>NC_133617.1:662080893-664605893 GCF_048593235.1 Sminthopsis crassicaudata
CAAACACAATTGATGACAACTGTCTGTGGGACTTGTTATTTTATTGATTTTTTTAAACTGAAGCTGAAATATCTTTCACATAGTTTAGAGAGGAAGATTTTAGTATACTCAAGTTTTCTTAGAGGGATGTAACTTATAGAATATTTTGTTACATCAATGGGAAAGTCACTTTTATTTAAGTTTGTTACCAATGTGGGAATAACATTTGTTTAATAGTGTATATAGTCTTTTCTTTTGAATAATTTATATTGAAAAGCTACTCACCAATCTACATTGTCCTTTCCCAATCTATCCTAGAATAGGCAAAATGGGGGAGGGATATCTTAAAAATATAATGGCAGAGGCTTTACAACATGCTTCATGCAGAAGTCTGGGTTAATCTCTATCACTATCCTGTTTTTGATAGGTAAATGAAACTTGTTAATGAAGGATTATTATTCTGATGAATTCCCTGCTTTTGCTTTTGGAGTATAATGCGATCTCTAGAAAAGAGATAGATGATGTCTAACTATTTGTAGAATCTTCAGGGAAGGTATAAGTGCATGTCCTAAGAATGAGGGTTCTGTGCTTTGTACTTGCTGTCTCTCTAGGTTCTCTTAGATTGGTTTTCCTCTAGGCTTTGAGCAATTCCCCTTCAAATGATCGGCATTAGACAGCTGTATTGACCAGCTAGCTTTAGGGGTCTGATTCAACCTACTGGATAAATGTGTTTCCTTGCTTCTGGTTCTTTATTAAATTCATTTGGAATTTTGCCCCCTGCAATTGGCATTACAAAACCCCAATCTTTTGGGGTCCTTTCCCAACCTCAACAAAGTGATAGACACCAATGCTTGGATAGAAAATTGATAAAGCACTCCATAAAGAGTCTGAACAAAAAGCAATTTCTATGTTTGTGCTCCAAGTTGCCTATGCCCAGAGAATACTGATATGATACAGCTTCTAGGGGAATATAGCAATAATTTTAAAGTCCTCTGACCTTAGAGTGCTTCTGTTCTAACAATCTGTCCATGAATGATTGTAAAAAATCTTCTGGCCAAGGAATATAATAATATTGATGGGGGTTGAGGTCCCTTTAAGATTCCTTTCTAATTGCCCAACCCATGGTGGACCTTGATTCACAAATCCTGGTCAAAGGCACCCTTTGAATATCTGGGCCCAGCTTCACTATCAGCTCAGCTTCCCCCAGCCCCCACCTGATCTGAGCTAACTGAAAAGCCCACCGAGAACTTAGGGGTACCGCCCATCATCTTCTAGGTATAAAAAGGGTCAAGCCGGAGCCTTCCCTCCAACACATGGTATCCTACTGACCATGTAAGGGTTCCTGCCTGCCCAGCGGCCACCTCTAGCCCTGGCTGTCTTTCTAACTGAGCTTTACTTCCAAATTTCTGCAATAAACCTTTTATTTATCAACCTAGGTTTTCATGCCTGTAAATTCATTTACAGGGGACACTGTGCCTCATGGGATTATCTTACTAAATATGTGCCGAGAAATGGGGTTCCCCCTTTCCTTTCCCTCATTAATATTACTTCCCTTAGACTTATGGGAAGACATATTAGTGATCCTGAGACCCTCTAACCTTAGAGTGCTATTGTTCTGTCAATCTGTCTGTCAATGATTCCAAAGTCTTCTGACCTTAGAAGTCCTACAAACATAACTGACTGTCAGACAAATAATCTGTTGGTCAATCATAACCAAATTCCTGAGACCACTCCTCTAGACCATAAAATTAGCATATAAATCACTGAAGACCTGGATAAATTTGTCTCCTTTTTCTTGGTTCTTTGCTAAAATCTTTTGGAACTTATCCTGCTTCAATTGGCATTACAATTACAATAAAGTTTGTCTCTTGACTTGGATATGGATTCAAGCCTGGAAATTCTTTGGAGACACCTTATAACACTGGTCTGTGACCCCCAAACTTTTGGGGTCCCTTCTGAACTTCAACAGTACCATTCCCTTTGGGTATGGAAGAACATGAGAGTGAATATCTCCTGTTCCCAAAATAACATCCCTGGGGAGAATTTCAATGCTTTATACTAGTCTTTCACTTCTGGAGATCACTCAGCTTGCTCTCATGGCAAGGTGAAAGATTCCAAAATCTAGGGACTTTAATGGCAGGTACCTGAGTCTGTAATATAACTAAGGATGGCTCAGGTAATTTCTCGGATGAATATATACATGGTACTGAGTGGTATTGTGAAGGAAGCATTCTCAAAGGTGCTTCACCTGGAACTGAGTGGGCACCTGAACACAAACCTGATTGGCTAATCCTTTTACCCTGGCATTCGATGAAGAAAGTTAAACTAAATCAGGAAGAATTAAGCCAAGGACAGTAGCTGATGAATTCAAGGCTAGAAATCTAGTTCTGGATTTGGGTCATTCCTACTCTGGTGAGTAAATATTATTGAATAAGTTACACCAGAAAAGCAGTAAGGGAATAACAGAACAGTTAGTTAGATGCCACTAGCAGAATGGCATGGAAAAATAGAATGACTCTGGAAAGGTTATTGGCAGGAAGGGGAGGAACACGTGTCATAAATGGAAATAGCTTCATTCCTAATACAGCCCTATCAGAAGAATTAACAGAGAATTCAGGGATTAATTATCTATCCTGTGTATGGAGATCTGTGTAAGGAGATCTGTGCAGGGGGTTAATAGGCTTTTACTATGAAATGGGATGTAAAAATTAGCCAAATCTGAGGGATTTGATAAGGATGTGGAAATCAAATTATTAAAAAGAAAAAAAGGAGGAAATTGTGAGAAAAGGATGGACATTTGTTTTCCACAGTTATCAAAGTTAAATTGGAGAAAAGAAACTTAAATTAGAAAAATGAAATTTACAAGGACATCAAGGAATAATCAAGGATGGAATTTTATTTTTCCCCAAAAGAATGTTGGCTTCTTAGGGGCAGAATCTGACCTTTGTCCTCTCTTCCTCCCTTCTTCCATCCTCCTTTCTTCCTTCCTTCTTTTAAATGAGGCAATTGAGGTTAAGAGAGTTGCCCAGGGTCACATGGCTAGAAAGTGTTAAGTGTCTGAGATCACATTTGAACTCAGGTCCTCCTGACTTCAGGGGTGGTTCTCTAACAGTTATGACACCTAGCTGCCCCAGGCACCTATTCTTGCAAGAATGTAAAATAAATCTTTTCTGCTTTCATCAGTGAGTTGGTGGAGTTCTTGGTAAGGTATTTTGTTTCTTATATCACCTTTTCTATTTATATTTTGTAGTCTTAGAGAATTAGGGATTAGCACTGAGAAATCATCTCCCTTGATGTCATGTCATTTGAGAATGAAGGACCACCACGACCAACAACAATCCTTATAATCCTGGTCTGCCTGGACCAGACTTAAACCACCATTCCCCCACATCCCTTCTGATCTGTAGAATTTAGTTTCACTTTAAAAAGTCATATGTCTGTAACACATTAAATATGTATGGGATTGCCTGTCATCTAGGGGAGGGAGTAGAGGGAAGGAGGGGAAAATTTGGAAAAATGAATGCAAGGGATAATGTTGTAAAAAAAAAAAAATTACCCATGCATATATACTGTCAAAAAAATTAGAATAAAAAATTCAAAAGAAAAAAAAGTCATATGTGTGTGTGCATGCATGTGTGCCTATAAATATAAATGTATATATATAATTACATAAATGATTATACTATTATATTTAAATAATATAAATACTCTGAATAATCATTGCATAAAATTAGGAGTATATAATTATACTTATTATGTTTTATATTAGAATTGTTTTCATTAATTATATTAATGAATTGATCTTTTCTAAAATAATCACAATGTAACAGGCAGAAGAAAAAGTTTTAGATAAAAGTAATTAGTCCATAAAATGGGAATTCTGGGCAAGAGTGACCCCACGTTTGTGTGTTGGAAGGAAGAATGCTATCTGGGGGAGTAGGGGTTCTTGTGTGGAATCTGGTTATTTTTAAAAATTAAATTAAAGCTTTTTATTTTTGTTTTTTATTTTTGAAATGTATACATGGATAATTTTCAATATCCACCCTCACAAAACCTTTTGTTCTAATTTTTTCCCTCCCTTCCTCTCACCTTCTCTCTTAGATGTTAAACATGTGCGATTCTTCTACACATATTTCCACAAATATCATGCTGCACAAGAAAAATCAGAATCTGGGCAGTTTTAAAGTGAGTCCTGCCCCTTCTGATCAGTGCAGAGGGAACATGGGAGACTCTGCCATAAGTCAGGCACCAATAGTCCGTTTGAACATTTGGGATGTAAATGTCCCTGGATTTCCACATCTCAGGTTCCCTTTGAGCTAGGGTGATTTTACTTAGCTGTGAGAGCACAGCACCTTCTTTGATGTGGGCACCCCATGCTGGGCAGTCCTGAGCCAGCTGCCCCTCCTCCTAGCTAAGGCACTGCAGGTGGGTCAAGGACAAAGGCAGTAATTAGAAGCTTTAAAGTCTTGACACAGATCACCCAATTAACCCTCCTGGAGGGTTAAGGTGAGATTTTCATAATCCTCACTCTACTCTTAGTTTGAAATGGATATTAGGAATTTAAAAGATTCACTCCCAGACCCAAACCAAACAAAAATTTCTCCCAGGTCTCCAGGCTCCCCTCCTGTCTCTGACACTTCATAGTCAGATCTTTCTCCCGCTATTACTCACTCCACACTCAGGCAAAGCCTCTCAGACATCACAGGCCCTAGTGCCTCAAACCTGCTTAGTACTAATCACCTGTGGACATGCACCAAGGTCTTAATCTGAATTAATAAATGCTTTTAAATGAAGAGGGCCTATTGTGTCTGCTGAACATAAGAATTTGGGATTTCAGCATCCCTTAGATGGGCCAGGGGCTCATGCTGAAGAAATATATACTTTCAGAGTAAAATCTTCTGCTTTCCAGAAAGCCTTTTCATCCAGAGCTGCCTTCCTACAAACAGACTTGGCCCATACTACTTTAGGCTCTGGGAGGACCAGCAGCTGACTCTACTGCTTGTAATAACCCTTCTCTTAGATTAAAGAAAGTCATCCCCAGGATAATACACCATGACCAAGTAGGATTTATACTAGGAGAGCAGGGCTGGTTCAATATTAGGAAAACTTTTAGTATAATTGATTATATCAATAACCAAACTAACAAAAACATATGATTATCTCAATAGATGCAGAAAAAGCATTTGATAAAAGCCAACATCCGTTCCTATTAAAAACACTAGAGAGTATAGGAATAAGTGGACTTTCCGTTAAAATAGTCAGCATCTATTTAAAACCATCAGCAAGCATCATATGTAATGGGGATAAACGGGAACCATTCCCAATAAGATCAGGAGTGAAACAAGGATGCAACTATCACCATTACTATTCAGTATTGTATTAGAAATTCTAACTTTGGCAATAAGAGATGAAAAAGAGATTAAAGGAATTAGAGTAGGTAATGAGGAAACCAAATTGTCACTCTTTGCAGATATGATGCTATACTTGGAGAACCTTAGAAAATCAACTACAAAACTATTAGAAATAATCCACAACTTTAGCAAAGTTGCAGGATACAAAATAAATCCACATAATCATCAGCATTTTTCTACATCACTAACAAAATCCAACAGCAAGAGATACAAAGAGAAATTCCATTTAAAATAACTGTCAATAGTATAAAATATTTGGGAATCTGTCTGCCAAAGGAAAATCAAGAACTATATGAGCAAAATTACAAAACACTTTCCACACAAATAAAGTCAGATCTAAACAACTGGAAAAATAATAAGTGCTCTTGGATTGGTCAAGACAATATAATAAAGATGACAATACTATCTAAATTGAGCTATTTATTTAGTACTATACCAATCAGATTTCCAAGAAACTATTTTATTGATCTAGAAAAAAATAACAACAAAATTCATCTGGAAGAACAAAAGGTCAAAAATTTCAGGGGAATTAATGAAATAATATCAAATGAAGGTGGCTTAGCTGTATCAGATCTAAAACTATATTATAAAGCAGCAGTCATCAAAGCCATTTGGTACTGGCTAAGAAATAGAATAGTCGATCAATGGAATAGGTTAGGTTTGCAGTTCAAAATTGTCAATAACTATAGCAATCTAATGTTTGACAAACAAAAAGGCCCCAGCTTTTGGGATAAGAATTTACTATTTGACAAAAACTGCTGGGAAAACTAGAAATTAATATGGCAGAAACTAGGCATTGACCCACACTTAACACTATACACCAAGATAAGGTCAAAATGGGTTCATGATTTAGACATAAAGAATGAAATCATACACAAATTATTAGAAAATAGGATAGTTTACCTCTCAGATCTGTGGATGAGGAAAGCATTTGTGACCAAAGAAGAACTCAAGATCATTATTAATCATAAAATAGATAAATTTGATTATATTAAGTTAAAAAGGTTTTGCACAAACTTTGCAGACAAGATTAGAAGGAAAGCAATAAATTGGAAAACGGTTTTACATTCAAAGGTTCTGATAAAGACTTCATTTCTAAAATATATAGAGAAGTGACTCAAATCTATAAGAATTCAAACCATTCTCCAATTCACAAATGGTGAAAAAATAAGAACAGAAATTTCAAATGAAGAAATTGAAACTATTTCTAGTCATATGAAAAGGTGCTCCAAATCATTATTGATCAGAGAAATGCAAATTAAGATGATTCTGAGATACCACTATATGCCTCTCAGATTGGCTAAGATGACAGGAAAAGATAATGACGAATGTTGGAGTGGATGTGGGAAAACTGGGACACTGATGCATTGTTGGTGGAACTGTGAATGAATCCAATCATTCTGAAGAGCAATTTGGAACTAAGTTCAAAGAGTTATGAAACTGTGCATGCCCTTTGACCCAGGAGTGTTTCTGCTGGGCTTATATCTCAGGGAGCTCTTAAAGGGGCGGGGAAGGGACCCACATGTGCAAAAATGTTTGTGGCAGCCCTTTTTGTAGTGGCAAGAAACTGGAAACTGGGTGGATGCCCATCAATTGGAGAATGGCTGAATAAATTGTGGTTTATGAATGTTAAGAAATATTATTGTTCTATAAGAAATGATTAGGAGGATGATTTCAGAGAGGCCTAGAGAGATTTACATGAACTGATACTAAGTGAAATGAGCAGAACCAGGAGATCATTATATACAGCAACGACAAGATTATACAATGATCAAGTCTGATGATTTGGCTCTCTTCAACAATGAGACGATTCAGAACAGTTCCAATTGTTTGGTGATGAAGAGAGTCAGCTATACCCAGAGAGAACCACAACACAGCATTTTCACTTCTTTTTTTTTGTTTGCTTGCATTTTATTTTGCTTCTCTTTTTTTTTTTCTTGCATGGAATAATAATTATATAAATATGTATGTATATATTGAATTTAACATATATTTTTACCATGTTTAACATATATTGGACTATTTGCCATCTAGGGGAAGGCATGGGGGAAAGGGGGGAATTTGGAGCACAGGATTTAGTAAGGGCTAATGTTGAAGAATTGTCCACTGTTTTGAAAAATAAAAAGGTTTTTAATTAATTTAAAAAGAGAGAGAGAGAAAATAAATAACTCTTCTCTTAGGCTTGGTAGTTCACAGTTTAATCTAATATTTTAATGAATGTTTCCATTTTTATAGGGTTTAGATATTTATAAAGCCCCTGTAGGGATGAGTAGTGAAGGCAAATATTATTACTCGCACTCTGCTGATGGAGAAAGCAGAAGCAGAAGTGACTCGTGAGGTAAAAACCACACTCCCACCCCATGTCTCCTGACATCCTTTTTTCTACTATTGTGTTTCCTCCTTTGATCCTCACAACTCTGTGAGATGAGAGTACAAGTATTGTGCCCATTTTACAGAAGAGAAGAGGAAGTTACAGCTAGTAAATGATAGACACAGGACATCTCTTATGCCTTCAGATTCAAAACTCTACTATCACCTGAATCAGGCTACATTAATTTGTATACACTTACGAAGACATTTGCTCTAAGCTTAATGATAATAATAATGATGATGATGGCTAGCCTTTATATAGGTCTTTAAGGCATGCAGGCACTTTACAAATATTTCATTTTATCCCTATACCAGTCATGTGAGGTGGTACTGTTGTGATCTCCACAATGTCTTTTCTCAGATTACACAGCTAGGAAATGAGATTATATTTGAGCTAGTTCCAAAACCAGTGTTCTGTCCTCTTCGTTTTCCTTATATGTAGATGTAGATGGAATGTGGTGTAGTAGATAGAGAACTTGGCCTGAGAATCTGGAAACCTGGGTTCAAGTTTCACAACTCTGGTATATATATTGGCTGTGTGACGTATGTAAGTCACAAATTCTCTAACACTAGAAATTGGAAAAGGTGCTGATTTGCACTAGTGGAGGAAGAAGATCCTCACTGGGGAAGGAAGCAAGGAAGAGGAGAGGACAGAAGAAAGGATGGAAGGGAAGGAGGGAAAAAGGGAAGAAGAAAGGATGGAAGGTAGTGAAGGAGAAAGAGAGGAAGAAAGGAAGGCAAAGAGAGGATATGAAGGAAGGAGGGAAGAAGGAAAAAAAAGAAAAGGAAGGAGTTAGAAAAGCAGAAACCAAGTTGCAAAAAGGAAAAGGTGTTGAGGGGTGATCTGCTTGACTTTATCTGTTGGTCTGTGTAGGAAACCCTCTTTCCCACTCACCAGCTCCAAAAACAAAAGGCTAGGTTTCAAATGTTTAAATAATTGCTATGTGAAAAGGGTTAGACTTCTTATATTTGACTCCCATGGGGAGAACCAGGCCAGCTGAGCAGCACAATAGTTAGGGTGCTAAGCCTGGAGTCAGGAAGACTCATTTTCCTGCGTTTAAATTTGGCTTTTTACTAGATATTTACTGGTCATGTGGCCCTGGACAAGTCACTTCCCACCTGTTTACCTCAGTTTCTTCATCTATAAAATGAACTGGAGAAAAAAATCCCTCCAGTGTCTTTTCCAAGAAAGCCCCACATGGGGTCACGAGGAGCCATACATGACTGAAAGCAATTCAACAGTCATAACAAGAGAGAACTAGGAAGATCTGTGGTTGTAGCAGAGAGGCAGCTTTAGGTTTGACTGAGACCTTTCAGGGCTGACTGACCCTGGAACTTATTAAAGGTCTATCTCTCTGGAGACCTTCACTGAGCACATGAGGAATGCCTAGTAGGCAGTGGGTGCCCTACTATGTGAAGATAGGAATCTAGAGCCAACAAGTGTCTGAGCTTGGATAATAATGGGAGTTGGGGAGAATGACCAAGACTGAGACTGGTGGGTGTGGGAGAATTTCAGGTAGAGATGGAGTTCATAGAGAACTGGACTCAAAGGAAAATCTGAGTTCTAATTCAGCCTTAGACATTTATAACCTGTGTGATTTTGGGCAAGTCACTTAAATTCTCTTTGCCTTAGTTTCTCCATCTGAAAATAGGGATAATAATAGCATCTACTTCCCAGGATTGTCTTGAGGATTAAATGAAATAAAATTTGCAAAGCACTTATTTTTATGTGGACACTGCGTGCAAACATAACTTACTGAATGAGTTATTACTTCTGAGTATAGGATAGTGTTTAGGTCTAAAGTGAATTCAGCAAAGAGCACTCACTTGGGACACTATAGCTGGCTTATCTATCCTGCCCCTGGCTTCTACGCCATTGCCATTGAGATGGTTTCCAAATGGGCAGGAGAAGATGGCTTAGGGTGGTGTCCACAGGTCTGATCATCAGTAGGGACTAGAATTTCTAGAAAAGGGGGAGACTGGATTCCAGCGTGAATTTGCCATGTGGAGGATGCTGGCCTTCAGAAAGCTGTTCTATTTGGACTGAAATGAGAAGCAGCTCTTTGATGTGGCTCAGGGCATGGAGGACTCCAGCTCTGAGAGTTATCCTCTCTCCTCTATGACCTGATACACAGCTCTGTGCCTGATACACAGTGTCTATATAATAATAATATGTAGCATTTACAAAGTGCTTTAAGATTTGCAAAGAGCTTGGCAAATTTTATCTCATTTTACCCTTAAGACAAGTTAAGAGTACAGTTTGAATGTGCCCAAAGTAAAGTGTTGAATGGAGTCCAGGTTTGTGCTGGGGTAAACCTTGTCATTATTAGGAGAAAGGAGAGAAATGTTGGGCTACAAGCAACAGGGCTCTTGTGCTGATCCTGTGCATCCTTAGGAATTGATGTCTTACCTCCTAACCTCCCTCTCACCTGTGCTGCCTTTACCCAGCTTTCCATGTTCTTTTCCAGTGCTCCTGATGCCTTTTTCTGGAGCAGTTCCCTCTGGTTCTTCTGGTTCTGTTTAGGCTCTTCTTACACCCCCTATTCACTACATCCCTCCAGGTGGTGACTGTCTAAGCTCCTTCCTCATCCAACTGACTCCACATTTCAACCATTTTTATCACTTGAGTTTTTGGGCTTTGCAACAGAAAGACAAAGAAAATAGGGAAAGGGAAGAAATGTAGTTACATCAGTGAACTTGTGGATAATCTTATCTGTGTGAATAATGCCTCAGAAAGTGTGATTATAGCCCAATCCCCATCTTGTGAGTACATAACTGCTCATAAATTCCATACAGGGAGTCTATCCAGTGTGTCAAAGATCTTTTAAATTAGAAGTTTAACCAAGGGACTTAAAAAACCATTTTGATAACTATTAAAATATTTTGATAACTTCAGTGGAACTTGTAATCCTCTGAATTTTGTTTAATTTTGTTTAATAATGTTTTAAAACCATGTTTCTAAAAAGGAGTCCAAGGTCCCAAAATGGTTAAGAGCCATGCTCTAGATGTCTTACTACAGTGTGGATAACACTGGCCATTAACCAGCTCTCTCCTGCTTATCCTCATTCTTAACACCTAATAGACCTACCTCATTTTAGGGTTATATGTGTCTCTAAAGCATTCTGTATACCACTTCTTCTATTCAGTTCCTTATTGACAACATGCCTTCCCCTACTCATGTCCACCAAATACCTTTCCATTGGTCTTTGTCTTTTTTTTTTTTTTTTTACCTTATCTCAGAAGAATATTTTTATTTTTATTTTTATTTTTTATTTAGAATTGTTTCCCACACTATATATGCATGAGTAATTTTTAAAATATTATCCCTTGTATTCATTTTTCCAAATTATCACCCCCCTCTCTCCACTCCCTCCCCCCAATGACAGGCAATCCCATACATTTTACATGTGTTACAATATAACCTAGATACAATATATGTGTGTAAATACCATTTTCTTGTTGCACATTAAGTATTAGATTCCGAAAGTATAAGTAACCTGGGTAGATAGACAGTAGTGCTAACAATTTACATTCGCTTCCCAGTGTTCCTTCTCTGGGTGTAGTTTTTTCTGTCCATCATTGCTCAACTGGAAGTGAGTTGGATCTTCTCTATGTTGAAGATATCCACTTCCATCAGAATACCTCTTCATACAGCATTGAAGTGTACATCGATCTTCTGGTTCTATTCATTTCACTCAGCATCAGTTGATGTAAGTCTCTCCAAGCCTCTCTGTATTCCTCCTGCTGGTCATTTCTTACAGAGCAATAATATTCCATAACATTCATATACCATAATTTACCCAACCATTCTCCAATTGATGGACATCCATTCAACTTCCAGTTTCTAGCTACAACAAAAAGAGCTGTCAAAAACATTTTGGCACATACAGGTCCCTTTCTGCTCTTTAGTATTTCTTTGGGATATAATCCCAATAGCAGCAATGCTGGGTCAAAGGGTATGCACATTTTGATAACTTTTTGGGCATAGTTCCAAATTGCTCTCCAGAATGGTTGGATTCGTTCACAACTCCACCAACAATGCATCAGTGTCCCAGTTTTCCCACATCCCCTCCAACATTCATCATTATTTGTTCCTGTCATCTTAGCCAATCTGACAGGTGTGTAGTGGTATCTCAGAGTTGTCTTAATTTGCATTTCTCTGATCAGTAGTAATTTGGAACACTCTTTCATATGAGTGGATATAGTTTCAATTTCATCAGGTCTTTGTCTTTTTAAGTTGGACTTTGGTGTTTATTTTAAAAGTTTTGAGTAAAAGGGAAATTTTTTAAAAAACAATTTGAACTTTCCCAAAGGGATATAAGATGCTTCCTGAAGTAGTTTTCCCTACCCCTCAGGCAGTCTGAACAACCACTTTTTGGGTATCCTCTAACCTGGATTTTTGTTAAGATAAGGTTGGACCAGGAGAGGAGTTTTGAATTTTGTAAGGGGTTTATGGATAGATTTCAGAGATTCACTGAATGTTTGAGAAAACTATTACATCTTTATTTTTATTAATCTCTAACTGAAATCATGTCACTCAATAATTTAAATTTAAATACATTATTCTGATAATTTAAATATATTATTCTGAGAAGTGTTCATAAGCTTCACCAAACTTCCACAGAGATCCATGATACAAATCCCTGGATTTCATGACCTCTGGGGTGTCTTCCAACTCTGAGATACTTATACAATCTCCCAAGAGTTCTCAGATACACCCGGACTCTCCTTGGGGAATGTATGGGAGGAGGGAAGGGAAGCAGCTAACTCTACCTGCCTTGATTAGCCATTATTTCCTTTCTCTTTGTCTCCTTTCTGAATACACCCTCAGACCTTGTCTTTGGTCAGAGGAGATAGTGTTTAGATGGTCATTGAAGTTCCCAGACTGTTTTCATTTCTCCAATCACTAAATGAGATTCTTATAGATTCATTTGTTCCAATTAAGCAAATTGAAGTCTTTCTTCCTTAGAAAACTAAGAGCAGATTCTGACATCTGTCTTCACAATATTTCAAATAGTACACATTTCAAAGTAATGTTTGGACTTAAATGTAAAGGTTACACCATTTTTAAGAAATTAGAGAAGAATGGGGAAAAATATCTCGAGATGTGTGGTTACAGGGAAAATTTATGAGGGAGATCATGAGGGAAGAAATAAACAATTTTTAGTGTATGAATTGAAGTGTGTGTGCAAAGCAAAATTAATGCAACCAGAGAAAAAAGAAACTTTTAAATGATTTAAATTAAAATACATTATTTTTGTATCAAATATATCTCATAAAAGTCTGATCATAAATAAGGAAATGACAGAATACATAAAACTAAGAGACATTCTGAGATATATGCCAGTCAATAAATACTTTTTAAGCATTTACTAATGGACACTATCTTAGCATATGCAATACATAGAAAGTTGAAAGAAGTCAGTGTCTTTAAGGAGCTAACAATCTAATGGAGGGGATAACATATAAACAACTATACACAAAAAAGCTATATATGGGATAAGTAAGAAGTAATTGCGTCTGCAGTCAGGAAGATATCTTCCAGAATTCAAATCAGGTCTCAGCAGGTACCAGCTGCGGGACCCTGAGCAAGGCACTTGACCCCCATTTACCTCAGTTTCCTCATCTGCAAAATGAAGTGTCTTGTTCATGAAACAGCAAGGGAGGATGTCTTTGGATTGACTAGTACATGGTAAGAAGCAAGGTAGGAGGGAGCTTAGATAGGAAGGGTCAGTCTATAAAATGAATTGGAGAAAGAAATGCAAACATTGCATTTGGCAATGCGGTATCTCTGCCAAGAGTCAGACAGGACTGAACAACAAGAAAAATAATCCAGCCAAACAGAGGACTTCAAATTTAATATTGAAGGTGATAGGGAGTCACTAGAATTTATAGAGTGTGATAGTCAGACGGTCAGACCTGTACCTTAAGAAAATGACTTTGATAACTGAATGAATGATGACTTAAGATGAGGGGACACTTGTGGCAGGCAGATCAATCATCAGGCTGTTGTAATAGGCCAGACATAAGGAGATAGGGACCTGTATCAAAGCAGGCACAGGAGATGTCATAAATATTCATTATATGCCTACTATGTGCCAGGCACCATGTTTAGCTAGTGAAGAAGCAATAGACAGTCCCTACCGTTTAGGAGCTCATAATCTAAAGGGGAGGCAACAAACAAACCAATAGGTACACACAAGCTACATACTAAGTAAATAGAAAATAATTAAGAGAAAAAAGGCATGAGAATTAGGAGGGATTGGGAAAAGCGTCCTGTAGAAGATGAGATTTTAGTTGAGACTTAAAGGCATCAGCGAAGCCAGTGGGCAGAGAGGAGAAGGAGAACATTTCAGATATAGGGGACAGCCAGAGAAAATGTCTGAAGCCAAAAGATGAAGCGTCTTGCTCATGGATCAGCAAAGAAGTGTCACTGGATTGAATAGTACATGACAAGTAGCAAGGTGTATGAAGACTGGAAAGGTAGGAGGGGGCTTAGATATGAAGGGTCAAAAATAAGATTTTTTATTTAATCATGGGGGCTATAGAGAGCCAAATGCCAGACATTATACTGAGCTATAAAGGACAAAAATGAACCAGACTGCCCTCAAAGAGTTTAAATTCTATAGAAGGAGACAATAAGTACAAATATAATAAAAAATAAGTACACATAAAAGATTACAAACGGTTTCCAACAGAAGAATTATAAACTATCACTAATTGTTTGGGAAAATGCTCCAAATCATTAAAAATATAAACCCACACAATCCTGAGGTTTTTACCTCACATCCAAGAAAATGGCAAAAGTAACAAAAGACAAGAAGTGACAGATAAAGCCACTCAAAGCCTGGGATCTAAACATATCCCATGGCTGGTGGTGAAGGGCCGGATCAATACAGGTAAGAGTCATTCTTAGGGACATCTCTGAAGCCATTCTCCCACTTACCCCAACCCAGGGTTTCTCATGGAAACATTAAAATTTGGCTCCTGTCTACGCTTCTCAAAGCACTCTCACTTCTTGAAAGATTCTCAGTTTCAGTCAAACATTCAGATTAACGATGCATCAAATACAGCATAGGTTGGTTTCACTCAATGGAAAATATAACATATAAAATATCAAAATGGAATATTCCCAAGCCCAGAAACATTCATAACTACTGTCCTTCCTTCTCCAGGAGACCTCCATTTCCCTGAAGGACTCTTAAATTGAAGGCACTATCCCCCTAAAAGGGAAAACACTTAAATATACGAGACCCCTTTCTGTACTGACAGTCCCCATGCCAGTGCTAGTAGTAGAAGGCAAGATCTGGGCTTGTTTCTCCTTAGCACGGCTCGTAGCCTTGCTAGTTTTCTGCTTTTTGTGGGAACCCTTTGCCTTTGTCCAGAAAGTTGGTGTTGGTTCTGAGAGCAGAAACTCCCCTTCTTCTCTCTAAGGGTGGATTCCCCCAGTCCCTCTGCTTATCACTCCTTCTGGCTTGCATTTTGGAAGCTCTGGACTATATTTGGACATTTGTTATTGCTCCATTGCTGGCTCCCTGCCCATTTCTGGAGTATGAGGTGCACTCTTCTCAAAGGACCACCTGGTTTCTCCTTTCCTAGAGTTAAATGGTTACTCAAAAGGCATAGTGGGTAGAGTACTAGGTATGAAGTCAGGAAGAGCAGAGTTCAAATCTGACCTCATGCACTTACTAGCTGTGACTTTAAACAAGTCATTAACCTCTTTGCTTCAGTTTCCTTAACCATATTTCCCAGAATTGTGAGAATCAAATGAGATATTTGTAAAAAGCTTAGTACAAAGCCTGGCACATAGTTGGTGCTTAATAAAAGCTTATTTATTTATTTTTTTTCCTTTGCCTTCCCTCTGAGAATTACTGGCTTCCCTTCCAGGGAACCAAATCTAAATATGGAGGTGGTACTTGTCCAACCTGAATCTGTCAGCTCTGGCAGTCCAGCTTTGGTCTGATCTCCTTTTAAATGCCAACTCCAAGGGCATGGCTCAGGTGAATAAATAGCCATGACTCAGCCAATCATTCTCAGTTTGATATTTAATAGGGAAGTTTACTCTCTGTGAAGCAAAATACTTGCAGTGTCAGAAGAGACATCGTTAAGGAGTACAGCAGTGAGAATACTGGGTGATATCTTCCTGGACCCTCTTAATTCTCCCTGCAATTAAAATGTCTAAATTCCTGGGAATGTTCTTTAAATGCAGTTGCAGCTTCAATTTGGGAGCCTGGAAAAGCTCCCTGGTTTTAGACAATTCACTCAATGAAGCAGCTACATTGATCTTTTCTTAGATTCCTTCCCCAGTACTTGCCCCCAAAGAATTCATAACAATATGTAAAGTCCCTCCATGATATCCTGTTTAATGGTTCATAGAAGGGCACTTTCCAAATCAGCAGCCCTTTGTGAAAGTTTCCTTTAGTGATCCTAAGCTCTCCTTCTATTTCTTTTTAATCCTTTATCAGTTTAACTCAGCTTGAAAGGCAGGGTCCCTACCAGGAGGTTCTTCCTTGCAGAAATTTATGAGAATTAGCTATGGCCATGGCTCTCATTTCCTTAGCCACAGGCAAGCCTGAGAGGAGAAGGAAGACTTGGACAAGATGCTTTATCTTCCCTACAAATTGTCCAAATTGTTCCCTGGTAACAACCATATCAAGATACCTTGGAGACCCTAGCTGAGACTACGACTTGTGTCTCAGTCAGACAGAACATCCATTGTCTTCAGACAGGCCCCACTCTCCACAGGTAGGAAGCTTCAGGTCTTTCCCCTTTACTTTTTTTTTTTTTTTTCATCTGGTGTTAGGTTTAAACAAAGAGCTTTTTAATTTGATTCCAACCTGCCTGTCAGAAAACACCTCTCTAGTTGGTGAAAAGAAGGGAAAAGCAACTCAAAAATAAATTTGACCACAGCTTCAGTAACTATCTCATTTTTTATTTTTAGTGTTTTATTTTTAAAAACAGATTTTTAACAATTCATTTAAAAAATCATCCTGACTGAAAAAAAATTAGATTTCTGGAGGAAAATTCAAAGGACTTTTGTCACATTATTATTCTTTGGAGGGAAAAAATGACTGGAATAAATCAAAGATATTGTAAAGATTTTAAGACATTAAGATCAGAAATCCATTATTCTTGATTCCTCATCCTCATTCATGAAAACTGAAAACTTACGCTAATTTTTTTTTTAATTGAATCTCAGTTGAGGCTTTTTAAAGTTCGAAACCAGAGAATTTTCAAGGAACCTTTGAGATCTAATCTAATTCACTGAATTCAATGAAATAAAATTTATTGATTACCATCAAGTACAAGGCATTATATATGTAAAAAGAGGATCTTGTTTTCATGAAATTTATTTTCTTTGGGACAAGGGAAAATACAGTTTTAAGAGCTAAAAGTATAGATCAATGAGTGGGCTTATAGCTGAGAAAGTTTTGTTGGCCACATAGAGATGATAAAAGCAAGAATTTATTCAGGCCAGAAGAATTCATTTGCATGGGAGTGAAATGTGAGTATAGCTACTGGAAATTCCCAAAGTGTGGTAGAGAGGAGAAAGAGAGACAGAAAGAGAGACATCTAGACAGATAAGGAGAGATACACAGAAATACAAGTTTCAATAAGGAAATAGATTTAAACTTGGAAACTTAGTTAGGGATTGTACCTGCTCTTCCTTCTAAAGAACTTGGTATCTGGGACAAAGACTCTCCCGCTGGAAAGGAGAATGTTTTCTATCCACAGCTCTGAAAGGCAAATCATTCCTTTGGAGGGAAAAAAAGCCAGAAAGCATGTTCCTCTCTAGGGAAGCTTTTTTCTCTCTAGTTTAATGATTAAATGTGTTAAGGACTTACATTTTCTAAAAAATCTAGAGCTTTAAAAAAAAAAGTTTTTAAGCATTCATTTAAAATTTTTGAATTCCAAATTCTCTCTCTCTCTCTCTCTCTCTCTCTCTCTCTCTCGTCCTTCCCCTTGCCATTAAGAAGGCAAATACTATGGTGCTCGTTATATATGTGAAATCATACAAAACATACTTTCCTATTAATCCGGTGATATAGCACCTTTTAAAAAGGCTATAGGCTTTAAAATGAAAAAGGGTAGAATGGGTATGTCCAGTCATTCCCTTATGGGGAAGACTTGCAGACTCCAGGTGAAAGCAGGAATTAGATGTGATAAGTTTTAAATGACACAAAGAGTTTACATTTGATTCCAGAACTAAGATAGCCCCTGCAGTTTTAGAGAAGGCGATATAGTCACACTTGTGCTTTAAGAAAATCAGTTTGGTAGCTGTGTGGAGGATGAGTTGAAGTGAGATAAGAAAACAAAATGGGATGTTATTGTCACAGTTCAGGTAAAACCTGTGAAGGGTCTGTATTAGAGTGATATCTAGGGGAGGGAAGAGAAATCTATAAGCAGTATTAGATGCTTCACAGCACATTTCATTGTGAGAGCACCCTAGAATCTGTGACTGCTGACACTCCTTCATCTCCCTCTAAAAATCAACTCAGAAAAAAGAAGTTGTAGGAATCGGCCCTCTAAGATGAACAAGCCATTTCTCATATTAACTTGAAATCACCTTGCCCCTTTAACTGGGTGCTCAGATGTTCTCCTTCTTTGTTAGTCCTAACCTTCTTCAGACTAAAGACTCTTTTGTCTCTTTCTGTGACAGAGAAGTTGGTTGTGTGATGAAATGGAAAACCCTTAGATGGAGAGTCAGTGCAAATTTAAGGTAAGGAGAAACATAAAACACTGAAAAATCATTGGCTTTTGAGTTGGAGGTGTTGGGCTAGATTCTGTCTTTTTCAGTGACTATCGCTGTGACTTTGAAGAAGTCATTGCATCTCTCTTGGCTTCAGTTTCCTAATCTGTAAAACGAGAGGGTTGGATTCAATGACCATTAAGGTCTCTTGTAATTCTAAATCTGTTATGAATTCTGCCTCTGTCACCCAGCTTTATGACCATGGGCACCTGTGTGACTTGGCATCTATAATATCTACCTTGCAGAGCTCTTACGGGGTAATGGATGTCGTGTGTCTTGTCAACATTAAAGTGCTTTATCAAGGTCAATTGTTAACTGTTCTCTAGCCCCTGTTCTAGCCAAGTCCAGTCTTCCTCTTTTTTGCTTCCTTCTCCTATAATCTGGCTGTTTTCTCTCCCCTCTGTATTTTTGGTTCAGATATCCTTTAATAATACATAATCCTTTATCTCTCTGTCTTTCTCTCCATCCCTCTCTGTTTCTCTGTCATATATACTCCTCCCCCATACACACTGAAGAAGTCACCAGAATGTCACAATGATGATACAGTGCTGTGTAGAGATGATGGATAGATGGGACCATCAGCCATTCTTACATATTTCCTACCTTTTTGGGAGCCAGGATATTCTTCTCCTTGGGTGTGACTTTCCAACTACTCCTTTGGACCTTCCCAAATGAGAGTGACTTTCTTTTCAAACTAAGACTGACAGAAATGGCACAGACCCTGAACTAGTGCCAACTTAGCTAGTTGCAGCAGCCACTACTGCTGACTCAAGCACTTAACCCCCATTAGATGTATCCTCTCTGTCCTGGGGAATATTCTACAACTCTGATCTCCCACCAGAGACTGTGCTCTTCAACTATCCCTTTGGGCTTCTAGGATGCTCCTTAACTGCCAGTTATCAATGATATTCCAATAATAACACACAGATTACCAAGGCAGGTGATTCATTTCTTAGGGAAGGCGATATAGTCACATTTATGTTTTAAGAAAATCAGTTTGAAGAGAACTGTATAAATATGTATACATATATTGTATTTAAGATATACTTTAACATGTTTAATATGTATGAGACTGCCTGCCATCTAGGGGAGGGGATGGAGGGAGGAAAGGGAAAAGCTGGAACAGAAGTGATTGCAAGGGACAATGTTGAAAAATTACCCATGCATATGTACTGTCAATAAAAAACTATAATAATAATTAAAAAAAAAGAAAATCTGTTTGGTAGCTGTGTGGAGGATGAGTTGAAGTGAGATAAGAAAACAAAATGGGACATTATTATCACAGGTCAGGTGAAATCACAATGATTGGTTAAGAAAAATAAACAAATTGTTAAGAATCAAGGATAAAGAGAGGCAGAAATAATATAATAAAAATAATACTACCTAAGTTAATCTACTTATTCAGTGCCATACCAATCAAACCATCAAGAAATTATTTTATAGAGCTAGAAAAAATAACAACAAAGTTCATCTGGAAGAACAAAAGGTCAAGAATTTTAAGAAAATTAATGAAAAAATGCAAATGAAGGTGCCCCTAGCTATACCAGATATAAAACTATACAAAACTAAGAAATAGAGTAGTCAAAAAGTGGAACAGATTAGGTTCAAAAGATACAGTAGTCGATGACTACTAATCTAGTATTTGATAAATCCAAAGTCTCCAGCTTCTGGGATAAGAACTTACCATTTGACAAAAATTGCTGGGAAAATTGCAAACTGGTATGGTAGAAACTAGGCATTGGTGTACATCAAACACTTTATACCAAGAGAAAGCCAAAATGGGTTCATGATTTAGACATAAAGAGTGATATTATATAAGCAAATTAGAAGAACAAAGGATATTTTACCTCTCAGATCTGGGGAGAAGAAAGGAATTTGTGGCCAAAGAAGAACTAGAGAACATTATGAAATGCAAAATAGATGATTTTGATTATATTAAGTTAAAAGGTTTTTGTAAAAACAAAACCAGTGCAGACAAGATTAGAAGGGAAGCAATAAAAATGGGGGAAAATTTTACATTTAAGGGTTATGATAAAAACCTCATTTCTAAAATATATAGAGCATTGACTCAAATTTATAAGAATTCAAATCATTCTCCATTTGACCATCATCCAATGGTCAAAGGATGAACAGAGAATTTTCAGATGAAGAAATTAAAACCATTTCCACTCATATGAGAAGGTACTCTAAATCACTCGTGATCAGAGAAATGCAAATTAAGACAACTCTGAGATACCACTACACACCTGTCAGATTGGCTAAGATGACAGGAACAAATAATGATGAATGTTGGAGGGGCTGTGGGAAAACTGGGACACTGATACATTGTTGGTGGAGTTGTGAAAGAATCCAACTATTCTGGAGAGCAATCTGGAATTATGCCCCAAAAGTTATCAAACTGTGATCCAGCAATGCTACTACTAGGCTTATATCCCAAAGAAATACTACAGAAGGGAAAGGGACCCGTATGTGAAGAATATTTTTGACAGCCCTTTTTGTAATGGCTAGAAGCTGGAAAATGAATGGATGCCCAACAATTGGAGAATGGTTGGGTAAATTATGGTATATGAATGTTATGGAATATTATTGTTCTGTAAGAAATGACCAACAGGAGGAATACAGAGAGGCTTGGAGAGACTTACATCAACTGATGCTGAGTGAAATGAGCAGAACCAGGAGATTATACACATCAACAACAATACTGTATGAGGATTTATTCTGATGGAACTGGATATCTTTGACAAAGAGAAGATCTAATTCAGTTCCAATTGATCAATGATGGACAGAATCAGCTACACCAGAGAAGGAAAACTGGGAAATGAATGTGGACTGCTCACATTTTTATTTTTCTTCCCAGGTTATTTTTACCTTCTGAATCCAATTTTTTTTTTTTGTGCAACTAGAAAACTGATCTGCACACATATATTGTATTTAAGATATACTTTAACATGTTTAACATGTATGAGACTGTCTGCCATCTAGGGGAAGGGGTGGAGAGAGGAAAGGGAAAAGTTGGAACAGAAGTTAGTGAAAGGGACAATGTTGCAAAAATTACCCATGCATATGTTCTGTCAATAAAAAGCTATAATAAAAAAATTAAAAATAAATTTAAAAAAGAAGGGTGACTGGGGTCTCAAGCTCTCCCCTAGGAAAAGCATATCTTCCCAGATAAGCCCTTCACAAGTTAAGTGGCTTCATTCAGTTGAAAATCTTGGTCAAATCACCTCCCCATTGAAACTGAGATCTTTTGGGGGTGGCCCAAATCCCCTTCAGGAAATTCCCAGACTCTGGGAAAAAGCCTTCAAAATGATTTTATTCAATTGGAGATCTCAGTCTGATGGTCCTTTATTCATTAGCCCAGACAGCTCCCAATCCCAGGCCAACATTTGCCCATAAAACTAGGGGACTATTAAACACACTTTTGCCAAATTCCTTATTAGGAATTCTACCAGCTAAGAAAGCCTCCTTCTGAAGTGAACAATAAAAATCTTTTTCTTGCCATTCAGACTTTTTGGGTTTGCAAATTCTGTTGCATTGGACCTGTGTCTCCCACCAGAGGGGATTCCCCACATCAATTCTCACCTCTAGCACTGCATCATTTTTATCAATTTGTTATTGAAATCCCCAGGTCCCTTGGCACTCCTTTTAGTGAAGCAGCTCAGCCCCTCCCCTGTACTCTTTGCCCCACCCCCTTCACATCAGAGTGCTGTGGAAACTCCCAACTTGCTCAGAAGTATTCACTAAAGATAGGTGTGGGGTGTGGGGTGGGTACAGATTATTGATACAATCAGTCAAGAAGGTGATTCCCAAAGTTACCAGGAGAAACTGTGATGGCCACTTCCTTTTTTATGATAAGTAGGATAATCTCTTCATTTAAACTCCTTTGAAGCTACAGTATTCTGGGAATTTTCCTCTTATGCCCCTTTGATTGGGAGGGGAATGGAGATGTTTGAGGTAAGGAGTTGGTTTATGATAGTAGTGATGGGGGGTGAACCCTGAGATTGTCCCCCTTGACTTTTGGGGGGAAGCAATGGGGGTGAACTCTGAAACTCTCCTGGGACAGATTCCCACGCTTCAGGGTAGTTAAGTGGTCTCATTCTGTTGGAGATCTGGCCAGAGATATGGTCAAAACCTCTGAGTTGAAGATTAGTCTAGGATTAGTCCAGTACCTCAAATTTCCAGTTATTGAGTGGCTTGAGACTCCAAGATAAGTCCTCTCTTTTCAACTGGAAATCTAGGCTTGGGGGCATTGAAGCTCTAGGCTCAGACTGCTACAAAGGACAATTCTGAACTCCAAATCTCTGCAGAAGTCTGAAGTAGGATTATGCTTTGCCAAGGGATCTCTCTTCTGGGCACAGCTGCCTGCCAGGACTCTTGCCCGCTGTGAAGATACCCTTTTCTTATTTCTCTGACAGGATCTTGTCACTGAGGAGTCTGGCTTCTCAGTGCCAATAAAAATCCCTTTTGCCATTCGGACTTTTCGGGGGGTTTGTAAATTCTTTCTTGTTGGACCTGCGTCTCCGACCAGAGGGGATTCTCACATCCCATTCTCTACCACTAGACCCACACTAGAACTGCATCAGCAGGTGGGTGGAAATAATGTTTTGTTTTATTTGCATGGGAGAACAAAATCAAAGGGAGCCTTGTGCTGCTCAACCAGGATGGGAAATGAGGCAAATAATAGCTGACTTGATAATGATGTTGATACTTTAGATACTGCCCCTTTCTCTAGATTATTGCCAAATGTATAATAAACAGGGCAAATGGGGATATACCTCTGGAAAAGAATCTTCACTGAAGATCAATGTAAATTGCCATTGCCATGATTAACTTGTGTTTTCTAATTTATTTCATAGTTTTCATCTTCAAAAAAGTAGCTGCTGTGAAATTGATTTGTGTGTAATCGGAAAATGTTTCTTAAAATTTGCTGCTATCAGGAAAGCTCACATAACAGAGGAGAACAATTTTTTTTTTTTTAATGGAATTCAGAGCTGAAGAAGAGAGAGTTAAGCTTAAGCAGGAGGAAGCCCAGCCTGATGAATAAAGCAATAAATTGAACACCTACCAAGTGCTGGGTACTGAGAATACAAAACCAATCTTTCCCTCCTCACTCAAGTGTGGGAATGAGGGAGGCCCTTGGAGGGGAATAGGACCCACGGACTACCCTGACTTTGGGGAGGTCACTCCAAAGCACCAAACTCTTCGCTGATGAGTCAGACTACATATGGCCTATTAGAAGGAACAAGGACTAATGTGTCACCGGAAGCTGGAAAGGATCCAGTTCCACACATACTGTAACATGGGGTATTTTCAAGCCAGAACCAATGGGGCTGCCATTGACCCAAAGTGTTTTCCTTTTCCCTATAAAATGAAACAAATACCCAGAGAAGAGAAAATAGACACTAACAATTACAGAGAATTAGGAAAAGTGTCTTGAAAAGGGATGTCATCCTTGAGCTGCCCATGTTTGAAAAGTGATTTATGAAATTGGTAGTAGTTACCCTACATGGTCTGGCGTTTCACACACCTGTTGCCAGTACCTAATGCATCTGATATGTGACTGAGAAGTGCTCTATTCACCCTGAATCACTATAATTAATATAAAAAATTTGCTCAGGGGATTTCCTGGTCCTGCTTTGATATTATATCCCATTCCCTCAAATATAAGAATTTTAAATTAATTTTAAAATAATATAAAATATAATCTAAAAAAAATTAAAAAAATTTTCTCCCTTGCATGAAGATCTATTTACAGAGGTCAAATTACCCATTTTTCACAATTAGTAAGAATATTGCTATATGACTGCTCAACAATCACGCAGACTATTTGTTTTGCAGCCAGGTATCAGGAAAAGGCCAGATAGCCTCTGGGAAAAACTATTCCCCCTCTACCACCATCCCTACCCCACTTTATTACAATACCCAAGACAAAGCTTTTTGTCTTGTTTAAACAGTCGTGGTGGGCTCTTAAAGTGCCTGGTTCTATCAGGTTGGTTATCTGTATCCCAGATCTGACAGATAGGTCCTAGAACACATCTTATCTCTGCAGAAATTTAGTCTTGAGGGAATGGTGTACCAAGGTCAAAGCAGAACCAGGAAAAAGCTCACATGATACTAATCCCCTGAGCAATTATCTTAGAGTTTTTTCACACTGGACTTTAAGATTTCTGGCTTCAAGGAGTTTTTGAGATCAGTTAGTCTGAATTCCTTATTTAAAAAATAAATGAAACCAGAAGTAACATGTTCAAAGTAGTAAATAGTAGAGCTAGGATTTGAACCCCAGTCTTCTGTCTTCAAATGCTCTTTTTATGTATACCATGATGCTTAGGGCATAGCTGACCTCCCAGAAATGGAAATTACAGAATCTCCATCATTACTAGGGCTTTGAGGCAGCCTCTTAATCTTGTGCTATTCCTCTGGTAAATAAAACCTACTTTGATCATATGATACCTTTAGACTTCCTGTATCAGCTTTCTTGGCTGGCCATAGGGAGAGTTTCCCAGGTTTCTGGGTGGGACCTTAAGCAAATAGGCTTATGAAACTCCAGAAAGCTGATCTGGGCTTTCTTGTCAGGGGTTATCTCTGACAACTGGAATTAGAAGCCTAGGATTTGAACTATTTACTAAGCTGTATGAATGTCATTCTTTTATCTATCTGTGTCTTTACTCATTCATTCATTTGTTCATTCATTGACTTTTTTGTTTTTTTCTCTTACTTTCATTTAAAATATACTCTTCCCTCCTTTTCTCCCAGAAAACCACTCCTTATAACAACAATAATTTAAAGGCTCTGTTAAATGAATCATCACCTATGATACACATGAATCAAACTCAGCATCACAAGCAGTGTTCAATCTTGTGCATAGTTTTCCTAATTCCGCTTAGTTTACTTTGCATCAGTTCCTATGTGTTTCTGTACTTTTCTGTGTTTCTCACATTGATGGTTTCTTCAAGGGTAATAATATTCCCTTACATTCACAACATTTCTTCAGCAAATCCCAACTCTATGGGCTCTGCTTTCCCCGAAGGTCTTTGCTGTTGTCATGGAAAAGGACCATAATATCAGGGAGGTAAACCCATGACATGCAAGAGAATTTGATTTAAGTGAGAGAAGGTTGTGCTAAGTCATTAGTCTCATTTTTTTCCTTCAGAGCCATCTGAGTTCAGTGGCCAGATGCAGACCAGGATGACTGGAGATGGTCCTGGATGTGGCCTTTTTGGCCTTTTAAAAATTAAGGTCTTTAAGAGATTTCAGTTTGACTGAGGCAACACTCCCATTTAGGGATTAAGGTTTGTTAAGAAATAAGGCAGAGACTGGGTCTTTGCCATCTCCAAAAAGTTATATGTTATATTCAAGGATGGACTGGTAAATATTTAGCAACCAGTTCTCTGGGGGGGGGGAGGGGGGAAGAGAGGAATGTGCTGTGTATTAGACAAATTTGTATTAACATTTTTTCTATTGACAATCAATAAAACTATAGATCAAGTCCTGATTTGTAATGCTTGCCAATTTCTGAGGCATTAATGCTCACACTGAAAATTTAACAATTGGCTCAGCTGGTGATTCACATTTTTGAATTATAAAATTAGGGAACTCACTTCATGGAACATTGAGCTGTGCTTCAGAAAAGAACAGTGAATTTGAAGATAGAGGATCTTGGTCAAATTTTTGGTTCAGCCTCCTATTGGGCAAGCTCTGCCTAATTTCCCTGGGTCTCAGTACTCGCAGGTATAAAAAAGGGAGTTGGACCCAATGATATCTAAGGTTTTCTGCAGTTCTGAATCTTTGAGCTTATGAACCTCACTGAACTTCAATTTCCTCATCTATCAAATAGGACCAATAATCTTTGTCCTCCTCAACTCATAAGATTATTATAGAAGAAAATTGTGTGATGTCGCAAGGAGTACTGATTGGGGGAGGGAGAAAGAAAAGTATTTGGGAATTGAAAGTAATATTTAAGGGGGAAAATAGTATTAATAAGACAAAAAAAAACCCAAATCCTTGAATCTGGATCTGAGAATTGGACCTGGTCATTACTTTTAGCTCTGTAACTCTGGGGAAAAAAGTCACTTAACTTTTCTTTTCCTCAGTTTCCTCATTTGACAATCAGGGAGTTGTACCAAGGAATCTCAAAAGTCTCTTCCAGCTTTTAAGTCCATGAATCTATAAGTGAAATAATAGATATGAAAAGGCTTTCACAACTGACTGTCCTTACAAAGGCAACATGATATCCAAGCTATTGTTATTTAGAAAAAGAATTTCCTTATGCTGAAACCATTATTCTATTCTTTACTTTCCCTAAATATCTCAGATTTCCATAATCTTTGTTCTGAAAAATTCAATAGCAGTGTCATTGGAAGGGAGCCAAAGTGTATCCTTTTTTGGAAAGAAAATAATTCAATAATGACCACCTTTGACTTTATAGGAGTCTCCTTGACTTGGTGAATTTCACCTAACAGCCAGTTTACACTCCTGGGTGTTTGCTTTCTCTGCTTATTCAACCCCCAGAAACATCAAAATGAAATTCTTTTCCTTTGATTGAGAAACAGAGAGAAATTGTTCACTCAAGGCTAGTGAAGAGGAGCTAATGAATCTCAAATCAATGACTCCTAGAGCAGTGTTTAGAAAGCATCTTTGTAATGAATGAGGAATCCTTCATTTAGGGCCATAAAGGGGTTGGGGGTATCCTCCAAGGAGGGAAGGCTTCTCAATTCTACCAGGACTGTCCTTTGGGGCACTAACACGGTGCCATATCTTTCTAATCTCTCTCCATTTTACGGACTATAAATTAAATTTCTTCATGTACCTATTAGTCCGTCCATACTGGCCTCCATGCCATTGCTCAAGTAGGACATTTCATTTTTCTGCCTTTGTATTGACATCCCCCAGGGCCTAAAATGTATTTCCTCATCTGTGCCTCTTAAAATTCTTAGTTTTCTTCAAAAGTCAGCTCAAAAACCATCTTCTATATGTGGCTTTTCTTAGCTGCAAGTAAATTGAAAGTATTGTGGGGCAATAAATGATCTTATATTTATTTTGCCCATATTTTAAATTAGCATTTAGTAAGCATCTACTGTGTGACAGGCACTGTACTAAGCACTTTACTAACATTATCTCATTTAATCTTTATAATAATGCTGGGGGTTAATGGGATGTTCAAGGAGGACCAGCACCTCTGGTGTGAGGGTTTACTGAGCCATTTTCAGGGCTGTGCTTATCCACTTTTGGGGTCCGCCTGCCACTCAACACTCACCTGTCATTCCAAGAAACTGTAGGATGGGCGGCCGCCACATCCCAGGAAAATCTGGGTTAAATCAAGTTGGGGGTAACCAACAGCCCTCCAACCCAGTGGTGAGTTAGGGGGAGGTCTACCTCAAGAATGTGAACACTTCCCCCTACACAGACTGAGAATAATTTGTTCTAACACCCCCGGAGGCAGCTGAAGCAGGCCCTGGGAAGGCTTAGAGCTGGGTCAGATCCCAGAGATGCTAAGGGCATCCACTGTATCTCCGGCAATGGTGTCCTGATTGCCACTGGTCCAGATTTTTGTCTCGCCTTGAACTTGGGTGACTTATGAAGAGAAAATGAGGCTGATTTGTGCATTTGCAATTCAAGGCATCAGCCATGATGTCACTGGTCCTCTTCAAAAATGAAAAGCAAACAACAATCCCAAGAGAAGGGGCTATCATTGACCCCGTTTTATAGTGGAGGTCATGAAGGTAAACAGAGACTAAGTGACTCATTCAGGGTCACACAGAAAATAAGTATATATCTTATATATAATATATATATATATATATTATGTATATATATAGACATACACACACACCACACACAAACACTATTTATACATATATGTACACATATATGACATATACATACATTCTTTACTTTGGTTGTATGTAGGGGAGTGAAATGGTGAAGGTGACTATGTACAGGATACATACAAGACTGGAGTTTCAGCAGTGAATTAAGAGAGTTAGCAGTGGTATAAGAGAGTTACTTGGATCTTAGTTACCCTCTCTGCAGAATGATAGCGGAAATGCATGTAGTAATGAAAAGCTATAGCAATTAACAATGCACAACAGCAGCATTTATATAGAACTTTACAATTCACAAAACACTTTATACATATCAACTCATCTGATCTTCATAGAAACTCTGGTAAGTGCTATTATTATTCCAGTTTTACAGATGAGAAAACTGAGGCTGAGAAAAGTAACTTCCTTGCTTCTGTTTCTGATCTCTATCCTGACTCGTTTCTCCACCACAGTTAGAAGCTTTCACATCCTGAAAGATTCCTTTGTCTTTGCACC
Organism: Sminthopsis crassicaudata; assembly: GCF_048593235.1. Lineage (NCBI taxonomy): Eukaryota > Metazoa > Chordata > Mammalia > Dasyuromorphia > Dasyuridae > Sminthopsis > Sminthopsis crassicaudata. The sequence goes on from NC_133617.1 coordinate 662,109,720, forward strand.
CTTTTCTTCTGATCGGTCAGTTCCTTCTAAAATTTCCATTTTAAGGAAAATGTCTAAGCTAGCTATGTTCATGCCTTCATACATCTCTGAACTCCACTCTTAACTCTGGATTTCTTTCACCGTATTCCTTCATAGTGTTCTCACTTCCCTCTCCCCACTTTATAGATTCCTTTTGTGTTTTCTATTCTCCCATATAAAAGGGCAGCCCAGCGACTCAGTGAATAGAGCACTGGGCCTGGAATCAGGAATCAGGAAGACTGATATTCCCGAGTTCAAATCCAGCCCCAGACACTTAACTAGCTGTGACTCTGGTTAGTTACTTACCCTTGTTTGCCTCAGATCCTCATGTGTAAAATGAGCTGGAGAAGGAAATGGCAAACCACTTTAATATCATTATCATGAAAACCCTAAATGGGGTCATGAAGAGTTGGACAGAGTGAACAACAACAAAATTCTCCCATTCTAATGTAAGTCCCTTGAGGACAGAGACTATCTTTTTTCCTAGGGCTGGTACATAATAAATGCTTAACATTGCATTAAGCCCAGTGCCTTGACTTGCTCAGAGTCCCACAGTGTCTGAGACAGGATTCAAACTCTGGTTTACCTGTATCTGTCTACACTTGCTCTTTTTAATTTTTTTCCATTTGCAACCTCTTTTTGCCTAATAAATTTTTATGTGACCCCCTGGGTATATAAAAAAGATATATAAATTGAACACCACAACCCACCGTTTAAGAAGTTTTGGTCTAAACCATCTATCAGTCTCTAGATCAAATTTTGTCTCACAGAAATATCTGATTATGGGTTTCTACATTCTCAAGTTCATTTCTGTTTTTGTTTGTTTTCCCATGAGATTATTTAGGGAAGCACAGTGAAGAATGTTTCATGTAGTGTTTTTTCATCAATCAGTGCCTTATTTTGACTCTTGATTCGAAGTAAATGTGTGAATTTCTACAGCAGAAGCAAAGCTAAATGGTGAATCAAATGAGTATTACTATTCTTTTTGTATTGCTACTATTATTACCTATTACAAACTGAAACAACAAGTGTAGACCCAATTTGGGGGGGAGACTTTTCCTAAGTAGAAGAAACTTTTGTATTAAGCATGGTTTGTTGTATCCTTTTTTGTTTACATGTTAAATTAATAGCTTTCTCTGAAGTTAGGCATTTATGGTTTTATTTATTTGCTGGTCAAAGATTCAGGATTTCCCCCCCTTTTTTATTAACTTATGTAAAAGATCTCCCTTCACCATCCCTCTACTGAGATAACAGTAACTTCTGGTGAAATCATTCTCAGGATATTTATTAATTTCTAAGATGAGTAGACTGTCAATTCTGAGAAAATCACAATCATCCATTGCCACCAACCATATAAATTGTATATTATTAATTATGAGAACCAGCTGCTCATAGGTTTTTCTCCAAATAATAGGTACCAATATTGAAGGCTGTGGAGGGGTTTGAAATTTGTATCAACGCAAGTTGCCTCAAGGAACAGTCACATATGTGAAAGACTGCCCATAAGCTAGTCATTGTTTGCCATTACTAGTTAGCACTTAGAAAAAACTGTTAAACGAGTTTAAATGTGAACCACCGGCCAGTTAGTTCTTTTAATGTTTAAGAACACCACCTAACTTGGGTCTTACTAATGAGACTCATGTCAGAAGGGAAGCTTTTCCCCTGAAGTTCCTTGTAGGCTACCTACTTCAACTTCGGAATCCCCAAGAGGGATTCCTATCCTAAGTTCAAAGTACTTTGTAAGTATGAGCACCTAGAAACCATAGCTCACAAACCCCAACCAAGGCATTTGCCTTCAATAGTCAGCCATAGACACAGTTATCTCAAAGTAAAGGCATTTACTGAGATGAAATCAAAAGACCATTACTCTCACAAACACACACATCGCTGGGAAAAGTGGGCATACACAGAGTGTACTAGCAAAGAATAGGGAATAAACAAGGCTAATGCAACAAGCATTTCAAGGACTCCGATGACTTTTCCCTTCTTCTGCTGTGCCTGTGCTATTCTCCTCAAACTCAGCACCCTACTGAACAGATTTCTCCACTGGACTTTCCAGGTTGGTTGTATGTTGGGCACAGCATCTCCTACTGGATGAGTAGCTTTGCTTTAAGTCGTTGCCAAAATAGGGAATTTCTAAAATCACAAGGGAAAAAAAAACTGCAAACAAGTAATTCCCTCTCAATAGTCAGGTTCTGGGTAGCTAGGTGGCGCAGTGGACAGAGTACCAGGCCTGAAGTCAAGAGGACCAGAGTTCAAATCTGGCCTCAGACACTTAACACTTCCTGGCTGTGTGACCCTGGGCAAGTCACTTAACCCCAGCTGCCTCAGCAAAAAAAAAAAGCTAGGTTCTTCAGCATCTCAGTTATTTATCAAAGATAAAGTCAAAATGGGCACATAAAGGGTCATATCACAAGCAAATTAAGAAAGTATGGAAGAATCTGCCTGTCTTCTTTAGGGTGCATTTTCTATAAACACTGGGGAATGAGGAGGAGAGCCTGATCGCTTCTCCAAACCTGAGATAATTAATACCCCATGAATCTAGGACAAGGATTAATCTAAGTCTACATGGCAACTCCATAAAATCTAGTTTTCTTTATCCCCAGGAATCTTATTCCTTGGCTGGTGTTTTTTTTTTAAATTAAAGCTTTTTAATTTTTGAAAGATGTGCATGGATAATTCTTCAACATTAGTCTTTGCAATACCTTGTGTCCCAATCCCTCCCCCTTTCTCCCCACCTCCTTCCCTAGACAGCAAGTAATCCAATATATGTTAAACATGGTAAAAAATATATGTTAAATCTAATATATACATACATATTTATACAATTACCTTGCTGCACAAGAAAAATCAAATCAAAAAAGGAAAAAATGAGAAAGAAAATAAAATGCAAGCAAACAACAACAAAAAGTGAGAATGCTATGTTGTGATCCATACTCGGTTCCCACAGTCCTCTCTCTGGGTTTAGATAGCTCTCTTCATCACACGATCTTTGGAACTGACCTGAATCATCTCATTGTTGAGAAGTGGCACGTCCATCACAATGGATCATCTTGCTGTTGCCCTGTGCAATGATCTCTTGGTTGCTCATTTCCCTCAGCATCAGTTCATGTAAGTCTCTCCAGGCCTTTCTGAAATCATCCTGCTGGTTGTTTCCTATAGAGCAATAATATTCTATAACATTTGTGTACCATAGCATTCAGCCATTCTCCAACTGTTGGATAGCCACTCAAGTTTCCAGTTACAAAAAGAGTGGCCTTGGCTGTTTTCAAGAGAAAATTTATTACAAAGCTACTAAAAAGCACAATATGGACAATAAACAAAGTGATCCAGTTCTAGCCCATGCAGACGATTCAGTTGGCCGGGCTGCAGCACCTCAGCTTTCCAGAATCTGCTTTTCCAGATTTCAGTTATGGGTATGGGAGATCATAGCCTACGCAGGTACTTTTTTTCTACAGTCCCTTTCCTCTCCCTCAACTTGGTCATTCATGTTTCTTCACCTTCACTCTGAGATCAGGGCCTGGGAAAGTCTTGTGTATTCTCACCAAGTTTCATAAGAAAGTCTCCTTATTGAACTCCAAATGTATCTTCCCCTTTCAGGTCTCACTTAGTAGCACTCTACTCTTGCTCTGTCTTCTTGTTCTTCCAAGTTGTTCTCTTCTCTTATTTTGACATTTCCTTCTATGCTGCCTTTTCTGTCAGAAACAGATACCACTAGTGAGATCTTTCTGGCCTATTCAGAATGCTTCTCCCACATGGTCACATCAACCTTGAGTTGTGGGGTCTGGGTCCCATTCCCTCCCAACATGATTTTTTCCTTTCTACTGATTCACTTTATTGTTCTTAACCTGTGCCACCTTGTGGCCTGACTTAGTTCCAACACACCCATAGGCCAAAGGGGCCTGCCCCTTTCCTAATTCTCAACTACAAAAGAATGGAGATTTGAAACCCCAAGGGAATGATGAAAGATGAATATTGTGATGATAATAATAATCCTCACTTATATAATGATCTACGGCAGCCTTTTCCCCCCAAATATCTCTGAAATACTCCAAGTTTTTTTTTTTTTTAATTAAAAGACTTAAAAATAATGATTTTAGAGTACTTTACTACAAAGCTTTGTTTAAACTGAAGAATCCTACCATGTGGAAAAGTTTGAGCAATACTACTCTAAACTTTGTAAAAGGCTTTCCCCACAATAATCTCATGAGAATGATTTTTATTGAATTCAATAATTTGGAATGTTATTTGAAATGTTCCTAAGCCCCAGTGAACATCCATCTTTCATTTATCCCTCAATGCAGGAATTGTCTATGCAGAATGCAACTGAAAGGCAGGGATTTGGGGACTAGTAAGGATAACTGCCTTAAACATTTTCCTTCCTGAAAGGAAGAGCAAGACAAGAAAGCACACATTCTAGCTGGGGAGACAACAACTATGCAAATGGACATGTACATACAAGATATACACAGAGTAAATAAACATATGGGACAAATTTACATTTCAGAGAGAAACCACTAGTATTGGAGGTGGGATGGGGATGGAGAAAATAAATTTGTGCTGAGTCTTGAAGGAAAACAGGGAAGCCAGGAGATGGAGAGAGAAGAGAGAGCATTTTAAACATGGGGGACAGTCGGTAAAAAAAGACATGACAGATGGTGTGTCCTATGTAAGGAACAGCAAGAAAGTCATTGTCACCGGATTGTAGACTATGTGGAAGAGAGTAAAGTATGAGAAGACAAGAAAGGTAGGAAGTGGTTGGGTTATGGAGTACTTTAGAAGTCAAGCAAGATTTAATAGTGAAGGTAATAAGGAGTCTTGATGATGGAAATCTGTATTTTCTTCAGTAGGGAAGTAAAGGGCTGCCCCTCCATCATGGACTTCTAGGAGCAGGCTCAGAAAGCTTTCCCAGAAATGGACACTCCCATGGGTGGACCTGCATTGACCAATCTTCTGATAAATGTAACAGTGACACATCCTGCTTAATTTTTTCTCTTAATAGAAGTCTGAGAATAATCTGGAAAAGGTTACTTTCAGTGGAGTAAAATCCACTGGGGGGAAAAAAAAACCCAGAAAATATCTTAATCCATTGAAAAACACCAGGCATCTCAACTCAAAGTGCTGACATTAGCCATCCTAGCTAAGAAGGCACTAGCAATGTGTGTGGTAGAAAGAACACTAGAATTTGGGGGAAGAAATGTAGGATACGGGCCTGCTCTGCCACTGTGGGACGTTAAGCAAGACCCTTCCCCTTTCTGAGCTTCATTTTCCACATCTGTGAAATGAGGGTGTTGTATTTAGTAGGCTTTAATGTATCTCCCACATCTCTCATTCTGTGTTCTAAATGACAAGGCTCCTGCTAGTATTATTATATATTTGTGTCTAAGGGCTCTCTCCGCTCTGAAATTACATATTTTAAATTTCCCCTAGCTCTGACACTCTATATTCTAGTTCTAAACTTCTATCTAATTCTAACATTCTATATTAAAGGATCCTCTCAGCTCTGACCTCTATAATTTAAATTTCCCTTGGTTCTGACATTCTATGTTCTAGTGTTAACTTCTACCTAATTCTGACGTTCTATATTCAAGCACCCTCTCAACTCTGACCTCGATATTTTTAAGTTTCCCCCAGTTCTGACATTCCCTTTATTTCATCAAATGAGCCCAATCTGCTGCCCATCCGCCCCTCCTCCCCACTTTGTTCCCTGGAGCCACACAGTTTCAAATATCTTAAACCAGTGCCCATGATTTTTGAAGCTTTTGTTCCTCACATTAAATATGCCCAGTCCCTTCAACCAATAAGTATTTCATGTGGTTTCAAGATCATTTGCCACTCTGACATTCTATGTTCTAGTTCTAAGCTCTCAGCTTAGAACTCAGCTCTGACCTCTATAATTTAAGTTTCCCTTGGTTCTGACATTCTGTGTTCTAGTTCTAAGGTTCTATCTAATTCTGACATTCTGTGTTCAAGGACCCTTTCAGCTCTGACCTCTATAATTTAAGTTTCTCCCAGTTCTGACATTCTATGTTCTAGTTCTAAGGTTCCACCAACTCTGACATTCTATGTTCTATGAGTCCTTTCAACTCAGGCATTGTAAATTTTAAAATCCTTTCTAGCTCTGATATCTTATGAATCTATGACTGACCCCCAAATTGTACAATGTACCTTTGTGAATTGATATCTACAATATCATCCCCAAGAAAAATAAAAGCTTTACGTGGGTTTTAGGGGGAGAACATTAGACTTTGGGTTAGAATGCCTGAAGGAGAAGCCTTCATTGAGATTCTTTCTCTGTGTCACCCTAGGGAAGCCACTTTAATCTTTCTGAGCCTCAGTTTCCTCACCTGTAAGATAAGAATAATTATCTAACAACTGCCTAGTTCACAAGATTGATGAGGAAATCTTAGAGATTTTAAAGTACTAGAGAAACAAGCCTATTGCTAATTAACGGTTCCCCTTTGGCATTCAATAGAGTATGAAGACCTCTCTGGGGTCTTCTTCCCCAGTCTGGCATTTGTCCCTGAGGTAAACTGTGCAAGCCCAAGATCTTTTGGTCTAAGCAGATAATAATGAAACAAATGCAATAATAATAAAAGCTGACATTTATATAATAGTAGATAGCACCATATGAAAATAGGACTTTAAAGTAGCAGAAATGCGCGCTCCCAAGTCTCATCATGATGTAGAGGTGACCTTGTGTTTTTGAAGGCACTGTTGGTGGAAGACAATCAGTCAATCAATCAATAAGCAGTTATGAAGGACTTCAGGTATAATAGTAGATGCTGTAGATATACAAGCACCTTACATTTAACAAGGTAAATAATACGCACATATAAATATATGTCTATATATAAATATATTAATAAATTAATTAATAAAAATAGTTAATTTAATAAATAATTAATGAACACAGATATATCTGTATGTGTGTATGTGTATATATATATATATATATATATATATATATATATATATATATATAATGTGTGTGTGTGTGTGTGTGTGTGTGTGTGTGTGTGTGTGTGTATAAAATGTATTCAAAGCAGATACAAAGTAACCCATTCTCTTGCATTAGGAGGACCAAGAAAGGCCTCATACAGACAATCATATTTGAGTCAAGTCTTGAAGGAAACCAGGGGGACCAAGAGGTAGAAATGAGGAAGGAGCACCTTCCCGGTATACAGCAGTCAATGCAAGGGCACATAGATGGGGATGGAGTGTTGGGTGTGAGAAACAGGAAGCAAGCCATTAGGGCCAGACCAGAAAGTTCATTGAAGGGAGTTCTATATGTGCAAGAAGATAAGAAATATGGGAAGGGGACAGATTTTTAAATATATATATTTAGTTCAGACATTGACCAACACCTAATATCCTATACCAAGATATGGTCAAAATGGGTTCATGATTTAGGCATAAAGAATGATACTATAAGTAAATTGGAAGAACAAAGGATAGTTTACCTCTCAGATCTGTGGAGAAGGAAGAAATTTGTGGCCAAAGAAGAATTAGAATACATTATAAAATGCAAATAGATAGTTTTGATTAAGTTAAAATGTTTTTGTACAAATAAAACCAATACAGATTAGAAGGGAAGTAGAAAATTGGGGGGAAAATTTTACATCCAAGGGTTCTGATAGTCTCTAAAAAATATAGAGAATTGACTCACATTTGTAAGAATATAAGCTATTCTCCAATTGATAAATGGTCAAAGGATATAAACAGACAATTTTCATTTTTTTTTTTTTTTCTTTTAATTTTAGGCTGGGGTTAAGTGACTTGCCCAGGGTCACACAGCTAGGAAGTGTTAAGTGTCTGAGGCCAGATTCGAACTCAGGTCCTCCTGAATTCAAGGCTGGTGCTCTATCCACTACGCCACCTAGCTGCCCCCAACAGACAATTTTCAGATGGAGAAGTTGAAACCATTTCTAGTCGTATAAACTGATCATTATTGCAAATTAAGACAACTCTGAGACACCACTACATACCTCTCGGATTGGCTAAGATGACAGGAAAAAAAAATGATGAATGTTGGAGGGAATGCGGGAAAACTGGGACACTGACGCATTGTTGGTGGATTGTGAAATGATCTAACCATTCTGGAGAACAATATGGAACAAAGGGCCATAAAACTGAGCATACCCTTTGATCCAGCAGTATCTTTATGGGTCTGTTTCCCAAAGAGATAATAAAAAAAGGGAAAAGGACCCACATGTGCAAATATGTTTGTGGCAGCCCTTTTTGTAGTGGCAAGGAACTAAAAACTGAGTAGATGCACATCAGTGGAAGAATGGCTGAATAAGTTATGGTATATGAATGTTATGGAATAGTATTATTCTATAAGAAATGATGAACAGGCTGATTTCAGAAAGGTCTGGAGAGACTTACATGACGTGATGCTAAGAGAAGTGAGAAGAGCCAAGAGATCATCATACACAGCAACAAGAAGATTATTCAATGATCAGTTCTGTTGGATATGATTCAGGCCAGTTCCAACAGACTTGTGATAAAGAGAGCCATCTGCACCCAGAAAGAGGCCTGTGGGGACGAAGGTGGATCACAACATAATATTTTCAGCCTTTTAGTTGTTGTTTGCTTGCATTTTATTGTCTTTCTTATTTTTTTTTTTCTTTTTGATCTGATTTTTCTTGTGCAAGAGAATTGTAGAAATATGTATAGAAGAATCACACATGATGAACATACATTGGATTACTTGTTGTCTGGGGGGTGTAGAAGAAAGGGGAAAAAAACCTGGAATACAAAGTTGTGTAAGGGGCAAATGTTGAAAACTATGCATGTGTTTTGAAAATAAAAAGCTAAAATATTTTTAGTTCAATTTATCTTATTTAAAAATATTGATTGTAGTGCATATCCTTTGATCCAGCAGTGTTACTACTGGGCTTATATCCCAAAGAGATCTTAAAGAAGGGAAAGGGACCTATATGTGCCAAAATGTTTGTGGCAGCTCTTTTTGTAGTGGCCAGAAACTGGAAGATGAATGGATGCCCATCAATTGGAGAAAGGTTGGGTAAATTATGGTATATGAATATTATGGAATATTATTGTTCTGTAAGAAATGACCAGCAGGATGGTTTCAGAAAGGCCTGAAGAGACTTACATGAACTGATGCTTAGTGAAATGAGCAGGACCAGGAGATCATTATATACTTCAACAACAATACTATTTGATGACCAATTCTGATGGACGTGGACATCTTCAACAATGAGATGAACCAAATCAGTTCCAATAGAACAGTAATGAACTGAACCAGCTACACCCAGTGAAAGAACTCTGGGAGATGACTATGAACCACTACATAGAATTCCCAATCCCTCTATTTTTGTCCGCCTGCATTTTTGATTTCCTCCACAGGCTAATTGTACACTATTTCAAAGTCTGATTCTTTTTGTACAGCAAAATAACTGTTTGGACATGTATACATATATTGTATTTAACTGATACTTTAACATATTTAACACATATTGGTTAACCTGCCATCTGGGGGAAGGGGTGGAGGTAAGGAGGGGGAAAGTTGGAACAAAAGGTTTTGCAATTGTCAATGCTGAAAAATTACCTATGCACAAAATTTTTGTAAAAAAAAAATCAAAAAAATATTGATTGTAGTTGAGCATACAATAGCAACAAAATATACTCAACTTGTATGCATCCACAATTAAAAACATATATGGAAGGACAGCTAGGTGGCACAGTGGATAGAGCACCAGCCCTGAATTCAGGAGGACCAGAGTTCAAATTTGGTCTCAGACACTTAACACTTCCTAGCTGTGTGACCCTGGGCAAGTCACTTAACCCCAATCTCAGAAAAAGAAAAAAAGTAATAAAATAAAATAAAAAAAAACATATATGGATATGTTGTGACTTTAATGAATATTGTTATAGCAGCTAATACTATTCTTGGCTCCATTTTAGTTTCAATGTTTAAACACTGATAAATAATTTGCATGAGAAATGAAGGCTCCATTATTTATATATCTATCTATCTATTTATTTTAAGGCTCCATTTTTAATAGTATTTCTTACTATGTCAGAAGACTCCATGAATTAAAAAAGCTCATATGAAGACATCAGATTGGAAAGCCAAACCAAGAAAGACCTTTTATAAAGCACCATACTTAGAATTATGACTTTGAGCCACAAAATCCTTTAGTAAGGGCATAGGCATTTCATTTATTTTAACAAGAGTTCATTATTTGGATGATCCAAATTGTTAAAAATCTCAAATTAGGAATTTACTTCACATTCTGAGATAATAAATTATGTTGTGAATGTTGCATTCAAGCTCTTCCAGGAAAAATATTTGCTGTCAAGGTCAGATTTGTAGGGCCCAGATTTTTAACAAATTTTAAATGCCAAAGGGAATATTTTAAATTTGATTCTAGAAGATAATAGCTAATGAAAAGGCATCAAATATGGGCTTCAAATAGGAATGTATTTGTATATGCTTAACAACCAGATCTCCAGGAAATAATAATAATAATAATTATTATTATATAAACAAGATACATTTTTAAAGGTTAATCAACATTATTAACATTTATTTATCATTTTCTTAAATCTATAATCAACAGAACAATAAATCAAGCCATGTTAATAGCTTTTGCATTTCTGAAATGTATATGTTCAAACTGAAAATTTAACAATCACCTGCAATACACCTGTAGGTAATGTCTATCATAAAATGACCCACCTAGCTATGTTCAGAGAGGCTTATCACTAGGTTGGCTACAAGTACAATAATTTATTTTTTTTAAACAGAGCACCCTTTAAAGACTATGAATGATCTTTAAACTTTTTTTTAAATCACATAGCTCTAGCAGGAATTTTTTCCCCCTTAGTGTCTATGTTGGAGTGGGGGAGAATTTCCCCAATGGCAATTGTGCAGCTAATTTGGGTTCCAAGTCAGGGTCAGGTTATAACTATTCTAAGGGGCTAACATTTAGATCAGAAGGGAGATTTGAGGGTTCACAGGATTTTAGGTATGTAGGGGGAAACATTGGGCTTAACTGATGAGTGAAGGGTAAGTGTGGTTGTGTTGGAGATGAGCACCAGGCAGAACTGGCTCTTGTAGAGTTGGATGGGAAGGGATGGGATCTATCTTTCCTGCTATGGCACCCATTGGGAATTGTGCTAATTCATAGAGAAACTGTGATTAAGGATCCTTGAAGTATTGAATATATATCATATATACGTGCACACATGCATGTGTGTACAAATGTCTACATATTTATACATATATACAAATACATGCATATATATGCATACTGGAATTTTATATATATATATGTCTATATGTAAAATACACATGTATGTATGGATCATTAAAAGTTTAGGGTTTTTATATATATATATATATGTATATATATATATATATATATATATATATATATATATATATATATATATATATTATATATGTATGCTATATGATTTGATCATCCCAACAAATTAGTGAGACATAGGCAGGTAGCCTATGCCAACATATCATCTACAGAACTAATCAGTCAGTCAATAAACCTTTATTGAGGACATTTATATGTGCCCGACACTATGCTAACCCAAGTCTTGGCTCTACTGGTCTCCCATTTATTCCTGACACATACTGCAGAGGAAGCCTTCATGGAAGAGCTGAGCATGAGCCAGGCTTTACAGGTTGGGTAGGGTTAGGAGAGGAGAGGTCATTCCATGGGAAACTGAGAACAAAAGGGTTTCTTCAATTGAATTAATTCATGCCATTTCAAATCAATTCAGTCCAATCCAACAAAAATTTGGTAAGCATCCATTATGTCCAAGACATCTCCTATGTTAGGGAAAGACAAAAAGAAACATTTCCTATTTTCGAGGAGCTTATTTCTATTAGGGAGAAGTATAGCACATAGATAGACAAGGAAATATAAGGTCTTTTGAGTTTTGAGGTGGGAGATGAAGGGTCATTAGGAAAGGCTTGGCAGCTAGGTGGCTCAGGTGCTTTGAGTGTCAGACTTGGAAGTAGAAGTCCTGAGTTCAAATGTGGTGTAGTTATGTGATGCTGGGCAAGTCAATTCCCCCCATTTGCCTCAGTTTCCTTATCTGCAAATTGAGCTGGAGAAGGAAATGGCACATTGTTCTAGTATCTTTGCCAAGAAAACCCCAAATAGGATCACAAAGAGTCAGACATGATTGAAAAACAACTAAAATAAAGGCATCTTTAGGAGATGTTCCATCAGCTGAATCTTACAAACACAGAATCTTACAAAAAGTTAGGATTCTGAGAAGTGGTGATGAGATGAGGGAGGATTCCAGGCATAGAACTCCATGACATCTGGATGCAGGAGATAAAATGTTGGCTTTGGGGAACATCTAGGTATTTCCCTTAGTTGGAATGTAGAATATGTGAAGGGGAGTCATAGAAGAGCGGAAAAGGAGCCAGGTTTTAGAAGGCCTTCGACATCAGGATGAGGAGTTTATATTTTATCCTAAAATCCAGAGCGAGTCCCTAAAGATTTCTGACAAATAGAACAGTATGAACAGCCTTGTGCATTGGAGAGATGCTTTTGGCAGTTGTGTGAAGTTGAGAATGGAGACCTAGAGACCAATAAGGAGATCATAATAAGAGTACAAATGAAAAGTGATAAGGGCCTATAACTGATATGTGAGGGAAGAAGAAGGGATGCACTTGGAGACTACAGGGAAATAAAGCCAAAAACTTTGTAACTGTGTAAACATAGAGAGTAAGGGAGTACTAAGAGGCAAACTGAACTGTAACCCTTTGTGCCTCTCAATAGGAATTAGGATGGTTGAGAAAGCTATGGGGCCTAGGAGGAAAGATCATCAGTTTTGTTTTGAATATTTTGAACTTGGGGAATTTGTTTAAAGTGCATATGGATGGTGGAGGGTCTTCAGAGGCAGCCAGAGAGGCAGGACAGAATTCAGTGATTGGATCCCTTGGTTTCTCTCCTGGAACTAGGTTAGTCTGGGGGATCGTTAGAGCCTAGAATTTGCTCAGATGCTCAGAAAGACAGAAAGGCAAAGTCAGAAATGCCAAAATACAAGCTGAGAGACTTTCCTCTAGGGAGACAGGTTTTCCAGATTCTGGTTTTTGCAATGTTTCAGTAACTTGTTGAGAGACAAAGATAAGGACGTGAAGTATCAATATCTAGCAGCTGTTTCAAAGCCAAAACAATAGAAACAAGCTGATAAGCCCATATCTGGGCCTTCTCATTTCAGTGGGGGAGTGCCGGGTTAGTAGAGCCAAGAGGAAGCCTAGCTAATTCTGAGCGAGCCCCAGCATTGATGGAAGGTACAGCAGTTTACCTTAAGGCAAAGAGATGCTTCCCCCAGGCAGGGAGTGTTGAGTGGATTGGGAGTCTGGAAGAAATCCGAGTGGGATCATATCCCCTTTCATAATCTTACCGAGGAAGGCACCTTGTTTCAGGAGTCCCTGCTGTTCAGGGTTCATCATGTGTCAGAAACACAGATCCAGCAGCAGGTGTCCTTGATAAGCCGATAACTTTCTGCTGAAGTCATAGTGTGGGCACGTGACAGAGAATGGCGAGGATCAAATATGTCAGCTTGGGGATTGGGGACCGAGATTCTGACAGGTAGGCAGAGGAGTGTTGTAGAAACAATAACAAAAACCGGACTGCATTTCAGTTCCTGGTTCTGTTATGCCCAAAGGGCTATAAAACTGAGTATATCTTTTAATCCAACAGTCTCACTTCCAGTCTGAGGACCCACAGGTGCAAAAATGTTTGCAGCAGCCTTTTTTGTAGTGACAAGGGAACTGGAAATTCAGTGGATGCCCATCAGTTGGGGAATGGCTGAATAATTTATGGCATATGAATGTAATAGAATATTGTTATTGTTCTATAAGAAATGACAAATAGGCTGATTTCAGAAAGGATCTACATGAACTGATGCTGGGTGAAGTGAGAAGAACCAAGAGAACGTTGGATGTAGTGACAACAAAATTATGTGATGACCAACCATATTGACTTGGCTCTTCTCAGCTTGGGAGAGAAGATGCCATCTGCACCCAGAACGAGACTGAAAGTGGATAGAAGCACAGGATTTTCACCTTTTTTTGTTTGCTTTTTTTCTCTTTTGTTCTTGTTTGTTTTGTTTTGTTTTTCTCTTTTGTTCCTTTCATGATATGACAAATATGGAAATATGTTATAAATGATTGCTCATGTATAACCAATATCAGATTTTTTGCTGTTTTGGGGAGAGGGAAATAAGGGATTCCTTTTTAGAACCATCTTCCTAATAAACCTTTTCTACCCCCACTTCTTTGCTGCAGTCTGCAATTAGCTAGCCTTATTTGGTGAGAAGTACAAGAAAAGTGAAAAATATGATATGATCCCTGTCCTTTTCAAAACTACTCTCTAGTTGGTGGAACCAGAATGAATGCATTAAAGAAGAATAATTTATTAAACATGAGCAAGTAGATGGTTCAGTGGATAGAGTGCCAAGCCTAGAAGACTTATCAATCTGGTCTCAAACATTTTTTTTTAGCAGTGTGACCCTGGATAACTCACTTAACTCTGCTTACCTCAGTTTCCTCATCTGTAAAATTAATTAGAAAGGGAAATGAAAAACTTCTCCAATATCTTTGCCAAAAAAATCTTCCAAAATGTGTCACAAATACAAGAATGAGACAGTTCCTGTCTTCGAAAGATTTACATTCTAATTGGTGGAGGAAAATATAGGGAGATGAATAGAAGAGAACATTACACAGCACAACAGCAAGATTATAGGATATTCAATTCTGACTGATGTGACTCTTTTCAGCAGGGAGGTCATTCACACCAGTTCTGATGGTCTATACCCAGAGAGAACTGTGGGAACTGAGTGTGGATCACAACATAGTATTTTCACTCTTTTTGTTGTTGTTTGTTTTTATTTTGTTTTATTTCTCATTTTTTCCCCTTTTGATCTGATTTTTCTTGTGGCTCATGATAAATATGGAAATATGTTTAGAAGAATTGCACATATTTAACCTGTATTGGATTACTTGCCATCTAAGAGAGGGTGGAAGGAAGGGAGGGAAAATGTTTTTTGGAATACAAGGTTTTGCAAATGAATATTGAATTTTATCTATGTAGATGTTTTGAAAATAAAAAGCTTTAATTAAAAAAAAAGAAAATATAGGGAAGTGGCTGCCAAGGAGGAAAGGGTATTTTGGCTTGGGAAGTCACAGGAATGGTGAGTGGAGGCAAAGGGGAGTAGACTGATACACCCTTTCCAATCACAGTGGCAGTCTTGATTTGATGTAGGTTTCTGGAAAGCAGGTTGGGGTCAGAAGGGCATCACAGAAGGGAGTCCCCGGACAGGGTCTGCCCTGGCAAGAAGATGACTGTGAAGGAAGCATGGGCAAGTAGATATAGTTTGCCCCACATATTCACAATTAAACACCTATGAAACACATCCAAACAGAACAAGATTAGCTCCCGAGGTGGCTGCCATAGAAAAGAAGTCATCTCGAAGATCAGAGGAAAGAGAAATCATTGTGACTGCAGTAATCCAGACATACCAGGGGAGTTATGAGAATGGAGAGGGCTGGCTCTGGAAACAGGGAGAGCAGGAGAAGGTCGTGCTTCAGGGGGGAAGACTGGCATGAGCCCACTCATAATGATGTGTGAATAAGTTTTCAGAGACTGCTGAAGAAACCAATTTGGCGAAAGTGGGCAGTTTGCTGGGAAACAGTAGGAGAGAAATAAACTTTTTCTTCTAGGCAAAATGGAGCCATTGGTGGTGTTTGAATGGGAGAATTAGTGATCACTGACGCATAAGAAGACTAATCTGGGAGGATGGAGAGGATTGACTGAAAGGGAAAAGCCTGAAAGTAGAGGGAGTATTCAGGATGTGGTATGGTCTTTTAGGTTAAAAGTCACATGGATTTGAATAACAGTGGGGGGATGCAATAGAAAGACAGATGAGAGAGACTGTTTAGGAAGTATGGATAGTTAGTACTTGGAAACTCAGTAATCTAGCTGATGATTTCCTGGAAACCCATGAATGAATGCATGAAGGAAAAAAGCATTTAAGTACTTGCTATGTGAAAGAATTGTGGACACAAAAAGAAAACTGATACCAATCTGTACTCTCAGGAGCTCATATTCTAAAGGAGGAGACAACATAGAAGAGATTTGGGCTATACGTCAGATGGTAAAGTCCCATGGTCCTTAGGGTGCAGCAGCTACAAAAACAAATAGTAAGCATCATCTTTAACATTTCCCCTAATAAAACCATGTGTTTCTCATGTTGAACCACTTGAAAGGGCCATGGACATTGGGGGCAAGAACTTTCTTTTCTGTGTTTTTGGCAGTTGTGGCTGCTGAGAAGGCAGGGGCTGCGGTCCTTGACCATTGGTGGCAGGTGGTCAGTAGTGAGAGTTGGGCGTCCAAGTGGTAGCTTCTGTGACTTCATATTGCCTTGAGAATAAGATACCAACTGCTTAGCCCAATTCTCTGCTAGATACGACTCCCACTTTCTTTGCCGCTTGTTTTATGTTTCCCACTGTAAACTGCTGGTCGTTTTCTAGATTTCACACTCCATCTCCACTGTGCATTTGTAAAAACTGACCCTGAACGTTTTCTCTCTTCATCCTTTCCTCTTAGAACTGTTTCCTTTCTTCAGAACTCTGGCCAGGTGCTACTTCCGATGAGAAGCCTCCTAGTGGTGGTTAGTGCTTTTTCCTTTTTTCACGTTATTTGTATTTATCTGTGACCACATTGGATAGCTCCTCCCCTCAAGCCTCTCCTTCCCCTCCCCCTATAATATAAGCCCTTTGAGTAGAGTGTTTTGTTTTTGTCTGTGTACTCCTATCACAGTGCCTGGCACAAAATAAATACTTAATAAACATTTGTTCAATTGAATGGAAATAGGTTTCCTGTACAAGCCATTCACATTTGTGCTTTGTGCTCATTGGGAACACTCCAGAGGCTAAAACCTCCTCAAGACTTGGCTGGAATCTCATCCTTGAGCCTGGAGCAAAATGAGACACTTGTAGAACATTTGTCAGTTAACAAAAGGAAAATTACTTTGCTATCTCAGGGGAAGGATATTCAGAGCCGGGAAAGGACATTCAGCAAAGTTATGATATGGATTCCGTGCGCTGTCCCCCTGCTGTGATGAACCAGTCAGAAGTTTGAGGGAGAAGCTGACGTATGTCCTAGTTTTTTGCATGTAGACCACCAGGAATCTATGGCAAAGTCTTCTGAACCAATTAAGCCTCAATTTTATTTTTTTCTTCAATACATATTAAAGAAAAGCTAGCCTAGTCTTCTAAAAAAGGAAGGAATAAAGTCCTACTACAACCTAGAGCTCTGAGACATGTAAAAGATTTTCCTTCTTGGTTCATCCCCAAGTCCAAGCAGGATGAGGGTCCCATTCCTGGGTACCTCGGGCTGTCGTGGAAAGGTTGTAGGTGGCAGGAAGGATGTCGTCATAACAATCAAGGCTTTGCTTTCTTGGCTTCTCCTCAGGACAAAATGTATTTCTTTCAACTCTTGGCATTTGCATTTTGTCCTGGATGGAAAGTAATCTCAGAAGGAAGACGTCAGTATCATGGGAGATCTGGAAAGGTAGGATTTGAGCTAAATCCCAAAACCAAAGAAAGAAAGTGGAAGAGGTAAGGAGAGAGTTTTCCAGGCCTGGGGGATGGGCAGAAGATCATTGAGGGGACTGCAGCATCATCAGAGCCTAGACTGGTACTTTGCACACAGTAGGTGCCTCATAACTGTTGAATCAAATTCTCTCTTCGCTCTCTCTTCTTCCTACTTTTGTAGTGAAAATGATTTAACCTCTACGAGTCTCATTTTTCTCCTTTGTAATATGAGATTTGGGCTAGAAGTGGGCAATGATACATTAGCTTTCAGACAAATCAATAATGAGGATGATGAAGATGGTAATGACTCATTTCTTTAAGCTTTTCAAAATGCTTCCTTAATAGCAATTCCGTGACTAGATGTTATAAACACCCATTTCATAGAGGAAGAAACTGAGGTGCTCATGGCTTGTGTCTTGGTGATTGAGCTAAGGGGCAGAGGAAGGATTGGAGCTGATGTGGGGGGTCAGATCTGTGCTTCAGGATTGCCACTTTGCCAGTACACCATCCTCCTCCCCAACACATACTCCTCAATCCAGAGACACGGCTCTCCTGGATGTTCAACAAAAACAGCTCTAGGAGTTCTCTTTGGCCCTCTCCCTGGATAGGAAATGAAAATTCCCTGGATATCTCTCTTGTTCTGACTACTGACCCGCCCCCCCCAGCTTCCTTTAAATTCCAGCTAAAATCCCACCTCTTACCGGAAGCCTTCTCTTGATTCCAGTGCCTTCCCTCTTGTCCTGAATATAACCTGTTTGTATACATATTTCTCATGTTGTTTCCCCTATTAGATTATAAGCTCCTGGAGGACAGGGACTGCGTTTTTCTTGTATTTATATCCCCAGTACAGTCCCTGGAACATAAGAGGTGCTTTGTATTGATTTATTGAGTATGGATTAAAAAAAGATTGAAGAGAGCCAAGTCAACAAGCATTCATTAAATGCTCACTTTGTGCCAGGTCCCGTGCTGAGTGCTGAGGGATACAACTACAGGCAAAGACAATTCCTGCCTTCATGGGGTTTACATTGTAATAAGGAGGGCCACACCTAAAAGGGAGTTGAAGAAGGGAGAGACAAGGTAGACTCCGGTGGCCTGGGTCCTTCCCCCAAACGTGTGTTCCAAGAGATGCTCCCCGACGGGCAGAGGGGTTCTAGGGCGAGGCCATGCGACCTGAAGGGACTTCCAAAACGAGAAGCCATGGTGGTGAGATCCAGAGCCAGCAGCAGTCATCCCGATGAACTAAAATGGGGCTGCGTGGGTGCAGAGGCGACAACTGTAGAAACTCTGCAATACACGGGATATGAAGTGATGGAGAATGTGAAATAAGCCTGACTTTTTTAGGGATGGACTTGCGCTACCCAACAGAATTCCTGGATTCTGGACTAGATTGCTGACCCTGGGGTCCACCGCCTTGCACTCCCTTCCATCCCACCTCATGCCCCCTCCTTTAGGCACATTCTGGGTATTCTTCAGGAGTTCCCTCTCCTCCCCCTGCTTCCCCAGGGCTCCTTGCCCCTAAGAGGTCCCTGCTTTTCACACATCCATACCTAAGATCGGCTCTGGGCCCTGAACCTCTGAGGAGCTCCCCCGAGGTCTAATGTGGGGCCTGCTCCCCCAAAGACTTTACACAGACCTACAGCTGTTCCAGGTTGCAAGTGAAGCACTGTACGGGAAATGAGCACAGCATGGAATAGGTTAACCACAGCCCTTATCTCGAGTCTCAGCATCTGGCTGCTTTTGCAGCCACAGTTTCTGGGAAATGGTGATAAGATGCAAATAAGGAGGCAGCCTCTTGCCTCACCCAGAGAGCAGGAGCAGGAGGCCTCTCTCTGGGGCAGAGCTCCATCGTCTGCCATCCACCAAGGAGCCTTGTGGGGCCGTGCAGGCACACGCCCCGAACGGAACAGGTGGAATGGGGAGAGGGAGGGAAGGGGGGAAAGGCCCCTGCACACCTGCCAGGAGGAGCCGCTCTCTTGTCTTTTCTTTCAACTAGCAACCTGAACTGCCCTCGACTCATAAATTGCTTGGGCAGTGAGATCGTTGGTCCCTCCCGCTCACTTTTACATTCATAAAGTAACTGAGTCCAAGGAGATAAAGTCTAGACCTGGTCAGAGTGGGGATTTAACCTCGGTCTTCTGATGCTTCACCCCCAGTGCTCTAGGACTCCTTTCAGTCCTGACTCTTCGTGACCCCATTGGGGTTTCCCTGGCAAAAGCACCAGAGTGGTTGCCACGTCCTTCTCCAGGTCATCTTTCCAGATAAGGAAACTGAGGGTGAAGTGGCTTACCCAAGGTCACACATTACAAGCATTTGAGACCAATCAGGTCGCAGGAAGATGAGGCTTTTCCCTCTCACCTCACTGCACCTCCAGAGTCTTCCCAAGCCCCTATAAACAGTCCCCGCTGCCTTGTATTTATCGAGTCTCTCTTATGGGTATTGCGACATCCCTGCTGCATGCTGGGGACGTAAGAGTGGAATGAGAAATAAACAACTGCTCTCAAGAAGCTGAAGGGGACATTGACCAACCTCTGCACTGCTTGAACCCTCGCTGAAATTCCCATTTATGCCGGCCCTACCTTGTGTGTACACAACTGTTGTTTCCATTAGCTCCTTGAGGGCAAGAACCATGTTTGTTTGTTTACTCTGTATTCCCAGCGTACCCAGCATGGAGTGAACATTTCATCAGTGCTTATGGTCTACGGTTATCTGAGAAAGCAGCTAGGTGGCCCAGTGGATTAAGCACCAGATCCAGCCTCCGGAAGACCCGAGTCTAAATCTTGCCCCTGACACTCACTAGCTGAGTGACCCTGGGCAAGTCCTGTCACCTATTTGCCTCAGTTTCTTCATCTGTAGAATGGGAGTGAGAATAGTACTTACCTTCCAGGTGTTACAAGGCTCAAATGAGATAAAAATTACAAAGCACTTAACAGCGTCTGGCATGATACAAGCATTAAAATGTTAGCTACTATGATGAGACAAAGTCAGCGTTTTTAAGAGTGGGAGGTGAAGAAAGCGGGCGTCGCGTGAGGGCCGTCCTATGGAAAGTCTCCAAGGAAGGTGATGGTATCGGGGCTGAGAAAAGAATGCTGGGGCCGCATTAAAAGGCTAAGTTGAAGAGTTTGTCTTGTTATCCCATATGGTGGAGCAGAGAAATTCTTAGGTGAAAGGGGAAGGGGATAAGCATCTGTGTAGCACCTACTATGCGTCAGGTACTTTACCAATATTATCCCTTTACGGTAAGTGTGGTTATTGCCATTTTCCAGGAGAGGAAACTGAGGCAGGCAGAGATGAACGACAACTAGGAAGTAGCTGACTTCCTGACTCCAGGCCTAGCATTCAAACTCCCGGCACCGGGCGCTAGAATCACGTGAAATATTTCTCCTGAGGCCATTCAGCCTCCCTTCCTCGTCCCCCTCTGCCCCAAGCCAGGGAGAGGAGAGAGAATCCCGGCCCGGGGCCTGCCGCCGCACTCGCAGCCCTCTGAATCCCAGGGTCCGCCTGCCCAAACTCACCTAGCCATAGGATGCCAGAGCTGGGGGGAAAGTCTAAGAATACAGAATACATGGCTGCCCCAAACAGGGAGGGCTCAGAACACAGGAGAGCAGAATCCTGGATCTGGACTGTTTAGAGCAGAAGTTAGAATCAGAAGTCTTGGAGAGCGCTGATCCAATAGGACCATTTTGTAGAGAAAACTGGGGACTCGCGCCAAGGCACCGAGGGAAGAGCTGAGACCAGAACCCAGGACTCTCGACGCCCCAGCTGGACCCTGTCTGCTGTCAGTGACAGTCAGTGAACTCGTTCATTTATTTCTTGTTGGAGCCAGAAATCCGTTCCCGTTTTAAAGGCAGGAAACCACAGACGGCCCCAGCACGAGTCCGTGGGATGGCTTGCAATGAATGACTCCCTCTAGTGGTCTTCCACAGACTCAGCAACCTTCAGGTGACTCCCTGAGTTGGTCTCCAACCAGGATTTGGGGGCAATCTTCCAGCCAAGACTGGCCTTCAGTTTTAAACCCAGCGCCAGTACGGAGACCCCAGTAAAACCCAAAGCCACAGGGGCTTACAATCTCAATTTCACCCCCCATGTTATCTAGGTTTTCTCTCCCCCCATTACAAGTCCACGAGTCTCCTTCCTTTCAACCCTATTTTCCTCACAGAACATCGAGAGGCGATTCTGGGACATTCAGAATTTTGTGGTTCCATAACCACAGACTCTTCGGCTCACGGGTAACCACGAGGGATCGGTAGAATAGAAAACAGTAGTTGAAGTGGACATTTAAATTCTGGCCCTGCCACTTGCTTTTGGGGCTGGACTTGGCCCAGTCACCCACCTTTGGTGATGAACTAATTCATCCTGAAGTTTTAGTGTCCAATAAAAGTTTAGTGTGTCATCCTTCCAAAGACTGCATTTTAATGTTGCTTTAAGACCTTCAAGAACTGTTGGAAGACAAATGGGATGCTTCAACAGCAACTCAGGAAAGCTAAGTGCCTCCCCTGTTCTCGCTTCTAGAGGTACAGCAAACCTGGTAACGAGGAGATGGTCCCAGCCTTTGAAGCATGTTTCTAATACTGTTGGAGAAGAGGGAAGGACTGAAATTTCAATTCAATTTAAATGAATATTACGTTACAAGGCATATCCCACCATGCCTGTCCGCGACTTGTCTATTCCAGATAAACCCAAGATCCATCCTGTTCATCCACAAAGCCTTCAGAAATGGTTCTTGGGCCACTACGCCAGCCACTGGTCTTTCCTAAGGGATCTATGCTCAACTAATATCAACCAGTAAGTCGCTGCAGGGTGGCTTCGGTTCCAAATCCGCGAATCAAAAGGAGCTACCTTCAACACATCAGTTTGTTTGAACCAAATGCTCACAGACCAGAGCTCAGGTCCATGACAAAAGCTATGAGTTAAGAAAAATTCAGTTGGTGGCGTAGAGATGACCCTATGTTCTGTTAATAATAACTTGCACTTAGAGTGTAAAGTATGCACTGCTCATAGAAGATGTTTTAATCCACAAGAGATGTCTAAGTAGGGGGATTTGTAGCGAGACATCTCTGGAATCCTGCCCACTTGTCTCCAAAGGAAACTGATTTTTGCCTAGAGGTGAGGGGGAGACACGAAGAAGCTAAGTTTTCTGTCAGTCTCACTGAATATTGCTAGACTTAGGAGTGTGATTCTTCAAAATCCACTAGTTTCCCTGGAAGCTATCCCTTAATGGGGATAAGCTTACACACATGGTTAAGTCCCTTTCCTACCAAATACTCGTTATACAAGAAACCATTACAAATTACAGATAGCAATTTATCCAAACCCATTTATCCAAGGTGATGAGAAAAATTCAAGTAAAATATACAGATAGAATATACCAGGAAGTAAATGAACCTTTTATAAGGCAGTAAAATGGGATCTCAACTCAACCAAGAAAGGCCCCAAATTCACCTAAAGGGAAGTTGCCAAGTCTGCTGCCCTTTCCTCCCCACCACAGTTCTTGATTGGTCTTCAAGAGTCTGGAACCACAATCTGAAAGTAGCAGCAGCAAGGGCCTTACCCCCATACCCCACTTTGGGAGGCAGATTATATAATCTGACTTTATAATCATTTCCTTAGAACAAAGCTGTGAGGTCAAATAGTACAACCTTTGTGATCTCCCTTTTACAGAGGATGAAACTAAGCTTCTACCTGGTATCTGACACCATAATCGAATAATCTTCCTGATTTCAGGCCTGGTATTTTTTCCCACCATGCCAGATAACTGAGGGCGATTACATTATCCACGTTTTATCGGGAGGAAAACAAGTGCCATCATAAAGAGTTGTGACTCAGAGCCTGCAGAAAGCTGAAGCATCATCCATCTTGGTTCTAGGTCTCCTTCCACACCAGGACCCTCATGCTTCTCCTGGGAGGAAGGAAGGGCGTTGTCAAGCTGAAGCCCCTCCAGGAGAGTAACCAGGATGACAGAGGGATAAAACAAGATCTTCAGTTGGAGGATCTGGAGATGTCGAAGAGTTATTAGAAGGAAAAGGGGATTAGATGTATTCTGAACTAGGAATGAAAACGAGCAAAAGTTTCAGAGAAAATTATTTTGGCTGAATGTAATGTTCTCTTTCTCTAAATTGTAATCGTTCTCTGATTTCCCAACGAGGGCTGTTCCAAAAGCTGCCACTGAGGGTATTGCAGCAGCAGCTGGATAACCCATTGTTAGAGATCACTAACAGGTGAAGGGTTAGACTAAACTAACTCTGAAGTCCTACCCTGAATATCCTAGGGATACCCCACCAGGACTTCCTTGTCCGATTGTATCCTCATATTCTGGCTCTTCCTTGGGAACCACGGAAGAGTCTGCTTTGCCTTTTGCTTCATTCCTTTTATGAGCTGATCTTTGCTGAGAGAAGTCAGTCAAACAGTGGATTCACCCTTAGGGATTGCCTCTTGTAAGAGAGCATTAGGCCTGCTGAAAATGATGATTTCCTCAAAAGGAACCAGGGAACCTGCTTATTTTTAATTCCAGCTTGGCCTTCAGAAGATGGTACCAAATAACTGGAGGACTCTACAAAATCACTTTTGACTTTCTTGATAAACTAGTCTCTGGTTGGACTACAGAACCCTGAGGAGTGAGCAGAAAGAAATGAATGAGGGGAAAAAAGTGTCAGGGAAAGGAAAGGGAGGAAATAGGAAGAATGAAGGACAGAAAAAAAGATGAAGGAAAAGGGGGAGATAAAGCTAGGGAAGGAGAGAAGGGAAATGGGAGGAAAAGGGGAAAGAGGCAGATCTGTATTCAGCTAGCTTCAGTCCCACATACTGGATCTCTTACTTATTTTCCTCTGAAAAGTTAGAAGCCAAGAATTATGGGGAAGGGCCTCCAGCATAGGATGTCCCTTTTGGGAGAAGTATGTCCATCTATAGAACTAATGGTTCCCCATTCTATTGGTTTGTATTTTCCTCCATTAATAAAGTTTTCCTCTATAGTACTATATATTACATGCCTACACGTAAGGGCTATCAGGTGTAGGCATTCAAAAAAAAAATTCCTCAAATGTATGTGAACCTTTTATATCATGAGTGACACGAAAGTTACACTGCATTCAGTGAGCAGAGCCAGAATGGAGCACCAAACGGGAGGTAAGTCATCACTGCATTCAATTATGGGAAATAGGCCAATGCTGAGCACTCCTAGGAGTGGCAGTTCCACAGATGGGGAACATGAACGGGCTAATTTGCTATTCTAGGAACAAAGAGGGAAGAAGAGAAAGAGGAGAGGAGAGAGAAGAGAGGGGAAGGGTGAGGAGAGTGCTCGAGTGCTCTTTTCTAAGCACCTCTGAAGCACTGTGGCCTGTTATGGGCCAGAACTCTGTACTTGAAACAAGGATTCTTACAAAGTGTTAAGTCAGTGGAATTGATAAGACAATGGTTATCTAGCTTAGCTTGGTGCGGAACAGTTCTCTAGTTCAGTACATGTACTTAGTACTTAATATAGTTCCACAAGACTCCCACCTATGATAATGTAATTAGAATAGAACATATAAGCTGGGACAGACTCAGCCAGGGTGGGGCGCAGAGACAGATTCATTCATCTTCATCTCACAGCACCGGGGGCTGGCCTCCTGCGCTTCCCCCACTGAGACCAAGGCTGCTCTGAAAGGCTCGCCAGAAAGCTGGCCCAGACCCCAGGCTAGGAAACTAGATTGTGAAGGAGATAATATAGGATTTGGACTTTAACACCTGGCTGTTCTTGTGGTGATTACTGAAACGAAGGCTGCTCTAAGACCTTCAGAAAATCAACCAAGAACCTTACAGTGGCCCAAAATAGCCCACTTTATCTCTTGAGGGAAAAGATCCTATGAGAGGGATGGACACTGATGGGAAAACCAACCTTTGGGTAGAGAAGAAAAAGAACACCAAACGAATTCCGTTATCATAGCCCTTCCCATCACCTCTCCTTTACATCTAAAGTTGTTTTTGGCTACAGAGAAGAGGCTGCTTAACTCATTTAGCCATTCCTGGCTGGGACTGAGAGTAAAGCACCCTTTTCCCAAACTGTTTTAAGGGGCTTTTGAAAGGCAAGACAAGAGAAGAATGAAAGGGGGTTGGGTGGATTCAGGGGGAAGGAAAGATAGTAAGCTTTAGAAAATACTCTTCCCACTCCTTAAAATCCTCTCTCCCACGTCTCAGCACCCAGGTACCCAAAGGCCCCATTCTGAGCTACAAAACAATAGTAGTGATCTCCACATCTGGCTGCAGGGCATTTATTTAAATAGACAAATATGAAAACAAATTTCCCTTTAGGGAACAAAACAAATGCCAGTTAACAAGAAGGGTAAATGACAAATTCATACAAACATTTTGTCACTACACACTGAATCCTGTTATTAATCTCAATATTTTAAATTTCTGGCAGTAGGTATGAAACATTATTTACAAATTATAAATAAATCTTGTACTACTGGAAAATTAATCAAATAGGCGAGTAGGTCACCTTCCTATGAATACAGAAGATCAGCAATGCCCTACATAGAAGGTCTCCCCTTATCTACAGTGTTTGCTAGGGGACTTGAGGCAGATGGTGGTGGGGAGCAGGTCCCCCAGTGAGGGCCCCAAAAGCTGCAGCAATGATCTGAGGTCATTCTCCACAGCAATTTCCCTTTCAGAGGGTCATCTCCACACAGGAAGGACAAACAGCTTAATGGATAGGGATACTTCACAAAGACTGCTTTATCAGGAAACAGACTGACCAAGACAGAGGGAAGCTGTGGCCTGGTCCAAACCCTGGCGTAGCTTAGCACTTACATATTGGTTAGTGACTGACTAATACATTCACCTTGCACCAAAGTAGCAGGTCTAACACTGCCGGAGGTTTAGCCCAAATGGGCAAGGGCTTGAGTCAATCCAGGGCAAACCATACAATAAATGAATCATTTCCTTGTTGCCCTCTATCCAAGGTCAGCATCACCAAACACCACCTTAACTAAGACTATCTGTTTACAAAACAATATACCACGTAGTCCTGCTAGCTAAGTGCACGCCCACTCTACAGACCCCCACAGGGCGGTGTCTGACAGGCTCAGGATGGGATGTGTATGGGATCACTACCCTGCTTCCTTCCCCAAGGGTGTGAGTCTCCAGTCCTGAGGCAATGGGAGTCTATGTGCCAGGTGGGTGAGAGGAGATAAATATCTAGAAACACCAAAAGGTTTGGAAGAGTTGGGGAGGAACAGAGAGATACAAATGTAAAACAAACCCAGGCTGGTACCAGTGCGCGGATCTCTTCTATTACTACCTTGTCTATTGCCCAGCTCGGCCGGCTGTGCTCAAGGATGGGCACCCACATGCACTCTTTTTCCAAAGCACATGTATGAAAACACACACACTCATGGGCATGCTCACTGGCCTGGAAGTCTGGGTCTGACTCGGGAGGGTCATTAGCTGTTTTGCCCCTCTGGAGTGGTCGCTTTTTATAAGGAGAAAGGATCCACTGGAGAGATTCCTCTGCAGATCTGCCCAACTACCCCTGTCCAAATGCCAGGACCAAACGCCTTTGGTGACTGTCCCTAGGATGGGTTCTGACTTTTCAGGGCCCTTGGGCATTCCCAACACTAGTACTGGGATCGTCCGTTTCTCCTCTGGCAGCTCTGGTGAGAACTTCCATCCACCTCCTCTGCAGTTCCTCATCCTCAAAGCTGAGATAGAGAGTCTGGTGGGACTGTGAGAGCTTCAGTGTATACTTCGCTTCTAGCTTCTCGCTGGGTCCAGGCAAAGTCACTTCATAGCCAGGAAGGGGGATTGTCCGGGGGGACCGTCCGTCCTAGACATAAATAAGAATGCAAGTCTAGAAAAGGTTCATGTGTTTGATTTCTACTTATTCTTCTTCTCCCTCCTTTGGCCCCAAGTATTATGTATTTGAATTGTGTTCAAGTTACAACTGTGTACATATATCCCCTCACATCTCTTCTGCTTCTGACTAAGCCCTTCCTCAAGCTGGAACACTTTGCAACATTTGTCTCTTTAGTCCAATGACAAAGAACCAGATATTTGTCTCATCAGAAACCTTCCAGCCCAAACCCCAGTGCACTTGTCTTTTTTTTTTTTTCCTTCTTTTTCTTTTTGCATTCTCTGAGGCTAGAGGCACTCAGGATATAACATCATCCTTGTTTACAATCTGCCACAGAGGACATGGTGGGGTTTTATCTTAACTTAGGAGTACAGCAGGTGTTTAATTGTTTAATTAAATATTCAATGTGATGAAATGTGAGCTGAAATCATAATAGTTTACATTCATTTTGTATTTTTAAGTTATAAAATGTTTTATTACAGACATTATTTCACTTGGGCTTGATAGCAGGCCCAGGATGTAGGCAGGGTACATGGTGTTATCCCCATTTTATAAGTGAGAAAAGTTTCAGAGAGGGGAAATAACTTGTGCAAGGTAATATGGCCAGTAAGTTATATTTGATTCTAAGCTTGGGGCTCCTCCTTCTACACAATGGCCAAAAAAGAACAGAGACAACTTGAACACAATTTGAACTTATTGTAACTCAGTTCAGCCATCTTTTTCTGCTTCCTTTTCTTCAAACATTGTTTACATTCAGCTGACAATCTCCCAAGCCAAGGCACTCAGGGAAAAAGTGTGAACTCTCAGAGGCTTTGAGTCAAATTCAGCATGACTCAGGTCATGTCTCTACCATGGAAAAGGAAGGCAAATCCTTGGACCCATTGTTCTAAGCAACCCCTATTCCATCCTTACCTGGCCTCCTTGTAGGTACAGCACCAAGGGTTCTGTTTTTGGAATGGTTGCCCACAGCTTGCAGCAAACCTTGCCTTTATCCATTAGCTGGAGGTGACTACAGAAAAGGCTGTTTTCAGGTGCAGTAATATTTTGCTTCTGGGGGGGGGGGGAAGACAAATATAGGCTCATTAAATGCTCTTATTTCCAGATGGGTACCTATCTCCATGTGGTGCCTTTAAGAACAATTCTGTAGATAGACACTGCCCAAATATATCACAGAATTGACTACAGAAATACAGTCACCCTGCTGTATAAACTGCATGAGGCTGGGATGGGGCAAGGGATAGGAACATTGGAACTTAGTAGAAAAGAGACCTTCCAAATTTATTTATGTTCTGGAAATAGTAAGAGTCTAGAAAGTTTGTTAGACCTAATATTATTATATGCTGGTAACTTTCAAATTGAGACAGTTAAAATTAAACAGATGTGATAAGTCCTATGAGTATATAAATGATAAGGAAATAGCCAGTATCTATAAACTTTTGAGGAAAACAACTCAAAATATTCCCATTTTTTAATCCAACAAACATGTACTAAGTGTCTATAATATGCAAGAAAGGTCATGCTTCATTCTTTTTAGAAATTTGATATTTTCCTCCAATTATGTGGAATCACATTTTTAAACATTTGTTTTTAAAATTTTTTGAATTCAAAATTCTTTCTCCCTCCTCTACCTTCCCTCTCCTCCTACTGAGAAGGCAAGCAATTTGATATAGTTAAAGTGATATCAAATTGTGTAGTTATGCAAAACATATTTCTATGTTAGTCATGTAGTGAAGGAAAACACAAATAAAAAAACAAAACCAAGAAAAATAAAGTAAAGAAAAAAGAAGCCTTTGATCTGCATTCAAGCACCATCAATTCTTTTTCTGGAAATAAATAGCATTTACCAACATATATCCTTCAGAATTATCTTGGCTCATTGTAGTGCTAGAATAGCTAAGTTAACAATAATTGATTAGCATACAATATTGCTGTTACTGTATAAGATGTTTTCCAATTCTCTTCACTTCATATCGCATCAGTTCATGTAAGTTTTTAGGAAGTTCTTAGGTTAAGGAGAGTCAATCAATAAACATTTATTAAGGGCCTCCTATGTGTAGGGTAAGGAAGAGACCACATAGGAATTAAAAGCAACATATTTACTGACTTCAAGATGTCTTTGATCTAGGAGAGGGAAGAGGCATATGACTAAAATACATAGGATAGATTGTGATAAATGCATAGAAAGTTCAAACAGAAAAGCAAGAGAAAAACAAGGAAGGAAGAATCCTCTTTGAACTGGATAAGCACCTGGGAAAACTTCCCAGAGGAGAAGGCAACTGAACTGAACCTTGAAGAGGATTTCAGTAGGAGGTATGTTGAGGTGGAAGTGGAATATAATGGAAAGGCATTTATTAAGTGCAAACATTATGCAGGACACTAGGAGTACAAAGGTAAAAAATGAGACAACCCCTTGCCCTTAAGGAGCTTGTGCTCTAATTGAAGGGTTATAGAACTTGTTGGGGAATGGAAGGAAGCTGAGCAAGGAAGTCTTTGTGCTGGACAGGAGTGTGTCACAGGAATGGTGACTCATAGCATCATAAGATTTACAGCTGAAAGGACCTCATCTAAGGCCAAACCAAGAGCCTGAGAAGAGAAAAGGTTAGAAACAACTCACACAGTAACACTGGACACAGTTTTAACAAGGAGCCCACTTCCTTTTCTGGGCAAACATCTCTTTGATGATAAATTTTAGCTGCAATTTGGGTCAGCTCACCCCAGACCATTTGCCACAGCCAATTCATATCCACCATACCTCTTCCAAATGCCTTTTGGTTGACCTGTAATTTTCGATTTTGGGGTACTATAGCATTACACAATTTGTAGCTATGTATAGTCATCAGGAAAAAAAAATGTTTCACAGAGAAGTCTGGGGTCA
Source organism: Sminthopsis crassicaudata (assembly GCF_048593235.1). Classification (NCBI taxonomy): domain Eukaryota; kingdom Metazoa; phylum Chordata; class Mammalia; order Dasyuromorphia; family Dasyuridae; genus Sminthopsis; species Sminthopsis crassicaudata. Next base: position 662,140,044 of record NC_133617.1, read on the forward strand.
TTAAAAGCACTGCACAATTTCCCAAAAGCAGTCGATTCTGTCTGCTTTTTTCCTTCTGTTCAATTTTAAGCCTGGCTCCTTACCCATTTACATCAGCTGCCCAAAATATGTGTCCTTTTAGACCAGCTTTATGAGCCCTCCATCTAAATTATCCAGAGCCAAACAGAACAAGCAGAATAAGACAATTTTTCAAGGAGTTGTCCCTCAAGTTTTCTCTCCATGTGGAATCCTTGCCTTTGTCATCTTCCTGTTTGATTTCCCCAGGAAACAAATTCTATAATGTAGGAACTGGGTTTAGATCCCACCTCTGCATCTTCTTTTCCCTTGTGTATACAATGAGATTGGCTAATCAAGTTCCCTTTGACTCTAGGTCAATGGTATAATGGTCTCATAGTAGGGACACTAGGAGTTGAAGGAGGACAGAAGACAGATTGGAAGACTTGCCGTGGGAAAAAGGAATAAAGTCTTACTCTGGATAGGATTTCAGAACTGGAGTAGGGCTAGAACAGGCAGATAATATTAATCTAAGGAAGAAGTGGACAATGATCAGACTTGGCCAGCAGTAAATACAATGTGCTTAGCCCAGAGGCAGGGAGAGGGCGACAGCTCTGGAGATTCCTACATGCATCTTCACCTAAAAACACAGTTCTATTCCCTGGAGGACAATACAGAGATAGCCTGACCTTGGTGCTTGGAACACCTGTGTTGTATGCCCTGGCTGGTCACTGGAACTTTCTGTGCCTTCCAGCAAGGGCTGAAGTTGCTAAAGTGACATAACTGGTTTGTCCTGGTAGAAAAAGTTCCCATATGGGGAGTTCCCCAAGAAGATAAACTCCTAGATCCATATAAGGACCTCCATCAACCCCATCCTTCAACAAATTCAAACCAGGGTAACAAAGGATTGTCTATAAAAAATACTCCTTTGGGGGAAAATTTATTCTGAAATAGATAGATAAGAATGAACCATAATGGGCACTTCCATTGTTCCTGTGCTTTTGTATTGCTAGAAAACAGTGCTAATTGGAAACCCTCCTCTCTCACATACAATGTGTTTATACTGTGAATTTAAAACGAGAGATTGTCACTTCTTTTATCAAGTCCAACTGCTGGTCATCCCAGCTGGGTCGATTAAGAACTTCTTTAGGGGCAGAGGATGATGTTTGTTGTGGTTTCTGGTGATGTCCCGAGTCTAAGCCTTCCTACAGGGTAGCATTCATTTGAAATCTCCTTCAAAAGGTTCTTTAAAAAAAAAAAGCCAGGCATTCAGTTTACCTTTGGAAGAATACAGAATTTAAGTCTGTGATCCTGCAAGAGAACTTGGGTTGCTTTGTCATCCCCCTTGAGAATGTTTTTTTCCTATGCAGATAACTGAAATGCCATTAAACATTCATCTTAAATCTGTTCCCAACATGAATTATGGAGTTAAGGCTGGGAGGTGGGATGAGGAGGGGTGATACTGAGGTATGAATACTGAAGTAATCAGTATTTATTCAAGAGGGATTTTTATTATTAAATGATAAGTATTTGTGTTCCCAAATACCAAAAAACAAGTTTTCACACTACTGTTTTCAGCAGGTAAGAGGGTTAAAATCCCCTGGTAACTGAGATGATACAGCAAGCTTTTTCACTTGGCAAAAATGAGGTCAGGAAAAATGAAAAAAATTAATGAGAAAAATGTATTTAACTCATAGCATAGCATTCTTGGATGAAACTATTTGCTGTCCATTTACCCCTTTAATGCAATATGTTAACTAAAATCCCAATTCTAAGCAATTTAGAAAACTCATTCAGCCCCTAGTGAATTGGGATTTGGTTCTAACACTATGCTGATATACCTAAACACTCACTTATCCCTAGAGTCCAGTGAAGTATTTCTCACTGTATATTGGTAAGAAAGGTAGCCCCAGGATGCCTGCAGCTCAGAATCTATGACTGTGGTCTATAGCCCAGCTCTAACATTGCCCTCTGGGGAGAATCTTGGTATATATGTTACAGAATCATAGAATCTAAGCGCTCCACTTGTAATTATATAGAAAGTTTTGTTACAGCACATTTGTGCAGACTTTGGGGCTCCATTGAAGGAGAACTCACTACCTCCTAAGCGGCCCATTCTTTGGAAAGTTTCAAAATGCTGGTAAATTTTTCCTGATTAAGACCAAAATCTGCTCATCTATTATTTCTAGATGTGTGTGGCTCCTACTTTTGCCCTTTGGGGCCAAATTGAATAAGCTGAATCTCTCACACAATAGCCCTTCAAGCACTTGTTCTCCCCAATTCTTTTTATCCAAGCAAAGCATCCCAGTTCCTTCAGTTGACCTACTTATGTCATAATCTAAGGCCTTATAGCAATTCTGGAGGCCCTTCTCTCCCTGCTGTCTTTCCTAAAATGAATTCACACCCTTTAGCATTCTATTGTTTCTGATCTTTGTATCCCTAGCTTTAAGCAGGTTACTTTACTCATGGTTTATTTAATTCAATGGAATGACTGACTTACAGGTCAGCTCCAAGAGAAATATCTCTCCAAGTAGAGATAGATGTATAAAAAGAGATTTGAGAAGATAAGTTTTTTGAATCACAATGAAGTTATTCTAAGGGAATAAGTTCCCCTGCAGGTTTGATAACTAATATGTCTAGGACATGATGACTTATGTCAGCTTCCCTTTCACAGACAATTTGAGGACTATACTAGAAGCACATTGATCTTTCCAGAAAAATCTTTCTAAATTCAATTCCATCTGATAATGATGATGTTGTTCTCATTCCAGAATGTTTTACACTATTTTACAATGCTCTGTAAAGAGCAGTATCATCACAATAACTCAAGCAAAGAGATAGAAAGTGAAGATGATTTAAAAGAGATACTGACAAATTGCTAAAAATATATATATATATATATATATATATATATTTTTTTTTTACTAATATAGAAACAAGGTCTCAGTTTGTGAAATACATTTAGCAATGTGGTTTTTACATATTTTTGGAATATCTTAAAAAGTCAGATATCTAATAATCTTGGAAGAATTATTTTGTTTAGGTCCTAATTGACTCAGATTGAATATAAATAGCAGTCATTTCTTCTTCAGCCAGAAACCCAGAGAGTCTTCCCTTCTCAGATTCATTCATTTAGTTGTTTAGATTTTTTGGACTTGGTGAAAAGAGGAGATTCTTTGCCTCAATCGCTACCTAACCTTAATCACTGAACAGGTGCAGCCTCAGTCAAACTGAGATCTGTGGAAGACCTTAGCTTATAAAGGCTCCCCCTGCATCCACGGCCATCTCCAGTCTGGTCACTGGACCCAGACAGCTTAGGAGGGGAAAAGTGAGGCAGGTGATCTTGCACAGTCCTCCTTTACTTACCTCACTTGCATGTCATGGCATCACCTCCCTGATGTCATGGGCCTTTTTGAGGACAAAGGATAAAAACAACTAGGAAAGCACATGTTTGGCTTTTCAATAATTTATTTTAGTGAAGCCTAAACCCGTTTTTTAGCTGTTTGGGCCCAAACTATGGTCATCTATGTAGCAAGGGCTGATAGCATTAGTGAGATTCTGTCTGGCCAGCACAGGAAATGCTACCAGCTCACCCAAGGAACCAGCTAGAATTCTGGATGGAATTAAATGATAGGATTTAGATGGGGAAAGGGACCCTTGAGGTCATTTAATCCAATTTCCTCCTGGATTCCAAAAAGCTAAGCCGATCTCACAAAGAATCAGGACTCAAATCCTCATTCTCTGACTGAATCTTGCTGCAGGTAATGGAAAGGACAGAAAGAAGCAAGGAAAATGAAACAGCGACTCCTAGAGTCTAATGATTAAAGAACAGCTACCATAACAATTCAAAGAAGAGTTAACAGCTGAACTTATAGGATAAAGTCTCCAGGCTTAGAATTTCCTTTAAAAAAATTAAATTCAATAAATATCTATTATATGCTTACTATATGTAAAGGAAGCACAGTAGGACCTAAAGATACCAAAAATAAATAAAAATAGAATAGTCCCTGCCCTCGAGATTAAATTTTCTTGGAGAGCTATAGGGTAGATTCAGAAAAGTGAATACAAAATAATAAATGTCATTTCAGGAGGAAGCAAGCACTAATAACTGAAGAAGAACTGAAGTGGGAGGTAAAAGCAGGAAGTCTTCAAGGAAGAAGGGGAAGAGTGAGCATATTCTAGATAAGAAGGACCTCTTGTGCTAAGGCACAGAGGTAGAAATGGACCAGCCAATAGGCCACTATGACTACAAGAGAGAGTATGAGAAGAAAAGTGATATGAAATAAGACTAGAAATATAGGTGAGAGCCAGATCAGGGAAGGCTTTAAATGCTAGGTTGAGGAATTTGCATTTTTATCCCAGAAGCAAGGAGGAAACATTGAAGGTTTCTGAATAAGAATAATGTGGTTAGACCTGTTTTAGAAATGAGCATTTTGGTCGGTTGTGTGGAGGTTATATTGAAGAAGAAAGGGATTGGAAGCTGGGAAACCAAGTTGAAAACTATTGCAACAATTTCGGTTAGAAGTGATGAGAGCCTGAACTAAGTAATAGACAGTATGAGTTGAGAGAAAGAAATGGATATGAGAGATGCTATGGATGAAGCATGGTTAAGACTTAGCAACTGACTGGCCCTGGGGTCTGAGGGAGAGGAAAGAATCAAGCATGACTTCAAGGTTATAAAATGAAATGACTACAAGGCTGCTGGTGCCTTCAATAGAAGAAGAAAGAATAGGTTTTGGGGAAAATATAATAAGCTCTGTCTGGGAATCTATACAGTTTGCTCTTTATAGTTTGACATGCCTATAGGATAGCCATTTGGAGATTTCCAGCAGGTAGATGATAATGTTTCATGGAATTCAGGAGACTGATTAGGTCTGGAGGATAGATTTGGTGATCATCTGCATAGAGATAATAATTGAACCCATAGTAGTTGATGAGATTCCCCCAAGCCTATTGAGAGAGAAGGGAAAAGAACACCCAAAACAGTAAAATGTACTTAATACTCCTAAAGTTCAAGTAGAATAGTAAATATTCTCAAACCAACCACCAGCTATGAAGAAAATATTCCTGACACTCACCTCCAGCTTCTTCCTTTGTTCACTGCCAGCCTCAGAGACAGGACTATTCGGAACTGTAGTCTGCATAAGGAAACACTCTTTGCAAACACGACTCTGACGACTATTATCTGCTTTAAATTCTGAGCACTTCCCACAAATCACCTGTATTAAAGTGATAACATTATTTCTTTACTCATCACTGAAAAGGAAACTGTTTCATTAGAAATGCTGAATATCCAAAAAGTTATCAAACTGTGCATACCCTTTGACCCAGCATTGCTGTTATTGGGATTATATCCCAAAGAAATACTAAAGAGCGGAAAGAGACATATATGTGCCAAAATGTTTGTGGCAGCTCTTTTTGTTGTAGCTAGAAACTGGAAGATGAATGGATGTCCATCAGTTGGAGAATGGTTGGGTAAATTGTGGTATATGAAGGTTATGGAACATTATTGTTCTGTAAGAAATGACCAGCAGGAGGAATACAGAGAGGCTTGGAGAGACTTACATCAGCTGATGCTGAGTGAAATAAATAGAACCAGAAGATCACTGTACACTTCAACAACAATACTGTATGAGGATGTATTCTGATGGAAGTGGAAATCTTCAACATAAAGAAGATTCAACTCACTTCCAGTTGATCAATGATGGACAGAGGTAGCTACACCCAGAGAAGGAACACTGGGAAGTGAATGTAAATTGTTAGCACTACTGTCTATCTACCCAGGTTACTTATACCTTCGGAAGCTAATAATTAATGTGCAACAAGAAAATGGTATTTACACACACATATTGTATCTAGGTTATATTGTAACACATGTAAAATGTATGGGATTACCTGCCATCAGGGGGAGGGAGTGGAGGGAGGGGGGGATAATTTGGAAAAATGAATAAAAAAAAAAAAAAAGAAATGCTGAATATAAAGAGATAAGGAAGAAGATAATTTGAAAAAGCATAGAAAGGAAATATACTGCCCTCCTAGGGCAATTAATGTTTTTCCTATGTTAGTACATATTTGTTATACAATATGAACTGCAGTCAGTGTGTCAGAGAAATAAAGATATCTTTTTGAAGGCTTATATTTCGATTAAAATGTGAAACCGGATTGATTTGGTAGATACTGTTCTATCAATTTATCTACTTTCTTTCCTTAGGAAAAAGAGTATACCAAATATAATTTAATCTTCTCCATGACAATCAAAATGCTCAATGGGGAAATAGAGGAAAGACTTGTATGTTTCTGACTCTTGTGCCTTTTCTAATAGGTTATGTGCTTTCCCCAAACCAACACTTCTTTTAAAAAGCAATGTCTTAAAGGAGAAAAGTATCCATTCTTGATACTCCTTGGTTAGGGCTACGGCAAGAAGACAGGACTTTCTAGATCATGACTTCCACTGGAGTCCCTCTGACCTTCTTGAATCATTGGTTATTCTTAGAATTGGGGCGAAGGTTGTGAGGAGATGAGAAGATGGATAATACTCAGGAAGAGTAGGGGAAGAAAGCCAGGCTTCTAGGCCTTTGCACAAATCAGAACCGGAGGATATTATAAGCTAAGGAATCCTGGGGAAACATCAAATTAGAGTTGGAAGGAATCTCAGAAGTCATCTAGAATGGAAATGTCAACGTAATTGGGAAATGTTTATCAAAATCAATAAAAAATGCAATTAACATGGATGATTATAGTTAACATGTGAAAACAGCTTGACTTGAGATTTTCTAAGTCATCATGTTCAGCAAGGATCTGTTTCTATTTGAGTGTGATATTACTGATAGTGTCCAGCCTTCTCATTTAATAGATGCAGAAGATAAGGCCCCAAAAGGGCTGTAACTTCCCAAAATTAAAAAGGTATACAATGGCAGAGCCAGCATTTGAACCCAGATTCTTTGACTCCAATTACAATAAAGAGCATGGCAAATGTAGATATGGGTTTACATCTACCTGGAGTGACAGGATACATAATAGCACCACATCAGGTTTCAATAAGGGAGGGTCTCTTAGCTTCTACTTCTCCCTCAAATCATGGTCAGTCTCTAAGTAGGAACAGAACTACTGTGGGACATGGGGGGACAGTTTACATTTATATGGTGTTTTACAGCTGACAGTATTTGGGGATATGACTGATTCATGTGAAATGAACAACTTTGCCCCAAAGAAAAAATAGAAGCAAAAGCTGTGTGCTCCTCAGTGTGGTCTTAATTGAGAACTAGCAGGACATGGGATTTCCCTGGGTCATTAGATACAGGTTGTGTGGCCTGGTTGGAGAGAAGATTCTGACTACCCAGAGAAGAAAGGAAAGCAAGTAGAGCATGCTCCTCCAGAATATTCTTAGCATGCTAGGAGGACAGAATAGCACTGAGATTCATGACAGAGCTCTTCCCGCTTTTAAGGTGCGGTCCCTACCACTGGATATGAAATCAGAATATGAGGATTTTAAACTACTGCTTGTTGTCTTGTGGTCTTGAACAAAGCTCTTCTCTCTAGACCTCAGCTTCCCCATGTAGGAGGAAATGAAGGAGTTGGACTGGATGATTTTTAAGGTCCTTCCCATTCTATGATCCTAGGTAGACTATTTTGAACAAGATGTGAAACTATTCTGTTCCTGTCTCGAACAAGTGTTTGCCCACCACACCCCACACAGCAGGATCCTCATCTATCGTTTCTTCCCCATTCCCACAAGGCCTGCCCTTCCAAGGTCTCTACTTACTATTTCCATGCCTTTGGAAGGACAGGAAAGGTCAACGCTAGATTGGCACTGAGGTTTTAATGACTTGGCTGCCATCTCTTAGAATCAGACCACTTTGTACCTGAACACCCAAGGTATAAGTAAAATGCTCCTTTCAAGAATCTTTTCTTTTTAAGCATGAAAAGTCCTCCTCAGGAAGTATATAGGCACATCTTACCTAATGTCATTAAAAGTGCCTCTGAAAATAGTTATGTGAAACAACACTCTGGGGTGACATTAATTCCACGCTAACAGAGTTGAATGGAAGAAGTTGGTATATCCTCAGTCAGGTAGGATATACCAGGTACGAAAGGGGGATACAGCCTTGGTAGTCTCAAGAAGAAAACAAACTTGTTCCAAGTTATGGAACAGGGGAAATCTCACAGAGATAGGGCAGTGAAGGCAAAGGAAGTTAAGTAAAACACAGTAAGAGCATTGTAATGAACTTCACTAAGATAGTGTATATACAGTGCTTTGTAAACTTTAAAATTTCTATACATGCTAATTATTATTATTAGTGATCTATACTTGTGAACTTCTAAAGGAACATTCTCTGAATGGAAGGGAGAACTTTTCTATTTATGTGAAGAAGAAAACAATCTTCTCCCTTTAGCCTCAGAGACTGAGACTCAAAATGTGTTTTTGAGACACTGTTTAGCAACTATCATACACTAAGTATTAGAAGTAAAGTTTAGAAGATAGCAAGTTTTTTGAAAAACTTCTATGTAGTAGCTTCACCACAGCTAATTCTGGGCAGCTCCAAATAAACATGCAGTCAGACTCATCAATGATGGGACTCTGCTCTTAAAACTGAGGTCATACATTTCAGTCCCAGGATGAGGGACCATAGATGTTTGCCTAGGAAAGATTTGTTTTCTGGTGGTAGTAATGAAGTAAAAGCAAGAAATGTTGTTTTAAAATAAAAAGGAGCCTAAGGAAATCCATTTGTAGAGAGGTTTATCTGTGCTTGGGGCTAATTTACTGATTTGATTTGTTTGCCAATCTTCAAAATAGGATAACCTTTGTTGAATTCTAAATTGTTAATAACTTAATTCTGAACATATTTTCTCAACAACATCTATTCTGTGGGGACAATTTTTTGTTTTAACCTTAAACAATGATGTGACAGTCTGCCCTTGGGAGAAAAAAGATTTTGATGATTTGAAACTAATAAATAAAGATTCAAAAATGTCCACTGCAAAGTAATAAAAGCTAATCTATATCTGGAGGATAGCTTATGCATTAGGGAAAGCAGAGATCTGGATCTGTGCCCAGGGTAACCTTTATGTACTTGGGGCATTCAGCTGCAATGGAAAAAGTTCTTATGCCCATCAGAGAGCTTTCCTTAGGATGCCTTTGCTCTAGATACAATCTATTTATGTCCAGAGTAATTTCCTTTCTAATTCCCAAAATATGTTTCCCCTGTCTGTCTCCTTTGGGCCTCTAAGAAATAATAATAACAACTAAGTTTTCCACAGCACTTAAGGTTTATATGTAAATATATGTCAAGTCCTTTACATATATTGATCCGGGTTATTCTAACAATAACCCTTGAGGTAGGTAATCCTACTATCATGACCCCCATTCAGAAGTAAAGACACAGACTTAGAGGCCATAAATGCCAATCACAAAGCTGGTCCGCATTGGTGATGGATTCGTAACCCAACCTCCATGTTTAGCCCTTTCTATACTATGCCTAGATTGCCTCTCAGACAGGCTACCTTGACTGGAACTGTAGATCTAAGGCTGAGCCATCTTGACTGGAGATTAAGAGAGTGAGGTCACGCTCACTTAGCCTACTATGCCTAACTGGCCCCAGAACAAACTTTGCTTTGTCTCATATTCCACACAACTGTTCACTTTCCCTGAATCCCAATTTCAGCCCTTTAAAAATCTCAGTGTTAATTCTCTCTCATTCTAATGAGTATTAAAAAAAAAAAAAAAAAACAAAGAAAAGTAAACCAGAGAAAAAATAAGGAAAGCAAATATCATTCATAAAAATAAGTCTTGAGCCTGATTCCTACTTATGAACCTCTCCTTCAGTCTTTGACTTTTATACTCAGAATCCTGACAGTAAAGACAGAGTAAAGCTTAAAAGGAGAAAACCTGGTAGTCATATCTTTGTCAACTCATACAGGTCCTTAGGAAGTTTCATGGGGCACTGAGACATTAAGTGACTTGCACACTTAGTCACACAATTAGTACATGCTAGAGATAAACTCTGAACTCAGGTCTTCCTAACTTGGTGAATAGTTCTCTTCACTATATCAACTTGCTTTTCAATATATTCATGCTATAACATAATTATATGCACATTTATATACACAAATATGTATTATACATACATGTAATGTGTGCATACATACATTTGTGTATACACACACGCCCCACATTAGAGTTTAGAAAGCACTTTATATACAAGTGGCAGGATAATATAGTAGATAGACAGACTGTTAGAGTTTGAACTGAATCCAAATCCCAAATCCTGCTTCAAACATACACATTAGCTATGTGAATTTGAGTGAGTTTCTCAGATTCCATCTGTACAATGGGGATAATGAAACATCTACTTGCTCTCTTGGAGGATGATCATGAACCTCAATAAGACAGAGTACATAAAGTTTAAACAGGGCCTTAGACATGTCCTAACTATGTGACCCTTGGCAAGTCACTTAATCACTGTCTGCCTCAACTGTAAAATGGTGACGATAACAGCACTAATACAGCAGTAACGATCTCACAGAGTTTTTGTGAGGATAATATAAGTTAAACATATGTAAAGCATCTTCCAAATCTTCAAGAACTATATGTGTTAGATATTAATATTATGTTTATAACTTTTCAATTACAGCAATTTTCAAAGATGAAGTATATACACTAACTTTTTTTATGAAGAGATAAAAGCCTAGATATAGAGCTATTTAGATGGTACCAAAGACACAGATTCAGAGATTATTATAGCTAAAAATTAAACCATAGATACAGGCCTGGATAAAGCTGGAGAGAGATCACCAGACAAAGCTTATAGACTGAAGTACTTACAGCCCCACACTGTTTGCAGTGGTGCCGTCTTTTTGTAATTGAATTAAAGGTTTCACTGCAGCTTTTGCAAGTTTGCTTCTCTTTGTCTCTTCTATTTTTAGAAGATTTTCTGGAGTCAAGCTGAAATGGAGACAAACAGTTCAATGAGTCTGAGTCAAGCACTGGCCAATGCATCTTGTTACAGATTTGATTACCCTGGCATCATTTTTCTTCTTTGTTGCTTCAGACCTGCAGGACTGAATACATGAAAAACTGGGACCTGATTCTATACAGAGATCCTGAGATGAGGAAGTACCCATGCAATTCTAGGCTATCTGTCTATTAGGCCTGACACTATACAAGCACACACACACACACACACACACACACACACACACACACACAGAGGCACTGATTCAGGAAAGCAACATCAAAAGGTGAAGGAGAAATAATGGTGGGTTTAATCAATGAATATAAAGAGTTATGGACACTCAACCATATATGGCTCACAAACCAAGGCAAAAATACAGAGAGAAGGGAGAATGCCACTTCCTTCTTTCTTCTCCTTCTCACCCCTATTTGTGACATTCTACCCCTTTAAATTTCCCCTGAATCCTTTTATAATTATATATTACGTGTGTGTGAGTGTGTGTGTGTGTGTGTGTGTGTGTGTGTGTGTGTGTAAATATATGAGGAAGGTGGTACTCTGAATTCTTCTAGACTCTTTCAGTCCTGTTCTTGCTACTTAAGAGATCACTAGCATTTGCAATCTGAAAATGGCAAAATATTTTCAAGTATATGTATATATGTGTATGTATGTATATACACACACAGAACAGGTAACAACTATTTTAGAAAAGAGAAATCATAAGGTCATTTTTCACTCTCTTTCATACAAACACACATAAGAACAAAAGCAGATACAGAGACACATACAGGAAGACACACAGTACCAGAGATAGACTCAGACATAGAGACAGAGAAACAGACTCTCTATATACACATATATGGCATTTTTATCTATTTAAAAGACAAATGTAAACAAGAGCCTTAAACATCATGACGAATGAAAAATATTCAAAAATATTCAAGGACTTACATTTTATCAAGAGACACAACATCTCATTCAATCCAACATATATTTATTAAGTACCTGCTGTGCTCTATATTAGGAGCTAGAGATGCAAAGTAGGAAACAAAAAAAAAACAACAGCCCTTGCTCTCATAGACTTCATATCATACAACTGGCTGCTGGGCATAAGGTACAGGTGCACGGTACAGGTGCACAGTATAGGAGTACTCTGGCACAGACCCAAACCTAGATGAGGAATTAACAGAACTCAGACTGGGGGTAGAGAGGGAAGATAAGAAGGAAGCATACAGATTTTGACCGAATCAGGTCATTGTGAGAGCAATGAAAACTTGCAGGTCCCCACCTTGTTGTTGAGATCTTGGAATAAAACAAAATTCAATATTCCAAGAAAGCAGCAACAATGGACAAACAAAAAAAAAAGAACCTCACCATAATGAACTATTATGGTGGCAAGGATGCTCAAGACACAAACACAAAAGAAAACGACTCTAAAACATCTTCAGGGAATGCTTCACAGCTTAGGTACAAATTCAAATAGAATGTCTGAAAAAGAAAGAGTTTCAGTTTTTTTTTTTTCCCATAAATGGAATGAGGGTGTTCAAGGAAAAACTTGGATATTAGAATGGATCAAACAGGAGCGAACGACTCCATAAGGCAACAAGGAATACTAAAATCAAAAGACAGAAAAAAACAAGAAATGTAAAGTATCTCATAGCAAAAACAACTGACCTTGAAAAGAGACGAGGAGAAAAAAAACTAAGAATCTTTGGAACATTGATTTTTCACCATGAGAACATAATGACCAAAAAAAGGGCCTAGACATCATGTTAAAAAAAAATTCCATTTTCTTATAACAATCTTGGGGTGTAGCTCTTATGTTACATATGAGGAAAATGAGCTAAATATAAAGGTTAACTGATTGTATAGGTCATCCAGCTAGTAAGTGTCTGAGGCTAGATTTGAAATTAGGCCTACCTAATTTCAGGCCCTATGCTCTATTCATAGGTTGTTCAGTCATGCCTTACTCTTCATGACCCCATGAGGTTTTCTTGGCAAAGACATTGGAATGATTTGCCATTTCCTTTTCCAGCTCATTTTATAGAGGGGGAAATTGAAGTGACTTGCCCAAGGTCACACACAGCTAGTAAATATTTGAGGTCAGATTTGAAATGAAGAAGATGAGTCTTCCAGACTTCACTTCTGGATTTTTTTTTTTTTTTGCTGAGGCAATTGGGGTTAAATGACTTGCCCAGGGTCATACAGCTGGGAAGTGTTAAGACCAGATTTGAATTCAGGTCCTCCTGACTTCAGAGCTGGTGCTCTATCCACTGTGCCAGCTAGCTATAGCCAGATAGCTAGCTATCCACTATATCCACCTCCTGCCCCTACTTCATATGCATATATTCCTAGCTTTTTTGATTAACAATGAATGTACAGAGGCTTTCTTTAATATATTTATAATGGCATTTTCTAAGGAGAAAGTTAAATACACAGCAGGGAAAACTTTGAAAAATCATTCAACAAATATGCATATAATAAACATAGAGACACGAACCTATGTATACACACACACACATTAATTAATATTTTGCTTCCTTGCTGAGTATCTTTCTCCTTGGAAAATTAATTGAGCAAATCCCTATTTACACTCATTGTTAATCTAGTGAACTAGGAAATTTAAATTAGAAGCATTACTACCACCAAGTGGTACAGTTACACTATTTCAGGTACAAATGGTACACTCCTTTTTCTCTGTATTACTGTTCTGAATATGGGAGATGCCTCGAGGATAAAATGCAAGTGAAAGAAGGCAGGTTCACAATATCTCTGCACTGCCCTTTACCCACTATCTCCATGGAGAATCTGCCAAACACCTTAGCACAGGATCTAAGATGCAAGCTTTCTCTCTTTCCTCCCTGTTTTACTTTACCTTCTCCATTCCAATCTGGGCCGAGCTAAGCTTTTGGGAGAGTCTCAACTAAGGATATAAACTTTCTTCCATTCACACATTTGACAAAAAAATTTCAATAGCATTTTACTTTCTAATTACATATAAAGACGGCTTTCAACATTCATTTTTATAAGATTTTGAGTTTTCTCCCTCTCTTCTTTATTTCTCCCCTTCCCAAAAGAGCAAACAATTTAATATAGGTTGCATATGTACACTCATTTTACAAAATTTTCTGTATTAGTCATGTTGTAAAAGAAAAATATGATTAAAGGGGGGAAAAATCACAAAAAAAGGTGAACATAGTATGCTTCGATCCACATTCAATCCCCATAGTTCTTGCTCTGGATGCAGATGGAACTTTCTATCCCAAGTCTACTGGAATTCATATAACTTTTAAAAATGCAATAATCCTCTTTTAAAAAGAGAGAATATTCATGCTCAAGAACTTGCATAGCTTTTTTCCCCCCAAGGCTGAAGAAATAGCTCATTAGTCTTCCTTCCAAATTGACACTGCTTCACTAAAAACTGTTCTTTGCTATACCCAGAGGGCTGTAAAACCATGCATACCCTTTGGTCCAGCAGTGTCACTACTGGATCTGTATCCTAAAGAGATCATAAAAGAGGGAAAAGGACCAATGGATGCAAAAAATGATCTTTTTTTTGTGGTGGCAAGGAATTGGAAATTGAATGGATACCCACCAACTGGGGAATGGCTGAATAAGTTATGATATGTGAATTTAATGGAATATTATTGTTCTATAAGAAATGATTTCACAAAAACCTGGAAAAACTTATATGAACTAAGTGAAGTGAGAAGAACCAGGAGAACATTGTACTCAGTAACAGCAAGTTTGTGTGATGATCAACCAAGATAGACTTCTTAGCAATACAATGATCCACAACAATTCCAATAGAGTTGGGATGGAAAATGCTATCCACATCCAGAGGCAGACCTACGTTGACTGAATATGGATTGAAATATATTTTTCACCTTTTTTTTTTGCTTGCTTCTTCTTTCTTGTGTTTTTTTTCCCCTTATGGTCTTATTTTTCTTACACAACATGACAGATATAGAAATATGTTTAAAAGGATTGCACATGTATCAGATTGTTTCTTGTCTTAGGGAAGGGAAAGGTAAGGGAGGAGGGAGGGAGGAAGAAAAAAATTACACAAAATCTTACAAAAATTAATGTTGAAAACTATCTTTATATTTATTTGTAAAAATAAAATACTATTGAGAAAAAAAGAGTGTTCTTTGAATTCATCTTTCAATCTCCCTCATTTTATAAAATAAGCAACTAAAGAAGGCCCAGAGACATTAAATGCTTTGCTCAAGGTCACAGAATCTAGTGAGTAGCAGAGACAGGATTCAAGCCTGGGTCTCCTTACTCCAAATCCACTGCTTCCCCTCCATCATTCTCATGACAGTGGTTGTCTGGTCTGACTGAGGGAAAAGCCACTACTTTCTAGGGTCATTCCTTCCACTTTTAGAGAGCTCCTAGTTCTCCAAGTAAGTCTAATTCCTCTTCAAGAGGGCAGTGCCACCTTGAGTATTAAAAGGGACACTATCCATTTCTCCCTATTCAGTTGCTAGAGAACAGTCATCATCTCCTGGGGAGAAGCAACTTCCAAAAAATATTAGCAATGTAAATAAAGAATCTAGCAGGAATGAAGAAGCTGTTCACAATACTAGTCATTCTTTCAGGGCTCAGCTGCCAAGAGTTGGCACCTTGTGGGTGATCTAGCACTGCTGTTTATTTTTCTGTTTAATGGCAGAGAACTCCATGGAGACAGAACTACTCTCACAACTGCTAAGTAAGAGATAGGTTTTAAAGGTTGGTACAGATGAGGGGCTGGGTAAAGCAACAAGAGAAATACAATCATGGGGCTACCCATACCCAGATAAGCAAAAGGAGCACTGTGATACACTTCTGAGACAAGGACATAGTTTGGTCAGTCCTATGGGAAGAGGCCAGATAATACAGGATGGGCCATCTTCTCTTGGTCTTTTGCTCCTTTTCTCTATGGATCTTCTGAATTGAAGGCAAGCAGACATCTTTGGGAGCTGATGGAAAGAGGTGTTCTCTAGTGTTTTAGGATGAAATTCCCTCTGCTTGCCCAAGGGTAAAGAACCCTTGCCTAATGGCAGAGAATTCAACCTGGGTAGGGGAGGAAGTTTCTGAGCAGAATACCATGAATTCTGTGTCACAAACATAGAAATGGACAGGACTCCTGAGTTCATCTGCCCTAATCCCTATCTACATGATGAATTTTTTGTTCTACTAGAAAATCTACAATCTGAGTGCTTTGCTAGCCTCTAAGTCACAACACACACATGTAAGCAAGCCATATACAACCACTGTTACTAACCATTCTCTTCTATATTACTTTCTGGCAAAGTAATAGACCTTTGATTGAAACCTTACTTTCTGATATATTTTTTGTTGTTGTTGTTGTTGTTGTTTGAAAAACAACTTGACATTTCTGTGCAGAGTGAATACAATTATTTGCCTTATAGATTCTATTAATTTTTTTTGGATACTTACTCCTCCAAATCCACCACAACCATCTGTCCCTGCCATGGACTCCACTGAACTTGTGCTGGCCATCTTAAAAGAGAAAGTTGAATACATAAGTATGGAAATAATCTGGTCACAAATACCACAGTCACTTATTCAAACCATGTAGTAGGATGATTAGATGAAGGAAGTGGGGGAAATTTAGAATGAATAGTATTTTATTTTTCTAATTAGATATAATTAGATATAAAGATAATTGTCAATATTCAGTTTTGTAAGATTTTGAGTTCCAAATTTTCTCTCTCCTTTTTTTAACCTCCTTCCTCCCCAAAATAGCAAGCACTTTAAGTAGGTTATATATGTACAATCATTTTA
Organism: Sminthopsis crassicaudata; assembly: GCF_048593235.1. NCBI lineage: Eukaryota > Metazoa > Chordata > Mammalia > Dasyuromorphia > Dasyuridae > Sminthopsis > Sminthopsis crassicaudata. The sequence goes on from NC_133617.1 coordinate 662,156,777, forward strand.
AACATATTTTCATATTTTTCATGTTGTGAAAGCAAAGTCAACACAAAGGGGAAAAACCAAAGGAAAGAAAAAGCAACCAAAAAAAGTGAAAATAGTATGCTTTGATGTTCATTCAGACTACATAGTTTTAGCTCTGGATATGGATAGCATTTTCCATCCCAAGAATCTTTTGATATTGTCTTGGATCACTGTATTGCTGAGAAGACCAAGTCTATCGTAGTTGTCCTCACAAAATTTTGCTGTTAAGGTGTACAATGTTCTCCTGGTTCTGCTCACTTCACTAAGTATCAGTTCAAGTGAGTCTTTCCAGGCTTTTCTAAAATCAGCCTGCTCATGATTTTTTACAAAACAATAATACTTCATTACATTCATATAACAGCTTATTCAGCCATTCTCAACTAAGAGGCATCAATTTAATTTTCAATTCTTTGCCACTACAAAAAGAGCTGCAACAAACATTTTTGCACCTCTAGATACTTTTCCCTCTTTTATGATTTCTTTGGGATACAGACTCAGTAGTGGTACTGCTGGATCAAAGGCTATGCACAATTTTATAGTCCTTTGGGAATAGCTCCAAATTGCTCTCCAGAATGGTTGGATCATTTCACAACTCCAACAACAATGTATTAGGTTCCCACTTTTGTTTTAATTTGTATTTTCCTAATCAATAGTTATTTAGAGCATTTTTAAAAAATATATATATAACTATAGATGGCTTCAATTTCTTCATCTGAGAATCGCTGTTTGCATCCTTTGAACATTTTATCAATTGGGAAATGGACTTGTATTTTTATAAACTTAACTCAGTTCTCTATATATTTTAGAAATGAGGCTTTTAGCAGAAATACTGGCAATAAAAATTGTTTCCTAACTTTCTGCTTCCCTTTTAATCTTGGCTGCACTAATTTTGTTTGTGTGAAAACTTTCTAATCTAATGTAATCAAAATTATCCATTTTGCATTTCATAATGTTCTTTACTTCTTGTTTGATTATAAATTCTTCCTTTTTTCAAAAACCTGACAGGTAAACTATCCCTTGTTCTCCTAATTTGCTTATAGTATCACTGTTTATGTCTAATCATGAACCCACTTTGACCTTATCTTGGTGTCTTGTGTACCTAGCCTATTCTACTGATCCACCACTCTACTTAGCCAATACCAAACAGTTTTAATGACTGCTATTTTTATAATAAAATTTTAGGTATGGTGTGGCTAGGCCACTTTTCCTATGCATTTTTTCATTAATTCCTTTGATATTCTTGACTTTTTGTTCTTCCAAATGAATTTTGTTATAATTTCTTCTAGCTCTATAATTTTTTTTTGGTAGTTTGAATTATGGCACAGAATAGATTAATTTACATAGAACTGTCATTTTTATTATATTAGCTCGGCCTACACATGAGCAATTGATGTTTTTCCAATTGTTTAGATCTGACCTTATTTGTATGAAAAATGTTTTGTAATTATGTTCATATAATTCCTGGGTTTGTCTTGGCAAATAGACTCCCAAACATTTTCTATTGTCTACAATTTCTTCAACCTCCTGCTGCTGCGTTTTATTAGTAATGTCGATGATTTATATAGGTTTATTTTATATTCTGCAACTTTGTTAAAGTGGTTAATTGTTTCAGTTGATTTTCTAACATACAGTAACATGATACAGTAAGTGATAGTTTTGTTTCCTCACAGCCTATTCTAATTCCTTAAATTTTTGTTTCTTCTCTTCTTGCTAAAACTAACATTTCAAGTACAACAGTGAATAATAGTGGTGAAAATGCGTATCCTTGTTTCACCTCTGACATTACTGGGAATACTTCTACTTTATCCCCATTAAAAATAATGCTTGCTTTTAGATAGATGCTACTCATCACTTTAAGGAAAACTCCATTTATTCCTATGCTTTCTTAGTGTTTTTATTAAGAATACACATTGTATTTTGTCAAATGATTTTTTTGCATCTATTGAGATAATTACATAATTTCTATTAGCTTTGTTATTGATATGATCAATTAGGCTGATAGTTGTCCTGATATTGAACCAGCCTTACATTCCTGGTATAAATGCCAGTGGTCATAGTATATTATCTTGGTGAAAAATTGTTGTAATTTCTTTGCTAATATTTTATTTAAGATTTTTGGAAAATTGGCCTATAATTTTTTTTCTCTGTTTTGGCTCTTTAGATATCAAGATCACATCTGTGTCATAAAAAGAATTTGGTAGATTGGAGATATTTAGCATAGAGTAGAAATGTGAGAATTGCCTTCAAATATTCAATAGTCACATGAGAAGCAGTGTGGTATGCTGGCAAAAGCACTACTTGGAATTGGAAGCTGAATTCACTAATGGCATTTAAGCAAAGAAGCAAAAGGATCTGGAGGAAGATTTTCATCCATTGGACAAGAGGTTGCACTAAGTAGCTTATAAGTTTCCTTCCAACTCTAGGATTCTGTGGGTATAGTAGAGCATAAAAAGGGAAGCTCACATTTCTACAGCACTAAGGTTAACAATGTTTTTCACAGGAGCTTTGTACAGCAAATAGCAGAGATATTATCATTCCCATTTTATGAAAAGAAATTCAGTCTTAGAAAGGCTAAGAGACTGACCAGGATTCTGTGATTGTCTTCCCTTTAAGATTATCATTAAGAAGGGAGAAGCTAGGTGGTACTGGCCCTGGAATCAAATCCAGCCTCAGACACTTACTAGCTATGTAACTCTGGGCAAGCCATTTAACCCAGATTTCTTCCAAAAAAAAAATTTTTTTTTAAGATTATCAGTGTAAAACGAGAAATCAATGATTAATTTCATTCATGACCTTGGGATAAAATGCCTCAGCCATGCTGGCAAATATCACTAGGCCTAGCTGTGATAGGGACTTACAGGTGAGTCTGGGACATCTTCCTCCTGAGCGAAAGAACTATTGAAAGCTCTGAATGTCTCACTTTTTTGCTTGTGCTTTTCAATTGTGGCAAGAATTACCTGAAACCAAAAGACAAATCGAGAATAGCATTAAATGCTGCAAACCAAACTTTAAGCAGTATATATTTGTTATTTGCTATCAACTTACAAAATGAAAAGGACATACATCATCAAGACAAAGAGGAATGTTTGCTCCAATTTAAATCATGATGTGTAATCTATGCTAGGAAATGTCTATTGATCCAGTCCAAAGTGAGAGTGTACTGTTCCTCTCTCAGTCTTCTCATGGATCTGAGCTCTGTTTCGGGGGAAAATTCCAGCTAGTGTCAATGGTTCGTGGGCTCCCTTCTTACCCTCTGAGAAAAGAGAGGATCATAAGAATCTAAGTCCTGATTTTGGCCAAATTCACATAATTAGGAAATGGCAGAGCCAGGGCTTAAATCTGGATCTTCTCACTCTCCAGTTTGGTATTCTTTTTATGATTTTATGTTGCCTTTAAAATTAATGGCATAATCCATTTAGAGAAAAGGACTTCCTGAATTTCAAACTGGTAAGAAGTGTCAGACATGGAATGATAAGTCAGTTTTTGAACTCCAAATCCATTATTCCTTTTGCTATACTTTAATGCCTTTCAAAATCTGATGAATGACATCTTGAGGAACATCTTTGACAAGAGGGGGAGGACTGGACTACTACTGTCCATGGCCATACTTCTAGGGCAGAGATAGTGAAAGCAGGAACTGTGTAGAACTGAACCACTTTTCTGTCCTGCTCTTACACAAGGGAAGACTCTTTTCTCCCAACCCAAACTCTGTGTGTGTGTGTGTGTGTGTCTATGTCTGTCTCTCTCTCTCTACTCTTCTCTTCTCCTTCTCTTGATATCTACCCCTCCCCCTTCATCTCTCTCTTTCTGTCTCTCTCTTGTCACTGAAAGATCTGGGAAGCCCAGTGAATTCCACATGTCCTACTCTGGCCCAAATCCCAAATGCCAGGAATAAGAGTAATTAGAGATGAAATAATTTTGGTATTATTAAAGTTACATGAAGATTGTAAAATATTAACCTCAATCCATTCTTTCTTGTCCTCTTCTGTCCTACAAAAAAGAAAAAAAAGTATCTTGTTATTTCCTCTTTTGATAAAAATTACAAATGACTATATTGTCTTAGTCTTACTAATTTCCCCCAAGTAATTCATTTACCACTCTTACAACCTGTCCTCTAAACAACTTGCTCACTAGTGATACTTGAAAATAATTGTTAAAACAGATAAATCATTGCTAGAGCTGAGCATTAGTTTGTAATGTGAGTTCTTTACTTCATGAGTGCAAGTCAATTTTTGATTATAACACGCTTTGATTTTATGCTAATTGAAGTTTCCAACCTCAGTTACATTCACTCTTCACTGAGCTCAGTTGTTTTAAATTCAATACCAACAGGTTAAAAAAATTCACCATAACCCCATAATAAAAGTTCTATATGATTTCAAAGGGGATTTACATAGCATAAAATATTGCCGAGCAAACTCAAACCATACCTTGTTTGCAGGTCTAAAGACCTCTTTTTTCCTGTTATTGTAAAAGTATGTGTTGCATTTGGCTTGGCAATTTCCTGTACCTTAAAAAAAAAAAAAAAAAGCCCTGTCATTTTTAACATGTCTTCTAACCACAGCCTTCATCTGCTAAAACTTAGAAAACTGTTGCTAGGAAGATAAGCCACATGAAAAGAACAAGAAGTTCTTGAACAAGAAGTCAGAAATAAAGAGTAATTTTCTTTAACAACAAATATACTACTCCTACACATATATTTGTATATATACACACACATATATATATAGATTAGATTATTCCTTCAAATATTCATATCCTCTCAAATTGTCAAAATGTGACATCATCACTACAGGAATTCCACCCAGTGACAGAAATTGTAACCCAAGACCTGTCCACCCAACGTGGCTCTTAATCATGTCCTCCCATCACAAGGAATCTACCCAAGGTAATAGGTAGACAGGAAGATTTACTTGATATTGCAAATACCAATAGTCCATAAGAAACTGCCATCAATTATCCTGTACTTTCTTATATCTCTTACAAGATATTCATTTCATTTCTGATGCTACTTTTTCTTCCCTCTTTGCTAGCATTGCTCTCACTCGTTCGTAATATGGCAGAGCTTACTCTTGTACATCATGTTGTTCTTCACTAGGCAAATCTTATTTTCTTTCTTTCTTTCTTTTTTTTTCCCTGAGGCTAGGGTTAAGTGACTTGCCCAGGGTCACACAGCTAGGAAGTGTTAAGTGTCTGAGACCAGATTTGAACTCAGGTCCTCCTGAATTCAGGGCTGGTGCTCTATCCACTGCCCCACCTAGCTGCCCCAAATCTTATTTTCAATCATTTGGAGATCCACACAACAGTGAAAGACTAGTTACTATTCCCTGAAAATATTCTTTATCCTTCTTTTCCTATGTCCTTGCTTACATATTCCCAGTGCTCACACTGCCTTCTTCATAATCATGTCTATTCAAGTAAGCTTTAGCATAATTGTTGCCTCCTTCATGATCCTTTTAAGTGGAAGTAATTTCTCCCTTCGTCCTTCCCTAAACTCCTATATCATCTTTTATAGAGTACACTGTACTAAATTCAACAAACATTTTTAAATAACATACTATGCAAAAAAACAAAACAAAACGCACTATGGTAGGTTCAGGGACATAAAAATAAAAAAAAAAATTAATAGACTCTTCCCTCAAGGAATTTATAGACTAGTAAAGAGATAAAGCATATATATAGATTTAGATTGATATGTCTATATATACTTACACACACAGACATATACACACACATACACACACATACACCTATCTCTCTTTCTATGTGTGTGTGAATGTGATAAATGTGTAGGATAGGTAAAATGAATGGACTAAGAGGTCAAAAAAAGGAAGGAATCACTTCTACCTAGGATCACTCAAGAAAAACCTCATGGAGGGTACTCTAAACATTTCTTCAAGGAGAGAAACATTAATTAATCAATAAACATTTGTTAAATTCCAGTATGTGCTAGACAATGTAGTAGGTATTAGGGAAATGTTCTCAAGGAGTTGACAATGTAATAGAGGAGTCAACAAACTAATATATACAAAAAGCTATTATAGAGGATGCCCCTGTATCTGGTAATCACATAATTTGTGACCATTTAAATAGTATTTTCAGTAGCATGGTAGGGGGAGAAAACAAAATATAAAGGGCTGAGGAATGAATGAATAGTAAGGGAATAGACACAGGAAAGATAAATTACTCTTTCTTGAAGCTGAGCAGCGAAGGAACAGAGAAAGATAGGGTAAAAGTCTGAAATTGGTTATCTGGGTTATGGGAAGTTTTTGTTTTCATTATTATTTTTTTTTCTTTTCACAATGAATACACCAAAAAGATAATTGTAGGCAGCAAAGAAAGCATGACTAGAGAGCAAAGGCAGAACAAGACAGAAGGAGGTCACGAGGATAGGACAAAAGGCAAAGTTAGAATGGATTAGTCTTGGCAAGTAATAAGGAAATCTCTTCTTTGAAACTAAGGGGAAACAGGGGGTAAAAAAGAGAAGAAAAAAGGCTTAGAGAAAGGAAAAGTCCTCAGAAAAGAGATCATAGGATCACAGAATTAGAACTAGAAGGGACCTTTGAGATCATCCAGTTCAATTCCTTCTATTTACGGATGAAGATAATGAAGCCTAGGAAGGGTATGCCCAAGGTTAAACATCAGGGGATAGGATCTGAACCCAGGTCCTTTGACTCCAAAGTCAATTCTATAGTACCATGTTACCTTCCTTTTGAGGGAGATCATTTGGCCTCAACTTTTTCATTAAAGTAGGAGGAAAGATTACCTGCTGAGAAGGAAAGGGGTGTTAGGGGCTTCAAGAGAAAGAAAAGTGTTTGGAACAGCTACTATGGAAAATGTGAAAAGGAGTAAATCAAAGATAAATAAAAGAATTTTTGTACAGTACCCAATCTGCATGTGCATTGACTCTGTGATTTCCTTCAGCAATTTAGGACAAAGAGTAGACAAAGGTATATGGTAGTGTTTGTCTATGACTGGAATTCACATAATAGAAACAAGTAAAGTCAAGGGATTGAATGATTTAAGGATGGAGAAGGAAGTGTTTAGTTGCTGCCTTGTCATCTTGTGTTTCTTTTGTACACTCAGCTGATTCCTCTTCTACTAGACTCAATTCTATGAGATCAGTGAAGATGCCTTAATCAATCTGTTTACCCCAGGACCTAGCACAGTGGCTAGCTCACAGTAAACTTTACATATTTGTTTAATAACTAAATGGAGGTGAAATTCTTAACACAGACTCAGCTCTAAGATATTCCACATCTTAACACTGTTTTGAAAGGCCAAAAGTGAAATATGAGATTCAAATGAAACAAATCAAATTGATTTTAATGGGAGCCATTCCTATAAAGAAATATAGAAGAGAGGTCCAAATTATGAAAATATTCTTGTCCTTCTATTTGGGCAATACTGTTTTCATTTTACATTTTGTCTTTATTCAGTATTACAACAAAAAGAAAACAATAATGTAGAAATCAGTGACAACTTATTAATACTTAATGTTATAATCTCTTCTGTTCCTCATGATTGAACATTCAAATATATTTTCATTTTCACAGTTGTGATGAGTGTATGCAAAGCACTCCGTGTTTTCCCTTTGCATTATACAGTATAAGTTGTTTTCATACTTCTCACTCTTATTAGGTTAATATGGTCATCATGGCATTCATGGGCTATTGTCTGGTCAGCTCTTCCCCAGTTGTAGGGCATTTAGATGTGCTTCCCTTTGTTATGGTCAAAACTGCTAGAAACAGCTTTGCACAAAAAGATCTAGTTTTCTTTTTTAATTATTTTTCTGAAGTGATAGAAGATGGCCTATATCATTTGGTTCCTTCTGCATGAGACAGGATCATGCCCAAGTCAAGCTAAGTATCTCATTTGACATCATAGTTTTAAAGAATTCCAGAAAAGGAGATTCCATAAATCTGTAGCCACTTAATTCTGGAAGCTAATAATAGCTTATTATTTTATTTTATTATATTATATTATAATTATATAATTAGAAACTAATTCTCCTCTCTTATTATAGCTATATTTAACATGATGGCAATTGCAATATAGAACATTCATTTTGAGGACATTTGAGCATAAAGAACAGAGAAATAAGGAAAGAAAATAAGTCAAAGTATTAGGATAAATTACTTTACAGCAGGGCAGGGTGAAGTGACTATCTGACTATAAATCCATGCCACTGATGTTATATTTATATTATATTACATTACATGGCATCATTAATAACTCCTTAATACTCCTGACCTTCCAATGTGAAACCTACTGAAACAAACACCTGAAGGAAGAGAGTAGTTTCTCTGTCTTTTGATTGGTATTTGTTTCGAAAGTACAGTTGCCCCTAGGATGCTTAGCTGTTGTGGTAGACTATGTAGACAAAAGGCCATCTCAGGTGAAGAACTCTGAGTTTCAGAAGTTACAGAGAGTGACCATTTCAGAGTCCTCTTCTAGTTAATTCTGGTGCCCACCATAAAATAGGTGTTGCTTCTCTCTAAGGATGAGGGACAAACAGATAAAACAAAGGAGCCACAAACCTGCAGGCCAGCTATGTCCATCTTCTCACGAACGCTGAATTTCTGACCTATGAGTCTCAGTTTGGGCACACAATATAACAGCATACTATTAAACTGAAAAAGAGAGATAAATGCAATGATTAGGAAATATAGATTTTACATGAGCATAAGAACTGGAAAGGAATGAGGAATTATTGAAACTAATCTCATTGTACAGATACACAAACTGAGACCTAGTGAAATGAAGTGACTGCCCAAGGTTACAAAGATAATTAGTGAAAGAGTTCTGAGAACTACAACTTGAGTGTCCCAATTTTCAGTTCATTATGTTTTTAGAATATGTTTTCATTCATATAAAAAGAGCATTGAATTTGAAGACAGCAAAGACTTGAAATCCCATATTTGACCCTTACTGTGGGACTACAGGCAAATTACTAACTTTGAGTCTTGTTTCATTCTCATCTGTAAAATAAAGACCATCCTTGCATCTACCTCACATAGTTGAGAGCATCAAAAGACATAAGAGATACCAAGTGTTGAGTAGAGATGAAAAGACTACCTCTATGTCAGCAATTTATTCCTTACAAGATAAAGCAGATCTTAAATTAGGAAAGTTTTGAAGAGAATTATTCGACAAGAAGAGTTCTTTCCATCTTTATTTAGAACAGTAACCGAGCAAGTGCAGAAGACTATAGAGAGCAGAAAGTCAAATGTTTAGGAAGGACAACTTCAAAATATGGATACAAAAAGTCCTCTCAGAGTAAAACTGACAGCATGTGGCGACTGTTTTCAGATGAAAAATCAGCATAAATACACCATTAAATGAAGAAGCAATAGAAATAAGAGAATAGAAAAGGGATCAGACCTATGATTCACTGGTGTAGGGAACTCCCTAGTGAGGAAACTACCAATGCAGAGTGGTACCTTTTTTTCCACTTAGAGGTTAAAGAGCACTGAGAGATTAGGTGATTTGCCCAAAAGCCAGTAAGTGTCAGTCCTTGAATCCTGGAAGAGGCTCTCTATTTGTTAGGCCACACTGCCTAAAATACTTGTACAAAATATAACCTCAGACTAATCACATGAAGGAGAGAAACAAAAGCTTTAAGAAGAGGACTGATTTTCACATCAGTCATAGGACTACCCAATAACAATTAGAACTTGAACCTAGAGCATCAAGCTCCAAAGCTAGAAGTCTTGCAGCTAGGCCGTTTCCCACACCAATAAAGCCAAAGCCTAGCTTTGTAAAGTAATATCTATATGTGAGCCACTGTTATTACTATGAAAGAAATGATGGTCAGAAAATAAGAATTCAGAATAATAAAAGAAGCTTGTGTGTCGATGGCTAAAGGTAGAGAGAAAGAAGTTATAGAAAGGAAAGGGAAACCATTTTAAATGTTAACAAAGAAATTCAAGCAGCTAGGACCTGAATGGATACAAAAAAAAGAAGGATTTTCTTTGTGGAACCCAGAAACAAGAACTGTATCTCATGCAGCAAAAATGTAAAGAGACTCCTGTGAGAAGCAGCCTCTGCTGAGCTGGCAGATCCAAGGCTCATGAAACCAGAAGCACCACTTGGGGTTTAGAGGAGGGAGAAGACCAGCCTTGGAATGTCCTTGATGCTGGGAATGCCTGGCAAGGAACTCCCTTTACAAATGTGGACCAGTCCCTTCTGAGCATCTTAGAGAAAGTGTCCAGGACAATGAGAGGACCAGTAACTTGTCCAGGGTCCCAGAGTCAGGCTGAGAGAGACAGTGATCTCTATCCCCTGACTCTGACACTGAGGTCATTTCTACACAGATTTCTTTTTATAAGGTACCTAGGGGCATAACTAGCAGAGTGCAGAGATGGCATGAACAAGGGAACTTTCGACTTCCAATTAATTTTTCATAGGGCTAATAGACACATCTAGTTAAGTTTCCCTTTTGCTAAAACATCTCCAGTGATACTGTATAATCTTCTAGATGAAAAGCTCCTTTACCTGTTAAACAAAACCCTACACAGTATGTTCTATGCTATGCTACCTTTCTAGACTTCCATTCTATTCCACCAAGCATTCTAAGAGCTGTAACCAGGCCGCTTTCTCTCCTTTGAACACTCCCCTGTGGTGGCATCTTTATTCCCTGGAAGGGGGATCGGGAATCCCTGTCCATGTATCACCTGCCCCCACAGTCCTCTAGTAGTACTTAACATAATTCACCCTGAGCTGCCCCCTGAATCCATAACCCCTGAGGAGAGGAGGAGTGGACTCCCTGAGAACCGGGCTGCCAGCGAGCACGGCAGGGCCATACCACGAGCTGGCTTGTCCTCTATACTGCTGCCATCTCCCACACAGGTACAGGGATGTCTAGTCACAGCCATAAATGCAACACTGACTGGGGAAAGCCAACTAAAGATCAGGATTACAACTCACCAGAAACAAGTACCTATCTTGAGCAGTGCCATTTTTTGCAGATAGCTTCTGAATATGGCCTTCTTTAATAAGTTCATTTGCAGGATTAACAATATCTTCTTCTCCTCCTAAACGCTCATACACCTCCAAGAGCTTGTGCATCTTTTCCTGAAAAAGAAGCAAAACTGAGTTAGAGGCAAGACAGAAAAGTGGGGAGGCTGTTTTTCCTTGTTTGTTGTGAGTTAAGCACATTTGGAAAATTGTATACCAGAGAACAGCAAACCAGGAAGCAAGACAGAACCATTTAACTCCCAAAAGATGTCTATGATAGGGACTTAGAAGCTATCTAGCCCAACACTTTCGTTTGACAAAAGGAGAAACTGGGGACCATTTATGTGACCTTAGTGACATCTTGGACCATTCCTTCTCTTTCACTTCCCGCATACAATCAGTTACAAAGTCTTGCCAATTCTATAAAGTCTCACAAGCTGATCTTCTCCTCTCTATTCCCAGCCTAGTACAAGATCTCATTGATACTGAATTACAGTAATAGCTTCCTAGACAATTTTATTCCCTCCATCCATATAGCAGCAAGGCTAATTTTCCCCATGCTTACATCTTATTCTGTTGCTTTCTCTAAGAAAATAGTCAGTGATGTCCTATAATCTTCTAAGTAAAATTTAAACTCCGTTGCTTGACAATGTCCTTCACAATGTGGTATCATACTGTCTTCCTAGTTTTATTTCATATTATTTCTCATAAATCATAGCATGCTCCAAATTGGCCTTTATATCTTTCGATTCTAAACGCAAACTGTTTTCTGGCATCAGAACTTACTATTTGACAAAAACTGCTGAGAAAATTAGGGAAAAATGCATCAGAAACTTGGCACAGCCATACATCTTACATCCCATACCAAAACAGGTCAAAGGTCAAAATGATGTAGGCATAAAGTGTAATACTATAAGAAAATTAGAAATCAAAGGATAGTTTATCGATCAGATCTTTGGAGAAGGAAGAGATGTATGGCCAAAGGATATGAACAGATAATTTTCAGATGAAATTAAAGTCATTTATAGTTACATGAAAAAATGCTCTAAATCACTAGTGATTAGAGAAATGCAAATTAGAATAACTCTGAGGTACCACCTCACATCTATTATATTGGTTAACTTTTTTCTTCTATTTTTTTTCTTGTAGTTTTTCCCTTTTTCTCTGAGTTTTCTCTCCCACTTGATTCATGTATTCATGTAAATATGTTTTTAAAAATTGAGTGTATATGTAAAACCAAAAAAATGTTGTTTTACATGGAACTGGGGAAAATTTTTAAAAAGATTTCAATAGGCAAAAAATTAAATTAAATTAATATGCACTGCACTCTTCTGCCTCATGCCATTATCTATGCCTAGCATATCCTCCTTGCTCATTTTTTCTTATTTTATTCCATCCATCCTAAAGGGCCCAGTTCAAATACCTTTTCCTGGAAGTCCTCTGTAATACGACTGGGAAGGTCATTCTTCGGCTTTATAGAACATTTTACACATCTCAAAAACATTTAACTTGTGATCTTGTAATTAAAGCTGTCTACATCATGTCTTAGCTTTTATAAGACTAGAGTTTCAATGAAAAAATTTTTTTCTGTATGCAGAAAGCAATTAATAAATATTTGTTCAATAAAAAAAAATGAATGCAAACCATACTTTTTGATGCAGAAGTCATTCAACTACTGCTTTTTTTTCTTAGCTTCAAAAAACTTCTGGGGAAAAAAATGACAGCACATTCTTTATATTGAGAGAACTGGGCAAAGGAAAACCCTTTTTTCTGCATTCCATATCACTTCTAGCAGAAGAATCACAGAAGTATCCCTTTGACTAATCAGACTCCAATTCATATAAGAAAGCCTTCTCTGCCAGATCAGTAACCAGGGATATACTCAAACAAAGCTGTGCTCTGTGTTTATCCCTTTTAACTATGCTATGAGTGAGAGCAGTTTTCACAGACATTTCCGGACCAGTAAAGCCTTCCCTTATGGAAAACTTCATAGTGAGTAGCATATAAGGGCACTAGATCTGGAGTGAAAGAACCTGTGTTAAGTTCTGGCTCTGATACTGTGCAACCTTGGTCATTTTCCTGGGGTTCAGTTTATTCAATAGTAAAAGAGAGTGGATTAGATGATTTTTAAAACTATCTTCTATTTCTAAATCTCATGATCCTGTGGGCTCCATGTACAACCTTATTCACTACTTATCTGTCAGCAATCAAACTCTAAAACATAACTCAATGCCTGATTATTCTATATCTAAGCCTTCCTCGTTGACCAGAAGCTTGGGAATGTATAGATTCTTAGTTTACTTGTTATATATTTATAAGTGGCAAATGCCACTCAGTTTACAAAGAATATTTTCAATGATATGACCTAGGGTTGGTCAAGGACAACTTGTTTGTTTTCAGGAAATTACTGATCATTTCTTCTCTAGGCTGGGAATGCTGACTAAAAGGTCATATTTTATAAAACGCAAATATATTCAGCTAGAAACCTACCTCAATGTCATGTACCAAATGCAAGAGCAAATAACAGAAGATATTCCTAGGTTTCAAGGAGTCTCCAAATAAATGCTTAATGTGACTCTCAATGATACAAGGCAAAACAAAGTGTCACAAATGGGCAACTTCAGCTCACATTCAGATAGTTGATGTATAACCATTCCCTCTAGTTGAGCTATTTCTAATACTAAGTATTAGGGAAGAATCTGATTCGATACCTTTAATTATTAATCTGTACTATCCCTGTTTTACAGCTGGCCTGAGTTATGGGTAGACCTTATTTATGTCTTGTGAAGAAAACAGGCAAGCCCTATGTGATTCCTTGGAGTCACTCCTATAAATTTATTTTAAAGTCCAGTCCCTTTGAATTCCATGCTTTACATTAAAGTCTTACACCTTATTCCTGTTTCAGTAAGATTCATACATCCTTTTTCTTTTAAGACAAAAATAAGCTCTCATAAGCGCAAAGGGTTGGGAAAAACTCTTAAAAGTCACTTTGTACCTGAACTAGAATCTCTCTAACCACTTTCCCAGTGAGGATCAACTGAGAAGAAATCCATAGCATACCAAGGTAGTCCATTCCATTTTTCAACAGCTCTAATGGTTAGAAAGTTACTTATTTTATCAAGTCTAAATTTGCCCTCTCACTTACATTAATTGCTCCTAATTTTCCCCTCTGGAGCTAAAGAGAATAGATCTAATCCTTCTCTAACATAATAGTATTTTAAATATTTTACTACAATTATCAAGTTCCCTCTAGGTCTTCTCTTTTATAGGTCACATGAGATTAAAACAAATAATATATGTACAGCAAATCTTAAAGGGCTATAAATGTCAGGCTATTATCTTTTTTTGTTGTTTTACAAAATTTTAAAAAATTAATCTGTCCCCTCCACTATCCCTTTTCCCATTAAGCAATCTAAAAGAAATCCCTGAATAAATATCTACATAATCCAGCAAAAGAAATTCCCACATCAATCATGTCAGAAAATGTATTTCTACATTTTAAGTTCACCATCTCTTTCAGGAGGTGATTATATGTTTCATCTTTCTTTTTTAGACTCATGAATTGATCAGAACTCTAAAATATTTTAAAAAATTTTTCTTTATGTTTTCATTGTAAAAATTGTTTCCTAGTTCTGCTTATTGCTCTGCGATGGTTCACAAAGATCTTCCAAGTTTACCTCTGAAGCTGTCCATTTTATCATTTCTTATGACACAATAAGATACCATAATTTGTTCAGCCATTCCACAATAGGAAGACAACCCCTTGGTTTCTTATTTTTGGTTACCATGAAAAAAGCTCCATATTTCTTACATCAAGCTTAATTGTGCCTCTTTGCAACTTTTACCTCTTGTTCTCTGTTCTGCCCTTTGGACCCAGGCAGAACAATTCCAAACACTTTTCCATATGACAGTTCTTCAGATACTAAGGCAATAATCACAGCCACTCGATGCCCTTCAGTTGGGGAATGGCTAAGTAAATTATGGTATATGAATATAATATCATTGTTCTATAAAAATGATCAGCAGGCAGATTTCAGAAAGGCCAGGAGAGACTTACATGAACTGATGCTAAAAAAAATAAAATTCAAGAGAACATTGTACACAGCAGCAACAAAATTATAGGATGATCAAC
This sequence comes from Sminthopsis crassicaudata, assembly GCF_048593235.1. NCBI lineage: Eukaryota > Metazoa > Chordata > Mammalia > Dasyuromorphia > Dasyuridae > Sminthopsis > Sminthopsis crassicaudata. The sequence continues at coordinate 662,171,886 of NC_133617.1, forward strand.
TATGATGGACTTGGCTCTTTTCAATAATGAGATGATTCAGGGCAATTCCAATTGTCTTGGGATAGAGAGAGACATTCTCATCCAAAGAGGACTGTGGGGGCTGAATGTGGATCACAACATAGTATTTCACCTTTTGTGTTGTTGTTGTTTGCTCACCTGTTTTTTCCCCCTTTTAACATGATTTTTCTTGTGTGGAATGATACATGTGGAAATGTTTAGAACAATTGCCCATGTTTAATCTATATAGGATTCCTTTCTGTCTAGAGGATTGGAGGAATGAAGAAGAGAGGGAGAGAAGTTTGGAACATAAGGTTTGGAAAGGGTGAAAGTTGAAAACTATCTTTGCATGTATTTTGAAAAACAAAAAGCTATTATTATAAAAAATAAACAATAATACAAAAAAAATCCACTTCCATTCCTCTCTCTCTCCATGTCTTCTTTCTAAGTTAAATATCCCCAATTCCTACCAAAACAAATTTAGAAAGAGAAAAATAAATATTTTCTAACTATATGTACAGTAGATAAAGATATTTGAATTGAGAATCATCAGTGCCTACATCATAGTGATTGGACACTCACTTAATGCAGACTTACTGAAGTGACTCGAAAGAGACCTAAATCTCCAATTAGAAGATCTAAATCACTGACATTTAAGAGTGAATTTAAGCAAATGATTTGGCTTTCCTGTGCCTCGGAATACTTTTCTGTGAGATAATTATACTGAATAAACTAGGAATTCCTTCCCCCCCCCCCTGAGGCTGGGGTTAAGTGACTTGCCCAGGGTCACACAGCTAGGAAGTGTTAAGTGTCTGAGACCAGATTTGAACTCAGGTCCTCCTGAATTCAGGACTGGTGCTCTATCCACTGCGCCACCTAGCTGCCCCCCAGGAATTCCTTGAAAGAGGAATTATCTTATTTTTTGTGTTGCTATCCCTACTATTGTGTGTCTTCGATGGGTAGCAAACAGTTGGTACCTCATAGACACTTGATGAGTGATTAAATACTTGTGCTCTACTGGCATTCTCATTTCCTTATATTTTGCTGAGTATTACATTCATTTGCATGTATGCCTTATTTTTAATACTGTTTTATAAATTATTTGTGAGGAGTAATGAGAGTCTGTTCAGTGGATGGAGCACTGGGTCCTGAGTTCAAATGAAGCCTAAACACTTACTAGCAAGTTACTTAACCACTGTTTGCTTTAGTTACCTTATCTGTAAAATGTGAGTAACAATAGCACTTATCTTACAGGGTTGTTGTGAGGATTATATAAGAAATTGTAATAATTAGAAGACAGTTAACATAGTGCTGGGCACATAGTTGGCACTATATTCATTCATTCAATAAACATTTAGCAAGTGTCTATTATGTGCCAGGCACCATACAGTGAACTTAGTAGGCACTTCATATGTGCTTGCTGAATAAATTAGCTGATCTGCTTGAAAATAATAAGAAAAAATGGTGAGCTGATGCTCAGTTTCAAAAAAGAAAGATAATAACAGACTGATAGGAGCTGTGTTGATTTATAGTAAAAACTATGGCATCAATTATTCGATAGTTTGTGAGCATTTGAAAAAGGACACCATGATGAGCATAGATCAGCATGAGTCCATTGGGAATATAATTAAAAATTGAACGGCTTGCCTTTTACTAGAATAATAATAGCTCAAGGGCTAACTGTAGAAATAATGTATGTATATTGTGCTTTAGCTTTTAACAGCATCTTCTATGTCATCCTTATAGATGTTGGCAGAATCTGAGTGTTAGAATTTTATTAAGAGTATCAGAGAAGCCAAGAATTCTGAGTAATATATGAATCATAAAGAAGAAATCTACTATTTTAAAGTCAAATGGACTCTTTTTGAGGAGCGTTCCATCATTTTAATCTAATACTGACCCTTTTTAAATGATATAAAAGTGTATTAATCCTGGGTCTTGGTTTCACCATCTGAAAAACGAAGTATTGGATTAGATGGCCTTTGAAGTATCTTTCGTCTCTAGATCTATACAACTTTTGATCAAGGATTTGCTAGGAATAAATAAATCTATACATACCTTGTCTGGAATGTAAATACTTTTTTTTGTCTTTTGTTTGTTTTATCGGTCTTTTGTTTTTATTTCTGAATATATCCCCTCATTCAGCAAGTCTTCCTTTATAATAAAGGTTAACAAAGAAAAAGAAGAAAAAAACTACTATAAAACCAACATGTTCACACTATCTTATCTGGAACTTTTGAGGAGTTGTAACATTCCCTTAGTCAAGCTTATCAACAAACAACTTAGCTTAAACTGTGTTTGTTACCTGTAAAAACTAAACTTGCAGATACCCTATATTTTGCCTTTGAATAATAAATGTATCTAGATGTTTAACAATAAAGTATAAGTGATAGTAAATAATATCAAAAGACCTATAGAAAATATTAATTCTCCTGTCTTTTGTCTGGGTCACATGCCATCTAAAGCCCTTTCTCCTCATTTTTACTTCCTGGCTTCCTTCAAGTCTCAGCTAAAATTTCTGCAAAAATTCTGCAAGTTTCCAGGTCTTTCTTAATATTATGACTTCCTTGGAGATTTTCCAACATATCTTTTAAAGTGCAGCTCAGGGACAGCCTTGTGTTTGAAGCCTTTCCTGATTCCTCCAACCGCTTGTGCCCTCCTTCTAAAAAAACCCTATGTATATCGTTGTATTTATTAACTCTATATTTTTGGTACATAGATATTTTATATGTAATTGCCATTTCTCCTTTTAGGATAAAAGCTTCCTATTGTGCCACAGTTCCCTTTTAATGTCCTGACCCAGTTTCCCTAATTGTCCTATTCAGTTACTCTGCCTCAAGTAATAACCATTCCCTCTTAATGTTTGATGGGATAAAGATCTTTATCCATTTTAGACATCATTAGAGTATCAGGACCCTCTCCAATACCTCCTGTTATGTTATCCTAGGTGCCTCTCCTCATTAGGTCAGCCCCATCCAGGTACCTCCCCCATTATGTTATTGTTACCCCATAAAAGAATGCTGTATCCGACATTCAGGGCTGGATTCTTTGAGACAATACTACTGTTCAGTCCTGGGACCATTGGTCCCAGTAAATCTCTCCATTTCATAAATTTTGTATTGAATACTCTCTAATCTCTGTCTTGCTCAGTTTCTCTGGCATTACATTATGAGTAGAGATTGTTTCATTCTTTGTACTTGTATCCACGGTGCCTAGCACATGGCAAATGCTCAATAAATACTTATTCATAAATCTTTTTTTGCCATTACTTAATCAATGTGAACACTTTATTTCTAATTCTGTTTTTCGTATACCAAAGAATGCTAATATGAGTATTTTGTCTTTGAATTCCTTAAGACAATATTCAAGTATATGTTTTATATTATTAAAGCATCATGGAGCAAGTGGAGAGTTGGTTTCAAAGCCAGGAAGACTTGGGTTCAAGTCCTGTCTCTGATACAAATTAGCTACATATCACTTAATTTCAAAGTGTTTTAGTCAATTTTATAAGTCTATCAGCTGAAGAGGTGCCAGCCTGTACTGGCAAGAAGAGTTTCTTCACTCTGAAGTTCCTTACATCAGTGAAATCACAGCATTAGTCCCTCTATGCTTAAGAGGGATCCACAGAGTCAAATGTGGGTCAACTGAGACCCAAAGCTTGATCATTTTGTTTGTACCACTTCAAATTAATGTGTAGAGTATCTCTACTTAAATAGTTGTACCAGGACTTCAAACTCAATGTCAAAAACTGGACTCAATTTCCCCCCTAAACCTGTTATGCCACAGTTCTCAGTTTCCATAATTATCCTGACCCAGTCCTGACTCAGTTTTCCTGCTTCTCAAAGCTCAGTCCTATAAAATCTCCCCTCCCTCTTTATCAGAATATGTGATAAGGATAAAAGATCTTCTTGTCTCTTCCAAAATCTTATCTCTTTCACTTGGGGCTCGGCTAGTTTTCTGGAGGCCTTGCTCTCTCTTTGGTTCCCGAGAGCTCTTGCCTGAATGTCTCCAACCAGCACAAAGGTCGAAGTGGGAATGAATCTTGACTCTGAATCTCCAAGAGTGTGGGATTGTGGGTTTCTGCCTTGTGAATCTCCTGGAAGTCAATCCTAGTTGTGAATCTCCCAAAGCCCCTGAAGTTCTCTCCTTGACTGAATCCTGACTCTGAATCTCCTCCCAGTGGGCTTGTCCTTTTATATGCTCTCTAAAGGTGTGAAGTCTAATATGTGAACCAATGAGCGAACTCCTTTAAAGGTATGAACCCCTTTGCAGGTGTGAACTAAGTACATAAATACCTTGTTTCAAGGCCCATAACATCTCCCTGTAGGATCAGATCAGTCATACTGAATTATATAATTATTTTCTCTATTCATTCCAGTGAGTTAGCACCTTGTAAGAATCCTAACAAGATCTTATGTTTTAGAATATCAGAATGCCTCTTCCCATCCCAAGCTATGGTAATGTCAGACACCGTCTTATCAAGATGCCTCTCCCTATGTCTGGGTGCCTCCCCCTGATTATGATATCGCCTCTCCAGAGGCTCAACCACCCTGTCAGAATCCCTTTCCCAATCTCAGCACCCTGATTCCACTCCCACCTCAATCTACCCCCTAAGTCTGAGTGATGTGTATATATAAGTCATTGAGAACTCTCATTGTTTGCTAGATACTTGGAAATGATAGTCTCATTCAGCCCTGGGACCAAAGCATGGATCCATTTGGTTCCAGTAAATCTCTCCCATTAAATAAATTATTAAATATTCTCTAATCTCTATCCTGCCTCAATTTCTCCAGCATTACATTTTGGAGGTTCCACCGAGATATTAGAAAATGAGCAGGATTGGAGATAAGAGACTTTTGGATCTCCCCCTTGGGTCTCAGGGTGCCTGGGGATCTGAATTCTTGGCCTGGAAAAGCTGGTCTTCTGGATTTTTTTCCAGAACCTCTAGGAAAGAGAGCAGTTTCCAGCCTTAACTGTCCATGATAGTGGACACCTCCATTTGGTCATGGGAGAATCTCATCTGAAACCCCTGCAGGGTAAGTTTTCTGTCTGGTCTGATTGCTAGCAAATCTGGTCTCCAGAAAGAGTTAGGCTACCAAGCCACACAACTCTGGGAAATACCCTTTGGGTACCTGAATACCTTTTGGTACAATCTGGTTTTAATCTGGGAATTCTCTGTGAAGGCAGAGAAATGCACTAAACTGGGAGGGAAGACTCTGGAGATGAAAACTTCCCTCCCGGCAATCCTTTCCAGATAGCCCCTGGTCTGTCTTAAATCTCAGTCAATGTTTGTGTTTATCCTGTTGGTTTGGAGCTCTGCTAAATTAAGAAATTTGGAAATTGGCTGTTTCAATATTGCAATTGTACTTAGTATGATATTTACTTATGATTTTAAACCTTAAAAACTGGCACTCAGGTAGTTTAAATTCAGGCGTGGCTTGGATTTAGTTAGCCTAGATAAGGCCTCTGGAGAACAAAAGGAGTTTATGCTAATTGCTTTGAACTCTGGCTGGAGAAAACATCTGATTAGAAATTTTAGGATGATTTTTAAATTGTGGAAATAATTTTACTGCCTATGCAGGCTAGATTTAGTTATCTTTGAATGTAAGATCTTAAGAACTTGTTGGGGTGAAGTTCTGTTAACTTACTTGAAAGAGGTCACGTGGCTCCAATTAGGATCTGATATTTCTAAAGGCTTCAACACTGGCCAAGTTGAGGCTTAGGAAAAGTCCATTGGGAATAATGGCCACATGGGGCCAGAGAGAAATTCATTATTTGAAATATGATAGGAAAAGTAGTTTTATATTACTGGGAATTTAAAGCTGTATTTGATTGGATTTTAAGTTATAATATAGGTTATTAAAACAAAATGCCAGTAGCTTACCTTGGGAGGTCTTGTTTGTATCTCTCTACTTAGATGATATATTGCTTTCTAGAAGTATTGGGTAAATGTAAGCTCTGTTGGGTATGTATTAAGTTTTATGAAATTTAGTTTTTAAAATTTAAAAAAAAGTGATTTAAAGACAAGGGACAAGAAAGATTGATTTGCAAAAGCAATTAATAGTTTAAATGGAGCAAATAGTATTGGTTTGGGAGTGTATAAAGCATGTTGAAGAAGGTTTGAGCAAGTAGCCATTGGGAGGAAAGAGGAAAATAGCTTTCCAGAAATGGGGAACAAAAAGGCACAAATGCCTAGTGAATTTGCCATTTGCCATGGGAAAGAAGAGATCCCATGAGGTTGGGGCCTATCTTTAGCTGGCAGATTGAATCCTGGGGAAATGGCACCCTAAAAGGTAAGCTATGAGAAATTGGGGCTGGGAAGTGTGGTGAATGGGGGAAGGGCAATCACGTGGAATCCCTGTCCCCCTATTAAGATGGAGGGTTTTTTTTTTTTTTTTTTTTTTTTTTTGGACAAATTGCAGCTCCTTGCTGGTTCAAATATTAATTGCTTCTATTGTTTAATTGATATTTTTAAAGAATCTTTCATATTCTTTTATATAGAATTGAGTATTCTGTGTAAGTTTAATTGATTGTATTCTGAGGTTATGCCCATAAATTAAAGGGCTTCTGAAAGTAATAGCTTTTCCTTGTCCTTTTGAAAATGTTTCTGTTAAATATGGAAGATAACTTGTGAACTTGTTAAAACCAATGTATTACTGTTATCAATATGAGGTTATGGTATTTCTAAAAGTTTAATATTTTTAAGAACCTCTTGGATTCTTTTATGTGATATTAGGATATTCTATATAGGATATGCTAAGGTCATTTGAAGAGCCTCTGAAAATAATATTTTTTTTGTCCTTTTGAAAATGTTTCTGTTATGGACAATATGTAATTTGGAATATTTGTCTATGTATTGGGCATTTTTAAAAGCAAACTGGGGTTCTGTGGGTAAAGGGAGAATAGAAAAAGACCTGAGTTTACCTTCAAAGAAATCAGAGATTTCAAGAAATGGAGGTGAGAAGGGAGCACATTATATTGGCTGAGATGTTTCCCCAACTGCAGAGGACCTGAACAGGAAGGCCTGTGTGTCTCCCTAAATGAGGAATGCTGTTTGATGCTAATAATTCTGGGGTTATCAGGGAGAGACTGGTCCTTGACATAAGTCCTTGCATGTTTCTAGTTTTTAGTTTGGTTTATTTGCTTTTACATAGGGTTGGTCAAAATTGTGGTGCTAAGATCTTCTAGAGGAAAGTAATTCAATGATTTGAATATTCAGAAGACAGAGAGTATGGAATATTATGCCACAGTTCTCTTTTATTGTCCTGCCTCAGTTTCCCTAATTATCCTGACCCAGTCCTGCCTCAGTTTCCTTGCTTCTCAGTTCTGCAAAACCTCCCCTCCTCCCTCTTTATCAGAATATCTGATAAGGATAAAAGATCTTATGTTTTAGAATATCAGAATGCCTCTCCCCACCCCAAGCTATGGGAATGTCAGATATAGTCTTATCAAGACGCCTCTCCCTTTGTCTGGGTGCCTCCCCTGGATTATGTCATCCCCTCTCCAGAGGCTCACCCCACCTTGTCAGAGTCCCCTTCCCGATCCCAGCACCCTGATTCCAACTCCACCTCAGTCTACCTCCTGTAGCTGAGCCACATGTATATAGGTCATTGAGAACTCTCATTGTTTGCTGGATTCTTGGAAATGATAATCTCATTCAGCCCTGGGGTCAAATGGGTCAAACCATGGATCTATTTGATCCCAGTAAATCTCTCCCTTTAAATAAATTATTAAATAATCTCTGATCTCTATCCTGCCTCAGTTTCTCCAGCATTACAAATCTATACTTTAAATCTTCCAAATTTCCCTGTTTCTGCTGATGAGACTACTAGCATTACAGACATCAGGATGTAGTTGTCACATTTTGTTGATTCTGTCTTTCCAATATCTCTTATACCGTTCTTTCAGTAAAGGGAGAGTAGAAAGAATTGAGTTTACCTTCAAAGAAGTCAGAAATTTGAAGAAATGGAGGTGAGATGGGAGCACAGTATAAGAAAATCCTGCATAATGGAAAAGGAATTTCTCAAAGAAGGCTCACATGAGCGCTAACTCTTCTATCCTGGGCAGACCTAAAGCACTTACCATCTTTCGAATAGCTGCATTTGAGTGATTTGCTGCTGTGGAGATGAGCTCCAAGGATTCTGCAATTAAAGGGATATCATTAAGATAGCAGCATCAAACATTTGTTAAACCTCTGCTTTGTGCAAAGTATTGCACTAATCTCTTAGATCTGAGATCCAGTTCCTGCCCCCAGAGAGCTTGAAGTCTACTTAACATCGATAATAGTTTCCTATGGCCATAGCGATTTCTGAAAGTATATTCTCTTACTGGAGAAAAATCTGTTGTGTTTAACTTTCTCTGGCTTAAAGAAAATTATGTGAATAATAAAATAGTGTGTGGTTTGTCTTTTTTTTTTTTTTTTTTTTTAAGCTATCTTATTCTTCTGGTCCTTCATCTGATCCTCATGGATTTACCTTATTCATCATACTGGCTATATATATCTTTTCAGACATTTGGAATACTTCTAATGCTTAATTTATTTCAACAGCTTTTCTTTCCCAAGTAGCTTTGTAAAGTTTTTCCCTATCACTCCCTTTGTCCCAAAGGGATGTTGCTATCCTGTCACTGACATTCCTAAACTGTGATACCCAGACAAAAATATTGTAACCTAAATATCATATGAGAGAAGAAAGTAGGATTAGTTATTATTATCTCCTTATTCATGGAAGCTGTGCCTCTTTTAATGCCATCCAAATTTCCATTAGCTTCTTTTTTATTTCCATATCACACTATAACTCACAGTGAACTTTCAGTGCATTAAAACTCTCACTTTTTCCCCCCCAGATAAACAACGGACTAACCATTCTTACACCCTATCTTGCACTTGCAAAGCCAATTTTTTTGACCCAATTATAAGCTTTACATTTATTATTATTAAATTCTACAGTAACATATTTGGCCTAGTATTCTAGTCTGGCAAGAGCTTTTGAGATTTAAGTTTTGAATTCTAATGTGTTAGTGATCCCTTGAAGTTTTGTGTCCTCTTTAAATAGCATAAGTACACTTTCTATTGGCTTCTTCCAAGTCACTAGTAACAAGCACAGGTCTCTGGGGACATTTTACTAGAGATTTCCTTCCAAGATAACATAAAACCGTTAATGAGCACTTTTTGTGTCTACTTATTCAATTATTCCAAATCCCTGATCCTGTGGTCACTTATCCTGCTTTTCTCCAACTGTTCCACAACAGCACAAAAACCTTTTAAATGCTTTATTAAGATCTAGGTAAACCACAGCTAAACATTCCCCTGAGGAGATTAGTAATTCTGTCAAAAAAGAAATCATTTCCTAAAGACCTACTATGCAATACATAAATGAGAGATTCTGGCTTAATTTACAAAGCTCTACCCGAGTATAGGGAAGAACAGACTATTTAAGGTTAACTCCTCCACATTTCTCCAAAGCTTTGATGAACCTGGCCTTGGGACAAAAACAGGCTTTTCTATATCAGCCTTCCATTAAGAGATATCCTCATCCCCAACAAAGGACTCCTTCCTTATAAAAAATATAGTTAAATTTTTAAAAATGGACACACTGTGTCTAGCAGGATATTCCTCATGCTGCATCTGCAGTTCACCAACTCTCTACCAAGAGGAAGGAGGTGTATTTCACTGCCAATGTTTCATCACTATTCTTTTGGAATCAAGAATGGTCACTAAATTGATCTGGGTTCTTTCTAGTCTATCAATATATAACCTTCCTTATACGGATATTCCAACAGGGTCTTTACCCTGAGTATTGTTTCACTCTTTTTCCAGTCATCTCTCTTCTTCTCTGCCCCCTCTAACTTCAAACAGATCATTTCTAGAACTATCTCCCTCATTATTTCTGTAATCTGATTCATGCCAATCGTATTAATGATGATGATGTTATCTCATGTGAGATACTCAATAACCCTATGACATGCTTTTATTAATCCTATTTCACAGGGGAAGAAGATAAGACTCAGAGAAATAAATTAATTTTTCTGAGCTCCCATCTTAAGACGACGTGGGCCACAGGTCTTTCTGAATCCCAAATCTCATGTTCTACTCCCCACATATACCTGAGACTCCATTTCCTAGCCAAAAACCCAGTATATTCCTAAAGAAATTTGGAGCCCAGATAATTACTGAAAAGAAAAAGTGATGATACTGTGTCAGACCTATGTATGATAATAAAACAAGGTTCTGCATACCACTTTGCCCTATTTAGAACTCAGGCTCAAAGTCAAAACCAATCATTAGAACAAAGCCCAGAGTTTCTCAGAGATCCTGAGATGTGCACCACCCAGCTGGTTATAATAACTCAGGGAAGTAACTGCATCTAGCTCTGGAATGATCCACAGAATTTACACTAAATGAGCTTTCTTGGGGGAATTCTCTCATGGGTAAGGGGCAGACACTAGTGTTCATACCCGAGTTAAGCTGTGCTAATGGAAAGGAAAGGGAAGCCTAGGGGAGAAAAATCTTTCAGTAAAAATGAGGAGAACCATTCCAACAAAGGCTATGAAGGACTTTGCCAAGAGGAAACCAGGTGTCTAAAGCCATATGGGACCTTCCTTGAAGGGAAGATCAACTGTGAACACTGGCATATTTACTCTGAGAATCGAAAGGGGCACTTGAGAACAGTATGCTCTGGTTTCCTGGTCTTATTATTCTAGCTCCCCAAAAGGCTAATACTGTTTGTTTGTCTGATAAAGTTCTTAAGGTATGCCTTTTCAGACATTTGGAATACTTCTAATGCTTAATTTATTTCAGCAAAGTTTCTTTCCAAGAAGCTTTATAAAACTTTTCCCTCTCAATCCCTTTATCCCAAAGGGATGTTGCTTGTCTCTGTCAATCAACAACTAGAATGTATCTTACTCTCTGCATCTTTCCTGTCTGGAGACTCCCCAGGAAGCTTCTTCAAATAATCCTTGAGTAACATCTCATAGCGAGGGATTCTCTGTACTGGCTCTAGCATGTGATGCTGTAATGTTAGGTTCCCACAGACCTCCTGCTTCTGTTGGCACAAAATCCAAAAATATACAAAGTTAGTCCTAAGAAGGAAGAATAAACAACTAGTAGAAATTAATGCAAATATACCAATACAACCTGAAATCTGGACTGCCCTTGACCCTCAAATACATTATCAATACAATGGCATTCTAATAGAAGAAAAACGGATTAAATGAAGATCATCCTGTTTCTCCAATTGTTATTAATGTTATGTTAAATATCTCCACCTTTGTTGAACAACTGAGACTGGATCTTTTCCTTCTTGTGCTCAGAAAAGTCTAATTTTCAATTGTTCCTACACCATCTTAGCTCCTAAATTCTGGTCATAATTAAAATTCCAGTCCCTTGCTTGCAAAATTCTTATTGTGAAGAAAAGAAATGGGTAATTATAAGTGAGTTACAGGATCTTTATAGCTTTGTGGGACCTTAGAATCAGTGAAGTTTTACTTTCCCTCAATTTAAACACTTATAAACTAAGGTGCAGAAAAGGACTGATTTGCCCCAGGTTACAAAGCTAGGAAATGGCAGAGATATTGCCAAAGATCATCTAACTTTCAGTTGGGTGAATTCACCACAGTCAAACAGAGATTTCTTTGACCCTTGCCATACTAACCACTTGAAGTTTATAGAAGTTATAGAAGTTTATATACTGAAAATTTGGAATAATCACATTTACTCTGATCTACTTTATATTCTTTCCATTATTTTGGGAAATTAAGCAAAATTAGCTAATCATTAACTTTGAAGGAACTTATAGCCTCCTCCATTCATAAGCTAAGCCAGTAAATTACAAATCTGGGTTCAAATAGAGACTGCTAATATGCCTGTCTTAAAAGATGAGCTGAAAATCTGAAATGCCAAAGCAGAGGCAATCATTCTCTGTTGGTGGGCTTCTGCATTTCCATATCCTGAATAGACTAAGATTTCCTATCCCCAACATCTATATCTGTGACAGGAGCGCAAAGACATGCTGGCTTGAACTATTTTCCACAGCCAGTGCATAACAGAACCACTGTTTTATCTGGAAAATCACCAGCTGCTATGCTGTGTAGTGAACCATATTTCTGCTGTTCTGCCTGTGAGGAACATATTATCTCTTAAGTGTTTTTATAAACTAAGGCTTTCCCAGATTGTAGAAGTTCTTTAACTGAAAAGAAGAACAAAAATTCCAGAAATAAAAAGGATTTAAGAAGCCATGTAAGGGAAAAAGTAATGTAGAATAAAGGACTTTTATAAAACGCTGTGTTACCCACTTCATAGGATATTTATATAGTGGCTCCAACATTTCTGCTGGGGTTTGGAGATGGGGATGAGGTCTAAAGGACCACAAAGCTTTTGCCCCAGTTCTGTATTCATTTCTTCTCTTTGATCCCTGTCATAGAAACCAGTTTGTATTGGTGAAAAATCTTGGAACAATTACACTTGTTCTCTTCTGCTTTATTTTCTTTCCATCATATTGGTAAATGAGGAAAAATTAGTCAAAGGGGCAACTTTGACTTGTAGTTTGGGTTTTAAAAATACAACTGTTGTCATAAACATGGGTCTCTAAAAAAAATAAAAAAGATGTCCTGTGGGTTTAAAAAAACATCAACTTCTTTAAAGTAAAACTAAGTCTTTCTTGTTGAGTTATGGACAAAAACATTAACCAATGATAAACATGGAGAACCAGAAAGAAAAAAAAAAAAGAAATAGAAATGAGTTGTGAGGAAGCTATGAAAGAAATTCTCATTTAAAATCTGATCTATCCAAATTTTAAAGCATTCAAAGGGGAAAGGACTGATGGTCAAGGTTCAAAGTGGACCTAAAGAAATAAACAGAGAATGAATGGAGTTCAGACAGAGAAACTGAGAACAATGTCTCCAGTTCTGGTGTGTAAGAGAATACTCACAATAGAGTAAAACATGGCATGAATATCAACTGGGTTCAAGGTCTGAAAGCTCTTATCCACAGTTTTTAGCATTTTCTGTGATGTTGGCAGATAATGACTAGTATTTCAATCCTTTGAACAAGACAGGGCTCTATAGGAGATTATGGTTGATGACAGAGTAAGCAGGCTGGGGGGAACTTTGACATAACTAGAGTTTGGGATGGTAGGTTCAAACTATACAAGAGGAGAATGGAGTACAGAATATGTAGGCAGCCTCACCCAATAATACAGTCAGAAAAAGCTATTGATTCCTAGACAATGACAATCCAATTTCAGTCTCTCTTTGGAGCAGCTTTCATGAGATAGGCAGATAAAGATAGGCAAGTATGGGTGGGACCTGATAGCTGGCAACTGGAACAGAGATAGCAGACCAGGTCCTCTTAGATGAAAAACTAGAATTCAGTCTTTTTTTTTTTTTTTTTTTTAATATTAGTATTATTATTATAGCTTTTTATTTACAAGATATATGCATGGGTAATTTTTCAGTATTGACAATTGCAAAACCTTTTGTTCCAACTTTTCTCCTCCTTCCCCCTGCCCCAGATGGCAGATTGACCAATATATATTAAATATGTTAAAGTATAAGTTAAATACAATATATGTATACATGCCCATTCAGTTATTTTGCTGTACAAAAAAGAATTGGACTTTGAAGTAGTGTACAATTAGCCTGTGAAGGAAATAAAAAATGCAGGCGGACAAAAATAGAGGGATTGGGAATTCTATGTAGTGGTTCATAGTCATCTCCCAGAGTTCTTTTGCTGGGTGTAGGTGGTTTAGTTCATTACTGCTCTATTGGAATTGATTACAATTCAGTCTTTGGAGGGGCAATGGTGTGACAATAAAAATAAAAGCAGCTTCTGGAGAAAGTTCTAATAGAAAATAAATAGAATATGACCATAATCTTTGGCTATAATCCTTCTACTAGTTTGTACTGAAACCAAACCTCATGGAATAAAACAATACCTGATAGAATAGAAATATTTTGGGGTTTTTTTTTCCTTTGCAAAAAACATTCAGGGTTGGCAGAATGAGTAAAAAGCACTCAAAAGACAAGTTAACAGTTTGCCTTCCCATGCCTAATCTAAAGGTGGTAAAAATCTGGGGTTAAGGTACCAATAAGGGCTTTTGGATAAAAGCTACTTTGAAGCCCACCTCACTAGAGTCAAAGCTGAGGTGAAAGGTGGAATGGGGCTAATCTGAGGAGGGATTTAGGGAGTCTGTTCTCATGAGGCCTCAAAGTTAGATTAAATAGTCGTTAATAACAGTTGAAGTTTAAATCAGAGGGTATTGACTGTTTTGAACTCTTCCTCCTTCCAACCCTCCTCCCAATAAAACATGTAGATTGTAGGCTATAACATGAGATTCAGCCATCCACGTTCAGGGAAAGCTCATTCAATCATAAAACAAACACAAAAGTTCACTTAGTGGCAGTTACTTCATTTGTAGTATTCAAAAGAAAATAACTCACCTCTGGAAAGCTAACTTTGAAACCATAAACCTATATAAGTTCTCTCAAAGATCACAGTAAACACTAACTCAACCTATCATACATCTGGGAATTTCTCCTATGTCCAGACACTTTTGGGAAGCAAGATTATTATGTCTAAAGAGGGAGGGATAAGGGAGAAAAATAAGAAAATAAGCTAAAAATTAGAAAATTGCTGATGTAATTATTAATGATATAAGGTGCTCTCAAAGACAAGTCTTGATCTCAACCCTTAACAGTCATTTTAATAGGGAAAAAAGGGATTTCCTGAGAACAATATACAACTTATGGAGATAGCTTTTATTTTCCATTATTCTTTTCACAGAAATCTGATAAATGATTTAATTACTCAGCATATCTACTTATACACAAAGAAAGAAACTGATTTGAAGACTACTCTTTCATTATCTACCCCAAGGCCAAACCTTGCTTCTTCCTATGCTAATATGGGAATTCTGAGTCTCAAAGGTACTTTGCTCATTATGGCAGCACCTTGGACTTTTTCTCCCATGATGTAAAAACAAGGAAATACCAAAGATAAAAAGCCTTACAGTTGAAGTAACAGAAGGAAGAGAGAGAGAGTGAGAAGAAGAAAAAGAGAAGAAAAAGTAGAAGGGAAAGGAGGAGAAGCAAATAAAGATAATGACAAGATGCTTGAAGACGCCCCTGTAAATAAGAAAAAAAATCTCTAAACTCACAAAAGACTTTTCCCCCAATATTCTCTCCCATTAAGCACACAGAAGGCGTGACAGTAATAATTGGAGAGTCTGAAACCATTCCAAGACAAGCATTTTTAAAAGCTAACATAGAGGCAGCTAGATGGCGCAGTGGATAGAGCACCAGGCCTGAAGTCAAGAGAATCTGAGTTCAAATCTGGTCTCAGACACTTAACACTTTCTAGCTGTGTGACCCTGGGCAAATCACTTAACCCCAATTGCTTCAGGACAAGTGGAACAAAAAGTTTTATCTTGATTCCAAGCATGGCTTTGGGCAGTGGTCCTCAAACTTTTAAAATAGGGGGCCAGTTCACTGTCCCTCAGACTGTGGGAGGGCCAGATTATAGTCAAAACAAAAGCTCACACTCTGTCTCTGCTCCCAGCCCATTTGCCATAACCCGACAGACTGCATAAACATCCTCAGCGGGCCGCATCTGGCCCGCTGGCCATAGTTTGAGAACCCCTGGCTTTGGGGATGAAATTTCAATGTTTTGCACTGTATGAATTTGAAAACAAATTTAAATTCATTAAAATCTTAAAACTACAACACCCTCCCCAGCTATATATACATATATATATATATTTTTTTTTTTTTTAATATATATATATTTTTTAACACCTGAGACAGAGATATAAAGAAATATTCTCAACATACCTGGATGCTTTGAACAACATCTTTAAATGGAGATGATCTCTGGGTCCAGGTGTTTACCAAGTCCATAGCTCTGTCAAAATTCTTTACATATTCACCATACATCTTCAGAAATGGAGCTAGCTTCTGAAGGATATCCCCAATCCTGGGATTTGTGCTCCTTAGAAAGGTTGAGCATAATAAAAAAGAAATTCTTGTTATAAGTTAGTGATAATACATATATACCTTCATATTCACTGGAGGGCAGGGTCAAGGGCTTTAGAACCTTTATTTGAGGAAGGAGCTCAACATAGTATTCTCCTCTCATTTCCCACCAGTTACACTGTTTTTGGACTTGCCTGGAACCTTCTTTCAGGTCTACCTTCTCCAAGAAATTCACCATTGGTATATCTCATCTAGCAAAATTGAATCTGCCTGGTACACATCTCATCAGAACCCTCTGCCCCTGTGATTGGACCCTCTGACTGGAGGGCAGGAAGATGGGCTCCAGGGCCTCTATTTATTTATTACAGCATTTTTATTTTCAAAACATGTGCATACATAATTTTCAACATTCACCCTTGCAAAACCTTATGTTCTAAAATTTTTCCCTCCTTTCCCTTCATCCCCTCCCCTAAATGGCAAGTTATCTATTTTAAACATGTGTAATTCTTCTATGCATATTTCCACAATTATAGTGCTGCACAAGAAAAATCAGATCAAAAAGGAAAAAAAATTAGAAAGAAAAGAAAATGCAAGCATACAACAACAAAAAAGGTGAAAATACTATGTTGTGATCCACACTCAGTTCCCACAGTCCTCTCTCTGAGATGGCACTCTTCATCACAAAACCATTGGAATTGGCCTGAATTATCTCATTTTTGAAAAGAGCCATATCTATCAGAATTGATCATTGTATAATTTTGCTGTTTCCATGTGCAATGATCTACTGGTTCTGCTCTTTTCACTCAGCATCAGTTCCTGTAAGTCTCTCCAGGCCTCTCTGAAATCTTCCTGCTGATTGTTTCTTATAGAATAATAATATTCCATAACATGTGTATACTATAATTTATTCAGCCATTCTCCCAACTGATGGGAATGCACTCAGTTTCTAGTGTCTTACCACTACAAAAAGGGCTGTAAGGCCTCTTATTTAAAGAGGGAGATTACCCATGAAGTTATACTGCCTTTGGACTTGGACATCCCCATCATGTCCCTATTTCTCACCCCATCTCCTCTTTCAACTCCTTTTTTGTGTATTGTCTTCTCCATTATATAAAAATATCTCTAAGTATCATATTAGGAGCCATAAAGTATACAAAGAATATCTAAAACTTGACAGAAATTTACAAAGAGTTGGGGAAATAAGATACAAATTTCTAAATGACAGTAGAACTAAAGAAAACGGTGTATGAGTAAATACTAAATTATATAAGTAGCTCAGTTTAGTGAGTAATAAAGCACTAGTCTTGGAGTAAGGAAGGTTCAGATTTGAATCTCACCTCAGACACTAGCTGGCTCTCAATTTTTCTCATTTGTAAAATAAAGGGATTACATGTTGATAAATGATCTTTAAAGTCCCTTTCATCTCTAATCACTAATTTTATCACTGTCATCTTCCTATAAATCTTCACCAATTAGAACTTTATTCATAAAAATCAAACAAATAAACCCAAACCCAAACCCAACATTATAACTTTCTTCAGCTACAGCTTATTACCTCTCTGCTGAAAGGAGAAATACTTTACCCTAAATACACTATTGTCACAATTGGTCACTTCATTAATCAATTCTATTGAAGACATCTACACACACATATACATGCATCTATATGTGCTTATATACATATTCTTACATATATATGTGTGTGTATATATGAATATATGTGCATACACATATATGTGTGTTTTTTAAGTCTTACTATTTACAAGATATCCATGTTCTTATGAGAGGTAACATGGCATAATGAACAGAGATCAGGGAGATCTGGTTCCAATCTACCTCTGACACACACTGGCTGTGTGATCCTAGTCAAGTCACTTAAAACTTTTAGGATCCCAGGTAATTTTCTAAAGACTAAAAGTTGTAGGCACTGGTTGAGGTAACTAAGTAGCACTTAAAGTGCCCTCATAGCAATGAAATCACAAGTATTTTAAAAAACAAATAACAACAACAACAAATTCATAAGGCACTATGCTAGGTGGTGGGAATACAAAGACAGAAATAAACCATACTCATCTTCCATCAGCATAATTTTATTCTACAAGAGAGACAATACATAAGCAAATAAATTCAGGGCAATATAAGAATGGAGCATCTGTAGAGATCATGGAAGGTTTCATAGAGAAGATGAAACTTACAGTCAGTCAACCAGTATTTATTAAGTGCTTTTCACATACTATGCAAAATCCTGGGGATACAAAAAAAGGGAAAAAATAAAAAAATTCCCTGATCTCAAATGTAAGATTTAGAAGTAGCACCAAAAAGCAAATACATTTCAATACGAGGGACAGCTTAACTGAATGCACAGAAGCAGAAGATGTAATATTAAGTGTTATGATTACTAAGTGAGAACTGAGGTTTTCTGGACAATTACAAGGTGAGAACTCAGGTTGACTTGATAGAGGGGGCAAGCTCATTGGCTGGGGTGGTTCTTCCCAGAAGCCCTTGCATTATCCCACGCCCATTCTCTGGGAGGATAAAAAGAGACAGCACTGGGCGCAGAGAGCAGATCGGCCTGGAGAAGGATAAGAGCTGGAGGAGATTCAGAGCCAGGATTCAAGAAGGAAGACTTTGCATTACATCTGGCTTGACGGGGCTCTCTGCAGGAAGGGAAGTCACTTCTAAGGACAAGAGTTAACAGCAACTGCCTGGAGACAACGGTTCACTACAGGAAGAAGAATCTGTCTGAAAGATTTGAGTAGACACAGCAGATCTCTTCCCAGAGAGCGATCCAGCAGCTTCTAGAGACGACAGCTCGCTACATTTGGCGTCCACACGTGGGGCAAGGACTTTTGCTTATCCTGACAAGAGGAGCTAGACCAGACCCTCGCAATTTGGTGCCCGAACAGGGACAGACACGGTCCTGATTCCAGTGAAAAAGCCTCCCATCCAGATCTCAGTCTCTCTGACCCAGAACCGTGAGTAACGAGGAAACTTTGTTAAAGATTAAGTGAGCATGCTAATAGATAAATAAGGAACTTAACTTGTTAAGGGCTAAACCAGCAATCTCTTATAGTGAAATGGGGCAAACACCTTCTGTTCAAGGAAAATGTTTAGAGAGCATCATCAAGGTTATGAAAAGCCAAGGATTGATTATAATTTTAGAGGAGATTACTGAACTTTTAAGAACTGTGAAGGTCATATGTCCTTCTTTTTCTCTGGAAGAAGAATTGGATCCAGATGAGTGGAAATTAGTAGGAGAGCAATTAGGTGAACAGTACAATTACCTTTGTGACATTTTACCCTTTGGTTCCAGACCAAACTCAGTTTCCAAAGATACAATTCATACCTATAATTTAATCCAAATGGCTTTAAAAAATGTTATTCTAAAGGAAGAGATGAAGGAGCAAAATGGGGAGGTGTCAACTAAACTAGGTGAAAAGGATGAATCAGATAACAATGAAGTTAAGTACAATTCTGAGCAACAGCAACAGGAGCACCTCCCATCTCCTCCCTCAATTAACCCTTCAGAGGTGGAGGAAGAAGGAGGAGGGGAAGAGACAGAAACTCAAACAGAATCTCCTGTGAAGCAGCCTAAGCCTATGACAAGATTAGAAAAAGCATTGGTTAAAGCTAAGAGAGAAGGACAGGATATAAGTGATTTTATACATGCATATCCTGTGATTGAAAATATTGACTCTGTAGGTAAAAAAAGGAGAAGATATGCACCTTTAGATTTGAATAAAATTAAAGATTTGAAAAAAGGTTGTATCCTTTATGGGGCTACATCAGCTTATGTTAAAATGTTACTAGATGGTTTGTCTTATGAAGTCCTAACCCCAAATGATTGGAAATCCATAGCAAGGATATGCCTGGAACCTGGAGAAAATTTATTATGGCTTGCGGAATTTCATGAATTATGTAAAATTCAAGTCAGATGCAATTTGGAAATAGGAGTTAACACACAATTCACTTTTGAGCACTTGGCTGGTGAAGGTCGGTATGGAGAGAATTCGGAACAGATTCATTATACCATGACAATATATGAACAAATTGCTAAGGCTGCAATAAAAGCTTGGGGTGTCCTTCCTGGACAGAAAGATCGTGGAGAGGCTTTCACTAAAATACAGCAAGGTCCCAATGAACCTTTTGCAGATTTTGTGGGACGTTTGCAAACTGCTGTCAAAAGAACTATTGGAGAAAATTCAGCTACAGAAATAATGACCAGACATCTGGCTAAGGAAAATGCCAATGAGATTTGCAAAAGAATTATATGGGGATTAGACAAAGATGCTCCTTTAGAGGAGATCATAAGACGCTGTGCTACAGTGGGAACAAATGCTTTTTACACCGGGACAATGATGAATGTGGAAAGACAGGGTCCCTCCTGGCAAGGGACTTCTAGAGAAACTCGGCGATGTTTTCAATGTGGAAAAATTGGACATCTAAGAGCTCAGTGTAGATATGGAGATACAGTGAGAAGACAGGGTGAGAGAAGACCTAAAACTCCATGTCCAAAATGTCACAAGGGCCTCCACTGGGCCTCCGAATGTAGATTGACACAGGGAAATGACAGGTGGGGCCCAGCTTCAGCCCCCCAAGTGGGGCATGATGGCAGCCGAGGTTACATCCAGAGAATTTTAAGACACGATCAATCAGCCAAAAGGCAATCAGATGGAAGAAAGGGATTGAAATTAGGAAAAATAGAGTTGTGTGCAGTAGAGACTACCGAGATACTCCCTGGAGAAGTGAAATCTGTTCCTGTTGAGCCTATGGATCCTTTGCCTCCAGGCACAGTAGGCTTGACCATTTCACCTTCTGAGAGTGCCTACAAAACAGTGTCCATCCATACACTGATGTGGGAGACTGGAGAACGTGTATCTAATATCCCAGTCACTAACACAGGCAGACAACGTGTGATTTATCAACCAGGAGAAGTAGTAGCATCAGGCTTATTGTTACGGACCCCTAATAAGCAACCTAGTGATAGTCGCCTAGATTTTGACTCCAATGAACAAAATCCAGGAATATATTGGACAGCAGCTGTGACAGCTGACCGACCTATGCTTACTATTTATATAAACGGAATACCATTTGAAGGATTGGTAGACACGGGTGCAGATCGTACAGTTATTAGAGGTGCCAATTGGCCCGGTCACTGGCCAAAGATTAAAGCAGACACCTATATGTCTGGGGTGGGAGGATCAATAGCAGCAGAAGTTAGTGCTAGGCCTTTGAGATGGGTATTTGAAGGAGAAACAGGAGCTTTTACTCCTTTTGTGGTTGAAAAAATCCCCATCAATCTGTGGGGAAGAGACATTTTACAGCAGATAGGATTACAAATAAGCACTTCGGCTTTTTAGGCAGGGCTGCTGTTGAAGGCCTACCTGCACTTTCACCAGTTCCTATTCAGTGGAAGACTGATTCACCAGTGTGGGTAGAACAGTGGCCCTTAAGAAGTGATAAAATTCAGGCCTTATTAGACATAGTGCAAGAACAACTTGACCAAGGACACTTGCGGCCTTCTCTAAGTCCTTGGAATTCCCCAGTATTTGTGGTGAAAAAGAAATCTGGAAAATGGAGGATGATAACTGATCTAAGAAGAGTAAATGAACAGATGGAAACTATGGGAACTCTTCAGCCTGGACTTCCATCTCCTACTCAGTTGCCAAGAGAATGGCCTCTATGGGTTATAGACATTAAGGATTGTTTCTATTCTATTCCTCTAGATAAGGAGGATATGAAAAGATTTGCTTTTTCAGTGCCTAGTGTTAATTTGGCTGAGCCTTATAAAAGATATGAATGGACAGTTTTGCCACAGGGAATGAAAAACAGCCCTACTATGTGCCAAATGTATGTTGCAGCTGCTCTTGCTCCAGTAAGAAAAGCCTTTCCAAAAGTAATATTGTTACATTATATGGATGATATTTTGGGATGTGCACCTGAGGAACAAATGTTAGAGGCATGTCTACAAAGGACCATGGAAACATTAAAGTACTACAAATTGCATATAGCTACAGAAAAAATTCAAAGACATGCTCCTTTTCAATATTTAGGATATGAAGTATATCCTAAGGTGCTTACAGTACAAAAACTCTCCTTAAGAACAGAGAAGCTAAACACCTTAAATGACTTCCAGAAATTGATAGGAGATATCCAATGGATGCGTCCCGTGCTAGGCTTGACTACCTGTCAATTGCAACCATTATATGACATTTTAAGGGGAGACAGTGCTTTAAATTCACCACGCCAGCTTACAAAAGAAGCACAAAAGGCTTTGAGAGAAGTTGAACTGGCTTTATCCAATGTGGTTGAAAGAGTCACTCAAAAACCCTTGGAAATATCAGTTTTTGCTACAAAAGAGGCACCCACAGCAGTCCTTCATCAAGGAGACAGAGTGATTGAGTGGGTGAACCTCCCAGCACAACCAGAACAAAGCCTTACACCTTACCCAGTGCTTGTGGCTAGGATTTTATTAAAGGCTATTAAGAGAGTAACACAATTATCTGGGATAAGTCCTGAAAAAATATACACTTTCTATACTAACGCACAGATTAATGTATGCTGTGAGACCATCCCAGAATGGCAAATTTTATTGGCCACCGCTCCAAATTTTGCACATGGATCTCCATTAAAGATTACCCGGCTACTACATAATTGGCGATGGATTTTTGAAGAAAAGGTTTCTAAGGTTCCTCTTAAAGGACCAACAATCTTTACAGATGCCTCCAAAGAAAATATTTGTGCCATATACTCTCATGATTTAACCATAAAGAGAGTAATCAGGACTCCTTTTCAATCCACTCAACAGAATGAATTATTTGCTATCATGCTAGCTCTCACTTATTACCCAGGAGACGTAAATATAATTACTGATTCAGCCTATTCAGTAGGTGTAGTACAAAGAATTGCCACAGCCCAAATAAAATTTGCAGCCTCCAATATTTATCAGCTCTTTAAGGAACTTCAAGAGCAAGTGAGAAAACATCCAGGCAAGATTTATATCTTGCATGTCCACTCACATAGTGGACTTCCAGGTCCCATTTTTGATGGAAATTCAAAGGCAGATAGCCTTCTAACCATGTTAGCCAGTAGTCCTTTATTTCAGGAAGCACAAGAATCTCATTCTAAATATCATCAGGCTGCTCGAGCTTTACATTTACAATTTGGAATCACAAGAGAGGAAGCTAGGAGCATAGTAAAAAGCTGTACAGCTTGTCTTCCTTTCCATGCTCCTACACTCCCTCCAGGGAAGAATCCTCGTGGTTTGAGACCCAATGAAATCTGGCAAATGGATGTGACCCATTATAAATCTTTTGGTCGTCTATCTTTTATCCATGTAGTGGTAGACACCTTTTCAGGATTCACATTTGCAATGCCAGCAGCAAAAGAGACAGCCCGAGTGGTCACTGAATTCCTTATACAGGCTTTTGCAATTATGGGTGTGCCACAAGCAATAAAAACAGACAATGGACCTGCATATACGTCCAAACATTTTACACACTTTTGTGCACAGTATAAGATTTTACATACCACGGGCATACCCTTTAATCCTCAAGGGCAGGCAATAGTAGAGAGAAGAAACAGAGATATTAAGACACTCCTCCAAAAACAAAAGAAAGGGGGAGCCACAGGTAGCCCTAGGGAACTTCTAAATTTAGTTCTCTATACCATTAATTTTCTAATTTTTGACAAAGATGCACTGGCTCCAGCAGACAGGTTTTATAACCCACCAGAAGGGCAGTGTCCAGTGAGAGCATCTCCACTGTCCTTAGATAATCGCCAGGTGATGTGGAGAGATCCAGAAAGTGGTGAATGGAAGGGACCAGATAGGTTAACTGCCTGGGGGAGAGGGTTTGCTTGTATTTCTTCAGCAGGAGAAGGAATCAGATGGGTGCCAACAAGTCATATTCGCCTTGTCCATCAGAGAAAGACAGAAAAAGAGAAAGGCCTCAAAATAAAGGAGAAGATCTAAGAAACATCTGACACTGAAAGAGCATGGATAATAAGAAGACTGTTAAAGAACTTTAAAAACCAGCAGGAATCATTGGACTTCCTCACACAAGATGAGACTAATGGACAATGGACTTATGGACATTTATAAATTTTCAATTTATGATTATGTTATATACTTCTAGCATGTGTTACGTTACTATGTTACTATGTGCTTATGTAATTTATGTAATTATCTGTAATACTTCCCATATTGATGGATTTATGTTTCAAGGTCATTTATGTAATTATCTGTAATACTTCCCATATTGATGGATTTATGTTTCAAGGTCACGACTGTCCTATGTTCTAAATCAAAAGAAAGGGGGAGATGTTATGATTACTAAGTGAGAACTGAGGTTTTCTGGACAATTACAAGGTGAGAACTCAGGTTGACTTGATAGAGGGGGCAAGCTCATTGGCTGGGGTGGTTCTTCCCAGAAGCCCTTGCATTATCCCACGCCCATTCTCTGGGAGGATAAAAAGAGACAGCACTGGGCGCAGAGAGCAGATCGGCCTGGAGAAGGATAAGAGCTGGAGGAGATTCAGAGCCAGGATTCAAGAAGGAAGACTTTGCATTACATCTGGCTTGACGGGGCTCTCTGCAGGAAGGGAAGTCACTTCTAAGGACAAGAGTTAACAGCAACTGCCTGGAGACAACGGTTCACTACAGGAAGAAGAATCTGTCTGAAAGATTTGAGTAGACACAGCAGATCTCTTCCCAGAGAGCGATCCAGCAGCTTCTAGAGACAACAGCTCGTTACAATTAAGTTTTGGACAAAACTAGCAATAAAGCCATCTGGGCTGAAATACAGTACGTGAAAGGCTGGGAAAGTAGGTGGAAGTCAGATTGGAGAGAGATTTAAATATCAGATTGAGGAGTTTTTTCTTGAGGCAACAGGGAGCTATGAGATTTTTGAACAGAAGAGTGCAGAACTCTGCTTAGGAAGATGAAGACCAATTAGGAGACTAATAGCTGTGTCAAAAGATGATAAGAGATAAAACTAAGAAAAAGAGAAACTTGAAGGAACATGATAATCATGCTTAAGTGTTTGGAGATTGATCACATAGAAGAATGATTAAACTTTTCTTTATCAGATAGCAGAACTAATAATAATTGGTAAAACTTGTAGGATGGCAGATTTTGGTTCAATATAAAGAAATACTTTAAAGTGATTTAAAATATCTAAAAGAGGAACGGGAAATGATGAGTTATAGTTACATACAGAGTCAATGAAGATCGTCAGGCACAGATATCATGAAGGGAGAAATCTTCCATCATTTAGGTACAGGTTAGACTAGTGATCACTAATACAGAGGCATTCTGTAATGTACATGATGTTCTGGAATGAGTTCAGCAAGGAAAGATTAGAGGAAATTGTAGTATTTGAAAGTTATAGCTAAAGTTGAGTTTTCATCCAGATTTTCAAAAAACAGATTTTGGCTAAGATATAAAACAGAGAAGGGAATTTTTTGCTCAAGAGGAGACTAAGTTTTATGTTTTTTTGTTATCTTTTGTTATAATTATATTGTACTCTTTCTAACAATACAAAGAATATCCAGGGCCCTTTACTCTAGATTAGCATCACCAAGGACTTCAGGAATGAAGAGAAAAGACTAATTTAAATAAATATTTGGTGAATTGAGATGTTGGCTCAATTGTTATTTGACCTTGTTCAAATAAGTTTCTTTAAAACTTTTAAGGGCCTGGGGACTATGCAGCTTGGGATTTTTCTGTTCCTCTTCTTTTTTTTTTTCTTGCTTGACTATAGTGAAGGGAGTCTTTCCAGTCTAGCTGTTTGCTATTTGGCTTCTGACTGACACATGTCCCCCAAATGTCCACGTCTTCTATAATCTAGTATACACCAGGATTGTTTCATTAAGAAAGTGTCTCCCTGGAAGTTACCAGATATTTACCAAAGATTGCTATCAGTTGCCTCTTGAGAGAACAAGTACTTGGAAACTTCTATACAAAGAGATCTCATATTGACTCTAACTGCTCCTTTTTTTACTATTCTTATTCTATATTTACTTTCATCTTGAATGACTTACCCTGTGTGCCAAAGACATATGCTGAGAATTATGGTCTTGAATTTGTCAGTCTACAAGGTGTTAAGGAATTAGCAACACAAGGGGTTTAAAAAAAAAAAAAAAGGCAAACAATCTATTTGTAATGTGCAGCCATGGGATGAGGGAAGTCCTGTGTCACTAGATATGAGCTGAACTGATCATAAAATAGACTTCCCTGGAATATGTCGTCTTAGCATCCAAAAAAGGGAGCAGGAGTTTCGAGTTTTCCAGGGAATTTTCTCTTAACATTGAAGATGAAATAACTCATAATGTAAAGCCACTTATTAGCTGGAGCTGGCCTGTTCTTCAGGATTTAACAGTACTGCTTTCTGTCATCTGGGTAATATTGTATTATCTGCCCCAAGTAATATACTTTCCCCTTTCTCATTCTTATTTTTTCAAACAACCCCCTTTTTATTGTGTTTTATGATTTTTTAAAAGCCTCAGCATATCTGAGCTTGAAGTCTTTCTTCTATAAGTCCAAAGTCACCTATCTGTATTCATCCTGGGCTATAGTCCCCATATTTAATCTTTTGTACATGTCCTTTTAAAATCAGAGGTCATCAGAGAACTTCCTCTGCAGCCATATTGAATTTATTAAATGCATTTCCCGTTTCTTTCTCAACAGGATAACCAGGCTTATCCTACAGCTTGGATCCTATATGGCTTCATGAACATTTGAATCTCAACTACTACTATTTTCTACTATTTAAAAGTCATCAACATGGGATTCTTCATAATTCTTAATGCAATATGAATGTTTGTAAAATACAGTGTATTTTATTTATATAATAATATCATAAGGCTATGCTTTTATTTTCTTATTTAATTTCAGCCTTATAGTGATAATTAGATCAGGTTTGTAACTCTCTAATCCAATTTCATATGCCAGTAGAATAGCATAACAAAATCACTGTGGTAGAAAGTACTAGAATCACTTTTTCTAGTTCTCAGCTTCAGCTCATTTGACCAGACACACACGAATTATAATCTTTTCTATTATAAAAATGTCTTTACCAAAACAGTTAACCTAAGCAATTTTAAAATATTAATTTATGTTATTGTGACTTTATCACTAACTTCTGTCATTTTTCTACTTGTACAAAAGCCTTGTAGTAGAATTGCTAGATCAAAAGATATGTGCAGTTTAGTGATTTTTCTTGTACAGTTCCAAATTGTTTTCCAGAACAGTTGGCCCTAGTCTTATTTCCACAAACAGTATATTTATATATCTGTCTTTTCAAAGTCCCTCAAACATCAACTATTTCTTTGTCATTCCTGACAACCTGATAGGCATTAGGTGAAACCTAGGAATTACATCTGATTCTACTTAATTCATGGTAGTATCTTTTATAAAATATCTTTAATATAAAATATATCTAATATTTAATATAAAATATATCTAATTTAATATAGTAATATAAAAATATCTAATATTTAATATATAAAATATATCTTTTATAAAATTGCTACAAACACTGAATTGTTTCTAGGAGAGATAAATGCAGGTGTAGGCTCCTTTTACACACATTTACTTTAGTACTTTATGGAGCAGCCTTATATTCAGACTTGAGAATTTCTTCTTTCTTTTTCTGGATGTATTATATTGTTGATTCACTAAGATTGAACTCATGATCAACTGGACTATGACATGCATGAATCAAATCTAACATATATTTTCTCTATAAGGCTAGACAACACTTTAGCACTACAGTTGAAGATCATTTTAAATAGTAATATCACCGAGAAAAGCACCAAAATGCCAAAAAAAAAAAAAAAAAAGGCACTGAATAGATCACAAAAAGAACGTTTGCAGACCAAAACAAGTTAGAGCATCAACCTTGTTCAACTTCAACTTGGGAGTACTGATTTTAAGGGTAAAAATAAAGTTTAGTGAGTTGGAAAATTAGCAAACAGGGAATCCACAAATAATGAGAATCAACTGTATTTTATGTAGCATTTCTCTAATTAACAATTTGAAGAATTTTTCCATGCTGTCATCATTTATATTTCTTTCTAGATTTTTACATAACTTTTAACCATTTCAATATCTAGCTTTTACAAATTTCTGTATTATGCATGGACTCTGGTAAGAATAATAACTTTCTAACTCATCTAAAAACTTATCTTATTGTCAAAACTGTTTCTGGTTATTTGTCCCCCTAACCTTAGCTTTGGATATTTCTACTTAAAGAATACTGTTACTTATTTCTCTTTCTTAGCTTGCCATAATACATAGTATATATTTAATGATTGTCGAAAAAATTAATTTACTAGCACTTCTCTAATTTTCTTATTTCTTTTTCTGGTCAAAGGCTGTGTTTCCTTCAATTTCTGACTTGAGGCTGGCAGTCATAAAAATCTTTGTCACCAATTCATAAAGAAAGAAAATTACCCTAGGCCCATAATTCTATTCAATAGCCTGGTATATATTTTATAGAAAACATTTATTTGGCTGCTTAACAACTTTCTTCATCAGCTCATCTAGAAAGTTAACTTCTTTAGAAACTGTCCAAGTTTCAGAGTTTAAAGTTACATTATACTTTTTTTTTTTAAGTAAAACATTAACTTATTTCATTAGAAGATGAATAAATTGTTTAGATTTTAATGTGATAATTCCAGAATCATAGAGAACATTAATTTTTATTTAGCCTTTAAATCATCTGCACTCTGAACATTTACCAATCGTTCAAATCAAAATCAAAATTAAATCAAAAAGTTTCACTCCTAAATTTCCTAATCAATTCAACTTTTTTTGCTTAAAGAACCTTTTTACAACTGAGCCACTGATCTTTTAATTTACAATTCGATTAAATGTACATGGTTTTTTACCAAAAGTGGCATTAACAAAGGTAAGTTAGGGCTGCATAAAGAGAGAGAGGAACATTTAAATATGTAGATTTTATATTTACTATGGTTCAGAAATATAGAAACAAGAGAAGTCAAAACTGTATAGACTTTATAGAAGCTTTATACTTAATACAATGAATACTTTCTTTGAGAATAAAATCAGGAAGGCCCTCACATGTCAAACACTAAATTACATCATGAAATTGGTTACATATGAATTGAAAGGAAATGACTAATTATTGGAGAGATTTTTTAATCACCTGTCTATGTATCACACCAGCTAATTATTAGAGCAATGAAGAAAATCAATGCCAAATTAGAAGAATAAAAATTATAAGACATGATAAGGCATGATTTGAACAATTCCAATTTGATCTATTTTTAAAATACTTAAAATAAATGATGAGAAATGAATAAAAAGATGCAGACTATCACCAGTTCCTAAGTTTAATTAATAGATAGATCCAATGACCTTTTCTCTCTTAGTCTACTTTTCTGCAGTTTTTGATGTAAACCACTCCATTTCTTTCCTCCTGGATCTTCTATCCTTTGGCTTTTGTGATACTTTTCTCTGGCTTTTTCCTCCTACCTGTCTGAGAACGTTGATAACTACTTCTTAGTGTCTTAAGAAGCCTTGGTTTATTATCTATTTCCTGCTCCTATGTTGAGAACTTTATTTTGGTTCTCTTCTGTTTCCTCTCAATAGAACTTTTTATTTTTTTAGTTTATTTTTAATTAATTAAAAAAATTTTTTTAACTGAGGCAATTAGGGTTAAGTGACTAGCCCAGGGTCACACAGCTAGGAAGTGTTAAGTATCTGAGGCCAGATTTGAACTCAAGTTCTCCCGACTTCAGGGCAAGTGCTCTACCCACTGTACCACCTAGCTGCCACTCTAAATGAACTTTTTAAAAGATCTGTTTACCTTCCCTGGTTTCAAGGATGATCCTCCAAATCTAAAAATGACTCCAAAAATAGATAGATGATCCCCAAATCTATAATCCATTTCTAATTTTTGTCTTATACTCCATTCACAGAATCCTATGTCATGCACTGTCTGATAGGTATCACCTTCTAGATGTCCTACCTCATCCCACAAATTCAACTTGACTATGAATGGCCTCATTTTTCCTTCAAACTTCCCTTTTCATATTGAAGACACAATCATCCTCAATTTGTAATAGGTGGAGTCATCTTTGACATCATTCACTCATCCTCCAACTTCTAGTAACTGTAAAGTCTTTTTAATTTAATATGCATATCATCTCTTGAATCTGTTCCCTTATCTTCATTCACATGGTCATCATCCCAATTCAGGTTCTTAGCAACTCTTTCTTAAATTACCTACTTCTCATTCGTTTCTTCCTTCTTCAATACATCTTCCATAATTACCAAAGTCATCTTTCTAAAAGTAGAGATCTAACCATACAGTGGGTCCACATTACTTAATTATCAAGTAAAACACAAACTTCTCAGAATGACATTTAAAAAGTTTCCCACAATCTGGCTATGACCTGCTTTGCTAGCCTTATTTTATAATACTTTCCTTCATATAATCAAACTGAAATTTCTTGATTGGAATTCAATAATACAATACTATGTGCAAAACACTTTTTCCACACTTCGATTCAACTTCCATTTCATTTTTGACTTCCAGAATCTTCCTTTTCCTTCGAGGCTAAAGTCAGATGTTATTTCATCCATGATGTCTTTCCAGATATAGCCAATAGCAGCTTGTCATTCCCCAAGTTTTCCTTGTACCACACATATTCTCTTTGCCTCCAACTAGCATATTTAAAATAGGGACAGTTTCATCTTTCCTGGCACCTAACAAAGCATCTTGTACACAGTAGGCACTTAATATTTGTTGGATTTAATTTTAATTAGCACAATCTCAACTGAGAAGCAGTAGAGGGGAAAACAAGGTTACAAAAAGTCTAGCCAGCTTTGCCTTTACAAGGAAGCAAAAAGCCAAGTGAGCAAAGTGATCTCAAAAGGATAAAAGTTGAAAAGAATAGATCAAAAAGGGGAAAAAAAGTCTATGAGGAATGCCAAAACAAATACTTTTCTCTATCAATGGTAATGGAATCAACACATTTGGAGATATATTTCATGGTAAAGTGGAAATGCAAGAGAAGCTAGATTAGATCAAGTACACATAAAGGAGGTCTATGTTGGAGTTGATATGGTTTTGAAGACCTTGAAGAATCATTTCTCAAGTTAATCTAAAAAAGGAGAGAATATTAAATGCTTAGAAAAAGTCATGAGCCTTATTATTATAAAATTTTCAATGGTAACTCATAATTCTATTTCCCCATCACTACAACAATCTCAAAAATGACAGCCTACAGACACAACAAGGTGATCCTGGATGAAAACTGAAGAAGGAAATGGGAAAACTTTAAAAATGATACTCTTTAGCAGATCACATCTGGACAATCATATAAGTGACTGAAAATTACTCCACAAGATCTCATTGTGTTTACTGTTTGCTGATTATTTTTTTGAAAGACCTTTTATTTGGTAGAACAAAATACCATCTCAAATAAGGTATTTTCCATGCATATGTCAAAATAATACAATGTGCATGAAAACTGTAACAACAGATAATCTTATTTAAATAATATCAATAAGTGGGATATAAAAGAAGCAAAAGCAACCTTCCTCTAAAAGCCAACATCATGGAAGAAGTCAGTATAGAGTCCAAACTGAGTGGTGAATCTCTAAATATGGTGAGGGCCTCTTCATTTCCTGTATGTAAATAGTACTGTGCTTATTTTATTAAGCCCAGGAGTAATTATGAGCTTCCTAAATGAGCTCCTTAAACATTCAAGAGAATAGCCTAAATATATAGACAGAAAAAAGATATAAGAAACATACCTATTACACACACTATGGATGACTCATAGAGTTGGTTTATCAGAACATGTATCCATTTGTATAACTGGAAAAGTTAGGTAGTTTGATCAAGAAGCAAAAGTGAGGATAAAACAGTAGCTAGTACGTTCCACTGCAATCTACGTAAACTCAAAAGATTTAAAGGAAGTTGAGTGAAGTCCTAAGGAAAAACTATGAAAAGATCATTGGCAAGACTTATACAGGATGAATGTTAGTAGAGTGGGAGAAAGGTTGCAATTTGCAATGTTGGCAGGAGCATTCATATTGGTGAGATCATTGATCCACTAAATTACCAAAGTATATGGGTTTTTTAATGGCAGAAAACCTATTCTTCACACTTAGGTTTTTGTTTTGCAATAAAACTAGGCAGTAAATAAAAGGTCAAAGCTTCTAGTAGTTAGTAATATACAGAGAATATAATTGTTAGCTGCAAAATGTGATTGCTTTGCCAAAGATATGGAAACATCTGCCTAGGTTCTGAATCTGACTGAATGAAATCTTAATAAAATTGGAGAATGACCCTATCCCATCTCCCAAAATATAAAAAGCAACTGGTATATCAGAAGACATTAACAAAGTGATGATTATGATGATTTCTATTAAAAAAATGTAAAAGACAGCATAACAATGTGACCTATGTAACACCATAACATATGGTTTAAGAATAACTTTGCTACAACAAATATAATCTACAGCATGATACTATGACATATAGTATATACTGTAAAAAACCATATAAGAATGTGACAGTATAAGTGTGATATGTTGTAACAGTTTAATGCTTGGGAAAATGTGATGCAGAATGTATCCATAATGACATAACGCTGACATAATATTATAATAATGTTGTAATAATACTATAGTATCTGACCTAATAGTATAATATGCTAGAATGGTGGAGTTCACAGGGACAAAGTGAGGCTAAGTTTTACACTCTAATGGTCACCTGGGATTCTAAGACTTTTAAAGTTTATTTTTTTATCTTTTCCAATTTTTGCATGTTTTAACTCGGTTGTTTCCTAGTGGTTATTGGCAACAAATATATTAAAGATTGTGAGACTTTGGTAGACTTATTAGGAGAAACTTGGAGACTATATTTTGTTATAAAGGGAAGAGAAATTCTGTATAGACACAATAGAAAATAAGAAGGGAGTAGATGCTCCAGTCCAAGGTATGTAGTATGGGGGAGAGGAGGGTGTAGTTAGAGAGGAGAAAGAACTTGCCTGGGACCAAGAATCATCTTTAAAAAATCAGATGAGCAAACAATTTCTCCCCTTCAAAGCCTTAAAACAGTAACTCTCTACGGAGATTATAGAGTTAATGACTAACAAATGAATACATGTTGCTTAAGGGCACAGAATTTGTGTCAAGTCTGATATGCTCACCATTCATTTTAATTTGGGGATGGGAGGGAGGAATCAGAATTGAAATGCCCAGTCACACAACTAGTGAATGTCTGAGGCCAGTTTTGAGTCAGATTCTCCTGACCCAAAGATTGGTGCTCTATCCATTGCACCCCTTCATACAGTATTGTTTAGGAGCATCTTACAAATGAAGCTCAAAGAACTCATTTATGAAGGCAAAGTTTCAAAGCTTCATAAATGCAAACTGCCTTTCCCTGACTTAAGCAGGAGACACAAACTTCTTACACACAATAATCTGTTATCCTGCCACTTCAGAAACAAGAACTATTAAAAGTCAACTGTCCAAAACAACAAGTCCCAGTCATGGGAGGAGGAAAGAGAGAAGGGAAAAAGAAAAAAGGAGAAAGGGAATAATGGGAGAGGGAAAGAAGCACTGAAAGCAAAACTGATTTGTCATGTCCCAGAAAGCAGAGAGGGTTTAACCCAGACTAATGGCAAATAAAATTTTGAAGAGTGATGAAATTCAGAAACCCTTATTAATCCCACAGCAGCAATCCCCTTTAGCTGTTAACTGGAGCAATCACCTGATCATCAGAAGGTGGGGAAGCTCTGCCCAGCAGGTAGACAGGCAGTATGACACATAGCAAAAGGATTTATTTAGAGGGTGAAGAAACACTGCTGTTTCATGCTGCATTTTAGCAACACAAAAACTATCAAAATGATCCTATTTAGAAAGAGATCATTAGGAATGTCATCATCAACAAACAGCACAGTCACAGGTTTTATAAATGTAAGCTGGAGTTGTTTTCTGAATTTAACAACTCATCATCTGGCTCTGTGAAATAATATATGTCTGGAATATATTTCCTCTTCGACCATCAAAATCTTCCCCCTTCTCAGGTTCAGCTCAGATAGTTCATCCTTCAGGAAGCATTCCATATTTTCCCAACTTAAAGTGATCTCTACTTCTTACAATTTTCCTGAGTATTTACTAGATCACAAAGTTCAACTGAAGGAGCCCTTTCTATGAGAAGCTTTTCTCATATTGCTAGCACGTCCCTCTCCCCCAAATCAATCTGTACTTACTTTGCATATACTTATACGTATACATTACTCCCCTAAGAGAATGTAAGCTCCTTGAGGACAATGAATATATCTTTTTCTTTTGTAGTCTTATCATTTAGTGTGGTGCAAAGGCATACAACAGGTGCTTTAAAATGCTTGTTGATTGTTTGATCTTTGCTTTGTTACTATTACACTTTACTTTATGCTAAACTTGTCTATGTACATGTTATATCTCCAATAACCCAGTAAGCTCCCTGAGGGCAGGGATTGCATCATTTTTTATATCTGTATTTCCAGCACTGAGCACAGTGCTTTGTTATAGTGGACACTAAAATAAATTGACTATATCTATATCTATCTATATACAAATTTCAATAATATATGTATACAGTAACATTGTTGAATTACTTATAATAAAGTCTTGGAGTTTCATAGCTATTCTTAAAAAGTCTTCAGAGGGAATTAAATAAATTCTCAGGACCACTCCACATATATTACATGCACAGGGAGAAAAAAAAACTGCTAAGAAAAAAATTTGTAAAATCTCCTCCCAAACAAACAGCAAATATTCTATCATTCTTTCAGTGTCAACTTGAGATCAGTACTCACCATTCTTGAGTAATTCGAGTTTGCAGCTCTGGTAAAAGAAACTGTCCATGGAAACAGTAAATAGAAGAAATGTTGGAGAAGATACCAGTTGTCACTTCAGATGGAATACCAGCTTCTGCCAACTTGGTGCAAAAAACCTGCAGTTGAATAACCAAGAAATCACTAAATGAAATTTGTTCAGATCATTCATTTCCACTTAAGACAAAGTATTTGCTTTGTGAAGAAAAAAACCTTTAGAATGCACATATTTGCTTTCAAGGCAAATATATTCCATGATTAAAAAGGAATACTATTTGTATTTAGCCATAAACTTTTAAAAATCACTTAAACTGGTTGAAGGGAGTATACTGTTTAAAGGGAAGTTGCAGTCAAGTTCAAATGGTATGATGAAAGCACAATAGATTTTATAATAAAAGGACCTGGGCTAAGTTAAAACTTTAAAAAAAAAAAAAAAAAGGAATACTCTACATTAGAAATAAAAGTCTAGTAATGGATGAAATCTCTAAAAAAAATGCAGGCTTATATGAAAGAAAAGAATAACATTTAATCTGCCTTCAAATTGCCTGAAATAGTTTATAAAAAAGAATCTTCAAAATATTTACTTCTTTAGTTAATTAAAAATCAACACAAATAACACAGTTAGTCATACACACACACACATACATGCAGTGTATATATTGAGATTTTCTTTCATTTATTGAGCTAATTATTATACTGTATATTTACAAAGACCTTTCATATCCATAATCTTTATTTGATCCTTATAAAAGCCCCAAGAAAAGGGCAAAGATAGGGTGATTATTTTTCTCAATTTACACAAAAGGAAAAAATTTGGATTTTTTGCTCAGAAAGGGGAACAAGTGGCCCAAAATCATCCATCTAATTCCTGGTTTCCAAAGGTTGGTCTCTTCCCACTCTAGCATACTTCCTGCACAAAGAAAGGAACATCACACTATTTGCCTTTCCAACTTTATTCTGAAAAATGGTTCAAGATCATATAGGATAGAAGACTGGACAATAAGTGGAAAGATTGCAGAAGGAATTAATCTTTGGCCTTTGGTTCTCAAATTGAAATAAGAGACTTTATTTTATATATTTTTAAATTATTGATACATGATTTTTTGGCCACTTCATAATCATTTCTAAATATATTCATCTTTTTCTGTCCCCTTTCCTCTCTAAGAAACCCTTACATCCTACAATAACAAGAGGATGTGTTAATTAATGAGGGCTCCATTCCTTAAGAGCAGGTTGGGATATAACCTTCTTGATACACTGAACAGAGAAAGACCAGACTATAGAATCAGAATGGCTTTGAGTCCAAGCCCTTCACTTTACAGCTGAGGAAATGGAGGTCCAGAGAAGCAAAGTTATTGCCCACAGCACAACTAGCAAGTGTCTGAAGTGAAATGAGAACTCAGAGTTGCTTTTATTTTCTGCAAACTGATTATTCTTTTCCCTAAATACCAAAACACTCTGCATATAATAGTGTTTTTTTCTGTAGTTTTTAATAGTATTTTATTTTCCCAAAGACATGCAAAGATAGTTTTCAATATTCACTTTTGCAAAACCTGGTGTTCCAAATTTTTCTCCCTTTCCTCCCTCTCCCCACGACAATAAACAATCCCATCTAGGTTAAACACACATAATTCAAAATATATTTCCATATTTGTCATGCTGCATACCCACACACAAAAAAGATCAAAAGTGAAAAAAAAACACAAGGAAAATAAAAACCAAGCAAACAATGATAATTTAAAACAAAAGAACATTTGTTCATATTTTTAAAAAAAAGGCTTCAGCTTCAGGCAAAAGGCTGAAGTAAGAAAGAATTTTAAAAATCATTTTAATTGAAGTTTAATCTACCTGGTCCAGTAGGTGCAATCTTTTGACATAGGCTTCTTCAGTATGGAGGAGCTCATTTGCAATGTTGAATAACTTTTGTGGATCGGTACACTGAGGAGAAGAGACAAATGATCCTATTGAGGAGACCAACATATTAAAGGTAACCCTCTTATAACAATCAAGTTTCAAATGAGAAAATACATGTAAATGCTTTGTAAACCTCAAGACGTAAAACAGTCATTATCGATACCATTAATAACATTCCAAAAATCTCAAGATTGCTAGACAAAAGACTTCTTTATGAGATGGTTCTGAAAAGTGGACACTCATTGATAGGATATAAGATATGATTTAAAAGGTATTATTCATAGTACTGTTGTTAATTAAATATGAATATCTTTAGTATCTGTTACATGGGATCATATAAAAGGATCATAAGGATCAAATAAAATATTGTACTAAAGTGCTTTGTAAATTTTAAAGTTCAACATAAAATCCATTTATTTTATTTTAAAGAACAGTGATCATTATTATAGATGACATTAATATAGTACTTTAAGATTTACAAAACATTTTAGTATGGCATTTATTCATTCAATTCTCAGTGTGGTTCTGTGATATAGGTATCACAAGTATGCCTATGCAGGTATGCTTCTTAAATATCACTATCTTCATTTTATAGATAAGAAAACTGAAGTTTAAAGGGGATAAGTAGTTTGCCCAACATCAGAGAACTAATGCATATCAGAAAGGGAATTAGAACCTATCTCTTTCCTGTTTTCCAATTCAGAGATTTTGTTACCTACATCAATGTCTCTCAAATAATCATACTGTCAATTTAAGAAAAACACTTTCCACTTGCTGGGAACTAACATGTAATATCAAGGAGCAAAGAATAAGATAAAATATAATACACTCATAACAAAAATGATTTTTTCCTCAAAAATCAAATATAAACCCTAATTGTTTTTGAAATCTGTTACTTCTATTCCATAAAGTTTTCCCCAAATCTCCCACCCCACAATGATGACCTTCTCTTTGTTCTGGTACCAAGCACAGAACCCTACCTTCAGCTGGAACTCAATACTTCTTTGATGAATAAGTTTACCAGAAGTGGTCAGTGTTTTTTCCATTGCATTTATTCCTCTTGATCACAGTTCCCTTCCCTTATCGCATGTTACTACTTTCTCCATCAGTAAATTGGATACTGCTCACTTAGCTTGAAAAGGTCATTCTATGCATGTTGGCTTGTCTGTACTTACAGCAGAAGCACCTAAAAGTTATGGCTACTTTTTGTTCTGCAAGGTGCACAGAGTGCAGACACTTACCATTCCAACAAAAACTTGAAGATCTAAGCTTGACTCTTTAGAAATCCTTCCATATGCTTTCTTTATATTTTTCCCATCTCTATCTTGCTCCCAATCCCTGCAGTGGAAACTCTTCTAAAATGTGAAGGCCAGAGTGGGAGGAGGGAGAAAAATGAAGATTCAACTTTGGTCTCAGGATGCATATCCTAACCACTGCTTGTAATTCAAGAGCTTTCACACCACTTTGAACATTCACGGGTGTGTGACTGTGGCTAGAAAGTAGCTTAGAGACTGTGACTTGGCTTTTGCTGATTTATTTTAATTTTTTTTTTTTAATTTGGGCAAATCATTTTTTTTTTATTCATTTTCCAAATTATCCCCTCCCTCCCTCCACTCCCTCCCCCCGATGGCAGGTAATCCCATACATTTTACATGTGTTACAATATAACCTAGATACAATATATGTGTGCAAATACCATTTTCTTGTTGCACATTAATTATTAGCTTCCGAAGGTATAAGTAACCTGGGTAGATAGACAGTAGTGCTAACAATTTACATTCGCTTCCCAGTGTTCCTTCTCTGAGTGTAGTTATTTCTGTCCATCATTGATCAACTGGAAGTGAGTTGGATCTTCTTTATGTTGAAGATATCCACTTCCATCAGAATATATCTTCATACAGAATTGTTGTTGAAGTGTACAGCGATCTTCTGTTTCTGTTCATTTCACTCAGCAACAGTTGATTTAAGTCTCTCCAGGCCTCTCTGTATTCCTCCTGCTGGTCATTTCTTACAGAGCAATAATATTCCATGACCTTCATATACCACAATTTACCCAACCATTCTCCAATTGATGGACATCCATTCAACTTCCAGTTTCTAGCTACAACAAAAAGAGCTGCCACAAACATTTTGGCATATACAGGTCCCTTTCCACTCTTTAGTATTTCTTTGGGATATAAGCCCAATAGCAGCAATGCTGGGTCAAAGGGTATGCACAGTTTGACAACTTTTTGGGCATAATTCCAGATTGCTCTCCAGAATGGCTAGATTCTTTCACAACTCCACCAACAATGCATCAGTATCCCAGTTTTCCCACAGCCCCTCCAGCATTCATCATTATTTGTTCCTGTCATTTTAGCCAATCTGACAGGTGTGTAGTGGTATCTCAGAGTTGTCTTAATTTGCATTTCTCTGATCAGTAGTGATTTGGAACATGCTTTCATATGAGTGGAAATAGTTTCAATTTCATCATCTGAGAATTGTCTGTTCATATCCCTTGAACATTTATCAATTGGAGAATGGTTTGGTTTCCTATATGATTTATTTTAATTTGAGGGTAAAATGTTAGATTTTCTTTGGTTACCACCAAAAGTGAGCTCTTGTCAGAATTACTGTAATAGCATCACAAATCAAGTGTAGAAACTTTGTTTTAAAACGACTAGCCTCCCCTTCTTTTCATTTAACCAACACTGACTTAATGCCATTCTCTAATCTAACAAAAGCTATGCCTTGGTCTCAAAGGCTTACAGCTATGGAAAAAGATCTGTACCACAAATATTGACAGCAAGAAGACAATATAAGTTGTTCCAAGAGTTTTAGGCAAAGTAGAAATTGTGTAAAGGACCAGGGAAGACTCCATGGAAGAGGCAGCACTTAGGAATCCATCACAACTCCCTACCCTTAAAAAACTTACAGGAAATAAGAGGGAGAAGACTTTTATATAAAATGACACAGTACAATTACTAGAAAGCACTGGATTTGGAGTCAAAGGACCTGCATTTGAATCCTTGCATTTAGAATGGAGGTGATTTTAAACAGAATAATGAACTTCTCTAGGCCCAAGTTTCCTCATCTGTAAAACTGGGGATGAGAGGGTGTGGACTAGTTAGGAAGCTTTTCCAAGAATCCAGAGAATATATACACTAAGGAATAGAGCAGCTCCAGTGAGAAAGAAAAGGAGGGAAATGTTTATGAAAGGTATTAAAGAGGTAGAATTGATAGTTCAGAGCAATTGATGGGATGTGGAAAAAGAGGAAGAAGAAAGTGTCAAAGATGACACTGGAGTTTGAGCCTGAATGACTGGGAAAAGGATGGCGCCATCAGTAACAATGATGAAGTAAAGGGGAAGGAGATGGTGAGTTTAGTTTGAAATGGCTTTAAGATAATGGTAATGATTTCCCAGCAGATACTGGAAAAATCAGTAATGAACTCAGGCAAGATATCAAAACTAGGGATATAAACCAGGGATTCAACTACAAAAGGAAGGTAGTTGAAACCAGGGGAATAAATGAAGTAATTAAGGAAGATCTTGTAGAGAGGGAAGAGGAGGGTCTAGGAGACATACTCAAAGAATTCTTACAGTTAGGGTAAGGGAAAAGGATGACAATCCAGACAGATAAAAAGAGAGAATGAAGAAAAGTTTAATGTAATGAAAGCTAGAAGAGTGAGTTTCAAGTCAGAAGAGGCAGTTAACTATAATGAATGCTGACAAAAATATGAGCAATGGCAGCTTTCAAAGGAGAAGTTTTAGTTTAGAGAGGGCTTAGGCCAGTTTGCAAGAGGTTAAGGAAAGAACAGATAGTATCATATCTAAATTCTTTTATCTCACGAGCTACTAACACAGTAGGCATCAAAAAATGTTTGCTGTTTAAGTGGAGAAACTGATGAAACTGTAGGTGACTTTTTTAAAAAGCATGGCTTTAAAGGAAAGGTCAAAAACAGGATCATTTTGTTTTGGTTTGTTTTTGCTGAGGCATTTGGGGTTAAATGACTTGCCCAAGATCACACAGTTGGGAACTATTAAGTGTCTGAGGCCAAATTTGAGCTCAGGTCCTCCTAACTTCAGGGGCAATGCTCTATCCCCTGTGCCATTTAGCTGCCCCTGAAACTGGATAATTTTTTAAAAGTCGGACAACATAGGTCAAATCCCAGTGTTCTCAGGATAGGGGAAGTTTGGCTATTACCAAATCTTATTCTAATGTTTTTTCCAATAGTACTAGGAAGGTGATTGAGTTCTTCAAGATTATACCAGAGAAGTACAGCTATGTTCTTTAAGATGGAAAGGTTTTGAGTATGGGGCTGGAGATGGACTATATATCTTTTCTTCCAGGGAACAGTCTAAAATGGGCCTTCACTGGAGGACCAGACACTAAATTAGAAAATTTCTGGTCACAACTAATGAAAATTGTCTATTATGGTATAGAGGAGGCAATAGTCTGCATCAACCAAGGGAAGACTATATATTTCATAGCCCCTTGAGGGCAGGGTTTATCTTTGGTAAGAAAAAGGGATAGTAATAATAATAATTGACATTTGTAAGGTACTTTCTACTACACAAAGTGCTTTTACATGCATTTTCCTATTTTATAAGGATTTTTCTCATTTTCTGAGACAGAAAATAAGAGGAGGATACATGAAGATAGGGAAAATTTTTGAAACAGTTCCCATTGCATGATAACCATCTCAATTAGGAAAATTAGGAAAGTCATCTCTAAGAATGAGATCAAAGGAGATGTTAGCCTTTAGGAATATCTACAAATAGAGAGTTTGATTAGAAAGGTACCTGGATTCTGTAGAAAGTATTCTGACTTGGAGGCAAAAGATCTAGGCTCAAGTTCTAACCCCGACTTATTATCTGGGTGGGCTTGGTAAAGTCTTTCTCCCTCTTTAAGCCTTAAATTTCTTCAAATGTATATGAAATATGCTGGATTAGCATGTTACAGTGGAAAGAGACTGAAATGGAGTCCTAAGAATTGGGTATAAATTACAATCGTGCCATTTATGTAATCTTGGACAAGTCACATGAACTCTCAATGTCTCAGCTTCTTTATCTATAAAAAAAGAGCGATGGGACCAATAACCACTAAGATTTCCTTTAATCTCCTTTCCCTATTATGGATTAGGCCAGACTTTCAAAAGGTGACATAGCTGAGATTTGGTTAACTCAGAGATGGGTAAAACTCAAGCCCTTAGATCCTTGAGGCAGCTTCCTGGCAACCTCTGGCTGTGTTGATGTGGTTTCTTGGTCACAAGGGGAATAAAAAGTCTCATCTATATGGGTTTGGTGCTGCACCAACTTCATGGATTTCTGAAGACTGCCTGCCTAAATTACCACGCCCTGCTCTACATAATAGACATTTTTTTCATAGAGTAAAGCCTGCATCTGCCAAGCCTAAGTGCTACCATATCTTTGTTACATATCCCACCCATGTTAGAGCTAAGTAAATGTCCTTTAGTGAACTACTTAATGGCTAGAGGATCTCATTGCTTTCTGACATCAAACTAGCACTAATAGGGTTTTTAAATAGTACTAGATTTTCTTTTTGCTCCAAAATCTTCCTGCCCTTTATGTTTTGGTATAGTTCAATCTTCCCAAAGAAGGATTTTTTCAATTCTGCCAATATATTAAATCCCCCAAAGTGGCCAGATTAATGTGGGAAATGCTGATCTAAGTAACCAGTATGAGTGCTAAAGATTTTTCAGCACCAAGAAAAAATGTTTTGGATGTTTCTTCTTGAAAGGGAATTGCAGAAGGAATTTCAGGCTGGATTAGGTGATCTCTGGGGTCCCTCTCAAATCAATGATTTTATCTTCAAATTTTCCTTTTCAACTAATTACTTTCCATTCAGCCTAAATACATGCTCAGGTTTTTAAGCACCAGATATGGAGTCAGAGGATCAAGGTTTGAGTACTAGCTCATCCATTTCTTCAACTGTAAAATGGAGATGATAATATTCATATTACTTATCACATAGGAGTTATTATATGCAAGAAATGGGAAATGGTTTCCAAAATGTTTGTAAACTTTAAGATTAAGTAAATGTGAATTGTTACTGTTTGTGCTAGTAATAATCTTATCTCTTCTTAACACTTCAATAAATTTTGTGATCCCATCACTGTGTATACTGGCTCTAGTGGTACAGCTCACAACTTCTCCATACTTTCCTGTCTTCCCATATACTGTCTGTGGCAAATCCACCCAATGTGCTCCTAAGCTTCCTCCAGATTTCCGGACACTGTGGATAGCAATGTAACATGGAGCTATCCATCTGCTATTCCACTCTCTCAATACATGCCTCCTGCATAATCACATATCCCTTTGATAATCCTTTATATTACTTTTGATGATGATCCCATTACCCTGTCATTTCACCAAGCTCAAGTGTCTATATATGCCTAACAGTTCTTTCTCTTCACTGCTGAATCCTAGAAATAGTATCAACTTCCTCACCACCTGCTCACTCTTTAACACTTCATAATCTAGCTTCCAATTCAATCACTTGACTGAAACTGCTCTCTTAAGGATATACTGTGACTCCTAAGTACCAAGGTCAATGTTGTTGGGAAATTTTTCTGCCTTCCATCTTTTCCTCTTTCTTGACAAAGACAGGTAAGAGCCAGATGGCAGAGGCTTTAAGCCACAGGATATTCTGAAACTCTGTTCAACCCCAGCTATTCCTCAAGGCCATTTTTAAAAATTTCTATATCCTCAGAGCTTAACATAGGGTCCTGCAATAGAACTTGCTTATTAAACATTTGCCAAATTAAATTGAAATGCACAGATACAAGAGTGACCAGAAATATAAGGACAGTATCAAGAGTGCTAAAACACAAAACAAGTTGTAGCTTATAAAAATTGCTAACAACAAAAGCTTTC
The DNA here is from genome assembly GCF_048593235.1 of Sminthopsis crassicaudata. NCBI lineage: Eukaryota > Metazoa > Chordata > Mammalia > Dasyuromorphia > Dasyuridae > Sminthopsis > Sminthopsis crassicaudata. The sequence continues at coordinate 662,215,501 of NC_133617.1, forward strand.
TTTTTTTACATTTCTTTTCTTTTTTTTTTTTTTAATTAAGATAACTGGAATTAAGTGACTTGCCCAGGGTGACAGAACTAGTACATGTCTGAGGCTGGATTTGAACTCAGATCAATCTGATTCCAGAGCAATGCTCTATCCATTGCACTATCTAGCTGCCACAACAAAAGTTTATTTACAGTGTTCAAGCAAAAATAATAAGGATGGTATTATCTAATATAATAATCATGATGACATTGAGAAGAATGAACTAATGTAGTTCTCGTTTTACATATTTCCTTTAACTAGTATTTCATACTAAACTTAAATTTTTTATTTATTTATCATAAATAAAACAAAAATTGAGATAAGTGAAAAAAAGAACAAGACAGTACTTAGACAATTTTCTTTAATCAAGATCTCCAAGACTAGACAAATGAAATGCCACAGAGAATGAAGCTTACAAATCAGATTCTGGAATTATTATTAGTAATCTCTAAGCAATCATGAAAAACAGGAGGATTCAAGAATACTGTAGACTAGTAAATGTTATTGTACTTAAAAAAAAAAAAAAAAAGATCATGGATCCTAGAAAACACAGACAAGGAAGCATGATGTCCATAACTAACAATATTCTAGAAAAGACTGCTAAGCAAATGTTTATTATCATTACACTTACACAAGATGAGTAACTAAGAGTCAATGTGGGTTCATTAAAAACAAATCATGCTAAACTGGATCACCAAACTGGCAAAACAGAGAAATGTTTGAGACATAGTATAATTGACTTTCAGCTACTCATTTAACAACATCTGAAGGTATCCTTCAGAGAAATGGCAGCTAGATATTGGTACAAGTAAGGTGAATTAGCAGTCAAATCAACAATTATATTAGACATGCTAATTAATGATTCTGTTAAATGGGGGGGAAAAACCAGAGACTCTTCTATTCTGTTTACTATTTTTATCAATGAGCCAGATACAAAAGCTATATGTTGGTCAAATTTCAGATGACAAAAAGCTTAAAGAAAGAACTAACAGGACAGATGAATGAATCAAGACTTAAAGCAATTTTAATAGACTAGAGTTCTGTTAACCAAAAAGTGGAATTTAGTGAGAATAAATAAAAAATATTGCAACCATAGGAGGTTAAAATAAACATCACAAGCACAGAATATTGATGTAGGTACCAGCTTGGTAACAGGTCACATGAAAATGACCTTTTAATTGATCATAAGCTCAATATGAGACAATGGTGTGACAGCAGCTTCTAAAAACGCTAAAAAAATCCAGGATTACAAAAATAGAAAAATGGTATTCAGAAACCAGAACGTATTATTTCCACTGTCCTCTCCCCTAATCAAGTCATATTCTGAGAACTGTTTTCACTGTTAGGGACCATTTGTTAGAAAAAGTACTAGAAATTTGTTTGCAGTGAAGGATATTCAAGATAGTTAAGGTTCTGAATATCAGGTTCTAAGAGGATATTAATTGTGGAGAAGAGAAATTTAAAGTAGATATAATTATTTTCTTCTAATAACTGAAGGGTTTTCATATAGATGAGAGAATACTTAAGACTTATATAGTTCCAGAGGGCAAAACTAGACCAGGATGGAATTATAAGAAGTCAAATTTTGGTTCAAGATAGGGAAGAGTTGCCTTAAAAGCTATAACTATCTTATATAGGATGGCCTACTTTGTGAGGTAAAGAGATCCCCATAATTAGAAGTGTTCAAGAAAAAAAGAATTCTGAGTTTCCTCCATTATAAAATGAGGGGATTGAGCTAGAAAATGCAAATGGAGGTAGGACAAAATGACCTTTACAATCCATTCCAAATCTAAGATTACTGACTTTAAGATTCAATAGGAAAATTTAAAAGCACATTTTAAAGAGGCCTTAACAGAGCTGGAAAGATCAGTTCTTTCCCTAAGATGAAAATGATCTTTTGACAGCACATATTCAAAATCTAAAACACATAGTTATTTGTGATTTTTTAAAGAATGAAATGAGACTTTCAAAATACTCCTTCATGAAATGGTTGTCACTAAGATTGCCTAATTTTGTAATCTCTTTAAAATGTTTCCACTGATATCCTATTGCTTGAAGCCACCAGCTGCCCCTAATGTTGTTCAGTCATTTTCAGTCATGTCTGATTCTTTGTGACCTTATTGGGGGTTTTCTTGACAAAGATACTAGAACAGTTTACCATTTCTTACTCCAACTCAAATTACAGATGAGGAGACTGAGGCAAACAGGGTTAAGTCATTTGCCCAGGGTCACACAGCTGAATTTGAACTCAGATCTTTCTGACTTCAGGCCCAGGGCTCTATTCATTGTAACATCTAGTAAAATTTGGTGCTATTTCAGACATATAGAAAATTGTTTTTAAAAAGTAGTCATAATCCAATGTCCAGATTTTGTGAATCCATTAACAATCAGTCCTCATCCTTCACAGTCCAATGTTCTGGCTAAATTCCAACCTGGGTAATTACTTCCTGCTACTTAAAGGTACCCCAGTAGTTTTCAATTAAGTATGACATTATTTACTTCCTTTCCTCAGATGCTCTGTCAGAAAATATAGGGAATTTGCTATTCTTTAGACTGCTAGCGGAAAAAGCCATATCCATGACTGGCTCATGCTCCAAAAATGTTCATATGGGAAAAATGCAAAACAATTACTATGCAAGATAATTATTATTCTTGCAGCCTCTCCATTGCACTCAGAGCATTGCTCACCCTCAGAACACCAACTGTTGCCAGTCCTTCTTCCTGCATTAAAAAGGTCAATAAGAGTCTTTACAGACTTACAATCAGCCCACACAGTTTTCAAAATCCCAGTTATAACTTGGTATTGTCCTTGAAAGCTATAGGTCTTTTTATTTTGATGGTGTGAGTGACTATGAGGCAGAAAGAAATATTGATCAGCTTTTAATTGTGCTCTTTCTAGGAAAGGACAATCTCTGTGGGAGAAGAAGAGATTTTAGATTTAACCCACACATTCAAACCATTCCAAATGAATTCCATCTGTTTCCAGAAAAGATTTCCATCATTCCTTTCTATTGATTATATCCTCTCGCATATCACTGCAGACTCCAATCTTCTTTGATCCTCATAATAATCCTGTTAGGCAGGGCAGGGTTTATTATACCCAACTGAATAAGAGACCACAATTTGACAGAGCTTTAAGTTTTACAAAGTGGTTTCTTTCCAAAACCCTGGAGGAGGTAGTAAAACCATTCTCATTTTATAGGTGAGAAAGTTTAGTTGACTTGCCCATGGTCACTACGTGGATGCAACCCTGATTTTTTTTTAAACTTTAAATCCAGTGAGTGCTCTTTCCCCTATATCAATATTAACAATAATAGCTAGCACTTAGGTAGCACTTTAGGGCTTGAAAAGCAATATATGTAGGTAAGTATAAAATATAAATGTAAAATAAATCTCAAGTGATCCTAACAATCCTAGGCACTAATATCCCCTTTTACAGATAAGGAAACTAGGATTGTGACCACTGGAAGTATTTGAAAAAGGATCTGAATTTAGATCTTCTTGATTCCAAGTCTAATACTCTATCCAATGAACCACCTGTATCATGCTGTCTCTTACCTTGAATGTACATTGTGATTTTGGAATATAGCTTGAATATAGTGAGCTCTCATGCTCTTAACCCTGAAGTTTTTATCCCTTCTTATAGTTTGAGTATAGGAAAAGAGAGGGAGAGGAGAAAAATAAGGAAGAGGAATAAAAGAAAACAGAAAAACACATGGGAGGAGGAAAAAAGGGAGAAGTAGAGAGAAAATGGAAAGATAAGAGAGAAGACACAGAGAGAGAACTATGATAACCAGCTCCATTAGGCACAAAATCACCATCAGCACCAGGTCCCAAGGTGGACATGAATGCATCTCCTTCATCATAGGGAAGAGGACTGAAGCTACAAAAGGCTAATTGATTTGATCAAAGTCACACACAGTCAATAAAAGTACTGATAAGAACACAGATCTTCTGAATCCTAGCCCACCACTAATTACATTTGTACTCTGATCTGTGTTTCAGTTATGAGTATGGTATAGTGGAAAGAGCTCTGTATCTGTAATTCTGTGATCATGGTAAACAATAACTTTCACCTAAGGAAAATACTACAATGAATAAGCAAATTTTTGAAGTACTGGGAACATTTTAGGTATTAAATAAATGCTTACTGACATGGATTAAATTTAAGGTAGAGGACAGATATTCAAAATACTGTAACTACTAGTCCCACTTAATTCAACTACCTATCAAGTGTAAAGCTCTGTCCTGGGTGCTGAACAGAGCAAAAGACCACCACCAATGGCTTTATTTTTATCTTATAATACCAACAGTTTTCTAGAATAAATAGCATGGGGGCAGCTAAGTAGTGCAGTGGATAGAGCACCAACCCTGAATTCAGGAGGACCACAGCTCAAATCTGGTCTCAGACACTTAAGACTTCCTAGCTGTGTGACCCTGGGCAAGTCACTTAATCCCAATTGCCTCAGCAATAAATAGGATGAAATAGATTGGGTTTTAATGAAATCTCCAAATTAAGAATATCATAAAACTCCAAAATATAAATATATAGAAAATATAGTTTCTAATTTGAAAGGTGAGGGGAACCATTTCACTATGATTTCATTGTTGGAGGGAACCTCCAAAAAAGGAAAGTCTCTTTCCCTAATAGCACCTGCTCTGTAATTTATAGTCTTAGAGAGTTGCCTGAATTTATTATAATTTTTCCAGAGTCACACAAATACTATGTATGGGGTAGGGTTGGGGCTTAAGTCAAAGTTGGCCCTCTATACTATGCTGAACTTCCATTCTTGTCCTATTTTTAGAGAGCAGTCTCTAGCCTTTGGTCTCCCAAAGAGTCATTTTGGATGAGGAGGGAATCTATAGAATTGTACACACCAATTGGCATGCTTCAAATGCTGGGAGGATTTTTTTGAGAGGAGACTTCTATGCTATCAATATACATTGTGGTCCCTCTATTCTTAGGGGAAGAAAATAATTATCTGATAATATTAAAGGGACTGGACATGAGAAATGGTACACTAATGTTGTTATAGGGAAAAGGGCAACAGATTATTTTGCCAGATAAAAATCCCCTTGGAGATACCCAATGGAGGTCAGGGGAGCTAAACAAACTACAAATGAATGTGAAAAAGTGGGCATCTTACCTTGGCTACATCTAGGTCTTCTCCCTTTGGCACATCTGTACTTTCTGGCTCCTCACTGCTGCCTTCATCAACATCACTGTCAGCCTCTTGAGCTATCTCTTTCTGAGTGTCACCAGGTGAGCTCACATTCCGCTCTATCTCAGGCTCTATCTCAATTAGAAGGCCTGGGGTGGGGTATTTCTTGTGCTCTCCTTCCTCAGTTGGAAAGGTCTCTCCTGCTACACTACAAGAAGGGCTGTCAATGCCACTGTCTCGGTTAGGTATTTTTCCATTGCTGCCCTGCTCAACAGCAGGGGCTTTTGCACCATCCCTTCCCATGGCCTCTTTGTTGGGCTTAGCAGAAGAACAGTCCTCAAAGCTTTGGCTATCCCCTATGTGGAGTTCTCTTATTTTTCCCAAGTCTGTGCTGGATGGCTCTACAATGCCCAACACAGCTGGCTGGCTTCCATCTCTTTTGTTTTTCTCACTTGACGAGTCTCCAGAGCCAAAGCTTAGCTCACAGTCAGCAGTGTTTGGGGATGCTGAGGAACCCAATCCTGACTCCATCCTAAAGGGTAAATGGGACTGGCTTCTCTGAAGAATAGGAATGGGATGCCTAAAATGAAAAGAGAAAGAAAAATAGTGAATATGAGAAGTCAAAGTGTTTACCGTACAGTGAATGCAATATCATGAACATCTAATGCACGGCATAGCATTTGGCCAAAACAATCACAAACTTAAGAAACACCTCATCAGTGTAGAAATGCCTACTTAAAACAGCACTATAAGTCAGGGCAAATGCCTAATGTATCCAACCTGCTCATAGAACAAAACAATAAGTTACTGAAGACTAAATAGAGAATATGACATATCTGTCATATAATTGTAGAAGAATTCATATTGACCAAGAAGAGGAACTGTCCAAAAACACAAATCTTTAATGATTAAAACCAACAACAGTGGCCAGACCCCAGGCTAGGTGAGGACATAGCTCTCAGCCCTTTTTCCTGTCTTATACAAAATAGAACAAAGGGATAAGACCTGAGACAAGTTCTCTGTTCAGAATCAGAATCAGAATCAAAACCATAGAACTTAGGACATTAAAGATCGTTTTATTCAATTTCCTCATTTTACATGGTATATAAGTGAGACCCAGAAAAGTTAAGGGATTGTTGGATGTCATACATACTCAATTCTCATTCAAAGTCTAAGATTCTTTCTAATACACCAAACAGAATTTTTAAACTTTGCAGAGATCTTAGAGATCATATAGTTTCCTCATTCTGCAGATGAGGAAGCAGCCTGAAAGAGAGGAAGTCACTTGCCCAATGTCATACAATAGGTTAGTGACAGATATAGAACACAAGCCTACTAGCTATAATGTTTTCTCCTTTTGCCATACTATCTATATGTATTATATATAAGAACATTCCAACAGAATGAAATGTGTATATCTTTCATTCTGTTTATAGAGGACATTTTATGTATAAATCCAAAATTATAAAATCTATATATATCATACATATATAGTCTAGAAAGTGAGATATGGATACTAATCCAGCTGCTTGCTAGCCTCCAAACCAAAAATGTATTTGATTAAAAAAAAATCATTGTAGAAGACTCCAAAGAGACTTCAATTTTTACATTAAGGAGCAGCAATTTTTAATTTCACATTCCTTCTCATTCAAGTATTTCAAAGTGCATAAGACATGTACAATTGGATTTTTACAGTGCTTCTGTGAAGGAGTAAAATTATGGCTTAGATTTTGAGTTAATAAGAGCTCTAGTGTATGGCTAACTTATTTAAGTGAACCAGAAAAGATGGCAATTTGTTTTATTTATTGAAAATACAATTCAAAGATTCAGAGACCAACAAAGGACTTTTACAATAAATCTAGTCCTAGAATGCTTAATCTGGAATCCATAGATACGAAAGGGATTTATAAATAGATTTCAGAGAATTTATGATATTGGGTGGAAAAATTATATCTTTATTTTGATTAACCTCTAACTGGTATTTAGCATTCCTTCAATTATTTAAAAACCTTATTCTGAGAAGGGATCACTTTAATTAACCTTCCAGAGGAACTGAGAACACAGAGAAGGTTAAAAAATCCTTTATCTAATCTAAACTATATAAATCCAAAGAGGCCAAGACACTTATTCAAATTCTTTCATCTATTTTATAATCTGGAAAACAATAAGACAGAATTACCAGATGCTTTCAAACTTTTCAATCAGGCTATTGATGTCTGGTGAGATTTGTGTTTCTCCTTCTGCAGACAGTAAGGTCCTGGATGGTCTTGGGTCAGCTGGCAGAGGTCTACGAGGTGCCGGAGGTATTCGCTGCAAATCTCTTTCTTGTCCAAGAGATTTGAAATGGACAGGTTTAGGAGGTACTAAAAAGAAAATTTTAGCAAAGTCAAAATTTGCCTTCTTCCTATTATAACATATATCAACAAAGATGATTAGTCCAACTTCTGGAATAAAAGAGAGCAATATAAGTTTCTATCACATGGCTGCATACTTTGCAGATCACTTAGAGCCTCTTCATTAATTTCTGGGTTGGATATTTTCAATTTACCCAAATTTTAATATCCAAAACAATGACCAAATTTTCATATGTCCCTCTTTTAGAGGCCCTCTATCACACAAAAGAGAGTCCTACCAGACAGGCAGACAATATACTTATTACCCAACAGGATATTCTCCTATCCAAAGTCTTGGTTGTGTAAGGGCACATACGGCAATGCTTCCCAATACAGCATTAGTTCCTGTCTCATGCTTCCTTTTCAAAGACTACAACCAAAATTTTTTTTAAATTCCATTATGTGTTAGTCTTTGAAAATGGGCAACAAACACTAGCTGGCACACAGCTGTGCACACAACAGCATGCCTAGTAAACAACCACCCACGTAAGCCAAGGTAAGAGCTAGTTTCCCCTTCCCCTTGTTTCTTGTAGGAGACTCTTCGTCACACACTTCCTTCCTCATTTGCTGAGCAGAAAAAAATTGTGCTTCTGGCCTAAGCAATGTGTCTAATAAAATGAAAGAAGTTTAATGAAAAGACTGAATTTAAAGCTATTCAAAAGCGTTTTACTCTGCTGGTAAATATATACCTAGGAAAAGGTCAGTCATGAATTCATAGGATTGAGAGTTAGAAGAAGCTTCAGAGGTCACCTAGCACACACACATCCCTTCATTTTACAGGGGAAATTGAGTCTAAGAGAGGTGATTCCCCAAGGAGACACAAGCAATAAGTGGCAGGGCGAGATTTACACCAAGATCCTTTCATTCAAATTTAGCATTCTTTCTACTGCACAATCTAAGCTTTTTTTTTCATGTCACTGGAACGATTTTTAAATGGCCTTTTAAGTATTTAGCACTTAATAAATGTTTATTAAGAAATGGTCTCTTCAATTTCGAACTATGCCCAAAGGGTTATCAAAATGGGCATACCCTTTGATCCAGCAGTGTGTGTCTCTACTGGGCCTGTATCCCAAAGAGATCTTAATGGAAGGAAAGGGATCCATATGGGCAGAAATGTTTGTGGCAGCCCTTTCTGGCAAAAAAACTGGAAACTGAGTGGATGCCCATCAGTTAGAGAATGGCTGAATAAGTTATGGTATATGAATGTTACAGAATATTGTTGTTCTAAAAGAAACCATCAGCAGGATAATTTCAGAGAGACCTACATGAACTGATGCCAAGTGAAATGAGCAAAAACAGGAGATCATTATACAATTATATATGGCAACAAGATTATACAATGATCAATTCTGATGGACATGGCTTTTTTTTTTTTAATACTCCATGATTACATTATTTATTAATTTTTTCTTGACATTACATAGAGGGGAAAAATATTACATTGTATCACTCTTTTATATTACTAAAGTTCAGCTGCTCCATATTTATAGCATACCCCCTGGTAAATATCCTCCTGCCTCCATGCTCATTTTGCATAGCCAATTCAGACCTCGTTTGTGTATTCATTGTGTGTACCCACGTGTTTCAAAAATCACATTGCTTTTGTATGCTCAAGTACATATTTCTACATTCATGATACTTTTCACGTTCCATCTTGTAAATTGTCACACTAAAAGGGATTGTGTCTGAATCTGTATTCTAAATGGTTGCTGATACAATTCACCATTTTTATAAATATTTGATAATGCTATAATTTTTTTTGTAAAAAAAAGGCTTATCATCTAAAAATATCAAAGTTATTAGATTTAATTTTTATGAATTTAAGAGAGATTCTCTTCCTTGATTCCTGGTAATGAGAACTATCCCATGGTACAGTTAGGGATTTTCTAGAGCTACCTTTTACTACTTCCTATGAATATAATGTTTAAGTTTTTTTTTTTTTCATTGTTTTGGTTTTGTTTTATTATTTCTTGATTTCTCACAAAGATCCTTAGCTTTCATTTGCTCAATTCTAATTTTTTTTAATTTTTTATTATATATATATTTTTTATAATATTATCCTTTGTATTCATTTTTCCAAATTACCCCCCCTCCCTTTATTCCCTCCCCCCGATGACAGGTAATCCCATACATTTTACATGTGTTACAATATAGTCTAAGTACAATACATGTGTGTGAATATCATTTTCTTGTTGCACAATAAGCATTAGATTCCGAAGGTACATGTAACCTGGGCAGACAGATATTAGTGCTAACAATTTACATTCACTTCCCAGTGTTTCTTCTCTGGGTGTAGCTACCTCTGTCCATCATTGATCAACTGGAAGTGAGTTGGATCTTCTTTATGTTGAAGATTTCCACTTCCATCAGAATACATCCTCATACAGTATTGTTGTTGAAGTGTACAGTGATCTTCTGGTTCTGCTCATTTCACTCAGCATCAGTTGATTTAAGTCTCTCCAACCCTCTCTGTATTCCTCCTGCTGGTCATTTCTTACAGAACAATAATATTCCATAACCTTCATATACCACAATTTACCCAACCATTCTCCAACTGATGGACATCCATTCATCTTCCAGTTTCTAGCTACAACAAAAAGAGCTGCCACAAACATTTTGGCACATATATGTCTCTTTCCGCTCTTTAGTATTTCTTTGGGATATAATCCCAGTAGTAGCGCTGCTGGGTCAAAGGGTATGCACAGTTTGATAACTTTTTGGGCATAATTCCAGATTGCTCTCCAGAATGGCTGGATTCTTTCGCAACTCCACCAGCAATGTATTAGTGTCCCAGTTTCCCCACATCCCCTCCAACATTCATCATTATTTGTTCCTGTCATCTTAGCCAATCTGACAGGTGTGTAGTGGTATCTCAGAGTTGTCTTAATTTGCATTTCTCTGATTAGTAGTGATTTGGAACACTCTTTCATGTGAGTGGATATAGTTTCAATTTCTTACTCTGAGAATTGTCTGTTCATATCTTTTGACCATTTATCAATTGGAGAATGGTTCGGTTTCTTATAAATTAGGGTCAGTTCTCTATATATTTTGGAAATGAGACCTTTGTCAGAACCTTTGTTTTTAAAAATATTTTCCCAATTTGTTACTTCCCTTCTAATCTTGTTTGCATTAGTATTATTTGTACAGAAACTTTTTAGTTTGATGTAATCAAAATCTTCTATTTTGTGATCAATAATGATCTCTAGTTCTCCTCTGGTCATAAATTCCTTCCTCCTCCACAAGTCTGAGAGGTAGATTATCCTCTGTTCCTCTAATCTATTTATTATCTCCCTCTTTATGCCTAGATCCTGGACCCATTTTGATCTTATCTTGGTATATGGTGTTAAGTGTGGATCCATATCTAATTTCTGCCATACTAATTTCCAGTTTTCCCAACAATTTTTTCCAAATAATGAATTTTTATCCCTAATGTTGGTATCTTTGGGTTTGTCAAAGATTAGATTACTATAGATGTACCCTTTTTTGTCCTTTGTATCTAATCTGTTCCACTGATCTACCATTCTATTTCTTAGCCAATACCAAATGGTTTTGGTGACTGCTGCTATATAATATACCTTTAGATCAGGTACACTTAGACCACCTTCCTCTGAGTTTTTTTTCATTAGTTCCCTTGCAATTCTCGACCTTTTATTCTTCCATATGAATTTTGTTGTTATTTTTTCTAGGTCATTAAAATAGTTTCTTGGGAGTCTGATTGGTATAGCACTAAATAAATAGATTAGTTTGGGGAGTATTGTCATCTTTATTATATTCGCTCGGCCTATCCAAGAGCACTGAATGTCTTTCCAATTATTTAAATCTGATTTTATTTTTGTGGCAAGTGTTTTGTAATTTTTCTCATATAATTCCTGACTTTGCTTTGGTAGATGGATTCCCAAATACTTTATACTCTCAACCTTTGTTTGGAATGGAATTTCTCTTTGTATCTCTTGCTGTTGCATTTTGTTAGTGATATATAAAAATGCCGAGGATTTATGTGGATTTATTTTGTATCCTGCCACTTTGCTGAAATTTTGAATTATTTCTAGTAGCTTTTTAGCAGAGTCTTTGGGGTTCTCTAAGTATACCATCATGTCATCTGCAAAAAGTGATAGTTTAATTTCCTCATTTCCTACTCTAATTCCTTGAATCTCTTTCTCGGCCCTTATTGCCGAGGCTAGCGTTTCTAGTACTATATTGAATAGTAATGGTGATAGTGAGCAACCTTGTTTCACTCCTGATCTTACTGGGAAAGGTTGCAGTTTATTTCTATTGCATATTATGCTTACTGACGGTCTTAAATATATGCTCCTGATTATTCTAAGGAATAGTCCATTTATTCCTATACTCTCAAGAGTTTTTAGTAGGAATGGATGTTGGATTTTGTCAAATGCTTTTCTGCATCTATTGAGATGATCATATGGTTCTTATTAATTTGATTATTAATATGGTCAATTATATTAATAGTTTTCCTAATATTAAACCAGCCCTGCATTCCTGGAATAAATCCTACTTGATCATAGTGTATTATCCTGGAGATGATTTTCTGAAGTCTTTTTGCTAATATCTTATTTAAGATTTTAGCATCAATATTCATTAAGGAGATTGGTCTATAATTTTCTTTCTCAGTTTTCGATCTACCTGGTTTAGGTATCAGTACCAGGACATGGCTCTTTTCAACAATGAAATGATTCAGGCCAGTTCTAATGATCTTGTGATGAAGAGAGCCATCTACATTCAGAGAGGACTGTGGAAACTGAGTGTGCATCACAACATAGCACTCTCACTCTTTTTATTGTTTACTTGCATTTTATTTTCTTTCTCATTTTTTTTCCTTTTTGATTTTTCTTGTGCAGCAATATAATTATATAAATATGTACACATATATTGGATTACTTGCCATCTAGAGAAGGGGGTTAGGGAAGGGGAGGAAATTTGAACCCAAGGTTTTGCAAGGGTTAATATTGAAAAATTATCCATGCTTGTTTTGAAAATAAAAAGCTTTAATTAAAAAAAAAAAAAAAAGGAAATGGTCTTTTTTTGTGAAAAAAAAAGATAAAACTCTAATAATAATTCAAGATGAGTTTTCTTTAAAGGTCAAATTCTGAGCATAGTAACTTAGTTCACTTTAATAAATGTTCATTAAATATATTCTATACTTAAGAATTCTATGCTAGATACTGCCAGAGGTAAGCAAGTCCTGTCCTCAATGAACTTACACTATCTTAGGGAAATAAAAAATGTATAAAAATAACACAAAAGAGTTGAAATAGAGAATGTGCAAAGGAATGAAGAGAAACCTTCTAGTGGAATAGGGGATGGTGATGAAATTGTTAAAGAAGGCTATGTAAACTGGTTACTACTGCTTCCTGAGGGAAATACTTAAAGTTTTGGTAAAGGAAATCCATATCCTATTAAATTTCTCTCATAATAAAAATGTTTAATTGAAATTTCTATAATTGATGAATGACAATAAAATTCTATGTGAAATAAATTACTCTGATGTATTATGACAACTACTGAAACATAAACAGGCCTAAATCCTTATTTGACATCCATCAGTCAGTTTAAAGAAAGGCATATAATTAGACTATCAATATGTACTTTGGGAAGCTAGGTGGCACAATGCTGACCCTGGAGACAAGAAATATCATCTGCCTGAATTCAAATTTGGCTTCAGACACTAGCTATGTTATCCCGGGCAAGTCACTTCACTCTGCCTACCTCAGTTTCATCACGTACAGAATGAGCTGGAGAAGGAAATAACAAATCCCTCTAGTTTCTCTGCCAAGAAAATTCCAAATAGGCCAAAGAGGGTTGGACAATCCTGAAAAATGACTAAAGAACAAAGCCCTATGTATACTCTATATAAGGATGCCACAAGTAGTTCCCAAATGCTTTATGATTTTCAGAAATAAAGGATGGATGAAATATATGCTCTTTTTTTTAATTTCAAAAAGAAAATGCATTTATGTTTGCATGTAAGGCATGTCTTGGGGAGGTATGAGATTATTTAAGTAAAATTTCAAAATCTGAAGGTACAAAGGTATATAAATTTATATTACTTGCCTCCAGGGCAAATTGTGGGGAAAAAAAGATTTTAAAACTATTAAGTAAAAAAAAAAATGAAAACATGACCCAGCATAATTAACAACATCATAGAAAATAAGGCTCCTGGTCATATATATGGTTTCTAACTAATAAAAGGAAATTATTTTTCCCAAGTTGCTTTGGCAAGTAATTGGCAAAGCAGGCATCTGATAGGAGTTTTTTCATCAGGAGAGCTGTTATTATAATGAAATCACAAGTCCAGCTTAAAAAAATAATATAATCTCATTTGACCCTCAGTACAATCCTATGAGATATGTAGTGCAAAAAATATTATCCCCATTTTACAGATGTGAAATAACTTGTTAAATCATAAACCTAATAACTATTGATGCCACGATTAGAATTCAGGTCAGCTAACTCCTTATCTAGTATTTTTTTCCTATAACAAGCTGACTTTCTATGTAAAATAAGTTTAGTGATTAAATCATCTAGCATAATCTCTCCTATAGTACAGAAATCTCTTCTAAGGTATCCATAACTGTTAGTCATACAATCTCTATTAGACTTCTCTGACTGCACAGAGAGGCACAACAGGCTAGTAGAAAGATCATGGCACTTCTGCTTGGAATTAGGAAAGACCTTATATCCCAAAGAGATTTTAAAGAAGGGAAAGGGACCTGTATGTGCAAGAATGTTTGTGGCAGCCCTCTTTGTAGTGGCCAGTAACTGAAAACAAGGAGGATGCCCATCAACTGGAGATTGGCTGAATAAATTGTGATATATGAATATTATGGAATATTATTGTTCTGTAAGAAATGACCAGCAGGATGATTTTAGAAAGGCCTGGAGGGACTTACATGAACTGATGCTGAGTGAAACGAGCAGGACCAGGACATCATTATATACTTCAACAACAATACTATATGATGATCAATTCTGATGGACGTGGCTCTCTTCAACAATGAGATGAACCAAATCAGATCCATTTGTTCAATAATGAATAGAACCAACTACACCCAGTGAAAGAACTCTGGGAAATGAGTGTGAACCACTACATAGCATTTCCATTCCCTCTATTTTTGTCCACTTGCATTTTTGATTTCCTTCTTTTTTTCTAATTTTACCTTATTTCCAAGTCCGATTTTTTTTTTGTGCAGCAAAATAACTATGGATATGTATACATATATTGTATTTAACATATACTTTAACATATTTAATATGTATTGATCTAGCTGCTATCTGGGGGAGGGGGTGGAGGAAAGGAGGGGAAAAGTTGGAACAGAAGGTTTTGCAAGGGTGAATGCTGAAAAATTATCCATGCATATATCTTGTAAATAAAAAGCTATAATAAAAAAAATAAAAGTCTTAATTTAAAAATGGGGGGGGGGAAGGAATTAGGAAAGACCTGAGAGTTCAAATTCCAGCTTCAGCACTTACAAGCAGCATGATCCTGATCAAGCCAATTAACCTCTATGAATCTCAGTTTCCTCACCCTTTATAAAATGGGAATAACACTTGTAACCTACCTCAAAAGGCTGTTGTAAAGAGGAAATGAGATACATAGAACAGTGTATTTAAAACAATATGAAGTCAACTACTATTACAGGGACCTCATTGCTTTAGAAAGCAATTCATTCCACTGTTGGACAGCTCTATTAGTCCCTTTCAACTTTAAGGCTCTAAAATTTAATGGTTTTTCTGAAAAATGTGGTAAAAACAAATTTAAGCCCCTTCACTGAGGATGCTTTCTACCTTGGTCAGTGCTAACTCTCACCCAGAACTGAGAAAAGTGGGCTACTCTCATTTTTAGTTAAAAATGTGTAATTTCCTGCCATAAACCTTCCTGCACAATGGACAACTGAACAAAAAATTCTGTCTTTGGAAATAGTCTGATAAAAAAAATTATTTATTTATTCCCACTGTCTCTCTTCCTAAATATTAATTACAGGTACAACTTCTTCATCACAATATTATAGCATAAGTATTTTCAGCTTAAGGGATCAATACATAGGTTGAGTCAAATCTAATTTTTCTATACTTTTGGAAAACACAGGATCAAAAACTAGTCTAATATGATGGATCAGAGCTGGAAAGGAATCTCAAAAACTATCTAGTGCAAACACTTCATTTTACAAATGGGAAAACTGAGGCCCAGAAACGAGCATGAGGTCGAACTTAACTTAGCCATCTCATAAGCAAGAACTCAATATAAAAAGAAACATAAATAGCTCGGCCAATTATGACAAAGTTGATTAATATGAAGAAGTCAGATTGACTTTGAATTATACAATTAAATAACTAGATCTTTAAAATAGTTTGAAAGAAAAACTGGATGGAAAACCAGATATCCAAACACTTGCCTTGGGGTTTTTTCGGAGGGTTTGTTTTGGCAGCTGGGCACTTGATCTGAGGTTTTTTTCCCTGTTGTTGGGCACATTGTAAAGGACTGAGGCTTTGTAATTGGTCTTCAGCCTCTGGTGCTGGTGATGAGTCAGAATGGTGTTCACCTGGAACAGGAGCAGAACTAGGAGCAGGAACTGAAGAACGATCTGAAGTAGGAAAAAGAAAGAATAAATACATATTTCCTTTCCTTTATGGCATTGCTTCCATTCCTCTCATTTAAATGCATGCAAATAAAATCAGATTTCTCACTTTAATTATTTTTAAATTTCTATATAAAATAACTATTGTTCAAAGGATCACAGGCAGTTTAGAGGAGCTTAGATATCAATTAGTTTTAATTCCTTCATTTTATAAAAGAGGAAACTGAACCAAAAGAAAGAGGGTCTTGCCCATGGTCACACAAGTAGTAGAAAGGATAATAGATTCATATTTAGAGGGGATTTCAGGCCATCTAGTTCCTCCCTAATTTACAGAGGAGGGACTTGAGTCCCAACAGAGCTGAGATCTGAACAGAAGACCTCTGGATCATGTCATAAGTAATTCCATCAATCAATCCAGAGAACAACGTATGGACAGCAAAGTTAATAAAAAACTCACTGGATTTGGAGTCAGAAGACCTGGATGAAAATCCTGTCACTGCTATTTCTTACCTACATAACCTTGAACAAGTCACCTGACTCTGCTCTAAGCAGTAAATCTGTAAAATGAGTTTCTTGACCTTGATAATCAACTTTTCAATCCAAGTTGAAAACCCATGATCTTGTGATCACTATTATTTTAAAAAAAATTGGGAAATTTTTTCCAACTTCATCATAATATATCATAATTATTTTCAGCTAAAAAAAAATCAATCCATAAGTTAGGTCAAATCTAATTTTTCTGTACTTTTGAAAACAGGATCAAAAATTAGTCCATATGATGGATCAATGAGGCTGCCTTGGAAACCAGACTGGATAGTTCGACCAACTAACTACTGGGACAAGCTGTTTGGAAACAAGCTACTATGTTGGGGGGAGGGAAGGAAGGAAATGGTAAATCAGAGGTTTTTATTTAGACATAGAGCCTACAAAGATTTTAGTCTACATAAGGACTAGTCATTTCTACAACAAACAATATATAAATAAACATTCTATCTACATCTATAAACAAACATTACTTTGCACATCTTGCTTAATAAAATGAAATTAATAGCATCTCCTGAAGAATATAATGCTGCATGTGCCTGACATAAGTTCTATTAAGCAAGTGAGACTATTACTCTAATATAGCAAATAATCACTCTAAATAGTATAGTCTTATCCTATATAATAAGTTGTCTTTATGTGGATTTAAAAATTTACATTGATTCTTGATGTACTTTTGCAATAATCACTACGTTCTTCCTAATATAATAAATGTTTCTTTACACAAACTTAAACCTAATTTCAACAAACTTCTGTAATATACTATTATTCTATGAAACTATAATGAATTTTGACACACTCCCCTCTCCTCCCAAAAAAGAAATGTGCATTCAGGAAAGTTTATTTTTGCTGTTTAAGTTACTTTTTAATGCTTTTTCTCCACAATAGACTATCATCATAAAAATAACTCTTAAAAAGGCATCCTGCTTTATGAATTCTTCCCAGACTAATCAGAATAGAGTTATATGGCTTCAAACTCCCTACTGTCCTCTTTGGATGGGTCTTCAAGATAATTGAATATTATGTCACTCAGATGATGAAGCTGAAGTCCTTAGAGGATAAAGGACATGACCAAGGACCCACAGTGAATTACTAGTTGGTTTAGGATTAGAATATGTACCCCAGGCTAGCCCAAGACCCTTTACCCTACCACATGGCTTCCTATTATGAAGAAAGCAGCAGTAAGACAAAGCATAACAGAACTATAGAAATAAGAGGAAAATGCAAACTCCTGTTTGAATGTAAACTCTTTGCATAATGGCATTGTTTCATTTATGGTATTTGTTTCTTCAGCACCGGTCACAGCACCTGGCACATAACAGATTCTTAATAACTACTGGTTAACTTCTTGATAACAAAATGGCTCTGCTTGTTTATGCCCCATGGAGCAGTTTAGTATAGTTTCATTGTTGGTATATGACTTAGACAACAGTCTTGAGAGTAGGGTAACCACTGGTTATATTTAATATAAACTACTTAACAAATAGAGAATTCAGAACAATTCAATTAAATATACATGAAGTACCTACTATTTGTAAGGTACTATGCTAGGCACTCAGGAGAGAAGGCAAAAATGAAATCATCCCTGCTCTCAATAAGCCTTCATTCTATTAAGGGGAATATAACATGTATATGGATATATACAAATATATTTTAATTAGAAAAGAGAATTAATAAGTAGTGGATTCAGGAAAGGAGGTAATAACTGCTTTAAATGTAATCTTGATGTTCTTAAGAGAGCTGAGTAGAGATAGAGAAATTGAAATATGAGGCTGAAGATTGCAACTTATTCTAGAGGCAACATAGAACTATTGCGGATTTCTGAATAGGGTATTGACAAAGTAAAATTGTGTGTTTTGAGAATATTGATCTGGCAGTCATGTGGAGGATGAGTGAAGGGGGAAGAGCCTGGAAGCAGAAAAGATCTATTAGAAAGACATAAAAAAAAAAAAGAAAAAGAAAAAGAAAGAAAGAAAGAAAAGAAAGAAGAAAGAAAGAAAGAAAGAAAGAAAGAAGGAAGGAAGGAAGGAAGGAAGGAAGGAAGGAAGGAAGGAAGGAGGAAGGAAGGAAGGAAGGAAGGAAGGAAGGAAGGAAGGAAGGAAGGAAGGAAGGAAGGAAGGAAGGAAGGAAGGAAGGAAGGAAGGAAGGAAGGAAGAAGGAAGGAAGGAAAGGAAGGAAGAAGGAAAGAAAGAAAAGAAAGAAAGAAAGAAAGAAAGAAAGAAAGAAAGGAAAGAAAGAAAGAAAGAAAGAAAGAAAGAGAGAAAGAAAAGAGAAAGAAAGAGAGAGAAGAGAAAGAGAAAGAAAGAAAGAAAGAAAGAGAGAGAGAGAGAGAGAAAAAAAGAAAGAAAGGAAGGAAGGAAGGAAGGAAGAAGGAAGGAAAGGAAGGAAGGAAGGAAGGAAGGAAGGAAGGAAGGAAGGAAGGAAGGAAGAGAAGGAAGGAAGAAAAAAAGGAAGGAAGGAAGGAAGGAAGGAAGAGGAAGGAAGAAAGAAAGAAAGAAAGAAAGAAGAGAAAGAAAGAAAGAAAGAAAGAAAGAAAGAAGAAAGAAAGAAAGAAAGAAAAGAAAGAAAAGAAAGAAAGAAAGAAAGAAAGAAAGAAAGAAAGAAAGAAGAAGAGAAGAAGAAAGAAAGAAAGAAAGAAAGAAAAGAAAGAAAGAAAGAAAGAAAGAAAGAAAGAAAGAAAAGAAAGGAAGGAAGGAAGGAAGAAAGGAAGGAAGGAAGGAAGGAAGGAAGGAAGAAGGAAGGAAGGAAGGAAGGAAGGAAGAAGGAAGGAAGGAAGGAAGGAAGGAAGGAAGGAAGAAGAGAAAGAAAGAAAGAAAGAAAGAAAGAAAGAAAGAAAGAAAGAAAGAAAGAAAGAAAGAACGAAGAAAGAAAGACATAACACTAGTCCAAGTGAGAAGTGAGAACCTGTACTAGAATAGAGGTTGTATGAATGAAGAAAAGGGAAGAGATGTGAGCAATGTTGTGGTAGAAGCTACAAGATTGGCAACTTTCAATCATACCATTAAATTTTTGACTCTTTATGAGGAATGAAAGAGAAATTTATTGTAAGGTTATGAACTTAGATGTGAAGAATGACGGTGGTTATCTTCAGCTAAAATGGAGAAATGTGAAAGAAGGACAGGATTCAAGTGAAAAAAAGATAAGTTTCATTTTGGAGGCCTTATTTTTTTTTGAGATGTTTTTGAAATACAAAGCAACTAGTAGTACCGGACTTGAGTTCGGGGAAAGAGATAAGGGGTAGATATGTAGATTTGAGAGCTACCAGTATAGTTATTTGAATTCATGAAAGCAGATAAGATTACCAAAGGAGAATAATACAGAGAGAAGGTAAGCCTTCCAAGGCATTCTTCATACCATTGCCCAAATAATATTACATATAGAGGTGTTCAGGTTTCCTCTCCTTTAATTCATTTTCAATGGTTCTTATTGCTTATCAATTAAAATTCAGGCTCCTTTGCCGGACATTCAAGGTCTTCCACTTTTAGATGTTACATTATTTCTATGTTATCTTAGGATCTAGCCAAAATAAGTTACAATCTATGACCCACCTCACCCCTAGGCTTTCATAGTGTTTTTGTGTGTGTATACTCTACCCTACATCTAGAATGCCTTAAAAGCCTTTATATCTGTAGATGAATTGATCATACTTTGGGACCCATATCAAGTTCTACCTTCTTCATAAAGCTTTTCCTGATTCCCTTAATAAGAAACAATCTTCCTTTTCTCAGATCTCAGGTAGTAATTTGTTGGAATCTCACTCAACATATTTACAACATCTTACTTTATATTTAAATTTTATGTGAATGTCACATATTGGCTTGACAAAGCACTTTAAATACTTTGCAAAAGACTTTATATAAGTTATTTTAATTGATCTTCATCTTATGAGATAGATTATATATGAGTTCTTATCATTCTATAGATGAAGAAGGTTTGTCTCTTACAAAATTTGAGCTCAAGTCTTCCTCCAAATTTTTTCTTCTATCCACTTAATAGTGTGCTATTCCTCCTCTGCCAGAATCTAAGCAAACTGATGGCAGAGATAATGTTTTATTCAATTTTGCGCTCTCCACCAGGGAAAAACACAGAGCTCTTCACAATACAGTTAATATTTAGTGAATTTAGTTGAATACTGGATTGAGAACCAAGAAGCTTGTATTTTATTTTCAATTCTGCTACTAATTCACTTTGTGATCGTGGATAAATCAATCACAATCTCTCTAGGCTAAAATTTTCTCATCTGTAAAATAAAGAGATTGATCTAATTGTTCTAAGACTTCTTTGTGTTGAACAGTGTGAGCTGTGGATGTCTAGATGGGAGGGAGGGGGGAGTCAGTCCTTAAATGCCCTAAATGAGCTATGAGAGAAGGAAAAACCAAAAATCCCTCTCCAAAGAGCTCATTTCGGTTTAATGAGTGCAGTGAAGTTTAAGGAAATCTCAGTTTCCACATCTGCAAAATAGAGGGCTGGACTAGGGGATCTCTAAGGTCCCTTCCTGCTAGTTCTTCCTGGAATCTTGATTTTTTTTTTTTAAAGAAATGGAAACATAAATAAATTCCACCCTGTGTAGCACTCAAAGCTATGAGTATGATATGCATTTTATGTGTATTCTAGTATTTTTTTATTTACATTTATATTTATTAGCTTTTTAGATAATTCTAAAGTAATAAATTTCAATTGTTAAAAGATACAGCATTGACACTTTGTAAATTTCACATTTCAAATAGAATCTAACAAAGAATCTATTAATGTTATATAAAGCAGAACCACCACAGGACAGTCAAAACCAGGGACAAACCACTTCCTATGCCTCCATCTCCCACAAGCCTGACCAGCCTAGGCTGACACTACCAGCCTCTGTTTGCCTCAAAGACAGTCAACAACAAAATCCTGTAGTGGTCCAAGCTGCAGATTCCATATATACTTTATCTTTTCAGAACATTTTCTCTCAGCATATTAGAAAATAACGTATCTCAATGTGGGAGGAAAAATCCTGTTCTAGTCTATGTAGGCTCCACCAATAACCCACTTTGTGACTGTAGGCAAGGCCCTCCCCCTCTCTGAACCTCAGTTTCCTCTTCTGCACAATGAGTGCACAATAAATGGCTTCCAATGTGTCATGACACATCTGGCAATCTTTACTTAGAAGGAGCCATTTATATCTGCTGATTTTGAAAAGTCTTGCTACATGTTTAGATTCTCCAGTGCTGTTAAACTAGGTCCCCCTCCTTCTGATGGGGACACATTTTTAAACCTTGCCTGGAGTGCAAGAATTGTTTTACTCCTTTCTATCAATTTGGCACTACTACATCCATAATCTGTATTTTAAAACAGATATAACATGTATAACATATATAACATTTATACATGTTAAAAAAATGTTTCAACAGTCAATTTTTCTTTTCCTCTGGCAATACAATTAATGATTTCTCATTCTCCTTAAATCCCTCCTACTAAAAATTACAAAAACTTGTAGTTAGGAATAAATACAAGCAAAGGAAATTTTAAAAAAAGACTTGCTCGATGGAAAAACATTATTTAGAAAAGTTGTAATTTTGTTATTAGCAAAATTCAATTAATGACACAGTTTTAAAACCTTCTAGGGGAATGAGGAATGAAGTATGGAGGAGTCTCTTAGAACTGCCCAGTCTTATGAATCTTTAAAGTAAGCAAGGGTGAGTCAAGGTCTCTTCAAGCTGAGAGCTTTCACTGCCCAGAGTTTAAGCAAAAACCACTCTTTGTGCATTTATCATCCCTGTATGGCTGGCACTCAGACAGCAGAGCCCTTTCTGATTTATC
Source organism: Sminthopsis crassicaudata (assembly GCF_048593235.1). NCBI lineage: Eukaryota > Metazoa > Chordata > Mammalia > Dasyuromorphia > Dasyuridae > Sminthopsis > Sminthopsis crassicaudata. The sequence continues at coordinate 662,238,019 of NC_133617.1, forward strand.
CAATGTTTCCAGGAAATGTTCATTCATTTCTTTCACTCTGCATACATAGTGATTTGAAAGCCCAAATACTAACTTTTTTCTTGAAGAAAGAGTCTGTTACCTTTCCTCCAGTCTTACCTAAGTTTTGGGAATTCTTTTGCTTAAGCTTATTTTGTATAATTCCTATTCTGAATAAATTAGGGTAAAAGAAGGTCAATGTGATACAGTGGCCAGAATGTAAAATACTCACTGGTTTTGGCATGGAAAAAAATGGTGGGAAGAAGTTACAGGGCAAATGATAGAAACGCTGGACTCCTTGAATTATTACTCAGTAATAAGAGTTGCCACCCAGCTTCCTTAGTAATTTAGTGATTTCTTAGTGATTCTTTAGTGATTTCCTTAGTGATTTCTCCCTTTCTGTCCCCAGTGGGCAACAACCCAGGTCTCAATTCCCAAACACATTCATATGTTCTTCCCTACCTCTGGTAAAAGGACAAGAGATTAAATGGTCAGGGCAGCTTTATCTTTACTTTTAAATTGTCTTGCTTTCTAATATGCAAATGTTTTGCATTAACTTCATATGTATAATCGATATATTGCTTGTTTTCTCAATGGCTGGGGGAGGTACTACAGGTTAAAAGTGAAATGGGAACTCATAACTAAAAAAAATGTTAAATTATAATTATAATTTTTTAACTTTATAAATTGCCTTATTTTTATCTTATACAGTAGTTTTTAAAGAACAGGAATAAGACTCTAGAAACATATATATCAAAAGCAAATCAGTTATCTCTGAGCATCAGTCTCTTCATTAGTAAAATGGGAATAAGTTTGGTGCTATTCTAGCTTCATTATAGGCTCAGTTCAAGCACTACTTCCTACACAAAAAGAACTTTTAACAATTTCCCCTGTTGTTAATATCTCCCCTGTCTCCTAAATTACCCTGTATATAGTTTGTATTAACTTATCTACGAATATGTCATTTTTCCCTAGTAGATTATAAGCTTCTGGAGGATTAGGGTATTTTAAATTTTTATCACTTTAAGTTTAGCACCTAAAACTGTGCCTAACACATAGTAGTAGATACTTAAAATGTTTGTTGAATTACACTGAAACAGAAGTCCAGAGAAACTAAATAGTTTGCTCTGAATCACATGTCTAATAGCCAATCCTGGATCAGAAGCTCAGAACCCAGTTTTCTTTATCACAGTCCAGTGCCTACTATACCATCTAGTCTGTCAGCATACTCATCAGTCGCTTCAGCCAAATACTAATCTCTGAACCTACCCCATTATGAGATTCTGAAAACAGCAGATTATTCCCTTCAAATTTCTTCCTATGTGGCTAGATCATTGGCAGTAAAGAAGCAAAACACATTAAACAACTTCAAGGCAGTAGTCATTTAAGTTAATACGATTTAATTTACTTTAGAGATTTATTCATAGTCTCAGGAAATCCCCATTTTAGCTGGTGACAAGCTGTCACAAAATATGACTCCTGACACATAATTACAACTGAATATATTAAACACAGTCATATTCACAACCACCATTCTGCTGTAAAAAACATTTCAGGGCTTCCTGCCATGGGAGCAACAATGGTGTCACCTAAAGTCTCTAACTCCCAAGTCAACATAAAAAATACTTTTAAAAAAATCCCCATTTGCTACTGTTTTACATGTCATTAAAGACTAAAGAAGGAAAAATATCACTTACAAGTTTTCCATATAGGTTCACATCTTCCCTTCTGATTTGAGCTTCATGCAACAGCAAAACATAACTTCCTCTTTCTAATTTTCGCAACACAGGTCACAAAATGACAGCGCATTTGCATTTCTGGGTGATTACGTGAGCTTGTGACAAACTTCATTTGCTAGGTCTGAAAACACTGCTTGGGAGGGTGGAGATCAGAGGTCATGGCATATTCCTGGCCACACTGGTGCATTAGAGTTCTCCATTAACTTAAAGCAACTTTTTTTTTTTTTAAAAAACGGAAACATTCCTCTAACGGCTTAAAGTTTAACGCAATTTTCTTCAATGAAATTTCTGCCTGGAATTGAATCACTTTAAGCCACCTCTTGTGCTTTTCTCAAGGAAGCTTTTTCTACTGAGATCTAACTATTTGGCCATAACAATGAACTCAGAAGGCTTTTCACAGAGGGACAGTTTCCAGAAGTCCTTTAGATCAACTGAAGAAAAGGAAATCAGCTTAGCTCTGCAAGGACAGGTTAATCAGATACACAAATGCTAACCAGTAGCCAACTTCAAATAGACTGTCTTAACACTGAGGCAAACTCCTGCTTCAAAACAAAAGATAGGGAGAATGACATGGAATAAAGAAAATGTTCTTTTTTTAAGAAAGGAAATGGTTGAACATGACTGAGTGGGTAGAGGGCTGGATTTTATGAGTCAGGAAGAAATGAGTTCAAGTCCTATCCTGATATTTATTAGCTGTGTAACCCTGGGCAAGTTCATTAGCTTTTTGAAACTCAGTTTCCTCATCTCTAAAAAGAGAATGTTTGACTCACTCTTTAAGTTTTCTTCCAACTCTAAATCTATGATCCTTTGACCTAACAATTCTTCCAGAAATGACAATTAGACACTATTTTTGAAGCTTCCAATTAGATAGGGATAATTTCCCATGGTTATGTTCAAAATGCCCATTTCTATGATACTTAATGGTTCAGAAAGCATTTCATGGCAAAAATCCTGGGATGCAGCAAAAGAACTCTAGGAGATGATTATGAACCACTAAATAGAATTTCCAGTCCCTCTAATTTTGTCCACCTGCATTTTGGATTTCCTTCACAGGCTAATTATACATTATTTCAAAGTCTGATTCTTTTTGTACAGCAAAACAACTGTTTGGTCATGTATACATCTATTGTATTTAAGTATACTCTAGCATATCTGACATGTATTGGTTAACCTGCCATCTGGGGGGGGGAAGAGGGGGGAAAATTGGAACAAGGGGTTTGGCAATTGTCAATGTTGTAAAATTACCCATGCAAATATCTGGTAAATAAAAATTATTAATTAAAAAAATCCTGGGATGTTGGGGGGGTGCAAAGATTTGGTGTTCCCATTTTACAGATGAGGAAACAGAGGCTCCAAGAGGTGAAATGATTTGCTGAGGGTCACATAAATAGAAAATGTCAGAAAATAGGTCCAAATCCTCATTGAAATAGTACAGGCAAAAGTATAAGGTGGGTGGATCAAGCCCTAAAAATCTCAAATAGAAAAATATGCTTAGAGAAGGATCAGTGAAACACTAAGAAGAAAAACACCAAGAGTTACTAGTAAATCCCAAACTGAAAAAGAATTAGAGATATTTAATGTCCTCCCCATCCCCCCAAAAAGGTTCTCATTTTGTAATGATTTATCTGTGTACATGTTGTTTCTCCCTTGCGGAACATAAGTTCCTAGAGGGTAGGGGTTTTAAAAATTTTTATCTTTGTAAGCCCAGAATCTGATATTGTATCTAGGACCTGGGATATAGTCAATAAATGCTGGGTATATCAAAATGAATCTGAAACCCAGAGCAATTTAAGTACTCCTCAGCCTCCCCCGCCTGTCTATGGCCCAACTAAGTTCACAGCCCAGGTCAGGATGCTTTGCACCACTCTTTCTGCCACCATGCTCTTCCATGCATCAGTGTGATGTCAAGTCAGATTAAGGAAAAAGGTATGATGAGCAAGGAAATGGCTGTCAAGTGCTCCTTCCTTTATAGCACTAGTCTATTATTAGAATGCTGTACATAGACTGGGTCACTGCATTTAAACAGAAATATGAAAACTTGGAGAAGGTACAACAAGCACAACAAACATAAAGGATTGAAAAGTAAGCACCATGAGGAAAAATAAAAGAACCTGGAATCATTTGCCAAGACGAAAGAAATTAAAGGGATAATTTCATTTCTTCAAACATGGTTTGATGCTTCAAAAGATCCCTTATTTTATTCATGTTGGTATTACATCTACCAGACAACTCAACTCCATCACACCTTGGGAAACGACATGCTTAAGAATCCTTGATTCTAATATTTCTTGCCCTTGTATATAATGTGCAGTTGAACTTCTTGGGACTTGTCTAGGCTCATCCTCAGATGAAAGGTTACAGTTTCTACAAGTTCTTTTCAGTTTATCAAGAACAAGACTTCAAAATAATCTAGTCCAATTCTTTCACTGTACAGAGAAGGAAACTGAGATATAAACAAAGAGGGCATAGAGAGAATTGATGGTGGAACTGGGACTAAAACCTGGGACTTAAGTCCTAGTCTTGAAATCTCTCCACTATATCTCCATTTCCCCAGATAAATTGCAGTTCAATTCAAGTGTCAACTGTATATCTACAAGGCAAATTCAAAAGTAAGTACATAAAAGAGGTTCAACAAGATAGCTAGAGAGATTTTAGGAAGAGAGATTCCTTCCAACTCTGAGGGGGATCAGGGAAGGCCTTCTTCAAGATGATACCTGAGGCAGGGAAGTCTGTTTTTTAACAACTATTTTATGTGCTTTCCAGCCCTGTGACTCAAACATTAAAATTCTTGCATACAACGAATTGATTGTAATAGGTAAATCTTATTAAATAAAAAAGGGTTCTTGGGAGACACTCTATTCCTAATGAAAGAACTTCATACTTGTCTTGATGAAGAATGAAAATGTTACGGATACTAAAATTGATGGAATGACAGTATCCAGTCACTGTGGTATATAAATTGACAGATATATAAGAATATGGAAACAGACTGGGCAATTCATGACCCAATGAAGGGATGGACAGAATTTATTAAGTACTTACTATATACCAAGAATTATGCCAGGGATATACATACAAAAACAATTCAGTCCCTATGCTCAAGTTTACATTCTAACAAGGGAAAGACAACACAAATGGATATTTTGCTTTGGGAAGTCACAGGGAAATTAAGCCAGCAGACCTGCCCCTTCCAGAAGCAATGGAAATATTGATTTGCTTACTATTTACAGAGCAAAAAGGGAAGGAGAAGAGAAAATATAGGATGTAGTATACAAGCAACAGCGGACAATCTGACAAAGAGATAGCCTAAAGAGTTGGGACTGGATGATAAGCATGATCTGAGATTTTTAGGAAGTTAGATATTATATGGACCATACATATCTATGCTGGTTGAATTACCAATCTGAACAAGCTGGTCCCAGAGTGTGGACCTAAAACGGAGTGAATTACATCATCCAGGGCATGGTTTCAAGAGAGCTAGTGGTCTGGAAGAAGCAATGGAAGGATAAATCTCTCTCCCTCTCTCCCTGTCTCTCTCCCTCTCCCTCTCCCTCTCCCTCCCTCTCCCTCCCTCCCTCCCTCCCTCCTTCTTCTTCTTCTCTCTCTCTCTCTCTCTCTCTCTCTCTCTCTCTCTCTCTCTCTCTCTCTCTCTCTCTCTCTCTCTCTCTCTCTCACACACACACACACACACACACACACACACACACACACACACACACACAGAGTCTATATGTGACCATAGCTTCCTGAAATGTAACAGCCTGTGCTATACTGGGTTACACTCTTAAATCCATTTAGCCTAGAATTTTATTTCTGATATTCTTTGGAGGCTTTAATATTCTTCCAAGATGTTAACCTCAAAAGATTTAAGATTGTCCTCTACAAATATCTCCTCTTTGACTTCTATTACATTGTTCTGGCTTTTCTTCTACTTCTTTGATCCCATTTTTTTCATTGGCTCTTCCTCTTCACAACCTCTTACTAAATATTTAAGCCCTTGGCCCTTTGCTCTACTCTCTCAACATTCTCCGTTAGCAATCCCATGTGCTGCTATTATTTCATCTAATATACCTCTATACAAATAACTTCCAAATTTTTATCTCTAAATCCTGACATTTCAACAAAACTCTAACACTATAACTCCCAACTAATGACAGTATACCTTTGTCATTACTCAAACGCAACATAAAATACTCTACAAAACATACTCCTGTCAAAAATCTCTTCTTTTCCACAAAAATCACCCTAGTTCTGGGTCTCATTACTTTATACCTGGACTCAACATCTTATACCCTAAACCAAGATATGGTCAAAATGGATTCATGATATAGACATAAAGGGTGATACTATAAGCAAATTAGGAGAACAAGAGAAAGGGTACCGGTCAGTCTTTGGCAAAGAGGAATTTATGATCAAAGAAGAACTAGAGAACATTATGAAATGAAAGATGGGTAATTTTGATTACATTAAATTAAAAAGGCTCTGCACAAACAAAACCAATGCAGTCAAGACAGAAAGGAAGCAGAAAGCTGGGAAAAAATTTTTACATCCAATGTTCCTGATAAAGGTCTCATCTTTAAAATATACAGAGAATTGACTTGAATTTATAAGAATAAAAACTATTCCCCAATTGATAAATGGTCAGAGAATTTGAAAAGGCAACTTTCAGATAAAGAAATTAAAGCCATTTCCAGTCATATGAAAAAATGCTCTAAATCACTCTTGATTAGAGAAATGCAACTTAAAACAACTCTGAGATACCACCTTACACCTCTCAGATTGGTTAAAATGACAGGAAAAGATAATGATAAATATTGGAGGGGATGTGGGAAAACTGGGGCACTAAGGCATTGTTGCTGGAGTTGTGAAAGAATCCAACCATTCTGGAGAGCAATTTGAAACCATGTCCAAAAGTCCATAAAACTGAGCATACCTTTTGATCACTATTGAGTTTATATACCAAAGAAATCATAAAAGAAGGAAAAAGACCCACATATGCAAAAACAACTCTTTTTGTAGTAGCAAGGGATTAGAAATTGAGTGGATGCCCATCTATTGGGGAATGGATGAATAAGTTATGGTATATGAATGTTATGGAATATTACTGTTCTATAAGAAATGATGAGCAGGCTGATTTCAGAAAAGCCTTTAAGACTTATATGACCTTAAAGAATGAGATCATAAATAGATTAGAGGAAAGGGAGGACAGTCTACCTCTCAGACCTGTGGAGAAGGAAGGAATTTATGACCAGAGGAGAACTAGAGATCATTATTGATCACAAAATAGAAGATTTTGATTACATCAAACTAAAAAGTTTCTGTACAAACAATGCTAATGCAAACAAGATTAGGAGGGAAGTAACAAATTGGGAAAATATTTTTACAGTTAAAGATTCTGATAAAATATTTCCAAAATATATAGAGAACTGACCCTAATTTATAAGAAATCAAACCATTCTCCAATTGATAAATGGTCAAAGGATATGAATAGACAATTCTCAGATGATGAAACTGAAACTATATCCACTTATATGAAAGAGTGTTCTGATCAGAGAAATGCAAATTAAGACAACTCTGAGATACCACTACACACCTGTCAGATTGGCTAAGATGACAGGAACAAATAATGATGAATGTTGGAGGGGATGTGGGAAAACTGGGACACTGATACATTGTTGGTGGAGTTGTGAAAGAATCCAGCCATTCTGGAGAGCAATTTGGAACTATGCCCAAAGAGTTATCAAACTGTGCATACCCTTTGACCCAGCAGTGCTACTACTGGGCTTATATCCCAAGGAATTACTAAAGAAGGGAAAGGGACCTGTATGTGACAAAATGTTTGTGGCAGCTCTTTTTGTAGTGGCTAGAAATTGGAAGATGAATGGATGTCCATCAAATGGAGAATGGTTGGGTAAATTATGGTATATGAAGGTTATGGAATATTATTGCTCTGTAAGAAATGACCAGCAGGATGAATTCAGAAAGGTTTGGAGAGACTTACATCAACTGATGCTGAGTGAAATGAGCAGAACCAGAAGATCGCTGTACACTTCAATGCTGTATGAAGATGTATTCTGATGGAAGTGGAAATCTTCAACATAAAGAAGATCCAACTCACTTCCAGTTGATCAATGATGGACAGAAACAACTATTCCCAGAGAAGGAACACTGGGAAGTGAATGTAAATTGTTAGCACTACTGTCTATCTACCCAGGTTACTTACACCTTCAGAATCCAATACTTAACGTGCAACAAGAAAATTGGATTTACACATATATATTATATCTAAGTTATACTGTAACACATGTAAAATGTATGGGATTGCCTGTCATCTAGGGGAGGGAGTAAAGGGAGGTAGGGGATAATTTGGAAAAATGAATACAAGGGATAATGTTATAAAAAAATTACTCATGCATATATACTATCAAAAAAATTTTATAATTATAAAATTAAAAAAAAAAGACTTATATTACTTGATGATGAGTTAAGTAAGCAGAACCAGAAGAACATTGTACACATTAACAGCAAGATTATGTGATTATCAACTATGATAGCTTTGGCTCTTTTCAGCAATACAATGATCCAAGCCAATTCCAACAGACTTGGGATGGAAAATACCATTCGCATCCAGGGGGAGAGCTACAGAAACTAAATGCACATTGAAACATACTATTTTCACTTCTTTTGGTTTGTTTTTTTCTTTCTCATGATTTTTCCCTTTTGTTCTGATTTTTCTTCCACAAAATGACTAATATGGAAATATGTTTAAAATGATTGTACATGTATAAACAATATTAGATTGTTTATGATCTTAGGAAAGGACAAGGTAGGGAAGAGAAGAGAAAAAATTGAGACTCAAAATCTTACAGAAATGAATGTTGAAAACTATCTTTGCATGTATTTGGAAAAACAAACACTATTAAATTCAGAAATAAATAAATTTTTAAAAATTTGTTAAACTCTTATACCTGGTCTCCATGGCTTCAGTTTCCTTCCCTGCCCCCAGATAATCCATCACTGCTTTCTTAAGGTTATTATTTATTTTAAAAATTTCCATGGCTCTCTACTGGATCAAGTTTATAGTCATCAATCTAGCATGCAAATCACAATCTGATCTCACTATTTTGCAAATTAATATCATATCAAAATATCAAATCAAAGCCTTTATTCATGCTACTTTCCCAAACCAGAATGCCATTCCCCTTCTCTTCTTTATTCTAGTGCATCATCTACTTTTCAGGTCAAGCTCAAGCCCCACCTCCTCCATAAAACTTTCCCTAATATTCCAGCTCGGACTCTTCCCTCCTTTTAGTGCCTTGTTATGAATTGTCTCACTTGTCGTCTGTTCCACATAATTTAACACCATCAGATGATGACACAAAGAAGTTAAATGACTTTGCCCAGAGGGACAGAGCTCTTTGCAGTCGGAGAAAAAATGCTAGCGGTAGTCTCCTAACTTCAGATTCAAGATTCTTCCAGTTACATAATTCTATTTCTTCAATGTTATTGTTTAGTTGTTTCAATCTCGCCTGACTCTTCATGATCCCATTTGGGGTTTTCTGGGCAAAGATAATGGAATCATTGACCATTTCCTTCTCCAGTTCATTTTACAGATGAGGAAACTGAGGCAACCTTGCCTAAGATAACACAGCTAGTAAGTGTCTGAAGCCATATTTGACATTAAGATGAGTCTTCCTAACTCTAGGCCTGACAGTCTAACCACTGCACCATCTAGCAGCCCCCTTTTCATCATTGCTCCCTTAATAGACACTATTTTGCTCTCTGATGTTTCACGTAAGTCTAATCTAAGCTTAAAGGCAGGGACCAGGTCACCATCATCATCATTATCATGATTATTACCATCATAAACCTAACACACACAGTTCTTTCAAGTTTAAGAAAAATATTTTTCTACTAAATCTACTGATGATCCATTTAGGGAAGGCAGGGTATGTGTTCTCTCCATTTTTCAGAGGAGTAAAAAACACTCAGTATAATTTAATGGGGGTCATATATGGGGTCTTCTTTCTACTCTTAAAGTGGCTTCTTTATTTTATATCTTTGTCTATTTTAATGGAAAGAAGATTGTGTTTAGAAATAGCAAAGACCTAAGTGACATCTCATCATTGACATTCACAAACTACTTTTCTCACCTACTTGAGCACATGTGAACATGAGAAAAAAGGAGATTACATGTAATCATTTTGTTTTAAAGCAGAAAAGTAATGTGTAAATAAGACTTTTAATTGTGACATAGTATTGTACATAAAGTAGATTGTTCTACAATAAATAAATACACATTTTATTCCATTTTCTCCTTTGACTCTTCCAATAATCCTATAAGGTAGACAAAGCAGTTTATTTTGCCCATTTTACAGAGATATTATAAATCTGCCTTTCCACAATGTCTTGTGCAGGTGGATCCAAAGTAAGCTCTCAATTCTTATTGCCTGATGGTTTGAATGCATTAGCAAAAGATAAGTGTATATTCACTGGGAAATTCTACCAAAAATGTCAATGGTAATTATTCTTCTACATGCCAATAATAATGTGCCTGGGGCTCCCAATTAAAATAGTCACAACTCTCAAGAATAAGTTTATGCTTCTTAAGACATAATAAAGATACTTGGAAACAAAAATTTCCATGCACTGAATTTCATATAGATTGGGGAAAATAATAGAATTTTGAGAGGATGTGAGGTGTCAATCCCACATAGCTCAGGGATGGAATATAGGACTCACTATAGACTAGTCCCTGAAGATGGCCTGGGCTAAAAAGGCACAACAAAATTCTGGGCATTTCTAAGAAAGAGACAAGCAATCACACAAAAGACACTTTCTCTTTGTACAAAGCTCTGGCACAGTTGCCCTTGGAACTCTTTAAACAGCTCTGGTCTCTAAGCCACAAGACAGATGTAATGAAGCTGAAAACAAAATAATTAAGGGAATTGGGACATGGGGGTGGGAGCTGCATGAGAATAGACTGGGGAGATGAGCTCTCTTCTGTGTGAAAAGAGCAGAGCTGAGAGAACAAGACTAAAGTTCATAGAATCATATCATTGGCTTTCCTAAAATGTAGTGCCCAGAACTGGAAACAATTTTTCAGATATATTCTGGCTTACTTTAAGTAAGAGGTAAAATTATCTTCTAAGAATTAAGATTAGGGGTTAAGAGCATCAGAGGCTTTTGGAGAAAAATTGTGGTGGGGACTTTTCTTTTTTCTTTTTTTGTGCAGCAGTCAGTGTTAAGTGACCTTCCCAGAGTCATATAGCTAATAAGTGTCAAGTGTCTAGCACTTGATCAGTGCTTTACCCACTGTGCCATGTAGCTGCCCTGGGAGTTTTCTAAAGAAGCAATAAGAAATGATTCCAAGGTTTGGCCTGTCCATGGTAAAGGTCCAGTGAAGTTTTACACATTATTTCATAGTAAGCCAAGACTGACATGATAACAATGTATTTGGGAAGCAAAATTTCATAAGTTGCAAGCATGTCAAATTGTCATTTAAAACTGGAACAGACTTTATAGAGATCAACTAGTGTAATGTCTTCATGTGCAGTAAGGAAAAAAAAGGTACCTAGAGTTAAAATGGTTTATTACAAGTCAAATAGTTATTAAGAGGCAAAGCATGGATGTAACTCAAGTCCTCTGACTCCAAATCCATACCCACTATGTCCATATATTTTCACTGCTCAGTTACACTATTTTAGGAATAAGGTAGCAGAAGGTCAAGGAAAATTACTTGTATCAAATGGTTGTAGGGGCAACTTGAAAATAGCTGATCATGGAGATCAAACTAGGCAAGGAGTCAGCTACATCACTAGGAGGTACAAAGAATAGAGCACAGGAGCCAACTGGAACACTGGACACAGTAATGGTGATTCAATGTTATTCAAGGCAATTCCAATAGACTTGGGATGGAAAATGCCATCTTCATTCAAAGAGAAAACTATAGATATTGAATGTGAATTAAAGCATAGTATTTTTGTCTTTTTGTTTGTTTGCTTGTTTCTTTCTCATGGCTTTTTCCCCCTTTTGGTCTGATTTTTTCTTGCACAACATGACAAATATGTTTAAAAGGATTGTACATGTTTAACCTATGTCAGATTGTTTGCACCTTGGGAAAGGGGGAGATAAGAGAAAGAGAAAAATTTGGAACACTAAGTTTTACAGAAATGTATGTTGAAAACTATATTTACATGTATTTGGAAAAATAAAATACTATTTAAAAAAAAAGATTATGTAACAATAGATTACTTAGTTTTCAGCAATATAGTGATCCACGACAATTTCAATAGACTTGGGATGGAATATGTCATCTACATCCAGAGAGAGAAATATGGAGACTAAATGCAGATAAAGCATACTATTTTTACCTTTTTGTTTGTTTGCTTTTTCTTTCTTATGTTTTTTTCCTTTTGTTCTATTTTTTTCACAACATGACAAATATAGAAACATTTAAAATGACTCTACATGCATGACCTATATCAAACTATTTACTGTCTTGAGGAGCGGGAAGGAGAAAAATTTGGAACTCAGGATCTTACAAAAATAAATTTTGAAAACTATCTTTAAATGTAATTGAATAAATAATATAGTACTGGAGGGGAGAAGGTAGGAAGAAAGCTTGAGTTGGAATCCTACCTCAGACAATTATTAGTTGTGCAATCCTGGGCAAATCATTTGACTTCTATCTATCTCTGTTTTGCAATTTTCTATAAAATAACAGCACCTACCTTACAGGATTATCATGAGGATAGAATTAATTAAACTATATAAACTGCTTTGCAAACCTTAAGGCACTGCATAAAGGCTAGCTATTACTATTAAGAGAAGCTGTTAGACTGGATAAAGTAGAAGGACGATTAAGCAAATGAAATTCCCAGTGTGAGTAATACTTCAGTATATTTGAGACAGAGGTGATATAGAAAGGAAGGTACAATTGAGACAGTATCTCTTAATGATTATGTCCATGAGCAATTTGGAACTATGCTCAAAAAGTTATCAAACTGTGCATACCCTTTGACCCAGCAGTATTACTACTGGACTTATATCCCAGAGATCTTAAAGAAGTGAAAGGGACCTGTAGGTGCAAGAATGTTTGTGGCAGCCCTTTTTGTAGAAGCCAGAAATTGGAAACTACGTGGATGCCCATCAATTGGAGAATGGCTGAATAAATTTTGGTATATGAATGTTATGGAATATTATTGTTCTCTAAGAAATGACCAGCAGGATGATTTCAGAAAGGCCTGGAGAGACTTATATGAACTGATGCTGAGTGAAATGAGCAGGACCAGGAGATCATTGTATATTTCAACAGCAATACTATATGATGATCAATTCTGATGGACATGGCCCTCTTCAACAATGAGAAGAACCAAATCAATTCCAATGGAGCAGTAATGAACTGAACCAGCTACACCCAGCAAAAGAACTCTGGGAGATGACTATGAACCACTACATAGAATTCCCAATCCCTCTAATTTTGTCTGCCTGCATTTTGGATTTCCTTCAAAGTCCGTTTCTTTTTGTTCAGCAAAACAACTGTTTGGATGTGTATACATATATTGTATTTAATTTATACGTTAACAGATTGAACATGTATTAGTCAACCCGCCATCTGGGGCGGGGGGGAAATTAGAACAAAAGGTTTGGCAATTGTCAATGTTGTAAAATTACCTATGCATGTATCTGGTAAATAAAAACTATTAAAAAATAATTATGTCCGTATCTTAGCCAGACATGTACAAGAATAATATAGATCAGATATGGTGTTTAGTGAGACCAAGAAAAATGTGGAACTATGAAGTTAAAGAATTTGATGGGTCACCAGCACAGAATACAGAATCTTAATGGTAGGGCTAAGAGACTTTTAATGGTTTATCTCACTCTTCCTGTTCATCTCTCCCCTATTTCACAAATACAGGAAAAGAAAGAGACTCAAATAAGGTTGAACAATGGAGTTACCAGCAGAACTAGCAGTAAAACTCAGATCCCTTTGTTGAATTCTTTCCATTATATGATTGCTGTCTCTTAAGTTGGTCTGACTTTCCAACAGCTATTTGGGTCAAGTTATGAAGCCCCAAAAAGATTAGGCCTAGTGCTCACAAAGTATCAGAGAAACAACCAAGAATAGCTGATCTAGTTGTTGGTTTCCTATATCTACTATGCTATCACCAGGGATGGCACTGGGGGACAAAGCAGAGAGACAAAGACTGTAATTTAAGTGCAGAACATGTTTAAGAAAGTGAAAATCAAAAAACTAAGAAAGGAATCAGAGACATTAGCACCAATGATTTAAATAGAATGATATTATAGAAAGATGATATCGATTCCAAATGATGAGAGACAAAGTGAGTAGTGAGCAAACTAATACTGATATGCTGAAGAAGAAAATTTCTACAATAGAATGGAGCCAAAAGTTTTCCTGGGCTGTAAAAAAATTTTTTTAGGAAATTCAGAATATCCAGGTCTTAGATGTAAAGCAAATTGAAACTCAATTAGAAGAGAAACAAAGCACAGATGGTACAACAGGAAATTAAACCATTTTCTTGTCAAATATACTCCAAGACAGACCAAAGAAAGACCAATCAGCTCTAAATTCAATTCTATGCAGGCAAATGGATGTGGTCAAAACTATAATCAAGAAAGGTCACCTCTTCTTTTGGAACAGTAAAAAAAAGGCTCAATAGTTAAGTGGATAAAATAATTCCTCTTTAGGGATATTACAAGGTGTATCACAATAGTTTCTTTCAATCAGGTTTGTATTATAATGGTGCCAACCCTTGGAAGGAATTAAAACCTGGGCTGAAATGGTGGGAAAATATATCAGAAACAACAGATCCTAGAAATGAAAAAGAAAAAAACGAAAAGAGCCAATACAATCTTAAATAGCAAAAGTGTCCAGGAGGAGAGGTAAAGAAGAGGGAGAGAAATACTATATGTTATATGATTTAGTATCCACTCATCTGTTCATATAATCAATCCATTTGTCAATTCATCTATCCTGGCTTGCTGTCCACCTAGCTATGTGTCTATCTACTTTGAAAATAAGCAACCAGCATCTCAGAACCTTAAAAGTCAAAATTATTTCCATAAGAATTATTGTCTAGTCACATCTCCCTAATTTTGTACTTGTATATAATATATGATAGAGTGAGAGAAAGACAGAGGAGAGACAGAGGAGAGGAGAGGAGAAGAGAGGAGAGGAGAGGAGAGGAGAGGAGAGGAGAGGAGAGGAGAGGAGAGGAGAGGAGAGGAGAGGAGAGGAGAGGAGAGGAGAGGAGAGGAGAGGAGAGGAGAGGAGAGGAGAGGAGAGGAGAGGAGAGGAGAGGAAAGACAGAGGAGACAGGGCAGGGGAAGGGAGGAGAAGAGAGGGGAGGGGAAGAGAAAGGCTTCTTTTTACAGTGGTCCTCAAACTTTTTAAATAGGGGGCCAGTTCACTGTCCCTCAGACTGTTGGAGGGCCGGACTATAGTAAAAACAAAAACTCACACTCTGTCTCCACTCCTCAGCCCATTTGCCATAACCGGGAAGGCGCATAAACGTCCTCAGCGGGCACATCTGGCCCATGGGCCATAGTTTGAGAATCCCTGTTAGAATATAGGCTTTTACTTAGGACTTAAAAGAAATAAGAGAAGCCAATAAATAGAGATTAGAAGGAAGAATATTCTAAGCATTGGGGCTGCCAGAAAAAAATGCCTGAAACTGAGAGATACTGTCTTATTCTTGGAACAGTCACAAAGTCAGTGTTACTAATAAAAGAGGATATGGTGAAAAGTAAGGTATGAGAAAACTAAAAAGTTTAGAGGAGGCTAGGCTATGAAAGTCTTCTTTCTAAACCTCTTCTCTCGACTTCCCTCCCTTTCCCCACAACAAGCTCTCTTGAGTACAAGGAAGATGTCATTTTTCATCTTTGAAATTCTAACACCAAGGGCAGGATCTTGTAAATAGTAGGTATTTAAAAATTATTCATTAAAAAAATTTACTATGTGCCTATTTATGTACAAGGCATTGAGTGCTGGAAACAAAAAGACAAAAATGAAACAATCTCTGCTTTCAAGGAGTCTATATTCTAATAAGAGACTAAGGCGGATATGATGTACACAATTAGATAAATATAAGATAAACTGAAAAAAAAAAGCACTAACATTCAATGAATTAACAAATTATTTTTTTTATTACTCTAGATTTATGTGACAGTTGGGGCTAAGTAACTTGCCCAAGGTCACACAGCTAATAAGTGTCAAATATCAGACCATATTTAAATTCAGTTGCTCCTAACACTACAGCCAGTGCTGTGTCCACTGTACCACCTAGCTACCATAGGAATGGTTTTGAGAAAAAGGTAACATTTCAGCTGAGCCTTTAGGGAACCTAGAGATGCTATTCTAGTTCAAGCCCTCATCACTTCTCACCTGGACTTTTGCTATAGACTCTTAATAGCTTACAATTCTACTTCAATTCCTCAAATATATTCTCCACATGGATACCAAGTCAATATTTCTGAGACAAAACTTTCCATCAAGGGAGTAAAAGTAGTTCATCTCACTTTACAATGCTCATGATGAGCAAAGCAAAAAGACTACATGATGATAGTTGTGGTTTATCTGTCAATATCTATTCCAAAGGATGATGAAATACACAAGGAATGTAATAAGATCAACCAAATCATGTCAGCATATACCTTAATATTTTGTGGCTTTAATGCAAAGTATAGTGGATGATGATGAAACATTTTATTAGAAAATGTGGTTCTGCAAGCAAGATGTTTTCAGAAAAACCCAGAAATACTTACATGAACTGATCAAAGTGTAATGAACATAACTAGGAGACATTGTACACTGTAACAGCAATACTGAATAATGATAAATTGTGAACGATTTAATTATTCTTGACAATACAATGATCCAAGATAATTCTGAAAGATTTATAATGAATCCACTTCCAAAGAAAGAACTAATGTAATCTGAATGCAGATAGAAACATCATTTTTTTAAAACTTATTTTATTTTTCTTGGGGGGTTTTGGTCTGTGTTTTCTTTCACAGCATGACTAATATGGAAATATGTTTTGCACATATATAATTTATATAAAATTGTTTACTTTTTCATTGAGAGGAAAAGGAAAGGAGAAAATATGAATTTTAAAAAATTTTTAAATTGTGTCAAAAATTGCTTTTACATGTAATTGAGAGGATAAATAAAATATTTGAAAAGAGGAAAATGTGGTTTAGGATTAAGAAACAAAAGAAACCAGAGGTTGACCATAAATAAATCTACATTTCATAGATACCTTCTTCAACAAGAGAATTAGGAGGAACAGATATGGTAATGGATGGATCAGCATCATACACACATACACACACACACACACACACACACACACACACACACACACCCCTCAACGGACTAGAAATAACTAGTTATCAATATGAGTCATTTATAATTCAGCTATCTGTGTACAAATAATTGATTAGATAAAGCAAAGATCCCAACTGGAAAAAAGAAAAAAGAAATACTTCATGCAATTACAATAGCTGCAACTTGACATCTTAAAACATGAAAATGCCTAAAAACAGAGACAAGGAAAAGAGAACATGGATTGTCACCATTTTCTGTAGAAATTTTTAAAATGGTATTGATGTGGAGAGTGCTCCATTGTAACAGATTTTTTTTAAAGAGAAAGTAATTCAGCAGAACCAACATGTGTCTAATAGAATATGCAATATTTCAAACCCATAGTTCCTCAACTCTTTCTCAGATATTTGACAGCTTCAAGATAATCATCACAACAAAGAGATAGAGAGAATCCAGAATCCACTACAACCAGCAAACATCTGATCTTCTTGCCATACAGGAAAATATAACAATCAAGAGAAACACAAGTTTAGCATATATATTCATTTGCAAAACCTTACAGAAGAGAGTAGTGGAAGATTATAAATAACAGTCTCATAAATATTGAGAGGCAGTAGAGGGGGAAAATGAGTTTGAAGAAAGCTTGGCATAAGACCTCTAATTTAAGCCAAATCACCCCCAAAAAGTTTTCAGATAAAATTTTTAGGAGAAACAAACAAAAAAGACAAATAGGAAATGCATCTGTTAACATTTCTCTATCAATTTATTTTCTTCATTAATGACAATGTACATAATAGTATCCATTGAGATACAAGTTGATATGAAAAACACATATATAACTATGGTAGAAATGTAAAATTGAAAGCAGCAAAAATGCAAAGAATATAAGATCCCACTAAGTTTATTGTTAATTACTTTAGAAAGCATTAAATTTGGTAGAGGAAAATGCAAAGATTCTTCTCCAATGAGATATCTCCCATTAAAGTGTTAAAATCTTACAAGATTTTTTGATAGGCAAATAGTCTATCAATAGAGCTAAATAGGGGCAGCTAGGTGGTGTAGTGGATAGAACACTAGCCCTGAATTCAGGAGGACCCCAGTTCAAATCTGGTCTCAGACACGTAACACTTCCTAGCTGTGTGACCTTGGGCAAGTCACTTAAGCCCAGCCTCAGAAAAAGAAAAAAAAAGAATAGCGCTAAATCTATTACCAATAGTTAACTTTATTTGGCAATACTTCATTTATCAATATAAAACACAGCAGTTTGCTTTTATTTTTCATTTTATTTATTTTTAAACAATTGTATTTAAAAATTTTAGTCCTAAATTCTAGCCCTTTCTCCTTCCTCTTCCTAAGATGGTAAGCAATCAGATATAGGTTATGCTTGTGCAATTATGGAAAATATTTTCATACTAATCATTTAGTACAAGAAGATTCAAATAAAAGAAAAAAATGGAAAAAAGTAAAAATAGCATGCTTCAGTCTATTTTCAATCAATATCTGTTCTTTCTCTGGAGATAGATAATATACTTCACTAGTTCTTTGGGATTGTCTTGCATCATTTTATAAGCACAGCATTTTTGTTAAAAGGAATTATATATAATTTCTTGTCAAAGGTATCTGTCAATGTCAGAGAAAATATCCAAGACAAGAGTCCAACTGGAAAAGGAATTTTTACTATGATTTATATTACCATACAATATAAACCGTATGTTATATGGTTTACTTGGTTAGAATCCAACCTGTAATTCGTACAGGAAAAGGCAAGTTAATGAAGAATACCTGTGTCAATACTGTGATTTGCAACTGAACAGATAGGTTCCTTGATACTAATATCACTGAGCCCAGAATTGAAAAGAGAAAGAGAAAAGTCTGAATTTCACATTATTTTCCATAATACGAAACTATTTTTTAAACAAAAATTCATATTCTTTCTGTAGCAGTGAATTATCTTAATCTTTGAAGCATCAAAATTTCAGATTACCCAAAAGGGCAACAGTGAGACATGAATATGTAGATTTCATCATATAACTAATAATGGATTGTGAACAAGAAGTGATTTAAAAGATATACAGGAAATGTATTATTGGAAAAGGAAATTAATTGTTCACATAATTATATTAGTGAGGGATAACAAGTGAATGCACTGATATCCATACAATGTTCAGAGACCTAGAGGAAGGCCTCTAAAATGAACTTCTGGAAGATTCCCAGAAAGATATATACATATAAAGTTGTACAGAATGAAAAGATATGAATGGGTTCCAAAGTTCAACAGTAGAGAAAGGGAACAAAAACAGCAATTAGATTATCGACCCACTGATCAAAACATTAGCATGACTATGTTCTTTAATACTATGCACTTGCTCAAGCACAAACACATTGTTAGTTCGTATTCAATAAACTCTGTGAGGTAATCTCTAAGATCTCTTTCCATTCTAAGTCTTAAAAACAAGAGTTGCTTCCATTCTCTAAGAGCATTCAATTCCCTTATTGGTAGGACTGGATCCTACCTTCCTGATTTTCCTACATTGTCAGTTACCAACATTGTTTCAATTACACAGGTTTGAAATCTGAGTCACCTTTGATTCTTTTCTTTACCTTCCCATGCCCAATCTAATCATCAAGACCAGCTGATTCTTCCTTCACAATATCTTTTACCTATTTCCTTTCCATTTCACCACCATAACCTGAGACACTCTTCATTACTATACACCTACAGGTCACTAGGCTTCTAGCATATCTCCCCTTTCTTTAATTCAGTCTTTATATGCTGCCAGCTTTTGACATTTTAATGGATCCATGATGATTATGAAGTGGACAGTATCTCTAATAATGCAGTTTGCAGTTCATACTTGCTATCTTATCCCATGAAATTCTTCATGTTCTTTCACAGATCCATCCTTATTCCAAACTATTTCCCACTATAATTACAGCTAAATTGATCTACACATTCTATAAAGATACCTTATTTGTTCCCCAGCTTTAACTTTAACATAGCCATATTCTCCTGGGTTGTTCTCCCTTTTCTCTTCACTTAATAATTAAGAGGCCATCCCTTCAAGGTCCAAATGAATTACTATCTTCCATAGAAACTCAAAGTCAGAAGGGACCTCAAGATCAAGTTTTTCTAATCCTAACCTGAATCTGTAACTGCTCCAGAACACTTTTCAAATACCCTTACCACTTGAAGATTTCCACTAACGAACTCACTATGGTCATTCATAGACTATTTAAAATTCACCTAACTTTTAAATCTACCCATCAGTTCCAGATCCAAGCAAAAAAAAAAAAAAACAAAACTAAATCCCTCCTCTATGAAAACTTGACCCAAATTTACTGGACCCAAAATTTTTCCCTCTTATGAATTCTCCTAAGCTCAGTATCTACACCATTTATTTGATACTTGAATATATGGGACATCATACAAACATTTGACTTTTCATATGTAAATCTTGGGTGCTCAGTTGCCTTTTATGTCTTTATATTGCATGGTATTATGTTCACAGTAAATGCTAAATAAATTTTTATCCTCTGAATAAATGAAAACATGACCAAGACATACCTGTACATATCAAAATGCTAAATTGTCTTTGGTGGGGGGGAGGTGAAAGGAGAGAAGAAAAGGGAAAATTTGGAACTCAAAATTCTATTTTAAAAAAATGAATGTAGGGGCAGTTAGATGGCACAGTGGATAGAGCACTGACTCTGAAGTCAGGAAGATGAGTTCAAATGAGGCCTCAGACACTTAACATAATACTACCTGAATAATTCTAGGCAAGTCACTTAATCCCAACAACAACAACAAAAAAAAAAAAGAATGTAGTTTTGGGAAAAGAATACTATTTGAAAGAGAAAAGAAAACATACCTAAGATTGTAAACTGCTTTCAACACAGTACTATAAATTAAAGATCAAACTGAAGAATAAAATAATGTCCACACCTGGAAAATGCTATATACCAGTGACGGTTTCTATCAGTCTTAGAGAAAAACTTTTAACATATACCAAAATCTTGCTCCCTGGAGAGCACCCTTATATACTAATTAACAAGAAAGGGGGAAAGGGAACCAATATATATATATATATATTTCAGGTAATATAAAAAATAGGATATGAAATCAATAGCCACAAATTCCACAGAGAATCAAAGATCTTAAGGAGCAGATATAGAAGGAATAGGTCATGTCAAACAATCTCTATGACAACACATTTAAATAATATTTTAAGGTTTACAAATTAGTGAGTGGTTAGTGTATTATGCAAGTAGCCAATTTGCATAATTGCAAACAGAAGATGTGGAAGGGACCCTTTGGACCAACTATTTTAATCTTTTTACTTTCATATATGAGGAAACTGAAATAGGATGACCAAAATAACAAAAATAAAGGTGGCAAAGTTGAAATTAAAATCTACGTCCTTTTCCACTAAATCAAATTCTTCTTTCATTGTATCACATTGTTGTTGTCTGTTTTAAGTGCTCATTGTCAAAGAAGTCACCAGAACTCACAGAATCTCCTGGTTTCAAGTCTATCTATCAGTCTTTTCAAGACTTAGATCAGAGCACTATTAACTATCTGCTGAATTTGCATCAACTGTGAACTCTTGTACATCATCACATCTGGCTTCTTAAGCAGTTCCCAACAGCATCATCTATTAGCCATATTTAACATAAGTGACAAAGATCCACTAATAATAGGTATTCTGGAACGCAGCCAAACTGCCAGTGTGGAAGCTGAGCTTTCTGCAACATGGTCCTGCTAGCTCAATTGGCACAGAAAATGAGAAGCCAATGAGATAATGATGTAAAATGCTTTAATCATAAAGCACAATACAAATTCACGTTGCCATTATTGTTATTATTACTGCTACAGCAGGATTCCCAACAGCTGCATGTCTGATGGGGGTGGGGAGTTGATATGTATATGTGTTGAGAGAAGGGGAAATGAAGAGCAAAATAAGAGAAGAAATCTTTTAAGGAGTCATAGGGATTCAACAAAAAAGAAATATAGATGAACAGGTCTGCATATCCCCTGGTTATGTAGGATATTCCCTCTTCTAATCCACTGCCTCTTTCCTCCTCCTCAGGCTTACCTTTGAGGGACAAGACATGAAGATTTGGGAGGTAATGCTGTCTGCCATGTGACTGATAGAAAGGGGATAACAGAAGTACAAATTTCAATTGATGACAGGTCAAGCTTCAAACTATAGTGTGCTATGAGGTCCTCTTCACAGTTTTGTTTCTTGGTATTATGGCAAAATGGAAGAATATTGACTTTTAAATAAGAAGCTCTGGGTTCAAATCCCAGCTCTGTTACTTTCTACATGTGTGGTTAACTCTTAGGTCCTTATGTTCTACAAACAAGGGGGTGTACTAGGGCCCCTTCCATTTCTAAATCCTATAATCCTTTCTCTTCATCTGGGAAAAGGTAGTATCAGCTATTATACCAAAGCATCTAATTAGTCAAACAAAAACAGCAAATTTTCAGGTCTTGAGTCACAGGATCTGTCCTGAACTATGGCTCCCAGGCCAGAATCCCAAATCATTTGGCTAAGTTAACTTTACAGAATGAAACTAGAAAAACACTGTGGTATGGTAAGTAGATCAAGGGTTATATTTAGTCTTGGGAAGACATGGGTTCAAATATCAATGTTAATATGAATTAGCTATGTGATCATGAGTAAGTCACTGTGCTTCTTATATGTATATGTAAAAACGAAGATACAAAGTATAGGCAGTTACCTATACCAGCCTCACACGCTTCAACTTAAATATGTTATTGTTTGTAAAGTGTTGTGCAGACCTTAAAGCACTGTTATTATCCCATTTTTGTTCTTGTATAATGAGTATGATTGTGGTCTACTTCATCTTTTAAAAAAGTAAAGTTTTAAATGCAATGCTTTAATTATCTTCATTAATGTGGGCACTCCCCTCAGAGGAACAGATAATAAATTCATGCTGATCTCGCCACCTTGTCTGACTCATTCACATACTCCCATAAAGTTTCCATGGGAAGTTCCCCCAACATATTGGAAGCCTTTCTCTAAGACTCTTAACACAGCATCTGTACAATGAGCACTCAACTTTCCACTGGTATCATTCACTCTTGGTACCACTTGACCACTTTCTGCAATTATATACTTTCTGGATATCTTTTACAACATTTCTTGCTCACAAGTCATAATCAACTGCCTACACTCAAAACAACTAGATGACATAGCAGAGGGAGTGCTGGGCCTGGAATAAGGAATTTTTCTCATCTTCCCAAGTTCAAATCTGGTCTCAGACACTTGTTAGCTGTGTGACCCCTGGGAAAGTCATTTAACCCTGTTTGCCTCAAACCACTCCAAAATCTTTGCAAGAAAACCCCACATAGGGTCATGAAGAATCAGACACAACTAAACAACAATAACCACAAACTTACATTCACTTTCTTTCCACTGCCCTTTGGGTTATACACAATTTCCATTGTTCATGATCATATAAATGAACTAAATAAAAAAAATTGGTGTCAAAAAATGCTTTTGTTTTAGGAATAGCTTGGATTACTGAAAGTATTATGCATTTTCTCAAAAACAATCCAGCTCATTCTTTTATTCCCATTCAATTACCAGTCTTTGATTTAACACACTGTCTGTTGGCCAAACCATTCCAACTTCAATATTGATCCTAGACCATTCATGTTTTTTCAGAAGCTAAATGACAACACAACTGCTAACAATACAATAAAATGACTAATTTTAAAATTAATAGAACAGTAGTAACCTAATAAATTTTATTATTAAATAATAAATGGAAATAGGCTTGTGTTTTAGTATTTCTCTTAAAGTTTTTATCCATACACCCAAATAACAACTCATACTTCTATAGTATTTTACAGTATACAAAGTATAAAAAATATAAGTATTGTTTCTCCCATTTTACAGGTGGGAAAATGGAGGCCCAAAGAGAAAAAATTATTTCAAACTTTAACATAGAAAGTTAGAGGGACCTTAAAAAGATCTTACACTCCAAACCCCTTCATTTAACTTTTTTTCTGCCATGAGCCCTTTGGATATTTAAAACTTCATTTGTGGGCCATGCAAAATTATCAACTTTAGAACTCAAGCAGTGGGAGACTGTTGTACCTAGCTTTCAACTCATCATGGCCTATGGTTGCCTTAGTTTTTTCAGGCCTTCTACAGCCTGGGGGCTAGGCATTTTGCCCACTCCTGACTTATACCATTTACAGCAGATGAAATTGAGGCTTAAAGAAGTGATTTCTTTAGGGGTCACAAAACTAGAAAGTTTTGAAGCCAAAATTCCAAACCAGTTCTGTCAACTCCAAGTCCAGCACTCTTTCCACTATATTTTACTTGATGTAATTATCAGCAGAATCCAATTCATAAGCATCTACCATATCTCAAACATGTATATGATAATAAGGATACCAAGGATCCTTAAAAAAATCCCTTACATCAGAATTTCAATTTTGCCTTACTCTCATTTAGTATTTAAACTCTATGGTTATATTTGAAACAACAACATAGATTATCTGCTTTATAGACACTTTAATTTTGAATTGAATGAAATGTAGCACCAATCTAAAGCTTCTTTAAGATAGGTGATATTTGAGAAATGTGTCTAATGGACACATTAACTATCCATTCATCTGTATTTTCCAAGTTCTGACCCTGCAATAGGTTACACTGTAAGCAAGGACTCAGATAGCCCAATCTCAGGTCCCTCATAGTTCCCAGTTAATGATAAGCCTATGCCTATGTGTATGATATCAGGACAATAACCATCTTGTTAGACAATGTTTCTACATCTCAGGTAAACTGTAAGTGAATATATTGTCTACTCTACCATTCAACATGCTTCCCATGAGCAATGAATTGCAATAAATAATCTTTTTTGCAGCTAAATTTCTATAATGTTTTCTGGTCTCAAAACAAAGAAACAAACAAAACAAAACAAAACATGAAAACCCCATATTCAATGTACTTCCCTCTCTGTCCCAGCTCCCAGAAAATGTAAAGGCAAACTCAACATGCAAATGTTGTAACCCACTTAGTTCAAATGCCTGAAAGTATTTATAGACCTAATGGACTCTGTTTCATTTTATTCTTAAATGCCACCTACTCCAGGAAGCCTTCCCCAGCATACCCACCTCTTAGGATCGTGACTTTCCTTCACCCAACTACCCAAACTAGATGAAAGAAATATTTCCTTCATCAAAATTCTCATAAACATTTGCCTGGACTTCTGTTTTGCACTCTTTTCTCTCTACCTGCATAATAGGGTTGTTGTTTTTCTTTTTTTTGGGGGGGGTATATGTATGTAGTCCCCTATTGATCAATGTTAAGCTCTTTGAACAAGAAGGCAGAATCATTTTCATCTCTGTATCCCAATATATACTATGGTAAAATGCATAGAGCAGGTACTTAATAAATATTTCTTTAATGAATGAATAAGCTTTCTAATTATTTTCCATTCTATTAATATCTCTCCTCTCCAAGCCAAATACCAAAATAATCTTCTTAAAGCATTGGTCTAAGCTTGTCATTACTCTTATTCAAAAACATTCAGTAGTTACCATCTTTCTCTAAAACAAAAACTTGAATTAAAAGTTAACCTCCACCTTCAATTTGGCTTTAATCTACCCTTCCAGCTTAATTTCATAGTACTTTGCTTCATATTCTCCGTTTCAAACTCAAAGGAACCTGTTCTACTATACAGAGCTGGGCTTAAAGTCAAGATAACTGGCATTAGCTATGAAATAATGGACTCTTTACTTTCTGCTTTCTTATCTGATTAGGAAATAATAACCATTATTATTTTTTAAGTCATAATGCTGGAAATTTTAACCCAATTTATTAACATCAATAATATGCTAGCAATCCAACAGTTTTTGGTCGCAAGGAGCTTCTACTCCTAATCAGGTTAAAGAGATTGAGTTTTTGTTGGCTTTTTTTTTCAACTTTTCTGAGTCCTAATGTATAGAAAGTACAGCCCTCTAACTAAATCCACAAAATTCTGAAATTACTGGTGAGAAAAAGTTGTTGTATTTGATTGTGATGGAATACTATTGTTCTATAAGAATAAGAAATATGGCTAATTTCAAATGTAGAAAGACTTTACATGAAATGATGCAAGCTGAAGTGAGCAGAATCAGGAGACCATTGTACACAATAACAGCAATATTATATAATGATCAGCTGTGAATGACTTAGCTATACTCAGCAATACAATGACCCAAAACAATTCCAAAGGACATATGATGAAAAATGCTATTTATCTCCAGAGAAAGAACTAATGAACTCTGAATGCAGATCGAAGCATACTTATTTTGCTTTATTTTCCTTGGGATTTTTTTGTCTCTTTCTTTTTACAACATGGTTAATAAGGAAATATGTTTTGCACAGCTGCACATGTATAAATTACATCAAATTGCTAACCTTCCTAAGAATAGGAGAAATAAGAGAAGGAAAGAGAGAATCTGGAATTCAAAATTTTTAGAAATCACTGTTAAAAACTGTTTTCACCTATAATTAGAAAAAAATTTAAAATTTTAAAAGCCCCCCTGTACTCTTGTCATACCTTCACCTGCATTTCAATCTCATCTCTCAATACCTATGGATTCTTCTCATAAAAATTTTGTATTAGTAAGAAAATAAAAGTATAAATTATTGGTTATTAATATTCTCTTAGCTACTTTTTTTGGAAGGGGGAGCAGTAATAAGTTTTTGAGATTGCTCCCAAATTTGGGGACCTTCCCTCTTTCATATACTCCAAGAATTAATTCTTCAATTCTCTCAAACATGTGGTACCAATAGTATAACTCAACTGTCTTGGTTAGTCTAGGTCTTGGTTTATTATAAATTTTTAAAATGTATATGACAATATATTGAATTTGAGAAGTGATAAAAATTCTAAAACAAAATCATAAATGGAAGTCATCCTTTGAATCACAGGTCATATTAGAACTTTTGTAACTTAGACCACAGTCTACTACAAAACTTATAAATATTATTTCATATTCAGATAGTGATAGTCTTGAAATAAGCCATGAAGTTCAAAGCAGATTAAAATCATAATCTTTTCTACTAACATTACAAAACTAATTTTATATCTCAAATCATGTCAATACATCACTATCAATTTAACTGGTACTGAAAGCTCTAAATTCTATGACATTAAGATATAAAATAGCTTTTAAAGTAATCTATTTACATTTAGAGAATATAAAAGTGACTAAGATAACTATGTCAGACTATAAAGTAAAGGACCTGAGTTGCTTCATACAAAGGACGGGAAAAGGGTTGAATTAAATGGTATCTAAGATCCCTTCTAGCTCTGACATAATTTGGCTCTACACCTTTTCTAGAATTTTTCTAAATACATGTTGCTAAAAAAATTAGCCTCTACCCCAAGAAACCTCTGGCATGGTTTTCCATGCATCTGATGACTTTGTTGTCATAACAATTACTTAAAATGACAATTTAAATAATTTCCTTTCAGAAAAGTTTTCTAAGAAAGTAAATGGGGTTTTGGGGGAGGTGAGTTTTGAAAACTGATTTGATGAAACAGATTTCACATGTAGAAAATAAACTTGCCAGTGTAGATATAAACTTAGAAAAAAAAAACAATTAAAACTGGCAGGAAAAAAAATGAATTAGAGAAAAGCTTGGCTTGGACTCTGAGACAGAGGGGCACTGAGGAGACTTTCTTCCAGAAGGGTCAGAGTAAGCACAGCATGAATGTGGAGGTCTATTATGATAACATCTGAGCTTGCAGAGAAGCAACTATCTTTCTTCTTCAATAAGGAGCATTTATCAAGTGTCTATATGTGTAACCCTGTGATATTTGGCTTTATTTCCCCCTTGAAAAAAAATCAACTTGCAAATGGAGACTGTGACAAAGAAATAAATAAACATAACACTCAATAAGTCAGTTTAATTAAATGCCATTTTTAACCTATTCTTTAGAAATTCAGTAAAGGGCTTTGTAGATACTTCTGATATTTTCTACAACCTGCTCTTGACCTAAAAAATTAGCTAAAAATAATTTTTAAAAATTAATTTTAAAATAATTTTCCTTCCTCTCCCTTTAGTCTCTTATCCATAATGGAACCTAGTGTATGATACATTATAATTCAGATCATCTCAAGCAGAAGCATCACTCTTGGTACATGTATTAACTGGAAATATCTGTCTCAAATAAAAGCAAACCCTCCATTTGCCATATCTGAAAGATGGAAGAAGACAAGAGCTGTACTGTAGGAAAAAGTCAATTTATGTCAATACAGCTTCTACTGGAAGATCCAGACACTTTTATTACATAAATGGACAACACATCCTGAATAAAAAAGAACGGAAAAAGGTACATTTCACAAGTATGGTTTGGGAGAGGAAAGAAGGATTCTTAACCAAATAAAGGATAAGGAACAGCATAAAAATAGATAATAAAATAAAAAAAGGCTTTACATAAATTAGATAGATAAAATAAGAGAAAAATTTAGGAAAATTATTTTAATCAAATATAATGCAATAGTATCTAAAATTTATAGAGAAGCGATAAATATACAGGGTGTTCCAAAAATCTTAGTGCAGTTTTAAGCTGTAATTATTTAAAAGTAGTAAGTGATTATATTTTAAATTGCACCAAGACTTTTAGAAGGCCCTGTATAATATTAAGAGACATTCCCTAATAGATAATAAGGACTACAATAATAATGAGGAGGAAGAGGATAGTCTGCTATAGATACTAGTCTGCTCTAGGCTCAACAGAGTACCTTTGACCACTGTCCTTTGCAGTGTCAACTCTGCCCGGCTCGCCTCCTCTGAGGCCTTCAAAGGTCTCTGGCCACAATCTCTTGAATCTATAGCTTAATAACCGGTAGCGCGCTCAAGAACAACCACGTGTAATCTTAAAAGCCTTTATTATACCTACTCACATAATGCCCTAACTGATGCCCTGACTTGTTGGTTCCCTAGTGAACACCTGGTCAGAAGACCCATGTGTTCACTACCAAAACCCTTACCTCTTTTGGCTATCCATCTTGGCTTGGCCACCCAGGCTAGGGAGCCAGGGTGAAGAGCGCCATTTATATATTGCTTTAAGGTTTGCAAAGCAATTTACAAATATCTCTTCTCACCTTCACAACAACCCTGAGAGGTAGGTGCTTTTACTATCTCTGTTTTATAGATGAAAAAACTGAGGCAGAAATTAAGTGATTTTCTGAGAGTCAAAAAGTTAGTAAGTTAGTGAGGAGAGCAGTGACCACATCTTTCCTCTCTTCACAACACTGTGAAACACTGAAAACTTGCAGACCTCCACGACTAGCTCTGAAAATAGCTACACAATAAACCTGAAACTTGGGACAGTATCTCTCCACACCAGATAGTAGAGCCCAAATTTAAAATAAATTCAAAAATCAAGAAATAGGTTGGAAAATGAGTAAACAGCAACAACAACAAAAAAAAAGAACTTAATCATAAACAGCTACTACAATGACAAGGACGACCAAGATGAAATAAACCCAGAAGACAATAGTCCAAAAAACAACTACAAAGAAAGGCTCACAGTAAAATGCTCATTGGACCCAAGTTTAACAATAATTCCTGGAAGAGTTAAGGAAAAACACAAGATATAGCAGCTCTCAGATTAAAGAAATATGATCTTCCAGAAGGCAAAGAAGCTCATATTATAACCAAAGATAAAAAGAAGAAGGAATGTGAAAGAAAGATGCACTGGGAGGAGGAGAAAAGAAAATGAGGAAAAACTTCTCAAATAAAAGAACCTTCTCACAAGAAAGAGAATTTTATAGTAAAGGGGAAATGGGGGTGCAAGCAAGCAATGCTTAAACCTCACTCTCCTCAGAATTGGTCCAAAGAGGAAAGAATACACACAAACATACATTCAGTTGGGAAAATAAATCTATCTTACCCAGGATGGAAATTGGAAGGGAAGGGGATAAGAAATATACCGGGATGGGAAAAGAGAAAAGAGGGGGAAGGTCTTCATATAAAGGTTTCATTTCTCAGATATTTAGGGAACAAATCAAATTTATAAAAAATAAGAGCCATTCCCCAACCGATAAATGATCAATGAAATATGAATAAGCAGCTTTCAAAAGACATCAAAGATATAATTATATGAAAAATTATTTAAATCAATATTGCTTTAGAGAAATACAAATTAAAATAATTCCATGATACCACTTCATACCTCAAAAAGGACAAATGCTGGGGAGAATGAGAGAAAACAGGTACAATAATAAACTGGTAATGGAGGTGTTAACTTGTCCAAACATTCTGGAGAATAATTTGGAAATATCCCCATTTATAAAACTATGCATACCCTTTGATCCCACAATACTACTCCTAGGTCTGTACTCAAAGATATTAAAGAAAAATGAAAAAGATGTATATATCTCAAAATATTTAAAGCAATTCTTTTTTAATTGAATTGAGGGGATATTCATCAATTGGGGAGTGATCAGAGTAACAAAGTACTATTGTGCTATAAGAAATGACAAAGTTGTTTCAGGGAAAAAACAAAAACAAAAACCTGATAAAACTTATATGAACTGAAGCAAAGTAAAGTGAGAAGAATCAAGAGATCATTGTGCACAGTAACAGCAATGCTATAATGATTATTATCTGTGAAAGACAACTACTCTGACCAAAACAATGATCCAAGACAATTCCAAAGGACTCATCATGATAAAAATGCTCTCCACCTCCAGAAAAAAACTAATAAATTCTGAATGACAAGTGAAGTATAATTTTCTGTGTGCATGTGCATGTAAGAGAGAGAGAGACCAAGGGACAGAATGAGACAGAGACAGAGAGATAGAGAGAAAAAGAGAGAGATGGCTTATTATGAAAATATTTTCTATGTTTTCATATGCATAACAATATCTTTTGCTTGCCTTCTCAGACAGTGAAGGAAAGGAGAAAGGAAGAGGGAGAATTTGGAATTCAAATTTTTAAAAGAAAAATGTCAAAAAATAATTTATTTATTTTTTTAATCACAGAAAGCTCTCTTGGGCTTCAATTTCCTCAGTTCTGAAAAGGAACTCATGGATAACTTAATTTTATTGACTCAATCTTTGTGTAGGCTCAGCAGAACTCATTTAACTAGGTTGGGATAGCAAGGAAGGCATTATAAGAATGTATCGAATGCAGGAATTCGTTGTTATTGTTCCCAATGATGTCCAACTCTTAACAACCTCATTTGGAGGTTTTCTAGACAAAGATAGGACCCACTTCCTTCTCCCGCTCATTTTACAAATGAGGACACGAGGCAGATTGGGTTAAGTAACTTGCCCAGGGTTACACAGCTAGTAAATGTCCAAGGCCAGATTTGAATACAAGAAGATGAGTTTTCCAGACTCTAAGCCTGGAGTTCTACCCACTGTACCACCTGTTTCCGGGAAAAGAGAAATACCAATTCTGAGGGATTTCTGTAAGAAACCAAGTATTACTTAGCTAGGGTTTATAAAGAGAACATTTCTAATGTAAAAGAATAAATTATATGGAATTACTAAAGAATCAAAACAGCTAAGAGACAGAAAAAAGGGTGGACTGGGCAGAAGACATCAGAAGTAAAGGTGAGCGCCAAACAAGTTGGAAGCAAAGCCTGCACTTACTGTACACAAAAACCGCCGCTACCAAATGAAACAGAGATTGTATCCTATCACTTGCCCAATCTCATGTCTTGAGACTTCTTCACCTGCCAAATAGTTCTCTAAAGAGAACAGTGGATTTGTAAACAGTCTGGCACATGATAAGTGCTGTATAATGTTAGCTATTATTGTTATTATTGCTCTTATTATTAGGACATGAAAAATGTCTCCCAATCTATAATTTACTACAGGGTAAATTTAGATAGGTCACAATTTCACTAGGTCTTAGTTTCTATATATAGCAAATCTATATATCTAGAAAATCGATTTTATAAATCTATAAAATAAGATGACTAGAGATGTGACATGCCAAAGACATAGGTCTTTTTATTACTTTTTTATTAAAATTTTTTGTTTACAAATCATATGCATAGATAGTTTTTCAACAATGACCCTTGCAAAACTTTCTGTTTCAAATTTTCCCCTCCTTTTCCCCACCCCCTCCCCTAGATGGCAGGTAGTCCCATACAGGTTAAATATATGTTAAGTCCAATATATGTACACATATTTATATGGTTATCTTGCTGCACAAGAAAAATCGGATCAAGAAGGAAAAAAAAAAAAAAAACCTGAGAAAGAAGACACATAGCTCTTAGAGAACTTTTCTGTTCCCTCCACCCAGCTTGATAGCAAGTCCTTCAACAAGTCCAGCAACAGTAAGAAGTTAGCCTAGCAGTAAAAAAAAAAAAAGGCCAGGGAACCTACCATTTGGAACCCTGTCCTGTGCTTCTGTCATCACCACAGTAACAGGGTTAGAGGTTATATTAATAAGAAAAACTTATGAGTGTAAAAGCAGCTGAGAGTTGTATTTCATACATTTACAGTCAGATTCCTTTCATTTCCAGGGCCAAGAGCACTTGTAATTGAAAGCACAGAAATAAACCCACATCTGGAAGATGAGTTCAAGTGTAAGAGACAACATGTTTTCAGATGCTACATTTGGGGTGTGAAACTGACACTGCTCATTCAACTTCTACTTGGACCCTTCTGAATGACAGTGTGGAGCTATGACATTGCTTTCATTACTCATCGTTACCTCATTAAAGAATTTCACTTTCAGGAGCAGCTAGGTGGCGTAATGAATAGTGCACCAGCCTTAAATTCAGGAGGACCCAAGTTCAAATCTGCTCTCAGACACTTAATGCTCCCTAGCTGTGTGACCCTGGGCAAGTCACTTAGCCCCAGACTCAGAAAAAAAAAATCATTTTTTAAAAAGGTGTTGGAAAACCTTTCCCAGTAAGATCAGGAGTGAAACAAGGTTGCCCACTATCACCATTACTATTCAATATAGTACTAGAAACGCTAGCCTCGGCAATAAGAGCCGAGAAAGAGATTCAAGGAATTAGAGTAGGAAATGAGGAAATTAAACTATCACTTTTTGCAGATGACATGATGGTATACTTAGAGAACCCCAAAGACTCTGCTAAAAAGCTACTAGAAATAATTCAAAATTTCAGCAAAGTGGCAGGATACAAAATAAATCCACATAAATCCTCGGCATTTTTATATATCACTAACAAAATGCAACAGCAAGAGATACAAAGAGAAATTCCATTCCAAACAAATGTTGAGAGTATAAAATATTTGGGAATCCATCTACCAAAGAAAAGTCAGGAATTATATGAGAAAAATTACAAAACACTTGCCACAAAAATAAAATCAGATTTAAATAATTGGAAAGACATTCAGTGCTCTTGGATAGGCCGAGCGAATATAATAAAGATGACAATACTCCCCAAACTAATCTATTTATTTAGTGCTATACCAATCAGACTCCCAAGAAACTATTTTAATGACCTAGAAAAAATAACAACAAAATTCATATGGAAGAATAAAAGGTCAAGAATTGCAAGGGAACTAATGAAAAAAAACTCAGAGGAAGGTGGTCTAAGTGTACCTGATCTAAAGCTATATTATATAGCAGCAGTCACCAAAACCATTTGGTATTGGCTAAGAAATAGACCGGTAAATCAGTGGAACAGATTAGATACAAAGGACAAAAAAGGGTACATCTATAGCAATCTAATCTTTGACAAACCCAAAGATTCCAACATTAGGGATAAAAATTCATTATTCGGAAAAAACTGTTGGGAAAACTGGAAATTAGTATGGCAGAAATTAGATATGGATCCACACTTAACACCATATACCAAGATAAGATCAAAATGGGTCCATGATTTAGGCATAAAGAGGGAGATAATAAATAGATTAGAGGAAGAGAGGATAATCTACCTCTCAGACTTGTGGAGGAGGAAGGAATTTATGACCAGAGGAGAACTAGAGATCATTATTGATCACAAAATAGAAGATTTTGATTACATCAAACTAAAAAGTTTCTGTACAAATAATACTAATGCAAACAAGATTAGAAGGGAAGTAACAAATTGGGAAAATATTTTTAAAAACAAAGGTTCTGACAAAGGTCTCATTTCCAAAATATATAGAGAACTGACCATAATTTATAAGAAACCGAACCATTCTCCAATTGATAAATGGTCAAAGGATATGAACAGACAATTCTCAGAGGAAGAAATTGAAACTATATCCACTCACATGAAAGAGTGTTCCAAATCACTACTGATCAGAGAAATGCAAATTAAGACCACTCTGAGATACCACTACACACCTGTCAGATTGGCTAAGATGACAGGAACAAATAATGATGAATGTTGGAGGGGATGTGGGGAAACTGGGACACTAATACATTGCTGGTGGAGTTGCGAAAGAATCCAGCTATTCTGGAGAGCAATCTGGAATTATGCCCAAAAAGTTATCAAACTGTGCATACCCTTTGACCCAGCAGCGCTACTACTGGGATTATATCCCAAAGAAATACTAAAGAGCGGAAAGAGACATATATGTGCCAAAATGTTTGTGGCAGCTCTTTTTGTTGTAGCTAGAAACTGGAAGATGAATGGATGTCCATCAGTTGGAGAATGGTTGGGTAAATTGTGGTATATGAAAGTTATGGAATATTATTGCTCGGTAAGAAATGACCAGCAGGAGGAATACAGAGAGGGTTGGAGAGACTTAAATCAACTGATGCTGAGTGAAATGAGCAGAACCAGAAGATCACTGTATACTTCAACAACAATACTGTATGAGGATGTATTCTGATGGAAGTGGAAATCTTCAACATAAAGAAGATCCAACTCACTTCCAGTTGATCAATGATGGACAGAGGTAGCTACACCCAGAGAAGAAACACTGGGAGGGGAATGTAAATTGTTAGCACTAATATCTGTCTGCCCAGGTTGCATGTACCTTCGGATTCTAATGTTTATTGTGCAACAAGAAAATGATATTCACACACATGTATTGTACCTAGACTA
The DNA here is from genome assembly GCF_048593235.1 of Sminthopsis crassicaudata. NCBI lineage: Eukaryota > Metazoa > Chordata > Mammalia > Dasyuromorphia > Dasyuridae > Sminthopsis > Sminthopsis crassicaudata. Next base: position 662,273,116 of record NC_133617.1, read on the forward strand.
TATTGTAACACATGTAAAATGTATGGGATTGCCTGTCGTTGGGGGGAGGCAATAGAGGGAGGGGGGGTAATTTGGAAAAATGAATACAAGGGATAATATTATAAAATATATATATATATATATATATATATATATATATATATATATATAAAAAGGTGTTGGAAAAAAATTCCAAAAGGTAAAATTAACGCTTAGACTTTATATATACAGAGCAAAGTATTGGGAGAGATACAGCATTCACGTAAGACAAAGCCCTTCCTTAAGGGGTAGAAAGGATGGTTCAGGGATTAGGATCCAATGAGATTGCTTCTTGCTAGAATCCTTCTTGGTCATTAAGGACAGGCCCCAGGCTCACAAGCTGCTGTTCCGTTGTTTCTTGGTCATGTCCAGCTCTTTAGCATCACACTGGAGTTTTAGATACTGGAGTATTTTGCCATTTCACAGATGGAGAAACTGAGGCAGGCAGGGTTACTGACTTGGCCCAGGGTCACACAGCTAGTGAGCGCCTGCCGTCTGAATTAAACTAGTCTTCCTGACTCCAGGCCCAGAACTGTTTCCGGGTCACCACCTAACTGGGCCAAGCCCAGTTCTTTGGGGAGATACAGCTTGAGGGTGAATTACTTTCTGTTTTTGTCATCCCAGCAACCGCTCAATAAAGGTTTCTTGGAATTCAACTGGTGGAAATATCCATTAAGAATGTCTATTTCAAGTCACAAAGCCGCCTTCTCCATCTTTCTGCACGTGTGTGTTTCTGTGGGCCTCTATTTACATTTGTCCCTCTCACTGGATATATTTTGCTACTAAACTTGTTAATTTGCTATTGTGGCTTTAAACTTACAAGAAGATTGCTGACACTTGTATGTGTATGTGCGTGTATAAGTGTGTACGTGTCAATAAACACAGAAACCGATTCCCCCAGGTCCCGAACAAATAATTGTATGACTTATTTTCCATACCGGTCAGACCTTTACATCAGTCCTCGCCCTCCTCCGCCTGACAGGCCTTCCAGATTACTGCTCACTCAGCAACCTCCTGCTGTGTGATAGGTCGGTCCGCTTGAGGCTCCACCAATCAAGAGTCAGCACTCTGTAAAGGTGACTGGGATTGGTTGCCAGGACAGAGGGACCGTCTGAGCTCAGACCTCCTAGAGGGAGGCCTAGGTTCTTTCCTTGGCTCCGCGGCCCATTCTCACATTTATTCATTCATTAATCAATTGGTATTCCAGTTTATAACACAGTCTGTTTGTTAATTTTTTCTTAGTTTTTTTTTTTTTTTTTAAAGCTGTGACATTTAAATTGCTTCCAAAATGAAGCAACTCTATTTCTTGGCATTCTCTGGGAGGGAGTCCATTTCCCTCCAATTTACAGAAGGGGAAACCGAGGCAGAGCCCCAGAACTTCACCGGGCACATGGAGGGTAAATGGCAGAGCCCTGATTTACCGCCTTCCCTCCAGCACGCTGTGTTCTCTATGAGCGCCCCAACAAGGACACGGGGCCACAAAGTGCCCATTGATTTTTTTTCAATATGAACGAATTTATCCTTAATAGCTTCAAACTGTATAAGACATTTGACACCCGTGCATCGTGTCATTTATTTAATGAAAAGCGCGTTTTCTCTAAGCTCTGTGGGTGTAATAACACTTCGGACTCCCTGTGACCCCGTGAGGGTTTTCATGGCAAAGATTCTGGCGCAGCTGGCCCCGCCCTCTCCGGCTCGTGTGATGGAGGAGGAGACTGAGGGGAGCAGTGACTTCCACAGGGCCCCACAGCCAGCGCGCGTCTGAGGGAGCCCAGATGAGCCTTCTTTATTCCAAGCCCAGTGCCCCCTCCACGGCGCCATCACTGCCCCCTGCATGAGTATGCACACACAGTATATATTCATATATGTATCCATGTGTGTATGTACACATTACAAATGCATACATATATAAATTGTACATTCTACATACGCCCGTGCTATTCTCCTTGGCTCCCCGATGTTGGGACTCCAAAATGAATCCGCTCCTTAAAAACTGACGCATGGGTAAATCTTTACAACCGAAGGTTAGGAACCCCACGCCTTCCCCACGTGATTCTGGGCAGTAACAAGTGCTACGATCCCCAATTTGCAGGTGTGAACACTGATCTCCACACAAGGGACCCGCCCACAGTCTCAAAGCTCCATCTTCCCGCTCATCCCCAAATCTTCATCCCAGGACCTCACACCCTCTCAAATACCAAGCTCACCCAGAGGGGTCTTTGTTAGGAAAAGATGGTGCAACACTACCAGGCCTCCCAGATCGTCACTGCAGGGATGACGTCTTGTTCGTTTAAGAGAACTGGGAATGTAGCCCGCCGTAAACAAAGCTAGCTGTGGAGCTAGAGGAATCCAGGATCAAAACCTTCCTCACTGAATGCACCCACTTATTAAGTGCCTACTATGTGCCAAGTCCTGCGTGACCTTGGGGAAGCTAAGAACTCCCTAACCTTCACTTCTTATCTGAAAAATGGAGGGTCCATATCCTCTAAGGTCCTTGCCCGGATTAAATCTACCCTCCCAAATTCAGTCAGTGAAGTTATTGTGTGACCTTGGACCAGATACTTCCCCCCCATGCGGGGTTTGTTTTCTTCTTTGTTTAAAAAGAAAGAAAAAAAAGGTAGTTGGACTCAATTTAGGTGACCTCTAAGGTCCTTCCCAAATCCAACAGTATGTAACTATTTTTTATGGTGTCTCCCCCCCCAAAAAAAAAGAGAAAAATTAAGTCTTTATTCAAAGAGCTAGGTTTTCTTAATGAGCTCTTCACACTTAATGAGTCTCACACTCAGCTACAACAAAGTACCCATGACTCCCTTATTTTATTTTCTCTTATTAGGGAAAATATTTAGAGGCAGTAGTAACCCAACACATGAAAAAGGCTCTAAGACATCTGAGACACGGTCCCTGTTGTCATAGCAACCTCACAGGCAGTGGCATTTGAGAATGGATTTTTAAAAGCACACGATCTAATTTTTTCCTTACCGCCCACTTGAAAAGAAACGTCAAAAAAAAAAATAAGCTAAAAATAAATTACTATAGAGCAAGGCAAAAGACAAAGACAAAACAAATGTTTACATTATCAAGTCACCAACAGATGATGCTCCATCAATCATCCAAGACCTCCATATCAACCAATTATAACCATTTCACTACTGAAATATGTATCCAAAATATCAACAGAAAATCAAATGCCAAGAATCCCTTCTACGTTCACATTCTGCACCCAGCCACTCAAAGAAGCGAGAGACAGACCGTGCCGGCTGAGATTAGCTTCGCTTCGACCACCCCCATGTCCTTCCACTTAAACTCGCTCCCTAAAAGGCAAGCTTTCCCCTTTCCTGAAACGCACGCACAGAGCCGCCCCCACACTTTCCCCTTTTCTAAAATGCACACTCAGAGTCCCACACGCCTTTCCCATTCCTGAAATGCACACGCAGTCCTACAAATCCCCTTCAACGAAGCACCACCTAGAACTGGCTTGGATCTAGCAGGAAAGACTCACCCACGTGTAGGGAACAAAGTCTCATTCAAAAAAAGCAAAAGAGAATGGCCAAGTTTCTAAAACGCGAGTCACTTGCCAGCTTCCCTGATGAGGTAAAGGGGAAAAAAAAAAAAAAAAAAAGCAACACACACACACACACACACACACACACACACACACACACACACACACACACACACACAAACCAAAGCTCCTGTTAAAAGCCCCCACCCAGACTGGCTGAGTTAACCCTGCAACATCACACATCCAAGGCATGCACGGACTAATCAGATGCACCTCCGGGCTTTGCCGTGGGATCCCCAAACCCTGCCTGAGGCAACATTCCAAGTCTTACACCTGGAGAGAGGAAAGCGACTCGTACAAGAAGGCGTGAGCCTGCTTACCGGGGAGCCGGAGGCTTCGGAGCCCAACCAGCCATCTGCCCACTGGCCCCCTCGCAGCCACTCATGGCAGGGCCTCCTCCCCTAGGTTCACTTCACAAAATGATAATTTGGATACCACTCCCACCAGCCCTCATTCAGTCAACCAATTAATCAATTAATGAAGCTGGGTTGGTGGTTTCCCCCCTTCAGCCATGTGGGGGGGAACAGGTCATTTGAAGGTTGCTTTGCTCTTCCTGACTGAGGGTCTCTTAAAGAGTAACTTCACTGCCCATCCAAAGGTGGCTCTTCTCTTTCTTTTCTCTATTTTTTTTTTTTTGAGGGAGTGCTAATTCATTCACAGCTGTAAGAAAACACTGAGCCCCTGACAAAGCCAGCTTGCATGATGAAAGAGGGAAAGTAGTTTTCTGCCAGCAGAATGCCTTAGAATGGTTACCATGGAAATAAATGTGGGGAGGGGAAAGGAGGGAGGGGAAGGGGGGTGGTCTGATGCCAAAGGCTGCAGCGTAAAGGAGAGTTTTAGAGGGGAAATGAAATTTCAGAACCAGGGCAGGGAGCCGTTGGGGGCAGACAGACCACGAAGGGGAATGGAGCAGTGCAGGGATGTGAAGAGACTTGGCTGTATTACCATTACAGAGAAGTCAGGACCTTGGTTCCATGGATCTTCTACTCATTTGTTTTTATTTAATCCTTCTAGTCTTGAAAGCTTTGAAAAGTTCCTGAGGCATAGTGCCATGGTTCTTAAGATCCTGGACCTCATGGGAAGGAAGCCTTTTGGAAGTCACTGCCCTGAACTGGAAAGTCCCACCTATTAAAACTGTTTCTTTTTTATATTTATTTTTGAATGTTTTTGTTCTGATGCTCTTTGTGGCTTTGCTTTGTTGCTGATAAGTGTGGTTCCCCTATTGAACATAAGTTCTTTGAGGATAAGCATAGTTACATTTTTGTTTTTGTATCATCAGCTGCCTAGCACAGAGCCTAGTTCATTTTTTTAATTTAATTTAATTTTTTTAAATTAACTTTATTATTATAACTTTTTTTTGACAGTACATATTCATGGATAATTTTTTACAACATTATCCTTTGCACTCACTTCTATTCCAAATTTTCCCCTCCTTCCCTCCACCCCCTCTCCTAGATGACAGGCAGTCCCATACATGTTAAATGTGCTATAGTATATCCTAGATACAATATATGTGTGCAGAACCGAATTTCTTGTTGCACAGGAAGAATTGGATTCAGAAGGTAAAAATAACCTGGGAAGAAAAACAAAAATGCAAACAGTTCATTTCCCAGCGTTCCTTCTCTGGGTATAACTGATTCTGTCCATCATTGATCAATTGGATCTTAATTAGATCTTCTCTTTGCTGAAGATATCCACTTCCATCAGAATACAGTATTGTTGTTGAAGTGTATAATGATCTTCTGGTTCTGCTCATTTCACTCAGCATCAGTTCATGGAAGTCTCTACAGACCTTTCTGAAATCATCCCACTGGTCATTTCTTACAGAACAATAATAATCCATAACCTTCATATACTATAATTTACCCAACCATTCTCCAATTGATGGGCATCCATTCATTTTCCAGTTTCTAGCCACTACAAAAAGAGCTGCCACAAACATTTTGGCACATACAGGTCCCTATCCCCACTTTAGTATTTCCTTGGGATATAAGCCCAGTAGTAGCACTGCTGGATCAAAGGGTATGCACAGTTTGATAACTTTTGGGCATAATTCCAGATTGCAGAGCCTAGTTCATTAAAGGAGATGCTTCTGGACTGATGGATTATGACTTGATTTTTAAGGCAGGGAGATCAACCTAGTCTTATGAACTCAGTCCTCACCTATACTTCTTAAAATCCCTAGCTTCCTTCAATATTCAGCAAAATATCCAATGTCTTTGCCTTTCCATCATATATTTTGTCTGTACTTTTTAAATTGTGTTTATTTTCTCCCAAAAGAACATAAGTTCCTTGAGGGTAATAGCAATTTCATTTCTGTCTTTGTCCAGCATTTAGCACAGTAGAAATGAATTAAAACTGAGACTCAGACAGGTTAAATAAGTTATCCAAAGTCACACAGTCTACTGACAGATGACAAGATTCCACTTCTAAATTCTGGCCCAACATGCTTACACAACATCATCTACCAGCAAGCCATTATGCTCAGTCAAATACTACCTGAGCACACTTTCCTATTAGATTGTGAAGAATGTAAGTTTCTCTTCATCAAATTGCTTCTTAATGTTGCCATCATTGGCAATGTAAAAGCTCTAACACTTAAAAAATGCTTATTGATTAATTAATTATATCACCATTATCATAATATCATAATATTTCACATAAAAACCAATAAAGAAATAGTTTCTTTATATCAATAAAGATCCAGAAGGAAATAACAGAGACAAGTCCCATTCAAAATAACTACAAAACCCATAAATCAGTTGGAAGTCAATTATTAAGACACACTCAAGATCTGTATAGATATAATTGCAAAATCCTTTTAGAAAAATAAAGAATGACTCAAATAACTGGAAGGATAGTCAGTGCTCATGGTTGGATCATATAATATAATAAAAACAAGGACACTACCTCAATTAATTTATAGATCTACAGCTATACCAAATTACCAAGGGGAAATTTTATAGTTAGATAAAATAATAAAATTCAATTGGAAGAATAAAAGGCCTTTAACTCAGGGGAAATAATGAAAAAAAAAAACAGTTCGAATGACAGAAAGGAGTGGGGGAAGAGGTAGAATAACACTTTCAGATCTCAAATTATACTATAGCGTATAATCATCAAAACTATTGATATTACTCAGAAAGCAATAGGAAAGTAAATTGGCACAACAAACAAGGTAAAGATGAAACAGAATCAACTGAATACCAAACCCAGTGTTTAATAAACCTGAGAACATAATTCCACAGGAGACTAGTCAATGAGCCCAGTTCCCACAAGCAAACACTCCTGCTGATGCAATTCCCCACACAGAGGAATCTAAGGAGCTGCTTCCAGAAGAGCTGTCATGAAGTGTGATGGAAATACCTTAGAGAGACTTTGGAGAGATGTTCTGTAACTGCTTCCAGTCTGTCAACCATATGGTGAGTAGGGTACTGGTAGTAATTAGCTGCATCACTAAAGCCAGAATTTGGCAGAGTTGGAGAATTTTGTAAGGGGAGAAGGGGCAAAGAAGGGCATTCAAAAGTCTTAGGCCTTAGTGGACTTCAGGCTCAGTCTTTTTCTCTTTGTTGGACCTCCTTACAAAGTATGATTCTTCCTGATTGATGAAGTCCAGTGACAAACATTCCTGCAAGAGAGGAAAGTTCTGAGCCCTCTCTTATTATTAAGGACAGAAAGTAGAAACAGCACTGGTGCTGAAGGCAAAAACGGCCTAAATCCCAAACTGGGCTCTGACACTCCCTATGCAATGTGTTGACATATCACATAACTTTGTTAAACTTCAGTTTCCTCCCATATAAGGTGAAAGGACTGAATTTATGTTTGCCAAGGGTCTATAGCCCATCAAAAAAAGGTGGTCAATCACAAAGAAAGAAGGGGACATAACAAAGAGCGGGCTCAAGTACTTTGGGGGAACCTCTAGGATATAAGAAATAGAAGAGAGTTTTCTCATGTATTGAATTAAAGTTTTGAAGAGAATTTATAGAGAAATGAGTTAGAGAAAATGTGATTAAATTGCAATCTGTACCAGTAGAGATAATGTACATACTGATGAGCTCATGGATCCCTTGAAAAAAATCTAAATAAACCACTCCTTCTGCCCCATCCCCAACCCCACTCAGAATGGGACAGATGATTCATTCATGGTCACATGACATATTTGGATTTAAAACATCAAAAAAGCCATCAAAATATTGTGAAGTCCACAAAGGACAGCTGTTAGGGGAATGTTTCCCATTTGACAACCATAACTGATAACAATCTGGAATCACTTCTCAAAACCTGACAATAATACTACATGTTGCTGACAATCTACACTCACACCACAGCCCAACACAGCCTAACAGACAATGAATAATAGCAACTTCTGTTTAGAAAGCACTTTACAAACAAGCACTTATTAATAAAATGTTTGTTTAACTAAATGGAATCCACCCTCTCATTTTAGCCTCTGGACAGCTCTATGAGACAAGCAAATGAGCTTCTCTGTTTTATGGATGAGGAAGCCATGAAGCAGGGGTTATGACTAGTCCAAAGTTAGACAGTTGGTAGCTGGCAGAGCGGGTTTACTTTGGTCAAATGCTCTTTGTTCTCTACCACATTAAGAACGCTCTGCTTTACTGTTATTCCCATGTTGTAATATTAAACCCTAGAATTTCAAGACTAGAAGAGACCCTTGTAATCACCTAAACCAAGTCTAACCCCAGAGTAGGGAAGGGACTTATTTTCAATAATATTTTATTTTTTTTCCTAATAAATGTAAAGAGAGTTTTGTCTCATAGGTAATAAGTAGCAGAGTCAAGCTAAATCTGTTATCAACTTTTTTGATCAGGAATCATAAGATAAGAATTCAATGTTCCAGAGTATAACAGTTGAGTGCTCTATATTTTGCCCTTTCTTAATCTTTTCTCCTCAAGTGCAAGTAAAGTCCTCTTGAAAACCCTACCTCATGCCTAGAGCCATGCTTAAGACTCTGGGGGAATCAGAAAGCCTTGGAGTCTTGGAACATGATAGTGCCACCAAGAAATAAATACAGTCCAACAGTTTTAGGGATCCAGCCAATCATAATTAAGTATGTCTGAGTACAACAGTATTTTATTTTTCCAAATACATGTAAAAATAGTTTTCAACATTCATTTTTGTAAGATTTTTGTGTTCCATAAATTTTTCTCCTTCCTTTCCCCCTCCCCAAGACATCAAGCAATGTGATATAGGTTACAACACATGTACAATAAATATGTCTAAGTTCAAAAGAAAGACATCCTCAGGAGGGATGGATGGCAGGTTATCTTTTCTGCCTGGAGACAATACCTCTCCTGACCTAAGTTGGTTTCCTAACTTCATTTAACTCTGGTCTCATTAGTCTTGATGTCTGAGAGTGACAGCCATCTCTGATGGGAACAACATTTCAGCAATAGAGGAAGAGAGCTCAAAGAAGCTATATTTAAGTAAGAGGGATAAGTGTGGACATTAGGATGTCTCTTAAAAATTTTTCCTTACACATAATAGATATTTAACAAATCACTGGATGAATAAACCAGTTTCTTTCCTTTATAGAGCATACAGTCTATTGAGGAGACAATTTATAAACATATGAAGAAGTTTTAAAATAACTGATCATTTTCCCTTTTCTTGGGTATCTCTATGCCCTGAGACACAATGCCAATTAATAATCCTACAGGAGCTCTAAATATTCAAGTGAAAGGAAGAATCAATCCAGGTGGCAAACTTCATTGTCTTATTTTAAGAAATAGACAGTTATTCTAGCCTTTGGCAGCCACCATCCTGATCAATCAGTAGCCATTAATGTCAAGGCAAGACCCTCCACCAGCAAAAAGATTACAACTCACTGATGACTCAGATAACAGTTGGCATTTTATTTTAAGAAATAAAGTATTTTTAATTAAGGCATTTTAGACATAATAGTATTACATAAATAATAAATGATAAACATATACTTTAACATATTTAACATGTATGAGACTACCTGACATCTAGGAGAGGGGATAGAGGGAAGGAGGGGAAAAGTTGGAGCAGAAGTTTTTGCAAGGGTCAATGTTGAAAAATTACCCATGCTTATGTTTTGTCGATAAAAAGCTATAACATGTCTGAAAATAAATAAATGATACTGCAAACAAAATTTATATATACTGGGAAATCAAAAAAGTCATCTCACTTATTTTATAGTAAAATTTGCTTTACTACAAAGGTCTAAAACCAAGGTATGCCTGCATAGTACTTTAAAGTTTGTTTACTATTGCACATGCTATATAATACTAAACATAGTAAATATTCAGCAAAAATACAACTGAATAAAATACAGAGTCAATGATGAGCAGAAGATTCAGTTAAGAATTAGCTCAAAAATCTTGAATTGTATCCCAAGAGCTTTCCATTTTGCTTAGGAGACCAAAGAAGCAAAATGAGATGTTGGAGACAGAAATTCCATTTTTTCCCCAAGTAATGCTTTAAAACTTCAAATTATAAACTCACATATTTCAAAGAAGAGAGATGAGTCCTTCTAATCATGTAGGCTTGTCAGAGTTCAAAAGAACCCTAGAGATCACTTAAGCCCCTACCTTAGAAATGGAAGGAACTACCTTAGAGACAGACTAACTCAGAGAAAAGAAGGAACTTCCGAGACACCTAGTGACTTAGTCAAAGAATCTAAAACTCAGTTCTCTGACTCTTCATCTGGGTGCCATAAAAGTGCATGACCATGAGTGCCATAAAAGCTCAAGAATAGAATCTGAAAAGATGGGAGTTAAGAAATGTGTTAATCCATATATTTCTGCCCCATCCACAATAGAACCAAATGTTTTGCTGTAAGAGAGGACTCACATCCTGAATGATTTTTTTGTCTGTGAAAAGTCTGTAAAGCCAGGATATGACACTGTCCATTGTATATAAAACTGAAACCTTTGAGGTTTTAGTTTTTATGGGCTCAAAACAAAGACCTGTGAAACTTAAATACTTTTCACCTTCATTTTCAAATGTACACCACATTGGATTGTAACCTGTACGTATCTAACTGTAACCTATCTGTAACCTGATAACAGATATATTTTCCCAAATTTCTCCTGAAGAGTCAGAAATTGTTTTTGAGTGTTCTATCTCATGTTTGTTGAAGTTAGTACATTTATTCCCCTGTGCAAGGGACCTGGCATCTTCTCACTTTGCATATATATTTGATCTTAGCATTGATCTGAATCTTCATAATAAAAATAAAAAGTCTAATCACAGTCTAAGAAAAATTCCTTTATTTCACATTGTTTTTTCTAAAAATTCTATGCTAAATTAAAACTGACATATATGAGGAATACAAAGGAATCAGCAAAAAGTCTCTACGAAATAATGCAAAACAAAAAAGCAGAAGCAGATCAGAGAACCAGACCCACTAATTAGGACTGCCTAAAAGGAAAAGGGAACAGGAATGAATGGACAAAGTCTGAAAGGGAGTGACTGGTTAAGTTATGATGCTTTATCTGTTGAAACTAATGAATTTAAATGTAAATAGTTGCTAAGCAAGTGCAGTTGGTTGTTATACATCATCTGATATTAAAATTTAATGACACATTTAATTTAAAAATCTATGCTTGTTTGCAAAGCTATAAAACAAGTCATAGAATCACAAGATCGCAGAGTTGGCAGCAGTGTCAGAGGCCATCTGGTCCAAGGCTCACCAGTAGCCATCCAGCCTTTGCTTGAATCCTCTATTGAGCAGCAACCCAGGACTTCCCAAGGTCAATCATTTTACTTTTAGATGACTAATAATTAGGAAGTTCTTCCTTATATCAAGCTTAAAACTTCCTCTCTACAACTTCCACCTATTTCCCCTAGCTCTGCCTCCTGAGATCAACCAGAACAAATCAAATCGATTATCCAACTAGGTAGCACAATGGATAGAGAGCTGAGCCTGGAAGAAGAAAGATCTGAGTTCAAATGTGGCCTTACATACTCAGTAGCTAACATCTAATGAGTCTGGGCAAGTCACAACCTCTGTTTGCCTCAATTTCCTCAACTGTACAATGGGGATAATAATAGTACCTACTTCCTAAGTCTTCCTAAGAATCAAATGAAAAAATATTTGTAAGTGCCTTGCACGGTGTCAGACACATAATAGGTATTTATTAAATGTTTGTTTCCTCTCTCCTTTCCTTAACCATAGACCAGTGCTTTCGAATATCTGAAGACAGATGTCACGTTCCCCCCAAGTCTTCTCTTCTCTTAATTATATTCCCAATTCTTTCAACCAATCCTTATATGGAATTGTTCCTAATATTTTCACTAACTTGAGGGCTTTCTTCTGGATGCTCTCCCATTTTTCAAAATCTTCCTTAAAATGTGGATCCCAAAACTAAACACAATACTCCAGAAATGGTCTGTTTAGGACAGAAAAGAATTAGATAATCATCTCTACTCTTCTGGACACTTTGTTTCTATGAATGCAATCTAAGATTTCAAGAGCATTTTGGCTACCGTGTTGCACTGTAGACATAATGAGTATGCAGTCTATTAAAACACCCAGTTCTTTTCCCGGGGAATGATTGATTGTCCAGTCTCCTCCTCCATTCCATTTTGAATTCATAAAGTAGATTTTTTTTTTTAGCCCCAGACTAGGACTTCACTTTTATCTCTCTTAAATTCCATTTTGTCAGAGTTGGTTAATTGTTTTGGAGCACTGAGAGAGTAAATGATTTTTCCAGCATCACATAGTCACTGTCTGCTATAGTTGGGACTTGAATCCAGGTCTTTCTGACTTGAAGAGGTGGGGTTTTTTATTTATTACTAAAATCTAGGTAAGCTAAATCCTCTTCTTCTACTAATTGTAACCCTATGGGGAAAAAAGGAAATGAAGTATCTCGAAAGGATTTATTTTGCATGAAGCCAAACTATCTTTAAGCCAGATCCTGTCCAGTCTTTTAGGGATCATTGTTTCCCTTTCTAGGTGTTTATTACCCAACTTTTTAATAAAACATTTTAGAATTTTGTAAGAAATATACATTTGAAAAGTCAGACATTTGTCTTCCAATCTATGACATCTCATTTTTTCTTTCTATCCTCTTCTCAAAAAAAAAAAATTAGCTCTCCCTAAGTCAACTCAATTCAAAAAACTTTAAAAATTTCCAAGTATGTGTTTGTTGTCTTTGGGACAGGAAGACTGATGATACTAGGTGGGATAAGACAGTCTCCTTCCCCCTGCCACTCATTCCCTCCTAGATTCTCACTCAGTTCTGCCAATTCTTTGCAAGGTCTGGAGTTGGCCAATTTTGCTGCCCCTATTGCATCCAATCCTTGTGGGTGGAACTGGAGCCCTTCTCCATTTAATCAAAGTAGAGAAAACACCTTTTTTCTTAGTTTGCCTAAGGTTGGAATTTTTCAAGAGGTACTTTATTAGCAAATTAAAAGAAAACAAACAAAAAAAAATACACAAAGAGCATAGAAATGGCCAAGTTCAAGAGTGAAGATTTCTGACCTTTATTTAATATCTGGGCAAAGATCCAGGTACTTAGTGACACAGTTAACAGAGAATTTAAGTCCTTATTCCTTTCCATTTCAACTGTATCTATCACGATGCCAAACAAATATACTTAAACTTCTACCCTGAGGTTAATTTAGGTTGATATCACATGCAAGTGTAGAGGGATCCTCAGATCCTCAATCTGAGAACTAGAGTCTAAATCTTAACTTCTAATTTGGAGTGCCAGGCCATCCTCACTAGTCTTGGACTCCACTCCACTCTGATTGTGCAGTTGTTCTCGGCCCTGTGGTTCTTCCTTGATATTCCTTAAAGAATTTCCTAATATTACCCATCGTCTCTTTGACCTCTCCTGAAGATCTCTGTGGCTTCAGGGCCATGTACCATCAACCAACATTTGATAGTGGGAAGTGGGAAACACTATTAGAGGTCTTTTCCACATCCCACCCTCTCATTTTACAATTTAGAAACAGATCACAGAGGTTACATGAATTACCCAAATGTACAAGGGTTGTTTAGTGGAAGCTGGAATTTGAACCCAACTCCTAAATTGCAAATCAAGAAATTTTTTTCCAACATGCTGCCTCCTATTGTTATTAAGGCTGCTTTTATCTGTTTCTTCATCTCAATTTCTAAGGTCACAAGGACCATTCCATGGGCACCATTTTCACCTTGAAGCTAGTCTGCATCATAGCAGTTCCTTAAGGCAGCTCCCAACCCAACTTCCTTTCTCTTCCTGTAGCAGAACACAGGTTTCCTTTTGGACCACCCACTAAGCTCCTGTTTCCTGACTGCAGTACATCCTCAACTAATTTAGAAAGGAGAAATGTCTAACAGATCCTAGGAGAGAGTCCCTACTTTTAAATTAATAATCATAACACCTTCATAACAACTAGGTTATTATCTGCAATTCATAAAGTCACTAAAGCACAGCACAATTAAGTGGCCGACCCAGTCATACTGCTAAGTCTCAGAGCAGAGAGTCAAATGGACTTTTTTCCCCCTGTGGCAATTGGGGTTAAGTGACTTGCCCAGGGTCACACAGCTAGGAAGTGTTTGAGGCCAGATTTGAATTCGGGTCCTCCTGACTTCAGGGCTGGGTGCCACCTAGCTGAGCCCTGGACTTTTCTTAAATTACTTCTCTCTTTGGTATTCCCTGGAGCTTCTCAAATGGTTTACCAGAGTTCTAACACTATAATCTGCAACATCAAAATGCCTCAAACCATAATTTTAAATTGCAGTAAAAATTACAACCATAATTTTCATCAATAAAAGAGAAAAGGCATTCCCTCATGTTTACACTTATTTTAAAATGATGTAAATAAACTATTCTAAGCACATTAAAACTACTAGCAACTTTAGCATGTCTCATTCAGTGTACATAGGTCCCATGTTGACATTCTTATACATTTTATCATTTTCACCAACCCCTCTCCTGATTGGACCTGATCTGTGACCTCTCAGAATCTGTACAGGTTAAGAGCCAGAAAGAGAGTATGATGAAAAGAGAGGGTAGTCTCTCCAACTCACAGCCACACCCAGAATACACTAAGCCTGTGGGGCCTTTCACAACCAGCTGACTCATAAGATCATGTCTAACCTATACTTGCTTCTGACTTTTCTCCTTTGTTCCCTGCTTCTTCTATCCTGGCCCCCCTCTCCTCCTAGCTTACTGATCTTTCCACATTCTACCCACACCCTGACCACAGGATTCTGACCTTGACTGCTCCCCTGCCAAAACTTGGCAGCAAATTCCTTCTCTACCAGCAGTGAATTTCCTCAGTCTCCTCCTGTCCGGCTTCCTAGAGTTCCTCAAGTCATGAGTCGCTGTCTTTTTCTCACCTGATCTGGCTCATGGATGAAACTTAAGGGGAAGGAAACTTGGCTGTCCTCCAGAACCATGATTGGGGGCTTGACTTGGAATATCCCAATCAAGAAACAATGTGCAAAAAAGAAAAGGCAAACACAGATTGAGTTCCTGATGGTATTGTTTGTCCTTCATTTTCAAAGAGTAACAATGACAACATGAGTGATGTTTTGATTTGAACAGAATTGTATTTAAGTGAGGCAGAATTGTACATTCCCTCTTCCAGAATCATCAAAGTCCAATGGCAAGACAAAAGTCAAGAACACTGACAATAGTTCAGGATACAGTGGGTGATTTTAGCATCTTAGATGTCTAACCAAGCTCTAAAAGCTGCACAGAATCTGCTTCAGCAACCTTCCTGGCCATTACAATTTCTTCTCATCTACCCATTCCACTAGAGGATGTTTTTACGTGCTTAGGGTAGAAATCCCATTAAATCACCTTGAGACTTGTTGGTTACGCTCAACCTGGTCTGGCCCATCTGCCTAAATGATTTACTGGGAGCATGGCCACTGAGTATGTTATAGCTTCTTGGAGCCACAGATAGTTAAGTGCTAGGTAGACACCAAAAGTGGATAAGCAGACCTAAAATGGCTCAGGAAGCCCTCACCCAAGAGGTGCTAGTCTTTCTTGAACACACCTAAGTAGAGCAGAGACTGAATTTATCAACCTGGGACAAAATTCTAGATAAAACCTCAAGAAGATGATTAAAAAAAAAATAAAAAAATAAAAAAAGATGATTAAAAAAAAAAAAAGTCCAAGATTGAAACAATAGGTCACTCCCAGAGAGATAAGCAGACTTTGGATTAATCAATAGTCTAAGGCAGAAATAAACAAAAGGGAGCTTTACTTCCCTCAAATGAAGACTGCAGAACTTTAAGTCCCCAACCTCAGCCTCTTAATTCCCCTAAAACCATGCTTCTTGCCCTTTTTTTCTGAAATGGACTTCCTTTGAAGTCTGATGAAGTCTAAAATGCACAAAATAAAATATATAGCATTACAAAAGAAACCAACTGTATTGAGATTTATTATATAAAGTACAATTATCAAAATAAACATTTCAAATAACAAACAGACCTCATGTTAAGAACCTCTGCCCTAAAGCATTATACTCTGGCAGGTTTTAAGGATTCCATAATTCTGAGTTCTCTGCAACCTTCAAATAGATCCTGTCTGAATCTTTCTACTACCTTAGTACCATTACCCCAGTTGACACACGAGAGCAAATAGAACCTCAATTCATCTGCTTTACCTTCTCATCAATTACTAAGCCATGTACCATTAAAAAATAATAACTCACCCAGCATTTTAGGACCTGGCATCCTGGGGGATTTAGAGACCTTCCAATTCAACTAACTTATTTTACAGATGAGGAAACCAAGGTCTAGAAAAATTCAGTGATTCACCCACAATCCCATAGTAAATGGGGGACACAGAATTCCTAAAGGGTTTTATGGATTGGAAGGTTATTTCTTTACAACAACTCCATATAAATGAATGGATGTCCATCAATTGGAGAATGGTTGGGTAAATTATGGTATATGAATGTTATGGAATATTATTGCTCTGTAAGAAATGACCAGCAGGAGGAATACAGAGAGGCCTGGAGAGACTTACATCAACTGATGCTGAGTGAAACGAGCAGAACCAGAAGATCATTATACACTTCAACAACAATACTGTATGAGGATGTATTCTGATGGAAGTGGATATCTTCAACATAGAAAAGAGCTAATCCAATTCCAATTGATTAATGATGGACAGAACCAGCTACATCCAGAAAAGGAACAATGGGAAATGAGTGTAAACTGTTAGCATTTTTAGTTAGTTTGTTTGTTTGTTTTTTGTTTTTCTTCCCAGATTATTTTTACCTTCCGAATACAATTCTTCCTTTGCAACAACAACAAAATTCGGTTCTGCACATATATATTGTACCAACCATATACTATATTTAATATGTATGGGAATGCCCGCCATCTAGGGGAGGGGGTGGAGGGAAGGAGGGGAAAAATTCGGAACAGAAGGGAGTACAAAGGATAATGTTGTAAAAAAAAAAAATTGCCTATGCATATGTACTGTCAAAAAAAAATTATAATTATAAAATTAATAAAAAAAAACCCAATAACAACTCCATATGATGTAGGTAATGCAAGTGTTATTATTTCTATTTTGTAAGTGAGAAGAAAGATTAAATAATTTGTCCATAGTCACACATCTAGGAAGTGTAAGATCCTATCCTGACTTCAAGTCTAACACTTTTTCTGCTAAAGCTTCAGGTCACTCTAAACAGGTTCAAGAAACTGATTCTACCAATACTAAAAGAAATTGATTGTTCAAAGGGAGGCTACGTGGGAAATTTTAGAAATTAGAAAACATAAAATCACAGCTACAAGACTGGAAGGGGCCTTAAATATCACCTACTCCATTCCTAAATTTTTACACAGGAGGAAATTTAGGCCCAGAAACAAGTGAAGGAACCTGTCACATAGAGACAAAGTTTATCCAATGTTTATAGGAAGAATAGCCTTTGTGCTCTTTCAGACAGATAGACATCCAATTGCTTCATAAACATATCCAGTAATAAGGAGCTTTAGTTACCTGGCAGTCAATGGAAAAATTGACTAAAATTGCTAAGAAGTTCTTATATTTAGATGAAATCTACCTTCTTTCACTTTCTCCTTATTAACCATAGTT
This sequence comes from Sminthopsis crassicaudata, assembly GCF_048593235.1. Taxonomy (NCBI): domain Eukaryota; kingdom Metazoa; phylum Chordata; class Mammalia; order Dasyuromorphia; family Dasyuridae; genus Sminthopsis; species Sminthopsis crassicaudata. The sequence goes on from NC_133617.1 coordinate 662,290,735, forward strand.
CCATCTTTTGTAAATACTGAATAAGTGAGAGATATTGTGACAAAGTGGGGGAAAAAAATCATGAGTTTGGAGTCAGAAAACCTAGATTTAAATCCTGGCTCTAATACTTCTTAATTGTGTGTCTTTGAACAAGTTATTTTAACTCTCATGCATTCAGATAGGGCACCAGCCTGGAGTCCAGACTCAGACCTTAATATTTACTACAAAGATGGAAGGAAGGAAAGGAAGAAAAGGAAGGAAGGAAGGAAGGAAGGAAGGAAGGAAGGAAGGAAGGAAGGAAGGAAGGAAGGAAGGAAGGAAGGAAGGAAGGAAGGAAGGAAGGAAGGAAGGAAGGAAGGAAGGAAGGAAGGAAGGAAGGAAGGAAGGAAGGAAGGAAGGAAGGAAGGAAGGAAGGAAGGAAGGAAAAAATTATTTTTGTATGTAATTGGAAAAAAGTAAAATACTATTTAAAAAAAGAAAAAGAGTCCTTCTCTCTGATAATCAGAAAATATAGAGGAATTTCTCCATCCATTTCACTTTAACTAGGACATTACTATTTAAAAAAAACAAAGTTTGAAGGGCTCTTTCCAGTGGCTTTGGTGGGAGAAAGTTGCTGCCTTTACCCCAAACTAAAAATGACATCAGTAATTCATTTCATCAAGTGGCTCTAGATTTTGGATACAGTCTTCCAAATTAAGTTGTAGTTACATTATCAAGAAATATTCAAAAGAACTAAACTAAGCTCCAGCAAACCACACTCATATATTTTCAAATAATTACTACTTTACTGGTGATGATGATCAGGAAGCCGATCCTCCTTCTATCATAATGTCTCCTCAGAAAGTATTAAGAATCTGGCTTTTCTGCTAAGAGGTCAAACTCAGATAACACTACTGGGAAGAATCCAGTGACATCAAGACTCTTGGAAAAGTGGGAAATAAAAAAGAATGAACCATACTTGTGAAATGAGCCTGGACAGAAAGGCTGTGAGACTGAGTTTTTGATAATTCATTTGACGGTCCTGACTTAGCTGCAAACCCAGTTAGGAGGGTTCCCTCCTAACAAAGAATATTCAATTAGGGTATGAGAGGGGTGAATATCCTAACATGGATTTATTTACCCCCCCCCCAATTTAGAAAGGCTGGCATATAGAAGAGGAAACAAACTTAATCATACAATTTAGAGCTAAAAAAGAACCTTAGAAACACATAATACCCCTTCAATTCAGTATTTCTAATATCTGCTTTGCTGATATCAGCCTAAACTACAATTTCTTACATACCTCTAGAAAAAAAAAGTAAAGAAGAAAAAGCTTACAAAAAGGCAGAGGGTAATCCTAATCTAAGTCAGGAAATCAGAAGGTGGGACAGCATGATATAATATAAAGAAGGAAAAGAACAACCACTGAACATTTGGAGTTAAGTAACAAATAAGAGGTTCTTCCCATAAAAAGGTTCTTACTCTGGGGTCTATAAACTTGGTAGTTTAAAAAAAAACATTTTTATAACTGTATTTCAATATAATTTTTTTCTTCAATCATATATATTTTATCTTAAACATTTACAAACATCCATAGGATGGCTCCAGAAGCTTCACCTGATTGCCAAAGGTGCCCATTGGACAAAAAATGATTAAGATCAATTTAGGAGGAAATAGCTTCTGATGCTCCACAGAATTACAGTGTAAGACCACAGATGCCATCAGGTAAGGAATCTTCCTGTCAGATCAGAGGAAGAAAAGATGAGTAATGGTAACTAGCAACAATTTATAGAACAGTACTGAGATGATTATCTGTCTTCCATCTATAAACATTAAGAGGTCAGCGGTCTTCTTGGGGCATGCATCTAAGAATATAATCAACACCTCCCCTTAATTTTTTTACACCTGACAAACGATGTCCACAATGATTTACTTGGGGGAGGGGAGGAAGGAGAGATAGGATGAAGCATGACACATGAGAGGTACTACCAGAAGAATCCCAGGAAGTCCTGGACCAAAAAAAAACCTGAAGACCTTGAACAGTGGGATCATCACTTTAAAGTGGAAGGATCAAAAATAGGCAGACATGGGAAATGAACTTATAAGCTAAAAAGAAAGTATCTAATAATGAGATGTGGGTTTTGGACAATAACTTAAAGCACAGGAATAATGAGCTCCTGATTAGAACAGGTGATTCTAACATAAGCCAGCAAAAATCTATTTGCTTGCTGGTGAGAATCTAATGAAAGAGCTTTAAATTGAAACAGAGAGGGTGACAGTAAAAGAGCCCATTTTTTCTTCGAAGCCTGCCATCACAGACATGTAAACAACATAAGAAATAGGGTAGGAGAAAATTAACAATAATAGAAATAATTTACATTTATAATGATTTAACATCTACACAGTGCTTAATTGTTACTGTTGCTGTTCAATAGTTTTCAGTCATGCCCAATTCCTCAAGATCCCATTTGGGGTTTTCTTGGCAAGGTTACTAGAGTAATTTGCCATTTCTTTCTCCAACTTATTTTAGAGGAGGAAACTGAAGCAAATAGAATTTATGATGAAGAGTCAGTTATGACTAAACATGACTAAACAATAATAAACTGCTTTAAGCAATCTGATTTTTGAAAACAAAAAATAAATTGGAGATAAGATACAATTTTTGCAAATTTATACTTTAAAAACTTTGGGTTGCACAGTATCTTGGAAAATGGAGAGAAGGAATTTTTTAAAAATCCCAAATCTAAGGGCAGCTAGATAGTATAATGGATAGAGCACCAGCCCTGGAGTCAGGAGGACCTGAGTTCAAATGCCACCTCAGACAATTAATACTTACTAGCTGTGTGATCCTGAGCAAGTCACTTAACCCCAATTGCCTCAGCAAAAAATAAAACAAACAAGAACATTCCATTAAAAAAAATTAATCCTAAATCTACTGTCATTATCTATATAAACAAGTTTCCTTTCTCTAGACCTCAGTTTCCCTATCTATAAAATGAAAGATGTGAACTAAATTTCTTCTAAGGTATTTTATACCTCTCACATTCTAAGTCCATGATGCTCTGAAATAGCAAATTCCCCTAGAGCACTTAAAATATGATCCAATTACAAAAATTCAATTATTACATAAAATAAAGCATTCCTATAAATGGTAAGTTTGTTTTCTTTTTTGAGAATTGGATTATCTGGTCTTTGGGCCAGTCAATAGCATAGCTATTTTTACTAACACATGATCAAACACTACCCATATCTTCATTGTAATATTCATTGCAGACATAGAGACAGAGAACAAAGAAGAATATAATTGTCCCAAGAACTAGGTAATAGGATACTAAGTCTTTAAAAGTCTCCATGCCTTCGACAGAAACCAGCAGTCACTGCTGTGTGACAGCTGTTTGACGGCTTGCAGGAGGAGAAAGGCAAATGGGCGGTAAGCCTGACTATCAAGGCCTCCCCAGCCAGTCATGGGATCTTTCTTTCCTCCCCCCCCCCCATACCAATATAAGAAGCAGGTGGTATTTCAGATGTCAGCCAGCACAGGAAAAGAGGTGTATATGGTGGCTAGAACCAGACAGCCCACCCCTGAGCTACCCTGGGACAATTAAAGGCACATGGAATCAGTAGCAGGAAAGACCAGGGAGCCTTCCTGAAGCCTTCAAAGGAGGAGGGAAGAGTATGAGCCTTTTGTGTTTCTTTGTCAGGTTAAATAAAGCCTGTCCTCTGTTTGATATATTGTTATCCACAGTGCTTGCATAGATGATGAAGGCCCTTTTTGTTTTGTTGTGGGGACCTACACACAAGCCAAATTCTGATATTCCCAAGGAAATTGCTGGGTAAGGCACGAGCCAGAGAGATGCTGAGGGGAAAGCCACAAGATTGAACAGAGTCTATGTGAACTCAGGACCTTGATTCCAGAGCATAGGTTACTTTGGGGAAGTCCCTAAATTTCAATGCAGAGATTTAAATTTATCCTAATTCAGTTATATCATATTAGATTTAGCCCACTATTGCAGTTCATCAAGAAAATCCTTTAGAATCTCAATTATCTTGTTAACAATTTTGACAAATGAGATATCATAGTCATAATTTTTTCCAAAGCAATCCTAATAAACTTTGAATAGAAAATGCCATCTGCATCCAGAAAGAGAACTATGGAGATTAAATATAAATCAACACATGCTATGTTCACTTCTTTTTTCTGTGTTTTTTTCTCTCCTGTGGTTTTTTCCCTTTTGTTCTGATTTTTCTCTCTCAACATGATTCATAAAGTGTATTAAAAAGTCAATATACATATCTAACCATAAAAAAATAAATAAAATGTTAAAAAAATAAAAAAAACATTTTTTAAACCATGAAAGGGTTGCAGATAGAGCATGGCATCACATAAAGACTTCTTTCTAGGCTGACACAGATCAGTGGTCTCCCACTGATCACACACCCCTATCAGTAAATAGTTTTGAGATGCCCTCAATAATGTAAATTTTCTTGTAAATTCTATAATGCACTACTATAATATTATATACACTACAAAACATATGCAAAAAAGAAATTTTAAAAGAATGAGCCAAAGATGGAATAAATAGCATTTTAAAAATAAACCCAGATGTTACATATTAGCTATGCAAAAAGACTTTTTGCAAGAGCCCAAGCCTCCTGCCTGACAGTCTAGAACAGTCAGCAGACACAGACTGTGGCTACAAGCATACTGGAGAGCTGTGCTGCTCTCACTTCTAAGATTTTCTTCTTACTTCCCGCAGCGTTGTTCAGCTCACCCCATTTTGAAAACCACTGACAAAAATAACAGCTTGCATTTATATTGCATGTTACAATTTATAAAGTGGTTTCTTCCTAACAGCCTCGATAGTCAGGTAGCAAATGTATTAATAGACATCTCAGAGATGAGATCTGTAGTTGATGCTCAAAAGACTTGCCAAAGTCACAAAATTACTCAATGGAAGAGCCAAAATTTGAATTCAGGATCTCTGACTCAAAAGCCAAGTAATACTTCCATCATACCATGCTGCCCCCAATAATCTTGTTTAGTCATGTGCTACTCTATGACCCCATTGGAGACTTTCTTAGCAAAGATACTAGAGTAGTTTGCCATTTCCTTCTCGAGCTTATTTAACAGATGAAGAAACGGAGGCAAGCAGTTAAGTGACTTGCCCAGGATGACACAGCTAGTCTCTGAGGTTATGTTTAAACTCAGGTCTTCCTGACTCCAGGCCGATACACCTAATTGCCCCTCTCCATTAATTTATACCTTCAATCCATCTCTAATTCTATCCTCTCATCTGGGTTTCATTTCTCTATTTCATCCACAAGGATATCTTGCATTACTATGCCATGTTTTGAGAAAATCCTCATGTTACGTCACCTTATTTTACTGGTTTATAAACAATAAAATGTTATGTGCTTTCACATCTCCTTTTCTGTCACCTATCATCATCTTTTATGACCTCAACATCCATATTGATGGCTGTGGCCTTGTAGATGGGTTGACCAGGAAACACGGTGGATAAAGATTCTAAGAGCTGGCATAAACACAGGCAATCATGTAGCTAAGTGGTTAATGTGGAATCAGGAAGAACTGAAGTGCAATTCAGCCTTAGACACTTATCAGATAGGTGACCCTGTTACATATAAGTCTCCATGTCTCAGTTTCTTCATCTCTAAAATGGGGGTGATAATAGCACCTACTTCTGAGAATTGCTGTGAGGACAACTTTAAAGCATGATTCTATAAGAGTCAGTCATAATTATTATTAAGCCAGAACAGTTTGCCCACAATTAGGAAAAGAACAAAAGAAAAGTTTTCTAAGGGGACTTTACATTGTGAAAGGCCATATTACAAAAGCTGTTTTGCTTCTGAGGGTGATTATTTGACATCTCTTAGAGAATAAATATATAATTTTCTAACAGATCACCTACTGCTCACTTGGCTAAGTGCCCTTAACTTAGGCATCTGTATTCAATTTTTGACCTTCCTAAGTCTGAGGACTAAATCCCTGTCATGTCAGCATAAGTTTGTGGAAAGTGGGCACAGCTAGAAGTCAACAGGTCTGGGTTCAAAACCTGACACCTATACTTACTATCAATGTGAACTTAGCTAAGTCATAACACCCTGAATCTCAGTTTTCTCATTTGTAAAACAATGATAACAACACTTGTACTAGTTTCCATGGCAACTGGAAAGACCATGCTTTATAAGTATTCCAGAAAATGTATGTTAGTTATTTCAGAGAATATTCTTCATGAAGGCCTTTTAGTTTATAGAAAATCCCAACTCTAACTTGGGTCTGCTGCATTATGCATAATGAGAAGCTGGTCTGTGTCAGCCTAATGAGTCTGTAAATGTCAGATATAAAAAAAGAAACATGTCAGTATTCATAATGCAATACAGGTTGAGTTGGCTTTGCTTTTCCCATTACACAAATCCCTGAAAGTCACATGAAAAAAAATGTATTTCTATATCCCATTTGCCCATTGGCTCCCACTATAATTTTATAAATATTTCCCTACCAAATAATTCTAGCCCTAACATAAATTAAGTTATTCTTGAAAAAAGAAAATTAATGTTTATATCAAGGAGGCAGTGAGATGGCATGGTAGATGGAACACAGGAAGACAAATTCAAATTTGGCCTTAGACATTTTCCAGCTATATGATCTTGGGCAAGTCACTTAACCAGTTTGCATCAGTTCCCTCATCTATAAAATGGGAATAATACCTCCCAGGAGGTTGTAAGAATTCGTGAGAATTTAATGAGATAACATTTGTAAAAGGGCTTGGCACAGTGCCTGGCACATATTAAGGTGTCTGTTGTTGCTATTATTCTGGTTGTTGTTTTTCACATCATCATCATCTTCTTCTTCTCTTCTGGCTCTGGAGATGTATAGTTCCTGGACACATGAATTTTTCCAGCAAACCCTTCCAAGAAAAGCTTGACCAATGTCCGGTCAATTCTCATTACTTCTACACTCACTGTTGCACATGTACGAAAACATTAGCAAAAAGAACAGAAGCAATTTGTCCATTCCCTTAACTTTCCCCTGAAGGCTTGTCACTGATTGCTGGGGATATGATGTCAGAAGGCCCTCGCTTCCAGAGCTTAGCCAACTGCACTTGGGACAATGACAGCAAGCAGGAAGTAGACAAGTGAACTTTAATCAGTCAGACGAAAGGTTTCCTGAAGTTTCCCCCATCCCCCTCATCAGCAGGGCGCAACAACTCTTCCCTCCTTGCTGGAAGCCCATCTCCTAGGCCCCTCTTTACCCCCCAGAAACATCAACTTAGTCTCTTCCCAGGAATCCCAAGGTTGTCTATGAAGTCTCAGGGAGTGGCAGGAGGAAGGGAGCAGAGCTAAGCTGAGCAAAGCAGGGGGAGGGGGAGGAGAAAGAAGGCAGGAATGAGGGAAAAAAATTAACGGCATCTGACCAAGGGAGTGTCCTGTGACCATAAGGAATGAAGCTGACTTTCTTCTGCAACTGGAAAACTGGGTCTGAAGGCAATTCTCAAAAGGGAGGTAGGCTGAAGAAAGTTTTAAACAATTAAACTAATCATTAATTCATTCTACAAACATGTCAAGCAAATGCTGCATCCTGAGAACCAGGCCAGTAGCCACTCAAGAAGATAGAAAGTTTTGGGGTGGAATTCAAATCTGACTTCAGACCCTTACTAGCTGTGTGATCCCAATTATCTCAAAAAAACAAAAAAACAAAAAAAAAAAAAAAAAAAAACAAGACATGTTGGAAGGCAATGTGGGTAAATAGATTATTGAATTTAGATTCCAAAAGACCTAGATTCAAGTCACTTCTGGCATTTACTAGCTGTGTGACTATGTTCACTATTTAATCTCTGATCCTCAGATTCTGTCTCTGCAAAATAGAGACTATAATATCCATTGTACCTACCTCACAGTAACTGTGAGGCACAAGGTACAAAATAAAGAGCTACATAAGGTTTGAGGGGGAAGAGAATAACCACGGTAAATAAAGGAAAGTTCTTGGAAGATAGTAAAACCTAAATGGGGCCTTAAAAAATTGAAATGGGGAGGGTAAACCTTGCAAGCAACAGCAAGAAAACCTTGCACCGGAACATAGAAAAACTGCAGACTTTGTAACGCAGGGCAAAGATTAGCCTAGTTCGTGTAGAGGAAATAAAAAATGTCAGTATCTCTCCAAGGGGATTACTTTGAAAGATAGTATTCATTCAATTTCTAACATTTAAAAATCATTCATTACTTTACAATTACACATTAATTTCCAAATGTTGAAAATTTTTACCATGGACTCATAAAAGGAAAAAGCCAGGCTTGAATGATGATCACAATCCACTATTCTAAGGCAAACCTTGGGACTTGGGATAGAGACAGAAGCCTTTTGACTGTGTGGATACACAATCAGATGCTGCATTGTGTGCCAGTGAGTTTGGCTGCAATTCAAACCAAAGCTTTGAGGCTCTTTTGACACAGAAAGCAATGACACAGTACAGAATCAAAGAATGAAAAAGTCGAAGCAGGCATTTGCTGATACATTTCAAAGGCAAGTGTGCCTTGCCCAACATCAGGGTACAAGGTGAAGCGGCTGGCTTTGCAGAAGCAGAAAACTTTCTATTTTGAAAGTGGCAGAAGGATGAGCAACTTGATCTGTGATCTGCCTCTATGCCAGCTACAGGAAATTCAATGGGAAGACGGCAGTAACTGTGTTTGAGATCGACGTCTCAAAAAAACCATCCTATGGCCCCACTTCTCAAGAATCTTCACAAATAGGCTTTTGAACAGCTCTCCAAAGAAACTTCTGAATTCCATGACCCTCATGATGTAGTACCCTCAGCTAATGTGTTGCAATAAAAATAAGGCAAGAATTAGTAATAACTTCATGCAATACATATACTATAAAACCATATCTAATAAAATATAAATTTTATGAGGATGTCACCTAGTTTAATTTATATTCATTTCTGAGACCTCTATATTACAATGAAGTTGCATTTTAGATGGGGAAAGGTTCAGGCAACTAAGTGGCAACTAGATGGGCATAGAGCATCAGCCCTGGAGTCAGAAGGACCTGAACTCAAAACCAGAACTCAGACACTTAATACTTACTAGCTGTGTGATCCTGGGCAAGTCATTTAATCCTCACCAAAAAAAAAAAAAAAAAAAGACATCAAGACAAAAATCATACAGTATCAAAAAACTATCCTTTCTTGAATTCTTTAAGTCATCCATAAAGTTCAGTATATTGTGATAGCCTTCCAATCCTCACATAGCATCTTCCTAATTCTCAACCCATCACAAGCACTGAGGAAAGGAAATGGGTAAAGGCCAAAGGAGAGAGGTAGTGGATAGAGGAGCAGCAGTCCCTCTAACTGTTTGGACCTAGCTGGGCTTCCTACCGCACCATGACAAAATCATCCCTTAGAGCCAATCCTTACTCCTTAAGGCCTAGGTTCTGCTTATTACTTCTCTGTCCTGTCAATATACCAGATCACAGATATGCATAGAGAATGAGCAACAGGACAGCAGGCAGACTGTGGAGTAAGTCTTTCCTCTGAGGGAATGCTTGGGGACAGCAGTGACTCTGCATGCTGTACTAATAAGACTCATGACCGAGATAGATGTCTTTTGACTTTGTAGATCCACAATCAAATGCCACATTGTGTGCCAGGGAGCTTCATAGGGATAATTCCCCAGTGACACAGGATGGGTTTTATATATTTCTTTCTTTTTTTTTTTTTTTTGGCCAAATGCTTTCAACTGAATTTGCCTATGTTTAAAATGTAAGTACATTATGATTTTACTGCATTGAATATCATTTAAGTTAATTAAATATAGTGAGCATTTTGATAAATAGTGGAATAAGCAGGAGAGAAGAGGCAAATAAGGAGGGATTTGGCTAGGAATTTAGTCTCAATTATTCTCTTTTTCTTTGGGAAAACCAGAATTGGTTTACAGCTCAAGGAACATAACTGCCTATAAGGCTGCCTATTTTGATATGGTGACGCCTTCAGGTACCATTGTGAGTACAGATGTTGACCTAAGCGGTTCCAAGCTCTTTTAGTTTTCTGTACTTATTTTCAATTTTCTTCCTTAATAATATGAACTTATTAGCTATCATTTCTTATTATGTTTGACCTATCACCAGAAAGCTACTTTCTAATCAATAATTTTGATCTTACTGGAATAAGAAACATATCTATATTTGTTAATAATCTATTAAAAAAAATGAGTAAATAGGCTCAGACTGAAAGCCTTAGCAATGAATGAAATGTATGGACTTTAATCATTTTATCTTTGGCTGCTCAGAAGCAGTGCTTAATTACTTATTCTTAAATGTGTTTTGTGTAGTTGAGATTGCTAGATAAATTATCATCAGATAACGGGACATATGTCCTTTATATATTGTTGATGAGTTGATTCAGTCATGTCTGATTCTTTGCGACCCAATTTTAAGATTTTCTTACCAAAGATATTGGAATGGCTTGCCCTTTCTTTCTCCAGCTCATTTTATAGATGAAGAATCTAAAAGAAAAAGGGGTAAGTGGCTTGCCCAGGGTCATATAGCTTTGATGATTGAGGTTACATTGAATTCAGTTTTTCTCACTCCAGACCTGGAGTTCTATCCACTGCATCTAGCTGTCTAGTTATATGAATAACTGTATGAATTTAATAAGTAAAATAGTAATTCATGTGGATTACAGAAGGATTATCAGTATCCCTCTAACATTGACACAATCATTGTTGGCTAAACCTTCACATTTCATCCATGAATGCTAGATGCACAGTTACTGTGGTAAAATCCAGCTTAGTTGGAGGTAGAATCTTGGGAAACGCAGCACCAGAACTACAAATCCATGTACAAGTTGACAGGAAAGCAAAATGTTAGTATTGATCATATTCAATATCAAGGCTTCTCAGGAAATGTTAACCACACAGCCAAGAAAGCCTCTGCCTTGCCAAGGACAGTCTTTCTTTTTGGAAGCCTATTAACAAAACAAAAACAAAAATCTGAATTTAATTACATAATGATAAATTATGATAAATAAGAGTAACATAAATGTAAATAGCTTCATATGTCTACCTTGAAAAAAGCAACTGTACAGTATTTGACAAGTTCCCCATTTGGGATTCAATTTTTCCACACATGAAATTAATCAGTTGAAGGTAACAATTTTTAAGATCTTTTCAAGCTTTTATGATCTATGTATGACATACAAAGTACAAAAATCCAGCAGTTTGTATTGGAGATTGGAACAGAAAGAATAAATGCCCCTCAGGCCTTCAGTTTCTCCATCTGCAAAATGAGCATGTTACCTCCCTTTCTTTTAGTAGAGAGGTTGGAAGGGTACTATATGGGAGTAATGTTGCCTCCATTGTCAGACACCGCCACTGGTTTTGGTTAATGCTTTTTCTTTGTTCCAAAGGAGGATTCAGAACAGGGAGAGTAAGAGAGGCATAGACAGAATTGGCCATAAGTCAGTGTAAGAAAGCCATTAACAGAACTTTAAAATATATATATATATTAAAATAATGTGAGAAAGGGCAAAGACTTGACTTGTCTAAATCCAAGATCTCGACGGTGGCTTCCAGCTCTGAATTTCTGTGACCAAGATTCTAGGCTATAAGAGTATGAAAAGAAACTCACAACAATCACTCAGAGGACAATGAGCCACTCAGTTTTAGAAACTCATTTTCATGAAACTATCTTATGTACAAAACAACCCTATTTAGATAAATCGCTTGCCCTAGGTTGGCTAAACCAGCACTTAGATAATGGCAAGGCAAAAACCTTATCTCACAATGCTTTCTTTCTTGTATGTACCTTTCACTCCAGCCAGGATGAACTCATTCTCTCTGGAATATACTCACCCTGTTGCCCTATCATGAAAGATGTTTCCCTCAATCACATCTAAACCATCCTAAAAGATCTTGATTAAAACCACAAGGTGAGCTGGAAAGAATCTCAGAATTAAATGAGTCCAACCTCTTAAGAAAAAAAAAAAAAATCGGTGCTATAGATTTGGGACACACACCTTACAGAGACAAATTCAGTAAATACATGTTATTCTAAGCACCTCTAATTAAGAGAGGGAAAAAAAGGGATACACTTTTCATGTGCTTTTAATTTCCTTAAATTAATTTTCTTTCAAATTAAGATATACTTTCTCTTCCTTTTTCCCCCTCATTAAGAATGCAAGAAAGATAAAACCCTTGTTTACAAAAAAAAAAAATTCTCACACTGGTCACAGTCAAATATATACTTCTTTATAAAATGCATACATATATAAAATGTGTGTATGTTTACACACACACACACACACACACACACACACACACACTCCTCCATCTGCACTCTGAATACATCAGAGGTAGGTAGTATGATCATGAGTCTGCTACTATCAGAGTTGATTATTGCGTTGATCAGAATTTCTAAGTCTTTCACAATTGTCTGTTTTTACAATATTATTATTGTACAAAGTGAGCCTCTGGTTCTATTCATTTTACTATGTATCAATTCATATTTCTTCCCTGGTTTCTCTGAAACCATCTTCATCATTTCTCACAGAACAATGGTATTCCATCACAATTATAAACCATAACTTGTTCAGTCATTCCCCAGTTGATGGACATTCCCTCCACTATACAAAGGGCTGCTACAAATATTTTGGTACATATAAGTCCTTCTTTAGATTGAATGAAAATTAAAAATAATTTCAAAAAAAATAAAGGCACAAGAAAACCATATCTCTTTAATATTTTTTAAAAATCTCTCTGGAATATATATCTAATAGTGGGTCCAAGTATTAGATATATATCTAATATCTAATTGGGTCCAATAGTTTTGGGGGAAAAGTCCAATGTGTTTTCCAGAATGGCTGGACTAGTTCACAGTTCCACCAACAGCGCATTAATATACCTGTTTTCCCACAGTCCTTCCAGTAGCTGTCATTTTCCCTTTTTTACATTCTTTGCCAGATTGGTTGTGAGATACTACTTCAGAAATGCTTTCATTTGCATTTCTCTAATCATTAGTCATTTAGAGCGGTTTTTTTCATGTAGCTATTTATATCTTGGATTCTTCCTCTGAAAACTGTCTGTTCATATCCCTTGACCACTTCCCATGCCTTGTTAAATTCTCTGCTTGAGCCATTTTCAAGTGATAATTAATTTATAGGTTTAGAGACAAATTCCATAATCGAAATCAGAAAGAAAAAGTCTAAACAACACTTCAACCATCAAAAGAACAGAGATTATTTAACTTCTGGCACACCTAAGAGAAACATAAAAAAAAAAAAAAACCACCTTTCAATAAATCTTTAATAATTTTCTCTAAGGATTCTCCCTTTAACCTGGTCAAGAGTTAATTTAAGAAATTATTCTATTCATTTCATTAATCAAATCTTAGTTTTTTCATGAAGTCATTCATGGCCTGAAGAGGAATCTCTCTCTTTAGAAATTAGTTAAGCACTCAGTCAGAGGTACAAAAAGAAATTTCAGTGCAGGACATTTTTTGGAGGAATTGATAATTAATAAAAGACTAAAAAGATTTCTCATTCAGATTAGACCGAGGGCTATCCTATGCTAATATGATTTTGTAACATGTGGATTAAAAAGAAAATAAGTGTCTTCAGCATGTCACCACACCCCTCATTTTATAGATGAGCAAACTGAGGGTTGGAGAGATTAAGGAACTAGCTCAAGATGAGATGGGTAGTAAATGGCAGAGCCAGGGTTCCAAATACGCTCCTTTGACTCTAGTGCCAATATTCTTTCCAAAATGTATATAAAACAATTCAATAGATATTCATCACTTGTTGAGGTGATATAATAGGCAGTTAAGAGGTTCAGTGAATAGAGCCTTGGACCTAGAATGAGGAAGAAATGAATTCAAATCCTACCTCAGATACTAACTGTGTGACCCTGGGCAAGTCACCTAGCCTCTCTCAGCCTCAGATTCCTCATCTATAAAAATGAGATAATAGGACCTACCTCACAGGGTTATGGCTAGAATCAAATGAAGTAATATTTGTTAAACACTTTACACACTTTAAGAGCTATATAAATGCCAGCTATTATTACTCTTGCATCACTGAGTAAATGAAACTATCCACATTTAATGCTTGAACAATTTCAAAGTAGTATGACTTCAGCCAGCTTTCATCAAATTGGAAGCATCCCAAAGCAAATGTGCAGAAAATTTCCCACTTAATCTCTTACTGTGACCATTATTAAATCCTAGTTCTACCAACTCTACATGTATAGATGAGACCACATGTTCTTGAGCCAAAGGGATTTTTTTAAATTGTTAATATCTGACTTTCTTAGAGCCTTTCAGTTTAGAAAGCATAAGCCTCACAATTAACCCTATGAGTTCCATCCATGGGATTATTCCCATTGATGGGAAGAAGACACTGGGTTTCAAAGAGAGGAAGTCACTTGCCCAGGGTCACATAGCTAGTAAGCAAAGCAAGGATTCAAAACAGTGGATTTTTCATTCCAAATCCATAATTCTTGCCAATATGTCACATACCATCAACATCAACATCAATTATAAAGACCTTTGCAGCTGCAAACTCTTAAAAAGTGTACAACATCCAGAAGACCTTGCTTGTTTAAATATGATTTTGGAATGGGAAGCATGTAATGCCATATTGTCTTGCTGCTGTCTGCACCACTGGTGAATGATCATGTCTCAAGTATTTCAGGAATCACAACCCTCAATTTTGAGCAGTTAAAAAAAAAAACCTAAGGGCAATAAATGCTCCTGTGGAACATCTGATGTGTTTCAAGTCTATGCATATCACACCACTTTAAAGACTGGAAGACTAGACAGAGCCAGGAAAGTATAAGCCATGATCAAGGAGAAGAAAATGAAATAGTATGGCTGAAAGAGTTAGTAACAAGAGAGTAATGGCAGATGTAGTTGTAGAGGGAGATAGGCATTTGAATGGCAGATCAGCAAAGATTTGTGAGGTAATAGGATGTCAGCAAACAAGCACTGACAATGTCAGAAGATCTGCTTTCAAATTCTGCCACTGAGACCTACTTGACCCCTGACAATCATTTCACTTTCAATGGGGATCAGTTTCTTAATTTCTAAAATGAGAGATTTCATCGGTTGAGCTATAATGTTTCTTCTACATGTAATGGTCTATAATTCTAAGTTAATGGAGAATACACTCAGAATTTCTACATGGTCATCTTTTAAATGCCCATGCTAAAAGTACTACTCCTGCCCCATTTTCTAAAAATGATACCATTATTCAAAAGGAACAGGAAAAAAATCAGAGAGATACTGCTCCTGGTATGATAGATAAGTTCCCATTATATGGGCATAAATCTCCAAACCTCAGAAAATTCGCACCCCTCCTGACTGCTCTTGCTGCCTAGAATGAAACTTCTTGCTGACAATACAAAAAGCCAAATTGAAAAGAAAAATAAACTGCTCCTTAGATAACTAACAATTGAGAATTTCCCAGACAGAGGGTTGGCTCCTGACAAGCAGCAGAGAAAGAGATGCCACAGAGGATGGAAGTGGTTTTGCTTATAATAGTCTGCTCAGCCATTACTTAGAGATGCTACAAAGCTTTGTCCTGAGCCTCTGCGAACAATGGACCAAGAAGAAACATGCCTGGCAGAATCACCAAAACATGTTCCACTAAAGACAGGAGGACCATTCAAGCAGAAGAAATTGTCTTCATTTCTCTAGTGAGGCACCAAGTCACCACTGCTCTAAAAACTGCCATTCTCACAGCTTCCTTCCTTGCTCCCACAGACTGGAGCCCTTTGACCAGTGACTATAAATGAAACCATCCATTTCCTCATTGTTTGACCTCCACTCCTCCACCACTAACTCATCTTCCCATGAAAAACCCCTAAGAATATAAATATCAGAAACAAATACCTTATAGTCTCTGAGGAAGACACTCCTAGGATCATGTCCACGTTAGATCAATAAAATGAAATCCTTCTTTCAGCAGATGGTCAGATGGACTTCTGCTCAAGTCTCAGTTGGAGTGAAAAAGAGAAAGCTAAGTTTTCTACTGTCTTTTTTCCCCTGCCTTTTCCAAGTGGAACGCAGGGGTGTGGGCAAAGAGAACGCATGTGTCTTTAGTGTTTCCTGACTTCTGGCCAAAGTCCATTATGTCACTGAAATAGCAAAGCCTATATCAAGTCACGTTGAAAAAAAAAATGGAAAAGAAATCAGGAACCAAGCTGACACTGTAATATTCCACTTCTTACTGTGGTGATATCACAGATATCATTTTGTTGATTAAAACACAATAACTGTTCTTTCCCTTATATACTTTTATGATAGCACTCCATGAAAACTTCAGGAAAATTTAACAATTTTCAGACAAACAGCCTGGCAGAGAAGATAGAGTGCTGGGCTTGGAAGTCCAGTAGAGCTGGATTCAAATCTCACCTACCAAACTAGCAAGTAATGTGATTATAGCCAAATTACTTAATATCTCTGAGACTCAAGTTTCCTTACCAGATATTCATACTTGTCATACCTGACAGAGTTATGATGAGACATGTATCTAATAAGAACATGTATCTAAACCACTTTGCAAACCTAAAAATGCTATATAAATTTCCATTAAATTAATTCTGGATAATTTGAGCATGAAGAACTAGTAGTAATTTGAATCTGAATATAGTTATCGACTCAATAATTTTCATAATATCAGTTTTCTGACTAAAAGGAAAGCTTTTAATAGTCTAAAACTAAACAAAGAATTTTGAGATATCCTCTATGGTAGAAAAATAATATTAACTCAAAGATACAGAACCTTAGTGTTTACAAATCCTTTACAATAAGGTAGACCCAAAGTATAATTATCCCCACTTTCCAAAGAATGAAATTGAGGCTTAAACAGATGAAGAAACTTGCCCAAGATCACACAGCTAATAAATGTGTGAGTCAGAAGTCAAACTCAACTCTGCTGATCTCTCCCAATATTAAACTAACTCTCCAAACTAAGGTGTAAAAGTCAAGTCTATCTTGATCCAATGCAATAAAAACAAAAACTCACACTTATGTGACACTTAAAAGTTTTGCGAAGCAAATTCTTAAAAATAACCCTATGATGGTACAAAGATTACCCCCCCATTTTATAGCAACTTGGGTTTGAAAGGCTATGTTTTATTATTACACATGTTCTAGGAATCTTAAGCAGGATTCACAATCACATTCAACCCCAGAAGAGATCCAGAAGATAAAATAAAAAATGATCTGTTCAAATCTGGTCTCAGACACTTACTAGCTTAGGTGACCCTAGATAAGTCATTTAACTTTCTTTGCTTCAGTTTTCTCATCTGTAAAATGAGCTAGAGAAGGAAATACACCACTACAGTAACTTTGCCAAAAAAACTCTATATGGAGTTGTGAAGAGTCAGACATGACTTAAAAAAAATAAAAAATAAAAACCTCAGCAATAACAATATATTATTAAATCATCATTAATTAAAAAAAAAAAAAAAAAAACACTCCATTGTCTGACTCCAAAAATTTTCACTGGCTACCCTATGTATCTAGAATTCTCTTCCTTATCATATCTGCCTCCTAGCTTCCCTTCGTCTCAACTAAGGACCCACCTTGAACAGGAAGCCTTTCCCAGTTTTCCTTAATCTCAGTGCCTTGACTCTGAGACTACCCCTAATTTATCCTGTGTATATCTCATTTATACGATTGTTTACAATTGTCTCCCTCATTGACTGTGGGCTCCTTGAGTGCATGGGCTATTTTTTTTTTTTTTGCCTTTATTTGAATCCCAAGTATTTAGCACAATGTCTGACACACAGTAGGCACTTGACAAATGCCATCTGACTAGCTGGCTGACTGAAAGCCTTAGGAAGAACTGGGGATATCCAGCTTGGAGAAGAGAAAACCTAACAGGAACATAAGAGCAATCTTCCAAGTATTTGAAAAGTTAGCATGGTGAAAAACGAGATTTGTCACTGGCTTCCAAAAGGTAGAAGTTGTAGCATTCAGTGGAAGTAAAGGAAGTTGCAGAAAAATTTAGGTTCCTATTGTAAAGAACCATCTAAAAGTACATGGACTGCCTAAAGAGATAGTGAGTTCCCTATTACTACAGGTCTTCAAGTAAAGGCTGCATGACTACTTTGGGAGGAAGGGGTTGGACTAGATGGCCTTTGAAGCTTCTACCAGCTCTGAGATTCTGTAATTCTATGCATTCTGATTCCAAATGTGGCATCCTATCCACTGGGTTATAATCTGCCTCATTATGGAGTACCAGAAGAAAAATCTGGTTCTACTACATTATGGGTTAAACAAGCTTTCATGGGTTAGCTTGGGAAACCTCACCACCATGAACAATACTTTCCTATAGGAAAATATCTTCTGAGTTCCAAACAACAAAGTTACAAACAAACTTTTGATACACAGCTTCTAAGTTGTAGTCTGAATGCATTTTGATACTTTAAAGTAATTTATACAACACAAACTTGGCAGGATACAATGGAAAGAGCCAGCCTAGGATTCCAAAAACTTGAATTGAAATTCTGGCTCAGGCATTAGCTTTCTGTGTCAAAGGATAACAGATTTAGAGTTGGAAGATGAAGTTAGGTTACCTTTGTCCCACCCTTCATTTTATGGATGAAAAATGAAAAGCTCAGAAAAATTAGGTGACTATCATACAGGTAAGAAATGGCAAAGCCAAAATTGAACCTGACTCCAGTCTAGCATTACTTAGGCAAGTCACTTTCTTTCTCTGGGTCTCAGTTTCTTCACATGTTAAAAAAAAAAAAAAAAAGAAAGAAAAAGAAGAAGGAGGAGGAGGAGAGAAGAAGAAGAAGAAGAAGAAGAAGAAGAAGAAGAAGAAGAAGAAGAAGAAGAAGAAGAAGAAGAAGAAGAAGAAGAAGAAGAAGAAGAAGAAGAAGAAGAAGAAGAACAAGAACAAGAACAAGAAGAACAAGAACAAGAAGAACAAGAACAAGAAGAACAAGAACAAGAAGAACAAGAAGAAGAAAGGGGGAAGGGGAAAAGAGTAGAACAGAAAGGAGAAATGAAGAGAAAGAGTGGAGAGGAAAAGAAAGGAGAGAAGGGAAGGGAGGGGAGAGGAGAAAAGAGAAAAGGAATAAGGTGAAAGGGAGAAAAGAAAGAAGAGAGGGAGGGAAGGAAAGAAGAAAAAGAGAGAGAGAAGGAAGAAGGGAAGAAGATAGAAACAGAGAAACAGAAGAAAAGAGGGAGGAAGGGAGAGAAGGAGGGAGAAGAGAGGAAGGGAGGAGAGGAGACAGAAGCAGAAAGGAGGGGAAAAATTCTGCTTCAAAGATGAGAGAAATTCTGGTTGAAATGGAAGAGGAAGTACACACCCTAAGTTACCACTCTAAATTATGTTTTGGGAACAGCCACTTGTGCCATAGTTACAACTTCAACATTTGAAAATGACCAGTCATTGGTCATCTTCCTATAAACCATAGTTCTAATTTCATTTTCAAAAATGTTTTATGATTTATAGCCTACATGTCAAGATACATCTTTAAACTAGCTTAGAATTCCCTGCAAGAAATGTTGTATATGCTCCCAGATCTTCATTTTCCCTGCAATGTGTATAGAAAAGGTATAAATAAGGAAAACCTACAGAACTTTCAGAAAAATCCCCAAACCCCATTTTAGTTTCAACCTGGTCCTTTCTCCAGCCTTACCAAGCATTCTTCAGAATAGAGAGAACAAATACAAAGCCAGGAAGAGTAGGGTTCAAGGCCCATCTCTGATCCATACTGGCTGTAACCACTTTGCTAGTCACTAAACCTCTTTATGATCTGGGAGACTCTCTTAAGACTTTAAAGTGCAGAAAACATCAATTGGCACTGGCAGAAGCAATTTTCTTACCCAAAAGTACTCCATACAAGTGAAATCACAAGTTTTATCTTTATCCTTCTCTTGTCAAAGCAAATGGGTATAGTGCCCTTTTTACTCATATTCCCCATCACACACACACACACACACACACACACACACACACACACACACACACACTTTCAGAAAATTGGGGGGAATCATAGGATTTAATCTGGGAGGGTCTCTATAGATCATCTCATACAATCCATCCCTTCCTTTTATAGATAGGATCCCTGAGAGTCCAAGAAAGGAAGAAGCTCGTCCAGGATTACATAATTACTAATTAATGATCTAGAAACCAAATCCAAATCTTCTGACTCCAAATGCAATGCCCTTTGCACTATATCACACTGCCTCCCTTCCTTTTGTTAATGGGGAAACAAAAGTCCAGGAAAGTCTGTACAGTGGAATTAGTAGTGTTCATACAAGAAAAGGTGGCAAGAGACAGGAAGAGAATGTGAAGGAATCATGAGAAATACACAGCCAAGATGAAAAGTCAGCCTGAGGAGGAAAACCTTGGCCCTCTGTAATCTCCAACTAAGTAGGGTTAGTTATAAAACTAAATGTGCTGGATTCAAGCCTGAATTCCACTTGAGAAATTACACAGAATGTTCAATGATCCCAAGCTGCTCTCTACTACAAAAACCCATATTTTCAAACCAATATTCTTCCAGTGAAAAGGCAACATGGTGTAGTAGATGAAATACTCAGGTTCAAATCTGGCTTCTGACATGTACCAACTTTGCAAACATGGACAACTATGAAGGTCCCAGACAACTTAGTAAATTTTAATTGAAAATAGTTTGCTGATCTTCATTAATGGACCAAGTTTTCACACTAAGGAGATTCCTACATCAATGAAATCATAAATCTGAACTAAAAAAAAAAAACCCTCAAAACAACAACAGAACACAATTATCAGCGAGCCTATGTCTACAATTACTGGAATACCTTCTAGAGAAGCAAAACTACTGGTGTCCCAAAGACTAATGGAAAAACCCACTATATATGTTAGTTAAGTAACAATGACCTGGCACACATACAAAAAAGTTGGCATGAAATTCACCATCAAAGAGTTCAATGAACTGCAAGAAAGATGGGCCACGTAGCAAGAGCAATACATTACAAAAGGAAAAACATGGATAGGTTATAAGCTATACTAATGATAAAAATACACACATCAATTAAACCATAGATCTAGTAACTGAAGTAGAATTTAATCAGTCTATCTGTCTTAATAATTACTTTTTATTTGTTCAAAAGGAAAATGTTTTATCTCTTTTTCACAGCTGAGACAAACATTTATTTTTCTTTTTTAAACCATTCAACTCATTGATCTGTTTGGAATTTCTTAAAGCATATACCATAAGTTATCGTTCTAGACTCATTTTTAATGCACTACCTATCAATTTTTACAATCACTTTTACTAATGGTGCCTTTCTTCCAAAGTTTAATGTGTCTCAGTTTATCAGACTCTCTTTGTATATATTTAGTTCTATTTCTGGAATCTATTCTGTTCCAGCATCCATTTATTTATTTTTCCTCAGTACTAGATAGTTTTGATAATTTTCATTTTATAATGTTTTGAAATCCACCAAGGCAAGGTTCATTTCATCAGTTTTTCAACCATTCCCTTTGTTATCCTTAACCATTTATTTTTCCATAAAAATGTTATCACCATGATGGGAGAGGCAATATAGTATCCTGGGAAGAGGGCTAGGCAGCAAATTAGGAAAACCTTGTTTCAAATTCCCACTACACCCCCACACCCCAACATTTAATAGCTGTGATCATAAGCAACTTTATTTCTCTGAGCTCTAGATTTTTCATCCATAAACTGTTGGTAATAGCTGCTTTACTTACTTGAAATGATTCTTATGAGAATTCAATGAGATAATAATACAGTCTTCACAAATATTAAAACATTTTAAAATGTCAGCTATTGTTAATCAGTTCCACAAAGTAATTCACTAATAATTTGATTAAGATTGCATTGTATTACCCAGAGAGAGGACTATGGGAATTAAGTGTGGATCACAACATAGACTTTTTACTCTTTTTGTTATTGTTTGCTTACATCTTTGTTTTCCTTCTCAGTTTTTTTTCTTTCTTTCTAGATCTGATTTTTCTTGTGCAGCAAGATACTGTATAAATATGTATACATATATTGGCTTTAACATATAATTTAACATATTCAACATGTATTGGACTACCAGCCATCTAGGGGAGGGGGTGGGGGGAAGGAGGGGAAATTTTTGTAAGGGTCAATGGTGAAAAAATTACCCATGTATACGTTTTCTAAATAAAAAGATAAAATAAAAAAATTTTTTAAAAAGATTGCATTGTATCTATAAATTGGAAAGTACTGGCATTGTTATTATATTGTTTAAACTTAATATAGGGCAGCTATTGGATAGAATGCTGGGCCTGAAGTCAGGAAGACTGATCCTCCTGAGTTCAAATCTGACATCAGATACTTACAACCTAGATAATCTTAGACAAGTCACTTAATCTTGTTTACCTCAGTTTCCTCATCTGTAAAATGAGCCAAGGAATAGGAAACTACTCCAGTATTATTGTCAAAAAAAAAAAAAAACCCAAATGGAAAAAAAAAATAGAAAAAAAATTAGGAAACCCCAAATGGGCTCATGAAGAGTCAGACAGGACTGAAATGACTGAACAATAAATTATATGCAGGGGATATAAGTCCAATTTGTTCAATTCTTCTTTTATTTCTTTCAAAGCCATTTAGAAGTTATCTTTATAAAGTTCTTATGTATCTATTGGTAAATTTAAGCCACTATATTTGATGGTTTTATAGTTATCACTTTGGTCCTTAACAAGATAAAGCTGCAAGAATAAACAGGAATGCATCAATCCCCATTCAGTCCACTATTCCTAATCATTTTCAGATTCTAGGCACCCTCACATCCTTCCAGCCATATCCCAGGACACAAGAGCCTAGATTATAAAGCATTCTGTTATCTGCACTCCAATCCTCCCCTCTTCAATTCTTGTTCAGGGAACAATAATCAAATCACTATTAACATTGTTACTTGAAAAGATGCAGAATCGAATAACTTCTGGCTCCCATCACAACCCCAGAGACTTCCTGGACTACAGCTCCTTTCCCTGACCATCCTCCCCTAAATATCTTATATCCTACTAATGGAAAGTAAAGTTCTTGAGGACTTTTATACTTTTATACTATCCAGTACTTTTATACTAACACAGTACTTGACACATTTTGTTATTGTTCAGTCATGTCCAACTCTTCATGACCTCATTTGGGGTTTTCTTGGAGTTTCTTCTGAAGTGGTTTGCCATTTCTTTTTCTGGATTCATTTTACAGATGAGGAAACTAAGATAAACAGGGAAAGTGACTTGCCCAGAGTTAACAACTAGTAAGTGACTGTGGCCACATTTGAGCAGAAGAAGATGAGTCTTACTATAAGCCTGGCACACCTAGCTGCCCAAGATGGAAATTAATAAAAAGGTTAACTGAACCTAGATATTAGCTCCTAGCAATGAGAGCTGCCCCAAAACAAAATGAACTGCCCCTTTCTTGAAGGTCTTCAGGCTGAAGCTGGATGACCACTCCTTAGATGCATTCCTAATGAAAGTTGCCTTAGTCACTGTACTGGTCCTTGTAACTGTTGAGAATCCACCTGTCTCTCAGATGTTGTAAATGTTACCTAAACTCTGGGTTACTGCCTTCCCCCTAAAATGTATTTTGCATATAAATTTGTACATGCTATACATATTTGTACATGTTGTCTCCCCAACAGAATACATAAGCTCCTGAGAACAGAGACTTTTTTTACTTTTGTGTCCCCACTACTTAGTATACCATAGATATGGATATATGTCTTTCAGTTTATTGATAAAAATGTGAAACTAAAATGGGTTCAGAAACCCTGTTTTTAACAGATACTTTATTTTTAAATATTATTTTATTTTTTCCAATTACGTGTAAATTTTAAGTCTTTTTTTTTTTTAATTCTGGATTACAAATTTTTCCCTTCCCTCCCTCAATTTCCCTGTCCTAAGACAGTAAGCAATGTGATATAGGCCATATGTAAGCAATCACATAAAACATATTTCTTTATTAATCATATTTAATAGGTATTTAACAGATAGGAAAGAAAAAGTTACTGATGTGGAAATCATTTATGAATGAGCTGACTTGTTAAAGACTAAAGTCAATACTGAACAAGTATGAAAAAAAAAATAAGGATGAGATATGTTGTGCCACAAGGTATAACGAGACCTATTTTTAAAAATCATTAAGGCTAAAAAGATGATAAACTGATATGGCACAAGAACAAACATTGCCACAGACTACCAACATTTCTTAAAGAAGTTTAAATGATGTAAAACAATTGTCATAATGAAGGGATTTTTAAAAATCAAGAAAATGCATCTGCCAATTTTTGGTCTCCTTCCCAGGTAGGAAAGATAGCAGCTAAGGGCAAAACCTGTTTAGAATGTAAACTCATTTGTAAGAACTTTATAGAAGAGGATAGTGGAAAATCATGAGCAGTGTTGTTTTATAAAATACGGAAGGAAAAACAAGTTTATAGAAATCTTAACAAGATTTCTAAATCAAGTCCTCCTGACATCTTTAAATAAGATGAAATTATAAAAATTTGCAAAATCTTCTAACAAAATGTTTTCATCATCAGTGACATTGGAATCATCACATCTAGATTCTATCCTGGAAGTGCTAA
This sequence comes from Sminthopsis crassicaudata, assembly GCF_048593235.1. NCBI lineage: Eukaryota > Metazoa > Chordata > Mammalia > Dasyuromorphia > Dasyuridae > Sminthopsis > Sminthopsis crassicaudata. The sequence goes on from NC_133617.1 coordinate 662,315,291, forward strand.
ATGAAGAAACAGAAATGGTACTGAAGAAAACAAAGTTGAGAAAATTACATGGATTAGATTCAATATGCAAAAAGAGGATACATAAAAAAACCATAACTATGAGGAAATACAGCAGTTAATTTTCAAGGCATATGAAGGAAAAGAATATACTAAAGATTTGAAAGAGAGTTCAAATGTTACTATTATTCTCCCCAAAAGCAACTAATTAAGTATTAACTACTGACCCACATGCCTACTTTCACAATTCCACAAAAATGTTATGATAATTGTGTGTATGCATAGATAGACAGATATAGCTAACTTGATTGATCAAGAGCATCTTTAATGGCTTGAGGAGGAAAGAAGCAAGTAATATAAAATTGAAAGATATCAATTGCACTTATTTTAAATTTTAAAAAAGAAGAGGTGCAACAAAATATTATTCTTTTAAAGACAATATACTAATACACTCTGGGCAGAACTGTGAATTGTTCTGTTCCAGAAAATAATTGGAATTATGCTAAAAAATTGCTAAAATGTTCATTTCTTTTGACCCAATAATACTCCTGATAAGTGCATGCCCAAGGAGATCAAAGATGAAAGAAACAGTCTCACATAATATACTCTAAAACAGTTATAGCAATACTTTTTGTGGTAGCAAAGAATTAGGGGGAAAAGTGGATATCCATAGATTAAAAAGTACCTATACAAAAAGTGATAGTGAGCATAATGAAATATTATTGCACTATTGTTTTTTTAAAATTATGAAAATTAAGAAAAAACCTAAAACCAAAAAACTTTTATATAAACTGATACAAAGTAATGAAGGGAACCAGGAAAAGCATATACACAATGACTGTAACAATGTAAATAAAAAGGAAAAAAACAAGAACAAATCACAAAAAGTTCTACATAAATATAATAACCAATATTAACTACAAGAAAAGATTTTTTAAAAATATTTTTTGTTAACTGGAACAAAAGGTTTTGCAATTATCAATGCTGAAAAATTACCCATGCATATATCTTGTAAATAAAAAGCTATAATTTTAAAAAAAGTTTAAAAAAAATTTGTTTTGCAGAGGCAAAAGAGTATGGGCGTATAACATTATATATACAATCAAATTTAATTTTTGTGTCAGTTTTGCTAAGCCATTTTTTCTCCTTTCTTTTTTATTCTGCATTACAAAGGATGGTTCACTGGGTAGAGTAAAAAAAGTGATATATTTGGGGAAAAAGTGACATAGAAACAAAATTTATTGATAATATTTAAAATAAAAACCAAATCTCATTCTAAAAATCTTTTTAAGGATTCATGGATCTTTGAAAAAATTAACCAGATTGATAAACCTTTAGATCAAATGATTAAAAAGGGCAAAAAATGAAATCAAAAACAAAAAATAAGGTAAAATCACAACAAAACCAAAAGAAATAAAATAGTTACACATTAACAAAACAAAGGACAAAAGAAAAATGGAGAATTACTATCAACAATAAAAAATACATAAGCAAAAAGTACAGCTGAAAGAACGGAAAAGAGAACTATCAAAAAATCTTGTTTTGATAGATTTATAAGGGAATTCTATCAAAAATCTAAAGAACTACTATGTATTCTAAAAGAAAGAGATGGAGACCCTTTTATGAAGTAAATGTAATCCTAATCCCTAAACCAAGGAAGGATAAAACGGAGAGAGAGAGAAAGAAATGAGAAACACAAGGACAAGGGAAAAGGAGGGATAGAGGGAGAGAGACAACTGTAGACCAATATCATTAATGAATACCAATTTAAATTTTTTAAATAAAATTCTGACAAAAACAGTATAGTAATTGAGTCTGTATCCCAAAGAGATCATTAAAAAAAGGGGGGAAAACCTATATGTGCAAAAATGTTTGTAGCAAACCTTTTTGTAGTGGCAAGGAATTGGAAACAGTGGATGCCCATCAGTTGGAGAATGGCTGAATAAGTTATGATATATGAATACAATGGAATATTATTGTTCTATAAGAAATGATGATTAGCAGGCTGATTTCAGAAAAGCCTAGAAAGATTTACTGCACTAATACTGAGTGAAGTGAGTAGAACCAGGAGAACACTACACAGAAACAGCAAGATTATGTAATGATCACCTCTGATAAACTTAGCTCTTCTCAGCAATGTAGTGATCCAAGACAATTCTAATAGACTTGGGATGGAAAATGCCACCTGCATACAAAGAGAGAACTATGGAGATTGAATGTGGATCAAAGTATAGTATCTTCACTTTTTTTGTTTGCTTTTTCTTCTGATTTTTTTCCCTTTTTGTCTGATTGTTCTTATACAACATTTCAAATATGGAAATGTGTTTAAAAGGATTGTACATGTATAATCTATATACACTTGCTTATTCTCTTGAGGAATGAGGAAGTAGAGGAGAGAGGAAGAAAAAAATTAGAACACAAAATCTTACAAAAATGAACGTTGAAAACTGTATTTACATGTATTTGAAAAAAATACTATTGAGGGGGAAAATAACAGCAATTTTTTCAAAAAAAATTATTATAACCAAGTTGGAATTATACTAGGGATGCCCAAATGATTAAACACAAAGAAAGCAACATAACTATGTTTTAATTATATTTAAAGACAAAAACATCCAAAACTACATGATTATCTCAATCCATGTAGGGGGGGGAAAAAAGCTTTTAAAAAGGCACATTTCTCATTTAGGCTTTAAAAAAAGTTTGATTACAAAGAACAGTACTAAAAGCAAACATATGCATATATACTAGAAATTTTCACAGTTAAAACAAAAATAAAGCAAAGACAGTCCTTTGCCCTAAAAGCAGTAGGAGAAGAGAAAGCAATTAAAGGGATAAAAATAGACAAAGAGGGAACAAAACTATAGCTATTTGCTAATGACATGATAGTATACTTAGAAAATCCTAAGGAATCAGCAAAGGATTTATGGGAAGCTATTGATAAGTCAATCACAAGTTGAGTAGGCATGAACAAGTTGTTACCTGCACTGTTGGAGGGAATAAACTTTATCAATGAGATCATAGATCCATCAATATATTACAACTATAGTAATACTAGAAAGAACACTTAGGAGTCATGATACCTAGATTCTAGTCCCAGTTTTGCCATTAATTTGCTGTATGGTCTTGTGCAAATCACGTATCTCTCTGTTTCAGCCTCATCACCTACAAAATGAAGAATCTGGATTAGATGATCTCTAAGGTCCTTTCTCACTCTAAATCTGGTAATTATTAATATTTAAAAGATGACATAGATACCCAGCAAATAGAAATATAATCCTAAACTTCAGACTAATAATTTCCCAAACTTTCAGATGTTTTGATACTCTGTCTTTATTTTCATTGTAGGATAACCTCTACCATTTTCCCTAAAAGTGCTTTATGGCAGAGTCTTAAGTGAATTTAAAATAATTTCAATCTGAGAATTTAAAAAATAACAAATATAATTAGATGCAATCTGGAATACCAAGGAAATAGAATCATTTTTCTAGGCAATAGTATTTTATACTAAACTCACAAAGAAATCTAGGGAAAATGGTTCCTATAAAATGCTGAATTCTTCTTTAATCTGAAAAAAGCTTTAGATTATTCTGGTATTTCCATATAAGGCTCTACTCTAAGCCCAAGGTTATGTGATACATTGTAAAACATGTTATAGCATATTGAAAGCAAGATTGCCACAGTCTTGCCTAGATGTGTCTTGATGTGTTTATACTGATGAAGTTTGCAAAAGAAGCAAGAAAAAAGCAGCCCTAAATGAGGAAAGGGAAAAGATCACCTGGGAGGTGGTGTCAATGAAGCATATCAATAAAAGCAAGTCATCAAAACATCCTGATTCCCCTTTTAAATAGCAGATCTTGACAGGTGAAAGTGTCTACCTTTTTGCTTGGAGACACAGAGTAACACAGTATACTCAGTGTCAGATAACTCAGATATGTGTTTCTCTTGAGGTAGACACATAGAGAGAATCAGCCAATGTTTGGGAATATCTTTCAAAAAGTTTAAAAAACAAATAAATAAAAAGCACTGCCATTTTTAGGGAGAGGAAAGAAAGGGGAGTCAGATCTGAGTCCTTTGATAGACGGACAAGTAGCTACTGTCCTTTTAATCTGTAGTGTCAGAGACTTGCCTAGTATATTGTCCCACATCACAAATAAAAAGAGCTAATACTGAACTCAGTTCTTCCTGATTCTCCCATTAAGGTCACTTCTCCATTCATTTGATACCCATCATGATGCCTAGAACTAAAACTGTTTATCTTTAAGGAAAACTGAAAATATTGCATTTAGAAGGATCTCTTCATGATGACTTCCTATTATACAACTGTCGCTTTCATTTTCTTTTCTTTTCTTTTTTTTTAGTGGGGAACGAAGGCAATAAGGATTAAGTGACTTGCCCAGGGTCACACCACTTTCATTCTCCAAAAAACAGTATGTTGATGAGGTGATTCAGGCCAATTCCAATAGACTTGTGATAGAGAGAACCATTTGCATCCAAAGACAGGCTCTTTGAATGTGGATCACAGGATAGCATTTTCACCTTTGTTGTTGTTGTTTTCTTTCTCATTTTTCCCTTTTTGATCTGATTTTTCTTGTGCAGCATGATAAATGTGGAAATATGTTTAGAACTGCATGTTTAGCCTATATTGGATTACTTCCTGTCTAGAGACAGGAGAAAGGAGTGGGGGGAAGGAAGGATGGAGAAAAATTTGGAACATAAGATTTTGCAAGGGTAAATCTTGAAAACTATTTTTGTATTTTGAAAAACAAAAAGCTATTATTGTTTTGTTTTGATAGTATGTTATTAAGGACCTAACACTACCCTGGGAATCAGAAAATCAAGATTTTGGTCCTAGGTCAGCCACTAACTGCCTTCTTTCTGTGTGATTCTGGACAAGTCACTTCCTCTTTGGGGCAAATGCAAGTTTTTTGTCTCATAAAATGAAGCAGTTGAATTAGACAATCTCAAAAGTCCCTTTAACACTAAAAGTCTAGGATCCTAAATATATACTTTTGCTATAAAAAGAACTCCAGTCTCTATCAAGTGTTTTCTTAGCACACAGTATTTAGATATGCCGACATACTAACAAAGGTTTATTTTGATATAGCATGGAATAACTGGATCTCTATTTAAATTGAAATTCTCTGACTCCTTCAGACAAGGACTCCAGAATATTTACAATGCTGTCTGGTGATTTGCTCTCTTCAGAAAGATGGAGTTTAAATATTTGTTTTCCAACAATGATCCAAACTAAACCATACACCTCTGCTACAGAGCCCCAGCTTTTGGGAGGAATATGACCATCAAAGAATAAGTTATTCAGATCTGAGGAGATTCTATTTCCTCATAGTGACTTGGCAGAAACCCAAGGTGGGAGATCAGTCTTTTATCTTCAGAATGATCAGTTTCAAACACAACCAGCTAAAGCAGTAGACTAGCACCTGGAACTCTTTGGAGAAAAGATACTATATAATGAATGCATATATATGAATAAATAAATAACGAACTAGATTTCATCTTCTATCAAAATTGAAACAATCTTCAAATAATAAAATGGCCTGCGGAAATGGAAACAGAATCACAGTAAAAGCAAAATTGTTTATTTAGCAGATTTTTATTGGATTAATGATTTCATGGGTTTAGGGAGCTCCTTCATCTATAGCCTTGCTGCATGGAACACCAATGTGTGAAGTCATTTTTCTGAGACACAAGCAGTATCCCCATGCCACACTACCTCTCTTAGCACTCAAAAGAATGTAATTCATATTAATGCCTTCATAATGTTAGCATTCATTTAATAGTCCTTCTAAATGGTTTTTAAAGTATCAAATGAGATAATAGATGTAAAGAGTTTTGTAAAATCTAAATAAATATCTATTGTTATTGTTATCCTTTTAAAAATACTTTGTCAGAGATAATTGCCCAACACTCATGTTCACACAACATAACTCCTGTCATATAATATACACTAAAACATTACCTTATAGCATTTATCTGGTAGCATTCTTTATGTGATTTAATATACATACATACACACACACACACACACACACACACACACACACACACACACAGTCTCAAAAGTCTTATTGCAATTTTAAGCTTCAGTTTGCTCAATTAATAGTTTAATTTGATATTTGTGGCAGCCCTTTTTGTGGTAGCAAGAAACTGGAAACTGAGTGGATGCCCATCAGTTAGAAAATGGCTGAATAAATTATGGTATATGAATGTTATGGAATATTATTGTTCTATAAGAAACAATCAGCAGGATGATTTCAGAAAGGCCTGGAGAGACTTACATGAACTGTTGCTAAGTGAAATGAGCAGTATCAGGAGATCATTGTACATGAAAACAACAAGATTATAAGATGATCAATTCTGATGAACATGGAGATAATTCAGGCCAGTTCCAATGATCTTGTGATAAAGAGAGCCATCTACCCACAGAGATGTGGGAAATGAGTGTAGATCACAACATAGCATTTTCGTTCTTTTTGTTGCTGATTGCTTACATTTTATTTTCTTTATATTTTTTCCTTTTTGATTTGATTTTTTTGTGTAGCAAGATAACTATATAAATATCTGTGCATATATTGGATTTAACATATAGAGAATCCATTAAGGGATACCTGACTAGGAAAAAAAAAAAAAACACATGAGGAATTCAGAAGATAGAGAGGAAACAACCAATTGGGAAGAAATGTGATATAATAGAAAGAGTGCTATCTTTGGAGTCAAAGGACAGAGGTTAAAATTACTTGCCTTTTTTCACTCTGAGACTCAATTCTTTCATTTACGAAATGAAAAACTTCTACTAAATGATCACTAAAGTGTTCCTTCTAGTTAAAAATTCTATGATCCCATCAGGATCAGGGAAGGCTTAGTGGGAAAACACAGCTCTTGAGCATGGGCTAAGATTGAGAAAGGTGGGAATGGAAGCATGAACAAAAGCCTTGATGCAAGCATCTTCTATTCTTAAAAAACATTCATTTAGACCTACTGTCCCATCAAATTATCATCATAATAGATCTCTTCTCATTACCAGAACTCCTCAGGCTGAGACAAGAAGTCACCAATCAACAGTACTGAATAATGCTTAGAACTTGGTCCAGTATTAAAGACTTCAAGGTTATCTATCACATTCTAGGCCACCACCAATTGTCTTGACTTTTGTCCTGCCACTGGATTTTGATGATTCAGAAAAAAAAAAGGGGTGAGGCTGATGATTTTGTGTAGTGCCTCACTTAAGTCCAATTCACACACAAGTCAAGACATCACCAGTGATGTCATTGGTCCTCTTCAAAAACAAAGGAACATCTTCTTTCTGCTAGGAGTTCATCTCTTCCATATAAGGAAGGAGAAGAAAGAGACATATAAGGTTGCCACCCTTTCTACCCACCTACAAACAGAAAGAATCTTTTTAATTTGTCAAAAAGAAAGACTTCTGGAATAAGTGAAATTATTTTAGGAGGCTCTTCAGCAGTACAAATAGGAATTTCCCCCAGAGAATCAGTACTGGACTACTAAGCCTTTGTCCTATGTACTTCTGGACATTCAGTAAATTTCAGTATCTCTGTTACTTCAGGAATCAAATATAAAATCCCATTTTGCTTTTAAATATCTTCACAATCTAGCCCCTTCCTACCTTCCCTGTTCTAATCTCCTTCATGCAGGTCAGAGTATACATCTCATCTTTCAACTTCATGACTTTTGAGAGACTCCATGAAGTCCTTCCTGGATGTCCCCAATTGCCAAAACTCTCTCTCCTCACTTCTAGCTGACCTAAAAACTCAGCTTAATTCTACTTTTTGCAAAAGATCTCCTCCCCCATTTCCATCCTACTTCTGCTTTCCCTTCTAGATTACTTCCAATTTACTATCTGGTTGCATGTTGCCCTCCACTTACTGAATGTGAGCTTCTGGATGGAAGAGACTTTGGTTTTTATGTTTATTTGTATGTATAGTGCTGAATAAATGCTTGTTGACTGATGAAACATCAGGCCCAACAACTTCTTCCCTAAATATCCATTATCAGTAGTAACTCATTTTTATAGTGATTTAAGATTCACAAAGAACTTTCCTCACAATAACCATGAGAAGAAAAGTAGTGTAGTTATTACCATCCTCACTGAACAGAGATGGTTAGATGTCCACAATCATTCACCTGACAAGAGGCAGAGTAAAAATCTGAACCAGGTCCCCTATCTCTAAAACTGTATATTCTTTCCATTTTATTCCAATGTCTAGTCATTTCGTTTGACTCACAACACCCTTGAGGCAAGCAGATAAGTAGTATGGCTAATTTGGCTTTTAACATCCCAATACTACTACAGAGTCACATCCTGACTCTATTTTTAGGTGGTCCTTAGGGACTGGGCCTGACCTTGGGAGAGTGTGATAAAGTCAAACAGGGAAGAATTAACATGTTGCTGCTAGGACCCAGAGAGATAAGATAACATAAATGTGTAGCATAACTATTTGATACAATTGTGGTTTTCTCCAGCAATGGAATAGGAAGGTAGGTAATGGGGTAACTCTAAACTATCACTGATCAAGACATGACTAGATATAGGAAAAGAGGACAAGGGACTAAAGCTAGAAGATAGTTATAAAATATATGATATATTTAACTTACATCAGATTCCTTGCTGTATTTGGGGAGGGACAAAAGAAGGAGAAAAATTTGGAAAACAAAGTCTCACAAAAATGAATGTTGACAACTGTCATGTATTTGGAAAAGTAAAATACTATTAAGAAAAAAAATAAATAAAAAATAAAATATATGATAGCATATGACTTAATTGGTCAACCACAGATAGGATCAAGATTGGGAAGAAAGAAGAGTAAGATGAACTGGAGGAATAAGGAAGGGTAAAGGACTTGGATAGCATAGTGCTGATGAAAAAGAGGTTTAGGAGTAGTGAGACAAAGTGAAAGATTGTTATTAGAGAAAGGAATTTCAGAATTTTGGTGGCACAGTTAACTGAACAGATGGTAATAGCAAGAATATGGTTATCTCTATTGTTGCTGAAGGTGACCTGAAGGTTCAGGTCATGAAAGTTAAGAAAACGGGTAGATCAGGGTGTTTGGGGCACAAACAATGTGATTATTAACATCCTTGAATCTGAGGGCAGAGGTTACAGTGGATAGCATGACTATGAGCCAGATATTGAAGTCCTCAAGAAAAGAGAAAGAAAATGAATGTAAGTCAGCAAATCACTGCCACAAGGATATGGACTGGGTAATATGGACAGACAGAGAAAACCTCAAGGAAAGAGAGTGTTTCATAACGGTAGGAAAGGGGCTATCTGAAAGGGACGGTGGGGACCAAAGCTCAAAAAAATGAGGAGAAATGAAAGAAGATGAGTATTTAGCATTGGGAAGAATAATTACAAAGGAACTACTTTCTGGAGAGATGAGAAGATGAAAAGAGGAAAAAAATAAAGTGATAGTCAAGCACGGATCCATTTCAAGATAACAGCATGAGCTTCCCTGGCTTGTCACTCAAAACACAATAGAGAAGGGGAGGGAAGGGAGAAGAATGTTAGTGGCATATTGTTTCATCCATATATCTGGGTTAATAAATCAAAGTTCCATTATCTCAAAGAAATTGAATTCATATTTGATATATCCTATAACTCAGGATATGGAATTCAAATAAAACAGAATGCCTGATGGTGACATATTAACTTAGAAAATCACAAATTAACATTATCTATGTTGAATTGTATTTTTATTGATTTTTAAAAACATTTTCCAATTGAGTTTTTTCTTTAAAAAAAATTTTTCCACACTTAATAGTATTCCAAATGAATTTTAATCTAGTTATTTGCTTCACTAAAGAATTTGACAGTTCTGTAGTTACCGCTAATGTGTCAAGCACTATGCTAGGTTCTAGAGATACAATCCATTAGTTTGTAAGCCTCTTGAGGGCAGGGACTGCCTTCAGCTTCTTTTTGTGCCCTCAGCACTTACTATAATACTGGCACATAGTATTGCTTAAATGTTTATTGATCAATTGATTGTTACAAGGGCCCACAAACCCTTCTAGATTGTTACAAGGATCTGCAAACCCTACTTCTAAAGTATAATCAGTCACACTTCTGCCTAAAGAAAATCTATTTGCATAATCTTTGTATTTTCTTATTTGCATATACGTTTTATTCCCTATCTACTGATCTTCCAATATATAAGGTACTTGAACGAGGAGAGTTTTATATTTTTTCTTTATATCCTCACTGTCTAGCTCAAATTTTAGTAAGTACTAGATGCTTAATAACTGCTTGTTGGATTGGTTTGAACCTACTTTTTAAAAAGCTAGAAAAAAGCTCCTGTATCCTCCCATACCTGAGGGTTGACTTGTAATATTCAGTAGTGGAATGGGAAGTTGCCCTTGGGGGGAAGGAACTCTCAGAATCCAGTTCCCCAAGCAGTGTGGCAAACTACCTAAGCATTTAGAGATGGAAGAAAAATTAGAGGTCAACCAACCTCTTTACTTCACCATACAAATGAGAAACTGAGGTGTAGAGATGGGAATGCCCAACAGTGCAAAGGAAATAAGAGATTTACAAGATTTAAGGTCAGGTCTTCAAAATCCAATTCCATATTTCCCAATACACCTTGCTCGCTCTGGATACTTTACTGTTTTCTTTAATGGCATCTTTCATTAGATTAGGAAAAAGGCTGAATAGACTAGAGCTCTCTGGCTCCCCTTGGGGGGTAACGACTATATAATTGAAGGAGGCTCGGAGGAATAAGAATTCGCCAGACTGTTACACACCCACACCTACAGCTTTTCTGCAAGGGCTCCAGATAGGAGAAGCACCCCTGAATAAGAACTTTGGGCTCCAATCACAGAGCTCTCCCCTACAGGTAGAGAAGGGGTGAAGATGGGGAGCAGGATAAGGACAAGGGAGAGTATCATTGCTTCCTTAGCCTCGGAAAGTTTTCTCCTCTTCTACGTTAAAAGTTCTGTTTGTTTTTACGAGTTGTTCTCATTCAAGTCGCCTGCAAAAACCAACCTCCAAGACTGGTTTAAAATAGTTTTAGTGGGGGCTCTTAGGACAGGGGCCTGCATGGATACCTATTTACTTTAGTTACAAAGAGTAACACCATTAAAATCCTAAGGCTGCTTCCACTCCCAAGTAGCCTCATTTCCAAGGTGGAGGAGTGGGGGAAGAGACTCCGACAGGATGGGGAGGAATAGCCTACTTTCGCTGGATCGAGTCTGAAACTGAGACTTAGACCGAGATCCTGGCACAGTCTGGATGACCTCCGGTGGGCCCTTTCATCAAACCGGATGAATAGGATTGTTGCTCTTAAGCAAAGGCACACGATCCAACCGGGCAAAGTGGGAGAGAGAGCCCGTGGACCTCAGTTTCCATTTTTGTAAAATGCAGAGATTGACCTACAAGATCCCGAAGGGCCCTCACAGCACTAAATCTAATATTCCCGAGCTGCACAGACCGACCCCCCCCCCTTTCCTTATCCCACTTAGCTCCAGGGGCGGGTCCAAACTCAGCTTCCTTCCCTCCCTGCCCCCCCTCCCCGCCCCCTCCTCTCTCCTCCCCTCTCCCAACTCACCCTCCGCCTCCATGGCGCCCCCCGCTCTTCTATTCATGCCAGGAGCAGGGAACGAGAAGGGGAAGGGGAAATCCGAGTCCAGGTTGGGGTCCCGGAGCTCTGGCGCCCTAGGGACCACCTCAAGCGAAGCAGCCAAAGCAGCGCGGGGCCGGACCGCATCTCGCCAGCAGAGCGGGCGGCCGGGCGGCCTCGCTGACTCCCGGGCTCCCTCCCGCCGCCGCTACCGCCAGCCCCCAAACTCGGCCCCGCCAGGCTGGGGGCGGGAGGGAGGGCTCGGCGCGCGCCGCCCTAGGCTCCCGAGGGGGCTCAATCCCCGCCCGCCAGCCCAGAGTCCGGCCCTCGCCGTCAGACCACCCCCGCCTCCTCGGCCGCCCGACCGGCCGGCTCCTCCCCTACAGCCGTCCCTGCCCCCGCCCCCACATTGGCCTCGGGGCCTCGGCGGGTCCGGGCCCGGGCTGCAGCCCAGAAGGTCATTGAGGCGAAAGAGGCTCCGGGAACGGCTCGGGCCGCTGAGCTCCAGATCCAAGCCGCTAACTTCTCCAAGGACACTCCCTCCGTCTGCCCGTCCTCTGCCGGGCTCCTTTTTAGCCCTAGTGCCCAGCACCCCGCAGCTAAAGTCTGCTTTGTTACTTCACTGTTCCTGTCTTCATCCTTAACAATTCTTAGAGCGAGAAAACGGCTAGGAAGGTTGAGCAACAATAGCGAGTGAAGGAGCTTAGATTCCAGGTTAGGACTCCTGGCTCTAAGTCTCCAGTGCTCTTTTCATTGAACCAATCTCCTTCTCACGTGATCATGTACAGTTTTCCGAACTAGGGCCCTGAGACTAGGCACATGAGGAAAGGAGGAAGAAGGGAGAGAGGGAGGGAAAGAAGGAAGGAAAGAGGAAAGAGCGGAAGGAGAGAGAGAGGGAGGGGAGGAAGAAAAGAAAGAAAGGGATCGAGGAAGAGGGAAGGAGGGAGGGAGGGATCGTTTTAACTTCAGCCTTTTTTCTACTTGCTCCTGGACAAAAGTTCAAGGTTTGAACTTCAGTTCCTGGTATTTTCTCAGCTCAAGTCTCCAGTGAACCAAGGGAAGAAGTAGATGTGGGGAAGCTAACGAACTGGACAATTACTTCATGAATAATCTTTTGAGATGCAAATGAACACAAACCAATTAAAATCAATGGCTGGGCCTACAGAACATTGAGTAAATTATACTTGTTCTTGGCATAAGAGCTCCTCTCCAGTAGTTAAACTGGCTCATTCACTGTAAAATCTGGCAGGTGTATACAGAATCATAGACTATCCAGTCCAAAAAGGACCTTGGAAAATAAAGCAGAGAAGGTGAGAGAGGGAAAGTGGTGTGGCTGTAGAAGCACCAAATGTTATTTAGGCACCAGATGATGTGCTTTAGGAAAATCACCAAAAGTTGGCATTCAGTCATGTGAAGAATTCACAACTGCCATTCTCTGGCAAAAGATAGATTTATTTAAGGAAGAGGTTACAGACTAAATGATAGAATACAATAGACACCAGAATGGTAAACGTGAAATAGAGTGGGAGAGCCTATGAAAGACAAGTGGAACTCACAATTTATGCAACGGAAAGGGAGTACACCATGACTTTGAACCATGTCTTTTGCTAGCAGACTAATCTTTTTTTTTTCTTTTTTAAATTTTAAAGCTTTTTATTTTCAAAATATGCATGCATAATTTTTCAACATTGACCTTTGCATAGCCTTGTGTTTCAGATTTTCCCCTCCTTCTCCCACTCCCTCCCCCCAGATGACAAGCAATCCAATACATGTTAAAATATATGTTAAATCCAATGTGTGTAAACATATTTATACAATTCTCTTGCTGTACAAGAAAAATCAGATCAAAAAGGAAAGAAAATGAGTAAGAAAACAAAATGCAAGTGAACAACATCAAAAACAGTGAGAATGTTATGTTGTGGTCCACATTCAGTTCCCATAGTCCTCTCTCTAGGTGCAGATGGCCCTCTTCATCACAAGATCATTGAAACTGGCATCAGCCATTTCATTGTTGAAAAGAACCATGTCCATCAGAATTGATCATCATATAATCTTGTTGTTGCCATATACAAATGATCTCCTGGTTCTGCTCACATCACTCAGTATCAGTTCATGTAGGTCTCTCCTCCAGACTCTGAAATCATCCTGCTGATGGTGCTTTCTATTTTTTTTTTTTTTTTTTTTTTTGCTGAGGCAATTAGTGACTTGCCCAGAGTCACACAGCTAGGAAGTGGTAAGTGTTTGAGATCCGATTTGAACTCAGGTCCTCCCAACTTCAGGGATGGTACTCTACCCACTTCACCACCTAGCTACCCCATGCTGATTGTTTCTTATAAAACAATAATATTCCATAACCTTCTCCAACTAATGGGCATCCATTCAGTTTCCAATTTCTTTCTACTTCACAAAGGGCTGCTACAAACATTTTGGCACAAAAAGGTCCCTTTCTCTCCTTTAAGATCCCTTTGGGATATAAGCCCAGTAGAAACACTGCTGGATCAAAGGGTATGCACAGTTGATAACTTTTTGAGCATAATTCCAAATTAGCAGGCTAATCCTAAAAGGGACTTTAACACCCTAAAAGGGTTCTTAGCTATTAGAAGAGAAGGAGGGTTGAGAAACATAGTGGAGTTAAAGGAGATACCACATGACCAAGGGGAGAGATAAGAGGAAAGACATTGAGGCAGAGTGCCTTGATGGACTGACCCAAAGAACAGTATCAGGGCATAGGTCATAAGTATATTTTATTGGGAAAATTTAACCTCAAGGACATGAATGGAATTTTTAATAGGACATTTATATAGAGGGTGGGCCTCAGGTTTGACATAACTTGAACATAACTTGGATTTCTGATTGGAAGACTTCCTCAGAGAATAGGACCATAGAGCTAAAGTGATCTCTATCAATGCCTTCTCCCTGCCTACCCCAGTGATCACTTTTATCAATTCTTCAGTTTCTTTCTGCCCAATACAACCACCATTCAGCTCCTCATCAAAAAGGAACTTTAGAACAAGGGGAGGTACTAAAAAAAGTACTAGACATGGAGCCACATGACTTTGATTCAAATCCTGATTCTTCTACTTATGGACCATTACTCACCTAGCCTTACTGGATATCAATTTACTCATCTGCAAAATAAAGGAGTTGGACTAGATAAATTCTAAAGTCCCTTCCAACTCTAGATCTATGACATTATCATCCTGCAACAGGAAAGGAACTTAGGACATGAGTGGACTAGCACTGGAAAAAAATCTTGGACATCATCTAGACCAATTCTCATTTTACTGAAAAGGAAACTGAGGTCCAAAAATGCTTCTGCTCTCTTTTCATTCTTTCTGGTAGTGTTTCCTTGAAGTACTGATCTATAGTATCATTGACCAGAGCTTGAAATAACAGCCTTTTATTATTTTTTAATTAAATATCTTTATTTTCAAAACATATGCACAATTTTCAACATTCACCTTTGCAAAACCTTGTGTTGCTTTTTTTTCCCTTCTTTACCCCCTACTCCCTTCCCTAGATGGCAAGTAATCCAATATGTTAAACATGTGCAATTTTTCTATGCAATATTTCCACAATTATCATGGTGAAGAAGAAAAATCAGATCAAAAAGGAAAAAAAATAAGAAAGAAAACAAAATTCAAGCAAATCACAAAAAAAGGTGAAAATACTGTGTTGTAATTCATACTCAGCCCCCACAGTCCTCTCTCTGGGTGCAGATGGCTCTCTCCATCACAAGACTAGTGGAACTGGCCTAAATCACCTCGCTGTTGAAAAAGAGTCACATCTGTCAGAATTGATCATTGTATAATCTTGCTTCTTGCTGAAAACACAACCTTTTAAAAAGCTAATGCTTCATTGTTTTAAAATATTAGCCCCCTGGCTGTAATATGGCTGCTAGGAGTAGATGCCATAAGTTGTGGCTCAGGGAGAATGTTTCTGGGTATAATTGAAAGGCAAAATTAGACAAATATTTTGACACTATTAAGGTCTGCATCTTGATCTGGAAAGCTTGTCACACTTGTGAATGCTATGAAATCACAATCTTCATCACTAAAGTATGTTTTTATCCAAAACAGAAACTGCATTTACTTTTATATAATTGTCCATCAAAGTGTGACCCTTACCTGAAAAGCACACTTTTTCACTATCAGAGACTCATCTTTCTTCCTCTTTTAATGCAGGATGATAATGAGCACTGAAGATCATACATTTTGGAATCAAAATTCTGAACCCCAAAAAAGAAGTCACTGAATGAACAGACTCAGGATGAGTGAAATAGTTTAAACATTTAACATGCTCTTGCAGAAGAGGTATGAAAATTCCATATGAGTTCACACACTGATACAGAAGGAAGAAAAAGCTTTTATATTCTAAGGTTAGTCCTACTCTTCCCTTCAGAGTTCTGGTTGGCCCAAATCCTTCTGAGTTACAATCTTCTTTATTCATCCCTTACATATTGCTCCTAGACATGTTCCTCCTCCCTGGTCACACAACCCATGTTCAAAAACAGTGATTAACCTCAACCTTAGGATATATTGATTAATATATATGAGGTTCATTAAGCATGTGTGCTTGCAAAAACCTTGTGCTCTGTCACTGACCCCAGCCAGTTTCAATCAAATATAGGCCTGGGACCCCTTATCAAAAAACTTTGAGGTTTAGCTAGTTTCTTAACTCACAAGAGTAGCTTAGAGATAACTTAACAGGATGATTTACCCTTTCTCCTTGTCCTTTTTTGCAATGTTTGTGGAAACCCAACTATCAACATTTCTCACATACAGACTGGACTTAGGTATGAGGCTAAGGTTCATGTGAAATATTGGTAAAATGGAGCTTGAAAGTGAGCCCTTTGCATTTCATGCCATTAGGAATATACAACATGGTATGCTGCAAAACTGCTTACTCCCTACTCCCACTAAGTACTTGACCTCAGAATTCTGGAAGCTGAAGAAAGCCTTGATCAAGAATTCAAGTAGATCCACTGTGAAGGTCAGGGGTTTCAAAATGTATGTGTGGCCAAAAACCAATTATTGTAGGATTTCACCTGTTGAAATAAGAATGAAAGTAGTACTAGAATTAAGAGAATAGAATGATTTATTGAGGAAAGAATGAGGACATGAACACCATTTCCCAATGGTCCAAACTGAATTCAAGCCCTCAGGAGTCTGGCCAAGTAGAAGAGGAGCAGGTCATCAGCAGAGCTCCAAACTGGAAGGTAGTAGGTTATAAACAGGATCTCCAATGCCAACGGAGCAGAGGAAGGAAGGAAGCCTCTGAGGCCCTCCCAAATTCCCCTCCAAACAACTAAAAACCACCTCAGAATTGATCTAGAAACAGCTTATCAGCAGGGCAGGAAAGATGTGTTTCACCAGGGAGGGAGGGAATCAGGGTCCCAAAACAGCATCAGTGGGAGCAACAGCAGCAGACTCTCACAGCAAGGGTCTTTCAGCATGTCTTCAAGCCTGGAACATCCACCACTGAGGCCCTATCTCCCTACAAGCCAGCAGCCCCATAGCCAAGTGAGCAAGACCCTGCTACTCCCAACAACCCCAGTCCCAGAATAAGCCACCAATGAAGACTGTACTCCACAGCTGACCAGTGTTGAAGCCTCACTAGGGCTGGCCTACAGCAAGACCCCACCCTGAGGCCTATCAGCACAGAACATCTGTTTCCATAGCAACCCAACAGCAGAATCCCATTCCTAGGACAGCCCAGCAAAAAGATCCCTCTTCTATCTTAGTCACCTGAAAGACTTTTGTTACCATAACAACCCAGCAGCAAGGTCATACCCCTGGAGCAAGCCAACAGCTAAAATCCAAACCCAAGGGAGGCTCTACTACCCAGTGCAAATCAGAAGGGAAGCCTATCTTCCAGATAAGGCAAGCAGGTTAAGTCCTGAAACTCAGCCAACAGTAAGATTCAAGTCCCAGCACATAAAGCTTGGGACAGTGTGGGACCAGAGCCCAATTTTTCACATAAAAATCAAATCACAAAAAGGCAAAACAAATAAGCACAAAAAAAAATCATACGTTCTTTAGAAAGTTACAATAGCAATATATACACTTAAACACAGAAGACAATAGTGTCAAAATGGCTATATCCTGGAAGAGCTTCAAAAGGATTTTAAAAAGCAAATTAAAGAAGTAGAAGAAAAATGGGGAAAGAAATGAGAGTAGTGCAAGAGAAACATGAAAAAGAATCAATAGCGTGATGAAAGATATACAAAACTCATCAAGGAAAATAAATTCCTAAAATACAGAATTGGCCAAATAGAAAAGGAAGTACAAAAGCTCACTAAAGAAAATAATTCTTTAAAAATTAAAACTGAACAAGTGAAAACTAATGACTCTGTGGAGACCTCAAAATACGATTAAAAACAAAATCAAAAAGTAAAATAAAAAAAGGAAATATGAAATTATTCTTTGGGAAAACAACTGACCTAGAAAATAGATCATGGAGAGATAATCTAAGAATTATTGGACTACCTGAAAGGCATGATCAACAATAACAGAAAAAAGGGGGGGAAGGTTCTAGACAATATCTTTTAAGAAATTGTAAAAAAAAATTCCCTGATACTTTGGAACCAGAGAGCAAAATATAAATTTAAAGAATCCACCAATCACTGCCTGAAAGAAATTCCAAAATGAAAACTCCTAGGAATATCATAGCCAAATTCTAGAACTCACAGATCAAGGAAAAAGTACTACAAGCACATAAAAAAAGAACTAATTCAAATATCAGGAGTAAAGTGGAGCCAAAATGGTGGAACAAAGGCAGGGACTCATCCCAACTCTACCCCAAACCCCACCAAATAAATACCTTTAAACAAATTTTAGAACATCAGAACTTACAAAAAGATGGAATAGAATAATTTTTCAGCCTGAGACAATTTAGGTCAGTAGAAAAGATCTGTTGTGCCTGGGTGGGACTAAAGCACAGTTATGGTGCAGACTTTACCAGCACAGTCCTGGCTCCAGCAAACCAGGAGCAGGTCTTAGGGCTTCTCAATCAATGGCAACAGCTTATGGTTCCCAGACCTCTTAGCTCACAGATGACAAGGATAACTTGAAAGGTTGTCAAGAACACACAGATTCAATATGTGAACAGTTTTATTTACAAGTTAATGGAAAAAAGATTCATATCTGAGTCCAATCAATCAAAAGTTTTTTTAAACTGATTGTTGTGTGCCAGTTAATGTGCTCAGCATTGAGGATGAGGAGGGGAAAAAAAAGCAAAAATAATCCTCACCCTTAAGAAGATTACATTCTAATGGGGGAGACAACATGTACATAAGTAGGTATATACAAAATATGTTTAGGTTCTATTCACTTAGCACCTGAAGGGAACATGAAAAGGCCTCTTAGAGGATAGGGCAATTGGGTTAAGTCTTAAAGGAAGCCAGGTTTTCAAGGAGACAAAGACGAAGAAGGAAAGGATTCCAAGTTTGGAGTACAGAAATTCAAAGACATAGAAGAGGAGAGAATATCATGTGATGCAGTACATAGACTTATATAGGTTGACCAGAGAATGCATGAAAGGGAGTGATATGTTAAGAAGACTGGAAATATATGAAGGAGCCAAATTATAAAGAGCTTTAAGAGGTACGTAGAATTTATATTTGAAACTAAAGGTATCAGGGACCCACTAAAGCTTCCTATAAATACAGATACCTCAAATGAGCTTTCTCCTCAGAGTCTTGTACAGTTTCCAAACATATAGTGCCTTGGATAAGGAATGATTCTAGTCTTAGGTAGTTAGGGTTTGCTCTTCTTCATCAATGCTTCCCTACTTATTTCTTCTCTCTGAGCCACATTGCTAGTTTCCAGCTACATTCACTCTTCTTTTCTTAATAGTCATTGGTCACTGCTGCTCATCAATGGTTTTGTATAATCTCTTCAAACTTTCTGCTACACCTCTCCTTCATTTCAGGAAGGTGGTCATCTCAACATTGTATTACTTCAACTTCCTATTATTCATTCTGTTTTGTTGCTATCAACATTTCAGCTCTCTTCTAACATATGATGCCATCCTGTTGCTTTCTGCTATTTATCTTCCTATTCAGTTGACTAGTCTCCACATTTCTGTGTTCCTTTTAAAGGTTTTAGTTTTGAATGGAAGTGGCTTCCTTTCTTTGCAAAGCTTTTTAAAAATAGCATTTTTAAGATGCATGGAGTCTGCAGTCAATCTTTTGATTACCAAACCAGAATGGTTTTCTCATCTTGAAAGGAATATCCAGAATTTTTGAATCCTTGAATATCCAGAAATTTTCCACAATTCAATTTTTTAAAAATGCCACTATTCCCCTTTCCCAGGAAACCATCTTCCTATTTTTTGTTTTGTTTTTAATATTTCTAATTTTAAATCTGTGGGAGTGTCTATACAGCTAAAGAAAAAAAAATCTGCCAAAAATACCCCTCCACATACCCCTATTATTCTTGAGGCTTCCTTTGTACATGGTGCCCATAGTCCCAAGAATTACTGAGGTAGGGTAAAATATGGGAATTTCACTAAAATCCAAACAAATTCCTCTTTCCAATCCCACATAAAGTTCTAATAATTTTCTGCTAGCATCTCCTCTCTTTCCTAGTGTCCAGCTTGAGCATCTTCTGTTCACGCCAACATGACTCTGGCTGAATCTTACAATGGCATATAACACCAGCATCATCTCTCCAAATGTCTTTCTATCCTTTGAATTCCCATAAAGCAGCTAGATCAAATCAAATTGCACAAGAGTTTTTTCATGTAATATGTCCAAAATAGAGCGAGAGAGAGAAGGAAAATAATATCTACTCCCAATTACATTTCCCTGGTTCAAAAAATTTACAGCCTCTGCTAATTATATGAGATACATTTATAAAAATATATGTAGATTGAATATGGTCAAATATTATATAACATATATAGGCTGCGAATATAACATATATTACTTGGGCTCAATTTGAAGTATTTAAGGATAATCAAAATTATCTCCTTATAACTTGAGTACCAATTTATCAACAGACTGGAGAAGTCTAAAGTCAAGCTAAAGTCATTAGATATTTAGTGCTCAACAGACCAAATGGAAATTATAATTTAAAGAACAAATAATATATATATAAATATATACACACATATATTTACAGACTAAAAACCAGAGGAAAAGAAATAAGAAAACACAACTCAATATTTATTCTTGAATATGCACAAATTCATCCCCAATTTGTACCAGAGTAACCTAAAAAAACAGAATCTTAAAAATGCTTGCTTTTAAAGTGAGAAAAACAGCCTTTTTCTCTTTTTCTGGTGGAATAACTCTTCTGAACTAACTTCTTGTGGAGAGATACAAGTTGCTAAAGATCCTGGGAACTGCTTTTTTTTTTTTTTTTTCCAAGACAAGAAAAAAAGAATTATGTCCAGATCAGGACTGGAGGGCGGAGTTTCAGGTACCACGGGAATTAAAAAAAAAAAAAAAAAGTTCTCTCAGAGATGGGACCAGGAAGGGCAGTCCAGACAGCTGTAGCAGCAGATGGATAATTTTTCTCAGGAGAATTAAAAGCCTCTTAGCACCTTTTTCCCTTTCCCTGACTTGAAGCTCAGTTTATTAAAATAATCCAGCATAGAGTAATGAAATTCTGGCTTCTCAGAGAAAACTTTGAAAAAACTTTGAAAACTAGAAACCTTCTCAACTCTTCATTTCTCTGAAAAAAGAAAAAGATTTAGTCTGCTGAGTTTGTAACTTTCTATAGAAAGTATAAAGTATGAGGAAAAAAATCTGTGGATATTTGTGCTAACTTCAACTAATTGGGAGATTATCATCCTGATTTAATAATCAAAAGATTGCCTGGTGGCTCCAAGCATCTTGTTAATTCTATTTGCAATGTGCATTTTAAAGGTTGCTTTTTCCCTTCCTTCCTTCCTTCCTTCCTTCCTTCCTTCCTTCCTTCCTTCCTTCCTTCCTTCCTTCCTTCCTTCCTTCCTTCTTTCCTTCCTTCCTTCCTTCCTTCCTTCCTTCCTTCCTTCCTTCCTTCCTTTCTTCCTTCCTTCCTTCCTTCCTTCCTTCCTTCCTTCCTTCCTTCCTTCCTTCCTTCCTTCCTTCCTTCCTTCCTTCCTTCCTTCTTTCCTTCCTTTCTTCCTTCCTTCCTTTCTTCCTTCCTTCCTTTCTTCCTTCCTTCCTTCCTTCCTTCCTTCCTTCCTTCCTTCCTTCCTTCCTTCCTTCCTTCCTTCCTTCCTTCCTTCCTTCCTTCCTTCCTTGCAAAGAACTAGAAGAAGGACTTTTTTCCAAAACTCTCAGGAGCTAATCTCATTATCTCCTAGCAGACTGGTTGGTTGCTTTGTGCCAAGGGCCTTTTTAATTTTTGTTCCATTCACTATCAAGAAAGTAGTGAGGAGAGAGTAAAGGCTTCAAGATATGGTTCCTAGAGCTAGAGACAGAGATCTTGGGAAGATAGCACTTGCTCTTTCTCAAGATGAAATATGTCTCTCTTTGAACTTCTAAATTGTTTCAGTTGCCCTCACAACTTGTGAGGCAACTTTGTAGGGTAAGCCTAGCTGATAATTACCAGAAAGATCCACGTTTCAGGACAGAAAAATTGTCATGGATATGTGTGGTTAAACTAAAGAGGTGGGAAATATTTCTTCATGTAGCATCTCAATTCAATGAGTTCTCAGCAGTCAGAAAGCAGGCTCTATAGCTGCTGGCCCTGCTTCTGTCTTGGGTAACACCTGGAATGTTTCCTTCTTTTATTTCCATAAGTCTACTCATACCAATCAAGGACTATATTTCCTTGACACAATTGACTTACATAATAGACCCAAAATCTTGTGGAAAATAAAGTCTCAGGAGCAAGTCCAAGTGAACAATTATTCTCTCTTAGCTCAAGTAAATTTAATCAGAAAGGAACTGCAATATATCCCTTCAGATATGCCTCCATTTTGCATCTGAGTTATATTTACCAAATTTTAAATGCAATCCTTCCTTGAATAAATTTTGTTGCTTTGAGCTTGTAAACATCTCCATGATTTATAAATAATATCCTAGTTGATTGCCCCTGGGATATCATATGTCTGTTTGGACACTGACCAAATAATCAGGATGCTTCTGTTGTGCTAAATGCCATTTCTGAATGCTTGATTCCCCAGTTTTTTATGGGGAGAGGGATTCCCAAGCACAGTTCTGTACCTATACAATCAAGGATAAATGAGGCTGTCTACCTGCTCCTAAGGGAATTTATAGTCAGTGTCTTCTTAATGATCCAGTGATAAAAGTAGACAGCAAAAGGGAAACTGTCTCCAAGTTTAATGCCTCTCCTCTTCCTACGTAGAACCACCTCCAATAGTATGCTGGCACTTAGTGTTCTCTTCATCTATTTTCTGGCCAGAATTCAAGTTTCAAAATTCATTTATGGAGATAATAGATGTAGATACCTAAACATGGAGAGAATCAGTGAATACTTATGCTAAATTCAATAAATGCTATATATTTATATAGAGAGACATACAAATATTGTGTCATAGAGGACAACCAAGAGATCAGAAATCATCAGGGAAAACATTCATAGACATGGATCAGTTGGCTTTGAATAAAACTAATTGCCTTCTCACATATCTTATGGGTTCTCTTGCATTTCAATATAATAGGCTTTTACTGAGTTTTGACTTTTTTCACTCTCACATCTGTAGTTGACCTTCAAATGAGCGTTGCTTTATTTCCTTGAGGGTTGACATTCCTTTCTCTTGGTATATATTATTATTCATACATCCTCATCCTAGAGTAAGTTTGCCAGTCATTCCTATTCTGGTAGCTGTAAAGCTAGTAATTGTACTAGAAAGTTTCATATGCAATTAGAAATCTCCAAACATAAGTGGAGCACTGAAAATCCAGTTAGAAAACTGAAAAATTAATAATAAAACTTATGGACACAAATGAGAATAGAAAAACCTGAAAAATTGGAAATGTAGGGGAAAAACTTACAGAAAAGACTTGAGAACCTTTTGTGAGTCCTAGGCTCTCTACCATGCTTTCCTATTTCAAGACTCCTGCTTCTTATGAACCATGGATTGTCTTCAATCTCCCAGTTCTATCAAATGATTTCTTAGGTTCTCTCTCTTGGAAAGAATTTTTTTTTCAGGGTCACTCTTAGAATTGTTGAGTTATTTGAAAACATTTTATGAATCACCCAATGGACACATCCTCATGATTTCTCTTTAACCACTAAATGACAACTATCATGTCCTATTACTAAATCTTCTTTAATCCAAATTAAACCTTCCAGTGTTCCTTCAAGTGATCTTTATTTGGTATATAAATTCACCTATGCCTCTAAGAGCATATGCAGTGGCTAGAACTGTATAAAATCATCTTGGCAGATGGGCTAAATCAGACTGAGGATAATCAACAGCCTCGATCCATTGGTGACTTAGTCTACTCCAGGAATATGAGAACTTCCCGATGGAATGGGCAGGTGAGAACAATTTGTTCCAATGATCATGAAGGCAGTTGAATCAGATGGAGAGCTTAGAGTTTGGTGAGACATTGAAGATACCAGTCATCCTTTGGATCCCAGGATATTGACACTTGTATATCTACGTATCAATATCTATATCTATATATTTATATTTGTCTAGCCACTGGACTTCAATGACTAGAAGAAAGAGTGAGATCGATGACTATGCAATTATGTTTCACTTAAATCCAGTTCACATGACAATCAAAACATCAACCTTGATGTCATTGTTCCACTTTGAAAACAAAGGACAAACAATAATCTATTTGGTATAATCTTACATCCTTTTATCACCCTGGTCAACCTCCACTGAATATTCTCCAGAATATGAATGTCCTCCTAAATTGCAGTGACCAGAAATGAACAGAGAGTTCTATTTGTAATCTGACCAAAACAGAATAGAGTGAGATTATGACCTCTTTTGTTTGGGGAGATTTTAGGATTACATTAATTGCATTGTAAGATTGCATTCATTGCTTTTTGGGGCCCCATTTGACACTGTTGATTTATGAGCTTGGAGTCCATTGAAACTTCTAGATCTTTTTCAGAAAAACTGCTATGTAGTCATACTTCTTCCATCTAATGTTTCTAAACTTTATTTTTTTTAACCAAGTATAACACTTAATATGAATCTTCATTACATTTTATCTTATCAGATTTGGCTTAATGTTTGAGCCTATGAAGACCTTAGGTCCTGATTCTGGGATCTAGTGTATTAACTATGTTTTCCAGATGTATGTTACTTTTGATAAGCATGCCTTGATCCAAGCCACTGATAAAGATGACATGCAGCACCGGGCAGAAGATAAGTCCCCAGGGATCTTCTTCTGTGTTGATATAAAACTATGATCTAGAATTGAAAGAAACCTCAGAACTCATCTAGTAAAACCCTGTAATTTTACAAATAAGCAAAATAAGACTCAGGAAGGATTCTAGACTGTCTCCAACTTCTCTCTCTGATGACTTCTAAGTCTCAACTTAAATCTCACTAATAGCAAAAAACTTTTCCTCATCTCTTTTACTACTAGCACCTTCCCTCTGTTTATTTTTTCCAATTTACCCTAAATATATTTTATATTCACAATTGTTTGTATGTTGTCTCCTCTGTTAGAATATGATTTCTTTGAGGGGAGGGATTATTTTGGCCTTTCTTTGTATCCCTGGAGCTTAGCAGAATGCACATAGTCAACTCATTTTTTCCCTCCTTACCATTAATTTCATTTTATTTCCCTCAAACACCCATTAAAAATAATTTCAACATTCATTTTTAATAATTTTTGAGTTCCAAATTCCCTTTCTTTCTCCCATGTCCCTTCCTTGAGAAGCAAGCACTTTGATATAGATTATGTATATGAAGTCACACAAAAAATATTTTCATGTTAGCCATATTACAAAAGATGACACAAATTTAAAAAAAAACACAGAACAAGTTAAAAGTTTTTAAAAATATGCTCTGGAAATAAATAGCATTTTTCATTGTAAGTCTTTCAGTATTGTTTTATATCATTGTGCTGAGAATAGCTATCATTCACAGTTATCATTGTACAATATTATTGTTCCTATGTACATAAAAGATTTTTAATAAATGCTTCTTGACTTGAATTGACTATGGGAACTCAATGTAGTTTACAACATAATATTTTCACTCTCTTTGTTGTTGCTTGCTTGCATTTTATTTTGCTTTTTTTTTACTGATTTGATTTGATTTTTCTTGAGCAGTGCAATAATTGTACAAATATGTATGCATATATTAGATTTAATATATATTTCTTCCATGTTTAACATATATTGAACTACTTGCCATCTAGGGGAGAGTCTGGGGAAAGGGAGGGAAAATTGGAACACAAGGTTTTGCAAGAGCTAATGTTGAATAATTGTCCATGCATATGCTTTGAAAAATAAAAAGCTTGGGGCAGCTAGGTGGTGCAGTGGATAGAGCACCAGCCTTGAATTCAGGAGGACCTGAGTTCAAATCTGATCTCAGACACTTAACACTTCCTAGCTGTGTGACCCTGGGCAAGTCACTTAACCCCAGCCTCCAAAAAAATAAAATAAAATAAAAAGCTTTAATAAAAAAGAATTAAGTCTTATCTTTATCCAAGATTGTAATCATAGAAGAGAAAGCAGATATTTTGTTTTATTAAATAATAGCTTTTTATTTTCAAAATACATGCAAAGATAGTTTTCAACATTTACCCTTGTAAAATCTTGTGCTCCAATTTTTTCTCCTCTCCAACCCCAAAGTAATCTAATATATATTAGGCATATACACATCTTCTTCACATGTTTCTACATTTATCATGCTGCATTAAGAAAAATCAGATCAAAAAGGTGAAAAAAATGAGAAAAAAAAAGGCAAGCAAACAACAACAAAAAAGGTGAAAAAATTATGTTGTGGTCCACATTCAGTCCCGACAGTCCTCTTTTCTGGATGCAAATGGCTTTCTCCATCACAAATCTGTTGGAATTGGCTTGAATGGTTTTGGAAATGAGGCCTTTATCAGAATCTTTAATTCTTACCGTGCAACAAGAAAATTGGATTTACACACATATATTGTATCTAGGTTATACTGTAACACATTTAATATGTATGGGATTGCCTGTCGTCTAGGGGAGGGAGTAGAGGGAGGGAGGGGAAAATTTGGAATACAAGGGATAATGTTGTAAAAAAAAAAAAATTACTCATGTATATGTATTGTCAAAAAATTATAATTATAATTATAATTTTAAAAAAAGAAAAGAAAAGTTCTGAACTAACAAGGTCTCCTGGATTTGGCAAGAATTCTTTCTCCTTAGTCAAAGACAACTAAATTATTTTGATGATGAAGCTGGTAGCCCAGCCACTGAAACTCATTTATGGAGAGAGGGGAAAAAAACTCTCAAATCCAAACCAACCAATTCATTTTATTTCAGCCTCCATTCTCTAAGACTAATAAGGAGTTATCTTATATATTTTTTTTTAATTGCCAATGGAAATGGTATTTATAAAATTCCCCAAATAAGAATTCACTGCCATATGAGCTCATCAAGTTGAACTCAAGGGAACTCTCTCAATTCTCTTTTCATGAAAAATAATTAGGTTACAATTTCCTAAATGAGGATACCAGAGTTACCATATGTTAGACACTTATCTTTTAAACTGAACCAGCTGTTACGTAAACCCTATTTCATTCTGTTTCTCTTGTCTCTAGTCTTTGTGCTCAGAAAGATGGAGAGAACATGAAAATTCCACAAGCTTTGGTCCTAATGCATCTAGTAATAGTTCTTAGGAAAGAAGATTGAACCCATGCAAGAGCTCATTCCTCAGCCCTCCAGAAACCATGCCCATTCTGTTGAACAATGTCTGAGAAATGTTGCTGCTGCTATTCATCTAGTTTAACCTTAAACTCTTCATGACTTGGCTAAGGGCCCAGGATCATATAGATAGTAAGTGGAAGAGTCAGAATCTGAAACCAAATCGTTATACTCCAAATTCAGCATTCCTTCTACTATTCCATGCTGCCTTCTAGAGATTCTTAGAAGGGCCTTACAGATGTCTTAGGACCTGACAAAGTATTGAAGCCTGAGTTTCCTTTAGCATTGGTACAAAAGCTCTATCATCAAGAAGAAAAAAAAAATTGTCAAGAAATGAATCTCCTTAAGAAGTGATATGAAGTATGGTTTCAAAAAAACCTGGGAAAATCTATATGAACTGAAGCAAAGGGGAGTGAGCAGAACCAGGAGTTCATGTACATAATAGTAGCAATAGTAAAATGATAATCACCTATGAAAAACTTAGCTATTCTCAGCAATGCAATGATCCAAAACAGTTTTAAAGAACCTATAATGACAAATACTATCTACCTCCAGAGAGAAATCTGATAAACTCTTGAGTACAAATTAGTTTAGTTTTTCACTTTTTTGCTTTTTAATGATATGTCTTATATCAAAATATGTTTACATGATTTCACATGTATAATTAATATCACATTGCTTATAACTCAGTGGGAGGGGAAGAGGTTAAAGGAAGAGAGAATTTGGAAGTAAAAAAAATTTTTTAATGTCAAAATATGGCAGAAACTAGGTATAGACCAACTTCTTACACTGTATACCAAGATAATGTCAAAATGAGTACATGATTACACAAAATTTTTTCATAAACAAAACCAATGCAACTAAAATCATAAGGAAAGTAGAAAATTGGAGGGGGAGGCAGAATCTTTGCAACAAGTATCTCTAATAAGTCTCATTTCTCAACTATATTGGCAACTGAATCAAATTTATAAAGATACAAATTACTCCCCAATTGATAAATGGGGATGTCAAAGGATATAAACAGGCAGTTTTCAGAAAAAAAATAAGCTATTTATAATTATATGAAAAAATGTTCTAAATGTTTATTGATTAGAGAAATGAACATTAAAGTAACTCTAAGGTACCACCTCACTCCTATCTTAGCCATTAAGACAAAATAGGAAAATGATAAATATTGGGAAAAAATATGGGAAAACTGGGACATTAATATATTATTGGTAGAGTTGTAAAGTGATCCAACCATTCTGGGCAGCAATTTTTACTCAAAAGGGTAAAAAATTGTGCATACCCTTTAATCTAGCAATATCCCTGCTAGAATATCCCAAAGACATCCAAAAAGGAAGGGAGGACCTAATTGAACAAAAATATTTATAGCAGTTCTTCCTGTAGTGGCCAAGAATAAGAAATTGAAGAAATGTCCATCATTTGGGGAAGGCAAACAACTGGTGGTATATGATTTTAATGAATTATTGTGCTATAAGAAATGACAAGAAGGATGATTTTTTTTTAAATCCTATAAATAGTTAGTTGCATAAACTGATGCATAGTGAACAAGAGAACATTGTACACAGTAACAGCAATTTTGTTTGATGAAGAACTGTGAATGACTTAGCAATTCTCAGCAATAAAATGATCCAAGACAATTCCAAAGGACTAATGATGAAGCATGGTCTTCCTCCAGAGAAACAACTGATAATGAATGAATATAGACTGAACATGCTATTTTCCACTTTCTTTCATTTTTTTCTTTTATTTGGGTCTTCTTTACAAAATGATTAATATGGAAATGTTTTACATTATTGCACATGTAAAACCTATAAATGATTATCTCAGGGAGAGGAGAGTATAAGGAGGAAAGGAGGGATGGACTTTGGAACTCAAAACTTTAAATAATTTTTTAACTAAAAAAGAATGTTAAAAATATTAGAAATTTAAAAAACAAAATAAGTTAACCTTCCAATGGAATTTCCTATCATATTATTGAGACAAAACCACCCCTTTTGCTGCTACTAACAACAATAATTCACATTTCTAGAGTGCTTTTATTACACGAATCCTATAAGTAGTGCAAATGTTATAATGCCCAATTATAGATGAGGAAACAATCTGATCTACTCATGATAACATAATTATTTTCAAGGCTGAGATATAAACCCAGCTCTCCGAACTCCAAGTCTAGTGCTCTTTCTACTAAGGCAAACTGCCTCTACTTGGTAGAAGATTCCTTGGTAAACCTGGAAAATATCCTGCCAGTCACTTGTTGCAGAGTCCCACTGATCTGAGACATGAACACTGTAGGTTTCCATACAGGCTGCATGAGTAAAAAAAAACAATCTTGTCCTGTATCCAAGAGGGAAAACATGACTTTTGATTGTCAAAGAAAATGCTGGATTGGACTGACTGATTAGCAGACTTACTTGAGTTATTTATTATGTGAGAGATTGCTCAGACTCAGCTGTCTCTCCCCCTAGCTATCATGTTGACCCTAAGTTCTTTGCTTACTCTATGCAAATCTTAGATCCTGTCTTTTGAAGCTTCCCTGAAACCATGTCAGAGTATTGCGATAATATCTTACATATGGTTGAGATTCTAGCACTAAGGAAATTAACTAGAATTAGAAATAGTTTGAGAATGTGGTCTTTTAAGTGATAGTCCTTCTCCTTGCCATTTTGTGAACTAGCATCATAAAAAAAGTTCATATTTATATAGGTTTGTCTTGTTTCCTTACAACTTTTTGGGTTAGTATTACTAAACCCATTTTGCATATGGAGAAATTGAGCTTCAAAGGGATTAAATGACTTGCCCATGATTACAAAGCTCGTCGGTAATTAACTAAAGCAGTATTTGAACTTGGGTCTCCTGGCTCTTGTTGCAGATCTCTACTCACTCCTCCATTTTGCTTCTCATTGTGATGTCAAAAAGATGCATGATAGTAAGCTAAGGATAAGGCCTTCTAGTCTTAGTCAGTCAGATGCATTTCATGGCAAGAAGACATTTTGCTTTTTTAGTCTTAGTGGTCAGATGCATTCCATGGCAAAAAGACACTTTTCTTTATGGCTCTGCATGGAATAATTATACCCTTCCAGCATATGGCACCATTCCCCAAAGGGAGCTTTAATAACCAATCAATAGTTCAGGTTTTCAGATGACAAGGTTGTGTACATTTGGTGTACTCTGTAATGAATAAAGGAGGTTATATCTCATTCAATAATTGCTATATGGTATTGGAGTAGACAAAAATTTAGTAGTCTTGTTGAAGCCTATGTTGGGCCACAGTACTCAAATGCAATGGGTACCCTTCTCTCACCTGGAGAACTAGTTTATATCAGTTTGAAAATTACACATAAGATTAAGATTAAGATAAGGCTGGGATCACCTCTTTATCTGGTACCTTCTTATTTAATCATTCTTGCTACCTGGTGTTATGCTTATTTGTTTCTAGCTGCTAAAGAAATATCTAAGTCTTGTGAGCACCCTCTAAATTTTGGCGCTCTGGAAACAAGTCCTAAACAAGTTACTCTTCCTTAGTTAAAGCTTTGCTTTTAAATCTTTACAGACAACTAATGTTCCTGGAGACATTTTGAACTCATGCTAAACACATAGTCATATGCTTATAAGTCCAGGAAATTCTCAATACACACATGCTAAAATGTTGAAAAAACACAATGGCATTATACTAACAATATCTCTACTTTTAACTATATTCTGAAGTTGGGCAAGATTCAGTTTCCTCCTCTGAGGTCCATTCCAGTTCTAAAGGTGAAGATATGTTCAGATTGATATAGTAGAAAGGGCATTCACCTTTAAGAAATGAAATCTATTAAAAAAAAAAAAGATCTAAAAAAAAAAAAAAAAAAAAAAAAGAAATGAAATCTAGATTTGGATTCCAATATCTGTTTGATCTGGGCAAATAAGTTCAATTCACCTGCAAAATGGAGATACTCTAATTAATGCCCCTGAATTATTTGATAGTTGATGATATTTTGAGTGCACTCATAATATCCATAAGATTCTCAAAAGATCTTCCACTATGTGTGTGTCAAGTTATAGGTCCCCTGGAGATCCAATTTCATAAATCAATAAGCTATCCCTATAAAGGTTTTCCATGTAGTAATCATGACCTAGAATTATTTGAAGGACTTATATAATAGCAATAAACTCCACAATCTAGTCCAATATCTTTTAAATCTTAGATGTTTAGTAAATGCTTGTTCTCCTTTTGTAGATGGAAGCTTGATAGATGAACATATATAACCATCATAAATTCATGGATGGATTGTGATGTGCACTGATAGAAAGAATATGCACACAGAGGAAATCATAGATCCATAAGCATATTAAACCAATGTAAAGAGCTCTGTATTTAGAATCCAAATCTTGCATTCAAATCCTGGTTCTACTCTTTACCTATTTAACCTTTGGCAAGTCAGTTTTCCAAGAACTATTTCCTCATCTATTAAAAACAAAACAAAAACAAAAACAAAACAAAACAAAAACTGGTTGTGCTGAATAGTCTTTAAGTTTTCTTATAACTAGTAAATTAATCCTAAAATCCTATGCACCTCTGACTCCCGGGCATAAAAATGCTGCCTAACTACATTATCCTCTCTGAAAAATATTATTTTCTCAGATGACCTGGGATTTCAATGGCATAATTATTCCCTCCACTAATGGATTTCACAATTCCTACATACCATAATAAATAGCTTAGTGAATTTCTGTGACATAACGAATCAAGCCCTAGCCCCAGTCCTGTAATGAAAACTTTGTGTAAAATAATGCTTCCTTTTTATTTTTCTGAAACTCACATTGTGATATCATGGCTCTGATTCTACTGGGAAAGAGATTTGTTTAATACTCATTACTGTAGGTGTAAAGTAATTTTTTTCTATTACAAAACTTGTACTAAAGTGAAATATATTCACATCATACTTTGTCATGAGGTTAAGTGACTCCTGGATTCTTAAAGAATATGCTAGGAAAGCACTTATCTACTTGTTAAAAAGATAAGGAGGATACAGATATGCAAAAAATATTTAATTACACATTCTATTATAGTATTGAACTAGTATCAATGGATGAGCCATTTGATTGGAAAATGGCTGAATAAATTGTGGCAAAGGAATTTGTAAGAGGGAGACAGAAGCTTTACTCATCTGTTGTAGAGCCAGAACAGATGCTCCATGGAATCACCCCTGTTAAAAATGTAATGGAAGAATATCATCCCATGAAAAATGATCTGTAAGGAGTATGTGTGTGGTTATTAGTTTGGAATGTTTTTTTCCCCATATAAGTTATATGTGTCCACATGGATCTGTCTAGATGTGGTTCATAGAAAGGCAGGAATATATTTCTAGCATCTTCTCCTACCACTCTTCTTTTATTATTTTTTTAAATAGTTTTTATTTACCAGATATATGTATGGGTAATTTTACAAAACTGACAATTGCCAAACCTTTTGTTCTAATTTTTCCCCTCCTCCCCCCCCCCAGATGGCAGATTGACCATTACATGTTAAATATGTTAAAGTATAAATTAAATACAATATATCTATACATGTCCAAACAGTTGTTTTCCTGTACAAAAAGAATCGGACTTTGAAATAGTGTACAATTAGCCTGTGAAGGAAATCCAAAATGCAGGCGGACAAAAATAGAGGGATTGGGAATTCTATGTAGTGCTTACTACCCTTCTTAAAGGAAGACTTTAATTCCTGCCAGGGAGAAGCAGAAAATTGGGACCAGAGGTTGGTCACTCTGATGTCCTCAGAGAAAGGGGAACTGGAAGAGAATTATATCTATATAATCCCTCAAATATTGCTAGTGTTGGGGAATTACATTTTAGGTTCAAGTTGCATTCCTGACCAATATTACTTAACGAGAATGGTAAATACCAAACTATATATCCAAGGCTTGGTTTTCTTACTACAAAATACCAGTTCCACAATGAACATATATAGCAATAGCAAATAAACTTATTTATACAAATAGTGAGAAAATTGAAATCAGGTAATATATGAATATATATCTATTCCCCACTGATTTCTGATATATATATGCATATATGTGTAATATAAACTTATTTATCAGACTCTATATATAGATATTGATAGGTAGATATAGAATAGACTTATAGCATTTAAGGAGTGGCCCAAGGACCCCTGGGATCCCCAAGATCCTTTTAGGGATCCACAAAATTAAAATTATTTCATAATAATGATTTCATTTCTAATACAAAAAATGTTGATAGATATGAAATGCATAAACAAAAATTCAAAAGAGTTCTT
Organism: Sminthopsis crassicaudata; assembly: GCF_048593235.1. Lineage (NCBI taxonomy): Eukaryota > Metazoa > Chordata > Mammalia > Dasyuromorphia > Dasyuridae > Sminthopsis > Sminthopsis crassicaudata. Next base: position 662,348,947 of record NC_133617.1, read on the forward strand.
CAATAATTTTTCAGAATGTAAGTGGTCCTGAAACCAAAAAGTTTGAAAACTACTATCTTACAGCTCTAAGGCCTATAAGTTTATAGCATAGACTTTCTCTTCATCTTTTCCTTTCAGAATTCTTACTTTCTTTTAAGGCTCATCTCTGTCCAGCCTTCTTTTGTCTTCCCTCCTTAAAAGGTTCTCTCTCTCTCTCTCTCTCTCTCTCTCTCTCTCTCTCTCTCTCTCTCTCTCTTTCTCTCTTTTGCTCAAATATTCTAAGAATGCTTTGTATCTTCTATTATATATGTCTCATTCTACTCACATTTATCTCCAGTAGAGAGCAAGCTTCTTGTATATATGTGTATATATCAGTGTGTATATGTATCTATGTTTACATACGACACTACAGTGAAAGAGCTTTTCCATTGGTAGTGAGATAACTCAGTTCAACCAAGAAGCTTAGATTTCATCCAATATTAATTCCCCAAAGTCTCTATTATAACAAGCTTGGGATAGAGATGTAGAGATTTGTAGTCTTTTACAGGTTTTCTTCTTCCTTGAGTCTTTCTCTTCCTTTGGGATCTAAAGAGAGGTTGAAATGGTGCATTTTTTTTTTTTTACAAAGCCAGTAGCAAGAAGAGTCCAGGGATGTCTAATCTATCTAGTTTTCAACAACTCTACTCCCACCCACTCATCCCCATGTAGGCACAAAGCATTCATCTCCACTAATAAAAAGAGAGTCTCATATAATTGTCCTTTTGAAACAAGATGAATATGAGGAAACATAGAAAGACTTGTATGAACTATTGCAAAGAAAAATCCCGCATCAATTTATATGATAACCACAATCACTAATCATGACTTTAGACTAATGATAAAATATGCCCTCCATTTCTCAGCAGAGACAGACCAGAGATTCTGAATGAGACATATATTTTCAGACATGGATAAAGGATTGATCTTTTTTCACTTGATTATACTTATATGTAAAAGGGAAGTCTCTATTTGGTGGGAGGGAAGGAAGTAGTTAGCAAGAAATGACATTAATGCAAAAAAAAAAAAGATAAAAGAACAATAATACATTTAAAAGATACAAAAAATGAAAAGTACAGATGAGGCTATAGAAATCAGGTCTGGAGAAATGACAAAGATTAGTAAGTAGAAAGGTGATGACTTGAGTTGTAGAATACAATGAGTTGTAGAATATAGTTTGCACTATCAGACAAAGTTGCTGTATTGGTTACCTTTGCTAAAATATCTTAGATTTTGTTGCTTAAATATCTTATTATAATAAGGAAGGATTCAATAGTAAGAGGAAAGTTAAGGTAAGATAATTGTAGTGTAAAAATAAAGACATCAACATGATTTTTTTTAAAGAACAATCTATTAGCTTCCAATTTTATCAGTCATTCTTATTTACTAGGTACCAAGCGCAGGTATTTCTTTCAATTGCCAGAATACTATAGGTAGAGTTGTTAGTACCCTCTCAATTTCAGTGCCCAGAAGCAAAGCTCTGATTCCTCAGTCCAAGTTACAGCTCCCAACTTTGAAAGAGATACCCTGTATCCCTGGGGGATTTTTTGGAAAAGTAATTAGAAAAGTAGCTCCCAAAGGCCAGGTGGTCCCACATCCAAAGATAGGATGGAGATAGAAAGTTGAAAATACAGACAGGCTTAGTCTATCTCAGCTAGAAACCTTAAACCAGAGTCTAGACAAGATAAAGCCAGCTGGCTCAGGGAACAATATTTGAAAGAAAGAATTCAATCAGACAAGGGGAAGGAGGAAAAAGTATAAAATAATAGAACATTGTCTAACATTGGACTATAAGCTGTCATTTTTCACTCTGTTATTTCAAACTATTTATGTTTCTCTTTAGGGGAAAAAAATCCTTTAAAAAAAAACTAAATAAATCTTTTATACTATGTTCAAAGAACAGAAAAGGAAAGAAGAATGTGGGGGATGGGGAACAGCTGATTTAGCGCATGGCCTACTTCTTTCAAGCTTTTAGACTTCATAAGATCTCTCTACCTCCAGCATTTCCAGACTTGGGGAACAAATCTATATCTGTCCATCCATAATCATTGTTGTGATTTTTAAAAGTGAAGACTGAAGAATCTACTCAATTCAATTCAACAAGAATTTATTGCATGTCTATACTGTTTTAAAACTCTAGGTCAAAGATTAAAAGAAAAAATGTTTTTTGCCTCTAAGCTTATACTCTATGAAGGATGGGGGAGGAATGGTATGATGTGTAAGTAGATAAGTATTAAAGAAGGCAGGGAATGAAGACTTTAGAGAAAGAGCAAAACAAAGTGTTAATGGGAAATTTGAGTTTGAGGGAATGCTAACACTGACAGCTGTTCTAAATATTAAATGTCTTTGCAGATAAATATTTTATCACATTCTGCTTATAGAGGGGGAGATTGGTGGAGTTTCATAAAATCCCAGAAGTTCAGAGTTGGGAGAAGCAGCCCTTGAGTTCAGTCCATACCTGAAAAAGAACCTTTTAATAACAGCTAGTATTTATACAATTAAAGTGCCTTACAACTACTATTTCATTTTGTCCTCATTATAAGCTTGTGAAATACATGTTGTAATTATCCCTGTTTTGTTGTTGTTATTCAATGAGTGACTGCATTTGGGATTTTCTTGGTAAAGATACTAGAGTGATTTGTCATTTTCTTCTCCAACTCATTTTACATATGAATAAACTGAGGCAAACAAGGTTAAGTGACTTTTTCAAAGTCATCTAGTTAGTAAGTTTCTGAAGTCAAATTTGAACTCATGAAGTTGACCTGATTCCAGGCTCAGCATTCTATCCCCTGCCACAACAAAATATCTGTGAAGTAGGTACTAATACCACCCCCATTTTACAGAGGGGGAAACTGAGGCAGATAGCAGTTAAGTGATTTGTCCAAGATCACATAGCTAAATAAGTATTTGAGGCTGGATTTGGATGCAGGTCCTCCTGACTCCACTCTAACCACTGATCCACTGAGCTGTCTAAAACACTTCTAATAAAGGGAAAGCCCACCAGCTCTGAAGCTAATTTGTTTTATTTTCAGATAGGTAGCTTTGTTAAGAAATTTTTCTCAGTATTAAATATGCTGCTTTACAACATTTAGCCATTGCTTTGAGTTCTGCCCTCTGGGGCCAAAAAAAGCAAATCTAACCCTTTTTCCACATTAAAGCCCTTTCAACAACTATCATGTCCTCATTGAATCTTCTCTTCTTCAGATTAAACATCTCAAGTTCCTTCAACTGTTCTTTTTATGACATAAACTCAAGGCCCTTTGCTGGAACTCTGTCTTTCCAGAAATCAGCCAGAGTCAGGCTAATCAAAAGTCTTTATTCCCCTGTCAGGTGATTAGATCTAGTAATCTCTACACCACCTTCCTCTCTCTCCACTGCCAGGAGGATGCCTCAATTTCCTCCTCCTACTCCACCCATACACATCACTTCCCCTTCTTTGTCCCACCAATCAAGTCAGCACATAACAGCTGGGGAGGGTCAACCTTCAATCATGTTAATAAAGAACCGTCCAATTGGCAATTAGTCTCATGTGCTCCATTATCCAAGTGCATTTGCTCAGTTCTAGCTCTTTACATCTCCCTCTTTCTTTTGTTTTAGAACACAGGTGGTCATGCCATCCCTGACTTTTCAGGGAGGCAAGAACCCCAAAAAGGAGGTGATCACACCCCCCCTGACTTCTCAGGAAGGGAGATGAAAAGCACCAAAGGGAAGTGGGGATTGCTAGCGGGTTTCTGTGTTGAAGGGTCTTATTAGAGATAAGTATGCACAAACACATCAGCATGGGAGTTATTACACAAAGCACATAGCAATAACACAGAGACTGTTAGTGATGACTCTCCCCACAGTCAGTACATCGATGTGGTGTAACAAACGTGAATTGTACATGCAAGTAGTGATATAACAAACAATATAAATCAACACGGTTTTGTAAAAGATTTCCAGAAGTCCTAGAAGGAGGGTATGTAAACATCAGTCACACATACAACTTCTTCAGCAGCTAAGAGATAGTCCAAAACCAATCTATTGTCCATTGCTTCATGTGTTAGGGAATCCAATGATCCCCACAAGTTTTTGAAGTCCCGCAACAGACTTTTTGTATGTTAGGGAATCCAATAATCCCTACAAGTTTTGAAGTCCTACAACAGTCTTATGATGCTTCAGAGAATCCAATGATTCCTGAGGACTTTCAAGTCCTGCAACAGTCTTATGATGCCTCAGAGAATCCAGTGATTCCTGAGGGCTTTCAAGTCCTACAATAGTCTTATGATGTCTCAGAGAATCCAATGAGGGTTTTCAAGTCCTAACGGTCTTATCACATCTCAGAGAATCCAATGATTCCTGAGGGTTTTCAAGTCCAACAATTTTTGATGTCCATGAGTCAAACGCCATAACTGCCAGGTTCTTTCAGTGGTGGGCACAGTCAGCAATGGAACCACCCGATGTTTCTTGGGTCTTCTCCTTTGTTTCAAGGGTCTGCTCTGTCTCTCTCCAATAGACGAGGAGAATATGGCTCGTTGGCACCCATCTGATTCCTTCTCCATCTGTGGAGATATAAGCAAACCCTCTCCCCCAAGCAGTTAACCTATCTGGTCCCTTCCATTCACCACTTTCTGGGTCTCTCCACATCACCTGGCAATTATCTAAAGACAGTGGAGCTGCTCGCACTGGACACTGCCCTTCCAGTGGGTTATAAAACCTGTCTGCCGGAGCCAATGCATCTTTGTCAAAAATTTAAAAATTAATGGCATAGAGAACTAAATTTAGAAGTTCTTTAGAGTTACCGTTGTTCCCCCTTTCTTTTGCTTTTGGAGGAGTCTCTTAATATTTCTGTTTCTTCTCTCTACTATTGCCTGCCCTTGAGGATTAAATGGTATGCCCGTGGTATGTAAAATCTTATATTGTGCACAAAAGTGTGCAAAATGTTTAGAAGTATATGCAGGTCCATTGTCTGTTTTTACTGCTTGTGGCACACCCATAATTACAAATGCTTGTATAAGGAATTCAGTGACCACTCAGGCTGTCTCTTTTGCTGCTGGCATTGCAAAAGTGAATCCTGAAAAGGTGTCTACTACAACATGGATAAAAGACAGACGACAAAAAGATTTATAATGGGTCACATCCATTTGCCAAATTTCATTAGGTCTCAAACCATGAGGGTTCTTCCCTAGAGGGAGTGTAGGAGCATGGAAAGGAAGGCAAGCTGTATAGGCTTTTCTATGCTCCTAGCTTCTTCTCTTGTTATTCCAAATTGTAAACGTAAAGCTCAGGCAGCCTGATAATATTTAGAATGAGATTCTTGTGCTTCTTGAAATAAAGGAATATTGGCCAACATGGTTAGAAGGCTATCTGCCTTTGAATTACCATCAAAAATAGGACCTGGAAGTCCACTATGTGAGTGGACATGCAAAATATAAATCTTACCTGGATGCTTTCTCACTTGCTCTTGAAGTTCCTTAAAGAGCTGATATATATTGGAGGCTACAAATTTTATTTGGGGTGTGGCAATTCTTTGTAACACACTTACTGAATAGGCTGAATCAGATATTATATTTATGTCTCCCGGATAATACGCAAGAGCTAGAATGATTGCATACAATTCATTTTGCTGAGTGGACTGAAAAGAAGTTCTGATTACTCTCTTTATAGTTAAGTCATGAGAGTATACAGCACAAATATTATGTTTGGATGCATCTGTAAAGATAGTTGGTCCTTTAAGAAGAACTTTAGAAACCTTTTCTTCAAGAATCCATTGCCAATTATGTAACAGTCTGGTTATCTTTAATGGAGACCCATGTGTAAAATTTGGAGCCGTGGCTAATAAAATTTGCCATTCTGGGATGGTTTTACAGCACATATTAACTTGTACATTAGTATAAAAGGTGTATATCTTGTCAGGTCTTATCCCAGATAATTGTACTGCTCACTTAGTGGCCTTTAATAAAATTCTAGCCATAAGCACTGGGTAAGGAATAAGGCTTTATTCTGGTTGTGCTGGTAGGTTCACCCACTCTATCACACTGTCTCCTTGATGAAGGACTGCTGTGGGTGCCTCTTGTGTAGCAAAAACTGATATTTCCAAGGGTTTTTGAGTGACTCTTTCAACCATATTGGATAAAGCCAGTTCAACTCGTCTCAAAGCCTCTTGAGCTTCTTTTGTAAGCTGGTGTGGTGAATTTAAAGCACTGTCTCCCCTTAAAATGTCATATAATGGTTATAATTGATAGGTAGTCAAGCCTAGTATGGGATGTATCCATTGGATATCTCCTATCAATTTCTGGAAGTCATTTAAGGTGTTTAGCTTCTCTGTTCTTAAGGAGAGTTTTTGTACTGTAAACACCTTAGGATATACTTTATATCCTAAATATTGAACATGTCTTTGAATCTTTTCTGAAGCTATGTGCAATTTATAATTCTTTAGTGTTCCTATGGTTTTTTGTAGACATGCTTCTAACATTTGTTCCTCAGGTGCACATCCCAATATATCATCCATGTAATGTAATAACATTACTTTTGGAAATGATTTTCTTACTGGAGTAAGAGTAGCAGCAACATACATTTGACACATAGTAGGGCTGTTTTTCATTCCCTGTGGCAAAACTGTCCATTCATGTCTTTTATAAGGCTCAGCTAAGTTAACGCTAGGCACTGAAAAGGCAAATCTTTTCATATCCTCATTATCTAGAGGGATAGAATAGAAACAATCCTTAATGTCTATAACCCACAGAGGCTATTCTCTAGGCAATTGAGTAGGAGATGGAAGTCCAGATTGAAGAGTTCCCATAGTTTCCATCTGTTCATTTACCTTTCTTAAATCAGTCAACATCCTCCATTTTCCAGATTTCTTTTTTACAACAAATACTGGGGAATTCCAAGGACTTAGAGAAGGTTGTAAGTGTCCTTGGTCAAGTTCTTCCTGTACAATGTCTAATAAGGCCTGAATTTTATCGCTACCTAAGGGCCACTGTTCTATCCACACTGGTGTATCAGTTTTCCATTGGATAGAAACAGGTGAAAGTGGTGGCAGACCTTCAACAGCAGCCTTGCCTAAAAAAACGAAGTACTCATTTTTAACCCTAATTATTGTAAAATGTCTCTTCCCCACAGATTGATGGGGATTTTTTCAACTATAAAGGAGTAAAAACTCCTGTTTCACCTTCAAATATCCATCTTAAAGGGGTAGCACTAACTTCAGCTGCTATTGATCCTCCTACCCCAGACATGTAGGTGTCTGCCTTATTCTTTGGCCAGTTACTGGGCCAGTTGGCACCTCTAGTGACTGTGCAAACTGCACCTGTGTCCACCAGTCCTTCTAACGGTATGCCATTTATATAGATGGTGAGCATAGGTCAGTTAGCTGTCACAGCTGCTGTCCAGTATATTCCTGGGTTTTGCTGCTTGGAGTCAGAACGTGGGTGACTGTCCCCAGGTTGCTTATTAGGGGTCTGTATCAATAAACCCGATGTTACTACTTCCCCTGGTTGATAAGTCACACATTGTCTACCTGTGTTAGTGACTGGGATGTTATCTACACATTCCCCAGTTTCCCATATCAGTGTATGAGTGAATACTGTTTTGTAAGTACTCTCAGGAGGTGAAATGGTCAAGCCTACTGTGCTTGGAGGCAAGGAATCCATAGGCTGGAGAGGAACAGATTTCACCTCTCTAGGGGGTATCTCAGTTGTCCCAGCTGCATACAACTCTAATTTTAGTCCCTTTCTCCCATCATGTTGCTTCCTGGCTGATTGATTGTGTAATCCCTTTCTCCCATCAGATGGCTTCCTGGCTAATTGGTCATGTCTGGGTATTGGACTTGTAGGCACTCTCTGGGTGTGGCATCGGCTGCCATCCTGCCCCAAGTGTTTTTTGCCTGGGGCCCTGGAGCTGGGCCCCTCATCCCGTTTTCTCATTCTGTCTCTATGCCAACATTGAGCTTTCAGATGGCCTACTTTACCACATTGAAAGCATTGACGAGTCTCTCTGGAAGTCCCTTGCTAAAAGGGACCCTGTCTTCCCATGTTGGGATCTTGGGAAGTCTGCACCATAGCCTGGCTATAAAAGGTATTTGTGCCCACTGTGGCACAGCATCTTATGATCTCCTCTAAAGGAGCATCCCTATGTAGTCCTAGTATAATCCTTCTACAAACCTTATTGGCATTTTCTTTAGCAGGTTGCCTTACCAAAGTATCTGTTACTATATTTTCACCATGAGTCCATATCACAGCTGTCTGTAAATGTGCCACAAAATCAGCAAAGGGTTCATTTGTTCCTTGTACAATTTTTGTGAAGGTCTCACCCTTTTCGTTTTTACTGGGGAGAGAAGCCCATGCTTTGATAGCAGCAGCAGCAATTTGCTCAAATGCTGTTATGGAGTAATTAATCTGTACTGAAGCTTCTGCATTAAAACCTACACCTGTTAATAGGTCACAGGTGATTGAAGTATTAACTCCACTTTGACTATTTTGTTGGGCTTGAATCCTACAGAGCTCACTATATTCAGAAAACCACAACAAGTTTTGTCCAGGTTCTAAGCACACCCTTGCAATGGCTTTCCAGTCACTAGGGGTTAAGAGTTCATAAGCCAAATTCTGTAGTAACATCTTAACATAAGCTGATGTAGCCCCATAGAGAGTATAAGCTTTTTTCAAGTCTTTAAGGATGTCCATGTCAAAAGGAGTGTATCTTCTATTTTTTTGTCCTGCAGAATTATACTGTTGAATCATGGGAAAAATTTGAAGTTTGAAATCATTTTCTATTTCTTTTCCATTTTGAGCTGCTTGAAAAATCCCTTTTTGTAATCTAGTTATAGGAGTTGGTGATTGCTGAGAGGGAGGTGCTGATGATATCACCGCCCCTCCCACTACTCTTCCTCCCTCCATCCCAGAAGGTGGAGTTGATGTGGGCCTATTAATAATCTGCTCTCTAGGAAGGGTGGAAGCTTCTTCAAGAGAATCAGAGTCATCACACCCTAATTCCTCATTTAAATCCCCTTGCCCTCGGGCAATGTCTTGAGACTGATTATCTTCTATCTTTTTTTCCTCACACTTCCTTCTCTGTTCATTTTTAACTTTTCCTTCTCCTATAACTTGTGCCATAGTTTAAGTCTAATTGAACTACGTTGTATATATAAAATACCTCTGTGGAAATTGAACAAGGCCCATTTTTTGTGTAAAATTCTTTCAGTTGAAGTCCCATTAGCTTCCAGTTATCTACATTTAGTTTTTCTTCCTCTAAGAACCAAGGGGACGTGCGTTTTAATGTGCCCAAGAGTTTATCAATCTGTACCCAGGTTACAAGTAAACTCTTCTCCTCAATTATCTTAATTATACTCTCTATAGCACCACTCCTGGGTGAGGCTGGAGCTGGGGTTGGAGCAGGGGCTGGGGCTGGGTCAGCTGAGGTCAAGGGAATGTCTTTAGCTAACATCTGCCCCATTTCAGCTATAAGGGATTGCTGGTTTAGCCTTTAACAAAGTAAGTTCCTTATTTGTCTATTAGAATACTCACCTAATCTCTTGGTCACTGGAGGACTTCAGTGGTGGTAGGGTGCCTGGTCCCCATTGGACGCCAAATGCTGGAACTCTGTCTTCCCAGAAATCAGCCAGAGTCAGGCTAATCAAAAGTCTTTATTCTTGGTCTCTTGAGGTCACTGTCAGGGGATTAGATCTAGTAATCTCTACACCACCTTCCTCTCTCTCCACTGCCAGGAGGATGCCTCAATTTCCTCCTCCTACTCCACCCACACACGTCACTTCCCCTTCTTTGTCCCACCAACCAAGTCAGCACAGAATAGTTGGGGAGGGTCAACCTTCAATCATGTTAATAGAGAACAGTCCAATTAGCAATTAGTCTCATGTGCTCCATTATCCAAGTGCATTTGTTCAGTTCTAGCCCTTTACAGCCCTTCACCAACCTTATGTTTGTTTTCTTCTGGATATCTCTCATCTTATTAATATCCCCATAAATGACTGCTATGATCTTATGATCTGATGAGGGCAAAGTATAGTAGGACTAACAGTGCCTCATTCCTAGAAGTCATGCCTCTTTCATTTCAGGCCATTATCCCATTACCTTTGGGGCTGCTCTGATACACCAATTTACATTGAACTTGAAGTCCCCCTAAACACCTCAAATCTTGTCTATTTGAGTGCCTTAGAAACTTCCTTTCCTAAACTTAAATGTTAACCAATAAGCTGATGTCAGTTAAACACAGGAGAATTACCTTTTTATCTCTATAAAATTAATCTTTTCTCCTATGACTGGGGAAGTGATTTATGGAAAGAGAAGACCATGTTTAATGATCCTGCTGTAAACAATTATGCTTTTTCCTTATTCATGATTTTAGCCAACTTGTTTACAGTGGAGCTAAGCTAAAGGGGAAATAGAATAAAGGAATGATATTTGTATATTGTGGCATTTACTTTTCAATTCTTTTTTTGCCCTTGGGATTCAGAGTTTCTGGAGAGAAAAATGGGACTGGCTGAGAGGATGGGGAGGTGATTTATAGTCCAGAGTCTATAACTAGCACCACATAGAAGCTACAGAACCAGAGTTTTTGAACCTACAGCAGAGAGGATGACTTGGAGCTACTGGTATAAAGTCCCCAGTATGAATTCTGCCTGGCTGTTTAGGTAGAGAAGCTTATTCTCATAAGTCAGAATAGGGGAGTGGAAGCTCTTTATCATCTTACCCACTTTTCCTCTTTTGGTCCATGGTCCTGCAAAAACAAGCAAACATCCCTTCCCTCAATTGCTTTTCCATGAGCTATGGATATATGTGGTTGGGAGTTCCCTTAGCCAAACTCAAATTTCTGGGAGTGGAAAGAGAGGAATGTTGAGAAATGATTGGAGGCAAATGTCTCCATGAAGGAGTGTTTAGTTTAGTTTCCTTTTTATTTTATTCTATATGCAATAAACTATGTAATCCTATGTATAGCTAGATGGGTTAGTGAATAGAGTGCTGGGCCTGGAATCAGGAATGCCTGAGTTCAAATCTAGCCCCAGACACGTTAACAGTGTGACTCTGAGCAAGTCATTTAACCACTGCTTGCCCAGCACACAGGTAAGTGGCTCATTGGAAAGAGTGCTGAGCCTGGAATCAGGAAGACTTAATTTCAAATCCAACTGACACTTACTAGCTAGGGGACTCTACTTACTTAACCTCTATTTGTCTTAATACCTGGATGTGGAAATGGCAGATTGCTCCAGTGTCTTTGCCAAGAAAATCCCATGGGCAGTTTCATCCATGGGGTCATGAGAAGTCAGACATGACTGAATAACAACGTGTGATCATAACATGCTAAGTTTCCGAATCTAATGGGCAGTGAAGTAAAATACAATGGACTGGGACTGGGAGCTAAATAGACAACAAAATTAATATTTTACAGTAAATTCTTAATAATGCCATAGAACCATAGGATGCTAGATCCAGATCTGGGAGAGACTTCAGAGATCATGTAGTCCAACTCACCCACTTTAAAGATGAGGAAACTGAGAATCAGTAACATTAAGTGATTTAGAAGCAGTTACAACAGAAACAAGATTTGAACCTATGCTTGGAACCTCTCCTTATAACAGTTTCCGATATTAGATTTCATCTCCTAGGTTAATTTCAAAACTCACCACAGAGTACATCAAAGCACCATAGTACCATAGCTGCTGAATGAGCTTGGCAATAGAAAAGCAACTTAGGTACAGGCCCTCTGGTTGCCAGTAAGAATAATACAGCTTCTAAAGAAACATGCATATGCTAGACAATGTAATAATGCTGGGCAGATGGTTCCAAATGAGTGCCATCTGGTGGTCTAATTAAGATATCACACTCTCACTGGATAGTTAATAGAAGTACCCACAAGTCTTTTTATAACTTTAAAGAAGACAATACTTAAGCCACAAAACCCAAAGATGCCATGTGGGAGACTAGGTTATCTTGACTTCGTGGCTCCTATCTGTAAATGTTCCTGTCAATTTAGCAATGGCCAAAAATATTTCTTAAAATAACTTGAATAGTTCAATTTGATTCCCAGATGCTAAAAACAGAGAGTGGAACTAATTTTCTTTTTTCCCTATTCTTTTTTTTAATAGCATTTTATTTTTCCAAATATATGTAAAAATAATTTTCGATATTAATTTTTATTTTTTATTTTTTAGATTTCATATATTAAAATAACTAATATGAATATGAATGATATACACAATGCATTGTTTCTTCATCAGAGAAAACTGCACATTTTCTGTTAAATTTTCTTTAATCATATAAACTGTCTTACTACAATGAATGAAAGTCATAGCACAACTCTCTGAAATGAGATAATTTTCTTCTAGTTTCTTTTTTTAAATTTTATTTATTTATAATTTTTTTGACAGTATATATGCATGAGTAATTTTTTAAACATTATCCCTTGTATTCACATTTCCAAATTATCCCCTCCCTCTCTCTATTCCCTCCCCTTGTTAACAGGCAATCCCATACATTTTACATATGTTACAGTATAACCTAGATACAGATTTTCATTTTTATAAGACTTTGTGTCTCCTTTTTTCTCTCTTCCTCTTTTACTTCCCCCTCCTCAAGACAGCAAGCAATCAAATATAGGTTATATATGTACAAACCTTTTAAATATATTTCCATATTTGTCATATTGTCAAGATAAATCAGACCAAAGGGGGAGACCACAAGAAAGAAAAAGAAAACAAACAAAAGAAAAAAGTGAAAATACTATGCTTTAATCTACATTCAGTTTCTTTGGTTCCTTCTCTGAATATGGATAACATTTTCTATCCCATCTATTGGAATCATTTGCATCACTGTATTGCTGAGAACTAAGTCTATCATAATTGATCATCACATTATGCTATTATTATGTATGATATTCTTCTGATCCTGCTCACTTCACAGCATCAGTTCATGGTTTTTCTGAAATCAGTCTGCTCATCATTTTTATAGAACAATAATATTCCATTAAATTCATATACCAAAACTTATTCAACCGTTCCCTAACTGCTGGGCATCCACTCAGTTTCCAGTTCCTTACCACTACAAAAAGAGCTGCTACAAACATTTTTGCACACGTGGGTTCTTTTCCCTCTTTTATGATCTCTTTGGGATACAGACTCAGTAGTGAGACTTGCTGGATAAAGAATATGCACAGTTTTATAGTTCTTGGGCATAGTGAGGAACCAACATTCTTGCCTTAGGTCATACACATATTCAGTGGCAGAGGCAAGATTTAAACCCAAGTCCTTTGAGTTTTTCAAGTCTTGTTTTCATACAACAGAAGCACTATGATGTTCTGTGATTGCTTTGGAATCTCTATTGAATGATAAAGTCATGATACATTTCCTTTGTCTAATAAAAGGCTCTTCATTTACCATTTTGCTATCTTTTAGAGTGTATGAAAGTAGAGGAAAGAATAAGATTCTTGTTCAAAGATGATGCCAATCTATGGCTAAGATGAAAGGAAAATATAATGACGAATGTTGGGGGGATGTGGGAAAACTGGGACATGGATACATTGTTGGTGAATGTATCCAACCATTCTGGAGAGTAATTTGGAACTATGTTCAAAAAGTTATCAAACTGTGCATACTCTTTGATCCATCCATCAGTGTTACTACTGGGCTAATATCCCAAAGAGATCTTAAAGGAGGGAAAGAGACCCACAAAAATGTTTGTGGCAGCTCTTTTCCTAGTGGCAAGAAACTGGAAACAGTGAATGCCCATCAGTTGGAGAATGGTTGAATAAATTATGGTGTATGAATATTATGGAATATTATTGTTCTGTAAGAAACAATCAGCAGGATGATTTCAGAGAGTCCTGGAGAGATTTACATGAATTAATGCTGAATGAGATGAGTAGAACCAGGAGATCATTGTACATGGCAATAACAAGATTATTTGATAATCAATTCTAAAGGGCGTGGCTCTTCCCAGCAATGGGATGATTCAGACTAGTTCCAATAATCTTATGATGAAAAGGCCATCTACACCTAGAGAAAGGACTGTGGGAACTGAGTGCAGACCACAACATAGCATTCTCATTCTTTCTGTTGTTGTTTGCTTGTATTTTGCTTTCTTTCTCAGTTTTTTTCCTTCTTGATCCGATTTTTCTTGTGCAACAAAATAATTGTATAACTATGTATACATATATTGGATTTAACATATATTTTAACTTATTTAACATGTATTAGTTTACCTGCCATCTAGGGGAGGAGGTGGGGGGGGGGGGAAGGAGGGGAAAATTTGGAACATAAAGTTTTGCAAGGATCAATGTTGAAAAATTACCCAAGCATATGTTTTGTAAATAAAAAGCTTTAAAAAAAAAAAAAAGATAATGCCAATCTAGACCTCATGATTACAAGGCTCATGACTCTAGTTGAGCAACAGAGCCTAGATGACAATTTATTACAGCAAATGAATAAAAATTCCAAGCTTCTACTAAACTTTGGAGATAATCCAGTTCAGTTCTGCAAAGATTTATTAAATATGGTGGGGCTTTGAACTCATCTATTCTCACCTTCAGAACTGATCACACTAAGTCTCCTACTAAATAATGAGGCTCCGGGAGAAGTTTGTGGAGATCACAAACTGCTTGGAGCAGCAAAATGTCCCAGATCAGAATAATGGAGCAGATCAAAGCTTCCCTCAGAATTGAGATCAGCCAATGAGCCATTGCATTTCAAATTTAGCCAAATAGGGAGACCTAGTCTTGAGGAGGGAAAACCCCCCCAAAAAAAAACTGATCAATGAATTTGCTTCAAGAAAACTAACCAGAATGAATTGGATTAGAGATAAAGTAGTACTCTGGGCTTCTTAGTCCCTGGGTAGCTCTTTAGGTTCAGTCAACTTTTCTTAGTCTCTCTAAGTTTTCTCATCATCCTTATCAGCAAATCTTGAGCATCAGCAAATTTATATCAAAGGTAATTAGTAATTCATCTAGGTGATAATATCCAAAGCTTCAAATAACCCCCCAATACACATACTAGCTATGTTTGTCTTTAAAAAGCAAATTTAAAACTAATATAATCTCTGCCCCAGGAGGTGTTGCCACAAATAATAATAACACATCTATATAGCACTTTTCACAACCATCCTGTTAGGTAGGTATTTTTACTCAGTTCAGATCTGTGATTTCACAGGTGAGAGAAACACCACTGTTTCAGTACAAATCACCTCTGTCTTACTGCCTGATGAGTTGAAAGGGCAGAAGAAATACATGAGAGGCTAAATGATTTGCCCAAGGTCACCAAAGGACAGTAACTCTAAGAGGGATTCAGGGAAGAGGGCAACCACAAGTAACTCTAAGTCTAGAACTTGTTCCACTAATGCCAGACTGTCACCATATTGAGAATTATTTTGACTTTAAAGTCTTTGAGTGACTGCTGAGTTACTAGGGATGTCATAGTCAAAAGGGAAAGGAGCAGGAGCTTTTAAATTATGTTCCTTTACTTTGCTAAGTACCTAAAATTTTAAGCAAGGTCAGAGAAGAGCAGTTCAGTGCTTTGAGGAGTAAGAGAGAACTGAGGATGGGCTGAAAAGGTAAAACTTCTTCAGATTGGAAAGCTTAATGGGTATGGATAGGATCACAGAAGCACAAAAAAAAAACAGGATTTGGAAGTTGAAAGAAACATTAGAAGCTAAGTGGTTGAAACTGCATGAAAGTGATTTGCCACTTGAAGGAACCTAGTCAATGATTACCTAGCCTCCACTTGGAGGTCTATTTAGCTAATCTGCTAGCCATTTCTTATATATAACTAATAATTCACGTTGTCTCTCCCCCCAAAGAATATGAATGAGCTCCTTGAAGCCAGGCACTATTTTGCCTTTGTATTCCCAGTACTTAATACATGCCTGTAATGGAAGTCCTAAGAAACTCTTTTTGCTGTATTCACTCATGGGAGATCACTATGCCAGCTCCGTCGGATTTCAAGAGCCTTCTAATTTGGAACTTTTCCCTTGACATCAAACCTAAATTTATGGAGTTAAAACTTCCACACCTAGATTCTAGCTCTTCTTTCAGGGGCTAAGAACCAACCAAATCCCTCTTTCATCTTCAAATATCTCAAGACAGCCCTGTCTCCAAGTCTCAGTTAAACATCCTCAGTTCCTTTTTTCACAATGCCCTTCACCATTTTCATTGCCCCGCTTTGGAGGCAATCCGCATGGGCAACTCCTCATCAATGTCCTATAATTCTCATCTATAACTTTAGAACAAGATGGAAGCCTGATGACATGGGCTTTATTTCCAGTAGTTGGGAGAGGATGAAGGGCATCTTCCCCAGTATGCTAGCAAGTCGTTTGGGCTTTCAGGAATTTCTGTTAGAGCCAAGTGGAAGGTGGGAAGAAGGGCAGAGGAAGGAGTGAGACGAGGGAATAGGCAAGGGAAAATGGACAGACTTGAGAATAAAGATCTGAAACCCACAGGCTTCTTCCTCGTGGGAGGAGACCAAATTTTTGTTCCGAGAACCTCTGCACGTAGAGCCACCCAATCGCCTCCGACCGCTGCCGCCTTCTGCACCCTTCCCCCGCATCCCCTTTTGGTCCACAGCATGCAAGGCGTGAGGGGGAGGGCATTAGCGTTTCGGGACGGGGAAGGTGGAGGCGGGCTGTCATTGGGGAACTGCTGCTGGACCCCAGTGTTTTACTTGCCCCAAGAAGGAAGTGGTTGCGAAGAAGTGGATTGGGCGGAGGAAGAAGCGATGGATGTGGCTAAGTCGAGACGGCAGCTGAGCATCTTAGAACGTTTCCAAATGGCTGGTGGGCGCTTCAGCTTGAGGAGCTGGCAAAATGTTGAATTCAAAAGAACCTTGGGAGGATACCCCTTGGGCACGCTTTTTACTCGAAGCTTTTTCTGATGTCTCTGTTCCCCTCTCCCAACAAACCTTTCTTTACTGTTCCCTCCTTAGATTTTTATATACCCTCATAAAATATACAAACACATATATGTGCATATAGTCCATCCTTTACATATTACTTATCGCTAGCATTTATTCAGTCCTTAAGATTGCAAAGTGACTCACAAATATCCCATTTGTTCCTCCCAATAACCTGAGAAGTAAGTGCTATTATTTTCTCTATTTTATAGATGAGGAAACTGAAGCAGACAGATAAGTGTCTTGCCCAGGATCACACAGCTAGTTTATTTGAAGCCAGACTTGAACTCAGTTCCTCCTAACTCCCAAGTTCATTACTCTTGATCCTCTGGGCTGCCAGCATATGATATCAGGACCGAGAATTTCCTATCTTTGTACCCTTTAAAACAGTGGTTTGCAAATATTGGGAATTTAATAAATGCTTGTAGAATTGAATTAGAAAGTATATTATACTAGAAATCAAGAACCTAGATTTTAGTCTACTCATTCCTCAAGGATCAGATCAAAATTCTGGTAGCTCCTATTTACAGATCTCCAGGACAGTCCCCTTCCTTCCTCAATGAGTTCAGTCCCTGGCTCAAAATATTCCTCTCCTCCCCAACTCCTGCTTTCATACTAGGGGACATCAAGGCACATGTTGATGCTCTCTCAAACACCCTAACCCCTCAGTTTTTCAAGTTAGAGTCATTTTCCGTGATATACTCCTCTGCCTCACCTTAGCCAAACGCAAAGAAGATCATAACCTTAATGTTGTCATCAACTAGGTTACTTCCAAGATGAAGAACTCTGAAATTCCTTTATTGAATCACAATCTATTAGTTTTCCATTTCTCCTTCCACCTTCTCATATCACTGCCCCAGCCAAACTATCCTCCTTTCCCCATCTTGACCACTTGATGAACCAGCTAAACACTATCCTGGTCCTCTTGAGTCCCTTACCCCGTTATCATATCAATGATTGTGCCCTCAGCCTTGAATCATTCCCATCTGCTGCCTTGGCTCCTACATACATACTGCTAAACAAAGCTGGAGAAAATCACAAAATCAATACTGACTGGATCCATAACAGATTTATACTATATAGAATATTAACTGGACCTAACTGCTGCTAAATAATCCTAAATAATAATTTAGGATTATCAATCATTATCAATTATTAATAGATTTATTATAAATAATTTAGGGTTATTATTAAAATATAAATATTGTAATGTATATTATATTAATATATCATACACATATAGAATACTAATATATAATGTAATAAATTAATAATTATTGTTCTAACAATAAAATTATAAATAATTTAAGATTATTAATAAATTAATTATTAGAAATAATAATGCTAAATAAATAAAAAATCTGTACCTCTCTAATTCACTATCCTACTCATCACAGGGCTCTTCCAAACCTTTACATCCCTCCTTAAATATCCTATGGCTCCACCCTCTCATCTGAGAAACTTGCCACTGAAAAAAAATTTGAAGCCTTTAGACAAGAGCTCTCTTTTATCTCGTCTTTATCTCATATCACTCAGATACTTTCTACCCCTATCTCCTCTCTTAGCCCATCTCACATGATGAGATTCCACTTCTTGCCAAGGCCAACGCCTCTACATGCACAAGTGATATCATTTCATCCTGTTTCCTACAACAATTTGTCTTTTTTTTCTTTCTCATTTTTTCACCTAAAGTTATCCCTTCTACATTGTATTTTTCTCTTAGGTTTCAATATAACATAAAAAATTAAATTGGAATTTTTTTCAGAAACTTCAGAAAATACAAAGGCCAGCAGATAATACAGAAAAATTTGGAAATCCAGAAATGCATAAAATATATGTGTAGTGTTATGTTTATGAGCAAATACTAAATCCAGATTTTACAATTAGGTACTGTAAACACCCCATAAAAGAAAAAGAAAAAGAAAAAGAAAAATTCAGACATCACAGGTACAAAGGAAGGGCCAGAAGTTTTTACTTGGATTTTCTAAATCCCAAGGGTGTCACACCTCTAACCCTGGAGATATGGAAGGAATAATGGTACCTCTTCCTGACTAGCACCTGCAACATGCCTGTGTGTCTTCTAAAGTCCAATAGCCTTTTTTTCATCCTCATCCTTCTTGACTCCTCCAAAGCCTTTGACACTGTGAATCACCTTCACTTTGATGCTATTTTCTCTCTAGGTCTTTGGGACATGACTCTTTTAGTTCTGTTCTCTGTCCTCTGTCTCTTTTG
The DNA here is from genome assembly GCF_048593235.1 of Sminthopsis crassicaudata. Classification (NCBI taxonomy): domain Eukaryota; kingdom Metazoa; phylum Chordata; class Mammalia; order Dasyuromorphia; family Dasyuridae; genus Sminthopsis; species Sminthopsis crassicaudata. The sequence goes on from NC_133617.1 coordinate 662,368,061, forward strand.
TTGGATCTTCATCCAGGCTGAGAGCATTAACTTTGTTTTTTGCCTTTTGTTAGATTATTTTTGCTTGACACTTAGTAGAGACTTAATGAATGCTTGTTAACTTGACCGCTTGACTTGATCACTACACACTGGAGACAGAAAAACAAGCAAGAAACAATGCTTCCCTTCAAGGAGATTGTGTTATAAAGGAGAGTAGACAACACATAGCCAAGGAGGAGTGTCTTAGGGTGGAGTGCCTGTTTCCCTTGGGATAAGTATGTAGGCAAAAGTAGAAATTGAATTGTTGAAACTCCTGGGCTGGAAGTGAAGTAGAGGTTTGGTTCTAGGCAAGATAAAGGTGAAGGGTGCTTCTCAGGGTGGAGTCCAAGTGGGACATAGGCCAAAATATCTAGGACTTAGGAGCTGCTAGTAAGGAAATGAAGTAATGAGTAATCAATCTAGAAAGATAGACTGGAGCCAGATTGTAACAGGCTTTAAATGCCAAACCGAGTAGAGCCTACTGAGCAGCACTGAAATTTTTGAGGAGAGATTTAACAGGACCAGACCAGGGCTTTAATTATCACCATGCACTGATTTCCTCCTGTGTCACAGTTAGGACCTATGGCAGAGTATTCCAAGCTTATGTTGATTTGATTAGTCTCAGTGGACACACTAACTTGACTCTGACATAGTGATGTCATTTTTGTTCCTCTTTTGTGTATAGGCATGGTTGAGTGCAGGAAATATTAATCTGGCAAGATAATACCTAACTCACTCGCTAAGCAAGTTCATGTTCATTTTCTGCTAATAGCCTTTTTTATATTCCATTTATTAGTGTCTCCCTCACCATTATATATTCTATAAATCAATAAACATTTATTAAGTGTCAATTAGGGGCATCAAGATGTTGAAAAGGATGGAACACTGGGCTTAGAGTCAGGAAGACTCATTTTCCTGAGTTCAAATCTTGTCTCGGGCACTAACCTTCTTTGCCTCAGTTTTCTTATCTGTAAAATGAGCTGGAGAAGAAAATGGCAAACCACTCCAGTATCTTTGCCTAAAAAACCTCAAGTGGGGTCAGGAAGAGTCAGACATGATTGGAACTACTGTATAAGTGCCTACTATGTGCCAGGCACTATGTCTGGTATAAAAAGAAGAAAAAGACAGTCCCTAAACTCAAAAGGGCTCACAATTTAGCGGGGGAGACAACATGTAAACAAATATATACAAGCCAAGTTATATACAGGATGATTAGGAAATAATTAAAAGAGGGAAAACATTGGGATTAAAAGGGGTAAGGGAAGGCTTCCTGTACAAAGTTAGATTTTAGTTGGGACTTAAGAAAACTAGATCAGTAGTTAGAATAGAAGAAGGAGAATTTTCCAGGAATAGGGAAACGTCTGGATGGAGTGCTTCCTTCAGTAACAGACAGGAAACCAAGGTCACTAGAGGCCAGTGTCACTAGAGTGAAGAGTTTGTGTTAGATAAGGAAAGGAAGGAGGGGGTTACATTATAATGTGCTCTGAATGACAGAGTGCTTTGTATGTGTTCCAGGTAGCAATCAGAAGCCAATGAAGTTTGGTAGAAAGAATCATGCCATCAGGTCTGCACTTCAGGGAAATAATTTCAGTGGCCATGGGGATTTGGCAAGGGGGGAGAATGAAGTGGGAGGATCCAACAGCTGCTTATTACAATGATCCAGGTGTGAAGAGAGATGTTGCCTAGGTGAAATCAACAGATCTTGGCAAGAAATTGGAAGTGGAGGGAGTGAGATGGTAGGGAACATGGGGTGACTCCTAGTTTTCCTATAGATCCTCTAGATTTTTTTTTTTTTTTTACATTTCTTGAGTAACAAGTGAAGGGCCCCAAACCTCCACTTTTGCAACAAAATCAAGAGTTCTCCCTTAGGGTTAATTTAATTAGGAATAATCTAATAATTGATCAAACGCTTAGAACTTTGTTGACCTAAAAGATAATTTCCTAGAACCCTTTGATTTAAAAAAATTGGAATTCAAGGCAGTCATAAAGGAGGGAAAAGGCCCCACTTGTACAGACATGTTTGTAGCCGCTTTTTGTGGTAGCAAAGAACTGGAAAATGAGCGGGTGCCTGTCAGCTGGGGAATGGCTGAACAAGTTGTGGTGTATGAAGGTAATGGAATATCATTGTTCTATAAAAGATGAACAAGCTGATTTTAGAAAGGCCTGGAAAGATTTACATGAACTGATGCTGAGGGAAACAAGCAGAACCAGTACACTGTACACAGTGACAGCAGGAGGGGCGATAGTCAGCTAAGACTTCTTCTTCTCCGTGGTCCAGCGATCCGAGGCCATCCCAATAGACTTTGGACAGAAACTCCGTCTGCCTCCGGAAAAAGAACTAGAGATTGAATGTAAGTCACGTGCTAAGTTCACTTCTTTTTTCTGTTTTATTTTCTCTCCCACGGTTTTTCCCTAGTTCTGATTTTTCTATCCCAACAATATCCATAAAGCAATCTGGATTAAAAACAAATAAACAAATAAGGGCCCTGAGGCCCACAAGGAGGAAATTCGTGACTGGCTGAAGGGAGAGTCGAACTGGCCTCCCCTCCAGCGCTCTTCCTGGCAAAATTCCGCAACTATTATATTTTTTCCCCTTTTCATTGTATTTATTTGTAACAAAATTTTTCAAGGGGAAGGAAGTGAGAACGAGAAAGGAAAGAGAAGAAAAGGAAGGAAAAAAAAGAAAAGTCTCTTTGAAAAACAAGTCACCTCCCACACGCCAAACTCCAGATATTTTTTTAGAGGAAAGATCAGGTGAACAGGAGGGCGGGATTAAGATCACGTGGGTACCTGCCGACCGGCTTCCGGCCCACCAATGAGGGGGCGGGGATTGCGGAGTGACATAAGACGTCCGGGGGCGTGGCTCAGCCTTTTTTCGCTATGGCAGCGCGGGCGGTAGCACGCTCTCTACGCTGTGGGGGATGCAGCTCCATCCCCATCCGTGTCCATCCTGGATCCTGGAGACCTCCAACCGGGGGCGATGGATAGGTAAGGCCTTGAGGATCTAGAGCTTTCGTCGCTGGAGTCCCTCCTTCGGGAGCGAGGCGGGAAACGTAACTTTTGCCGGGCTCTGGGAGCACGTGACGGGGACCCCGGCGTGGGTCTGGGGAGTGAGGCGGAGGTTCGCCGCCGCGCGCCCACCCTGACGGCCTGTTCTCTCCCCAGGGGGAAAGCTGGTGAAGGTCGGGCCGCTGTGTGATAGGCCGCCCCTGCGAAATGCCGACTGAGGGCGGAGACAAGGGAACCGCGCTCGGCCCCGCTGCGGCCCAGGCTCTGCTGAGCGCCCGGCGCGCGGAGGCCCTAGCTCGAGCCCTTCCTGGGAAGGAGAGTGCTGCGGCTGCGATGTACCGACAGCCCGGTATTGACGGGGCGGAGGCGCCGGGAACCGGGGGTAAGCGCCGGGCGGGGGCGCCACCTCTAAGGGGGTTCCGTGCAAACGCCGGACTTGTGCTGGGCCTGGAGAAGCCGGGAGGCGGAGGGGGGGCCTGCTGGCTGCCCAGGGAACGGGGGAAAGGGCCGAGTGCCCTCCGCGTCTTTACTCCTCCCCGATTAACCCTTTCCCTTTGAAAAAGAGCCTTACAAAGGTCCCGGGTTCGGAGTTCGGCCCGTTCCCCCCATGACTTTAAGTCATAAAAGCATAAGAGGATTAGCTGTGAGACTTGTTTTCTTACCACTAAAATGAGTTGGATTTCCAGGACATCTAAGGGACTCCCTCACTTAGAAACAGAAGGGAGGGAAGGCGGGAAAACGCGCATCATGAATAACTCCCCTCCCCTTATTACAGGTTAAACTTCCTCCAAAATAGCTCCTCGTACCCAGACCGGGAGAGTGGGAGCTGTGGCTGATGGATTACACGTGAAACCGGTAAGTCTCCGGAGCTAAATAATCTCTTCTGAGGTCACACCCTGAGAGTAACGGGACTGAGCCCGGGCCGTTTTTTGCTCTGACCAAATTCTCCTTCCTCGGGAAAGAGACCGGCCCTGCCTTGTGGTGTGACTAAGAGTATACTATGTCCATGTATACATATGTTGTGTTTAATTTATACTTTAACATATTGAACATATATTGGTCAAACTGCCATGGCGGGGGAGGAGGGGAAAAATTAGAACAAATGGCTTGGTAATTGTCAATGTTGTGAAATTAACTATGCATATATCTGGTAAATAAAAACTTAATTAAAAATAAAAAAGAGAGAAAAGTATACTATGTCCAACTTAGTGTTGGGTTTTAAATTTCATTCTCATTAATGGCCACTCCTCACGGTAATCTCGAACATTCCCAGTAACAGCTTCTCTGAGTGGTGCTGGAGCAATGAGAAGGCTCTGAACAGTAGGGAATTCTGAAGTAGTCCTAGGGGGGAGGATCAGGCCCCGGTTCTTGGCTCTGGGGTGACCCCTTCATGTTGGGCAGAATAAATTGCCGTCCTACTGGGCCACGGCTTCTGTCTCAGATTTCTGTTTTCTTTGATTTCAGGCGCTGAGTACTGACTGACTGGGCCCGGCAACTCTCGCTTTGCTAGATGGGAGTTGGTAGGTGTACCATTTATTAATGGGCTTGTCTTGTTCCTCAGTTTCCTAAACCCAACTTCATCCGTTTGTTTAAACCTTACACACATCCTTTTTAAAATTTGCCTTCTCATCCTCACATCTTTATGAAGGGGGAAGGAATTGGATGGGTGAAGGCAGGACTTATCAAATTGCAGCCTGTAGGTTATGGCTGAGGGGTAGAGACAGAGTGAGCTTTTGTTTATACTATAGTCTGGCCCTCCCACAGTCTGAGGGACAGTGAACTGGCCCCCTATTTTAAAGTTTGAGGACCACTGCTCTAGGCAGTGCATTCTGTGAGAATGTTGGACCTGGCTGCCTCTTCATAATGTAAAAAGGCAGGAAGAGTTCAGTCCCTCCTGTGCCTCACTGTTCTTTCAAAGATGGCCTGCACCTCAGCTGGCTGGTCTCCACTTCCTCTCTGCAAGCTTTCCAGCATGTCGGTGTCCCGTATGACTCCAGACATTCCTAAAGTCTTGCTAGAGCAACTGAGATGGTTTGAGGCCTCGCTCTGCTCTGACTTCGGAGTGAGGTTATAGAAATCTCAGATACTGTATGTACTATATATAGACCTTTGTGTGAAGCCAAAGCTGTGTCTGAAACTCATTGAATTCTCTAATCTTCCAGATTTAGGCTTTTCATCAGCTTTGAATGGGACCGGAGCCTTCTTCAAGATCTCGATACCTCTTGGACTTTGGAACAATTAAATGATACTTAATAAATCAAATTTTTACAATAATTCTGTTCTGTTTCACTTCTGTTCCCTAGAGTTTGTCAAAATGGTGGTTATCAGTCATGGAGGGTGGGAGAGGGATTGGAGAAATTATATGAGAGCCAGCTTCTAAGTATGTGAAGATCCAAAAAGCAGAAGTAAACGAGCGAGCATACATTGTCGAAAAGGTCAGTTTCTGTCCAAAGTTAAAGGTGCAGCTTCACCAAGTGCAGGATATAAAGAGTAAATTCCAGAGAGGTAGGACTGGGGGAAAAGCCAGTTGGAGAAGGGGGCCCTGTAGTTGAGCTTAGAGACATGGCAGGAGAGGCTGCTTGGGATGTAACTGTCACTGAGGGGGAAATGGCAGAATGTGAAGCACCTTGAATGCCAAATGACTTGGAACAGGCTTTGAGCCAAGTAGTGGTGTAGACCACCACTCAGGGCTTTAGAAAATGATTTCAGTTTAGTGAGACAGCTGAGCATTTAGTAAGTACTCACAAAAGTGAGGGAGACCCTGAGCTGACTAACCTTAATAAGGTTTCTTACAACAAAGGTGATTACAAGTGGTAGGTGGCAAAGCTATCCGCTATTTGCTTCCCGTGGATGTTCAGGGCACCCCCAGGATATGGCAAATCGATTCCCAGAAATAATCAGCTGGGACTTTCAATTCCATGGGTTGGAACCATCAGGATCCCAAGGTAAAAATCATTTGGAGATAGGGATGAGTGTTTTCACCCCAAGCTTCTGAAATGATCACCTGGGTCAGAGATGATAGGCTTTGAAACGGGCTACTTCCCTAGCTCATTTTACTTTTGAACTGATAGTTTTGCTTGACAGTACATATGCATGGGTAAGTTTTTACTAATTTCTGGTCATAATCCTTCCTGACTAGCTCCTCAGATGAGGTTAGCAATGACACAAGAGAAACTTAACAATTTGGGAGTCGCCCTGGTTTCCAATCTGATCTGGTTATTAATCTCTATGGGTCTCGATTTCTTTATTCCCAAAATAAGGCAGTTAACACTAGGCTTTTGGGATCACTTCCAGGTCCAGGTCTGTGATCTAAATTCCAGATCATGTAATTGTGTGTCACTCAGGTCTCTGCTATCCAGCCCTGACCACCCAACAAGTTTATGTGCTGAGAACTAGCTATGAGAAAAGTTGCTATTTCTTCTGTAAACTTCATGCCAAACTTTTGGTTGTTCCAGTCCTGACTTCGTGACCCCATTTGGGATTTGCCCTTCTTGGCAAAGGTTCTGGAGAGATTTACCATTTCCTTTTCCACCTTACTTTACAGATGAGAAGATAGGCAAATGGGGTTAAGTGCCTTACCTAGGGTCACACAGTTAAGTGTCTGAGGTTGGGTTGTGCTCCTGAAGATGAGTATTCCTGATTCCAAGCCCAGGGCTCTATCAGTGACACCTAATAGGTTTGTATTATGTTTTCCTTTGGTTATATCTTCTCTGAGGTAAAAACAATAAAAATTTCCCCACTTGTTTCACTGGTAAGTAAAATTTCACTGTCAAGGTTAATGGAAGTCACTTCCTTCATGGCCTAACTCAGATCCCCCTTTCTCCATGAAGCCCTCCCTGAAAAAGCCCCTTCTTTCCTCACAATACAATCTGTCCCTTCTCATAGTGTTCAGATCTCTACAGGTCTTTCAGTACTAATTTCCACACTATAAAGTGAGGTTGTTGATTGTTAAGTTTCCTTTCATCCGTAAAATTCCCCTTAGGTTCATGGACTCCCACATTGCAAGGCCTGGGACTTATCTGTTCGTGTATCCTTAGCACCAAACACAGGTCTATCTAAATATTAGGTATTTCCAATAACATTTTATTGAATTAAATTTGATGTCCTAAATTGCAGTGAAAATTTTCCTTGAAAGGGTGATTCCTGGAAGTTCTTGTCATTCTTCTAAATTATATGAAGGAATTTCTTCTTGTGACTGAGGCAAGGAGGGAGACAGCATTAGGACTTGAGGCATCTGATTGGAGTTGGGGGGAAAGCTACAGAAAAGAGGAGAGTCCAGGGAACTCAAAATAATTTATTTTTCCCTTCAGCTTTGAGTTGGCAGTCCCACCCAAAGCTGAGGGTCATGATTTGTAGTAATTCAGAAGGGGATTTGGGGAGCTATTCCTTCTTTAGTTCTTTCTTGGTCTTCTCTGGGTGTTGGTCTTTGTCCAAGAGGAAGTAGTTTTGGAGAGTGCTCTCTATATTGTGCTATCCTGCACTTCTTAACCTCTGAATACAAGTTTCTTCAACATAAAATGGAGATGATAATGACTTTATTACCTTATTCCTCATGGATCGGGTGAGGAAAGCTCTTTGTAAATCTTAAGTGTGAATTATTATCATCTCTAGCTTTGGGTTTGATAGGGGGCCTCCAGGAAAGCTTTGTGAATGTTACCAGCAGAGGGCATAAGGGAGGGGGCCACCAACATGAGAAGATGCTGAACACTCAAAGGACCTTAGAGATTGTCTAATTCATCCTCATTCATACAAGAGGAAACTGACCTCCAGAAATGTGCCCAAGACCACGTGGTACTAAGTGACAGACAATCCCTTTGGTTGCAAAGCCGACGGGCTTAGTCAAGAAAGTGTCCACTATGTGCCAGGCACTGTGCCAGGATTCAAATAAGGGAGAAGACAGGCAAACAACATGTGTGCAAGATAACTTGGAAACAAAGGAAGGAGCATCCTTAAGGAAGATCAGGAAAAGTTTGGTACTTAATCCAAGACTTCTCTGCACATCACCCAGGCGACTTCACTCATTTTACAGAATAAGGAAACAAGACAGCGTCAGAAAAAGTGACTTGCCCAACTTGACACAGCTAGTAAGTAGTAAAGCAGGATTTGAACTAGGACCTCCAATGTTGATTACACTATCCTGTTTTGACTTTAGCACACCAAACACTTACTGCAGACCCAAAACTAGATGCTATGGACAGATAAGTATGATAAAGCCAATGAGCTTTAAAGGACATAAAACAAGTCTTTACTAATTATATAGTGAATAACACTTTCTAACTCAATTTCCTTACTTATAAAATGCTATCTGTTTAGATGAATTCTGGGGCAATTAGATGATAAAGTGGATAAGAGTGGTGGGCCTACAGTCAGAATGACCTAAATTTAAAGTCAGTCTCAAACACTAGCTTTGTGATTTTAGTAAATACTTTACACCTTTTGCCTCAGTTTGCTCATCTGTAAAATGAGCTAGAAAGGAAAATGGAAAACCACTCCAGATCTTTTTCAAGAAGACCCTTAATGAAAAATAAATAAGAAAGACCCCAAATGGGTCTTTCTGAAACAACTGAATGACTTTGGATGAGTGCTGAGGTGCCTTCCAGCTCCAACATTCTCAGATTCTGAATCCAGTACCAGAGAGCATGAGAAGGGAAAAGGCAGTATTCAGTAAGGTTCAATGGAAAGAGAACTAGATTCAGAATCAAAATACCTGGGTCCTTGTTCTGTCACTGCTTTGGAACCTTGGAGCCTTTTCTTCGGATCTCAGTATCCATTTCTTTTTTTTTTTCCTTGAGGCAATTGGGGTTAAGTGACTTGCCCACAGTCACACAGCTGGGAAGTATTAAGTGTCTGAGACCAGATTTGAATTCAGGTCCTCCTGACTTTAGGGCTGGTGCTCTCTCCACTGCATCACCTAGCTGCCCCCCAGTTATCCATTTATAAAACTAAATGACTTCTAAGGTTCCTTGAGATACGAGCCTATGATGGATCTCAGACCCTAAGGACCATGGTCAGAATTTCAGAGGAGGAAGAGATTCCTATGTTCAGGGAAGACTTCCTGGAAGAGGAGATCTGAAAAGGGAAAGATTCAGAGAGATGAAGGCTCTATCCTTATTCCAGGAAAAGAGCCAGGAAACCAAATCAAAAAGAAGATGATACTTCTTATAGAAGTCTAAGTAATCACTGCTGCCTGGGAGGCTCCCCATGTGAACCGTTAGACACACCCTCTCAGAGGGGAAGAAGGAAGTAGGGGTTAGATCACCTCAGGGTGGGGGTAGGGGAGCCTGCAAGTGGTGAGGACAGGAACCTCCTAGAGACCAAACCCACTTCCTATTGCACTCCCCAGTGGTGGCAAGAAGGGAGGGGTATATGACAGAATATATGTGACTGACTAGGCATCCAGATGCATGAGACCTCAGCTGCCTTTCAGCCCCAGCTGAGCAGTGATCTGCCCATCTTCTGGAGTCATCCTTTCCACTCAAGATCATAGCTTTCCTGCAAGAAGCTCAGAGAGAGATCTGTCCACTGCTCTCCACAGACCCACTTCCCAACCCCCAGCATCCCAGGCCAGCAATCATGGAGGAAGAGGAAGGTCCTGAGTTTGGCAAACCGGACTTTGTTCTACTAGATCAAGTGACCATGGAGGACTTCATGAACAATCTAAAAACTAGGTAAGAATCAAGAAGGCCTGAGTTTTAATCCTGTCTCAGACACTTGGTAGGATTTAACTTCCTCAGTTTCCTCATCTGTAAGATGGGGATAATAACAATGACTACAAGAGTTGTTGTGAGCTAATACTTTTCAATAATTATTTGTAAAATAATAATATAATATTAATATATGATAATTATTATTAGCACCTGAGCACAGAAAAAGTTCCTGGGCTCTCTGTGTGTTTGAAGTTTAAGGGGTTGGGATGGTTGAACTCTAGATTATTACATAAGATAATAACCAGGTATCACACCCATCAGTGGTTGAGAGTGGCTAGAGATGACTACCACATACAAAAACCTAGAGCAAGTCCATACAAACTATGTACTAACACCTCCAGACATCTCCTCATTTCTCCTCACCTTCCCCTCAGGATTCATAATGACTCCCAGTCATTGGCCTTTCAAGCAGAAGGGAGGGAGCCCCAGAGCTTACCACTGGCCTGTCTCTCTAAACCCTGTTTCAGTCTTTCAGGTACTTTACTTTCCTCATAATCATCATGGGCTTTCCCAGACTCAGTCTGGGCTTTCCTCATACTTCACATGGGTTTTCCCTGCTATCCACCCCGCCCCCTCTCCTTTTTTATATCTTACATGGACCTTCAGCTCCCTCCAAACCCCAATCCTATACTCAGCATGGACCTTTCTCCCAATGGGGTCAGGGGAGAGAGTTAGATTTAGAACCAGCTTATCTGAACTCTGCCATTTTTTTAACTACTTGTGTGACTTTGAACAAGTCATTTATTTAAGTTCATTAGACCTCAAGTTCCTCATCAGTAAAATCGAGGCCATGAACTAGATAGTCTCTGAGGTCTCCTCCATGTCTACACCTATTACCCATTCTATAGTGCTAGGAGTGTGATCCCCCAACTTAAATTCTCTACCAAAGTAGGGTAGAAGGGGGAGGCTACCCTACCCTTCCTATTCCTCTAGGTGCTGTCACACCCAGGCTACTGAACAGGAAACAATTAGGGCCCGAGGCTGTGTCCCTCCCTTAGAACCTCAAGTCTCTCCTCACCCATTTTATTTCTCTTCTCCCCTCCTCCTTCCCTATACATGTCAGTTCCTCTCCCCTCTCCCAGGTATTAATCCCTTCTAGGATTTTAAGATGTAGAACAAAAACAACATAAAAAAAAAAAAAAAAAATCCAGAGATCATCTAGTCTACATCTTCCATTTATTAAGAAGTTGAAACTCCAATAAGAGATGAAACTCGATTAAGGTCACATAGCAAGTTAATGACATCTGGGAAAGTTTTCCATATATGCATAAAAAAATAGGATTTGGAATTAGAAGGAACTTTAAAAACCATTTAGAACATTTTTCATATGGAGAAATTAATTTACTAAAAAGAAAAATGTCTTGACTGAAGTCACATAGTAGAATCTTGGTCACAGAGTCCAGGTTCTTTGATTTTGATGGGCCTTTAATAGTTAGGGCTATTTTATCAGTGATTGTCAACCTGAGGAACTCATGGAATAGATGACATGTGAGAGTATTCTTTCTCCCTCCACATAACCTCCCTTGTCTAGATCTGGGAACCTCTTCCTTTTTAAAAAATTATTAATTTTATAATTATAAAAATTTTTGACAGTATATATGCATGAGTAATTTTTTAAAATAACATTATCCCTTGTATTCATTTTTCCAAATTTTCCCCTCCCTCCCCTAGATGACAGGCAATCCCACACATTTTACATGTGTTACAATATAACCTAGATACAATATATGTGTGTAAATCCAATTTTCTTGTTGCACATTAAGTATTGGATTCCGAAGGTATAAGTAACCTGGGTAGATAGACAGTAGTGCTAATAATTTACATTCACTTCCCAGTGTTTCTTCTCTGGGTGTAGTTGTTTCTGTCCATCATTGATCAACTGGAAGTGAGTTGGATCTTCTTTATGTTGAAGATATTTACTTCCATCAGAATACCTCTTCATACAGCATTGAAGTGTACAGTGATCTTCTGGTTCTGCTCATTTCACTCAGCATCAGTTGATTTAAGTCTCTCCAAACCTCTCTGTATTCCTCCTGCTAGTCATTTCTTACAGTAAGCAGTAATATTTCATAACCTTCATATACCATAATTTACCCAACCATTCTCCAATTGATGGGCATCCGTTCATTTTCCAGTTTCTAGCCACTATGAAAAGAGCTGCACAAACATTTTGGCACATACAGGTCCCTTTCCACTCTTTAGTATTTCTTTGGGATATAAGCCCAATAGCAGCAATGCTGGATCAAAGGTTTACACAGTTTGATAACTTTTTGGGCATAGTTCCAAATCATTCTCCAGAATGGCCGGATTCTTTCACAACTCCACCAGCAATGTATCAGTGTCCCAGTTTTCCCACATGGGAACCTCTTCCTATTCATGTTCCTCTGAAGTGGCTGAAGCCGGAGCCAACTCCTCCTGGCTTTCCCTTACTCCTATGTCCAATCCATTGTAAATTTTGTAATTTCTTCCTCTACATACCCTAAATTAATTGCCTCTCTCCACCCAGCCAACATTCCTAGTTCAAACTTTCATCATTTATGGCTCCCTGCTTCAGACTCTTTTCCAATCTATCCTCCAATGTGATTTTCTTATAGTACAGATCAGACCATATTACTCACCCATCCCTCCCTACAAATAAACTCCATTGGTTCCCTATTACCTCTAGAAGAAAATATTAACTCTTTTGCTTGTCATTTAAAGCCTTTCACAATCTGACCAGAACCTAACTGTTCAACCTTATTATATACATTACTCCACCATCTCACACACATTTCAAATTTTTAGCCTTCTTATTTCTCATACACAACATTCCGTTTCCTATTGCCATGTCTTCCCACATTTCTGTAATGTATTCCTCCCTTATCTTCACCTCTTAAAACCTGTAATTCACTTCAAGACTCAAATGCTACCTTCTACATAAGTTATCATCAGATTGCTCCAACTGTGAGAGACCCCTGATAAAATCACCTTATATCTATTTTGTATATATATCCAATCCGCAACATTTTAGTATTTAATTTTCTGGCTTCAAGAATTCCTATGATTTTATTTTCACATTGGCTACAAAACATATTCCCAGCTATGCATAGTAAAGAAAAAAATGAGAGGTGGAATTTTTTTTTCCTGAGTCTGGGGTTAAGTGACTTGCCCAGGGTCACACAGCTAGGAAGTCTTAAGTGTCTGAGACCGGATTTGAACTCGGGTCCTCCTGAATTCAAGGTTGGTGCTCTATCCACTGCACCACCTAGCTGCTCCCGTGCACAATTTTTTTGGTGTGTCTAAGAACCTACCACAATTTTTTTTAGTGTGTCTGAGAACCTACCAGGTGCTTCACTGATCTTGTTCACTCTACTATTGTAAAGAACTCCAATCCATTCATTGCATATTTTCATTGTTTGCCTTTAAAATTCAAGTTTTGTGTTTCAATTATGCCCCCAAAGCATAGTACAAGTCCTTTGGACTCTTAGGTGATGTTAAGACCTCACTTGTTTAGCCACTAAAGTCCCACCAACTTCTGCTGGTTTTCAGAGGGTGGTCAAGGTAGAGAGAATTTCAACAGTGTAGTATACAGTACAATGCCCTCACACTGCCAACTGATACAATGGAAGGTAAGATTCAGGTTAAAAAATGTTTTAGTTTTAAGAAAATTATTTGCTGGATAATATTTATGGTAATGTAAGTTTCACACATTATGAAAAGCGAATATTGTCTAAAATCAATGGGTTTTTTAATTGAGATGTTAGCACAAAAGGTTATAGAATTCTAGGAATTACTAATAATAAAAATGTTTTGCATGTTGTCAATTTTATTTTGTGCACTGAATTTTATGGATTATTTCATGGTTAACATGTTAGGAAGAATGCACATTATTAGAAATGATGTTTTGTTATAAATAATTATATACAGAAAAGTATATTTTCAGTAATCTCTAGCAAAAAAATTACAGTTTTTGGTGATTGCTAGAACCAAAAACCCCTCTTCCCATAAGTTCAATAAATGGACATTCACATTTTTTCCTTTCATGATGTTTTCTAGGAATGTTACGCCTGTGAAAGTTGAAGATTGACTGTGTACCTCCCATGGAATATCTCCCCCTAGAATGCAAGCTCCTTGAGGGCAGGGATTATTTCACTATGCCTGGCACTTAATAGGTGCTTAGTAAATGCTTGTTGATTGAGTGATGTGCCCCTTGGTGCCCACAGGTTTGAAAAAGGCCGCATCTATACATATATTGGGGAAGTAGTAGTATCTGTGAACCCGTACCAGGAGCTGCCCCTGTATGGACCAGAGGTGATTGCTAAATACCAAGGTCGCGAGCTCTATGAACGGCCCCCCCACCTCTATGCTGTGGCTGATGCTGCTCATAAAGCCATGAAGCGCAGGGCCAAGGACACCTGCATTGTCATCTCAGGTCAGCATTGACTTCATTACTATCTCTCTCTTCCTCCCATAGGGTCCTGCCCTTTCTCCCCAAAACTGTCCCTTTCCCCATTCCCAGAGAAACTTTCCCCTCTCCTGCGCCCCCCCACATTTTGTACTCAGGATCCCTTCCTTCATTCCTCCAACACCAATTCTTCTCTCCTTCCTCTTTGCTCAGTGAGCCGACGGGATGTCATTTGAGCCAGTTTGTCACTCTGGTACCTGTCCCCAGGAGTTTGCTCTCTCCATGTCTCACTGTAGCTCGAGCTAGGACTGTGGCTCAGAGGATCAGGCCAAGGGATCTTGGCCAGGTGGGTGGGTAGGTAGTGCCTCATTGTTCCTGTGTCTATCCATCTTCCAGGGGAGAGTGGGGCAGGCAAGACAGAAGCCAGCAAGCACATCATGCAGTACATTGCAGCCATCACCAATCCCAGTCAGAGGTCAGAAGTGGAGAGGTAAGAGAATCAGGGGGAACAAGGGGACCGGGCACAGAGAAAATCAAGAAGAGCCCAGGCTCTGCCCCATGAGAAGGACAGGTTACTTCACTGTTCTTGAAGCACAGCATTTTCATCCTCAAAAGGAAAGGACTGGACATTAAATAGTTTCTTTACAACTGAAGCATTCTCTGCTCTGTATTCCCAAGACCTTCCAGCCAATGTTCTATTTTCTATGTTCTAAGATTCCTCCTAAGTGTATGTTCTACTCCCCTTTCCAGCTCTGACCTCGGTATTCTACTACATTCTCATATCCCTTCTATTTCTGACCTTTTATGTTTTAAGGGTCTCTTCTGCACCAATATCTGCATTCAGAGGACCTTTCTAGTAACAACAGACTGTCCTAGAGTTCCTTTTAGCTCTGCTTTGCCATTTAGAAATGAGGTTCTCCATTCATTCTGCTCCTGCCCCAGTTCCAGAAGTAGTGTGATGAAGTATGGGATGCTAGGAACCCCTGGCCCTGAGTCAGGAGACCCACCCACTTCTCAGACCTCCGTGCTACATACAACCAACTCATTGTGTGAGCTTGAGTTAAGTCTTTGGTCTGTTTTCTAACTTGTAAAATGTTGATCCTTGACAAGTTGACAAGATAAAATGTCACAATTGTCAGAAACTTGACAATATAGACATGTGAGTTCTTAAGCATATGTCCCTGTTGTCTTTCCTTTTAGAAAGTAATCCAGAAAGGAGGAATTGTTTCACTTTCAGCCTTGTAACACTAGTGCCTAGTAAGGCATAGTAGTCATTGTCCAATCAATCAATAGCTTCATCAATAACCATTTATTAAATTGATATTCCTAGTTCGGTCCTCTGCCAAGAGTTATAAAGGCAAAAGAAGACACATTTCCTTCATTTTAAGAGATTTCATTCTGGCTGGGGAGAACGAAGATTAAAGAGTTCAGAACACATGAGAATCATGTGTTACATTGTGTAACAATGCTGTGATGACACAATTGCTGACATTTCCAAAAACATTTTTATACATGGGCCAGTTGAGACCCAGAAAAAAAATCAAATGTTATAGAGTGAGTCAGGGAGGGACATCATTTCCAGTGACGTTGATAGTACAAGTTTTATATTTCCATTTTACAGATGAGGCAACTGTGGTTAAAATGAGTTGCTAAGGGCAGCTAGGTATCGCAGTGGATAGAGCACCAGCTCTGAAGTCAGGAGGATCCGAGTTCAAATCTCATCTCAGACACTTCCTAGCTGTGTGATCCTGGGAAAATCACTTAACCCCAACTGCCTCAGCAAAACAAACAAGCAAGCAAATAAAGAATTTCTAGCTAATTGTTAGATCGGAGATGTAGGCTCTCATCTTCTGACTCCAAGAAGTGTAGTGCTATAAGAACAGGGAAAAGAGAGTTTGATATGATTGGAATAGTTACAGAAGATTTCAGGGAAGAGGGAAATCTTGATCTTGAAAATCTGTCTTCTTAAGATACAGCAGAACACCTGTAAAGCCTGATATGGTGAAAAAGAGCATTGGACTCAGTCAGAAAAATCTGAATTTAAATTATAATTGTTACAAGTCATGTGCTATTGATTAAGTCATTTCAACTTTCTGAATCTCAGTTTCATTATCTGTAAAATGGGAATAATAATTGTTCCACTACCTGCCACATAGAAAGGGTGACTCTTTTGTAAACTTTAAAGGGTTACAGAAATGAGAGTTGTAGTTGTAGTTGTAGTTACTGTTGTAGTTATTTGAGTATGCTTCCACTCCCCAGAGCTGATAAGCTGTTGTTTTGCTCTAGTCCATGGGGACAGGACAGCATGAGAAGAGCCAATTGCTGGGCCATCTCTTGGTCTCCTGAGCCCCTTTGTACTAGAGCATTCATCTCTTTTGTGTCTCCCCCAATTTTCCCCCTTAAAAACAGGGTCAAGGATGTGTTGCTAAAATCAACATGTGTGCTAGAAGCCTTTGGCAATGCTCGCACCAACCGCAACCACAATTCCAGTCGATTTGGCAAGTACATGGACATCAACTTTGACTTCAAGGGAGACCCAACAGGGGGCCATATCCACAGCTACCTGCTGGAGAAGGTAAGCCACTGATAGGGGAGGAGGGCAGGGGGAAAGGTGTTCTCTACTCCTGCTCAGCGTCAGAGATATCTCTAGATGAGAGGAGGGTCTCTACCCTGGAAGACAATGAGGAGACCTAGCTTGTAGTCCCAGCTCCCTCCCTGACTCACTCTATGATCTTGGATATTTGATTTTTGGAAGGTCTCAATCAGCCCATGTATAAAATGGAGATAGCAACATTTTGGTTGCTCTATGGATCCCATCTATGAAGAAACAAAACAAGTTCACTTTAGGAGTCTCAGCTTCAGTTGGGAAATCTGCTTTTCAATCCCAATTATTAACTGCATGACCTGCAGCAGTGCTTACTATCTCTGAATTTTAGTTTTCTCATCTGTCAAATGAAGACAATAATACTTACTAAGTTGTTCTAAGGAAAGTGTATATCCATACATACATGCATGCAAGATAAAATGTCACAAAAGTTTCCGTGAAGTATGAATGCTACAAATATTTTTAAAAAGCATTTGAAAGTTTAATTATTTAAATGTATTTTACTTTGATTTAGTTTTGTGAATTTTGAATAATAAATTTTTTATTTTAATTTTAAAAAGACAGGACACCCTGTCACCATATATTGAGTGTAAAATAGTTTCTGGGTAACACTTTTTCAGATAAGTGAATGAGTAGAAAGGGTCTCTTGCTTAGATACCTCAGCCACATGTTCTATATCATTACTTTTGCTTATAAGGTCCTGTCAAAACTATCTAGTGCATCAAATCCTTATTCTTTGGATGATATTAAGTCCAGGATTACAAAAAAATCCTTTCAGTCACTGAGCAGCAACTGATGAAAGTTTTTACAAAGTTCAAAAATTAACTAGAGAGGTGTATAACACAAGATGTTGAATTTTAATAAGAAAATCAACATTTAGAATATTTAAGTAGTTAACCTTTCAAATATTGTTTCTTGTAGATTTGGATTTCAGTAGCATTTATACTTTTGAAATTTTTAATGTTTAAAATTGCTTTAAGACTTTTGGGATACTTTGTATCTATAAATATATAGTATTAGCAATATCTATAGCTTAAACATTTACTAAATATATTTAGAGAAAGGAAGGAAACAAACATTTATTAAGCATCTACTATGTACCAAGTACTATGCTAAGCATTTTACAAATATGTCTTATTTGATGCTCATAACAATCCTAAGAGATAGGTGCCGTTATCCCCATTTTATAGTTGAGGAAACTAAGACAAATAGATTTTAAGTGACTTTCTCTAAGTCACCCAACTAATTAATATCTGAGTCTGAATTAGAACTCAGGTCTTCTCTGACTACAGGCTCAGTGCTCAATCTACTGTGCCACCTCGCTTCTTCTGAGCAATATATGGCAGCACTGTGCCGTGTGATCAATCAGTAGATATTTATTAAACACATACTATATTCCAGATACTGGGCAAGATAGGTGAGGATGAAATTAAGGATTTAAGGCAGAAGATGGTGCTTGAGTTACACCTTATTGGCAAGTAAGGGGATAGGACTTTTGTACAAGTATTTATGATACAAAATTATATATACATTAATGCCATAAGTCAGATGCAGAGTGTATTATGCAGTCCAAGGTGTGAGATCCACCATTGTTGACCAGGTAGTATTGGGGAAGGCTTCTGGAGGACATATCATTTGAACTGAGCCTTGAACCAACTGATGTCCTGAAATCCCATTCAGCTTTGAGATATAATTCTCTGACCCATCTATCATAAGCCTAAAATATGCTCAACCCTGTGTTTAAGAAAGCTTAAACAAAACAGGTTCAAGGCATTCTAGAATCTTAAGAGTTGGGAGAATATTTAGTTCTAACTAGGTTTTCAGTTCTTGCCCTCTAATTGCTTGTAGCCTAGCTAGGGAGAAGGATTTTAAGAAGGGGAAGCAATCAAACACCAATAAGTCTTAAATTGTTTGGTAGAAATAGGGTCAGGAGACCTCCCTAACTTTTCAAGATAGATTCCAATATTCCTTCTTCCTGATTCTCCTGGTAACAATCTTACCCCCGAGAACTCACACAGACATTTGTTTTGTACCTCTCCAGTGCACTTATTGCCCAATATTGGGTTTTATCAAGATTGATGATGTTGTCTTATCTCTCTACCAGACTGTACTTTGTGAGTTCAGGGACCATGTTTTATATAAACTCTGTATTTTCCCTTCCCATGGTGCTGTGTACACAACTTTGTGTTTAATAAATGTAGTAAGAAAGTAAATCAACCAATCCATTGAAAAAGTCTGAATAAATGAGTGAGTGAATGAATGAAGTTGAACTGGATCTTAAGTGACTAGGAAAAATTGCACTGGCAGAATATTCCAGGCAAAGTGAGAAAAGGGTAAGATTGTGGGTAGGAAAGGAAGGCTTGGAATTTCACAGACCCCTCATCCCTTCTTTCTTATCTTTCTTCAGTCTAGAGTCCTTAAGCAGCATTCTGGGGAGAGAAACTTTCACTCATTCTACCAGGTAAGAAATAAGGCAGACTATGGGGCCAGAAGAGGGATAATTGTTCCCAATTGGCAATTCAGGGGTGGGGCAAGTCACTCAAAATCTCTTGTTCTCAATTTCCCCAACACTAAAATGAGAGAATTGGAAAAAGTACTCTTTACAATCCTTTGATCTGTAAAATGGGTTGATGGGTAGGTGGTGACCTGATGCCCCAAAATTCTATTCTAGCTTTAAATCTACAATCCAATGATTAGTTGGGTTGAGGAGGAAAAGAGGGAGGAGGCTAAATGCTATTTGCCTAGGTGAGAAGTGTTGATAAAAAGCCCAAGGGAATGAGGGAAAGGTCTAGGGCACTGGGAGCCAGAAAGCTCTCCAATGGGTTACTCCTAGAAGGCTGGAGGAGACATGCTGAGTCAGATTTAGAAACTTTGTGGGCCTCCACTTCCCCTCTCCATACCTCCGACCTTCAACTTAGTGCCTGGGGCGAGACGGAAAGTACCACAGACCCACCCCTGCAGTTTTGTCTGACCTGGGGAAGTCTCGAAGGAAGCACCACTCCCCTTACCCCTTGCCTCCTTATCTCCACCCCCTCACACTCTCTCCTAGTCATACTTATGTTCATATGTGGGCAAAGTATGTGGCGTGTACCCTAGGGGCCTTATTCAGGACTGTGCGTCTCCAGGTGTATGTGCGTGGGTAGCCATGTGTGATTGCATGTATGTGTGCCCACGTGTTTGAATGAGTGTCCTGCTTTGTCTGTAACAGCATGTGCCTATGGGCAAGTACCATCCCTAATGAGGTGCCTTGATCTCCTTTCATGTGGTGAGATGTTTGTATGTGAAAATATGGGAGTGTGTGACTTACCCTAAGCACCCCTTTGGGAGATGTCTGGCAAGTGGGAGGCTAGGGTTGGTTGAGGTGGGACAGGTAGTTGCCAGATGCCAACATCCCCTCATTTTCCCTTTTCTTTTTCTCTTTCTTTCCCTCCCTCCAGCTGTTGAGGGGGGCCAAAGATGAGCAGCTCCAGGCTCTGAACTTGCAGAGGGACCCATCTGTATATACCTTTACCCAGCAAGGGGCAGGACTCAGCGTGAGTACAGAGGGAAGAAATAGTGAGAAATAACTAAATTCACCACATCCTCTGAACTGAGGACACTGAACAGGACACAGATGAATGATCCCTTGTACTAACCCAGACTTCAGTAGCTTTTAGCAGTTGAGAGAGTTCTGAATTATTGTGTTCCAGTCTATCTCTGTGACCTTGAACCCTAAGTAAACTTTCTGAGTGTTAGCTTCCACATTTATGAAAAAGGGATAATCGTACTAATAAATAGGGGTACTGTACTGCCTTATATACTGATGAGGTTCTTTATTAATCACCATAGACATAAAGTTTAATATTATGATTTATTATTGAAAAGAAACTTCAGGGTCTTGGTGTAGTCTTTGCTTTGCCAGGGAGACCATGCATCCTTCAGGGAATTCCCCTTTCCTCTTGGGAAACCCTGAAGTCCATTTCCCCTTAGTACGGGGAACTCCTCCAACTTGGTCCACATGAGTCTGGGAAAGCCCAAGGGGAGTCTTCTCTACTCAAGGTTCAGCTGTATGGCCAGGGTTACAGAAGATAAGATTGAGGGTGGAGATCATTGGAACCAGCTTCACATCCTACTCCACCATGTTCTCCAGTCCTCAGACAGTGATGAGGGGAACTACCGGGCTGTAATCCAGGCCATGAAGGTTATTGGCTTTCGCCCTGATGAGATAGACTGTGTGCACCGGATCCTTGCAGCCATCTTGCACTTGGTAAGCAGTGGGAGGTGAAACTCCCTCCTTATGTAAGAAGGGAAGGGGAGAGAGGGTTGCTTCCTTCTAAATTTCCCCCACTCTGGCTGATAGAGGAGCAGAGGTGGGCTGTGGTACTCCCCATCTGCCCTGAGTTAGTGAGTAAAAGGTCAATGGGATGGAGAGGAGAGATGGAAGTAGGGTAGAAAGAGTTCTGGTCTCTAGTCAACAAAGGTGGGATAAGGGTTGTTGAAGACATCTCTAGACAGAGGCAAGATCACGGAGAAAGCTTATCTGTTTCCTTCTTATGATCCCTTGTATGTACCATCCTTCTCCTCCTCCCCAACCCCAACCCTGGTCTTTAGCTATTACACAATCTCAGTTTGTTCAGTGAGCCCTGGGCTTAGGAGAGATAAAGAAAGTGATGGGGAAGAGAGAAAGGATAGTGGTGAGAAGAGGAACCAAGGAACCCGACAATTAGTCATTTAGATTTCCCAAGAGTTCCTTTCTACATCTAAGCCTTTCTTGTCAAGACTCCATAGATTTTAGCACTTCATTTCAGCAAAGTTTGATTTTAGAAGTAGGACGGTGTCATGGATAGAGCTTGTTTCAGCATCAGTCCCATCTGGGCTTGAGCAAGTTGGACTCTAGCCAAGTCACTAACTTCTACTTTCTAAGTTTCAGAATTTCATTGGTAGAAGAAATGTCCTTAGTTGTGAGTTTTCTGTACCAATAATGTTACAGGTTCAGTTGTAATCCCCTTTATTGAGCACCTCTGCTAATGGATTAAAATGAATACAAACTTCCTTTGCCCTCTTGAAAGTTACAATTTAGTAAAAAGATAAAGATACAAATATTGCTAACTATCTTATACAAGAGTACATGACAAGTACCTCTGATAGGTGCAAATGAAGCACTCTGAAATATGAGGGGAAATTGTTATTGGTTGGCTCTGGAGCAAGGAGGGCTTTCTGGAGGAGATTGGATTTAAATTCGACTTTCCAAGAGGGGGAGAATGAATTCAATAGGTGAAGAGACGGAGGGACCAAACTAAGATGGGAAATAGAGAGGAGAAAGTATAGGGAATGAATGGAAGTGGGTAGGGAGGGGCAAGCAGTAGTTTAGATGTATATAGTTTAAGATTTGATTTAAAGACATTTGGATTTGGATTTGTAGTGACAAAATAAAAAACAACAGAAGTTATAAATGCTAAATTGAAGGGTATTGGTAGTATGTGCTGTAGGAGTTGCAGTGTGTTTTGGTAGTACTGAATTTAGAAAGCTCAAGTGTAAATCTTGCTTCTGCATCTTTGTGCCTTCAGCCAGCTCTCTTAATCATTCTAGACTTCAGTTTCCCTATCTGTAAAATGGGGGGGGGGGGAGCAGGTGGCTGGACTACATGGTCTCTAAGGTCCTTTGACGCTTTAAACTTATGATTTTTTGAACATCAAAAAATTTGACAATTCATTTGATGTTCTACACTTGTGGACCCTGCCACCATCTTTTCCACCTCCACCAATGAGAGTGGGATGGGGAGATAAAAGGAAGGTCATAGAGAGGAGACAATAGTATAAATATAAATGACAAAGCACAAAAGTTTAGAAAAGATGGAAAAGAGACACCCAGATCAGAGCTGGGTGAACAGAAAGATTAAGTTGAAACTAGATCAAGGTGGTCCTTGAATGCCAAGGAGAGAAATACAGGTTCCATTCAGTTTTGTTGTTCAGTCATATCTGAATTTTTGTGACTCCAATTGAGGTTTTCTTGGCAAAGATACTGGAGGGGCTTATCATTTTCTTTTCCAATTTATTTTACAGATGGGAAAACTGAGGTAAATAGGATTAAATGATTTGCCCAGAGTCACACAGCTAGTAAGTGTCTGAGATAAGACTTGAATTAAGGAAGATGATGGGTATCCCTGACTTCAGATTAGCACTCTATCTGCTAGCTGCTGCTCCTCCATTCAATTTCTCAAGTATTTATTAAGCATCTACTATGTTCCAGGCATTGTGCTAGGAACTGGGGACATCTCTAAGAAATACCTCTAAGAAACTGTTATTCTTCTTGGAATGTTTGGGTCATACATGAGCTCTAAGTAAAAGAGGGGGATTCTTTGGTTGCCAGGGCAATATTCAGTTTGTGGAAACCGAATCAGGATTAGAGGTGGAGGAGAAGATGCTGGTGGACCATGTGGCAAGATTGACAGCCACACCTCCGGAGCTGGTGATGCGTTCTCTCCTGTCTCGAACTGTGGCCTCTGGGGGTCGGGAGCTCATTGAGAAGGGCCACAGTGCCCCAGAGGCAAGATACGCTCGGGATGCCTGTGCCAAGGTACTGAGGGAAGTAGCCCAGAATCCCTGTGATGCCCTCTCTTTAGATATCTCTCATCCTCATTCTCTGACCCTCTGCCCCAATTAGAGTTGGACTACATCATCTCTGAGCCTTCTTCTAGGTCTACCATTCTATGTGCTAAGTTCTAAGTTCTCTTCAGCCTTTGCAGTCTATAAGTCCCAGGTTTCCCTCTTTTGATATGTTGTGTTTGAGAGGATTTTCTAACATTACAGATATTTAGGTTTTAATTCCATTTCCTCAACTGGCTGCTTCCCTGGACAGGTACTGCTTTTGTGATCCTAAAACTAAGACACCAGTCCCTTCCCTATGATATTTCAATACCTTCCTTGTTATCCCACATCATTGTCTTCCCAGCCTTTGTTGGATTCCAGTCTGGACTCTATACACTTAGACTATATAGAAAACTCTCTTAGAAAACTGAAAGCTCCCTCCTCACTTTATTATTAAGTATTAAGTATCAGTTTCTCTACCAGGGAGCAAATTACTTTGGAAGTCCCACTGTCCCCAGCCTCTGAGAACCCTCAGAAATGAGAAAAATGTTTTTTTCACCTGACCCTTCTCCAGGCAATATACGAACGGTTGTTTGGCTGGATTGTGGGGCGTATTAATGAAGTGATGGAAGCACGAGGGCGGGATCCCCGGCGAGATGGCAAGGATACTGTTATTGGAGTGTTGGACATCTATGGCTTTGAGATCTTCCCTGACAACAGGTAACTTCTGCTACCTAATTCCTTAACATCGATCACTTCACATCTTTAGTTTTCCTCCCATCTCTACAAATTCCTCCCATCTCTTTAGTATTTCACAAATGTTCCCCACAATCAGGCTAACATCTTCCCCTATCTTGCCAATTTCTCATCTTGCAATTCTGAACACCCTTACCTCTCAAGCCTGGGGTAAAGATATCTTGAATTTGGGTAGATACCTGGGACCAGCTAAGAGCAAATCTCTTCTTCCTACTACTAATTCAATGGTTTTCAAAGAGAATATTTGTTTTTTTTTGGGTTTTTTTTCAACTGGGAGAGTTAAAGATGGATATAGAAATTTGGTAAAGCCTTTGCTTGTGCCCTAGAGTGGATAAGAGCATTTTTAACTATTCAAAGATGTTAGGCAAATGGAAGGAGGAAGGGGGAAAGGAGGAAAGGGGAGCCTGGAGAGGGTAATGCTTAACCCAGAGGAATGGCTCTAATGGTGGGATTTTTTGAAAGACAGTAGTAGGGATATTTTAGAGAGATGTTTCCAAGCCCCTCTCATCCATTGTGCTTACAGAAACCTGCCTCCTTTATTAAGGGAGATGGCAACTATTTAATGAAAGTGTAGAAATTGGTACCCTACTGTGTTTTGTCCCTCACTAATTTCCACCCACTCCCAATAACTTACCAGCTTTGAGCAATTCTGCATCAACTACTGCAATGAGAAACTCCAGCAGCTCTTTATCCAGCTTATCCTGAAGCAGGAGCAGGAGGAATATAAGCGGGAGGGTATCACCTGGCAGAATGTGAGTACCCGCTGGGGTAGGGTAGAAGACATAGCTGGAAGAGGGAGCAGGAGAATGAGAATGCCCCTCAGTCACAGGATCACTCCTGTGATACAAACACTATGGCTATGGTGGGCATGGAGTGTAGTGGAAAGACTCTCAGCCAAAAGACATGAAGGGGTTCAAATTCCATGTCAAGTCAATCAACTTTGTGCAGAATTCTTCTCTCTGGCCTGAGTTTCCTCATCTGTCAAATGGGATTGTAATCCTTGCACTATCTACTTGACGGGTTTGGTGTGAAAAAAGCTTTTGTAAATTTTAAATCCTCCTTATCACTTGTACCCTAAATTAGCCAGGATCATTATAGAGGTAGGAAAAGCAGGTTTAAGGATTAAGCAAGTGCCTGTCCTCAGTCTCTTGAACATACAAGGCAATAAGTGACTTTTCCAAGATCTGCAAGGTGCACAGTTAAAATTCAAACCCAATTTCTTGAGTGCAAATTCAATGTTCCATTATACTGTGTTATCAGTTCAGACTGCAGCAGAGAAGTAGAGATGGTGCAAGGGTGATTGGGCCTGGTAGAGTGTTGGATGGGTACCCAGGAAGGAGGCGGGAAGAAGCCGGGAATGGCCATGGTGGGTGTGAGAAATGGTCTGTGGTCAGTGAGGCTGGAGTGGAGGACTTCTGTGCGGGGGCCCCGTAAGGTTGCAGAGGCAGCTTTGGGTCCAGATTTTGGAGGCCCTCGAATGCCAGGTTCAGGATGCTGGATTGATTTTCTTCTCCCTCTCCTTGGCCCCTCCATCCCAGATTGAATACTTCAATAATTCAGCCATTGTAGAGCTGGTAGAGAGGCCCCATCGGGGCGTGCTGGCCATACTGGATGAAGCCTGTACCACTGTAGGTACCGTGACAGACCGCCTATTCCTTCAGAGCATGGACACCCATCACCGACACCATCCCCACTACACCAGCCGCCAGGTATCTGCCCTCTGACTTCCGTGATCCTCCCTGGCCAAGCAGGGCCAACAGCAGCAGTTTTCCTGTTCTTCCCTTACCCTGGCTGTCCAAGGATGCTGTCCCTCCCCTCTCCATTCACCCAGCTGCCCACAATGCCCAAGGAAAGTAGTAGAAGGACCTAAACCTGGGAGTCTGGACACCTTGGTTTATTTCATCTTGGCTATAGTATTACTCAAGTCTGTTCATTCCTCTTAAGTCAATGAGGCAATGAGGTGACCCTATAATACCTAGATAGAGCAGCCTGAAGTGAACTCTTCCTGAGTTCAAATCTGACTCGGATGCTTCCTGGCTGGGTGACCTGAGCAAGTCACTTAATCCTGTTTGCCTCAGTTTCCTCATCTGTAAAATGCCCTAGAGAAGGAAATGGGAAACCTCTCCTGTATCTCTGCCAAAAAGCCCAAAACCCAAATGGGGTTGCAAAGGGTCAGACATGATTCATTTGTATCTATTTATAATGAATGAATGATTTATTCAGAGTTTATTAAGTGCAAAGTATTGCCTTGGATAAGTTATTTTTCACAAAAATCATATGATGTTAGAGCTAAAAAGAGCCTAACAATCATCCCTCATTTTGCTGTTAAGGAAATACACGTGGAAAGGTCATTGAAATCTGGAGTCGGCAAAGTTGGACCCAGATTTCTGCTCCACGTCTTACTTACTATTTATTACAGATCCCTAAGGCCTCTAATCTCTAAGTAAAGAGATTTGCCAATGGCAGGAGCTAGGAATCTTTTGATTCTTAATCCAGTTCTCTCTCCACAGAACAGAGGAGCCTCGGTTAGATGTAAAGGTTGAGGATCTTCTCTGAATTCTGTGTGCCTGTCACAGTCCAAGCGTGTGCTGTTATGCTAGAATCCACTTGAGAACTGGCTGTTAAGTTCATTCTGAGGACTGACACCTTGGAAATTAGCAAAGGCTACAAGCCAGGGTTCTATTTAGTCTTCTGTTGATTATGCAGACTTAAGAAAGTGATGATAACAAATTAAACTTAAACCTAAATGTTACACATATATTTTTGAGATCCAGTTGTTAAATATTTACTAGCACTTTCCTGATTTTACCTCAACCTGTCTGTCCTACAGTGCCTTTATCCTGACAAAAAACAAAAACAAAAAAACCCAAAAAACCTCCAACCCTGGTTGCCTGGTGTTACCATTAGACAGAATCACAACATAGCCCTTTGGTGAATCCCCAGAATGATTTAGTATATAAGTCCTGAAGCTGGGAGTCAGGATACGGGTTTAATTCCAACTCTTTGTTGTTCAGCCATTTCAGTCATGTCCAACTCTCCTTGACCCCATTTGGGTTTTCTTGGCAAAGAACTGGAGTGGTTTGTCATTTCCTTCTCCACCTCATTTTACAGATGAGGAAACTGAGGCAAATAGGGTTGAATGACCCCACTAGTAAGTGTTTGGGGTTAAATTCAGAATTAAGGAAGTCTTTTGGGTTTTTTACAACATGATATCACCTAGGAGCCCTATCCCAGTACTAACACTACTTCAATTCAACAAACATTAATCAGTATATATATGTACATAATTTTTTTTCTTTTTTTCTTTTTCTTTTTTTTTTTGGCTGAGGCAATTGGGGTCAAGTGACTTGCCCAGGGTCACACAGCTAGGAAGTCTTAAGTGACTGAGTTCAAATTTGAACCCAGGTCCTTCTGACTTCAGGGCTGGTGCTCTGCACTGCGCTATCTAGCTGCCCCAATCAGTATATATTTTGTACAAGATGTGAATTACATAAATGCTCTGGGTCTCAGTTTCTTCAGCAAAGTAAAAATAAGTAAACAGTGTAAAACAGTGAAGAGATCTATGGTTTTGGAGTCAGAGGACTTGGGTTTGATTCTTGGCTCTATTATTTATTGTCTGTGTGATTTTAGAAAAGTCACTTAATCAAGTCTCCTTCAAGAAATGAAGTAATGGGGGCAGCTAGATGGCACAATGGATAGAGCAATGTCCCTAAAGTCAAAAGAACCTGAGTTCAAGGCCGGCCTCCGACAATTAATACTTCCTAGCTGTGTGACCCTAGGCAAGTCGCTTAACTCCAATTACTTCAACAACAAAAAAGAAACAAAAAAAAAGTTAAGAAGTGATGATTGGAAAAGAAGATTTCTAAAGGCTCTTCCAACTCTCAAGCTACAGAAGTCTATGATCTCTAGGTCTACTTAGGTCATGAGGTAGTTTGAGGACCCATTGAGGTAAGAAATCCGAGGAAGTGCAGTTTGGGTCTTGCTGGTCTTGGACTGTAGAACTAGTGTACAAGATCCTATGTCCCTCTGTTCTCTTCTGCAGTTCTCCTAGATGTCAAAGGAAGGATACGAGACATAGGCAGGTGGCATAATAGATAGAACTCTAGACCAGGAGTCAAGAAGACCTCAGCTTAACTGGCTTTGTGACCCTGGACAAGTCACTTAATCTCTGTCTACCTTCTTATTTGTAAATGGGCATAATACCTGTGCCTACTTCTGAGGTTGTCGTAGGGATCAAATTTGGGAAGTGTTTTGCAAACCTTAAAGGGTATAGGGATGTCAGCTATTTATTAGACTCCTTCTTGGTCTATCTCCCATTTTCTTTCTCAGTTCAATTCAATATGCACTTATTAAGCACCTACTATTTATCAGGTGCTGTGCTCAACACTAAAGATGCAAAGACAAAAATGAAATGAGTTCTTATTCTCAAGAAGCTTATGCTCTACCGGACATAGATAAATCAATAGATATAAATAATAATAATAATAGCTATCATTTAACTATAGCTCCATAAATTGCTCAAGGCTTGCAAAGCACTTCAAATATTATCTCGTTTGATCTTAGCAACAAGCTTGGGAGGTAAGTGTTATTATTATCCCCATTTTGCAGTTGAGGAAAATGAGACAAATTGAGGTTAAATGGCTTGCTGGGGGAACTACTAAGTAACTGAGGTTGGATTTGAACTCAGGTATTCCTAGCTTCTGGCCACTCAAGCCATCTAGCTGCCTTTCTAGAGAAAACATTCATAATAAATACAAAGTAATAAGGGTGGGTGAGAAGGACTAATAAGTGGGGAGATTAAGAAAGGTGCCTCTCAAATTTAGCCTCAAAGGGAGCTCTCATGGTACAATAGGAAAAATGATCATTCTGAGGGTGGAAGACTGGAAAGAAATCCAGCTTCTGACATTTCTTGAGTGAGTCACTCAAACTGTCAAGGCTTCAATTACTTCATCTGTAAAAAAAAAAAAAAAAAAGTTAGACTAGATGGTCTCTGAGGTTTCTTCTAAAATCTAGTGCTATGATCCCCTATATTTCCAAGTAGTGGAAAGGAAGGAGCACACTGCAGCCAAACAAAAGAGACTCCATATTCACTTCCCCATCCACCCGCCCTCCACCTCTGTCTACTTTGATCCTTCCCACTGTCCTAATCTCTAACCCTTCCTTGTCTTTGCAGCTCTGTCCCACAGACAAGACTATGGAGTTTGGCAGAGATTTCCGCATTAAACATTACGCTGGGGATGTCACGTAAGAACTCTATGCTCCCCAGCCCCTAACCTGAATAGAGGAACTTCTGAGCTAACGGGGAGACTTGGGAGACACCTAAGTGAACAGCAACTTAAATGACTAAGTGTGTGTATGTATGAGTTATGTATAATTTTTTTTCTGAGAGGGACACAATCACAATTAAGGAAGTTATCCAAAGTCGTACAGGGTGAGGGTGAATTTGAACTCAGGTCCTTCTGTTGTCAGAACCTGTGCTCTATCTACTGCGCCACCTAGCTACCCCTTATTTCTAATTTTTAGATCAAAAATAGACTCAACTGGAAAGAATAACTAGATCTTCAGTGATAGGATTTCTAAACAGCTAGAACGTTGGGCCAAACTGACAAAGGTGAAATTTAATAGTGGTAAATGTAAAGTGTTCTACATAGAACGTAGCTAGACACCAGCTTATCTGAAAAAAGATCTGAGAGGATTAGTGGAACACAGGCTAATTAGGAATCCCTCTAGAAAGCTAATAAAGTTTTAGGCTGCATTAGTATATGGACTAGAGAGTTTATAGTCTGCTGTATGGTGTCCTGGTCAGATCACATCTGGACTATGTATTCTGTGGGCCACATTTTAGGAAGGATATTGATTAGTTGGAGAATGTCTAGGGATGGCAATCAGAATGGTGAAGGACCTTGCCTTATAAGGACCACTGGATATGACCTTTCAGCCTGGAGATGACACTGTGTCCAGGTGTTTGAAGGAGTCTCAAATGAAGGACAGAATAAACTTGACCACAGAAGGCACAATAGGCAAAGAGGAAAATTTAGGCTTCTCATAAATTTGAGCTATCTAAAAGGGGAATTCACTGCCTGGGAGGTTGTAGCCCCTTTCTCCCTGGAGATCTTTGTGCAAATACTGCCAAGCAGTGGTGAAGGGGATTCTTGGATAGGAGTTGGATGAAGTGGCCTTTAAGGTTCCTTCCCAGCTTGGAAATTTTGTAACATAAAATCTATTCAATAAATAGGACAAATAAAATATACATTAAGGGAGAGAGAGAAAGCTGGGTGATAAAAGTGGGAGAATGAGTGAATGTGTGTGTGTGTGTGAATGACAGAGACAGAAAAAGAGAGAGAAAGGGGGAGACAGACAGACACAAAGACAGAGAGAGCGCATAGGTATGACTGAATCAAGAGAGATGCAAATAAAATCAAGACCACAGAGACTTGGACAGACAGAGATGGGGAAATCCAGCAGCCTAGTAGAAAGGGCACTAGATTTGACTCCTGGTTCTGCTTCTTTGTTCCTCGTGACAACCTTAGGAAAGGCCAGTTCACTTGTTTCATTTTACTTACCTCTAAAATGGGAAAGGGGGGAAGGGGGGAGGAGGGAGGGAGTTTGCCAAGAAAATCCCAAATGGGATCGCAGAGAGTTGAAAATGACTGGAAAAAACTGAACAACAAAAAGAGGATGAAAGACTTGTACTAGATGGTCTCTCTGAGGCTCTTTCAAAATTTAAATCTTGTGATCTTGTGGTGGGAGATACAACAGAAAAAAAAATGCTCCTCCTAAGTGAGGATAGTTTCCTACATGGGTTGGGACTTGAGCGAAGCCCTGAAGGATGGCAAAATTTGAATAAAGACAGGCAAGAAAAAAAGAGGAGGGGTTGCTATAAGTACAAGTTGATGGAATAGAAGAAGAGACAAAAAACTATTTCAAAGTCCCTCACTTGACCCTTTTACTCTGCTTCTGGTCCTTTCTCTTCCTGTTCCAACTCTTCATGACCCAATTTTGGGGTTTTCTTGGCAGAGAGAGTTACTGGAGGGTTTGCCATTTCCTTCTGCAGCTCCTTTTACAGAGGAGGAAACTAAGGCAAACAGGGTTAAGTGACTTGCCCAGGGTCACACAACTAGTAAGTGTCTGAGGCAGCATTTGCCGGATTTCAACTCAGTTTTATAAGTCTTCCTGAGTCCAGACTGGACGTTCTATCTAATACGGAGCCAGTTAGCTGCCCACTTCCTGTGCTTCTGGATAAAATTGGCTGCTTCTCAGTTGCCTCTGCTCTCTCCATGTCCAAACCTCCCACCCCCAGGTACTCCGTGGAGGGCTTCATTGACAAGAACAAGGATTCTCTTTTCCAGGACTTTAAAAGGCTCCTGTACAACAGGTGAGAACACTAGGGAGGGAGAGGATGAGTTTTGGCCCATCTGTGGAGGGCTGGAGGAAGGGGAAGTAACTGAGCTCTGTTAAAGAGGGCAGGAGTGAGGGTGGAAGCTAGAGGCAGGGCAGAAGTCATAAAAGTGGTCAATGTTACAGCTGGAAGTAGACCACAGACAAACCCCCTCATTTTACAGGTGAAAAAAACTGAGATCCAGAAAGGAAAAAAGGCCAAGGTTATCCAAGTTGGGACTAGAACCAAGGTTCTCCAGCTGTGTTGGATGGGCTGCAAAACAAAACAAAAATTGATGGGGTCAAAGATTTGGTTTCTGGTACTTATTGTGTGATCTGTGTGGTCAGATCTATCTCTCTGGTTCTCAGTTTCCTCTGAAAGTTTTATGAAATAATCTCTAAGGTTCCTTCCAATTCCAACATTACATGATTCAAATTTTAGTTCCTAATCTTTCTGACCAAGGGAATAAGAGAGAGCATTTGGGATCAAGGAGAGGGTGACATGGGCTGGACTCTGGGATGAAGCTAAGAGTTTGGGTCTGGCACCCACAGCACAGACCTCACCCTACGTGGCATGTGGCCTGATGGACAGCAGGACATCACTGAAGTCACCAAGCGTCCCTTGACAGCTGGAACACTCTTCAAGAACTCCATGGTGGCACTGGTGGAAAATCTAGCATCCAAGGTATGGGGGCCCTGTGGGAGAGATGAGCCCCACTTCCAGGCACCTGGTGGTAGTACAGCTTATGTTTCTTTTCTCAACTCCAGGAGAAGCAATGGGGTGGGGGTGGGGGATGAGGGTGGATCAGAAGGCTGGCCCACAAATGGGGGCCATTTGTTGAACAAACCTCCTTGGCAATTTCTAGGATAAAATAAAGCCATCTGAATGCCGGGGGGGATGAGAAATTAGAAAAAAAATGTAGAACAAATTTTATTGTTTCCAAAAAAGAAAGAGAGAGAGAATAGAGAGAGAGAAAGAGAGAGAGAAGAGAGAGAGAAGAGAGAGAGAGAAGAGAGAGAGAGAGAGAGAGAGAGAGAAGAGAGAGAGAAGAAAGAGAGAGAAAGAGAGGAGAGAGAGAGAGAGAGAAGAAAGGAAGGAAGGGAGGGAGAAAGAAAGAAATGAAAGAGAGAGACAAAGACAGAGAGAGAAAACTTCAATATTCCTGCAGAGAGGACAGAGCATGTAGAACATACTGCAATACTCAAGGAGAGAAACTCAGAATAAACTGCAGGGAAGAGCACACACCCTTTCAGTGATTTTGGAAGAGGATGGAACTTAGATTAAATCACAAAATAGATTAGTTTGAAGTGGCTCTCTCTTTTAGTTTTGGGGTCTCTAACCTAGAGAATGAGGCTTTCTCTTTCCTGCTGCAAACCAAGAAATAAAGCAGGAATAAACTGCATTTTAGCAAGAGGAAAGCTGGAGTGACTTTTGCTCAATAATAAGCATTTATTAAGTCCTTACTGTGTGCATCCAGCATTCCCCATGCAAGGACACACTTTAGCTCAGATGCTCATGTACTATACCAGTCTCCTTTGTGGATGGACACAAATACCAAATTGACATCTATCAAGCACAAGTCTGACCATGTCACCTCCTCAACACAAGATGCTTCAGGAGCTCCCTATTGCCTCTATGATAAAATGAAAACTTTTTTACTTGGCCTTCAAAGCTTTTCTCCTTCTAACTCCAACATGTACTTCTAAAATGATTTGTGTTTGCAACCCCTCATCACTCTATTTTTAGCTGAAGAAGACAATTTACTATTCTCTGTACTCAGGACCATTGCTTTGGTACAGTTTTTCCCCTTTTCCTTAAAATGCTTTTTCTCCCTATTTCCTCCTCTTGGAATCCCCAACTCCCTTTTAGAAATAGCTAGAATTCTTCCTTCCACATCAAATTTTCCCTGATTTTTCTGGTTAATAGTGCTCTCCTCATCCTCTAAAATTACTTTCTATATTTTTTGTATTTATACATCAATGTACAAGCTTTATTCCCCCAGTAGAACATGAGCAGGAATTTTGTGGGCAGGGACTGTTTCCAGTTTTGTCTTTATAGTCCTAGAACTTCAGAGAATTCATGGCATATAGTAGGTACCGAAATGCAAATTCAAGTGAGACACAGCTTCTTTCCTGTTGAAACTTACTGTCTAGTAGGGAGATAAGACAGGATAGCAAATTTGTTTTCATAGGATCACTAACACTTGCTGGGATGGAATCCATAATTGGAATAACACTGGTAAGTTATATCTTATTCAAAACAAACAGGATCGATTTTAAAAATGGGGATTCCAGAAGATTAAAGATAAATCATGTCATCCACCTCTTGCCAGAGAAGTGATAGATATAAAATTCCAGTGAACCAATTTTGTTTGGACATGGCCAATGTGAGAATTAGGCAATTTATTGTGGAGGTTAAAAAAAAGGTCTACAGAGAGGCATTTAGAGGGAAAGATAATACATTTATATAAAAATAAAAGTGTTAGGGAGAGAGGAGCTGTTAGTAATGGTAAAGTAGCCTTGTATGTTAAAAAGATATGATTGTGGAAAGAAATCCAGGAACACATGAACAAAGTATTAGAACTGAGACTGTCATTTGAGTATAATATGGACCACCTGGACAGGAAGAGGAACTAGATGGTGGGTATAGGAAACAGATCACAAATCTGGCACATGATAATGATAAGGGACTTCAGTTACTATAGACAACTGCTTAAACTCTCTGCCAAAGGAAGAGTGGTTTATAATTTCCTAATCTGCCATTTCTTTTTTTTTCTTTAAATTTAATATTTTATTTTTCCCAATTACATATAAAACAATTTTAACATTCTTTTTTAAAATTGTGAGTTCCAAATTTTCTCCCTCTTCTCTTCCTCTCATTAAGAAGGCAAGTAATTTGATATAGATTATACCACTATATATATATGTATATATATATATATATATATATATATATATATATGCAAAATATATTTCTGCTCATGGTCATTTAAAAAAAAAAAAGAGATAGGTAAAACATAAATAAATCATGTCCTCAAATTCTAAAGGGGAAGTAGTCCAGGAAGGAGAGAATTTCACAAGAATGAAACTCAGAAAACAAAACCAGAAATAGTTGCAATGAGGAAGAAAGGACACTATCATTCAGGCCAAAGTAGAGAGATATACCTGGAATTTTTAAACTTTTAAGTTTTTTCTTTCCAATTAGCAAAAATTTATTTTCTTTCTTTCTTTCCCATTCTTTCCCCCACAATCTTTTGGAAAAAAAAAAAGAACAAAATCCTTGTAGCAAATAAATATAGTCAAGTAAAACAAATTCCCATATTTATTGCTGATATTAAGGGCAGCTAGGTGGCACAGTGGATAGAATGTTCATTTTAGAGGGCTAATCTCCCTGAATTCAAAATCTGGCCTTAGACACTTACTAGCTGTGGCAAATTACCCCAGTATCTTTGCCAAGTAAAATTCCCACATTGACTATGTCCAAAAATATAGATCTTGAATCCATCACCTCTTTGTCAGGAGATGAATGGCATAGTTCATCATTTCTCCTCTAGAATAGTGATTAATCATTACATTGATCAGTGATTTAAGTCTTTCCAAGTTATTTTTCTTTATAATGCGATTGTTATAAATTATGAGGCTCACTTCACCCTGCCTCAATCCATGTTAGTCTTTCCAGGTCTCTCTGAAACCATCCATTCATCATTTCTTTTGGCATAATAGTAGTCCATTATGGTTATATACCATAATTTTTCCAATCATTCTCATGATGATGAGCATTAACTTGGATTTTTTTTAAAAGACGCTTATGAAAAATGGAAGTAAGGTTAGATTACATTGTATGAATATAGAAACGTAGCATTCTGTGAGAATGATTGAGTGAGCTTGATTTCAATTCTTGGCAAAATTCTGGAATACATTATGGCAATGCTTAATGAGCACTTGGAAAAGGGAGCAGTGACTCCAAAGAGCCAGAATAGTTTTATCACAAACAGGTTATCCCAGATATCTTATGGCAGGGTTACTAGGCCAGTAAACCAAGTGAGTGGCTACAAAGTTGAACTAAGTTTTCAGAAACTACTGGACAGAAGCTGTTATCCTATACTTGCAAGACAATATGGAAAGATGTTGATTAAACAATAGTATGGATATAGATGGATTTATTCTTGACCAGATCCACGGAGTACTTATTGATGATTTCATTTCAACCTGGAAGATAGTCATTTGTTGAATGCACTAGGGATCTGTGCCTGGTCCTGTGCTATTTATCATTTTAATCAAACATTCAGAGAAAGAAATAGATTGCATACTCATCAATGTGTGGATATCACAAATGATTACCACATTAGTTTGATAGGATTAAAAGAGATCTTGACTGGAATGTTAAATCAAAGTTAATAGAATAAAATCAAACAAATTAATATAAAGTCTATCTCTCACAATCAGAATAAATTTCATGAGTACAAGATGGGGATGGGGAGGTATGGTTGCCTGAAAAAGATCTTGGAGTTTAAGTAGTTTTTAACTTGCAATTGCTAGCTAAATAGGCATCTACAATGTATGTATGTATGCTCTAGCAATCCTACATATGCATGAGTTCTTAGATTGCGCTGAGAGCCACAGTGTCTACAACTAGGGAGATAATCATTCCTTGTACTTTGCCCTGGTCAGGCCACATCTGAAGTATCAAGTCAAGTTTAGGGCAATCTGTTTAATAATAACAATAAAATAATTTAAATATATAAATATCATATTTATCACATATAATATAAAATAATAATATAGTAATAATAACAACTAACATTTATATAGTGTTCACTATAGGCCAGACACTTTGCTAAGTGCTTTACAATTATTATCATAATGGATCCTCACAATCACCTTGGGAGGCAAGTGCTATTAATATCCCCTTTTAACAGATGAGGAAATGAGGTGAGCAGAGATTAAGTGACTTGCCCAGGAATAAACAACTATTAAGTAGTAGAGGCTAGATTTGAACTCAGGTGATCCTCACTTGAAGCCCCCCTACCCTACCCCACTAGGCCACCCAGAAGCTTTCCATTTGAGGAAGATTGTAGGTTCCTTGAGGGCAGAACCTGCTTTTGCCTCTTTTTGTATAGCCCTTAGCTCAGTGTCTGGCGCACAGTGATTGATTGATAATTTAGAGAGTATCCCGAGAAGGGTGATCAGGATAGTGAAAGACCTTCAGTTCATGACACATAAGGGATGGTCAAAGATACCAGGAAATGTTTCATCTGCTTAGGGAAGACCTGATATCTGTCTTCAATATTTGAAAAGCTATCATTTAAAAGAGGGATTAGACATTCTCCTTGGCTCCAGAGGGAGGAGAGGGCACAAACATTTATTAAGCTCCTGCTAGGTATCAGATAGATCTAAACCCTGTGCATATATTAACTCATTGATATAATTTTGATCTTCACAACTCACCTAAGGGGTTATTATTGTCCCCATTCTACAGTGGATGAAACTGTGGCAGCCTGAGTTTAGTTTGTCCGGGATGACATAGCTAAGTAAGTGTCTGAGGTCGGAGATTTTAACTCAGCTCTGGAATTCTCTCCCTTCTCTGTTTTGACTATTGTCCCCCAAGGCTTCCATTAGTTCACAAGTAAAATCCCCCCTTCTACAGGAAGCCTTCCCCAGCCCCTCTGAATTCTAGGGCCTTCCCTTTGTTTATTGTTTCCTGTTCATCCTGTGTATAGGTTGCTGTGTATATATTTGTTTGCATGTTGGCTCCCCTATTAGAGTGTAAGCTTGCTGAAGGCAAGGACTGTCTTTTGCCTCTTTTTAGTATCTCCATCAAAGGTGCTTAATAAATGTTTATTGGTTGTTGATTGATTCTTGCCCCCTGTCTCAGTGTCCTCTCCACTGTGTCATATAGCACTGCTCCAAGCTGGGAGGGAGTGGCAAGGAGGCAGATACAGGTTTGACATCCTAATAGTTAGAGGCTGCTATAGCAAGTCCTTCATGCTGTCTCATCAAGCAAAGGCTAGAGCATTTGTCCCGGATGCTGTTCGAGGCTCTCTTGCTCTGGGATGGGTTGGGGCAGGTGGCTCGGAGGCCCCCTGAAAACCTGGAGGTTCAGCTTTAATGCAGAGATGGCTATTATAAACAACACGACCTCACACTCATGCAAAGTGCGAAGCCAGGTCAGAAAGGGAAGCTCATTACTGATCTGTGAGGATTTGGGAGGTTCCTGGAAGAAACTATCTGAGGTGAAATTTCAGGAATAGATAGGAACTCAGCAGGCAGAGGGGAAGGAAGGCACAGAGAAAATCCAGAGGAAGTAAGGAACGGGATTGCTCCAGGAGGAGGCTCTGAGTGCAGTCCCTGACTGGGTCAGCTCTGAGACTCTCTGATGGGCCAGTCAGTTGTGTTCATAAGGAGCCTTCCTGTGTGCCCAGCCCTGTGCCAGGCTCTACTGGCAGAGACATAAGGAAATGCCTTCCAGGAGTGGGTGATCCTGGGCAATCAGCTTCCCAGGCCTTCACTTGTAAAATGGGCTGCTTGGACTCCAAGATTCCTCCCAGATTTAAATCGTGTGATCTCTGTAGGAACCCTACTACGTGCGCTGCATAAAACCCAATGAAGAAAAGTGCCCTGGGCGGCTAGATGAGGAGCGCTGCAGGCACCAGGTGGCTTACCTGGGGCTGCTGGAGAATGTGAGGGTGCGAAGGGCCGGCTTTGCATCTCGCCAACCTTACCCCCGATTCTTGCTCAGGTGACCCTCTCCCCCCACAGCATCCTAGCTCTCACCACGTATCTATTGTCTCCCACCCCCAAACCTCCACCTTTGTCTAAGTATTCCAGGCCCGTGGGAGGGAGGCAGCTTTAGCCTTCTGAGGTTTTTTTTGAGGCATTCCCTCCATTGGTCTCCTGGGGCAAAGACTGAGCCTGTAATTCAGGTCCAGGTATGGCAGTGGAAGAAAACGTATGGCCAGAAACTGTGGGGTAGTGGAGCAAGGGAAGGGGGGAATCTAATGGAATGACAATTGAATTTAAAGTCAGGTCCCTTGGGTTCAAATCCCAGCACTTACTTTAGGAAAAACCACTTTGTCTTTTTAGTCTCAACTCAAAGGGAAAGATGGAGAGTCCCTAACACATGTCTAACACCTTGTAATTCACACCAAGAGGTTGGAGACGGAACGTGGAATGTTCCGCTTTTCAAATGAAGGCAAG
The DNA here is from genome assembly GCF_048593235.1 of Sminthopsis crassicaudata. NCBI lineage: Eukaryota > Metazoa > Chordata > Mammalia > Dasyuromorphia > Dasyuridae > Sminthopsis > Sminthopsis crassicaudata. The sequence goes on from NC_133617.1 coordinate 662,406,680, forward strand.
AAATTAGGAACCCAAAGGAACAAGACATTAAGAATGGAATTTCCAGCCAGGGACCTTCTTGCTTCTGCCACTTAGCGGGGTGCCCCTGGCCCCCAGACGAGCTCTTTCCCTTCCTTCTCGCTGTGCTAGGTACAAAATGACCTGTGAATATACTTGGCCCAACCACCTGCTGGACTCGGACAAGGCAGCTGTGGGGGCCCTCATCGAGCAGCACGGCTTCCAGGGAGATGTGGCCTTCGGACACAGCAAGCTCTTCATCCGCTCACCCCGCACCCTGGTCTCACTGGAGCAGAGCCGGGCGCAGCTTATCCCCATCATCGTGCTGCTACTGCAGAAGGTGCAGGGGTCCAGGCAAAGGGGAGAGGGGCAGGGGAGCTGCTGGGAGGGGGTTAATAGGTCAGGAGCAGGACAGAGGATGAGGAGGATCCATACAGGGGCTGGGGCTGCAGGAAATAGGACTCAGTTGGGAAGGCCCTAATGAAAGGATTGGGGGGGACAGGATTGGGTCAGAAGATTGGCGGGGAATTGGAAAGACTTGATTGGGGAGAGGCAAAAGGTTTTGGAAGGGAATAAGAATTAGGAGGGTCCATGGGGCAAATGTGGGTGTTGAGCAGGCAGCTTCTTAAACTGTTTGTCATAATCCCAAATGGATCTCCTAATTGAATGTGGGGGTCATGAAATGTTGTTATGTGTGTTTATTTGTATTTGTGCTTTATATACCTACATACATTTAAACAATTTAAATTTAAAAATTTCTGGGGTGAAAAAGGGGTTGTGAGTGGAAAAAATTTAAGAAACCCTGGTCTAGAATACCAAGACAGCCATCTCTTTCCAGGCCTGGCGGGGGACCCTGGCGAGGCGTCGGTGCCAGCGCATGAAGGCCATCTATACCATCATGGGCTGCTTCCGGCGGCACAAAGTCCGAACCCACCTCACCGAGCTGCAGAACCGCTTCCAGGCTGCCCGCCATCCCCCCTTGTATGGGCGGGACCTGGTCTGGCCTACACCCCCTGCTGTGCTCCAGCCTTTCCAAGACACCTGCCAGGGGCTCTTTCGAAGGTACCCTTCCTTCTCCTTTTCCCCCCTCTCCCCTCCGGTCTCTCTTTTCTCTTCAATCAGTCCCCCTGCTCCCTTTTTTCTTTGTTTTCCATTGCTGCCCTCCTCCCTCCTTAGTCCTCTTCCCCTCCAGATCCACAGAAGCCTCTGTCTCTTCCCTGGTCAGGTGGCGGGCACGACAGCTGGTGAAGAACATCCCCCCTTCAGACATGGCTCAGATCAAGGCCAAGGTGGCAGCCATGGGGGCGCTCCAAGGCTTGCGCCAGGACTGGGGGTGTCGGCGAGCATGGTCACGGGACTACCTCTCTTCGGTGAGTTTAGCAGATGGCTGGCCCCGGGGGTGAATCTGTGCCTCCTGAAAGGGTCTCTTCTCTAGCTGAAGTCCTTCTGCATTCTGAGCTGTCATGGACATTGAAGGTGCCAGGGGGCAAGACCAATGGAGGAGTCCCTTTGTCCTCTCCTTAACATCAATCTGTCTCTCCCCTGCCCCCCACTCCCTCACTCCATCTGCTCCTGCTTCTCTATTCTTTCTAATCAGTCTTTATCCTATGATCCCCCTCCCCACCCTTGAGCTCATCTGGCTGTCCCTGCCTGCTCATCCCATTTATTGACCCATCCCTGATTCATGCGAACATTAGAGTCCATGGAACTGGAAGTTCTGCCAGCTAGGGGTCAAAGCTCTGGCAAGAGCACTGAATGCCCATCGGGGGAAAAAAACACCAGAGTTGCCCTTCCTGAAACTGTCTTCATGGATAGACTGGCCCCCAGCTCCCCTGTCCACTTCCTCTGCCATCCCATTAAGGGATTAATCCCCAAACATAGGAAAAACTCCTCTTTCTAAAATGTTTACAGTTTTGCAAGTCAATTTTTTTTCAATAATCCAATGAGTTATTTTTCTTTTAATTTTCAAACATATGTATGGATAATTTTCAACCTTCACCCTTGCAAAACCTTGTGTTCCAAATTTTTCCCTCCCTTCCCCCACCTCTTCCCCTAGGTGGCAAGTATTTCAATATATATATTAAACATGTGTAATTCTTCTATATTTATTTCCTCAATTATTGTGCTACACAAGAAATATCAGATCAAAAAGGAAAAAAAATGAGAAAGAAAACAAAATGCAAACAAAAAACAACAAAAAGTTGCTGCAGACTTCTGTGATTTGTATCTTCCCAAAAGGCTGTTTAAAATCCTGCTGGAGAGACATAACATACATGAACCAGTCACAAAACAATTAAGTCCTGATTTCTGAGTTAGGGACTCAAGCTCTAGAGCAGTTTAGAAAAAGAGGAAATGAAAGTGGGTCAGGACAGGATCTCCATTGAGGATCCCTGAGGATGTCATTTAGAATAGGACTGAAAAATCAATTAATGAAGGGAGACCTTTGGTTGTTAGAATATGGCATATAAAAGTACTCATAATGACATTCTCATAGCATTTGCTAATAGAGATATGATGTACAAAGATTTCATACTCATTTTACAGATAAGTGAGGATCAGAAACAATAAATTACTGCAGGCTCATGTGTTCTAGACATGGGAGAGAGCTGGGATTTGGGTGGAGGTCTCAATGTCCTTTTTAGTACTCTCCACCATGTATTCTTTCTTCATCGCAAATTGTTGTCTTCCCAGCATTTGGGGTGGCCCCTGGTTTCAGCATTCCACCATTATCAGTGCTCTGGGTCTATTTAGCTTTCCAACTATACCCATCTGTTTATTGTTCCCCCAGACTACTGACAACCCGACAGCAGCAGCCCCCTTTGCTCAGCAGCTGAAGAATTTAAAAGAAAAGGATGGCTTCAGAAATGTGCTCTTTTCTAGTCATGTCCGAAAGGTAAGGACCAACCTGTGGAGGAGCGTCCTTCTAGGCTCTACCCTCTATCACCTAGGTGATCCTATATTGAATTACTGGACTTCAGTTCCTTATCTGTAAAATAAAGGGGCCGAAGGCCCCTTCTGGCTTAATCTGTGATCTCATATGCTCTAGAAATTCAGTATTTGTTAGAAATTTAAAAGGTCATCTATCGTTTCACAAAGTCCTTCAAGTTAGCCTAGTGGACAAGAGGCTGAATTGTGGGGTAGGCAGATTTGGGACTGATTGAATGACTAGATCCAACTATACTAGATCTAATGGGCAACATCAGCATGAAGGGGAAGGTTTCCAGTGAAGTGCCCTGAGGAATCTATCCTTGGCCCCTTGCTTTCAAAGACTTATATGATGGTTTAGGTGGCAGGTTTATCAGATTTGCAAATGATGCTAGGTGGCACAGTGGATAGAGCACTGGACCTAAAGTCAGGAAAATTTATCTTCCTGAGTTCAAATCTTCCTTCAGACACTTACTAGCTGTGTGATCCTGGGCAAGTTAGTTCACCCTGTTTGTTTTGTTTCCTTATCTGTAAAATGATCTGGAAAAGGAATTGGCAAATCCTCTAGTATCTCTGCTAAGAAAACTCCAAATAGGATCATGAAGAGTCATCCAGGACTGAAATGACTCAGTAACAACCACACAGCTAGAAAGAATAACTAACAAATTAAATGACAGAGTGAGGGTTAAAACATTTTAAAACGGACTAAAATTCAGCCAAATCAGATAAGAAGAAATATAATAAAGATAAATTAAGGTATTAGATGTGGGTTCAAAATAATAAACATCAAAAGTATAATAGGAGAGAGTTATGTTGAGAAAGAAATTTATCTGAAAAAGATCTTGTGGTTTTAGCGGTTCACAAACTTGGTGTATATTTTGCTAGCAGTTTGGCATGTTATCCAAAAAAGCTAATGAGATCTAGGCAGGGATAGATAGAATAGTGGATGGAGTATCAGCTTTGGAATCAGGACTGAGTTCAAATGTTATCTTAGTTACTTTCTAACTGTGTGGCTCTGGATAAGTCATTTAACCCTAATTTATTAAAAAAAAAAAAAAAAAAAAAAGCTAACAACATCTTAAAACCGTCTAGTCCAGGATTGGTTCAGGATGACATAGTATATATAAGAGAAATGGAACTTGAACTCAGTCATTCCTGGCTTCAAGACTAGCCCTCTATACAGCACCACACAGCATCCAGAGCAAAGGAAAATGGTAGTCCCTCTGGACCTTATTCTGGTCAGACCACACATGGAGGATTGTCTGTATTTTAGGATAGTCCACAGAGCTCCCCAGAACAAAGTGACCAGCATGATGAAGGGCCTCTAAACTCTGCCATGGGGGACCTGATTGAAGGAGATGGAAGGGTTTAGTTGGAAAGATGCCTTGGGGGTGTGATGCCAAAGGGACTTGGAATCTTTAAGTTTTGAAAGGTTATAGAAATAGGAACAGAGAGATAAGATCTCTGGCTTGTTTAGAACCAAGAACACAATTAATCCAAAAAGGCAGATTTAGGCTTGATACAAGGAGAAATTTTCTAAGAATTAGGGTTACCTCAGGAAGTAGAAGTAAAGAAGAAAAGGCTGGGATGACCATATGTAAGGGATGTTGGAGAGGAGACCTTTACCTGGGGTCCCCAGAGAAACAATGTTTGTACTTTTGGTGGGAAAAGAAATTCTACATTTTCACCAAGCGAAAACCTCTTAGTAAAATTTAGTATTTTCTTCAGTTAATAATATAAGCAACAAACCAGGATTACAGTGCCAATTTACATCAGAGGCAGGATTGGGTCTTCCTGGCCTCTGTCCACTATCCCAAGCTGCCTCTCTCAACTTTAAAGGATTGTGTAAAACTAATTTCTAACTTAGAGATTGTAGAGTGGGCAGAAGGGCATCCTGAATAATGCTAACCTGATTCTCTCTTCCCCTCAGATAAACCGATTCAACAAGAGCAGAGACCGAGCACTGTTGCTCACAGACAAGCACCTTTACAAACTGGAACCCAGCAAACAGTACCGTGTAATGCGAGCTGTTCCTCTGAGCCATGTGAGCAGGGGCACTAGTAGGGAAGATGGCACCAGTGGCTAGAAGTGGCAGGGTGGAGATGCTCAGGGCACTGGATGGGGAGGTTTGGTACAGCAACAAGTATTTATTGAACCCTCATCCTGAGTACCTGCTTTATTAATCACATTAAGGGAAGAGGAAGAGAGTGAAGGAAAAAGAGAAAAGGGAGGGAAAAGGAGGAATTCAGTTCAATTCAACTCAATGAAGCTAACACTTTTTAAGTAAATATGCTGAGGATCTGAAGATGAAAAAAGAAACAGTTCCTGTCCTCTGGGTGTTTATAGTTTACCAGGAGTTGGGAGAGGGAGTAGGGAATATAATATATACACAGATAAGTATAATACAAATTAGATAATATGATTGAGGCAAAGGAGAAGTCCTAAGTGTTCTAAAAAGAGAGTGAGAAAACACTTTAAGCTATGGCAGGAGAAACCAGGGAAGTTCTGAGTTGCTTCCTAAAGGTGAGGAAGAATTCTGAATGTTGGGGTATGAGGAAGGAGCAAATTCCAGCATGGAATATAGTTTCTGAATACTACATACATTTGAGGACTTTTAAGAGAGTTTGGAGAATGGCAATTTATTTAACTCATCTGGAACATAGAGGATAGAAAAGGTATTATTGTGGAATGAAGCTAGAAGGTAGTTTGTAATTATAATATATAGGACCTTAAATGTCAAATGGAAGAATTTGTACTTAATGCCAGAAGCAATGGGGAGTTGCTGAAGGTTATTTTTTGGGTGTGTGTGTGTTTTACAATGGACACTTGAAGCAACAAAGAAGTATATAAAACAGTTTTCAATTCAGTTCAATTCAACAGATACCTGCTCTGTTGAAGGGATTCATAACATCTGTAGCATAAGCTTTATAAATACATTTTATATTTATAAAACACTGAGCATGCAAAAATAAAGAAGATACAGGCTCTACTCACAAAGAGCTCATCTTCTAATGAGAAAAAGGGAAATCCCCAAATGGAGAGTGAGATAAAAAAGAGAAAACCAAGCAAAAGGTGAGAAGTTTGAGGAGAAAGAACTCATTTTCACTTTAAGGGTTCAAGAAAGGCTTCTTGGAGGAGCTATATTTGAGCTAGGCTCTGATGATAGAGATAGGTTTGGGGAGAAAACTATTCTGGGCATAAAGGAAAGCATGAACAAAAGAAGAATAAAGGGGAATGGTCCCAGCTGTGAAGCATGTATATAGAGCCTGTGAAGGGGAGAAGGATGAGATGAGATTGAAAAGGTAGAACCAGATGACGGAGGACCTTGAAAGCATACATCTCAGGGATGAATGGACTAAGAGGAAGAGATGTAGGTGTAGATATTAGAGCCTCAAGGGTAGATCAAGGCCATTTGGACCCCCTGCTCCTCCTTCCATAGCATGAGAAGGGATTGTAACTCACAGGAAGGGGGTCAGACATGAGCAAAAGAAATGCGCTTCATAGTTGGGTAAATGCACAAAAACTGGACATTTAGAGGCAGGATCCATGAGGGTCTCAAAGCAGCTTATTGACCTTTCCTTTGTACCTCTCTTCCCTCCAGGTGACTGGGTTGAGTGTGACAAGTGGTCAAGACCAACTGGTAGTACTACATGCCAAGGGTCAGGATGATTTGGTTGTATGTCTTCATCGAACACAGCCTAAAATGGACAATCGCATTGGGGAGCTGGTGGGCATGCTGGCTGGACACTTCCAGGGGTAAGAAATGAGCATGGAGTGAGCACTCCTGGGTGATATGGTCAGAACAAGGATAGACTCTACCTGGGGGGGAATGAGGTGGTAATGTGGACTCCCAACAGAGTCCTTTGCTAAGAGCAGGAGGTAGTACCAAGCAAGAGGCCAGGATCCTTCTCTCAATACCACCATGACTTTCCATGACGTTGGGGAGGCAAGTATGGAAGAAATACAGGAAGGACCCAGATGCCACAGGAGCTCTAGGGGAGGACACTTCTCAGAAGCTAAAATGATGGGTTGGGGTAGCTCTCCTGCACCTAGCTCCTAAGATTAGGAGAAGCAACCAAGGGGTATCTAGAAACCTAGGCTTTGATGTTTATTTTGATACAGAGTGGGGCAGGACCTGCACATACAGGTTTCGGACTGCATCCAGCTGAACCAGCGTGGACGTCGGCGCCATGTCTCTGTGGAGACCAAACCTGATCTGCTTGTGCCAGACTTTCGGCGTAGACGTGATGGCTTTGTCCTCCTTTGGCCAAGTTGTTGAGTCTTTCCACTGTTGTGCCAAGATTCTCTTGGCTTAAGTATGGAGACCATATTACAAAAAGATTTTTAAAAATTCACTTCTAGAGTGTTGATTGTCTTTGTATATATTGTATATATCTCTCTCTGTGTGTGTATGTGTGAAAGAGAAAGAGAGAGACAAAAAGGAGGAGAAGGAGAAAGAAGAAAATGATGAGGAAGAGGAAAAGGAGGAAGAGGAGGAGGAGGAAGGCAAAGAAGAGAAGGAGAAGAAAGAGAAGGAGGAGGAGGAAAAGTGGAGGAGGAGGAGGAAGAGGAGGAGGAGAAAAAGGAGGAAGAGAAGAAAGGAAGGGAGGAGGAGGAGGAGAAGAGGAAAAAGAAGGAAGAAAAAGAGGATGAGGAGAAAGAGAAGAGGAGGAGGAGGGAGAGGTAGAAGAGAAGGAAGAGTATGAGGAGAAGAAGGAGAAAGGGAATGAAGAGGAGAAAGAAGAAGAGGGGGAGGAGAAGGAGGAGGGAAGGAAAAGGAGAGGAGAGGGAAGAAGGGAGAAAAAGAAGAAAGAAGAAGAGGAGGAGAAGGAGAAAGAGAAGGAGAAGTAAGAAGGAAGAGGAGAAGGAGGAGGAGAGCAAAGAGGAGGAGGAAGAAAGGAGGAGAATGAAGAAGAGAAGGAAAAAGGACGAGGAGGAGAAAAACAGAAAGATAATGAAGAGGATGAGGAGAAAGAGGAGGAAAATAAAGAGGAGGAAGAGGATGACAGACCAGGAGGAGAAGGGGAAGAGGAGGAGGAGGAGGAATAAAGGAGGAGAAGAAGGAAAAAGAGAATGAGGAGAAGAAGAAGGAGGGGAGAAGGAGGAGGAAGAGGGAAGGAAGAGGAGGAAAGTATTTCTTTGCTCAAGCTCCAGATTAACTTTATAAGATCCATTGGTGTAACTGTTATTTGATACTAGCCCCACTCAATTCTGTGAACCTAGACAGGCACCCATAGAACATTAAATGCCAGCCACAAACCCACAAGGGCCAGAACTTTTCTCCAGTCACCAGCCCACTTCCTTAAGTTACATTACTGCATTCCCTTTATATTTGACCACTAATATACACATCTGCTTTTGAATGTTGCTATCTCTCTGGGTGTCAGCAAATTCTTGGACCTCTTGTCTCCCTCATCCAACTTGTATATAGTGATTCTTTTCTCCTTATTTTCATCTTCTTTGTTGCAGTTGGATCTTATTAAAATTTTTCCAATGGGTTCTTGAGATGAATCTTCCCTATGCAGTTCACCTGAATTAATTCATTTGGGAGGAGGAGAATTATAGAGATGACAGGAGTAGGAGTGGCCCATCTTTACCTGTGTCTAGCCTGAGTTCTCTCAGGTTTTGGGGAGGAAGACTGACTCTGGGAAAGGATCACTCTGGGAGAATTGGAGGGACAGAGACTTGTGTCACTGGCTAGTGGAACATCACAAAGTGAGGCATGGGGATGGTAGTTGCCTTGGGAAGGAATATGCATTTCTTTCCATTCCCCCAAATTGTACAATAAAGTCTCAGATACTTCCATTTAGTTACTTTGTTCTTCCTCGCAAACACTGAATTGACAACAAATTAGCATTTTCAGTAATACTTATCTATTGAATTTGAAATATTTCCCATTGAAAGTCATGTTGCCCAGTAAGCTTTAATTCACCCTATGATTTGTACATTCAAAGTGGCAGAGAGGTATTTGGATACAACCCTACAAAAATCAATAAACTGAGTACCCTTCCCTTTCCCCAATTGAGGGTGGGGCCCTCAACTGCAAAGAGGTAGGAAAAAATAAATCTAAAACTGGTCTGTTGGAATAGAAGAGAATTCCATCTTTGGAGAATCTTTGATGAGACTTGACCTGGATCTTCAAAGTAACCCCTTTTGTGAATGGAAAAAGCCCATTCCTGACTTTAAGGAGCTCTTGTTTTGATGGAATATATATATATATATATATATATATATATATATATATATATATATATCACTGCCCACCCACATCCCCCAACTCCATCAAAACAAAACAAAAAAGACCCAAATCCTTTCAGTACACCTTAAGGATAATAAGAATACAGAATGTGGTAAATATTGTTCATTGAGAGCTTAGGTATATAGGAAAGGCAAAATCACAGTTGTTTAGTGGGGTTAATTTGGGCCAGTTTCCAGAAGAAAGTAAGGGTTAAAGTCTGGGTAGAGATGAGAAAATGTGGCCATATCATTCAATTTATCAACATCAGTTTTGTATTTTAAGTCTTAGTTTTTTTTAAAGCACTTACTATGTGCAGTATACTGTGCCAAATATTGTAAGGCATGAAATGAGATGTAAGATAAAATTGATTTCCCCAAGGAATTAATGCTATGGATGAAGAAATAAGAGAGGGAAGTTTTTTGTTTTTTGTTTTTAAACAATCCAAGATAGCCTAGGCAAAGAACTCACTACTAAATAGTTCATCAGATATAATGTAGTTATTTCATGTACTGAACAAGGGGTTGGACTAAGTAAGTCTGATTCCACTGACAGTTTGTAGTCTCAGGACTCCCTTGAAGAAAGAAATAATAAAATGAAGATGAGACATTGAAAGATGAATGGGGTATAAACTGGGAGAAAGAAGCTCAAATTTATCAAATCACAGTGACAGAGACGTGATTGAAACATTTTAGGAATAAGGGATTACAAACTGATCAGAAGCTTTCCATTTCCCTATCAAGAAACAGCATTATTTCTCATGGGAACATATTTATCCATAGTTTTGTTTTTGTTTTTGTTTTTTAAATGAAAACATCTAGCCTACCCATAGGCCTTTGAAATGACATCAGGCTCACTAGAGGAGGAGTTCTTAACCTGAAGTCTATGGGCACACACACTAATGTGTGTGTGTGTTAAACATGCATATACATATATAATGTAATATGTATATATATGATTGTTTTTCAATATAACTAATTTCCTTTGTAATGCTATGCATTTATCTTTATGGATTTAAAAACATTATTCTGAAAAGAATTTCAAAAGCCTTACCAGGATGGCAAAGGGGTCCATTATATTTATAAAATTAAGAATTCCTGCTCCAGAAGCACAATTAAGACAAGTCTAGGATCCTGTGTCCACGGTATTGACTGGAATATGTTATCATTGAGATCACAAATTCTATTGGGGAAGGGGGAGCAGTTTGAGTTCAGAGTGCAGTATTTTATTTAGCCACCAGGTGACAGACTTTAGTTGTCCTACTAAATTTGTGTACAAACCAGTCTCCTTTTGGGAGGTTTGACAGTTGGAATAAAGCTGTCTCCACCTCCATCATAGCATTTTCTCACATGCTATTTTCTTCATTCCTCCATGAGAATGAGAAACTAAAATTTGAAAATAAAAAGAAATCTGCTAGTTATATTTTGGATCATTCTCCCACCCCATGAGCTATTTTACTTTCTCATGTCTCATCTCGTGTCTCATGGCACTTAGATTCAGGCATTCGGTATATGTTACATAGTTTTAATAACATGGAATTAAAATTTTCTTTTATCATACTTCCTTCAAGTAGTTCCCAAGTATGTATGCCAATGGCTCATAAAATGGAGTGGGGAAAGAACATTCATTTGCTCCATCTCAGACTGATGAAAGGTGAAAATGAGTGTGGGTGTGGTAGACTGGGGACCTTGAATCCAATGGCACTTAATGATGTCAGAAACATTAGAAAACCCCATTAATGCCCAGGGACTGTCCAGGAAACAAATGTAGTCCCTACTAGAAATGGGGCAGAGGACAGACTCCTGTTGTGTGAGTAATATAGGAGGGAAGGATGCTTGGAAAGATTTTCATGCCAAGGTCTCTAGAGACATTTCCTCCTCTTCCCCTGTGAGATATGTCATAGAGAAGGGGGGAGGAATTTTGGAAAAATGAGATTTCATATCTTGCTAGAAATGGCTACCCTGGTCTATTGGGAGTTTTAATAGTGTATCTTTTACTTTTGATCCCATTCCAGACATGTACTATTATCGATGATTTGGGGTCATACAATGTTGAGAAGATGAGAATCTCAATGGACATGGGTCATGAGCCATTTTGTTAAAAGTATGGATTATTATTGACCATCTTCAAACTTTCCATTCTACACTACTTAGTCAGAAACTTTAGATGAGACACAGAGAGCTGTAGGATCCAAAGAGGAACTGAATGGGAGTAGGTAGCCTGAGCTCCCAGTGCTATAACTCAAGGTATCTTAAACTTTTTCTGCTGGTGACCCCTTTTCACTTGAGAAGTTTTTAAATGCCCCATTATATAATTATATAAAATAAGCATACAAACCATTTATAGATAATAAATCATAATTTCATGACCCCTAACATTCAGTTACAAGACCCTCTCTGGGGTTGCACCCACAGTTTAAGAAGCTGGGTTCTAACTAATGGAGAAGATGTGTCACTTGAGGAGTTGCTCCAGCCCTACCCCTCTTTTCTGCCTTGAAAGCTCTTGGGGAAAAGGGGGGATAATTCCTGTCTTTACACTAATAAAATTCTTTCTTCTTTTAGGTGGCAGACCTCTTCCTTATCTTCTTTTCTGATCTATGGCTCTCACCTTAGCTCTTAAGTTAAAAATAACCACACCTCCTCTTCAAATGTCCTAGACCACTTTGTCTAGCTTCCTCCTTGGTCCTAACACACTTTGAGAATTAGTGCATTTTCTAGTTCCCACCCTTCCAAGATGGCAGCTCTTTGAGGGCAGGTACCATGTGATTTTTTTTTTTTTCCTCTGTATTCCCAGGATTGAGCTAATGGGAAGCACTTAAAAAATGATTGGCCTAAATTGAACTTTATTGAGAAGGGAGATGGAAAGAACACTCTGATAGAGAAGATAAAACTATTTCACACAAAGTTTATTAATTTGAGGAGACTGGAGCAGAATCTGGTGCCAGAAACAGAAGTCAAGGCGCAGATTCATCCCAGGATCCTACTTCTTATTGTCAACTCATCCAAATAAAATGTCCCGCAGTCCCCGAAATTCATCCCGCAGTTGCCTATATTTTTGAGAAATGAAATTTCTAAAATCCTGAATAATTTGATCCAGAAAATCTTCACTCTTTAATTCTCCAGGCTGTAGAAAAAAGGCAAACATGACTTCTTAGGCTATAGCCTCAGGGGATCTGGTTGCAAAAACAGGAAAAAACTGCACACCACCAATTTTGTCCCCTGCTGAAGATGAGTCACACCTCTCCTTCCCCCCAAGAAAGGCATTCATGAAGTTTGTCAAACAGCATGATCACAACTATCTTTTACTCATTACAATCCAAGAATTTCACATTTCATCCCCTTATGCAGCTGTGTAACTTCCAATCTTATCCAATCTGAGCAATTCAGCAGCCCCTCAGGGCAAGAATTATCTAACATTAAACCCAGCAGCTAGCAGGTGTCATTTGAAAAATGCCTTTCCAATCATAATGTACTTATCAGGAATTTTTCTTTAAGTAATTGGGTAAATTTAGAAATATTGCCCTTTAGTATTTAGAGATGACTGCCCTTCAGGGTCACTGCAGTTAGAACTGTGAGAGACCTCACACATTGCCTAATCCAACCTCGTTTTAGAGAGGAGGAAACTAAAGCTCAGATTATTACAAATGTAGTAAGTGACAGACCCAGTATTCAATTCAATGGTCTTTCCATTGAACCAACTCCATTGGAAGATAATGCCTTCATTATTTTTCTTCATTATTAAGAATTATTATTATTATTAAGAATTCTTCATTATTAAATTTTTAAAATTCATTAAATAAAAAGTTTTCCCAGGATACCCACCTCCTGATCAGTTTTGCCATTTATTAGCTTTATGATCTTTGGTAAGGTCATTTTACATCACTGGGTCTCTGTTTCCTCTCTATAAATTGATAGGGGGAGGGGAAGGGGAAGATTGAACTAGGTGCTTTCTAAGATTCCTAAAGTTCTAAATCCTACTAATTAATTCTCTGGAAGAAGAGATCTAGTCCCTTCCATCCCCTTTCCTTTCCACCCTTTCCTTAGGACTCTGAGGTTAGAGAACCTTCTAGCTCCAGAGCTGGGATGGGGTGGAGAGGGGAGAGAAATATTCTTTCAAAAGCTATATCTCCAACTGTGCCTGGAAGAAAAGAACTAGGTTGAAGCCAAGATTGAAGAGAAGTAGAAAGGTCAGAGTTGATCCTAAGTTCTTCTAGCTATAGATCTAGTATAGAGGTTTGGTCTCTTTCCCCAAGATTCCACTAAGGAGACATCACTTACCTTACCACAAGAAATATTGATGGAGGGCCGTGTAGCTTCCAAGGAGATGGTTCCATAGCATTCTTTCACCAGCTGTGAAGGTGTTGAGAAGACTGGGCTCAAAACTGGAAGCCTGTGACATCTACTTCTGACATGCCAAGGATAACAGCAATTCAAGCCATGTCCCACAGCTCTGCCCCATAAATCAGCTCATTAGGAGTGTTTTTCTCTGCTCCTGATCTTAAGCTAGTCATTTCCTTCAGAGCAGCAGGAAATCAGAGCTCATCTTCCTGGGGAATATCCCCAAAAAGAGACCACCCTGCAGCCTTAGCCCATGATATACTCACCCCATTCTCTTTAAAGTTGCATTCATCCAGATTGTGTGGTTTGGTCTTGGGGCAGACAGTCTCCATTATGGTAAAGTTCAAGGGATGGGGAATAGAAGGATCATTGTTCTGGGAGAAAAACCAGAGCAGTTTTCCAGAGTGAAGCCTCATTTGAGCTTCTTTGAGTCCAGCAGCAAGTTATAGTCATATCATAGTATGTAGTGCTGGAAATGACCTTAGACAATTTAATCTGACCCTTTGGGGTTCAAGAAGTCAAAACTATTTTCATAATAATACCAAGGTGTTTTGATTTTTAATATGACATAAATATCAACAGAAAACCTACATAAAAGCTAAGAGTACAAAGGAGTCTGAGACCAAGAAAATTGAAAATTGCTGCTGTGGGGTTTCAGGAATGGGAGATAAAACAATGGCCTAATGTGACTGGGGGAACCAGGATTGTACTCTGAGGTAAGTATGGTTGGATAAGCAGGAGTAGGTAAAGCATTCTAGGTAAGGGAGTAACTCAAGAGAATCATGGAAGCAAGAATGAATCTACCGAATATGAGGAAATATTTCAGACCTCTTTCTTACTGCTAAGGTGTTTTCCTCATAAAGATAACATTTATTAGTTGAGCTGTTCATTGATGCTCACCCATTTTTGGAGATGAGAAACTAAAGCTCAGAGAAGGAAATAGATTTACTTAAAATCCTAGAAACTAGTGTCAGACCTGGAGTTCTTACCCAGATCTTCTGTCTCCACAATTCTCTCCCAATTAAGAGATTAGATTATTTGGAACAAAAGGTTCATGTTGGGACACCTTGGCTGGAATTTTTCCCCATACTCACTATCCCAGGTGGCAGATTCAGAGCCAGGAGTCGGAAGAGATTTCCTGAAACTGATTTCTTGTTGTAGTTGATGATGAATCGGTTTACCAAATTCCGGTAGCTCAGGGTCTGGGCAGGGGCAAATGGAGTCACCATGCTAAGGAACAGTAGCAATAATGGTGGCAGCCACATGATCCAGCCCCTCTCCATCCTTAACCTCTTGGCTCTCAATGCTATGATCCGGAAAGACCTATCCTTTATTTACTGCCTCCTTCCTAGCCTTACATGGGTAGTAAGAACCTAAAGCAAGGGAGCACCAACAGCTTTCTGAGGTCTGTGGTTTCCCCTTTCTTTTGTCATTCTACAACATTTATCCTTGGGCTTTGGGTTCCCTCCAAGGGAAGGAGGTATTTCTCCTTCAATTGCTTCATGGAGCTCTGGAGTTAGGAGGAAAGAGGCACTGAGGAAAGAGGGGAAATATGGTAAACAGCATGAGGAGGAGGGCAGAGGATCTAAGCTGGTGAAGGGATGTGAAGAAATGTAAAGAAATAAATTATTTCCTCTTTTTTCTCTGCCTTACAGAATCCTAGAGTCAGATTGTATCCTGGAAGGGTTTCCTTTCCAATTGCCCAATTACTTTGCACTAAATTGAAGATTGCTCAAATCTAGCTCAGAAATCCTCTCTCTTCCCTCTTCCCCTTCTATCCTCTTACCTCTACCCAGAGACAGGTCTCCACAAAGCAGAGGGCTTAAGAATATCTGGTGCTCTATGCTATTCATAATTCCCATCGTTTTGATCTTTCAAGATGGGGATCCCTTCCTCCATCACATTCAACTCAATATTTAATAAGAAAGTATAAGCCAGTTTCCTACTGAGAAGTTAAACAGCTGAAACAAGGATTTCTCCAACTCCAACATGCCATTTCTTCATCTGCTATTTTCTTCTTATTTCTCCATCCAAGTCTAGTTTCTAAAATGAAGTGTTAACAAATTTTAAAATAAAAATAAATATGTAGGACCCTATGTTCACCACTGGTTATGCAAAGATGAAAATATACACAGTCCTTGCCCTCAAAGAGTTTATAATCCAATAGGGAAGAGATTAGACTCAATTCAATAAATGTATGTTAAGTACTTCCTAGATGCAAGTATAGGAAATCTGGCATGGTAGATAGATAGCAGATCTTGGAGTTCAGCAAGGTTGGGTTCAAACCCCACCTCTAAAACATATAGTCTGTATTACAGTGTATTTAGTTACTTAACATGCTTTCTCTTCTCCCAAATTCTCACTTCAAATCACTTTCTCATCATCTTCCCCTCTTCTCTTTCTTTGATCTAATCTTAAGTACAAGATAGCTCTTTTTCTTGCCAAGGCCCATCTCTCTCCTTGATCTTATCTCCTTCTTGCTTCTAGGAGTTTTCCTTTTAAATCACACTCTCTCCCCACTTTTCAATTGCTTCTAATCACCTGTAAAATACTCAGCACTCCTCCCTCATTTAAAAAATTTTACTTGGCTCTAGCAGCCCCTCAAGCTATTATCATTTTACATCTCTTTTAACAGCTAAACACCTAGGGAAAAGAAGTTTAAACTTGTTAGTTTTACTTTCTTACCTCCACTTCCTTTTTTAAAAAAAATATTTATTTTTAAGATTTAAAAATATTTTCAGTTTCAAATTTTCTTTCTGCCTCCAGCCCCTCCCTCACTTATTTAGAAAGCAAGTAATATGAAACCCATTACACATGAAATCATGTAAAACATTCCATACTAATCATATCACAAAAAACAAGAAAAATTTTAAAAGTAAGAAAACAAACAAACAAACAAAAAAAAAAACACTCTTCAGTTCCTATTCAGACTTCATTTGTTCTCTCTGGATCACCTCCACTTCTTCATATATATATATATATATACATATACATATAAAATAGTTTTTTATTTTTCTGAATCACTTCCATTTATAATATATATAATATAATATATATAAATGGAAATGGAAATATATATATAGGTTTTAAAAAAATTTTCAAAATACATGCAGAGAAAGTTTTCAACATTCGCCCTTGCAAAACTTTGTGTTCCATATTTTTCTCCTTCTCTTCCCATTTCTCTTTTCTTCTAGACAGCAAGTAATCCAATATGTTAAACAATATATCTTTTATCTTCTAAACATATTTCCAAAATGCTGCACAAGAGCAATCAGATCAAAAAGAAAAAAAATGAGAAGAAAAAAAGCCAAGCAAGCAAACAACACAATAACAACAGAGGTGAAAATATTATCTTGTGATCCATATTCAGTCCCCATAGTTATCTTTCTGATTGCAGATGATTCCATCACAAATCTATTGGAATTGGCTTGAATCACCTCATTGTTGAAAAGAACCACGTCCATCACAGTTGATCATCGAATAATCTTGTTTTTATGTACAATATTCTCACAGTTCTACTCACTTAGCATCATTTCATGTAGGTCTTTCCAAGCCTTTCTGAATCCTCTGGCTGATCATTTCTATATAGAACAACAATATTCCATTACATTCATATACCATAACTTGTTCAGTCATTCCCCAACTGATGGGCACCCACTCTATTTCCATTTCCTTACCACTAAAAAGAGTTGCTACAAACATTTTTGCACATGTGGATTCTTTCCCTTTTTTTATGATCTTTTTGGGATACAGACTCAGTAGAGTCATTATTGGATCAAAGGGTATGCACAGTTTGAAAATCCTTTGGGCATAATTCCAAATTGCTCTCCAAAATGGTTGGGTCAGTTCACAATCCACCAACAATGTATTAGTGCCCCAGTTTTCCCACATCTCCTCCAGCATTTATCATTATCTTTTCCTCTCATCTTAGTCAGTCTGAGAGGCGTGTAGTTGTACCTCAGAGTTGTCTTAATTTGCATTTCTCTAATCAATAATCACCTCCACTTCTTAACCTTGTCTAATTTTTTTTTTTTTTTTTTGTTACCACATCAGGAGTTTCTTCAGTTCTCTTCAGAATTGTGAAAGACCACTATATTAATAAATTCAATGGCCTTTAAAAAAGGCTTTGTTTTTCTTGACTGTTTTGTAGCATTTGACACTGTTAATCTTCCTTCTTTAGGATATCCTCCTTGGTGTGCGCTGATATCACTAGGTTGTGGTTCTCTTCTTACTTGTATTGTTTTTCTTCCTCTACTTTGTAGGTTCATCATACATATCCTGGATCCTATATATAAGTATGCACCAGGATTCTGTCCTGGGCTTTCTCCTCTTATATCTACCTATTCTTTTGCTACTCACATCAACTCCCATGGATTCAATGACTATCTATATATCTGTTAGTTGTTTATATAGCTTGGATACCATACTTGTATCAGAGAAATTTTATATAAAGATTTTTTTCTTCAACTTTCACAACTTTCCTTCTTGATCTTTTAATTATTTTGTTTATTCAGAAGTTTTTCAGTTTCAATTAATCAAATTTATATATCTTTTGTAATTACCTCTATCTCATGGCTTGAAAAGTATATGATGTATGTTTGTTCTAATTTTTATTATTAAAGCCATGTGTGCATTTAGGGCACATTGAGGAATATAGTGTAAAGTGTTGATTTAAGCCTAATTTCTGCCAGCCTGATTTCCCAGAAGTTTCTTATCAAAGAATTCTTTCAGAGTAATTTATGTTTCTAGTTTATCAAGTACTGCAATATTGAGTTCCATTATTTCTGATTCTCCCTTGTCCAGTCTCTTCCATTCATCTACATTTCTCATTTTTAACCAATACCAGATGATTTTAATGACTACTATTTTGTAATATAGTTTAAAAATAGAAGTACTATTCCCCTTTCATAATATCTGTTGATTTTCTAGATGTTTTCTTTTTCCAAATGGATTTTCTTATTTTTTATCAAGTTCTTTAAAGTATCCTTTTGCTGAATAAGTTATCATATATGAATGTTATGGAATATTATTGTTCAAGGAGAACACTTTTATTGTTATTTGTTTGCTTGCTTTTTGTTTTCTTTCTAATTTTTCCTTTTTTGATCTGATTTTTCTTGTGCACCATGATAATTGTGGAAATATGTCTAGAATAATTGCACATGTTTAACATATTGGATTACTTACTATCTAGGGGAGGAGGAGAAGAGAGGAAGAAAAAAATTTTGGAACACAGGGTTTTTTTTTGTAGAGGTGAATGTTGAGAACTATCTATGGGTATGTTTTGAAAATAAACAGCTTTAATTTAAAAAAAAAGGAAAAAAAAAGAAAGTATCCCTTTGATAATTTGATAATTTGATTAAAGCTGTAAGTTAACTTTGATAGTATTGTCATTTTTATCATATTGGCATGACTCAACCTTGAGGTCTTCTTCCAGATATAAAAGTTGTTCTTTACTTTTTAAAGAGGAACTGTAATTGTTGCAAGTTTAAGTATGATGATACATTGACTCCTCTAAATTTTATATATTTTGTAGTTATTTTAAATGGGATTTCCCTATATCTTAATGCCTCTTAGATTGTTTTTATTATGTTTATATTATTACATAGAAATTCTATTTATTATCATTTGAATTGCTATTGATTTTTGTGTATTTAGTAGCCTGCTATTGTCTCAATTTGTATCTTTGCTGATTTCATGAGATTTCCTAAGTAATCTATCATATCACTACTAAATAGGAATTATTTTATAATCTCCTCATTGATCTTCATGCCTTTAACGTCTTTCTCTTGCCTTATTGTTCATTTTTAGCATTTTCAGAACTATATCTAATGATATTGTTTGGGAAGTAAAAATCCTTACTTAATTCCTGCATTTATTGGGAAAGGTTCTATTGTACAGTTATTATATATAATATTTGCTTCTGATTTTAATTAGAGGTTTATTATACATTTTAAAAGATTCTTTCATGCTTATGCTTTATCAGAATTTTTAGCATACATGAGTATTGTACTTTCTCAAAGAAGTTTTCAACATCTATTAAACTCTATTAAGATTCGACTTTGAATGTTTTCATTTTGGGGTTTTTTTTTTAATTTCCTTGGGATTGCCTAATTAGTCTTTTTACCACCAAGATCTCCCCTCTTAATCTGTATATATTCTACCTGCTAAGAAATTGCCATTCCTAAAGCACAAATCTGTTACTCCTCAGATCAAGAATCTTCAAAAGCTCCCTATTTGCATGAGGATAAAAATAAAAAGTCTTTTGTCTGGCCCCAGAAGCCTTTTACTTTTTGCTTCCAATTTATCTTTCCAGACTGATGACATATTACTTCCCTTCAAATACAACTGAGCTCTAACCAAGCTGGCTTACTTTTTGCTCTTCCTACAAGGAATTTCAAGTTTCTACCTCTGGGCATAAGATCTGCATTCCTTTTCCTCATCCCTGTCTCTTGGAACTCCTTGTATCCCTTAAGTATCAACTCAAGTCCTAAGTCCATCAAGAGATCTTTACTAATTAATATAGTTGTTAGTTTTTCCCCACAAGTCACAGTGTAGTTATTTTATTATTCGTATGTACTTCTCTGTAAACGTGTCATATCTCCCTATTAAAATGTAAACTCCTGGGTATTTGTTTCCTACCAACATTCCTGGCATGTAGTAGATATGTAATAAATACTTATTGATGAATTGATTAATTAAAAAATCCTTGACTTTTCTTTCTCCCTCAACTCACATAGCAATTGTTGCTAAAGTTATTGACTATCTATAGAACATCTTCCTTAATCACTCTTCTCTCCAACTCATATAACCTCTAGCCCAGTTCAGGCCATTATCATTTCTTTATGTCACGGTGTGGGATCTTGATAGGTAAAATCCATATTATTGGGGTGAAAACCATTCTAAATGAGAAAGCTATTACAAGGAAAAAACAAAAAACCTTGTGTGCATCTGGGAACTTATTCAAACTGATCAGTACCTAGTTTTGTGGGACCTCTGTTGGGTTGGAAGCCATAAAAAGGATATAGCAACCAGATTCAAATTCTAGCATGATACAAGAACATAACTTTCCCTGTGTCTATCACATAACCTTGGGTGTTGAGGCACTTATTCAAGGCATGATGCTGAGCCCAAAACTGGAACTACTTGCTGAGCATAATTCAAATCCCTAATGATATACATAATAACATTTTGCAGTTCCTCTTTCCTTTGTTTGATTTCTATAATTATTATGGGTGATTTTGTTTTGTTTGTTTGTTTGTTTGTTTTTTGGCAGAGTTTCATTGAATAGTCTGACCACTCCCCCAGACTGCAGGGCAGGGATCAGAGATCCAATGAATTGTCTGGCAGTTGCTCCCAGACAGCCCCTATGTAAGTAACACATTATGATTATTAAACCACTTTTGTAATCACAATAGAAATCCCTGTCCTTATTTGGGGGTGAGGGAGTTCTCTTGGTAGAGAATTCCATTCCCTGCACATAGAAAGTTGCACTAACTTAATAACTGATTTTCCTTCAGTTTCTTTCCTTTGCAAACCATCTTTCATATAGTTGTCAAAATGATATTCCTACAGATCTGACCATTTCACAGCTTACACATAGTGATGAATTTTCCCTGACTTCCAATTATGTTGTTATTGTTCAGTTACTGAATTCATGTTCAACTTTTCATGACCCCATTTGGGATTTTCTTAGCAAAGACACTGGAGTAGTTTGCCATTTCCTTCTCTAGTCCCTTCTATCTTACTTTTAGGATAAAATATGAGGGGATATTAATCAACTGGGGATTGGCTGAATAAATTATGGTATATGAAATGGAATATTATTGTTCTATAAGAAACAATCAGCAGGATGATTTTAGAAAAGCCTGGAAAGACTTACATGAACTGATACTGAATGAAGTAAACAGAAACAGGAGAACATTGTACACAGTAGCAAGATTATGTGATGGTCAACTATGATAGACTTGGCTTTTCTCAGCAATATAGCAATCCAAGACAATTGCAATAGACTTGGGATGGAAAATGCCATCTGCATCCAGAGAGAGAACTATGGAGAATGGATGGGGGAAAAAAGCATACTATTTACACCTTTTTTTGTTTGCTTTTTTTTTGTGTATGTGGTTCTTCCCTTTTGTTCTGATTTTTCTTTCACAACATGATTAATATGCAAAATATCATCTACATCAAATTGCTTGCTGTATTGGGAAGAGGTGAGGTAAAGGAAGGAGAGAGAAAAAAACTGGAATTCAAAATCTTACAAAAATATATGTTGAAAACTATCTTTACATGTAATTGGAAAAATAAAATACTATCGAGAAAAAAAATGAAATCTTTACTACAACTCTCTACATTCTGGCTCCCACTCACTTTCCCAATTTAATTTAATATTGCTTCCCATCACAAATTCTCTGTTCTAGTGATACTAACCTGTTAATTGTTCTCCATGTATAATATTTTACCTGCTACCTTAATGACTTTGCACAAGAAGTTAATGATGTCTAGAAAAAATCCCTCCTCACTTTCTCTTTGTAGGATCCTTCAGAGAATTATTCAGAATACAGTTCCTACTTGAGACCTTTCTAGACTCTTTCACTAGAAATTTAGCTCCAATGTGATCAGCCCTTTTAAATAAGCAGTCATCACTTATCCCCTACACTGAATGCATCTTGAGTGCACCATCCACAGAGATGGGGACTATGCAATTCAGTAGCTTCAAGAAATCACAGCAAGTATAACAATAGAGATTACAAAGAATGCCAAGCAACTGAGGGATTTTGGAAAGGCAGATTTTTTTTTCTCCATAGTGTTTTATTTTTCCAAATGATTGTAAAGATAGTTTGCATCATTTTTTTGGGTATTTTTAGTTTTTTAATTTTTTCCCTCAATAGTATTTTATTTTTCCAAATATATGTAAAAATAGTTTTCAGCATTCATTTTTATAAGACTCTATGTCTCCCTTTTTCTCCCTTCATCTTTTACTTCCCCTTCCCAAGACAGCAAGCAATCTGTTATAGATTATACATATATAATCTTTTAAAATGTATTTTCATGTTTGTCATGTTGTACAAGAAAAATCAGACCAAAAGGGGAAAGACCATGGGAAAGAAAATCAAACAAACAACAAAAAAGTGAAAATACTATGCTTCAATCCACATTTAGTCTCCATGGTTCTCTTTCTGGATGGATGCAGATGGCATTTTCCATCCCAAATCTACTAGAATTGTCTTGAAGGATTCTATCCTGGGTTATCTCCTCTTTTCTCTATTTTCTTGGGACCCATGAATTTAACAATCATTTTGTTATCTGTTAGTCAATTATAAAGCTTGGATACCAAACCCTTATCAGAAAAAAAAAATGAATATAAGGTGTTTTTCTCATTTGACCACTTTCTTTCTTAACCTAAAATTTTTGTACTGCCATCCCCTAATGGACTCTACCACCAAACCTGGAAAAGAGAATCCTGAGAGAAGACTAAAGGGACACAGAAGAGCTGGTGAAGGCATCAAACAGCAATTGGCCTTGGGGCATTTGTACCTGTTAACTGTGACTCCAAGAGTTTGGCAATGATATCACTAAAGAAGAGATAAAGAAAAACAATGGCCATATGCCTTGGGTCAGCTGACTGAGAGATCTGATGAAATCTCACCTGGCAGTGGCTAGCAGTTGAGAGTGCTTTACTTTGAGAGTTGAGGACAAGGAGATGTTTTTTCCTTCCCCTTGTGACTTGGACCACTTGGAAACACTTAAAAAGACTTCTCTTCGGAGGTATTTACGTGTGCCTCATGGAAAATGCCTCAGATGGAAAAGCCTGGATGAAGAAAATATGAATCTTTAGAACATAATTGGAATGCTGACAGCCTAGCATTCTCTAGAATTTTGAAGGTGACCTTATTAATGTTGTTTTTTAAAGATTAGATTTGATCTAGATGTGAGTAAGTAAAGCTTTCAGGATCACAGGAAACTGGGGAAAGGCTTAAGATCCTGTGGAAATGGATAGGCAAGTAACTAATATTATGAATTTTTATTGGAAATATTCAACCCTTAGTAACTTAGCATGCTAGAAGGCTCTGAAAGAAGGAAAGCTGAAAGTTATCTGCCCATGGGCAAAGGAAGAAAGCAGAAGCAGCCAAAGCTCCGAGTGCCACCTGGTGGCATATGAATTTCTTGCACTCTGAGTAATTACCCACTCCTCTCATTTGTGCCAACCATGTCTCCTTGAATATAGAAGGCAATTTAATAAATGTTTGCTGAACTAAATTGAATATACACCAACAAGTTTAACAAAGGTAGAATGTGTGAAGGAACGAGCAGAAATGTCCACAAAGTACTTCAGGATGGGAAGGAGATTATGGAAGGCTTCATGGAATTCCATGGCACTGTCTTAATTCATTGTTAGTTCCTAACCAAGACTCAAAAGATTCCTCATTAGGTAGATGGGAATATCATCCCT
Source organism: Sminthopsis crassicaudata (assembly GCF_048593235.1). Taxonomy (NCBI): domain Eukaryota; kingdom Metazoa; phylum Chordata; class Mammalia; order Dasyuromorphia; family Dasyuridae; genus Sminthopsis; species Sminthopsis crassicaudata. Next base: position 662,430,624 of record NC_133617.1, read on the forward strand.
GAGAAGATTATAGCTTCCCACAATGGGTCTCCCAAAGAAAGATTTTTCAGATACCAATTTGTCTTTCAAAGAGTAAATATAATTATCCATTCCTTGTCATGGTGCCACAATGTACAATATCCAAGTAAAACTTTTTTGGTCCTCCCTCTATACTAGAGAAGTCTGATTTTTTTTCCTTTTTCTTTTATGGGGTATTTATACTTACTAAAATGTGGGTGGATATTATACATATATATTATGTGCATCTGAGTTCCTAAATTTTTTCTGTCTTATCTTTGTTGGCCTTTACATGTTGTTCTGTGGCTTCTGCAAAACTCCCCTAAACTTCCCCTTTCATTTATATGCCATATATTGAAACCATAATGGGGAAAGTTGCAATGGAAAAGGAATAACTGTATTGGAATAATTGTGAGCATAATGTTAATACTATTATCAATGAATGGTAAAATAGGAGTGAGGAGTGAAAGCCATGCTGCAACATATATTCACTAGAGAGCCAAAGATTGTCTTATTTCTGGAACTCCCATGGGATGGCTGAGAATGAGCAAAAGAGAAAATAATGAGTTATATACTATAATTTCCAAGAAGGTAGGAAGGGACCATATCAATGTGGACCAATAAATCTAGCCACAGTTTGAGCCTAAAGCAGTCTATGGGTGGAGAAAAGGGCTGGAGTAGTTGCTTTCTGAGGTCAGTTTTCTCAGACATCTTTGATCCTTTTGTTCCACCACAAAGGTTTAACGGAACATCTCTACTGGAGAACTTAGATTAAGTACTGAATTTGAAAGAAAATCATGTTGAATGGAAAGAGGTAGACATAAGGGATGCTACTTACATGAGAGTGAAGATCAGCCAAGAAGGAGGTACAGAAGTACCTTCAATCCTCCATAACTGCTAGATTTCCATCAATGATCCTATTACATCCTTGTTGCTAAGTTTCTGTACTCAAAATCTATTTCAGGCATTCTATCCTCTCCCACAAATATCCTGTAGGAATTAGGTGAGGTTGGGTGTGGAGGTGAAGAAAGGAAGTCCACCTGAAACCCAAGATCTTCTTTGACTGACAGGTTAAGATAAGAACCAAAGACCAGATGAAGTAAACTAAAATACTAAAATGAGTCTGTAGTCTCATCACTCTGGAAATTCCTTCCATCAGTGTAAATTGTGACCCATCATTGCTTATCCAATGCATGTTATCTCAAAAATTTGTCAGGAAGGAATGCATCCAATGTGTTGGAGATCTTCAGTCTTTTCTGTTTTTGCAAATGTTCTAGTGGAACCTTTTGGATACCTGTCTCATGTGCCTTGCTCTTGCCACATGACCAACCAGCCCATATTGTTCTTTTTTAGAATTCCTCATTGCGTACATGGCATTGCTTCTTCATGCCTACCATGTATTTTTCCATTGTTCATGTTCTTCTCTAAGACAATTGCTGGTTCTTAGGAAACAGGGGAATTCTACATTTTGCTATCGTATTGCAAAAATGGTAAAATATTAATATGGAAAAATGGGTCTTGAGATTAGGAGGAAATTTTATAATTTGCAGAAAGTGTTATTTCTAAAAAGTAATCCAGTCCTTTTTCTTCTTTCAACTCAACTCTGAACCTCATTCATTGTCCATCCCAACTGTTTGGATAATATATATATTTACACTATTGGTGTTGAGTGCATATTTAAATCTGGGTAATAACCTTTCTTTAGGCACTTAGCCATTCCTGATTGGAAGCACAAGTCAAGTTCTCTTGAGTGATTACAGATGTCTTCCAGGAAGATTCCAGTGTCTGATGTGTTCAAAACATCAATCAGACAGACCTTGCCATCCACAGAGATCCTCCTCAGTCTAAGTATTTGAGGCCAGATATAAACTCAGAAAAATGAGTCTTCCTGATTACAGCCTGACATTCTATCTATTGTGCAAGCCTGCTGCCCACATATCTGGATATACAGTGACAAAAGTAAAGAGGGGCCAGGGAAACTGCTCCTTAAATTTGGAGAGTACAAGATAGACCTCTGGATGAACAACCGTATGGAGGAGATGAACATCTAAGAGAAGCATTCTCTAGGGGAGTGCCAGTAAATTTTTTAACAACCACCTCTCCAAATAAAGGCACAGCTGTTCATCTGATTAAGAATTTCCCCATTAATGGGGACTGATTGAATACTCAGTGTTCTATGAAGAGTGCCTACATATAAGAAAGAACCCTATTGGAAAATGAGGAGAGGGGCTAAATTTTTTTGATATTTGGTATAGTGAAATTAAATAATTTATTTTTTTAAAAATAGCCTTTTATTTTCAAAATACATGCAATATTCACTCTTGCAAATTTGTTTCAAATTTTTGTTCCAAATTTTTTCCCCCCTCCATCCCCTCCCCTAGAAGCAAATAATCCAATATTGTTTAACATAAACATGTGCAGAAAAAAATAATTTAAATGTAAGTAGTTACAAAACAAGTTTACATGATTATATTGGTATTGGTTTTAATTTTAAAGGATTCCCCTCCCCCCAGAGTTGTTAGCAATACTTTCTTGAACAGTATAGAGAAGTATAATACTGTATATAAAAAAAGAGTGCCAATTTGGGAATTCAAATGCTACAGGGAGAGTCTTGATTATAACTTCTACAATGTTTTTTTAGGCAAGTCACTTTCTACTCTATATATCAGTTTCCATATTTGTAAAATGGGAAATATCAATTTTTACATTCTGTATAAAACAGGATTGTTCTAAACAAAGGATTTCACAAGAATTCATGTAACACTAAAATTATCCTCTTGTAGGAAAAGATTCTATTTTGAGGGACTTGAGCTACTCTCCTCATAATGACAATAATACATATGTGCGTGTGTGTGTATGTGTGTGTGTGTGATTGTGTGTGTGGTTTTGGCTTTGGTTCGTAATCATTCTGGGGTAGCTATTCTAGAAACCATAAGGAATGAATAGCAGAGGTGTAAACTATATCATTATACTGCTATCTCTAGCAACTTCCTCTAACCCATAGTGCCCCCAGTTTTCCCCAAAGCTGCCCTGACATCCCTCTGAAGATGGGCAGCCTTATCTCGCCAGGGCTGGATGGACAAATGCCTGGGAGATCCTACCCAAGCAATGCCTTAATTTTGCTGCTTAGAACCTTTCTTGATAGCCTTAGGTCCCCAACCTTCACCTTTCTGGGTAATGAGGAAGATAATGCTGATGTAAAGGAAATCATCCAATAAAAACAAAATATATTATAAGTGATATTAGAAGACATACAAACATTCTATTCCCATGACACCTTAAAAATTACGGTCTTTTCTCTCAACAGTCTAGTAAAGTCAGGAGTGAATTTGTATTGTGTTTTGATTTGTTTTGGGAAGAAGAATGGCAAAGATCTTTGAGTTCCTTGCTATAGGGAGTTTCTAGTGAAGAAATGTCTTGCACCAATACAGATTGACAACTCTTCTGAAGTTAATAGTCCTAGACAATTACTAAGGGCATTGAATGAATAAGTGACTTGTCTAATGTCCCAGTATATCCATTCTGTCAGAGAAGGATTTAAATCCAGTCTTCCTAACTTTTTCCTAGGAGTCCTCCCTCTACTACCTCACACTGCCTTTCAACCCTGGGTTTATAGCCACCAATTTATAGATTAGAAAGAGGAAGAACTGAGCAGTTAAGGGAACTTGCTGAGATGATACACTTAAAGGTGGGTTTTCCCTAAGGTCTTCTGGCCTGAATACCAAGGTTTATTTGATCGTATCTATGTAAAGTCAACCAGAAAGAGAAGTTACTATGATTTGGGGCAATCAGAGAAAGCAGAAGAAAATGAAAGCCTTCTCTCGAGGAAGGCAAGTGATGGAGAGGTCTGAATGCACCAGGAACATTCAGGGGACAGTGGAAAGACTAGTAAGTCTGGAGCAGATTAGGGATCAAGCAGCCTCCTGGCTTTCTTCGAGCATCACATCTTATCCCTATATTTTGCATGAAATCTTCCCTCTGAGACTTCACAATTGATCCTGCAGTGTCTTAGGTTACATAGTTAGTATGTTATCTCCCACATTAGTTTATAATTTCTTTAAAAGTGTTTTTGCTTTTCTTTGTATCTTTATTGCTTAATATAATTCCTGACACAAAGTAAACATTTCTTGAATGCCGGTTAATTACTATTATAACTAGTGGCAAGAACAGTGGATTTAAGAAGGCCTAGGTCAAGTCTTGGCCCTGTCTAAGGAAATTAAGTCAGATTGTATGTGTGTGTGTGTGTGTGTGTGTGTGTGTACACTTTAAAAGGTCCAGTTGGATTCATTATTGTTCTGGATGGAAAAGAGACAATGTTGCAACAATGTGCAGACTTTAATGTTAGGATAATAATGCCATTTAATATTTATTATTTTAAACCTTACGAAGTCCTATCTCTCAACAAGCTTCTGAGGCAGATAAAACATGTGTTATTTTTGCTTTTGATTATCAATTGAATGAATTAATGTAGAAGAGATCTGATTCACAAGAAGTATATGTTTAACACATTTATAACATATATTGGATTGGGGCAGCTAGGTGGCACAGTGGGTAGAAAACCAGTCTTGAATTCAGGAGGACCCGAGTTCAAATCTGGTCTCAGACACTTAACACTTCCCAGCTGTGTGACCGTGGGCAAGTCACTTAACCCCAGCCTCAGGGGGGAAAAAAACAACAAAAAAACATATATTGGATTGCTTGCCATCTGCGGGAGGAGGTGGGGAGAGAGGGGAAAATTTGGAACACAAGGCTATGCAAGGATCAATGTTGAAAAATTATCTGTGCATATGCTTTGAAAATAAAAAGTTTTAATAAAAAAAGAAAGAAAAAAAGAAGAAATGTGTGGATTAAATCATGGCTATTCCCAAGGACTAAATCAAATGTAGGAGCTAAACTAGAAGATTTATCTCTATGGTCCCTTCCAAGTCTATGATTTTGAAGCTCTAGTCCTTTACCCTGAATGAACTCAAACTGTATCCCTGCTTGTGGAAAAAGAAAGAAGTGGGGCAGTTGTGCAAACTCATTTCAAGATCTCTGCCCATTTCACCAGTGGCCTATTAGTCAAGTCAAAGTCCTGTTACTTGAGGCCATTACAAGGGGGTTTGAGAGCTTGGGAGGGTGACTAAAGCATTTCTTTTTTTTTTTTTTAATCTATTTATCTTTTCTTTTTAGAGCTTTTTATTTACAAGATGCATGGGTAATTTTTCAGCATTGACCTTTGCAAAACCTTTTGTCCCAATTTTTCCCCCTCCTCTCCCCCAGATGGCAGGTTGACCAATACATGTTAAATATGTTAAAGTATATGTTAAATATAATATATATATATATACATATATATATATATACATGTCCATATAGTTATTTTGCTGCACAAGAAGAATCTGACTTTGAAATAATGTACAATTAACCTGAGAAGGAAATAAAAAATACAAGCGGACAAAAACAGAGGGATTGGTAATGCCATGTAGTGGTTCACACTCATTTTCCAGAGTTCTTTCTCTGGGTGTAACTGGTTCTATTAATTATTGAACAAATGGAACTGATTTGATTCATCTAATTGTTGAAGAGATGGCTAAAGCATTTCATAGAAGCTGCCATTCATAGTCACAATGGACATCTGGAACAGAAAAGCAATATATTATTGTCATCCTTGATGCCATCCATCCCTCCTTCTTTACCTTGTTCAGTATCCTATTCTACTGCCACCAGGACCATGTAGAATCCAGGCTTGTAAGTAAAGAGCACCTTGGCTTCCAGTCTTTCCTTCATCCAGTTTGAGGACCACTGCAGGGTCTATGTGCCTTTTGTAAACTATCACAAATTGCCTGCCGTCTTTAGAAGTGGGAGAGGGGAGGGAGAGAAGGTGTAGGAAACATTTGGAATTCAAAGTTTTATAAAAATGAATGCTAAAAATTTTCTTGACATATAACTGGGGAAAAAATACTATTTAAAAAGATAAACAGAATAAAACAAAAACAAAAAACAATGTTGCCTATTCATCCTTTCCCCTCTCACATCTTTGAAAAAATAAAGGACAATGGCTATGACATGCTGCTTATACTCAAAAGTTTTTTTTTTCAGTAAGTGGGTAAGGTTTGCTGTATATTTCTCCCTTTTTAATTGTTGTCTGTAAAAAGGGACAATAAAGGAATATAATTTGAAATGTAAATAATATCAAAATTTGTTAAGGTTTAGAGCTGTCCCCAAATGGAATGGGTTGCTCCAAAAGCTACTAAGTCCTAGAAAGTATCCCTTTGATCATTTGATTGGATTAGTATTAAAACTATAATTTGACAGTATCATCTTGTTTATAATGTTTGCATGGTCTAACCCTAAATATGAAATCTAGTTATTAAGGTTGCTTTTTTATTTATTTGGGGAGCACTTTCTTCTCTCCAAATTTTATATATTTTGTAGTTATATTAAATGGAATTGCCCTCCATCTTAGGGCCTCTTAGATTAATCATTAAAATGAAATTGCAAGACAAAAGTCAAGAAGATTGTCGATGGCTCAAGATGCAATGGATGAATTTTGCACCAATTGATAATTAATCAGTTTCTAAGAGATCTGCTAGTCCTTCCAGAAGACCCCAGAGACACTGATATAGTTAGATTTGTCCAAAGGAGAAATATTTTGGTAGTTATACAAATCAGATACAGCCATATTTATAGATAAATACCTATAGAGTTCAAAACATTTGCATAAGAATCACCTCATTACAAGAGACTGATCTTTCTCTCTTCCTAAAGGGATCTTTCTTTGAAGAGAATCTAGAACTCTATTATTTTCTCTCTAGACGATGGAAGCCACAAGACCGGATTCTCTCTTTTCTGAAGCTTTTGCCAACTCCACTCATCTCACAGGCATAGAATATTAAATGATCAGTATCTACCATATAAAGTTTTATATAAATGATCTTTGATAAGAGGGTTACAAAACCAACATTTTTATGCAATTAGAATACACAAGGAAAAGCTAATGAAAACAGTAATATTTGAAGAAGGAGAGATCAGTCTCAGATGAAAAGATCAGAGAAGACTTCATGAAGACATGACCATGTAGAATGGGAACAATGTCAGCAAGTGAATATGTGTGATGGGGAAAAATTATATCGTGTAGAGGGACAATATTGAATAAGTCCATGAGCAGCAAGAGGGCCAGGTCTTACTTGAGATCTATTCTCTGTTAGGACAAACTATTCAAACTATATGGGCTCACCATCTCCCTAACAATTTGGTAATATTCATATTATTATGTCAAATAGATATATTTGGTAAATTCAGGATAATCTTTTTTTTAATTTAATTTTTATTTTATTTTATAATTATAACTTTTTTTTTGACAGTACATATGCATGGGTAATTTTTTACAACATTATCCCTTGCACTTACTTCTATTCAGATTTTTTCCCTTCCTCCCCCAACCCCCTCCCCCAGATGGCAGGCAGTCTTATACATGTTAATTATATTACAGTATATTCTAGATACAATATGTGTGTAGAATCGAATTTCTTGTTGCACAGGAAGAATTGGATTCAGAAGGTAAAAATAACAGTTTACACTCATTTCCCAGTGTTCCTTTTCTGGATGTAGCTGATTCTGTCCATCATTAATCAAATGGAATTAGATTAGCTCTTCTCTATGTTGAAGATATCCACTTCCATCAGCATACATCCTCGTACAGTATCATTGTTGAAGTGTATAATGATCTTCTGGTTCTGCTCGTTTCACTTAGCATCAGTTGATATAAGTCTCTCCAAGCCTCTCTGTATTTCTCCTGTTGGTCATTTCTTACAGAACAATAATATTCCATAACCTCCATATACCATAATTTACCCAACCATTCTCCAATTGATGGACATCCATTCATTTTCCAGTTTCTAGCCACTATGAAAAGGGCTGCCACAAACATTTTGGCACATACAGGTCCCTTTCCCTTCTTTAGTATTTCCTTGGGATATAAGCCCAGTAGTAGTATGGCTGGGTCAAAGGGTATGCACATTTTGATAACTTTTTGGGCATAATTCCAGATTGCTCTCCAGAATGGTTGGATTCTTTCACAACTCCACCAACAATGCATCAGTGTCCCAGTTTTCCCATATCCCCTCCAACATTCATCGTTATTTGTTCCTGTCATCTTAGCCAATCTGACAGGTGTGTAATGATATCTCAGAGTTGCCTTAATTTGCATTTCTCTGATCAATAGTGATTTGGAACACTCTTTCATATGAGTGGAAATAGTTTTAATTTCATCATCTGAAAATTGTCTGTTCATATCCTTTGACCATTTATCAATTGGAGAATGGCTTGATTTCTTATAAATAAAAGTCAATTCTCTGTATATTTTGGAGATGAGGCCTTTATCAGAATCTTTAACTGTAAAAATGTTTTCCCAATTTGTTACTTCCCTTCTAATCTTATTTGCATTAGTTTTGTTTGTGCAGAAACTTTTTAATTTGGTGTAATCAAAATGTTCTATTTTGTGATCAATAATGCTCTCTAGTTCTCCCTTGGACACAAACTCCTTCCTCCTCCACAAGTCTGAGAGGTAAACCATCCCATGTTCCTCCAATTTATTTATGATTTCGTTCTTTATGCCTAAATCTTGGACCCATTTTGATCTAATCTTAGTATGTGGTGTTAAATGTGGGTCCATGCCTAGTTTCTGCCATACTAATTTCCAGTTTTCCCAGCAGTTTTTGTCAAATAATGAATTCTTATCCCAAAATTTGGGGTCTTTGGGTTTGTCAAAGATTAGATTGCTATTTTTATTCACTATCTTGCCCTGTGAACCTAACCTATGCCATTGATCAACTAGTCTATTTCTTAGCCAATACCAAATGGTTTTGGTGACTGTTGCTTTATAATATAGCTTTAAATCAGGTACACTTAGACCACCTTCCTCTGACTTTTTTTTCATTACTTCCCTTGCAATTCTCGACCTTTTGTTGTTCCATATGAATTCTGTTGTTATTTTTTCTAGGTTATTAAAATAATTTCTGGGGAGTCTGATTGGTATAGCACTAAATAAATAGATTAGTTTGGGGAGTATTGTCATCTTAATTATATTCGCTCGGCCTATCCAAGAGCACTGAATGTCTTTCCAATTATTTAAATCTGACTTTATTTTTGTGGCAAGTGTTTTGTAATTTTGCTCATATAATACCTGACTCTCTTTTGGTAGATATATTCCCAAATATTTTATACTATCGACCATTATTTTGAATGGAATTTCTCTTTGTATCTCTTGCTGTTGGATTGTGTTGTTAATGTATAAAAATGCTGAGGATTTATGTGGATTTATTTTGTATCCTGCAACTTTGCTAAAATTCTGAATTATTTCTAATAGCTTTTTAGCAGAGTCTTTGGGGTTCTCTAAGTATACCATCATGTCATCTGCGAAAAGTGATAATTTGATTTCCTCATTTCCTACTCTAATTCCTTGAATCTCTTTCTCGGCTCTTATTGCCGAGGCTAGAGTTTCTAGTACTATATTGAAAAGTAATGGTGATAGTGGAAATTCAGGATAATCTTGATGGAGAATGCATGGTACAGGATCAAGTCATTATACTATACAATGAATCAAAGACATACCTGAGGTAAATACATTAGTATGACAATTTCTTTTTTGTATTGTTAAATATCACAACTCTTTACAATTCTGTTGATGTTTATGAGCTTTCACAACTATGCTATTTATAATTCTGTGTTGATAAGCATTTTGATATTAACAGTTAATGTAGATATGGAAATGCCCTGGAAGCTATTAATTTTATAACATTAATTTGAAAGATATATAAATGCTGATACTCAGATTAATAAATGAAGACTGCAAAACATATCTTTTCCCTGGCCTTGGGTATTCATTCACACTCTCAGTATTTGGTAGAGCTGGACTCCAGCACTACTGCAGTCACAGAACATGGCCTATGCAAATAGGTGGAGGGGATAGAGCAAGGGATGGAATGGGAGAACAGTGAATAGCCCAATTTGTCTAGAAAATGTGAAGAGGAGGATGGAGAAAACAAGCCTGGAAGTATCTCATGCTCCTCTTCCTTCATATTAAGGCCAGGGTATCCCCTCTAGCTTCTCTTCCCTTGGATATCTTTCAGGATCCCCCTCAGCCTTTGCCCTAAAACCCTGGTGGAAGGTGACAAGCTAACAAATAATTCTCTTTTAGACAGAGAAGTAGTGACAGTAATCTGGATTTTCTGAGGAGAAAAGAAATAGGGTCTGTGGTGATCTAGAACCTGAATCTGTACTGCTCTGGGGGAAAAGTCAGGCTTAGAAGTTCTCTAAAGATGTTTGGGGCATCCCACATAAGAGCTCTGTTGGAAATTCTCATCTCTGGCCACACTGGCAGGTGGACAGCACCAAAGGTAGGCCAGAGTAATGAAATGAGTGCTGGTTTTGAAGGCAGATGAGAGTGATGGTCTTGACTCTGATATTTACTGGATGTTTGACTTTGGCCAAGTCACTTGCTGACTCTGAGTTTCAAGTACTTCATGGATATAATGGAATCTATCTCCCAGAGTTGTGAAGATCCATTGAGATAAGGCTTTTAAATCAATTAATAAACTTTAAAGTGCTATGAAAAGCTATTATTTCTGGATATAAAGACAAGAAGAGCACTGGATAATCAGGAAGAAGGAGAAAAGAGTATTGACCACAATGGTCCAGTTGATTTTCTGTGTCCTAGGAAGTAAGATGATTATAGAATGTTACTTGAAGGGATGTCAGAGGCAGTATAGTTCAATCTTTCACTTAATACAGGGTCATATTTGCCCATAACATTTTTTCCTTTCTTTTAAAACAACTTTTTATTTTTCAAAACACATGTAAAGATAGTTTTCAACATATACCCTTACAAAACCTTGTGTTCCCAATTTTTCTTCTTCCCTCTTTCCCTCCCTCCTCCCTTAGATAGCAAATAATCCAATATAGGTTGCATATGGGCAATTCATCTAAGCCTATTTCCACATTTTATCATGCTGCACAATAAAAATCAGATAAAAGATGAAAAAAATGACAAGAAAAAAAACAACAAAACAAACAACAAAAAAGGTGAAAATACTATGCTGCGCCCCACATTCAGTCACCATAGTCCTCTCTCTGGATGCAGATGGCTCTCTCCATCACAAGTCTTTTGGAATTCTGCCCATATTATTTTTGACAAGTAGTTATTCAATTCAACAAAAACTTATTAAGCATCTACAAAATATTGTTCTAGTTATAGAAAAATAAGAGAAAATCAAGGAATCTGAAGCAAAAATAAGAGAAAGACACAGATGCTTTCACTCCCATATGATATGATAATCACATAGGGGAAGTCTGAGTGTGAGAAGACACATAAAGAAGGAATATCTTCCAGTTATTTTGAATATGTGGGATACAAGGTGGGAACCATCTATTTGAAGGACAAAATGATCATGACTTGGAGGCTGTGATAGGATTGAAATCAAAAGGAGGAATCTTAGGTAGAAGGAAAATGCAGCTGGGGGTAGGTTGAATTGAGATGAAAAAAAGAGTCTATTCCAGGCGCAATTGTGCTCCATTGTCTGAAATAACATGGGATCCAGACCTCCATACACTATGAGAATGTGGTAATGGGGTGGGTGTGTAGCCTGTAGAGAGGGGCCGTAGGAGCTTAAGCCCAGGGTCACGACTTCTAGAACAAAGGGACCCTCATGGGGGATGATGGCAACCTGAGCCAAGTTAAGAAAGGAGTGCCAAGCCGGAGGACTCCACATGGACTGATCATATCTCTGAAACTCCATGCCCTGGAAAAAGCCCCTACTACTCTGGTCTAATTGCTGCTCTGTATGGGCTATTTTACCAGGCTATCATTGCCCATATATTCACAGGCATTCATTCTCTTGATACTGCTGAAGAAAAAACAGTAGCTAGTGAGACTCTCTATAGATTGGAGAGTCAAAAATTGAAATTTTTGCTGACTGTGTGCCTGATTGTGTGTCTAGTCTAGAACATAACAAGGGAGTCTCTAATTCAGAGAAGTGATAAAAAGTAAATAGTAAGATAAGTGAATGTTTGCCACCTTAGTCTGTGTGTGAAGCCCTCTCAGTCTGAGAACTGGCCCAGTGTAATATTGCTTTGGGAGAACAAAGATAAGAGATCTAAGTGTGATTTATTCATAGTAAAGTATTTTCTTATTCAGAGGGACAAGTTTTCCTTCCATCTTTCCTCATATACATTGATGGAGTTCAAAGGAACTACTGGATTGTATCATCTAATATAGACTGGATCTAAGTGGATAGTTCATACTCAGGGGAATGGAATAAACATTCACTCTGCCCAGTCAGTTGCCTGAGGTGGTCAAATTTTACCTCCTAATCTGTCCACATTGCCTTTCCCATCCAATCCTTCTTTTCCATTCCTATAAATATTAGCCTTGAATCTCACTACCTTTCGTCTATTGCAATAGTCTCCTCACTAATCCCTCTGGCTCCAATCCCTTCCTTCTTTACTCCATCTTCCACACAGCTACCAAAATGATCTTGCTAATAAAAAAAAAATATGATCCTCTTACTTCCCTGTTTAACAAGAACAAGGGACCCCCTGTTCTTTCTAGGATAAATTACAAAATTCTGGGGAAGGTTTGACATGAAAGACTCTCATTAGCCCAGCCTACCTACATCACCTTACAAACTCTACCCCTTAATATTTTAAATATTTTCAGTCAAACTAGTTTCTAACTGCTCCATAGTTTTTTCTTGATCTTCCCAAAGAGTTTCCAATGTCTAGAATGCACCTTTTCTCATGTCTCTTCCTCCAAGGCCCAGCTCACATGTCACTTCTTCCATGAAGACATTTCAGGTCTATTGACCTTCCCCCAGTCCTCAGCTTCTATACAGACCTAACCAGAAAGTGATCTTTCTCTTAGATTTCTTAGAGCACTTTACCTAGATGCTGCTTTGTTCCCACACATTTCCACCTTACATTCTATACTTACATCTCTGCTCTCACTGCCACCCTCCCTAGGTTACAAGCTCCTTGAGGGGAAAGACTGTGGATGGTTTTTTTCATCTTTTTGTATACACTGTCTTAGATTGTCTAAGAGTACATGATTAGTATTATTTCAATATGCAGCCAAAAATAAACTGAATGAAGGAGGAAGTCTGAACAAACAAGGAGGCAAAGAGTAAAATTGGAGTTTATTCATTTGAAGAGGCCAAGGCAGAGTATAGGCCTTAACCTGAGACTCAGTCTTATGTAGGAGTCTCACCTCTTAGGAAAAAAAATCTCTAATTGTGCTCTTGATTCTGTCCCTGATTCTCATACCCACATTCTTCAATCTATTCCAAAGCCTTCTGAGAATTCCAATTCTCTTGATCCTTTCAGGCTGCAGAGGGAAGAAAACAGAGCTCCTTAGTCTAGGGCCTCTGGGAGGTAGGTTGAACAGAGAAAAAAACCATCTCCCTCCTCTCTCACCCCCTGTAATATAATGACTTAAAATGTAGTAACTTAGAGATTCATGGAATTGGGAGGGACTTTAGCAGTCACATTATGTAATGTCCCCATTAGAAGTAGGAACACACTTAGATCATCATCCAAAGAGCAGATGACAGACCCAGGACTGAAGCCCCGATTTTCAGCCCTGCAATTCTAAATCCAGTGCTCCACTTAGCACAGAAAGCTAAGACCTCAGCAATTTCTTCTTCATGCTCATTTGGAAAAAGGTAAATAGTCTTCCAAGAATACCCTCCTCCCATTCTGGGCTCAGAAAGATGTAGAGGAAAACAAGAAATTCTTCCCCCACCAGTTAAAAGCTTCTGTCTCCTAGGAACATCCTGGGACCAAGTTATATTGACTATGCACTTGATCAGGGACATCTCAGGTTCTAGAGCTAGTTTTAGATAAGGTGAATGGGGGAGAGAAATTCTCCCCTCTTATATCTACAACTCCTCTTAGAACCTAGAAGGAGAAAATGAGACTGGCTATGCTAGGCTAAGGTTGGAAGGAATAAAGTTGATCCCACTCAGATCTCTCCCAGCAGCCTCCAGTGGACAAGGCTTTATAAATTCCTAGTGAAGCCTGGAGGTTTGTACTCATCCCCGTATTTGCCACTGAGGATCCATAACTTACCCCATCACAAGAAATATCAACAGAGGGCTCGGCAGAATCCAGAGCAATGGTTCCAACGCATTCTTTCACCAGCTGTGGAGGGGTTGCAGAGGCATTTCAGGACTGGGAGTCTGTAATCTTTACCCCTGACATGCCAGAGCTGACAGCAAGCTCAAGCTTTGCCCCAACCCAGCCAACCAGGAAGATTTTTCTGTAGCTCTTCTTGGGAAACTCACTTTCCTCAGGGCAGCAGGAAAGCAGAGCTCAGCATCCTCCCCCCTCCTCCAAGAGGGCAATATCCCCAGAAAGAGACTCATTGAGTCCGGCTCTCTCCCCAAAGCAGGACACTCTCACCCCATTTTCCTGGAAGTCACATTCATCTGGATTGCGATTTTCAGTATTAGGGCATACAGTCTCAGTGATGGTAAAACTCAGAGGTCGAGGAGCAGCAGGATCATTGTTCTGGGAAGGAAGAAAGAACAGTCTTTTAGACCCAGGTTTCAGCTGAGCCCCTGGGGAGCCTGGAGCAAGCTATTTATTGCTGGAAAGGATTTTAGACACCATCACGTCTAACCCTCTCAATTTCTAGAGGAAATCCCCCAAGGATTTGTCAGCAGCTTCAGAACTGGAGGCTTGCAGAACCAGAGTTTCCTGAATGACTTCAAGTTCCCCCACCCCCACTCCCAGTGCTCAGCTTCCACAATCCCCCTCCTCAGTGGACATTCTCTGTCTGGTTAGAAAACAACTCTAAAAAAGGAAAAAAAAATCAACACATTTAAACATTATCAGGATCATATGAAAGTTGTAGTAGTGACAAGTGATTTGGAGCTTGAAGACCTAGATTTTATTTGTATTCTAGGTGCTTAGCATTGTTCCTTGGACATAGCAAAATATTCAATCAATAAACACTAATAAAGCACCCATTATGTACCAGGCACTAATGGGGATCCAAAAAAGCCAAGAGACATTCCCTGCCTTCAAAGAGCTTACAATCTAAAGTAGAAGAACAAAATGCAATCATGATTGAGGATTACTGAGGAGGAGCTTGGCCTCTGATTTAAGGTAAGAATGGTATTGGAAAGTCAGGGGGATTGATAAGAGAATCAAGGCCAAGGGAGTGTTCACAAGGAAACTTTGGGATAGTTTAAGCATGCATTATCATTCCTATTTCATAGATGAGAGAAATGAATCTCAGAGAGGTTAGAATCATGGCTCAGAGTTGGGAAAAAAAGTGTCGGAACTGGAAGGCAAACTCAGATATTCTGGATCCAAAAGTAATAATTGCAAATATTATTATTATTGTGTCATTATCTGTCAGGCACTATGGTAAATGTTTTACAATTATTACTTCATTTGATGCTCATAGTAACTCTTAGAGGTAGGTACTATTATTATTCCCACAAGATAGTTGGCACAACTCAGGCAAACAGAGGTTAAAGGATTTCCCCAGTCACACAGCAAGTAAGAATCTGAGAGCAGATGTGAACTAGGTATGGGGTAGCACTGACCCTGAAAGTCAGTGCTACCCCATATGCCACCTGGCTGCCCTCCCCTTTCCACCATGTCACAATGGCTTCCAGGGAGGAGGACAAAGTTCCCAAGAGTGGAGAGTTCATATGAGGGATCTGGAAAGATGGAGCCCTCCCCCATCATTCCAGTGCTACTCACTTCCCTAGGTGCCAGATTCAGGATGGAGAGTCGAAAGAGGTTTTCAGACCCAGAATTCCTATTGTATTCACTGATGAATCTATTCACCAACTCCTCATATCTTGAGTCCTGAGCAGATGCAAGTGGAGTCAGGCTGAGCAGCCCCAGCACCAATAGGGTTATCTGCATGTTTGAAACCCTCTGCATCTTCATCCTCTTGGCACTCGATGATGTGGGCAGACAGAAACTATCATTTATATACTGGCTCTGACCCGACTTTACACAAGGGCAATGAATACCTCCATCCATTGGGTACCAACATTTCTCTGAGGTCTGTGGTTTCCTCCATTCTTTTGTCACTCGTCTCCTCATCCCCAGGGCTAGAGGATCCTTCCTTCAGTTTCTTCATGGACCCCTGAAGTTAACCAAAAGGAAGTGTTGGGTGAAGAAAGGAAGTACAGAAAAAAGTAGAGAGGGAGGAAGACAGAAAGATTAGGCAGGTGAAAGGATGTGAAGAAATAAATGATTTCTCCATCTCTCTCTGTCTTACAAAGGTCTGGAGGGGCTGTGGATGGGTTGGTGGTCCAATGCCTTTCCAATTACTCAAGGAACTTTGCAATAGGGAAAGGATTGTTTAAATTATCCTCTGTAGCTTCCTCTGTTCCTCCCCAAAATGCTCAGCTTCAATTCTCCAAAAGCAGAGGGTCCAAGGCCAACCAGAAATTTCTCATACCCTATATGATTCCTCATTCTTCTTGATAAAGTCTTCCCAGCTAGAAATCTGTCTCCCTCTCATTCAACTCAACAAATTTGTATGCTTATCCATAAGCCCTATGGTCTGAACATATCTCAGAATATCACAAGCCATATAGTAGGTCTTCTTCAGCCAGAAGAGGTAATCTCTTGTAGAGGATCCAGGAGGTAAAAATCCATTCCAAATCTTGAATCTTAGAGTAACTTGCCTCACCAACCTCCCTTTTCTTATGAAATAGCAGAGACATATTTATTAATATAATGATTAGAAATCAAGTCACTAAAGCAAAATATAAAAGTACTATAAAATGGATCAAAAGCTTACCTTACCTTACTTTACTCAAAGATCCTGTCCTGACCTTAGGATAGGAAAAAATAGCTCACAATAGGGATAAAAGCATTTGGGAGAAAGGTATTTGAGAAGTTGATATGCTAAGTTTACTTTGATGTGTATTCCAATTATTTAGAGCTCTGTTCAAGTAACCAAGATAAAGCCTTAATCATTTACATCTCACTAGATTATGTTTCCTAGAAAAAAGAATTTGAGCATCAAATAGTGTATTTTGTATCATGCCTATAAGCATTGGAAGTATATATATATTTGTATCTCTCATCAATATCATTTGAAGAGTTCATATTAAATTCTTTCCACCTAGCTCTTGTATTTCACACCCTTAATTCACTACTGGAGCTGATCTCTAACAATCTTTTAAGCACAGCCCTGAAGAGGATAAGAAAAAGAGACAATCCCTGTCATGGGGGACTCCTGCCTTGCAGATATAGGGACCTAGAGGTTGCAATTAAATTTGAAGGACAAACTGAACTTGGCATAGCAATAAATAGACAGTCAGCAATTCCATTACTAACAATTGCTCAATTTGGAGGGTAGTGGAGGGGAGGATTCGGTAAAGTCCTGATGGAGAAAGTGGTACTTTAAGGGAACTAGAGAGAAATTCTAAAATCTAGATCTGAGGAGAAGGCATTCCAAACATAGAGATTGCCCCTCTTCCCAAAGGTACAATGGTGGGAGATGATCTGTCTCATTTAGAGAACAGTAAGGAACCTCATTTAGCAGAAACAGATGATGGGAAGGGCAGTTTAATGAAATCAGAACAGAAAACTAGGTTGGAGTCAGACTGTAAAAGGCTTTAAATATCAAACACAAGTGTTTGTATTTCATCCTAGAGGCAATAGGCAAACTGGGCAGTGACTTAGGTTTTAGGTCAGACTTAGGTTTTAGGAATATCAATTCGTCATTGATCAACAGTATAAATTGAGAGAGAGAGAGACACTGAATAGTGGAGTCCCAATTAGGAGGCTGCTGTTAACAATCCAGTTAAGAATGGCAAAGAGAAAGATAGAATTGGGAGAGTACTCCCATGAAGTTTCAGGAGATGGCCTATGCAGATGCATGGAAGTCATATTTGGTGTATGAATGTTCAGTATTGCTTCTTTAGTTCTAGTCCCTTTTATTACATAGAGCTGAGATAAGATTCAAATTAGGTAATGTATGCTTTGTAAGTAATAGTAAAACAATAAAAGGTATGCAAATATGAAAAAATGCAGTTCTCCCATTATTGCTTTTAATTAAATTTATTTTAAACATAACTTTGAGATCACAATTGCTATTCTATCAGGAAAGGACAGGATGTGATGGAGGAACAGTTAGTAGTTCAGTTCATCTGAAATGAAAAATCCATCACTTCCCAGAAACTGCATTCCACCAACTTATTTTTCTTTATAACAAGAGAAGTACAAGTCAGTAAAACAAAACAAAAATTGGCTGTTTCTAAAAATGAGTGCCTCATTCTGCCCCATTAGTCTAAAAACTCTTACACAAGAAGGAAAGAAAGGAAATATTTATTAAGCTCCTACTGTATGTTAGAAAGATAGGGAATCAAATATACCCAATGGAGATCAAAGGGCTAAAAGAAAGACCTTCTATTCAATATTTACAAAAGCATTTTTAATAGCATTAAAGAACCACAAGGTAAGCAGGTGTCTATTGATGGGAGAATCAATATTCTAATTGAAGCAGTTCCAGTTGTAGAGAATTGAGGTGTGAGACTTCCCTCTGCTTGATACAGGTTCAATATGAAAGCATTCACAAACCCAAAATCTGAATGTAGCAAGAAAAGGGATTTTTAGTGGCACTGAGAAGCCAGCTTTGCTAAGGAAGACAGACTTCTTAGTGGCAAAGGTGCCTGTTAGGGAAATAAAGATTATCACTGAGAAGAGAATGTCTTCACAGTGGGTAAGAGTCCTGGCAGGCAGTTGTGCCAAAAAGAGAGGTTCCTTGCTATGGCATAATCCTGCTTCGGACTTCTGCAGAGATTTGGAGTTCAAAATTGTATTTTTAGAAGAAGTCAGAGGCTGGGGCTTCTATTCAATGCCCTCAGGCCTAGATTTCCAGTTGAAAAGAAAGTACTTATCTTGGAGTTTCAAGCCACTCAATAGGAATATCAGGCTCAGATCTCCAATTGAATGAGATTACTTAAGTTCGAGCTACTGGGAGTGGTCCTGGGCTAATCTTCAACTCAATAGAGGGTGCAGCTCTTCCCTGCCAACATTTCCAATAGAATGAAACAGAAATGAAGCCCTGAAGGGTGGATCTCTGTCAGAGGAAAGTTTCCGAGTTCACCCTCAAAAGGGACACAATTTGCATCCTAATGATTGAAGAAACCATGATATGATTATAGTAGAATATTATAGTTCTGTTAGAAATGACAAATATGGACATTTAGAGAAACTTAGTGGAACATAAAGAGTGAATTTGCCCAAACCAGAACTACCATTCCCATGATAAGTGCTATCATGAAAAAGAAAGCAACACTGAACAACTTGGGTCATCTACCCAATGCAGTGACTTATTCTACCTTAGGAGGATTTGCTAGTGAAGTATGATTCTAGACTTGAGGCAGCCTGGTGATACAATGGAGAGAGTGCTGAGTCTTCAGTCAGACTAGATCTCAGTTCAAATCTGATCTCAGACACTTAATAGTCTGGTCATTTTGGGGCAAGTCAGTAATTCTCTGTTTGCCTTAATGTCTTCATACTGCAAAATCAAGGGAATAATAGTTCCTATCTCATATTTTTTTATTGTGAGGATCAATTATGATAATATTAATAAAGCACTTGACACATATTGGGGTTTATTAAATGTTTATTTCCTTGCCCTTTTGGCAGAAAACTTTTGGATTAATGGGATAGAAAGAGGAAAATATTTCTAGAGCCACATTCAATTGGGTGATTTCTTTTCCTTGACTCTATTTCATTTCTAACAAATGACAATGTGGGGGAGAATTTTTGTGAACTAAAATGGATATTTTTAAAGTGTCAATTAAATTTTTTTAAAAAATCAAATGATAAAAAATATTCTCTTCACTTTTTATTGCATGATATCATAACATTTACTAGTTGGTTTCTCTCTCTTTTAGCTCCCTTTCTATCTTTGCAGCTTTTGCTCCAGTTTCTTTAACCCTTAGTTACAGGGTTAGGGACAGTAACTCAGAGATGAGAGAGTTAAAACAGACTTGAGAGGACATTGAGACTCTCCTCATTTTACATATGAGGAAACTGAAATAAAAAGATGCTAAATGACTTCTCATCTAGCTAATCAGTATGAGACAGAATTTTGAACTCAGTTCCTTTTGATTTCCAGGGCAGAGCTCTTTATGAAAATAATACAAAGTGTGAAAGGAACAATTCTCTCACCCCAACCTCAATTAAATTGGGCTTGTTTACCTTAAAAGTTTTTGGATCTCTTCTTGGCACCTCCTTGATTCAGGGAAGTAAGAGCTGAGGCAGCTGACAACATTTCCCGGTCACCTGAGACAATAGAGATGGTTTCAGCCTAAACTTTGTTTGGCTTTTGGACCATGATGGGCAATTGGAGATAGATGTTTGTATACCATTCAATGCTGAATATCATTCTGGTATCAAACCTTTAATTTCTAGGGCACTGATTGAGTCAGGCCTAGAAGAAAAACACAAAAATCCAAAATCCAAAACTAAAAGAAGAGACAAACTCTAACTATCTAAGAATGATCAGTGATGATGAATCCTTTTGGAAAATGAGGTGATATTTGGTATTTTGATATTAATTTATTTAAATGTAAATATTTACTAAGCAAGTTTACCTAGTTATATTGATGTTAGGTATTAATTTTTAATTTCATGTAATTATCCAGATTTATTATCAATTATTTCTTGAATAGCACAGAGAAGTATAATGTGTTTTAGGAAAGTATGAAAGTTTGGGATCCAAAGACAGGAGAGAGAGTACTGGCTATGACACTTACAATGTCACTTAAGGGAAGTTACTTTCCCTCTTGGGCTCCGTTTCCATATCTGTAAAATGAGAGACAGCAATTTTTCTTATCTCTACAACCCAGAGTTATTGTGAACAAAGAGCTTCACAAACCTTAGTGTGATGTCGAAATTGTCATCTGGGTGGAAAAAATTATATTATGATGGACTTGACCTGCTCTTCTAATAAGGACAGTCTTGTTTCTGCCTTTACTCATAGTGAAGAGTATCTATCCTTGAAGCCATAAGGAGTAGATATCAAGGTTCATTATACTATTATCTCAGGCATCTTCTTTTATCCCATAATACCCTCAGTTCTGCCCAAAGTTGGGCTTCATCTCCCTGAAGATGGGTAACCTTGTCTTTCTCTAGGGGTGGCTGCCTTGCCAAATGCCTAAGAGATTGTATCCCAACAATTATTTTTCCTGCTAATTAGTAGGGTCTCTTTCTTGGTTTATCAACTTAGGTCCCCAAGCTTCATCGTTCTGGGTACTGAGGGAGATAGTGTTGACATAAATGAAATCATCCAATAAAAATAAAATATAATGTATGTGGTATCATAGGAAATATCAACATCCTATTCCTAAGGCACCTTAAAAACCATAAAGTCTTTTCTCATAATAGTCTGTAAAATTTAGGAGTGATTTTATGTTATGTTTTGATTTGTTGGTGGGGGAGAGAATGGTAAATAATCTGTGATTTCTTTGATAATTTTCTGGTGAAGAAATTCCCTTAAAAAAAGAAAATTCCTTGGGGATTGAAAGAATCAGTGACTTGTCCAATGTCCCAATACATACGGTATGTCGGAGATGGATTTAAATTCAGTCTTCCTAATTCTTTCTTGGAGTCTTCTATCTATGATATATATATATATATATATATATATATATATATATATATATATATATATATATATAAAACACTGGCTATATAACTTCAAATTTATAGATAAGAGGGGCAGCTAGGTGGTGCAGTGGATAGAGCACCAGCCTTGAATTCAGGAGGCCCGAGTTCAAATGTGGTCTCAGACACTTAACACTTCCTAGCTGTGTGACCCTGGGCAAGTCACTTAACCCCAGCCTCAGGGGGGGGGGAAATTTATAGATAAGAAAGAGAAAGAATTGCACAGTTAAGGGGACTTGCTGATGTCACACTAAGAGATGGGTTTTCGCTAAATACTAAGGCTTTTTGGCTGTACCTGTGTAAAGCCAGGTGGAAGGAGAGGACACTGTGACAATGCAAAAGGTTTCAAGGACTTGGAAGGGTGGCTAAAGCATTTCATAGGAGTTACCAATGTGAACTGCAATGGAAATTTAGAACAGAAAAGCAACATTATTATGTCATCCTTAATCCCATCCATCCCTGCTTCTTTACCATGCTCAATGCCCTGTTCTACTGCCACCAGGGCCCTGTGGCATACAGTCTAGGCCTGTAATTATAGAGTAATTTGGCTCCTACACTATAGTTCATCTATCCTGCCACTTCAAGCTTAACGGATTTGGGAACTCAGAAAATTTACAAGTTTCACAAGTCGGCTTTTTCCTCTATCACAAAGGGAGAATCCTGCCTTTCAGGGCTCAATATCTCTTCAGTTCCATTCATTTAATTAGAAGATAGTGTTTGTGAATGAAATCGAGATTTTTGGATCACAGCTAAAAATAGAGGAATAAAAGGGATGAAATACATGTAGCAAAGAGTGACAAGTCTCTATGTATCTTCTATGAACTATATCAAATTGTCTACCCCCTTCAGGAGGGAAACAATTTGGAAAGCAAAATCTTTTAAAAATGAAAGCAAAAAAAATTTCTTGACATGTTATTGATGAAAAAATACAATACCCTTTTCAAGAAGAAAAGAAAAGAAAAAACACAAAAGAACTACGTGTACTTATTCACTTTTGCCCTTCACTTTTTTCCAGAAGAGAAGGAATATGACTATGACATGATGTTTATAATGTCAGATTTTTTTCCAATGACTGCGTTTTTTTTAATTAAAACTTTTTAATTTTCAAAACACATATGTGGACAATTTTTCAACGTAAACTCTTGCAAAATCATGTGTCTCAATTTCCCCCTTTCGTCTACCCGCTCCCCAGATGTCAAGTAATCTAATATATATTAAACATGGTTAAAAAATATATGTTAAATCAAATATATGAACACATATTTATGCAATTATCTTGTTGCACAAGAAAAAATGGGAGTAGATGGCTCTTTTTGTCACAAGATCATTGGTACTGGCCTGGATCATCTCATTTTTGAAAAGGGGCACATTCTTCAGAATTGATCATCATATAATCTTGTTGTTGCTGTGTACAATGATCTCCTGGTTGTGCTCACTTCGCTTAGCATCAGTTCAAGTAAGTCTTTCCAGACCTCTCTGAAATTAGCCTGCTGATTATTTCTTATAGAACAATAATATTCCATAACATTCATATACCATAACTTATTCAGCCATTCTACAACTGATGGACATCCACTCATTTTCCAGTTACTTGTCACTACAATAGAGCTGCCACAAACATTTTTGCACATGTGGGTCCCTTTCAACTAGGTTACTTTTGCTTAACATCCTCCCTTTTTATTTTTGGATCCAACTACTGGTTTTTTGGAAGGTTCACAATAGACAAATATATTGTATAATATAGATGATATAAAATAAACATATCAAAATTTTACTCAAAAGCTAACAAAACCTATCTTCTGAGAAGCAAGATAAGGAGTGAGAGAATATATATGTCTGAAGTCTTACAAATAGAAACAAATTGAGAAGTAAGGTAGGGGATATAATTTATCCACTGTACTAGGTACCATAAGCTATGTTTGGCTATGGGAGGGCACCTGTTCCCTATATTTATTTATTTATATTCTGTTCAACCAAGAGAACATAAGCTCCTTGAAAGTCCTTGAACAGTTTGTTGACAATTTCATTTTTGCCTCCTGTCCACAATAAGAACCTCAGTGTACTGTTTCCATACATGTTTGCTAAAATGAATTCATGTAATCATATCTCACAGTTGGAAGAGAGCTCAGAATTCAGAGACCACTGAATCCAACCAATATGTCAATATGTCTATCTCACCCCCTATAAGGTCCATCTAACCTTTACTTAAAGACCTTCATGGAGCACCTCTAGAGAACACCCAAGCCTTTGCCCAGTCTTGCTATCATTAGCTTTGAACATCCTGTACATTGCCATCTATTTCTGCAATCCTCTAAGGACCTCCTGAAAGGTGACTCCCATCCAGTATTGCCTGTTTCTCACAATACACAAGCACCAAGGAGACAGACATTGTTGTCCTGTGTCCAAGCAACATTTTTTCATCCTCTAAATTCCACACATTGCCTCCTTGTCACAAACTAAGTCAAGGCACTTGGAGCTTTTTGGCTAAGAAAATAATCTGAAAATGCTCTTGAATTGACATCCCCTGTAGAGAAGATGTGCAATGGAAATTTGGCAGATACCTAGACTACATAACATGAAATCATGTCCCCTGTGGAAGAGTCTTTGGAAAGACAGCAGAACTGGTTCAGACATGGACATTCTGCATTGAGCTACTAAGATTTGGGGAGAAGATTTTCTCCATTGACTCTTTAGTGGGAACACTTCTGGGTTTTTTAAAATTGTGAATTGTACACAATTGGGATTTTTCTTGGTTCCCCATTGAAAGAGAAGTCTATCCTTCCCTTCCCTTTACCCTTCCCTCTTAGATCATGTGGCCCCTAGAAATTCTCCAAAGGCTTTAGATTTTTCCTTTATCCTTTTCCATTCAAGGTGGACAGAGTGAAGTCCTAAACTTGAATGCTGGGCAGGACATGGACTTCAGGAAATCCAAAAAATCTAGGGTGGGAAGTGCAGCCAATTCAGCAGGACTATACACCTGGACTTGGTAAGATTCATGTTCTATAGGAACAGAACAACTGTGAACTTCATTTCCCTTTCCAGATACTGAGCTGGTTTGTACTCTAAAGTATTGAGTAGAATGTCTGAATGTTTCCCTTTGCTCCATCTTTAAAGTAAATATCTCTGTGTGATAGATAATTGGGACGTGAAATGGTTAAATAGGACTGGGTGATAATCCTGGGTTTCTAGTAATTTGGGGAAACCTAATCAGTGCAAACCAGAGAAGATGGCACAGAAGAGCGGCTCCTGGAGAAGGGGTGGAGGGATGTAGCAGATCAGGCTCTCAGGGGAAGGCCAGGGCAATCTTGTTACCTATCTTGTTACAATAATATTTTATTCAGTCAGTTCCAACTTATAAAACCTGAGGCAATCTGAAGAGAGAGTGGGAGTACTAATGGGGCATGAGGGAAAAGTTTATAAAAGAGGGAGCAACTAGATTGAGTTTTGAGGGAAAATAAGGATTCTGAGAGGAAGAGCTCAAGAGAGAATGCATTCCAGGAATGCAGGATGGCCTGTGCAATGCCAAGGAAGTGGAAGATGGAATCCAGGTTGGGGAACTGGGGAGTATTTCAGTTTGGCTAGAATGCAGACATTGAATCTATTCTGTCTTTTCATTTGTATCTGACACTTTGGCATGCCATGTGGGGTTTTCTTGGCAAAGACAGTGCAGAGGTTGGCTATTTCCTTCTTCAGCTTATTTTACAGATGGGAAACTAAGGCAAATGTTTAAGTGACTTCCTCAGGGTCACACAGCTAATAAGTGTCTGGGGCGTTATTTGAGCTCAGTTGCTCCTGACTCCAGGCTTGGCTTTCTCTGCTCTGCACCATTCACCTACTCCAGAATGCAGAGGATATTCATTTAATTTAAAGAGTATGAAACAAACATTAAGCGCTATCAAACTGGCCCAACAAGCAGGAAGTCCTAGGTTCAAGTCCCACCTCTGATGTATACTGACTTTGTGATTCTGGACAAGTCATTCAGTGCCCTTTAAAATTAAAAATTATAGAACTCAATCAATCAAGAAAAATTACTTTCCTTTTTTTGATAGTTTTTTTTTCCTAATTGTTTATAAAAATATTTTAAACAACCATTTTTCATAAAATTGAGCATGGTGGCATATTGACTGCCCAAAATTGCATATTTTTGGAGCTATTTTAAGAGGAATTTCTTTCTACCTCAGTGCTTTTTAGATTCCTCATTAAAATCTAATAACAAAATATGACAGGAAACATAATGAAACATGTGGGAGGGGATGTGGGAAAACTGGGACAAAGTGCCTTGTTGGTAGATTTGTGAACTGGTCCAACCATTCTGGAGAGCAATTTGAAACTATACCCCAAAGCCTATCAAATTGTACATATCTTTTGTTCAAGCAGTATCTCTACTGTGTTTGCATCCCAAAGAGATAGGAAAAAGGAAACAGAATCCATTGTGCAGAAATGTTTGTAGCAGCCCTTTTTATATTGGCAAGGAACTGGAAACTGAGTGGATTTCCATCAGTTGGGAAATGGCTGAATAAATTATGGTATATAAATGTAATATAATATTGTTTTCTGTAAGAAATGACCAGCAAAAGGGCTTCAGAAAAGTCTGGAGAGACTTACATGCACAGAAACTAAGTGAAGTGAGTAGAACCAAGAGAACAATGTAGACAACTGCAACAAAATTATGTGATGATCAAATGTGATGGATTTTATTGTTGTTTGCTTGTTTTCTTTTTCCTTTCTCAATTTTTCCCTTTTTGATCTGTTTTTTCACATACAGCATGATAAATGCAGAAATATGTTTAGAAGAATTGTACACGTTTAAACTATATTGGTTACTTGTTATCTAGGGTAAGGGGATGGAGTAAAGGGAAGGAGAAAAATTTGGAACACAACATTTTGTAATGGTGAATGTGTTGAAAATTATCTTTGAATGTATTTTGAAAACTAAAAGCTATTATTAAAAAGAAAAAAGAACCAAAAAATTCTTTTCTTGGAATAGAAAAGTTCAATAGTAAGACAAATATTGAGATGACTGCTAGTATACTAAGGTGCAATGGATGAATTTGTCACCTGATTTCTGAGTCAAACAGCACCAGCTTCAGGCAGCTTCTTGGCCACTGGAAAAAATGTTTTTCATTCGTCCATTCCATTGGAGAAATCTTAATCTGCAGTAGACATCCTCCTAACTCACAAATGACTTTGAACTCTTAACATGGTTTACCAGTCTGCTGAAATGGTTATGCTAGGGTGAGGACTCTGCTTCTGCTACAACTTTGGGACTACAAAGAATTTTGAGATAGATAATCCCAAAAGATGGAAGAGGGCTCAGCAAGCCTTTACACCAACTGTGCTTGTCCTCTCAGTAAACTCCATAGACACCGATATGGTTACACTTGTGGTCTAAATGTGATCCAAAAAGGAATATTTTGTCATTTATAGAAATCAAATCTAGGTGTATTTGGAGACAACACCAATAGACTTCTGAAAATTTACATAAGAATGACCATATTGTAAAAGATTGAACTGTCTCTCTCTATAGGAACCTTTCCTTGGAGAGAATCTAGAACCTTGTTATGTTCTCTCTAGATGATGGAATCCAGAAGATCAGGATTTCTCTTCTCTCAGGCTTTTACCAACTCTATCCATTTTATAGACACAGGATATTAAGTCATCAATATCTACCATATAAAGCCACAGAGAAATAATCTTTGATTACAGAGTTATACAACCAATATTTTTTACACAATTAGAATTCACAAGGAGAAGCCAGCTAAAGCATAATAAGATTTAAAGGGGGAGATATCAGTCCTAGCTGGAGAAATCAGAGGAGACTTCATGAAATCAGGTATCTGGTAGAATGGGATGAATGTTAATAAATGGAAATGTGTTATGAGGGAAAATTCTATTGCAGTCACAGAACATGACCTATGTAAATAGGTGGAGGATACAGAGCAAAGGCTGGAAAGGGAGAATGGTGAATAGTCCAATTTGTCCAGATAATGGAGAATGTGAAGAGAAGGTGGGAAAACAAACCTGGAAACATTTCATGTACCCCATCTTTCACACTGAGGCTAGGGTATCCCCTTTAGATTTTTGTCCTGTCTTATCCCATCTTTTCTTCCCTTGAAGATGTTTCAGGGTTCCTCTCAGCTTTTGCCTGACACCCCAGTGGAAGGTGAGAGGCAAGCATATCATCCTTTTTTAAACAGAGAAGTAGTAACTGGCTTAGTGGTAGCTCTGGATGGACTATTTTGCCAGGCTACCGTTGCCCATATATTTACAGGCATTCATTCTCTTGATCCTGTTTAAGAAAATACAGTTGCTAGTGAGACTCTCTATAGAGCTGAGAGTCAGGGGATGCAAGAACACTTGGGATTTTTGCTGCCTGTGTGCCTGATTGAATATAGAATATAGCAAGGGAGTCTCTAATTCAGAAAAGTGATGAAGAATAAATACTAGGATAACTGACTGTTTGCCACCCAATCTGTGTCTGGAGCGCTGTCACTCTGGGGGTCTGGGTCTGAGTATGATATTGCTTTGGTGGAAAAAGGATAAGAGACCTGGGTCTGATTTCACAAGTTTCTTTTTTCTTATTCACACTTATTTGCCTTTCTTCCTCCTCTTCCTATATCCACTACTGAGGCTCACAAGAACCACTGGGTAAAGAAACCTCTATTTTGAGAGGACAAAAGAAATTGGTCTGAGTTGTTATAGAACCTAGTTCTGTCCTCTTCTGGGGGTAAAGTCAGGCTTAGAAATTCTCTAAAGCAGTTTGAAGCATCTCACTCAAGAGTTCTATTGGAAATTCTCATCTCTGGCCACACTGACAGGTGGACAGCACCACCAGGAAGAAAGAATAATGAAGTGACTGCTTGTCTTGAAGGCAGAAGATGAGAGTGGTGGCCTTGCCTCTGGCTTGACTTTGGTCACTTGCTGACTTTGACTCTCAAGTGCCTCTTCTCCGCCATCTTGGCTCGGCGCCCCCCCCCCCCAAAAAAAAGAATTTGGAGGAGTCTCAAGTGCCTCATGGATGTAATGGAATAATACTGTCTGTGTCATCTACCTGCCAGAGTTGTTGTGAAGATCCGTTGAGATAAGATTTGTAAAGTGATTAGTAAATTTTAAAGTGCTGTAACAAGCTGTTATTACTAAATATAAAGACAAGATGGGCACTGGGGGGAGGTCAGCAAGAAGGAGACAAGAATGGTTCTACAATGGAAGGGGTTGACATTCTATGCCCTAAAAGGTAAAATGATTATAAAATGTCATGACTGGAAGGGATTTCAGAGGCAGTGTAATTCAATTTTTCATTTAATAACAAGTCATCCCTGTCCATAATATTTTGACAAAAAGTTATTCAATTCATCAAACACCTACAATATGCAAGTACTGGTCCAGGTACAGGAAAATAAGAGGAAATCAAGGAATCTAAAGCAAGAACAAGAGAAAGACACAGAAAATGTTTGTATTCCCCTTGTGGTGTGATAGTTATATAGAAGTCTGAGTGTGAGAAGATACAGAAAGAAGGAATATCTTCCAGTTACTTTGAATGTATGGGATACAAGGTGGGAGCCACCTATTTGAAGGACAAAATGACCATGACTTGGAGGCTGTGATAGGATTGAAATCAAAAGAAGGAATCTTAGGGAGAAGGCAAATACAGTTATGGGCAAGTGGAATAGAGATGAAAAAAAAAAAAAAAAAAAAAAAAAAAAGAAGAGTATTCCAGGTGCAATTGTGCTCCATTGTCTGAAATAACACGGGACCCAGATCTCCATACACTATGAGAATGTGATAATAGGGTGGGTGTGTAGCCTATAGACAGGGGGCCCTAGGAGCTTAAGCCAAGGGAGAAGGCTTCTAGAACAAAGAGAACCTCATAGGGGTTAATGACAAACTGAGCCAAGTTAAGGGAGGAGTACCAAGTGGGAGGACTGCCACAGAGACAGATCATGTCTCTGGAATTACACGCTTTGGAAAAAACCTTCACCACTCTGGCTTAGTGGTAGCTCTGGATGACTATTTTGCCAGGCTACCGTTGCCCATATATTTACAGGCATTCATTCTCTTGATCCTGTTTAAGAAAAGACAGTAGCTAGTGAGACTCTATAAAGAGCTGAGAGTCAGGGGATGCATGAACACTTGGGATTTTTGCTGCCTGTGTGCCTGATTGTGTGTCTAGAATATAGCAAGGGAGTCTCTAATTCAGAAAAGTGATGAAGAATAAATACTAGGATAACTGACTTTGCCACCCAATCTGTGTCTGGAGCACTGTCACTCTGGGGGTCTGGGTCTGAGTGTGATATTGCTTTGGTGGAAAAAGGATAAGAGACCTGGGTCTGATTTCACAAATTTCTTTTTTCTTATTCACACTTATTTGCCTTCCTTCCTCCTCTCCCCATACTGAGGCTCACAAGAACCACTGGATTGGGTTCTCTATAGTGGGTAGCTCTTTCCCAGGGAATGCCTTCTCCCCTATGAGCTTCATGCCAGAGCTGGTCAGTTCTACCTCCCATCCTGTCCACACTGCTTTTCCCATCTAAATCCTCTTTTGCATGGTTATAAATAGCAGCCTTGAGTCTCACCTTCTTTCACCTATTGCAATAGCTTCCTGAGTAATCCCTTGGGCTCTAGTCCCTCCCTTCTCTACTCCATATTCCAAGTAAATACCAAAAAGCTCTGGCTAATGAAAAGATGTAATTTTGTCAACCACCTGCTTCACAAGAACAACAACAGGGACTCCATGTTCTCTCCAGAAAACTTCTGGGCCAAGTCTGGCATGAAAGACTCTCATCAGCCTGGCTATCTACAACACCTTACACACTCTACCCCTTAATGTTTTAAATATTTTCCACTCTAGGCCGAGCGAATATAATAAAGATGACAATACTCCCCAAACTAATCTATTTATTTAGTGCTATACCAATCAGACTCCCAAGAAACTATTTTAATGACCTAGAAAAAATAACAACAAAATTCATATGGAAGAATAAAAGGTCAAGAATTGCAAGGGAACTAATGAAAAAAAACTCAGAGGAAGGTGGTCTAAGTGTACCTGATCTAAAGCTATATTATATAGCAGCAGTCACCAAAACCATTTGGTATTGGCTAAGAAATAGACCGGTAGATCAGTGGAACAGATTAGATACAAAGGACAAAAAAGGGTACATCTATAGCAATCTAATCTTTGACAAACCCAAAGATTCCAACATTAGGGATAAAAATTCATTATTCGGAAAAAACTGTTGGGAAAAGTGGAAATTAGTATGGCAGAAATTAGATATGGATCCACACTTAACACCATATACCAAGATAAGATCAAAATGGGTCCATGACTTAGGCATAAAGAATGAGACCATAAATAGATTAGAGGAACAGAGGATAATCTACCTCTCAGACTTGTGGAGGAGGAAGGAATTTATGACCAGAGGAGAACTAGAGATCATTATTGATCACAAAATAGAAGATTTTGATTACATCAAACTAAAAAGTTTCTGTACAAATAATACTAATGCAAACAAGATTAGAAGGGAAGTTACAAATTGGGAAAATATTTTTAAAAACAAAGGTTCTGACAAAGGTCTCATTTCCAAAATATATAGAGAACTGACCATAATTTATAAGAAACCGAACCATTCTCCAATTGATAAATGGTCAAAGGATATGAACAGACAATTCTCAGAGGAAGAAATTGAAACTATATCCACTCACATGAAAGATTGTTCCAAATCACTACTGATCAGAGAAATGCAAATTAAGACAACTCTGAGATACCACTACACAGCTGTCAGATTGGCTAAGATGACAGGAACAAATAATGACAAATGTTGGAGGGATGTGGGGAAATTGGGACACTAATACATTGTTGGTGGAGTTGCGAAAGAATCCAGCCATTCTGGAGAGCAATCTGGAATTATGCCCAAAAAGTTATCAAACTGTGCATACCCTTTGACCCAGCAGCGCTACTACTGGGATTATATCCCAAAGAAATACTAAAGAGCGGAAAGAAACATATATGTGCCAAAATGTTTGTGGCAGCTCTTTTTGTTGTAGCTAGAAACTGGAAGATGAATGGATGTCCATCAGTTGGAGAATGGTTGGGTAAATTGTGGTATATGAAGGTTATGGAATATTATTGCTCTGTAAGAAATGACCAGCAGGAGGAATATAGAGAGGCCTGGAGAGACTTACATCAACTGATGCTGAGTGAGATGAGCAGAACCAGAAGATCACTGTACACTTCAACAACAATACTGTATGAGGATGTATTCTGATGGAAGTGGAAATCTTCAACATAAAGAAGATCCAACTCACTTCCAGTTGATCAATGATGGACAGAAATAACTACACCCAGAGAAGGAACACTGGGAGGGGAATGTAAATTGTTAGCACTAATATCTGTCTGCCCAGGTTGCATGTACCTTCGGATTCTAATGTTTATTGTGCAACAAGAAAATGATATTCACACACATGTATTGTACCTAGACTATATTGTAACACATTTAAAATGTATGGTATTGCCTGTCGTCGGGGGGAGGGAATAGAGGGAGGGGGGGTAATTTGGAAAAATGAATACAAGGGATAATATTATAAAATATATATATATATATAATAAAAAAAAAAAACCTAAAAAATAAATAAATAAATAAATATTTTCCACTCAAACTAGGTTCTAACTGTTCCATAGCTTTTCCTTAATCTTCCCAAAGAGAGTTCCCCATGTCTGGAATGCACTTTTTCTCATGTCTCTCCCTTCTCTTCCTCTAAGATGAAGACATCTCAGGTCTATTGACCTTCCCCCCATTCTCAGCCCCATATAGATCCTAATCAGAAAGTGATCTTTCTCTCAGATTTCCTTAAGCAATTTGTCGAGATGATGCCTTGTTCCCACACATTTCCACCTTATATTCAGTACTTCTATCTCTGCTCCCATTCCCACCCTCCTAGATTACAAGCTCCTTGAGGGGAAAGACTGTGGGTGGGTCTTTTCATCTTTTATTGTGCACTAAGAGTACATGATTAATATTTCAATATTGAGCCAAAATTGGAATGAAGGACAAAGTGTGAGCAAACATGGATGCAGAAAGAGTAAAGCTGGAGTTTATTCATTTGAAGAGGCCAAGGCAGAGTGCAGGCCTTAAAACAGAATCTGAGACTCAGTCTTCCATAGGAGTCTCACCTCCTAGCCACGTCTTCTAATTCTGTTCCAGATTCTTCTAACCAGTCCTCCCAGCCCAATTCTCTTGATCTTTTCAGGCTGCAGAGGGAAAAAAAACAGGGCTCCTTAATTCAGGACTTATAGGAGTCAGATTAAAGAGAGAATAACCCCTCCCCCCATATAATGCCTTAAAATGTGGTAACTTAGAGATTCATGGGACTTAGAGAGACCTCAGCAATCACTTCATGTAATGTCCCCATTAGCAATGGGAGCACACTTAGACAGATTATGACCCAGTTGGCAGGTGACAAACCCAGGATTTAAGCCCAATTTTCAGCTTTCAATTCTAAATCCGGAGCTCCACCTAGCACAGAAAATTAAAACCTCAGTAGTTTCTTCTTCATGTTCATTTTGATAAAGGTAAATAGTTTTCCAATGATACCCTCCTCCAATTTCTGTAGAGAAAACCAAGGAATTCTTCCCCCACCCTTTAAAAGCTTCTATGCCCAGCAACATCCTGGGACCAGGTTGTTTTGACCATGCAGATGGTCAAAGATCTCTCAGGTTCCAGAGCCAGTTTTAGATAAGATGGATGGGGGGGGGGGGGGGGAGAAATTCTCCACTCTTATATCTATACCTCCTCCTCGAACCTGGATGGAAAAAAGGAGACTGGCTATGTGAGGCTAAGGTTGGAGGCAATGGACAATATTGATCCCATCCAGATCTCTCCCAGCAGCCTCCAGTGGACAAGGCACTATAAATCCCAGGTGGAACCTGGAGGTTTGGGCTCCTCCTTCAAACCTCCACTAAGAATCCATTACTTACCCCATCACAGGAAATATCAACAGAGGTCTGGGTAGAATCCAAAGTAATGGTTCCAACACATTCTTTCACCAGCTGTGGAAGGGTTGCAGAGACATTTCAGGACTGGGAGTCTGTAATCTTTACCCCTGACATGCCAGGGCTGACAGCAAGCTCAACCTTTGTACCAACCCAGCCAACTAGGAGGATTTTTCTGCAACTCTTCTTGGGAAACTCACTTTCCTTAGAGCAGCAGGAAAGCAGAGCTCAGCATCCTCCTCTCCCCAAGGTGACAATATCCCCAGAAAGGGTCTCATTGCTTCAGGTCCCCTCCCTGATCCTAGGTATTCTCACCCCATTTTCCTTGAAGTCACATTCATCTGAATTACGATTTTCAGCATTGAGGCACACGGTCTCAGCAATGGTAAAGCTCACAGGTCGAGGAGCAGCAGGATCATTGCTCTGGGGAAGAAAGCAGGACAGCCTTTTAGACCCAGGTTCCAGCTGAGCCCCTGGAGAGCCTGGAGCAAGCTATTTAGTGCTGGACTTTAAACACCATCCAGTCTGACCCTCTCAATTTCTAGAGGAAATCCCCCAAGGTCACACTGTCAGCAGCTTCAGAATTGGAGGCTTGCAGAACCAGGGTTTCCTGAATGGCTTCTGGTTCCTCCACCCCCACCCCCAGTCCTCAGCTTCCACAATCCCCCTCCTCAGTGGTATCTCAGTCTGGTTGGGAGACAACTCTCAAAAAGGAAAAAAAAAATCAATACAAGTTTAATCATTCTCAGATTCATGTGAAAGTTGTAGTAATGACAAGAATCCTGGATTTAGAGCCTGAAGACCTGGATTTTATTTGTATTCTAAGTGCTTAGTATTGTTGCTGGGACATAGCAAGACATTCATTCAATTAATAAATACTTATAAAGTACTTGCTATGTACTAGGTACTGTTGTAATGAGGCTCCATAATGAACTAAAAGACATATCCTGCCTTCAAGGGGCTTACAATCTAAAGAGAGGAAGCAAAATATTTAAGAACATAAGACATAGTAAGCTATATTCAAGGGCAATAGGAAATGATTAAAAGAGGGAATGATCCAGATACAGAAATGCCTTTTTCTTCCTTCCTTCCTTCCTTCCTTCCTTCCTTCCTTCCTTCCTTCCTTCCTTCCTTCCTTCCTTCCTTCCTTCCTTCCTTCCTTCCTTCCTTCCTTCCTTCCTTCCTTCCTTCCTTCCCAGGTGCTCTTTACCCTTCATTTCTCTGAGTCACGATTTCTACTTTGTAAATTGTGGGGATTAAAACTCAGTGACATCTAAGGTCCTTTCCCCAGTTTTCACAGTCTATGATCTTCTGCCGTGTGTAGGGCATGTGGAGAGACAGAGAGACAGACAGAAAGAGAGAGAGAGAGAGAGAGAGAGAGAGAGAGAGAGAGAGAGAGAGAGAGAGAGAAAAAGAATGAGAGACAGAAAGAGAGAGATGGAAAGACAGAGAGAGAGAGAGAGATCCCTCTGATTGGGGGTCACTGATGAGGAGCTTGGCCTCTGCTCTAAGGTAAAAATGGGATTGGAAAGTCAGGGAGAATGGTAAGAGAAATCAAGGCCAAGGGAGGGTTCACAAGGAAATCCTGGGATAGTTTAAGCATGGATTATCATCCCTATTTCACAAATGAGAAAACTGAACCTCAGAGTCATGGCTCAGAGTCGGAAAAAGGTGTCAGAACTGAAAGAGAACTAACTCCAAAAATAATAATCGCAATCTTTATATAGTTTCATCTGCCAGGCACTATGTTATAGGCTTTACAAATATTACTTCATGTGTTGCTCACAGTAACTCTTGTAGTGAGTACTAGTATTATTCCCAAAAGAGATTTGGGGCAAGTCAAGCAAACAGAGGTTAAAGGACTTCCCCATTTGCTACCTGGCTGTCCTTCTCTCTTCCACTATGTCACAGTGGCTTCCAGTGACGAGACCAAAGTTCCCAAGAGTGGAGAATTCAAATCAGAGAATCTGGAAAGATGGAACCCTCCCCCACCATCCCGGTGCTACTCACTTCTCCAGGTGCCAGATTCAGGATGGAGAGTCGGAAAAGGTTTTCAGACCTGAATTCCTGTTGTATTCCCTGATGAATCTATTCACCACTTCCTCATATCATTGGTCCTGGGCATATGCAAGTAGATTCAGGCTGAGCAGCCCAAGTACCAACAGGGGTATCTGCATGTTTGAGATCTTCTGCATCCTCATCCTCTTGGCACGCATCCTGTGGACAGACCAGAAGCTATCATTTATACACTGGCTCTGACCCAGCCTTCACAAGGGCATCACATACCTCTATCCACTGGGTACCAACGGATCCCTGAGGTCTGTGGTTTCCTCCATTCTTTTGAAACTCATCTCCTCATCCTCAGGGGTAGAGGATCCTTCCTTCAGTTTCTTCATAGAGCCTAAAGTTAACCAAAAGGAAATGTTGGGTGAAGAAAGGAAGACAGGAAAAAGTAGAGAGGGAGGAAAACTGAAAGATTAGGCAGGTGAAAGGATATGAAGAAATAAATCATTTCTCCACCTCTGTTTTTAAAAGTACTGGAGAGACTGTGGAAGGGTTGGTGGTCCAATGCCTTTCCAGTTACTCAAGGACCTTTACAATTGAGAAAGGATTGCTTAAATTATCCTCTGTAGCCTCCTCTGTTCCTCCCCAAAGTGCTCAGCTTCAGTTCTCCAAAATCAGGAGATCTAAGGTCAACCAGAAATTTCTGGTACACTAATATGATTTCTCATTATTCTTGATAAAGTCTTCCCAACTAGAACCCTGCCTTCCTCTCATTCAACTCAACAAATCTGTAGGCTGGTGCATCAGCCCTATGGTCTGAACATGTCTTACAATTTCACAAGCTTTAGAGCAGATCTTCTTCAGCCAGAAGAGGTAATCTCTGGTAGAGGATCCAGGAGGTAAAAATCCATTCCAGGTCTTGAATCTTAGAGTAACTTGCCTCACCGACCTCCCTTTTCTTATGAAATAGCAGAGACATACTTGTTAATATAATGATTAGAAATCAAGCTACTGAAGCAAAATATAAAATTATAAAATAGGTCAAAGACTTACCTTTGACTTTAGGACAGGAAAAATATCCCACAATGGAAACTAAAGTCATTTGGAGAAAGGTACTTGAGGAAATTGATATGTTTACTTTGATGTGTAACTCAACTATGTAGAGCTCTGTCCAAGTAACCAAGATAAGGCTCACTACATCTCACTACATTATGTTTCCTAGAAAAAGTATTGGAACATCAAAGATGTATTTTGTATCATATCTATAAGCATTGGAAGTATATATATATTTATATCTCTGATAAATACCATTTGAAGAGTTCATATCAAATTCTCTCCACCTAGCCCCCATATTTCACACCCTTAATTCACTACTGGAACTGGACTCCAACAATCTCTAAGCACAGCCCTGAAGAGGATAAGAAAAAAAGACAATCCCTGTCATGGGGGACTCCTGTCTTTGCAGATATAGGGACCTAGATGTTACAATTAAGTTTGAAGGACAAACTGAGCTTGGCTTAGTTTAGACAGTTAGCAATTCTATTATTAACAACTGCTCGATTTGGAGAGTAGTGGAAGGGAGGATTCAGTAAAGTCCTGATGGAGAAGGTGGTACTTTACAGAAAGCTAGGGAGAAATTCTAAAATCTAGATCTGAGGAGAAGGCATTCCAAATATAGAGATTGCCCCTCTTCCCAAAGGTACAATGGTGGGAGATCATCTGTCTCATTTAGAGAACAGTAAGGAACCTCATTTAGCAGAAACAGATGATGGGAAGGGCAGTTTAATGAAATCAGAACAGAAAACTAGACTGGAGTCAGACTGTGAAAGGCTTTAAATGTCAAACACAAGTTTTTATATTTCATCCTAGAGGCAATAGGCAGAATGGGCAGTGACATTGTCAGACTAAGGCTTTAGGAATATCAATTTCATATTAATAGACAGTATAGATTGAGAGAGAGAGAGACACTGAATAGTGGAGTCCCAATTAGGAGGCTGCTGTTAATAATCCAGTTAAGAAAGGCAAACAGAAAGGTAGAATTGGGAAAGTCCTCTCATGCAGCTCTAGGATGTGGCTTATACACATGCAGGGAAGCAGTATTTGGTGCATGGATGTCCAGTATTGCTTCATTGGCTCTGGTAACTTTTATTTCATAGGGTTGTGGTAAGATTCAAATTAGGAGATGAATGTTTTACAAATAACAATAAAGCAATGAAGGTTATGTAAGTGTGAAAAATGCAATTCCTCCATTTTCTCTTTTAATTAAATGGATTTTAAACATAATTTT
Organism: Sminthopsis crassicaudata; assembly: GCF_048593235.1. Classification (NCBI taxonomy): domain Eukaryota; kingdom Metazoa; phylum Chordata; class Mammalia; order Dasyuromorphia; family Dasyuridae; genus Sminthopsis; species Sminthopsis crassicaudata. The sequence continues at coordinate 662,468,591 of NC_133617.1, forward strand.
GTCTGAGATTACAATTGCTATCCTAATAGGATAGGACAGTATGTGATTGAGGAACAGTTAGTATGATGCTGGAGAAACTGAAGCAAGGTAGAGATTAGAGAGTTTTAATGTTTTATTTGGATTTCTGAAAGGAAGAGATTGTGCTGGGGGTAAGTTGCCCCCAGGGCTGATGAACAAAACATCAGCTGCAAATGTGAGTTCTCAATGACATATATACATGTAGCTCCAAGCTGAAATAGCTAAACAAAGATGGGGGCAGGGGAGTGGAGTCCAAACTCTGGCGATCGGGAATCTCCAGGCAGGGACCATCAGTCTGATTCTGACAGGTTGGAGGTAGAACCATAAATTCTAACAAATTGGGAGTTAAGGAGGTGTCCAACTAGAGCCAGGAAGTCTGGACTTAGAGGATACCAATTAGGTATCTGAGATAAGACATCTGGAGTTTTATCTTTTGGAATGCCAGATCTCTACACCCCTAATAATCTCAGTTCTAATGAGCAAAGAAAGGGGGTAGCAACTAGGGAAACCGAGGCAGGACAATTACAGAAACTGAGGCAGGATATTAAAAGGGAACTGTGGCACAACATAAGTAGTCTAGTTCACCTGAAATGAAAAATCCATCCATTCCCAAAGACTTCATTCCACCAACTTACTTTTCTTTCTAACAGGAAAAGTACAACTCAGTAAAACAAATCAAAAATTAGCTGTGTCTAAAAATGAGTCCCTCATTCTTCCCCATTAGTCCAAAAATTCTCAGCCAAGAGAAAAAGAAAAGAAACATTTGTTAAGCCCCTACCATATGTTAGAGAGATAGGGTAATAAAGTTAATGTACCCAATGGAGATCAAAGGCCTAAAAGAAAGACCTTCTATTCAAAAATATTGACAACAGCATTTTTAGTAGCAGTAAAGGACCACAAGGAAAGCATATGTCTATTGATGGGAGAATTGATAGTCTAATGATTGAAGAAACCATTATATGATTATAGTGGAATATTATAGTTCTATTAGAAATGACAAATATGGCCATTTAGAGAACTTATTGGAACATAAAGAGAATTTTCCCAAACCAGAACTACCATTCCCATGATAATTCCTGTCATGAAAAGAATGCAATATTCAAAAACTTCAGTCATCTGCCCAATGAGGTGACCTATTCTACTTTAGGAGGACTTGCTAGTAAAGTGTGATTCTAGACTTGAGGCAGCCTGGTGATACAATGGAGAGAGTGCTAAGTCTGCAGTCAGAATAGATATCAGTTCAAATCTTATTTCAGACACTTAATAGTCTGGTCATTTTGGGGCAAGTCAGTAATTCTCTGTTTGCCTCAATGTCCTCATACTGCAAAATCAAGGGAATAATAGTTCCTATCTCACACTTTTTTATTGTGAGAATCAATTATGATAATATTAATAAAGCACTTGACACATATTGGGACTTAATAAATGTTTATTCCCTTGTCCTTTTGGCAGATTGGATTGATGGGATAGTAGAAGGAAAATAGAGCCACAGTCAATTGGGTGATTTCTTTTTCTTGACTCTTTTTCATTTCTAACAAATGATAATGTGAGGGAGAATCTTTGCAAACTAAAATGGATATTTTTGAAAGCGTCAATTAATTTTTTTTAAAAGATAGAAAGATGAAAACATATCCTGTTCCTCTTCATTGCATGATATAACATTTACTAGTTGATTTCTCTTCCTTTTTCTTTCAAACTATGCAGCTTTTGCTCCAGTTTCTTTAACCCTTAGTTACAGGGTTAGGGATAGTAGCTCAGAGTTAAGAGTTAAAAAGGACCTGAGAGGACATTGACACTCTCCTCATTTTATAGATGAGGAAACTGAGGTAAAGAGATGTTAAATGACTGTTCATGTAGCTAATCAGTATGAGACAGAATTTTGAACTCCATTCCTTTTCACTTCAAGGGCAGAGCTCTTTACATAAACAATGCAAAGTGTGAAAGGAGCTATGCCCTAACCCCAACCTCATTTAAGTTGGGCTTGTTTACCTTAAAAGCTTTTGTATCTCTTTTTGGGACCTTCAGGAAACTAAGAGCTCAGGCAGCTGACAACACTGAGGCAACAGTCACTTGAGAAAAATAGAGATGCTTTCAACCTAGGACTTTGATTTGGCTTTTGGACCATGATGGGCAATTTGGAGATGGGTGTTTGAATACCATTACAATGTTGAATTTCATTCTGGTATCAAACCTTCAATTCCCAGGGCACTGACTGAGACAGGCTTAGAAGAAAACACAAACTCAAAACCCAAAACTAAAAGAAGAGACAAACTCTAACTATCTAAGAATGATCAGTGATGAAGGATCCTTTTGGGAAATGATAAGATAAGCGGAATATTTTTGATATTTGGTATGTTGAAATTAATTCATTTTAATGTAAAGACTTACTAAGCAAGTTTACCTGGTTATATAGATGTTTAGGTACTATTTTTAAATTTCAGAAAATTGTCTAAACTTATTGGCAATTCCTTCTTGAACAGTACAGAGAGGTACAATGGTCTATAGGGAAGTATGCTAGTTTGGAAGTCCAAAGACCAGAGGGAGAGTCCTGGCTGTGACACTTATAATGTCACTTAAGGAAAGTTACTTTTTCCTCTGGGCCTCAGTTTTCATATCAGTAAAATGGGAGATAGCAATCCTTCCCAGCTCTGCATCCCAGAGTTGTTGTGAATAAAAGACTTCTCATATCTTAGTGTGAGAAAAAATTTGGTGAGAAAAAGGGGTAAAAAGTTCTATTGTGTTGGACTTGGACTATTCTCCTAAAAAGGACAGTCTTGTTTCTGCCTTTATTCATAGTTAGAGTATCTATCCTTCAACCATAAAGAATAGATATCAAGTTCATTATACCACTATCTCAGGCATCTTCTTTTATCCCACAGTGTCCTTCAGTTCATCCCCCTGAAGATGGACAACCTTGTCTCTCTCCAGGGCTGGCTGGACAAATGCCTAGGAGACTGTATTCCAGCAACTCTTTTGATTAATAATTAGTGGGATCTCTCTCTTGAGCTATCACCTTAGGCCCCCAACCTTCATCCTTCTCAGTACTGATACAAATGAAATTATCCAATAAAAGTAAAATATAGTGTATGTGGTATCATAGGAAATTCAAAATCCTAAATTCCTATGGCACTTTAAAAAATTACAAAGTCTTTTCTCCCAATAGTCTGTTAAAGTCAGGAATGATTTAGTGTTGTGTTTTGATATGTTGGAGGGGGAGAGAATGGTAAATACCTGTGATTTCTTTGATACAGAGAGTTTCTGGGGAAGAAACTCCCTTTTCCAATAGAGAATTGATCCAATGTTCCAGTATGTCCAGTATGCCAGAGAAGGATTTAATCCAGTTTTTGTAACTCCTTCCTAGGAGTCCTCTATCTATCTCACAGTGCCTCCCAAACCTATATGGAAGAATGAACAAGAATTGAGCAGTTAAGGGGACTTGCTGGAGATAGGTTTTCCCTAAGGTCTTCTGGCCTGAATACCAAGGCTTGTTTGGCTGTAGCTGTATAAAGCCAGGTGGAAGGAGAGGACACTGGGAGTAGGAGTAGTCAGGAAAAGCAGAGGAAATTCATTTTTTTTCTTCTCATGAGGAAGACAAGTGGCTGAGAGGCCTGAATGCGCCAGGCACATTCAGGGGACAATAGAGAGACCAGTAAGGCTGGAGCAAAGCAGGAACCCAGAAGCCTCCTGCCTTTCTTCAAACCTTACCTACCATCCCCATCTTCTGCATGAAGCCTTCCCTTTGAGACTCTCCCCACCTGTTACTGCAGTGTCTTATTGTACCTAGTTGTTAGCATGTTATCTCCCACACTAATCTATGAGCTCCTTGAAAGTGGTTTTTGCTTTTCTTAGTATCCTCATTGCTTAGCTTAGTGGCTGACATAGTTTTAAGTAAACAGTTCATAAATGCAAATTTTCGCTATGACTGGTAGTAAAAGTATTGGACTTAAATAGAAGGTCTAGGATCAACTTTTGGCTCTGAGGATATTAATGAGATACTTTGTGTGTGTCAATATACTTTAGAATTTTTCTACATACATTAGAGCTAGTATTACTTTTTGGAATGGGGAAGTATTGCCACATTGCACAAGCCTTAAATATCAGGATGATAACAGAACAACATTTATATAGTATTTTAAAGCTTACTTAATGCTATCTCTCAAGAGGCATATAAGCAAGGACTATTATTCGGTTCTTTTTCCCTAATCAATTGAATGAATGTACGAATGATTACAAAACAAGTTTGAATCACAAAAAAAAAAGTATGGATTAAACTGTGGGTGCCCCCAAAGACCAAAATAAATCAAATATGGAAACTGGACTAGATTTATCACTGTGCTCCCTTCCAAGTCTATGGTTTTGAATCTAGGATTCTGCACCCTGGATGAATTCAGGGAGCATCCCTCTTTATGGAAAAAGAAAGAAGTGAACAATTATGTCAACACATTTCAAGATCTCTATCCATTTCACCAGTGGTCTATTAGTCAAGTCAAAGTCCTGTTGCTTGAAGCTATTGCAAAGGGTTTTGAGGGCTTGAGAGGGTGGCTAATGCATTTCATAGGAATTGCCAATCTCAATTGCAATGGAAATTTAGAACAGAAAAGCAGCATATTGTTATGTCATCCTTAATACCATCCATCCCTGCTTCTTTACCATGTTCAATGCCCTGTTCTACTGCCACCAGGGCTCTGAGGCATACAGTCTAGGCCTGTAATTATAGAGCAACTTGGCTTCTGCACTGTAGTTCATCCATCCTATCATCCCAAACTTAACAGATTTGGGAACACAGAAAAATTACAAGTTTCACAAATCTACTTTTTTTCTCTATCACATAAGGAGAATGCTGCCTTACAGGACTCAATATCCTTCAGTTCCATTCATATTAATCAGAAGATAGTGTTTGTGAATGGAATCGGGATTTTTGGATCACAACTAAAAACAGAGGAATAAAAGGGATGGAATGCATGTAACAAAGACTGATGAATCTCTATAAAGCTTCTATAAACTATCTCATATTGTATACCCCCTTCAGAAGAGGGAGACGTTAAGAGGGAGGGGAAAAAAGTTTGGAACTCAAAATCTAGTGAAAATAAAAGTGAAAAAAATTTCTTGGCATGTTACTGATGAAAAAATACTATTTTTTCCCCCTTGAGACAAGTGGCATTAAGTGACTTGTCCAAGGTCACATGAGAAATAAGTGTTATGTGTCTGAGGCCAGATTTGAACTCAAGTCCTCTTGACTTCAGGGCTAGTGCTCTATTGCTGTCCCCAGCAATGCCCTTTTAAAAAAGAAAAGAAAAAAACAAAGGAACTGTATTCTTCATTTCTGCCCCTCATCTCTTTGGGAAGGGAAGGATGATAAAAGTGACATGATGCTTATAATCTCAGATTTTTTTTCCCATAACTGGGCTACTTTTGCTTAACTTTCCCCCTTTTTATTTTTGATTTCAACAATTAATTTTAGAAGGTTCACAATAGATTAATATGTTGTATAAATGTAGATAATGTAAAAATAAAATACATCAAAATTTTATTCAAAAACTAATAAAACCTATCTTCTATGAGGAAAGGTAAGGAGTGAGAGAATATGTTTCTGAAGTCTTACAGATAGAAACAAATTGACAAATAAGGTAGAGGAGCTTCGTTTATCCACTATATGTGATACCACAAACAATGTTTGGCTATGGGAGGGCCCTTATTATCTATATTAACTTACTCATATGTTCTGTCCTCCAGTGAGAACATAAACTTCTTGAAGAGTCCCTGAACAGTTTGTTGACCATTTCATTTTTGTTCCCTGTCTACAATAAGTAGTGTTAAAATAAATTCATGCAATCATATGCTCTCACAGTTGGAGGACAGCTCAGAGATCACTGAATCCAACCAGCATGTCAATGTGTCTAATTCACTCCCTTCAATATCCATCCCCTCTTTACTTAAAGACCTCCATGGAATCACTCTATAAAACATCCAAGCCTTTCCCCAGTCTTGCCATCAATAGCTAAAAATCTTGTACATTGCCATCTATTTCTTCAATCCTCCAAGGACCTCCTGAAAGCTGACTCCAATGCAGTACTATCTGTTTCTCCCAATCTAAGATACAGGAGCTGCAAAGGGACAGACATGATTATCTTGTGTTCATAAAACATTTTTTGTCCCATCTTTTCTTCCCTTGAAGATCTTTCAGGTTTCCCCTCAGTTTTTGCCCTGACATCCCAGGAGGGCAAGCATATCATCCTTTTTTAAACAGAGAAGTAGTAACTGGGTAAAGAAACCTCTGTTTTGAGAGGACAAAAGAAATTGGTCTGAGTTGTTCTAGAACCTGCTTCTGTCCTCTTCTGGGGGCAAAATCAGTGTAAGAAGTTCTCTAAAGCAGTTTGGGTCATCTCACATAAGAGTTCTGTTGGAGGGGAAGCTAGGTCGCGCAGTGGATAGAGCACCAGCCCTGAAGTCAGGAGGACCTGAGTTCAAATCTGATCTCAGATGCTTAACACTTCCTAGCTGCGTGACCCTGGGCAAGTCACTTAACCCTAATTGCCTCAGGGGAAAAAAGAATTCTGTTGGAAATTCTCGTCTCTGGCTACACTAGCAGATGCACAGCACCAAAGGTAGGCCAGAGTAATGAAATGGTGCTGGTCTAGAAGGCAGATGAGAGTGATGGTCTTGGCTCTGGTATTTACTACAGGTGTGACTTTGGTCACTTGCTGACTCTGAATCTCAAGGGCTCATGGATATAATGGAATAATACTGTCTGTGCTATCTACCTGCCAGAGATGGTGTGAAAATCCATTGACATAAGACTTGTAAGGTGATTAGTAAATTTTAAAATTCTATAAAAAGTTGTTATTACTTAATATAAAGATAGAAGGATATTGGGGAGGGGGAGAGTCAGGAACAAGGAGGCTAAAATGGTCCTGGTTAACTTTCTATGCTTGAGGGGACAAAATGATTTATAGAGTGTCAAAACTAGAAGGGATTTCACAGGCAGTGTAATTCAATCTTTCATTTAATAACAGGTTATCTCTGTACATAATAATTTTGACAAGTAGTTATTCAATTCTCCAAATACCTACAATGTGCAAAATACTGTTCTATGGTCAGAAAAATAAGTGAAAATCAAGGAATCTGAAGGAAGAATAAGAAAAAGGCACAGATGTTTCCATTCCCTTGTGATATGATAATCATATAGACATGCAGGTGTGAGAAGATACAGAAAGAAGGAATATCTTCCAGTCATTTTGAATGTGTGGGATACAAGGTGGGAACCATCTATTTGAAGGACAAAAGGATCATGACTTGGAGGCTGTGATAGGATTGAAATCAAAAGGATGAATCTTAGGTAGAAGGAAAATGCAGCTGGGGGTAGGTTGAATTGAGATGAAAAAAGAGTCTATCCCAGGTGCAATTGTGCTCCATTGTCTGAAATAACACGGGACCCAGGTCTCCATACACTATGAGAATGTGGTAAAGGTGTGGGTATTTAGCCTATAGACAGGGGGCTCTAGGAGCTTAAGGCCAGGGTCAAGACTTCTAGAACAAAGGGAGTCAAGACTTCTAGAACAAAGGGACCCTCATGGGAATTGGTAGCAACCTGAGCCCAGATAAGTGAGGACCTCGAGGACTGCCACAGGGACTGATCATGTCTCTGGAACGCCAACCCCACCATTCTGGCCTAGTTGTTGTTCTACGGGGAATATTTTTCTAGGCTACCATTGGCCATATATTCACAGGAATTCTCTTGATCCTGTTGAAGAAAAGACAGTGGCTAATGAGACTCCTATAGAGCTGAGAATCTGGGGATACATGAACACTTGGGATTTGTTGACTCTGTGCCTGCTTGTATGTCTAGAATAGGGCAAAGGAGTCTCTAATTCAGAGAAGTGATGAAGAGAAAATACTAGGGTAAGTGAATGTTTCCCATTGTGGAACCCTATCTATGTGTGGAACCCTATCAGTCTGAGAGGATCTGGGTTTGAATGTGATATTGCTTTGGGGAAATAAGGATAAGAGACCTGGGTCTGATTTCACAAGTTTCTTTTCTTATTCAAAGGGAAAAGCGTTCCTTTCTCCTCTCCCCATATCCACCACTGAGGCTCACAAGAACCACTGGATTGGGTTCTCTATAGTGGGTAGCTCTTTCCCAGGGAATGCCTTCTCCCCTATGAGCTTCATGCCAGAGCTGGTCAATTCTACCTCCCATCCTGCCCACACTGCTTTTCCCATCTAAATCCTCTTTTGCATTGTTATAAATAGCAGCCTTGAATCTCACCTTCTTTCACCTATTGCAATAGCTTCCTGACTAATTCCTCTACTCACTCCCCCTTTCTCTCCCCACCTTAACAAAAACAACATGGGGACTTCCTGTTCTCTTCAAAATAAATTACAAACTTCTGGGGAAGATCTGACATGAAAGACTCTCATCAGCCCAGCCTATCTACAACACCTTACATACTCTACCCCTTAATGTTTTAAATATTTTCCACTCATACTAGGTTCTAATTATTCCATGGTTTTTTCTTGATCTTCCCAAAGAGAGTTTCCTGTGTCTAGAATATATTTCTCTTGTCTGCCTATTGAAGCCTTCTCTTCCTCCAAGCCCCAACTCACAGGTCACTTCTTCCATACAGACATCTCAGTTCTATTGACCTTCCCCCCATCCTCAGCCCCACATAGATCCTAACCAGAAAGTGATCTTTCTCTGATATCTTCAATCACTTTACCTACATGATGCCTTGTTCCCACACATTTCCACCTTATATTCAGTACTTCTATCTCTGCTCCCATTCCCACCCTCCTAGATTACAAGCTCCTTGAGGGGAAAGACTGTGGATGAGTCTTTTCATCTTTTATTGTTCACTAAAACTGTCTAAGAGTACATGATTAGTATTTCAATATTGAGCCAAAAATGGAATGAAGGACAAAGTGTGAGCAAAGATGGATGCAGAAAGAGTAAAGCTGGAGTTTATTCATTTGAAGAGGCCAAGGCAGAGTGCAGGCCTTAAAATAGAATCTGAGACTCAGTCTTCCATAGGAGTCTCACCTCCTAGCCACGTCTTCTAATTCTGTTCCAGATTCTTCTAACCAGTCCTCCCAGCCCAATTCTCTTGATCTTTTCAGGCTGCAGAGGAAAGAAAACAGGGCTCCTTAATTCAGGACTTATGGGAGTCAGGGAAGAGAGAATAACCCCTCCCCCCAAATAATGCCTTAAAATGTGGTAATTTAGAGGTTCATAGGACTTGGAGAGACCTCAGCAGTCACCTCATGTAATTTCCCCACTAGCAAAAGGAACACACATAGACAGATCATGACCCAGATGGCAGGTGACAGGCACAGGACTTAAGCCCCAATTTTCAGCCTTGCAATCTTAATCCTGGGAACAGGTTGTATTGACCATGCAGCTGGTCAGAGATCTCTCAGGTTCCCTAGCTAGTTTTAGATAAGGTGGATGGGGGAGAGAAATTCTCCACTCATATCTATATCTCCTCCTAGAACCTGGAAGGAGAAAAGGAGACTGGCTATGCTAGGCTAAGGGAATGATCAAAGCTGGTCCCATCCAGATTTCTCCCAGTGAAAAATCCCTAGTGGAGCCTGGTGGTTTACCCTCATCCCCTTATCCACCAAGGCAGATCCATCACTTACCCCATCACAAGAAATATTAACAGAGGACTGGGCAGAATTCAGAGCAATGGTTCCAATGCATTCTTTCACCAGCTGTGAAGAGGTTACAGAGACTGTTCAGGACTGGGAGTCTATAACCTTTGCCCCTGACATGCCAGGGCTGACAGCAAGCTCAAGCTTTGTCCTAACCCAGCCAACTAGGAGGATTTTTCTGCAACTCCTCTTGGGAAATTCACTTTTCTCAGGACAGTAGGAAAGCAGAGCTCAGCATCCTCCTCTCCCCAAGGTGACAATCTCCCCAGAAAGGGTCTCATTGCCTCAGGCTCCCTCCCTGACCCTATATATTCTCACCCCATTTTCCTGGAAGTCACATTCATCTGGATTGCGATTTTCAGCATTGAGGCACACGGTCTCAGCAATGGTAAAGCTCAGAGGTTGAGGAGCAGCAGGATCATTGCTCTGGGGAAGAAAGCAGGACAGTCTTTTGGACCCAGGTTCCAGCTGAGCCCCTGGAGAGCCTGGAGCAAGCTATTTAGTGCTGGACTTTAAACACCATCCACTCTGACCCTCTCAATTTCTAGAGGAAATCCCCCAAGGTCACAATGTCAGCAGCTTCAAAACTGGAGGCTTGCAGAACCAGGGTCTCCTGAATGGCTTCTGGTGCTTCCATCCCCACCAGTGCTCAGTTTCCACAATCCCCCTCCTCAGTGGCCATCTCAGTCTCTTTGGGAGACAACTCTCAAAAAGGAAAAAAATCAATACAAATTTAATCATTCTCAGGGTCATGTGAAAATTGTAATAATGACAAGAATCCTGGATTTGGAGCCTGAACACCTGGATTTTATTTGTATTCTATGTGCTTAGTATTGGTGCTGGCACATAGCATGACATTCATTCAATTAATAAATACTTATAAAGTACCTGCTATGTCCCAAGTACTATATTAATAAGGACCCAAAGAGAAATAAAGAGAAATCAAAGCCAAGGGAGAGTTCATAAGGAAACTCTGGGATATAAGCATGGTTCATCATCCCTGTTTCACAGATGAGAAAACTGAATCTCTGAAAGACTAGAGTTCATGGCTCAGAGTCAGAAAAAAAAGTGTAAAAAAAGTGTCATTACTGGAAGAAGAGATCTGACTCCAAAAATAATAATCACAGATCTTTATATAGTGTTATTATCTGCTAGGTACTATGTTAATTGCTTTACAATTATTACCTCATTTGTTGCTCACAGTAACTCATGGAGTTACATATTATTATTATTATTCCCACAAGAGATTTGGGGCATCTCAGGCAAACAGAGGGTAAAGGACTTCCCCAGTGACACAGCTAGTAAGAATCTGAGAGTAGATATGAACTCAGGACTCCCTGACTTTCAGGGTCAGTGCTCTTCCCCATTTGCTACCTGGCTGCCCCTCTCTTTCCATTATGTCACAATGGCTTCCAGTGAGGAGACCAAAATTCCCAAGAGTGAAAAGTTCATATCAGGGAATCCGAAAAGGTGGAACCCTCCCCCACCATCCCAGTGCTACTCACTTCCCTAGGTGCCAGATTCAGGATGGAGAGTCGGAAGAGGTTTTCAGATCCTGAATTACTGTTGTATTCCCTGATGAATCTATTCACCAACTCCTCATATCTTCCATCCTGGGCAGACACAAGTAGAGTCAGGCTGAGCAGCCCCAGCACCAACAGGGGTAGCTGCATGTTTGAGATCTTCTGCATCTTCTTGACCCTCAATGCTGTGGGCAGACAGAAGATATCATTTATATACTGGTTTCTACCCAGCCTTACACAAGGGCAATGAATACCTTCATCCACTGGGTACCAACGGTTCCCTGAGGTCTATGGTTTCCTCCATTCTTTTGTCACGGGTTTCTTCATCCCTAGTGTTGAAGGATCCTTCCTTTAGTTTCAATGGAGCCTTGAAGTTAACCAAAAGGAAGTGTTGGGTGAAGAAAGAAAGTACAGGAAAATTGTAGAGAGGGAGGAGAACTGAAAGATTAGGCAAATGAAAAGATATAAAGAAATAAATTTCTCCATTTATTTCTATCTTACAAACTTCTGGAGGGACTGTGGATGGGTGGGTGGTCCAAAGCCTTTCCAGTTACTCAAAGAACTTTGTAATTCAGAAAGGATTGCTTAAATTATCCTCTGTAGCCTCCTCTGTTCTTCCCCAAATTGCTCAGCTTCAATTCTCCAAAAGAAGAGGGTCCAAAGTCAACCAGAAATTCCTGGTACACTATATGATTCCTCATTCCCCTTGGTAAAATCTTCCCAGCTAGAACCCTGCCTCCCTCTCATTCAATTTAACACATCTGTATGCTTATCCATCAGCCCTATGGTCTGACCATGTCTCACAATTTCAAAAGCCTTCTTCAGCCAGAAGAAATTATCTCTTATAGAGGGCCAGGAGGTAAAAATACATTCCAGGTCTTGAATCTTAGAGTAACTTGCCTCACCGACCTCCCTTTTCTTCTAAAATATCAGAAACATATGCCTAGGAGACTGTATCCCAGGAACTCTTTTGCTTGCAAATTACTAGCGTCTCTCTCTTTTGCTATAAAATTAGGCCCCCAACCTTCACCCTTCTGGGTACTGAGCGAGATAATGCTGATACAAATGAAATTATCCAACAAAAGTAAAATATAATGTATGTGGTATCATAGGAAATTTAACATCCTAAATTCCCACGGCACCTTAAAAATCACAAAGTCTTTTCTCCCAATCATCTGTCAAAGTCAAGAATGATTTAGTGTTGTGTTTTGATATGTTGGAGGGGGAGAGAATGGTAAATATCTGTAATTTCTTTGATATAGTTTCTGGTGAAGAAACTCCCTTTTCCAATAGAGAATTGATCCAATGTCCCAGTATGTCCAGTATGCCAGAAGAGGATTTAATCCAGTTTTTGTAACTCCTTCCTAGGAGTCTTCTATCTACTATCTCACACTGCCTCCCAAACCTGGTTATATAACTTCCATTTTATGCAAGTTATATATATGGAAGAAAGAACAAGAATTGAGCAGTTAAGGGGACTTGCTGGAGTCACACTTAGAGATAGGTTTTCCCTAAGGTCTTCTGGCCTGAATACCAAGGCTTGTTTGGCTGTAGCTGTGTAAAGCCAGGTGGAAGGAGAGGACACTGGGAGTAGGAGTAGTCAGGAAAAGCAGAGGAAAACGAAAGCCTTCTCATGAGGAAGACAAGTGGCTGAGAGGCCTGAATGCACCAGGCACATTCAGGGGACAATGAAGATACCAGTAATGCTGAAGCAAAGCAGGAACCCAGCAGCCTCCTGCCTTTCTTCAAACCTTACCTACCATCCCCATCTTCTGCATGAAGCCTTCCCTTTGAGACTCTCCCCACCTGTTACTGCAGTGTCTTATTGTACCTAGTTGTTAACATATTATCTCCCACACTAACCTATGAGATCCTTGAAATTGGTTTTTGCTTTTCTTGGTATCCTCATTGCTTAGCTTAGTGGCTGACATGTAGTTTTAAGTAAACAGTTCATAAATGCAAATTTTCGCTATGACTGGTAGTAAAAGTATTGGACTTAAACAGAAGGTCTAGGATCAACTTTTGGCTCTGAGGTTATTAATGAGGTAATTTGTGTGTGTCAATATACTTTAGAATCTTTCTACATACATTAGAGCTAGTATTACTTTTTGGAATAGAGAAGTGTTGCTACATTGTGCAAGCCTTAAATATCAGGATGATAACAGAACAACATTTATATAGTATTTTAAATCTTACTTAGTGCTATCTTTCAATAACTATCTGAGGCATATAAGCAAGGACTATTATTCTGTTCTTTTTCCCTAATCAATTGAATGAATGTACGAATGATTACAAAACAAGTTTGAATCACACAAAAAAAAGTATGGATTAAACTGTGGGTGCCCCCAAAGACCAAAATAAATCAAATATGGAAACTGGACTAGATTTATCACTGTGCTCCCTTCCAAGTCTATGGTTTTGAATCTAGGATTCTGCAGCCTGGATGAATTCAGGGAGCATCCCTCTTTATAGAAAAAGAAAGAAGTGAACAATTATGTCAACACATTTCAAGATCTCTATCCATTTCACCAGTGGTCTATTAGTCAAGTCAAAGTCCTGTTGCTTGAAGCTATTGCAAAGGGTTTTGAGGGCTTGGGAGGGTGGCTAATGCATTTCATAGGAATTGCCAATCTCAATTGCAATGGAAATTTAGAACAGAAAAGCAGCATATTGTTATGTCATCCTTAATACCATCCATCCCTGCTTCTGTTCAATACCCTGTTCTACTGCCACCAGGGCTCTGAGGCATACTGTCTAGTCCTGAAATTGTAGAGCAACTTGGCTTCTATACTGTAGTTCATCCATCCTATCACCCCAAACTTAACAGAAATGGGAACTCAGAAAAATTAGAAGTTCACAAGTCTGCTTTTTCTTCTATCACATAGGGAGAATTCTGCCTTGCGAGACTCAATATCCTTCAGTTCCATTCATCTTAACCAAAAGATAGTGTTTGGGAATGGAATCTGGATTTTTGGACCACAGCTAAAAATAAATGAATTAAAGGGATTGAATGCATGTAAGAAAACCTGATGAGTCTCTATGGACTTACCTTCTTTGAACTATATCAAATTACCTAGCCCTTCAGAAGAAGGAGGGGAACTAGGAAAGGAGGAAAAAAAATTTGGAACACAAAATCTTGTAAAAATGAAAGCAAAAAAAATTTCTTGACAAGTTATTGATGAAAAAATACAATGCCCTTTTTAAAAAGAAAAGAAAACAAGAGCAGTATAGATACTTATTCAATCATGCTCTTCAGTACTTTGCAGAAGGGAAGGACACTGACTGTGACATGATGTTTATAATCTCAGATTTTTTTTCAATAACTGGGTTTTTTTAATTAAAGCTTTTTAGTTTTTAAAACATATGCATGGACAATTTTTCAACATTAACTCTTGCAAAACCATGTTTTTGAATTTCCCCTCCCTTTCCTCCACTCCTTCCACAGATGGCAAATAATCCAATATATGTTAAACATGGTTTTTAAAAATGTATGTTAAATCAACTATATGCATACATATTTATATAATTATCTTGTTGCACAAGAAAAATCAAATCAAAAGGAAAAAATGAGAAAGAAAATACAATGCAAGCAAAAAACAACAAAAAGAGTGAAAATGCTAAGTCGTGATCAACATTCAGTTCCCAGTCTTCTCTCTGGGTGTAGATGGCTCTCTTTGTGACAAAATCATTGGAACTGTCCTGGATCATCTCATTGCTGAAAAGAGGCACATCCTTCAGAATTGATCATCATATAATCTCGTTGTTGTCGTGTAAAGTCATCTCCTAGTTCTGCTCATTTCACTCAGCATCAGTTCATGGAAGTCTCTCCAGACTCTGAAATCATGAAAACATCCTGATTGTTTCTTATAGAACAGTAATATTCTATAACATTCCCACACCACAACTTATTCAGCCATTCTACAACTGATGGGCATCCACTCATTTTCCAATTACTTGTCACTACAATAGGGCTGCCACAAACATTTTTGCACATGTGGGTCCCTTTCAACTGTGTTACTTTTACTTAACGTCCTCCCTTTTGAGAGGATCCAGTGGTTGGTTTTTTGGAAGATTCACAATAGACAAATATAATGTAAAATATAGATGATATAAAATAAAATACTCAAAAGCTAAGAAAACCTATCTTCTATGAGGAAAGGTAAGGAGTGAGAGAATATGTTTCTGAAGTCTTACAGATAGAAACAAATTGACAAGTAAGGTAGGGGAGATATCATTTATCCATTATATGTGATACCACAAACAATGTTTGGCTATGGGAGGGCCCTTATTATCTATATTAACTTATTCATATGTTCTGTCCTCCAGTGAGAACATAAACTTCTTGAAGAGTCCCTGAACAGTTTGTTGACCATTTCATTTTTGTTCCCTGTACACAATAACTAGCATTGTATAGTTGTTTGTTAAAGTAAATTCATGCAATCATACACTCTCACAGTTGGAGGACAGCTCAGAGATCACTGAATCCAACCAGCATGTCAATGTGTCTAACTCACTCCCTTCAATATCCATCCAATCTTTACTTAAAGACCTCCATGGAGCACCTCTAGAGAACACCCAAGCCTTTGCCCAGTCTTGCTATCATTAGCTTTGAACATCCTGTACATTGCCATCTATTTCTGCAATCCTCCAAGGACTTCCTGAAAGGTAACTCTCATCCAGTACTGCCTGTTTCTCACAATCTAAGATACACAAACTGCAAGGAGACAGGCATGGTTGTCCTGTGTCTAAACAACATTTTTCATCCTCTAAATTCCACACATTGCTTCTTTGTCTTTTGTCACAACCTAAGTCAAGGCACTTGGAGCTTCTTGGCCAAGAAAACAATCTGAAAATACTCTTGAATTGACATCCCCTGTGGAGACGATGTGCAATGGAAATTTGGCAGATACCTAGACTGCATAAATACAAAATCATGTCCCCTGTGGAAGACTCTTTGGAAAGACAGCAGAACTGGTTCAGACATGGACATTCTGCATTGAGCTACTAAGATTTGGGGAGAAGATTTTCTCCATTGACTCTTTAGTGGGAACACTTTTGGGTTTTTTAAAACTGTGAATTGTACACGATTGGGATTTTTCTTGGTTCCCCATTGAAAGAGAAGTCTATCCTTCCCTTCCCTTTACCCTTCCCTCTTAGATCATGTGGCCCCTAGAAATTCTCCAAAGGCTTTGAATTTTTCCTTTATCCTTTTCCATTTCAAGGTGGACAGAGTAAAGTCCTAAACTTAAATTCTGGGCAAGATCATGGAATTCAGAAAATCAAAAAATCTAGGGTGGGAAGTGCAGCCAATTCAGGGGACCATACACCTGGACTTGGTAGGATTCATGTTCTATAAGAACAGAACAACTGTGAACTTCATTTCCTTTTCCAGAGACTGAGCTGGTTTGTACATAGGGATTATGACTCTAAAGTATTGAGTAGAATGTCTGAATGTTTCTTTTTGGTCCATCTTTAAAGTAAATATCCCTGTGTGATAGCTAATTTGGGATATGAAGTGGTTAAATAGGACTGGGTACTAGTCCTGGATTTCTAGTAATTTGGGGGAACCTAATCAGTGCAAACCAGAGAAGATGCACAGAAGAGCAGCTCCTTAGAAACCTGAAGAAGGGGGTGGAGGGATGTAGCAGATCCAGCTCTCAGGGGAAGGCCAGGGCAATCTTGTTACCATATCTTGTTACAATAATATTTTATTCAGTTAGTTCCAATATAAAACCTGAGGCAATCTGAAGAGAGAGTGGGAGTACTAATGGGGCATGAGGGAAAAGTTTATAAAACAGGGAGCAACTAGATTGAGTTTTGAGGGAAAATAAGGATTCTGAGAGGAAGAGCTCAAGAGAGAATGCATTCCAGGAATGCAGGATGGCCTGTGCAATGCCAAGGAAGTGGAAGATGGAATTCATTTTGGGAAACTGGGGAGTAGTTCAGTTTGGCTAGAATGCAGACATTGAATCTATTCAGTCATTTCATTTGTATCTGACACACTGGCATGCCATGTGGGGTTTTCTTGGCAAAGACAGTGGAGTGGTTGGCTATTTCCTTCTTCAGTTTATTTTACAAATGGGAAACCAAGGCAAATAGTTTGACTTCCTCAGGGTCACACAGCTAATAAGTGTCTGAGGCGTTGAGCTCTGTTGCTTCTGACTCCAAGCTGGGTTCTCTCTCCTCTGCACCATTCACCTACTCCAGAATGCAGAGGATATTCATTTAATTTAAAGATTATGAAACAAACATTAAGTGCTATCAAACTGGCCCAAGAGGCAGGAAGTCCTAGGTTCAAGTCCCACCTCTGATATATACTGACTGTGTGACCTTGGACAAGTCATTCAGTGCCCTTTAAAATTAAAAATTATAGAACTCAATCAAGAAAAATTACTTTCCTTTTTTGATAGTATTTTTTCTAATTGCTTATAAAATATTTTAAACAACCATTTTTCATAAAATTGAATACGGTGACATCTTGACTGCCTAAATTTGTATATTTTTGTAGATATTTTAAGTGGAATTTATTTTTAGCTCAGTGCCTTTTAGATTACTCAGTAAAATCTACTAGCAAAAGATGACAGGAAAAGATCATGAAAAATGTGGGAGGGGATGTGGGAAAACTGGGACAAAGTGCATTGTTGGTGGAGTTGTGAACTGGTCCAACCATTCTGGAGAGCAATTTAAAACTATGCCCCAAAATCTATCCAACTCTACCTATCCTTTAATCCAGCAGTGTCTCTATTGCGTCTACATTCCAAAGAGAGGAAAAAGGAAACAGAATCCATTGTGCAGAAATGTTTGTGGCAGCCCTTTTTGTAGTGGCAAGGAACAGGAAACTGAGTGGGTACTCATCAGTTGAGGAATGGCTGAATAAGTTATGCATATGAATGTAATGCAATATTATTTTTCTGTAAGAAACGATCAACAGGAAGATTTTAGAAAAGTCTGGAGAGATTTGCAAGCACAGAAATTAAGTGAAGTGAGTAGAAAGAATCAAGAGAAGAATGTATACATCAGCAACAAGATGATGTGATGAGCAACTGTAATGGATTTTATTGTTGTTTGCTTGTTTTCTTTTTCCTTTCTCATTTTTCCCTTTTTAATCTGTTTTTTTTTCATGTACAGCATAAGTGTGGAAATATGTTTAGAAGAAATGCACACATTTAACCTATATTGGTTACTTGCTGTCTAGGGTAGGGGGATGGAGAGAAGAGAGGGAGAAAAATTTGGAACAGAACATTTTGCAAGGGTGAATGTTGAACACTATCTTGGCATATATTTTGAAAATTAAAAGCTATTATTAAAAAAGAAAAAAAGAACAAAAATATTTTTGGACTAGAAAAGAAAACTTCAATAAGAAAACAAAAGTCAATATGACTGCTAATATCCTGAGGTCCAATGGATGAATTTGCCACCTGATTTCTGAAAAGTCAAACAGCACCAACTTCAGGCAGCTTCTTGGTCACTGGAACAAATGCTTTTCATTCATCCATTCCACTGGAGAAATCTTAATCTGCAGTAGACTTCCCCCTAACTCACAAATGGCTTTGAACCCTTAACGTGGTTTACCAGACTGCTGAAAAGATTATACTAGGGTGGGGACTCTGCTCCTGCTATAACTTTTGAACTTTAAAAAATTTGGTGACAGATAATTACAAAAGGTGCATGAGTAGCTCAGATAAGGGTTTAGCAAGGTCTTACACCAAACTTGCTTGTCCTCCCAGTAAACCCCAGAGACAACGACGTGGTTACATTTGTGGTCCATATGTGATCCAAAGAGGAATATTTTGCCAGTTATACAAATCAAATATGGCTGTATTTGGAGATAACACCAATAGACTTCTGAAAATTTACATAAGAATGACCACATTGCAAAAGATTGAGCTGTCTCTCTTCCTATAGGAACCTTTCCTTGGAGAGAATCTATTGTTCTCTCTGGATGATGGAAACCAGAAGACCAGGATTTCTCTTCTCTCAAGCTCTGACCAATTCCACCCATTTCATAGGCAAAGGATATTAAGCAATCAATGTCTACTATATAAAGTTATATACAAATGATCTTTAATCCCAGGTTACACAACCAATATATTTTACACAATTAGAATTCACAAGAAGAAGCCAACAAAAGCAGAGTAGGATTTAAAGGGGGAGATATCAGTTCTAGCTGGAGGAATCAGAGGAGACTTCATGAAATCAGGTATCTGGTAGAATGGGATGAATGTTAATAAATGGTTATGTGTTAATGGGGGAAATCCTATTGTGGCCACAGAACATGACCTATGCAAATAGGTGGAGGATACAGAGCAAAGGATGGAATGGGAGAACAGAGAATAGTCCAGTTATAGGAAGGAAGATTGGAAGGAAAGATGGGAAAATAAGCCTGGGAGCATCTCATTCTTCCCATCTTTCATGCTGAGGCTAGATTCTTTGCCATGTCTTGTCCCATCTTTTTTCTCTTGAAGATATTTCAGGGTTCCCCTCATCCTCCAACTGACACTCTGGTGGAAGATAACAGTCTAGCAGATCATCCTCTTTTAGACAGAGAAATAATAACTGGGGTTGAAACAAAACTGAATTTTGAGAGGAGAAAAGAAATAGAATCAGGGTGATTTAGAACCTGGCTTCTGCAGGCAAGATCAAGTTAAGAGGTTTTCTAAAGCTGTTTGGGGCATCCCACTTAAGAGTTCTATTGTAAATTCTCATCTCTGACCACACTGACAGGTGGACAACCCCAAAGGCAGACCAATGTAATGAAATGAATGCTGGTCGTGAAGGCAGATGAGAATGGTGATCTTGGCTCTTGTATTTACTGCATGTTTGACTTTGGTCACTTACTGACTCTGAGTCTCAAGTGCCTCATGGATATTATGAAATAATAGTATCTTTGCCATCTACCTCCCAGAGTTGTTGTGAAAATCCATTGAGATAAGACTTGTAAAGCCATTAGTAAAATTTAAAGTGCTATAAAAAGTCATTACTACTGAATATAAAGACAGGAAGGGTACTGGGTGGGGGCGGGGGGTCAGGAAGAAGAAGAAAAGAGTATTGGATATAATAGTCCAGGTTGAGTTTCTGTGTCTGAGGGGGTAAAATAGAGTGAGAACTGGAAGGGATTTCAGAGACAGTGTAGGTCAGTCTTTCATTTAATAGTAGGTCATCCCTGTCCATAATATTTTTGACAAAAAGTTATTCAATTCAGCAAATACCTACAGTATGCAAAATACTAGTTTAGGTGCAGGAAAATAAGAGAAAAATCAAGGAGCCTAAAGCAAGAATAAGAGAAAGATTCAGATGCTTCCACTCCTTTGTGATAACTATATAGAAGTCCAGGTGTGAGAAAATACAGAAAGAAGGAATATCAGTGACCATTCCTCCAGAGGCTGTGCTAGGATCTAATTCAAAAGGAGGAATCTTAGGCAGAAGGCAAATGTATTTGGGGGAAGGTGGAATTGAGATGAAAAAAGAGTCTATCCCAGGTGCAATTGTGCTCCATTGTCTGAAATAACATGGACCCAGAGCTCCATACACTAAGAGAATGTGGTAATGGGATGGGTTTTAGTCTATGGGCAGGGGGCCCTAGGACCTTAAGTCCAGGGTCAAGACTTCTAGAACAAAGGAACTCTCATGTGATTTGGTAGCAACCTGAGCCAAATTAAGGGAAAAGTGCCAAGTGGGAGGACTGCCACAGGGATTGATCATGTCTCTGGAATGCCATGCCGTGGGGAAAAAACCTCACCACTCTGGCCTAGTTGTTGCTCTATAGGAAATATTTTGCCAGGCTACTATTGCCCATATATTCATAGGCATTCATTCTCTTGATCCTGCTAAAGAAAAGACAGTTGCTAGTGAGACTCTCTATAGAGCTGAGAGTCAGGGGATGCATGAACACTTGGGATTTTTGCTGACGCTGTGCCAGTTGTATATCTAGAATAGGGCAAGGGAGTCTCTAATTCAGAAAAGTGATGAAGAGTAAATACTAGGGTAAGTGACTGTTTGTTTGCCACCCAATCTGTGTCTAGAGCTCTGTCACTCTGGGAGACTCTGGGTTTGAGTATGATATTGTTTTGGGGGAACAAGGATAAGAGAACCTGGGTCTGATTTCACAAGTTTCTTTTTTCTTATTCATACTTATTTGCCTTCCTTCCTCCTCTCCCCATATCCACTACCGAGGCTCACAAGAACCACTGGATTGGGTTCTCTATAGTCAATTGAGTCTAAGTGGGTAGGTCTTTCCCAGGGGAATACCTTCTCCCCTATGAGCTTCATCCCGTTAATTGTCAGAGCTGGTCAGTTCTAACTCTCATCCTGTCCACACTGCTTTCCCCATCTAAATCCTCTTTTGCATAGGTATAAATACCAGCCTTGAGTCTCACCTTCTTTCACCTATTGCAATACCTTCCTGACTAATCCCTCTGGCTCCAGTCCCTCCCTTCTCTACTCCATCTTCCAAGTAACTATCGAAAAGTTCTTGGTAATGGAGAGATGTAATCTTGTCACCCCCCTGCTTAACAAATACAACAACAGGAACTGTATGTTCTAGCTAGGATAAATTAAAAAGTTCTGGGGAAGGTCTAACATGAAAGACTCTCATCAGCCCAGCCTATCTACAACACCTTACACACTCTACCGCTTAATGTTTTAAATATTTTCCACTCAAACTAGGCTCTAACTGTTCCATGGTTTTTTTCTTGATCTTCCTAAAGAGAGTTTCCTGTTTCTGGAATATATTTCTCTTAACTGCCTATTAAAGCCTTCTCTTCCTCCAAGGCCCAGCTCACAGGTCATTTCTTCCATGCAGACCTCTTAGGTCTATTGATCTTCCCCCAAACCTCAGCCCCATTTAGATCCTAATCAGAAAGTGATCTTTCTCTCAGATTTCCTCAAGCAATTTGTCTAGATGATGCCTTGTTCCCACACATTTCCACCTTATATTCAGTACTTCTATCTCTGCTCCCATTCCCACCCTCCTAGATTACAAGCTCCTTGAGGGGAAAGACTGTGGATGAGTCTTTTCATCTTTTATTGTGCACTAAAACTGTCTAAGAGTACATGATTAATATTTCAATATTGAGCCAAAATTGGAATGAAGGACAAAGTGTGAGCAAAGATGGATGCAGAAAGAGTAAAGCTGGAGTTTATTCATTTGAAGAGGCCAAGGCAGAGTGCAGGCCTTAAAACAGAATCTGAGACTCAGTCTTCCATAGGAGTCTCACCTCCTAGCCACGTCTTCTAATTCTGTTCCAGATTCTTCTAACCAGTCCTCCCAGCCCAATTCTCTTGATCTTTTCAGGCTGCAGAGGGAAAAAACAGGGCTCCTTAATTCAGGACTTATGGGAGTCAGGTTGAAGAGAGAATAACCCCTCCCCCCAAATAATGCCTTAAAATGTGGTAAGTCATGGGACTTATTTGCCTTCTTCATGTAATTCCCCCATTAGCAATAGGAACACACATAAACAGATCCTGACCCAGCTGGCAAGTGACAGGCCCAGGATTCAAGGCCAATTTTCAACCTTGCAATCCTAATTCCAGTGCTCCTAGCACAGAGCTCCTAGCTCCACCTAGCACAGAAGCTAAGACCTCAGCAGTTTCTTCTTCATGTTCATTTTGAAAAAGGTAAATAGTCTTCCAGTGATACCCTCCTCCTGTTTCTAGGCCCAGAAAATGTAGAGAAAGATAGGAATTTTCCCCCACCCCTTAAAAGCTTCTATGCCCAGGAACATCCTAGGACCAGGTTGTATTGACCATGCAGCTGGTCAGAGATCTCTCAGGTTTCAGAGCTAGTTTTAGATAAGGTGGATGGGGGAGAGAAATTCTCCACTCTTGTATCTATATCTCCTCCCAGAACCTGGAAGGAAAAAAGGAGACTAGCTATGGCACTCTATGATTGGAGGGAATGGTTAATGTGGATTCCACCCAGATCTCTCCCAGCAGCCTCCAGTGGACAAGGCACCAAAAATCAGGAGCCTGGAGGTTTACACTCATCCCCCTATCCACCAATTCAGATCCATCACTTACCCCATCACAAGAAATATCAACAGAGGGCTGGGCAGAATTCAGAGCAATGATTCCAATGCATTCTTTCACCAGCTATGGAAGGGTTGCAGAGACAGTTCAGGACTGGGAGTCTGTAACCTTTGCCCCTGACATGCCAGGGCCCAAGCTTTGTCCCAACCCAGCCAACCAGGAGGATTTTTCTACAACTCCTCTTGGGAAACTCACTTTCCTCAGGGCAGTAGGAAAGCAGAGCCCAACATCCTCCTCTCCCCAAGGTGACAATATCCCCAGAAAGGGTCTCATTGCCTCGGGCTCCCTCCCTGACCCTAGGTATTCTTACCCCATTTTCCTTGAAGTCACATTCATCTGAATTACGATTTTCAGCATTGAGGCACACGGTCTCAGCAATGGTAAAGCTCAGAGGTTGAGGAGCAGCAGGATCATTGTTCTGGGGAAGAAAGCAGGACAGCCTTTTAGACCCAGGTTCCAGCTGAGCCCCTGGAGAGCCTGGAGCAAGCTATTTAGTGCTGGACTTTAGACACCATCCAGTCTGACCCTCTCAATTTCTAGAGGAAATCCCCCAAGGTCACACTGTCAGCAGCTTCAGAACTGGAGGCTTGCAGAACCAGGGTCTCCCAAATGGCTTCTGGTTCCTCCACCCCCACCCACAATGTTCAGCTTCCACAATCCCCCTCCTCAGTGCCATCTCAGTCTCAGTTGGGAGACAACTCTCAAAAAGGAAAAAAAAAAACAATATAAGTTTAAACATTCTCAGGGTCATGTGAAAGTTGTAGTAATGACAGGAATCCTGGATTTGGAGACTGAGCACCTAGATTTTATTTGTATTCAGGTGCTTAGCATTGTTGCTGGAATATAGCAAGACATTCATTCAATTAATAAACACTTCTAAAGTACTTGCTATGTACCAGGCACTATACTAATAAGGACCCAAAGAGAAATCAAGGTCAAGGGAGGGTTCACAAGGAAACTCTGGGATAGTTTAAGTATGAATTATCACCCCTGTTTCACAGATGAGAAAACTGAATCTCTGAGAAAATAGAGTTCATGGCTCAGAGTCAGAAAAAAGTGTCATTACTGGAAGAAGAGAACTGACTCCAAAAATAATAATTGCAAATCTTTATATAGTGTTATTATCTGCTAGGTACTATGTTAAATACTTTACAATTATTACCTCATTTGTTGCCCACAGTAACTCATGGAGGTACATATTAATATTATTCCCACAAGAGATTTGGGGCATCTCAGGCAAATAGAGGGTAAAGGACTTCCCCAGTAACACAGCTAGTAAGAATCTGAGAGTAGATATGAACTCAGGACTCCCTGACTTTGAGAGTCAGTGCTCTTCCCCATTTGCTACCTGGCTGCCCCTCTCTTTCCATTATGTCACAATGGCTTCCAGTGAGGAGACCAAAATTCCCAAGAGTGAAAAGTTCATATCAGGGAATCCGAAAAGGTGGACCCTCCCTCACCATCCCAGTGCTACTCACTTCCCTAGGTGCCAGATTCAGGATGGAGAGTCGGAAGAGGTTTTCAGATCCTGAATTACTGTTGTATTCCCTGATGAATCTATTCACCAACTCCTCATATCTTCCATCCTGGGCAGACACAAGTAGAGTCAGGCTGAGCAGCCCCAGCACCAACAGGGGTAGCTGCATGTTTGAGATCTTCTGCATCTTCTTGACCCTCAATGCTGTGGGCAGACAGAAGATATCATTTATATACTGGTTTCTACCCAGCCTTACACAAGGGCAATGAATACCTTCATCCACTGGGTACCAACGGTTCCCTGAGGTATATGGTTTCCTCCATTCTTTTGTTACTGGTTTCCTCATCCCTAGTGCTGAAGGATCCTTCCTTTAGTTTCTTCATGAAGCCCTGAAGTTAACCAAAAGGAAGTGTTGGATGAAAAAAGGAAGTACAGGAAAATTGTAGAGAGGGAGGAGAACTGAAAGATTAGGCAAATGAAAGGATGTGAAGAAATAAATTTCTCCATCTATTTCTATCTTACAAACTTCTGGAGGGACTGTGGATGGGTCCAAAGCCTTTCCAGTTACTCAAAGAACTTTGTAATTCAGAAAGGATTGCTTAAATTATCCTCTGTAGCCTCCTCTCTTCTTCCCCAAATTGCTCAGCTTCAATTCTCCAAAAGAAGAGGATCCAAGGTCAACCAGAAATTCCTGGTACACTATATGATTCCTCATTCCCCTTGGTAAAATCTTCCCAGCTAGAACCCTGCCTCCCTCTCATTCAATTCAACAAATCGGTATGTTTATCCATCAGCCCTATGGTCTGACCATGTCTGAGAATATCACAAGCCATATAGTAGGTCTTCTTCAGCCAGAAGAGGTTATCTCTTATAGAGGACCAGGAGGCAAAAATCCATTCCAAGTCTTCGAAACTTAGAGTGCCTCACCGACCTCCCTTTTCTTATAAAATACCTTTGACCTTTGGACAGGAAAAATAGTCCACAATGGAGACGAAAGGCATTTGAGAGAAAGGTACTTGAGGAAATTGGTATAAATTTACTTTGATATGTATCTCAACTATGTAGAACTCTGTCCAAGTAACCAAGATAAGGACTTAATCATTTACATCTCACTAGATCATGTTTCCTAAAAAAAGTATTTGAACATCAAAGAGTATATTTTGTATCAAGCCTATAAGCAATGGGAGTATATATATTTGTGTCTGATCAATACCATTTGAAGAATTCATGGCAAATTTTTCTGCCTGGCCCTTGCTTTTCACACCCTTAATTTGCTACTAGAGCTGGTCTCCAACAATCTCTAAGCACAGCCCTGAAGAGTATAAGAGAGAGAGATAATACCTGTCATGGGGATCTCCTGGCTTGTAGATATGGGGACCTAGATGTTGCACTTAAGTCAAAATTAAGTCAGTTAAAGCAAAGAGAATGGTAGAATTGGGAGAACACTCCCACGAGCTCCAGGAGACAGCTTATACACATGCATGGAAAGAGTATTTAGTGCATGGTTGTCCAGTATTGCTTCATTGGCTCTGGTATCTTTTATTTCATAGGGTTGTGGTAAGATTCAAATTAGGAGATGTATGCTTTGTAAATAATAGTAAAGCAATGAAGTTATGCAAATGTGAAAAATGCAGTTACTCCATTATCTCTTTTAAATATAACTTTGTCTGAGATCACAATTGCTACCCTAGCAGAAGAGGACAGGATGTGATGGAGGAACAGTTAGTAGTCCAGTTCATCTGAAATGAAAAATCCATTACTTCCCAAAGACTGCATTCCACAAAATTACTTTTCTTTGTAACAGGAAAAATGCAAGTCAGTAAAACAAATCAAAATTGTCTGTGTCTAAAAAAAAGTGCTTTATTCTGCCCCATTAGTCCAAAAATTCTTAGGTAAAAGGGAAAGGAAAAAAGCATCTGTTAAGTCCCTACCATATGTCAGAAAGGGAAATAAAGTTAATGTACCCAATGGACATCAAAGACCTAAAAGAAAGACATTCAAAAATATTGACAATAGTATTTTTAGTAACAGTAAAGAACCACAAGGTAAGCATCTGTCTATTGATGGGAGAATCAGTAGTTTAATGATTGAAGAAACCATGATTTGATTATAGTGGAATATTATGGTTCTGTTAGAAATTACAAATATGGACATTTAGAGAAACTTATTGGAACATAAAAAGTGAATTCCCCCAAAGCAGCAGAACAACTTTAGTCATCTGCCCAGTGCATTCTACTTTAGGAAGACTTGCTAGTGAAGTATGATTCTAGACTTCAGGCAGTCTGGTAGTGCAATGGAGACAGTGCTGAGTCTGCAGTCAGAATAAATCTCAGTTCAAATCTCACTTCAGACACTTAATAGTTTGGTCATTCTGGGTCAAGTCAATAATTCTCTGTTTGCCTCAATGTCCTCATACTGCAAAATCAAGGGAATAATAGCTTATATCTCTCATTTCATGATGATCAATTATAATATTAATAAAATACTTCACATATACTAGGGCCTTATTAAATGCTTATTTCCTTGCCCTTTTGGCATAAGGCTGTTGGATTAATGGGATAGAAGGAGGAAAATATCTCTAGAGTCACAGTCAATTGGGTGACTTCTTTTCCTTGACTCTTTTTCATTCCTAAAAAATAACAATGTGGGGGAGAATTTTCACAAACTAAAATGGATATTTTTTAATGTGTCAAATTTTTTTAAAAGATCAAATGATGAAAAATATCCTTTTCACTCTTTATTGCATATCATAACAGTTACTAGTTGATTTCTCTTCCTTTTAGCTCCCCTTTCTATCTTTACAGCTTTTGCTCCAGTTTCTTTATCCCTTGATTACGGGGTTATGGGTTATGGCTCACAGAATTGAGTTAAAAAGGACCTGAGAAGACATTGACACTCTCCTCATTTTACAGATGAAAAAACTGAGGTAAAGAGATGTTAAATGACTTTTCATCTAGCTAATCAGTATGAGACAGAATTTTGAACTCCATTCCTTTTCATTTCAAGGGCAGAGCTCTTCACATAAACAATGCAAAGTGTGAAAGGAGCTATACACTAACCCCAACCTCATTTAAGCTGGGCTTGTTTTGGGATCTCTTCTTGGGACCTTCAGGAAACTAAGAGCTCAGGCAGCTGACAACACTGAGGCAACAGTCACTTGAGAAAAATAGAGATGCTTTCAACCTAGGACTTTGATTTGGCTTTTGGACCATGATGGGCAATTTGGAGATGGGTGTTTGAATGCCATTACAATGTTGAATTTCATTTTGGTATCAAACCTATAATTCCCAGGGCACTGACTGAGACAGGCCTAGAAGAAAACACAAACTCAAAACCCAAAACTAAAAGAAGAGACAAACTCTAACTATATAAGAATGATCAGTGATAAAGGATCCTTTTGGGAAATGATAAGATAAGCTGAATATTTTTTATATTTGGTATGTTGAAATTAATTCATTTTAATGTAAAGACTTACTAAGCAAGTTTACCTGTTATATAGATGTTTAGGTACTATTTTTAAATTTCAGAAAATTGTCCAAACTTATTGGCAATTCCTTCTTGAACAGTACAGAGAGGTACAATGGTCTATAGGGAAGTATACTAGTTTGGAAGTCCAAAGACCAGAGGGAGACTCCTGGCTGTGACACTTATAATGTCACTTAAGGAAAGTTACTTTCTCCTCTGGGCCTCAGTTTTCATATCAGTAAAATGGGAGATAGCAATCCTTCCCAGCTCTGCATCCCAGAGTTGTTGTGAATAAAAGACTTCTCATATTTAGTGTGAGAAAAAATTTGGTGAGAAAAAGGGGTAAAAAATTCTATTGTGATGGGCTTGGACTGCTCTCCTAAAAAGGACAGTCTTGTTTCTGCCTTTATTCATAGTTAAAATATCTATCCTTGAACCATAAGGAGTAGATATCAAGTTCATTATACCACTATCTCAGGCATCTTCTTTTATCCCACAGTGTCCTTCAGTTCTGTCCAAAGCTGGACTTCATCTCCCTGAAGATGGACAACCTTGTCTCTCTCCAGGGCTGGCTGGACAAATGCCTAGGAAACTGTATCCCAGCAACTCTTTTGCCTGCTAATTAGTGGGATCTCTCTCTTGGGCTATAACCTTAGGCCCCCAACCTTCATTCTTCTCAGTACTGAGTGAGATAATGTTGATACAAATGAAATCATCCAAGAAAACTAAAATATACTGTATGTGGTATCATAGGAAATATCAACATGCTATTCCTAAGGCATCTTAAAAATTACAAAGTCTTTTTTCCAATAGTCTGTTAAGGTCAGGAATGATTTAGTGTTATGTTTTGATATGTTAGAGGGGGAGAGAATGGTGAATACCTGTGATTTCATTAATACAGAGAGTTTCTGGTGAAGAAACTCCCTTTTCCAATAGAGAATTGATCCAATGTCCCAGTATGTCCAGTATGCCAGAGGAGAATTTAATACAGTTTTCCTAACTCCTTCCTAGGAGTCCTCTATCTACTATCTCACACTACCTCCCAGACCTGATTGTATAACTTTCATTTTATGGAAGTTATATATATGGAAAAAAGAACAAGAATTGAGCAGTTAAGGGGACTTCCTGGAGTCACACTTAGAGATAGGTTTTCCCTAAGGCCTTCTGGCCTGAATACCAATGCTTGTTTGGCCATACCTGTGTAAAACCAGTTGGAAGGAGAGGACACTGGGAGTCAGGAAAAGCAGAGGAAAACGAAAGCCTTCTCATGAGGAAGACAAGTGGATGAGAGGCCTGAATGTATCAGGCACATTCAGGGGCCAGTGGAGAGACCCGTAAGGCTGGAGCAAAGCAAGAACCAAGCAGCCTCCTGCCTTTCTTCAAACCTTATCTACCATCTCCATCTTCTGTATGGACCCTTCCCTTTGAGACTCTCCCCACTTGTTACTGCAGTGTCTTATTGTACCTAGTTGTTAACATGTTATCTCCCACACTAACCTATGAGCTCTTTGAAAGGGGGTTTTGCTTTTCTTGCTTAGCTTAGTGGCATAGTTTTAAGTAAAGAGTTCATAAATGCAAATTTTCACTATGACTGGTAGTAAGAGTATTGGACTTAAACAGAAGCTCTAGGTTCAACTTTTGGCTCTGAGGATACTTTGTGTGTGTCAAAATACTTTAGGACCTTTCTACATAAATTAGAGCTATTATTACTTTTTTGGAATGGGGAAGTGTTGCCACATTGTGCAAGCCTTAAATATCAGGATTATAACAGAACTTAACATTTATATAGTATTTTAAAACATATTTTATCTCTCAATATTTATCTCTCAATAAGTATCTGAGGCATATAAAGCAAGGGCTATTATTCTGCTCTTTTTTCTTAATCGATTGAATGAATGTACAAATGAGTATAAAACAGATTTGAACCACAAAAAAAAATATATGGATTAAACTGTGGTTGCCCCCAAAGACCAAAATAAATCAAATGTGGGAGCTGGATTAGATTTATCACTGTTGTCCCTTCCAGGTCTATAATTTTGAATCTAGGATTCTGCAGCTTGGATGAGCTCAGGGAGCATCCCTCTTTATGGAAAAAAAAGAAGTGGACAATTGTGTCAACTCATTTCAAGATCTCTATCCATTTCACCAGTGGTCTATTAGTCAAGTCAAAGTCCTGTTGCTTGAGACTATTGCAAAGGGTTTTGAGGGTTTGGGAGGGTAGCTAAAGCATTTCATAGGAATTGCCAATCTCAATTGCAATGGAAATTTAGAACAGAAAAGCAACATATCATTATGTCATCCTTGATACCATCCATTCCTGCTTCTTTACCATGTTCAATGCCCTATTCTGCTACCACCAGAGCCCTGAAAATTTCCATAAAGATGGATGCTCCCTGAGTTCATCCAGGCTGCAGAATCCTAGATTCAAAATCATAGACATGAAAGGGACCACAGTGATAAATCTAGACTAGCTCCCACATTTGATTTATTTTGGTCTTTGGGAGCACCCACAGTTTAATCCATACATTTTTTTAATGATTCAAATATGTTTCATAATCATTGAATGCATGTAAGAAAGACTGATGAGTCTCTATGTACCTTCTCTGAACCATATCAAATTGCCTAGTCCTTCAGAAGAAGTAGGGGAAAAAGGAAAGGAGGGAAAAAAATTGGAACTCAAAATCTTGTAAAAATAAAAGCAAAAAAATTCTCTTTACATGTTACTGATGAAAAATACAATATCCATTTTAAAAAAAGAAAAGAAGAGAAGAGAACTATAGGTACTTATTCAATTATGTCCCTCACTTCTTTGCAGAAGGGAAGGACAATGAGTGTGACATGATGTTTATAATGTCAGGGTTTTTTTTCAATAACTGGGTAACTTTTTTATGAAAGCCTTTTAACACACACACAAGCATAGACAATTTTTCTACATTAACTCTTGCAAAATCATATGGTCTAATTCCTCCCCCCCCTTCCTCCACCCCCTCCTCAGATGGCAACTAATCCAATATATATTAAACATGGTATGTTAAATCAAATATATACATACGTATTTATACAACTATCTTGTTGCACAAGAAAAATCAAATCAAAAAGAAAAAGAATGGGAAAGAAAATACAATGCAAGCAAAGAACAACAAAAAAAGTGAAAATGCTATGTTGTGATCCACACTCAGTTCCCAGTTTTCTCTCTGGGTATAGATGGCTCTCTTTGTCACAAGACATTGGAACTGGCCTGGATCATCTCATTGCTGAAAAGAAGCACATCCTTCAGAATTGATCATCATATAATCTTGTTGTTGCTGTGTACAGCAATCTCCTAGTTGTGCTCACTTCACTCAGCATCAGTTCATGGAAGTCTCTCCAGACTCTAAAATCATGAAAACATCCTGATTGTTGCTTATAGAACAATAATATTCCATAACATTCACATACCACAACTTAATCAGCCATTCTACAACTGATGGGCATCCACTCATTTTCCAGTTACTTGTCACTACAAGAGGGCTGCCACAAACATTTATGCACATGTGGGTCCCCTTTCAACTGAGTCACTTTTGCTTAATGTCCTCCTTTCTTATTTTTGGATTCAATGATAGGTTTTTTGGAAGGTTCACAATAGACAAATATATTGTATAATATAGATGATATAAAATAAAATATTTATTCTCAAAATTTTACTCAAAAGCTAATAAAACCTATCTTCTGTGAAAAAAGATAAGAAGTGTGTCTGGAGTCTTAGAAATAGAAACAAACTGACAAGTAAGGTAGGGGAGATATCATTTATCCACTGTACTAGATACCATAAGCCATGTTTGGCTACAGGAGGGCCCCGTTCCCTATATTAATTTATTCATATGTTCTGTTCAACCAAGAGAACATAACTCCTTGAAAAGTCCTTGAACAGTTTGTTGACAATTTCATTTTTGCCTCCTGTCCACAATGAGTAGCACAGTGTACTGTTTCCATACATGTTTGCTAAAACGAATTCATGTAATCATATCATCTCATAGTTGGAAGGGAATTCGGAGACCACTGAATCCAACCAATATGTCAATATGTCTATCTCACCCCCTACAAGATGCACCCAATCTTTATTAAAGACCTCCATGGAGCACCTCTAGAGAACACCCAAGTCTTTCCCCAGTCTTGCCATCATTAGCTGAAAATCCTGTACATTTCCATCTATTTCTGCAATACTCCAAGCACCTCCTGAAAGGTGACTCCCATGCAGTACTGCCTGTTTCTCACAATCTGATATACAAGCTGCAAGGAGACAGACATTGTTGTCCTGTGTTCAAACAACATTTTTTCATGCCTCCTTGTCTTTTGTCACAACCTAAGTCAAGGCACTTGGAGCTTCTTGGCCAAGAAAACAATCTGAAAATACTCTTGAATTGACATACCCTGTGGAGGAGATGTGCAATGGAAATTTGGCAGATACCTAGAGGGCATAACATGAATCTTCCCTTTATCCTTTTCCATTCAAAGTAGAGAAAGTGTCCTCAACTTGAATGCTGGGCAGGACATGGACTTCAGGAAATCCAAAAATCTAGGGTGGGAAGTGCAGCCAATTCAGCAGGACTATACACCTGGACTTGGTAGGATTCATGTTCTATAAGAACAGAACCACTGTGAACTTCATTTCCCTTTCCAGAGACAGAGTTGGTTTGTGCATAGGGATTATGACTCTAAAGTATTGAGTAGAATGTCTGAATGTTTCTTTTTGGTCCATCTTTAAAGTAAATATCCCTGTGTGATAGCTAATTGGGATGTGAAGTGGTTAAATAGGACTGGGTGCTAGTCCTGGGTTTCTAGTAATTTGGGGGAACCTAATCAGTGCAAACCAGAGAAGATGGCACAGAAGCGGCTCCTTAGAAACCTGGAGAAGGGGTGGAGGGATGTAGCAGATCCGGCTCTCAGGGGAAGGCCAGGGCAATCTTGTTACCATATCTTGTTACAATAATATTTTATTCAGTTAGTTCCAATATAAAACCTGAGGCAATCTGAAGAGAGAGTGGGAGTACTAATGGGGCATGAGGGAAAAGTTTATAAAACAGGGAGCAACTAGATTGAGTTTTGAGGGAAAATAAGGATTCTGAGAGGAAGAGCTCAAGAGAGAATGCATTCCAGGAAGGCAGGATGGCCTGTGCAATGCCAAGGAAGTGGAAGATGGAATTCATTTTGGGAAACTGGGGAGAAGTTCAGTTTGGCTAGAATGCAGACATTGAATCTATTCAGTCATTTCATTTGTATCTGACACACTGGCATGCCATGTGGGGTTTTCTTGGCAAAGACAGTGGAGTGGTTGGCTATTTCCTTCTTCAGTTTATTTTATAAATGGGAAACCAAGACAAATAGTTTAAGTGACTTCCTCAGGGTCACACAGCTAATAAGTGTCTGGGGCGTTATTTGAGCTCTGTTGCTTCTGACTCCAAGCTGGGTTCTCTCTCCTCTGCACCATTCACCTACTCCAGAATGCAGAGGATATTCATTTAATTTAAAGATTATGAAACAAACATTAAGTGCTATCAAACCGGCCCAACAAGCAGGAAGTCCTAGGTTCAAGTCCTATCTCTGATATATACTGACTGTATGACCCTGGACAAGTCATTCAGTGCCCTTTAAAATTAATCAATCAAGAAAAATTACTTTCCTTTTTTGATAGTATTTTTTCTAATTGCTTATAAAATATTTTAAACAACCATTTTTCATAAAATTGAATATGGTGACATCTTGACTGCCTAAAATTGTATGTTTTGTGGCTATTTTAAGTGGAATCTTTTTAACTCAGTGTCTTTTAGATTACTCAGTAAAATCTAATAGCAAAAGATGATAGGAAAAGATCATGAAAAATGTGGGGGGAATGTGGGAAAACTGGGACAAAGTGCATTGTTGGTGAATTGGTGAACTGGTCCAACCATTCTGGAGAGCAATTTTAAACTATGCCCCAAGACCTATCAAATTCTACCTATTCTTTAATCCAGCAGTGTCTTTACTGTATCTGCATCCCAAAGAGAGGAAAATGGGAACAGAATCCATTGTGCAGAAATGTTTGTGGCAGCCCTTTTTGTAGTGGCAAGGAACAGGAAACTGAGTGGGTACTCATCAGTTGAGGAATGGCTGAATAAGTTATGCATATGAATGTAATGTAATATTATTTTTCTGTAAGAAACAATCAACAGGAAGATTTTAGAAAAGTCTGGAGAGACTTGCAAGCACAGAAGCTAAGTGAAGTGAGTAGAAAGAACCAAGAGAACAATGGAGACATCAACAGCAAAATGATGTGCTGATCAACTGTGATAGATTTTATTGTTGTTTGCTTGTTTTTTTCCTTTCTCATTTTTCCCTTTTTGATCTGTTTTTTTCATGTACAGCATGATAAATGTGGAAATATGTTTAGAAGAATTGCATATGTTTAACCTATATTGGTTACTTGTTGTCTAGGGTAGTGGATGGAGAGAAGAGAGGGAGAAAAAATTTAGCACCTCATTTTGCAAGGATAAATGTTGAATACTATCTTTGCATATATTTTGAAAATTAAAGCTATTATTTAAAAAATGCTTTTTTGGGATAAAAAAAAAGTTCAATAGGAAGACAAAAGTCAAGATGACTGCTAATATCCTGAGGTCCAATGGATGAATTTGCCACCTGATT
This sequence comes from Sminthopsis crassicaudata, assembly GCF_048593235.1. Taxonomy (NCBI): domain Eukaryota; kingdom Metazoa; phylum Chordata; class Mammalia; order Dasyuromorphia; family Dasyuridae; genus Sminthopsis; species Sminthopsis crassicaudata. The sequence goes on from NC_133617.1 coordinate 662,503,409, forward strand.
TCTGAAAAATCTCTAAGTCAAATAGTACTTGCTTCAGCCAGCTTCATGGTCATTGGAACAAATATTTTTCCTTCATCCATTCCACTGGAGAAGTCTCAATCTGCAGTAGACATCCCCCTAACTCACAAATGGCTTTGAACGCTTAACGTGGTTTACCAGTCTGCTGAAAAGGTAGGGTAGGGACTCTGTTCCTACTACAACTTTGGAACTTCAAAGAATTTGGTGGCAGATAATTACAAAAGGTGCATGAGCAGCCCAGGTGAGGGCTCAGGAAGCCCCTACACCAAACATGCTTGTTCTCCCAGTAAACCCTATAGACATCGATGTGGTTATACTTGTGGTCCAAATCTGATCCAAAGAGTAATGTTTTAGCAGTTACACAAATCAAATATGGCTATATTTGGAGACAACACAATAGACTTCTGAAAATTTACATTAGAATGACCACATTACAAAAGATTGAGCTATCTCTCTCCCTATAGGAACCTTTCCTTGGAGAGAATCTAGAACCTTGTTATGTTCTCTCTAGATGATTTCATATGATGACCCATTTCATAGGCAAAGGATATTAAGCAGACAATGTCTACCATATAAAGTTATATACAAATGATCTTTGATCCCAGATTACACAACCAATATATTTTACACAATTAGAATTCACGAGCTGAAGCCAACAAAAGCAGAGTAGGATTTAAAGGGGGAGATATCAGTTCTAGCTGGAGGAATAAGAGGAGACTTCATGAAATCAGGTATCTGGTAGAATGGGATGAATGTTAATAAATGGTTATGTGGTAATAGGGGAAATCCGTTGATCAGTGGCATAAGTTAGGTTCACAGGGCAAGATAATGAATAAAAATAGCAATCTAGTGTTTGACAAACCCAAAGATCCCAAATTTTGGGATAAGAATTCATTATTTGACAAAAACTGCTGGGAAAACTGGAAATTAGTATGGCAGAAACTAGGCATGGACCCACATTTAACACCACATGCTAAGATAAGATCAAAATGGGTGCAAGATTTAGGCATAAAGAACGAAACCATAAATAAATTGGAGGAACATGGGATTGTTTACCTCTCAGACTTGTGGAGGAGGAAGGAGTTTGTGTCCAAGGGAGAACTAGAGACCATTATTGATCACAAAATAGAACATTTTGATTACACCAAATTAAAAAGTTTCTGCACAAACAAAACTAATGCAAACAAGATTAGAAGGGAAGTAACAAATTGGGAAAACATTTTTACAGTTAAAGGTTCTGATAAAGGCCTCATCTCCAAAACATACAGAGAATTGACTTTAATTTATAAGAAATTAAGCCATTCTCCAATTGATAAATGGTCAAAGGATATAAACAGACAATTTTCAGATGATGAAATTAAAACTATTTCCACTCATATGAAAGAGTGTTCCAAATCACTATTGATCAGAGAAATGCAAATTAAGACAACTCTGAGATATCATTACACACCTGTCAGATTGGCTAAGATGACAGGAACAAATAATGATGAATGTTGGAGGGGCTGTGGGAAAACTGGGACACTGATGCATTGTTGGTGGAGTTGTGAAAGAATCCAACCATTCTGGAGAGCAATCTGGAATTATGCCCAAAAAGTTATCAAACTGTGCATACCCTTTGACCCAGCCATACTACTACTGGGCTTATATCCCAAGGAAATACTAAAGAAGGGAAAGGGACCTGTATGTGCCAAAATGTTTGTGGCAGCCCTTTTCATAGTGGCTAGAAACTGGAAAATGAATGGATGTCCATCAATTGGAGAATGGTTGGGTAAATTATGGTATATGGAGGTTATGGAATATTATTGCTCTGTAAGAAATGATCAGTAGGAGGAATACAGAGAGGCCTGGAGAGACTTACATCAACTGATGCTGAGTGAAATGAACAGAACCAGAAGATCGCTGTACACTTCAATGCTGTATGAAGATGTATTCTGATGGAAGTGGATATCTTCAACATAAAGAAGATCCAACTCACTTCCAGTTGATCAATGATGGACAGAAATAACTACACCCAGAGAAGGAACACTGGGAAGTGAATGTAAATTGTTAGCACTACTGTTTATCTACCCAGGTTACTTATACCTTCAGAAGCTAAAATTAATGTGCAACAAGAAAATGGTATTTACACACATATATTGTATCTAGGTTATATTGTAACACATGTAAAATGTATGGGATTACCTGTCATCGGGGGGAGGGAGTGGAGGGAAGGAGGGGATAATTTGGAAAAATGAATACAGGGGATAATATTATTTAAAAAAATAAAAATAAAAAATAAAAAAATAAAGAAATGACCAACTGGAGGAATACAGAGAGGCTTGGAGAGACTTACATCAACTGATGCTGAGTGAAAAGAGCAGAACTAGGGGATCATTATACACTTCAACAATGATACTGTATGAGGATGTATTCTGATGGAAGTGGATATCTTCAACATAAAGAAGAGCTAATCCAATTCCAATTGATCAATGATGGACAGAATCAGCTACATCCAGAAAAGGAACACTGGGAAATGAGTTTAAACTGTGAGCATTGTTTTTTTTTTTTTTTTTTTTTTTTTGTTTTGTTTTGTTTTGTTTTGTTTCTCTTCCCAGATTATTTTTACCTTGTGAATACAATCCTTCCTTTGCAACCACAACAACAACAAAATTCGGTTCTGCACATATATATTGTACCTAAGCTATACTATAAGATATTTAATATGTATGGGAATGCCTGCCATCTCTAGGGGAGGGGGTGGAGGGAAGGAGGGGAAAAACTCGGAACAGAAGGGAGTACAAGGGATAATGTTGTAAAAAAAATTACCTATGCATATGTACTGTCAAAGAAAATGTTATAATTATAAAAATTAATAAAAAAAAAACAAAAAAATAGGGGAAATCCTATTGTGTCCACAGAACATGACCTATGCAAATAGGTGGAGGATACAGAGCAAAGGATGGAATTGGAGAACAGAAAATAGTCCAGTTATCAGAAGAAATATTAGAAGGAAGGATGGGAAAATAAACCTGGAAGCATCTCATTATCCTCATCTTTCATGCTGAGGCTAGGGCATCCCTTCTAGATTGTCCCATCTTTTCTTGTCTTGAAGATATTTCAGCGTTCCCCTCACTGACACCATAGTGGAAGATAACAGTCTAGCAGATCATCCTCTTTTAGACAGAGAAATAGTAACTGGGGTTGAAACAAAACTGAATTTTGAGAGGAGAAAAGAAATAGAGCTAGGGTGATCTAGAACCTGGTTGTTTACTTTTCTGTAGGCAAGATCAGGTTTAGAAGTTCTCTAAAGCTATTTGGGGTATCCCACTTAAGAGTTCTGGCCACACTGGCAGGTGGACAACCCCAAAGGTAGAGGAGTATAATGAAATGAATGCTGGTCATGAAGGCAGATGAGAATGGTGATCTTGGCTCTTGTATTTACTACATGTTTGACTTTGGTCACTTAATGACTCTGAGTCTCAAGTGCCTCATGGATATTATGAAATAATAGTATCTTTGCCATCTACCTCCCAGAGTTGTTGTGAAAATCCATTGAGATAAGGATTGTAAAGCCATTAGAAAAATTTAAAGTGCTATAAAAAGCCACTGATAGAAAAGGAATACCGTTAGCATTTTTTGTTTTTCTCCCCAGGTTATTTTTACCTTTCGAATCCAGTTCTTCCTTTGCAACAACAACAACAAAAAAATTCAGTTCTGCACATATATATTGTACCCAGGATATACTATAACATATTTAATATGTATGGGAATGCCTGCCATCTAGGGGAGGGGGTGGAGGGAAGGAGGGGAAAAATTCGGAACAGAAGGGAGTTTAAGGGATAATGTTGTAAAAAATTACCCATGCATATGTACTGTCAAAAAAATGTTATAATTATAAAATTAATTTTTAAAAAGCCACTGAATATAAAGACAGGAAGGGCACTGGGGGGTCAGATAGAAGGAGAAAAGGGTATTGGATATAATAGTCCAGGTTGACTTTCTGTGTCTGAGGGGGTAAAATAGAATGAGAACTGGAAGGGATTTCAGAGACAGTGCAGCTCAGTCTTTTGTTTAATAGCAGGTCATCCGTGTCTGTAATATTTTTGACAAGAAGTTATTCAATTCAACAAATACCTACAGTATACAAAATACTGGTTTAGGTGCAGGAAAATAAGAGAAAAATCAAGGAGCCTAAAGCAAGAATAAGAGAAAGACACAGATCCTTCCACTCCCTTGTGATGTGATAATCATATAGAAATCCAGGTGTGAGAAGATACAGAAAGAAGGAACACCTTCCAGTTATTTTGAATGTGTGGGATAGAGAAGCACCTATTTGAAGGACAAAATGACCATGCCTCAGAGGCTGTGATAGGATCTAAATCAAAAGGAGGAATCTTAGATAGAAGGCAAATGCATTTGGGGGAAGGTGGAAAAAAGAGTTTGTCCCAGGTGCAATTATGCTCCATTGTCTGAAATAAGAGCTCCATATACTAAGAGAATGTGGTAATGGGGTGGATGTTTAGCCTGTAGAGAGGGGGTCCTGAGACCATAAGCCCAGGATCAAGACTTCTAGAACAAAGGGACCCTCATGGGAATTGGTGGCAACCTGAGCCAAGTTAAGGGAAGAGTGCCAAGTGGGAGGACTGCCACAGGGACTGATCATGTCTCTGGAATGCCATGCCCTGGGAAAAAACCTCACCACTCTGGCCTAGTTGTTGCTCTGTAGGGAATATTTTGCCAGGCTACTATTGCCCATATATTCATAGGCATTCATTCTATTGATCCTCCTGAAAAAAAGACAGTTGCTAGTGAGACTCTCTATAGAGCTGAGAGTCAGGGGATGCATGAACACTTGGGATTTTTGCTGACTCTGTGTCTGCTTGTGTGTTTAGAATATAGCAAGGGAGTCTCTAATTCAGAAAAGTGATGAAGAGAAAATACTAGGGTAAGTGACTGTCACCCAATCTGTGTGTGGAGCTCTGTCACTCTGGGGGGTCTGGGTCTGAGTGTGATATTGCTTTGGGGGAACAAGGATAAGAGACCTGGGTCTGATTCACAAGTTTCTTTTTTCTTATTCACACTTATTTGCCTTTCTTCCTCCTCTTCCTATATCCACTATTGAGGCTCACAAGAACCACTGCATTGGGTTCTCTATAGTCAATTGAGTCTAAGTGGGTAGCTCTTTCCCAGGGGAATACCTTCTCCCCATGAGCTTCATCCCGTTAGTTGCCAGAGCTGGTCAATTCTACCTCCCATCCTGTCCACATTGCTTTTCCCATCTAAATCCTCTTTTGCATGGTTATAAATAGCAGCCTTGAGTCTCACCTTCTTTCACCTATTGCAATAGCTTCCTGAGTAATCCCTTGGGCTCCAGTCCCTCCCTTCTCTACTCCATCTTCCAAGCAGCTACCAAAAAGCTCTAGCTAATGAAAAGGTGTAATATTCTCACCCCCCTGCTTAACAAGAACAGCAATAGAAAACTTCTGGGGAAGATCTGACATGAAAAACTCTCATCAGCCAACCTACCTACAACACCTTACACACACTACCCCTTAATGTTTTAAATATTTTTCAGTCAAACTAGGTTCTAACTGTTCCATAGTTTTTTCTTGATCTTCCCAAAGAGAGTTCCCTGTGTCTGGAATGCATCTTTTCTCATGTCTCCCTTCTCTTCCTCCAAGGCCCAGCTCCCAGGTCACTTCTTCCATGAAGACATTTCAGGTCTATTGACCTTCCCCCAGTCCTCAGCCCCATACAGATCCTAAGCAGAAAGTGATCTTTCTCTTAGATTTCCTAGAGCACTTTATCTAAATACTGCTTTGTTTCCATACATTTCCACTTTACATTCTGTCTCTGCTCCCACTCCCATCCTCTTAGATTACAAGCTCCTTGATCATTTTATATGGCTACAACAAGACTATACAATGATCAATTCTGATGGAAAAGAGAAAAATAACCAGCCTTCCCCCAATGTAGTTCCTTAGAATGTGGTAACTTAGAGGTTCATAGGACTTGTAAAGGCCTTAGCAATCACCATAAGTTATGTCCCCACTTAGACAGATCATGACCCAGGTGCCAGGTGACAGACCCAGGACTCAAGCCCCAATTTTCAGCCTTTAATTCTACATCCAGTGCTCCACCTACCACAGAAAACTTAAGATCTCAGCATTTTCTTCTTCATGTTCATTTTGATAAAGGTAAATAGTCTTCCAAGAATACCCTCCTTCTGTTTCTATTTCATGTAACCCTTAGAAATGGTCCAAGCTTTGACATTTTCCTTTACCCTTTTTCAAGTGCAAGGAGTGAAATCCCAACTTGTATGCTGGGAAAGACATGAACATCAGGAAATCCAAAAATCAAGGACAACGGTTGCAGTCAATTCAGGTGGGACTTTATCCCAGCAAGGCTGTAGCCTTGAACTTGGTAGGATTCGTGTTCTATAGAAATTGAGCTCAACTGTGAATTTCATTTCTCTCTCAAGAGACAGAGTCAGGTGTGTGCACAGAGATTATAATTCCAAAGTGTTGATTGAGTGGAATTCATATGTTTGTTTTTGCTACTCTTTGAAGTAAAAAAATCCAATAGCTAATTGGGATTTGAAGTGGTTAGATGGAATTGGAAGACTAGTCCTGGGTACTTAGTAATAGGGAGAAATCTAATCAGTGAAGACCAGAGAAGATGTCACAGAAGAGAGGCTTCTTAGAGGACTGCAGAAGGGTTTAGGAGAATGTACCAAATCAGGATTTCAGGGTAGGTCCAGTGCAATCTTGTTTCCAAATCATGTTACAATAATACTTTATTCAGTTAGACATTTGCAACATGAAATCTGAGGCAATCTGAAGAGAGAGTAGGAGTACTAATGAGGGAGGAGGGAAAGGCTTATAGAAGAGAAGGTAGCTAAATTGAGCTTTGAGGGAAGTTAAGGATTCTGAGAGGAAAAGCTCAGGAGAGAATGCATTCTAGGAATGTAGGATGGCCTGTGTAATCCCAAGGAGGTGCACGATGGAATCCATTTTGGGGAACTAGGGAGTAGTTCAGTTTGGTTAGCATGCAGTCTTGTTGTTGTTCAGCCATTTCATTTATATATACACCTATGATGCCATTTGGAATTTTCTTTGCAAACACACTGGAGTGGTTGGCTATTTCCTTCTCCAGATCATTTTACAGATGGAGAAACTGAGGCAAACAGGTTTAAGTGATTTGCCCAGACTCACACAGCTAATAAGTGTCTGAGACTGACACCAGACTTGGCTCACTCTGCTCTGCATCACCCACCTACTCCAGAATGCAGAGGACATTCATTTAATTTAAGGATTATGAGAAAAACGCTGTCAAGATGGCCCAAGAAGCAAGAAGTTCTAGGTTCAAGTCCTACATCTGATACATACTGTTTGCATGATCCCAGACAAGTCATTTAGTGAATTGGGAATTTGTTAAAATTAAAAATTACACAGATTAACCAATTGAGAAACACTTTTATCATTTTGAATAGTGCCTTTTCCAATTGTATGAAAAGACAAATTTTATCACAGGTTTTGTATAAAATTTTGCGTTCTAAATTTTTTCCCTCTTCCATTTCCTTTATCCTGCCTGAGATGGTATGCAATTTGATATTGGTTACAAATGTGCAATCATGTAAAACATATTTCTGTATTGGCCCTGTTGTGTAAAGAGAAACAGTTTGCAAAAAGAAAAAATCATGAAAATTAATAAATTGAAAATAGCATGTTTCAGTCTGCATTCACAATCCAACAGTTCTTTCTCTGGATGTGGATAGCATTATCTATCACGAGGCTTTTGCAAGTCCTAGGGCCTCTTAAATCAGTCACTAAAGTCCAATAGCAAGATAAAAGTCAAGATAATTGCCAATGGCCTAAGATGCAATGGATGAACTGGGCTCCTGATGACCAGTCTCCAAGATGACCAGTCTCTAAGAGTTCCACATGCTTCAGCACCTTCCTGCCACTGGAACAAATGGTCAGAGGGGGAAGTCTTCACAGGCTTGTAGGAGATATTCTGCTAACTCACCAATAGATTCTGTTCCATTCAAATCCATTCAATCGGGTTTAACTATTCTACTGAAATGGTTATACCAGAGTGAGTCCTATGCCTTTACTACAAATTCTTGTAACTACAAAGAAGAGTTTGATGACAGATGGGCACCAAAGACTGATGAGCTAACCTGAAAAGGGCTCAGCAAGCCCTTACGCCAGACATGCTAGTCCTCCCAGAAAACTCCAGAGATCCTAATATGGTTTTGTAAAAAGGAGGAATATGTTGACAATTATACAAACCAAGTAGAGCTGTATTTATAGAGAAACACATATAAAGTTCTAAATATTTGCATAAGAATCACTTCATTAGGGAAGAGTTTTCTTTCTCTCTCCTTGGAAAGTTAGGTTCTCTCTAGATTATAGAAACTAGAAGACCAGGATCTCTCTTCTCTTACCAACTCCATTCATCTCACAGGTACAGAGTATTAAGTAATCAATATATACCATATAAAATATTATACAAATGATCTTTGATCACAGGATTACACAACCTACAATTTTAAATAGTTGGAATACATTAGGAGAAACCAACTAAAGCATACTATGATTTGAAGAGGGAGAGATCAGTTTTAGATAGAAAGATCAGAGACTTCACAAGCACATGACCCTTTAATCTTCTAGCATGAAGGATGTCAATAGATAGAAATGTGTGATTGAGGCAAGTTGTATTGAAGACACAGAACATGATCTATCCAAATAGGTGGAGAAGATAGAGCAAAGGATGGAATAGAAGAATAGTGACTAGACCAATTTGTCTAAAAAAATGGAAAATGTGAAGAGAAGGATGAGAAAACAAGCCTGGAAGCATCTCATGTTTCCCCTCCTTCATGCTGAAGCCAAATTATCCCCAAGTTATCTCTGCCCTGTCTCTCCCTATCTTTTCTTCCCTTGGAAAGCTTTCAGGATCTTCCTCAGCCTCTGCTCTGATATTGTGGTGGAGGATGACAGGCAAGCAGGTCATCCTCTTCTAGACAGAGAACTAATAACTGAGGGTGAAAAAAACCTAGACTTTGAGAAAAGGAAAGAAATAGGGTCTGGGGTGATCTAGAACATGGTTCTGCCAGGCTTAGTAGTTCTCTAAAGCTGTTTGGGGCATCCCACTTATGAGTTCTGTTGGAAATTTTCATCTGAGACCACACTGGCAGGTGGATAACCCCAAAGGGAGACCAGTGTAATGAAATGAGTGCTGGTGGTGAAGGCAGATGAGAGTAGTGGTCTTGTTATTTACTGCATGTTTCGCCAAGTCACTTGCTGACTCTGAGTTTCAAGTACCTCAGAAATATAATGGAATATTGTTTGTGCCATCTACCTCCCAGAGTAGTTGCGAACATTGATGTAAGACATACAAAGACATTAGTAAAATAGTTATAAAAGCTATTGTTGCTGGATATAAAGGCAAGGGTACTGGGCAGCGGTGGGGAGTAAGGAGGGGATGATTAGGAAGAACAAGAGAAGAATATTGGCTACAATGGTCCAGGTTGATTTTCTATATCTTGAGGGTAAGATAATTTATAGAGTGTCAGAATTGGAAAGGACTTCAGAGGCAGAGTAATGCAATCTTTCATTTAGTTCAAGGTCATTCTTGCCCATAATATTTTTGACAAGTAGTTAGTTATTCGATTCACCAAATATTTATAATGTGCAAATATACTATTCTAGGTGCAGAAAAATGAGAGAAAATCAATAAATCTGAAGCAAGAGAGAGAAGACACAGATGCTTCTACTCCTTTGTGATATAGTAATTACATAGGAGAAATCAGATCGTGAGAAGATGTAGAAAGAAGGACTTTTTCTTCCAATCATTTTGAATGTGGTAATTGAAAGGGAAAATGACTGTCTCAGACTGGGACAGGATCCAAATCAAAAGGAGGAACCTTAGACTGAAGGCAAATTTGATTGGGGGTGGGTGGAATTGAGATGAAAAGAGAGTCTATCCCAGTGCAGTTCTGCCTCCCTGTCTGAAAGAACATGGTACTCAGACCACCATGCCCTACAAAGATGTGGTAATAGGATGAAAGCGGAGTTAGCTTGTAGATAGGAAGCATAAGCCCAGGGATAAAGGTCCTAGAAAGTGGAACCCTAATGAAGTTGGTGGCAGCCTGAGCCAGAAGGAGGGAAGAGGACTGTTATGGGCCAAAACTCTTGTACTTGAAACAAGAATTCTTACAAGGTGCTAACTCAGTGGAATTGATGAGACAATGGTTATCTAGTTTAGCATGGTGATTAATAGTTCTCTAAGTTCAGTATGATTGATTTAATCTTACAACCAAGAATGGTTTCCTAGTGATATAATGATTGGTTCATACTCAGCATAGAGCATATAAGCTGGGACAAACTCAGCCAGACTCAGAAACAGATTCATTCACTTCATCTCACAGCACCTGGGGGCTGGCCTCCTGCGCTTCCCCCACTGAGACCAAGGCCGGTCTGAAAGGCTCTCCAGAAAGCTGGCCCAGACCCCAGGCTAGGAAACTAGATTGTGAAGGAGATCATAAAGGATTTGGACTTTAACACCTGGCTATTCTCGTGATGATTACTGAACTGAAAAGAAAGCTGCTCCAACACCTCCAGAAAATCACCAGGAACATTATAGAGGACCATGCTGGAGGACTACCACAGGGGCTGATCATGTCTCTGGAACTCCATGCTCTGGATAAAACCCTGCCTAGCTGTAACTCTGTAGGGGTTACTTTGGCAGGCTACCCCTGTCCATATAGTCACAGGCATACATTTTTTTTTTTATTCTGCTGAAACTTCCTGACATTGGAATTGACTCTCTAAAGAGTGAGAATGAGGGAAAGTGTGAACACTTGGGAATTTTGCTGACTCTGTGCCTGACTTTGAGTCTAGAATAGTGAGAGGGATTCTCTAACTGGGAGAACTCATGATGAGTAAATACTAGGTAAGGTTTGCCACCCTAGTCTGTGTGTCTCTGAGAGGCTCTGGTTCTGGGTGTGATATTGCTTTGGGAGAACAAGGATATGAGATCTTGTAGAAGGCTGAAACTTTGAAAAAGGTTTGCCTGAATCAGACAACTGAGCACTTAAGGCTAATTACCTATTCTATGTGAGACAATGACTCTATTAGCATATATTTGGATAAATGGCCCTTCTTGAAGCTGGCTAAATGCTTGGTGTTAAGATTATTGTAGGCAAGGATTAGAGGGTGGGGTGAGACAGGTGGCAGGATGGGGAGGAGAAAGATGGAGATTCTGGACTCCAGAATATATGCAAAGATATGCAACAAGATCTTTGGCAAAACTTCTGGCAATTTGCCTGCCTCTTTCACTTCTTCCCCTAAAGACCAAGGACTTTTACTTCTCCTGACTCTGGCTGATCCTGAGGCCTCCAGGGAGCTAGCCCAGACTTTACAAGATCTGGGTTTGATTTTACTGCTTGCTAGTGAAGTGTTTTTTTTTTGTTTGTTTGTTTGTTTGTTTTGTTTTTATTTCTTTTTCCCTGAGACAATTGGAGTTAAGTGATTTGCCCAGGATCACACAGCTAGGAAGTGTTGGATATCCCAGACTGAATATGAACTCAGGTCCTCCAGAACTTCTGGTATTCTAGCCACTGCGCCACCCAGCTGCCCGCAAAAGTTCTTTTTTTTTTTCTTAGTCAAAGGGACAAGTCTTCATTTCCAGTCTTCCCATATCCACTACTGGTGGTTCACAAGAGCTACTGAACTGTGTCCATTGGGTCTAAGTGGGTAGCTCTTTCCCAGGAGAATGGAGTCACTTTCCCTCTGTCTTCTCCGCCATAAGCCTCATCCAGTCAGTGGCCAGATCTGAATAGTTCCACATTCTATCTTTTCCATATTGCTTTTCTCATCTCACCCTTCTTTTCCATTTCTATAAACACTGACTGTCTCTCACCATCTTTCACCTGTCTCACTAAGCTCCTGACTAATCCCTTTGGCTCTAATCCCTCCTTTCCCTACTTCATCTTACACAAAACTAACCAAAATGATCTTGCTAATGAAAAGATAAGATCTGCTTAATCAAAAAATAAATAAATAAAATAAATCTTAGATTCCCTGTTGTCTGTAGGATAAATTACAAACTTTTGGGAAAGGCCTGACATTTAAGATCTTCATGACCCTAACTTATACACAAAACCTTACAAACTCTACCCCTTAATGTTTTAAATATTTTCCAATCAAACTAGTTTCTAATTATTCCATAGTTTTATCTTAATCTACCTAAAATGAGTTCCAGGTACCTGAAATATATTTCTTTTGTCTGCCTATTGAAGCCTTCTCTTCCTCCAAGGCCCAGCTCGCGGGCTACTTCTTCCATGAAGCCCTCAACCCTCATATAGACCTAAGCAAAAAATAATCTTTCTCTCAGATTTCCTAGAGCACTTTATCTAAATGTTGCCTTACTCCAACACATTTCCATACATCACACTGTGTGCTTACATCTTTGCTCACACTGTGACTGGGTTTTTTCCTTTATGTGTGCTAAGAGTACAGGATAAGAACTTCAGTGTTCTGCCAGAAAGGCACTGAATGGAGGAGGAGTCTGAAAAAAAAATATGGAGGCAAAGAGAGGAAAACAAATTTATTCATCTGAAGAGGCCAGGGTAGAGTACAGGAATTTTAAAAAAAAATCTTAAAACAGAACCTGAATGAAGGCATCTTACTTTCAGTCTCACATAGATAGGAACCTCATCTCCTACCAAAAAAATGTTCAATTCCTTCCTGAATTTTGTTCTTGATTAAGTTACCCAGTTTCCTTAATCCGGCCCAAAATAAATGGAAAATTCCAATTCTTTTCATCCTTCCAGTCTGCAGAGGGAAAAGATACAGAAGTCCTTAGTCCAGGGCCCCTGGGGATCAGGTTGAATAGAGAAGAAAAACCAGCCCATCCAGGGAATATAGTAACTTAGAGGTTCATGAGACAGCACTTGAAGCCAGTCATCTGGTCCAACATCCCCATTACAAAAGAGCCCACTTAGGCAGGTCATGACTTAGCTATTAGGTGACAAACCCAGGATTTAACCCCAAATACTCAGACTTGCACATTTTAAATCTAGTGAATAACCTAGCACTGACAGCTAAGGCTTCCTCATCCAGGAAGAGAACTATGAAGACAGAAGGAGGATCAGAGCATATTATTTTCATCTTTTTTTTTTCTTTCTCATAGTTTCTCCTTTTGTTCTGATTTTTCTTTCCCAATATGGCTCACATAGAGATATGTTTAAAATGAATGTATACTGTGTGATCCTGGGCAAGTCACTTAACCCCAATTGACTCGGCAAAAAAAAGGAAAAAAAAAAATGAATGAACACACAATAACAGCAAGAATGTACAATGATTAACTATGACAAGTTTGGTTCTCTGGTTCTGAGATCCAAAGCAATTCCAATAGACTTTGGACAGAAAATGCATCTACATCCAGAAAAAGATCTAAGCAAACTGAATGTACATCAACACGTGCTATGTTCACTTTTTTTTTTTTAATTTTTTTATTTCCCCCATGGTTTTTCACTTTTGTTCTGATTTTTCTCTCCCAACATGATTCATGAAGCAAAGTATGTTAAAAATAAATAAACTTACTACAATACAAAAAATGAATATACACATATTACCTGTCAGATTGATTCCTAGCATGAGGAGAGGGGAGAAAAAAATTTTTAAACTCAAAATCTTTTTATATAGCTTCTTATTTTTCTAAATATATGCAAAGATAGTATTCAATATTCACCTTTGCAAAAGACTGTGTTCCAAATTTTTCTTCCTCCCTCCCCCCAATACCTTCCTATAAATAGCAAGCAATCCAATATAGATTAAACACTTCTTTTAAACATATTTCCATATTCATCAGTCTATGTAAGAAAAATCTAATCAAAAGGTGAAAAAAATGAGAAAAAAAAAACAAGCAAATGATAAAAAAAAAAAAGGGTGAAAGTACTATGTTTTTATCCACATTCAGTCTCCATCATTCTCTGTCTGGATGTGGATGGCTCCTTCCATCACAAGTCTATTAGAATTGCCTTGAATCACCTCATTTTTTGAAAAGAACCAAGTCCATCACAGTTGATCATTACATAAGCTTATTGGTATATACAATGTTCTCTTGGTTCTTACTCACTTCACTTAGCATCAGTTCATGTTTAAGTCTTTCCAGGCTTTTCTGAAATCAGCCTGCTTATCATTTCTCTTAGAACAATAAAATTCCATTACATTTATATGCCATAACTTATTCAGCCATTCCCCAACTGATGGGCTTCCACTCAATTTCAGTTCCTTGTCACTAATAAAAAGGACTGCTGCAAACATTTTTGTACAAGTGGATCCTTCTTCCTTTTTCATGATCTCTTTGGTATACCATAGAGACTCTGCTGGATCAAAGGGTATGCATAGCTCTTTGAGCATAGTAGAATTTAAAACCTTACAAAAATAAATGTTGAAAACCATATTTCTATGTAAATTTAAAAATATTAAAAAATTTAAAAAAAAAAAAGCTCATGACTCCAAGACTCCTTCCTCATGTTCATTTTGAAAAAGATGGTTTTCCCAGGATACCCTCCTGTTTCTGTGTCCAGCAGATGTAGAGAAGAACAAGAGATTCTTCTCCAAGTGTCTGTCCTCCAGGAACACCCTCAGATGAGGTCATATTCACTATGCCCCTGGCGTGACCCCACCTGACTTCTCAGCCTCTACTTCCCAGGTACCACTCCCACATTTCTGCCTATCTTTGTTCCTCTAACTCCACTCATCACTAGGGACAGAGATGTGCTCTTGGATTAGTAAAATAGTTGCACTGAGTCAGAATTGTTTCCGTTCTGCCATTAATTAGCTAGATGACATTGGACAAGATCACTTCATATCTCTAAGCCTCAGTTTCCTTCTCTGTAATTGGGAGAGGGGGTGTTGAACTAGATTTTTTTCCAGATGAAAACTAGAAAAACTATCTAGTTGAACTAGATAATTTCTAGGATTTCTTCCTGTCAAAATATTGTTTCAAAACAGAAGTCAAAACCCTTCCTGTCTCATTAGCTTTCTCTATTAGCTTGTTCTCCAAGACTCAGAGATCACTTTAGCTCTAGAGCTGGGACTGGGTGAGGTGGATGGGGGAGAGAAATTCTCCTGCCCATGTATTTATGTTCTCTCTTAGAACCTGGAAGAAGAAAAGGAGGCTAGGTTGAGGATAATGTTGGAAAGAATGGTAAAAGTTGATCCTATCCCCTCTGGCTGCAGATTTCTCCCCAAAGTCTCCAGTGGACAAGGCACCATAAATCCCTGGTGGAACCTGGAGGTATGGAACCTCCTTCAAACCTCTACTGAGGATCCATCACCTACCCCATCACAGGAAATATCAAGAGAGGGCTCAGCAGAATCCAGAGAAATGGTTCCAACACATTCTTTCACCACCTATGAAGAGGTTACAGAGACAGTTCAGGACTGGGAGTCTGTAACCTTTGCCCCTGACATGCCAGGGCTGACAGCAAGCTCAAGCTTTGTCCCAACCCAACCAACCAGTAGGATTTTTCTGGGGAAGCTCACTTTCCTCAGGGCAGCAGGAAAACAGTTCAGCACCCTTCCCTCTCCAAGGTGACAATCTCCCCAGAAAGAGACTCATTGAGTCCGGCTCCCTCCCCAACCTAAGACACTCTCACCCCGTTTTCCTGGAAGTCACATTCATCTGGATTGATATTTTCAGAATTGGGGCACACGGTCTCAGCAATGGTAAAGTTCAGAGGTAAAGGAATAGCAGGATCATTGTTCTGGAAAGGAAGGAAGGACAGCCGTTAGACCCAGTTTTCATGTGAGCCTCTGGGGAACCTGGAGCAAGCTCTTCAGTACTGGAAAGGATCTTAGACACCATCCAGTCTGACCCTATCATTTTCTAGAGGAAGAATCCCAAGATCACACCAGCAGCAGTTTTAGAACTGGAGCTTGCAGAACCATTGTCTCTTGAATATCTTCTGAATTTCCCACCCCCATCCCCAGTGTTCCATACTCCCTGTCCTCAGTGGCCATCTCATTCTGGTTAAGAGACAACTCTCAAAAGGAAAAAAAAAACAAAAACAAAAACAAAAACAACATGAGTTTAAATATTATCAGGATCATGTGAAAGTTGTATTAGTGATAAGAATTCTGGATTTGGAGTCTGTAGACTTGGATTTTATTTGTATTCTCCGTTCCTGGGGCCTAGTTTCCATAATTGTTCCTGAGATATAGAAGAGAATTCAGTCAATCAATAAACAGTTACAAAGTACTTACTAGGTGCCCAGTACTATGCTAAGTATTGGGGTTCCAAAAAAGACCAAAAGACAGTCCCTTTCCTCAAGGAGCTTACAATCTTAAAGGGGGAACAATATGCAAATCAACATATATGCAACAAGCTCTATGCAAGGTCAATAGGAAATCATTAAAAGTGGGGGGAAATGGATTCAGAATTTATGTTTTATTCATTCACTCATTCATTTGTTCATTTATTCATTCCCAGATCTGTTACTTCACGATTGCCTACTCTGTAAACTGTGAGGGTTAAACTCAATGACACCTAAAGTCCCTTCCAATTTCACAATACATGATCCTCTGCAGTGTATGGAGGGAGAGAGAGACAACGAGACAGACGGAGACAGAGAAAGAGAGAGAAACAGAGATAAGAAGAGAGACAGAGAAAGAGAGAGGACAGAGAAAAAATGCCTCCAGCCAAACATCACTGGTGGAGAGCTTGGGCTCTGCTCTGAGGTGAGAGTGGGACTGGAAAGTCAGGGGTAAGAGAAAAGGAAATCAAAGCTGGGGAGTCCTCACAAGGATATTTTGAAATAGGCCAGGAATGGATTGTCATCCCCATTTCACAGATGAGAAAACTGAAACTCAGACAGGATAAAGACATTCTTCAGGAAAAAGTGTCAGAACTGGAAGGAGAATTCAAGTCTCCTGACTCCAAGAATAAAAATAATAGCAAATATTTATATAGTGCTATTGTCTGCTTAAATGTTTTGCTATTATGACCTCATTTGATCCTCTCCATAACTCTAGAAGGAAGGTACTATAATTATTTCCACAAGACAAGTGAAAAAACTCAGGCAAACAGAGGTTAAAGGACTTCCCACAGCTAGTAAGAGTCTGAGAATGGATTTGAACTCAGGACTCATTGACTTTCTGGGTCAGTGCTCTACCTCATTTGCCGCCTGACTGCCCCTCTTTTTCTGCTATGTCACAATGGTTCCCAATGAGGAGACCAAAGTTCCCAAGAATGGAGAGTTCATATCAGAAAATCTGGAAAGATGGAACCCTCCCCCACTATCCCGTGCTACTCACTTCCCTAGGTGGCAGATTCAGGATGGAGAGTCGGAAGAGGTTTTCAGACCCTGAATTCCTGTTGTATTCATTGATGAATCTATTCACCAGCTCCTGGTATGTTTGGTCCTGGGTAGGGGCAAGTGGAGTTAGGCTGAGCAGTCCCAGCACCAAAAGGGTTATTTGCATGTTTGAGATCTTCTGCATCCTCATCTTTATGGCACTCAATGCTTTGG
The DNA here is from genome assembly GCF_048593235.1 of Sminthopsis crassicaudata. NCBI lineage: Eukaryota > Metazoa > Chordata > Mammalia > Dasyuromorphia > Dasyuridae > Sminthopsis > Sminthopsis crassicaudata. The sequence goes on from NC_133617.1 coordinate 662,520,951, forward strand.
GCAGACAGGAGCTATCATTTATACATTGGTTCCTCCCCAGCCTTACACAAGGCCAATGGCTACCTCAAGCCATTGGGCTCCATTAGTTTCTCGAGGTCTATGGTTTCCCCCATTCTTTTGTCATTGGTCATCTCTTGCCCCCAAGGTTAGGGGTCCCTTTCTTCAGTTTCTTCATGGAGCCCTGGAGTTAGCCAAAAGGAAGTGATGGGGGAAGAAGGGAAGTATGAGGAAAAGGTGGAAGAGAGGAGGGCAGGAAGGCAAGGTAGTGAATGTGAAGAAATAAATCATTTCTCCATCTCTCTCTGTCTTACAAAGTCTTGGAGGGTCTGCAAATAGGTGGATGGCCCAGTTAGCAATAGAGTAAAGGTTGCTTAAATTACCTCCAAAATCTCACTGATCCTCCCCAAAATGCTCAGATCTCAGTTCTCTAAAAGCAGAACATCCAAAGGGCAACCAGAGGAATTATGATTTTTTTATTCCCATGGTAAAGCTTTCCCAACTAAAATGTGAAGAAATAAATCATTTCTCCATCTCTCTCTGTCTTACAAAGTCTAGGAGGGTCTGCAAATAGGTGGATGGCCCAGTTAGCTGGCAGGTTGGGTTGCCTTTCCAATTACTCAAGGAACTTTGCAATAGAGTAAAGGTTGCTTAAATTACCTCCAAAATCTCACTGATCCTCCCCAAAATGCTCAGATCTCAATTCTCTAAAAGCAGAACATCCAAAGGGCAACCAGAGGAATTATGATTTTTTTATTCCCATGGTAAAGTTTTCCCAACTAAAATCCTGCCTCCCTCCCATTCAACTCAACAAATCTACATATTGACACATCAGCCCTATAGGCTGTCCATGTCACAGAATGTCATAAGTCAAATAATAGGTTTTCTTCAGCCAAAAGAGGTGATCTCTGGTCACAGCCCTGAAAGAGGGTATGAATTCTGAAAGAAAAAGCTAGAGAGAGAATTTCCCTGGCTTGGGAGACTCCTGGCTGTGCAGACCCAAGGAAGCAGAAGATGTAATTCAGTCCGAAGATCAGACCAAACTTGGCATAGCAGCAAATAAACAGTAATTCAGTTACTAACATTGCTTCATGTGGAGAGAGTGAAGGGAAGAGACCAGTAAAGTCCTGATGGAGAGGATAGTACCTGACAGGGAGCAATTTTGAAAGCTGCATCTAAGGAGAAGGCATTCCTAATATAGTGGACCATCTCTGCAAAGGCACAATTGTGGGAGATGATCTGTCATATATAGAGAACAACAAGTAATACAGTTTTGCAGAAATGTAGACTGTGTGAAGGCAGATGGATGGGCAATGAAATCAGAAAAGAAAGTCAGACTGAGAAAGGTTTTAAATATTGGGACCTGGTCTGCTGGGATCTGGCCCTATGCTGGTAGGGGTTGTACTGAATTGCACTACATTCTTATTCTAGTGCAGCAGACCTTTCTTGATGACTTTTTAAGTTGTTTTGCCCTGGAAAATTGCTTCACTCTGTCTTTTTGTGGTTTATGTCACTCAAAATTTTATTTAGAGTCATTATTTAAAGGTATTTGGAGGAATTTGAAGAAGAGATTTGTGACTTTGCCATCTTGGCTTTGCTTCCTTTGCTTACTTCTGTTTAAATGTCAAACAGGAATATTGATATCTCATCCTATAGGCAATAGGAAGGCAGGGCAGTGACAGGCTCAGGCTTAAGCTTAAGGAATATTAATTGGACAGCTATATACAGTATAGATTGAGGAATCCCAATCAGGAGGTTGATGTTAATATTCCAGTTGAAGACAGACAAAGATGTCAAAGCGTAGAATTGGGAGAGCAGTTTCTCTGCACCTATGGGAGCTGAGCTATTATACAGGTGCATGGAGGCAATATTTGGTCCATATACCTTCAGTATTGTTTCATTTTTTTCACAGAATTGTGGTGAGGGTCGAATCAAATAATGTACATTGTGGTAATAATAAAAAAGCAATAAATATATAAATGTGAAAAATGCTCCTCCATTTATCTCTTTTATTAATTAATTTGATATTAATTATATTATATTGTGTTAATAATAAACAATAAAATAACATATAATAATAATTTAATAAAAATAAAATTAATATATTTTAGGCATAACTTTGCCTAGGATCATGATTACTATCCTAGCAAGAGAGGGAAAGATATAATGGAGGAACAGTTACCAGTCAAACAGAGAATGTTGTATTTTATACTGAAGGAATCACTGGAGTTTATTGAAATATGGTAACAAGACCAGTAAAAAAAAAATTCTATCAAAATATAAGCTAATATTCTTAATCAAGAGAGAATCCAATGTCCTTCCCAAATAAGCCTTTAATCAGTGAGTTTTTAAATTATTATTTTTTATTTTATTTCCTTTTGTATGAATTTTGGGTTTCTAGTCCTCTCCCTCCCTCTAGCCTCTCCCCATGCATTGAGAAGACAAGCAATAGATCAATTATACATATGAAGATGTTCAAAACATATTTCTCTATTAGCTATGCTGCAAAAAAGGCAAGAAAAAGAACTACATAATCATCAACTTTGATAATTTTTCAATTGATAAATGGTTCTTATTTTTATAAATTTGTCTCAGTTCCCTACATATTTAATTAATCAGTATTTGTTAAAGTGACTTTGTCAATATGACTATAAATTGTGAACTACAGTGTCCTGTATACAATCATGCAATGGCTTGTGGGTCAAGGTATCGAACCAGGGTTGTTTCCTGAAAACTGAAGCTGCCTTTAGATTTGGACCAATTTGAAGCAAAATTAGGAAGTCTGATTTTGACAACCCAGGTGGCTGGAGATGTATGTTGCTATGACCCTACTACATTTCATTCCATCTTGGTCTTCCCTCCCTCAAAATTGCTTCCTGGACACCAGTTCCTCAATAAAATGTGGGCATTGGATTAAATGATCTCCCCTGTCCCCAAATAAAAGATAAAATTTATTTAAAATAAACCATTTAATTTTAGTTCTATGGAATGATGATATGAATCCATAATTATAATCAATTGAGAAACATCCACCTGCTCATAACCTCATTTTCCCTCAAGAATTGGAGTGCACACAAATCAGGTTTGATGCTGGGAACTAACTTATAAATGTCTTCTCTTTTTTGTCTCATTTCCCCCATATGAAGAAGCTCCAGAAAAATCTCCCAGTATACTCAAAATATAGCTTGTATCTAGTTTTCTTCAAATGTGGGCCAAAGGGTCCCTAGCTCTTATGCAGTCATTTAAGATACTAGATGCAGATCAAGTATAGGACAGCCTCTATTTCATGACTACAGAAAATTCAAAAGACACAAAGAACTCATAGTTATCCATGGACAGAAACAGAAACATGAAGGACTCAGGTAGGAGAAATCAAACATGAAATTGTTGAAAATTATCTGATACATTTGATTAGGCTAAAATGGAATTGGAATCAAAATAGGCAGATTCAAATTCAGGCCAAGTCATTCTATGACTTTGGAAAAAAATCACTTAATTTTCTAAGTCTGTTTCCTTTTCTGCAAAATGAAGTCAGACTAATTGCTTTTCAAGGTCCCTTATAATTATAAATCCTATGATTTTATGGTCTAATCCAAAATTCCCTACCCTTGGAGCCTAAATAATGAATAAATGAATAATGAATAAAGCTATTCATTAAAGATTTATTGCCTTCTGTCCCTCCCTAACATCTATATATTAATAGGGACCTATAATTCCTAAACCCCAAAGTTTAATAAAAGGTGGAAATTTCAGGCTGGGTAAAGGAAGGGGAAATCAGATATTTCTTAGTGATTCTTTGCTGCTTGCTACTTAAATAACCTGCTCTGGATGTCAATTGGCAAAAATGTGAAGTGTTTTTTGACACTACATTTTACATTATGTTTTAGTCTAGTGGAGAGAATGGGTTCAATTTCTAACCAATCAGAAGCTCTAGACTTCAAGAGTTTTCATAGCCCATCTCATCCAACCTTCCCATTGAGCAGAGAAGAAAACCAGTGAGCTCATACCTCATTTAAGGTCACATATTCAATTTAAAATTCCCATCTAAAGAATATCAGAGTCAGTCCTCAAACCCTCAGGGATTCCTGGATGAACTGCTAGTTTTCTTCTAGACTACTCTCTCTGCCTTCATGTTCTGCCATGAATTCACTGGGTAACCTTGATTTTTATGATATATGAAGTCCATTCTAGTATGAAGTCTTACAATCCTATAAAATATATGGTTCTTGTTGTAAAAGGGAATCCCTTAAGTTCCCTCTCCCAGGGCTCCCATTTTGTCAACAAGGAAATGCAGAGATGAATTTCTAGTTTCTTTTTATCTCTGAAATCATTCCTGGTGGCTACCTACTAAATTTACATATAAAGTCCTTGTTTCCAAATTTGAGAAGCAATGTTCTGTAATTGGGGTGGGGAGGGGGAAGGAGATAACAGTGTTTAGAATTAAACTGAGTTTCAATTTTAGTTCTGTTACTTTATTAACTATGTGCTTTCAGGCAAGTCGTTTAATATCTCTAAACCTCGATTTTCTTAATTATGGATGAGATGGTTGGACAGATTATTTCTAAGTTCCTAATAGTTCTTAGGGCTTTCTGTAAGTTGAATTCTTCTGAGTTCATTTAGAGAGATAGGGTGTCATAATGGAAAGTTACTACTACAGTAAGAAGATGCGGGTTCAAATCCTGACTCTAAAGCTTCTAATCTGTTTGATCATATAAGCAAATCATTTAATATCCCTGTGTACTTCAGTTTTCTCAACTATAAAGTAGATTTTATAGTAATTCTACTGCCTACTGAGAAAGAATTATGTGAGCTTCTTCCTCTAAAAGGGAGAAATTAAATATATCTTGGAAATAGCTTGGAAAAAAGTTCTTTTGTTCCATGGAATGATGACATGAACCCATAGTTATAATCACGTAAAAAGCATCCACCTACTCATAGCCTCAATAACTATTTTAGTAAATGCTAAATAAATCATCCCTATCCCATCAGAACTGCACTATCCAAGTAATTCATGGTAATAGCAAGGAAGAAGGAAGTGTTCCAGATTTCTTGTGCATGTGTATGCATGCATATATGCACACACAAACACCCACCTTTGGCTATGAGGTATGTTAGCAATCCTCTTCTTTTTCCAAGAAGTATACTGTTAAGGAAATCTCTCTCTCACTAGCCAATTCCTGAATTTCAAATAGGAACTCAAACTTGGGAACTCTTGAACATGAATTGCCCACCAAAGCTGGAAAAAGTCCACTCTCAGGATGCTGCCTTTCAAGACTCCATGGAAACATATGTCTGCCATGTGTTTCTGCAAAAATTCCATCAATGTTCTTGCTGCTGCTATCTCATGGAGTAAAAAAGTCCCTTTTCAGGAACCTTAATCTCAGTTATACCCAGAAAAAAAAACACATAAAAGTCAGATGTCCAGGAATTTTTGTTGAGGACTATATATTCAAGCACATACAATTTAGTATGTGTTTCTACCAAGGTCACTAATTGCTTCTGAAGTGTAGAAAGGAAAAAACTACACATGGGCACAGATTCTTTCTAATCCCTTTCTTTGCCCCAGAATACATAAGGCTGTTTTGTTTAATATCAGTCTGTCTTCTGAAGACAAACACAAAGCTGGCAAGAGAGAACCAGAGTTGGTTTCACAGTTTGCATTTGTAGACCATGGGGAAGAGGCAGCTCTTTCAAAAAGATATTCATTTCCTTGAATACCTGTCATGCTTCTCACCAGAAAGAGAAGTGGAACAAATAATCTGGATTTTTTAGTCTGACACTGTCTGAGCCATCTTTTAGTCTTTCCTAATTGACTATAGGGGGGAAACCAAATGGTATAATGAACAAAATACTAGGCCAGGAGTCAGGAAAACTCATCTTCCTCAGTTCAAATCTAGCCTCAGACACTTGCTAGCTGTGTGACTCTAAGCAAGTCAGTCCACCCTGTTTGCCTCAGTTTCTTTACATGTAAAATAAGCTGGAAAAGGAATTCCAGTATCTCTGCCAGGAAAGAATTGAACACAACTGAACAACAATTAATTACATCACATTCGTTACAGTTGTTGTTCTAAACCAGTAATGTCAAACTCAAATAGAAATGGGTCCACTAATCAGTCCATAAGGATTCCTAGTGGCTGAATATTACCTAGAAACCCACCTACTACATTACCTACCTGTGTGTCATTGTATTTTTATTTATTTTATAAACAGTCTCACAACATTTTAATCTGGAGAGAGGGGGAGTGTTGTATTTGACACCTGTGTTCTAAATCTCTTTTTTCCTCAAGCCTCCCATGTCACCCCTCACTTCTTATCAACAGAGAACTTTGTCTCATATTTTACTAATAGAAAAATTCTAAGCATGAGCTCTCTCCTCTTCCTTTATCTACATCTCAAATTTCATTGATTTTATTCTTACTTTATCCCGGTGGTCATCTTGGAACCAGATGGCCTGACGCTTAAAGCATATTCCAGGCCTTGGATGACCTAATTCTTTCAGTTCAGAAACTCCTGCTAACCTAATTAGTCTCATGTGATTCATCAAAATTAAGTAGGTTCCAGCCATGCCTATGGGGCTGGCTGGTGTTAGGGCAGCTAGGTGGCTGGCACAGTGGATAGAATGCCAGATCTAAAGACAAGAAAACGTCATCTTCATGATCTCAAATCTGGCCTGAGACACTTGGTAGCTGTGTGACCTGGGCAAGTCATTTAACTCTGTTTGCCTCAGTTTCCTCATCTGGAAAATGAGCTGGAGAAGGAATGGCAAAGCATTCTAGTATCTTTGTCAAGAAAACCTGAAATGGTATCAAAGAGTCAGAAATGACCCAAAAACAACAATTAATCATGCTTCAATTGACTATCAATGTTTGGAGGGGGCTTGTCTTAATGATATAAATCCTTAACAAAACAAGGGGAATGGAGTTGGAATTAGACCCTTTCCCAACACTGGAAGTTGACTTAGCCGGAGTATTTAAGCCTCTACTTCTTATAGTTTGATGTAATTTAGCCCCCTCCTACCTGTACAATCTTCTTACGCCTTACTCCCCAACATTACTCTTCAATCCAGCAACACTGCCCTCCTGGCTGTTCTATTCCATCTCCCACCTCTCAATTCCCTCTGTCAATTTTTTCCCTTTTTTTGTATATAGTTTGCTTGGTTCTATATAGTTGCTTGCATATTGTGCAACTCCTTGAGGTATTGTCTTTTGCATCTTTTTGTATCTCCAGTGATGAGCACACTCCCTGGCAACCTATAGGTGTTTAATCAATATTTATTGATTGACCAATTTCCCGTAGTCAATGTACTTTTGGGTTATATGTGTCAGTATTCCTTCTGGGATCACATGAAGCTGGGATCTTATGTGAATGAAGGTGTAATCCAAATGAATTGTGTATTATGACAGAATTAATTGATACTCCTTGTCCCAAGAGTCCTGTCATAAATCCAAGCCAGAAGAGCTCTGAAAGAGAAAGGGCAGAGGCGATTAGCACAAGGGTTTGTATTGCCACCTGGTGGCTTGGATAGGCGTTACATCACAAAGTTTTAGCAAAATGTCAGTGAAAACCCTATAAATATACACTATATACATATAGTATATGTTTAATTTATTAAGGAGTTTATTGATGCCTTGTTCAATTTCTTTTTTTTCTAAGTTTAGGTTATTTAAGTATTTTATTTCTTCTGTTAATCTAAGTAATTTATATTTTTGTAGAAATTAATACTTTTCATTTAGATTGTTAAATTTATTGATATATAATTGGATATATATTTAAATATACTTTAAAATTACTGTTTATTATTATTATTACCACCACTACCACTAGATAGCTAGTTACTCTGGACAAGGTTAGGTATCCCGGGACATCACCAGTGGTCCTGATTTTTGTCCTATCACTGAACTTCAATGACTCAGTAAGAGAGAGTGAGGCTGAGGATTTTGTGCAACTCTGATTCACTTCAATCCAACTCATGTACAAGTCACCCGTGATAACACTGGTCCTCTTCAAAAAGAAAAATAAACCACTATGAGTTAGGCGTTGTGCTAAGTAAATATTCTACAAATGTTATTTCATTTAATTCTCAGAACAATCCTGGAAGTTAGATGCTATTATTATTCCCATTTTATAGATGAGAAAACTAAGGAAAACAAGAGTTTAAATGATTCCTCTAAAGTCTCATAGTGATTTAAGTGTCTAAGGCTTGATCTCAACTTATGACTTTGTATTTATTTGAATTAACATTGTATATGTTTCTTATCCTACTCACGGTAGAACATAAGCTCCATGAGGACAAGGATTGCTTTTTCTCTTTGCCCATCTGTTCCCAGGGCTTAGCTCAGTGCTTTCCACATAAGTGGTCAATTTACCTGAATTGAACTGAAATATGATTTTATCTTGTCTAGCACAGAAAAGTTTTTCTTTTAAAATTTATTCTTTATTATGGGATGCAAACAAAGCAGTACATATGGAGAATTTTATTCTCCAAACCCTTGTATCAATAAAGTAGAAAAAGAGCAGATCAATGAATTGGGAATGCAACTAAATAAGCTAGAAAAAGAACAAATTAAAAATTCCCAACTAAACACCAAATTGGAAATTCTGAAAATCAAAAGAGAGATTAATAAAACTGAAAGTAAGAAAACAAAAGAAAATTACTAGTACCAAAAAAAGGGAGGGTAAAGAGGAAATTAAGATAACTGTTCTGAGCTATTTTATTCAATTATATATCAATAAATTTAACAATCTAAATTAAAAGGATTGATTTCTACAAAAACATAAATTACTTAGATTAACAGAAGAAATAAAATAATTAAATAACCCAATCTTAGAAAAAAAAATTGAACAAGGCATCAATAAACTAATAAAAAAAAATTCCCAGGGAGAAAGGAAAAAGAAGAGGTGGAATGATGTAAATTATCTGCCACAAAAGAGACAAAAAAAGAAAGAAAGAAAGCTTTTTAAAGTGTAGGGGAAGGAAGGGGGAGTTAGTGAACCTTAATCTCATCACAATTGGCTCAGAGAAGAAATAACATACACACTCAATTAGGTATATAAATCTATCTTGCCCTTTAGGAAAGTAGAAAGGAAAGGAGATATGAGAAGGGAAGGGAGTAATAGAAGAGAGGACATATTGGGGAAGAAGTAAACCACTTTTGAAAAGAGACAGGATGTAAACATTAAGAAAATAAAATAAATGGGGGGGAAATTCAGTTAGCAATAGTAATTGTGAAAAGAATTTTGAAGCATGCTTCTCTGATGAAAGCATGATTTCTCAAATATATATCAAATTGAATCAAATTTACTTTTAAGAAAAATGAGCCATTCCCCAATTGATAACTAATCAAAAAATGTAATCTATGTCCAAAAGGCTATAAAATCATGCATTTCCTTTGACCTAACAATACCACTTCTAAGCATATATCCTGAAAGAGATTTTTTAAAAGGAAAGAAAAAGTACCTATATGTACAAAAATATTTGTAGCAGCTCTTTTCTCAAGGCAAAGAATTGGAACTTGAGGAGATGTCCATCATTTGGGGAATGTGATTATGATGGAATATTATTATTCTTTGGGACATGATGAGCAGGATTGTCTCAGAAAATTCTGGAAAGTCCTCGATGAGCTCACACAAAGGGAAATATACTGTATACAAAGTAATAGCAATGTTGTGGGAGACTCAACTAGAAATGACTTTCTTAGCAATACAATGATCCAAGACTACTCTGAAGGACGTATAATAATAAATACTATCCATACCCAGAGAAAGAACTGATTGTATCTGAATACAAATTGAAGCATATTTTATTTAAACTTTATTTTTGGGGGGAGGGGTTAATATCTATGTTTTCTTTTGCAACATGGCTTTTTTATAGAATTTTGTGCATAAATTCACATGAGAGGAGGTTGTGAAGAGGAAGGGAGAGAATCTAGAACTCAAAGTTTTAAAACTAAATGTAAAAAAAACAACCATTTTTTATGTAACTGGAAAAAACAAAATATTTAAAAAAAAAAAACAGAAAAATTCCCAGGATCAGATAAATTCACAAATGAATTCTACCAAACATTTAAAAAACAATTAATTCCTATATTATATAAACAATTTAGAAAACTATATAAAATTACATAAATGATTAGAAAAGAAACAATCCTAGCAAATTCTTCTGACACAAATATTGTGCAATATCTAAACCAGGAAGAGCCAAAAGAAAGACAATTATATACCAATTTCCCTAATGATTTTTGATGCAAAAATTTTAAATAAAAAACTAGCAAAAAGATTACAGCAAGATATCAAACTATAACTATATCCCACTATAATTAGGTAGGATTTATACCAGGAATGCAAAGCTAGTTCAATATTAGGAAAACTATCGACATAATTGATCACAACAAAACCATAAGAAATCATATGATTATCTCAATAGATTCAGAAAAAGGCTTTAACAAAAAACAAACAAGCATTAGAGTACATAGGAATAGATGGAGCTTTCCTTTAAAAAAAAAAAAAAAAAAAAAAAAAGTGGTATCTATCTAAAACCACCAAGCAAGTATTATCTTCAAAGAGGATAAACTAAAAATTTTCCCAATATGATCATGAGTAAAGTAGGGATGCCCATTACAATGGTATTATTTAATATTATGCTAAAAATGTTAGCTTTAGCAATAAGAGAAAAAAAAAGAAATTAAAGGAATTAGAATAGGCAATTAGAAAACAAAAGTATCACTTTTTGAAGATGATATGACGGTATATTTAAAGAGTCCTAGATAATCAACTTAAAAAACTACTGGAAAAGAGGCAGCTAAGTAGTGTAGTGGATAGAGCACCAGCCCTAAAGTCAGGAGGACCTGAGTTCAGATCTAACCTCAGACACTTAACACTTCCCAGCTGTGTGACCCTGGGCAAATTACTTAACCCCAATTGCCTCAGCAAAAAAGAAAAAAGAAAAACTATTGGAAATCATTAACAACTTTAGCAAAATTACAGATATAAAATAAACCCAAATAGATCATCAGCTTTTCTATATACTACCAACTAAGCCCAGTAGCAAGAGACAGAAAAAGAAGTTCCACTTAAAATAACTGTAGACAATGAACTGATGCTGAGTGAAATGAGCAGAACCTGGAGATCATTGTACATGGCAATAACAAGACTATATGATGATCAATTCTGATGGATGTGGCTCTTTTCTTTTTTTATTATAACTTTTTATTGACAGAACATATGCCCGGGTAATTTTTTACAACATTATCCCTTGTACTCACATCTGTTCCAACTCTTTCCTTTCTTCCCTCCACCCCCTACCCTAGATGGCAAGCAGTCTTATACATGTTAAATATGTTATAGTATATTCTAAATACTATATATGTGTGCAGCACCGAACAGTTCTCTTGTTGCATAGGGAGAATTGGATTCAGAAGGTAAAAATAACCTGGGAAGAAAAACAAAAATGCAAACAGTTTATACTCATTTCCCAGTATTCCTTCTCTGGGTATAGCTGATTCTGTCCATCATTGATCAATTGGATCTGAATTAGGTTTTCTCTTTTTCAAATATATCCACTTCCATCAGAATACATCCTCATACAGTGTTGTTGTTGAAGTGTATAATGATCTCCTGATTCTGCTCATTTCCCTCAGAATCAGTTGATATAAGTCTCTCCAAGTCTCTCTGTATTCATCCTGCTGGTCATTTCTTACAGAACAATAATATTCCATAACATTCATATACCACAATTTACCCAACCATTATCCAATTGATGGGCATTGATTCATTTTCCAGTTTCTAACCACTACAAAAAGAGCTGCCACAAACATTTTGGCACATAAAGGTCCCTTTCCCTTCTTTAGTATTTCTTTGGAATATAAGCCCAGTAGTAGCACTGCTGGATCAAAGGGTATGCACAGTTTGATAACTTTTTGGGCATAATTCCAGATTGCTCTCCAGAATGGTTGAATTCGTTCACAACTCCATCAGCAATGCATCAATGTCCCAGTTTTCCCGCATCCCCTCCAACATTCATCATTATTTTTTCCTGTCATCTTAGTCAATCTGTGTAGTGGTATCTCAGAGTTGTTTTAATTTACATTTCTCTGATCAATAGTGATCTGGAACACTTTCATATGAGTGGAAATAGTTTCAATTTGGATGTGGCTCTTTTCAACAATGAGATGATTCAGACCATTTCCAATGATCTTGTGATGAAGAGAGCCATCTACACCAAAAGAGAAGACTGTGAGAACTCAGTATGGATCACAACATAGCATTTTTACTCTTTTTGTTGTTGTTTGCTTGCATTTTATTTTATTTCTCATTTTTTCCTTTTTGATTTGATTTTTCTTGTGCATCAAGATAATTGTATAAACATGTTTAACATATATTGGATTACTTGCTATCTAGGGGAGGGGGAATAAAAGGAAGGAAATTGGAATACAAGATTTTTCAAGGGTCAATGTTGAAAAATCATTCTTACATATCTTTTTGAAAATTAAAAAGCTTTAATGAAAAAATAACTATAGACAATATTAAATACTTGGGAGTATAACTGCCAATACAAACCCAGGAATTATATGAATACAATTACAAAACATATTTCACACAGAACTAAACATGTAGGCTGAGCCAAATAGTAAAAATAACAATACCATATAAATTAATTTATTTATTCAGTGCTATACCAATATACCTACCAAAAAATTTTTATAGAGCTAGAAAAGCTGACAACAAAATTCATCTGGAAGAATAAAAGTTCAAGAAGATAAAAGGAACTAATGGCAAATAATGTAAAGGAAGGTGGACTGGCTGTACCAGATCTCAAACTATATTATAAAATGGCAGTCATTAAAATTATCTGATACTTACTTCTGATTGACCAATATGACAAAAAATGAAAATTATAAATATTGGAAAAGATGTGGTAAAATTGGAACACTAATACATTATTGGTAGAGTTGTGAACTAATCCAGCCAATCGGGAGAGTAATTTGGAATTATGCACAAAGGGTTACAAAATTGTGTAAGCTTTCTGATCCTAAAGAAATAATTAAAAAAAAGAGAATGTGAACAAAAATATTTATAGCTTCTCTTTTTGTGCTGGCAAAGAATTAGAACCTGAGGGATGCACATCAATTGGGGAATGACTGAACAATGTGGTATACAAATGTAATAGACTACTGTGCTATAAAAAATGATAAGAAGGTAGATTTCAGGGAAACCTGGAAAGATTTCCATGAATTGAGATTGATTCAAGTGAACAGAACTAGGAGAATATTGTACACGGTAACAGCAACACTATGATATGATCAATGATATGACAGATTCAGGTCTTATCAGACAATTCTAAAAGATTCATGATGGAAAATTCTATTTATCTCCAAAAAAAAAGAACTATCAAGACTGAATGCAGATTGAAGTATACTATTTTCACTTTTTTTGATTTTTGTTTTTATCTTTCTCATGGTTTTTACTTTTTGTTCTAATTCTTCTTTCAAAACATGACTAATGTGAAAACATATCTAATGTTATTGTACATATATAACCTACATCAGACTGTATATCGTCTTGGTGGGAGAGGGATAAATTTCGGATTCAAAATTTTATAAAAGTAAATGTTGAAAACTATATTTACATGTAATTGAAAAAAAATTAAATACTATTAAGTGGGGGGAAAACTATCTGGTATCAGCTAAGAAATAGAGTGGAATAAATTAGGTATATAAGACATAGTAGTAAATTAACACAGTAATCTAATGTTTGGTAAACCCAGACTCTAGTTTTTGGAATAAGAACTCACTATTTGACAAAAACTGCTAGAAAAACTGGAAAGCAGCATGGCAAAAACAAGGTATAAACCAACATCTTATATTATATAGCAAGCTAAAAGAAAAATGGGTACATAATTTAGACATAAAGGATGATACCATAAGTAAATTAGGAGAATTAGGAATAATATCTATGAAGAAGCAAAGAATTTTTGTTCAAACAAGAGATAGAGAGTATTATGAGTTGTAAAATGGATAATGTTGATTATATTCATTTAAAGGGTTTTATATTGGATTGTTTGTTGTCTTGAGGAAGTAGGAGAGGCTAAGAGAGGGATAAAAATTTGGAATATGAGGTTATGCCTTCTATTACGTCAAACAAAACTATTTTTTCATGTATTTGGAAAAATAAAATACTATTAAAATAAAATAAAAGCTTCATATCAATTTTTAAAATAAAATAAAGTTAAAAGGTTTTGCACACACAAAACCAATGCAACCAAAATTAGACAAAAAAGCAGAAAGCTGGAAAACAATTTTTACAAAAAGTGTCTTTGAAAAGGCCTCATTTTTTAACTATATAGAAAATAGAATCAAATTTATAACAATATAAATCATTACCCTGCTGACAAATGGTCAAAGGATGAGTAGGCAGTTTCAAATTAAGAAACCCAAACTAACTCAGGTCATATTAAAAATGCTATAAATCATCATTGATTAGAAAAATGCAGATTAAAACAACTTTGAGGTATCACCTCACACTTATCTTAGCTAATAAGACAAAATAAGGAAAAGGATAAATATTGGGAAGGATATGGGGAAAACCATAATACTAAAGCACTATTTGTAAAGTTGTGAATTAATCCAACCATTCAGAAGAGCAGTTTGGAATTATGAACAAAGGGCAATCAAATCGTGCATACCCCTTGATCCAGCAATACCACTACTATGTCTGTATCCCAAAGAGATAATAAAAATTCATATATAAAAATATTTGTAGCAGTTCTTTTTGTGATGGTCAAGAATTTGAAATTACTGGGATATCAATTTGGGGAATGACTAAACAAGTTGTAATATATGAATGTAATGAAATACTATTGTACTATAAGAAATGATGAACAAGTAAATTACATAAAAACCTGAAAAGATTTACATGAACTGCTGCAAAGCAAAGTGAGTGGAACCAGGAGAACATTGTACAGCAGCATTATATGATGATCAACTATGAATGACTTACTATTTCTCAGCAATACAATGATCCAAAACAGTTCCAAAAGATTCATGATGGAAGATATTATCCAATTCCAGAAAAAAGAGCTGATTAAGTTGGAATGCTGGTCAAAGCATACTATTTTCATTATCTTTATTTTTTTATGTTTTTCTTCCTTTAGATCTGTTTCTTTTTTTACAACATGACTGATATAGAAATATGTTTCACATAATTATACATATATAGCCTATATCAAATTGCTTGCTGTTTTAGGGAGAAGGGAGGGAAATTTTTTAGAACTCCTATTTTTAAAAATATTAAAATTGTCTTTATGCAGTTCCATAAACTTCCAATAGACTTGGGATAGAAAATATCAAACACATCCAAAGAAAGAACTATGGAAACTGAATGTGGATCAAAGCATAATATTTCATTTTTTTGTTTGTTTGTTTTTCTCTTTCTCATGTGTTTATCACTTTTGGTCTAATTTTTCTTGTACAATATACAAATACGGAAATATGTTTAAAAGAATTATACATGTTTAACCTATATTAGATTGCCTGCTATCTTGGAAACAAGGGAGATAAGAGAAGGGGGAAGAAAAATGAATGTTGAAAACTATCTTTACAAGTATTTGAAAAAATAAAATATAAAAATTGTCTACATGTATTTAGAAAAATTAAGTACTAGTAATTTTTTAAAATAATAAAATGAATTCCTTATAAAAAAGATTTTCCCAGCAACAAAAAAATATATAAACAAACTTATAAAATAATGAGTAAAATCTTAGCCAAAGGACAAAGAAGAGTCATATAGGGAACATAAAGGTTGTAATACATTTAAAAACAACAACAACAACAAAACTAGTAATGGATGACTAGTATAAAGGAATGTCTTCATACAAGTAATGTTTGGAATATCAAAGCCCTGAACAGGAACAGGAAGTCCTGAGTACAAGACAGAAATTAGCAGAGGAAAAATAAAGAAAGCCAACACTATTGAAGAGAAACACTCACAGTAAAGGAAGACAGTCAGAAAGGAGAAAAAGAGAAAATAAAAGGAGAGGAAAAAATAGTTTTACTATGACTTAGAAAAAAGAATGTCAAAACTGGTAAAATCTGATGAGTTTTGCTAGGTTCTTATCTGGATCAGGCAAGATTAAGCCTTGCAGGTAAGAAGAGTGACATCTGGTCACAATGACTGATGCTGATTTCTAAGAAGAAGGGAGCATCTAGGGAATTGGTAGCAAACTGATAGTCTAACTCCCCTCTGGCACAAAATGAGACTGTAACTATTTCCCTGTGATATCCTCAGGAGATATGAGCATCCCTAGGGCTTCTTCATTCTCAGCCAGGATGGAACAGAAAGGCTACTGAAAACTTTCATGCTTTCATGGGGCCAAGAGAAAAAATACATACTTCTCTTCCCTGGATTAATATATTTGATCTCTAGGGTCATTTCACTGATTAGTTATATCCAATTCCTTAGGGAATCTATGTCCCTGCTGAATTTCCCTGGGTTATTGATTTGGCAGGAATATGAGATGCTCTTCATGGCACAAACACATGCATGCTCATACACATACACATACATGCACATGCATATCCCTCTCTCTTCTTCCAATAAATAATTGAAGGCTATTGATATAACGAGAGTTACAATCTTAGTGGGGCAGAGTTGGGGATAAGAATAAAAGTGTAAGCAAACAAAACCAATGCAGTCAAGATTGAAAGGAAGCAGAAAGCTGGAGAAAAAATTTTACAGTCAATGTTTCTGACAAAAGACTCATTTGTGAAATATATAGAGAATGGAGTCAAATTTACAAGAATACAAGTCATTCCCCAATCGATAAATGGTCAAAGGGTGTGAACAGACAATTTTCAAACAAAGAAATTAAAACCATTTTTAGTCATTTGAAAAAATGGTCTAAATCACTACTGATTAGAGAAATGCAAATTAAGAGAACTCTGAGGTACCCATTTCACACCTCTAATATTGGCTAAGATGTCAGTAAAAGAAAATGATGAATGTTGGAGGGGATGTAGAAAAACTGGGACATTAATACGTTATTGGCGGAGTTGTGAACTGATCCAACCATTCTGGAGAACAATTTGGAACTATGCCCAAAACTGTGCATACAATAGTGCCTCTGAGTCTGTATCCAAAGAGATCATTTAAAAAGGAAAAAGAATCCACATGTGCAAAAATGTTTATTTATAGCAGCCCTTTTTGTAATGGCAAGGAACTGGAAACTGAGTGGATGCCCATCAATTGGGGAATTACTGAATAAGTTATGGTATATGGATGTAATCCAATATTATTATTCTATAAGAAATGATCAGACGGCTGATTTCAGAAAAGCCTGGAAAGACTTACATGAACTGATGCTTAGTGAAGTGAGTAAAACACAGTAACAACAAGATTATGTGATCATATTGTGTGATACACTTGGCTCTTCAACAAAGTGATTCAAGGCAATTCAATACATTTGTGATGGAAAAAGCCATCTTCATCCAGAGAAACTGAATGTGGATCACAACATAGTATTTTTTTCTTTTTATTGTTGTTTGCTTATTTGTTTTTTTATTTCTCATTTTTTCTCCTTTTGATCTGATTTTTCTTGTGCAGCATGACAAATGTGGAAGTGTGCTTAGAAGAATTGTTTAACCTACTTTGTATTACTTGCTGTTTAGGAGGGAACATGGTGAGGGAAGGAGAGAAAAAAAATGGAACACAAGATTTTGCAAGGGTGAATGTTGAAAACTATCTTTGAATGTATTTTGAAAAACAAAAAGCTATTATTTAAAAAGGCAGTTAAAATTAGATGAAATGTAGGTAAATGGGAGGAAAGTTTTTGCATTTAGTTTATTTGATAAAGATCTTGTTGGTAAGTAAATGATTAAATTAAAATTTAAAAAAAGTTATGATGTTAGAAAAACCTTAGTTCAAGTCTGTCCTCAGACACTTAACACACACACACAAAAAAAGTTATTACGCAATTGATAAATGGTTAGAGTATATAAAGAGACAGTTTGATCTCAATAATCCTGGGAGATAGGTACTATTATTATTTCTATTTTACATTTGAGGAAAACAAGGCAAAGAGATGAAGTGACTTGCCCAGAAGCAAACATCTAGTAAATGTGTGAATCAGAACTTGTCTTCTTGACAGAATTTAATCTGCTTCACTATCACTTGATATAAACAAGCAATTTTCATAAATCCAAGCTGGCAATAGGCATATGAAACAGAATGTTCTAAATCACTAATAATAATTAGAGAAATGCAAATTAAAACCACACTCATTAGATTGGCACAGTTGACCAAAAAGGAAAATGTGAGAAATCAGATCCATCAATATTGCTAGGACTATGAATTGGTCTAGCCATTCTAGAAAACAATTTGGAACTAGAGCCCAAAAGTATTAAACTGCACATATTCTTTGATCCAGAGGTACCAAAACTAGATCTATACTGCTCCAAAGAGAGAAATGGAAAATGGGAAACACACACACACAAATATTTATAGCACCTCTTGTTTTTTTATTTAATATTTTATTTTTCCCAATTACATGTAAAAACAATTCTCAATATTTGTTTTTTCTAAGAACTTGATTTCCAACTCTCTCCCTCTTTTCCTCTCCTTCCCACTCCTTGAGAAAGCAATCAATTTGATATAAATTATACATGTGCCATCACACAAAACATATTTCTATTAGTCATATTGTAAAAGAAAACAGACAAAAAAAACCAAGAAAACTTAAAAAGTATTAAAAAGTGTCTTTCAATATTTAGACTCCATCATTTCTTTCTCTGAAGGTGGAGAACATTTTTCATCATAAAACCTTTAGAATTGTCTGGGTTCTTTTTATTGTGAATAGCTAAGTCTTTCACAGTTGATCATCACACAATAGCACTGTTTCTTGTACAATGTTCTCTTGGTTCTGTTCATTTTGCTTTTCATCACTTCATGTAAGTCTTTCCAGGTTTTTCTGAGATTATCTTGCTCATCATTTCTTATAGCACAAAGTATTCTGTCACAATCATATACCATTCCCCAGTTGATGAGAATCCATTCAATTTTCAATTCTTGGCCACCACAAAATGAGTATAGCAGTTCTTCTTAAATTATCAAAGAATTGAAAACTGAAGAGATTCCCATTAGTTGAAGAATGGTTTGAATGTTATAGAATGGTATAAATGTTATAGAATATTATTGAGCTGTAAGAAGAGGATGGTTTCAGAAAAATCTGAAAAGATTTGTATGAACCAATGCAGAGTGAAGCAACCAGAATTAGGAAAACTATTTAGACAATAGCAATAATAATGTAAAGATAATCCAAATTTGAAAGTGTTAGGAACTCTAATCAACATACTGATCAACCATGATTTAGATAGAGAGGTGACAAATTTAAGAGTACAGATTGATATATATACACATATATAATATATTTGACATGTTTTGTTTGACTTTCATATTTGTAAGAGAGCTTTTGTTTTTCTTGCTTTCTCAATGGGAATTAGGAAAGAGTTATAAGGGAAGAAAGATGAACCTTCATGAAAACAAAATAATGTTTTAAATAGATGTTTTAGAATGTTGATAAGTCAAAAGAAAATAAAAATAAAACAAAGTATGTGGAGAATCACCAAAGAGGCTACCAAATTTCCCATTTCCTATTCCTATTTCCTGATTACCTATCAGGGAAAAGGTCCCAATCAAGAGACTATTCACTAAGCAATTCACTTCAAACTAGGGCAGCATCCCCATCCTAATTTCTTGACAGAAATAGCACAGTTTTGTTTTTTTATTTCAAAGGACCAGTCTCAATATTTCCTAAAACCATGTCTGCTGACCTTTGAGCTCAGTACACTCCTGGATAATCCCAGTTTAGCCAGGGATCTACAAGAGGTCAAAAGTAAGGAGCAAATCCCTAATTTGAAGGAGAGAATTTCCTTCCAATTTTGGAATCCCATTCTAATTGCCTCCTATATGGCTGACTTAGGTTTGGAATCCCAAAGTCCAGAACAGAAAATATTAATAGGAGTCAACATGCAGAAAGAGGGGCTTCAAAGTCTTTTAAAAACTTTGAAAGTCCCTTCCCCATGTAAATTGACGATTGTCTATGATCTACAATAGAAATGCCCAATACAGGATCCAATGAAAGCAACATCAATGCTGGGGAAACTCATAGGTAGGAAGTACCCAACAATTTTCTTTATCACTATGACTTAAATATAATGTAAAAGAATATTATGTAATTGGAAGTAACATGACTCTAATAAAATGTAAATGGCAAACATTTAACAAAATAAAAATATAAAAGATATAGTTAATATAATTATATGTTATAGTAATTCAACACACTGCAGGCAGAGATCCTAGCTATGAAGGCTTAAAAGGTCTTTCTTCTTGAGTTTGACACCATGATCTATAAAGTGAGAAGCAGCATGGTATAATAGAAAAGCACCAAATTTGAAGTCAGGAGACCTGGGTTTTAAATCTATTTCTATTATTTTCTACCTATGTATTTTTAAGCAAGTCTCTTGGTCTTTCCATGCCTCGGTTTCTTCAATTGAAAAAAAGAATGAGGGATAGACTTAATGAGACCTATTATAGATTTAAATCTATTATCCTTTGGGCCAACTTTATTCAGCTTCATAATTACATCTGATGATAAATATCTGCCCCGGGGTATTGGTGACAACTCCTAGCATCTTGAATGCCTTCTTGAATTGGCTCAGAGGGAAACAGGTGGAGTATAAGATAATTGATGAACTTCTTTGATTCCTTTCTATCAGGATCCGTGGAAAGAGGATAGTTCTCAACTGAAATTATTTTAAATGTCATTGGTTAATCCCTGGGAATAGCCCAAATTCCTCACCCACTGAGAGACTTTCTAGGGATATAAATAAGGGCCTGCTGAAAGAAGGAGCATCATCAGCCAAAAAAACAAAATGGCAAGCTTCAGAATTGTGCTTCCTCTGCTCCTTCTGAGCCTGATTGAGGTTAAAGCATCTAAGAACCCAGAAGGACTCACCTATATTGATGCCCTGACTATCGCTGTCACATATGTCAATGAAAACTCTGAAGATAAAAATGCCTATTGGTTAAATGGACATGAGCTCCAGCCTCAATGGGTGAGTACTGAAGAAGGGGGACAGGATCTCTTGCTCTCGCTGAGTCTAAAGGGACATGCTTGGGTCACTCAGATAAGTGTCAGAGGTGGGATTTGAAGCCAGGTCTTCTGATTACAAAGTCAGTCATCAATTCCATTCTATGATAAAAAATAGGGAATGGGGAAAGGACTAGAGATAGAATCCTGATCTAGAAAAGTACTGAGTGGTCATCCAGCTCTTAATGAATATAGATCCAAGATTTGAACCTGAGTGTGTTGCCTCCAGATCTGGGATTCAGATATGCTAGAGCAGAATCAACCTCAGAGACCTTGTAGCCCTGTTGCCCTTTTGACAGATGAGAAAGCTGAGACCAAGAATGAGGATATTCAGATGTTTAGTGGAAGGGCTAAGATTTCTTCTTCCCTCAGGACCTAATGCCCTTTGTACCACAAAACAGCTACCCCTGAGATTCCTTTTAATTCAATGATTGTGAATCTCGGGTGGATGATGACTATGGGCCCTATTCCATTGGCCTGTATTAGCATAATTCCTGATGTCAGTTTCTAATCCCTAACCCTACACTGATTGGTTATATAGTTTTGGACAGATTCTTTTTTACTTTTTAAAGAATGTTCTCTATTACAACCCAGGTAGGTCAAATCAAGAACATTTATTCAGCACCTACTATGTGACTGACAGATTTCAGAAACTTCTTACTTCCCAACAATAGACTATTTGATCTCCAAGCCTTCCCCTTCCCCTGTGAAGCTCTATGTGGATCCATCCCCTCCACTGCTTTTTCTGCAGCCCCAGGGGCTTAGGGTCTGTAAACAGGAGGGACTTCAGTGACTGGTGTTCCCCTTACCCAACATGCTCCCCACCTGAGCAGCTCCAGTACCTGGAGCAGAAAACCACTCCCTAAGTCACAGCTCCAGCCCCAGCTTGGTTCAAATTTACAGAAGGCAAGAATTGCCTGTGCCCTTCTCCCAGTTATAAATGAGGAAACTAAGATACAGGGAAAAGAAGTAAATGAAGAAAAATCTAAGTAGTAAAGTTTCCCACCACTGGAAGTCTTCAAGCAGAAGCAGATTGAATTCTGGTCAGGGAGGTTCTAGAAAGGGTTTCTCTTCCAATTGGCTTAAATGGCCCAAGAAGACTCTTCTAAATCTGTTTTTGTGACTTGCTGAAGGTCTTAAAGACATGAAGGGACAGACTAGAGATTAGAACCCTGGTCCCCTAATTCACATTAAAGTGAAATTCTCAATAGAGCAGACTGCATCTCACCCCTCTCTCGCTCTAGCTGAGTCTAAAGGGACATGCTTGGGTCACTTAGATACTGGAGTCAGGATAAAAGGAGATTTGGAGATCAGCTATAAATGCCTTGAATTTTTTTTCTCCTGGTGTCTAGAATAACACTTCCAGGGAGCCCCATTATCTAAGTTTCATAGTGAAAGAGACCAACTGCCTTTCATCACAAACTCTCACTCCTATCGCATGTACCTTCAAAGAAAATGGGGTAAGAGCCTTCCTCTTTTCTAGCCCTGTGGCCCCCCTTCCCCAAATTCACCTTCTTCCCTCTCAGTTGCAGCCTCCCCCCTCCTCCCTCCCTCCTCTCTGTCTCTCTATCTTTGTCTTTCTCTTCCCCTTCCTTCCTCCCTCCTCCTCCTTCCTCTCTCTCTCTCTCTCTCTCTCTCTCTCTCTCTCTCTCTCTCTCTCTCTCTCTCTCTCTCTCTCTCTCTCTCTCTCTCTCTCTCTCTCTCTCTCTCTCTCTCTCTCTCTCTTTCTCTCTCTCTCTCTCTCTCTCTCTCTCTCTCTCTCTCTCTCTCTCTCTCTCTCTCACATACACACGCACACATATATATGTATACACATACATTCTATCTCTTCCTGTTTCTCTCCCTTCTCTCTACTCTTACCCTTTTTCCTTTCTCCCTCTCATCTCTCTTCTCTTCTATCTTTTATTTTAGCATAAAATAAAATAAATACTGTGTTCATTAATATAACCAGTTATATTGGTAATAGTAATAAGACCTCTGAAAGTTCTGAAACAAATTAAATGTAACTGGGAAATATTTAATAAAATAAATAAAAATACAATGAAGAAGAGGCAATGTTACATTTTATAACTAAGTCAATAGATGATTCATAAGGATACATGGCTTTGTGGTTCCTATTTCTTTTCCAATCTTCAGTCTGATACTATTGGGTTATATGAAACCTTCCAATACTAACTCCTAGGATCCTAGAGCACAGTGCTGGGAAACCTATGATTGGGGTTGGGGGAGGAATGGAAAGGGGAAGCTGGAGTATACATACATGTTTTTCCTATTTTCTCCATGTGTTAGAGGCCTAATGCTTCTCTTATTCCCCCCCTCTATCTCTCCAACTGCAGAAGGAGAAATATTGTCAGGGAGTAATTGTAGCCATCAATGAGAAAGAAGCTAATGTGTGGGCAAAATGTGTGCCTGTGGGAAGTACTGAGGTAAGTAGTCCCTGATGTCATTCCTAGCCCTAGAACTTCAAGAAGAGCAGTCAAATAGAGTAGGATCAATTAGGGAAAATGTTCAGACCACAAGCTATAATTAATTAATAAGTGTGGTTTAGTGACAAGAACAGTGGATTTATAGTCCAAAGGCCTGGGGCGGGAGGGGGGTAGATTCCCACTTCTGCCACCATCTGAATTATTTTGTCCAAATTGTTTCACTTTTTCTAGGCCCTCAGTTTCCTCATCTGCCAAATGAGGGGGTTGGACCATATTATTTCTTGCACCAAATCTCATAGGTAGAAAGAAACCAGATTCTGGGAAGGACTGATTGAAAGTTACAGAGAAAATAGATAGGAGTCAAAGAAGGAAAATGGAAATGTGGGCTGGAAGATTCAGAGAAGAAATAAGGTTGGAACTGTGTCTTAAAGTATAGAGGACAATCCAGTACAACAGACATTATTAAATACCTACTGTATATAGAATACAATGCAAGATACTGCAATTAGAAAATATAAGTAAGACACAGTCACTGGTCTCATGGAATTTACACTTTAGAAGGGAGGCAAAAACCACAAGATTGTATAAAGTACATTAGAAAGGAATAAAATAGAATCCCTAAAACACAATTTTTGTGTTGACAAAAAATTGGAAATTGAAGAAATGTCCATAAATGGGGAAATGGTTAAACAAGTTATGATATATGTTTGTTGGTAGAATAAAATTGTGCTATAAAAACGACGAGTAGAATGGTTTCAGAAAAAGCTAGGGAAACTTATCTGAATGGATGAAAAGTGAAATTATTGCTGCCGAAAGATTGTTTTGCACAATAGTAGTAATATTATAGGATGATCAGCTGTGAATGACTTAGTTATTCTGATCACTACAATTATCCAAAACAATTATGAAGAATTTGTGATTAAAAAAAAATTCTATTGACTTCCAGAGAAAAAAACTGATAGTCTTGAATGCAGATCAAAGCATTACCTTTTTTACTTTATTTTTCTTGGGTTTATTTTTATGGTCTGTATTTTCTTTTTCAACATAGCTAACATGGAAATGTTTTGCATGATTTCATAGGTATAATCAATATCAAATTGCTTGCCTTCTTAAGGAAAGATAGGAAAGGAAGGGAAGGAGAGAATTTGGAAATCAAAACTTTAATAAACAAATGTTAAGAAAAATTGACATGAATCTGAGAGAAAATATGAGAAAGAGACAGAGAGAGAGAGAGTAATTTCCACAGAAAGACAGTAGCATGTATCACAAAGAACATTGATCCAGGAGACAAAAGACCTAGCTTCAAGACTACTTTAAATATTTATTAGCTATGTGACTCTACATAGGTCACTTCCTCTTCTGAGATAGTTTCATGTAATGGGGATAATATCAGTATTAGTTCCTTTACTAGATTTGTAAAACTGGGGAAATGGGAGTTATTACCACTCTTCCAAAAATATTAAACTTCACTATTCTTTATCCTGCAGATTTTCACAAAAAAATGATCTCAAAAAAAGTGGGAAAGAACACCCAAAAAAAGAATAATAATGGTCAAGAAGTCAATTAAAACCGGAATTTCTGAAGTTCTTAAAAACCAGCATTAAGCGGCTTCTGAGGATAACCAAAAGGGAGCACTGTGGCTAGAGCATTGGGCCTGAAGTTAGGAAGAACTAAATTCAAATATGGCCTTAGACACTACTAATTGTGCAATCCTGGGAAATCCCTTATTCTCTGTTTAGTTCAGTTTCCTCAAATGAAAAATAGAGATAATATCAGCACCTACCTCTCAGGCTTGTTTTGAGGATCAAATGCATAGAATTGTTGTGGAATAAATGCTCATTGTTTCCTTTCTGGATAAATAAAGATTTCATTTGCTTTTATTTTTTTGTTTGTTTGTTCTCATTTGTCCCTTTGAAAACAAAGTAACTGGAGGATAGATCCAAGATGGTGGAGAGGACACTAGTTTCATTCTGAGCTCCCTTCTACCCTCACTACTGATTACCAAATTTGGCCTCTGAAATAGTGATTGACTGGTAAAATCCATGAATATTGGGAGAACAATGAATTACCAGCCAAAGATAATCTGGAAGATCATCAGAAAAGGTTTGTCCTGATTGGCAGGAGTAGACCAGTGCAGGCAGGGAGGCAGAACAGGGAGGCTAGCCCACACTGAGCAGGACCAGAGGGGGATGTGGTCTCCATGGGTGGAGATTTTGCAGGGAGGACTCTACCATGGGTTCACTGCTCTGCTTTGGTTGCAAAGCAGGAGATTAGCAGAGAAGTTACACTAACACCAAAGATAGAGTGTACCCCCAAAACGCCAGAATCTAACTGGCCCTGGTAACACCCACCCAGCACTGGGAGTGACTCAGCATAGACCACTGTACAACTGCACAGCCACATTCCATAGCATGGGGCTCCTCCCAGAGCAATCATACTTCCACAGCATGGCCATCCTTCGCAGCCTGTTCGCAGTTCAGCTACTGTGCATCTTGTAAAGGGCAGAAACTCTGACCTGATGTACTAGAATCAGACAACTGGGCATTTAAGGCTAATTACCCATTGGACAATAACTCTATTAGAATATGCTTGGAAAATAGCCCTTCCCACTATTCTGTATTGGCTTGAACTTTTGATGTATACAGAGAATTGTAGAAGGGATTAGGGGGTGAAGTAAGACAAGCCAGGGTCACTTTGGTGGTGGATGAGGAAAAGGAAGGTCGTGGAGATCCTGCGTCCATCCCCTTCACTTCTACTGCTAAAGATCAAGAATAAAGACCAAGGACTTTTGCTTATCCTGACTCCGACTGATTCCAAGGCATCCAAGGAGCTAACTCAGTCTTCACATTTGGTGCCCAACATGGGACCAAGGACCCTACTTTCACTGAAGAAATCCCTGGTGACCCAGAAATTAGGTGAGTATTTTAATAGACAAACAGGGAACTGACTTTGTTAAGGGCTAAACTAGTGAATCTTTTCTAGCTGAAATGGGGCAGATGTTAAGAAAAGATTCTCCCTCAGCCCCAGTCCCACCCCCACCCCCACCCTGAGGGGGCACTATAGAAAGTATGCTTAAGATGAACAAGGGATAAGGTTTAATTATAACTTGGTTGCAGATCGCTAGACTCTTGGGTACATTAGAACGCACATCCCCTTGGTTCTTAAAGGAAGGAGAAATAGGGCCAGATAATTGGAAGCTGGTAGGACAACAACTATGTGAATACTATAATGATAAAGGTCCTTATTCAATTTCCAAGGAAATATTCGATACATACAACATAATACAATTGGCCTTAAAGAATCCCACAAGTTATAGAAAAAAGAAAAGTTTTAAGAAAAGCCAGATGAGGAAGTGTGAGGAAAAAAGAGGATGACAAAGAACAAATTAATGTTGATGTCACCAGAGGGCTTGAGGACTTAAGTGAAATTGATGGGCGTGGTGATTCTCACTCTCACAGCCTAACTTCAACCCCTCCTACAACATAGCAGATCATTGACACCCACCCACCCCCATCAACTTCACCTTCCAGGATGGAGGGAAGAGGAGTTGTGGGAGGGGAGGTGATATCACCAGCACCTTCCCCTCCCCAGCAATCATGGCCTCCTATGACTAGATTGCAAAAGGCAGTACTTAAAGCCACAAAAGAAGGGCAGAATTTAGCTGATTTGAAAAGCAATATGTATCCAGTGATTCAACAGTTTAACTCTTCAGGTCAAGAAAGTAGAAGATACACTCCTTTTGATATAGAAATCCTCAAAGACCTGAAAAAAGCTTGCTCTCTTTATGGGGCTACATCAGCTTATGTTAAGATGTTATTACAGAATTTGGCTTATAAAGTCTTAAACCCTAAGGACTGGAAATCTATAGCAATGTGGCTATCTGAATATAGTGAGCTCTGTAAGATACAAGGCCAATGAAATAGTCATAATGGAGTTATTGCTCCAATCACCTATGACCAACTAACTGAGTGTAGGTTCTTATGCAGAAATTTTAGTACAGATTAATTACTCCATAGCAGCATATGAGCAAATTGAAGCTGCTGCTATCAAAGCATGGGCTTTTCTTCCTGATAAAAACGACAAGGGTGAGGCCTTCACAAAAGTTGCACAAGAGTCAAATGAACCCTTTGCTGATTTTGTGGGACGTTTGCAGACAGCTATCATATGGAATAATGGTGAAAATGCAGTAACAGACATATGATAAGGCAACTTGCTAAAGAAAATGCTAATGAAGTTTGCAAAAGCATTTAATAGTAGGACTATGCAAGGATGTTCCTTTAGAGGAGATCATAAGAAGCTGTGCCACAGTGGGCACAAATACCTTTTATAGCCAGGCTATGATGCAGACTTCCCAAGATCAGAACATGGGAAAACAGGGTCCCTTCTGGCAAGGCACTTCAACAGAGACTCATCAATGCTTTCAATGTGGTAAAGTAGGGCATCTGAAAGCTCAATGTTGGCATAGAGACAGAGTGAGAAAACAGGGTGGGAGAACAAGACCCAATACCCCATATCCAAAATGTAACAGAGGGTTCCATTGTGCATCAGAATGTAGACTGATTAAGAGAAACGGGATGAGGGGCCCAGCTCCAGGGCCCAAGGCAAAAAATACTTGGGGCATGATGGCAGCTGATGCTACACCCAGAGAGTGCCTAGAAGTCCAGTACCCAGACATGACCAATCAGCCAGGAAACAACCTGATGGGAGAAAGGGATGACACAATCAATCAGCCAGGAAGGAACCTAATGCTCCCAAGGGACTACAATTAGGGAGAATAGAGTTGTATGCAGCAAGGACAACTGAGATACCCCTGGAGAGGTGAAATCTGTTCCTCTCCAGCCTATGGATCCCTTACCTCCAGGCATAGTAGGCTTGACCATTTCACCTCCTGAGAGTACTTACAAAACAGTGTCCATCCATACACTGATGTGGGAAACTGGGGAATGTGTAGATAATATCCCAGTCACTAATACAGGTAGACAATGTGTGACTTATCAACTAGGAGAAGTAGTAGCATCAGGTTTATTGATACAGACTCCTAATAAGCAACCTGGTGATAGTCACCCACATTCTGACTCCAAGCAACAAAACCCAGGAATATATTGGACAGCAGCTGTGACAGCTGATCGACCTATGCTCACCATCTATATACTGGTAGACAGAGGTGCAGATCGCACAGTCATTAGAGGTGGCAACTGGCCAGTCACTAGCCAAATATTAAGGCAGACACCTACATGTCTAGCACAGGAGAATCAATTGCAGCTGAAGTTAGAGCTACCCCTTTGAGATGAATATTTGAAGGTGAAACAGGAGTTTTTACACCTTTTATAATTAGAAAAATCCCCATCAACCTGTGGGGAAGAGACATTTTACAACAATTAGGGTTAAAAATGAGTACTTTAGTTTTTTAGGCAAGGCTGCTGTTGAAGGCCTGCCAACACTTTCACCTGTTCCTATCCAATGGAAA
Source organism: Sminthopsis crassicaudata (assembly GCF_048593235.1). NCBI lineage: Eukaryota > Metazoa > Chordata > Mammalia > Dasyuromorphia > Dasyuridae > Sminthopsis > Sminthopsis crassicaudata. The sequence goes on from NC_133617.1 coordinate 662,549,980, forward strand.
ACTGATATACCAGTGTGGATAGAACAGTGGCCCTTAGCTAGCGATAAAATTCAGGCCTTATTAGATATAGAACAAGAGGAACTTGGTCAAGGACACTTACAACCTTCTCTAAGTCCTTGGAATTCCCTAGTATTTGTTGTAAGAAAGAAATCTGGAAAATGGAAGATGTTTACCTGAGTTAAGAAAAGTAAATGAATAGATGGAAACTATGGGAACTCTTGAGCCTGGACTTCCATCTCCTACTCAATTGACTAGAGAATGTCTTCTTTGGATTATAGACATTATGGATTGTTTCTATTCTATTCCTCTAGATAAGGAGGATATGAAAAGATTTGCCTTTTCAGTGCCCAGCATTAACTTGGTTGAGCCTTACAAAAGATATGAATGGATAGTTGTGCCACAGGGAATGAAAAATAGCCCTACTTTGTGTCAAATATATGTTGCTGCTGCTCTTACTCAGTAAGAAAAGCATTTCCAAAAGTAATGTTCGTACATTATATGGATGATATATTGGGATGTGCACCGTAGAAACAAATGTTAGAAGCATGTCTACAAAAAAACCATTGAAACACTAAGGAACTACAAATTGCACATAGCTCCAGAAAAAATTCAAAGACATGCTCCTTTTCAATATTTAGTATATGAAGTATATCCTAAGGTGCTTATGGTATAAAAACTCTCCTTAAGAACAAAGAAGCTAGAAACTGGAAAAATGAATGGATGCCCATCAATTAGAGAATGATTGGATAAATTATGGTATATGAATGTTATGGAATATTATTGTTCTGTAAGAAATGACCAGCAGGATGAATATAGAGAGGCTTGGAGAGACTTACATGAACTGATGCTGAGTGAAATGAGCAGAACCAGGAGATCATTATACACTTCAACAACAATACTGAATGAGGATGTATTCTTATGGAAGTGGATATCTTCAACAAAGAGAAGATCTAATTCAGTTCCAATTAATCAATGATGAACAGAATCAGCTACACCCAGAGAAGGAACACTGGGAAATGAGTGTAAACAGTTTTCATTTTTGTTTTTCTTCCCAGGTTATTTTTACCTTCTGAATCCAATTCTTCCTGTGCAACAAGAAATTTGGTTCTGCACACATATATTGTATCTAGGATGTACTATAACACATTTAACATGTATGGGATTGCCTGCCATCTAGGGGAGGTGGGGGAAGGAAGGAGGGGAAATTTCAGAACAGAAGTGAGTGCAAGGGATAATGTTGTAAAAAAATTACCCATGCATATTTACTGTCAAAAAAGTTATAATTATAAAATTAATTTAAAAATAAAGTATCAAAAAAAAAAAAAAAGAACAGAGAAGCTAAACACTTTAAATGACTTTCAGAAATTGATAGGAGATATCCAATGGATGTGCCCAGCGTTAGGCTTAACTACCTATCAATTGCAACTATTATATGATATTTTAAGGGGAGACAGTGTTTAAACTCACCACACCAGCTTACAAAAGAAGTTCAAGAGGCTTTGAGAGAAGTTGAACTGGCATTATCCAATGTGGTTGAAAGAGTCACTCAAAAACCCTTGGAAATATCAGTTTTTGCTAAAAAAAAAAAAAAAAAAAAAAAATGAAGCACTCAGAGTGGTCCTTCATTAAGGAGACAGTGTGATAGAGTGAGTGAACCTTCCAGAATAACCAGAACAATGCCTTACTCCTTACACAGTGCTTGTGGCTAGAATTTTATTAAAGACCATTAAGTGAGCAGTACAATTATCTGGGATAAGACCTGACAAGATATATACCTTTTATACTAATGCACAAATTAATGTATGCTGTGAAATCATCCCAGAGTGGCAAATTTTACTGGCCACATCTCCAAATTTTACACACAGGTCTCCATTAAAAATAACCAGACTATTACATAATTGACGATGGATTCTTGAAGAAAAAACACAAAACAAATAAGAAAGAAGTTAAAGAGATAAATAGAATATTAGAAAAGTTAGTCATGATAGATCTTTGAAAAAAACTGAATGGAGACAGAAAGGAGTACAATTTCTTCTCAGCAGAAAAAAAACTGACTATATATTAGGACATAAAGACCTCAAAATTAAATGCAGAAAGGCAGAAATAGTAAATGCATTCTTTTCAGATCACGATGCAAGAAAAAACTACATTCAACAAAAAGCTAGAGGTAAATAGATCAAAAAGTAATTGGAAACTAAATAATCTCATTCTTAAGAATGAATGGGTAGGGGGCGGCTAGGTGGTGCAGTGGATAGAGCACCAGCCTTGAATTCAGGAGGACCCGAGTTTAAATCTGGTCTCAGACACTTAACACTTCCTAGCTGTGTGACCCTGGGCAAGTCACTTAACCCCAGCCTCAGGGAAAAAAAAAAAAAAGAATGAATGGGTAAAACAGCAAATCATAAACACAATAATTTCACCCAAGAGAATGACAACAATGAGAAAACATACCAAAATTTGTGGGATGCAGCCAAAGCAGTAATAAAGGGAAATTGTATATCTCTAGAGGCTTATTTGAATAAAATAGAGAAAGAGAAGATCAATGAATTGGGTTTGAACTTAAAAAGCTAGAAAAAGAGAAAATTAAAACCCCCCAATCAAATACTAAACTTGAAATTCTAAAATTAAAAAGAGAAATTAATAAAATTGAAAGTAAAAAAACTATTGAATTAATAAATAAAAAAATTGAATTAATAAATAAAACTAAGAGTTGGTTTTATGAAAAAACCATCAAATTTGATTAGAAAAAGGAAAGAATAAAATCAAATTGTTAGTCTTAAAAATGAAAAGGGAGAACAATTAGAGTAATAATTAGGAGTAACTTTGCCCAACTTTATGCCAATAAATTTGATAACCTAAGTGAAATTTTTGACTACCTTCAAAAATATAGGCTGCCCAGATTAACAGAGGAAGAAGTAAATTGCTTAAATAGTCCCATTTTAGAAAAAGAAATAGAACAAGCTATTAATCAACTCCCTAAGAAAAAATCCCAGGATCAGACGGATTTACATGTGAATTCTACCAAACATTTAAAGAACAATTAACCTCAATGTTATATAAACTATTTGAAAAAATAGGGAATGAAGGACTCCTACCAAATTCCTTTTATGACACAGACATGGTACGATACCTAAACCAGGTAGGTTGAAAACAGAGAAAGAAAATTATAGATCAATCTCCCTAAGGAACATTAATGTAAAAATCTTAAATAAATATTAGCAAAAAGATTACAGAAAACTATCCTCAGGATAATACACTATGACCAAGTAAGATTTATACCAGGAATTCAGGGCTAGTTCAATATTAGGAAAACTATTAGCATAATTGACTATATCAATAAGCAAATTAACAAAAACCATATGATCATCTCAATAGATGCAGAAAAAGCATTTAATAAAATCCAACATCCATTCCTATTAAAAACACTTGAGAGTATGGGAATAAATGCACTTTTCCTTAAAATAATCAGTAGCATCTATTTTAAAACCATCAGTAAGCATCATACATAATGGGAATAAACTGGAACCATTCCCAATAAGATCAGAAGTGAAACGAGGTTGCCCACTATCACCATTACTGTTAGATATTGTATCAGAAATGCTAGCTTCAGCAATGAGTTGAGAAAGAGATTAAAGGAATTAGAGTAAGTAATGAGGAAACCAAATTATCACTCTTTGCAGATGAGATGATGGCATATTTAGAGAATCAGCATGCTTATATATCACTAACAAAATCCAACAGTTAGAGACACAAAGAGAAATTCCATTTAAAGTAACTGCCAATAGTATAAAATATTTGGGAATGTATTTGCCAAGGGAAAGTCAGAAACTATATGAGCAAGACTACAAAACACTTTCCACACAAATCAAGTCAGATCTAACCAACTGAAAAACTATTAAGCATTCTTGGATAGGTCAAGTGAATATAATAAAGATGACAATACTACCTAAACTAATCTATTTATTTAATGCTATACCAATTAGACTCCCAAAAACCTATATGATGACCTAGAAAAAATAACAACAAAGTTCATATGGAAAAACAAAAGTTCAAGAATTTCAAGAGAAATTTTTTCTAATGAAAAAAAAATCAAATGAAGGTGGCCTAGCTGTACCAGATCTAAAATTATATTATAAAACAAGCAATTACTAAAACCATTTGGTACTGGCTAAGAAATAGACTAGTTGATCAGTAGACTAGGTTAAGTTCAAAGGACAAAACAGTCAATAACTTTTAATAATCTAGGGTTTGACAAACCCAAAGACCCCAGCTTTTGGGATAAGAACTCATTATTTGACAAAAACTGCTGGGAAAATTGGAAATTAGCATGGCAGAAACTAGGCATTGACCCACACTTAATACCATACACCAAGATAAGGTCAAAATGGGTTTATGACCTAGGCATAAAGAATGAGATTATAAATAAATTAGAAGAATATAGAATAGTTTACCTCTCAAACCTGTGGAAGAAAAAGGAATTTATGACCAAAGAAGAACTAGAGATCATTATTGATCACAAAATATAAAATTTTGATTATACCAAATTGAAAAGGTTTTGTACAAACAAAACTAATGCAGACAAGATTAGAAGTGAAGCAATAAACTGGGAAAACATTTTTACAGTCAAAGGTTCTGATAAAGTCCTCATTTCCAAAATATAGAGAGAATTGACTCAAATGTATAAGAAATCAATCTATTATCCAATTGATAAATGTTCAAAGGAACAGACAATTCTCAGATGAAGAAATTGAAACTATTTCTAGCCATATGAAAAGGTGCTCCAAGTCATTATTAATCAGAGAAATGCAAATTAGGACAACTCTGAGATACCACTACACACCTATCAGATTGGCTAGAATGACAGGAAAGATAATGCAGAATGTTGAAGGGGATATGGGAAAATTGAGACACTGATGCATTGTTGGTAGAATTGTGAATACATGCAGCCATTCTGGAAAGCAATTTGGAACTATGCTCAAAAAATTATCAAACTGTGCATACCTTTTGATCCAGCAGTGTTACTACTGGGCTTATATCCCAAAGAGATTTTAAAGGGAAAGGGACCTGTATATGCAAGAATGTTTGTGACAGCCCTCTTTGTAGTGTCCAGAAACTGGAAATAGAGTGGATGCCCATCATTTGGAGAATGGCTGAATAAATTGTGGTATATGAATGTTATGGAATGTTCTGTAAGAAATGACCAGCAGGATGATTTCAGAAAGGTTTGGAGAGACTTACATGAACTGATGCTGAGTGAAATGAGCAGGACCAGGAGATCATGATATACTTCAACAACAATACTATATAATGATCAATTCTGATGAACAAGGCCCTCTCCAACAATGAGATGAACCAAATCAGTTCCAATAGAGCAGTAATGATTTGAACCAGCTACACCCAGCAAAAGAACTCTAGGAGATGACTATGAACCACTACATAGAATTCCCAATCCCTTTATTTTTGTCCACCTGTATTTTTTATTTCCTTCACAGGTTAATTATACACTATTTCAAAGTCCGATTCTTTTTGTTCAGCAAAATAACTGTATGGACATGTATACATATATTGTATTTAACTTATATTTTAACATATTTTACATGTATTGGTCAACCTACCATCTTGGGGGGTGAAGGAGGGGAAAAACTGGAATGAAAGGTTTTGTAATTATCGATGCTGAAAAATTACCCATGCATATATCTTGTAAATAAAAAGCTATAATAAAATTTAAAAAAAAAAAAAAGAAGGGAAAGGGATCTGTATGTGCATGAATGTTTGTGTCAGCCCTCTTTATAGTGGCTAGCAACTGGAAATTGAATGGATGCCCATCAAATGGCTGAATAAGTTGTGGCATATATGGAATATTATTGTTCTGTAAGAAATGACCAGCAGGATGATTTCAGAAAGCCCTGGAGAGAATTACATGAACTAATGCTGAGTGACATGATCAGAACCAGGAGATCACTATACACTTCAACAACAATACTGTATGATGATCAATTTTCTTATGGACGTGGCTCTCTTCAACAATGAGATGAATCAAATCAGTTCAAATTAATTGTTCAATAATGAAAAGAACCAGCTACACCCAGCGAAAGAACTATGGGAAATGAGAGTGAACCACAACATAGCATTTCCACTCCCTCTGTTTTTGTCTGCTTGCATTTTTTATTTCCTTTCCAGGTTAATTTTACCTTACTTCTAAGTTCAATTATTCTTGTGCAGCAAAATAACTATATGGATATGTATACATATACTGTATTTAACATATACTTTAACATATTTAACATGGATTGGTCTACTTGCATCTAGGGGAGGGGGTTGGGAGAAGGAGGTGAAAAGTTGGAACAGGTTTTGCAATTGTCAATGCTGAAAAATTACTTGTAGGGGCAGCTAGGTGGCGCAGTGGATAGAGCACCAGCCCTGAATTCAGGAGGACCCGAGTTTAAATCTGGTCTCAGACACTTAACACGTCCTAGCTGTGACCCTGGGCAAGTCACTTAACCCCAGCCTCAGGAAAAACAGAAAAAAAAACAAAAACAAAAACAAAATTACCTGTGCATATATCTTGTAAATTAAAAGTTATAATAAAAAAAAAAAAGAAAAAAAGTAGCATCATTTTATTTGTCCTTTCTAATATGCCTTCATATGATGCCTTCATATGATCTCATTTGATTCTTCCCATCAGTCTAGAGGAGGATAAGCAGCTGATGAGGGGGGTGAAGACTAGGATTTTTAATCTGAAGAAGGGAAAACTTGCTGAGAATGGGATTCCTGTCTTCAAATATCTGAAGGGCTGTCATGTGGGAAGAGAAATTAAACTTGTTCTCTTTGATTCCAAATGCCATAGGTAGAAGTTATAGAGAGGTAGATCTAAGGTAGATGAAAAGAAAAAGCCTTCTAGAAATTAAAACTATCACAAAGAAAGACTGATTGCCTTAGAGGTAAAAAGTTCCCCATCAATAGAGGTCTTCAGGTGGAGGCTGGATGCCTGCTTGTCAACAGTGTTATAAAGGAGGACATCTGTGAAGATATAGTCAGACTAGATAATGTATGAGGTGCTGGGTAAGCTGACAGAGCCAGGAATCCTCAAGAACTAAAGCAATTTGCATTAGCAAAGTAGATGAAAACTTTCCACACTACTGTGCTACTAGCCTACTCTCAGGGAGGGAGAATCTCAGGGATTGTAGAAGCAGCAAACCAGACGAACTCTCCCAACTTTCATGCACAATTTTAAAATAATGCCTCAGATCAAATTCTGGAGAAGTTCAGCCAACAAAAGTTAGGATGAGACATTTTTCTGGGCCAAGACAACTTAGGAGGACAACAGAGAAGTCCAGAGTACAGGCAGCAACACCACTATGGGTCTAGGAGGGGACTGGGACACCAGCACCAGCAGCTTCAGGAACTTTTGTCCCAGAACCAGGTGAGGGGATTGGACAACTGCTCAGAAAGAGATTATGGGAGCCCTATGCTTGCACTGGCTCCAACTGGTTCTGACTGGAAACTGCATTGTCCATACACAGTTCTGGGTCATAGTTCCAAAGTAGAGAGGAACAAGGGATCAGTCTAACTCTTATGACTCTAAGGAAACTAGGGCCATTCCAGGGTATAGACCAGTGTGTAGACCAGAAGAACAGTGGCTATAGCTATCCCCAGATCACACTCCTTTAGAAGCACCTAAAACAAAGCTGAGTAAAAAATTTGACATTCAAACACAAGAGTCAAAAGATGTATAAAAAAGTAAACATAAAAGAGAAATCATAAAGGATGGAAAGATGATATATGTAATGCCTAATAAATAACTTTATCATTATTAGGATAGTTAGAAGGAGTTGATATACAACTAGACTTTTCAACAATGAGGTGATTCAAGATAATCCAATAGACTTGTGATGGAAAGTGCCATCTGAATCCAGAGAAAAAATTATGGAGATTGAATATCAACATACGACATACAAAACAAACAAAACATAGTATTTTCGCCTTTGTTGTTACTATTTGTTTGCTTGCTTGTTTGTTTTACTTTCTCGTATTTTTTCCCTTTTGATCTGATTTTTTTCGTGCAGCATGACAAATATGGAAATATGTTTAGAAGAATTGCACATTTAACCTATCCTGGATTGCTGTCTGAGAGAGAGAAGAGGAGAAAAATTGGGAATAAAAGGTTTTGCAAAGTGAATGTTGAAAACTGCCTTTATATGTATTTGGAAATATAAAAAGCTATTTAAGAAAAAGAATTACACATGTTTAAACTTTTTTTAGAAAATGAGTTAATATAGATAGTTAGCTGGCACACTAGAGTGCCAGGCTTGGAGTCAGAGACACTCATCTTCCTGAGTTCAATCCTGGCAAGTCACTTAACTCTGCCTCAGTATCCTCATCTGTAGAATGATGTGGAGAAGTTAATGGCAAAGCACTCAAGTATCTTTACCAAGAAAACCCCAAATGAGTTAACAAAAAGTCAGACACAATTGAAAGGGGAAAATAGGAGAATAGAGAAAATTATCTCACATATTAGAAGCATGGAAAGAAGAGCTTTTACAATAGAAGAGAAAATGAAATGGAGGAGCAGGCAGTATTTGAACATCACTCTCATTGAAATTGGTTCAAAAACACAATATATACACACATTCAGTTGACTTTAAAATCCTATCTTACTCAACAGGATAAAGGGGAAGGAGCAAAAGAAAGGGGAGAGGAAGTAATAAAAGAGAGTGGATTAAGGGAAGCAGTAGTCAGAAACTAACAGACTTTTGAGAAGGGAGAAAATAATTTAAAAAAAAAAAAAGATAAAAAGAAGAAATAAAATGAAGGGAAATATACAGTACTCTTAACCGTGAATGCAAATAGGATGAACTCATCCATAAAACAGAAGTGGGTCATAAAATTGAATGAAAATCAGAATCCAACAATTGGTTTATGAGAGACACACTTGAAACAGATAGTACACATAAAGTTAAAATAAGGGGCTAGAGCAGAATCAGTTATCCTTTCGTTGAAGTAAAAAAGGTAGGGATAGGGATCATGATATCAGACAAACCAAATGAAAAATGAATCTAATTAAAAGAGATAATTAGGGAAATTACAGTTTTCTAACAGGTACCTTAGACAATGAAGTAATATTAAAAAATCACAAATTTTCTAATAAAAGCCTGATTTATATAAGGAACTGAGTCAACTTTAGTAAAAAATAAGTGCCAATACCAGTTGATAAATAGTCTAAACATATGAGCAGTTTTCAGAAGAAGAAATCAAATCTATAATCATATGAATGTACTCTGAATCTCTATTTATCAGAGAAAGGCAAAAAATTTTAAAGTATTTCTTTTTTTCCCCTATTATATGTCAAGACATTCTAGCATTCATTTTTACAAGATTTTGAGGTAAGAATTTTTCTCCCTTTCTCCTTCCCTTCCCTTCCCCTTTGCCAAAAATAACAGATAATTTAATATCAGTTATTAAAGGTGCAATTATGTAAAGAATATTTCCATTTTAGTTGCAGTTGTAAAAGAGCAAACAGATCAAAAGGAAAAAATGTAAAAAAGATAAAGTAAAAAATGTATGTTTCAATCTGAATTCAGAATCTATCAGTTCTTTATCTAAATATAATTAGCATTTTCCTTCCTGAGACCTTTGTTCTTGGATCTTGGTGTTTCTGAGAAGAGCTGAATGATGCATAGTTGATTATTGCTGATACTATCTACAATGTTCTCTTGGCTCCGCTAATTTCATTTTGTAAGAGAAAGACAAATTAAAACTACTCTGAGGTACTATCTTACAACCATCACATTAGATAATATGAAGAAAAGGAAAATGACAAATGTAGAAGAGGATGTGGAAAATAATGAAATTAAAGCACTGAAAACTGAGGAACCATTCTGGAAAACAGTTTGGAACTATATCCAAACAGCAATCAAAATATGAATACTATTATGAAATATTATTGTTCTGTAAGAAATGACCAACAGGAGGAATACAGAGAGGCCTGGAGAGACTTACATGAACTGATGCTGACTGAAATGAGCAGGGCCATTATATACTTCAACAACAATACAGTATGATGATCAATTCTGATGGATGGGGCCATTTTCAACAATGAGATGAACCAAATCAGTTCCAATAGAGCAGTAATGAACTGAATCAACTACACCCAGCAAAAGAACTCTGGGTGATGATTATGAACCACTGCACAGAATTCCCAATCCCTCTAATTTTGTCTGCCTGCATTTTGGATTTCTTTCACAGGCTAATTGTACACTATTTCAAAGTCCATTTTTTTTTGTACAGCAAAACAACTGTTTGGTCATGTATACATATATTGTATTTAATTTATACTCTAACATATTTAACATGTATTGGTCAACCTGCCATCTGCAGGGCAGGGGTGGGGGGGGAGGAAGGGAAAAATTAGAACAAAAGGTTTGGCAATTGTCAATGTTGTAAAATTACCAATGCATATATCTGGTAAATAAAAACTATTAAAATATTTTTTAAAATATGAATACTCTTTGACCCAGCAATACCATTATAAAGTCTGCCTTCCAAAGAGATCAAAGAAAAAGGGAAAGGAATACAAAAATTTTATAGCACTTCTTTTAGTAATGGCAAAGAATTGGAAAGTAAGGAGATGCCCATCACTTGAAGAATGACTGAATAAATTGTAGTACATGATTGTGACAGACTACTATTATGCCATAAAAAAATGAGAAGAGTGTTTCCAAAAACATAGGAATACTTATGTGAACTGATGAAGAGGTTACTATACACAATAACAATAATATGATGATAATCAATTGCAAAAGACTTAGCTACTCTTCATCAATACAATGATCCAAGACAATTTCAAAGGACTCTATAAAAAATGCCATCCACCTTCAAAAAGAGAACTGATGAACTCTGGTTGAAAATAGAAGTAAATTTCCTTCACTTTATTTTTCTTGATTTGTGTGTGTGTGTGTGTGTGTGTGTGTGACATGACTAAAATGGAAATGTTTTACATCATTTCATATGTATAATTGATATCACATGACTTGCATTCTAAATGGTTGGGAGGGCTTAAAGGAAGGAGTGAAATCAGACTTCAAATTTTTTTAAAAGAAAGTAATGAAAAATAATTTTTAAAATATTTTAAATATATTTAATAATTTCAAGAGATTGAAAAGTATTCCTTATTTGACTTCCTAAAGATACTTGCTTTCATGAATTATTTTTTTCTAATTTTTAATGATAGTTTTTTATTTTCAAAATACATGCAAAATATATTTATTAAATTGAATTTAATGAATAACCTACTAATTATGTAAATAAATGGTTGTTTCCAAATGGCTTGGAGGAGAAAAAGAGAAAGTGGAGCAGTGAATAGAATAAGGGGCTTGGAATGAATGTCGAATATTGAATTCACATGTGATTGGAAGAAATAAAATATTATTAAAAATAAAATAAATAAATGGCCAAAAAAAAAACAAAAAAGAAAAAAGAAAAACAATTTCATGAGATATTTGATCATTTCCTATTGCAGTACTCAAGGTAAGTATTTACAATAAGTCATCAAGTCTACCAGCGTTTACTAAGTTCGGACACTGAACTTTGTGTCAGACACTGTTCTAAGGGTTAGGAATACAAACAAAATCAAAAGAAAGACAAAGAGGGGTTTATATTCTAGTGGAGTGATACAATGCAAAAAAAAAAAAAAAAAAGGAATTTTAAATGGAAGGAGAAATAAAAGTACCAGGAATAAAGGCATGGTAGAAATGAGGAAATGTTATTCTGCTGAGGCCTTATATTGAGGTTATTGAAATCTCTCATTGATATTTAGCATCTCCCATGTCACTATGACTTTTTCTTGGATTTCCCCCTCCCAATCTTGTACATTTTCTAGATCAGTCTGGAGCTGTTTTGGAGGGGAGCTTCCTCTATTCTTCTTGCAACTAACTCATCCATAGATTCTTAGACAGAGCTATCTAAAATACTGTGAAGGAAGAAGTAAACAAAGTTTACAGCCTCACTATGATGTGACCTGTCAAAGTGGAATTTTGCCTAAGGAGAATTTCTCCTGAAACTATTTAACTTATTTAACCCTAAAGGTTCAAGGAAATGGAAATGTTTTGTCCATGATAACTCTTAAAGATAATCTCCTATTTTGTGGTTCTAGACAAGACATTTAAACTTTCTTGACTTCACTTTCCTCACTATAAAATAGTGATGATTAATAATAGCACCAATCTTACAGGATTTTTGTAAAAAAAAATTACAGTACTTTGTAAAGTTCAAGGTACTAAGTAAATGCTAGCTATTATTATCTCTGTCAGTGAAAAGAAGAATCCAGAATACAAAATGACAGATGCTTGAAAGTGAAGAACCCAAAATGTTACTTAATACAAAACCTTTAACTCAGCAAAATGTATTTTCTCTGAGGGCAGAAACTTTTCATCTTTATTCTTGTATCTTCAGCATTTAGGGACACCTTGTCAGATGTGAAGTATATGCTTAATAAGTGCTTATGGATTTAAATTGAATTGAATTGAATATTACTGAGTTGTGTCTCCTAGGATCAGCATCTAGTACCATAGTCATACAGACTATATTTTTCTGAGCTAATCCTAATTTCAAGAAAATAAGATGTTTTTAAAAAGTAGTTGTAATATGATGGGAAAAGATTCTGAACTTGGAGTCAAAAGATCTGTGTTCAGATCCTAAATAACTTTTCACCAACACTGTGACCATGAGCATTTACTTTGCCTCTTCAAATATCTATTATTTCATTGTAAATGAGACATCTGTTTCAAACAATCATTGGATCATATTTAGAGATAAGTTCAGAAGGCAAACTTTAAATATCATTTAACCCAACTTTTTTTGTGTCATAGAAAAATCCCTTTCAATTTATGGTAGCTCTTACAATTTTTGACAGGGTTATGGAGGGTTGCCTTTCCAATGATATTGACTTGAGCCCCGATTCTGGCATATTTTCCTCAATACCAATCTATAGTTACACTTAAAATCATGAACTGGTCATTTGGAAAATGCTGATTCAGTGAGTTATGCAGATCTTCTGAATATTGATGCATTTCCTTAGACAATATGGAAAAATCGAGTCTTTAAGAATGAGGAAGCTGTCAGGCTCACAATGCTAAATACAAATTTTCCAAATTTTGAATTTTTTTACTTGAAAACTCTAATTTCATCACTTGCAGCAAATATTGTCAGTTGTTTTACTCTGAGTCTTGGAACTGGACCACAGTTTGAGAACTTAGAATTCAGAGTCACCCTGATCTGAATTCTAGAAGAATTCATGGATTGATACACTTCTCAATCCAGCTACTTGAGAGTTAACATTATCTCTCCTGGTGATAAAAAGAAAATTTGAGAAGGTAAAATAAGATCCCCAGAAAGAAAAGTGGGCCATTATCAAGGACCTCAATGCTGCCCAATAGTTGGAAAAACAGTGCACCAGAGGAACCTGTAGCCAATAATACTAAAAATCCATAAAGAGGGAGGTAGAGGACAACAGAGAAGTGAGTCCTTATCTTCCTGGAGCTGGAGACCTGCTCTGAATAGTTATGTAAGCCAGGGAATCTGTAGTCTCTTGGCAAGAGAACAAGAAAAAGGAAGGGAAGGTTCTTGTGGCTTTTTAATACATTTGGTAAAAAGTTTTCTGTTTTGCTGTACATACAAAACTCTTCACGATAACTTGTGAGCATGACTACTTGGAATAAGAGTTTGTGACCAACTTTGGGAAGAAGGAGGAGGCTGTGGTAGTTATTAGCAAGTTTCACCTGGGTAGAATCAAATGGTCCAAAAACATTCATAAAAGCTAACCTCTTCCCTCCAAAAAGCATGTCTTAGTACCAAGGGATAAAAATCTCACAATTAAATGCAGAAAGCCAGAAATAGTAAATGCATTTTTTTATATCCTGTTGCAATAAAAATTATGAGTAGTAAAAGGCCATAGATAAATAGACCAAAAATTAATTGGCAACTAATCTAATCCTAAATCTAATTCTAAAGAATCTAATAATTTAATTCTAAAAAATGAGTGGGCCAATTTCTACTCATATAAAAAATGCTCTAAATCACTATTGATTAGAGAAATGCAAATTAAGACAACTTTGAGGTACCTTCACACCTCTCAGATTAGCTAAAATGACACGAAAATATAATGATAAACTTTGGAGGCAATGTGGGAAAAAGTGGAACACAAATACATTGTTGGTTGAGTTGTGAATTGATCCAACCATTTTGAATGCCCAAAGGTCTATAAAACTGTGCATATCCTTTGATCAAGCGTGTCTACTAGATTTGTATCCCAAAGAGATCATAAAAAAGGGAAAAGGACTCACATATGCAAAATATTTCTAACAGCCTTTTTTGTAGTGGTAAGGAACTGGAAGCTAAGTGGATGCCCATCAATTAGGTAGTGGCTGAATAAGTTTTGGCATATGAGTGTAATGGAATATTATTGTTCCATAAAAAATAGTCAGCAGTCTGATTTCAGAAAGGCTTGGATTTACATGAACTGATGCTAAGTGAAGTGAGTAGAACCAAGAGAATATTGTACACAACAAGATTATATGATGATCAACTATGATGAACTTGGCTCTATTTTCACCTTTTTGTTGTTTGCTTGTTTTTTTTTCTTTCTTATTTTTCCCTTTTTTATTTGATTTTTCTTGTCCAGAAATAAATATGAAAATATATTTAGAAGAATTGTACAGGGAAGAGGGGAGAGGGAAATGAAGAGAGAAAAATTTGGAACACAAGATTTTGCAAGAGTGAATGCTGGAAACTATCTCTGAATGTATTTTGAAAAATTAAAAGTTATTATTATTTTTAAAAGGAGGGACAGCTAGACAACACAGTGGATAGTGAACCAGCCCTAGAATTAGGAAAACCTGAGTTCAAATCTGGCCTCAGACACACTTAATACTTACTACCTGTGTGACTCTGGGCAAATCACTTAACCCCAATTGCTTCACCCCCCAAAAAAAGAATGAATGGGCCAAATAACAAATGAATAATTTCATCCAAGAAAATGGCAATAATGAGAAAATGCACCATAACTAATAGGATGCAGCCAAAGCACTTCTTAAGGGAAATTTTGTATTTCTAGATGCTCACATGAATAAAATAGAGAAAAAGAAGATCAATGACCTGGGCATGCAACTAAAAAAGTTAGAAAATGAACAGATCATTCAAAAACCCTCAATTAAATAAATATCAAATTAGAAATTCTGAAATTCTGAAAATCAAAGGAGAGAATAATAAAATGAAATAAATAAAAAGAAAAATAATAAAAGAAAATTGAAAGAAAGAAAAAAGAAAGTAAGAAAATTATTGAACTAATAAGCAAAACTAAAAATTGGTTTTATGGGGGGAAAATCCTTTTGTTAACTTGATTAGAAAAGGGGAAAAAGAAAACTAAATTACCAGTATCAAAAATGAAAAGGGTGAACTTCCAATGAAAAGGAAATTAAAGCAATAATTAGAAGCTATATGCCTATAAATCTGATAATCTAAGTGAAATGGATGAATATTTACAAAAATATAGATTATCTGGATTAATAAATGAGGAAATAAAATACTTAAATTCTCCCACTTTAGAAAAAGAAATTAAACAAACCATTAATGAACTCCTTAAGGAAAAAAATCTCCAAGGCCAGATGAATATACACGTGAATTCTACCAAACATTTAAAGAATAATTAATTCCAATAATACATAAACTATTTGGGAAAATAGGGAAGGAAGGAATCCTACCAAATTCCTTTTGTAAATATGGTGCTAATACCTAAATCAGGAAGGGCCAAAACAGAGAAAGAAAATTATAGTTCAATCTCCCTAAGAATAGTGATGCAGAGGCAGCTAGGTGGCCTAGTTGATAGAAGACCACTCCTGAAGTCAGGAGGACCTGAGTTCAAATCTGGCCCCAGACACTTAACACTTCCTAGCTGTGTGACCCTGGGCAAGTCACTTAACCCCAAAAGCCTCAGTCAAAAAAAAAAAAAAAAGAATATTGATGCAAAAATCTTAAATAAAATATTAGTAAAGAGATTATAGCAATTTATCTCCAGAATGATACATTATGATGAAGTGAGATTTATACTGGAAATGAAAGGCTGGTCAAGTATCAGGAAACTATCAATATAATTGATGATATCAATAACCATACTAACAGAAATCATATGATTGTCTAAATAGATGCAGAAAAAGCATTTGACAAAATACAAGATCTGTTCCTAATAAAAATACAAGAGAACATAGGAATAAAGGGAGTTTTCCTTTAAATGATAAGTAGCATTTACCTAAAACCATCAAGTATTATATGTAATGGAGATAAGCTAGAAGCATTCTCAAATAAATGAGGAATGAAACAAGGTTACTTATATCACCACCATTATTCAATATTATACTAGAAATTTTGGCTTTGGCAATAAGAGAAGAATAAGAAATTGAAGGAATTAAAATAGGTAATGAGGAAACACAATTATCATTCTTTGCAGATGATATGATGGTAGATTTAGAGAATCCTAGAGAAACAACTAAAAAACTAATAGAAAAAAATTAACTACTTTATCAAAGTTTCAGGATATAAAATAAACCCTCATAAATCATTGGCATTTCTATATGTTACCAACAAAGTCCAGCAACAAGAGATAGAAAGAGAAATCCCATTTAAAATAACTGAAAGTAATATAAAGTATTGGGGAATCTACCTGCCAAGACAAAGCCAAGAACTATATGAACACAGTTACACTTCACACACACACAAACACATACAAAAAAGAAAAAAAAAAATTTATCTAAACAATTGGAAGAATAACAATTTTCATGAATAAGCCAAGCTAATATAAAAAAATGACAAATTTTACCTAAATTAATCTACTTGTTCAATGCCATGTCAATCAAACTGCCAAGAAATTACTAGATAGAACTAGAAAAAAAGTAATAAAAATCGATATGGAAAAACAAAAATTCAAGAATTTTAAGAGAATTAATGAAAAAATTCAAAGGAAGGCAGTCTATATAAATTACATTATAAAACTATATTATAAACTATAAAATTATATTATAAAACAGCTGTTATCAAAACTGTTTGGTACTGGCTAAAACTTAGAGTGGTAGATTAGTGGAACAGGTTAGGTTCACAAGGTACAATAGTAAATGACTATAGCAATCTAGTCTTTGATAAACCAAAAGATTCCAGCTTCTGGGATGAGAACTCTCTATTTGACTAAAATTGCTGGAAAAACTGGAAAATAATATTGCAATGCTGGAGAAACTGGGGCAAGATAGAGATCAGAGAGTTTTAAATATTTTATTTGAGAGGGAAAGATTGTGTGGGAGCAAAATAGGATCCATGCTGCCCCCAGCAGAATGAATTGGACTCAAGTCTCAAAGCATTCAGCAACAAGTAAAGAATTCCAGGGATTTTTATAGGACTCCAGAGATCAGGAGAGACAAAGGCAGAGGGGGGAAGTGAAGGTAGAGCACTGGTGAGTGGGAATTTTCAGGAAAGGACCATAAATTCAGTTCTGACAGGTTAAGGGTAAGGACCATAAATTCTTGAGGAGGACCTAGGAGCAAGGATATCTGAAATAAAAGATATGCTTACCTATCTTTAAATAACCTATCTCTAATTTGTGGCTCTATGGAATGTTAATGGTCAGGGCTAGTTATCTCTGTCCTATTTTATCTCAGTTTTAATGGTCAGGAAGGGGGGTTGCAACTAGGGGAATTGAGGCAGAACAGTTTAGGAAAACTGAAGCAGAACAATTCAGGAAAACTGAGGTAAAACAATTAAAGAAAACTATGGCATAACATGGCAAAAACTAGGCATTGACCAACATCGAATACCCTATACCAAGATAAGATTAAAATAGGTTCATGATTTAGGCATAAAAGGTGATTCTATAGGCAAATTAGGAGAACTAGAAATAGTCTACCTCTCAAATTTGTGGAGGAAAAAAAAAAAAGGAATTTATGGCCAAAGAACTAAAGAACCTTACAAAATGCAAAATGGATCATTTTTATTACATTAAATTTAAAAGGTTTTGTGCACACACACACACACACACACACACACACACATACACACACACAATGCAGCTAAGATTAGAAGGTAAGCAGAAAGCTGGGGGGAAAATTTTACATCCAGTGTTTCTGAAAAGGCCTCATTTCTAAAATATATGGGAATTGATTAAAATTTATAAGAATGCAAGCCATTTCCTCAATCAATAAATGGCCAAAGGATATAAACATATAATTTTCAGATGAAAAAATTAAAGCCATTTCTAGTCATATGAAAAAATGTTCTAATTCTCTACTGATTAGAGAAGTACAAATTAAGATAACTCTAAGGTACCACTTAATGACAGGAAAAGATAACAACAAATGTTGGAGGGGATATACAGGCAGCTTTGGTAAAACTTTAAGGATTATGAGCTCTGTCTTTGGGACTCTACAAGACTCTACTTTCAGAATTCTCACTACTATTTTTTCCTCCATTATCCTTTCTTCCTGAATACTCTTCAAGAAGAGCTGATTGTTTATTAAGCCATGTAAGGTATTAATGTTACAAGTTAGGAAAATTAAAACCTTATGATTTTAAGGGTATTTGCAGTTTCATAAGAAACTTTTGAATGGCGAAAAGTATTAAAATGCAGAGAAATGACTTTAATGTGAAATTCCTAGCATTATGAAAAGGAATGACTTTGTGTGTGTGTGTGTGTGTGTGTGTGTGTGTCTGTTTGTTGTATTTTGAACATTTCCAGATGTTCCTTAAATCATATCACATTGGTAGCCTCCCCCTCCTAAACCCCACCTCTGTCCAGCCCTCTGTGTTCTGAGTCAGACTGGCTGGTAGTAGAAAAGATCCCCGAAATGAAAAGGAAGGTCCCTGGAGAGGATATGGACCTGAAGTTATAACTCTTTCACCAGACCCTCTGCACCCTCAAAGCAGAAGAAGAGGAGGATTAGGAAAGGTTAAGGCCCCTGAAGACATAGGAAGTGAGATTGTTTGCTCAACACAAGGATTTGTAAATGAGTGGAGAAATAGCCTCCAGCTCAAACAGGGAAATCCACTGGACAGATTTCAGCCTCAAAGGAAATGGGATTAGGAAAAATATCCGGAAATGGGGGGTAGGAAGAGGAGAAAGAAAGAAGCAAAGACTCCAAAGCTATCTTGGAGCCCGGAGTTTGCACCAGCATCTGTAACATTATTTTCTCCCCTTCCTTCTCCTTGCCCACCTCGAATGCCTAGATTGTGGTTATGTCATCACTTACAAGAAAGACTATAGGACCGGCTCATTCAAAACTGGTTGAAACCCCATCTCTGCTTCTTCCCATGTGAATGACCTTGGGAAAAAATCATTGCTACTCTTTGGGTCTCAATTTCTTTTTCAATAACATAAAGGATGAACCAAATCAAAGCTAGGGAGCAGGGGAAGCTGTCTAGGATAAGGAAGTCTTAAGAGCTTAAGTCTCTAAATGAGAAAAGAAGCCATTACTAAGTACTTTCTACTATGCTAAGCATTAGGGATGCATATCCTGCCTGAAGAGTTTACATTCTAATAGAGAACGTCTGCACTTTGTGGGGGGTCTGGTAACCTGGTAGCAAGTGCTTTGGTTTGGAGGCTCAGAAGGATGGTGAATGGAGTTAAAAGAGCAACTCATCGACATGTGTTTTCCAAGAAAGAAAATGTCAATTTGGCTAATGTTTACAGAACTAAATCTAGAAAACAGGAAAGGGAGCAACATAACATAAAGATGACCAGAGAGAGCAACATTGTGGTCTGAGTCTGGCAAAATAGAGAAATGTTGCTAATGAAAGGGAAGAGAAAAATAGAATGACAGCTCACCAATCAACAATCCAGAGCCTTAACTTGTAGACAAGGAAGTTCTGAGCTGATTCTGCATTGAAATGTAGAGGTGGCTTACAAAGAAGCATGAACACATATGTCTAGTTTCCAACATTCCTTCACCCCGCTTTGTCTCTGTCTCTGTCTCTATCTCTGGCTTTTTTTCCCCCGCTCAGTGTCTCTGAATGTCTTTCTTTCTCTCTATGTGTCTCTCTCTCATCACTTTTTCTTTCATCTCTCATTTCACATTTCTCTCTCTCTCTCTCTCTCTCTCTCTCTCTCTCTCTCTCTCTCTCACACACACACACACACACACACACACACACACACACAGAAAGAGAGAGAGAGAATGGATGATTTACCCGTGATCACATGGCAAATTCATGTTAGAACCAAATCTAGAACTCTGTTCTGATGCAGTCTAGTTCTTTCTACTGCTACAGGTAGTTGAGGTTTAGTGATTGGTCCTAACTCTCCATTACTCTAAACCTGTACTTACAATCCCTAACATCCTCATGCACTGTTTTTGTTGCCAAGCCTTGGACTTCAGTGTTTGAGAGATTGTTTCTCCATCCATCCTCTCCTATACCACCTCAGAGTTGAGCCTCCTCATTCCATGCTATGTCCTCAGTCCTGTGTGCTCCTATTTTTTCCAGGATATTTCTCCACTAGATAGTTCCTTTTTCTTTGAACTTTCATGTCTACCTGACTACCACTTCTCTGCCGGCAGGAATCTTAAACAAAACAAAAACAATGCTTGTTTTTGGTACTCCTCAAGCTGTCATTCTATTTTTCTCTTCCCTTTCATTAGCAACATTTAGAAAGAATTTTCTAAATTCATTGCCTCCTCTTTCTCATTAAACATATTTTCAGATCTCCAGGTCAAGCACTCTATAAACTGCACTACCTACCTTTCTTGCACACATGCTTATCATATTCTAAATTGTATTATAATTACTAGAGTTTATTTTTACTCCCTCTTCCTATACTACAGGACCATAGCAATTCATTAAATTTCTGTGAGCTTACTTTTCCTTATCTTCAAATAATAATAATAATAATAATAATAATAATAATAATAATGATAATAGCACTTGTAGTAACTATTAAACAAGTTAGTAGTAAGAAAAGTGCTTTGTAAAATCCTTTTTGAAATTGTCTTCCCATTATTCAGTATTACTGATTTATATACTGAATTTTGGCATTAGAATATGAATTCCTCAAGGACAGAGACTGTCAATTTTGTTTTGTCTTTGTATTTATCTTTGTATAATAGGCATTTAATGAATGTTTATCAGATTGAATTAAGTACAAGTGAGTTATTATTATTATTATAATTGTCACAGAAACACACTCAGAGCAATAAATGCTTCTTCTAATTAATCCTTTTAATATTTTTTCCCAATTATAAAATCCCCATTCCTATCTTAATCCATAAAAAATCCCCACAGAATATGGGATGGGGGGGGAAGGAAAGAGGAGGAAATCATTTCATACTCCAGTTATTTTTATTTGTCTTCAAGCTTAAACATAAATTAATCTGGGGTCTTTGTACCACGACTTTAGAAGATAATGAGGATTTTAAAGAGGGAATCATAGGGGATGAAAAAAAGATGGGAATTCGAGATTAGAACTACAAGGCATAAAGTTAGATGGAGTGATGTGACTGGAGTAGACAAATAAATGTTCCCACCCAAGCCAGAATAGAATACAAGTTTGAAGAGATTATTAAATCCAATCTTTTTTATCAACCCTCTTCTACAGTGGCTGATTTGATCTACTAGAAAATAAGGAAATAGGGGGAAAATCCTGAATCCCCTTAATGCTAATTGGGTATTAATATAAGAGAAAAATAATCATTGCTCTCAGAGGTGAACTAATATGCAGAATGAAATATATATTTTAATATGGTCAATGTAAAATTTTGTTTTGTTTGACTATGCTTATTTGTAGCAAGAGTTTTGTTTTCTTTATTTTTTTCCCCCAGTAGGTAAAGGGAGGAGAAAAATTCTTGCTCCTAGCAGGTAGGTTTAATTTAAAAAGAAAAAACCTGATGGGTCCCCTATAAATCTCCCTTCTGGAGTCAGGTTGCATTTGAAGTAAAAAGGGTTAAGTGACAGGAGATCCCTGGGTACAGAAGAATAAAGGGATCAGGGAAACTGGTGTGTGGGAAAATGGTCTGGAGAACATGCTAACTAGAAGGCATAGATGCTTGACATTTTCCCAAACTGTTTCCCAATTCCTCTCCAGATATGCAAGTGCTCTCTGCCCCTATCCTCACTCCCATCAGCCTGTGGGGAGTCAAAGGCATTTCCTCAAGCATGAAGGGTTTGAAGGACAAACCCCATGAATCCTTGAGTATAGGTTTTAGGTGGCCCTTTGTGGCATTGCCATGGCAACACAAACAGATTCCCACTGGCATTGATTCAACATAAGATCTGGCATATAGTAAATGCTTAATAAATGTTTATTAACTAGCAATTATCTCTATCCCCTGCCACCCCTAGTCTTGACCAGAGAATCCAAATTTCAAAAAGTAAAATTCAACCCCATCAAAAGTAAAACTTTCTGGGCAAAACCGGGGGCTACCTGCTCACCAGACAAATGCAGAACAGTTCTTCCCCAACTCCAAAGGTGGATTTCAAAATAGGGCTAAAGACTCAGGGTCAGAGGAACAACATAAAATATTAGAATTTGGAGGACCACCAGCCATCACTTAGTCCAACCTCCCATTCTGCATATAAGGAAACTGACCCCCAAAGGAGTTGAGTAAATTACCCTTATAGATATTTAGTAATAGAACTGGGTTTTTAATTCATAGTCTCTAACTTCATAGACAGTATTCTTTCTACTAAAGGAGCCCTATCTTAAGTCTCCTTAAAAGGCCTTTTAGAAGCTACAACTGAAGCTGGGGCAGAAATGTTCAGTGCCTTTTCTGTTCACTAATTCATATTCCTACCCAAGGTGAAGCAAGATGGAGAGACAGTCTCCTTTTTAATCACCACTATCACTACTTTCACCAACCAATTCTCTCGTTCTTCCCTTTAGCTATTACTCAACATCATCTTAGCTCTCTACATGGGTTACTGGGAGGTCTATAAAAGTTAGGAATTCATTACATTACATTACATTCATTACATATTTCATGATTTTAATAGTTATAAATTTCTAGAAAAAATAAGTCTCTTGTATGTTATTGTACTAAATGATTATTAAGGTACCATGCAGGTCTAAAAATCAGATTCTCTCTGTTATCATGGCTTGGAAAACTTAGCTAGCTAGCTGAAACACATAACCATCTACCAAGGTTCTACCCTTCACCGATAGCCTTTTACTAGCACAATCTTTAGGAGAAATCATTCACTTGTACTGGCCTTGCACCCTAGTTCTTAAACCAGGCCCACTTTCCAAGGAGTAAATCAAAATAATGACCAAATTAATATATCCATGATGCTCTATAGCTTCTCCTGTTGTCTCATTTCTATAATTACCATGGGGCTTTTTTGAGATCTTTTGTGGGATCTGGCTGCCACTCCAGACAACATAGCAGGGATCAGCGATCCAATACTTGGCAGTCACAGCCTGAAAATCCCTATGTAAGTAACTCATATGATTATTAAACCACTTATATGAAAGTCAATCATATTGAAATGCAGTTATCAAAAATATATTTTTTAAATGTTTTAAAAATCAAGTTCCCAAAAATCAAGAATCTCTGGTTTACTGATAACATCAGAACTCCTTGAGAGATTGGGGGTGGGAAATGGGAAGAGGGGAAGAACTTACAAGGGAGGAAATGTAAATCAGAGCCTTCTAGAACAATTTGAACAAAAGCTTTTGAAGTAACTTCTTTAAATTTTAAAATGAGAAGGAAATTAATTAATTACTCCTACTCATTTCAAACTTTATATTTTGCCAAGCTCAGCTTATTAAACATTTATTGGTTGATTGATTTGTACCAGGACTGGGAAAAGGAGAAAAGACTCGTGCACAAGATTTTACAGGGTGGAGTGCTATAATCCTCCAACTTTGTGTGCAGATTAGAGTGATAGTGCAGTAGCTCTTCCAAAGACTATTTCCCAATTTTCCCTTTTTGAACACAAAAAAATCCTTTCCCTGCTGTATATAAAATTGCTCTCTCTTTTCAGGCATTCCAGGTGTTTACCGGTAGGGAAGCAAGCTCCTGGTCTAATTTTTGAGCATTGTAGTTCTTTAAGGGATTGAGAAGAGAAAGAATCTGATTCCTACTATGGCTGAAGTGAGACATGTTTCCATAAAAGTAAGAGTTTATTATTCTAGATTATAGCTAAATTTCTAAGAAATTCTTACTTGAACAGATAGGTGTTCATGAGTTTATGCCAAAAAAAAAATTAATGACTAGGATTTCTGATTTAATTATTAATTGTCTTTGCCAGGCTCTGACATCTAAGTCAATGAGGCTGATGAACAGGTTACAGTGACTCTAAGCCTTATGTTCAAATACTTTTCTTTTGGGTGATATCCATCTATGAGATGAGATAGAGCTAGAATAGGCTCTAACCGTAGGTATAAGGGAATAAGACCAAAAATAACCACAGGCTATGGTCCTGATTTGCATAAGAAGAGAATTGTGAATAAGAAGAGGAATGGAAGAAGAGCCTCCAGCTTACCATGAAAGGATAGGAAATCTACAGAATAGATTTAAGTTTCTAAAGAAAACGGATGAGGAAAGCCAACAACAAAAAAGGCTTTAATAAAAAAAGGTTTCTCCTCTTTTTCCATTTTCTTTTTCCAATACTTTGTAGTAATATGACAAGTAGGAAAGAAATGCAGGGGGAAATATTGGCAGTATAAATTTTTGTTGTTGTTGTTGTTGCTTTTTATTTCCAAAATATATGCACAGTTTTCAACATTCACCCTTGTACAACATGAAGTTTTTCTCTTTCTCTTCTCCCCCATCCCCTCCCTTAGCAAATAATTCAATATATGTTAAACATGTGCAATTCTTCTATACATAATTCCACAATTATCATGCTGCACAAGAAAAATCAGATCAAAAAGGGGAAAAATTAGAAAGAAAAAAAAATCAAGCAGACAACAACAAAAATAACTTCACTTAGCATCAGTTCATGTAAGTCTTTCCAAGGCTTTCTGAAATCATCCTGCTGATTGTTTCTTAGCAATATAAAAATTTTAAACAAGCTAGAATTTGTTCCTATAATCTGAAAATTCCCTAATATTTTGTCCCTTTGCCTAAGATTTTCTATTTTTTAATTATTTAAAATTTAACTTAGCATCTCCTCTCATAAATAAAAAAAAAAAACTCAACTGAAGCTCAAAATGAGCTGAGATTGGTGGGGAAAGGACTTTTTTTTTTCAAGTTCTCAGGTCTAGATTAATTACATGTTAGACTATTGAAAGAACTAAAACATATGACTGATAAGACATTGTCCATGATCTCTGAAAGATCCTGGAAAAGGAGACACATCCAAAATTTGAAGCTCTCACAAGAGCAAAAATAAAGGGGTCTGATTCTAGAAATGCTGTGTTTCCCCTATTTCCATGTCTTCAAAAAGAAATCTCTCAAATATATTATAGTGGGGATTGCTATCATGGATAAGTTGGGCTGGAGACTCTTTTTTTTTTTTTTTTTTCCCTGAGGGTGGGGTTAAGTGACTTGCCCAGGGTCACACAGCTAGAAAGTGTTAAGTGTCTGAGACCACATTTGAACTCAGGTCTTCCTGAATTCAAGGCTGGTGCTCTATCCACTGAGTCACCTAGCTGCCCCCCGGGCTGGAGACTCTAAGGTTCCTTTCAAATCCATAATTTTATGAAATTCCTCTGCATAGCTTACAAAGTCCTCCATAATAAGGTTCCAGACTTGCTGTTCAATAACATCTCCTACCACAGTCCAATATATGCCCTCTACTGCAGGTAAGTCTCTCTCATTAGCAAAATTCCAGAAAACAAATCACCTTAGTATATACTATTACTTCCTCCCAGAATGCTATATTCTTTTACAATGCAAATCCTTCAGGATATGGAATATGTTGAGCAATAGCTCACTCCTGGTGAGTTTATCAGTTCTTTTCTTGTCATAATTTCTGAGAATAAAAAATTGTAGGACCTAGGACAGAGGGAAGAGACAGATCCCTGGTGAAGGGGCGAGTATACACAGATGGCACGGCGCAGTTTAACATTATTGATCACTATGATGAAATATGTCACCCATTTCCAGGTGAGGATGGGATAGGCTCAAAGTGCAGATTGATTTTTATGGTTTTGTTTGGGAGGAGAGGAATTTGTTTTTCTTGACTTTATATGTCTGTAATTGGTTTTGTTTTTCTTTCTTTCTCAGTGGGTAGAAAGAGATGGGAAAGAGAGAATTCTAAATAAAATTAAACCAAAAAAAAAAACAAAAACAAAACACTTAAAGAGAAAACATTCAATGTATTTGTGTATATATATGATTAATGTCATTAGTTGAAGGTGTACTTCAAGACCAATTAAAATAAATGTGAAACTTTAAAACAAAGCACAATTAAGGAAGAATAACTAATACCAAACTAATATGATGATGCTGTCCTTAAAAGAAAGCTTCATAAGTATAGCCCATGTACAAAATTATAACATATCTCCTAATTTTTCTGTATTTTTTCTCTACTTTATTATTTTATTTCATGAAAATTATCCATGACAGCAAAGCTGATAGTAAATATTAGTTGTTATCTCTGAAAGTTTTGATATATTTTTTTTCTTTCAACCTAAGTTAGATGTTCAAAACTAGAATTATTTTACAGAATAAGATCAAATACTGGGATCTTGGAGAGGGGGAATATTCATTAAGCTAAATTTCCAATAACTAGAAAATCTTTGACAATGGGACCAAATATTTAGGGTCTTTTCAGAGGAGGGGAGGGAGGAAATATTCTACAGATTATCATTTGGGGCAGTTTAACTCATAGTCACCTAAAAATACTTTAAATTCTATTTTCCATTTAGCATTTAATATCATGATTTCTGGTCATTAAAAGCAATTTTTAAAAAAAATTTGCTGAGGCAATTGGGGTTAAGTGACTTGTCCAGGATCACATAGATAGGAAGTGTTAAGTGCCTAAATCCAAATTTGAACTCAGGTCTTCTTGACTTCAGGGCTGGTACTCTATCCACTGAGCTCCCTATCCACTGCCCCTAAAAGTAATTTTTTTAAATGCTTGTCTAAAAATAAATAAATGCAATGTTTTATATGAGAACTTTATTGCTTTTACATAGGAAACCTACGAGAAACAAGCAAAAAATGTTTTACATTACATGGTAATGAACTTGAACAAAAAAACAAGAATTCATTTAATTTTTTACAAAATATTTTATTTTCAAAACAAAGAAAATGGCATACAAACATGTTTATATATTATGTATATCATGTACTTATGTGAATATAAGACTAGTTTGTGCATTTTTTTTTACTAATCAAATAAATTATGACATCTTACAAACATGACCAAAAATGTGTATATGTAGATTCTATGTTAAAATTAAACTGTAATGCCAAATAATTGTTGTAAAAATATTAATTACTACTGAAGAATTCACAGGACTATGGTCCAAAGGGCACCTCTGCTCTGGCTCATGCACATTTGTGGTCTTGACCAGATGAAGTCCTAAGGGAGCCTCTTCTCTAATGAAAGGGAAGCTAGGTTTTCTTTGCTTATAATCTTTAGCTCATTAATTATTTAAAACTTAGATTTAGGCTCTTATCTAGATCAAAAGGGTGAGTTGTAAAATATAAATGAAATATGGAACAGCTATTTATTTTGAATGCTCAAAAGAAATGCTGTAACACAAAAGTCTCTCAAGTATTTAATGATAGTAAAATCTGAATTAAATAGGTAACAGTACTTACAATGGTTATACTCTGAGGTGATGTTTGCACCATCTGCCTGAAGCACTTTGCTGGACTGCTGGATGGACATTTTTACAACCCACCTTTGTTCTGCACTATGTCCCTCAGAGTCCATGTTTTCTGGAAAGTGAGGCTCCTCCTCTTGTTGGCAGTGACCAGTCAGCTCATTGACCCCAGGACCTACAAATCACTCAGATCTATGAGGTTGCCTCCCGACCACCTCAAGAACAATTTTCAGTCATCTCCTCAGCAAAGGAGAAGTAAAGGAGAAGAGGCAGCCAGAATTCCAAGGGAATGCATAATTACTTGAGTTCATGTTCCATGTGTTTGTAGCAGCAGGGAAGGAGGAAAAATCACAACCATTTCCTTCCGAGTGCTGTGTCCCCCTCCCCTCCACCACCACATGTTACCTAAAGACAGAGCACAGAGAGAGTCAAAACAAGAGACTTTGTTAGAAACTGTCTCACTTAAAAAAACAACAACAAAAAAAAAAAAAACTTAACCACTTGAAATCTGAGCGTACTTTCCCTAGGGATCAAAGTGATTCAAAGAAGAGTGTGCCCTTAATTGAGCACTGTGTCTTTATACTTCTATTCTTGTTATATGTTTGTGAAAGCCATTTGGAATTAATTATGTAAGCATTCATTACTGAGTAAATTAATGATATAGGAAAGATACTAACAACATCGTAATTTATATTGGGGAGAAGACACTACACACAAATTCGGGGGGAAATCCTCTAATACTCCCTAAAATCCTGAAGGAGAGATAGGGCTAGCGAAGTACTGGGTATTTGACTTGTTAGTATGTGTTTGTATTGGCAGACTAAGTCCCATGTCTCATCACAGTGGAATACAGAATGAGGTGCTGGTCTAAATCTAAATTCCGATAGACGGTTTTCTAGTTTTCCCAAAAATTGTTATTGTTCTTTAATCAAAAAAGGTAATTTATGTTACAAAGTTAATAAAAACCTGGGTTATCAAGTTCCATTATTTCTGATTTTTCTCTGTCTATCCAATTCCTTTGAATTCTAATTTTTCTAATTTTTAATTAATACCAAATGGTTTTGATGATTGCTAGTTTATATTATATTTTTGAGATCTGGAAGTGCTATTCCCCTTTCATCCTTGGTAGTTTACAGCAACTTTGGTAGAACTGTTGCTTTTGTTCTTTTAGCCTAGCAGGAGCTAAATATTCTTCCAGTTCTTTAAGCTGTTCTTTATCTTTAAAGTGTAGCGTGGAATGAATACTATACAGCCCTATTAATATTGTCATTAGGTAGAAAATGGACCAAGGAACTCCTCAGGGTTTGCACAACATCACAGAACAGCATATGCTTTCAGCATGGGTTACCCCATGACCAGTATTAGCCAGGAAGTTCATCATTTCCCATAGGTCCAAGTGCTCAGGCACACATGTACTTTAGCTACAAGTAGACAGGGAATATCTGAATGCTTCCATACAATCCATGCTACAATCCAAAGAGGTCCTATATTCTGGAGTAATGCCTTTAAAGTGACAGAATTAGTCTCAAGGGTTCTTCACCTGAGGTCCATGAACTTGATTTTTTTTTAATGTTGATAACTATATTTCAATCTAATTGGGTTCCTTATAACATTGTATGTTTTATTTATTGCCTTTAAAAATATTATGCTGAGAAGGGATCTGAGACACACACAAAAGCTTAAAATGCCCTAAAGGTGAATTTTAAAGTCCCTTAGAGTTCTAAATCCTATGATTCCAGAATGTGAACATTGGGCATTTGAGAAAGAGCCTCAGAAAGGAGAAAAGATCAGCTATGATGGATTTAAAATTAGAGCCAAGACTGGCCCTCCTCCCTCATCTACCTCTCCAACTCTTCCAACTCCAATGCCTGGCATACCTGAGGTTAATGGGGTGCTCATTCCAGCAAGTCTTTCATTGTTTTTCTTTGGCAACTAGCTTCATATGAAAAAAATACTTTCAAATCCTTGGTCATCCAAAAAAAAAAAAAGTATACATTATAAATGTTATAATCTTCAGCCAAAAAAAAGAAATTATCAAATTAGCATGCAAAATAAATAAAATTTAATTAAGACTGTTAACATTTTAATGAGATAAAAAAACAAATATATTTATGTACAATAACTCCCCCCCAAAAAAAAGTTTTCCAGGTTTACTTGAAGTTCTATTACTTTTGGTCCATCAGTCTATTGTAGAGGGATGAATCTCTGAAAGAGTGTACTTGAATCTAGGTCAGTTTAGTGCTTATAGTTAAGTACCTATTCAATGTGAGATATTGGTTCTCTATGGTGATGTTGTGTGTGCTCAGTATGGAGTAGTGATGTAATGGAAGTATTTAAGGTCTGGGACAACTGGGACTGCTCTCTCAGCCACAGACACAAGAAGAAGCCAGAGTTCAGACTCCATCTTTGACCAGCCACGTGGCACTCCTGCCTCCTTCACACCTCCACTAAGACCAAAGACTGAAGCTAATCCCCAGTCTTCCACAGAGGTAGCCCAGACATTACAGTCTATGTATTCTTCCTTCCCCCTTTTTTCTTTCTTTTTTTGTTTCTTTCTATCCTTTTTATCTGTTCTTTCAGGCTCTTATTTCTATCTTTTCTTTCTGTCTATTTCTTCTTTCTGATTTTTTTTCTTTCTGCTTAGTTTTTTTTTCTGTTTTTTTCTGTCTGTTCTTTCTAGCTGATATTTCTTTGTCCTTTCTGTTCTGTCTTTTTCTCTTCCTTTTTTATAGTCAATGTATTTTCAGTTCTAGTTCTGACCTTGCTTTTTATCTTTTTGCATAGATAATGTCCACATTTCCTTGTATGCTTCATATTTCTATTCTGGAATGACACCATAGTATTCTACTTCATACTCACATCTTGGTTGTGTGTTGTTGTTTTGTTGTTTTTGTTGCTTTCTGTGAATCTCCTTTAACAAACAGCATGGAAAGCGGTACCTGTGTTTAATTAGGCTACAACCTACTTCCACTAAAAACTTGCCCGTTGTACTTAGTGCGGGAGAAAATCCCGACCTTCCAGATTCGTCCCCCTTGCTACCACTGCGGGACTGCGGCTTCGCCAAGGTCTCTGATGCCCCGCAGACGGGCTGCTTGAGCTCCAATGGCACCGCTACTCAGGTGAGGCACGAAGTTCATAGGATGGTGCCCCTGAAGACACGGGGCATCGGGACCCCACCTTCTCCTTGAGGGCAGCAGTGAAGATGGCTTCATTGCGGAAGCTGAGAGCCTGGCGGGGGCATGGGGCACCTTGACTGAGAGGCCGAAGCCGTGCCCGGCTCAGGTCTCTCTTCTTCCAGCGGGGCGCGGCTCCGGGGATTCACCCTGGGGATCTTCCTGGCTGAGCAGCTGCCCGGAGCCCAGCGCTGCCACCGCTGCAGGTTCCGATGCCACCAACAGGGAGAGGGGCAGGAAGAGCCTCCTCCGAACCCCCCCAGCACCATCCGGGCCAGAGATGCACCTCTGACAGGTTCACTTCCCAGCATCTCGGCATCCAGTGCTGCTTGTGAGGGGAATCACAAGGAAAAAGAGGCGGGGAAAGGGGAGGAGGAAAAGGGAAGGGGGAGGAGCTCAGGTCTACCAGGTGTGCCACACCTGCCCTTGGCCATTCGCTTCCCGCACCTTAAGAAAACATTAAAGAGACCGTGAGGGTCTACAGATCGCCCATTCACGGCCGAGATGCTGGTGAGACAGTCACTGAGTACTGGAACATCGTCCTCCCCTGAGTGCTCACTGACAAGCGAGAGAAGTTCTACTGTGGCAGAGGGATCTGGGGCTACGTGTCCCACAAGCGTGACTGACGTGGTGACCACGGATGCTGCCGTTTCATCAATCCCTCGTGTGCTCCCAGGAGCCCGGGTGCTTCTCCCCGGTGATCTACGCGGAGGGCCAGAAACCCACCGTGATCCTCGTCCTCCGAGCATCCTTGGGGAGAGGAGCTCACCCACGACTAAAAGTTCCCTGCCGACGATGACAGCAGCAGGCTGCCCTGCAGCTGTGGCGCCGCTTCCTTAACTGACCCGTGCTCCTTCCCCCCTGCCCCAGCCCAAGCTGTTGCCCCTTGACTGGTCCTGAGGGAATCCCATCCACACCCTTCTCTCTCCCCAACTTCAACACAGGTCCTCAGAGAGCCCTGCCTGCCCTCTTCCAGCAGGATGTAGATATAATGAACAAAGATTTCTAAATCCTTTCTTTTCTATGCTTTTTTATTTAAAAGGGGGGCTCTTCCTCCACCCCAATTAAGTGTCAATATTTGGATCCAAAAAAACAAAAAATTTGTCTATTTGGGGTAGCAGATAAATACATTTGTGTATAATAAGAAAAAGAGGCAGGGAAATTAAACAATAAGGAATTACTCCAAGGGCTGTATTTCTGCCTATAAAGATCCAGAGGATGGCCTCCAGAGCATTAGATGGATCTGCTATATAGCATTTATAGAAAGATATGAATATGAATCACACAGGATGAGAAGTCATGGAAAAGCTCCAACCTACACTAGTAGAAGAGAGGGAGGTGATATGGTACAGGGGTTAGAGCACTGTCACGGGAGTCAGAACTCCACACTCTGATGTTGACTTCAAGTATGACTTAAGCAAGTGACTTCATCTGAGTCTCCGTTTTCGCCTGTAAATAAAAGAGTTGGACCAGAACTTCTAGCTCTAAATCTATGACTCTTTGAAGTAGCTAGAGCAGAAATATCACAAATCTATCAAGGTATCTCCCACAGAACACTGTAGGCTTTTAATAAATTGAGTTTGAGGTCAGAACACCTGTGCTTAAATGCTAGATCTGCTACATTACTACTCTAGACTAACTTTGAGCAATTTTCAGTTTCCTCAACTGTGATATGAATGTAACGGGGTTCAGACGTGTGCAGATTCCATTAGTTTCAATAAGATAGCGTCATGAACATGGAAAATGCCAGAGCAACAGTTCTCAAAATGTAGTCAGGTCATCCTTGAGGATCCCCAAGACTCCACAAGACAGGGAATCCATGAGTCCAAAACTATTTTCATGATAATATTAAAACATTTTAATTTCTAATATTGTAAATATTGATAGATATAATCCCAATGGATAAAAGACCTTGGGAGAATTTCCTCAATAACTTTGAAGAGTTTGCAAAGGACTTATGAAGGAATATGTTTTCCACCCTCAGAGAAACAGAGGACAAACAAGAATAGTATGGTCTTACATAGAGACATATTAATATATAGGTTATGTATGTGCATGATAACCGATATGTATATATGTGTATGTATGTGTACACATAGTCATGTATATTTCTATAAATGCATGCATACAAATATAGATAGAAGTTCACAAGCAGGCTTTTAAGCAGCTGAGTCAGAATCTCTTTTTTTTTTTTTTTTTTTTAAGTCTTTCTTTCCAGACTAAGTGCAGAAAATAGAGTCTTCTATCAAGCCAGAGGCACAAACCAGGGGGATTAATGAATCCAGGATGTTGCAGCCAACCCAATAGCATGGTTCAAAGGAGCACAGGGCAGGAACTCCACCCAAGTGAAAGCTGGCATTGCTCTGGACTTGAAATCACTGAGATTAATATTATGTGGAAACATAACTAGGCTGTGAGTCTAACTCCCCCCCCCTACATTGAGACGATGTAGGGGGATCTTTGTCCCTGAGATATGAGGGGACATGTTGATATGTTTGCTCTTGCTAAATATTTGAATGAATTATCCCTTTGCAAAAGCTAGACTGTTGTGAAGTGGTTAGATGAAACTGGGGTGCTAGTCATTTGGCTCCTTGAAGGAACACAGTCAATGAGGGATAGAGTCAAAGAAGCACTCCAACTCCCTGGTGCCCTGGTGAGAGCTGTAACAGGTATCAAAATGTTCCAGGCCCAGCCCAGAAGAAATGGGACCAAAATAAATCATGTTATGTCTGAATCAACCTCTTTTGTCTTGTGGATTTCTTTGGCAATTTGATGAGACCCATAGTCTCCTTTTCTTAAATAAACAAAAACAAATGCAGGATTATAAAGGAAAACCAATTATTATAAAAGCAAATGTATTAAAATACATTTATCAAAATATAAAAATAACATAAATTACAGACCCCAGGTTTAAAACTCCTAGATTAGATCTTTAAGGCCTCTCAAAATTATCTATGATCCTATGATTGATCAATAAGAGTCCATGACTTAAAGAGTAGCCCCTGATCTTCTGGCCCCCTCTGTTGACCAGAAAATGCAACATATATGTCTGACTTGCAGTAATTGTTATTGGGAGGAGATTTGAGAGCAGGGGAACAGAATGTTGGAGGAGCCAGTTACCCAGAAAGTCCTCAGTTTTTCCCTTCCATATTGACTCCCTATGTCCATCAAGATATGAGGGACTTTCATTGTTCCCCTTTCTAAGCTCCCTCAGCACAGAGCTTGGCATAAAGTAGGCATGTACATGGCAGAGCCTGCTCTCAATTGTTTTCTCTTTCCTCAACTGCACCCTTTTGCCTCACATTTATAATAAAAGTTTAGCTCCTTCATCTCTTCATCATGGCTGCCACTTTTGAAACTACTCACTATCCTCTCCTTCTGGATACTTGCTCTTCCCTCAATTTTCATCATATAGTTCTCTTTTGAAGTGAAAATGTATAGTACACTCCCTTTGATGATAAGTATGAAAATGGTTCAATATATTCAGTCAAAATTCTCAGATGAAGAAGTTGAAACTATTTCTAGGCATATGAAAAGATGCTCCAAGTTATTATTATTATTCAGAGAAATGCAAATTGAGACAACTCTGAGATACCACTACATGCCTGTCGGGTTGGCTGGAATGACAGGGAAAGATAATGCACAATGTTGGAGGGGATGTAGGAAGTCGGGGATGCTGATGCATTGTTGGTGGAGTTGTGAATACATCCGGCCATTCTGGAGAGCAATTTGGAACTATGCTCAAGGAGTTATCCAACTGTGCATGCCCTTTGACCCAGCAGTGTTACTACTGGTCTTATATCCCAAGGAGATCTTAAAGAAGGGAAAGGGGCCTGTATGTGTAAGAATGTTTGTGGCAGTCCTCTTTGTAGTGGCCAGAAACTGGGAACTGAGTGGATGCCCATCAATTGGAGAATGGCTGAATAAGTTGTGGTGTATGAATGTTATGAATGTTGATGTTCTGTAGGAAATGACCGACAGGATGATTTCAGAAAGGCCTGGAGAGACTTACATGAACTGATGCTGAGTGAAATGAGCAAGACCAGGAGATCATTATATACTTCAACAACAATACTCTATGATGATCCATTCTGATGGATGTGACCATTTTCAACAATGAGATGAACCAAATCAGTTCCAATAGAGCGGTAATGAACTGAACCAGCTACACCCAGCGAAAGAACTCTGGGAGATGACTATGGACCACTACATGGAATTCCCAGTCCCTCTGTTTTTGTCCACCTGCATTTTTGATTTCCTTCATAGGCTAATTGTACGCTATCTCAAAGTCCTATGTTTTTGGACAGCAAAATAACTGTTTGGACATGTATACATATATTGTATTTAATTTATACTTTAACATATTTAACAAGTATTGGTCAACCTGCCATCTGGGGGAGGGGGTGGGGGCAAGGAGGGGAAAAATTGGAACATAAGGTTTTGCAATTGTCAATGTTGTAAAATTACCCATGCATATATATGGTAAATAAAAACTATTTTTTAAAAATTATATATATATATGTGTGTGTGTGTGTGTGTGTATGTGTATGTATATATATATATATATACACACACACATATATATATTCAGTCAAACATACAAAGAGACCTTCCACAATCTACAAGATGTAACGATCAGACAATGTGTCAGACAGAAATAGAAGAAACACAAAATTGCCTCAACCCAACATTTATTGGTGAAAAAAACCAAAGCCCAAATTGGGAACTAACACATGATAATCTATCAAAATTGATTTCATTCAAAAAACATTAAATGCTTATTAAAGTAAGAGCATTATGCTAGACATTGGAGATAAATAAGAATTAAGTAACACATGTTATCTTCCCTCAAAAGGTTTATAATATACATGGTCATCATCTTCCTTGATATATATCACCCTCCTGCTCAAAATTATTCCAAAGGAAAAGTCCCAGGTGTAACAGCAAGTGTTGGAAGAAGGATTATAAACAACTAAGCTATTTTTAGTATTATCAATATTCGAATCAACTACAAAGAACCTATGAAGGAATATCTATTTCATAATATAGTCAAAGGAACAGAAGTCCATGAGTCAAGGGAAGTGTGTTTTAACTCTGGCTCTGGCACTAACAATATGGTTTTCAGCTATTTACCCTTTATATAAGGTGAAGACATTTTATTATATACAAAATGATCCTTTCAGCTGTAACATTGAGTGATTCCACTTTTTATACCTCTGTAATGAAGGAGATCTCTGTAGTGAAATGTAGGATGCCATGTGAAAAGACAAGAAATAGGGGTGGCATTTGACAGGAAAGTATACAAATGAGCCCTTGTTCCTTTACTTTCTTGTGATGAATTTCAACTTGAGGAAAGGCTGGCAATCTGTCATCCTATGCTAGTCTTTCCATGTGATCATTATCATTTTTTTTTCCCAATGAAGCACCTATTTGGATGTTGAAGAATAAGGGAAAGGAGAGAAGAGGGAAATATAAAGGGAAGTTGGTTTGAGCCAGGCACTGCTACTGGGGCAGCTGGGACACTCTAAAAGCCAGATCTGAGATCTGGACCTAAATAACCTAAAATGAAAATTCCAGAGTGCTAGAGATAAGCTACTATCAGGAAGCAATGATGAACACTGAGTAAAGTTTGGGTAAATGGAGTTTTCTTCCCATTCTCTCCTTTCCTTATTGTTTATTTTTTTCTAAGTAAAAAATTTTCCTCTAATTACATTATAATACTAATTTTTCACATTTTTTGATCTTGAATTTCAAACTCTCTCTTTCCCTAGCTTCATCCTCTTCCCCCTCCTTGAAAGGGTAAATCATTTATTATTTATTATATTAGGTACTTAATAAATGTTGATTGCTTGATTAATCAATCAAACAAACAAAATCACTATTTCCCACAATCTACTGAGTCAGAGGTTTGGGGGAAATGATCTGACAGAGCTATTTCTTTATCATTTTATTTTGCTAAGTATAAAAATTTGTGTGACCACATTATATAAATTTACTACTATGTGATATTAAATGTAGAATGTAAATAAGATTTAAGGACATCTTTCACAAATACATCTCTACAATGATATTCCCTTATAATTCACAATGATATTCCCGTTTCTTTTTTCTACACCTCTAAATCAATATTGAATTGGGGTAGTATCCCTAAAATGAAAAACACTAATTCAAGAGAATGGGAGGGAAACAGTCCTTTAAGAACTTATAGATGAAAAAAGAGAGACAGAGACAGAGAGCTATATGTCAGGACTCTAGTGAACAATGGAGATAGTCTGTGAAGAAATGAACACACCCTCACTGGACTCCCACTGACAAAACCAATTGACAGCAATTTAAACATACTACCATCTGGTGGTCAAATTATGTACCAGATAGCCTTGCAGAAAGTAGACTACAAACCAGGTGTAAGCTACTGGTGCTACTAGCATTCAAGTGTCCCTTGAACACCTGCCAAGTTCACATGCTACTGTCACACCTAAAATTATCAAGCTTCGAGTACTTCATAGATATTAGAGCCCACAAGATCATCTCCTTCAGGCAAGTAAGATGTTATTATCATTCTCATTTCACTCTTTTCAGATGAGTTGAATGATACTCTGAGAAATAAAACAATTTATACAATATTACACAATTATTTAATAATAGAATTGATCGATTTTTTTAAAGTTACTATAAGAAATTCCAGCTGCTTGATGTCACTGGATACATGTGAAAGTTATTAGAAGGGGACTTTTGTTTCTGACAGGGGAGAACAAGAAAGAGTGATACAGTTGCAAACCAGAAAACCTAATCCTGGTTTTGATCCTTAATTGAATTGAACAGGCATTTATCAAGCATAATTAGGCTTTGGAAATAGTTGTTTAGGTGCAAGTGGTCCAGGATTCCAGAAAAAAAACTTGGTTCAAATGTGCCTCAGATAGTTACTGGTTGTGTAATCTTGGACAAGTCACTTAAACTTTACTTGCCCCTGGTTCATCATCTGTAAAATGGTGGTAATAATAGCACCTACTTGCCAGACTTGTTATGAGGATCAAATGAAAGAATAATTGTAAAGCACTTACAATAGTGCCTGGCACATGATAATCATTATGTAGATGTTGGATATTATTATTTCAAGGAGTTCATATTTTGTTTATTATTTGTATTTCATCAGGCAAATCACCTCACCATTCTGGGATTCACAGTCTTCACCTATTAAAATAACAGGGTTGGATTTAATCAATGGTTCCCAAAGTTTTCTGTTTCATGAATTCTTTTCAATAATAACAAAAAATGTTTTGTGAAATGTGAGGGAATTTAGGATAGTTCTCATGATGTTCTTTTCAATTCATTCATTAAGTGTTTACAATAAAATGATAGCTTTTGCCTCCAAAAAACCCTTCAAATTAAAATTTACATAATTATAAAATATAAAATATCTTCTACCTAAAATTATGAAAATCTAAATATAAAATTATAAAATTATAAATGCAAAATAATTATAAATATTTTATGGGGGGCCATTATGTCAGAATTAAAACAAGTAATCCAGTAAAGCCTCAAATGCTTAGTATTATCTATAAACCTTCATATTATTTCTTTATTTTACAAACTTTGTTAAATATAAATAACATTTTAATAAAATAAATTACAAGTTGAAGGATGTTGGCATAATAATCATGTAAAATTTTTATCTCTGTGATGGATTTTTTACCTGAACAAAGATTTGCATTATTTGTCTCAACATCATACAATCAATCTAGTCCCATATCAAGTTTACTTCTGTATTTTGATTTAAAGGAAGAATTAAATGAAATTACCCACTTATACAAATGTATGGTGGAAAAAGGCAAAAGAACTTGGTGAGAGATAGAAATAAATTTTGATTTTTAGCCAAAATATTATATGGGTGACATTTTAAAATATATATTTATAGTCCACAATCTATTGATTTTTAAAATAAAATTTCTTTTTTCATTCATCAGCCAGGGATGGAAAAGTTATGACAAGTGGGTTGTAAATCCAATTTAATTTATTGAAAATTTCAGGAAAATATTCATTGAAAGTCATGTTCAAAAATTCTATTTGATCACTGATGTTTTTCTTGACAACCTAATCCAAAGATAGTTAATTTTTTAAAAGAAATTGTGCAATGTCATAAAGTACTCAATACTGTTCTTAATTGTGTGGTTCTTCCTGAATTCCGGGATCCAGCAGTGCTACTACTGGGCTTATATCCCAAGGAAATACTAAAGAAGGGAAAGGGACCTGTATGTGCCAAGATGTTTGTGGCAGCTCTTTTTGTAGTGGCTAGAAACTGGAAAATGAACGGATGCCCATCAATTGGAGAATGGTTGGGTAAATTATGGTATATGAAGGCTATGGAATATTATTGCTCTGTAAGAAATGACCAGCAGGAGGAATACAGAGAGGTTTGGAAAGACTTACATCAACTGATGCTGAGTGAAAGGAGAACTAGGAGAGATCATTATACACTTCAACAATGATACTATATGAGGATGTATTTTGATGGAAGTGGTTATCTTCAACATAGAGAAGAGCTAATCCAATTCCATTTGATCAATGATGGACAGAATCAGCTACACCCAGAAAAGGAACACTGGGAATTGAATGTAAACTGTTAGCATTTTTTGTTTTTCTCCCCAGGTTATTTTTACCTTCCAAATCCAATTCTTCCTTTGCAACAACAACAACAACAAAATTCGGTTCTGCACATATATATTGTACCTAGGATATACTATAACATATTTAATATGTATGGGAATGCCTGCCATCTAGGGGAGGGGGTGGAGGGAAGGAGGGAAAAATTCGGAACAGAAGGGAGTTCAAGGGATAATGTTGTAAAAAATTACCTATGCATATGTACTGTCAAAAAATGTTATAATTATAAAATTAATAAAAAAATTGTGTGGTTCCAAAATTTGGTTTGTTAATCATACTTTTTAACTTTGTATTAAACATTGAATAGTTTGCATTTGTACTCTGTAATGATGCATTGAGTTCATTGATTTTTTTTTTTTTAAAGATGTCTGTTAGGGGGCAGCTAGGTGGCGCAGTAGATAGAGAACCAGCCCTGAAGTCAGGAAGACCTGAGTTCAAATCTGATCTCAGACATTTAACACTTCCTAGCTGTGTGACCCTGGGCAAGTCACTTAACCCCAATTGCCTCCAAAAAAAAAAAAAAAAAAAAAAAAAGATATCTGCTAAATATGCTATTCTCTGTAGCCATGTCCTATCACTTGCATACTTATTGAAGTATAGGCAGATGGATGGCCCTCTAGATAAGAGTCAAGAAGAGACAAGTTCAAATTTGACCTCAGATACTTACTAGCCCAGTGACTTTGGACATACCTCTGTTTGCCTCAATTCTCTAAGCTCTAAACTGGGGATAATAGCACCCACTTCTTATTATGATGATTAAATGAGATAAGAATTGTAAAGCACTCAGCACAATACCTGGAACATAGTAAGCATAATGTCAGCCATTATTGTTATTAGCTATTTATTGTCAGGTAAAAAAGATGGTCAGTGAAGCGAATAGCTAACTTATCAGTTCAAAAAGATGACTAATCATTCTGCCATGGGAAACTACCTAACATCTAATGTATTAGAAGTATAACATGCTCACTGTACATCTCTCTGCATAAAATGATAAACAATTGAAAGTTAGTTGATCTTGATTTTGTAAAATTAATTATTTTGATAGCATTTGCCTAATGTGCTTTTAAACTGTTATAGGATTCTCTTTGATGCCAAAATTTGTTTGTGTATTCTTAAAAAGTGGTTATATTATATTTATGAAACATTTTTAATGTGAGAAACAACTCCCCCAAATCTCTAAGTCATCAACTTTGTTCCATGTGTTCAGGGGATAAATTCATCTGTTTTCTCTTAAAGTATAAATTCTTCTTTTAAAAAAGTTTTCCTAGTTGTACATTCTGCTGATTGACAGAAAAACAGCAATATTTTACCTGTTAACATCATGTAGATGTCTTACCAATAAAAATGCTGTTACAATATTAGTGGTCTTATCTAATTGCAGAGTTTAAATGTCACTTTTAAATTCTTTCTTATTGATCACTATACACTTCAACAACAATACTGTATGAGGATGTATTCTGATGGAAGTGGAAATCTTCAACATAAAGAAGATCCAACTCACTTCTAGCTGATCAATGATGGACAGAAACAACCACACTCAGAGAAGGAACACTGGGAAGTGAATGTAAATTGTTAGCACTACTGTCTATCTACCCAGGTTACTTATACCTTCGGAAGCTAATACTTAACGTGCAACAAGAAAATGGAATTTACACACATATATTGTATCTAGGTTATATTGTAACACATGTAAAATGTATGGGATTGCCTGTCATCTAGGGGAGGGAGAAAAGGGAGGGAGAGGATAATTTGGAAAAATGAATACAAGGGATAATGTTATATTTAAAAAAAATCACTCATGCATATATAATGTCAAAAAAATTTGTAATTATAAAATTAATTTTAAAAATTATTTCTTATCATTGAACATATCATGCACAAAGGATATACTGGAACCATCTCAGACAAGCTCACAAGAGCTGATTATTAAATTTTAAATGTGAAATTTCTTCACCCCAGAAATTGGTAAACTCTGCAAATCATGGCTTAATTTATCATTTTATTGATGATCAAGACTTAATGGAGTGATAGAGAAAATGTTAATATTATATTGAATTTACAAGATATTGTGCATATTTTTTTCCTGGAGATCTGGTTGTTAAAACTTTACCAACATACCCTTGCATGCATCTCATGCAATACTATATTGTTAGAAATTAGAATTACTTCTAAATATAAAGTTACTTTAGCATGTGACAAAATTAATTTTTCTGCAATAATAAAAGATTCTCCATTTTTTATAGTTTGATAACTAACTAAAGAGTCTATTAAGTGGTACAGGGGAAAGAGTGTTGAGCCTGAATTATTTTCAAATCTGGCTCCAACTGATGAACATTCTTGCAATTTCCAGTTATTTGCCAGCATAAAGAAAGCTTCTTATAAACATTTCAAAACATATAGTTTTTTTTCCCTTTTCTCCTAATTTTTCCTCAGATAGAGACCAAGTAGTGGTATTGCTAGATCAAAGAGTTTAATAACTGTTTGGGTATAATTGCTCTCCAAAATGGCTGAATCAGTACAGAATTTCACGAACAATGAATTAGTGTCCCAGTTTTTCCACATTCCCTCCAACTTTTGTCACACTCACCTTGTATCATTCAAGGCAAGCTGGTAGGTGTAAATTGATATGGTATTTCTCTAATCAACAATGATTTAGAGCATTTTTATTTGGCTATAAAATTGTCTTTATTTCTTCATTGAAAAACTGCCTCTTGGGGCAGCTAGGTGGAGCCCCAGCCAGTCAGGAGGACCTGAGTTCAAATCTAGCCTCAGATACTTAACCTAGCTGTGTGACCCTTGGCTAGTCACTTAA
Organism: Sminthopsis crassicaudata; assembly: GCF_048593235.1. Classification (NCBI taxonomy): domain Eukaryota; kingdom Metazoa; phylum Chordata; class Mammalia; order Dasyuromorphia; family Dasyuridae; genus Sminthopsis; species Sminthopsis crassicaudata. The sequence continues at coordinate 662,592,368 of NC_133617.1, forward strand.
CCCCAATGCCTCAGGGGAAAAAAAAAAAAAAAGAGGGAAACGGCCTCTTCGTATGCTTTGACCACTTAGTAATTAGGGAATGACTTGTATTCTTGTATATTTGACAAAATAGGAGACTTTTATCCAATAAACTACCTGAACTGTTTCAGAGCAAAGGCTTTTACCTTTCTTTGTATCTACAATCCTTAACACAGGCGGGACCCACATTTTTGAGTTCACCTCTCAGAGACCCTTGTTGTCCGTGGGATTTCCTTAGCACAGGATTGAATTGCCATTTTCTTCTCCTGTGAATTAAGGCAAACAGAGATTGAGTAACTTGTTAAGTAACAGGTCGGATTTGGACAAAGGTTTTTCCCATTCCAGGCCCACGGCTCTGTCCGTTCCGTAGTGGGTGCTTCACATGTTTATTGATGACAAAGCCAGATTCAGACCGGGCTGAGACTCCAGATCTAGTATTTATTTCCCTAAATTAAGAGGGTCCCATAAGGTGAAAACTCAGATTTGGGAGAGAGAAAGTGGGAGGGCAGCTTTATCTCACAAATGGAATTTCAGTCTGCCTCAGGAGGTTCACGTAATCCGTGCCGGGAAAAGTGACTTTCAATGTAGCCCCCTCCCTTCCATAACCTAGGCTTTCTCCTCCAGCTCCCAAATTCTTAGGGCTATGCATTAGCTTGTTTTCTAGGTGATCCAATAGACAGTTGGAAATCTTAGGAGATTTCCCGCAGGGCTTAATCTTTGGCTCTGCTCTTAAAGAACTTTATCTGTACTCAAAGCATAGTCTGAATACTTCAGCCGGGCGGAAAGGGGGGAAAGGGGGGAGGAGAAGGCTGAGCAGTATTCCTTCCCATGTGATCCAAGGTCTAATGTCTCCTTTTAAAAGTTGGAGTGAAAGATAGTTCTTATACTTTTCTTCATTCATTCATTTATTCATTCATTTCTTTTTGTAGGAGGGCCAAAAAACAAAAGAAAGGATGTTTATTTTTGCATGAAGATGCGTGGCCCAAGGAAGATGCCCACACCTCCCATTTTGCAGCCACTTTACTCTTATCTAAGAGCAAAACAACCTAAGGCCAGTTTTAAAACAAAACTTCTAGATTCCCAGTGGGAGGAGGGGAAGAGAGAAGAGAGCTGCCGTGAAGAACTACAACTCCCAGAATGCAAAGTGTAAATTCCGCCGGATTACGCTGTTGCTTTGAGCAGCTCGCAAGGCATGCTGGGAGCCACCTAGCCATCCACAGGATCTCTTTCTCCTTTTCCCTGTTTGCCCTTCCCCCATCCCTACTTCCGCTTCTCATCCTTGGCCCCGCCTCCTCTTGAGAGGTCTAGTGCCGGAGCAGTTCTCCGACAGTCTTCCCTCTTTGCATTCTCATTGGTTAGGCCTCCCTGCCTTTCAGGGGGTGGAACGGAGGCTCCTTTTCTGATTGGTGAGTTGGGTTTGGCGCCAACTAGGAAAGGTGGGCGGGGCAGCAGCGGTACTCTGCGAGCGGCTACCGCGAAATATCCGAGCAGCTGGAGCAGGAGGACCACCCGGCACTGCTGTGGTCTCACCCCCAGCCCCTACCGCTCTCCGCCGCCACCGCGTCTGGGCTGATTGAGTTGAAAGAAGGCGGTTCGGATTTGCGACCCCGGCTTGAAGTTATCCACCTGCCCCTCCGCCCGGTCCTTCTTTCACACTCCTGCGCCCGCCCTGTTTTGTTTGGGTTTAATCCTCAGGTTGTCGGCGCCTACCCGCGCGGCCCTGGAACCCCTTGCTTGTGGGCATCGTTCGTTCGCTCCCTGAGGAACCCGCCCGCCCCGCTTCTCCGTGCCTCCCGCGTCCCTGAACCTCGGGGTCGTGTTTGTGTTTGACCCGCGGGTGGCCGGGCTCGCGCGCGCGCGCGCCGCGCTCCGGGAGGCGGTGGGGGCAGCGCGGCGCGGGACCAGGCGGGCGACCCAGCTGGGGGCGAGGGAGGGAACGAGAGGCGGCGCCGCCGCCGCTGCTCCGGATGGAGCTGGGCCCGGAGCCCCCACACCGCCGCCGCCTCCACTTCGCCTGCAGTTCGCCACCAGCCGTCGTCAAGGCCCTGTTCCCCACCGGCCCCGGGGGGCTGTCTCCGGTCACCAACCTCGCAGTCACCATGGACCAGCTGCGGGGCCTGGGCAGGTGAGAGGGGGCGGCCTTCCCCGGAAACCTCCCTTCTGCCCACCTTTCCCATGTGCCCGGGAACAAGGCACCCCACCTCCCCCAGCCTGCTGAGGTCCTCCCCATGTGCTCTGTCCTCCCTCCCACACTCCCCTTCCCCCCTCCCTGCCCCCCGTTTCATTCCTGCACACACCCCGCCACGTAAGTTCTAGCCCAGTCCCCTTCCCCCCTCCTGGGCATACCCAGACCCCCCTTTCCTCCCATCCGCCCTTCCCCCCGCCCTCTGTTGGGATGAGGCCCTGGGACGGTGCCCGGAGTTTGCTTTGGGGCCCTGATTTTTAGTCCTGGCCTGGCTCCTCAGTAGCTCTGTGACCTTAGACACCTCGCTGCCCTTCCTGAGCCTGTTTTCTCCTGTAACACGAGGGCTGGGTTCGAAAGCCCCCCCAAGGCTCCTCCCAGGTCCAGATCTCCCCATTCTATCAGCCCCCTGCCAAGCAGGTCCTGATCCTTACACCCGCGTGTGTACAATGGATCCCCCCCCACAAGCACACCTGACATCCCCCGTCTTATTTTCCGCTTCCTATGCTTCCCCTGCCAGACTGTACCGCCCCCTAAGCCTCCCAAGCTGTTCCCCTTCTCGTTCAGCGTCCTCTAGAATCCCTCGTGTAAACTTTGTTCCTCACACTCCTGCACTCAGCTCCCGCTCCCTGTCACCCTCCCACTCTTCCCTCGCAGCCACGGCCAGCTTTCCTCCCAACTTTCCTATACCCCGAAACTGGAGTTCCTTGCCTTCCTACCCTCTCATTCCACAATCCTTTAACAGAGGGACTAGTTCTTCCTATGTAAGCATTCCATTCCCTTTCTGGTTAGTGGGTCTGTATATTAACCACGATTGCTTAGCATGTGGCCTAGTCATCTTGCCTCCATTTTATTCTGGGCCTGGGTGGTCCCCTTCCCCCCACACAGTGCTTGAGTAGGCTTGGAGGAGGGCTAGATGGAAGGCTTTTCTTGAAACTTGATCTAGTATTAATTACATGTTTCCTCTTGTTCCCTTCTCTTTTGATTCCTATCAATTTCTAGAATGTTGTTTCCCATTGCAGTCTTGCTCTGAATTCCCCCAAATAAACAAAAATCCATGAGTAAGGATGCTTTCTCCTTGGAGATGGGGCCAAGGATGACATTCCACGGGCCTTTGGTGCTGTTCTGGAAGTTGTTGGCCTCCAGAGCTCATTCTGTTAAGGAGTTGTGATTGGCAGGCCGGTGCCTCTTGGGACACCAGATGGGGCTAAACCAGGCAGTAAATAGTTTGGAATGTTCCCTCTGATTCCCTGATAAGCCATAGTCTATGGAGAAGAGCAGTTCGTCTTTTTGACAGATTCCAAAACTGCTTATAAAGAATTGTATGATTTTTGTTTGTAGTGAATGTGAGCCCCAGCTGGAAATGAAAAACAGCAGCAGCCTACAGCGGACAGGCTCCTCCGAGTCCACAGATTCAGGTACTGGCATTCCGCAGATATTTGTTGTCTGTGCCCACTGTGTTGGGGAGGCCTCATGAAGGACACGAAGCCCCTCTCCTTTTAAAGAAGTTTCTAATTTAACAAAGGAAGTATGATGTGTATATAAATAGGAGGTAAGGTAGCATGTATAAGTGCTGCAGATAGAGTAAAATATGAATACATTAGTGAAATGGCAAGGAGGAGGAGTTTGCTTCTGCAGAAAGGATCAGGAATTATATAAAGTATCTGAGAACAGGTTAATTTTCAGTAGGAAGAAACAGATGGGAGTAAAGTGGCCCTCTAGACAAAGAGAATGAAAGGAGTGCCTCAAAGACTTGTTGAATGTTAAAGGAAGGTAGGAAAAAACCACGATTTTCCAGAGAATTACTATACATTTTCATTAAAATGATCCATTTGACTGAACAAGAAGGGTACTTGGAGCTAGGTTAATTCCTTTCAAATTTCCAGTATTCATGGTTATTTGTTGCTACTTGGAAGGGGAATGACAAATGGTTTGAAGGTGGATGGTGGGTTTTGACTATGCAGTAGCATGCTACTCCAAAGTTGGTATGTATATTAAACTTTTACGATCTTCTGCCTTTTCATAGTGGGAATTCCATGCTGGGTATCATTTTTTTAGAAAGGAAATCAGGATCCTGTCAAATCTAGTAACTCTAAGGTTTGTTCCTGCTACCCTGGCTAGATGAATAAATCAATCTGAATTAGAGACTGGGACTGTTTGACCAGACGTAGTCTGCTTGTAGCAGCGGTGACCATGTACTTGCTTCTGGTCTAGGGAAGGCAGATGGCATGAATATTAACCATAAACCAGATGGTTCCTACCTGAATAATCAGAAGGTGGCTTTAACAATTAGCCTAACCTACTTTTCCCTTAAATCTTGCTTCACTTTTGGTAACTCCAGAATGGAGGAAAGCAGTAACGTCTCCTTCAGAGGCGACTAGGTGGAGTGAATAGAGCTCCGGGCCTTGGTTCAAGTTCTGCCTCACACATTTGCTAGCTTTGTTACCCTGAGCAAGTCACCCAACCTCTGTCTGCCTTAGTGGTTGTACATGTAAAATAAAGATGATAATAGCACTTTCCTCCCAAGATTGTGAGATAACATACAGGGTTTGGAAAATTTGCACTACCTAAATGCTAGCTATTATTACTTAGAATACATGGAAAGTGCTGCCATATATATCACTCCATGTATATAACTTAAACCAATTGATGCCCAGGACTGAACCAGTCCTGCTCATCGTTGCTTCAAAGAGCAGGTAATTACAAAATGATGTTCACCCTAATGCTCCTGAGAAATCCTAACTATTTTAAACACTAGCCTTTTAAAAGTTTGGAATGGTGTCAGATGAGATGCTCGGTTATTAATAAAAGTAATTAAAATGATATAATAACTACTTACAGAGCAGCTGAATCACGATGACCACGTAATAAAGACTTTTTTCCCTCCCCTAACAGGTTTTTGTTTTGATTCTCCCGGGCCCCTGGATAGAAAAGAAAAGTAGGTATTTCTTTCTTTAAATACTAAATGAGAATATTATTAGAACTCTGACTGGGTAGGAATCTAGATTGAGATCTCCCACATGAATGCCATTGCCATACCCTTGTTTTATACCCATTGGTTCCTAAAAGGTTGAAGCTTCTGAACCAATCTGTTCCCCTTCCAGACACCACTATCCTATACACACACATGCTTACTTTAGTTTTTATAAGTATTCAAATCTGTTATGTTCTTCTCATAATTCTTGCCTTAAAACAGTTCATAACCTAGAATTCATGAACTTTAAAAATATCTTTAATATATTTTTTAAATCTTGTTAAACTATTTGAATATAGTTGATTGTTTTTGTTGTTTTATGCATTTCAAAACATTTTTAAAGTACCAGTTTGCACAAGGGATTTGTAACAGAAAAAAGATTTTTAAAACGCCAGTCTTTGTTTCAGCACAGTTGTTTTCCCCAAAACCTTAAGGTATTTTGGACTGGCTGAACTTGGAAAATTGGTTTTCTCTATCTTTTTTCTCAGTAATATTTTATTTTTCCAAATTTCCATGTTTATCACATGAAAGAACAATCAGGACAAAGGGGAAAAAATCATGGGAAAGAAAAAGCAAAGAGATAAAAAGGTGAAAATAGTATGCTTTGATCTAGATTTAGTCTCCATAGTTCTTTCTCTGGATGTGAAAGGCATTTTTCATCTCAAGTTTATTGTAATTGTCTTGGATCACTGTATTACTGAGAAGAGCTAAGTCTATCATAGTTGGTTATCACATAATTTTGCAGTCAATATGTACAATGTTCTGGTTTTGCTCACTTCACTCAGCATCAGTTCATGTGAGTCTTTTCAGGCTTCTCTGAAATCAACCTTCTGATTTCTTATAGAATAGTATTCTGTTACATTTACAAACCATAGTTTATTCTGCCAGTATTCTTTTTCCTTAGACATTTAGGTAAATAGGTTTGCTTAAAAGTTAAAAATTAATTGGTTTGCCATTGAATGTTGAATCACTCCGCTAATCTGAACACATCTTCATTTATTCTTATTACAGCTTTGAAAAACCCATGAGGAGAATAAACTCCTTGCCAGTAAGTTATTTTCCTTTCCCTCAATATGAATGACTTTGGGCTTAAATTTTATTGTGTCCATCAATGATCTTGTTGGGAAAGAAGTGACAGTAAGTGTTACAAATTTCACTGCAAATAAATTGCAGATAATAAAAGAGTCACCTCTTGTTCCCAAGGAGAAAGGAAGAAAAAAACCTCCCATCTAAGTAATCTTCAATAGAACTGGACCCCTAAGTCTTTAGCCATTTTTACTTCTATTTATAAGTATTCTGGCTCAAACTAGAGGTTATTTCTCTTTTCCAATGATATTATAATATCTTGAATTGTCCAAGTAGGCAAGTCTGGGAGGGTTATTACCAAGTATGTTATGATAAAAATATGGAGAGGAAGAAATTAATATTTTTTTGATTAGTGCCTAAAGATTTTGAAATCATTGCTTACATTGTTTCTAGTTAGCTAAATTTTTCTTTGAATAACCAAATTAAGTAAGGAGACTTTACTGGGATATCTATAACCTTACTGGTTTCTAATTTATTCTTGTCATTTTTATAGCAGAAACTCCTGGGGTGTAGCCCTGCCCTAAAGAGAAGCCATTTTGATTCATTTGACTGTGATATCTTTCAACTAAATGATCATGATGAAAACAAAGAAAATGTGAGTATGACTTTAAAGTATTAATTAAGTTGGGGTGAAAAGCATTAGTGGTTTGTGGGAGATTTTAATTTTCCTACCACATAAATAACAAATAGCCTTGGGGGTAATTGCCAAAACATCTACACATTATCCTATCCACAGAATTGGAAAGAACAAGAAGAATGAACCTAGTTAGGACTTAGGGGTATCAATGGTCATTTTATAGTAGTCAAGTCTAGAGGTACTTCCCAAAGTTCAAACTCCCATGACAGTAGCGTCTTCTGCCTTCTAACCCCATCTTACCTTTCTAAACCTATTTCCTACCTCTCCCAATATGTACACTCCAGACTAGGGATGGGGAACCTTTTTTCTGCCAAAGGCCATTTGGGTATTTATAACTTCATTCATGGGCCATACAAATTTGTCAACTTTTAGAACTCAAATAGTGAAAGGGTGTGTACCTAGCTTGCAGCTCATCATCACTTGTAGTTGCCTTAGCAAATGATTTTGCACACCTTATACAGTCCATAGGCCAGAGATTCCCCATTCCTGCTCTAGATTAAAAGTAGTTCTCATAATCCCCTGATCATATGATCATATCTGGCACTGTAGACAGTTTCTTTGCTTTTACTAGAGCTGCAATACTAAAATAAACAATATGTGTTTTGTCTCTCCAGAAAAGATTGTTTCTAGGAGGTGGTATCTTATACCACTTTGATACATTAAGTTGTTAAATGTAGTGGGTCTTATATTTCCTGGACAGTCTTTGCCTGGGACTGGTCTCTGGTATGAGCAATCTTACTTTGAATACTTAGTTTAAGAAGCATTGTGGTTGGTTTTCCATGTTCATGCCTAGCAAATGGATAGTAAGAAGATTCTCAGCAACAAAATGTAAAGAATAGTTTGAGAAGCTTTGCTTCTTCTTTACAAAGATACTTGGAAACAAGACTAGGCAGTTTTAATAGACCTGATTTCATCACTATAAATGCTAGGGGACGATGCACATTCTTTTGTTTATCAGTGATAATACTGATATCTTTTGGTTTCACAGATTATAATATCTTTCTTGTAATAAAATCTGAACTCTTAATTTTGAGGAAGTCATATGAGGTAGTGATATAATAGCTCACCTTATCTATATCTGAATTTATGGGACAAACATGGAGGATGGTAAGAAAGATCTTAAAATTAGTCATGCTATCCTGCAGGAGGTCTTTGAGTTTAAGAAGCCAACAAGGCCTGTACCCCGTGGCCCTCTTCATGGACTTGGAGAGGTCAAAGATGTCTTCACCTACAGGCAGAATTCGGCCCCTGCTCAAATGGTACGTCCTCTTTGCTTTGATTTGCCTGAGTTCTATCAGTTATAGGGAAATTCTGGAGCCTTTTCCATAGAATGTATGTATACTTTAGGCTCTGGGACTATCTTGTGGCTGAAACTCAAATCACTTGCATGCAGACCTGAGAGTCACAGGCACTGTATTCCCTGGAAGATTTGGACCAAAAATTTGGCATGAACAGGAATTATATGTTGCATGTCTGTTCTGTTTCTTAAAAGACTGAAAACAGGTCATGCTCTCTAGACATCTCTGATCTGTCTGTGAGTAATGGTTCTTTAGTGGTAACATCTGGGAGTATGCTGCCACTGGTGGTTGTAATGAGAAAAGGGTTTCGCTGCCTTAGACTGGGACTCGTTAGATTCTATCATTGGTGGTATTGCTGAGGGTTAGGTTTTACAGGTTGATTTTCTAAACTAAAATGTATATTGCAATGGTGAATATTCCTAGCTTAAGAACTATGGCTCCTTATTTCATTTCTGCTAAATCTTGACTTGTCCTCCCTGTGGGAATATTTCAGTATAAAGAGTTGAGCCAGTTATTTAGGGCTAAAACTTTACCTTGGTAGATTGTTTATTGTAAGTCAACATTGACCTCATCCTCAAGGAGCTTATGTCATCTTAGAGATCTGTTTCACAATGCACTCTAATGCAAGTTAGAAGGAGATAAACCATAGAAAATGTCAAAGAGTAAAGCACAAGAGATTCAAGGAGAAAGGAAATGCTTTTGGCAGGGAGAACCAGGAAAGGCTTCATGGTACCATCTAAGCTGGGCATGGTGCCTATTCCCAAGGGCTTGATATTCTATTAAATGAAATACAGGCATATAAAGCACAAGTGATTTTGGGAGAATAAAGAAATCCAGAAAGGTGTAAGAAGGCTGGTTTGTCTGTAATATAGATTACACGAGGGAGGACGGAATATGTAATTAGCCCTGAAAGAGGAGATGAAACAAAAATTGGATTCCAGAGGTAGAACATCTAAGACCTGGCAACTTATTGCAGTGTTAGCTGGGGAGAAGTATCAAGGGTTACACCAGGTCTTGACCAAGTCCCCTTGATCTATTAAAAGAAGATAGTAGATTTAACTTGATCTATGCTTTGTTTCTTTTTTTTTTTTTTTTTTCCCCTGAGGCTGGGGTTAAGTGACTTGCCCATACAGCTAGGAAGTGTTAAGTGTCTGAGATCAGATTTGAACTCGGGTCCTCTTGAATTCAAGGCTGGTGCTCTATCCACTGCGCCACCTAGCTGCCCCTCTTTTTCTTTTTTTAAAAATAAAATTCATAAATTATCTTATAGTTTTCCACCAACGAAAAGGATAACAGTGAACTTGCAAACTACTTCCCTGTCTTCTTGCCACAGTCTCCTCTGACCTCTCCAGCTGATGAGGATGATGGATTCCTAGAAATACTTGATGGAGAGAACTTCAAGGTACCTTCCTTTTCCTCCACCTCTAAATGTCATCTGAGCTTTCCCAGGAGTGCTATAACATACTTTTCCTCTTATGGAAATGAATTCAAGGTTCAAATTAGGCAAAGCATATATTAAGTATGTGGGGATTAGGTGCTAGATATTGTTGGAAGGCTGCTAAAGAAGTCTTGATGAATCAAGTTTCAGGGCAAAAGTAATAAGAGAACAATCATTTTTAAATCTCATGATGTTAACTATAAGTGCCATAAAAATTCAGAACAGGGCAGTTGTCAGATGAAGATGGTATCAGGTAGCTTTGTTTTGAAGATTGAGTAGTATATATATAGTCATTGAAATGGAAGAAAAGCATACTTCAGGGGCAGTGGAGGGGGGGGTTATATTATATTATATTATATTATATTATATTATATTATATTATATTATATTATATTAAGCTTTGCAATAAAGCCAGAAATAAAATAAAACTGAGTTGGATTAATTTTGGCTTTGTGAATTGAAGAAAGCCCTTTGAATTAATCATCTCATGTTTCCTTTTCTTTGAAGTTTTTCTTAATAGGTAATAAGTAATAGAGGCACAGCATCATATATCACCTATCCTCATAAGACTTAAGTCTAGCAGGCCTGATCATAATGCCAAAGACCAAAACTGTAGTGTAGCTATTTTTGGAGTGAGAATATAATTAAGAATGGAGTGTTTGCTTGCTTGTTTCCAGAACAGTATTACTGACCTTTGCCAAGTTAACCGTTGCAAAATTTCACAGTTGATCTTTTTAGTGTATCCTACCTCAAAAGTAGATATCCCTTAAAGAGGCAATACCCTCTTCCTCCTCTAGACCTATTATTTTAGAATTACACTATTCAAACCATTTGCAATGATCTCATTTTATTTTTTAAATACATATTCTTCCTCATTCAGAATGATGATGAAACTTCATCATGCATGTCAAGCCTTTGGACAGCTCCCCTAGTAATGAGAAGAACAGCAAACCAAGTAAGTCATAGTATTTTTGACTGGAATTCTTGAAGAATTCGGGGCTAAGGGTCTGTAGATATGCTAAATAGATAGTTCCTGGCATCAATCAGATATCCAAATAGATCATATATAACCTTGAGTCCTTGGGTCTTTCTCATACACTTGAGGCTGCTTATATATTTCTCATAGCATCTACAAAAGTTTTCTAGGTCTTCAAGGGCAGTAATCTTTCACATTTTTTAAAATTTGTGGCTTTTGAAACAGTCTAACATTTCATTTAATCCTTATAAATCTGCCTTCATGTGTTAATTTTTTAATCAAATACTGGCTACTTCTATTACAAGAAAGGAAAAACCTCCTAGAACTTTTATTTGCTTTGAAGAAATTCCTTCCATAATCTCTTGGGGACTTTCTTTTTCTTTTCTTTTTTTTTAACATGATAGAAATATATGTTAAATCTAATATATGCATACATATTTATCCAATTATTGTGCTGCACAAGAAAAATCAAAGTAGTTTAAAAGAAAAAAGGCAACCAGCAGCAAAATAAAATGCCAGCAAGCAACAACAAAAAGAGTGAAAATGCTATGTTGTGAACCACACTTAGTTCCCATGGTTCTCTCTCTGGGTATAGATAGCTTTCTTCATCATTGAATAATTGGAACTGATTTGAATTATCTCATTCTTGAAGAGAGCCATGTCCATCAGAATTGATCATCGTATAGTCTTCTTGTTGCCATGGACAATGATCTCCTGATTCTGCTCATTTCACTTAGCTTCAGTTCATATAAGTCTCTCCAGGCCTCTCTGAAATCATCCTGCTGGTCGTTTCTTAAGAACAATAATATTCCATATTATTCATATATTATAATTTATTCAGCCATTCTCCAATTGATGGGCATCCATTCAGTTTCCAGTTTCTAGTCACTACAAAGAGGGCTGCCACAAACATTTTTGCACATGTAGCTCCCTTTTCCTCCTTTAAAATCTCTTTGGAATATAAACCCAGTAGAAAACACTGCTGGGGATGACATGATGGTATACTTAGAGAACCCCAAAGACTCCTCACATAAATCCTCAGGATTTTTATACATTACCAACACAATCCAACAGCAAGAGATACAAAGAGAAATTCCATTCAATGTTCTTGGATAGGCCGAGCGAATATAATAAAGATGACAATACTCCCCAAACTAATCTATTTATTTAGTGCTATACCAATCAGACTCCCAAGAAACTATTTTAATGACCTAGAAAAAATAACAACAAAATTCATATGGAAGAATGAAAGGTCGAAAATTGCAAGGGAACTAATGAAAAAAAAGTCAGAGGAAGGTGGTCTAAGTGTACCTGATTTAAAGCTATATTATAAAGCAACAGTCACCAAAACCATTTGGTATTGGCTAAGAAATAGACTAGTTGATCAGTGGCATAGGTTAGGTTCACAGGGCAAGATAGTGAATAAAAATAGCAATCTAATCTTTGACAAACCCAAAGATCCCAAATTTTGGGATAAGAATTCATTATTTGACAAAAACTGCTGGGAAAACTGGAAATTAGTATGGCAGAAACTAGGCATGGACCCACATTTAACACCACATACTAAGATTAGATCAAAATGGGTCCAAGATTTAGGCATAAAGAACGAAATCATAAATAAATTGGAGGAACATGGGATTGTTTACCTCTCAGACTTGTGGAGGAGGAAGGAGTTTGTGTCCAAGGGAGAACTAGAGATCATTATTGATCACAAAATAGAACATTTTGATTACACCAAATTAAAAAGTTTCTGCACAAACAAAACTAATGCAAACAAGATTAGAAGGGAAGTAACAAATTGGGAAAAAATTTTTACAGTTAAAGGTTCTGATAAAGGCCTCATCTCCAAAATATACAGAGAATTGACTTTAATTTATAAGAAATCAAGCCATTCTCCAATTGATAAATGATCAAAGGATATGAACAGACAATTTTCAGATGATGAAATTAAAACTATTTCCACTCATATGAAAGAGTGTTCCAAATCACTATTGATCAGAGAAATGCAAATTAAGACAACTCTGAGGTATCATTACACACCTGTCAGATTGGCTAAGATGACAGGAACAAATAACGATGAATGTTGGAGGGGCTGTGGGAAAACTGGGACACTGATGCATTGTTGGTGGAGTTGTGAAAGAATCCAACCATTCTGGAGAGCAATCTGGAATTATGCCCCAAAAGTTATCAAACTGTGCATACCCTTTGACCCAGCCATACTACTACTGGGCTTATACCCCAAGGAACTACTAGAGAAGGGAAAGGGTCCTGTATGTGCCAAAATGTTTGTGGCAGCCCTTTTCATAGTGGCTAGAAGCTGGAAGATGAATGGATGTCCATCAATTGGAGAATGGTTGGGTAAACTATGGTATATGAATGTTATGGAATATTATTGTTCTATAAGAAATGACCAACAGGAGAAATACAGAGAGGCTTGGAGAGACTTACATCAACTGATGCTGAGTGAAACGAGCAGAACCAGAAGATCATTATACACTTCAACAATGATACTGTATGAGGATGTATGCTGATGGAAGTGGATTTCTTCAACATAGAGAAGAGCTAATCCAATTCCAATTGATTAATGATGGACAGAAACAGCTACATCCAGAAAAGGAACACTGGGAAATGAATGTAAACTGTTATTTTTACCTTCTGAATCCAATTCTTCCTGTGCAACAAAAAATTCGGTTCTGCACACATATATTGTATCTAAATTATACTGTAATATATTTAACATATATAGGACTGCTTGCCATCTGGGGGAGGGGGTTGGGGGAGGAAGGGAAAAAATCTGAATAGAAGTAAGTGCAAGGGATAATGTTGTAAAAAATTACCCATGCATATGTACTGTCAAAAAATGTTATAATTATAAAATAAAATAAAAAATTAAAAAAAAAAGAAAAAGAAAAAAAAAAGAAAACACTGCTGGGTCAAAGGGTATGCATAGTTTGATAGCCCTTTATAAGCATAATTCTAAATTGCTCTCCAGAATGGCTGGATCTATTCACAGTTCCATCAACAATATATTAGTGTTCCACTTTTCCCACATCCCCTCCAACATTTGTCATCTTAGCCAATCTGAGAGGTGTGTAGTGGTATCTGAGCTGTCTTAATTTGTATTTCTCTGATCAATAGTGATTTAGAGCTCCTTTTCATGTGACTAGAAATATTTTCAATTTCTTCATCTGAAAATTGTCTATTCATATCCTTTGACCATTTGTCAATTGGAGAATGGCTTGAATTCTTATAAATTTGAGTCAATTCTCTCTATATTTTAGAAATGAACCCTTTATCAGAACCTTTGAATATAAAAATGTTTACCTAGTTTATTGCTTCCTTTCTAATCTTGTCTGCATTAGTTTTGTTTGTACAAAAACGTTTTAACTTAATAATCAAAATTATCTATTTTGTGATCAATAATGATCTTTAGTTCTTTTTTGGTCACAAATTCCTTCTCCACAGATTCTCTGAGAGGTAAACTATCCTATGTTCTTCCAATTTGTTCATATCATTTTTTTATGTCTAGATCATGAAGCTATTTTGACCTTATCTTGGTGTATGGTGTTAAGTGTGGGTCAATGCCTAATTTCTTCCATACTAATTTCCAATTTTCCTAGCAGTTTTTGTCAAATAGTGAATTCTTATCCCAAAAGCTGGGGCCTTTTGGTTTGTCAAATGCTAGATTACTATAGTCATTGACTGTTTGGTCCTGTGAACCTAACCTATTCCATTAATCAATTAGTTTATTTCTTAGCCAATACCAAGTGGTTTTGATGAGCACTGTTTTATAATACAGTTTTAGGTCTGGCACAGCTAGGCCGTGTTCTTTTTTTTTTTTTTTTTTTAATTCCTTTGGCATTCTTGATCTTTTTTGTTCTTCCAGATGAATTTTGTTGTTATTTTTTCAAGGTCAGTAAAGTAGTTTCTTGGGAATTTGATTGGTATAGCATTAAATAAATAAATTAGTTTAGGTAGTGTTGTCATTTTTATTATATTTGTTCAGCCTATCCAAGAGCACTTTGATATTTTTCCTTTTGCTTAGATCTGACTTTATTTGTGTGGAAAGTGTTTTGTAATCTTGCTCCTATAGTTCCTAACTTTCCCTTGGCAGATAGATTCATTGGGGACTTTTAAGTTCAAACTATATGCCACTGAATTATAAATATTGGAGTGATAATCCTTACTGCTTTGGTCATTTGCAGCCCTTCAAATCACAGACATGATAGGCTTATTTTATTGGATTGAATCTTTCTGTCTTTCATCAGGTTGACCAGTCTTTGACTACAACCTGGTGCAATTAATCTGAAAATTGATTCTTAAACAGAGTTTGGGAGAATAACCAAAGAAGCAGCTCTGATTCTGGGTCAGTAAAATTGAGGACAGTTAGAAGAAAGCAGTCATTTCTGACTCCTTACACCTACTTGCATAATAGCTGCTCAGGTGGTTTCAGCATGAGGAAGCCCTGGAAAATTAATTCCATTTCCCATTGAGATACCAGCTACTTCTTATTGATTCCACTGATCCTTGCCTAAGCATACTGTACAATTGGCATGTTGTTCTCAGGGTAAACGGTGTAAGCTGTTTGAATCCTCATCTACACCCAGCACCATAACCCGTCCTATGCTGAAGAGACTGGAACGTTCTGAGGATTCCCCACCAGGAAATACAAAAAGGAGGAAAAGCACAGTAGAGGAACCTACTGAAGAAGCAGTGAAACTCGATGAGGTTTGTTTGGTTATTGTACTGACAAAAGATTGTATTTTATTTATATATATTATATATTCTGTTGCTGTCTTATTCTCATAGTATTTATTACATTATTTTATGCTTTCATTATTTCCTTTATACAACATTTGAATCTCTTCTTTCGACACATATAATTTCTGAGGCCTTTTGATTTCCACATAGTACCTTGACTATATAGTCAGTTCTGCAAATAGCACACCTAATTTTAAAAAAATAATAACCTTGAAGGAACTGGAAGGTGAAGTGATTGTGCTTCAAAATCTTACTCAGCTAATCAGTTGAGTTGGTTCTTTACATGAAGCTACCTGGGAAGAAAAAACTAGCTAGCCTTTTGTTTTTGTTTTTGTTTCGTTTGGTTTTGTTTGGTTGGTTAGTTGGGTTTTTATTGTTTTTTGTTTTTTGAGTGTGGGTTTTTTGTTTTTGTTTTTTCATTTTGAGTGCTTATTTGATCTTATAATAATCTTATTATTATATGCATTATATATTAATTATGCTTATTATAAGATCAAACTGGATGAGAAACCATATTCTGCTTGTGATTGTCTTATTTTATTCACTCAAAACACCCAGAGTTAAGTTAATCTCCCAAATAGGGTAGAAGGATTTAGATAAAAAATCAAAACGCCTCTTTCAAAGAAAAGATACATATGTATATCAAATATAATCTACAACCCTGTTTCATACATGTTACCAATCAGTTTGTCTCCCATTTAAACACTAAGTCTGAGTGTTTAGCACCTACCTATTTTTGTTTTTTGGTTTGGCGGGAGAGAGACTGGATACTATATGAATCTTTTATTGATTTGTGTTTTTCCACTAACGTTGAAAGAGACCATAGATAATTTTATTCATTGAAGATACTGGGATTGAACTATATAGGATATTAATTTCTGCTTTCATAACTGTAGTTGACACAAAATTCTACTTTTGAGACAGATCGTTGAAAATAAAGTAAATCTTTCTACTTATTTTGTTTTATAAAATGAATTGCTAAAATGGCTGAATAGGCACTCTCACCAGAAAACATAAAAACACTATGAATTTCCCCAAAATGGAACATTTGTGGAGCCTTTTTAATTTTTTTTTTTAATTTTTTTTTCACAGTATATATGCATGATTAATTTTTTTTTTTATATTATCCCTTGTATTCATTTTTCCAAATTATCCCCTCCCTCCCCTTGATGACAGGCAATCCCATACATTTTACATATGTTACAATATAACCTAGATACAGTATATGTGTGTAAATACCATTTTCTTATTGCACATTAAGTATTAGATTCCAAAGGTAGAATAACCTGGGTAGATAGACAGTAGTAACACATTTCTTTAAAATGTATGTGTGTATATCCCTTTTCACCCTAAGATTTTAAGAATATATTTTTAAAATGTAGGTTGCATAATTATAATTTCTTATTAAAATGATAATCCATTACATTTATATACCACAGTTCATTTAACTAACCCCCAAATGATGGTGTCCTCATGTATACACACTTGGCTTCATTAACTTCTTTGATATCACAAAAGCTCTATGAATATTTTAGTACATATGTGATCTTTCTGTCTTTTAATTTAGGCGATAGTATATGGAAATTTTAGTCATTTATTAGTATAACTCCAGGCTGCTTTCTAGAATAATTGGAAAATCAGTTAAATAATCAAATTGGTAAATCAATGAAAAAATATTTATTAATTATTAACTATGTGCGAGAGTCTCTTTTAACAGTTGTTGAATACTGAGGAACACCTTAGTTCCAAATTCTTGAAAAAATTGGTATTTTTAATATGTAGGTTTTCTAAGTCAAAAACCCTAAGTCTCAGGAATCATTCCCCCTCTTTGTGGTTTTGATACAGAACCTACAACCAGCTGTATCCCAGTCTTCCACAGAAGAGACCATCAAGAGCATTTTAGACAGTGACCAGAGGGACCTCATTGGTGATTTCTCAAAGGTAATCTCCTTGGAATCAAAAGCCTTTCGTTCATGAGTTCAGGATGGTGTTGGAAATCAGAGTCCGCTTAAGAGTGTGTGTGCACCCAAGAGGATTTTTTGGACTTAGAGTAATATTGATGAATCTTAAAGAATGGACAGGCTAGCAGTTTTCCAGATATTGATTGATGCCTTGGAGGGATTCAAGTGAGAGTGGAAGAAAAGCATTAAGGGCAAAGCTGGGCCTGCAGTCAGGAAGACCTGAGTTCAAATCCTGCCTCAGACACTTAGTAGCTGTGTGACCATGGGTAAGTCACTTAGCTCTGTTTGCCTCGGTTTCCTTATCTATAAAATAAGGATGATGATAATAACTTCTATATTTTAGCGTCAGTGTGAAAACCAAATGGTAGACAACTTTAAGGCATTTAGCACAGTGCCTAGTACATGGTAAACATTCTAAATGTTGATTGCCTTCCCATCAAAGCTGAAGTCATTGTTAGTTGGCCCAATCCATTTGAGCACGATCCTTACCCCTGACATTTTGGAAAACAAATCCTAACCAGGAGTGGCCTTACACCCCTTGCTATGGGACGTGACACCAGGAGATAGCCAGCTACCAGAGGCTACTCTACTTGTACTCCATTAGAACTGAATATAGGTGTTTGTATCAAGTTTTGTTTCTTGCCTCTTCAGTGGGTGGGACAGAGAGAGAAGGAAAAGAATTTGGACCTAAAAATAAAATAATACAGAATTTTTACTTTTCTTTCTCCTTTCCTCTTTTCCCTTCTCACCAGTGTTTTACTTCTTAGCACCACCTTCTTCAATCTATCCTCCTTTTTTTTTTTTTTTCCAGTCCCTCCCTCTTTTATCCCTTTCCCCTTCTACTTTTGTCCTCTTTTCTAATTAACTTCCCCCTTTCTTTAGAATTTTTAAAAAGAAAAGAAATTGCCATAATTTTTCCACCCTCTACCCAAAGCAAAAATGTCCTCATGAGAGAGGAAGTGTGGTATAGTAGAAAGAACATTAAACTTGGAACCAGAGTACCTGGGTTCAAACTCTGGCTCTACCACCTGTGTGAGCCTGGAAAGGTCACTTAATCTTTTGGGGCTCAGTTGCCATCATTGCTTGGTATAACTGATGTCTGAGGTACCTTCTTACCTATATTGAGGAGTTTAACTGAACTTGGTACTTGATGGATCTATTTCAATATTAGTTTGTTTTATGATCCTTTCTGTATTTTATATTATACATTTAAAAATATTCTATAGGCTTCCCCAGACTGAGGTCTGACACCAAGGACTTCTGATAGAAAGTTATTGTAACAGTGTCTGTAGAACCTTATAGGGTAATAGAAATAGGTCATTTCTGTGCGTATAGGTAATTTACACTAAAAGTAGAATCTTTTTGAAATAACTGGCCACAGAGGAAGAGTAGCTACACCATAATGTGAATGACCTGCTAATGAACTGATCAGCTGAGCTCTGTGGGGAGAGGAGAGCTACTTGTAGCAAAGGAAAAACAAGCAGCTCCACTGAGCTAGAAAGTGGTCATACTTGCTTGTGTCTGCAGAAACACAGTGCTAATGTTTTTCATTCCATTTTTGTTTTAGGGTTACCTTTTTCACACAGTTGCAGGGAAACATGAGGATCTAAAATACATTTCTCCAGAAATAGTAAGTAATTCCAAAGAGTTTAGCTGCACACAAAGTATTTGAGTCATTTAACTACTAGAAACTGCTAAAACTAAATCTTTTTCTGCCTCTCCCCAATCTCTTTCCTCAGATGGCATCTGTGTTGAATGGAAAGTTTGCAAATTTAATTAAAGAGTTTGTTATCATTGACTGCAGATATCCATATGAATATGAAGGAGGCCATATCAAGGTATGGAGTAGGGCTGGCATCCAGCAGTGGGGGCATCTTAGCTGACACCATTCTAAATTTAAAATGGATTTAATTCCATAGAATGCAATCTCTCCCTCTCTGGTTGAATTTGACTAATGTGATCTCTGTGTACTATCTCTCCCTTTCTGTTTGCCTCAAAGTGATTTATAGAAACACCAACATTTACTGATGTACTAGCTAGAGAGGAGATCCCCTTGCAAGCACGGACCTGCTGAAAGTCCCTTGTGTGACTAAAAACTTCTGTTCTTCTTTGACTATTTACCTTCATTGTGCTCTGTGATCCTTCACTCCCTCCCCAGTTCTCATAGTCTGTCACCATTGGTCAGATTTCGCTTCGATTTAATCTGTAGTCAGCTATTTCAATAATATAAGAATTTCTATCATTGAATCCCTTATTTTCATCCTGCTGATGCCCAGCGCTGGATAAACCCTAATCACTCATTTTTTCTAGTCCTTCTAAGTAATATAAAAATGCAGGAGAAAGTAAAGAGATCCTATTGACTGGATTCAACAGAAATTTATACTTTCTGATCTCCACTGAATTCTCATTTCTACAGGACAGTTATTTTTTATTCATTTCTTTTGATTATCTCATAGAAAGATAATTGTTATTCCAAATATCTGTCATTTTCTCCCACCTCAACAGATTATCCACTTTACTAAGAGAATTGAAGCCATTTTGGGGAGTTGCTGGCTTTCTTTCTCTACATTTGAACTTCCCTGTTTTTACCCATTCTTTCTTCCTATTCTAAGGAAACTAGGTGGCACAGGCTCTGGTCCTAGAATTAGGAAGACTTATCTTCCTTAAGTTCAAATTCAGTCTCAGTAACTTATTAGCTATGATCCTGTACAAGTCATTTTGCATAGTTTGCCTCAGTTTCCTCAACTGGAAAAGAAAATTGCAAACCACTCTAAATATCTTTGCCTAAAAAACCCAAAAAATAGAATCACAAAAAGCATGGACACATAGGAAAAAAATCAACAAAACAAAACCTTTCTTTGAAACTGCTGTTCCCTCAAACTGCCATCCTGTGGTCTTTCTATTTCGTTGTTAAACAGGAGTAGTCTATACTTAACCACAGGCCCCCTAAAACCAGACTTCTGTCCTCATTATTTTACTGACGTTACATTCTCCATAGTCAATTATAGGATCCATAATGTAGAGATAAAAGTTGTGTGGGCAATGATCTAGTCCAACCCTTTGTTTTTTGGATGAAAGAAAACTGCTTTCTTCACTTACTTTTAAGCGAGAAGATTACAACAGTAGTAAATAACAAGATTCAGAAGTAGGTTCTCTGATTCCAAATCTAGCTCTTTCCACTGTTCCACAATACTTCTTAATTTCCAGGTTTCATATTTCTCTCTCCTCGATGTTTCTGAAGAATTTGATATTGTTGATCACCTTTATTCCTAGTTCTGTCCTTTTCTCTAAATTTCCATGCTTTTGTTTTCTTGTTGTGCCTCTTTCTTCTGTTATATAATCTGTCCCTTGAAAAAACTTAGTTACTCCCAGTTTAATTAGTAACTATGATTTAATAAATGTCCCAGTGACTTAATAAATGTCTGGCTCTAACCCCAGCCTCTTCACTGACCTTTGTTTCCACATCTCCTTCTGCTTGCTAAATAACTTAACACTCAAATTCAACATGTTTAAAAAACAAACTGATCTCTCTCCCCATCAAAAAAAAAAAAGCCCACCCCATTCTAACTTATCTGTTCTTTATTCTCTTTACTTCCCCATTCCATATTCCATTCTGTTTTCATAGTAATTTTACTAATATACAGTTCTGAGCATCCAAGATTGTTTACAGGATTGCCCTTTGCCCAGCCAGGTTACTCACTCTATTGTCTGGTCTTCTGCTTCTGAACTTTGGCCCATACTCCCATCATAGCTAAGAGACTATGTTGTTTTTGTATGTATCTCCTCTAACCCAGAAAGCTGTATTATAGATTGCATGTGCTTAATAAATTTTCAATCACATTTCTTATTCTTGCTGGCTTGTGATTTTTATCTTTTAGCTCGTTTTGTCTAGTCTTATTAGGTCAAATGACAGCAAAAGTGGGGTCAGCTATGTTTTGGAAATTGGTGAAATTTCTTGAGTGAAAGGAGGCAAATTATGTCTTCCAAAGGCTTTTGCTTCTAGTCTAACCAGGAAACAGGTTTATGTATCCTTAGTAGCTCTTCTGTTGGCTTCTTTCTAGGGTGCAGTAAACTTACACATGGAAGAAGAGGTCGAAGCCTTCTTGCTCAAGAAACCCATCAGGCCAACAGATGACAAACGTGTCATTGTTGTTTTCCACTGCGAGTTTTCTTCAGAGCGTGGGCCCCGGATGTAAGTTAACTGGGCACTTACTCTCAAGTGCAAACTGAAGATTTTTTTTTTTCTTCATGGGTTGAACTTTTAAGAATGTTACTGAAATTTCACTTATTTAGAGAAATATTTGTAAAAAGTTAGAGCTACCCATACTTGAAATAGCTTGCCCAGAGGGATGGTAGTTTAAATTCTTTTTCAGTGTTAGATTGCATTGGTGACCTGGGATTACAGCACATTCTTTCTCACCCCCCTTAATTTTTATTTATTTATTTTTATTAAAGATTTTTAATTTTCAAAAGAGATGTCTGGATAAATTTTCAACATTAACCCTTGCAAAACCTTGTCTTCCAATTTTTTCTCCTCCCCTAGATATCAAGTAATCCAATATATACTAAACATCCGCAAAAATATATGTTAAATCCAGTACACACACACACATATATATATATACAATATATACACATATATATATATATATATATATATATATATACAATTATTTTGCTATACAAGAAAAATCAAATCAAAAAGAGAAAGAAATGAAAAAGAAAATAAATGCAAGTAAACAACAAGAAAAAGAGTAGAAATGCTATATTGTGATCTACACTCAGTTCCCACAGTCCTCTCTCTGGATGTAAATGGCTCTCTCCATCACAAGATTATTGGAACGGCATCAGTTATCTCATTGTTGGAAGGAGTCACGTCCATCAGAAATGATTGCCATATAATATTGTTGTTGCTGTGTACAATGGTTCTGCTTATTTCACTTAGTATTAATTCATATAAGTCTCTCCAGGCCTCTCTAAAATCATCCTCCTGATCATTTCTTACAGAACAATAGTAGTATTCCATAAAATTCATATACCATAACTTATTCAACCATTCTCCAATTGTGGATATCCACTCAGTTTCCAGTTTCTTGCCACTACAAAAAGAGCTGTCACAAACATTTTTGCATGTGTGGGTCCCTTTCATTCCTTTAAGATCTCTTTGGGATATAGGCCCAGTAGAAACACTGCTGAGTCAAAGGGTCTGCAGTTTGATAAATTTTTGAGCATAGTTCCATATTGCTCTCTAGAATAGCAGGATTAATTCACAACTCCACCAACAATGTATCACTGTCCCTCTTCCACATCCCCTCAAACATTCATCATTGTCTTTTTCTGTCATCTTAGCCAGTCTAAGAGGTATATATCACATTCTTTATCTTGCTCAAATTTGAGCCACGAATTTCTAGAAAATACTCCTTTTCATACTTGAGACCTTTGTTCCTTATGTTTTTGTGGGTTTATGTATTATATTGTATTGTATGTCCCAGAGTCCTTAGCTAGGAAGTGTTAAGTGAACTCAGGTCCTCCTGACTTCAAGACCATTGTATCCATTGTGCCATCTAGCTGTCCCAGTATATCTTTATTAAGACTTTATTCCCGGGGACAGCTAGGTGGCGCAGTGGATAGAGCACTAGCCTTGAATTCAGGAGGACCCGAGTTCAAATCTGATCTCAGGCACTTAACACTTCCTAGCTATGTGACCCTGGGCAAGTCACTCAACCCCAGCCTCAGGGGAAAAAAAAAAAAAAAGACTTTATTCCCAATATTCTCCACATCCTCACTTCTGGTACTAAGTTTAGAAGTGTAGAGATTAGGCATATTTGATATCTTGTAAACTGGCACCAGCCAATCCTAATTAATCACTCAGGTGGCATTTCTCATGAATACCAAAATCCCACCAAAAAATTTCCAAAATTGTTGTCTTGTTACTGATGCCTTAAAACAGGCATTACAAGTAGGTTTGTCAAGTGAGAGAGACATTTAGGGTCCGAGAGTCATTACGAAGCACAGTAAATATATGTTGAATATTTCATGGCCTAAGCAGCTAGGTAGAAGGACACACAGGCTGGTCTTTGTTTATATTAGTTAGTCATACCATTTTCCATTTCTTAATTCTGAAGTAGACTTTTCAAATAAGATTCTTTTTATACACACACCCCACTTTGTAATAACTTCAGCCTTCTGGTCTAAAGAATGAATGTCAGTAGTTTAGAAATAATGGTAATGCACAGAAGCAACAATAAGATTTTCCTCCTTCCCTCAACTATATCTTCTTTGGTTTTTTCCTCTTTTTCCAGGTGCAGATTTGTGAGAGAGCGGGACCGACTAGATAATGAATACCCCAAACTCCACTATCCTGAGCTATATGTTTTAAAGGGAGGGTACAAAGACTTCTTTTTGAAGTGCAAGGTAAAACTGTCCCAGAGCTGCTCCTGTCAATGACATTGTTTCATCCATCAATGGGGTAGTAAGAGCTCATAATCTTACACATTGTGGAGAACTCCTTTTGAGAGGCAAAGACTCAGCTGAGTTCTTAACTTCAAGACTGTTCAGATTGGGAGGTTCTGGTACCAGAGGAATTAGAAGCAATGTGTGTTCTTATGCTGTAAATGCATGAGCTTTGATGTGAGGAGGAAGGGATGTGGTACAATGTCCCTTTGGACAAACAGACCCCGGTTCCACAAATGTTACTTTGCTCCCATCTCCAGTTGCATAGAGCACTGTACCTGGGTATTGTGAAGAACAGCAATTGTCCCCATGTGTGTGATGTTAAATCCAGTGCTGAGTTATATCCTTTTCTCTTGCCAGTCATATTGTGAACCCCCAAGCTACCGTCCTATGCACCATGAAGATTTTAAGGAAGACCTGAAGAAATTTCGCACCAAGAGTCGGACATGGGCAGGAGAGAAAAGCAAAAGAGAAATGTACAGTCGCCTAAAGAAGCTCTGAGGGTGGGACTCCTTGGACAGCAGCCAGAGAACCCTCTGCTCCATAGGAGCTTGAGGAAAGCCAGCTGGAGAGATTTTTCTGGATATATCTGCAAGCCCACTCACTCCACTCACATGCCATCCATCATCACCTTGGTCTCAATTATGAGAGCCTCCTGCCGTTAACCTGTTGACAACTTTCTTGCTGCCCCCTTGGACCTTTTTAAGATACTTTGATGGGCAAAGCTTTCCTTTGGCAGAGACCAGGAATGCTGTGAGAGGGTGGGGGAACGATGGTTCGCTGCTACTTTGTTACCTCATGGAACTTACTAGGAACTGGTATCAACATTCAGATAAAATCAGTGGCGCTGAGGTGGCCTAAGGTCCCCAGCAGTCAGATTTGTACTTCGAAGGCTTCTTCCTCGAGTGACTTTGGTTGTCTCCCTCCAGTGCAGCTAATCTGTGGCAGTCATAATGAAACACACTGGGTTTGAGGGGTGGGGACCAAGGGATAGGAACAAGGGAATTGTTGCACACAATTGCTGCCCAAATACCAAAGACAATCTGAGGAGAAAGGATCTTTATTGTGTACAACTCCTAAGTATTAATTTATTCAACCTTGTCAATCACTTTATATTATTTCTTAACTTCTGGATCATTAGGTCAAAATACTGCCTTTCCAAGAGGAGTATTATTCTAGGGACTGCCTTGGACCCAGAGCCTACTTTTAATTTTTTTTTTTAAAGAAAAGAGAAAATACTAGATGTTCACAGACTGGTTTGATTAGTGATGAGATAGGGAATAAGAAGATGAAGTAACTTTCTAAACCCCAGGAAGTTGTAAGTAGGCCTGGTGGTTGCTTCAAACCAAGAGTGAGATGAAGCTCTGTGATTGAGATGGTAAGTGAGTGTCAGACTTGACTGTAGCCTTGTGCTAAACCTTGTAACTACCTGTTGGAGACTCCCAAAGCCTCAAGGCTTTTAGTGATTGTTCCTTCAGCACTGCTGTCTGTGTAGAACTAGGTTTTTACCATTATCTTAAAGCAGTGGGGCCTATTTGATAGATGCCCCTGCCATGCCTTAACTGTTTATGAACCTTGGTGGAACAGACATTACAGTCAAGAAAAGCACTTCAGTCAGCCTCAGCCAGATTGATCCCAGATCAGTGTTAGGACATTGTAGCACCTGTATATCCAGGGTAAGGGGTAGGAGAAAATAAGCTCTATAGCAAGAATACTTTAATTTGGGTGTTACTCTCATAACCTTCATGGTATCATTGAAAAGCTTTTCCTTTTGATCTGCTCCAAAACCAAGAAGTTTTCTGAACTTCAGATTGGTGCTTTTTTTTAAGGTGTTGTTTTTTTTTTTTTTTTTTTAACAGTCCCATTTCATGGACCATGGGGTATCAAATCAGTGTTAGAGGAACTGCCTGCAATTTTCTGGGTGGAGGGGACAAAGGCTCTGGGCATTAAGAAAAAAGTTGGGAGTTGGTGTGGAATTGACCATACAGAATGTGTTTCTCAGGAGGGAGTCTGGTGGATCCTGAAGGTGAAACTTTCTGGGTTTATCATGTTTAAATTTGAGGGAAAGGGGATGGTAAATTTGTCTCCTATTACCCTCTTTTCTAATCCTATGAAAATGGGATCTTAAAAGGACCCTTGTGATAGGAGTTTGGGCTAGATCTTGATGTGCCAGAAAGAAAGCTGCTCTGGTATCTGTTCTTGTGTATAGTAGATCTCCTGGTCAGCCTACACTACAGATAGCAGATCTCATACATTCTCTGGCTCTATTGGGATGCGGCCATGTTTCCTCAAACACAAATATTACCTTCTCTTTCCCTAACTTCCAAAAAAAAAAAAAGAAAAAAAAGACGAAGTAGGAGTAGTAGGTAGCATGAGAATCAATGATGTTGGTTACTGGTTGCTGCTATTTGTTTGGGGTTTGGGAATTGCATTTAAATGTAAAGCAATCTTGTTGGAAAAAATATATGATGGAAAGGGGGGAAAGACCCCCTCAACACACACTCCTTGGCTTTGTCCCCAACCTGGTTTTGTCTGGACTGATATTTCCCAAGTTGCTGGAGTGGAGAAGTTATAATAGACTTTGGGCTATATCAGCTAAGCCAGCATCAATAGACTCTTGCAGGCTGTGGAAATAAACAACCTATAACTCAAATCTTTCTGCCTCATTTTTGTTGGGATTGTTATGCAATTGACTTGTTACCTTTCTTTGGGGTTCTAGGATTAGTAGATTCCTAAAGATGAGATAAGGTTGAGACAGAAGGGATTTGTGGTACAGTTGTCAGATTATTTTTTGCATGTTAGTTCTAGAAGTAGAAATATACAGAAATAGATGAAATAGATGGGCATTGTTGCTAAAGAATATTGGATTCTGACCTACATCAAAAAGATCACTTTTTTAAAGGGTTTATACAAATTTAGTGGAATATTGAAAGATTCTCTGAATGATCCTGCTTAATTTGGGCTTTATTCCTTTGTCTTCCCAGTATCACTAGGGACAAGTAAGACTATTTCCCATTTTATAGACAAAACAATAGTGATGTAAGAAAGAACTGAGGAAATTTAATTTCTTTCTGAAGAGGGACATATTGGAGGAAATATGTTCAATACATAAGATGATATAATAGTAGGACTAGCTAATTACAATGTGGCCCATTCCCTAAATTATGGATTTGAGTAGAATTTAGTCTCACAAGCTATTGATTACTGTCCTCATTTAGAATTTGTAGAGGAGATTTTGATTTATGAGATTTCCCCAACAAAAGCAGAAAGGTCTTGTGTTCAAGATATTAACATTGAATATGACAAATTTTATTTATTCCAGAAGAAAACTTGAAGGAGTTTGGCAGAACCTCTGCCAAATGGGATATGGTCCATATGACTCAGTACCAAGAATGGCATAGGCAAGAATTAACTGTTCTAGGCATTTCTAGGAAATCAATCTTATTATTCAAGTACTGTTTTGGTTTTTTGTTTTTCATTTGAATTTTGGAGACTTGTTATGGATGGATAACTGGCCTAGAGTTAAAATGAAAGAAATAAAATGTAAAGAGATAATTATGAAACAGTAAAGTTGGAAGAGTACTGGATTTACTTGGCCTGTGAACTGATCCAACCATTCTGGAGAACAATTTGGAACTATGCTTGAAGGCTAATCAAACTGATACCCTTGGATCCAGTAATACCACTTATTAGATTTGCATCCCAAAGAGATTCTAAAAAAAAAGAAGAAAAGGACTCGTGTTCAAAAATATAGCAGCAATCAACTGATAAATTTGACTCCTCTCAGCAGTGTAATGATCCAAGACTATTCCAAGGAACTCTTCATGGAAAATGCTGACCACAAAGAGAATAATGGAATGCAAATCAAAGCATTCTATTTACTTTTTTTTTTTCTTGTGGTTGTTCTGAGTCTTATTTTAAAACATGACTAATTTGGAAATATGTTTAACATGGTTGTACGTGTATAACCTATGTCAGTTGCTTGCTATCTTGAAGAGAGGGAGAAAAATTTGGAGCTCAAAATCTTACAAAAATGAATGTTGCTAGAGGGAAAAGAACTCACATGTGTAGAAATGTTTATAGGAGCTCTATGGTGGCAAAGAATTGGAAAACGAATGAATGGCCATCAATTGGGGAATGGCTGAATAAGTTATGGTATGTGAATGTGATGGAATATTATTGTTCTATCAGAAACGATACATAGGCTGGTTTCAGAAAATTGATATTGAGTAAAGTGAGCAGAATCAGAACATTGTACACAGTAATAGCAAGATCAACTATGATAAACCTACCTCTTCTCAGCAATACAGTGATCCAAGTTAATTCCAATAGATTTTGGAATGGAAGATACCATCTGCACCTAGAGAGAACTATGGAGACTGAATATGAATTAAAGCTTACTATTTTCAACTTTTTTTTCCTTTGTTTTTTCTTTCTCGTGGTTTTTTTCCTCTTTTGGTCCAATTTTTCTTTTACAACATAACATAACAAATATGGAAATATGTTTTTAAAAATGGTACATTGTAATGTATCAGATTGCTGTCTTGGGGTGGAGGGAGTAAGGAAAGAAGGGAGAAAAAATTGGAACTCGAATCTTACAAAAATGAATATTGAAAACTATGCATTTGGAAAAATACTATTAAGAGTTGAAAAGATTGAATGTTAAACTATTTTTACAGTAATTGGAAAAAATTAAATACTAAGTCTAAAAAGTGCTGAACTTGGGAGTCAGAAGAGCTGAATTTTAATTCTGCCTTCAAAACTTAGGAGTTGTGTTATCTTTTAAAGTGCTTTCCTTCTCTGAGCTTCAGATTCTTCATCAGATTTTCAGTTTGTGAGGTAGCCAAGATAAGGTTAAATTACTGGAAGAGGATTGATGACATCAGGAGGTCAGTAGGTAGCTTGACTTGCAAGTGAATTGGGTTTAAAAGAGTCAGGCATTGCAAAGTCATCAGCTCACTATCTCTTTTAGGGTCAGCAGAGTCTAATTGCAACACAAATCAAGATCACTGGCAATGGTGCAGTGATTAAACTATGGAAGATTTAGCTCAGGTCTACAAGATTTAATATGAAAGATGAAAGAGACTTTAAGTTGACTCTGGGATATTTGTTTCAGCTCTGGGAAGAAATTTAGGAGTCAACCATAAATGGATTAGTAAGGATACTGGACCATTAATAAACCTTTTAGTGTTCTGCTTTGTTTGGGGTGCTACCTTTTAGAAAAGACTCAACAGTATGAGCAAGAAGGAATTAAACACAATAACCTAATGGCTTTTAAACTAAAGAATACAAATTACTATGGGGAGGACTAAGAAAAATAATAGTCTTTAGACCAGTGCCTTACACCACTTACTAAAATAAGCTCCTAATGGAAAAATGACCTTAATGTAAAAAGTCATATATCATTAAGAAAAAACTTAATTGAATGGAAGGAGGTAGGTACTTATCAGAACTATGAGGAAGAATTTATTAATAAAACAGAAGCAAAAAACACCAAAGACCATAGATTTTTGAGGAATTTAAAAAGACTGAGCAAAATCCTGTGTCAACTAAGAGGAAAGTTATTTCTTCAAATACTATCAAATATAAATGCCTGTTAATCAATGTACAGGGTCATTTGAATTGGTGGTAGTATGGTGCAGGGGGTAAATAGCCTAGAAGCCAAGAATAAGATTTGGGATCTAGTCTAACTCTGGGAACATAAAATTAGTCACTGTGATACTTGTGATCACTGTGATACAAGTAATGAAGCAGTTTTATCGTGATGAAATCATCCTTCTTTCTATACATAATTGTCATAATACAAACAAGACCTAGAAACATTCTCCAATAGAAAAGGTGTGTGCTTGTATGTATATTGTGGGAGATGGAGGAAATTTACTCCTTTTATTTAAAAATAAAACAGCCAAGCTACATAGATAATTGGCACAAAAAAAAAAAGAAAGAAAGAAAAAGAAAAGAAAAAAAGAAAAAATCCAAATCACTAATGAAAATTGAAACAAGCAATTAATTTTAAGGTTTCACTCCATACCCAACAAATCTGTAAAGATGATAAAAAGATAGAATTAGTTGGGACTGACTATAGGAAAACAGACACACTACTGTATTATTGATGGAGCTATTAATTGATAAAAGTTCTGGAGAAGTTAGAGATTTTGCAAAAGTCACCAAATTTCATATCTTTTGACCTAGTGATTACTCCATTAAGCATGTGCCCCCAAAGAAGTCAAAAACAAGGAGAAAGTTTTCACATATACCAAAATAATGATTGGAACATTTTTATGGTAGTTGAAAACAAGGAAGAAAAAAAGTGGGTATTCAGCAACTTGGGAATGATTGAATAATTTGTGACAAATTATGGTAAATGAATTTTAATAGAATACACTATTTCTGTGCCATGAGAAATGACAATTACAAAGAATTCAGAGAAGTCTGGGAAGACTTGTATGAAATAATGTGAAGAAAAAAGTCAAGTAAAATTGCTATTATTATAATAATATAAATGAAGACACTAAAATGTAATTGAATTGATGTAATGGCAAATTATATCTGTACCAGAGAACAGATTTCCCTCTTGGTTTAGAGGAAGGTGTCTGTGTGTGTGTGTGTGTGTGTGTGTGTGTGTGTGTGTGTGTGTGTGTGTAGAATGTTGTACTTTATTGTAAATACCAAATTTTGCCCCAGAGGAGAAGAGCTTGACGTTTATAATCACATAACATTCAGTTTTATTTTATTATCCTAAATAATGCTAAATGAGTCATTAGATAGGTGACTTGGTTAGATCAAAAATTAAGAAGATTCTGCTTTCAAATATACCTTCAAATTATTACTCCCTAAATGACCCTGGGCAAGTCACTTAATCTCTGGCTCCTTTTATTGGAGAGTTTGGAGACTATAGGCATGGAATGTTCCTTGTGCTTTCAGACATAGATGATCTTTTAAGTTATTATTTTTTCTTTTTTTACAAGGGAAGATTCATTGGAAAGTAGTATGCATGTTCCTTTTTTTTTTTAATTTAATAATAGCTTTTTATTGTCAAAATACATGCAAAACTGGAGCTGAGGCCAGAAGACCAGGATACAGCTCATGTCTCATGTATCTATAAATACTGCTTAGCACCACCTCCCTTCTCTTGGTCTCAGTTTCCTCATCTGTAAAGTGAAGGATTTTACTTTTGAACTCTTGAGGTTCAAAAGTAGGCACCTGAGGGTGCCACTCAGGATTCAAGATAAAATTCTATTTCTGCCACTTACTTCCTATGTGACTTTAAGGATTATAGACTAATAGATTATCAAATAGAGGGGACCTTAGAGACCTTAAAATCCAATTTTTTCACTTTTCAGAGAAGGAAACTGAGGCTCAGGGAGATTAAATAATATGGCTAGCATAGCTAGCAAGCATTTCAGGTGGGATTTGAATACAGATCTTTTGGAGTACAAACACAGCATTCTATCCATTATGTCACCTTAACTTCTATGAGCTCAGTTTCCTCTATAAAATGAGGTGATTTGACTTGGTAGACTTTGAGATTTGTTTCTATTTATGATCCACAGAATCCAAAGTTTTTTTTTTCCATTGTACCACACTCCATCTCACACCAATATCTCATGTATATATTTAAGGAATTGTTGACTTTTCATTGTACTTGGCTCTTTATTTCATAAAGTCTAACTTAAAAAATAAAAGTCAAAACTCTCTTTTTATACTTGCCCCCATACCCTTAAAAAAAAATAATACATGCAAAGATCGTTTTCAGCATTTACCTTTGCAAAACCTTTTGTTACAAATTTTTCTCCCTCCCTCTCCTCCTTTCTCCCTCCTCTAGACAGCAAGTAATCCAATATAGGCTAAACATGTGGTATGCATATTCTTTTTTTAAAATTAATATAAAAACAAAAAGTACAAATAAAACACCAAAAAATTATCAATAACTTTTGAAGGATATTGTCAAATTAAGTGAATCTAAGGAAGGGTAATCAGGACATGACAAAAAACTGGATGACATAGTTATCACACTGATTGAGTTGGGAGAAATAAAGAGCCAGACAGCTTACAAAATTAATAATAAGAATAAACATAAGTCCTACAAGTGGGCTCAAAAGATTAACTACACAAGTACAGAATCAGGGAAGCAGTGACTAGATTAGTTCTGTCAAACAGATAGCCCTGAACTTTAGCTAGTTGACCAAACTAGGGATATTTATGGCAGAAAGAAAAAGATTGGAGAAAAGAGATTGCTGTCTTCAAGAATTTGAAGGGTTATCAGGCCCAAGAGGAGGGGATTAGTTTTATTTTTGTCTGGCCCAGAGGGGAGGATTAGGCTTAAATTTCAGAAAAGAAGACTTGAGGTTCTTGTAAAGGAAATAATTTAGGAAATAGACATAAAAGTCACTGTCTAAATCTCAATGAGGGATACAAAAATTAATGGTAATTCCTACCCTCAAAGAGTTTACAATTGGATATGGGTGATGAGACAATTAATTATAAGGTTGGATGTGTTCAACTGGAAAAATCATGATAGCTAATATTTATGTATTAGTAAGTAATTTGTTCTAGAAAGTAAAACTAAAAAAAAAAAAAAATGAAAACTTGGATTAGCCAAAGAAGGAATAAAATGCTTAGGGAGATAGTAAGTTCTCTTTTCTTATAGGGCATCAAGCAAGAACTGTATGACAGTGTTTTGGGAATATCACTCAGGTTTGTAACCTTGAAGATTTCCCTCTTTAATCCCTTCTTAGCAATCAGTTGTCAAATCCTATTAATTACACCACTACATTCATGAGAGCAGTGGATAGAATGATGGACATGGAATTAGAAAGACTTGAATTCAAATCTCACCTCAAAACTCCTTTTGTCAACCTGGTAAGTCACTTAACTTTATTTTGTCTCAGTTCCCTCATCTGAAAAATGAGAAGTGATCTCTCAAGTTCCTTCCAGCTCTGAACCTAAGATTGTATGATTTCTTGCTTCATCCCTTCTCCAATGAGGATGTTACACTCTTGTTCAGTTCCTCAAGATTTCTGAACTATCATCATACCTCCTTCTTTGGCTTTCCTGCTTCTAGTCTTTTCTCTCTGTAATCGTTCCCTAATAGCTGCCAAAATAACTTTTCTAAGCCACATATAATCCCCCTGCTGAACAATCTTTAATAGCTTAATAAGGCTTTTAAAAAATGAATATGGACTTGATCCCAAATCTTGAATTATTAGGACTAGGGCTTCTTTTCTGAAACTTGAGTGCAAACCACCAGATTTAGGGCTAGAAAAGACCTTAGTGATCTAATAGAATCTCCTAAATTTACATATGATGACCCTAAGCCTCCAAGAACTTAAAAGGCTTACAGGCAATGAGTGACAGGGCCAGGATTTGCCCAGTCTTGTGATTCTAAGTTCAATTTTCTTCCTTCTAAACCATGACCAATATAAAAACCTTTTCATAATACAATAACAAGTTATATTACCCAGCCTTCACACCCAAAAAATGTTATGAGCAAGAATAATTCAACCACAAACAGTAGGTGCTTTGTATGAACAAGACCCTATGCTAGGTTCTGAGGATACATAAGATTTTTGTTGTTGTTGTTCATTTATTTGTTCATTCATTTGTTCCATTCTCAAGGAACTTACATTATGCTTTTTAAAAATTTTTGTTTTATTTATTTAAAACAAATGAAAAATAATAAGAAACAAAATAGAAAAAGAAAGAGAAAAAAATGCTATGTGCCTCACAGAACATCAGAAAAGATTCAAAATATGTAACAATAAATTTCCATTTCAAGAAAGCATATATAATAATAGATGACATTATATTCAGGACTATGTATTTTTTCTTTGCTTCTTTGTAGGCCATTCTTTTGTTCTCTGATGTGTACTTTTTTACTTTATTCTTTTTTTCCCTTTCCTTCTCCCCAAACAGGCTACAGTTAAGCATGGATAACTTTATGTACACATATATACATACAAGGAGTAGTCAGATATATGTATATATTATATGCTCATACCTGTCTGACTACTCCTTTTCAGTCTTCTGCTGATTCTTCCTAAAGGTCACACCCACTAATCATGGATGTCTATTAGTAAAGGTTCTGTCCTGAGCCCTCTTGTATACTCACTTTATACTATATTGCTTGGTGATCTCAATTTTCATAGGTCTAATCATGATCTCTTTGTATAAAATTCTTAGACCTATTTATCCAGCCCTAACTTCTTTCCCCACCTCTAATTTCATATCTTTAAATTCTTATTTTACATAGGATATAACAAAAGTCAAATTCTACATGTCCAAAACTGAATTCTTTATCTTCCTTCTGGGGATCATCTGCTAAATGAGGGGGCTGGACTAGTTCCTTTGAGGGTCCTTTCTAACTCTCAATCTATGATCCTCAAATGAGTCATTTCTCCATTAATTGAATTCAGGGCTTGGGATAAGGAGTTGTTGGAGAAAAAGGATACAGCATTTGTACCAAGTCCATTTTGAGGTCTCTTGTTTTGGGGGTTACTGTGTCTTCCAGGCCTCTGGATCTTCTGCTAAATAAGGGGACTGGATTAGGTTCCTTTGAGGGTCCTTTCTAACTCTCAGCCTCAAATGAGCCTCTGATCTAATCTGACTTTGTTATTTTATGGATCAAAGGGTATGCACAGTTTTATTGCCTTTTGGTCATAGTCCAATCTACCTTCTGCTGACTATAGCTCTTAAGACTGTAGGTGAGTGGGTCTGGCTCAGGGACAGAGGCCACAAGGATGAATTTTTCCCAGAGAGAGAGCTATTCTTTGTATGACCCAGCTGGAGATCAGTGTCTCAAATGACCTTGGGCCGAGTCTCCACAATTAGAAACATCCATGTAACCCTGAATTCCAGGTTTCCCTGAAATGCAGCAATGTTGCTTTAATCCTAACTCTTCTACTGACTTGCTGGTATTGTTCTGGATCATCTCCAAGGCACTTTCCAGCTTAATGTTTCAAGTTCAGTGGCTCCATCAGCACCTTGTACTTGACTCCTCCAGGCCTGGCACAGGTGACAAGCAGCTGAGGGACAGTGGGAAGAGTCAGTCTAAGAGCTAAGTCCTAGGATCCTACGCGTAAAAGCCAAGTAATAAAATTCATATCTGTTCTCCCAAAACTAGCCTCGATAAGTGTGAATTCTCATTATCAGTTATTTAAACTTCAGAAGATAAATGTTTTCTTTGTGACAGCAATTGATAATTGTATCACCCATTTTCAGCATCAGGACACCTGCCTCAGACACTTAGTTGTGGGAAGCTGGGTAAGTTACTTCATCCCTCTCTGAGTCTGTTTTCTCATCTGTAAAACAGAAGTAATAATACTTGTGCTACTTATCTCACAAGGTTTTTGTGGGGAAAGCATCTTGTAAATCTTGAAGAGCCACAGAGATCATAATTATTGTTGCTCTGATGGGCTCAGGGCTTCCTTTTTCCATCTACAAAAGAGGACTGTGGCTTTATCCCGGGTGATGCTCTTCCAGATTTGAGCAGTGTTACTCCATTCTGCTGCAGGACCATTTAATGGCAACTTTCTAGGAATATTTTTTTATTATTATTATTTTTATTTACAAAACAGGCATGGATAATTTTTCAACATTGACCATTGCAAAACCTTCTGTTCCAATTTTTCCCCTCCTTCCCCCACCCCTTCCCCTAGATGGCAGGTAGTCCAATACATGTTAAATATGGAGGCTTCTGGAGTCCAAAAATGTGTGTCAGCTCACAGTTCTGTCATTTTCTTTTTTCTTTTTTCTTTTTTTTTTCTTCTTCTGAGACTTGCCCAGGGTCACACAGGCAGGAAGTGTTAAGTGTCTAAAATCAGACTTGAACTCAGGTCCTCCTGAATTCAAGGCTGGTACTCTATCTACTGCGCCACCTAGCTGTCATTTTCTAATTTCATGACTCATTTCTCTCTCAGCTGCAGCTCCCTTCTCAGCTTAATAGCATAGTGGATATACTGCTGGTTCTGGAGTCAGGAAGATTCATATTTCTGAGGTTAAATCTGGACTCAGACACTTCCTGGCTGTGACACTGGGCAAGTCACTTAACCCTCAATTTCTTGATCTGTAAAATGAGCTGGAGAAAGGAATGGTAAATCATTCCAGCTTCTTTGCCAAGAAAACCTCACGTGAGATCACAAAGAGTCAGGTCTGACTGAACTGATAGCAAGGTCCTTTCTGGTTTTAATCCTATTGACCTACGAGTAAATGCCAAGTGATGAACTTTATGGATATTCTGCAAAAACAGCATAGCTCATTATCAGCATATTGGACATTAGGGAATTATCATCATCATCATCATCATCACCATACCGACAGTAATTGCTCGTTGTATTATTTCCAGGACAGATCTCCTCTCTGAATATACTGATCCAAACATGCTGCTTTTCCTATCTTTCTTCTCTTTAGTGCCATTTCCAATTCTTTTTAAAGTACTTCTAGAATCAGAATGTTAGGGCCCAAGTGTGATGGTTCTACTAACACAGATGGAGAAAACAGCTTTTGCAAAATACTATTTTTTCCCAATCTTTTTCTTTTCTTTTTATTCTTTTTTCTTTTCTTTTCTTTTTATTTTTTTTTTGGAGGGGGTTGTTGTCTTTATTTCATTTTTATTTTCAAATGGCCTTGAAACGATTTTGCTTAGCTGGACATCTTGTTAGACTTTTTAAAAAACAGTTTTGTTCTTTCTCTGCTTTATGAGAAAATATACTGCTCATAATTTTTCATCATCCATTTACAAATGACTTTATATTCTAGCCTGGTCTTACTTTTGGCAATCATCTCTCTTCACTTAGCAAAAGAGTTAGATGTTTGCTGACTAAGGCCCCTCTTGTGTAATTTTAGTCTCTTTGTTGTGGCAATTAATTTACTTTGGTTAAATGTCTGGATGAAATTATTAGTCAGTGATGATATTTCTTCTGTTATCCATTTTCCATTTTTGTGTTCAAATACTCATTTAAATAATTTAGAATTAAATTTTATTTTATGCTATACATTTCATTAAGTTATAGTTTATGCTATAACTTCTCACTAATTTTTTTTAATACTAATTCTGATCTTAGCTCTGATGAGTCAATAGTGTGACTGCACATAGACTGCTGACTCAGGTATAATTCCCACATCAATAACAAGACTCTATTAAGAAATATTTTATTCTGGGAAAACATTTTTACAGTCAAAAGTTCCAATAAAGGTCTCATTTCCAAAATATATAGAGAATTGACTCTAATTTATAAGAAATCAAGCCATTCTCCAATTGATAAATGGTCAAAGGATACGAACAGACAATTCTCAGATGAAGAAATTGAAACTATTTCTAGCCATATGAAAAGATGCTCCAAGCCATTATTAATCAGAGAAATGCAAATTAAGACAACTTTGAGATACCACTACACACCTGTCAGATTGGTTAGAATGACAGGGAAAGATAATGCAGAATGTTGGAGGGGATGTGGGAAAACTGGGACACTGATATATTGTTGGTGGAATTGTGAATAGATCCAGCCATTCTGGAGAGCAATTTGAAACTATGCTCAAAAAGTTATCAAAGTGTGCATACCCTTTGACCCAGCAGTGCTACTACTGGGCTTATATCCCAAAGAGATTTTAAAGAAGGGAAAGGGACCTGTATGTGCCAAAATGTTTGTGGCAGCCCTCTTTATTTTGGCCAGAAACTGGAGACTGAGTGGATGCCCATCAGCTGGAGAATGGCTGAATAAATTGTGGCATATGAATATTATGGAATATTATTGTTCTGTAAGAAATGACCGGCAGGACGATTTCAGAAAGCCCTGGAGAGTCTTACATCAACTGATACTGAGTGAAATGAGCAGAACCAGGAGATCGCTGTGTACTTCAACAACAATATTATATGATGATCACTTCTGATAGATGTGGCTCTCTTCAACAATGGGATGAATCAAATCAGTTCCAATAGAGCAGAAATGAACTGAACCAGTGAAAGAACTCTGGGAGATGACTATGAACCACTACATAGAATTCCCAATCCCTCTATTTTTGTCCGCCTGCATTTTTTATTTCCGTCACAGGCTAATTGTACACTATTTCAAAGTCCGATTCTTTTTGTACAGCAAAACAACTGTTTGGACATGTATACATATATTGTGTTTACTTTATACTTTAACATATTTAACATGTATTGGTCAACCTGCCATCTGAGAGAGGGGGTGGGGGGGAAGGAAGAGAAAAGTTGAAACAAAAGGTTTTGCAATTGTCAATGCTGGAAAATTACCTATGCATAAAATTAATTAAATTAATTAATTACTTTTTAAAAGATATATTTTATTCTTTGTTATGTTATTTAGTGATCACCATGTCCTTTTTTTATCTTTTTTCAAAGAAGTTTGACCTGCCGGTCCACACAGGAAAGACAAATTGGATGAATAGTATCTGTTGTCAACATGCATTTGTATGGACACCTTATGGAGCTTGTCCAACAATGTACATATTATATATTACACATATGTAAATATATTATATATCTGAGACAGAATAATACAAATGGACACTAGTGGGCCCAGGGTTGAACATATTTAAGAATGTGAGCTGGATTGGTTCTACGAAATTACAAAGTTCTCTTACTGACCCCGAGGAATGGTCCATCTTTTTCAATACTAACATTTCACTGGTGTTGCTGTATGATGATAAGATATAGAATTCAGCTTCCTATAAAGAACAAGCATCACACACAGAGTAATGAAGAGCAGGCCACAACTTGTAGCCAATAAGGAATTTCACAAGAAAGACAGGAAAAAAGATTTTGTGTGGACATTTAATAGTAGAAAGGTGAGTATGACCGGGTCATATTGGCAAGAATGAGAGATGGAAAGCCAGAGTGTCCAACTGATAACCTCATGGTGTTGAGACCAAATAAGGAAGACTTCTGGCTTTTTGGGTGGGTCCCCTCTGGTGAGAGAACTCACGAACAAGGCATTCAGGATAGATAGGAAGGGAGGGAGCGAGAGGGAATTTCGGGCATCCAGGTGGCACAGTACATGAGTGTTGGACCCAGA
This sequence comes from Sminthopsis crassicaudata, assembly GCF_048593235.1. Classification (NCBI taxonomy): domain Eukaryota; kingdom Metazoa; phylum Chordata; class Mammalia; order Dasyuromorphia; family Dasyuridae; genus Sminthopsis; species Sminthopsis crassicaudata. The sequence goes on from NC_133617.1 coordinate 662,631,184, forward strand.
GTTCAGGAGTATCTGAGGTCAAACCCACCCTCAGATTCTTACTAGCTGTGTGACCCTAGACAAGTCATTTAACCTCTGCCTCAGGTTCCCCGTCTGTAAAATGGGGATAATAATAGTAACTAGCTCCCAGGGGGTTTTGTGAGAATGAAATGAGATAATATTTATAAAGCACTTAACACAGTGTCTGGCTCGTAAATGCTTGTTTCTCCAGATTGATGAGAATACAGATCCATTTGAATATTTGAATGCATTAATTCATGAAACAACTACTAAATGATGGAAAGAATTAGGGAATAGAAAGACCCAAACTAATGGAATTCTTTAAGCAATTCTTTTTTATTTTTATTTTTGGCAAGGCTAGTAAGTGTTAAGTGTCTGAATTCGAATTTGAACTCAGGTCCTCCTGGTTCATGCTGCAATTCTTTTTTATATGCAATTTCCTTATGCCATGGAGATCCAGCATGGAAATAACCTTCTAAGTTCTAACATCCTAAGGTAATTTTGCAGTCTTGCCTCAAGTTAGACACCTGGTACATTCCCAGCTGCTGATCTTGGCTCCAAGCTGCCCAAGGGAATGAGGTATGGGAGGGATAAAGGAAGGCTCAGAAGGGATGCAGAGGCAGGTCCCCACAGGTTTATTTGAGAAGGCAGCCAGCAATTGTCAGCAATCTTTTGGGTTCCACATGAAAGCCACCAGGTGGCAATGTTTTTCCAGGACAGCCTTAGGTGTATAGACAAAGGCTGATTGCTATTGTCTCTCTGTGTTCTTTGTCTAAAGTTCGATTTTTTTTTTTTTTTTTTTTTTTTGGTCTCTCCCCTTGACTATCTCTGTTTTCCTTTTTTAGTCCCTTGCAACAACCTGAAAGGATCATGGTTTGAGGCATCGTCAACAAACCCAGAACTGGAGTCACCTTAGTTAGGCAATTTTCTTTACCTAATCTTTCATCATGCAGAACCTTTTGTCCTTAAGTGATTGAATCTCTGGATAGACCCCACCCACTCACTCAGTCAGCTTTTCCTAGTCCCAAAGACAAACAAATAAACTAAACAGATCCAGTGATTTCATCTGATGGCAGCAAACCCAACATTCTTTTTTTTTTTTTTTTTTTTTAATGCATGACAGCATTTATTTTTAGTCATTTATAAAACGTTTTATGGGTAAAATAGCTAATGAATCTGAAATACTGATTTAGAACCCCCCAAAAAACATATTTCTAAAGTTTAAAAAAATCTTTTTTTTTTAATAATTCATTTCCAATAATTCTAATGAGAACTAGGGACCACTGCAAGGTCAGCCATGAGCACAGATCTGGAAGAAAATAAAATTTACTATTGCTTATGCTAGTCTAAAAAGAAAAATAAAAAAACCTTTAAAACTATATATATCTGGAAGAAAATAAAATTTACTATTGCTTATGCTAGTCTAAAAAGAAAAATAAAAAAACCTTTAAAACTATATATATATATAAAATGACTGGCACTCACTTGACGCATAGAAATGCTTAGAAAATGTAGAGAGAAACTGTCAAAATGTTCAGGATAGTAAGAGAAATCCAGCATCCTCTGTGCATTCCTTTCCAACAAAAGAAGAATGGACATTCCCTCATTATTTTCTCCAAGTTCATTCAAGAATACACTCTCGAGATTCACTTTCCTTTGCTTTTTGCTTCCATTACTGTAGTCATTGTGCAGAGTATTTTTCCAGTTCTTTTTGTTTGTTTGTTTTTTACTTTGCAGTTGTTTTTCAATTGGATCTGATTCCGTGGACCATAATACACCAATGAGAATTCATAGGGCTTTCTTGGCAAAGACACTGAAATTGTTTGTTATTTCTTCTCCATTGGATTGAGGCAAAGGGAAATTAAATGACTTTCCAGGGTTACACAGTAGGAGGTATCTTAGGCTGGATTTGAACTTGGCTCTTCCTGACTTCAGATCCAGTGCTCTATTCACCCCACCATCCAACTGCCTCTTTTTATTTTACTCCACATCAATTCATGCAAGTCCATTGTATTTATACAAGTTCATTTGTTCAGCTATTCTCCAATTAACAAAAACACCCATCCCAGTTTGTTTCTAGTTCTTTGATACCCCAAAAATGCTGTGCTGAATATTTTGATTTGCATAGTGTTTTTCCTTCTGCCTTCTTTTTGGAGGATATGTCCAATGGGTTAAAAGTTGAGAACCTTTTAGTGACTTTTCTCACATAATCACAAATTGTTTATTCTACTAACAATGCATTTTGGTCTTGTTTTCCTGTAGTACTTTCTGTATTGACTATTATTACCTCATTATATTATATTATTATTATTATTATATGCATACATATTAACTTAAATTATTATGACCTCTGGAAAATAATTTTACTTCCCTGGGCCTCAGTTTCCTCATTTATAAAATAAGACAATTGGACTGGATGGACTCTGAGATCTTGTGGCTTTTAAATCTATTACCCTATTGTTATCTTTGCCAATGACAACAATGAGACTTCCTTCAAGCTCCCACACCCACATATTTTAAACCAGCCAAGGTTATAAACTGGGAGATAAATAAAGGCCAGAGGAGACGGTGTTGAAACCTGCATTCACCCCTAGACATACACTAATCCAATCGTAGCAGCTCTATAGTGAGAATGGCAGACAGGAAATCAAAGAAGGACTTCATGGTCCACTTATAGCCCAAATTCCTCCAGTCCTAGCACTTTTTGTCTTTCTACTACAATGGAGCTCCTTAAGTCTTTGCCAAGTAGAAAATGCCACACTCTATAATATTCAAATGATTATACATTCTGACCAGGTCGAATTTATGTCAGGAATGCATATATGGTTCAACAAAGGAAGAATGAATCTTTTATTTAATGTGATAAACAGGATCTATCTAAAACCAAGATTTAATATTATTTGTGAGGGGTATAGCTTAGAAACTTTTTTTAGTAAGATCAAGAATAAAGTAAAGAAGGTCATTGCCTCTGGTATTATTTGACATAGTTTTTGAAATGTTTGCAGACAAGATTAAAAGGGAAGCAATAACCTGGGAAAACATTTTTACATTCAAAGATTCTGATAAAGGCCTCATTTCTCAAATATATAGAGAATTGACTCAAATTTATAAGAATTCGAGCCATTCTCCAATTGATTAATGGTCAAAAGATATGAATGCAATTTTCAGATGAAGAAATTGAAACTATTTCTAGTCATATGAAAAGATGCTCCAAATCATTATTAATCAGAGAAATGCAAATTAAGACAACTCTGAGATACCACTACCCACCTGTCATTGGCTAGGATTACAGGAAAAGATAATGACGAATGTTGGAAGGGATGTGGGAAAACTGGGACACTCATACATTTTTGGTGGAATTGTAAATGGATCCAACCATTCTGGAGAGCAGTTTGGAATTATGTTCAAAAAGTTATCAAACTGTGCATACCCTTTGACCCAGCAAGATCTTAAAGAAGGGAAAGGGACCTGTATGTGCCAAAATGTTTGTGGCAGCTCTTTTTGTAGTGGTTAGAAACTGGAAAATGAATGGATGTCCATCAATTGGAGAATGGCTGAATAAATTGTGGTATGTGAATGTTATGGAATATTATTGTTCTATAAGAAACAATCAGGAGGATGATTTCAGAGAAACTTGGAGAGACTTACATGAACTGATGCTGAGTGAATTGAGCAGAACCAGGAGATCATTATACTTGGCAAACAACAAGTTTATATGATGATCAATTCTGATGGACAGGGTTCTCTTCAACAATGAGATGATTCAAACAAGTTCTAATTGTTCAGTGATGAAGAGAGCCATCTACACCCAGAGAGAGAACTATGGAAAATGAGTATGATTCACAACATAGCATTTCATCCTTTTCATTGTTGCTTGCTTGCATTTTATTCTGCCTTTTTTTTTTTAAAAACTGGTTTGATTTGATTTTTCATGTGCAGCACAATAATTGTATAAATATGTATGCAGACATTGGATTTAACTATATTTCTATCATGTTTAACATATATATTGGACACTTGCCATCTAGGGGAGAGTGTAGAGAAAGGGAAGGAAAACTGGAACACAAAGTTTTAGAAAGACTAGTGTTAAAGAATTGTCCATGCATATATCTTGAAAAATAAAAAATGTTAATTATGGTAATAGACAAGAAAAAATAAATTTATGAAAGCATAGGCAAATTATCTCTTTTGACAGATGTCATGATTGTTTACTTAGCAAGTCCTAAAAATTCAATGAATTAATCATAATAGTTGATAATTAGTAAAATACCTTTTAAAATAAATGATAAAATTTATTATCCTTTCTGTATATTATTAACAAAATGCAGCAGGAGATGCTAAAAAGAGAAATTTCAGTAAACATAATGACAAAACTCATAAAACTCTGGAGAGTTAGTCAAAGGATCATAGATTTAGAGGTGGATAGAACCTTAGAATTCCTTAGAATTCCTTTTCTTTTACAAATGAAGGAACTGAGGCCTTAAAAAGATTAAATGACTTAATCCAGTTCATAGATCTGGTGGTGACTGAATTAGAATTTGAATCCAGTTCATCTAATCTCATTCTCTTTCCACAGGATCGTACTAACATATATAACCTACCCAGACACACATAATACTTATGTGAATATAACTACAAACACATATGCATATATGTGTGTGTATATACATTGACACAATTTCTTATATATTTAATTGGAAAAATATTCACCATTAATGTTTGGCCTATGACAATAGGATGAAAAATTATTGTACTAAAATATTATTGTACTAAATAACTTTAATGCCATAGCAATCAAAATACCAATGGAGGATTACTTTATAGAATTAGACAAAATAATAAAAATCCATCTGGAGAAACAAAAGGTAAAAATCCCAAGGGAAATAATAATAATAATAAAGTACTAGAGGGAGTTTAGCCTTAGGAAATGTCACACTATAGCGTAAAACAGAAATTATCAAAACTTTTTGTTACTGGTTAACCAGCCTATCAACCAGCATTTGTTGATTTTTTACTATGTGTCAGACCTAGGATACAAAAAAAAAGAAAAACAATAATTGCTTTCAAGGAGTTTATATTATAACAGAGGTAGCCAATAAATATGTTGATAGGTATTTATAATGTACATTTAAAGAAATAGGGGCAAGTAGGTGACACAGTGGATAGAGTACTTATTTGGGGTTGGGAAGGCTCAAATCCAGCCTCAATCACTTAGTTGTGTGACTCTGGACAAATCACTTAGCCCTGATTGCTTTAATTCCTCAACTATAAAGTGAACTGGAAGAGGAAATGGCAAACCACTCCAGTATCTCTGCCAAGAAAATTCCAAATGGGGTCATGAAGAGTCAGACAGGACTGAAACGCCTGAACCACAAAGCAATAGAAGTTTCTCTTAAGTCTTCATTTCCCACCCAGCTGTATTCCACTACACTTTTCCATTATACCCCAGGACTCTGTTCATTTTAAGATTATTTCAACCCTGGAACTCACACCTTATTGGTAACTCTTAATCTCTGATTGGAGAGGACAAAGATGAAGAGCTTCTCCCAGGACTCCATGTAGGAAGAACAGCCATCTATTTATTTCCCACTGGGCAGCACTCCTTTAAGGACTTCAGCATCCTCCTTCCTTCTTTTTAATCTTCCTTTTGTGTGTCATCTCTTTTTAGACTGATGGCAAGGACTGTCTTTTTTTTGTTTGTTTTGTTTTGTTTTTTAAATTTCACACAAAGCTGGTGCTTAACAAATTTTTATTTTTTCACTGACTTAGGGAAAGGCACTAGGAGATGAAAAGATGAAAAAGGATCTTTTGTGGAAGCTGTCATTTGACCTGAATCTTAAAGGAAAGCTGTGCTTACAGTTGACATCAGGGAGGTGACCGTGTGACCTGCAAATGAATTGGACTTAAATGAGGGCGAACTGTGCAAGGTCACCCGCTCGCTTTCCCCTCCACAGTTTTGGGTGTCCAGTGACCAGATAAAGATCAGGACAATTGCAGATAGTCATTTGCCATTTTAAGACTGGAAAGATAGGAAGGAGTCAGGTTGTAAAGAGCTTCAAATGTCAGAGGGCAGAAGCATCAGGGAGTCACAGGAGTTTGTTCATTAGTGAGGTGACACAGTCACATCTGTGCTTTAGGAAAATCACTTAGGCAGTTACATGGAGGATGTACAGGAAAGGGAAGACACTCTAGGTACAGGAAATGGAAGTAATTTAAATGAGAGGCTGAAGATTTAGAGCTTGAAAGGACATTGGAGGACAGTGATGGAGGATGAGAAGGACATCCACTGTCGTACAGACTACATCCCAGTTCCTTTGCCTCCAAGATCAGTGGTGCTTACATTACACCAAGCTCCCTCAAATCCTTATCTTCTCCTCAGCCAAGGACTCAACATCCAGGCTAGACTTAGGGATTGTAATCAAGGGACCAAGTACAAAAGGAGTAGTGGAAATGAATGATGATGGTTCCTAAAAAGCAAGTGGTGACAACAGGATGATTTCAGAGAGGCCTGGGGAGACTTACATGAACTGATGCTAAGTAAAGAGAAAAGAACCAGGAGATCATTGTACATAGCAACAACAAGATTATATGATGATCAATTCTGATGGATGTGGCTCTCTTCAATAATGCGATGATTCAGATCAGTTCCAGTGATCTTATGATAAAGAGAGCCATCTACACCCAGAGAGGGGACTGTGGGAACTGAGTGTGAACCACAACATAGCATTCTCACTCTTTTTGTTGTTATTTACTTGAATTTTTGTTTTCTTTCTCATTTTTTTTTCTTTTTATATTTGATTTTTCTTTTGCAGCAAGATAACTGTATAAATATGTATACATATATTGAATTTAACATATATTTTAACATATTTAGCCTGTATTGGACTATCTACCATATAGGGGAGGAGTTGGAGGGAAGGAGCAGATAATTTGGAACAGAAGATTTTTGCAAATGTCAATGATGAAAAAATTACCCATGCATATGTTTTGTAAATAAAAAGCTATTAATAATAATAAAAAAAGAAGCAAATGGTGAGTTTGGACTAATTTGGCAGGTAAAAGAAAAGAGAACAATAAGGTTAAATAAGGAATTTTTATAGTTTACATTCTTACATAGCTTTAAAATTTCCAATCATTTGATGTCTTATAGCAACAATGTGAGGGAGCTAGTCCAAACATTGTTATACCCATTTTATTAGTGTGAAAACTAAGTCTTAGAAGAGTTTAAATCCTGGCCAAATAACTATTAAGCATCAGACCCAGTATGAATTTGGATGTCCCTCCTCTACACTCTATATCTTTCCACTATACTTTTCTCTCTCTTGCACCAATGTTATGTCTCAACAAACTGAAACATATTTTGAAAGACAAGGAAAAGTAATCAGAAATTGTCCAGAAATACAAAAGGAGGGTGGAATGAGAATCAAGGATTATTTGGAATTGAAAAGGAATGGGATTCAGAACAGAGGTAGAGGGGTTAGTTCTGGGATTGCACTGTCAGTGAGGAGTGATTCAGGAGCTGTGAAGGATGAATACAGCATCAAGTTCAAACACCTCTGCCTAGTTTTCAAAGTTCTCCCACAGACAAACCCCACCCTGCTTACCTAATCTTTTTTTTTTCACTACATTCATTCTATTCCCAAAGAGGTTGTTTGTCTCATCATCCTGTAAGTCCGCCACCCTTACTCACTAGTTGTTTTTATACTTGGATATTTCAAGGGAATACTCCCCAGGTACCAGATCCATTGCAAGTATCAAACTTTCTGTGAATTTGTAGATGGTAGTTTAAAGTCTATGTGATACATGTGCAAAAATGCTTTTAGCAGCCCTTTTTTAGTGGCAAGGAACTGGAAACTGAGTAGAAGCCCATCAGTTGTGGAATGGCTGAATAAGGTAGAGTATATGAATGTTATGGAATATTATTGTTCTGTAAGAAATGACCAGCAGGATAATTTCAGAAAAGCCTGGAGAGACTTACATGACCTGATGCTAAGTGAGATGAGCAGAACCAGATCTTTGTATATGGCAACAACAAGATTATATGATGATCAATTCTAATGGGTGTGGCTCTTTTCAACAATGAGGTAATTCAAAACAATTCCAATAGACTTGTGATGGAAAATGTCATCTGCATCCAGAAAGAGAACTATGATGGATCAAAATACAGTATTTTCACCTTTAAAATAAAAAAGAAAGAAAGTTTAGGTGATATATAACCTATAACAGATTGCATGTTGTCTTTGGGAGAAGGGAGGTAGGTGAGGGAGAGAGAAAAAATTTGGAACAAAATCTTACAGAAATGAATGATGAATACTATCTTTCCATGCATTTGGAAAAATAAAATATTATTGAGGAAAAAAAGGCTATGTGATCAAAAATTGGTGACTTTTTGGTCAACCTAAGCAGGGTTGATTTTCAAAGCACAGAACATTGTGGGGACTGGATATGAACTCTTTCTTGCCTGGCAAGAGGATCTACCTACCAGTTTGAAGTTTGTGGTTCACTTGCATAGCATTTTGGAAATCAGGGTCATCCTCATGCTTTCATGAAGCATTGAATTTAACAAATTTTGTTAAGCTCCTATCTCTTCCTCTGCTATCCTCTAAGTTCCCTTCCAGGTCTAAATCTATAATCCTATCTGAAAGTATTATGCAAAGCCCCATAGTGGAAGAGATGGAGGTAGAGGAAGTTATAAAAAATGAATTAGATATCCTTCTGCCCTTTGGAACGAGAGTTCTTGACTTGAAGTTCAAAGAATCTATGGATAGAATTCAGTGATTTGTGATGTCGAGGGAAATTACATCTTTATTTTCATCAACTTCTCATTGAAATTAAGCATTTTCAGCAAATATGAATTTAAAAAAACCACATTATTCTGAGTAGTTTATAGGCTTCATCAGACTGTGAAATGGGTCCATGTGGTAAAAAAGTTAAGAATCTTTGCTTTAGAATCATTGGAAATGAGGAGGAAAAGATGGGAAGGGGCTTCTCAGTCCCGGATCTGAAAACTATACTAAAAATCAATAGATACACAACATACAAAAGCAAATAAGCACATAGTATTTGATAGCTTCCATTTAATGAGAGAAAGACAGTCTTTGTCAAAGGCTTTGTCAAAGTAAAAGTAAACAGCAGTCTAGCAGAAATTCAGTCTTAGACAATGCCCTCAAGTCATACACCTAATAATCTCTAACTAGATAAAAGATCTTGATATAAAGGTTATATTATATTATTGTTCTATAAGAAATGATCAGCAGGATAGTTTCAGAAAGGCCTGGAGAGACTTACATGAACTGATGCTGAGTGAAGTGAGTAGAACCAAGAGATCATTATACAGGGCAACAACAAGATTATGTGATGATCAACTGTGATGGGCTTGGCTTTTTTCAACAATGAGATAATTCAGGCCAATTCCAATAAACTTGGCTTTGGTTGTTGTTTGTTTGTTTGTTTTGGGGTTTTTATTGAAGTTTTTTATTTTCAAAACATATAGAAGGATGAGTTTTCAACAATGACCCTTGAAAAACCTTGTGTTCCAATTTTCCCCTCTTCCTCCACCCCCTTCCCTAGATGGAAAGTAACATAGTAAAAATATATGTTAAATCCAATATAAGCAAACATTTATATAATGCTGCACAAGAAAAATCAGATCAAAAAGGAAAACATGAGAAAGAAAATAAAATTAAAGCAAATCACAACAATAAGAGTGAAAATGCTTTATTGTGGTCCACATTCGGTTCTCATAGTTCTCTTTCTGGGTGTAAATGGCTCTCTTTATCACAAGATAATTGGAACCGATCTCAGTCAACTCATTGTTGAAGAGAGCCATGTCCATCAGAATTGATCATATAGTAATGTTGAAGTGTATAGTGATCTCCTGGTTCTACTCACTTCACTCAGCATCAGTTCATGTAAGTTCTCCAAGCCTCTCAGAAATTATCCTCCTGATCATTTCTTGGAGAAAAATAATATACCATAACTTATTCAGCCATTCTCAACTGATGGGCATCCACTCAGATTCCAGTTTCTTGTCACTACAGAAAGGGCTGCCACAAACATTTTTGCACGTGTGAGTCCTTTTCCCTCCTTTAAGATTTTTTTGGTATACAAGCCCAGTAGAAATACTGATGGATCAAGAGTAAGCACATAGTTTGATAGTCCTTTGGGCGTAATTCCAAATTGTTCTCCAGACAATTCCAAATAGACTTGTAATGGAGAGAGCTATCTGCATTTAGAGAGAGGACTATGGGGACTGATGTGGATCACAACATAGTATTCTTTTGCTTGCCTTTTTTTTTTTTCTTTCTCATTTTTTCCCTTTTGTTCTGATTTTTCTTGTGCAGCATGATAAATGTGGAAATATGTTTAAAAGAAAAAGATTTTGTACCTTTTATGATAAACTATTTGTTCTCCCAGTTCTTTTACTAAGAGTTCTCGTTTTAGTTATAATTTTTTTTTTTAAATTCTTGTTTTCTCTTCTAGGAATTCTAATAGATCTTGTTGCCAAATATTCATAGTTGCTCTGGAGTTTCTTTCTTCCTTTAGACTTGTAATTGAATCTATAAATTGTCTTTACCATTCTTCTGTGTTAATTTTTTTCTTCCTGGATTGGGATCTTTATGAGAGGTCCAGGTTTTACTATTCATGTACTCTTGAATGAGATGGTAGCCCTGCCCCTCACATCATCTGTATTGTCTGGTTTCCAGCTACTCTTTGGTCCTCCCTTCCTCTAGGGTTTGTACAAAGTGCTGATACATCCCAGGCTCACCTGCATCTTTTAAGTACAGACCTCTGAGTTCTTTAAAGCCATCTTGTCAGTTTGCCACACACTTCCATAGTCCCCTAAAGCATGGAGACTGATCACAGTCCTCTCAATGGGAGTTTTGTTGTCTCCAGAGGGGCTTACCCAGCTGAGGCTTCTATACCAGAATCCAGCTTGACCACCCTTAAACTTCCTAATTAGAGGCTCCAAAGCTATGAGGGCTGGAAGACCTCCAAGCTTTGTGCTTGCCTACTGAGATCCTGGGACTGGTTCCCTTACTTCACACCTGTAGGCTCCTGGCTTGGCTCTTTGCCAACCTATGCCAAATGAAGGCACTTATTATAGCTTTTTTTCTTTATTTATTAATCATTTTTCAGTCTTGTACCCTTTTTTAAAATTTATTTTTTTTAGTGAGGCATTTGGGCAAGCCAAAGATGACACAGCTAGTAAGTATTAAGTATCTGAGACCCTCTTTGAACTGAAGTCTTCCTGACTCCAAGGCTGGTACTCTATCCACTGCCCTATTTTTATTTTAATCTTTTCTGTAGTATATATTTGAGAACTAGGTTGTTCTCTATTCACTCTGCCATCTTGACTGAAAAGTCTTCAGGAATTAAATCATATGATCCTATATCCTATGATTTCTTTTCATATTGTCTACATTAAAATGGGCTGAGATGAAAGGTTCTGAGCGTATCAGGGGAACTCTGAGTATGTGTGTGGGATCAAATTTTGGAGGATCTTGTATGGCAAGCTAAATAATTTGGGCTGTATTCTGTGGGCAAAAGTACTAAGCATTCTTGAGGAGGAAGAGGAGTATTAATGGGGATAGTAGTAATCGTTCAAATCTGGTCTTAGACCCTTACTAGCTATGTGGTTCAGGTAAGACATTTAATCCTGTTTGCTTCAGTTCCTCATCTGTAAAAATGAACAGAAGAAAATGGAAAACTACTCTAGTAACTCTGCCAAGAAAACCCCATATGGAGTCATGTAGTGGTGGTAGTAGTAGGTGGTAGAAGTAGTAATAGTAGTAGTAATAGTAATAGTAGTAGTGGTAGTGGTAGTAGTAGTAGTAACAGTAGTAGTAGTAGTAATAATAATAGTAATAGTAATAGTAGTAATAATAATAGTAATAGTAGTAGTAGTAGTAATAGTAACAGAAGTAGTAGTAGTAGCAATAATACTAATAGTAGTCCTAGTAAGAGTAGTTATGGTTGTTATCATAGCAAGATTTGTTGTTATCATGGCAAGAATAAAAGTAGTAGTAGTAATCCTAGTAGTGGCAATAGTATAGTTCTGGTGGTAGCAGAAGGGTCCTAATAGTGGCAATTATAGTAGTACTCTGGTAGCAGTAATAGTAATAATTAACAAATCACATAATGTCAGACTTAGCACTTTCTAAATATCTCATTTGAACCTCACAACAACCATGTAAGTAAGTGCTATTTGAAGAAACCGAGGCAGTTGGAAGTCAGACTTACTCCAGCTTACACAATAGCAGTTCAAAGGCCTGACCAGAAAGATTATTCTGACTGCTGTGTAAGGCATTTAGAAGAAGGGAGAGCCTGAGTGAAGGTACTTAGAAGGATGGTTTTGTAATGGTATAATGAAGTGATACTTAAAGGATCTTTGATGTGGAAATTCCTTGCAGTGAGGCAACAATCTCTCCACCTTTCATAGGTTGCTGTTTGCCAACATTCTGGTCTGGAAACTTTCTGAATTTATCTAGGATTGGGTGTCAGATGGGCCTAGCCTTGAAACTTTAACTTACTACAGTCTACCAGAATGTGCACTTGGTTGGCTCCATCTTTAATTTTCCCTATTTTACAGAATTCTAACTAGGGCAGGGCAAGCAGGGCTTAGCTCCAGGTACTGACATCTAGAGGGGTAGCATTTTTCCTTCCCAGATACATACTTTTCCCTGGTGTAGTCTCATAATTGCTGTTCCTATTCCACACTATCATCTGCTTTCCAAGGATCCCTAAAATATTTGGGGCAAGGAAGCCCTGGGAGGTTATGAGCAAAAAGGTCAGGGGAGCTCTTTCCCCACAACCATTCTCAGGTTTGGACAGTATTTCAGTCCCCTTGTCCTTAATTCCTACAGGGGTATAGACTGGACTCCCTGGAGAATAGTTCCCCTGAATTTGTGTCAGATACTCAGATGGTTATGGCCCTTCCTTAATCCAATGATCAGTGAAAAACTTATTTTAATATAGATTGAAAAGACAAGGTCTTAGAAACATTCTCACCCTCTTGCTTTCCCCAAATTTCCCAGCCTATTTATTTCATTCTTTCCTGGCTAAGTGTTGCAGCAGATAGCCTCAAGCCCTAGAAAGTTGGAGGAAAAACTGACAGTATTTTATGCTGATGCAAGACAAACTCCAGGGCATTTACTCACTCATCATATGCTGTTCTAACGTTAATATTAGTCTACATTTTTTGAACTTCTACCTGTGTGCTTATGAATTTTCTTTGAAACTGCCCAGTTGTTCCATGTTTGTGCACTGTCTAGATTTTTTAAGGAATGAAGACAGGAATGAAGATTTCTGTTTCTTATGACCTTACCACTCCCTGCCACCTAGTACTACCACACCTAATATGTGCCTTCCACACAGCAGATGATCACAAAATGTTGACTAGCCAGACTGTCTCCTCCTGCCCTTAGTGATGGTATTTTCCCCAAGCAGGTGGGGGAGAAAGGTATGACTCTTGGCCACGTGCTCCCTTAAATCCTACAAGAGTACACCCAACAAGACCTCCTATATGCTTTGATATTATGTGGGTTCTAGTATAGAGCTATTCACTCCTGGATATCACATTGTGACCAGTCCCTCTTTTTTCCATCCTCACATCTCTCAGGCAGCAGCCTTAGGTTGCTTCCCCTGGGAAATCCTTCATATGTAATATATTATAATTTGATTGTACACCTTTCTATTGTTTCCTCGTTGAATATAAAATCCCATGAAATTAGGATTTCTGTATTTCAATGCATCAAGTAGAGCTAGATGGCACAGGGGATAGAGAGCTGGATTTCAAATCTAGGAAGACACAAGTTCAAATCCTGCTTCCAAATATATATTAGTGGTCTGAGTTTCTGCATCTATAAAATGAGGGGTTGGAATCAGTTGGATGAATAGCTGAACAAATAACAATTTTTTCTTTCCATTACTATGAATGTAATAAAATATTATCATTTATCATTGTGCCTTAAGAAATGATGAAAGTGACCAAATCAGAGAGATCTGGAAAGACTTGTATGAATTGAGAGCAGAACCAAGAAAACAATTTATATTGTAACAGCAATACTGTAAAAACAAATAATTCTGAAAGACTTAAAAACTCTGTTCAACCACAGTCCCAGAGGACCAGTGATGAAGAATGCTAACCACCTCCTCACAGAGAGGTCATGGACTAAATTTACAGAATGAGACATTTTTGGACAAGAACAATAAGGGAAATCATTTTGCTTGACTATGCATATTTGCTATAAGGATTTTTATTTTCTTTTCATTTTTTTCCAGTGAGGTTGGGGATAGATTTTTGTTGATTGAGAAAAAAAATTTTAATAACAACAAAAAAGAGAGAGAACTGGGACTCAGTGGTTTCTAAGATCCTTTGTAACTCTAAATCTGTTATCCTATGATTAGAACCCACAGGTCTGCTTCCTATTTGGCAGGCCCTGGTATGTTGGTATGCTTAGCATCTGACTAGGTGACTCCTCTCTGCAGATGCTGAATGTGAAGTTTTCTCTCTGTGACTGTCCCTCGTTTCTTTAGAACTAGTAGCATAATGTAGGGAGATGGAAGCTTGATTTTGTGTCATTTTGCATACTGGCTGGGTTTGAGGCCATGTAGAGATGAGAACTCCAGAATATATATAAATAACCATATTTAACTTAAACTTAAAAGGGAAGGAAAGAAAGTTAGGAAGGAATTAAGGGAAAGAAGGAAGGAAGTAAAGAAGGGAGAAAGGGAAAAAGAGAGAAAGGAAGAAGGGAAAGGAGAAAGAAGAAGGGAAGAAGGAAGGAAAGAGAGAGGAAGAAAAGAAGGAAGAATTTAAAAAAAATAATAACCAACCTTGTTTTCATCCATTATATTAAGTCCTGGGCACAACCCATCATTTTACTAGGTGTTTCAAGGATACAAATTATGTCTAACAAGACTGTTTATGTCTCAGGCTCTCTTTGTTTCCCCATTCCTATTAGTACTACTAAGAGAACCTTGTTTATTGGGGCCCCAGAAACTTCCTGGAAATATGAAAGAGTTTTTGGAACTAGACCAAGGAATTGAATTCTGAGGCTTGGGGCAAAGAGATTGGAAAACATATTTTGTTTTTCTCCCTGTGCATGAAGTAGGCACATACTACTTTGTACTCCATGCACCTCTTCTAATTTAGATTATTTTTATTTAATCAAATAGTCACAAAATCTGAGGGTCCAAAGCGACATCAAAGAGACATCTAGTACAATACTATGTGAAACCTAGAATCCCATCTGCCATAGTTAGTCTCTACTTGAATGTTGCCAGAAAAAAAGGACTCACTACTGAACAAAGAACTCCATTTGACCCTTTTTAATGGTTCTAACTGGTAGAAGTTTTTATGTCCATTGAAACAAAAGTTCCTTCCTTGTAATTTCTACTCACTGATCATAGTTCTGACCACTGGAGCCAAGAAGAAGAAATCTACTATTTTTGTGGTCAGCTTTTCCACAACATAACACAGCAACTTTTTGGGAACTTCCCACCAAGGGAAACAAAATTGTGAGACATTGGGAAGCTCTAGTAACCTTCTAGTAACCCCAGTTTTTATCTCCCTTGCCAGAGTGTAGGTAAGACTGCAAGTCATAGTGGATAGGGAGCCTGGGTTCTAGTGTTCCCTCTCAGTGCTCTGGACCCACAAAGTTCCAGAGTGCTATCCGAAGCAGATTAAGACCTGGGTGGGGCAGTGGATAACATACCTGCCCTGGAATCAAAAAGACCTGAATTCAAATTTGAAATTAGACATTTATTAGCTATGTGATCTGGGCAAGTCACTTAATCATGTCTCCCTCACAAAAGAATTAGAAAATATGTGCCCAAGTAAACTAAAATACAATAAAAATAAATAATATTATGTTTTTTAAAATCCCCCATGTGGCCCACAGGGATCCTTGCCTATGGATTAGTAGCCCTGGTTTCCATTTGAGATTAATGCCCCTCCCTGCTGTAGACAATTCTCTATGATGATAAGTCTTAGACAAAGTACTGACTTTAATTGAGAATGGGAGTTTCCTCACTGGGGAACCCAGGAATCACAATTCCATCCTTAACTGTAGCAAAACAAAAACTTTTAGGGGTCAAGGACTACATTGAATTTATTATTTTATCTCCCTCAGGGTCAAGTACAGACCACTTGCTCAGTGTATGTACAGTAAATAGTAGGAGATAGTCCAATTGGAATTAGCCATGAAACCGGAAGACTTGGATTTGAATCTGGGGTTTGTTATTAACTCCTTGTGTGATCTCATCCTTAAAATGAGAGTTTATTAAACTAGATGATCTCTAAGGCCTATTCCTATTCTAAAAGCCTATAATTTTAATACATAATTATAGAAGGAATGAATGCAGAGAACATTCCCAGCCTTCCTGTTTTCACTGACAACTGTTGGCCCCATTTGTGGAGTAAGTGAAGGGCTCAGGATTCAGAAAGAGAGAAAATCAGCTGAAATTGCAGTAGGAGTTAGGAGTACAGCGAAAGGTTGTTAGACCTCAGACTGGTCACTGAGATAAGCTGCAGAATCCTCTTCCCCAGAGATCAGTCCCATCTGTCGCAGAGTAGTTTGTCCTTCAGCTCTTTCATTGCTTATCTCAAAGAGGAAAACCCTTATCTTGGGTCGGTCTCCAGTGATGTCACTTGTCCTATATAGAGGGGTAGTAATGCTGGAGAGAGATGAGTTAATTTGGACGAAAACAGACCCCCAAGATTTTCCCGGAATCTGGGTCATTCTAATTTTTTTCTCTTCCCTGCTGGTCAGTTTGAAAAGTTTAATTTAGCTGAAAGGGAAAATCCTTTAATCCTCCCTCTAAATCAAGAAGTAACTGGGGAGAAGAGAGGAGAGAGAAGGGAAGGAGGGGGTGGCCTGTCTCTGCCTTCATTTCATTAACACCCTCCTCCCCATTCTCCCCCAACCCTCCAGCTGTTACCTCATTGGTGAAAGGCAGCTGGTAGCTTTATATATGCTCTCTATAGGGCCCAAGTCCCTCATTGCGGCTGTAAGTAAATAGAAAAGTACCAATAATAATGTGATTGTAATAGTGTCTAGTACAGGACTTTACATGTAGAAGGTATTCAATGAACAGTTGTTATTTCGGTATGCATCAGGTACTACTTTAGACTCTGGGGATACAAAAACCAGCAAAAAAGAATCCTTTTTCTCCAATTTCTCTGAGGCTGATGGGGGAGACAATACTAGGTACAAACAAGATATATATAAGATAAATTGAAGATGATCAACAGAAGGAAGCATTAGCATTAGAAAGGATCTGGAGAAGCTTCTTGTAAAAGATGAGATTTTAGCTGGGATTTGAAGGAAGCCAGGGCACGGAGATGAGGAGAGCCAGTGGCCGAAAGCCTGGAGCTGGAAGGTGGAGTTTTTGGCGGGAGGAACTAGGAGGCTTGGGTCACAGGACTTGAGCCCAAGGATGAGTAAAGAAGACTGGAAAGGTAGGAAGGAGCCAGATTGCAGAAGGCTTTAACTGTCAAACAGAGGATTTTATATTTGATCCTGGAAGTTTTAGGGAATCAGCTGAATACAAACTCTAGTCTGTATTAGTATTGGGAATGAAATCCCATTAGGAAACTATCCATGCAGGTCCAATACTCCAGCTAATTTTAGAGACTGAGTTCTGAAAAGTTACATGACTTGCATAAGACCAGTCAGTTAACAAGTACTTAATAAGCATTTGGTGCATGTCAAGGCACAGTGCTAAGTAGTAAGAATAAAAGAAAGGAAAAAACCCAACACTTTGGGTTTCCCTTAAGGGAAAACAACATGCAAAGAGCTATGAACACACACAATTCAAAAGGAAGGTGTTCTTACAGAATATCACCTCTGTTAGGGAGGGGTGAGCAGTATCAGAAGATGGGGTCTTTCTAGCTCCAGAGCAAGCTTTCTATTGTCAACAAGCAATCACAACTTCACAAACAGTCCTTACCACTATCCACTATTCCACACTGCTTTTCAGGACTATATAGGATGACTAAATAATTTATGAATACACAGGACTTAAAATATTGATCAGCCATTCCTAGTCTTTATTCCTCTCTCCATATTACCTTCACATCCCAACTTATCGAGTCTCAGGAAGGAAGGACTATTCATCCTGTATCTAAATTTCTTTTTTTTTTACATCTTTGTTTACTTTTCTTCAGCTTCCAATACAAAGGCTAAGCAATTTAAGGCAGAAAAAGCACAGGCAAGTATGAAAGCGATAGTCCTTTAAATCACATGGCCTACGGTGTCAGAACTCTGTGCTTTTCCTTCAGTCCTGGCCTGTGCTTGGAATGTTCCCTCTTCTCCACTTTCCCTTTGAAATCCTACCCAACCATAGGCTTCAATGCTACCTCCCCCACAAGCCTTTGTTAATCCCTTTAGCACTGAGAGCTCATATAGCACTTCCCTATGCTCTCTGGTCTTTGAATCAGAAGCATGGGGTTGAGTCTTGGCTTTGCCACCCACTAGCTGAGTAATCCCATTCTCAGTTTCCCAATCTATAAAATGGGGGTTACAATACTTGTACCATCTACCTCCTCTCCTTGGGAGTAAAACGTATTATAACTCTTAAAGTACATATTTATAGTTATGTCTTAATTGTCCATATTTACAGTTACTTTTATATGTTTTACAACTTCATGAGATGGTAAGTTGTGTTAAGAGCTCAGAACTCACTGATTTCTGCGTTCTGTATAGAGAAGGTGCCTAATTAATGCTTGGTGAATGAATTCATGGGATAATTTATAGGATCTTTTTAATGAAGTGGCCAGAGTACTACAATTGCTGTCGGGAGAGTTTGAATTCTGAAACTAACTTTTGTTAGAACTCTCTGAGTTCAAGAAACTACTTTGTAAACCTCAACATACTGAAAAATGTAAACTCTTCTTCTTAAACTGAATAAAGAAGTTGCAAATCTGAAGCAAGGACCAAGACAAGAACTAGTTCCTGACTCTGATTATTAGTTGTTAAGGACACAGAGAAGAGAAAGGGAATAAACAATTATATGCTACCTACTATGTATGACTACTGGCACATAGTAGGCACTACATAAATACATGTTTATTATTACTATCATCATCGTCATTATTGTTATTACTACTATGTGCTTTAGAAAATCTCATTTGGTTCTAACAACAACTTTGTTAGTTGGTGATAGTCTCATTTCATAATTGAAGAAACTGAGGCAGATAGAGGGTAAGTGACATACCCAGAATCATAGAGATAGTAGGGTCTGAGGCCAGGTTGTTTTTTTAAATTTATTTATTTTTAATAAAAGCTTTTTATTTTCAAAACACATGCATGGATAATTTTTCAACATTGATCCTTGCAAAATTTTGCATTCCAAATTTTTCTTCTCCTCCCTACACCTTCCCCTAGATGGCAAATAACCCAGTATATGTTAAACATGTTAAAAACTATATTAAATCCAATATATGTATACATATTTATACAATTATTGTGCTGCACAAGAAAAATCAGATCAAAAAGGAAAAAAAAATGCAAATGAACAACAACAGAAAGAGTGAGAATGCTATGTTGTGGTCCACACTCAATTCCCACAGTCCTCTCTCTTGGGGCAGATGGTTCTCTTCATCACAAGACCATTACTGGTGAGGCTAGATTCGAACTCAGATCTTCTGGCTTATTGGCCCAGTGCTCTATCCACACACACTAGGACTTAATGTTGTATATGACTGTCTCTCTCATTCATAACGAGCCCAAAGCTTTGGTTCAATAACCCATGATACACCCATTGTCTCTGCAATTTCTGATTTGTGACATGAGTCAGGACATGAATGGAGAGTCTAGACTTTTACAAGAGCTTTTGAAAGAAAGTGTATCCCATTGGGCTCTGGAGCATATTGGTTCAAGTTAGTGTTCAAACAGGTTCATTTTGCCCCAGCCGACTGCAGAGTGCAGTCTGAATTCTTGGTACCTGTTACACCCTCCCATAGTGTGTCCTACAGGCCAAACCCAGTGTGGGCAGATCTAGTTTTGCAGGTTGGGTTTTGGGTCTTCTCCCTAATTGACTTGGGATTTGTCACTGGTATAATGCAACTTTTCCCACGTGCTCTGGGGGTGACCATCTACCAGATTCTGGACCCATAGAGGACAGGCATCTGATACACGGACCAAACAATGGAGTTATATATCCTTGCTTTTTAGGTGGAGGATAACAGGATTCCTAAGGTTGTTTCAGTCTTCTCTTCATTCCAGACACATATCTGAACTTTGGGTTTTTGCCTGGAAGAGAAGGGGATAAAGTTAGAGATTTAGGTCCTTTCTTTTACAGGCAAAGATCAATCAGTCTTTTATCTTAGGGAAACTTGAAGGTTAAACTCAAGCCTTCAGAGAAACCAAATCCATGATTATAGAATCACAGACATCTGCAACTGAGGCTTCAGAATAAACCTTACACTGCCAGAGCTAGAAGGAACTGTAGACCTTAGAAAACAGAATGTCAGGGCAGGAAGGGCTTCTAGAACAAAAAATAGAGAATGTCAAGAGTTGGAAACTTCTTTAGAGATCATCTAATCCAAATCCCTCTTTTTATAGATGAGGAAACTGAGGCCTTGAGTGGGAATGTGATATTCATAATCATGACTCTGAGTCATTACAAAAGGGTAAAATTTAAAACATTAAAGAAAAATGGGGACATTATATTCTGTGTTTAAGAAGTCAGAAAAACTTTCGTTCCAAAATGGCTAAAATATAATTTAGAAAAACTCTGGTACTTAAAGCAATCTGAAAAATATATGTGGAGCACTTCCCTACTATGTTCTGATAGTCCTCAATAAATGAAGCATTATTATATTTCTTTTTTTAATAATAGCGTCCTATTTTCAAAATATATGCAAAGACAAATTTCAACATTCACCCTTGCAAAATCTTGTATTCCAAATTTTTCTCTCCTCCTTCTCCCCACCCTCTCTCCTAGACAGCAATCAATCTCATAGAAGCAAGTAATCTACTATATGTTGAACATGTGCAATTCTTCTGTATATATTTCCACAATTATCATACTGCACAAGAAAAAATCAGATAAAAGAGGAAAAAATAAGAAAGAAAAAAAGCAAGCAAACAAGAAAGGTGAAAATACTATGTTGTGATTCACATTCAATCCCCACAGTCCTCTGGGTGCAGATGGCTCTTTCCATCATAAGTCTCTTGGAATTGGCCTGAATCACCTCATTGGACATTACTGTATTTCCACTGAATGTTTGCTAGCATTTCTTTCTTTCTTTCTTTCTTTTTAAATCTCATTTGTTGTTAAATTTTTTCATTAAAGCCTTTTATTTCCAAAACATATGCATAGAAAATTTTCAACATTCATCCCGGCAAAACTTTGTGTTCCAAGTAATTCAATATATGTTAAACATGTATAATTCTTCTATACATATTTCCACAATTATCATAGAATTTATTTTCAATGACTTTACAATTATATCATTTACAAATCTTCAAATTTTCTCTCAAAGATTTCTCATGGAAATACAACATAGGAAACAAACTATTACCTTTTACTGAGCAAATGGGATTTCAACCCAATAAATTTTTCAAAAGCAGTTATTATAGCTGCCATTCACATAATACTTTAAAGATTACAAAATACTTTTGTTCACAATCTTGTTAAGTAGGTAGTGCAGGCTTTATTATACCTATTTAATAAATAAAGAAACTGAAGTTCAAAGAGGTTGTGACTCAGTCAACCAATGTTGTTAGGGTTCTTTCTGTCAGTCAGTTAGCATCTTAATCTTTTACACTAAATAGTAAGGGTGGAAAAGTAAAATTCAGTCCCTGCTTTCAGGGATCTCAAAGTCTAATGGGGGAGACAATGTATGAACAACTGTGTATGAATGTGATGTATGCAGGATAAATTGGGCTTAATCTTAGAGGGACAGCACTAAGATTAAAGGATTTGAGCTAAGACTTGAAGGAAGTTAAGGAAGCCAGGAGGCAGAACTTCCAAAGCACAGGGGACAATCAGTAAAAAAAGGGGAGGATTTGGGAAATGGAATGTCATATTCAAGAAACCGGAGCAGCTAGGTGGCAAAATAGAGTACTGGCTCTGGAGTCAGGAGGACCTGAATTTAAGTCTGACTTCAGATACTTACTAACTGTGTGATTCTGGGCTAGCTACTTATCCATGCTAGCCTGATTACTTCTTAAAAAGAAAGAAAGAGTCATTAGACTGTAGAATTAGTTAGAGATAGTATAGCATAAGAAGGCTGAAAAAGGTCAGATGGGGCCAGGTTGTAAGGGCTTTAAAGCTAGAAAGAGCATTTTGTTTTAAATCCTGGAGGCAATCAGCACCTTACTGACTAAGAGAATCAGACCTGCATCTTAATAAGATCAATTTGACAGTTGATAGAAGATGGATTAGAGTGAGGAGAAACGAACTCGTGTGCCAACACTGCTTCTAGTGTTCTTACCACAATGCACTGCCTCTTATTGAGCCAATTTGTATGGCCTAAAAGCATAAACGAAGAAAATTAGGGATATATTAGAGATATATTCCCTGACCAGCAATCCAGCTGTGTAGGAAGCAGTAGTACGTCACAGGAGCATCTGTTAATAAACCCAAGAAGAAACAAGATACAGTAGGAAGAATAATTTAGTGGAATGTACACTTTATGTGTAATAAGAGGAGCTAAGTTTTAACATAACTCTATCATTTACTGACTGTGTGATCTTAGGAAAGTCACTTAACCTCTGGTCCTGTAAAGGAAGGGAGCTGGACTTGACAAATTAAGATCTTTTCCAACTCTATGAGCCTATGTTTCCTGGATTTCTAGTTTGTTTTGAATTGGAAGAGCCATATCTGACACCATAGTACTTTAATTTACTTAGCAATTAATCATAAATTATCTTGTATTGTTATTAATATTTTTATATTTTAACCCTATTTGCCCAACTATTTCAGAGGCAAATGAATCAGGAAAAAATGATCATTTTAGGGACAGGGTATTGGCATTCAAGTCCCAATTATTATATTTTTCAGCTCTGTGACCCTTGCATACTTGTTCAACCTCAACTTCCTCCTATGTATAATAAAGAGATTAGTAATATTTGTTCTACGTGTCTAACAGGGCATTGGTGAGGGAAATGTTTTGTAAAGTTAAATCCATATACTATAATTAAGGACAAGTTCCAGGAGATATAGATCTTTATATCTCTGAACCTAGTATGCTGCCTTGTACATACTGGGAGCCCAGGACATGTTGATA
The DNA here is from genome assembly GCF_048593235.1 of Sminthopsis crassicaudata. NCBI lineage: Eukaryota > Metazoa > Chordata > Mammalia > Dasyuromorphia > Dasyuridae > Sminthopsis > Sminthopsis crassicaudata. Next base: position 662,654,426 of record NC_133617.1, read on the forward strand.
GGTGTGTTGATTGTGAACTGTAATGTTGGCTCTTGTTATGGCTTATCATGTCACACCAGACTACCTCCTTTCCTTCTTAGGTCATAAGTGCCAATTTCTTCCTTTGCATAACGTCCTAGTTTCACTCCTTCCCATTGTTTGGAGTGCTTCCCAATTCATTTCAATAAGACAAATATTTATTCAATGTCTACTATAAGTAAGATCCTGTAGTAAGTGGTAGAGATATTAAAAAAAAAAAATTCTAAAAAAAAAAAAAAAAAGCCAATCCTTGTCTTCATGGAGCCTATATTTTATAAGGAGATGATACATATAACAAGTTAAATAAGAACAAGGTAATTTATTTTTTTAAATGACATTTTTATTTTTCTCGATTACATGTAAATACAATTTTTAACTTTCATTTAAAATTTTTTTTGAGTTTCAAAATTTCTATCCCTTTTTTTACCTTCCCCCTCCCTGTAAGTAACAAATAGTAAGAAATTCAATATTGATCATACATATTCAACCATGCAAAACATATGATGATATTAGTCATGTTATAAAATAAGACAAATCCAAAGAAAAAGAAAACATGAAAAATTATAGAAATTGAAAATTGTATGGTTTAATCTGTATTCTTCATTAGTTCTTTCTCTGGAGACGGATAGCATTTTTCATGATGAATTCTTTGGAATTGTGTTGGATGACTGTATTGTTGAAAATAGCTAAGTCCTTTTCCTTAAAATAGTCAGTAGCATCTATTTAAAACCATCAGTTAAGCATCATATGTAATGGAGAGAAACTGGAACCATTCCCAATAAGATCAGGAGTGAAACAAAGTTGCCCACTAATCACTATTACTATTCAATATTATATTAGAAATTCTAGCTTTGGCAATAGGAGATGAAAAAGAGATTAAAGGAATTAGAGTAGGTAATGAGGAAACCAAATTATCACTCTTTGCAGATGATGTGATGATATACTTAGATAATCCCAGAGATTCTACTAAAAAGCTATTAGAAATAATCCACAACTTTAGCAAAGTTGCAGGATACAAAATAAACCCACATAAATCATCAGCATTTTTATACATCACTAACAAAATCCAACAGCAAGAGACACATATAGAAATTCCATTTAAAATAAATGTTAATAATATAAAATATTTGGGGATCTATCTGCCAAGGGAAAGTCAGGAACTATATGAGAAAAACTATAAAACATTTTCCACACAAATAAAGTCAGATCTAAACAATTGGAGAAATATTCAGTACTCTTGCATAGGTTGAGCAAATATAATAAAGATGACAATACTATCTAAATTAACCTATTTATTTGGTGCTATACCAATCAAACTCCCAATTTTATTTTTTAATTTTATAATTATGAATTTTTTTGACACTATATATGCATGAGTAATTTTTTTTAATAACATTATCCCTTGTATTCATTTTTCCAAATTATCCCCTCCCTCCCTTCCTCTACTCCCTCCCCTAGATGACAGGCAATCCCATACATTTTACATGTGTTACAATATAACCTAGATACAATATATGTGTGTAAATTCCATTTTCTTGTTGCACGTTAAGTATTAGATTCCGAAGATATAAGTAACCTGGGTAGATAGACAGTAGTGCTAACAATTTACATTCACTTCCCAGTGTTCCTTCTCTGGGGGTAGTTGTTTCTGTCCATCATTGATCAACTGGAAGTGAGTTGGATCTTCTTTATGTTGAAGATATCCACTTCCATCAGAATACCTCTTCATACAACATTGAAGTGTACAGCGATCTTCTGGTTCTGCTCATTTCACTCAGCATCAGTTGATTTAAGTCTCTCCAAACCTCTCTGTATTTGTCCTGCTGGTCATTTCTTACAGAGCAATAATATTCCATAACCTTCATATACCATAATTTACCCAACCATTCTCTAATTGATGGACATCCATTCATCTTCCACAAACTCCCAATTTTAATGATCTTTTAATTTAATGACTATTTTAATGACCTTGAAAAAATAACAACAAAATTCATCTGGAAAAACAAAAGGTCAAGAATTTCAAGAGAACTAATGAAAAAAAAAATCAAATGAATGCAGCCTAACTGTACCAGATTTAAAAGTATATTATAAAGCAGTGGATACCAAAATCATTTGTTACTGGCTAAGAAACAGACTAGTTGATCAGTGGAATAGGTTAGGTTCACAGAACAAAATAGTCAATAACTATAGCAGTCTTGTGTTTGATAAACCCAAAAATGCCAGCTTTTGGGATAAGAATTCACTAATTGACAAAAACTGCTGAGAAAATTGGAAACTAGTATGGCAGAAACTAGGCATTGACCCATACTTAATACCATACACCAAGATAAGGTGAAAATGGGTTAATAATCTAGACATAAAGAATGAGATTATAAACAACTTAGAAGAACATAGTATAGTTTACCTCTCAGACCTGTGAAGGAGGAAGGAATTTGTGACCAAAGAAGAACTAGAGATCATTATTGATCACAAAATAGAAAATTTTGATTATTTCAAGTTAAAAGGCTTTTGTACAAACAAAACTAATGCAAACAAGATTAGAAGGGAAGCAATAAACTGGGAAAATATTTTTACAATCAAAGGTTCTGATAAAGGTCTCATTTCCAAAATATATTGAGAATTGATTCAAATTTATAAGAAACGAAGCCATTCTCCAATTGATAAATGGTCAAAGGATATGAACAGACAATTTTCAGATGAAGAAATTGAAACTATTTCTACTCATATGAAAAGGTGTTCCAAATCAGAGAAATGCAAATTAAGACAAATCTGAGAAACCACTACACACTTGTGAGATTGGTTAAGATGACAAGAAAAGTTAATGACAAATGTTGGAGGGGATGTGGGGAAACTGGGACACTGATGTATTGTTTTTTTTGTTTGTTTGTTTGTTTTTTTTGAAATATGTTTTCTTTACTGAGCAAAATTTTAAGTAATGAAAGTCTTTTGTGGTTTTAATTAAGGTCTTTCCCCTCTTACATTAGCAGTTACATTTTTAAAGCATATTATATATATTTTTCTTTTTTTTTTAATTTAATTTTTATTTAATTTTATAATTATAACTTTTTTTTTTGACAGTACATATGCATGGGTAATTTTTTACAACATTATCCCTTGCACTTACTTCTATTCAGATTTTTTCCCTTCCTCTCCCAACCCCCTCCCCCAGATGACAGGCAGTTTATACATGTTAAATATATTACAGTATATTCTATATACAATATATGTGTGTAGAACCGAATTTCTTGTTGCACAGGAAGAATTGGATTCAGAAGGTAAAAATAACAGTTTAATTCATTTCTCATTGTTCCTTTTCTGGATGTAGCTGATTCTGTCCATCATTAATCAATTGGAATTGGATTAGCTCTTCTCTATGTTGAAGATATCCACTTCCATCAGAATACATCCTCGTACAGTATCATTGTTGAAGTGTATAATGATCTTCTGGTTCTGCTCATTTCACTTAGCATCAGTTGATGTAAGTCTCTCCAAGCTTCTCTGTATTTCTCCTGTTGGTCATTTCTTACAGAGAAATAATATTCCATAACATTCATAGACCATAATTTACCCAACCATTCTCCAATGGATGTACATCCATTCATCTTCCAGCTTCTAGCCACTATGAAAAGGGCTGCCACAAACATTTTGGCACATAGAGGTCCCTTTCTCTTCTTTAGTATTTCCTTGGGATATAAGCCCAGTAGTAACACTGCTGGGTCAAAGGGTATACACATTTTGATAACTTTTTGGGCATAATTCCAGAATGGTTGGATTCTTTCACAACTCCACCAACAATGCATCCACACTGATGTATTGTTGATGGAATTGTGAACAGATCCAACCATCCTGGAGAGCAATTTGGAACTATGCTCAAAAAGTTATCAAACTGTGCATATCCTTTGATCCTTCAGTATTTCTACTGGGCTTAAAGGAAGGAAAGGGACCCACATGTGCAAAAATGTTTGTGGCAGCCCTTTTCATAGTGGCAATAAACTGGAAATCAAATGGATGCCTATGAGTTGGAGAATGGCTGAGTGAATTGTAGTAAATTAATGTTATGGAATATTATTGTTCTGTAAGAAATGACCAGCAGGTACACTTCAATGCTGTATGAAGATGTATTCTGATGGAAGTGGATATCTTCAACATAAAGAAGATCCAACTCACTTCCAGTTGATCAATGATGGACAGAAATAACTACACCCAGAGAAGGAACACTGGGAAGTGAACGTAAACTGTTAGCACTACTGTCAATCTACCTAGGTTACTTATACCTTCGGAATCCAATACTTAATGTGCAACAAGAAAATGGTATTTACACACATATATTGGATCTAGGTTATATTGTAACACATGTAAAATGTATGGGATTGCCTGTCATCGGGGGGAGGGAGTAGAGGGAGGGGGTGGATAATTTGGAAAAATGAATACAAGGGATAATATTATAAAAAAAAATTACTCATGAATATATACTGTGGAAAAAAATTCTAAATAAAAAAAATTATTATTAAAAAAAAAAAAAAAAGAAAGAAATGACCAGCAAGATGATTTCAGAAAGGCCTGGAGAGACTTACATGAACTGATGCTGAATGAAATGAGGACCAGGAGATCATTATACACTTCAACAACATTATACACTATATGATGATCAATTCAGATGCATGTGGCTTTCTTCAACAATGAGATGATCCAAACCAGTTCCAATTGTTCAGTAATGAAGAGAATCAGCTACACCCAGAGAGAGAACTATGGGAAATGACTGTGGACCACAACAGAGCATTTCCATTCTTTTTGTTATTGTTTGCTTGCATTTTTGTTATTCTTCCCAGGTTATTTTCTACCTTCTTTTTAAATGTGATTTTTCTTGTGCAGCAAGATAACTGTATAAATATATATACATATATTGTATTTAACATATACTTTAACATGTATTAGACTACCTGCCATGTAGGGGAGAAGGTGGGGGGGAAAGAGGGGAAAAGTTGAAACAGAAGGTTTTGCAAGGATCAGTGTTGAAAAACTACCCATGCATATGTTTTGTAAATAAAAAGCTAAAATTAAAAAAAAAAAAGAAAGAAAGAAAATAAATTATTTTAGCTTGTGTGGACAGTGTATTGGGGAGAAAAGAGACCGGAAGGAGGCTACTGTGATAATCTAGGGCTGAGGTAGTGAGGTTCTCTATTATGATATTGGCTACATGAATAGACACAAGGGAATAGATTCTGGGGATGTTGTAGAAGTTAAACTGATTTGACTTGGGAAATGATTGGATATAGGAGACAAGAAAATGTAAAGATCCAAGAACTCTGAGTTTGGAAAGAGGTGATCAGGAAGATGATGGCAATAGAATAGGAAATTTTGAGGAAGGTTGGCAGCTTTAGGTGGAAAGCTAATGAATTCTGTTTTGGACCTGTGGACGGAATGACAATGATTATGATGATAATTAGTGAAGTGAGGGCTGGTCCCCCAGGTAGCACAGGGGTATTGTTTTGTGGCTTGAAGGCAAGTAGAATGAACATCTTTTGCCTCTTCTCCCCTCACTCAACACCAAGGGAGATATTCATTCCAGTCTGGAAGGGAAGCAAAAAATTGGGGACAGAAGCTTGACTTCTCTGCTCTCCTCAGAGAAAGAGGACTAGAATTATATCTATCTACTCCTTTAAAGATTACTAGTCTAAAGGATGTGATTTTCAGGTTTAAGCTAAACTTTTGATGAGCACATAAAGTAAGGAGCAAAGAAACCCATTTTTCCAAGGTGAGAGCAAAACAAAAATCAAAGTATACCTAGAAGAATATATACTAAATAATACAGAGTAAAGGAGCTTTCGCTTTGGGAGTGAGGTGCCTCAACTCAATCAAGAGATCTCACCCAAGGGAAAGTTCCCCAAAGTCTCTAATGTAATAGGCTGGGATAAGAACATAATCAAGACTTCTAACTCCTCTCATATTGGCTTCTTGCCAGGATCTTTTCCTTCAGCATCCTGAAATGGGATTTACCTCTTCTATCTTCCTTCCAATGCTGGAAGACAGAAGTTCCTGAAGCAGCTGCAGAACCCAAAGAGACTGATGAAATCCAGAGAAAATGAAGAACCTGCTGGTCTCCTCTATGCTGCTCTTGCTAACTCTTTATATGAACACAGGGTATCAATTCCAATAAATGATAAAAGGATCACATTGCAATGGGCTTTGGAACTTGGGTTATGCTAGTATTTACATAAAACTTTAAAGTTTTAATTATACATGTCTCATTTGTAGCAACAAGGGAAGTTTTCATTCCTGTTAGGAATGAAAAGCTTGTTTTCTCTGCTCTCCTCAAAGAGAGGGGACACTGGGCTATCTGTTCCTATTATGTATGAGGCACTGTGCTAATCACAGAGAAAAATAAAGGACACTCCTTGTTCTCAAGGAACTCACAGTCCAATGTGGGAAATAACATGCAAACAACTATATACAAAAAAGATACATGCAAGATAAATTGGAGATAACTGGTAAAGGGAAGGCACTAGCATTATGGGGGATAGGAAAAGGTTATAGAAGATGGGATTGTAGCTGAAAATTGAAGGAAGCTGAGGAAGTTAGGAGGCAGAGATGGAAAGAGGGAGTATTCCAGAGGGGACAGTCAAAAAAAATGCAGTTAGATGATGGGGTATCTTTTGAGAAATAGCAAGAATGCCAGTATCACTGTATCTGTAGTTGAATAGCTACATTCAAGTAGAATGTAAAGTATAAAAAGAGTAGAAAGATAGGAAAAGACTAAGTCCTGAAGGATTTTCAAAGCCAAGCAAAGGATTTTATATTTGATCTTGGTGGCAATCAGGTGTTTCTGGAATTGATTGAATAGTGGGGATGACATGATCAAATTTCAGCTTTAAAATCTGTTTGACAGCTGAGTGGTTGGTTAACTAGGGAGACTGGATGGATGGAGGAGAGACTTGAGGAAGGAAGAACAACTAGCAGGCTCTCGCAATAGTCTAGACATGAGGTGGTGCATGCTTGCTCCAGGGTGCTGACAATATCAGGAGAGGGAAGGGAGGCATAGAGGGAAAATGTTGTGAAGGTAAAAACAACAGGGCAAAACAAACAGGGTAAAAACAACAAAAAAGCAACGAGATATCATTAGATTTATATAACATTGTGACTAAGTTATCTCACAATAGTTTGAATTCCTTGAAAGCATTATCAAATCAGTCAAAGTTTGCTGTGAGACTAGCAGGGCTCTTGACATGATATTTCAGATCAGTCAGGAGGACGTGGACAAGTTTTCCTAGCGATTTCTTTACCCTTCATCCAAATCTGGATCTTCCCTAAGAATATGTTCAGTAGTAGGATAGGAAAAAGTGAGTTACAAGGAGATATATGAAAAAGGGAACAGACAAAGAGAAATAGCTTCAAGTAAGAAGTAGAATGGAAGAGTATAAGAAAAAAGAGAATTTTTTCCTAGACTTTTTTTTTTTTAATAATAGTCCTTTGTTTTTCAAAAGACTTGCAAAGATAGTTTTCAACATTCACTCTTGTAAAACCTTGTGTTCCAAAATTTTCTCCCTCCTTTTCCCCCTTTCCCTTTCTTTCCTCTCTTAGATAGCAAGTAATATAATTTAGGTTAAACATGTGCCATTCTTCTAAACATATTTCCACATTTGTCATGCTGCACAAGAAAAATCAAATCAAAAAAGAAAAAAAATGAAAACAAACAAACAAGCAAACAATAATATCAAAAAAAGGTGAAAATACTATGTTGTGTGATCTACATTCAGTTCCCATAGTCCTCTCTCTAGATGTAGACGGCTCTATCATAAGTCTATTAGAATTGGCCTGAATCATTTCCTTGAAAAGAACCAAGTCCATCAAAGTTGATCATCACTCTGTTGTTGCTGTATAGGTAAGAAATGATACCTCACATATACGATCTATTGTCAAATCTTAAAATTTGTACTTTCCCATATTTATTGACAGACATTTAGTATTAGTTCATGTAAACCTCTCCAGGCCTTTTTGAAATCAGTCAGTTCATCATTTCTTATAAAACAATGATAAAGAAACAGGAGAATTTTTTAAAAATATGTAAACATTTAGGTAACAGCCTAGGGGCATATTGAAAGGAACAAAGTAAGAGGGGATCTAGAACCTTGATAGAAATGGACTATAAACTTCTAAGATTCCAAAAAGAGCTGAAAGAAATTGTTTGATCTTGGATGGAAGGATGAAAATTCTACAGTCTGTCAACAAATATGCATTTATTAAGCACTTATGTGCCAGTAACTGTGCTAAAAACTGGGGATACAGAAAAAAAAAAAATGTGATTGCTGCCCTCATGGGACTCATATTCCAAAGAGAGAGATAATATGTAAATAACTATATACATACAAGACTTATTCAGAATAAATGGAAGGGAATGTGAGTGGGGAAAGTACTAGCAATAGGAGAAAAGTCTAGGAAAGACCTTACAAAAGGGAGGTTTTGAGCTGAAGTGTTGAAGTCAAAAGAAGCTAAAAGGTAGAGGAAAGGGAGAGGATTTCAGGCACAAGAGACCAAGGAAACAAAGTCTGGGATAAGAAAAGGCACATATGTTCTTATTTACACGCATTCATATACATATATATATATATATATACACATATGTGTGAATATACATATACACATATCTCTATATTTATCTATATCTGGATTGCAGAGTGTATGGAGAGGAGTAAAATGGAGCCTACACCGGAGTGGTGGCTATGTGAGTAGTGAGAAAAAGACACATGGGAAAGTACAAATTTTTAAGATTTGACAATAGATCGTATACGTGAGGTGTCATCTGTAAGTTGATGATGACTGAGATTTTGAGTCTGAATGACTGGGAAAGTAATGATGTCCTACGTAGTAATAGCAAAGTTGGCAAGAATTAAGAGGGGACAACTCCTCTCTTCCCCAACCCCCAGCCCTGGAGTGTGGAGATTTCTTAGGTGGGAGTCTGCTTGACTGGAAAAGGAATGAACCAGGAAGCTGCAAACACTGGATTCGTGCATCCTGTGCCAAGCCGAGCGAGTAATCTGAGACTCAGTACATGTGTGCGATTTACATCCTCTATATATAGGTATATCCTAAGAGTCCCATGAACTGTAGCAAAAAAATAGTTAATTCACCTGAACTACTTATGTTTTCACTCTACCGGAGTGAAACTGGGGCACTTCAAACCAGAAAAAAATGAGAAAAGAAAGAGAGAAAAGGTCCAAATCTCTGATGGCCCAGCCTTTGGAGAAAAGTCCTCTCCACTAGATGTTTTTAATTCTTTAGAATAGATAGTTATTCAACAAAACTGAAGGTAGGCGTTAAAGACTAAGAACTTTGTTTTGGAAATGTCCATTTAATAATATAAACTAGGTTAGACCAAGTCTTGATGATCAGATCCTAGAATATTACATTTAAACTAGTTTTCAAGCAAATTAAAATCCTACTTTATTCAGCCTAGAGCTAATTTACAGAACTTTTTATCCTAAGAGAGGTTTTAAATTAAAAGAAAAATAAGTTCAAAGAGACTGTAAATAAATCTTTGCATAATGGAGGTATAAGAGACCATGAAGGGAGATTAGGTTCTATTTTTGAGAAATATCATTCTTGAGTCCTTTAGAATAAAAACAATTCAGATTTATATAACCTGTCACACTAAGCAGCTTGAATAGTTCATCTCACTTGCACACATTATCAACAAGTTCGTGATGTAGGTCAGAAAAGCATTATTATCTACCATTTTATTGTTGAGGAAATGGAGGGTCATGGTACCATAGAATCTCTAGAGCTAAAATAAGCCTCATGCGCCATTTCTTCTAATTCTCTTTATTTTCTATATAAGCCTGTTTTTCAGGTTTCAGCTATTTTTCAAGTTTCTTTTATATTAGGGAGAGAGTGATGAGTTGCTGTGTATCTGTGTAAGGGACAGAATTGGAATGGTAGCTTTGGAATAGAAGAAGAGTCATCATTTCTGCTTTGAAAAAGATCTATGTAATTCTATACCATCTTTAGGGAGAGATCAGTGGAAAGAATAAAAAGACCTTGAGAAACAGCAGACATATAGAACCAGTGCCTCAACATGTTCCTATTTTCTAGCTTATCTTCCAAAAGATTAGGGAATTTCCCCTTGATTGAGGTCAGGACTTCCTTCTTGATTCAGCTGATATAGTTTGTTTTCTGTCTCTTTTCAAATTTCTAATCTGTAGAATTTTTCTGATTTCTGTTTGCTATTTACTTAGTAAATGGGTTTATTTGCAATTTACTATTGAGCTGCTTTTTTGTATAAATCACATTTGGTGGAGTGGAATCTTGCTTGCAGATAAAAGCTTAAGGTACTGTTACCCTTTAGGGAAAGCTACTTGCCTTGTTGCATTTGAATTTTTAAAAAAATCATATTCCTTATGTCAGCAATATGGGATGGGAGAAGGGGGAGGAGCAAATAAATATAATTCTAGTTCAGTATGTACTTCTCAGGGAAGAACAGTTACCAACCTTATATATAGCGCCTTCCCCTGCTTCCCTCCAAGAAGGATTATTTCTTTCTCTCTCTCTATATATATTTTTTTATTAAAGCTTTTTATTTTCAAAATATACATGGATAATTTTTTTAACATTTACCCTTGCAAAACCTTGTGTTCCAAAATTTCCCCTTCTTCCCCCCATCCTCTTCCCTAGATGGCAAGTAATCCAACACATGTTAAACATGTTAAAATATGTTAAATCCAATATATACATAGATATTTATACAATTATCTTGCTGCACAAAAAAAAAAAAAAATCAGATCAAAAAGGAAAAAAATGAGAAAGAAAACAAAATGAAAGCAAAAAGCAACAAAAAGAGTGAAAATGCTATGTTGTGACACTCAGTTCCCACAGTCCTCTCTCTGGGTCTAAGATGGCTCTCTTCATCACAAGATTATTGGAACTGGCCTCAATCATCTCATTGTTGGAAAGAGTCACATTCATCAGAATTGACAAAAGATTACTTCTCCAGTAAAGAGGGGAATAGGAGATTATGGAGATACCAATCAAGTCTTCCCCTCCAGCTGCCTATGTATTTAGACAATTCCTGTGGATATTGCTAATCTAATCTAGATGGGTAGTGCACACCCTGCAAAAAAAATGAGAAAATTGAGGCTGAAGGAAAAAGGCTTCCTGAAGGCTACACAGGAAGAGAATGCTAAAACTCAGAAAAGTTATGGGATTTGCCAAGTTCACACAGAGGTGGACATAGTCTCAAAATCAGGTTTTAAACATTCTAATTCAAATGTGGTTTTTCCCCCTGCTACAAGCTGCTGCCCAGACCATGGTTATATGTATTCACAACTATATCTTTCCACCATCAAAGTTTAACTATCAAGTTGGATGCATCCCAGGCTTATCCTAGTGTGGAATTCCTCTGATACTTGTACCTTTTGCTAGATTTTCCACAGCCTAGAGTCAACTGAGTTTTCAAAGCTAGCAAAAACAGGGAACACAATAAATCTACAAGTTGTAGCTAAGCACAATTTAGATAGAGGGAGAGGAGCTTGTCTGTCAAGGAGAGTTGGGTTCTTTTGATAGTCGGTCTGAATGATGGAAGAAAGTCACTATGGGTCATAGTAATACGATCTACAGCTGAAAGGTCCTCTAGTTCAGCTCTCTGGTTTGACAGATGAGAAGGGAAGTTATTTGGCTGATATAACAGGCAGGAAGTTGCAAGAGTTGGGATCTGAATTCAGGTCTTTTGACTTAAAATCCAATATTTTTTCCATTAGTCTAGGTCACCTCAAGGTCTTTTTTTTCTTTCTGTTATTGTTGTTATGTACCAATTCTTCTATGGACTCCCTTTCCCCTCCAGGGTATTCTTGGACATGGTAGACACTGGAATGATTTGTAATTGCCTTTTTCAATGGATTAAGGCAAACTTGAGCAAGTCAAGTCACAGTTAGAAAGGCTAGATTTGAACTCAGGTTTTCCTGACTTTGGGTCTAATACTCTATACACTGAGCCATTTAGCTGTCTCCTTTTATTTAGCAAGATCTTAATTAGTTAAACTCTGAAGCATTCTGATATGAGATTTTATTATTTTATTATTTGTTCAGTAATTTTAGTTCTCTTCCTGACCCCATTTGGACTTTTTTTTTTTTTTTGCAAAAATACTAGAGTAGTTTTGCTAAATTTTTTTCCAGCTTATTTTACAAAGAGGAAACTAAACAAGGCTATGTCCAAGGTCACACAGCTAGTGTCTAAGGCTGGATTTGAATTTAGGTTTTTCTGACTCCAGGACCAATGCCTTATCCACTGTGCAACCAAACTGCCTTATTATATTCAACAGTAATACCACTGAGCTCCTACTTTGCACAAGTAAATATAACATTTATCAACCACTTATTATGTATCAGGTAAATTATATATTTGTTACATTGCCTGAAGGTCAGGTTTTACAACTCCCCTAAGGATCTCCTATACTCTTAATGGGACTAATGGCTTCAGCCCCTCCTGATGATTTGCCTTCATGTGTAAGGAGGAGGATAGGGCTGGGCTCCAAGGTCATTTTGGCCTCCTGGCACCTGAAACTGAGATACATAAAAAACAGAATAAAATCAGAGAAAGAGTGAGCAATACAAGAAAGAATGCAAGCCAGGTTCCTGCTATATAATCAGTTAAAGCAGGCTACTCCCACTCATAGGGATGCCTCCATGTTAGGTGATCTGGACATACTCAGACAAGTCTTGCCTATCTATGATATATTTATCAAGGAGAGAGGATTGATTCTGGCATTGAAACCTGAAAGGGACCGCTGAGATTATCTTGTCCCAACTCTTCATTCTATAAATGAGGAGACTCTGTCTTGGTGAAGATTTTGATTCAACAGATATTTCCCAAATTGTCTATTGTGTGCAAGGTCATTCACTAGCAAAAGGCCATGCAGATAATGAGCAACAGAGGTAGCTGGGACTGGAGCCCAGATCCTCTGAATGCCAGAACCAGTTCTCTTTTCACTAAATACTGATAAAGGTCAATAGAAGATCAAGTTAGAGTGCTAGGTGGCTAGCCAGCTTACCTTTCTACCGGTTTTAAGGTTTGCAAAATGCTTTACATACCTTATCTCATTTGATCCTCTAACAACATTGAGAGGGAGGTACTGTTACATCCCTGTTCCATTTTATGAGAGTTAAGGAAGCAGAAATTCTGACAGGTTAAATGATTTGCCAAGTGTCAGGTAGCTAATATATAACTCAGGTGAGATGTGAACTCAGGTCTTCCTTTCTCCATTATATCATTTTACCATACTGCTATTGGGGTAGTTGGAAGTCAGACTGTGGAGGGTATTGAATATTAACCTAGAAAAATTCAAGTTTGTCCTGTAGGAAATAGGAAATTAGTGGGTTATGAACAAAGAACGGGTTGATATCTACAAAAAGGTGTATTAAAATGATGAGCTAGTAATGTAAGAAAGATCAAATTGTAGGAAGGTGAAATTTGAGACAAAGAAATTAGGAGAATATTTTAACAGTCAAGAAGAGAGGTAATAAGATGAGAGGGTTTTAGACTAAGGGGTGTTACTAGGAACGGAAAGTAACTTTAACAGGTAACCCTTTTTCTTTACCAGTATATGAATAACATGTTTAATTGCAGCAGAGAATCTAGAACAACTCACGCTTCAGACACTTTATATGTACATGTTTCTCCTCAATCAGAATGTGAACTCATTGAGGGTAGGATTTTTGTTTTAAGTCTTGTATTTTCAGTGCACAGCACAGTGTTTAGCACATATTAAATCATTAATAAATGCTTGTAGAGGGGTGTTTTCAGAGAAACTTGGAATGAAAAATGAACCATGCAGATTCAGGAGGACAATTTATATTCTAACAACAACACTGCAAAAAAAAAAAAAAAAAAAAAGGAACTTTGAAAGATTTAGGAATTGAAATCAACACAATGACCAACTACAATTCTAGAGGAATCATGATAAAATATGTTTGTGACAGGGTTTTCTTTTTCTTGCTTTCTTAATGGGGGAGGGAAGAGATAAAGGGAGAAAATGTGGACCTGAAAAAATAAATTAATTATAATTAAATATTTAATTAAAATGCTTGTTGATGAATTACTTGACTTTCTGTGTGGTCATGGGCAAATCACTTAATCTTCTTCTCCATCTATAAAATAGGGATTAAAAATATTTGTCCTGCTTACCAACATTTCATAGATAAGTTCAATGAAGAAAGAATTGTGAAAATTATGAACCACTATTATAAGTGTAAATAGTTGTTATTAGGTGTCTGTGGAATACAAGATGCAATTACCTGTGATAGAATTTGAACTGAAACTGAATTAGCAGGCATTATACTGGCAGAGAGCGTTGGAATATTCTCAATGCTCCTCTAAACTGTGATTTGTTGCATTTCATTTGAAAGATTCAGTCATCCCTTCTCTTCCCACTCCCACCTCCTTGCTCCCTCCTTCTAGTAGGGAAGTCCCTTCAGAATCTGCTTGGCAGAGCTTCTGGCAAAGGTGATTCAGTGGAATGACTGGGATAGTTCAGTCCGTTACCCAGACAAGGAAAACAAAACTTTCAGAGGGGGAGGGAACATGCCCAGGTGCCAGAAGTGTGAGTCAGTTACTGTAGAAAAGGTGGAGCATATCAATAATAACAAGAAATAAACCCTACCTCACTCCACCCTGGTTTCTTCAGATGGGTCATTTAAAATTAACTCCCACTTGAAAGGGACTTCTCCCATCTCATCATATACTCTCTTCTTAATAAATAATAATGATAATAATAATAATTATTATAATTAGGACACTTTGAATTTCCATAGTATCTGTGTACTAAGGGGTTCAAAACAATTCTTGTTCATGTAGGACAATGGATAGCCCCAAAATCGAAACTATAAGAGCTTTGTGCAGGGATATGTTAAACTCTTAATAAATACTCATTGATTGATTGGACTTTCTTAGTTTTTCATATAGATGGGGGTTTGGGTGGGTGAAACAGTAGCCTCTCATAAATACCATCTGAAGCACTCACAGATGCCTGTCACAGGCATCATGCACTGGAAGAATTATTGGTGAGACTGAGGAGGAGGCAGGAGCTCTAAATTCTAGCCCCACCTTTGAAAATTCTGTGACTTTAAAACATTTTTTAAAATCGTATTTTGTTTTTCCAAATACATGTGAAGATAGTTTTCAACATTAACTTTTGCAAAGCTTTGTGTTCCAAACTTTACTTTCTCTCTTCCCCTCCCCAAGACATCAAGCAATCTGATATAGGTTAAACATTCAATTCTTCCATATTCATCATGCTGCCCAAGAATAGATGGGGGGGGGGGGGGGAAGAGACACAGGAAAAAGTAAAACATAGGAGTAAACAAACAACAATTACAACAATACAGATGAAAATACTTTACTTTGATCCACATTGAGTCTTCATAGTTTCTCTCTGGCTGTAGATAGCATTTAGCATCACAAGTTTATTGAAACTGACTTTTTGAATCACTTCATTGTTAAAAGAGCCATGTCCATCACAGTTAATCATCATATAACCTTGTTGTTACTGTGTATTTCTTTTATCTTCACTACAACCAGGGAGGTTGGTGCTATTGTTATTTCACAGATGAGAAAACTGAGGCTGAAGGAAGTTGGGAGACTTTCCCAGAATTACACAGCTAGAAAGTATCTCAGGTTGCATTTGAATTCAGGTTTTCCTGACTCTAGGCACAGTGCTGATCTTCTATACAATTTAGCTAACTCAATCTTGGTTGGTTTTTTTTGTTTGTTTGTTTTGTTTTTTAAATAATAGCTTTTTATTTTCAAAATACATGTAAAGTATATTGTAATTAATTTATACTCTAACATATTTAACATGTATTGGTCAACCTGCCATCTGGGGGGCGAGGAAGGAGGGGAAAAATTAGAACAAAAGGTTTGGCAACTGTTAATGTTGTAAAATTACCCATGCATTTATCTAGTAATAAAAACTATTAAAATTTTAAAAAAAAAGAAAAAAGAAAAAATATATATAAAGATAGCTTTTAATATTCACTTTTGCAAAACCTTGTGTTCCAAATTTTTCCCCTTCCTCCCCATTTCTCCCTTCCCTAGACAGCAAGTAATCCAATATAGATTAAAAGGAAAAAAAAGGAGGGAAAAAACCTCAAGCATACAACAACAAAAAAGGTAAAAATACTATGTTGGGATCCACATTCAGTTCCCATGGTCCTCTTTTTGGATGCAGATGGCTTTCTCCATCACAAGTCTATTGAAATTGGCTTGAATCATTATTGAAAAGAGCCAACTGAGTCAATCTTAAAAGCAAATTTACTTGACAAGGGTGAGCCAAGGATTTTGTTGGCAACAGCATGGAACAATGGTGTCAGAGAAATTGGATTCAAATCCTGGTTCTGCCACTATTGCCTCCTCCTACGTAAAATGGGTGAGGTTGGACTGGATGTCCAGCATAGAATTCATAATCTTTCTCCCTTACTCTCCTCCCCCAAACACTCTTCCCTTCCTGCCATTCCTATTGTAGCTGTCTGTCCTTTGTTGTTGAGGAGGACCGATGACATCACAGGGTGATGTCTTGACTCATTCATGAATTAGATTTAAATGAGGCAGAGTTTCACAAAGTTATCAGCCTCATTCTCTCCCTGAGTCATCAAAGTCCAAGTGCAGGACAAAAGTCAGGTGGACTGCTGATGGCCCACGGTACAGTGGATGACCTTGGCATCTTTGATACACTCTCTAGTACCTGCTTTAGCAACCTTCACATCCTAGTAGAATAGCTGAAGGACCATAAATCTGCTGGTGAGTTATGCGGGAGTCTGCCCCAAGCATATGAAGACATCCCCCACTGGAATGGGCTGGTGAAAATTATGTGTTCCAACAGCCACATCATCCTCCCAGTTCCTCAGGCTCACTACCCAGGAGTCATCCTTGATTCCTCACTCTCTCTTATCCCACCGCACCCCGTATCCAAGTTGTTGCCAAGGCCTGTTGTTTTCACTTTTGGGACATCCTTTGTATACCTCTCTTTTTCTCACTGCTACCACTCTAGAGCACTACCTTATCATTTTATTCCTACAATAACCTACTGGTGGGACTGCATTAACCTTAAGTTTCTCTTCATTGTAATCCATTCTGTATTCAACTGTCAAAATGATCCTTTTTTTTTTTTCTCCTGAGGCAATTAAGGTCAAGTGACTTGCCTAGGGTCACACAGCTAGGACTTGTTAAGTATTTAAGGTCACATTTGAACTCAGGTCTTCCTGACTTCAAGGCTGGTGCTCTAGCCACTGTGCCACTTAGCTGCCCCTAGAAGGATCTTCTTAAAGCACAGATCTTAACAGTTCACTTTAATACTCAATAAACTCAATGGCTCCCTATTTTCCTGGATCAAATACAAAATCTTCAATTTGGCAGTCAAAGTTCTTCATATCCTAGCTTCTTCCTATCTTTCCAATCTTTTTTCACTTACACATACATATTCTTCAGTCTAGTGACACTGGCTTCCTGGCTGTTTTCTGAATAAAACGCTTTGATCTAGACACTAGGTATTTTCTCTGGTTCTCTCTCCTCAACTCTATAGACTGATGTCTCTGCTTTTCTTTTAAGTCTCAATTAAAATACATTCTTTTACAGGAGATTTCCCCAACCCATTTTAATTCTAGTGCCTTCCTTTTGTTAATTATTTCCAATTTATTTCCTTTATGTAGCTTGCTTTGTATGTATTTATTTGCATGCTATCTTTTTAGATTGTAAGCTTTTATAAGTCGGGGATTGTCTTTTGCCTCTTTTTTGTATTCCCAGTGCTTAGCATGTTGCCTGGCACAAAGTAGGCCCTTTGAAGAAAATGTTGATTCTACCTTTACAAGTAACAGGAAAAATTAAGTACTATTGAGAAAAAACCCAAAAATATTTAATGATTGATCAGAAAAAAGTCCTTCTCTGCTCCCATGTTCCTCAAAAACAGTTTTAATGGAATCTGTCCATGCATTCTGTCCATTTTTGGAAAACTAACAATTAGAGCCCTTCAAAAAGAATAAACACCAAATATTTCTGAAGCATCAATCAAGTGTGGAGATACAGAGATACAGTGGAGATATGGAAACAGAAATGACATAATCCCTACCTTCATGGAGTTGATATTCACTGCAGGGGTGGAGAAGCAAAAAAGATACATTTGATATATATGAAACAACATAAAACATATACAAAGTAAGGTAGTTAGGTGGCGACAGGGCACTAGCCGTTTGTTGCAGGAACCAGGAAAAGACTTTACTGGGTGGAGATTATTCTTCAGCTGAGCTTTGAAGGAAGCCTGGAATTTTAGGAGACAATAATAGAGAAGCTATGGAAATGCGTGGAGATGGGAGACAGAATGTCCAGTGTGGGCCAATTTGGCTGATCTATGGGGGGCTAGAAAGAATTATGTGCAATTAAAGCTTGGAAGGTAGAGTTGCAAGCACGAAGTGAAAGTTTTAAAATGCTAAATAAAAGAATTTGCATTTTGTCCTAAAGCCATTAGAGAGCTTTTTGAAAAGTGAGTAATTTAGACACCTGTTTTAGGAACTTCACTTTAGGAACTGCATAGAAAGGACTTTTTGGAAAATTTTGATTCTCTTGGGCTAGGATTTCTGGACCTTTGTTCATTTTTGAAAATGAAAGGAATTGACCAGATAACCTGTTCTCAGTCCCTGAAACCCTTTCGGGGGTATGAGACGTCAAAACTTTTTATAACACTAAAATGTTTTAATTCCTAGCATGGCATAAACAAAAGCTCATGAAACAAAGGGGCAAGGAGTCCCGAGACCAAAAAGATCTTGAGTGTAGACCTGGAAGAAGCCTTAGAGGCCATGACATCTAACCTCTTCAGCTTGCGCTCTGAAGTGCAGAGGTTAAATAACTTGCCCACGGTGTTACGGGGCCAGCAGTGTTTGAGGTAGGATTTGAATCCAGGGTTTCCTTACTGCAAATTCCTTAATAGAGTCCACTCCCTTCCCGCTGTCTGACGTGGTTCTTTCTAGTTATAAACTCTCTGGTTTTATAAACATTTGCTTCGTCCCTTTGCAGGGTCTCTCACCACTCTGGTGATCTTCCCATCCGCATGTTTTATTCTTGCTCTGGAGAAAGCCTTTCGCAAGGTCTCCCGAGTCTCTGCCCTCCCCGCCTCTACCATTTAGAGACTTTTGGTCCCTCCTGGCCTCAGTTTCCTCCTCTGTAAAACGGGGGAATTGCACTAGATGCCGAGGATCCCTCCCTTACCCTTAGCCCTGTCCTTTCCAAACTAGTCTCTTCATTCCCAGAGCCTCCCCTTTTCTTCCTCCTTCCCAGGCCGCTGCTCCTCCTCCGCCCCGTGGCTCCCGCAGCGCCCTCCACCTCTCTCTCTCTCTTTCTCTCTCTCTTTCTCCCTCTCCCCTTCCCCCTCCTTCTACTCCTCAGTAAGACACTAGGGCGGAGGGGGGGGGGGGGAGGAGGCCGGGAGAGAGGGGGAGGAAGGGAAGGGGAGCTTGAGGGAGTTCTGATTGGTCCGCCGCAGTGCCGGTACCCCCTTTTGATTGGCCTGCGGGGTGCGGGTCTGCAGGGTAGGGTGCGGCTCAGAGGCCCTGCCTTCGGACCCTCCCCACGCAGAGGACGAGGAGGAAGTGGCTTCCCCTTTCTCCGCCCTCTCCCGCAGCCCCCTCCCTCCCGGCTGGCTCGGCTCTTGGCTTGGTTCGGCGGCGGCGGCGGCGGCGGCGGCGGCGGCGGCGGCGGGAGCGGGTAGGTGGAGGCTGCGTTAGGTCTGGGGGCTCCCCCCCCTTCTTTCACGGCCCCTTCTTGGGGCTCCCACTCCCGCCATCCCCATCTCTGGAGCCCTTCTGCAGGAGCTGCAGGGCAGACGGTTCTGGGCGGGGTGGGCTGAATCCGGGCCCCCGGGGCGTGACCCGAGGCTGGACGGGGCTCCCCCCGAGGCTGGAAGGCGCTCCCGGGCGTGATCCGTGGCGGGGAGGGGGCGCCCCCGGCGTGTAAGCCCAGGCAGGGGGGTGGCGCGCCTGGGAAGGAGGGAAGAACGCTCCAGGGGAGTGACTCTAGACTGGGACGGGGCGCCCCTGAGAGGAGAGGAGGGCGTCTCCCTGGGTGGGGAGGGGGCTCTCGCGAGGCGTGACTCTAGGCTGGAAAGGAGCGCCCCTAAAGAGGGGAGGGGGCGCTCTCGGAGCGTGACTTAAGGCTGGGACTGGGTGCTCTGAGGAGGCGGGGAGGGGTCGCTCTTAGGACTTTGGGCCAGACTGGACGGGGGCTCCTCTGTGAGGTCTGTGGAGGAAGGTGCGACCCCCCGGGGTCTGAGTTCGGGAGCTCTTTGCCTTGGAGGGTCCCCACTTACAAAGTTCCCCTGGGGCCCTAGGGATGGGGCTGAGCACGTGGGTCTTGGGCAGGGGTGGGGGAGGGTCTCTAAACGACGGTAGATTTGGGCTCTGTGGAATGGAGGTGGATTGTATTGCCCTAAGCAAGGTGGGGATGATGGGGTGGAGCCAGAACTCTCCCGCTTTTAGGGACTAGCGCGGGGATGACCTCCTGGGATCACGTCACAAATGTGGATTTGCCATTTGGGCATCAGTTCTGCTCAATAAACATTTATTTAGCCAGTTACGGTGCTAAGCATTAGCAGTCTTCTCCCATGGGGATGGGCTTTGGTTTCGCCCCTTGCCTTTAGGACGTGGGCAGTCATCCTTTGCTTTGGAAGGGGATACCCTCCCGAGGAGTAAGTGCCTTGGGACGGGGACACCTTGGGGACTTTGTTCCAGTGAAGGAATGTACCTCGCTGCAGATTTGGCTTCTTTTTGGAGTAGGCAGCGATTTCCCCTTGGGGATTGGTTTTGTGTGTGTGTGTGTAGGAGGGGAGGGTGCTGGGGGAAAGGGAGAGATGCTGACTGAATTTAGCTCTTGGGAAAGTTTAATGTCGATAATTTTCTGCTGGAAAAACCGCTCCTTTCTTTCTTTCCCTGGTCTAGTTACAGTATCACTCTCCAGGGCCTCTCACCACTCCTGTGGTTGCAGTCCTTTGCAATGTGTATTTGCCTCTCCTCTGTGTCTCCCGCCCGTTTCCCTGCTTGCTGCACTTTTGGCAGCTGCCTATACTCTTTCCCAGAGATGGTTGTGGCATTGCATCAGGGGGTATTTGTGCTTGTAATTTGGTCATCCGGCCCAGGATAAGGGAGCAGCATTTGCTACAGATTCTGGCTCCACCCCTCCCTCCCCCAGGATAGTGAAAAATGGGTGTGGTGAGTAGATACAGCTGACTCCGGGCCTATAGGGTAACACTGCCCAGTCATCGGCCGAGAAAGATTCAAACACAAGTAGTGCAGCTATTTTTATAAATCAGTCTTGAGTCCTGGCTGATGGCTTGGATTTAGGAGGACCAGTTGTCATACTTCAACTGTTATAGGTTGTCTGTTTAGAAGATACTAAGTTGCTAAGCGAGATGACATCCAGCACATATTATCCCTGCCACTGATCATTAGACTCTCCTCTAATATCTATGGATCTTTAGGATTGAACTACTCTCTCATTTGAGGCTTTTCTTAAATTGTAGATTTAATGTCCCATTAAGGTTAATATACCTCATTTTTTCCCGGAGGAGTTGATAAGTTTTAGCTTTTCCTTTTCAGATTTAGTTTGAAAAACCAGAAAGTTTTAACCAACAGCCCTTCTGTGGGCCTCTAATCTAATCTAACCAAACTCAGAGATTGATTTATAAACCAGAATTTCTGATTTATTATCTTATGATGGAAGACATACCTGTCATGAAGACTACAGTGATATTTGTGTACTAAGAAGGGTATCTCCTTCCATTTAGGAAATAAAATCAAAGTTGTTTGAAAAGCTTGAAATTAGAGCAGAGAGAGCTGGCTGTGTTCTGAAGGGATATTTCCATCTATCTGGTGGCCTGGTGAGTCATACATCTTCACTAGAGGAAGAGACCTATCACATACAGGCAGGCTTGGTCCAGGGTACTCTTGGGAAAATCATTGGGAAGATACTTCTTTTCCTTCAGATATGCTCAGAGGAAGGTAACCATTGTGGTGATGGGCCCTGAAATCATGGGTCTGGGGGGGCATATTCTGAAAAGAATAAAGAGATGTGGGGACAGGGCAGGAGTAGACATATTTGCTTTTTTTATTTTATTTTATTTTATAATTATAACATTTTTTAAATTTTATTTTATAATTATAACTTTTTTTTCATATTTGCTTTTAAATATTTAAATCAATAAAAGGATTAAATTTGTTCTGCTCTGAGGAGCAATGGGTGTAAAAAATTCTGAAAACCTCTTTTCACTAACTGTAGTCTCTCTGTAATTGATAATATTAAATATGATCTTTGATATTACATTTTTAATATCGAGGATGAAAAGGTTGATTTAAAAAAAAATAGTTGAAGGTATGGGAACATTTTGAAACTGAAAGACATTTTGGCTGCTTATTAAACTTGATAATTTTGAAAAGGAAACCAAATAAGCCTCATTGGTTTCATATTGTTTAGCATGCTACTTTTATAAAAGATTAGTGTCATCCTTACTGCTGATGCTGATACTTATTGCCCTTACTGTTGAGGACAGTGGGGGCAGGGAAGGAATAGTAACAGCTTATTTGGATATATAGGCAGATTATACTCTTATTAAATTCTCTAGGCTAATTTACTGGACTAAATGATTAAGTATTTCTGAACTTTGAGGGAAATTTTAAAGAATAAAAATCAATCTAGTTTTTTGATAGTGCAAGTTAAAAAATGTTTTTTGCCTCTATAAAACAGTCCTTGTGCTTTTCAAGAGCCCCTAGACTCATTTAGATTGTCTTTTAAGAAATTAGTTTTCATATCTTTTACCTTCTTAGGGATTAAATTATCATGTATTGCTGTTTGCTTTTAAAGCACTTTGTACTCATTAATTCAAAACAAATCTTTATGATATAGGGATTTTCTCAGCCAGAACAGAGAGATGAGGTCACTTGGCTAAGTCCAGGCCCAAAGTCAGTGACTGCAGCTAAGATTGCTGCCTTCTCAGTCCTGTGCTTTATTTGAGGTAAAGCAGTCTCTTCTGTATCAAATAACTGACCAACAAGTCAACATTGTCAGTATAGATAAGGTCTTCCTTCCTGGTGGGATAGCCTTTTTCAAGTAGAGAACTTTTTGGTTTTCAGCCAGTACTTTCAGCTAAAAAGTTTATTTTATTTTTTAAATTAGCATAGGAGTGAAGAAATCAGCAGAATTCTCATTCTGGATTTTTCTATAATAATAAATGTTGAATTCATAGAAGCTTGGAGTTGGAATGAAGTTTAATGTTTGTTCTGCACCTAAAGCATGGTCACTTAACTTTGTCTGGAACATTTCCAGTGACAGGGAGCTCACCCAGGAATCATGAAGGCCATTCTATTTTCAGATAGTTGTAAGTGTTAATTCTTTTCCACGTTGTCTCAATATCTGGTTCTAGCAAAAGTTCTCTGCACATTGGACCTAGTGCTGCTATATAGAATTCTTTTACATGACTACTTTTCATATATTTGAAGACAGTGTTTCCCATATGTTTCTCATATGTTTTCTCTGAGCTAAACATTTTTAGTTTCTTTAGCTGTTCCTCATATGATTATATTGTGAGACATTTTGGTTGCTTTAGCCTCCAAGTCTCTCTTTAAAAATGGAACATAGATTTGAACTCTGCGTTCCCAGGTTTGCTTTGGCATACTTGTACAATTGATTTTATGTCCCACTTAAGTGTGGGACTTTACATATGTTCCTATTATATTTCTTGGTTTGTTTTAAGTTTTGGTCCATTTTTGAAAACTATGAAGATTGTCTTTGACTTAATGGCATCTCACCCCCTTCCATCCCTCTCTCTTCAATTAATATTTTCAATTCAATTCAATTTCAGTTCAATTCAATACTATTTTCATTTTCACTTTGTCAGATTACTTGAAATTCCACTAAAATGTTATCTTGGGTTGTCAATAGCAACTTAATTTTATGTGTCACTTGAAGGTTTTCTTAATCACAATTGCCTTGTGAAGTAGACAATTCATTTTTAAAAATTTAAGTGAAATGCCTGATTTCATCTATATGGGAATTCCTTTTATTAACAGAGAACAAAAATGGACCAAGACTTGGTAAATAAGCCCTAAGGAGTTGCTTGAAACACATAAAGGTTAACCCAGCTGAGGAATGATTTGAATCCAGGCTAACCTGACTGAGAGACTAGCAGTCAATCAATCAACAAGCATTTATTTATTAAGTAGTTAACTGTTTGTTAGATGCCTGTGTGTGTGTGTGTATGTACAAAGTTTAGAAAGCTCATTATTTGAGGGGAATCAGAATAGGCCTCAAAGAAAGTGGCTCTTGAGCAGAGTTTTGAAGGTAATTAGGAATTTCAACATGTGGCGATAAGGAGGCAGTGCGTGCCTTGAGGGGCAGTGGGCACAGGTACCAAAATTGGGAGTTGGTGAGGTGTTGAAGAAAAGCAAAGTGTCAGGATGGATTGAAAGGTGCTGAAAGAAGTGTAATGTATAGTAGTATGTCTGGAAGGCTAGTATGAGGCCAGGTTGAGAAGGATTTTAATTTCCATTGGAATTTGTTCTTGATTCTACAAGTAGTCTGCAATCAATGGAGGTGATTAATTGGGGGGGGGTGACTTGGTTAGATTTGGGATTTATTTAGCACATTGGCAGTTAGAGAATTGAAGCAAGGAAAATAAATTATTGCAATAGTCTAAGGGCTGATGAAGAAAGATGAGTAATTTTCAATTCTGGACTACCTTGAGATAAGGGGCAACCCAAGGTAGAATTCAGTTGGTGGGAAATCTTAGGGCAGAATAGTGAGGGGATTAAGGAGGTATATTATGGGAAATGGGTCAAGACCAGAAAGAGAAAATTCTAGTGACAAATTTTGCCCAGTGTCTAGCCAGAAAAGGAGAGAAACTCTTCCTTTTGTTTATCCTCTTCTATTGTAAGAGATTAGAACTGTTGATTTCTTTGGGAGAACTAAGGAAAGGAAATAAGCATTTATTAAATGCCTTCTCTATGATAGGTACCCACTGTGCAGGTGTTAACTTGTTTTTCACAGCAGTCCTGTGAGGTAGGTGCTGTTTTGATCCACATTTTTACAGTTAATAAAACTGAGGCAGACAAGTTAAAGTGTCTTTCCCAGGATCACACAGCTAGTAAGCAGTTTAGATTGCATTTGAACTTGGGTCT
This sequence comes from Sminthopsis crassicaudata, assembly GCF_048593235.1. Taxonomy (NCBI): domain Eukaryota; kingdom Metazoa; phylum Chordata; class Mammalia; order Dasyuromorphia; family Dasyuridae; genus Sminthopsis; species Sminthopsis crassicaudata. The sequence goes on from NC_133617.1 coordinate 662,679,634, forward strand.
TCCTGACTTTAGGCTGAGTGATCTATGGTGACATCTCACTGCCACCCAGATAAGAACATTCTGGTTGTACCTTTCCAAGAAAAGTTGCCAAGATCACTGAAAAGTTCAGTGACTTGCCCAGGGTCACCAACCTGGGATGTGTCACAGGTAAGATTTGACTCTGGTTCACCCTAGCTCCAAGCCTAGCTCCCCATCTGCTGTTTAATGATGCTGTTTTCCTTTTGCAAAGTAGCCCAGGTGTCTAGGACCTTGAACACAGGGTAAAAAACTCCTTAAGTATTGGTTACAATACTACAAATTTAAAACTCTTAAGTTCAGCTATACTTTGGAACCTAATTGTTGCAATACTATCTAAATAGGCTTTTTGGTGATTAGGTTTTTAGGCTCTCCCATGTTTATAATAATAGTTCAATGGGAAAATTTCCTCTGAGTTCCAGTTATAAATTGATTTTTTAAAACTAAAAGAACCACAGTTCTTTGTAATCTGAGGATCTAGTTTATATAACGGATATTTGAATGTGTACTGGTTGGTTAACTTTATACTTAAACTCCCCTTTTAGTTTGGAAATCAGGTTTACCCATCTTTTTCCTGCTGGTTTCTGAATAAATCACAAAGAAAAGGGCCTAACAGACCACTCATTGTCTTCAAAATCCAAGATCTGATCTTGTTTTTCTCTGTCCTTTGACCTGCCCTGACACTACTAGACATTTAAAATGATTGCTTAGTTTTCAAAAAGTATTACAACTTTTCAGTTTCTAGTTAATTTGTTAAAATGGTTTCTTTGTAAAAAATGGTTCTTCTGTGTACTGGTCATATTCTAAAAACATGGATAAATAATTAATAGATCTTTGGAACCCAGATTAAAATTTGTGTATCTTGTTCACTGGCTTTTATAAAAACTATTCAATACCATTATCAGTCTTGGACCTTGGCCACTACTAGTAAAAATGTGAACTTTTTGGAATAGTTCTACATCTTAAGGCTATTTATTACATAAATTTGTGTTCAGGGTAAATGCTATCTTATATAAATTACTCATTATTACCATTAAAATGAAGTAGGTGTATGTTACAAAAACACTATTTTTCAGTCTGTTCCACAAAATTGAGTTCCAGGATACAAATAAGGGACCCAGGATATTTTTGACCCTCCAAGGAAATTTTCTGAGTAGATATTTTAAACTTGTTGGTTGCCAGACTCTTTAGAGTTGATAGATCTTATCATTGTTAGCTTGTTTTAATGACAATTCCATGTTCTTCTCAACTTTCCCTCCCTATCCCCTTTAGAAAATATTATCTGCACATTTTTATTATTATAGGTACAGAGATCTTTAGATTTACAAGGGACTTTAGAGACTCTAGTCAAACACCATATTTTACAACTGAAGAAATAAAAATAAAATCAAAGGTTTTAGAATTTAAAATTTCATAATATGTAATGATGTGATGTTGCAAGACATCAATGGAAATCATCAACATTAAGGGTCTTGGAGACATAATATAGGAGCTACCACTTGTGAAAATGTTGAGCATCAGCCTTGCATCTTCAGTGAAAATTGAGGGAATCTGAAACTGAGCTTCCTATCTAGCTAGCTCATGAGCTGAGAAATGGTGTGTGAGATGAGAACAAAGTAACAAATCAAACCAGGAAGGCCATGGGTCCTTTGAGATTTTGGGACAAAGCATGGCAGGCATTGTCTGTGAGCATCAATCTGGAGCTGACTCTGAGGGCTTGTAAAACACTGATAATGACTGTCAGGATTAGAAGTCTTGAACTTGGCACGGACTTCTCGTTTGTTTTTAGGGAGCAATGATATCAGTGCTTTATGCAAGCATATTTATAATTAAACAGCAAGATGAGATGCTGGAATGTCGCTAGTCACTTAGGCCTTTGCAGCACAACTTGATTGGGCTGAACGTGTACTGAGAAGGGCTCTCACAGCAGGCTACCCGTGCAGCTGTTGTTTGGCTCACAGAAATGGGGCAACTGCAAGAGGAGAAGGCAGGAGGAATGCTTGAAGGACATTCTAAAGCCCAAGTTACAGCGTTGTAACATAGCTTCTGACCACTGCACAGCAGAGGCCAGGGTGGCTCATTGTCAAAGGCTCTGGCCAAGGAGCATGAAAGCCATTGCCAAGTAGACTGACTTGCAAAGATTGACTGTAGCTGCAAATTATTAAAGGATGATCTCTTGTCTGTAATGTTTTCACCCAAACACATAGTGATTGCTGTCTGTGATGATTACTTTTTTTTTTTTTAAGGAGGTGAGTAGAGCTTTATTATTATTATTTTTCAAAATATATGCAAAGATAGTTTTTAACATTCACCCTTGCAAAACCTTGTTATAGAATTTTCTCCCTCCAACCCCATCTCCTTCCCCATCTCCCCTTTTCCTTTAGACAGCATGTTAAATATGTACAATTCTTCTAAACATATTTCTTCATTTATCATACTGTGCAAGAAATATCAGATCAAAAGGGGAAAAAAATGAAAAAAAAAAAACAAGGAAGCAAACAATAAAAAAAAGGTGAAGACACTGTGCTGTGTCTTCACCTGAAGAATGTGCTCCACATTCAGTTATCACACCTTTCTCTGGATGTAGATGGCTCTCTTCTTCACAAGTCTATTGGAATTAGAGGCACTAGATGGCACAGTGAATGGAGCATCAGCCCTGAAGTCAGGAGGACCCAAGTTCTAAATCCATCTTCAGATTCTTATTAGCTGTGCAATACTAGGCAAATCATTTTAACCCTAACACACACACATTCTCTCTTTCCTTCCCTCTTTGTCCCCCTCTCTCTCTCCCTCTTTCCCTCTTTTCCTCCCTCTTTCTCTATCTCTTCTTCCCTCTTCCCCTCCTACTTCTCTCTCTCTCACACACACAGAAACAAGTCTGTTGAAATTGCCTTGAATCACCTCATTGTTGAAAAAAGTCTGTCACAGTTGATTATTACATAATCTTGCTGTTGCTGTGTACAATGTTCTCTTGGTTCTATTCACTTCACTTAGCATCAGTTCATGTAAGGCTTTCCAGGCTTTTCTGAAATCAGTCTGCTCATTTCCTATAGAGCAATAATACTCAATTATATTCACATATACCCTCCTTACCCCCCCTTCCAGGAAGAGCTAGCCTCTTTCTAAATATCTCAGTACATTTCTTCCTATATTTGTCTTATGCATGTATGTGCTAATTTGTATTAAACTTTTTTTGTGTGTTTGACTTATTTCACTTGTTATCAAAATAAAAGTTCTTTGAAATCAGGACCATGTTTTTATTCATCTTAATATATTCAGCATTTTGTATATAATAGGTGTTGAATAAAGAATTTTTGTTGAATCATGGAAAGCATCACTATAAATAAATGACTTATTAGTACAAATGAAGAAAACAGACCCAGAGGAGGTTGTGGCTTGACCAAAGTTACACAGTAATTTAGTAGTAAAGCTATTTCTAGTCCTGTTACTTTTTTCCATTACACAATATTAGGTTAAATTCAAATATTTGTGAGTATCACTACATGTGCTAGGTGCTTTAGAGGATGCAGGAAATGTGCAGTGGTAGAATAAGACACACACATTCACACACACAGTCAAATTAGGATCTGAAATAGTATATAGTTAATGTTTTGAGAGAGAATATCTTGTGGAGAAACTGAGGCTTTGATAAAAATTGGAAAAAGGATAAATAGCTGTAGTGGGGATAAGCTTGAATATTTCTAGGGATTATTAAAGATTAAAATATTTAAAATGGAATAATAATGTTTAGGTAATTTTTAATAGAATAGTTTTTACTGTATTAAATTTTCTAATTATATTCAATAGAAATTAAGTCCATATTGCTTGCCTGTGCCAGGTACTTGGGGGAAAAAAAGGCAAAAAAGGGTTGTAAAGGATTTAAAAAATGAGCGGGAAGTGAAGGAAGTCAAGGCAAGGAGTATTATTTTTTTTTTTCCCTAGTGTTTTAACCTGTTTTAAACTTGAAAAAAGTAAGATATAGCTTGATAGATTGAAGGGATGGCAGTATTTGAATGAAGATTTTTCTTTTTTCTTTTTAAAAAACAATAGGTTTTTTTTGTCTTTTTAAAGGTTAAGCTACTTTCTGGTGGTCCCCCATCTAAAGCTGCTTTGTCATAAAGAAGAATAGTTAAGCAAAAGAAGTCAGCACATTGTGTTGAAAAATCTAAATATACTTTATTCTATTCCCAAAGTCGAGCATATTTCTCCATTTATATTCACTCTCTGACTTTCAGAGTCAACAAGATTGATCACAACAATATCTTTCAACATTGTTTTCTTTTGTTATTATAATCATTTTAAGTTTCTTTGAATTATTCCTGTTTGTCATTTTATGGTGTGATAATCTGTAATATTTATACAACAACTAATGAGTCTCTGATGGGTATCCACTTTTTTCCCCCAGTTTTTTTGCTTCTAGAAAGTCCTATAAATATTTTTTACATGTGTTTAGAAAACAGTAGATAGCTACACCTGGAATCTGGAAGAGTGGAGGTTAAATGTGACCTCAGAATGGCTGGGTAACCCTAGGCAAGTCACTTAACCTCTGTTTGCCTCCCTTTTCTATATAATTGGGATAATACCCCCCTAGGGTTCTTATGAGGATAAAATGAGACAGTAGGCAAAGTACTTTAGTGATGTGATGATACCTTTCCCCTTGTCTCTGATTTCCTTCGTGTATAAGTTGGTAGTGGTATTATTATGTTTGAGGATATGTGCAGTTTAATGGCTCTTCTAATATAATTCTAAATTGTTTCCCAGAACAGTTGGACCAGTTCTCACTACCTTAGTTTGCCTGTCTTCCCACAACCCCTTAAACATCTATTTTCATTTTTTGGGAATTTTTGTCAAAGAATGAGATGAAATTTCTAGTTTAAAAAAATTTTTTTTCATGAGCTATTTTATATGATAGTTGATGATTTGATTTACTTTTCTTCTTTTGAAAGCTGTCTTTTCAAGCCTTTTGACTGGCTTATCTGTTGGGAAATGACTTGGTATTTTAAGTTGGGTGTGATCTAGTTATGCTTTGGGGTGTTTGAGACATTACTAGATTGGCATAAATGAAAGATGAGGGAGAAAGAAAGAATGATTATTGGAACTCTACTTCAGTGTACAAGTAAAAAAGTTAGCTCTGGTAAGAAAGCATCTCTGATCTTTAGAGTTGGAGCAAAAATGGTGGATAAAACGGAGAAATGTTATGAAGGGGCCTAAGGAGCCCCTGATGGGGCTGATGGTCTTCTTGTTTTTTTTCCCCACCTCAACAAATCATATATTTGTCTCTACAAGCAAAATTTGAGGCATATTATTTTATAGTGATTGAGAAAATTGTGAGCCTCTTACCTTGAGTCCCAATGCTAAATATACCCTCTTTCATTAATTACTTAATATTAAATGACCTTTTTTTGTATTTTTTCACTGGATATTTACACATTTTTTTGGTACCACTTGAAACATTTTGCTTTTTTCTAATTTCATGTAAACATGGTTTTCAAGTTTTCTTTTTTCTTTTTCTTTTTATCTTTCTTTTTTCTTTTTTCCTTTCTTTCTTTCTTTCTTTCTTCCTTCCTTTCTCTCTCTCTCTCTCTCTTTCTTTCTTTCTTTCTTTCTTTCTTTCTTTCTTTCTTTCTTTCTTTCTTTCTTTCTTTCTTTCTTTCTTTCTTTCTTTCTTTCTTTCTTTCTTTCTTTCTCTCTCTCTCTTTCTTTCTCTTTCTTTCTTTCTTTCTTTCTTTCTTTCTTTCTTTCTTTCTTTCTTTCTTTCTTTCTTTCTTTCTCTTTCTCTCTCTCTCTTTCTTTCTTTCTTTCTCTCTCTCTCTCTCTCTCTCTCTTTCTTTCTCTTTCTTTCTTTCTTTCTTTCTTTCTTTCTTTCTTTCTTTCTTTCTTTCTTTCTTTCTTTCTTTCTTTCTTTCTTTCTTTCTTTCTTTCTTTCTTTCTTTCTTTCTTTCTTTCTTTCTTTCTTTCTTTCTTTCTTTCTTTCTTTCTTTCTTTCTTTCTTTCTTTCTTCTTCCCTCCCCCCCTCTTTCCTTCCTTCCTTCCTTCCTTCTTTCCTTCCTCCCTCCCTCCATTTCTTTCTCTCTTTCTGTCTGCAATTGGGGTTAAGTAACTTGCTCAGGGTCACATAGCTAGGAAGTATTAAGTGTGAGGTCACATTTGAACTCAGGTCTGTCTTCCTGACTTCAGGGCTAGTACTCTATCCACTGCACCATCTAGCTGCCCCTCAACATTCATTTTTATAAGATTTTGAGCTCTAATTTTTTTCTCCTGCCTCCTTTCTAGCCCCTCTCCCCAAGCAAGACAAAAAAGTGAAAATTGTGTGCTTCAATCTGCATTCAAACTCTTTCTCTGGATATGGATAGCATTTTCCATCATAGGTCTTTACTAAGTGTCCTAGATTATGGTATTGAAGAGAAGAGCTAAATCTGTTAAAGGGGTGATCCTGTCACAATGTTACTGTATAGCTTGGTTTTTCTCTTGGTTCTATTCACTTCATTCAGCTTGTTTTTGAAGAATTTATTTAAGAATGGGAGGTGAGGTACTGTGCTGAGAGTGAAGGGAGTGGGAGTGATATGGAAGGAGTACAGAGCTTGGAGAGCAAAAGAACATTTGGAACTACTGCTGAGGGTCATGGGAATGGAGATGGATGAAATGGGAGTCAGAATGCTCCTGAGGCTATCTTTATGTATATTGAAGTGCCCAAGTATGAAGCAACAGATTGGATGGAAAAGAAACTGAACTAAAGTATTGATCTTAGTTGTTTATCCTTTGTTCTCAAAGAGGACCATAACAGCAAGGAGGTGATGCCATGACTTGCAAGTGATTTAGATTTAAGTGAGGGAGGGCTTGGCAAGGTCACCTGCCTCATTTTCCCTCCAGAGCCATCTGGGTCCAGTGGCCAGATAAAAGTCAGGACTTGAGATGGCCCTGGATGCTGTGGGACTCTTTTTAAGCTGAGGTCTAAAACAGGTTTCAGTTTAACTGAGTCCACACCTGTTCACTGTTTAAGGTTAGGTTGCAATTGAGGCAAAGTATCCCCTCTCTCACCTGGAGCCACCATGTCAGCCCATAGCCTCAGGGGAGATTAGAACCCCAAATACTTACATAATTGAGATCTAAAGAAATTCAGGATACAGTAATAATTTCCCTGTCCCTCTCCCCTCCTTTCCCTTTTCTCTCTCTCTCTCTATACATACATATATATGTATGTGTGTATATATTTGCACACACACACACACATATACATACATTTCTGTTTTGGCCAGAAACCCTAAGAATCTTCCCCTCCCAGATTTAATTATTTATATAGGTGAAAGAGGACATTCTTTGACATCTAGAAAGGAGAGGAAAATTATGAGTAATATAACATTGTCCTCTAAGAATAAATGAATAAAGAATTCAAGGAAGCATGAGAATTCTTCTATGAATTAATGGAGAATAAAGAAAAATAGAATCCAGATAACAATACACACAGTAATTACGATAGCAACATTGAAAGGTGGTTTGAACTCTTGGTAAATTGTAACAGTTTTTTGCCTAGAGAATTGTTCAGGAAACAGACTGTCCTCTTGGTAGGGGAAAGAACTTGCTTAATAAAGAATGTTAGCCTATTAAGGAATAGACTATCCCTTGAGTTCTCCATTCTTGGAAGTTTTTGAGTAGAATTTGAGAGCTCAGGTATCAAGTAGAGATGGGGGTGAATTTGAATAAGATGACCTTCAAAGACCTTTTAAAATCCTGAAATACTAGGATTAAACCTTTTATTTAGATTGTAGAGTTTTTTTTTTTTTTTTTTTCTCTGCCTATGTATTAGATTGAATTTGGACTTTTAGTGGTCTGTTTAGACCAGAGGATTTTTTTTTTACTTAATAATTTTTTATTATATATATATTTTTTTAATAATATCATCCCTTGTATTCATTTTTCCAAATTATCCCCCCCTCCCTCTATTCCCTCCCCCGATGACAGGCAATCCCATACATTTTACATGTGTTACAATATAGTCTAGGTACAATACATGTGTGTGAATATCATTTTCTTGTTGCACAATAAACATTAGAATCCGAAGGTACATGCAACCTGGGCAGACAGATATTAGTGCTAACAATTTTCATTCACTTCCCAGTGTTTCTTCTCTGGGTGTAGCTACCTCTGTCCATCATTGATCAACTGGAAGTGAGTTGGCTTTTCTTTATGTTGAAGATTTCCACTTCCATCAGAATACATCCTCATACAGTATTGTTGTTGAAGTGTACAGTGATCTTCTGGTTCTGCTCATTTCACTCAGCATCAGTTGGTTTAAGTCTCTCCAGGCCTCTCTATATTCCTCCTGCTGGTCATTTCTTACCGAGCATTAATATTCCATAACCTTCATATACCATAATTTACCCAACCATTCTCCAACTGATGGACATCCATTCATCTTCCAGTTTCTAGCTACTACAAAAAGAGCTGCCACAAACATTTTGGCACATATAGGTCTCTTTCCGCTCTTTAGTATTTCTTTGGGATATAAGCCCAGTAGTAGCACTGCTGGGTCAAAGGGTATGCACAGTTTGATAACTTTTTGGGCATAGTTCCAAATTGCTCTCCAGAATTATTAGATTCTTTCGCAACTCCACCAGCAATGTATCAGTGTCCCAGTTTCCCCACATCCCCTCCAACATTCATCATTATTTGTTCCTGTCATCTTAGCCAATCTGACAGGTGTGTAGTGGTATCTCAGAGTTGTCTTAATTTGCATTTCTCTGATCAGTAGTGATTTGGAACACTCTTTCATGTGAGTGGATATAGTTTCAATTTCTTCCTCTGAGAATTGTCTGTTCATATCCTTTGACCATTTATCAATTGGAGAATGGTTTGGTTTCTTATAAATTAGGGTCAGTTCTCTATATATTTTGGAAATGAGACCTTTGTCAGAACCTTTGTTTTTAAAAATATTTTCCCAATTTGTTACTTCCCTTCTAATCTTGTTTGCATTAGTATTATTTGTACAGAAACTTTTTAGTTTGATGTAATCAAAATCTTCTATTTTGTGATCAATAATGATCTCTAGTTCTCCTCTAGTCATAAATTCCTTAGAGGATTTTTTTTTTTTAAATCAGAGGTTGTTAATATAGGATTGTACAAATATCAAAGATAGTCATCAATACTCTTAGTTTCTTTGGTTTGCTGTGGTTATGACTTATATTTCATGATCTAATCTTTTTCAATGGATTAATTAAAAATATTTTTCAATTTTAAAGTATTCCCTTTCCTCTACCCCTCCTCCCCAAGAAAAAAAAAAACAAAATAAAATGAAGTGGCCTATATAACATAGACTTGTTTAGTGAACAGGAAAGGTAACCAAAATGAAAATTTTCCATGTATTATTTAAAGGGAGACATATCAAGAGAAATCTATTAATGTGCATGGCCAGTCTGCTTGAGAAAAAAATATTCAACAAGGGATAGTTTACTTTTCAGATCTGTGAAGGAAGGAATTTATGGCCAAAGATGAACCAGAGAACATTATGAAATGCAAAATGGATAATTTTGATTATATTAAAAAGTTTTTATACAAACAAAATGAATGCAGCCAAAATTAGAAAGGAAGCAGAAAACTGGGAAAAAAAATTTACATTGGAGGGTTATGATAAAGCCCTCATTTCTAAAATATATAGAGAATTGACCCAAATTTATAAGAATACAAGTCATTCTTCAATTGATAAATGGTGAAAGCATATAAACAGATAATTTTCAGTTAAAGAAATGTTCTAAATCAATATTGACTAGGAAAATGCAAATTAAGGCAACTCTGAGGTAGCACTTCACATCTCAGATTTGCTAAGATGATAGGAAAAAATAATGACAAATTTTGGAGGGGATATGAGAAGACTAGGACATTAATGTTGGTGGAGTTGTGAACTGATCCAGCCAATTTAAGGAGCAATTTGGAACTATGCCCAAAGGACTATCAAACTATGCATACCTTTTGATCCCAAAGAGCATTAAAAAGGACCCACGTGTGCAAAAAATGTTTGTAGCAGCTCTTTTTGTAGTGGCAAGCAACTGGAAACTTGAGCTTATGCCCATCAGTTGAAGAATGGCTGAATAAATTACGATATGTGAATGTAATGGGATATTTTTGTTCTATAAGAAATGATCAACACACTGATTTCAGGAATGCTTGGAGACTGATGTTAAGTGAAGTGAGTAGAACTAAGAGAACATTGTACAGAGAAACAGGATGATGTGATGATCAACTATTATTGACTTGATTCTTTCAACACTGAGGTGATTCAGGCCAATTCCAATACTTGTGATGGGAGTGAGACATCCACACCCAGAGAGGACTGTGGGGACTGAGTGTGGACCACAGCATAGCATTTTCACCTTTTTTTGGATTTAGAATTTAAAAAAAAAAAAAAAATGGAGATTTGGAAGGAATATGATTAGAGGAGACTTAGGGGAAATTTGACTTTTCAGATAGTTTAGCACTCAGCCAATAGGGAATCAGGTGAAGAATATCCAAATAATGTGAACTCCAAGAGAGGAGTAATGATGTGGTCAGGGATGGAGAGCCCCCAGAAGGGGAGGAGAAGAATTCCAATTTCTGCATAGGTTGTTACCTCTCTGGTATTCAGCCAGTGGGGCATTAGGGTTTACAAGTATTGACTCCAAGGGTTCCTTTTTGATAGGATAGCCACTTCTGTGGTTGGGTAATGAACAGTCTCACACTTAACCTGTCTGTCTCAGGTTTCTTGAGATGTAATAATATTTATCTCCTTGGGTTTTGTATGGATTAAATGAGATAATATTTGAAAGTTCTTAGTACAGTGCCTGGCACAGCCTATGTAACAAATAATATTTTTTAAAAGAGAAAGAAGGGGAAAAATAAGCTTAACTGGTAGATACATAGAAAAAGTCTGAAAATATGTGCAATGTACTCAAACTTGTAGATCGATTTGTTCATATCAATGGACCACTTAGCTGTTGGGGGGTGGCTTTTTTAATTAAATCTTTCCCAGGGAGTTGATCTGTCAGATTGTTTTCTAGTTTTCCTAGAAGTTTTATCATTTGGTGAGTTACTTAATAAGTTATTTTTTTTCCAGTTTATCAAAGAACATTGAGTTTATTTCTTCTTCATTGTCTAGTCTATTCCATTTTTAAATATATCTTTTTAAGAAATGAAATTAATTATCCTTAAAAATTAATTTAAAAATCATTTGAGTAAATGATTTCTCCAAGAGTAATATCACAAAAAACCTGAAGAGAGTATTAATAAAGATGGATAAAGCTGGCAGTATCAAAAGCTGCAGAGAGTTCAAGTAGAATCAGAACTGAGAAAAAAACTTTTATAGTTCAGGAGCTCTTTAGAGAGAAGTTTATGGAATGATTGTGTGAGAAACTATGGCAAAAAGGTGAGAATTGGGAGATAAGGAGAAGTATAAAGTCTAGGAGAAATTTTGCTATGAAGGAGAAGGGATGAAGTCTGAGATTAGGAACTATCTGATTTGTAGATTAAAATCTAGATAAATTGACTAGTAGTTAGCAAAAACTTCACGCACAGAAATGAACCATGAAGGGCCAGAGTGAGAATGGTTTAGATGACCATTCCACCTCATGTGCAAGATTTTAACATTGGTTGGTGGAGGGGAGGCAGCTTTGGCTTTTAGCTCTGGGCTTATTTGCTCTCACAAAGGCTATTTAAAGTAATATCTTGATTTTCAGAACAGGTGCCTTTCAGCAAATATTATTTTTAGTTTGATCTTCAGTCAGAAAAAGATATCAGGCAGTTGTATAAGAATTTTAAAGTTGTTCATTTGGGTATTGATGACTAAATGGATCTTGACACTCTCCTTCCTCAGTAGTTTTGTGACAATTTTTTCCTCCATCAGTTAATTAAAATGTCATTTTATAGTTTAGTTGGTCTTAATTGCTAAATGAAAATAACCTAGTTACATTGGAAATCAACATAGTTGAGCTAGGTGGAACAAGATAAATTGATGAGGCTTTGGGGATATAGGACAAAATTTTTACTCCAAAAAGAAGGATCTGAGAATGTGTAGTATTTTGGTGGCGGTGGTAGTGTGTGTGTGTGTGTGTGTGTGTGTGTGTGTGTGTGTGTGTGTGTGTGTGTGTTTTTCTGACTTCCAAAAATCTCCTTTCTTGCTGGTTGTTAAATGGTATACTTAAAGCCCTGGAGGTTATCTTCTTTCTGGCTATAATGATGAGGTAATGTCTTTTTAGTGTATTGCTGTCCCTGAGTGAGTCACTATTAGAAAATTATTATTATTATGTTCTTGTGTACTAAGGCTCTAGTATATAAAGATAAAAATGACATAGTTCTTGCTTTCAAGGACCTCATGGTCTGTCAATGAAGACAAGCTGTACATGCTTAAAGATAAAAGGAATAAATCACTTTGATTTCTTCTTTCTTCCCTTTTCCATCCCCATCAAGTTGCTTTTCTAAACAAAGATTAAAAAAAGAGAATTTCTCTAAGCCACTTCTGATTGTATCTCTGTGTAGTATCCCACACCTATATTCTCCTTCCTTTGCAGTGAGGGCAGGCCAGCAGTGTATTTTCTCAGCTCATCTTCAAGATTCATCTTGCTTATTAATAATTATAATATTCAGTTCTTTCTGTTCATGCAGGTCACATATTTGTAGTTATGTGTACACAGTTTTCGTTTACTTTGCAGCAGATCACAGAAATCTTTATATCCATTGCATTTAATTACCAGAATTGCTTTAGCCATTCATTCCTTAGTTGATAGCCTTTATTGAAGTTTAAAAAACAAACAAAATTCTAATACTACCCTCCCCTTGTGACAGAGATTGTTTACTTAACTGTTAAGTAAAACAAGCCAACACATACCTAATGACATAGAACATTCCACATCTGTCTACCACCTCAGGAATCAAAATAGACCATTAAGTTAATAATTCTGAAGTCTTTTAATGTTTTCTTTTATTATTCTGAAGTCTAGCATTTTTGTTCTGCTATGGTTGATAAAATGTAACCCGAGAAACTTAAGTGCTTTGAGGGCAGGAGCTAGTTTGGCCTTTCTGTGTATCCCTGTTGCTTAGTAGCATCTGGCACTGGGGAAGTATTTAGAAAATGTTAAGTGATTGACTTTTTTTTTTTGGGGGGGGAAATGAACTTAATTTAATTAATAGCTTATTTTCAAAATATGTGCAAAGATAGCTTTCAATATTCACCCTTGCAAAACCTTGTGTTCCAAATTGTTCTTCTTTTTTTTTTAAATCCCTTCCCCTAGATAGCACCTCATCCAATATAGGTTAAATGTATAATTCTTCTATATACATATTTCCACGTTTATCATGCTGAACAAGAAAAATCAGATCAAAAAATTTAAAAATGAGAAAGATTTTTAAAAAAGCAACAAAAAAAGGTGAAAATACTATGTTGTGGATAATTTGTGTTTTTAAATTCTACTTTCTACATTCAGTCCATTAAGCCCTCTTTCTGGATGCAAATGACTCTGTCCAAGAGGTGATTGACTTTCTCCCCCCCTCCCCCAACCTCACATAACCGTCCCTTAGAATAAAGATTTTTTTCTTTTTTTAAGGAAGAAAAAAAGTTCAGCAAAACCACTCACTCCATCAGGATCATAAAGACTCCTTTTATGTTATTGCTCTGATCCCTTCTATTAGATTATAAGTTTATGTTATGCTATTTAGTCTGTAGCTGTAGTTTTCTGTCTCGCCAGGTGCCTAGTTTATTGTGGAAGACTTAATAATTATTCATTGGTTGAATGACCCAAGTGGCAATTTGGAAAGAAGGGACTTGGTAGAACATAGGTTCAAATCATGGCTGCTTAACACTACTGTGACCTAAAATACTACTGTGAATTTAAAAAATCCTCAATTTTGCTGGGCCTTTGCTTTGCTCTAGAAACCTGGATGAGATGGCCTCTGTGGTTCCTTACAGGACCTAATTGGTGATCAAACAAACAAGAAGGTGTTTGCCCATTCCTCCTTTTGGAGGGGTGGGTGGGATGGAGAGTAGATCACTAACAACTGGAGGACATATGGAGGGTTTCTTGAAGGATGTAGCACTTGAGTTGACCCTAGAAGAAATCTAGGAATTCATTGAGTTAGAGATGAGGAAGGGGGAGAGCATTCCAGACATAGACTGTGCAAAGACACCGGTTGAAGCTGGAATGTTAGATACTGAAAATAGAATATTGGTCTGTTTGGATGTAATGTTGCATGAGTGATGGGGAGTCATAATTAGTTGAAAAGATAGACTGGAATATTTTTTAGAAGGGTTGTTTCTATATTTCTTTTAAAGGGGGAGAAGATGGGAGTGATAGAGATGCCAAGAAAGGAGAAATTTATGTTGTTCACCAGGGTGACTGGAAGAATAATATTTTTGACTGAAATAGAAAAGTTAGGAAGAGGGGTGGTTTAAGGAGGTGGGATAATGGATTCTGTTTCTAACATACTGAGTCTGAGATGCTTATGGGACAATAAGTGGAGATGCCCAGCAGGCATTTGGAGGTTACAGACCTGGAACTCAGGAGGAGAGAGAGAGAGAAAGATTATGTAGGCTTAGGAGTCATCTGAGTAAAGAAGGTGATTTGAGGAATTTAGGTGGTAAAAGTGATAGTGTTCTGGTCTTGGCTTGAGGGACACCTGAGTTTAAATTCTGCCTTGGGTTTACTAGCTGTGAGATTGTTGTAAGGCATTCAGTCTCTCTTAGCTTCAGTATTTTCTACTGTAAAATAAAGGGATTGGAGTAGATGAACTCCAAATCTTTTTCTGTTATCTTATGGAACCTCTAAGCACTCTCCAGCCCCACTGCCCAATCATGACCTTGCAAGGATTGATTTGAAAATCAGAATAGAACTGTGTTATGAAAACCAGTGATAGTTTCAAGGAGGAGGAGGCAGTCTATGAGGCAAAGAAGTCCGTAAGCTTGAGGATGGAGTCCTAATAGAGTAGTTAGAGATGTTCAAAAGTGTGGAAAGAACTACTTTGGAATGGAGAAGGTTCTCCTTCGCTGCAGAAGTTTAATTTTACTGCTTGGTAGGGATTCTATTTTAGTCATGGATTGGGCTAGATAGTGTTTGAGGTAATTTTCAACCTTTGTATCTGCTCTTCCTCTATCACAGGATCATTATGAAGATGAGCCTGTATAAGTATTGTTGCTGTGGTGATACTGTTTTCATTTTATACTTGACTGCAGAAAGTTAGAAATGCTCCTGGGACTAATTTTTTTTTTTTTTAAATATTTAGTATTCAGCAGATTATTGTAGAGATAGCTACATTGATTGCTTTCTGTAATTGAATAAAAGTATTATTGGAATGGAAGCTCTTCTATAGATTAATTGAAAGCATCAGTAAACAACTCCAGTAATAAGATGATGGATATATTCTGTATTTGATATGTTTTTTTACATAATTTTTATTTTCTTCTTCTAGGTTTCTGCTTTTTTATTGTTTTCTTTATTTTTCTCATTATACATGTACAACAGTATTTTAAAAAATATACATTTCTTTATGATTCATGTTGGGAGAGAAAAATCAGAACAAAAGGGAAAAACAAAAAAGTGAACATAAATCTCTGGATACTGATGGCATTTCTATCCAAAGTTTATTGGGATTGCCTTGGATCACTGAGAAAAGCCCACGTTTATCATAGTTGATCATTATATAATCTTGCTGTGACTGTGTACGTTGTATTCCTGGTTCTACTTGTTATTGTTTAGCAATTAGTTCATGTAAATCTTTCCAGGCCTTTCTAAAATCAGCTTGTTTATCATTTCTTATAGAGCAATAATCTATTATTTTTATATACCACAGCTTATTCAGTTATTCCCCAATTAATGGGCATCTACTCATTTTCCAATTCCTTGCAATCATAAAAAGAGTTGCTACAAACATTTTTGCACATGTGGATGCCTTCATTAAGATCCCTTTGGGATACAAACCCAGTAGAAACACTGCTAGATCAAAAGGTATGCACAGCTTGATAACTTTCCAAATTGTTCTCCAGAATGACTGGATCATTTCACAACTCTACTAACAATGCACATCCCCTCCAGCATTTATCATTATCTTTTCCTGTCATCTTAGCCAATCTGAGAGGTGTGAGGTAGTACCTCAGAATTGTTTTACTTTACATTTCTCTAATCAAAAGTGATTTAGAGCATCTTTTCATATGATTATAGGTGGCTGTAATTTCATCATCTGAAATTATTCATATCTTTTGTAGGTCTTTATATTTTGAGAGCTTTTCCTTCCCCATGATTTAGAAAATATTTGTTATGGTGATATCTTTTAAAAACATTTTTTAAATTTCATGGGTCAGGGCTAAGCCTTGGCACTTATGGACACAGTTTTGTCAAATGATGCTGTTTTCAGAAGTTCATTTGTTGAATTTTCAAATATATTTTGAGGTTTGTATTTTAGTGCAGTGATTTATTGTCTCTTAATGTATGAAGGATAGTGAGCTTTTATTATGTAATTCTGACCACTTAATTGAATCTTTCTAGGTAATAAATTTTGGCTGAATTTTTGTAACCTTCAGTAATATAGTTACAGTTTCTCTCATTTCCTCGATGTATATGCATAGATCAGTAAGTCTGAGTTCTTTGAAAATAACCTTTTAATAATTTCTGGTAGCAGTGATTTAGGTTTGTAGCCTAATTTTACATATCTGTTTCTATAAGCAGATTCTTATGACCCACCTATTGCTCTGAGTTTTGATTGGTTGATTTTGTGGATGTTGCCAGTAGAAGGTCTTTTAGTTCTTTTTGGATGTTAGTTGTTTCAGAAGTTAACAGTTAAACCAAAATGGGCTTTTGTTAATTGCTTTTAATGATACCCAGCTAAGCTCCTCCATTGAAGGAATAAGACTTTTGGTCAATTTGGATATAGAAAGATAATTCTAGAGCATGTACTTAGGGAATTGGGCAAGATTTTGTGAAGTGTTGCAGTAAAAGAGGTTGTAATTCAATTTAGCACTTTGGATTAGGGTACTAGTATGGGAGAAGAGTGCAGAAAGAATACCACAGATAACTTTTGAACCACTTCTGAATTTTGCTTAAGATATCTTTGTTTCCAAAATAGGAGAAAGATGTTGTCATCCCACTTTATGCAGTCAGGACTCCAGACATGTAATTTTTAAGGAATCTTTTAACCTCCCTTGACCTCAATTTTCTCTTTGGTAAACTGATGGGATTGGATAAGATGACTGAATGTGCTTTTCATTTCTGATTTTATGATCCTGTGAATTAGGGCTGATAAGTTAGACCAGCAGTTTTGCAAAATACAGGTTGAATAACTTTCTGTAATGTAGTCTGGGAACATAAACAATGTTTACGGTGTTTCTATGGACAAATGAGTGCTATAAGTCTAAATGACTTTAAAAAAAAAGACATTTAGAACAAAAATTACTTGTAAATTGTAGACTACTTTTAATGGAAACTTTTACTTAAATGAGGAAGAGTGAGTAGAAGTGACCTCATTTAGGCAATGAATCATGAAGTTGCAGAGTTTTACATCCAGAAGCGATCTCAAAAAATTCAATCCAGTCCCTTTATTTTATGAATGAGGAAATAGGATCTCAGAGAGGCCCAGATTGTCCCACAAATTCAGTCAATAGAACTAGGACTGCCCTCTAAGAGTATAACTCTTATTTGGATGGTCTTTTTGTTTTATTATGCTTCTCTAATTGTGAAAAAATTAAGGTAAAATATAAGCTAAACTTTGAAGGTGATCCAGGAAATGATTTGGAGATGAGGAAAGGAAATTTCCTTTACTCTGCATTACAGGCATTGGGAATGCCCCATTTCAAGATATGGGAGCAGGAGCAAACAAGTTGTGTCCAAAGGGCATCAAGCACATTGACTTCACTGATGAATAGAACCGATGATGGGGAGGGAGTAAAAAAACCTCAACTAGTATCCTCAGTGATAATGAAGTATAGAGCTTTGAAAGCTGTGCTGACCAATGAAGGTCTTGATTCTGTTCTCTGCTGTCTGTAGTCTTGGGCAAGATGCTTCCTTTTGCAAAGTTGAAACTATAAATCAGGTGGGTCTTTATTTATTTATTTATTTTTAAATTTCCCCTGTTACATGTAGAACAATTTTTTTACATTTGTTTTTAAAATTTTTGACTTCCAGATTCTCCCTTTCCTTACCACACCCACCATTGAGAAGGCCCATATGAAGTTGTGCAAAACATTTCCATACAAGGCATGTTGGAAAAGAAAACATAGAATTCTCCCCCCCCCACTTCAAAAAAAAAAAAACAAAAAAAAACTCTTCAAGAAAAAGAACATAGTAAAAAAAATTTAAGTTTGTATTTAGACACAAATCATTTCTTTCTCTGGGTATGGAGAGCATTGGATCATTGTAGTGTTGATAATAGCAAAGTTATTCACAGCTAATCATCCCACAACTTTGCTATTACTATGCTTTTGATACATTTTTTCTTTTTTTTTATTAATTTTATAATTATAAATTTTTTTGATATGCATGGGTAATTTTTTTTTTAACAACATTATCCTTTGTATTCATTTTTTCAAATTTTCCCCTTCCTCCCTCTCCCCTCCCCCGATCGATGGCAGGCAATCCCATACATATTTAATGTGTTACAGTATAACCTAGATACAATATATATGTGTAAAACCAATTTTCTTGTGGCATGGTAAGAATTGGATTCCGAAGGTATAAGTAACCTGGGTAGATAGACAGTAGTGCTAACAATTTACATTCACTTTCTAGTGTTCCTTCTCTGGGTGTAGTTGTTTCTGTCCATCATTGATCAACTAGAAGTGAATTAGATCTTCTTTATGTTGAAGATTTCCACTTCCACCAGAATACATCCTCATACTGTTTTGTTGTTGAAGTGTACAGTGATCTTCTGGTTCTATTCATTTCACTCAGCATCAGTGGATGTAAGTCTCTCCAAGCCTCTCTGTATTCCTCCTACTGGTCATTTCTTACAGAGCAATAATATTCCATAACCTTCATATACCATAATTTACCCAACCATTCTCCAATTGATGGACATCCATTCATCTTCCAGTTTCTAGCCACTACAAAAAGAGCTGCTGCAAACATTTTGGCACATATAGGTCCCTTTCCGCTCTTTAGTATTTCTTTGGGATAAAAGCCCAATAGCAGCAATGCTGGGTCAAAGGGTATGCACAGTTTGATAACTTTTTGGGCATAATTCCAGATTGCTTTCCAGAGTGGTTGGATTCTTTCACAACTCCACCAATAATGCATCAGTGTCCCAATTTCCCCACATCCCCTCCAACATTTGTCATTATTTGTTCCTGTCATCTTAGCCAATCTGACAGGTGTGTAGTGGTATCTCAGAGTTGTCTTAATTTGCATTTCTCTGATCAGTAGTGATTTGGAACACTTTCATATGTAAGCTCTTGATACATTTCACTTTGTTTGAACACACGGAGGACTTTACACGTTTTTCTGATAGCTTCCTGATCATCATTTCTTATAGAACAATAATCGTTTTTATAATCCCATAAGACAATTTATTCATGACTCATTTATCTTTCCAATTTTTCCTCTACCTTTCTTACTTGATTTTCAAACTCCCTTGTGAGCTCTTCCATAGCCTGAGACCAATTTTATTTTTCTTGGAGGCTTTGACTTTATCAGCTTTTGAGTTTATATTTTGAACTGTTCACCATATTAATTTTCTATGGTCAGAATATTTTTCTTTTGTTTACTCATTTCCCCAATCTGTTAATTGGCTTTTAACTCTGTTAAAATAGTGTGGGCTCTGTTTTTACGGTGGAGATTGTAATGTCCCAAACTTCAGGGATTGTGCAGCTGTTTTCAGATATTCTAGGGACTTGTACTGTGAGCCAGTACTGCTACCCAGATCTTTTGGGCAAAGTAACAGAGCCCTGCCACTATTCCAGAAAAGACGTTCCTGTAATTTCCCTCTGATCTGCTGTCCCCCTCTCCTATCTGTGAGCTGAGATCTCTGGGAGCTGCTGTCGCTGCTGTTGGTTCAGTGGCTCCCAAAGCCAAACCTACCCTGATTCAACAGACCCTTCTTGCTGATCTTCTAAGCGGTATTTGACTGGAAGATTGTTCTTTTTGTGGGTTCTGATGCTCTAAAATTTTTTTTAGAGTTATTTTAAAGACATTTGGAGCGGTCTGGGGGAGAACTCAGGTGAGTAGTTCTACCTTTACTTCACCATCTTGGCTCTGCCTCCAATCCAGAGTCTTCCTTTAAAGGCCTTTCATATCCTGGTGTTTGTCTGTCTTTCCAGCCTCTTCTCCTGCATTCTGGGATCCAACCAGACTGGTCTTCTTTTTGTTGCTTTCTGCCTTGTAATGTCATCTCTTTCTTTAAGATGCATTTTTTTAAGTATATAGCTTCTTCAAATGAAGTCTTTCTTGATTTTCCTCAACTGTGTTTTTCCTCTCAAAATATATTTATTTTGTATTCACTTTATATTTATGCAGTGTGTGTGTGTGTGTGTGTGTGTGTGTGTGTGTGTGTGTGTGTGTGTATTTACTTGTCTCCTCCATTAGAATATTTCCCCCATGACTTCATAAGAACAACAGATCTCCATCTGGAAAAGTTCAAGAATAGAAGGGTCACAGATTTTAGGCAACAGATTAATGTTAAATAAAACTCAAGTGTCACTTTCTTTTGAAAGACAATTTCAAGGAGTTCTCCCTGTTAAACATAGGGATTATTTCTTTCTTTATATCCCCTGTGCATAGCATAGTGCCTGGAAGAAAGTAGACTCTTCATCACTAAATCTCATAGTTTTCCTTTCAAGAATTTGATAAGGTTTCTAGGCTTGATGGTGGAACAGAAATCAAGTCTCCAGGCTTTCACATATAGTGGAGATGTAGCTAGTGTTTATTATTATGGGTAGGGACTTATGGATCTATTTATGGAACTGATATTTTTGTAACTCCAAGGATTTATGGCTGATATTAGAAAGAATAAAAGATCTGCTAATTGAATGGTATAAGTGAGTGAAACTTTCAGGCGTCATAGAATCAGCAGACCTCTTTGTAGAAAAAGATTGAATGGTAAAATCACAAGACTTGAAAAATTGGCATATAATTTCTCATTATTGTTAAAGTGAAAGTGAAGTATTCCTTTTTCACTATTGTTAAAGTGAAAGTAAAGTATTCCTTTCTCTTTCTAAGGGGGGAATAGTTTATTTAATACATATGAATCCTGTGTATATTGCAACATACATAAAATACAATCTCTGTTATGTGGGCAGGAGGTGAGAATAGAAGTATTTCTTGACTTGTATTTGACCTAATCACTCACTAGTCTTAAGCTAAATATCATTTGGCTCTTTAATTTGGGTAGGAACAGGACCTGGGGACCGTTTCCTTCCCAGTTTGCTTCAGGAAGTGTAATTTTTTTCAGCTAGAGCTGATGGCACAAAGCCAGTTTTTACTTTCCCAAACTGTACCCTGATAGACTGTTTTTTCACTTGATTATTTGGAGATCATCTCATTTTGTAGTTGATGCTGGGTCTGCCCCAATGGATGCAGCTAGTCCAGTGCATATGCCTTTAGAGTCACTTCCCACGTAGTTATTAATTTCTCTGGGCTATGATTTCTTCATCTGGATGAAAAGTTGAATTCTCTGGCATCTGAGATCTGTCCCTAATGTGGTGACCTGCAATTATAACTATTATGTATTTTTAAATATAGGGATGATCCTATGATATTTAAATGGACTATAAACATAAAAAGATTTGCTTGTAAAGGAAAAATGGTCATTCTCTCAAAAAAATATATTGCAGTATTAAATATATCATGCAATGAGTTTTTAGTTTAATGAGAAAAAACTCAGCTAAGATGGAATTCCATTCAGCAAATATAACTTAAGCACCTACTATGTATGACTTGGACTTATCAAGAAAGTGAGCTTCTGGTTACTGAAAGCATAAATTTAGAGACAGGAGGATCATGTAGACACACCATGGCATTAAGAATAGAGGATGCCGCTTGGCTCACTCACTTGCTGTGTAACCATGAGTAAGTCACTCAACTTTCTGAGCTACTGTTGCTTCATTTGTTAAATATGGATGACATTTGTTAGTATTTAAATCATGGAGTTTATTAGACTCAAACAAGAATGCAAATAAAAATATGTTGTTATTTTAGGAAGTTGAAATCAATCTGATTGTCTGATGCAATTAACCATTTTCGTGAAAATACAAATTTTCTCCTTCATCTCCTAATGACTATCCTTAATGACCTTTTCCTGTGGGATTTTTCTGTTTGATTCTGTTTGGTTTAATAAACTTTGCTGACAGTTTGAGAAAAGACATTTCTGATGAAAATAAAATGCTTCATACAGGTGATAGGTCTTTTAAAATGGAAGAGGTAGCGAGTGGGGAAATGTCAGTTTCAGGCATCAGGTGTTCTTTAAAATTGTCTTTTGAATTTGAAACCTTAAGGAACCTAGGGTCTTATTACTGGCTTGTAACCAGAAGTGGAGGCTTGTGATACATGATGCCTTTGCCAGAGCCTTGTTTGAATGTTGGGTCTCAAGCATGTCGAGGTCAGATGGAAACAGTTACCAGTTACTTTTGTGCTGTAGTTCACTTGGGTTTGGCAACGCCTAACTGTTGACTGCATGTGTCAGTTGGGTTCACTGTATGGTTTGTTTTCAATAGTCTTTTCAGTCATAAAATGACTAGTAACAAAAATGCCTTTTATTCATATCATTCTTTGTTCTCTGTGTACCAAGGACTGGAATTAACAGGAAGAAGTTAGATTTTTGTTTCTGTGTTCTCTAGAACTGGATAGGATGTGAGTCAAAAGTAGAAATACTCACCACTGTCCTGAAGAAGATTTCAGAGTAACATTTTGGGAAGCCCAGGAGCCCAGGAAAGCTGTCCAGCCATACTTCTTTCAGATTTAAAATTGAGGAAAAATTACTTTCTGCAAATTGCTTTGGTTGACTTTTAGTCCAGTGATAATAGCTGACCTTAGATATTGTAATTGCAAAATTTGAGACTTGACTGATATTAAAGATTACTTCCTCAAGTAATATTGCCCCCTGCTTTTTGAAGGTAGGATGATAATAGTGGAAAAGGTAGTAGCAATTTGATAGAACATTTGACTTCAGCTTCTGCCTGTGGCAATTACTTTTTGAACCAGGCAAGTCACCAAACCTTGTGGAACCTCTTTTTCCTTATCTTCAAAAATGAGGTGATGTGACAACTTTTGAAGTACTTGTATTCAGGCTTGTTGTGGGAAGTGGGGTAAGGGCCAGGGAGACTCTTTGTAAAACTTAAAATTCTGTGTAAATAGGAATTGTTTGAATGTGCAGAATTCATATTTTGCTGGTAATAACCAACAGATAGTTTGAAAGATCCATTAGGTTCTTCATTATCATCTTTAACCTGTTTTGAGAACAGTTTTATCCCTGTGCCATGACATGTCATAGGAGGAAGACTTTCATAGAGTGTAATTTTAAACCTTTCTTTCCTCTAGTAATCTTTGAAGATTAAGATGATATGGTTATATTTGAAGTTGAACAGGGGCCAGAAGATAGGAGTTCGATTTCCTCTAATATCCTGAGTTTCTATGTCTATAGAGCTGAAAGGATATCAGTTTCTATTCTAATCCTTTCATTTCTCAGATGGAGAAACTGAGCCCTGGAGAAATGAAGTGACTTTTTTCATGTCATAGAGCTTAGAATAGAATCTTATGTCTCCTGATTTGTAGTATAGGGCTTTTGTCATGATACTACAAATTATTATGGGTTGGAGTAAAATTCTGTTTCTTTAAATCTTAGTTTAGGGCAAAGAGAACAGTTGGCAGGTAGAAATGGTATCTCCTGGCTCTGATAGTTGAAACCCTTTAAGTGGTCTTCTATTTATTTGGCTTATCCCAAGCATAATTTTGTTTGCTGTGTTAAGAGTTGGCTGACAATATTTTTTCAGTATTCTACCAGTGATTTAATATTGAATTTTAATATTGCATGGCACTTTAATATTTAATATTGGGCTCAATAATGCACCAACTAATTTTTAGGGTGACATTTGTTAGAATTTTTGCCAAGTACTGGACACAGCCCTACAGTTTGTGTGTAAAAAATCATCTTGAATTCTTTCCTCAGGGATAATTTAAGATGACCTAATGGATCTTATATTTGTATGATCTTTGTTTCCATTGCCAAAACCTCTAGCCAGTTACGTATTTTAAAACACCAATGTAATAAGTACCCAGAAAAAGAGCAAAACTGACATTTTCTTAAACTATCCGAAATTACAGCTTTGTTCCCTTCATGAAATAGTCTGAAAAGTAAATACAGAAAAACTAGTTTTGATTTTTAAAAACTAAAAAATTGGAGAAAATAAGATTACTTGGAAGATACAGCACTGTATGAAAATAGCATCATTTGTGTCCTAGACTTTTTAGGGCAAATTAAGCTTTTGTTCTTATCAAGTTGATTTGGTTTCCTTTTAATTCCTCCCATTCCCCACCTTCTATTCTGGAGCATCGAATTTACCTCCATGGAGCCTTGTTTATGTTGCAGTTTCTAATTGTGCTGCCTATCCAATGCTTTCTTTTTATTCTTCTTTTTTTTTTTTAATTTTAATTTTATTTTATAATTATAACATTTTTTGACAGTACATATGCATGGGTAATTTTTTTACAACATTATCCCTTGCACTTACTTCTATTCAGATTTTTTTCCCTTCTTCCCCCAACCCCCTCCCCCTCATGGCAAGCAGTCTTATATATGTTAAATATATTACAGTATAATTTAGATACAATATATGTGTGTAGAACCGAATTTTTTGTTGCACAGGAAGAATTGGATTCAGAAGGTAAAAATAACAGGTTACATTCATTTCCCAGTGTTCCTTTTCTGGATGTAGCTGGTTCTGTCCATCATCATCAATGTCCATCAATTGGAATTGGATTAGCTCTTCTCTATGTTGAAGATATCCACTTCCATCAGAATACATCCTCGTACACTATCATTGTTGAAGTGTATAATGATCTTCTGGTTCTGCTCGTTTCACTCAGCATTTCTTTTTATTCTTACTGGAGTCAGGACCATTCCTCATGTTACAAGATGGAACTGAGATTAGAGGTCTAGAGTCCTCCTATTAGAAATGATTTAAATAAAGCAATTAGCTACATACAGATGTTGTGATAGGTAAGTGGTGCAAAGTATAGGATGCTGGCTCTGGAGACAGGAAAATTTTTATCTTCCTGAGTTCAAATCTGGCTTCAGACACTTGTTAGCTGTGTGCCCTTGGGAAAGTCCCTTAAATTTGTTTGCCATAGATGCTCACTTGTAAATTGAACTAAAGGATATGGCAAAACACTGGACAATCTTTGCTAAGAAAACTCCAAATGAGGTCATGAAAAGTCGAATACAGCTGAAAATTGGCTGAACAGCAATAACAGCATCTTAGGTGCTAATTTTGGTTAAAACAAAGTAATTTGTTCATTAGTTGTCACAGTAATTCTTTTAGTTTTAGCACTTTAAGGGCATTCAATTTATTTTACTATAGTCATACATCTACATCTTTGCAGGATGATTTTTTTTTTTTTTAAATGGTGGTCTGTGAACTATTTTTTCTCCTCCTCTTGTTCATTGCCAGAGTTGTAAAAATGGATCTGTTTCCCTGAAGTATCCCAGCTTGTAACAAAAAGCTATTTGATAGTTGGCTCTTGAATCACTGGGATGAGATCATTTCTTTCTGAGCTATGTGCAATGTTCAAACTATTTATTGAAACAAAAGCATACTGGGTAGACTGACCACACAATAAAGCCCGACTCTGTGGTCATGTTCAGGGCAGAAATGTGGGTTTTCTCTGTGAAAGAATGTTAGTGATAGGTGGAAAAAGGTGAAAGGTACTTGGCAAGATAGGCTTTGTGCTTCAATTGCTGGTGGAATGTACAATGAAATCAGTAAGATACAGTGAGTCAGGACACATTAAAATGAAACCTATACTTGTATGACATACTTTGGGTCCTGCATGAGCTGTGAGGAACTGTTTTAGAACCGAGTAGCTCCCAGAAATGGGGATAGAGTGCTGTTGAATTTAAAATGAAAGCAACCTTGGAAAGATATTTGATAAAATTTTCTGTTTATACTAAATTAAATCATGCTCTTGACTTTTAAAATTAACTTTCAGAACAAATCTAATAGCCATAAGAAGTGACAGCTAAGAGAGAGCTGACGGTGACAGGAAAAACTCTAAAAAGCAGAAACAGGAAAGTCTGGACTCTTTTAGAATCATACAGTTTTAAAACTGAAAAGGAACTGAGGCTATCAGTCCAGTGATATCCACCTCAAATAGAAACTAGAATAAGTAAACTGTATATAAGGATCCTTGCCAACACTTTTTGACTTAATTTTAAAATATAATGATATCTATGTTTTATTGTATTTTTAAATTATTTCCCAATTACATTTTTATCTTTTTTTCCTATGGACAGCATTCAGAAGATGTTTGACACCTTTCATCTTGTACTTTTACAGATGGGGAGAAACTGGTACCCAGATTAAGTGACTTGCCCAATGTCTTGAAACAAATAAATAAATGGAAAAGCCAGAACTAGTTTTAAACTAGTTTTAAAGAACTTTATTAACTTTATACTAGGACTGCCTTTAGAATAGGAACACTCTAAAGACACTGTAATAAAATGAATGTAGTACTGTGATTGCAGCCGTAACTTAAGGAGATGCTATGGTGAGCTGCTGTGCTAGCTGCCAGAGGATGTCTGGTTCTATCCCCCATGGAGCTTATCATCTGTACAGTAATAATAATCCTCATAATGCACAAGTTTAATCATGTTTCCTTCCTATTGGAAATCTTTCAGTTTTCATCTTTAGTCTTAAGAGCTTCTGTAATTTAGCTCCAGCTCACCTTTGTGTTAATTTTACAGCTTTTCAAGGACTCTTGTGTTCCAACCAAACTTTAGTACTCTTTTTCTAAGTTTACTGATACTCATTGGGAACCTCACACCTGGAATATACTTCTTATTTCTCTGACAAAATTTACTTCTTTTTGACATCTTCCCCTCAGCTGAATGTCTGGTCTTCTTCCTCAAATTTTCATGGTGTTTTGAATAGATATCTTTATTGCTCCTTGCCCCACTCTGCTTTGCATTATATTTGTGTACCTGTCTGTTATATCCTTCCAGGAAGTCAAGGACTTTGTCTCTTCAGGTTATCCAGAATAATGTCTTGTGCATTGAATTGAATCCTAATGATGACTTTGACTCATTTGTGAAGTGAAAACAGGACCCGATTCAGATGAGAATTAGGAGACCTTAGTTCTAATCTCCTTTAATTAGCTAAATGACCATAGGCCCCAGTTTTCTCTTTTTTTGTGTAGTGGTCTATCCGATAGCGCTTGCTGATCACATTCCCCATATCCTTCCCTTGAACTTCACAGCCTGTAGTCACTTCCTTTTTGAGATCCAATAGCCATATGGAGGAAAAATGGACTTTTGCTATCTTGCTCCCATCCCCAAACTTCTGAAAGTTGGACTGGCTCCCTTTGAGCCTTTGATGAAGCTGACCCAGTTCTACAGTGAGTGAGATCGTCCCTTCTCCTATGATTCAACATCTTACATTCTACTTTATAAAATGAATCCAGTCCTTATGAGCATTTGCACTATGCTCTGCCTGACACATGTGGACATCTGAGCATGTATAGTCTACTAATCCTAGAGTTTGGTGGGCTGTTGAGCTCAAAGTGAGTATTCATTTCAAAAGCCCATCTAGACTAGGTGATCATCTATCTACCTGGTGCCTACAGCAGACCTCGTCTTCCCACTTCAGTGAGCAGTTGGGAAAGAAAAAGAAGAAACATGTTAGGTTTGGTGACTTTTGAATGCACACAGTTCTGGCTTAGAAGGCAGCATGTTTCTTCCTCACATGGTTAGTGGACTGGAAACAGCTGGATAATCCCTGTCTGCACATGTTTTTGAAGTACAGGTAGGGGTTAGTATTGCACATGCTCATAGAGACCGGATTCATTGGCTGACCTCCCCTTCCTGTCTCCCTTATGTGAAATGATGTTGGTATAAATGATTTCTCAGGACCCCTCCAGCTAAAACATTGTATAGTTCATGATGGGGGTGTTAGAGGAATGTTTGCCAGGCTCAGAAGCTTTTAAGGTTGGGCTTCTAAATCTAGGGGTGGGGAGTGATGTGTTTTAAAAAAAAAAAAAAAAAAGCTCTTTTCTTCACCTGCTATTTGTGTAGTTCTTTGTGTCTATTTATGCATCTCAGGCATTGGGAATAGTCTGTGAAGGTCTGGAGATGGGAAATGAAGTAGCTGGTAGTTCAATGTGGCTGAGAATATGAGGTGAGATAGTAAAATAAGTCTGAAAAAGTTGATTACTGTAATATTCTCGAAAATGTAATGTTCTCTGTTAAGTTTTCCTTGGGGTCTCTGGAGGCAGCCTTTGTTTCAGTTCATACATAAAGAGGGGCTTAAATACTGAACTCAGGAGTTTGTATTTTATTCTGAAGGGATTAGAAGAGTGTCCTAAGTATTTGGAGGCTGGCAGTGACATAGTAAAACTTGTACTTGTTGTGGAAGATTATATTGACAGCTGTTTGGAAAGGCTTGAGGACAGAATAGTGTGGAAGAGTAGAAATGAAACCCTGAATTAGGAATAAGGTTCAGGAGTATTGAAAGAAGGATCCAGTTATGTGATCTTTATAATCTGGCTTTCCACAGTGGAAGAGACCTATCTCCACTTGGAAGAAAATAAGATTGGACTAAATTTCTTTTTTATGTAAATCTTCCCCCCTCCCCCCCAGCTTCCTGAACAAACAACTTTAGATCTTTGTGCTTCTTTATGAGTGTGTGTGTGTGTGTGTGTGTGTGTGTGTGTGTGTGTGTGTGTGTGTGTGTGTGAGAGAGAGAGAGAGAGAGAGAGAGAGAGAGAGAGAGAGAGAGAGAGAGAGAGAGAGAGAGAGAGAGAGAGAGAGAGAGACAGAGACAGAGAGAAAGAAAATATATGTTTTGGAAGGTTTCAAAAGTTCATTTTCAATGGTAACTTTGTAATGTCTTAACATTATAAGGCTTAAATTTATCTTTTCCCTATCAATAAAAATGTTTATATTAAGCAAACTGGTTGTTTAACTAGTATCTTGAGAGTCTTTTTAAGTCATATAACAACTTTTTTTGTCTTGTCTTTTTGAAAGATACTTTAAAGGTGTCAGCATACCATTTTGTTAATTTTGACATGATTTTAAATCAAATTATGACATGATTTTAGGCTTTATTAATTTAGATCAGGTTCATCTCCTCTACTGTCTCACCCAATGAGATTTTGCTGTAGTATTATTACAGATCTAAACTCTTTTTACAAAAACTGTGCTCTACCCATCAAGTGACACTTCCTGTACTAAGTATTTAAAAATTCAGAAAACTCATTAGGAACACATGCTTGTGTTCACATATGCATATTAATGTTGTTAAAGTTTATGTATTACTAATGAACTTTTAATTTTGAATTGGAGATTAACCACCTGTGCTTGTTTCTTTCTGATTTTTTTTTTTTTTTTTTTTTTTTTTTTTGTTATATGGAAGAGAAGTTAATCAGTAATTATTTTACTTTAGGGAAATAAGAGTTTTTGAATATATGAATCAAACTGACATGATGAATGGAGAGAATTGTTTCTTCTTTCCTGCATCACCTTTCACCTTCCCATATTCCTAATAACTGAATGGAGATATCATAAGTATAGTGAGAAGAACCCTAGATATTAGGGTTCTGATCATGTTCTTTCATAACTTAGTTATATGTGACTTTTAGTAAGTTACTTTCCCTTTATGAACCTCAGTTTCCTCATCTATAAAGTGAGGTCTTGGGTGAAGTGATCTGTATGATCCTTTCAGGACTCTTGACTCTGGTTCTTTAGTCATAACCATACCAGTCAAAACAGGAAAAAAAACCTGTGATGATATAAATTGTTGCTCTTTTTTTTTTTTTTGGTCAAATATTTCTCTGACATAGAAATTTTATGATCATAACTTCTGTGATATTCTTCACTTGTATACATAAGGTGACATAATGCAGATTTGTGTTAATCTTGAATCTATAATGTAGGAGCTTTGGAAGGCAATGTAGAGTTTCATAAGCATAGCATCAATTTTCATGGAAATTATATCCCTGTAGACATAATTTGTGGATGGGTGACATTTTTTTTTACATTATTATAGGTAGCAATGTCATTTTGCCTGCATTTGGACTCAAGTTTGAGTTAATTCAGCAGTTATAACATTGAGAATATGGGAATAAATGTTTAAAATGCTTATCTGATCATTATGTTATCTCCTTAAGAACAACAGAGGTTGATTGATGCTAATTACATTAATAGTGAAATAGAAACTGGAGAAATTGCAGTCTGTGGAACTTCAGCTACAGAGTCAATACAAGAGTGTTATTTTCCTTTTTTGGCTCTTAACTGCACTTATCAAGATGATGGTTTTAAATGACTCTGGAGAATCCAAAGGAGACAAGGAAACCAATCTTGTAAAAGATCCAGAGGTGAGAGCTACATGACCCACTTGACACACTTTAGTCCTGCCGTGGAATTTCAAGACATGAATGTGCTCTTAGATTAAAATATCTAGCATTGCCATTGGGATAACAAGTCTTGATCCTACAGAAATCTCTTTGATAAGCATAAATGTGCATATCCTTTGAATCACTATAAGGAAAATACCTGAAAGAGGTCAAAGACAGGGAAATTGTCCACATGTTCAGAAATATTTGTGAAAATTGAATATAATGCAGAATTATCATGCCATAAGAAATGATGAATATGATTAATTTTTAAATCTGGGAAGACTTGTGAACTGATATAAAATGAAATAAAAAGAACCAGGTAAAGAACTTAAATGATCATAATATTATAAAATGAAGCTACCTGAATATACTGTTGTTTTGTTATCAGGGCAGTGGCCAGTTGTAACTTCATAAGACTAGTGGGGAAGCATACCAAACCCTTGGCAGAGAAGTGAGTAGAGATCAAATGAGACATTGATTTTGTCATGCTCAATGTATAGATTGATTATACTTAATTCATGCAAGGGGGGGATTTCTATTGCAATGGAGTGAGTTGCAATGAGAGAAAACAATCACCCCTATCAGTAATAGAACATTAAAAAATAACTTCTAGAAAATAAAAAAACTCAAGGGGCAGCACAAACAGGGCAGTTTTATTACCATTATATTGAACTTGAAAAACTTTTGGTAACAAGTGCATGGCCTTATAAACAGTTCTTTTGTATATTGAAATGCTTGTTTTATTAAATTTAGAATGAAAAAAAAAACCAAATAAGACTTTAAGGAAAAAAATCTTAAGTCATTTAGTCCAGTAGCCTTATTTTCAGTAGAGAAAACTCATCAAAGTGGTCTCATGTAGAGGCCTGAAACTCCAAAAAGTTGTGCTTGAATCGGACAACGGAGCACTTAAGGCTAATTACCTATTCATTGTGAGACAATGACTCTATTAGCATGTTTGGAAAAATGGCTCTTCTCACCCTTGGTGCTTGCTGAATGTTTGATGTTAAGATAATCATAGGCAAGGATTGGAGGGTGGAGGGAGAGGGGCCAGAGAGGCACTTTGGTGGCAGGATGAGGAGTTGGTGACTCTGGATTCCAGAATCCAGGATTTTGTTTGTCTGTCCCCTTCATTTCTCCCCCTAAAGACCAAGGACTTTAATTTATTCTGAGTCTGGCTAACCTGAGGTCCTCCAGGGAGCTAGCCCATACTTTACTGTCGCATGAATCTCATTCTAGACCACCACGGACTTCCCAAGAAAGATATCTATTTTTTTGAGATTCCATAAAGGCATTTGTAATCTCACATGTGAATGTCTTAAGTATTACTGTATAATTTAAGGGGACCTGACAAAGCACTACTAATTCTCAATCTTTATTTTAACTAATGTCCTAATTGTCCCCACTCTCTTAAGTGGGGTTAAGGTAATTTAAGGAGGGTCTTAAGGCAGCTAGATGTCTAAGGATTGAGTGGTGGGCCTGGAGTTTTATAAGACTTAGCTTCTTGAATTCAAGACTAGTAGCTCAGCTATTTATTTACCAGCTGTGTGGCCCTGGGAATATCACTTAACCCTGTTTGCCTCGAGTTCCTCATCTGTAAAATGAACTGGGGAAGGACATAGCAAACTCAAGTCTAGTGTCACGAAGAGCCAGAAACGGCTCAACAACTGGAGTCACCTGTGGCCTTAAGAGGCAGAACTGGGACTCGTCCCAGGTCTTTTGATTCCATGTCAAATAATGTTTCCACTACATATACTTATTTTTGAGTACGCATTAGATATGTAATATAAAGTTAAAATGAAAATGGAACTGTTAAAACTCAGTAGGGAGAATGTGTTTTAAAGGTTTTCATCTTATATTCATGTTTCAGAGGTCTTTGGTTCTTTTATTGTATTTTAGCTTGATGCCAAGTGGTTCCCTTTGTTTTAGAATCTGTATAGTAGATTCTCTTTTAATAATAATAATTTAATATGATTTATCCTTTTTTAAAAATGTTAAATAAAGATTTGCTTATCAAGTATTTGCTTATAAATGACAAGAAATTTTAAGTCTGATTTTTGCATTCTGATGACTCAGAATGTAGCAGAGAGCACCTGCCTTCAGATTTCAGTTATGTTAAAATTAGGGGGTTGAATTAAGTAGTTGAGCACCAATGGAAACCTCATCTGTCACACAATTTTTGCTTACACATTACTATATAAATATTAGTAAAGTATTGTACTCAGAATTCATGAGAAGATAAGCCAAGAAAATTGTTGTGACTTATTTATGTTTTTCTGGCAGGTTGAATGGGATCAATCATTTATATTATCACCACTGATTTTTTATTTTATTTCTTTTCTCTTTCTTTCAGATTTATGTCATTCTACAGCTGGCATTAATTTGTTAATTTTTTTAAAGGCTAAAAATAATACCCATTGCAAAAGCCTCCAAGCATATATACAAGCAATACCATAAGATAGTAGCTACAGTCAACATCTGGGCCACATGTCATTGCCTTCCTCTCTTTCTGCACTTTCATCCCATTAGACAGAGGTCTGAGAACAAATTAGACTTATTTCTGTGTCTTGAAGGTCAATAGAGGAGGAGCACATTCCATTGTGGAGGAATCTTCAAGTTCTCTCTAGAGGTCTTTTGCCTCTAGAAGATTAAATCTGAATTGGCAGCAAAAGCTTTTCATCTGATTTCAGCTGCTGCTTTAGGGCCCAGGGAAAGGTCTGATTTCTTAGATTCCTTAGGACCCAAATCATTAACAGGTTTTATTCATTTCATTTGGCATTATTACTTGCATTTTATTTTAACACAACAACCATTGACTTAAAAACAGAAGAAACTTGTGCCTCAATTTAATCCAGTGAATATTTAATTAAAGCCTACAGTGTATGCAAAAGACTGCTAGAGGCATAAATATTTGCTTTTGTGTCAGTTATGGTCTAGTCGCAGAAATGACACAAATAAGTAATACAAACAATACCTTAAATGCAGGGTATACTGGGAAATTCAGGGACAGAGAGCGAGAAGAGGGAAGGATTCTTAGAAGGGATATTATTTAATTAGGCTTTCAAGGATGGGCACAACTTAAATCACAGTGTAAGGGAAAGAAGGGCACATTCTAGGCAGAAGGAAAACATGAAATGTATACTGGTGGGCTGTGGGGAATCCAGTTTGGCAGCATTTTGTGTATACAGCATGTCCAAGGAAGGGATGAAATGAGCTTGGAGAGAGTGATGGTGCTAGATTATTGAAGATCTCTTTAACTTGGGCCAAAGAGTGTGAAAGTTGACCCTTTAGCCAATTAGCCGGTGGAGGATTTGGGGCACTGGAGCATAAGACCAGATTTTTGCGGGAGGAGGATTAATTTTGAGCGGGGATGAGAGCTGGAAGACAGGAAGAAAGTGGTGAGTGATAGGAAGAGTTCACCTCTTTAGCTCTTATATCAAATTTCTCCTACTATGTAGTAGAGAGGACCTGACTTCAGATTTCAGTTATGATAATGTTCTTTTAAATTGTAGTAGTGCTTCAACCAGCCTTTCCACCACAGTACCTCTTAATACTTTTTATTTTGAAACTTAGTGAACTCTTGTTCTGATATTGGTTTCTGTTACCTTTTTTCTTTATGATGTTTAGATGAGTATTAATAGTGTACCTTCTTAAGCACAGTGCCTAGCACATGACTGGTATTTAATAAATATTGATTGATTGAAAAGAAACAACTTTGGCTCCTTCCTTGTCTTCCCCAATATTACTGTCTTATTTCTTGATTCCTTTTCTTATAAGTGAGAGGTGGTACCTCACTAAAGTTAGCTTGCTGGTCCTTGGGATCTTTTTGTAGGCAACTCTGTAGGCTGTACCGTGTTTGCAAAAGTGAAAGGTGCTGCCATATGGAGAATGTGTTGATTAAATTACTCCAGTATAGTTTCTTTAGAAAGTGGCAGGTAATGTTTGTATTACACTTGATTTTACAATGTTACTATTTGGCCTTGTGTAGGTTAATGTTGCTTTACTAATTCCTATTTCTTTAGATTTAAAAAACAAAACAAAACAAAATGGGGAGAAGTAAATGATTTAAGAACCAAAACCATGGAACAGTCATAACTAATGCAGGGCAAGCAGGGCTTTGAAAAGGGACATTCAACTATTCAGCTATTATGTATGTTTCTTCCCGGGTTTTGTCCTTGCACCTTGCTGTAAGCCTGTAGCTTGAATACCTATTTCCCTATAGCCTTCTTCTCTCAGTGTGTTTTCCTCCTTTTCCTTACTTCCCTCCTTATTTTCAGCACAGTGTTACCTCAAACTCTCAAATCCCTCTAGCACCAGGAGGTATCCCTAAAGTGGGTAGGGTAAGGATTTACCTCTTGTCCCAGGGCTCCTTGGATGTTGCCACATCTCTTTTTGCTGGGAGCTTTAATTCTCTTTTCATGAGTTATACAGGTAAATCTTTTTTTTTTTTTTTTTTTCCTTTCTTAAAAAAAATAATTATTTTTTAATATAGCTTTTTTATTGACCTTACATATGCATGGGCCATTTTTCAACATTGACCCCTGCAAAAACTTCTGTTCCAACTTTTCCCTTCCTTCCCTTCATCCCCTCCCCTGGATGGCAGGTAGTCCCATACATATTAAATATGTTAAAGTATATGTTAAATACAATATATGTATACATATTTATACAAGAAAATCGAAATTAGAAAGAAGGTAAAAATAACCTGGGAAGAAAAACAAAAATGGAAGCAAACAACAACAGTGTAAATGCTATGTTGTGGCCGACACTCATTTCCCAGTGTTCTTTCACTGGGTGTAGCTGATTCTGTTCATTACTGATCAATTGGAACTGATTTGGATCCTCTCATTGCCATCAGAATTGATCCTCATATAATCTTGTTGTTGAAGTCTATAATGATCTCCTGGTTCTGCTCATTTCATTTAGCATCAGGTCATGTAAGTCTCTCCAAGCCTCTCATACACGTAAATCTAATGTTCAAATATAATAAGGAAGCTTGCTGTCTAATGGAATACAATTTTGGATATTCTTATGAAGCAAACAAAAAAATTATTTAACTTTTTATATTTGTAAGTTACAGGTCATAAAGTAGGCATCCAATAAATGCTTGTTTTGGTTGATTACTTTTTGTGTAAGTCGAGATATTAATAACAAATGGATCTACTTCAAACTTATAACAAGTCAAATTAAAGTTAGGGATTTTTGTGAAAATACATGAATGATCAAATCTAAAGATCACTTAGAAATGACATCTATATAGATTTAGAGCTTTAGTAAATTCATATTACCTGAGTCATCTTGGAGAATTATGGGATATAGTTGATGGTTCATGAAATGAATACTCTTGTGCAAAGAGAAATGAAGTGCAGGAAACTTGCAGTAACATACTTAATGTCTTTGGCAGATTTAGTGTAACCACTGTATTGGAAATCCGTTTTGATTCAGAGACAGGCCACAAACTTTGCTGTGCATAGAGCCCTTGGTCATCACATTAAATTATTCTTGACTTTTGTATGACATTTATTTTTCCATGAGGGGAAAAATACAATTGTGCTAGCTTTTAGAAATTCCAAAAGCCAGAGGCTTGGTAGTTTGGGGGCTTGAATAAAGGATTACTTGCTATGAATGTTGTTCTAGAAAGGCCGTTTTCACTTCTTCCCTAAAGGACTTTAGTTTCCTCTTTTGCAAATTAACAGATAAGTTGAAATGCTAATCAAAAGTGGAGTTCTAAGTGAAGTTTTGTATTGTATTTAATGTTATTCCTAGGGAGATCTCTCTATTTGTTTCCCAGCTCTGACCTTTTCTATACATGAAATTTGGTTAAAATGAATATCAAGAGCAGACTTGAAAGGCATAAAAGTTAAAAATGTATGAGGAGTTCTGTAAGATTGGGAGAGAAACTTTTCTTGGTGGAAATTCTGGTGTTGATTCTATTATACATATGTATATTAAATCTCCCCTTTAGCACTCCACTCTTTTTTAAATTTTATTTTATTAATTTTATAATTATACATTTTTGACAGTATATATGCATGAGTAATTTTTTTTTTTATAATATTATCCCTTGTATTCGTTTTTCCAGATTTTCCCCTCTACTCCCTCCCCTAGATGACAGGCAAACCCATACATTTCACATGTGTTACAGTATAACCTAGACATAACATATGTGTGTAAATACCATTTTCTTGTTGCACGTTAAGTATTGGATTCCGAAAGTATAAGTAACCTGGGTAGATAGACAGTAGTGCTAACAATTTACATCCACTTCCCAGTGTTCCTTCTCTGGGTGTAGTTGTTTCTGTCCATCATTGATCCACTGGAAGTGAGTTGGATCTTCTCTGTGTTGAAGATTTCCACTTCCATCAGAATACATCTTCATACAGCATTGTTGTGGAAGTGTATAGTGATCTTCTGGTTCTAGCACTCCGTTCTTTTGCCATTTTTCTTTTCAAATACCTCTCAAGGTCTGGGGCAGTAGCTTGTTAGAACACAGGAATCATTCTGAATCTACCTATGCTGCTCTTCACTGGAGTGGGGGAAAAGGAGATACATTCTGGCAGCATGTTAATCCTAATGCTTGAGCTTCCGAGGTAAGAATATTTGCTTGGTGTGGTTCTTTAGCTAAGTGTCTTCTTTGTGATTTTAAAATAAATTTTCTCTTCTAGTAAATCAGGATTTTATAATCTCTGTGGTGCTTGGCACTCTGCTACATGAAAGACTATGCTTTCTGTGATCCTGAGCTTCCAGGGATGCAAATCTCAAGCTGCTCCCTGGGAGCTTCCTTTTTAATGTGGGGACTAGTGCTGGCTGTTTGCTCTCCAGATAGTACCCTTGGGTCTTTGGATCGTTTTCTTGATCATGTAACTCTTGAAAATCTTTGCCTCCATAATTCCTTCATATTCACTTCTGCACCTGATACTATAGACTCCTTTCTCTCCTTCTCCCTGAACTTCCTTTTATGTGTTGATTTTGCTTATTAGAATGTAAACTTTGAGGTTAGGGACTGTCTTTTTCATTTCTCTTTGTATTTCTAGCACTTAGTGTAGAGACTGGTTGCTCTTAAGTACTTAACAAATGCTTGTTTACTTTTTAATTCCCTTTACAAATAAACAAGCATTTATTAAGCTAGTTTTATGCCAGGCTCTGCTAATTACTTGCAAATATCTTCCTCACTAGTACTGTAGGAGGTAGGTGCTGTTAGCATCCCCGTTTTACCTTTGGGGAAATGGAAGCAAGCTGGTTCAAGGACTTTCTCAGGCTCACAAACTGTATCTGAAGCTGCTTTTGCACTCAGGTTTTCTTAATTCTAAATTCAGTGTTTTTTCCACTGTCCACTTTTCTGCCCTAGCAGTTGCAAGGTGGAAATCAAGAAAGGCTTCATACAGAAAATGATGCTTGAGCTGTGTTGTAAAGGAGGAGGGGGAAGAGATGACGGTGAAGAGAGAGTGCATTCCATACATGCAATGCCTAGAAATGGCCTTTTAACTGAGGCTGGATTGTAGAGTGCAGGAAATTGGGGGAACACAGTGGGGCTGGAAAGAGGCTGGGACAGGTAGTGAAGGACTTGGAAAGATCAGCAGAGGAGTCTGTTTTATCTTAGAGGCAATCCAGGGTTTTATTAAAAAGTTTGATGTTTAAGAAAAAATAATTTGGCATCTGTGTAAAGGATGGATTGGAGTGGCAGAGATTGTTGCAATAATCTAGATGAGAGGTGATGATGAGCTGTGAGGGGGTATAGGAGGTGGGAGAAAGGGGCCAGATGCTACAAAAAGAGATAGAAACGTCTGGAGTTAACAGTTGATTGGTTGTTGGGATTAGAGAGAGAGTGAGGATTTGAGGATGATGTTGAGAAGTCTTTAATAAGAGATTGGAAAAGTGTTGGTTCATTCAATAGAAATATAGAAGTTTACCTGAAAGGTGGATTTAAGTAAAAGATAATGAATTATCTTTTGGACATGCTGTGTTTAGATGTCAATGAGACATCCAATTTGAAATGTCCAATAAGAACTTGGTGATGTTGGATTGAAGGTTGGGAGATATTGGGGCTGAATAACTAGATCTGGGAGTTACATGTATAAAGGTGATAATTAAGCTTGTAGGAGCTGATGAGTTCACTGAGAGGGAATGAAGGGAGAGAAGACCTAGGACAGAACCTTAGGGAACACCCGTCTTTGGGTGTTCTAATGATTAAGGAGTGGTTAGGTAGAAGAATCAGGAGAGCATTATGTTAGGAGTAAAGAAAGTATCCCGGGGAATGGGTGCTAAATGTCTGAAAAAAGAATGGCTCTTGTAAGTGTATAGGCGCTGTTCTATTAGCTTACAGTTTTCATTCTTTCTTTTATTCACTACATAAAAAAATTCTAGATTTAAGAAATAAGATAAACATTTTCATAACAAAGTACGTTTCTAATGGTAGCCATGTTTGGGGGGGGAGGGAGGAAGTTGCATTATAACTACTATAAAAAAGGAAAAGCAAGGTGTACATAATAGATTTGCAGTTTCATGGACAATACTTTTTTTGCTTTTGCTGCTATCATTCTAGCCAATCTGATAGATATAAGATGGTATCTCAATGTTGTCTTAATTTGCATTTTTCTAGCAATGATTTTTAGCATTATTTTTATGACTATAAATTGTTTGATTTCTTCATTAGAAAACTTATTGTTCATACCCTTTGACCATTGATTAATTGGGGAATGACTTGATTTCTTAAAAAATTGGCAAAGATCTTTTTATATTTGAGATATAAGACCTTTGAGAAAATGTCAATAGGATTTTTTCCATAATTTTCTGCTTTCCTTTTGATTTTCACTACATTTATTTTATTTATACTAAATCTTTTTAATTTAATGTAATTGAAATTATCCATTTTATACTTCACTGTGCTCTCTTATTATTCATAAATTGTTCACCTATCCATGTCTGATAAGTATCCATGCTCTTCACATTTTTCTTGTAATATCTCCTTTTATTTCAAAGTCTTGTATCTATTTTGATTTTATATTAGTAAATGGTGTAAGATATTGATCTGTACCCAATTTCTGCTATACTGTTTTCCAACAATTTTTATCAAATAGTGAATTCTTATCCCCAAAACTTATCTTTACATTTGTCAAACACAAGTTTACTATAGTCATTTGTTGCTGTAGATTGTATATACTTTGTTCTCATCTACCATTCTATTCCTTAGCCAGTACCAGATAGTTTTGATAACAACTGCCTTATAATAAAGTTTAAAATTTGTATACTGTAGTTTTCATTTTTTTACATTTATGAAAGTTAACTTTTACTTTCTTTTGAATTAGTGAGTTTTAGATTAAAATTATCACAAAGTTCTCATTTTTATTTTCCTCTTACATGGCCTGAGTACTCCTTTATAGAACAGCCCACAATTTCTTTTATTTTTCTGATGGATTTTAGGGTGGGAAGTTGCAGTTCCCCCATTCTCTCTCCTCTTTTTTTCTCTCCGCATCCTTCCTTCCCCCTTCAGCAAATGTTACTCAAATATCTTTAGGTGGGAATAGAGATTGTCGAACAGGGTAACTGATAAATTGAATTCCAAAAAGTCATGTAAGTCATTTAAAGTCTATCCCCCTTTAAAAAGAAATCGTTATGTACAGTACCTCATTAACATAAACCGTAGAAGTTTTAAAGATTTTGGATGTCAGAATACAATCTAATACCAATTTTAAGAGAAGGTCTATCATCAGCTACAATGTGAGCACCTTGAAAACAGACCCAGTTTTCTATTTGTATCTCCAGTTCCTATCCTTATCACAATTCCCACTACATAGGAAGGGCTTAATAAACTAACTTCTTTAACTTAATCAATTCTTATTCATCTGCCACTTAATATAGATGATGAGTATTCTGTCATAGATATTCTCTTGTCTTTGTCTTTTGGGTTGATTCCATGGCGTTATACTTTCTTTGATCTTTTGCTTTTCTGACTTTTCATTCCCTCTGTGTCTCTCTCATACTGGCACTAATTCATTCTCCCTTACTAATATTCCATAATTTGCTTTTCATCACTCCCCTTTTTACAACCTTTCCCTTGCCACTTTTATCTTTTTTTTTTTTTTTGCTTCAATTGTAATCTCAATTAAAGAGACTTGCCTCTCAAGAGTCTATATAACCTCTTGTGAGGTTTGTACCTATAAAGTATTTAATGATTTCATCATCCTTGGAGGCCTAAATTTAGCTTTGCCAAATATATATTTTTTAAAATTTGGACTATAGTATCAGTCTGTATAGTGAAGCAAAAAGTAGTATGTCTTCGGTTTTATTGTTATGACAAAGCACCTGATAACTTTTGTTTTTAATTACTGAAGGAATTTAGAATTTGTCAGGGAGCTTAAAAGTCATCTATTCCAACTTCTCCCATTCAATGTACAATCCTCCACATCTGCTCAGATTACTTAACTTTCCAGTGCTTTTAGCCATTGTGACTTAATAGAAATTTTGTAGTAGATAAGGTTCAAGGAAGCGATCGCCATAGAAGGCTTTATTGGTCTTAGGAAAAAGATATTTTCCAGGTCTTCCTTTCCCAGCACTGAGGATCTCATTAGAAAAAGGAAAAAAGCTATTGAAACATTGCTTTGTGTCTTCCTTTCCTGGAGGGGCACCTTGAATGGATGAATATACAGAGTCTGTTTTTAAATTTGCTATAATAATACGGTATGTGAAAATCAGAATAGAGGCAGTTGGCTTAAGAAGTAAGTGCTCATGGCATAGAGTGGAAAAGGTGTTATTAGATGTTCATTGTGTGAATGATACCGATTAAATTCTATTGAATTTTACAGGCATTAAATGATTGTGTAGAACAAGACAGCTAGATAGCATAGTGGTCCTGGGTGAGGTACAGTTTAACTGGAACCCAATTCCTTTCCTCCTGGAGCAAAACTAGTAATTTTGAGAGGTTTTTACTGGGTTAGGGTTAGAACATGACTATTTAATTTGATGCAGTCTGGTAGTCATGGATATGCATACTGGTTGCAGAAGCCATTAGGCTAGGCATGGAATCAAGTAGAGAGATTAGCATTTTGAGGGTTCTTAATAGGATTCTATTGAAATGATGCATAAGACTCTTCTAAATGTTTATAAGAAGAGCTTGGAAATACTTTACTTTGAACAGGTTTCATTGGATCACTCAGCCCAGTTTACATTGCTACATTTTAGGAGTTGGTGAAATTGGAGATTAGACAAAATGGGTAGTTGTTTGTGCTTTATTCTCAGAGGGTCATAACATCAGGGAGCTGATGATATTATGACATGCGCTGAAATTGGATTTCAGTGAATGAGGTAGTGCCAAGGTCATTTGTCTCACTTTCCCCTCTAGATGTTGGGGGTGGAGTAGGAGAGAAGCATTGAATTGTTTGGAAATCCAGCTTCTTGTTGGCTCATTGATAAAACCTGTGTGGTGTTGGAACAATTCACATAGGCCATATTTTTCCCATTGATAAGATTAAGTTGGTTTTGTTGGAATTCAGGCCACCAAGATTTTAATATAAAGTTGTATAAAGAGATAACTATTAAAGAAAAGGAAAAGAGATAATATAATTAGAACCTTTTAAAATAGAATGTTACTATGGGACTGATGATTAACTATTTTCCATATTCAAAGAAATAAAATTCTAGGGCTTAGCTGGGTTTGAATCACAGCATGTGAAGTAATAAATGTTCTTGATTCTTAATAAGTTGCTGTTCTAAAGGAGATTCTTGATGAAAATGGCCTAGTTTGCTCATGAAGCTCAGTCCAAGTGGAATAGGCCAGATTCAGACATTTTTTAATTGTAGTATTTATGTAGTTCTTTAGTCATTTAATATACATAAACTTTAACATTTTTATTTGGTTCTTGAGTGTGGTTTTATTTTTTTTTAATATGTCACAGATTCCACTTCCCTCATAAGTTCTGTAGTTCTATGGCTTTTATTGAATAACTATGCAGAGCATTTTATGTTTTATTGTTATTTATCTCTTGTCCTCCCCAACTTCCCTAGTACTTATTGTTAAGGGAAATACCCTCGTTTCAGTTTCTCAAGGGCAACTTAGATGTCCATCCTTGACATCTCATTCTCTTACAAACCCACATTCAATCTTTTGCCAAAGCCTCTTGATGTAACCTTTTCAGCATCTCTTGAATATACTTTGCTTTCCTCTGGAAGACATAATTTTTTTTTTCCCCTGAGGTTGGGGCTAAGTGACTTGCCCAGGTCACACAGCTAGAAAGTGTTAAGTGTCTGAGATCAGATTTGAACTCCTGAATTCAAGGCTGGTGCTCTATCCACTGCGCCATCTAGATGCCTCCAGAAGACATAATCTTGATGCAGGCTTTTATTAACTCATATTTGGATTATTGTCATTTTTCCATTCCAATCCATCTTCCATTCAGCTGCAAATTGAATTTTCCTAAACAGCAGGTTGGTGTATGTATTCTTCTCCCCTCTCTCCTTTGATAATTCTGATGACTCTCTATCACCTCCAGGATCAAATAGTCTTTTCGGTAATGAGAGGATCCAATTCAATTTCAATTGATCAGTGATGAACAGAACTAATTACACCCAGAGAAAGAACACTGGGAAATGAGTGTGGCCCACAATATAGCATTTGCATTCTTTCTGTTGTTGTTTGCTTGCATTTTTGTTTATTTTCCCAGGTTATTTTTACCTTTCTAAATCCGATTTTTATTGTGCAACAAGAGAACTGTATAAATAAATATATATATGTATATACATATATTGTATTTAACATGTTTAACATGTATAGGACTGCTTGCCATCTAGGGGAAGGGGGGGGTGGAGGGATGGAAGGGAAAAGTTGCAAGAGAAGTGTTTGCAAGGGTCAATGTTGAAAACTTACCCATGCATATGTTCGGTCAATTAAAAGCTATAATAATAAAAACAAACAAACAAACAAAAAAAGAAAATACTCTAAATTTCTATACTGATTTCCATTCTTATTGACTCCTTGGATTATCTTTTTGCTCTTTTAAGACCCCTTAGGAGGGGCTTATGATTCCATTATAATATGGGGAGGGGAGGGAGATTGTGCTCATTGATTTTACAGTATCTGCCTCAATTTTTGGTTTGCTTTACTTTACATCCAATTTTGGTCTTGAATTCTGATTTTTCACTAATTGGCTTCTTTTGCCATAGGACTTAAGAAATGTGACTTAGTTATAGAGTAAATAGGATACTGATTCTAAGGTCATGAAGACCTGGCTTCCAATTTGTCTTACTGAGATATATGCTCCTGGGCAAATTATGTAACTTCTGTCTGCCTTAGTTTCCTCTTTTATAAAAGGAGGATAGTAATAGCACTTATCTTGCATGTTTGTTGTGAGGATCAGATAAAATAGTATTTGTAAAATTGCTTATCAAGCACAATGTTCAATTTATAACACAGGATTAATTACTTGATAACCTTTCTCTGATTATTTCTCCAATTGTTATCAGGTTAATATGGTTTCTGTGTATCTAAAGTATCTTTTTTTTTTTTTTTTTAATGTGTTTATATAAGTCTAAGAGCAGTGGTTTTAGGTTGGAAAAATGAATCATAAGGCTCATAGCCTCAGTAACATTCAGTGGTTTGCTTGCTTTTTTGGTTTTATCCTAATACAATTTGATTTGTCAGCATATGTAAAAACAATCATGTATTTGAGAATTGGGAGTCTTAAGAAATTCTCAGCAGAAAGTCTAAGATGGTGTGTGGGTCAGTTCCTTTGGACAGCTTTGTTTAGGCCTCTGTGGTTGCAATTTTGCCAACTTTGATGGATTGTCATAGACAACTTTCTTCGAAATAATAGTATCAATGGTACTTTGGTATTGATGGAACTTTGAAATAATTCAAACATTCTTGAAAACAGTTTAGAATTATGGAAGAAAAGTCATCAAAAGTGTCCTACCTTTTGACTGAGAAAAGCCAATGCTGGGCATAAAGCCCTATATCTAAATATATCTCCATATGTACATGCTTACTTACAATTTACATGGTATTCCAAAGGAATCAGAGACAAAGAAGAGGCCCGCCTTTTGCAGAAAATTAGAAACAGAGTAGTTGCTTTTT
This sequence comes from Sminthopsis crassicaudata, assembly GCF_048593235.1. Lineage (NCBI taxonomy): Eukaryota > Metazoa > Chordata > Mammalia > Dasyuromorphia > Dasyuridae > Sminthopsis > Sminthopsis crassicaudata. The sequence goes on from NC_133617.1 coordinate 662,724,250, forward strand.
AAGTTGGAGAAGAACAGAATAAACTGTGGAATATTATTTGAGCTGTAAAGAATAGTTAGTATGAGGAATTCAGAGAACGTTCAAGATTTATATGAACTGATGTAAAGTAAGCTGAATTTGGAAAACAGTATAAAGAGTGATCACAATAATGAAAGCTGTGGGGTAGCTAGGTGGTACAGTGGATGGAATACCTGTCCTGAACTTAGTTCAAATCTGATCTCAGACACTTAACCACTTCCTAACTGTGGCCCTGGGCAAGTCACTTAACCTCAAATGCCTCAGCAAAAAAAAAAAAAAAAAAAAAAGCTAAGAGAGCACTAATTTTGCCCCTGAACAGCTGGAGAATTGTACCTCTCTCTTTCTTTTGTGGATGTTGATAGATGGAGACCTGTAGAGGTGTAATGGGAAATAAATTATCTGAGACAATAATTTTGCTAAACTTTTTATTTTAAGGGATGACTCATTGAGGGGTATGAAGGAAGTATATTAGGAAATGACTGGTGCAAAAATAAAAGGCATTAATAAAATCTCCATCCATTCAAGTACTCATGTCATTTTTCCTCTCTTACAGATAAGAAGTCTGCAGAGAAATAGAAAGGATTAAATAAGAATCTCTACTTATCAGGTATGATCTACTATTGCTATTAATTAGGAAAAATACCAGAGAAACCAGTGAATTTTGTTTTCCTCTGACTGGATGTGGGTAGACAGTTCAAGAGGAAATCTGATAGATGGCCTATTTGTTGGGAGAGCAAGGAAGAAATGGAGAAAATCTGTCTCTTTCTGCTCAAAACACAGCAGAAAGAGACATGTAGTAACCTGGGCCCACATATCCAATGTAGATTTTCCTTTGACTGTGGGAGCACTGCTTCCAGTAGTTTAGAAAGTAATGCCAAATAGAGGAAGAGCTTTGTTCCTATAAAAGTATGCCCGAGGAAAAGGAATGGCCAGTGGTGTCCCTCACTTATCTAGGACCTTCCCACAAATGACAGCTAGCTAGTACACTGCAGTATGTGAAAATGTTGAAAATGTTTGTGGTTTCTTAAACCTTGAAAATAGACATGTTGTCAAAGCCATTATTGAACAGGATTAGGCAATTGTGCCCAGAACTAGTTGAAAATGTGATTCCATAGCTTTGTGGAGATGGGATTAAGATCTAAGATTAAAGTGACAATGGATTTTCATTGTCTGGGAAAAAACAGCTAGCAAGAACATGTTAAGAAACAGAATTTTAACAGAAAAATAATTTCATGTTAATTTAGCTAATGTTGTTGGGTCATTTCAGTTGTGTTTGACTCTTCATGACCCCATTTGGGGTTTTCTTAGTTATGTTGTTCAGTCACTTTGTGAAGCATTCGGTGACTCTTAGGGGTTTTCCTAGTAAACATACTGGAATGTATTTTTATAGTCACACAGCTTGTGTCTAATTCCAAGATCAGTGTTCTAGTCACTTTGCCATGTAGCTGTCCAGTTTTTATTTACTTAATGCTTAAAAGATACTTAGCATTTTTATCCATTTGATACTTACAACCACCTTGGGAGATAGGTACAAATACTGTGCTAAGACTTTGTTTCTGTGTACTTAAATGTAATTTTTTTGGGGTCTGGACTTGTTTCATTGGTTACTCCTGGTATGGAAAGTCCCTCTACCACTACAAATTGGCAACTCTTAAGAGAGTTGCTTGAAACATTGTGATGTTCTGACTTGTCTTTGATCATAAAGTAATGCATAGCGGGAATGAGTTAAACTTGGGTCTTCCAGATTCCACAGATGGTACACTACTATTCATGTACTATGATGCCTTTCTTAAATATATGCACATGTGTGTATGCAGGCATGCATATGGTACACTTAATATATATGTACACATGCATATATTTATGGTGTATATGTATATACACATTTGCATCTGTTAAAGAACATGCTAGCAGATTATGCAGTGAGAGAAGTCTTTAATTATCTTCCACTTATGAAAGTATTTAATTCTTTTTAAAAAGTTAATGAACAATGTGGCCTCAGAGTCAGGAAAAAGCTGTGTCCAAATAATCTCTCTGATAAATGGTCCTATTCAAGTCACTTATGCCTCTAAGCAAGTCTCTAAGTTACAGAGAAAATGTGGACCTGCTAATTAATAATTTTCTTCTCTAGGAGTTTGTGTAATGAAACCATAACTCTCATTCTTATACTGTCCTATTAACATAGCAAAAAAAAAAAAATTTTATACAGTGGGAGAACTTGAGTCTGGGAGGAGGAAAGTAGGGAAAAAAATCCTAAAATGTCCAGGGGAAAAGAGATTTAGGGGGTGATAGTCTAAGTTATCTCTTTAAAATTAGCCTCTGATTATCACCCAAGACAAAAATATAAAGTTTATTTCTGGACCTCTTCCTCTCTCTATCCCCTCACCCTAATATTCTCCCCAAGTGTTGGACAACTTACTTCTGCATGGAGGTGAAGAGACTGCCTTGCCTGCGTGTTGATTGACCCAAATCCAACTAGTTTAGATTTGGCAGTTGTCTCCTCACTCCAGAAGGAATAGACTGTTGACTCACATGGCATATGGCCAAAGTACACGAGGAAGACCATATAAGGAAATTTTCATTTTGAAAAAGGCAATGGGGAAAAATGGAAAACTTATAAGTGGTGGTTAATATGGTAGGCCCCATACAGATAACATGAGACTTGAATCCTACCTTACTAAGCCTACACAATTTTGCATTGTATTTACTTAATTTTAGGGTGGCAAGATAGTAGATATTGGACCTGTTTTAAATAATTATAAGAAGTGTTTTTGTTTTTATATCAACTTTCTCCTGTTTCTTTTAATAGTATTTTTTTTTTTTCCTAATTCAGCATTTTTTTTTTTTTTCCTTTTCTGAGGCTGGGGTTAAGTGACTTGCCCAGGGTCACACAGCTAGGCAGTGTTAAGTGTCTGAGACCATATTTGAACTCTGATCCTCCTGAATTCAAGGCTAGTGCTCTATCCACTGCGCCCCCTAGCTGCCCCTCAGCATTTATTTTAATATGATTTTGAGTTACAAATTTTTTTCCCTTTTTCCTTCCCAAGAAAACAAACAGTCTAATATAGGTTATGTATGTATGTATGTATGTATGTATGATACATGTTATCACTTTTATTTTTGAATGTATTCCCCGAAACCTTCTTCTCTCCCATGCAACCCACATAATCCTTCTTAACAAAAGATTAAAAAAGAATGGAGAAATGTATTGTAGCAGAACTACATAGTACATTGACTCTGATATTATATACTTTATTTATTCCCCACCTGAAGTCCCTGACTTCTGCAAAGAAAGGCGGCAAGGGCATTTTATCATCTTTTTTTAATCCAAGTTTAGTCACTAAAATTGCACCGTATTGTTTTCTTTTCTTTTTTTTTTTTCCCCTTCTCCAATTACTTCTTTGTAGTCATTGTGTGTGGTTTTTTTTTTTTTTTTTTTTTTTTACTGGTTCTGCTTACTTGCCAACTCTGCATCAGTTCATGGTTCTCTCTTCTCCTTATTTAGCCTTTCTTTTGGATTCCTTTATCATAATATGTTTTATCATTTTTCTAATAGGCATTCATGTTGTTTTCTATTTCTGCTACGCCAAGGAATACTGCTGTGAATATTTTGGTATATTATGGAACTTTTGTCTTTGCTTTTCTTAGTCTGTATACCTATCTCTGGGTCAGATATTTTATTCCCTTTTTAATTTCAAATTACTTTTCTATTACTATTCTATAGCTTCAGTAGCAGGCATTACTATTCCTTTCTCTTGTGCTCCTTGTTAGTTTTTTTGGTGGAGTTGTTAGTTTTAATGAGATCTGTAGAAGATAGTCATGGCAGGATTACATTTTTACAGGGCCAAGTATAATTCCTTATTAGTTGATGATCAAAAAAAAGCAGGATGAGCACTCCTCATCCAATTTCACCTTGAAATTGACAACTAAAGTACTTCTATAATGTCAGAGGAGGACCATATTCCCTTTAGGATGTAAATTTGGTCAGTAATGTGTAAACAGATCTCTAATTCTAGCCGTGGACTGGTTGAAACTAGTACCTCATAAGAAATTAGACCTAGGTTTATTTTACCTTGTATTAATTTTCATCTGAAAAATGAATTATTCCCTAAGAATAGCCGTAGTCTATCACAGTTGATAATCACATAATATTAAAGTAATACTCTCCTGCTTCTGCTCACTTCATTCAGATCATGTATGTCTCTCCAGGCCTTTCTGAACTCAGCCAACTGATCAACAATAATATTCCATTGGCTAAATATGCTACAGTATATGAATGCATTCTCAATTGATGGGCATCCATTCAAGAAAAATTTTCATTTGATTCTGCTCTATGATATTTCCTTAGTTTAAATTTCCCATTTTTGCTGTTCCAACTCACCTGCTATGTAATCTATGCTACTTTTTGACAGTTTGTGTTTTGTTGTTTTCATAGATTCCCTGTTCTACCCCTTCTGGGTTCATGCCTAAGAAAATAAGAAAGTTTAAGGATAAAAATTCCAACTCCCTAGCTGTGTAACCTGTTATTATTAGAAGACTAGTAAATTTATTTTGTTTTCTTCTTGTCATAATCAACTGATTTTTAAAAGTATATATGAAATTTTGAAGTTAGAGAGAAGGGTTCTTTAGTTTGTTGCTCAGTCTTCTCCACTACCCCAGTATTTTTGAGTTACTTAGACATGTAGCTAAAATTAATTCCTTTTTTTCTTGAGGGTTGAAAACTTGTTTTTTTTTTTCTTGAGGGTAGAGAACTTGTTTAATACTAATTTAGTAGATAGAGATGCTTAAAGGTTTGTGAAGTATTCTGTCTTACACCTTGCCTTGAATGGATCCAAAAATTTGAATGAATAAGGAATAGTTGAGACTTGTTCAGAAAGTTACTTGGTTTTGTTTCATTTGTTTTGGAAGTTCTACGTTTTCATGGGGAAGAAAAGAGTTGCATGATCTTTGACAATTTGTTAACTATGTTTTCCCTTATCTTGGGAATTTCTAACAGACAGAGAGAGTAAAGGAAATGAGATGAATGAATAAGAATGAATGAATGAGATGAATGAATGAGAAATAATTTTAAAAAGAAATAGCATTGAAGAATTAGCATAAAATAATTATAGTGTCATAAAGTATAATATATTTCAACTCCTTTCTTAATAGTTCATATCAGGATCCCTTCTTTATACTTCCTGACTTTTTGCTGAGATAACAGATATGATCATGTTTCATATTTAAACTGTGTCCTTATCCTTTTGATTCTTTCTCAAAATTGTCCATATTGTTTATAATTACATGCATTTTTATAAATTAATCAATAATGTAAATACAAATAAACATAAGTTACACTATGCATTCCCTTATTGTTGTAAATTTATATTTACAACAATTTATATTTTTATTTATTATATATATTATATATATATGTTATTTATATAGTTTTTTATATGTATGTTTAATTGCCATGAAAATCTTTCAACAGATATCCTATGAGCTGATTCTAAAAGGTAGGGTTAGCAAAAACTCTTAGCATAAGCAATAGAACTTTAGTAATTGCATATTATATAGAAAGAGTTGGTGGCAAGTCAGTTTTTTAGCCACAGCTTGTATACAGTGAAGCTATCAACAATAACATCTGTGAGTGAGGAGTATGTTTTAGTTATTTCCCTAGGAGTTTGTTTCTAGATAAAGTTTTAGTGAGAAATTGAACTTGAGCTTAGTGACTTATAAAATAGTGACCAAATGGCCATAGAGGTAACTTCCAAGTAGGAAAGTGACATGTGGAGAATCTACTTTATGTTTAATTGGAACATCCGTTCTTGTGCTTGCCCTTTACAGAATACAGTCATTTCCATTAATACTCTGTGTCTTAGTCATAGTTCCAATTTAAATGATTTGTTGTTTAGAGAACGGATATATAAATACAATGGTTATTGGCCCACAGTGGCCTCTCCCTTCCTCCTTTCTTCTGGATTTCCTGCTTGTATTTATAAAGATGAGAAGTGAGACCTGGTTATTAATCAATTGGAGAAAGAAAAGCGAAGTCAGAAAATGTACCAACAAAAATTGATTGAGTTCTTGCTATAGGTAAGGTATAATGTTATTCAGGACATCATTAATTTCTATGTTAAAAAGACTTTTTTTGTTTGTTTATGTTTTTTCTTGAAGAAAAGTTAAACTTGAAGTGATTCATTAGTTTTCCTCACAGAATATACTTTGGTTTCTTATTTCATTTGTATCACAAAAGAAGGCCAAATCATACATTTTTCTAGAACTGAAAAGGTGATATACTGAGATCACAATAGAATGTGACTGACAAGTGAAGTTCTTTGAGGTTAGGGAGTAGTTTTTCCTTTCTTTGTATATCCAGCACAGTCCCTGGCATATAACTATGTTTCCATTTCTTTTTTCTTTCTTTCTTTCTTTCTTTTTTTAAGCTTTTTATTTTCAAAATGTGCACAAATAGTTTTTAACATCCACCCTTGCAAAACCTCGTGTTCCAAATTTTTTTCTCCCTTCCTTTTCCCATCCCCTCCCTGAAATGGAAATATATATTAAACATGTACAATTCTTCCATAGATATTTCCACAATTATCGTGCTGCACAAGAAAAATCAGATCAAAAAGGAAATAAATGAGAAAGAAAACTAAATGCAAGCAAACAAAAAAGTGAAAATATTTTGATCCACAATCAGTTCCCACAGTCTTCTCTCTTGATTGTAGATGGCTTTCTCCATCACAAGACCATTGGAATTCACCTGAATTACCCCACAGTTAAAAAGAGCCGTGTTTATCAGAATTGATGATTGTATAATTTTCCTGTTCTTGTGTGCAGTATTCTCTGGTTTTACTCCCTTAACTTAGCATCAGTTTATGTGGCTTTTCACTTCAGGTTTTTCTGAAATCATCCTGCTGATCATTTCATATAAAATAACATTCCATTAAATTCATATACCATGACTTATTTAGCCATTCCCCAACAGATGAGCATCCACTCAGTTTCCAGTTCCTTGCCACTACAAAAACATTTTTTGCACATATTGGTCCTTTTCCCTTTTTATGCTGTCTTTGGGATATAGGCCTAGTAGAGTATGTCTCTTTTTCTTAAGGCACCTTTCCCAGCTTAACGATGTGTTCTTTCATCCTATTTCACCTTCACCACCAAGCTTTTCAGCTTCCTTTTAATGTGTTATTTGTTTGTGTTAGAATGGAAACTCCTTGGATAGGGACTGTATTGCTTATTCTGGTGCTTAGCACAATGCCTGGCACATAGTAAATGCTGATAATTAAATCCTGAATTTCTAAATAAATTTTTTTTCTTTTTTTTGGCTAGATCATGATGACAACTTTTTGTGGTGAATGATATACCAGTGGTGTCAAAATCCAATAGAATTGGGGGGCATTCAGCTCTTCATAAACATCTCTGTAGATTGAATGTTGACTCAAACATCTATGAACATTTTTAATATTTTTTTTACATTTTTATTTATTTTGTTAAGTAGACTAGTTAATTTTTACTCTGACTTGGGCCAACATTCCAGTTATATTTGTGTCATACTTGTGTTATCAGTCTTAAAAGTCAGGTTCAGTGATCTTGGTGATTTTCTTAATGAGCTTCTAGGCTCTTCCTAATTAGTCACAAACCGCTTTTTCCAAAGACATTTCAAAATATAATCCTCAGTGGACTTTTCTTCTAATTAGTCAGACATTTTCCTTGTATATGTCATTTTACCCATTCCTGGAATGCACTACCTTCTCTTTATCTCTTGCAATTCTTTAGCTTCTTTCAAGATCTAGATCAGCTCTCAAAGATTTCACAAGAGCTTTCCTCCATTTTGTTGCTTTCTTCTCCAGAAGTTACTTTGCATTTATTATATATGTTTTATGTTGACATCTCTGTGCAACACAGTATCTTCCCTGTAGTCAAATAACTCACCGAGGACAAAAACTTTTTTTGTTTTGTTTTTGGATACTTGCATTTACTAGATACAATAAATAAATAACTTAATGAGTACTATTTATTCTTTAAAGCTAAATATACTGTTAACCAGTGACTATCTCACTGAGAATCTATTTTTGCTTGATATATCATTCGTTGATAGCATATCAGTGTCTGCTGACAAGTCCTGTAGATTTATCTCTGTTCTGAGTTTGGATCTCCCTCCTTTTTTTTTTTTTTTTTTTTTTTTTTTTTTTTTTTTTTTTTTTTTTTTTTTTTTGAGGCAATTGAGATAAAGTACTTGCCTCCAGTCACATAGGTAATAATTATTAGATATCTGCAGTGACATTTGAACTCAGGTCCTCCTGACTCCAGGGCTAGTTCTTTATCTGCTGGGTCATCAAGCTGCCCTAGTGTTTTCAAATCTCTCAACTTTTGTTTGGACCAATTTCAAAAGAGCAAGCAGCAGAAGCATAGAGTTATATAAATTGATAGAAAAAGGAGAACCAGGAAAATGATATATACACGGACTATGACAATTAACACAGAACAACAGCCACAAAAACAACTGAACCTGAATGCTAGGAAATTATAAAGAACAAACTTGGCCCCAAAGAAGAGATGTAAGAATTACATATTCTCTACTCCTTTGAAGATGTCAGGAGTTCTTAGGGGTGTGAGAAAAATTAATGTTTTGTTTTTTTTTTTTTTTTTTTTTTTTTTTTTTTTTTTTTCATGGCTTGGTTGATTTTGTAGAATATTTCCCCCCTTCTCTGATAGGCTGAAGGGTTACTTAAAAAACAAGAAACTTTTGTTCTTTGGTTTTACATAAAAACCCCCAGTGCCTGCAGTTTATGGTTCAGACTGAAGAATTCTATTCTTTATTAAGAACCTCCAGGGTCAGCTAGATGGCATTGTGGATAGAGCCCCGGCCCTGGAGTCAGGAGCAGCCAAGTTCAAATCTAGCCTCAGATCCTTAACACATCCTAGCTGTGTGATCCTGGGCAAATTACCTAATCCCAACTGACTTGCAGCAAAACACATACGTGAACAAATAAAATAAAACTCTACATGAAGCTTTGCTTATGTTATTTTTATGCCTAGCATTGTTAAGTCTGTTCCTGCTTTTTATCTGCATCTAAGTTAATGAAAGTTAGATAGCTGTTGATAATCAATCTTAGCATTTTTCTTTCTTCTCCTCAATAGTATTTTGTTTTTCCAATTACACGTAAAGATAGTTTTCAACCTTGATTTTTGTAAGATTTTGAGTTCCAAAATTTTATGATTGGCATTTTCCATCCTAAGTCTATTGGAATTACCTTGAATCACCACATTGTTAAGAGTCAAGTCTGTCATAGTTGATTATATTACAGCCATTTATTATTTGTTCACGGGTTTCCCCATTGATGAACATCCCTTTAGTTTATATCTATGGGTACTTTCTAAATTCTGTTCACTTTAGGGTTTAAGTCTATCAGTCTTTTTACTCAGACAATGAGAATGCACCATTTAGTGACAATGACATCTATGGCATCATTCCAAATTGCTTTCAAGAATTATTGGCTCAATTTATAGCTCTGTCAACATTAATACATTAGCAGACCTGTTTTTTCAGCCCAACAGTTGTCATTTTCTATTCCTGTTAGACCACTGATTTTTTTTTTTTTTTGGTAGTAAATTTTGAATCATTGCCTTTTCAATAGATTCCTTAGAATCTTCCTTTTAAGTAGAATATCTATAGGAGTCCACCTGGAAAAAAATGATCCTATGATTTATAACTGTTCTTTGCCCCTCCTCTTACCACCCCTAATTTAAAGGAATTTGTTAAACGAATATTCATTCTTTGTTGTTCCTTCCTTAAAGTATTTCCTTAAAGGATGTTTACCTTCTTCACTGACTTTTTTTCCCCTCTGCTGATGATTAACTTTATTTTCATGCAACTGTTACATTTGTAAACCCCTTATGTCTGTTTTTAGAAAACACTTTATTAGATTTAGTCATATTAGAGTCAAGAATTTTCTCCTAGTTTGGAATCTTTCCTACTTTGCTTTCAGTTTCTTTAATGTTCAATAAAATTGAATGTGCCAGTATTTCAAATTCAGATGTTATAAACATTTTGATAAGAAATAGATAAACTAGTATAATTTTACTGTTTCCTTCTGTAACTTAACATGTCCTTCAGAGAGGTTATCCCATTTGGTGCATCTATATTTAGTATTGATATTACTTCATTGTCTATGGTACCTTTTAGCAAGATGTAATTTCCTTGTCTCAAAAATTAGGTCTTTTTTGGCTTGGCTTTGCTGAGGTCATAATTGCTACCTATATTTTCTTTTCTTTTCTTTTTTTTTTTTTTTTAACTTCAGCTGACATAATGCTGTTTATTATCAAAGTAAGATCTGAAATCTGCCTCTTTATTATATGGATGATTTTACTTAGTTACATCTACTGTAGTCATGCAGGATAGTTCTAATTCTCTAAGAAAAGGTAGTCATCATGTTATTTCTATCCTTTCAGGTTTCTGCTTTCTTCTCGTTGTTTTTTAACTTTATTAATTTTGTTTAGGTCCCTTAATTATATATTAAAAGTAATTTTTAACATTCCAGAAAATGTTTCAAATTCCAAATTCTGCCCCTGTCTCCTTTTTTCCTGACATGGTAATAATCAGACATGTTATATATATGAGTAATCATGTAACACATTTTGTTAATCGTTTTATGTAAGAACACACAAAAAAAGTGAAAACATGATGTTTCTGTATTCAGACTATTAATTCTTTCTCTGAAGGTGGATCACATTTTTCATCATGAATCCTTTAGAACAGTCTTGGAATATTTTATTGCTGAGAATAGTCATTCACAGTTCTTCACTGCATCGTACTGTTATGTACTATATTCTCTATGCCTCTAAGCTTTTCCAGGTTCAGAATAACTGGATCTTTAGTGCTATCCTCCTTGAGGGGCTTTCCGAAGTTACCATTGTAGCTTTCAGAGCCTCTTCTTGGGAGCATCTGTTTTTATTGTCAGGATACAGAACGCCATGGATTGCATGTGTCTCTGGGACACTGGAAGTCGCTGGGAGACTGACCTTTTTTTTTGTCTACTTGTCTTGGCTTTACTGGGAGTGGTGCCCTTTCCTGTTGCAGATAACTTCTTGGGCAGTTCTGTTAGGTGAAGAATGAATTTATTAGAGTTTCTCATTAGCTTTTTGATCATTATTTTTTCTGTGACTTGTAATTCAAATATGTTCCTATGTTAATTGTTCTTAAGGCTAAAAATTAACAGAGTTCTTAACCACACTAAGTTTTCAGAAATAGATCACCTAAGTGAGTTATACTGTAACTGTATATTTGTTATTCTGCAATTCACAGTTAAATTTTTAAATTTTAAATTGGTCTCCATATAGAGATAAAAATTTAAAATGGGCAGGCTATCCTCTAATCCACAACATTTCTTTTAGGAAAAGCAAAAATGTTATTTCAATATTGATAGTCAAAGCTGTACAGAAATAACAGTGAGTTCGGAACTCATTAGCATCTGCTTTATCCAAGGGATATAAAACAAAGTTGTTTTGCTGGGGCTTTACATCACCAAAAAAACCAACTAAAGGAAAAACAAGCAAACAAACAAGTCAGTTTAAATTATATAACAGAGGTCCTGAGGCATTATATGAATAATTACTTAATTATTGGTAAGGTTTAAGAGGAAGAGATTAATTTGAAGCATCCATTTTCTTTAAAGATACCAAGGGGTCTTCTCAAGAATTTTGTTCTTAAAATAAAGATGAAACAACTTTATCAGAAAAGATCTCACTCTCTTTCTCCTAGCTTCTCTCCAGTGATTATAGGAGAGGAATTCTCTTTACCAGATTCAATCTTCATACATCATTTATAAAATTAATTTATAAAAATAAAAAATAAACAATAAACTTTCCTTGACTCCTTAGAGAGAAGACTTTTTCTTTTTTTTTTTTCCCATTTTTATTATTATATATATATATATATATATATATATATATTTTATAATATTATCCCTTGTATTCATTTTTCCAAATTACCCCCCTCCCTCTATTCCCTCCCCCCGACGACAGGCAATCCCATACATTTTACATGTGTTACAATATAATCTAGGTACAATACATGTGTGCGAATATCATTTTCTTGTTGCACAATAAACATTAGAATCCGAAGGTACATGCAACCTGGGCAGACAGATATTAGTGCTAACAATTTACATTCACTTCCCAGTGTTTCTTCTCTGGGTGTAGCTACCTCTGTCCGTCATTGATCAACTGGAAGTGAGTTGGTTTTTCTTTATGTTGAAGATTTCCACTTCCATCAGAATACATCCTCATACAGCATTGAAGTGTACAGCGATCTTCTGGTTCTGTTCATTTCACTCAGCATCAGTTGATGTAAGTCTCTCCAAGCCTCTCTGTATTCCTCCTGCTGGTCATTTCTTACAGAGCAATAATATTCCATAACCTTCATATACCACAATTTACCCAACCATTCTCCAACTGATGGACATCCATTCATCTTCCAGTTTCTAGCTACAACAAAAAGAGCTGCCACAAACATTTTGGCACATATAGGTCTCTTTCCGCTCTTTAGTATTTCTTTGGGATATAATCCCAGTAGTAGCGCTGCTGGGTCAAAGGGTATGCACAGTTTGATAACTTTTTGGGCATAATTCCAGATTGCTCTCCAGAATGGCTGGATTCTTTCACAACTCCACCAGCAATGTATTAGTGTCCCAATTTCCCCACATCCCCTCCAACATTTGTCATTATTTGTTCCTGTCATCTTAGCCAATCTGACAGGTGTGTAGTGGTATCTCAGAGTGGTCTTAATTTGCATTTCTCTGATCAGTAGTGATTTGGAACACTCTTTCATGTGAGTGGATATAGTTTCAATTTCTTCCTCTGAGAATTGTCTGTTCATATCCTTTGACCATTTATCAATTGGAGAATGGTTCGGTTTCTTATAAATTAGGGTCAGTTCTCTATATATTTTGGAAATGAGACCTTTGTCAGAACCTTTGTTTTTAAAAATATTTTCCCAATTTGTTACTTCCCTTCTAATCTTGTTTGCATTAGTATTATTTGTACAGAAACTTTTTAGTTTGATGTAATCAAAATCTTCTATTTTGTGATCAATAATGATCTCTAGTTCTCCTCTGGTCATAAATTCCTTCCTCCTCCACAAGTCTGAGAGGTAGATTATCCTCTGTTCCTCTAATCTATTTATTATCTCCCTCTTTATGCCTAAATCATGGACCCATTTTGATCTTATCTTGGTATATGGTGTTAAGTGTGGATCCATATCTAATTTGAGAAGACTTTTTCTAATGAAATTGCTCACTCTCAGCTCAAACTGCTTAGATATAGATAAGATATAATATAGCAGCACATAAGGCTTCTTTGGGAGAACTTAGTAAAATAGCTTTTAAAATAATAGCATTAGCCTTTTTGATTGCCATATTTCACTATTGAATTATTAACTTTTTGGTTCACTAAAACTCATCCAGCTTTTTCATAGGAAAACTATTCATGCCTCTTCCAGACTCTACTTGTAAAATTTTTCATTTTTAAAATTTACTTTTAAAATTCAGTTAAGTAGCACTAATTTCCCCTTTCCTCTATTCCCTTCCCCCAATGAAAGGGGAAAAAACCTCACATCAAAATATACATAATCAAGCAAAATAGACCCGCAAATTGGTCATATATAAAGATGTATCTTTAATTCTTCAATCTGAGTTTATTTTCTTTTTCTTAGGAGGTAGGTGCTATGTTTGTTTCATTGTCGTATCTCTTGAATTGTGATTGGTCAGATTTCTTGAATCTTTGATTAACTGAAGCATAATAAATTTTATACCAGTCTTTTAAATCTGCATGATTATTTTAGTTTCATAGTTGTTTCTTGTAAATAACATTGTTGGATTCCACTTTATAAACATTCTATTATCATCTTTCATTTTATGGTAAGTTCATTCCATTCACATTCACAATTATGATCATTAATTGTGTTTCTTTCCATTCTGTTCTTTTGTATTTTTTTCTTTTTGTTTCCCACCCCCTCTTTCTAAAGATTAAAAGGAAATGAGAAAAAGAATATGCTCAGTACTAGTGCTATATATACTGTGGTACAATGTGTTCTCTCCTCCCACCCCCTTTTTTTGTGGGGATTCATTCTCCCCTCACTTGGAGTCCAAGCACAAGATTTTATTCTTTCTTTTCTTTTCAATGGCTTGTGATCCATCTTTCTTGGAAATTGTTTTGCTTAGAACTAATCCAGGACTTAAGCTATCATTTCTTTTATTCCTGTTTCTCCCCTTTCTATTCTTCGTTCCCCACCACTCTTATTTCTCTTTCTAGCAAAAAGGATGTCTGAACCCATCTCTATATAAATGCATGTATTCTATCCTAGAGAAGTTGAAGATCAGTAGTTTGAGTTATGTCAGACACTTTGCAAACGTTATAGAGTTGTATAAATATTAGGAGCTATTGTTGTTTTGGAAATTCTGTATTATAGGAATCTAGCAAATTACTTTAAAAGGCTCATTATTGAATTTAGGTTGAACTATTTTATTGGACCTCTATCAGCCCTTCTTCATGAACAGAATGGATTACATCTCTTTCTACTGGTCACTTTGGAGTGACAATAATGTGGTACAATTCTCTATTACTATTGGGGATACCACTATTCTGCAAGTCACTCAGCTTGTAACCTCTCCTCCCCTCCATGTCAATTTTGTCCTCCTTACCCCTCCCCCTTTTGATTATTGTATATCAATATATTTGTTTCCTTTGTCACATTTATTTTCCATAGGGGTCCATGACACACAAAAAAGATTAAGAATCTTTGCTCTGGGTTTTTGGTTATAAGATTCTCTTTTCTCTTCTTACATATCTAACCCTTCTTTATCTATCTATTTATTTTTGGCTGAAGCAATTGGGGTTAAGTGATTTTGCCCATGGTCACACAGATAGGAAAGTGTTAAGTGTCTCAGGTCAGATTTGAACTTGGGTCCTCTTGACTTCAAGGCTGGTGCTCTATCCATTGCACCAACTAGCTTTCCTCATCCTTCTTTATTAATCTCCATCATATCCATTAACGCTGCATATATCCCAAAGCTATCTCATATCTTGAGCTCTTTTTTGTTTTTCACATCTTGGATTCATCATCCCATTTTTATCTCTGTGCAAATGATTCTTAGAGCTTTATATTTGGCTTTTACTGTCTGTTGTGTCCTCTTTCTGTAGGTCCACCTCACCAATTGATTTTTCAACATTTAAGTCTGGATTTCTTCTGATAACCTTCTAAATTTAATATGTTCCCAGTGGAACCCATGTTTTCCCAAAGGCATCACTCTTAGGGGTTTTCCTCTTGCCACCACATTCGTTCAGTCACCCAAATTTGCAATCTGAGAGTAATTTTGGACTCTTCATTATCCCTCATTCCACATATGTAATCAGTTACCAAGTCTTGTCAATTCTACGTCCACTTTTTTCTCCAGAATCACACAGACACCAAGCCCATTCAAAGACCTCTTGCTTCCACTTTGGACTAGCTACTTCAAACTTTTTCCACTTCACTCCTCTCCATCTTCTATATAACTACTAAAGTGATTCTCCTTCAGTTCAGATTCGATTATCTCATCCTCCTACTGAAACTCCAGTAATTTTAAAATTGAGGGTCATAGATAAACTCCTTTTTTTTGGTTGTTTGAAGCTTTTCACAATCTCGGACCTCTCTACCTTTTCTAAGCTCTTTATTCATTATTCTCAATATTCCCTCTACAATTGAGTCATAATTGCCTACTTGATGTTTCTTACAAGCAATTCAACCTCCAACCTCCTCATTCCCCATAATGCCTGGTGAGACACCTCCACCTGGGGGAGACCTTAGTTTCTTTAAAAACACAACCCAAGTGCCCATTTCTGCAGGTTTTTCCTGTTTTACTTACTAGTCCTTTTCCATCCGTAATTAGGCTGAGTATTTTTGATCCATTCTCTTTTATATGCTTATATATGTATACAGAATGTTATTTCCCTGATGGAATGAAAACTCTTTGATAGTAAGTAGTGTTTGGTTTTTGTTAGTGTCCCTGGCACTGTGCTGTGGTACTAGTACTCTGTAGGTGCCTAATAAATGATTGCTTGAGATAAGTACCATAAAATACCAGCAGAGGAATGTAAGTAGATGAAAAGGAGAAGCTGCATTAGGTTGTATTTCTTGCTTCATCATTGTAGTATTAATAGATTCTCCTTGCGCGGTTTAGCAGTTTTCCAAGTGGGAGCTGCCATTTTGTCAGATGATTACTTAAAGTGCTACATTTTAAAAACGTGGCTCTTTGCTCCTGATTGGATGATGTTGGACTTGATTTCTGATAGGCTCTCAAATCCACTTTGAGTTTAGCATGAATTCTGGAGTGCTTCTTGAACCCCTATTAACTGTAGAACTCTCCCCAGCATGTATACTAGTGTAGTCATTGGCTTTTCTTCCTGACAAATGACATCACTGTATTAGATCTCGTGTAACCTGGTGTTTGGGGTGGATTAACAAAGAATTTTTTATTAAAATACATGTTTATGTATTTAGGGTTTTTGTGAACAGTTTATTTTTATGATTATTGAGATTGGCCCACTTTTCAGTGGTAGATTAGAGGAGGAAATAATATCTACAGAGAAGTAGTGGAGTATTTGTTATTCAGTGGGGGTAGAGGGAAGTGGGAGAATAAAATTTGCCTCAATTTTTAATTAAAAAAAGATCCATGTTTCAGTTAGGCCCCTTGATTCCTATCTAGAGAAATGGAGATATAGATTTATTTATCTATAAGCCATTATCTTAACTAAGAAAAGGATAGTGACATGAATATTTAAATAGCAGGTAATTACAGAATAATTTATTCTGAAGGACATTATATATATTTGCAATTGAATTGTATTTTTAATCATGAATTTATATTTATATTTCCTAATTACACATTACCCAGGAAATAGCTTGAGAGTTGATTAAAGAGGAGGAATTTACAAATAGAACTTTTAGTAAATGCCTACTATTACTGTGTTTAAGTGTAGGAGGTAGGGACTTGTCTACAGTAATTGAATATGGAGGGATGGGAGGCATAGAGAAGTCAAGGATGACCCTTAAGGTTACAGAGTAGGATGAAGAAGAAAGCTTAGAGGGAAGATAATGAATTCTGTTAGACATAGATACTTACGACTTACTCAAGAAGAGGAATCTAGCAAAGTGTTGGCTCATAATTGTTGTTCTGACAGGAGTTTAGGTCTAGATGGAATAGATTTGGGTCACCTGACTAGAAATGATACTTCAACCTATTGGAGTTGGTTCATTGCCCAATTCATGGGAGTTCATGAAAGAAAAGGACCCATGATATTGTCCCAGGAAACATTCATCCTAAAGAGAAAGCTAAAACTTAGTCCATCAGTTGATTTTCTCCTACCACAGACATGAAGTCAACTCCTCTGCACAATGCATTGCCTAGCAGCCAGAACAAAGAACAGTTTTAGCGTCTGCTGAGTTTACAGATTATGTTTTGTTGTCTGGCTCTTGTGTTTTGTTGTCTATCTGATTTTAAGCCTGTGAGTGTATTATTGTTCCCTCACTGCAGCAAGCATTATATAGGAAAAGCCTTGGGGTATTTTCAATCATCTGTGAACCAGAAAAAAATATTTATTTTGCTTTTGTGGTAATTTTATCCTTTGGACCTAGGTAAAAACAAACCAGAGAAATGAAAAGAGCCCAGCACATCAGGCTATTTTGTGGAGATTGTGGAAGGAAGGGATCAAGGAGTCTGGGGATCATTGCTGTGTCATCTTGGCTGATTTTTCAACCCATCGTATTTTTTTTAAACTAGAAAATGTCAATTAGAATGTGCTTGATAGAAAGTAAGTAAATTGAGAATAATCTAAAAGAACTGCTAAATAATTTCAGAGGAAAGTAGCATTTTGCTGATTTTGTTGTTGATTTTTGATCCTAGTGGTGATAGAGAATGGGAGTGGTGACATGATCTTTAGAAATATTATTTTGATAGACACATGGAGGACACTTTGGTAGATTGGAGAAAGGACAAGATTTTTGGTTGATTAATGATTAGATTTTAGGAAGGCTTTTAGGGCTGGATATAATAGATCTATGAGGTCTTATCAGAGGAGTAACATTGAACCCATGAGAGGTCCCTGAGAGAACAGGAGAGAAGGATCAGGATAAACATTTGGGCTACAGTTGCAGTAGGGAAGTCATCTAGTTCACTCTCTTTTTATAGTTGAGGAAACTGAAGTATAGAGAAGTATAGAGTAACTTGATCACCATTAAACAGATAATAGTTGAAGAGCTGGGATTTGAACTCAGGTAAGTTTAATGATTTTTCTATTGCAAATTATCAAAACCCTCAATTTATAACTTTAACACTTTAGACAAATGGTCTCAAATCCAAATAAAACTAGATCCTTTGCGCCTTTATAATGACTTAGAAAGCTACAAGTTAACATTATATTTCCTTGTGTTTTTATTTGTTTGTTAAATATTTCCTAGTTAGATTTTAATCGTGGTCAGGCTGTTCTCAATAGTGTTGTTAGATGGTGTGTGTGTTTGAAACCTCTACACCATGATTGCATAGCTACATTAATATAAATATAGTCTTTTCATAAATTTATAATCTTGTCATGTCTAATACCTCCAAAAGTCGGTGTGAAAAGAAAATGTGATGGAGAAATTGGGTGTATGGATGCTATTGTTATTGCTCTACTATATAAACTAATGAATCTCCTTTGTGAGGTTATCTACAAAATGAGAGACTTAAAATTACATGATATCTAAAGTATTTTCTGAATATAACTGGTTCCAGCTGTGTTGATTGTATTTTTTTAACAAGATGTACCTCCTTTTTTTTTGTATATTCTTATAGAGGCAGATTCAGTGTTGAAGGATGGCTAATTTTGATAATAGCCTCAGCCTGGAAGATGCATTAACTGACACACCACCCGAAATTGAGGAAGAAATAAAACGGGACTTCATGAGCACGCTAGAAGCAGAAGCATTTGATGATGTGGTGGGAGAAACTGTGAGCAAAACAGATTACATCCCCCTCCTGGATGATGATGGGAAAACTGGGAACCCAGAGTCCAAGAGCAAACCTCATTTGGATGGTGGTCAGGTTGAATGTAAGTTTTTTAAAGCAAGCACCCTCTTTGTGGACCTCTAGTCTTTTGTGATATGGTACTCATGAAACATTTTTTTTAAAAAAAACAGCCTTGAATTTTTTTTGGGGGAAAAAAACAGAATTGAATTTTTGTGAGTTTAGTTAAAGGATTTTATTCTTCTGTGTTCAAACTGACTTAACTATATAACCATGGGCACTTCTTTTTGTGTGAACGTACTAGTAGATTTACTTTTGGAGGGATCTGTAAACCAAACGTTGTTATAGACATATAGCTTGGGGGGAATATGTTTCTTCTCCTATTTCTTGGAACACAAATTATATTGTAAAATTTGAGTCCTGAAATTCCATGCCTACATAGAAATTCATTTTATTCTCGAATACAGACGTCATTTGTTGTTAGCTTTTGCAGTTTCAGAGTAGGATTCAAACAATGGATTATTAATGTCTCTTTAAGAAAGGTCTCTTGCCTTCAAATATGCATCTTTGTTCTTTGTACCACAAATCTTTCTTTAATGGAGAAACGCTTGGAACTTTAAAATGAAACCAGGCCCACGTAAATATTTTCTTAAAGAAGTGGATTCCTTAGGAGGAAACACTGAGCAATGCCTATTTGAGTTTAATGTGGAGTTATCCATACTGTAACTGCTGTAAAAGTAGGAAGAAATGGAAATGGAGCTTGCATTTCATTTAGTTACAGGACTAGCCCTTTTTGATGACTGTCACATTTCCCATGGCCTTCTAAGCAATTTCTTCTCTTTCAGTTCTTCATAGGCCATGTCTCCCACCAAGGAACATAGAGTTTGTGGGGTGAATGGGATGCACCATTCCAAATAGTGTTCTCAAGCTAATACAAATGTGTTATACAAAAGAATACTAACAAGGAGGCACATAAGTAGGGAAAACTGTGATCAGGCAGTTCATTGTAGAGTTAGTGCCATGTCATTAGTCTCCTTAGGGAACAGTCTGTACCACCAGTCACCTGCTGGGCAAGCTACTTCTCCCTTGGCTCTGGGCCATTAAGGCCATGTTGACTCTTACAGGAAGAACTGTTTCCCTGGGAATAGCATCTGCAGACATGTACAGGTCTTCCCTTTAGACAAGGCTCTGTTTCCTCATCTGATACTATAAATGGCCATAAAGCAGAAGGCAGACACGTTTCTCAGGTGTTTCCCCTCTCTCTGGTTCTAGATGGCAGTAAAGGACTGGCTAGGTAGACTTCTCCTTTCCCCAACCATCTCTGGTATGTCCCAGAGGAAGAAGAATCCTCCTTCCTCCCCTCAGATCTTAGCAGCAGTGCAAAGCCTGTCATCCTCCAGTTAGGAACAGTATGGGTGCTAAGTCCTTCTTCTCTCAGTTCTTACTGTGAAAAAGCTGGACTGGAATGGGCTCTCTTCAAGTAGCAGGAGGTCACCTCAGGACCTATTCTACTCTGCTCCTTCAGGCTTAGCTACTCCTCTCACTATCCTGTTTCTTTATCTGCCAATTTCTCTGGGACTCTCTAGGTTTGTATTTGATTTCATAGCAGTGTCTCCTGTGAACTAACTCACTTTTATCTTTGGGCAAGAAACCAAAAGTGACATTTCTGTTAACTTTACAACCACTGTACTTCCCAAGGAACAAAAAATGCTACTTCACAGATTTTTCAGGTGTCTACTTCTAAGTTCTTTTAATAATCCTTTTTAAATTAACTGAGAAAAAAGACAATTTATTTGCTTTGTGTGACTGCCGGCTTTCTCTCAGGTCCTCTCAGCACTGACTGTATTTCTGCCTAAGTACTTTTATCCAAGAGTTTGTTTTCTCAAAGCTTTCCTTAGAATTTTGTGTATTTCTCCCTCTTGTCTCAATTGTAATGTATAAATAAGAAAGGATGCTTTTTTAAATTGGCACTGAACCATTCATAACCTCTCTTTGGGTGTAAGCTTTCAATCAGTTTCAAATCCATCTATTTGTACTAAAATCTGTCCTATATTTCTTGTCCCCAAATTGAGTCTAATATGCTTCCTCAAATACTTTGCTCATTAGATTTCAAATAAACCTCTCTTGGAAGATTCATGAAATGAGCTCGTATACTTCTTGGGGCATCCCATATATTTGGGCATTAGTAATTGAATTGATTAAATTCTTACTTGAAATGCAGAATGTAGAGAGTTAGGTGAAAGTGATAGTAATTTTGAATTGTCAGGAACCCCTAAGCAAGTCTATTTTTGTTGCTTATACTAATACGAATAGTTTAGGACTAAAAACGTCTTTTCAGTTTTCATAAAACTTGAATATTAGTGAGCAGGAAGATAATGAACACCTTTCATTTTAAGTAAGATTAAAGTCCAAATACTAGGAGCCAGCATATACTCTAGTGATCTAGGATTGAGGGTTGAAAAAGGGGTTTTGGAAATACAAAAGAGTGGGATGAAGAGATAGGGGGAAGGAAAGTATTACTCTCTTTGTCTACTTATTATGGGCTTTATTTCCTGAGAGGATATCTCTTGATTCAGACTAGAATATTTATGCAGTCTTGTGTCTATTTTCTTGTGAAAGGGCTAAAAGGAGAGAAAGGGATAATTGAGGAATAAATTGTGCTTTGTAAAAAATGAAGTGATGTAAAAGGGGAAACTTTTAACATTAAGATTTCTATTGCTTCCTTTGAATGTGTTATTAAGCTTGCAAAAAACTCATATATTTGGTGGGATCACCAATCTCTTCCTCTAGTTTTAAGCCTTGGGTTTATCATAAGGAATTATATTTTCTTATATCCTCAGGACAGAATTTCTGTACATTATTTTAATTAGGAAGAATGGACTCAACACCAGGAAATTAATAATAATCTAAAAAGTTACTAATATCCTATCTTCCCTCACCTCTCCCTGTTTTATAGTTGGCTAATCTTGCTGATGGGAATCATTAAAATAAAATTGTCCACCAGAGGGTGGTGTTGGTTCTGATCTGATTGAATAAATTCAAAATGGTGTTCTCAAGCTAATACAAATGTAATGCTGTAGTTTGCTTTCCCAGACTTCTTCAAAGGGGGAAACCTTAAATCATCTTGGGCAATTTAGAGTGGAGACCAGAGCAAATAACTTTTCCTGTTAGCTTCTTGCCACCAAGGTGGCAATCTTTCTGAAAGTCTTTTTTCTTTGTTTTCAATGAAAACCAAATTTGAATCCCCTTATATTTCAGAGAATGATAATAACAGGTAATTCTATAATGCTTCAAGGTTTGCAGAGTGCTTGATATGCAATATTTCATTTGCCCCTTATAACCTGTGAGGCACATACTTTAGGTATAATTATCCCCAATTAATAAAAAAACTGAGATAGAGAAAAATTATGGCTTATTTGCAGTCACACCTGTGGCAGGTGGGATTCAAGTTTTAGATTTGACTCCAAATCCAACACTATCACACAACATTTCAGCTCCCCAAGAATAAGTCCTGTTTTCAAAGCACATACGTTAAATTTAGGACTGTGTGTTAATGTAAAGCTGCTTTGTTTTCATGAAAAGGCAATTCATTAGGAAATTAGATTAGAAACTCAAATTAGAAAGGTCATGAATATGCTTTGATCTGGATCTTGCCTGTTAAAGTTCATTCTTTATTTCAGCTTAATCGTTTTGACAGGGCAGCTAGCTAGGTAGCTCAGTGGCTAAGTGGAATATTATTGAGATATGAAAAATGAGAAGCAGAATGGTTTAAAAAAAAAACTGAAAAGACTTAAACTAGCAGATAATGGTGATATTTTTATATATTATGTATTTTATTTTATATATTATAAACAATATTTTATATATTATATTTTATATTTTATAAAATATTTTATATATTATGTATTTATATATAATTTATTTATATATTTTATATACTTTATATATTTTATATATTTTTATATATTTTATATATTTATATATTATATATATAAAATACATATTATAAATAATATGTAATATATTTTTATATTTTATATATTTATATATTTTATATATTATAAACAAGTAGGAGAATATTGTTCACAGTAAAAGCAGTATTTGTATAATGATCAACTCTGAATAGCCTAGCTATTCTTAGTAATATAATGATCCAAAGGACTCATGATGAAAAATCCTGTCCAACTCCAGAGAAAGAAGTGATGGAGAAATTGAGATGCACAGAATTAGAGAAGGAAACACAAATGTTCATAGGTACTATTTGTACCTGACCTGGGGCAGAGCACTCAGCATTCTGTGGTCTGATCAGGCACCTTGGACCTCTAACTACTCTAACATAGTGATGTCATTTAAATCCTCTTTGAGAACAAAGGACAATAACCATTACCTCACCCTCTAATCTCTATTTAAATAAAAAGACCTTGACTGTGTTCTTAGGATGATGAGCAGTGTCATGAAAATAGTAAGAGCTTAATAAATATTTGTTAATTATTGAATTATTAATAGTAGTCACATTGCAATGACACTTTAGGTGCCATTTCCCCCCACATTTGAAGTATTATAAGCATTAAAATTGAGTCCCACAGGGTCTGTAGACCATACAGAATTATAGCCAGAAAATGTGTTTGTGGTGGGTTGTTGGAAGGATTGTGCCATGTTGCTTCCGATCTGGCTTACTTAGAGATGTGAGTGATAACATTATATGAGATATTTAGATAGCTTTTTCTTCCAAAGATTGAGAACTTACCTGTTTTTTACCTGTGAACTTCCTAACTCCTCTAAGGAATCAATTAGAATTGCAGACCGTTCTTGCTTTAAGCAAATTCTGTCTTTCCTCTCTTGATGGAAAAGAGCCCTTGGAAGGAGCTGGAAGTCTGAGACAGCCTATTTTCATTGAGAACTGACTATGTAGGATTTCAAGTTGGTAGGGCCATTTAGAATAGCCTTGTAAATTAAGGGAAATATTTTGCTTAGCTGAGATATTTCATTGGTTTATAATTACTTATCTTGAAGAAAATGGTAATCATATGAACAAAAGAGATCCACCAACCCTATTAGTGATTTTTTTAAATAGCTGGAATGATAATATTTAGGGAGATTTCAATCTTTACACAGTGGATTAGAGCAATTTTGGGGTATAAATTTCTCACTTCCATTTAGAAGAATTTTTTGTCATGTAAACCAATTATCTTTTAAGTGGAAAAAAAAGAAAAAGTAGCTTTAACATTGCAATTTGTGAGATCTATTCTGCTATGTAAAAGGAAGGCAGTGAATTCATAAATGTTAATGAATGTTTTTAGACAGAGCAAATATAGAAATGAAAATAAAGACTTAAGTGCTCAGTACAGTAGTAGTAGTAGTAGTCAGACAAAGCTAAAGAGAAGGAATTCCATCAAAGTTTGAAATCTAGTCACTTTTGATTATAGAATCATATTTAGGCCTCTCCTTTATGTAGAATCCTGTGAGGAGAGCTTGTTGACTCAAATCAATATTTCCTTTCTCCTTAATTTTTTTCCTGGCAATTTTTTGGAGAGACTGTAATAACTAGATTCTGAAGTAAGATCATTAGGCTTTTGAAGTTTTTATATATTACTTGACATACTATATTTATCTATTTATCTGTTTATCTCTTATTTTTTTTTTTCTTCTTCTTTTGCTTTACTTTTATCTTAGAATGTCATTCTTTGTTGGAGCTAATGAGAAGGAAAACCATTAGAAGCAACTTTAAAAAGTATGAGTCCCAGGAGGCAGTGACTAAGCAGTGCTTCTGGATCTTTGGTATCCTCATTTTACTTTTAGTTCAGTAGTGACTCATAAGAGTCCTGCCTTAGGTTGGGTGAGCACTTGATTATATCCTATGTTTAGATGTGGTCATGACATGCTTCTGTTCAAAAGTCTTCTACAATTCCCTATTGCCTGTTAAGTAAAGTTCATACTTTTACCCTTTGTCTGACATTTAAGGACCTAGAAAATCTTGTCATCCTCTTTTTCGCGCACCTACTTCTAATATTATTACTGTGTTTTTCATGTACTCTACACTCCTACCCTGTCCAACATCCCTTGCTTTTTGCTCCATCTTTGCCTTGAATTGCTCTGTTCTTTGTACCCTAAAACCCCTTCCTTCTTCCCCTTTCTTTGCCTGTTAAATTCCTGCCTCTTCTTCAATTTGTCCTGTTGAGAATATCCTTCCTCTTTGATACTCACAGCATTTTGCAAATCTCTGATTCAGTTCCTGTAATAGATCTCACTGGTATTATATTATTCTGGGGGATGACTCGATTTTTGCTTTGTAGTAGATTTCAAAGTTTATGAGATCAGTTCTGTGTATTTAGTAGGACTGTGTCATCCCTTGCATTGAGTCAAATAACACTTACTAAGCATCTAGCCAGTAAACCCCAGGATATCTTGGAAGGGTTCAATGATTGCAAAAAAAATATTTTTTAAGAGCATCTGGAGGGAAGGGTATGATACCCTATGTGGATAGAGTGAGGAGGAAAGAACTAATTCCAGTTGGATCCCCAGTGAGGCAATTCTGCTCATAAAGGTTGGAATTGTTGTTGAAAAGGACCAGGGCATCAGTGTGGGGATGCCATGACATGCAAGTGAGGAGGGCTGGGCAAGCTCACCTGCCTCACTCTCCACTCCAGAAACATCTGGATGACTGGAGTTTAGCCTTAGAAGCAGTGGGAGTCATTGGCCCTCTAATCTTAACTCAAATTTTACCTTCTACATGAAGCCTTTCCTGATTCTTCTAGCTGCAATTTATTTCTTCCCTATCAACAACAAAATATATACATATATATATTTTGTTCCATAGTATATATTTATCCCATTCGTTCTTCAAGCAATTTTTTCTTTTTTTTAGTGTCCTCATCACCTAGTATAATACCTTGACATATAGTAAATTCTTGTTGATTAATTTTATTATTATTTTTTTTATCTTAACTCCATAGCATTGAGAACTTCTTCCCTGCCCCTTTCCCCCCTACTATTACTAAGACATTGTTTGTTAGCTTCTTTGTTTTGGTTTGATAGATGAAAGCCATTTTTCAACTTTGCAGGGGATATCTGTAATTCGTTAAACATTTCTTAAATTCCTACTGTGTTCTAGGTAGTGTGCTGCCACCTATGAATTCTGTAAAGATGAAATTTGATACAATTCTTTCTCCCAAGGACGTTCATAGGGCTGATAATTGAGAATACAGATGACTTCATTAGGAGGCAGAATGGGAAGGATGCCAAGGAGACAGTGAGCCATATTTGAGAAATCTGGGAAAGGAAGAAGTGCATTTAGGGAAGGGCCTCTCTAGAGTGATTTAGGCAGTACTTCTATTGGATCCTGAAGCAGATATAATAATAGAATCCATTCCAGACATTTAAACAGGGCTAAGAATGCATAATCAGATACAGAGGAGAGTTGGTAAGATGAGAAAAGTCTGTGGGGAGCAATAGTGAGCATGGTGCTTCATGCAGGGTGGAATGTGTGAGAGGGTTAATAAGCCAGGTTTAAGATATATCTAATAATGGTCATAAAACTTAGATGATTCTTTGTAGTGTTAACTAGTGCTGTGCTATTATGTAGTCTTTCTTTTTCAGTCTTTATTCTCAGGGTAGTGATAGTATTTGTGTCCTAAAGCATTTCTGATTTTGGTTAGAAACTGGTAAGGAAAAGATTTTTTTTCTAGTTTTTATTTTCTCCAGTTACATGCACAAAAAAACAAAATACAAAATCAAATGAGCAGATTTTTATTAGTCATTGGAAGAAGTGGCAAAATGGCTTCCAACCTGCTTTATTAGAAAACCGACATCACAAGGTTATTTCTAATAGGCCATTAAAGCTGGTCTTATTGGTTTTTAGTCTCTTGTGTCTAGAAAATTTGCATACCCTGCCATAGTGCCAAAATTGCTTTCTAATATGTTACCTAGGCAGGAAATACAAATCAGGGAATGACAATTGTAAGGATGCACTTGAAAAGAAAAATGAGAGATTGTTCTCTTTGTGTTCTATCTGTGCATGTAAGCATGATTTGTTATCTTTTAGGGATTTATAAGCCTAGCAGAAAGAAGTTGAGTTGCTTTAAAAATGTAATATTAAAGCAGGATATAACCAGTATCCTATTACCATACCATATAGATAATACATAGTAGTAGTATAGATGCTTGTCATTTTCCTTTATTGAAAATTCAGAATTCAAGTAAGTATCTTGTTTGAGATGTATAAAAAACCCAAATGTATTCTATTTCTGCATATTCTCCATAAATTTTTATTCAAATCATAACAAAATGAAACCTGAACCCTTAATTTTCCACCTTCTTGTCTGCTGAGCTGCTACACTTTTTTGGGGCCAGATTTGTGCTAGAATCTTTCAGAAATATAATTTTAATGAACAGAGTTGAATGATTTTTCCTGCTAAAGACATAATGCTACCAAATGGTCCTTGAAATATGCATTCTTTTGATGTTCTAGCTAGATTTGAATCACTCTGTTGCACGCAGAGAATTAAAAGTTCTGTTTTATAATTCATGTCTGGATTACTGTATTTAAACCACTTAAAAATTGCTATTGGTACTGACCAGTTTAGGTTACAAGTGATAGGGAAAGGATTACAAAAATTGTAGCCATCTTAGTTTGTAATTTTTTTTTTTAAGCTAGCAAGTATAAAGTTGGCACTCATATATGAAAGTAAAAGGGAATTTAATCAAAGTGTAGTGATTTATTGGCATCTTGTTGGTTTAAGAGCCTGTTATTTGGAGCTTTCTGTTCTGCCTTAGTTTTGAATGTAGCAAAGTGAAAGCATTTATGATGACCCAGGAAGTGAGCTTGTTGTTAATTTTATAACTAGAAAACTTCCAGAGATTACTTTTAATTCCCAGGTAAAATCTTCAATGTTAATTATAGAGTTTGTTCTATATTTATATTTCTGTATGAGAAATATCTTTGTGTCAAGATTTGGGCAAAACATTCATACACTGGTAAAATTTTCAGTGTTTCAAATAAAAATGTCGTGCCTTCTGGAAGTGATTTATGTGAGAGGTTCTGGTGATGATTGGCTTTGGGATAAGATTAAAGAGCATAGAATTTAGGGACCAGTTTACTAGTCTTATGTGTTTATGGAGTCTTACTGTTTATGCAGTAAATGAGCAAAGGTGCTATATGCATTTATCAAATTGTACCTGCTAGCTCCTCAGATACATAGTGTGACCTTTGATGTTAAATTGGGCTAGCATAGGTGCTTGTCAATACCATACAACTGTTTCTATGCCTTATCAAGAATGGATGTTAATTGTTACCATACTTGTAGGTGATAATTTGATTCACGTTATCTGTGGGTATTTAATGGAAGGGTTGTTGTTGTTTTCAGTTGATTCTGACTCTTTTTGTCTCTGGGGTTCTTCTTGGCAAAAATACTGGAGTGATTTGTCATTCTTTCTCCAATTCATTTGACAGATGAGGAAACTGAGGCAAAGTAGGTTAAGTGACTTATCCAGGCATACAGTAAGTAAGGTCACATTTGACCTGTGAAAGATGAGTCTTCCTGATTCCTTGCTGGACACTCAATTCTCTTTGCTACCTAACTATATGCTTGCATGTTTTGACTACCCTTGACAATGGAAAAATCATAGTAGAAAAAATATAGATAAAAAAGTTTTTTTTTTTTTGGTGGTGGTGGTTAAAACTTGGAATATTTCTGGAGATTATAGAAGTTTTCTCTTACATCTTAAAAATTAAGATAATACCTGCAGTAGCTTACATTTTTAAATACTTAAAGGTCTGCAAAGCAACTTTGTAGTAGCCATGTGAGATAAATAATGAAAATATTATTGTCCCCATTTACTGATGGAGGGGCAACTAGTAATGGATTGAGCTCTGGCAAGTTCCAATGGTTGGCCATACGACATGTTTGCAACCCTTTTAATATGAACCAATTTCCCTCTATGCTTTTTGAAGCTTCCTTTGTTCCTTCTTCCCTCCCACTTTTCTCCTCTTTTTCTTCTTTTCTTCTCTTTCTCTCCATCACTTTTTCACTTCCTTCCTCCCTCCCTAGATCAAAAGGGTTAACAACTTTTAAATCCTTTTGTACTTCGTTCCAAATTACTCTCTAGAATGACTGAATCAGTTCATAACTCTACCAACAATGCATTTATTAGTGTTCCAGTTTCTTCATCCCCCCTCCAACACTTACATGATTGGTATATTAATATAAATAGCTTGGTGAAGGGCAGCATGCCTTTATTTTAAGCTTTCCAGAAAATAACCTTATTACAACTATTTTACAGGGATGATCATGATTTTTTTTTAATAATAGCTTTATTTTTTAAACTACATGCAAAGATAGTTTTCAATATTCACCTTTGTAAAACCTTGTGTTCCAAATTTTTCTTCCTCCCTCATCTCCATCTCTCTCTCACCTAGACAGCAAATAATCCAATATAGGTTAAACATGTGCAATTTCTTTAAACCACAACAACAAAAGATGAAAGTAATATGTTGTGATCCATATTGGGTTCTTATAGTCCTTTCTCTGGGTACAGATGCCTCTCTCCATCACAAGTCAATTGGAATTAGTCTGAATCACCTCACTGTTGAAAAGAGCCACATCCATCAGAGTTGATCATCACATAATCTTGCTGTTACTATGTACCATGTTTTTTGCTTTACTCACTTCATTCACTTCCAGCCCTTTCTGAAATCAGGCTGTTGATTATTTCTTACAAAGCAATAATGTTTCTTTACATTCATATACCATAACTTACTCAGCCGTTTCCAACTGATGGAAATCCACTCAGTTTCCAGTTCCTTGCCACTATAGAAACGGCTGTTACAAATATTTTTGCACATCTGGGTTCTTTCCCTTTTTTATGATATCTTTGGGATACAGATCCAGTGGAAACTGCCAGATCAAAAGGTATGCACAGTTTGATAGCTCTTCAGGAATAGTTCTAAATTGCTCTCCAGAATGGTTGGATAAGTTCACAACTCCACCAACAATGTATTAGTGCCCCTATTTTTCCAACATTTGTCATTATCTTTTCCTGTCATTTTAGCCAATCTGAAAGGTCTGAAGGGGTACCTCAGAGTTGTCTTAATCAGTAATGATTTTAGAGCATTTTTATCAGAAAATTGTTCATGATGATCACGCTCTTGATCCTGTCATCACCCACAAATGTACTATTTTTCCACTCATGAATTCTGAAATTCTTTATTTGATCACAATATCTTGTCATTTCATTTCTCTTTATGTTTTTCCATCCCAAACTGTTTTTCATCACCTTGACCTCCATTCTACTCTCATTTCTTTTGCAGGTCTTCACCCCTATTCTAGTTATTCTTTCTCCTGTCCCCTTCTTGACTCTTTGAGTCTTGATTAGTTCTGTTCTATGCTAACTTTTTTTTTTTTTTTCAGTCTTTTGGTCTCTTTATTGATGGTTTTTATCCTCCCCAAACCCAACCTTGTATTATTTTCAACATCTGTTATCTTCATTCCTACTTATGTGCTGTTGAATGAAGGTAGACAAAGTCATGAAACAAATTTATATTACTTAATCTAAACTGGGTCCTCTTTTTGATAAGGCAAACCTTTTGTTACCTCCATAATTAGTTTGTTGACCCATTCACCACAATGGGTTTTCATTCCTTTCGAAGTCTCATGGTTACTCTTACTCTTCCATCTCAGCTGAAAGTTTTAGCTTATATTTTATTGAAAATCAGTTAGTTATCATCTGCCCACTCAATAGTCTTATATCTTATTCTCATGTTCCCAACTGAACTTAGTATCTTTCATCAAAAGCTTCCTCTCTTCCTAGCTTCCCTTTACTGTTAAGAGGTCACTATCTTCCCAGTCACTCACATTTGCAACCCAAAAGTCATATGCTATTCCTCACCCCCCACATCCAGTCATTGATAAAATCCTAATGACTTTTATCTTCATAGTATTTCTCATATGCTTCCTATTCTGACACTGATGACACCTTGTGCTACATGGCTGGCCCATTGTAATAGCCTATTTGTTGCATTCCCTGCCTCAGATCTTTCTCTACTCCAGTCCATATTCCACTTAGCTGTCTAGTTGATTTTTTCCACATTGTGTTTAACCCTATCATCCCTTTCCCCAAACACTAAATTTGTGTCTTCCTGTCACCTCCTTTATCAAAGGAAAAATTAGTGTGTTCTGTTTTCATTGTCCTTTATACCCTGGCTCCTTCCTACATTTTTAGTACTTTGCAACTCAGTGACACTGATCTCTTTGTTGTTATATGCATCCTATATTCTGACTTCTAAACTTGACTATTTTCACTTGTTATGTATACTTGAAATATGATGTTCTTCCTCATCTCTGCCTCTTGGCTTCTTTTAAGTCTCAGCTAAAGTCCTACCTTCTGCAAGAAGCCTTTCCCATCTTTTCTTAATGTTAGTAGCTTTCCCTTATGATTATCCCCCAGCTTATTCTTTTTATATCTTATTTGAGCATAGTTGTTTGAATTTTTCTTCCCTTATTAGATTGGGAGCTTCGTGAAAATGATGACCTTTTTTGGGTCTTTCTTTGATCAATCCCTGGCAGATAAATAGGAGCTAGTTTACAGAATGACTTTTGAGAATATTGTAGGTAGCATGGCCAGGTTCATGCTTGGGAAATTGCACAATGAAAAGCTTTTTGAGAGGAATAAAAATCATATTGCACCGAGAACTTCTAAATCTCTCTAGTTATTTGCTTATCCTGTTGAGAATAATTTGGGGGTATGTGCAATACATTTTCAAAAACTGAACTTTGAAAAGTTGTTGTTGACAAAAATGAAAAAGGTCTTAACAATCGCAATAAGAGGCTGTGAAATTATAGTAAAACTTTTCTTTATAGAAGTGTGGAGTATCTACCTTTTGATGAGTTTTAGTTTTGATGAACTGTTCCTTTTAATTTTTAATTTGTTATAAGTGTTTGCTCTCTGGTAGGACAAGAGGAAGAGAAAATATTGGGAAGTGCCAATTGTGTTCAAATAAAATTTATGAGTAAAAATAAAGGAAAAAACTTTTAAAAAATCACTCTTGTATGTAAACATTTTCTATGTGTTTGTTGCAGGCATTACACCCACTAAACCACCAGTGTTAGCCAACGGCGATCATGAACTAGAAGAGAATGATACCACAGGTAAGTGTTTTTTTAAATAGTTCAGTCACATAAATAGAACTGGCATGAGCCAGACTACTACCTTTGGGTATTATGGAAACCTTTATCATTTTCAGCTCCTGGGTACAAAAGGACACTCAGCAAAAGTGAGCAAAAAGAGCCTTTCCGTATTTTTATGTTATGCCATATAAAACCTTAAAAAGAAAAAAAAAGTCTGTCTCAATCCTCCTGCAGGTATACCTTTCATTTAGAATTTTGGGAGCCCCTTTGATAATTAAGGGATTTCTGTGAAAAGGAAGATGTCATAATGGAAACATCTACTTTTTTGCTCTGTTTAATAATTAGTACTTTCTCAAATTTATTGACATTAAAATCATTCTTTCTTTTGGATACACAAAACTTCTAGTCTTTTCCCATAGCTGAATATTAGAATGAGAGAAGCCCATAGTTGAGAAATCTTTTTCTCTACTTATATATGATTAGCTTTTGCTGTTAGCACTCTGAAGTCACCCTTAATCTCAACTGCATCCCCTACCTGCTATTCCTGGTATTTATCTCTTTGTTATTTTTAAATTATCATGGAAATTCTTGTGGGTTCCATAGTTCCTTCTCCACATCCTTGTAATACTATTCTCTTAATGTGGAAAAATTGGAATTTATCTGGTGAGCTCTGATACAGCAGCAAGTATCTGTAGAAGGATACTACATAAATCTCTTACTAAGTATCCCAAGTGAGTGACTAGAATATTGTCAACAGTCATCTGAAAATGACACTATGTTTTTATGAATAATTGCACTTAAATTACAGTCGGGAGAGAAGTGTCACTATATTTTCAGTATCTGAATAAGCTACTCAGTCAAAGAGTAGGATAAAACTAGAGAAGTAATAAGTATTGTCTGTCTCTTTTGCCTCTGCAAATACAGTCAGTAGATGTGTAGGCTGACGTGGCAAGTCAGACAGTATAATAGAGAATTACTCAAGGAATTGTCCCTGAGTTTTCATTTGTAACCTAGGATATTTACCTCTATTTTGTCTTGGGTAGGAGTGTCCTACATATCTAGGCTAAGTATCGAAAATTTTCCTCTGTGGATTTTCTAAACATGGAAAGATTCAACCAGGAAGAAGTTACTCTGCCAAAAGCCCTCAAATAAATCTCTATATTGAGTGTGGCAAGAGCTAGTTATTCCTGGATTCTCTCTGGATTGTTTGACCTTGGGAGATTCAATCTAGTTACATATCTTACAATGACATAATGCAAATTGATATTTCATTCTTTCTTTCATTAATTCAAAAGCCATTTCTTATTCAGCTTAATTATTGAAAATATTTGTTAACTATTGTCGATAGACCTAGTTAAAATACCTTCTAGATTCTTTTAATTTTTTTACATGTCTATGATGATTAGAATATAATTCCTTATTCTAATGGAACTAAATTGGACTATCACATACTTGGACCTTTTCCCAAAGTAATGACAGTAACATGACTTTCAGGGAAAATTTTTTTTCTATATGTCTGTCATTTGTATAAAAGAAAACATTAGAGGATACTGCTTATTGCCATGAATATAAATTTTTAAAGAATGGAGACTTTTTGCATGTAACTCTTTAGAAGTAGATATCCCAGAGGATAGGTATCACTAACGAGTTAATCTGATCGATTGATTTATACAGTCATTGACTTCTCTGGGAAAGAAAAAGCTCTAATACATTTATGTAGCTGTAATGCCAATATGGACTAGGATTTTGGTGAATCTTGGGAAAGGTATGAGTTAATTCTTTTCCACAACCCATGCTTTTCATTCTTGGAGACTATTGCAAGCCAAAAAAAAAATTGTTTAAAAGTTTTGAGTGAGTTGCTTTCTGTTAGCCATATTTCTCCCCATGTATTCATCTGTGATTCAGCTGTGGGCCCTTTGGGCCAGAGGAATATAAAAGTCAATTTGGAAACTTTCCTGATTTGGACCCCCGACTTTTTGTCCTTCTTGCCCAAAGTGTGGGGTAAAGGGGGAGAGAGGAGAAGTTTAATCCCAACTGCTCCTATTCTCAACCTCCTTATTTGAAATAGCTTTAGCTAGTATTGAGGGTGTGTGGAGGGAGAGAAGGGTCATATGGTAATTAATTTTTCATTTTTCTATCCATGTTACAAAAATTATTCAGAATCATTTATAAAGCATCAAATTATTGATATCCTGATTATGATATCCCGACTAATCAAAAAAAGAAAATTATAGTAATTCGTTAATTACTATTTATGTCAAAATCCTCAAAGTATTAATTATGAGATTAGGAATTACAGCACAGAACAGCACAGATCCAAAACTACATAGTCACCAAGTTGGATTTATATCAGGGATGTTAGAATAGTTCAACATTAAGAAAACCATAAGCATAATTAGTAGTTAATAACAGCAGAAACTTTTACCAAAGAAATTATTTATTTATATTATATAGATTTAAAAAGCTTAAGAGCATGAAAGGACCCATTGTAACCATATCCCATAGTTTTCCAAATGCATGTTGTTAAGGGCCATTCCTAAGTGAAGGGGCAGGTCCGAGATCCTCCACAGCTGAAGGAGTTGCAAAGCAGCCTTTACTAATGCAGAGTTCCTTGTGGATTGGGAATGAAATAAATTGAAGGCAAGAGGGAAGAGGAGAGAGGTCAGACAATGCCACTGCCTCTGTCTCCTTGTATCCTCCTCCTCCTCCTCATCACACAGAAGAAATCCATTCTACAGGTCTGAGTTAGATCCAGCAGCCACTCGCAGGTGGCTTCCGCATCTCAACAGTATATGATTTTTTTTTTTTTTTTTTTTTTTTTTTGAGGCTGGGGTTAAGTGACTTGCCCAGGGTCACACAGCTAGGAAGTGTTAAGTGTCTGAGACCAGGTTTGAACTCAGGTCCTCCTGAATCCAGGGCTGGTGCTCTGTCCACTGCGCCACCTAGCTGCCCCTACAGTATATGATCTTAATAACATCATATGCTAGATAGATTAGAAGAGAATAGGCGGTATCATTCATATTTGTGGTTAAAGGGGCAATTGATAATCAAAACAAAGGAAGGAGATGGTTAATCAAAAGACAGCTACATTAAATTAACAGAATTTTTGTAGGAACAAAATCAATGTGATTACAATAAGTTGAGGACTGTGGAGGAGGCAGAAAAATCTTTTGATCAAACATCTGATAAAAAGCTTGCTAAACTTGCTATATTGGGTACTGAAAAAAACATGACTAAATGACATGCACCAGAAGGCAAAATCAGAAAAGGTAAATGGTTTTGATAAGAAATATTGCAATAGAACAATCATATGAAAAAATGTTCTCAAATACTAATAGGAAAAGATATTCAAATTACAAAAATTCTTTGCTTTCATCTCATACTGAACAAATTGGCAAAGATGGTATAAAAAAGAAAATAACTGATATTGGAAGAGTGATGGTTAGACATAGATGCTCAAAGTTTGATTGTGTGAATACTCTCAACCATTCTGGAAAAACAGTTTGAAATTACTTCAGAATAATCATTAATTCTTTGTCCCTTTTACCTAGGAATATTATCATTGAGCTTGTATCCTAAGAACCCCAAAGACAGAAAGGGCTTATATATAATATTATGAAATATTCATAGCAGAGGTTTTTGTGATGGTGAAAAGACTTGAAACAAAGTGGGCTCCCTGAGCAAATACTATTTATGCAAACAATGGATATGAGAAAATTATGGAAGTACCCGGAGACTCTGAACTTAAAAAAGAGAAAAGAAAGCAGAACCAGACAGAGCAGAAAGGGGCTGTGATAATGTGAACTAAGAGAACACCAAGAGAGAGCTGCATTTGAATGATTTTGAATCCTTGCTTGAAGGAAAAATGACCAAAAAAAAAAAAGCAAATAACAAAAAGTGGTGAAAATAGAGCCAAGTTCATCACATTTGATCATTAGATAATCTTGTTGTTGTGTGCAATTTTATCTTGGTTCTACTCACTACAAACATTTTTTTTTTATGATCTCTTTGGGATACAGGCCCTGTAGAGACACTGCTGCATCAAAGCGTATGCCTTTGACCATATTTCCAAATTGAGAGCCTATCAGTCTTGGAAATATTTAGTTGTCAATTTCAGAATTATAAATGTAAAAGGAAAATACTATGTATGCCATGAAAAAAAGTAAGTGAAAAATATGCCACTGAGTATTTAGACTTCTAGAAATAGGATGTAAATTTAATATCAGAATCAAGCTATCAAATTACATAGCTTTCAAATGTGACCATATTGTTTGAAAAGACTTATTTTTTAAAAAACCTAGGTAATCAGAAAACTGGTCATTAAACACATTCATTTTATGTAGATTGTAATAACTAATAGAGAAAAAATTTACAGACTGACTAAAGAACAGTCTCTTAAAACCAATTTTAATACTTTTGAGCCTGTTGAGCTTGTAACTAACAGAAAATAAAATGGAATTTTGTATTAAAATATACATGAAGAAATTAAAGTAGTCAAATATGTTTAAAAATCAAAATTGGTTTATTTAAAGGTGCTATTCTCTTAATTTGATTACTTTATATTTAAATAAATTTTCATCCTTTTCATTTAAGTTGTCAGTTTTATTGGCAGTTGTTTGACCAGATTAGTTTTTAAAAATTAACTTCATTTCATCATTTCTTTTGAATTGTTCATTTTTTAAAGTAGCCATTTGATTTTCCTTTTAAAAAATAACACTAGCTAATGATTTATTATTTAATTTTGGGGGGGTATCATAAAGACAGTTTAATTTCTTGATATTCAGAATTTTTGTTTTGATCTTTAATTTATTATTTTTCTAAGTTTTATTTTCATTTTATGCCTAATTTATTTATTCTTTTTCTCTTTTGTTGACAGAAGTCTAATTTAAGAGATAAATTTTTCTTTCATGAGTGCCTTGGCTACATTCCAAAAGTTTTGTTATATTGTCTCATTGTTTCTATTTCCTTTTAAACTAGCAATCGAAAAATAACAAAGCATTCATTATATACCTTCTATATATATATATATATCACACCTTGTTAAGCCCTAGGAATAGAAATAGTACAAAGTTGAAATATAATTATATTATAATAGAATAGAATAGAACAGTACTAACTGAAATGACTGATAAATCCTTTAACTTTCATAAGCCTCATCATTTCATCTGGAAAATGTGGGATTGTATTTAGGTAGTCTCTAAATATCCCTTTTAACTCTAAATCTACTATTTTCTGATTCCATGATTCAGTAAATTGATGAAACTGATTAGTTAGCAAAATTAGAGGAAAGGAGATCATAACAAACATAAAATAAGTTAAAAATAGCAACAGAATAGGTTGTATATAGCTGGATTGGAATGGATTAAAAAGAATTTGGAAAACTTAAATGAATGAGTTTGTACAAAACATAAGTGACTCAGCTTGAGACAATAGGCAATAATTTAATTCTATCAGTTTCAAAGGAAGAACTATATGTTAGTAGTGAATAGCCTCATTATTAGGAAGATAAAATCTATGTTCTAAAGTAAACTATTATAAACCTTTTAGAATCAATAATTCATACTTAGAATTATGGTTTATAGATGATATTAGATTATAAATCCAAATATAAGATTATATATTGATAAATATTTTAAATTACGGAGTTCTTTTTTTTTTTTTTTTTTTTAATCAATATCATATTTTAAACCTAACAACAAAAACACTAAAAAGAAAATTAGGGACAAATTTCCTTAATGCAATTTGATGGTAAACTGCTAAATAAAATATTAGCTATAACAGTATCTTAAGGATAATAAATCATAGGTAAGTAGTAGCATGCTATGTATGCAAGTTTGATTTGAGAAGAGAAAACCAATACAACATATAAATAACTAAATATTAAATTAAATAAATAAATGATTATATCATTTCATGCCTAAACCTTTGATAAAATCCAATATTTATTTGTTCTGATACTAGGAAGAAAAGAATTTTCTAGGGAGAAAAAAAATTTTCCATCAATACAGTTAAAGGATTTAGTTTTAAAAGCCAATATAACATATCATGTGCAGTGGAGAAAGATTGAAAGCATTCTTGTAAAAAAAAATGTTTGAAGCATATTTACTCTTGACAGTTATGATTGACATGAAACTATTATTCAGAATAACATGTAAGACTAGAAATTAACATTAGACATAAAATATGATTTTTTGCAGATGATATGATAGAGGATCTAGAAAGTAGAATTGTCTAACTCAAGAACTTGTGACAGTAAGTGAATTCATCAGGGTTACGGGGGTGCTACCTGTAGGAAAATTCCTCCACTGGTACAGATTATAAGCTCCTCACTTATTTTCTTAAATTACTCAAAGTATAGAGAGGTTGTCACATATCAGAGTAGTGCTAGAATTCAGATTATCTGCTGCCTCTTTCCATGCTTTTATATAGTAGAAGAAAAATTGAGTAAAGTAACATTTTAAAAACTGTACTATAACAAAACCTTTTTTAAAAAACCTGGAAATTCACTTATGTAGATACAAATGCTCACACAGAGGAATTATAAGGTAGGATAAGCTGAACACTTTAATATCTAAAATAAAGACATTAAAATGGGCAAAGAAATATATAAACTAGACCAGAAGTTCTTAACCTCTTTTTTTTCCTTTTCTTTTCCTCTTTTTTTTTTTTTTCTCCCCCAATTGGGAAGAATGAATATGAATATTCATGAATCATCTATCTGTAGGACATTCACATATGGGAACATGTGATCAGAGACACCTATGTATGTGTGTGTTCTTGGAGGATATATGGTTCTTGTATACTATTTATGAGACAACTCATACCTCTAATACTAACATAAAGCCATCTTCTTGATGGTGGCTTGCACTCTTCCCATCTAATAATCTGTTGCCCTTTGTCTCCTGTTGTAGTTAACAAATCTCTCCCTTACAGGAAAATGCTTAAAATCTCTGAGTTACTTAAAGCATTTAGTGATGAATGCTTTGATTAGGGAGCCATTCTGTGAAAAAGATGGAGGCAGCAATATTTTTTCAGAGTTAGCTAAAGTGCTGTCATTAGAATCAGCTGCTATTCTGCCCTTTCTTTGGTAGGTACACTATATGTGTAATAAGCTTTGGTCGGGAGGGGGATAACTCTTTTGTCTAGAATATGCTAGGAGGTGTTAAATGTTCAGGCTAAGATTATATGTGTTCTTTAAACCTTTTACTCTTCTGCTGGGAAAAGTGGTCCCCACGGTTCTGCTTCCTTAAATGAAAAAGTAGCAGAATGAATATTGTTGTCAATCTCTTTCCAACCACACTCTCCCCATTCATGCTCCTGTGTTCCTTGTAAATTATGTTGGAGAAGACTGAAAATGTTGAGAATCTTTGTCCAGTTCTCCCACTCTTCCTCCCATATGCAACAAATCATAGACTGTTCTGACACTTTCTCAAATTAATTTAAAATGTAATACAATCCCAATGAGCTTAAATTCCAGTAATGAAACATAATGTGATAATAATATTATTTATATAGAAAAACACATTGGCAAAATCATTGACAAAAGGAAAAAAATATTGAAGGCTTTGTGCCCCCAAATTTTAAATGAACATACAAAAAAGCTGTCATAAAAACTTTTAATGTTGGACAAAAATGGAGAAATAGGTCATTAGAACAGATTAAAAATACAGACAAATGTTCCTGGGCAAACTGGTTAGTGAAGGTGTAAGTAAATTTTACCTGGATAATTTATTTAAAGACGAAATTTTATGATTGTAAAAAGAATAGAATATATCTCAATGGAACTGTGCAAAAGACAAGACATGAGAATAATAAAGTGTCAGAGAATCTCAGAAAGTGAGATGTTATGATTGTGTATTGAAAATTTATTGAAATGTAGTTATTTAAGAGTTTTAATTGGTTGGATTGTTTTTTTTTTTTTTTTTTTTTTTTTTTTTTTTATTGCCTAAGGTCAGACAGTTAATGAGTATTAGGTGTCTGAGGAGGATTTTGAACTAAGATCCTTCTGACTTCTGGGCTGTGCTCTATCCCACTCTGCCATCTAGCCACCCCTGTTTGAGTTGGTTTTTGTTTAATTTATAAGATCATTTAAAATTCATATAATAGTATTCTTCTGCTGATGAATATGTATATGGAGTCTAACCCAAAGGGTTATATACTGTGAATTTTGAAAGAGGGATTCTTCCTAATGGCCAATTCTTTAGAGCATGAAGATAAAAGTACTAGAGAAATCATGGTATGTGGATTTGTATGTTTCACAATCCATATATCTTTTCCAAACTGTGCACAAAAAGGGTAGAGCTGATTATTACCAATATCAGAATAAGCTTCAAGTGGATTTTGGAATACCAGTTTTCTGGCTTCAGGATATCATCTCAACGATGGATGAAATGAAATTTTCATACCTTGCCAGTAAAAATGCAGAACGATCAAAACTCTGACCATGTGTAGCTTTATTGAAAGTACCTTGATTTTCTTTCATACTTGGGGATTAACTTCTTCACTCTTGCTAATTTGTATGTATTAGTGAA
The DNA here is from genome assembly GCF_048593235.1 of Sminthopsis crassicaudata. Lineage (NCBI taxonomy): Eukaryota > Metazoa > Chordata > Mammalia > Dasyuromorphia > Dasyuridae > Sminthopsis > Sminthopsis crassicaudata. The sequence continues at coordinate 662,764,948 of NC_133617.1, forward strand.
GATGCACCTTAAGGAGTGTGTTGTGAGTTAACTCTTTGGTTTGGCCATCACTAATTCTTGCATGAAACCGCAGCAACCAGTTTCAAAACTTCACATTCTCACTTTGCTCTACAACTGTTAACCTGATCTGAGGAAAGACCAGCTATAAAATTGGCACAGAATTTGATAAGCATTTTGCTATGCTGAAGTTACTGTTTACTAATGACTTGTGCTTTTTTACCTTTCTCTTTTCCATTTTCCTTCCCTTTCCTATTTCTCTCTCCTCCTAGAAGCCTAGCGTGGTCCCCCTACACTGGGGCTGCTACTATCAACAGATCAGTGGTCTTTTCTAACCATCGTTAAAGTTCTAAAACTTCCAACATTTTGCCGAGCTTTGCTTTCCCTTCCTGGACCCTGTCGATGTAGAAGAAGCGGAGGGTAGTTCTCCAGGGCCCATTTCTGCTGATGCCTGAGCATTCCACTACTTCTCCTTTGTGCACTGCAGGGCTTGTTGGAAACCTCCTTTCTTTTGTAAGCACAAAAGTGCATAATAGATTTTTTAATTGCACTATTTTTAAAAAAGGTTACCTCATGTCTTTCAATTTTATCTTTACTCATCATAAATTTTTAAGACTTTAGTTTGACATTTTTCATTTTCCATTTTTATTTTTTGGTTGGTCATTTTCATTTCATCAACCCTTCTGATTAGACGAGAGAAATGTGGCACTAAAAGAGAAATTGTGCTTCCATAAAGGGTTGGGTCCACCATAACTGCAGCCATCTTTCTTCTCTTCCCCTCCTGCCTGTGTACTTGCTCTCAGATTAATTAATTAAATCACTGGAATAGTTTAGCTTTTGAATAACTTTGGTCCATTTTTGAAAATATAAAAATGATTCCTCAAACTAAAGCAGTTTATGAAAATTCATGAGTTGCCTTGAAAAGAGTACACGTATTTGGGGTTTAAAAACAACAAAAATCCAAACCCCAATTTTGAAAGCAAGTCACTGTATCCCCGTTCCAAGAAAAAGTTGTCTTCGTATGTTCCACTTAATGATAAAATTTTTAAAAAGAAAAAGCTAGTTATATTTTCATTAAATGTTAATATTAAAACAAATTTCCAAATCAATGGGAATGTCAAGATGACTCACCATTAAGTTGAAGAAAATTTGATAAAGGACAAAATGTTAAGAAATCTGGCAAGGCCTATTCAAAATTTTAAGGTGGTATCTGTGAACTTATTTAAGTATCTTCTTGTGGATTCATCATACCAAGCCAATGTGATCACGTGTCTTCATTTTTTTTTCCATGATGGCTTTCATATAAAATCAATTCTCCTTTAAAGTTAACATGAATATACTTTGATGTTGTAACTTGTAAGTGACACCTAAATGTCATCTGTTTATGCTTAATCCTAATTTTCCTCAAATTTCTCAGAAACCTAGCACCTTCAATAGCTTTAAATCCTATAGGTATTTTTGTATGTAGTATGTGGGCTCTGTTTAGTTAGTCATTTTCACATTCCAGTGTGTGAAACAGCCTTCTTTTTTGGCTTCTTTTTGGTTCAGGTTGATGTTTCATAACAGGTATTTTCAAATTAAAGAAACTGATTTTACCTGCTAATGAAAGCTTTGATATTCATATTGGTTTGAAATGAAGCCTTTTTGGAATTTATATTGTGAACCAACAATATTGTACAAGTTAAAAGTGAGTGCTTAAGGATTTTCAAATAGTGATTGTAGAGTAGGTGTATGTTTTTTGGACAGTGACAACGATTGAAATTCTTCTGAGCTGGGATAAGTGGTAGAGAAAAGTACTGTCTTTACTTTGATTCTGAAAGTTTATGGGAAAGTGGATATTATTGAAGTTCATATAAGATCTGTGATGTGGGGATGGGGCAACAATTTAGAGGACAGAATTCAATATGTAATAGAAAAAAGTAAAATGATAATGATGGAAGCATTTTCATAATGCTTTGAGGTTTGCAAAGAGCTTTAAATGTTTTCAGCTCTTATATAATATTCTTATACAACCTTGTAGTGTAATAGTTTTACCCTATCATACAACCTTGTAGTATAACTTTGTAGCATAATATTCTTAGTATCTTGCCAATGGTGGATAACAGTTGTTCTGAAGGCTAATTCAAATAGTAGAGAAGCATTTTCATAAACCACAGTTAGCTACATTTAACTTTGTGACAGGACTTCAGAATTTAGGACTTTTTTCTCATTGAATATTTGAATTGATTTGATCTTTTCAAAAAGAGCATTCTGCAATTCTTCTAAAAATAAAGGTAATAACTCGAAGTTTTTGTTTAAACATCAGTTTTAAAATATACAAAGACTAAGTTATCGTGCACTGTATCAGGAAATGGTAGATACTGTGCTGTTGTTGAAGAACTTGGGAGAATGTGACATTCTGCTGGAGGAAACTGAGTAGTAAGCAGCTGAAAGATCATAGCTGGAAGGTAGCAGAAGTTTTGATCTAGGCTTTTAGGTGCACAGATTTATTGGATGTCCAGCTCTGTATCATTTAATAGTGAAATAAGATCTACATCCGGAAGGCATTTGGCTGCCCTAGTTTTAAAAAAAACCAAACACCCCTACAGTGGATTTTGAAATTTAGGAACTAGTTCCTAAGTGTATAAGGTTGTCTAGTTTTCTCTGCCAAAAATTATATGGCTGTTATTTCTAGAAAGGAGGGTTAAAATTTGAAGATAGGAACCATGACAGCCTCATCTAAAGTTTTTGAATTATAAAAACTTAGCATAAGAGGGAACTTCATAATGTTAGTTTCTCTCTCTCTCTCTCTCTCTCTCTCTCTCTCTCTCTCTCTCTCTCTCTCTCACACACACACACACACACACACACACACACACACACACACACACACACACACAATATCTTTGGTGTGTATATGACAAATACCAGTTTTTTATATTTAAAAATAGTGTTTTGTGTTTTTTTGTTTTGGTTGTTTGTTTTGTTTTTTGTTGTTGTTGTTGTTGTTGTTGTTTTTTGTTAGTTGGGGAAATGTTGATCTTTTTTGGAAAGCCAAGTTTACATCCATCCATTCCCTATAACAGGGATCAGTGCTACATCCATCTGAAAGGTTTTATGTTAAAATGTGGTTGTTATCTTTAGGAAATATAGCCAAGTATTTGCTGGTGGGTGAAGGTGCTAATTATTGCAATGGAAAATACTACTAAAGATACTAACCTCTGCCAAAATCATATTTCCAACATCAATTTAATTTTCTTTCATTTCCATTCCAAAAATATTTTTTTGTTTTTTATTTATTTTTTGTAATTCATTTATGAACTTAAACTATTATTATGTTCATTTTGTTAAACTAGGTTGTCTCATGTTGAATATTCCAAATCTGCTTCATTAGGCTAGTTAATGTGATGTTTCTACTTAGAGCAAGAATTTTAATGTTGAATTTAAAGTTTCATGTAAGTCTCCTGGAGGAAAATATACTCTGTAATGAGATTATGTATCATGTTCATTATGCTTATATGAAATAATCTATAATATCCTAGTTAGTTTCCAAACTGTTGTTGTTTTATCGAAATGTTATTACTTTATCTCTCTACCATCCTTTTGAGACCCAATATTAGATATGTGGAACTTTTTAAAATAATATTTTATGATTCACTACATATTCTCTTTGTATATTTGTGACTCCAGGCCTAATCATTTGTATTCTGTGACATTTTAACATGAATATTGTAGTAAATAAATTGTACTAATAAACATCTCGCAGTAACACCACAAATATTGTATTTTGGTGTCATCTTCCTTATTTGGAGGTAAGTTGTCATGAGTTTTGTGAATAAACATCAGAACCATGATGTTTTTCAATAGCAGGAGTTTTCATGTCTCATACTTCAATGGCTTGGTAAAAGCTCAGAAAGATTCCTATTCCACTTGACCTGGGAATTGCCTGTTGATATCAGAACAAAGTTTACATACATGTAGTAACTTACATTTATCTAAAATCTAAATATTTGAAAAATTCTGGTAGCTTTTGCTTTATTAAAGACATTAGCTTTTTTAAAAAAAATAATAGGATTTAAAGCTATAAGGGATGTTCTAAAAATCTAAATATATTTGTCCAGTTTCCCTTATTTTATAGAAGAAGGGATAAAGAGTGAAAATAACTTCCTTCAGGAGCTAGTAAATAGATTATTGATTAAATCTGGTATTCTTAAATATTTTACTTTCAACTCCTTTTCACCTAAGAAAGTTTTACATGATATCAGTATATAAAATAAATGTACAAATCAAGCATTTACTGGAAACAAATAATTCTGTGACCCCTTCCACTTTCACTTGACGCCCCTTATAGGGTTATGAGCCACAGTTAACGGAGCTGGGTATTAGATACACCACCTTTTAAAAAATTTTTATTTTATTTTATTTTAATTATAACTTTTTATTTACAAAACATATGCATGGGTAATTTTTTTCAGCATTGACCTTTGCAAAACCTGCGGTTCCAAATTTTCCCCTCCTTCCCTCCACCCCTCTCCCCAATCATTCCAATACATTTTAAAATATATGTTAAATCCAATATATGTATACATACCCATATAGTTATTTTGCTGCACAAGAAAAGTCAGATCTAGAAAGGAAAAAAAAAAACCTGAGAAGGAAAACAAAAATGCAAGCAAAGAGAAAGAGTGAAAATTATGCCACCTTTTTAAAGAAAAGAGTTTTCTAAGATATTTAGAAGGAAAATGCTGATCAAGGCAATTGCTCTGTGTGTGTGTGTGTGTGTGTGTGTGTGTGTGTGTGTGTGTGTGTGTGTGTAAAAATATTTTTCATCTGGTTCAGTGAATGTGAGAGAACTCTGTGTTCAGATAGAAAATTTCCTCACTGATATATAACCTATCTAATTTAGGCAGAGAGTAGTTAAATGCCTTTCCTATGATCACATAATTAGTGTCTATTAATGGTAATACTTCCTCACTCCCAAGGGTAGTTTTATTTATCTAGTGTACTGTTTTTTATCTCACATGAATACTTTTCAATTAAAATTAAGTCTATAAAGATAACTTAAAGGTGACTTTTGAATAAACCAAGTTAAAATTTATATTAAATACAATTTTAACATTTACTGTGTTACCTTGAAGCCTATTTCTTTCTTGATGGGATTCTGGTTTTCCAGTATGGTTATTTGCCAGCCATTTTGGATCATCAGAACTTTACTGCAATCAATTTTTCCATTAAGAAATTACAAATACAGTATATTTTCCAAGCTCTTTCCTAGGTACCCCGAACATGCCTGAAGTATAATGGTTTGACTGCTAACGCTTGTAGTTACTTACTTCAGGGGTAAAAGTACTTCAGGGCTAAGAGACCATTCGATAAAATTAGGCTCTTGATATGGCAGGCTCAGGAATATTTCCCTTTGGTGCCCTGGCAGGGTTTGCTGGACACCCAGACCCTGGTGAAGGAGAGTGGTGAGTATTTGGGTGCTTCTGAAATGCATTACTAAATCATGGCAACTGTAAAATTGCAAAGACCTTAAAGACAGTCTAGTGTCCTAGAGTGCTAGATTTAGGGTGCAGAAGAATATTGATGGGGGCAACACAATAGATGGGCCTGAAATCAGAAAGACTCACCTTCCTGCATTCAATTTTTCACTCAGACACTTCTTAGCTTTGGTGAACTCTGCTTCAGGTTTCTCATTAGCAAAATGAGCTGGAGAAGAAAGGTCAAACTCTTTTAGTTTTGTCAAGGAAATGCAAAGGAGAGCCACAAAGAGTTAGATGTGGCTGAAGTGAATCTCAAGGAGCTGGGTTTGAATCCTGGCTTTGCTACTTACTGTGGGACTTCATTCACCCTGGACACCGAATCTCTTGTGTAAACTGAGCTCCTTTATTCTTAGCTCTCTAGCCTTTCTTTTCATATTGGGGCCCAAAAGGCAATTTGCTGAGCTGGAAGCCAGCTCTTTGAATCCAAATCCCATGCCCTTTATACCTTGAGGGCCAAATTCCTTCAAGTTAGGATTTTCTGCAAGTTTATATTCTCCCAATCAATTCTCTTCTTGTGGTGAAACTGAGAAGTGATTTCCAGATGTTTTTTCTGTGCTGTTTAGAATTCTGACTAAATATTTGTTCCTTCAGATAGCTGAGACAGTGTGACACCTATAGAGAGAAGAGGGGCAGATGAGTCTGTGCTTGGGGACCAGAATAACTCCAAGGATGGGCACATATTTTCCTTTTTGACATGACAAAATGGATTGTGTCATCCTAACCTCTTTTTGATTTGTGTGTGGTCATGAGTGTAGCATCTATGTTGTTATAAATAAGATACGTGTTCATTTCCAAGAGTTTAAAAACAAGTAATATTTTCTAATAGGTCTCTACTAGTTTAGCAGACCACATGGGAAAAACAGACTTTCATATTTGAAAAAAAAGAATTTTGGATCAAATGTACATTAAATTAAGATTGTAGACATCATTCAAGGCAAAGGCACCAAACTCACTCCCTGCAAAAGAATGTTCTAGAACCAGATTAAAATGTCATTGTGGGGGAAAAAATATCATTGTAGTTTTTAAAGCAAAATATAAATGCAATAAAGTATAGGTAATATTAATTTGTGGTTTTCTAAATGAGTAAATGATCCACAGGTTTTTGCTTCTATTTGAGTTTGAATTTACTGTCTTAAAGAATTTTTCTGAAATTTTTGTTCACATTAAAAATTTTAAAGTATTATAGTATAGTTTTTATTTTGGGCACAGGAATGAGGGTAGGGTCAGACTGTGAGACAGTTATACTAATCCCCAGCTCTCTTTATTATTCCTGGCTTGTCTACTTGTTAATTCTCTCATTGAGTTGAAGGCAGTCCAGTGGATTTACTCTGGAATATTGTCCAAAAATTTCCAGATACTGTAGAACAGTTCTGATTGGCTCTGTTCCTATTCCAGAATAAAACCAAGGAAATGGTTCTATTGTATACAGATTTCCACTTTCAGTTTCAGCTGTAAGCCTATGAGCATAGACAAAATCACTACAAATGATTCTATAATTTATTAGGAGAATTGGCCAATTAAGCTAATTAACTTTTATTTGAGAAAATGTATAAATAATGGCAAACATTCAAACAGGATATAAACTGTCTTATTGAGGCTCACAGGCAGTGCTATCTCTTTCTCCCCTTTTATATCTACCTCTTAACTTTATGGGGAGTAAGGGAAATGTCAAAGAAAGGAATTAAGATGAAAGTTTTAGGTGGAAATTTTCCAGTGTCCTGGTCTTGGAAAACAGAGCTCTGTTCTGGATTGGCTCTTAGGAGCTTCTGCAGGCAGTTAAATCTAGTTCCATCTCTGGTTTTTTGTTGTCATGAGCAAATCTTAGCTCTTCCCATTCTTTAGTCTTCATATATAGCCATTCTATCTCACTCTTGACATTTTGTTTCCCCTGTTCCTATTTGTGTCCCCAAACTTTCCTTTTCTCAGGCCAGAACAAGCAGGGCTGTCTAAAATTTTTTGCAAAAGGAATCATACTCTTGTCTGGCCCAAAGACATCCAATCCAGAGTCTCTTTGATCTGGGTCTTAGAGAATTGGAGCTTAATATAAATATATTCTTACTTTTCCTTTAAAAAACAAAAAGCAACGTTAAAGTCTTTTTTTATTTTAAAATTATATGTATGTGCATAGAAGATTTGCATTTTTGCAGAGCATCTAGCTTCTGCAGATTAAATTTCAGATTTGTATCCTTATTTCAGATTTTTTTTCTAACAAACCTGGAAAATTCACTTAGAATATTTCTGTGCAGACAGGATTTTCTTGACATATTTATGAAGCAGAATTCTTTAATTTGCTCTAGCTTGCTATTTGGCTCTGTATTACTTCCAGTGCTTTTCTTTACCATCCATTATAGCAGCACTTATTAAGTAATTATGTGCTGGGTACTTTCAGTAGGTCCTAGGAGACACAGATATAAATGACACAATCCCTGTTCCTGCTAAATGTGGGAGAACACCAGATTTATATCTATATGTAAAGCATTCACAGAATACATACAGGAAAGATAATTTCAGGAGGAAGACTAGCCCTAATTTAATCAGATCATTAATAAATTAGTATCAGAGAACAGAGACATTAGTATAGAGACAGGTCTAGATTTTTCTAGTTTAGCTGTGAAAGAGGAAAAAAAAGATATAGAGCTATGTCCAGTGTGAGAGTTTAGGGGGACAGCATATGAAATGTAATAGTTTTATCACCTTTTGTTAGATCAAGGAGATAGCCCTAAAAGATGTTAAAATTTCATTTCAATTTTTGTATTTAACATTATTGCTTGGTTATAAATAACCCCTTCAGGATCAGTTATGTATGGAAATTCTGGAGCCTTTATTTAGTAGGAGTAAGGGCCAAGTAAAGCAACACCCTGAGTGGTACCTAGGTAACCGTAAGTAGGAGTGACTTGAGCAGCACACTTTTGTAGAACAAACTAATTCCTATAATATAGCCCCACTCTAGAATTAAAATAATGCTTATTCTCATCCACTTCATAACAGATGTGGGTTTGAAAATGATGGTGGCTCTTATTTTCTTACATTGTTTTCCTACCTACGGATTCATTAGGATGGAGTTTAGAACCCTACTATTGAAGGTAATAAAGATTACTTCTTTTCCCCTTTATTGGAAAAAGAAAATAATTGAGCTTTCTTTCTTCTTTGGGGACATTTTTTTATCCATTGCTAGGAGAACCGTTATATAGCAACCTGTTTGTTATTAGTGCTTCTATTTATACATTTGTGAAGTGCCATATAAGTAACATATTAATTGGAATAATAAAATTTATATTAAAGGGACCCCTTTCCTCGTGACAGATCAAACAACACTTCGATTGGCCCAAGTTTCTTTATCTCATTGTTAATAGGCCCAAATTAGTCATCAGAAATTTATACTCATAGTGGGGATATACTATGTTCCCCATAAATGTTAATGATTATTAAGTAAGTTCTTTTTGCTTATTATGTACTGTTAGCCATCTCTTATGTACCATGGCAACATGGAATACAAAAGAAGTAGAAATGTATCTTCATGAAACTTTTCAATTCAGTTGGTGAAGCAAGATTAATAAAATAGGATGAAGTGAGATATGTTGAAGTATTTGTTTACATAAATTCAGAATAGCACTTGGCAGAAGGACTCCATAAAACAGAATGTAACTGGCTGTCCTGTTGCCTGAAGTGCTCATGTACAATTAGCTCATAAATATTAACTTCTTCCCAGGAGGAGCTCATTTTAATTATCATTATTAATAATAATGTAGTTGGAGGAAGAACATATCTAAGCGTAAGTATATAGGAGGCAGAGCAGGAAGTTGTACTTTTTGGAGTATCCAGAAAATGGGGAAACAGGAGAGACCTTGGGGCTAGGAATAGGGATATAATGCTCAATCTTCCTCTCCTAAGTGTATATCCACTTCTGTAGTTGTGTATAATAAAAGACTTTTAACTTCACTCCTTTCTGTGTCCAAGAGGTTTATTTCTCACAGAAGTACATAATTTTTTATTACTAAATAATATGCAAATTATGTAATTAAGATTTAAGCCTTAATTGGTGGTGTTTCAGGAACATAAGATGGAACAGACCATGAAAATACTACTAATGATGGGTGGGAAGTGTATTAGATGTGGGTCATTGTGGACCAAAGTACTTGGGAAAGACTCATGTGAAAAACAGGTCTTGGTAGGATAGAAGGGGAAAATATGTAGAGTGGGAGTCAAGTGAGCAACCAAAGGCTGGAGGGAATGGTCATGGATGAAGGGTCGCAAGGACCACTGGCCATTTTCTTCCAGAGAATCAGAGTAACATGGCCCTTTGTATATGACCTCACTTGTCACAACATCGTAAGGTCATCATGTACTTTTATTGATTAATAAAATGAGAAAATTAGAGATGGGAAGGACCTCATAAATCATCTGGTCCAACTTCCATTTCTTTTTCTATCAGAAGTCCAGGCGTGTTAAATGATTTTACATAGCTGAAAGGCCCTCACTTTTTTTTTTTGCCCCATCCTTGTCTTCCAAAATTATTGATACCATCAGGGAATTGTAGCAAAACAGTTTAGATAGGAAGGAAGGAAGAAAAGAAACAGGCATTTGTAGGCACCTACCGTGTACTAAGTATTTATTTTATTTGATCCTTTTAACAACTGTTTGAGGTAATTGCTATCTCACAGAGGTAACCATTATCCTCTTGTTATAGATGAGAAAACTAAGGACAGATTAGATGACTTTTCAGGGTCACATACCTAGGAAGTATCTTGGGACTGGATTTAAACTTAGGTCTTCCTCACTAACAGCCTAGCACTCTGTCCGCTGTACTACCTAGAAGCCTTCTCTAGTAGTGCCCCGATCCTAAGGACTGGTCTGGAGAATCTGCATTTTTCACTCATTTAAGTTCCTGATAGAAACACTAATGTTCTTGCTGAGAGAAGGGAGTCCATTTTATTTAAGGCAGATTTTTATGAATTTGTTTCTGTAATGGATGCTTTATCCTAGTTAGCAGCTGCCCTTATCAGTTTATTTAATTTATGTATATATTTGGGGGTTCTTTGGCAGAGATGCTGGAGTGTTTCCCCTTTTCCTTCTCCAGCTCATCTTACAGAGGAGGGAATTAAATGACTTGTCCAGTGTCACACAGCTAGGAAGTACCTGAGGCTGGATTGATCCAGAGCGAAGACCAGTCTTCTGTATTCCAGACCCAGCTCCGCACTATAGCTGCCCTCAGAGTGATGGTCCCTCAGGGGCAGAGCCTAACCCGTCCCTGAAAGGATCCCTCTAGGCCATATCTAACCACCCTCTCCTTGCACACTTAGAAAGACACAGAACTCATCGGCCCAAGGCAGGCTTCACTTTTGTGAGATTCAAGCTGTTTCGGGGTTCTCCTGACATCAAACCCTAAGTTGTCCTGCTTGAGCTTTCCCTCCTGGCTTTTGATTCTGCAGTGTGGGGCCAAGGACAGCAAGTTTAGCCTTTCCTTCATGTTCAGATTTTCATATGCTTTTCAAATACTTGAAGATGGCTAAACAAGCCCAGTTCCCTAGAACTGATTCTCACAAAGTCCCCCTGAGGCCCTTCTCCATCCGCAGTGCTCTCCTCAGGACACAACTTTTCTGCGTCCTTCTTAGACCATGGTGTCCAGATATGAACATAACACTACTGATGAGATATGACAAGGGCAGAGACAGTGGAGTTATCGCCTCTCTATTTTTGGAAGCTGTGCCCTTCTTAATATAGTTCAAGATCACATAAGCTTTTTTTTGACTGCCATGTTACATTGCTGACTCACTGAGTTTGTAGTCCATGAAAACTCTGAGATCTTTTTTAGAGTAATTGCTGGCTAGTCATGTTTCCCCCATCTTGTACTTTTGAAGCTGATCTTTCTGTACCTAAATTTCAGATTTTATTCCTTAAAAAAACAAAACATGTTAGGAGATGTGGCTCAATTCCATGGGCTATCAAGATAATATGTTTAGATTCTTTTGTTCATGAATTAGTTATCCCTTCACCTTTATGTTATCTGCAAAAATTAGCACCAAATTCTGCTCTTTGGAGTATTCCACTGGAGACTTCCAATATTTACATTGAATAACAGTTACTCTTTGAGTTCTGTTATCTAATCTCCATATGAATAACAATATAAATGTTTTTATCATGTTTCAATAAAATCTAGATAAATCATGTACATAGTATTTTCCTTACGTAATTATTTGTGTCTTTTAATAATTTTTCAGAATGGGAATGGGGAAGAAGAGAAAAGAGACTGATTTGGGGAGAAATGGAAGGAGAGAAGAGGGAAAGGAGAATTAACATTTGTCCCTGATCAGTACTCTAACATATTCTTGTGTCAGGCTTGTGATCTGTTTCCCACAAAAACAAAAAATGGCTCCCATTTTTCTTTCCTTTGCCTTTCATCCAATACTCTCTGCCATGCTTCTAACCTTTGAATATCTTTGTGTAACTTCAGTGCTCACCACTTTCCTATTTCTTTTAACTTTTTTTTAAACTTTTAAATAAAGTTAGCATATCTGTGGTTTAATATTGGATGTGATCCCACCCAGTCTTATAAGTATTTATGAGTTCAGATTTGCCTCCTTGCTTTTAGTACCACTAATGCCCTCAGAAATCATGTACTTCAATTCCCTTATTTTCCAGATGAGAAAACTAAAACACTTAAGGGTGAGTTTTCAGTTTCCTTGTCTAGTGGTTTTTACACTATCCCATGTGCCCCTGCAATCTTGAACAAGTTAAATCCTCTTTGTTTCTTCAACTAATGAAATGCACTGTTTATACAGTTTTTTAGAGATCTGATGGAGATAATTTCTAGAAAAGCCCTTAGCAACTTTCCCTCATGGCTCATTATTTTGTCTCTAGACTCTAATCCTTCTTTTCATAAAAAGTTAGGTTTTTCAGATACTTCAAGACAGCCAGCAATTCTCCCATGAAGCTTCTCTAATGCCATCCTCCCATTTCCTCAGGCTCATAACCTGGGAGGAAGCCTGTATTCCTCACTATCTATCCTTCTCTACCTTCCCCTGTCCCCTTCTCCTCCCCCTTTCCAATTTGTTGCCCAAGATTATCAAATTAACCTTTGTAACATCATTTAAATATGTCCCCTTCTCTCTTCTGGTTGTAACCACTGTGGATGTAAACCCTCATTATTTCACACCTCAATTACTGCAGTAATTGCTGGTTGGTCAGCCTGCCACAGGATTATCTCGGCTCCTGTCCATTCTTCATTAACTGCCAAAAGGTACAGATGTAATGGTGTGGCTCTTTCTATTTTCTCCAAGATCAAATACATTAAATCTTTTGTAACCCAGCCACTTTCTCTTATATTTCCAATTTTCTTGCACCTTACCTGTCCCCTTGTACTCTTGATCCAAGGACACTGGCCTCCTGAATGTTCCAGGAACAAGACACTCCATCTCTCAGCTTTGGCTGTCCCTCATACTTGCTCCTTTTCATTTTGCCCCTGGCTTCCTTCAGATCCCAACTAAAATCTTTCCTTTGACAGGAAGCATTTCTCAAACCTCTAAATTCCTGTGTCTACCTTCTATTAATTATTTTTCGTTTAGCCAGTATCTTAATTTGTTTGATGTATCCTTAACATTAGCTAATACTATTAAATCTTTGCTATTATCTTTCTGTATTATTATAAAAACTACTTGATAACTTTAGAAATTTTTAATCCGGAATCTATATTGTCTGTGTTAAGAATTTGAATACCATAGAAGTAAGTGGTCTTGGAAGCTTATCTTTTTGTCTTTTCATATCTTTTAGGATCCATCTAAAGAACACAGACTCTTTGTATATCAGCTCTCTTTATGTTCTCTCTAACTAGTATGAAATGTGTTATGGACTCTTAGTCGTTTCTTTCAGGTTAAAGACACTTATTTACTTTCCTTTTCCTTCTCCTAAAGCCAGAAGGCATTGCATGGCTCTGGCATGTCTGTCCTGGTTTTAGTTTTCTTTTTTTCCTCCTAAGTTCACAATATTGGTGTGGTTGAGTCTCTTCCTAAGGTGATCTTTTGAGATATAATATTCTAATTAAAATACCTCCACCTAGACTTCTTTCCATACCAGCCTGAAGAATAATACCCATGTCAGTAAAAAACTGCAAGTTTTCTCTTTGTGAATAGTTGCAGGAGAAAGACACTATATTTCTCTTTTGTTTGTAAACAGAAATGGAATGAGGAGGTTGTCTGTGTTTTTCAGCTTTTTATTCTAAGTAGGCGTGTTCTTTCCTTTTTGCTTAATGTGGCAAAAGAAAGTTCATATGATTCAACACCAAATGCTTCTGCAGAACTCCTGCCAAGAAGCTCTTGTGGGCTAAGTTTGGAGGACTCTAGAGAATGGACCCCTTTTCAGTGATTTGCCTATAGGAGTTCTGAGGAAAACTTTGCATCTCATCTCTGGGTTAGTGAATCGTCCTCTGTTGTCCTCTTTTCTTTTCCTTTAGCAGTTGCATAAGGGGCCTTGTTTAATTGAGTGTAAGTAGAGCATGTCCGGTTCATTGTACCTTCAGAGATGCTCTATTTCCAGGGAACAAAACTGAAAGGGAAACTTCAAAAAACATCTTTTTAATCAATCTGAAGACACAAGCACCTCATCGATAAGGCTCTTAGGGAGCAAAAGTTTTTCTTATTCTTCTCCTTTATTGAAATGAGTTACTGCAAATACCTGGAATAGGTAATTACCAAATTGTTGGAATTTTCAGCTCTGTAATAAAGTGAAAGATAATGTCCAAAGACATATATAGTGATCTTTACTGTTTGCTAATACAGCAACTAACTATCCAGTAGGGCAGTTGATCTGAGACTTATGGTTGGTGGTAAGGAGATAACCTTTCTCGAAATAGTTTATTGGTTAAAAGTACAGATTTCTAAGGAAGTCTTGTAAGGTTCTGACCATTCATTCCTTCATTCAAGAAACATTTGTTAAGCACCTACTGTTGGTGCACTGGGAGTAAGTGGTTAGTGCTCCCTGCCTGTCTACTTTGCTAGATCCTCCTGGACATTGTGACCACTAACCATAGGAGTTTTGTTCTGGGCCCTCTTCTCCCTCTATAGCACTTCCCATGAATACTGTCTCCATGCTGATGATTCCTTTCCTTCTCTGCACTGACCTCCAGTCTTGCATCTTCATCTTCCTTTCAGATATATCGGACTGCTTGTCCAGCAAACATCTTAAACTCAGCAAGCATATCCAAAACAGAAATCATTATCTTTTCCCCTGATATCTCCCTCCCCAACCTCCATGCCCAATCTAGGTAGCAGAGTGATGGGTCTGGAGTCAGAAAGACTGATCTTCCTGAGTTCAAACTCACCTTAGACACTTTGCTATCTGTATGAGCCTGGGCAAGTCAATTCATCTTGTTTGCCTCAGTTCACATCTACAAAATAGTCTGAAGAATTAGACAAATCACTGACCTGCCTTCACTCTCTTGGTATAGAGGATAACAGATCATTACAGTCCCTTAGCTTTTCTTGGAGTCAGCCTCAACTCCACTCTCCCCCCCCCCCACCCAAATTTCCTATTTATCCTGTTTTTTATCTCCAGCTACTTCCATTTTTGCACAGTATTTGGTACATAGTAGGTCCTTAGTAAAAGTTTATTGATTGATCAATTGTAAATTTAGTTCTGATAATGAAATAAACCACTCAATTGTATTTTACACTGGTTAGGTCCATGTAAGAGTAGAATTAAATGCTCTTTATATTTACTATTTTGAAACTTAAAATATTTTAGCTAGGGCTTGGTAAAAATTTACTTCTGTATCTATCAAAAAGGAAAAATAGAGTAGAGAATGTTAATTCTTTAGAAGAATGTAAACTTTAAGACTAGTAAATGTAGTTTTTGTAAATTTATATAATTAATTTCAAAATGCATCTTACTCATTTAAACAGGCCTTGTTTGTACATGTGTCACTGAGAAAAATTTCTGGAACCAGATGGCCAAAATTATGGGAAGAAAGAATGGGCTAAGGTCCAGGTTTGAACAGCTTTTACAGGACCTTAATAAGTGGAGAAAGGAGAAGGGAGAATAAGAATTCTAAGCATTAAAAACTCTTTGAATAGCAGATATTCAGTTGTATATAGGAATATAAGGGAGACAGAAAAAGAATATGCTTAAATGTTGTGTTAAAGGGTGACACAAGAAAAATGTTGGGAAAAATAATTTTATGATTATAAAACTAATTATTTAAAATTTTCAGATGAGGAATAAATGATAAATATATATACCTTTAAGAATGTTTAGAAATTTCTTTCATTGGAGAAAGTCTAAAAATGGAATAAATTTTAGTGAAATTTGTTTAATGGTATTTTTCTTAGAACTTTTAGAGATGTCTCCTATGTTATTACTTTTTGGGTCATTGTGGATGTTGTGGTTTTGTGGTCCTTTGGGTATTGTTAAGATGGAGTTGACACAACTGAATGAGTCTGGAGACTAAAGGAAAAGTTGAAGAGAGTTTAAATCTGTGTGAGTGAAAGCATTGTGGTACCCTAAACAAAAATGAGAAGTTTGGAAATAGTATAGGTTTGTATGGTATAATAGTATAGATATTTAGAGTAAATATGAATTCCTATGTAATCTTGGGCCAGTCAGTTAACTGTTTTGGTCCTTATATTTTTAGCAGTAAAATGAGAATAGAGAATGTCTGTTCTTTTTTTTTTTTTTTTTTTTTTTTTTTTAAATAGTGTTGAATTAAGGTAAGTGTAGTGTCTCCCCCCATGCCATCTCTATTCACTTTATTTGGGAGATGATTATAATAATCAGTGACTCCTTGAACCTTCTTCCTTCCCTTAAGGTTGCTGTGGTACTAATTATGTATAAGTATAATTACAGACATGAAATGCTAATTCTGCTAATTGTGTCAATTGCTATGACAATATTTATGAAAAACTGACTCCTACCATGAGTGATTGAAATCTCACCTGCATATTTGAATAGCTCTACATGTTGCATCCTTGATTCCTTTTCCGGAGTTTATTTCTTTTGTGACCACTTCTGTCAGTTGGATTCTAGATCTACCTTTTTGGGCTCTGACTTGGTCTATCTTCACCTATACCTTCAATATATCTTAGTACTATTTCTTTCCTTGAAAGAAGCAATTGCCAACTATTATCCCAGTTGATTATATTTTCTTGGGCAAACAATGGGATACAATTGTAGAAGCAAATTTTATTTTAATTTTATCCCAATTAAAAACCCCATTGGTAAGGTTTTTCTTAGTAACGCTTTTAGTAAATTCTCTCTTTTAGTACATTCTCTGACTACTGAAACAAATCATTTCAGAGAAGCCCTATAGTTTCCTGAGCTTTGTATTGCTTTCTTCTATTTAAAGAATGAATATATGAAAAAGAAATTCTATTTTTGTAGAATGTACATATATGGAGGTTTGTCTTGTGGCACTCTGGTTTCCACTTTAACTATTTCTCACTTTAGCATTCTTCACCTAGACTTTCCACAATTTGATTTTGACCTTGACAGGTCGTTGTAAGTATGTGATATGTTCTGACAACTGCCTTTGCTTTGTCTATTAAATTTTGTGACTTTCCATTCTTTAGATGACGTAAAGGACTATATCTGAGCTTACTGATAAATAATAACACTTAAAATTTATGAATACAGAAGTGCTTCTACAGGATTTTATTTGATTTATTTTTTTATTTTATTTGATTTTCAAAATAATTCCCACTTTATAGATGAAGAAACTGGGATTTGGGGAAATTGTAATTTCATTTAAGCTCTCATTACCACTAAGTGGTGAAGTTCTAACTAAAACTCAAAAGTTTTCTTACATTTTGCATAGCTTTTTTTTTTTTTTTTTTTTTTTTGGTAGTCTGGATAGAGTAATCCTATCCTGCTTAGTCATCTAAAAGCTTTATGCAATTTTTTTTTTTTTTTTTTTTTTTTAACAAGGCATAAGGTTTTTCCCCTCTAATATAATTGTAGGTTTAGTTTCTTATGTAAATGTGTAGGTTACAATAGAGCCTAATGTCCAACTAATAACCTAAATCATAAGCAAGGAGCATAAGAAAAAATTGTTGAATGGCTGATTGACTTGAATTTTAAAACTCAGTGTTTTACAATACTTTAAATTTTGACTTCTTTCATGGTCACAAAATTGATATAATGCTTTTATGGTTTAAATTTTAAAAACTGATACTCCTCATTATAATGTACCGGTGTAGAATTTGTATTTGCTGTAATTTTATTTCAAAATAGCAAACTGAATCTTATCAAGTATTATTAAACAATTAATGTGTAGGGAACTATGTTAAATGCTGGAAGATGGATTCTCCACTTTGAAACATAGTACACTAGAGACCTCATAGGCTATATTGCATAGTGTAACATTCTACTGTATTTGTTCCTTATCAGCCAGTTTACTCTAAAAAATTTTCACAAAGCATAAAAATGTCAAATGAAGAGTGTGAGTTCACAGCCTCACAAATATAGAGCTGGAAGTGTCCTTAGAGGAATCTGTACAAACGCCTCATTTAAGAGATGTGGAAACTGAGATCCAAGGAGGTTAAATGAAATAAGGAAGGAAATATAATTTGGATCCTGCTTGTCTGGCTTCAGAGTTGGGGTTCTTTACAGTGCACCTGGATGACTCTAATGCAGGAAAAACAAGCAGTTAAAAAGAATAACTTGCCTACAAAGACACACAATTTATGATTTTACTTAGTATTCTTCCTGGCAGTGTTACTTTATCCCAGTTTGTAGGATTTTGCATATGTTTGCATATATTGTTAGGTGTTTGATGCTACTATATATTTGAGGGTCATAAATGACAATATATGCAAGTTTGTGTTACCTGGTAGAAGGTTCTTGTTTTTCATCACTATCAACGGATATAAAATGGTGCACTGCAGCTGTCTGCAGTGACATAAAAAATTAATTAGCCATGTGGTATATCCTGTCTTTTAAATCAAATAAAAGCAGTCTTCCTATCAGGATACCCAACTTCCTGTAATGATTTGCTGGCGTATCCTATCAGATATAGTTAAATTTGGGCTTCAACTGTGGCTTATTATACTTTCTGGGTATTGAAATTTTTAATATGTAGGGTTTTTTGTGCTCTCATAATGAAATATTAATGAAAGCTTCTTCCCTCCCCTTTATGACCTCTATCCTTAGAAATTATAGACAACCTTTTTTTGGATGACTGTTACATTTAAATTTAAATGCAAATGAGAAAGGGGTAGGGAAACCATTGTCTTATACACAGCAGACCTTAAAGGAGGATTCAATATAAAACAATAAATTTCCATTTCAAGAAAACTTGTATAATAAATAATATACATTCTTTTCTTTTTTTTTCTTCCCCTTCCTCCCATAACTCTAAAAAGGCTACAGTTAAAAATGAATACATACATACATACACACACAGAAAAATATATCTATCAACATACATATAATACACACATTCTTACACATATATATATGATATCACATCCTCTGTAAGAGATTGTAATCTATGACCCTTTTCCCTCAATTTTCTTTATTACTTTTCTTGACTACATAAATATTATTTTTATCTTTTCAAGAACTTTAATTTAAACAATCAAAAGTTAACCATTTTACACTCCAATCATACTGTCACCTTGTAACATAGTATGTCTAATATTGCTGAATCTACTTTTTTTCCTGTTTTCTTTGAAGTTCCTGACCTTTTGTTCTTTCAAATGAATTTTGATATTTTTTCTAAGTAAAATACTTTTTAAAAAGCAAATTAATTGGGGTGCCATTGGCTAAATTAATTAACTAAATAGATTCATTAGATAAACTTGCCATTTTAAAGAGTATTGGCTTTACCTACTCATGAACAGTCTGAGTTTATTTGTATAAAAAGTGTTTTATGTTTTTGTTCATATAATTTTTGTGTCTGTTTTAGCAGGTATGTTTCCTTCTTGTTTTTCTTCACTATGATTCTCAACCTATTAACTCTATCCCTCCCTCCTCACTCCTCTGCTTTATTTCTCTCTTGGCCTCTTATTCCTTAATTTAAAATTTTTCCTTGATCTCTCTTATTTGATTTTAAAGTTCTTATAAGAAATATTTTTCTACTTTGGACTCTTCGACATTTCTCATAGAAAAAGAAGGGGTTTTTGTTTTTAGGCTCTTTTATCATTTTCTGAATGTGTGAACCCTGATCTGCTCTATCCTCATAGTAACTATTTTTTACTGTGTATATCTTTCTCCTTGTTTCACTCTTATTTATTTGTTTGTTTACTTTTAACTCCTATTAGTGTAATCAAGTTGTAGTCTCAAGGTATGCAGAATGATTAAATCCTCAGTTGTTTTGTTTTGTTTTGTTTTGTGTAGTTTTTTTTTTTTTAACTGTTATTTTCTGAGGTCTGTCTCAGGGACCCAATCATGAGCCTTTGTCTCCACTCCCAAGCCACAGGTAGGTTCCCTAATCACACTGTCCCATAAATGATCCCTCTGGGTGCTGCAGTCTGTAATTCTTCTCTCTGCTCTGAACTGTAATCAGGGACTGTGCTCTCCTGCAAGTGCCCATGGCCACAGCCAGGGACAGTCTGGCAAGCCTAGCTGGGCTTGGCGCATCTTGGCAGTGGAAGATCCTTCAAGCTTCTCCTACTCAGCCTCAGATCCCCACCCTGTCGGTGAGATGAAAGTTTCTAAGGCTGAAGCTGCCTCTCCACCCAGCTCCCAGGGCTTGTTTGCTTAGTCTAGTCTGCTGGGAGGTGCTTTCACTTCTAAACTCCAAACCCGAAGGGGGGGTGGGGGCGATGTTTTTCCTAGGGTCTTCTGAGATTGTCTTAAGAGAACAGTTGCATTGCCTTTTGTCTGCTTCATGCTCTGAGTCAATGTTCTGCCTTTTTTTGTAGAGAGAATTTGGGGTGTTACTCTGCCATCTTCCTAGAATACTCATCTAGAGGTATCTTGACTTGTTCTTGAGAATGTTAGCTGTTCTCTTGGAACTTTAAACTAATTGAAAACAGCTGCATCAGATTTAGATCCTTTAGATCCTTTTTGGATAGCTTTTTTTTTTTTTTTTTCCCTCCAGTGAGTTTCCCTTATGTTCTGTAACTTAAAACTCAAATGAAGACATGGAGCCCATCTAGGAGAGATTATGTAGGACCTTGCTATAAAAGGGTACGTAGGGATATCTCTAAGATGGTATGTAGAAATGTCTATGTCAAGAGAACTTGTTTGGATCCTGGCTTTGATATTTGCTAATGTCTTTGAACCAAGGTTCTCATCTGCAAAATGAGAAAGTTGGACCGGATGGCAACTAGGTATCGATCACTTCTAAATCTATTACTCTGTAGTGCAAATTAGTTCCTGCCCAGCATTATAATGCTATAAGAAGATGTTGGCATTAGGTGATATTTACATAATAATTGGGCAGAAAGATTTTCCACCTTTCCTAATTTTAATGGAAGTGAAATTTGATTAAAATGATTAGCAAGGACAGCTTTGAAAGGCAAAAACAGGAAAGGGTATTTACAAGGGGGCAGTATTCATTCCGTTACATATGCTATGTTTGATTTTTAGCCAAAAGTCTAGATGTAGAATGTTTGGAAGGAAAAAGAGGAATTTCATTTCCAAACAACTAGTACTCCAGACTCTTGAGTAGGTGGGGAGGATTTTTTGAATTCCATTCTTCATCATTTAGAAAAATCTGTCATCTGATCAATGCTTGAATTTCCTGAATCATAAACTTTAAAAGGGAATGTGTCAATGTCCACCAAGGGAATTACTTTCTCTCAATGGGTGACAATCAGATCTGGAATAGAATTTCTATTTGTTGGTTCCTTCACCTTTTTTTTAAACAATTAAATTATTAAGGAGCATCAGGTCATTAATAACATTTAAGTTTGGGCAAAGATATCTGGATAATTGAAATCCCCCATTAATGCATCATATTTCTATTTCAGGCTTGTAATTTGTTTTCAGAGTTTTTCATCTATTTGTTCTTTCTGTCTAGATGGTATATAGAATATTTCAAAGGAAAAAAAATCACTTTTTTTTCTCCCCATCCCCCATTAAGCTTAAGTATGCTCCATCATATTTCCATTCCCTGATTTATGGGTGTATATATATATGAATAAAATTAGATTTTAAAAATTAATTAAAATTAAATCTATTTTTCTCCCTCTTGCTTCTTCCTTGCCCATAGCAAGAAATAAGTAAAGAAAATTAAAACCTTTATAACATATCCATATTGAAGTAAAACTAATTAAATGATTGTTTCAGAAAATATATCCCTCATTTTACACCTGGATTCTATCACTTCTTTGTTAGGAGATTGGTAACATGTTTACTCAGCATCCTCTGGAATCGTTGTACTGAGTTTCAAAATTATTTGTCTTTACAGTGTTGCTATCATAAAAATCATTCTAGTTCTGCCCATTTATCAGTTGTTGTTGTTGTTGTTGTTGTTGTTGTTGTTGTTGTTGTTGTTGTTGTTGTTGTTGTTGTTTTCTTATTTTGATTTTTTAGACACTGTCATTCATCATTTCTACTTTCCTTAGTCTCAGTTGTGATAGAAGAAACAGATTCAAAGGAAAAGCAAAAAGAAAAGCAAATGAATGGGAAAAAAAAAAAGGTTTCAATCTATATTCAGAGTCCAACCATTCTTTATCTGGATGTGGATAGCATTTTCCTTCATGAGTCCTTTGTTACCGAGAAGAGCTAAGTTTTCATAGTTTTGCACATGTAGCTCCTTGTCTTTATTTTGGAGTACATATTTAATAGTGACAGCTGATCAAAAGATATGCACAGTTTGATTGTTCTTTGAACATAGTTCTAAATGGCTCTTCGGCATGGTTAGATCATTTCACAACTCCACTAAGAGTGCATTATGTTTCAATTTTCCCATATTATCTAGTGTTTGATAAACCCAAAGATCCCCGCTTTTGGGAGAAGATAATTCACTATTTGACAAAAAACTGCTGGTAAAACTGGAAAACAATAGGACACAATTTATGTATAGGCCAACATCTCACACCATTTACCAGCATAAGGTCCAAATGGTACATGATTTAAACATAAAAGGGGGATACCATAAGAAAATTAGAAGGGCAGGGAATATTCTACATTTCAAATATATGGATAAGGGAAGAATCCACGACCAAATAAGAATTAGAGCATTATGAAATGTGAAATAACAATTTGAATTATATTAAAATAAAAAGCTTTTGTACAAACAAAACCAATAGAACCAAGATAAGAAGGAAAGCAGAAAGCTGGGAAGCAATCTTTCAAATATTTCTAATAATATAAAGAACTAATTCAACAGACATTTTAAAAACATCTTAATGCTCAATAAATGAATGATTCTCTGTGCTGTGACTATACTAAACCGTGGGAGATGCTTTAAAAAAAAAAAAAAAAAAAGAAGAAGAAGAAAAAGAATTCCCAATCTTAAGCCTTAAAGCAATCTGTGTACATGAAATCAGAATAAGATTGGGATTGATCTTGAGGAAAGACACTAGCATTAAAGCATCTTTTTGCAGAAGATGAGATTTTTAAAAATTAATTAATTTTTACAAAAATTTTATGCATAGGTAATTTTTCAGCATTGACAATTGCAAAACCTTTTGTTGCAACTTTTCCCCTCATATTTTCCCCCAGACGTCAGGTTGACCAAAACATGTTAAATATATTACTTTTTTAATATTTAATATGTTAATAAATAAGTATAAATTAAATACAATATATGTATACAAGTCCAAACAGTTATTTTGCTGTACAAAAAGAATCGCACTTTGAAATAGTGTACAATTAGCCTGTTAAAGAATTCAAAAATGCAGGCGGACAAAAATAGAGGGATTGGGAATTCTATGTAGTGGTTCATAGTCATCTCCCAGAGTTCTTTCGCTAGGTATAGCTGGTTCAGTTCATTACTGCTCTATTGGAACTGTTTTGGTTCTTCTCATTGTTGAAATGTCCACGTCCATCAGAATTGGTCATCATACAGTATTGTTGTTGAAGTATATAATGATCTCCTGCTCCTGCTCATTTCACTCAGCATGAGTTCATGTAAGCCTCAACAGACATTTCTGAAATCATCCTGCTGGTCCTTTCTTACAGAACAATAATATTCCATAGTATTCGTATACCACAATTTGTTCAGTCATTCTTCAACTGATGAGCATCCACTCAGTTTCTGGCCACTACAAAGAGGGCGGCCACAAACATTCTTGTACATACAGGTCCTTTTCCCGAAGATGAGACCTTAGTTTGAATCTGAAGTAAGTCAATAGATGGAGAGGAAGAGGAAAAGAAAGCTAGTCATAAAGGAGAGCCAGTGAAAACTGCAGTTAGGAGATGGAGAAGGAACAGAGACCAGTGTCATTGAATTGTAGAGTACATGTAAAGTAATAAGGTGTTAAAACAACTAAACTGGCAGGAAAGCAGCTGATTAGCTAGTGGTTTTGTCTTTGATGGTGGACATCATAGGAAGTTATTAGAAACTGTTGAATAGGGAAGTGGTATGTATGGTCAGACCTAAAGATAAAATTAGGAGGATAAAATTGATGATGACGAGAGAATTGAGACTGGAAAACCAAGTAGCAGTCATGTGCTAATACAGGCAGATAAGGGCCTTCCCCAAGATGGTGGCAATTTTCAGAGAAAAGCAGATATATTAAAGAAATGTTAATGAGGTCAAATTAATCATTGTTTTGTGGTCAGTAAATATCCATGGAAAGGATACTTTTTCACTTATTACCAAGGGTTTTTAATGCCATTAGTTGGTATGTCCAAACCAGGCTTGATATGGGAATTTGAAGATGACCTCCAAATTTCCTCACTTTTTTTTGTCTCCTAATGTGGCTTTCTTGAGTGGGGGTAAAGTAGTCCTTTGTATCCTTTTAAAACACTCAAGGTAGTAATCCATCTTGAAGAAGCCTACTTTTTCCACTAAGAGAAAATTATTAAGAATTTATAGTAATACGCTAACACTGTATTATTAATGACCAATGATTTGTTATTGAGTTATTTAAGTTGTGTCCGATTCTTCATGACCCATGGGGGTTTTCTTGTTAAAGATACAGGTTTGTCATTTTCTTCTCTAGCTCATTTTATAGATGAGGAAACTGAAGCAAAGAAGTCTCGCAGTAAATTTCTGATGCCAGATTGGGAGTCAGGAAGGACATCCTTGATTCTGGGCCTAGCTGTGGAACCCTAACCCTCTTGTTTTGGGGCATCCCTCTCTCCAGGATCATGAGCCCTAGTATGGTTTGGCCATGCTGGACATTTGGGGGAGGCATTTGCTCGGACTCACACCACCACCTGATGGTGTGAAATGACACCCCCCTCCTTCCCTTTTCCCCAAGAAATCAGGGTCCAATTTTACACCTCCTCACCCCACCTCAACTTTCCCAACCCCCTGATATACTGTTCGAAGTAATACAAGACAAAGTAATAACTGAATGGGAAGGATAAGGGAGATGGAAGGTTAATACTAAGGTTTTAGACTTGAAAGATGGTGAGAATAGTAATGGGTCATTTTGGGGCAGAAGAGAGCTTGGAGAAATGGCACCGTTTGAGATGCTTTGGGCTTGCCATCTCTATGGAATATCTAGTTGGATCATAGATATTGAATTCATCTGATTCAATTCCCCATTTTACCTAGAAGAAACTGACTCAAAAGATCTGGTCTAAGGTCACATATTTAATAGGAAATAGAGCCAGAGTTTGAATTAAGTTTTTCAAAAAACACACATATACACACACACACCTTCAGAGTATGTCTTCCCAGGCAATATATGGATGACAACGCAGCAAAAGACAGGGTGAAAAGCAGACTAACAGGAAAAAAGCTAGGAAACAGAGGGTCACAGAAACCAGGAAAGCAAATGAATGTCAAGGAGGGATTGGTGGTTACCTTTGTCAAATGTGTAGAGATGGATGGAATCTGAGAAAAGGATATTTGATTTGTCAATCAAGCCTGAAGAGAGCAGTTTCAGATGACTGAAGAAATTTGAAACATTGCAGGTGTTATGAAGGTTCTGGGAGGGGAAGAAATACAGGCTATTAGTGTAGATCTTCTCCTCTTCCCCAAGGGTTTGGAAAGAGTTGTAGAAAATGCATTGTGGGATCCATTAAAGGATTTGTAAGGAGGGTATTTCTAGGCACACTTTTAGGTAATTAAGGAGGAACTAGTGATTAAAAAGAGATTGAAAATTAGCAGGTTAATTGAAAAATGGTCAAAGGATATGAATAAGCAGTTTGCAAAGGGAGAATTATAAATTATTAATATGAAAAGATGCTCTATTCTATAGTAATTAGAGAAATGCAAATCATTTCTCAGATTGGTAAAATTGACAGAAAAGGAAAAAGACATCTGTTAGAGGGTATGAGAAAACAACTATGTTTGTGAACATAATTTTAAACTATGCTCCAAAAGCTACTCAAAAGGGTACCATGCCATTTGACCCAGTGATAACTACTACTAACTCTATACTCTAAAGAGATCAAAGAAAAAGTAAAAATACTTATGTATAGAACTAAATTTGTGATTGTAAAGAATTGGAAACTGAGTGAATGCTTTTCAGTTGGGGAATGGTTGAACAAATTAAGGTATATGAAATGTGATGGAACACATGATGTGGTTGGAAGTGAGGAAAGGGATGATTCCAGAGACACCTGGGAAGACCTATATGAGTTGATACAGAGTGAATTGAGAAGAACAAGATAAAAATTTATACAGTGGTACCGTGAAAAAGTCAACAAAAACTTTGAAAGAATTAGGAACTCTGATCAACATAATAACCAACCAAAATTCTAGAATACTTGTCATTGAACATATTACCACCTTCAGATTAAATGATGATCAATTTAGAGTCTAGATTAAAGCATTTTGGGGGGCCATGTCTATTCAGAAGTTTATTTGGCCTTGACTATGAATATGTAATATTTTTATTTATTTTCTTTTCTAAGGTGGGGAGATGGGAGAAAGAGAATTAGAGATTGAAAGTAAAGTGTACTTCATTGATGGTTAAAAAAAAAAAAAAAGTCAAGCTTCCAGAGGAGAATGGAACCAGTGTGATCACGAAGACAAAAGTAATGAATGTCTAAGGCTAGATTTGAACTCTTGCTTTCTAATACTTCACCACCTAACTATGCAGTGAGTTGATTAGGGAATTTCTTTGCCAGTGTATCTGTGGGAAGTTGTTGTTGTTTGTCCTTTGTTCTTGAGGAGGACCAGGACATGAGGGAGGGGTTGCTGTGCCCTGCAAGTGAATTGGATTTAAATGAGGGAGAGCCATCTGGTGGGCAGATATAAATCAGAGTGACTGGAGACGGCCCTGAATGACATGGGAAAGAACTAAGGTTTAGAAAGTTTGAAAACCACGGTTAGGACAAGGAATATGGTTTTGAGTTTCAATGCAGAGGAAGAGATTAAATGACAGATTGTATTCGCGTAGGGAATTTTCAGTTTATCAATTGAAGTGATGCATTTGTAGGTGATGGCAAGATCAAACATATAACTAGTTCTGTATTTGAGGTGAGCTGGAGTAGTTGATCTTGGGAAATGAGTAAGTAGAGGAATTAGAATATTTGAGGGATTGTCAATTAGAATATTGAATTGTTTTTAGCATGAGGGTCTGTGTTGGAAAGGAGAAAGATACTCAGCCAGGCACTGAACTCATTGAAGAAAGGAGAGGAGTTTTCTAGGGGTTGGTAGTTATTTTTATTTTGACTACATTCTTCCTGGGTACGTTCTCTATTGTACACAGTTGGATGGGATAAACTGAATGAAGGCTTCTCATAAGAATGTGGCCTTGACCTATACCCTAATTATAATTTGTAGCTTTGCAGGACTTAATTGTGCTGTAGCCAAAAGCCAGGTGTTTACTTATCTTAGATAAACTGCAGTAAGTTCCTAATATGGGAAAGAGTTTATCATTGCTTAGTATTTTTTGTCTCTGGGTAAAATTTTAACTTCTAGTTAGATTTCTGCATTTTTAAACCTGGATTCTCCAGTCAATGGGAAAGATGGTCAGAAGAGGGGTGTGGGCTTTGTATTCCTATACCGACTCTGCTGTCATTGGGAGCTGCTCCTTCTTGGAAGCTCATTATAAATCCCTTTTGCTTTTTTCCTTGAGCGTCTCTGATTTTAATTTGAGCAAGGGTTGCTGTCCTACACCCAATGGTATATTGTTCATATTCCATTTTAAAAAAAGATTTGGCTAGTTCTCTGTCCTGTCAGAACAGAATCTAACCTCATTCACTTCTAATCTAAAATACAGGATTTTTCACAACTATACAAATAACTTGTGGAACATTTGCATAGTAAAGAAAGTACCAGCAGGTGTCTTTCCCTATCTTCCCCACTCTTGGGTCTGTTTTCCATCTGACTCTGGGAAATGATATTGCACAAATAATGGCACACTCAGTAATTTTCCCTCTCTTTTCTTGTGAATCATCCAAAATGAAGCTTGTCTTTGCAAACACAGGAATCTAGGCTGAGCAGACGGTAGGCACCACTTAATGTAGGCAACATGAGATTAAATCCAGTGATTAATAGGTTTTGTTTGGATTTAAGTGTCATACTCAGAGAATCATCGTTTTAGCTATTTCTATTTTCATGTTCTCTTCTTCCGTATAAGGCTATAATAAAGTGATACCTTTCCAGAGCTATATTCTAGAGTCTTAATTATGGAGGCACAATGCTATTTATCAACTAAAATTTGCCCTTTTGCTTTGATCTCTGATTCCTTCATATTGCCAGTTGCCCATGCATTGTAAACGCTTACCTTTCCAGTCTTCTTATTCCTTACCCCCTTTCATCACCCCCTGGATTCAGTGGTACTGGCTTTCTAGCTATTATAGCTTATTCCATCTCTTGACTTTGAACATTTTCAATGGTTGTTCTCCATGCCTTTCCCTAGTGGTCCTACCTTTTCTGGCAAGCTGTTCCTAATCCTTAATTTTATTGCCTTCTCTCTTATTTCTCTGAGATTATACACCACTGATAAATATATACATATATGCATGCTAGTATGTAGGTATACCTTGGTCAAAATTCTTTTCATCCTTTTTTCTCCCTTAGAATCCTTGGGAGTAGAAACTGGTTTTCCCCCTTTCTTTGTATCCCAAACATTTTAGCAGAGAGCTCAATACCCAATAGGTAACTTTTATAGCTCAGTTTTTGAAGTTTTATTGCTGACTCCTTTCTTGAATTTTTGCATTTGTGAGATAATTTCCCTCCTTCTCCCTTCCCTTTTCTCCCCCTCTCACCCATCTGTTCAGTTTTTTTTTAAAATCCCAGACATGTACCCATATCCTCTGTCTTTGTAGTCTTCTGACTGCCCTAAGTGTTCCTAGGTTTCCACTTAGCTTCCACTTCTTGACAATTTTTACAATTACAATTTTATAAAATTTACAATTTTATGGGCACACAATGCTCCATCTCTTAGCTGTTCTATATGTCTGGAACACTTTCTTCCCCATTTCTGTTTATTGCTATCCCTGTCCTTCCTTTAAGTTCCAACAAAATCCCAGTTTCTACAGCAAGCCTTACCCCAAACCTTCTTGATTTTAAAGTTGATTATTTTCTATTTCTTGTATTTTGTTTTTATATGTTTATTTGCTTATTGTCTTCCCCATTAGATTGTGAGCTCTTTGAGATCAGTGACTATCTTTTGTTACTTCTTGGATCCCAAGTGCTTATTGATAGTGCTTTGGCACATAGTAGGGCCTTAATAAATGTTAATTGATTGTTCAAATGAGATCTAGTTTGTCTCACTCTTATTTGAACAGAGGTTTTATTTTTTTGTTTAAAGGCTAGTTACTAACTCTTAGGGTTTTTCCCTAAAGATAGACTTTCTTCTCCCTCCTCTTTGATTTGTCACTGCCTTTTCCAGGGACTTTCTCCAGGATTTTGCATATCTTTTGAGAAATATAATATTTAATATTTTTTAAAGTTTTTCCAAAAAAGACAATTGCTTTTGCAAGATCTTTACATCAGAAAATAGGAGTTTGTAGATTATTCTGGAGGTCATAGGGTATCACAAACTTTTCAAAAGGAGAGTGATATGGTTAGATTTGTACTTTGTCAAACTTATGTGGCAGTTGTAAGGAAATGTAGATGAAACAGTCTGGCAGGCTAATTAGGAAGATTGTGAAATCATTCTGGAAAAGCTGAGTGACAGGGGCCTGAATTAATGTAGTGAGTAGAAAGAAGAAGGTGGACATAGGATAACTTGTGAAGATGACATTGATCCATGACAGCTTATTCAATATACTCAATAAGTAAGAGAATATAGACCATAAAGTTGTAAACCGAGCACTTCAACAGAAATAGAGAAGTTTAGTATCTTTGCCAAGATAACTCCAAATGGGATGGATGGGTGCAATTGAAAATGCCTGAAGAACAAAAAGAGATTTTGATTTAAATGTCTCTAGGACATCATAATGTGGTTTTTGTTCATCATCTCAAGGAACTTGTCATCTAGTTGAATGATAAAAAATGGAAAGTAAAACATATTAGAGTTCATTTTTAATAGAGAAGGCAGCATGAAAGATCCAGGGAAGCAGTGATTTATCGGTAGGAGACTCTTCAGGAAAACCTTTGGGCAATAGGAGACATTTGAGTGGGCCTTTGACAGAAAGAATAATTTCTACTGTTGGAGAACCCATTCCTTTTGGGGGATTATGTGAACAGATGGATGGAGAAGGGAAAAGGCTGGAAATCAGCATCAAGGAACTTTATTTATTTTTACATTTTTAATTTTTATTTTATTTATTTTATTTTTACAAGATAGAGTGTGTGAAGAAGAATAATGTTCACCTTGGAAAACTGTGATAGCCTAGAATGCCAGTGATGTGTTGTACTCTCTGTGGTAGGCAGTGAGCATCTGCTGAGGGCTTTTCAACAGAAAAGTGACATTATTTTGAGTTAAGATTACCTGGGCAACTCTTTGAAGGGTGCATGACCGTGGGTAGAGAGAATACTTATGAACTCTCATGATTTGTTTGAGCGATGAGAACATGAACATGGTGGCTTTAGAGATGAATGAGATGATGTTGAATAAGTTATTGAATGAAGCCCTTGAAGATCAAAACCATCTTAGTCCCTGTCCAGTCACTCTTGTTCTCCACAGCTTCTCTCTATCTCACCTCACTTGTCCTTTCATGTGCCACATTTATTTTATACTGTCTACACTCATCTCTCTCATTTATACTCACACAGCATCTCTGTCATTCAAGCCTTCATCATCTCTCACTAAGAGAACAGCTTCCTTCAGTAACAGCTTATGGCTCTCCTTTATCCACAGTGTTGGAAGGGATGAATGGGATTCTGTTATTCCTGCCTTTTTCACTAAGCTCTAGTGCTTACTTCTAGCATCAAATTCAACTTCATCCTTTTGGCACTTAAACTCCATAAAACCTTTGACAACTTTCCTTTCCATATATATTAGACATAGAACAGGTGAGGGAGGAGTAGAAGGAAGTACTTGGCTTTTTTCTTATTTGGCTAAAACAAGGGAGGATATAGCTTTAGAGATTATAGATTGTAGCAAAGGCTTTTTAGGGATGGAGTGTTTTATATTTCTTTTGAATCTACTTATACTTCATATGTTGTTTTCCTAGTATATATAAGCTTCTCAAGAGTAGAGATCTTTGTAAATCCTAGCACTTAGTGCCAGGTCAGGGATTTAATAAATAATTGATTGCTATGATTTTTCTACCTCCTTCTGTGGAGATAACTACTGTGGTATGACTCTCAAAGTGAACAACAAAAATTAACCATAGAAGTAGTACATTTTGCCTTGAAAAACATTTTCTTTCATTTGACTGTGGTGGCGTGAACTTTATAGAAGTACTGCTTGCCAGTGTATTTTTTCTATTGAATTTAAATGATACTTTCATGTTGAATAGTATGACCTTTTCTTTTAAGCATTTTCCTTTTTCACAAAAATAGAAACCATTCTGAATCTTCTGTTGCCCCCTACGAGACTAATTAGGTTCCTGAATGAATAAATACTGTGGTTGTTATTATTTCTTGTTTCATCATATATATTGGTTCTTGCTTTGAAGTTTTTTTTTTTTTTTTTTTTTTTTAATTAATTCACTATTATTATTTTGAATCAGATCCTTAGAAGGTCTTCTGTGTGTACCGGAAATATTTCTTTGGATGGTTGCTGTGCCCTCTGTGGGTGTTTTGTTTTGTTTTGTTATGTGAGTTTTAAGGGCTGAATCCAATTAATGAAGAGAGAGGGAGAGACAGATAGACAGACAGACATGCGGCATAGTCTACAGTCTCAGTATGACAAATAGATTGTGAAATGACTCTGGAAAGAATCTGGTTATTTTGAGCCTGTTTCCAAGGATACTTTTTCAATAGAATTTCATTGTACAGTATACAGGAGGTCTTGTTTTTATTATATCTATCATTATTTTCCATTTTTTGGTGAGTTGAGGAAATTTTACCATTTAAAAATGGAGAAGGTATCTAGAAAATCAGAAAAATACAAAAAGTGCAAATTATCACTGTCTTTAAAATTACTAAAAGTCATTTGCTATGAAATGCTTACTTAAGTACTTTAACATTATATGTACTTAATAATACTATAAAGTTAAAGGGATAAATATTGCTTACCTTCTCAATGTGTAGGAAAGAAAGATAATTTGGGACTCAGAAATAGAACATTAAAAAAGTTAAATGGGCAGTTTATTTGCCTAAGAAATCTACCTTTGTGGGAATGGTATTATTATAAATCATGTGTTTGAGTACAGGCAGTAAGTAAGTAGAAGAGTAGGATTTAAACTCGGGTCCTTTAATTGCATATCCAGCATTGTTTCTACTCCATGATGCTATAAGATAAAGCTTAAATAAAAAACATCCTGTCAGAACATGCTGTCAGTCTCTGTTTATCATTGTAGAAAATATCTTGGAGCAATAGCATTGTCATTCTTCCTGTGAACACAGCACCTGTGAGAAGAAAGGACATTCTAAGAGCACACTGAGATAAACTCAGGATTTAGAAGGTTACTAACTAATAAGCGTTTGACTTGTGCCCTTTGTCACATGGGTTTTCCATGTTTCATGCATTTAGCGCGAATTGGCTGCTTAGCTCTATTTTAGACCTGACCATAGTATGTATTTGTTTCTAATTTCTCTTCTTTCTGGAAAACGGGGAATATCATATATGTCATTATTCAATGAATCCATGATTCATTGGTGCAGCTGCTCCCTCTAGCAGAGCATTTTGCGAGCCATCCATGCTTTCTTCAATAACTTTTATCCATTTCCTGTCATCAATATTCCATAATCTCTATCCCCTCTAGCTCTTTTAATATTATGTAGATATTAACATTGCATATGAGCTGATGTTCATTTTTATTAGCCTATCTCCTTTTCTTATCTTAATGTTTCTGTATTTTTTTACATCATTTATTGTTGATGATAAGTGAATACAGCTTATGCCCATTGTGGATCTCTTCATAGGAGACATCCCCATGTGGAGGTGAGAGATGAAACATGGGAACAGCTTGTCAATTTGGCTGGCTTGTAGAGTGAAATTTGTGGGGAAATCATATATAATTACCCTGGGAAGATGTATAGGAGCTAGATGGTTAAAAAGTCTTAAGGGCTCAGTGAAGAAATTTGTTTTTTTGTCCAAAGGGCAATGGAAAGTCAGAGAAATTTCTTTAGGGGTTTTAGGATCAGGTCTTGGGTTTAGAAGTATGATTTTGGCAACTTTTTTGAAAATGGATTCTGGCAGGGAGAGACTGATTAAAAAGTGACTGCGATGGATTGATGAGAGGCTAGACTGGTAGTTGGAATGTAAATAAAAAGAAATGGACAGGTCCAAGAGATAGTGAGGAGACAGAATAGATAATATCCAGCAATTGAATTGGATAACAGAGAGGAAAGTGGTGAGTTATAGACTTAGGAAGGTTGTATATAGTGGGAAGGCAACACATTTTGCTCTGAATATATTGAGTTTGAAATGTCTCGGCCATATAGCTAGAGATTTCAAACAAACAGATGGAGATGCAGAACACTAGCTCAGGAGAGATGAAGGCTGCATATGCAGATTTGGGAGCCATCTGCAGAAACAATAGTGAAATCCATGGGAGTTGATGAGATTACTGCAGAGAAGATGTTAAGACCAAAGACCCCTGAGTTCAGGATAGAGCCCTGGGATTATTGCATTTCACTGTTAACATTTGTGTTGCAGAATTATTTTGGACAGATGAAAAGATTAATTTTCTGTTTCTAAAAATGTTTCTCATGCCTGCCTTTCCATCTCTAGCATTCCTAAGTTCCACTTATGTGTTTATTTTATATCTGTAAGACATAATATGCTAGTAGTTTCTTTGAATTACTTTAAAAAAATATATATTATTCAGGGTAGCTCCTGGATTGGCTAGTAAGGATGTCAGGGAAGAAGTAGTATTTTGAATCGTCTATCGAGACAAGGGCTCTTAACCTTTTAATGTCACAGACTCCTTTGGCAGTCTGGTGAAGGCTTCTCTTCTTAGAATCTCTTCTTAGAATAATGTTTTAAACTGCATAAAATAAAATACTTAGGATCAAAAAGAAACCAGTGGTATCAAAATATAGTTAGCAATTTATATAAACAAACTCCCGGAGCACAGTGTTGTATACGTAATACACAGGTTCATACTCCTCAAGTTAAATCGTCTTAGATTATTAGAGAACTGTTTTACAATGCTGGAAATGACCTTCTGGTTTTGAGATTGAATGTAGATGATATGTTTGCATGTTGAATAATTGTTTACCTGTACAAATTCTATAATATTAGAACTTGCAGTGGTTTTTGAATTGTACCAACATAAATAGGTCATCTTCCTGATATGGTGTAAGGATGAAATAGGGAATCAATTTTAAAGTGGTTGCAGCTTTTTGTGAGCATCAGGTTTATTATGAATGTCCATATTGTTCCAAAAGCTATTATCTTTTGGTAAAGCCTTTTAAAATGCAAGCATTTGGATATTTCTGACAGTTTTTGCTTGGTGTTTTGCCGTAGCACAACTGGTAAAAAGGTGCCAAATGGGTGATACACTTTTAGGTCAGCTGTTTAAAATGTAAAATTATGCCGAGTTTCTAAGTAGGGAGAAGGGCATGTTCATTATCTCTCCCACGGAATTCCTCATTTTTCCGCAGGGCTCATATGATACTGTGTTCCTTAAATGCCTACCAGGTTAGTCGTTTCATCTCTTCTTGTTTGCCAGATCATCCATCTGTAAAAGGTCATCCATCTGTTCTTACTCCTAAATCAGTGCAATGGCCTGTATTGTCTCTGACAAATCTTGAAGAGAGAAGTCTAGCTGCTATTGTTGCCATTTTGGTAACGGGTCCAGAATATGGCTCCACAAAACCATTCCTCAACATAGGTGTTCTTTAGAGATGTGAAATGTTGATATTCTTGACCAGGATGGTAGATGACATTATTTTTTAATTTTTATTTATTTTTATTTTTAAAATTTTATTTATTTTTATTAATTTTACAATCATAACATTTTTTGACAGTACATAAATAACCTGGGGGGGGGACACAAAAAATGCAAACAGTTTATACAAATTTCCCAGTGTTCCTTCTCTGGGTGTAGTGATTCTGTCCATCATTGATCAATTGGAACTGAATTAGATCTTTTCTATGCGAAGATATCCACTTCCATCAGAATACATCCTCATATAGTATTGTTGTTGTTGAAGTGTATAAGATTACATTATTTTTTGATTAGCAGAAAGTTGTGTTGTAATGGTATGATAAGAACGTCATATTCTCACTTATTGTACTTCCTTAAACTTTTCTAATTCTAAGGATATTAGCTGTTCATTCTGGTGTTGTTTTTTTTTTTTTTTTACAAGTTTTTTTTTTTTTTTAACATTTCTCTAAGATAGATTAATTTTAATTCTTCTTCTTCTTTTTTTTTTTTTTTTTTGAGGCTGGGGTCACATAGCTAGGAAGTGTTAAGTGTCTGAGACCAGATTTGAACTTGGATCCTCCTGAATTCAAGTCTGGTGCTCTATCCACTGTGCCACCTAGCTGCCCTGCTCATTCTGTTTTAATTATAAATGTTAATATTCTACTTTCTTTGTAATATGTTAATGATTAGATAATTTCTTCCTTAATTATCTCTCACTATTTCCAATATACAACGTTTATAACAGCAAAGGTCACTGATAGTTTATAAAAATTTATGTATTAATGTATTTAGTATATTTGTTATGTTTCTTCTTGGTGAATTTTAATGCCAGCGTGTTAACCTAAATGTATGTGGGAGACATAATTACTGAGATGAATTTTCGTTTTTCAAATTCATTATTTACCTTTCGTGTATACATTGAGGAGCAGTGGGGTTAGCAATTATAGAATTGGCCTTGTAGCACAGAGGACCTGGGTTGAAGTCCTGCCTCTGACATATACTCCTGTGTGATCATGAAATAAGTCCTTTAATCTCTGAGTGCCTCAGGCACCTGACTTTCTAAGATCTTGAGAACTGCTGATCTGTTTTGGTGATGAGTCCACCACGGTGGTGATTCCTTGTACTGATGAAATCTCAGATTTTTCTCATCTCTTCCTCCACACCATACCCATCAAAATAATCATTTCTACATATTCTCATGTATTCATAGTTTTGGAATGGAGTATTTGAACTATTCCATTCTACTCATTAATTATCATAGCTATCATTGGCTTGGTTTAGGTTATCAACTCCTCAGAGCAGGGATTTTTTTTTTTTTTAAATTTGATTAGTGTTATGTATAATGTGGGTGATTTTCAAAAATTGTGGTAAGTACCATCTTCTGGGAGAATAGAATGTCAGTTTTCAACTTAAAAAGTGTTTTCTACTTATGAATTTTGGCTTTTGTTCCATATCTATTTCAGATCCTTATCAGATGTACCAAAGTAATATCTTGTCAGATTTGCTGTTTGTCTCTCCTGGAATGGTGAACAGCTCACCATTTGCAGAGCACGTGGATTCTTCAAAAGACATTGGTATAGTTTTTCCATTCCTATTAATTTTTAATGTAAATATCCAATAAACATTTATTAAGGAGCTATCATATGTAAAGTATTGTGCCAGATTCTAGACTATAAGAATAACAAAATAGTACAGTCTCTGTCCTCAAATTGCTAATAATCTAACTGAAAAAATGATATGATGTAACAAAATTTGGGCACTGGTGGGGCAAGATTGATTGGGAAATTCAAGGAGCAAGAAATCACTTCCATAAAAATTTTATTTTAAATTTATTAACAATCTTTCAAAATACAGATGAAATTTACAACTGGAATTTCAAATAAAACTATATAAGCTATGGTTATATATATGTTTTAATATTTTAAGAAACCCTAACCTTAACAAAGTAACACTGACAACTTTGCTTTTGTCCCCTTCTAGTTACTCTTCTTAGCCTTCAATTTTCTGTCATCGTAGTCATTATTTTCCAGTTCTTTCATTGCTCTTAGTTAATTTTTTAAAAATACATTTTTTATTGATAATATCTTTAGTCATCCTATTTTCCTTCCCTTCCCAGACTGTTACTCATGAGACAAATAATATATATTTTTTAAAGATGACAGTAGAAAACAAAAGGAAAACACTGGCCCAATTAATTCATCAAAAAAATCTGGAAATAATGTGTAGTACATAGGGGTGGGTTGGGAGAGTCTTTTTGTCTCCTTTTGAACTTTTTTTTTTTTTTTTTTTTTTACAATTTTGCAATGTTTTCTTTTGATTTTTGAATGTTTGTTGTCATTCCATTTCCATCATTGCTCTTGCTCTCTTTATTTTGTGACAGTTCATGTAGATCTTGCCCTGCTCTGTATTCATTTTAATGATCAGTATAGTGAAAGTCCATTACATCTGCTTTACTTCTTACAAATTTTTGTTTTTCTTTGTATTATTCAAACTCATATTTTATCACACTGTATATTCCTTTGATTTAAACATTGCTACTTGTGGGATATGTATAGTTTGGTTTTTTTTTTTTTTTTTTTTTTTTTGCTATCAAAAGGGGAGTGCCTTTATGTTTGAACAGAGTAGTTTTTTTTTCTTTCTTAGGCTCATTCCTTGATGCCAACTAATCAGTCATTTTCTTTGTTCTATTTTAATGTCTTTCTAGTTTGTTATCTCCTTGAAGGCAGCTACTTTTCCATTCATTTTTGTTTTCCTTTGTTGAATGTATTAGTGACTGAGGAAAACATAAAAATGAGTGATCTTGATGCCTTCTAAATCTATTAGGTGTATTTTCTGTGTTCCCATGTAGTTTCCTAGTGATATAGCTCAAGGATTACCTTGCTTTTGCTTCTTTTCTTTGTTCCTCATTTTAATGTGAATCCTTTAGTAAAATATTCATTTAATATCACTTGAGTCAGGGTGCTTCTAATTAGTAATTTTTAATTCTAATGCCTATGACTGACCAATATACATATACATCTTATTTTCTAATTAAACTTTCCATAGGATTAAGAGAACCTAGAGGATCTAAGCATATAGGACCTGATCTCTGATCATATTAGGGTAGTCTTAACTCAGTTTGATTATTGCAAATCTTTTATTAACTCAGTTTCAAAATATAAGTCCCAACTAAAAATCACACTTTTTACATGAAACCCTCCCTAACCTCTTAATTCAAGGGACTTTTAATTATTTCTTATTCATCCTATATATAGTTGTTTGCATTTTGTTTTCCTATTACATCATAAATTCTTTGAAGTCAGGGACTTCTTTGCATCTCTAGGGTGAAACACAATGTCTAGCATGTAGTAGGTTCTCAATAAATATTGATTGATTGATCTAATCTTTCTGACCTTACTGTTTCCATTGTGTTTTTTTCTTATGTCATATCTGTATTCCACTGCCAGAGTTACATGCCTAAAATATTTCTTTTATCATGTTATCTCCCTGCACAAGAACACTTCAAAGGTTCCCTCTTTCCTACCCTACCAAGTCAGAATGCCTCTGTTTGACTTTCAGGGTTTGCCGTAATCTTGCAGGACATTTCTTCCCTCTTATGTGAAAATGCATTCACTCCTTCCTTCATGCCCTCATTCAGAATATCTTCTTGGCCCATCGAGTGTCCCCTGGCCCAGTTCCTCCTACCCCTTTAGTGATGTATTTATTCCATCTCTTCTGGCCTTCACTGTTCTACTCTGAATTCAAATAACCTTTACTATCTACATTATGCAGCTTGACATTTTTTGCCTCATTCCATTAAGAATCCTCCTGTACACAAAGCTACTCCTGACTCTTCTCTTGCCAACTGCTGGTGCTCTCTCATTGTTCTGCTGTTTAACTATTTTGTATATATGTGAGTTTATTACTTTTATACTTGGACTACATATGCTTTTTATATGTATTTATCTCCTCCCCTGAAAATGTAAGCTCATTGAGTGGAGAGATCGCTCCCTAGTACTTAGCTCAAAACATGGTGTATCACAAGTGCTTTAAAAAAAACAAAACCAAACAGTTGTTGATTGACTCACTGAATCATCACTCTTATCCTTTCCACTCCTCCTCTCCCCACACTGGACCATGTGCTTCTTCTGAGCAGGGACTGTATCTTCTCTGTTCTTCACTGCATCTGGAGCCATGTTCATTGCATAATAGTTCCACAATAAATACGTGTTTACTTGGTGGAAATGGCTAATTGTCAGCTTTGCTGTTGGATTTTTAAAAGTCAGTGGGCCATAAAGCCTTTCCTGTAATGATTTCTCTATTCCTTTTTCACTCTTTATAATTCTGTAATGACACCATATTCTGTTCCAACAGTTGGCAGTAGATTCAGTAGTTACACTTTTAGAGAGTATCTTGACAGCTTTTACTGTAATATATACTTGTCTCGGTTGTGATTATCTTTAGGCCTTTAGCATGTGTCTTTAGCATGAAGTGGTATTTTTTATTTAGAAGAAAAGTAAAAGTGGCTTTCTTGTCATGTGTATGAAATTCAAAAGGCCTCTATTTCTCTGTTTGAACAGCAAATATGCCTTCCTTTGATCCATATGTTTCAAGAACTGAGACAGGGTCAGGAGGATGGCCTGTGGAAGCCCAGACTCCTCCTGCCCCTTCACCCTTTGTCTTTTTGGAAGAGTCTGAACCTCAGCCTCTACAGACTACAGCAGGTGAGTTGGCAGATCTTTCTGCATTAGCTAAGTGATTGTTAAAGTTCATTATTAATACTACTTAAAGTTGGTTGGTTGGTTGGTTATTGTCCTTCGTTCCCCTCTCCCCCTGAGGCTGGGGTTAAGTGACTTGCCCAGGGTCACACAGCTAGAAGTATTAAGTGTCTGAGACCAGATTTGAACTCGGGTCCTCCTGAATTCAAAGCTGGTGCTCTATCCACTGCGCCGCCAGCTGCCCCCATTGTCCTTCGTTCTTGAAGAAAAGTAAAATGACATCACTGTGTACTGTGGCTGATCAGATCAGTAGGGCCTCAAAATGCTCTGCCACAAGTTGGACGCAAATAGTCTATATGAGTATTTGGGGTGGATTCTCTAATTTTACACATCTTGTGTTTCCTTTGGGTGAACTCAATTCTGCCTTGCTCATGGAGCATAGCACCCTCTTTGATGAGGGCATGCCATGCTGGCTGGTCCTGTGCCAATGTCTCCCATGTCATACAACTGAATCTAAAATAATTGCTAACCCTTGATGAAGTACCACTTTTGAATTAAAAAAAAAAATCCAGACCTCAAAACCTCACTTGTTATTGCTATTCCATCAGGAAAAATTAAGTAAATTTCCCTGGAATACAAGGGCAAATAATCTGTAATTACATACAGGTTTTGAATTCTGAATTCAAACTCCTCTGTCCATCTGATAGAAGAAAGAATGACTCACAGATATTCTAATTCCTCAAGTTTTCTATTGATCTGAATGATAATCTTTCTTTTTTCTTTTCTTCCTCCTCCTCCTCCTCCTCCTCCTTCATTTTGCTAATCACTTTTAGGAGCTATGAGAGAATAGGCAAGATTTCCTTAATAAAAACTTAGTTAATTTAATTATGTCAAGATTATTTACTCTGTTCCTTAAAAAATTTTTTCTTTGAAACCAAGAACTTCAATAATAGATAAACATGCCTTTAAAATTTATTTTTTTTTAAACTTAGAGCCAATCAAGGAGGTAGAGATGGAGATGGGATTAAGTAAAGAGGAATCACCAGTGAAGGAGGTGGAAATGACCCTGGCACCATCCATGGAAATGCAGAAGTCGCCAACAACAGAGATGGCACCAGTCAAGGAGGTGAAGAGTGAACCAGCCGTGGAGGAGCCAGCAACCAAGGAAGTAGAGGGTGAACAAGCTATGGACCTAGCATCTGTCAAGGAGGCAGAGGATGAACCAGCTCCAGCGGTGGAATCAGTCAAGGAGGCAGAGGATGAGACAGCTTTGGAGGTAGCACCAGACAGTGGGACTCTGGCAAATCCAGCCTCAGAGATGGGGTCAACCCAGCAGAACCGAGACGTTCTGTCCCAGCAGAACCGAGACGTTCTGTCCCAGGAGAAACGAGACGTTCTGTCCCAGCAGAACCCAGAGGTACCATCTATGGATGTGGGATTGACCAAGGAGAGCGAGGTAATGCCAGTTGGGGAAGCCAAGGTGGTATCAGCTGTAGAGGTTGGGAAGATGCCAGCTGTGGAAGTGGAACCGATCCAGGAAGCCCAACCGACACCGGCCATGGAATTGACACTGACCAAGGAGATAGACGTGATCACAACACCCACTAAGGATGTGAATGTAGAGGAAACAAGTGAAGTTCGGGGACTGGTGTCTCCCCAGGCTGAAGGGAGCCCGGCTTTCAAAGCCTCACCAGGTAGGGTGGATATCATTGCTTTTGCTACTGTTGCTTTGTTTTGTTTTTAATCTATTGCTACTTTTCTCCTTAGAATGTAAAGTTAATTTAGGGAAGGAATTTATAGAATTAGAATTATAGATATGATAAGGATAGAATATGCAGATATATGTAAACGAAAGTTACCTATAGGATAAATAGGAAATTATTAGCAGAGAGAAGGTACAGGAGATAAGAGGAGTTAGAGAAGTCTTCTTATAGAAGGTGCGATTTTTATTGGGATTTAAAGGAAACCATGGAGGTCAATAGTTGGGGTGAAGGTGGATGAATTCCAGACCTTGGGGACAGCCAGAAAGAATGCCTGGAACTGAAAGACAGAGGATCTGGTTTATGGAAGAGAAAGGAGATTGGTACTATTGGATGAAAAATAATGTGTTGGGAAGTCAAATTTTAAAAAACCGTTAAAGTAGGAGGAGTTAGGTTATAAAAGGCTTGTATGAATGTCCAACAGAACATTTTATATTTGATCCTGAAGGCAATTGGGAGCCACTGGAGTTTGTTGAGTCAGGGGGGATCCACATGATAAGACACATGCTTTAGGAAAATGACTTTTGTGTGTTAGTGGAGAAGGGATTGGAATGGGGAAAGACTGGAGGCCAGTCGCCCCACCAGCCAGCTATTGCAGTAATCCAGGTCTGCACCGGGGCTGTGCTGGAGTCAGAAGAGAAAAGGGAGTGTATGTGAGAGATATTGCAAAGGGGAAGTTGACAGATCTCTGAATCAACTTGGATAGGGAGGGGTGAGAGACAGTGAGGCATCCAGGGTGATTCCAAGGATGGTGTATTATTCATAAGGAAGATGGTGGGTGGGGAAGGGTTTAGGATGAAGATGAGTTATTTTGGATATGTTCAGTTTAAGGTGTTTATTGGATATCCAATTTGAAATGTCTGAAAGGCAGTGAAATTCGTATAGAGATGGTAATAAAATCCATAAAGAAATGGTTTAGTAGAGAAAAGACAGTTCCAGACAGAGCTTCTCTCCTATATATATTTAGAGGGTATGATCTGGAAGAGGAATCCAGAAAAAGGACCTGAGAAGGAATGATAAGAAAGAGAACAATCAGGAGAGAGCAGTTTCAGGGGACTGATGAAATTGGGAAACAGATTATAAAGGATGAAGAAGAGAATGAGAGGAGAGTAAGGGAGATACCTTTTATAAAAGGCTATTTTGAGGAGTTTAGTCATGCATGATAGTGAGGGGGGAAGTTGGGGGATCAGTAGGGAAGCAGCTAGTAAGTAAGGAAAGACTGAAAATAAGTGATCAGAAATAGGATTAGAAAAAGTCTTTTGGAGGTAGAAAAAGGTCTTTTGCCCTGGTAAGGAGCAAGGAGTGAAGGAGAGACTGACTGGTCGAAGGCATTTGAGTAATGTTAGATAATAAAGAGAAGAGGGAGTTCATCCCAAATTGGTGAGTTTGGGGAAAGTCATGGGGGCTTAAAAAAGATTGAATTGCATGGAAGCGCCTCTGTGAAAGAGAAAGAGTGAAGAACTATGGAGAATGGGTTAGTGATTTGATAAGACAGATATAATAGGATTGCCTAGTTGCAGTGAAGATTCACTTGAGGTGAGTTAATCCAACTCCCTTGCCTTGGTCAGTGAGCAGAAGGAAATGTGTGAAGGTGCTGTGTTACTGAAAGGACCTGCCATAGCCAGGAAGGTTATCAGAGGGAGCCACGTTTCAGTAATAGATGGTACATGCTTATTAGTGGGAGATGAAAAGATTTAGATGAAGGGAAAGGGAGTAGTGTTTTATGGGAACTTTGGGATGAGAGCACTGAGTGGGGATGAAGATAAGGAATCCGTTGGTGGGGTTTCAGGAATAGCATTTGGGTGACAACCTATAGGGATTCTGAATCACTTGGGATGTGTATCGTTTGACCAAGTATGAAAATGCTTATTTAATGGAAGATGCACTTCTCCAAAAAAAACAAAAACAAAAGAACTGAAAATGGTCTGGAGACAAGTGTATAGTATAAGATTGGGAGGCACACTTCACAATTCCTGTTCCCTCCAAAGGCTGGAAATTAGCAGAGAAAACAGCACAACACTAAGGCTTTTTTTTTTTTTTTTTTTTTTTTTTTTGCTTGATTTCCATCTGTTAAAATATTTATTCATCTGTCTATGTGTGTATATATCCTGTTGGGATTCAGGAAAATTAAAAATATATATTGCAACATTAAACCACAAATTATGTAGTTATTTCCTTTAAAAAAGTAAAGTCCCTTTCCATGATTCACTGAAGCCCATGAACTCATTAAGCTTTTCCAAATGTGAAGGAGGCTTTGCTAAATGCTTTTTTACACATCAGAAACCTGCAAGGTGTTTTTATTTGATAAGCTTCATCTTTAGTTTAAATAGACTTTATAGAGCACTGAAGCTTTAAAATGAGCAGTTCAGATGTCCTACTTTTGAAATAGTGAAGCTCTGAACCACATTCAACCTATGAGCTTTTTCTATTTTTCTTTTAGAAGAGATAGTCAGCTAAGTCATGAGCTGTAGCTTCATGACTCCTAAATGCTATTCAAATGTAAAGCTATTATTGTTAGACCTTCTGATTGGTGTTGGAAAACCTTGTCTTAATTGTTAAAGTAATGAGTATTTGCCATGGACTACTGACTATTCTTGCATTAACTGTGGTATACTGGTTCTGGGATTTAATTATGATAAAAATTGTTTTTTTCTTTAGCAAAAGACTGATTGCTTTGGATGTGAAATTCACCTATGGTAGAAAGTTCACCCTGGGTCTAGGGAGATTCCTTTTAAAATCTTTGAAAAGGTTTGATCTGGTTTCTAGCCATCAGCAAAGGGAAGAAACTTGATTCCTAATAGGCAGCTCTGAAATAGACCTTTTAGCATAAATCTTCCTGTAATACAGTGTGTATTGAATGATCACTGTTTGGGGCATTTACCGTTTGATTGGAGATGTCCTTGTGACCTGCTTGATGGACTTTCCATGTTGTTTCCTGTAAAGTTTTACAATTTTGTATACCATTTGCTTGTCTGATGTTTTTTGACTATAGCAATTTGGAAACATGTTAGCTTTAAACTTCTCTGTTTTACTTTCTGAGGCTAAAATTTTACTTCAGAGGGAGAAGGGAAAGTTCAAGTCTTGATCTTCTAAGAAGCTTTCTAGTTGTCCCAGATTCCTTAGTTTTGTCTACCTTACTGAGAAAGTGTTTGTGTTTTGACATTGTAAAAAAAATTCTACACTTCCCTATTTGTGTTCGCATTAATTACTTGGAGAAAATATCTGTTAGCTTTAATAAATAATTAATAATAATAAAATAAAATATCTGTTAGCCTTAATAAAAGCCTTATGAAAAAAACATTGACCATTAAACATTCTGTCAACAAACATTTATGGAGTTCCCACTGCTCTCTGATTATCAAAAGAATATAAAATGGAATTCTTTTTCAAATTTAGGATTATAATCTAGATGAGATAAGGAAAATTCATAGAAATATAATTAACAGTGGGTACTGAACATACCATTTGCATTCATTAAATGTTAATGATTGCCAAAGAAGGAAGATAGAGGCAAATTCCTTCCTAGGGTTTTATTGAAAGCTGTTATGCTCCGTAGAGAAGAAAACGGGCATGGATTTAAATA
This sequence comes from Sminthopsis crassicaudata, assembly GCF_048593235.1. Lineage (NCBI taxonomy): Eukaryota > Metazoa > Chordata > Mammalia > Dasyuromorphia > Dasyuridae > Sminthopsis > Sminthopsis crassicaudata. Next base: position 662,809,889 of record NC_133617.1, read on the forward strand.
ACATTCTGGTTTCCCTTGTTGAATATTCCATGTGGCTCCTACATATGATGGTTTTTGCAGTGAATCAACTGAATTTCTTTTTGCTCCATTTTCAGAATCCCCTGAGATACCTGCCATGGATGTTTTGCAACCACTGCAAGAACAGAAACCACAGGGAGTTGTTTCTCCTAATGTTGAACCAAGAACAGATTCCAAAGTGACTGATACGAATCATTTTGAAGAGGCAGGTGAGTGGTAAACATCCAGAGGAGGCTAGCTTGTGGCATAGACATAGAAGCACTAAATTAGCACTCTGTAAGGCATGATGAACTTGACCATTTCCTTATTAGCTACTTACTAACTCTCATATTTAGTAGATATGTGACCTTGCATAGATCACTTTTGATTTTGCTTTTCTGCAAAATAAGGAGGTTGAACAGAATCTCTAAGGTTTTCTTCAGCACCAAAGCTGATGGATCCTAAGTCCAGTTCTTCTGACTTTGTGTTGTACTGCAAAATGAGGGACAAAGAGAAGATGTCATATTTGGACCTGGATAAAAGGATCAGAGACTTTGAGTTTGAAGACCATCAGTCTGATCCTCCCCTTCTCCCATTTTAGAAATGATGAAATCGGAGCCCAGGAATGTTAAGTCACTTAACCTAAACTAACAAGACTAAGAAGTCTTGGAATTTTCCAACTCTCAGACTCTCAATATATGTGAGTTGGGTAAAGAGTGATAAGTATAATTGTTTATTTACAGGTCTTCAAGTAGAAGATGTAGTTCTTAAATTTATTGGTCTCTGGAAAGGATATAGGAGACTAGATACATATTAGTGAATATGGGTATAGGAATAGATTATATCTAACTTAAAAGCCAGGTTAGATCACTGTTTTGTTTTGAGGTGTTTTTGAGGTGTGTTTTTGTCATTGTTCACATTCCTTCCTAACTTCTACTAGTCTGTCAAATTTCACTGGACATAATTAAAAACAATGAAACATATATCTACCTGAAAACTGACATTGTATATGCCATTTAATTTCCAAAATGTGGATTATTGAACAAATCATACTGAAATTGTATCTAGATACCTCTTAGTAGTCCGATAAATTGAATTGAAAGCTGTTGCTTCTTTCAAAAGGTACTATGAAAAATGATTTTATCTTACATAAACAAGGGGACTTACTGGTCATAAGTTGGGCTAGTGGTCCTTAGTATATTAAGTTGAAACATCTTTTTTTTTTTTTTTTTTTTTTTTTTTGTTCTGAAGTTGCTAAAAGCTTACAAATGTCATCCTTCTTCATTTGAGTTCTTAATATTTTTCCAGGCTATCCAGGCTTCTTTCAGTAGTCATAGAATCTATTTGCAAAATATTTTAATTACCATAATTAATAGTTCCTAAATGAGTTTGGCTTCACATTAATGGATTTTTTTTTTTTTTTTTAATTTGGAGAGGTAAAATGAATCTATTAGCATGCTTTTTATAGTGTAAGACTTAGGCAGCTCTAGGTAGAGTTTAAAGAATTCTACTGATAAGATTAAGGTAAGAAAAAATGAAGACAGATCAAATCCATTCTCAGACACTTAATAGTTATATGACCCCAGGCAAGTCACTTAACTCTGATTGCCTTTAAAAAAAAAAGAAAAGAAAAGAAAAGAAATTTAACCATAACTTACTTTTCCATTCTGCCTCAATTGAACTTGGAGATGGCCATACCCTGTTTATTTTATTGTTGTTTTGTTTATAAGAATAACACTTACTGGCTAATTGTACACTATTTCAAAGATTCTTTTTGTACAGCAAAACAACTGTCTGGACATGTATACACATAATGTATTTAATATGTATGGGTCAACCAGCCATCTGGGGGGGAGAAGGAGGGGAAAAATTAGAACAAAAGGTTTGGTAATTGTCAGTGTGGTAAAATTACCCATGCATATATCTGCTAAATAAAAACTATAAAAAAAAAAAATAACACTTAACATTCATTTTAGTACTTTAGTTTCCGTAGCACTTCACCTATACGTTCTCTAGTTATCCATGAATATTTTGCTTCCATGTTCTTGAACTCTAAAAGTCTTTTGTCTGATTATAATCTTTTAACAGACCATCTTTCCCTAAGTATTATTTCTAACCCTATTCTTTGTCCTTACTATCCAGATCTTTTCATTTTTTTCATAAGCTGTCACCCACTAACATTGAAAGTATATATTCTATCTTTACAATCTCAACAATTTGGTGAATCAGTTAAGCTCTACAGTATGTTCTTCTTTGAAAATCATTTTGCTTTTTCCTATTTCTGGTTAGATTCCATTGTTTTGCCAAACCTTGGATTAGTTCATTCATTTCCTTCAATCCCTATTCACTCTCTGTTGAATAGAGCTTCAGAAAGTCACCAAACTGTGATCACTAAAATTTATATTATGGAACTCAAATGGAACCCACAATGCAGCATGATGCTCCATTTACATATATTGCACTCAATACAATGATTATTCTATATCTTTAATCCTTCCATTATATTCTTTCCCTTTCCTCTCAGCTCAAGTCTTCAAGTAATATCTCACTGAAAAATTGGGACCACTAAGAGCTCTTCCCTTTCCTCACTTTTCCTTCTCTATGTGAAAACAAACTGACTATTCTACATTCAATCCTCTAGATACAAACTTCATTTCTCTTGGAGACCTCATGAATTTCCATGTCCTCCATATTCATTTCAAAGCACTTGAGTGCCAGATTTAGATATTCAGCTCTCTTCTTTCTCTGAGCTCTAGGTCTCTATGTGGATGAAGGGAAGTAGGTCAAATCTAGCCCAATCTAGTCGAATTTATATTGTATCTTAGAGGACCTAGAGAACTACTGAAGTTTAAGTAGCGAACTGAAATGTTTATTGTTATAATATAGAAACATTGCAAATGTTTCAGAGAAACCCGGACTTATTCGGGACTGTAAAGTAGCAGTAGAATAAAAATAATTTAAATTGCCTAATTTTCTAATCAAACTTTCTTTTCGCTATACTTTTACCATTTTTGAAATGTCATTTAAAAAAAAATAGAATATAGATGTTTTAAAGATTTTGATGGCATTATTTTATTTGATTTTTGTAGCTTCTCTACCTGTAGCTGAAGTGAATCCTTTTCCTGAGAATTCCCCAGCTTTATCTACTGAAGGTAAGGGGGAAAGGTTCATTTTGGAACTTGGCTTTTTAAAAAGACCATAAAATGGATGCGAAGTAGTAAATACATTTTGGAAATGACAATAGTTTGTGCTTCTCACTAGAAAATGCACAAAAGTCTTAGAATTTTTATTTGGGCATATTTTTGGAGCTTGTAGTAAAATTGTATTCTAGAGAAGGCTGGAATTGTAAAATGTTGTGATTTGAATAACTTAATCTATTCCTGCTGAATACAGTTAAAATGACAAATATAGGGTCAGCCTGTTTAGGAGTTGGTGATCATTATAAACATGCTAAAACAATTGAATATACTGATTGAGAATCCTTAAAATTGTAGAGAAGAATTCCTAATAAAGCATGAAAAAATTTCTTTATTTTCAAACTTTCTAAAAGAATACACATAAAACGATAGATGCTATTGTTTGATATCATTCAAAAAGAGTAAACTAAGGCTCCAAACATAAGCTTATTTCTAGAGAAAAGAAACTTGACAAATGGATGTTGAGCTCTGAAATGTTTCAATGTGCATATCAAGTATATGGATTTTTTAAAAATAAAAACTAATTAAATTACTAATGTTAATTTAGCTTGTTCTTTAAATACAATTTTAATGTAAAACAATGTGGGAAATGTATTTTATCTAGACATAATGAAAAAATTTGTTGTGAGAGAAATATGTTGGGCAGAATTGTGATATAGAGATTGAAATAAAAGATTTATTAGCTGTTTTTCACTGGTAGAAAAATTGATTAAAATTATTTTTGGCTTTTAAAAACTTTTATGGTTTATACAGTACCTTTAGAACCAATTGCCGTTATGGAACAAAAAGTATACTTGCCAGAAACCTCGGTTTCTATAGAAGATAAAGCTTTAGAGAAATTGGAAGAGATTAAAGCCCTGGTGTCTTCTTCAGAGATTAAAGGTAAGAAGAAATGGAATTCATGTAATCTACATACTTTTACTGAGACATACTTTGTTCAAGGCATGATGTAAGTGCTAGGGTTAGAAAGATATCCAACATATCTTGCTTTAATAAAAGGACATCATAGGAGAGTAGAATAATTTGACTATAAGAGGAAGGGAGAGAGTGCAGAAGATTGGTTCAGGCAAAGTGCTGTGCATTATGAGAATAATGTGATCATTTTCATATTTGTGGAAGGATGGGAGAGCAGAGAAAGCTTAAAGCATGGTGGGAGAGAACATTTTTGAATTTTTGCCGGATTGAGAATCAGGGCTAGACCAGGGAATTAATTAGTATAGGCAATTGCCAAATGACAATACCTTCTCTCAACTATGTATCTTTTCTTCTTTTTTTAAAAATAAAAATTCACCCAAACGGAAGGGAAACAATCATATAAAACAATACAATTTTTTGTTATATTTTTAAAATTTTTATTGTGAAACTTAGAATGAATGAGTTTTATGTGACTTTTTTGTTACATTAGACAATTAGCTCTGATCTATCATGTAGTTAAAATTTTTTCAAATGTGTATATTGAAAGGTTTGAAGATAGTTTTTTTTCTCCCAAAACCAGTTTGAATTAAGTACCTTGTCCAAAGGCAGAAAACTGTACTTAAGGTTGTGAGGGGTGTCCTGACTTCAGGGACAGTGCGCTATCCACTGCACCATTCAACTGCCCCTTAGTTCATTACTTTTGAAGTGATTAATGTTTTCAATCAATCTATTCATCAACAAACATTTATTAGGCATTAAGTGCCAGATACTGTGTTAAGTTTTGCAGATACAAAGGCTTAAGTGAAATTCGCTGCTTTCACAGACATTATTTGCTGTTGGGGGAGACAAAGTGAATACCGTGTTATTTTGGTGAAGAATTCATTAGGAACTAGAAATATTGACAAAAGCTTTAAAGTTTCAATCCTTGTAAAAATTGTATTAGTACTGAGTTTTGCAGGAAACAAAATTCAAAAAGATAGAAATGAGGGTAGAACTCATGTAGCCTGATGTCGCTTCCTTTTCCCAAGCAGCAATGCTTCTGTTATTGCAAATATTGAAATCTTTTATTTTTTTCCTATCTGTCTGTTCTAGCGGAAACACTGAATACAACACCATTAATGCAAACTAAAGCATCCCCACTAAAAGAAACCATTCCTTCTGTTGATGTCACTGAATTAGAAAAACCAAAAGAAGAGAAAGAGAGCCATCACATCTCATCTTCAGAGCCTCCTCTGGAACCTACAGGTAGAATTGAGATCTATGTGGGCCAACTTCCTATCTTTTATACCATTGAATGGTGGCTTTGAATAATGGGATTTTTCATGACATTTTCTAGTGCAAGTTGTTGTTGTTTTTGTTTTTTTTTTCCCTGAGGCGATTGGGGTGAAGTGACTTGCCCAGGGTCACAGCTAGGAAGTGTTAAGTGTCTGAGACCAGATTTGAACTCGGGTCCTCCTGACTTCAGGGCTGGTGCTCTCCTACTGTGCCACCTAGCTGCCCCTTAGTACAAGTTTTAATTTTAATTTTTAGTCATCCTGTGACTTGATTTTTGAATATCCTCTTAATTTCTCAAACTAAATTTCTTGTATATAAAAAAATTATATTATTCTCTTCCCCTGTGTATTTATTATCACTGTTCAAGGTACGTGCATTTATCAGAGATAGTATATCACAGAGTGTACCACTTTTCCAAATTAACAAAGTATATTGTAGCTAACAATCTTTTCCTTGTTCACTCCAAAAAGTGCTTTACCTTGACTTTTTTGGCACATGTGTTCTGAGAGGAATCTATATTACTCATGAATTAATTAAAGATCAGTTTGTTTGTTAAGTAAGGCTTTTAAAGTAATATATGAGAATTTGTATTTGCTTTAAAAAAAAAAAAAACCTCAATTTGCTAAAACACACTATATTTTCTGTGCTTTACTCTTTCAGTTATGTACAGCTCAATTCTATCTTCTTTCATTTTTCTCTGCTTCTTCCAGAGAATATTAAGACCTAAACATAATTCCAAAGTTTATTTCATCAGGTTTACTTACTTTGGGCATAAATATATTTTGGTCTCTACAATAGAAGAAAATGAAAAAAAAAAGTTTAGATATGATGTCTTCAGAAAATGGTGAAATTTGCCTTAGTTCTTAAGATTATTATTCATCAGTGGGTTGAAGAGATGAAGAAAAAAAAATTAATTTATCTTAGATCATTATATTGTTGTTATGAGGGTATAAACTTTAAAAAACTTTTGGTAGAAAAGTTTTGTAGAGAAATTACTAACTGGTTTGGTGAAAATGGATTTGTAGACTAATAAATAATTTAAGAAAATAGAACAAACAATTGTTTTCGATTTTAGCAAACTTCCATGTATTTCAGGTGCCCCCAATGCCCAAGCAAAACAAGCTTACAAACCCAGTGACCGCAGGTTTGGTACCCCCAAGCCTGCATCTCTTATCGAAGTGCCCACTGAGCTGTTGGGAAGCCATTCTCAGCAGAAGATTCCTGATCAAAGACTGGAACCCTTCTTTTGTTCTGAATCAGGTTGGACTGGCTCCTTCCCCAGACCCAGATTTCCCCATAGGAGGACACCCCATACACCCCATACTGACTTCCTGGAATCTCGAAGAGACCTTGGAAGGGAGCCATGGGATGTGGAATGCACACCAGCAACGTTAAAGAAAAAGAAGAAAAAATCTAAGCAAAAGAGATATCTTCAACCCCCAGTTGGGGAACCTTGGGATGAAAATACCGAGGTATCCAAAGCTTATCTCCCAGGAGCCGACTCATCAAAGGCAGGTGTTACAGCAGGACAGCCCACAGCTGTGACCAAAGAATACAAGCCTTTGTCCAAGGAGAGCTCCAGAAAAGGGGCCGTAGCTCGCCCGAGAGAAGTCAAGCTGGCAGCCGCATCCTCTAACTTAGAGAGATCGATGCAGGAACCCTTCAGAGGGGAGAGCCTTCCTCATATTGTGGGGAATACAAAGGAAGGAACGAGCTCTGCAAATGGAAAAGAGGTCCGAGATGTTGACTTGTCTCCACAGAGCAAGAGCCCAGTGAACAAAGAGGCTCTTCCTCCTGAAGGTAAGCCCCAGCCACGTAAAGGTGAAGATCCCACTTCAGTGCTGCTGGCTCCTCAGGTGGATCCTGCTTTGGGTAAAGTGGAGGCAGTGGGAGTGTTGGATTCAAAGCTACCACGTCCAGAAGGTTCTCAAAACAAACAAGTGGAAACTGCTTTTGAGACCAAACCTGAAGAAGGAAGCTTTATTAAAAAGAACCAGGAAACCAAGGATATATCAAAATCTAAATCATCTCAAGAGCAAAAAGAGGTAGATCATGTAGTAAATCGTCTAAAGGGGACTGCTGGTGAAAGCAAAACAGCTGCCCAGTGTGCATTAAAGTCACCAGGTCTTCCAAAGAATAAAGTGGAACAGAATGTAACCAAAACACCTGTACCACAAACTTTTCCTGAGCAAAGTCAAGAAAAGGGAAGCCTTGTTTCTGAGCAGCCATGGTATTGTGTGCCAGGTCCTATCCCTCATAAAGGGAGGGAAGGACCTGAAAAAATTGGTGATAATCAAGGGAGAAAAGTGAGAGAGAGTGTAGAGCTGCCATTCATTCTGGAGACACAGAAGGATGGCATAAATCTTGGGGCAAGTGGGAAAACACCTCAAACAAAAGAGATGAATGTCCACAATGAGCATAAAGGAATAGAATCTATGTCTTCCAATAAAATTTTAGAGACAATGTCTAGTTTTATTAAGCCTATGTCTGAGGAACCTAAAGAGAAAGTTGACTCAATTGTGGGTCTTGAAAGTACCTCAAAAGCAGTAAGTTCTTCAGATGATAAGATAGACACAGGTAAAAGTTTTGAAGCTGCAATAGAGAAACATATGGCCAAAGGTCCAGAAAAGGATATTACTGAGCAGAGCAAGGAAGGAATGTCCCCTGTTTCTGAATGTCTCTTGGCAAACCCTCCTGAGTCTCTTCAAGTTTCAGAGAAACCTAAAAAAAGGGGTAGTGATGGGAAAAACAAAAAGTTTAAAAAAAGTTATTCTGGACAGTCTGCTCCATTGGAGAGCAAAATAGATGCACATGGACTGCCTATTGCAGACAAAAATGGAAACCAGGAAAATCAAATTGATTTCTTTGATAAAAACAAGGAGGATTTACTCCTTCCCTCCAAAATTCCTGATCCTTTGTTTTTAGGAGTTTCTGACAAATCTGGAAAACAGTCAGTTGGTGAAAAAGATAGACTTGCTGAGGTTAGTTCTTCTGAGCCCTGGACATTTATTGAGGACACAAAGCACATTGCTAAGAACTCTCCTTCCATTGTCTCAGATGTTAATAGAACAAATCTTACCTGCAAGGAGCAAACACTTGCTCTGGGACCTCCCTCCTCAGGGCAGCAAATGGAGGATAAGATAGAAGTGACTGTGGGTCAAGCTGTAGTGGCTGACAAACCAAAGAAGAGAAGTATTGATGGGAAAAGTAAAAAGAATAAAGATACCCACCCTCCAATAGACAATAAACCAGGTACAATTGGAGTACAGGTTCCTGCAAAAACCAAAACAGAATTTAGAGTTGAGGGAATGAGCTGTGTAGATGAAAATAGAAATATTACATATTGCTGCTCAGAACCCCCAGTGTGCAGTGAGACAAATTCACTCAAGACTTCCCTTTTGTCTGAATCAGAAGTTTCTTGTAAACCACATTCTCTAATTTCCTCAGATGCAGAAAGGAGTGACTCTCTTCCAAAAATCTTAGCAGAGAGTGGGAAAGAGACCTCTCAGGCACAGGTTTCCAAGTTACTAGCATTAAATGACCCCAGAAAAGATACAGTTTTAGGCAAGGAAAGAGCAGATAGCCTAGGAAAAGATCCCCCAGGTGATTCCCCTCCCAACGTAGCAGTTCCAGATGTTAGGGCAGCCACAGAAACAGAGAAACACCAAGGGAATCACAGCCTTAAGAAAATAGGTGATTTCAGCTTACCTGGCCATGTTGGTCCACTACAAAATCAAGCACAAATGGATAGAGGGCAGCAAGGACAGGAAACGGTAAAGAGTGATGAGAAAGTCAAAGAAAACAGTTTCCATGGATCAGTGAAAGGTAATATCACCGAGCCCTCCCAGAAGACAGAACCGGTCAAGGAACAGATTCATCTTCACGATGCCAGTCGAGGCCTGGAGGACAAAAGCACGGATAAAAAGTGTGCAGATGGGATCCCAGTGCTCATTGAGAAAGAAATGGAAACAGGGAAAGCCCTAGTTTTGCCAAGTAACAAAAGTGAAAAACCGGGTTTTCTCGAGGACAAGCCTAGTCAAGGGTTAGATTCCAAGGATGCGGTATGTTTGGATGGCAAGAAGAATAAAACTGGTGTGCCTGCTGAACAGGAAAAAAACAAGATGGGGAAACTCGGTTCTGGTTGTCAAAATATCGACCAGGAAGGCAGCCTTGTGGAGCCCACAGATCTCTCAGCAGATCCAGCAGGTAATAAGGAAGAAACTGCACCGCTGGAAGTGGTGGTGGATAATTTGTCACCAATTGTTACTAAGGATATTCAATCCCTGAAGCCTAAAGATACAGTCTTAGAGGCATCTCCAAAGCTGACAGAAAAACCTGCAAAGAGAGGATTGGGAGATGGAAAAATAGAAGCGAAGAGCAAAATGGCAGAACCATTGAAAGGCTACATGAGACCTACGAAATCCCGGGGTCTTACCCCACCATCGTTGAGACCCGTTGTTCTGGACCGAGAGAAATCTAAGCCTCTGCGGGCTCCTGGTATGGACCAGCCAAGGCTGGGGAATGGTGTGTGCTTGTGGTTTGAAGCATCATCAGCACTAGCTTGTGTGTTTCTGGTACTGATTTAGCTGACCTTTATGTACCGTTGGTGTGCTGGCATGAAAATTCATAACCATTTAATGCATTGTGGCTCCTGAAATCAATGGCATGACTTGTCGATGACGTGAAAAAATATGGTTTGATTGGTTTGCCTTCTGACATAATTCCGAATGTTAGTTTTTGCATAGATGGCTTTAAAAACCTTCAGCTCTCGGTGCATTCTATCACCCATATGTTCTCCCACTTTTTCATGTCCTTGCATCTCTGTGTTTTATCATACTTTGCAGCTTAGTTATACCTAATAATTTATAATTAAAATCATTTTTAGGGAGTTAAAACCATCCATTAACAGCAGTGTATATAAGCATTTCTATAATAGGTGTTCATCATTCATTGAAATGGAAGCCCAAATTAATTTTGATTAGTTTGAAAGGATTCTTTTCCCCTTCTCCATTGTTGAGATAATAAACTAGATCTTTTATTATCAGTGGGGTATTTATTTAGGTTTTTTTTTTTTTTTCCCCCAGTAGAGAGAATGGTTTACAATTAAAGTGAGTATAGGCTCTTACTAGATCCTGATTTTCATCCACAATCATAGGCGTGTCATGAATTAACAGCCATTTAATATGGTAATGTGTTGGGAATAAAGTGCTGGGAATACTGAGAAAGGCAAAAGACAATCCCTGATCTCAAGGAGCTAATTTACAGAGCTCATTTATAGATTGCCTGATTATAGATTTATAATCTATATAATATAATCTATAATATAAATCTATAATATAGATTTATAACAATTTATAGATTGTTTGGAGTATGTTTAGTAACCATGAACTTACTGGAAATTAGTATGGCAGAAACTAGGCATGGACCCACATTTAACACCACATACTAAGATAAGATCAAAATGGGTCCAAGATTTAGGCATAAAGAATGAAATCATAAATAAATTGGAGGAACATGGGATGGTTTACCTCTCAGATTTGTGGAGGAGGAAGGAGTTTGTGTCCAAGGGAGAACTATAGACCATTATTGATCACAAAATAGAACATTTTGATTACACCAAATTAAAATGTTTCTACACAAACAAAACTAATGCAAACAAGATTGGAAGGGAAATAACAAATTTGGCAAAACATTTTTACAGTTAAAGGTTCTGATAAAGACCAGAGAATTGACTTTAATTTATAAGAAATCAAGCCATTCTCCAATTGATAAATGGTCAAAGGATATGAACAGACAATTTTCAGATGATGAAATTAAAACTATTTCCACTCATATGAAAGAATGTTCCAAATCACTACTGATCAGAGAAATGCAAATTAAGACAACTCTGAGGTATCATTACACACCTGTCAGATTGGCTAAGATGACAGGAACAAATAACGATGAATGTTGGAGGGGCTGTGGGAAAACTGGGACACTGATGCATTGTTGGTGGAGTTGTGAAAGAATCCAGCCATTCTGGAGAGTAATCTGGAATTATGCCCCAAAACTTATCAAACTGTGCATACCCTTTGACCCAGCAGTGTTACTACTGGGCTTATATCCCTAGGAAATACTAAAGAAGGGAAAGGGACCTGTATGTGCCAAAATGTTTGTGGCAGCTCTTTTTGTAGTGGCTAGAAACTGGAAAATGAATGGATGTCCATCAATTGGAGAATGGTTGGGTAAATTATGGTATATGAAGGTTATAGAATATTATTGTTCTGAAAAAGAGAGAGAGCCCTTTTAGCAATTAAACCTTTGATCACTGCTCTGAATTGTATCTAATCAAGTTGTCAGGAAAAGATTTTGTCATGATTTTGAATAGATAGTGCTATCTTTTTGCTCAAGAACAGGGTATCCAATCAGGTTGTTCTCCTTAGACTTGTATACAGTCATAGTTTCCTCCCCTTCCTTTGGGAGGCTCCCTATTTTTGCTTTTCTTCACCTGAATGTATAGAGTCATTTTGCATTGTAAAGCAGCAGTCATCATTTACAGTAAACTTTAGAGATTTTTTTTAACACTCTGATAAGTTTTTGGAAAAACTTTGTTTGAATGAATATTGTGGCACAAATCTGTTTTGTTTTGGTGGAAGGCTTGTGTTGAGAATGAGATTATGCTCAAGAAAGGAATTTTACATTATTGCAAAGATAACATAGAAGGCCAGAAATTGTGCTGAAGTTGTGGCCTTCAATAGGCCTATTTTGCTTAAATTTGCCACATCATTAGGGTGTCTGAGAATTTGAACAGAATCAAGCACTGAGACATTTTGTGATTATTATATTATATATGTATAATTAGTATGACCTGCAATTTCCACTGTGAAATTCTCACAAATAGTTATTTAGTAAGACCAAGTTCTCTAGTTGGGGCAATCTTAAAAAGTACTACATGCAACTTTTGTGAATGCAAAAGCTCCCTTTCCCTCTTTATTCCCTTCCATTAAGGTCAACAGTGAGGCCAGATCCCCCACTCAGTGTTCTTGGCTAGCAGGAAATAGGTAAACAGAAAGGCCTTTCCTTTTCTTATTTAAAAAAAAAAAAATAGTAATCTTTTATTTTTCAAGATACATGCAAAGATAGTTTTAAACATTCACCTTGCAAAACTTTGTGTATGAAATCTTTTTTTCCCTTCCTCTCTGCCTTCCCCGTCCCCTAGACATCAAGCAGTCCAGTAAAGGTTAAACATGTTCAATTTTTCTAAACATATTTCCATATTTATCATGCTGTACAAGAAAAATCAAATCAAAAATGGTGGGGGATGATAAAGAAAAAGACGAGCAACTAAACAACAATAACAAAGGTGAAAATACTATTTTGTGATCCACATTCAGTCCCCATAGTCCTCTCTTTGGATGCAGATGACTTGCTCCATCACAAGTCTATTGGAATTGAAGGCCTTTCCTTTTCAATCAGTCTGTCTTCCACCAAATATGAATCAAGTTTCCAGTATTTGCAAATTGTGAATAAGTCCACTAGTTATGGGACCAGGAGGTATAGTAGAGATCATTTAGGGGAAGATCAGTGGAGCCTAAACCTTTTTTATTTGTTTTGTTTGGGACAATTCTCCTCTTGCCTGTCCTGAATTAATTGGGCATTCATGGGTCTGATTCCAGTGGGAATGATTGGAATACTAGCTTTCATCTTCTCCGTTTTTCCAGCCTGGTCTAGTTTACCCCTCCTCTGGCAGTTGGTATGTTTCCATTCTGGAAATCTCATTACATGGTCTTCATGTGGACATCTGATCAGCTTTTGCTCTTGTGCTCCCAGAACTTTTGGATTGAAATGATTATAAGCCTCAGCCTCTAATCAGAAGGACCTACAGACATGATCCACCATTCTTGAAATGATTTTCAAGGACTGGACAAATGGAAGAAATAGATAAGAAATTTAGGAAGTAGATCAAAAGCTAAAGCAGAGACACAACATAAATTTGTAATGAGGAATTTCAGTTACCAGTCATCTGCTTCAGATTTTTTGTTCCCAAAATAGAGCAGCTAAAATTTCTTCAGTTTGCCTTAATGATAATTTTCACACTGTGAAAAACGGAGGAGCACATCAAGAGTAAGTTTTATTTTGCATTTTCAACAAGAAAAAAATAACCTGCTGAGTTGGAAATTACGGTGAATTTGTGGGTAGGAGAGAACGGTCCCTCCATTTTAGAATTTGTATTCTAGAATTCCTAAAATTCAGATCTGACCAAATTCTTACTCAGAAATTGCTTGTGGGAGAAATATACAAACTCAGCCTAGCCAGGCATTTAAATTTTGCTTCTTTGACTCCTTTACCTTTCTTTTTTTTTTTTTTTTTTTTTTTTTTTCATTTTTACTGCCCTTCACACAGTCTGGACCTCATTAAACTGGACCTAATATTGATTGATCCCTTCTATCACATTCCATCTCTCATTTTTTTGCTTCTCATCTCTGTCTTTAGAACCCCTAGTTTCTTTCATAGCACAATTAAAATGCTATTGTCTGTGAAACTTATCCTGATTTTCTTACTAGTATTAGCACTCTTTTATCTTAAAATTTCTTTTTATAGCCTTTGCTTACTTCTATATTATAGATATATCTCAGTGGATGTAAGTCCAGTCAAATCAAAGATTTGTTCTTGTTTTTGTTTGTTTTGTTTTTTAAGTGACACAGACAATGCTAATGTAATTTTTAACAGGTCTTTATTTTCAATTCAAAGCTGAGAGTTGTCCTACTATAGGCTAAGTCAATTATTCCAAACTGTTTTAATTGCACCATTATCATTAAAATATTTTTTTATTGGTGCTTGAAGAAGCACCAATATTTTTTGTATTGATTTACAAATGGAATATATGGATAATTATCATTATAATCACTTACATTTTAATATATATAAAAAATAGAAATTTTTAAAGGGTGAGATAAAGGTGAAAAAATAATCCGTAGGTAATTAAACCTGGAATTGATGAAATCACCAGATAAATATATTGAGAAAAAAAGGGCCCAGTAAAGAGTCTTGATAGATATCCATAATTGGGGTATCCAGCAAAAGAAACCTAGAGAGAAGTTATCAGAAAAACCTGCCGGAGAGAGGGTAAGTATCTAGGAAGAGAAGGTTGTCAGCTATCAAGTGCTATGGAAAAGTCAAGAATGATGAAGATTAGAAAAAATGTTATCAAATCTCGCACTTAAAGAGTCATTGGTAATTGAAATTGAATGAAGAGTTGGGTATGAGGATAAACTTTGGAGACTGCTGGCAGCCTCCATGGAGGAAAGGAAGCTTAGAAAAGGCCTGAGGTTGGAGATGCTCACTCGGCAGTCATGGCCCCAGGAATAGAGGTTCTTCCTGTCAAGGGGGGAAGAAGGAAAGTTTTGGGGGGAGAAAAATCTGCCTATAAAGATGTTAGCCCGTTGTTCAAGTTATGTAATGTTTTTCCTGGTCTTTAGAGATCCAGCTTAGCCCTTGAATGCCACCTTGAGAACAGGCTGGGAGGAATTGTATGATGGTGGTGGGGGGATGTAACTGTGTTGGACACAAATCCAAGTTTGTTAGGACTTGGGGGAGTTTGCATCAATACCTTGACATGAGTCATAGCCTCTACTTTTGGAGATCTACCTAGATTATTGGAGAAGAGACTTCAAATAATAGATTTGATTAGTACTCTACAGGCAAGGTTAGTCCAGAAGGAATGTGAATCTGCAGAGTGAAATTTTGTAGCCACAAAGAAAACAAATCTGATGTAATAAAAAAGATGAGCTATCTAAAGATGGCAGTGTATATGCATAGATAACTCAAATCACTTTAGACTTTTTAAAAGATAACATGCCTTCTGTAAGGGACAAGGTGTCTGTGTGAACTGAGGAGAATCCAATCCAGTCATCATGCATTAAATCCCTACTGTGTGCATGCAAAGTGCTGGGGATACAATTAATGAAATATAGTACGACTTTCAAGGAGCTTACCATCTCATGGTGACCTTCCTGTGAGGCAAAAGTATTTAAGCTGCAGTTTCAGTATTTGTCCTTCCACTGAATAGTCAGAATGATTTCCTTAAATATTAAGTGATGTGATATCCATGTTGTTCCTTGGACAACAAATCTTTCCTAGCACCACAATTGGAAAGTATCAATTTTTTATTCTTACTTTCCCTGTAGTTCATTTCTCTCTCTCTCTCTTTTTTCCCCTGAGGCTGGGATTAAGTGACTTGCCCCGGGTCACACAGCTAGGAAGTGTTAAGTGTCTGAGACCAGATTTGAACTCCTGAATTCAGGGCTGGTGCTCTATCCACTGCCCCACCTAGCTGCCCCTTTTAGTTCATTTCTCACAGCAATACATTGATACTGGAAAAACCATAGCTTTAACTACATAGATTTTTGTGATGTTTCTGCTTTTTAGTATGCTGTTCATTTTTGCCATAGCTTTTCATTCAAGGAACAAGTGTTTTTGAATTTTATGCCTTGTAGTTGTTGTGTGTAATGATCTTCAAGTCCCAAATTATAAGATGTGACACTGGTTCCATTTCTTCCTACTTGTAGGATCTTTTAAAATCTGATTTTCCTTTGTAGTCTTCCCTTTATTCTCACCATTATTACCCCCACCCCCCACCCAATACAAGCACACCTTTCTCTAATAGCATCCTAAACTTTCTTGGGTCTCATTTGGCAGCACTAAAACTTAAGGAAAGACTCTAGGGGACTCCAGCATTGGCTGTCTAACTAATCTGATATGTGAGAACCAAGAGGGAAAGTTTTCTTATCAACTTAATAAGTGAGTTTAAACTGAGAATATGGTCTTATAAATTTGCCACTGGAGTCTACCTGTCTTGATGAAGATCTTACCCAGTTTTCTGTTTCATTTTGAGTTTACTCCTAGAACACTGTTCACTTCATATCCTTACCTATACGATCAGCTCATTTTTTTTTTCTGTTTTGTGTTTTATTTTTATAAATAGCAAGAAAAATCAGGATTGATACAATTTAAATGTGATTGCAGTGGGTTTAGTATCTTTCAGATATCTTTGCAGAGTACTAGTAATAAAAGTATTTGTAATAATAACCTAAATAACAATCCTATCATTCTGTGCTTCTTCCAGAACTTTGCCCTTGTCCATTTTAGACAATTTTAGAGCTGGACAAAGGTCTCACAAAACGAAGATTTTTCCGTCTCATGCCTTTCATACCTCCTCACTTACCACTACCTTTCTCCATTTTCTCTCTTTTTTTTTAACCTTTCTCCATTCTCATCTTCCTCCCTCTTCTCCCCCTGCCCCCCAACCAAATCTGTTTATCACCAGGTGGCTAATCTTCTGATGATATGTTTCTGCACATTTAGCTAGGTTGGTCCTTAGGAAACACACTTGGTTTGTGGATAAAATCATGCATTCTGCCTAGTGTGTGGTACTTTCCTAGATCTTGCTGCGTTACCAATACCTTTCAAGAATATAGACTTTATGAAGCATTGGATTTGTTTTGATTCTTTTTGAGGATAGGAAGGATTGAATTTGTAGTTAGTTAGATTAAGCATTTTAGGAGAAGAAAACTTTCTAATGAATCAAGGAACATTTACTAAACCTTTACTATGTATCAAGTACTGTGTGAAACAAGAAAGATATGAAGAAAAGCAAAAATATGATCCCTCTCTTCAAGAACTCATATTCTGAATAATGACATTACCCTTAAGGTTTTACTTTTACTGAAGGGAGATGATAGAGTAAGATCTTGGGCCAGTTTCAGTTGAACCAGTTGCCCTTGGATGCTCTTTCTTACCCAACCAAATTGTGATCTAATTGATTTGTTCAATCTGACTTTGAGCTCCATGTTGTGCAAGCGTGGGGATCTTAGTAATTTAGTTAGCAACTTGGCCTATATAATATACGGTGGAAATTGGATAACATGAAATTGAAGTTCTAAGATTTGGACATATGAAATAATTCTGCATGTTTTGTGGAATCCCTTGCTTATGCCTAACTCTGTGTAACCTTGATTGACCATTTACCTTCTTGGCTCCTACTTAGTAAGTCTTAATGAATGTCACAATCCTTTGAGGCTTGATTTTACAATAAAATCAGAGTAATTTTTTTTTATAATTTTTATATTAGTCAACAAGCATTTATTAAGTCCTTACTATGTGACAAATACTGGGCTAAGCAAGCAGTGAACATACAAAAAAAGACAAAAAGTCCTTGCTCTTAAGAATCTTATCTAATAACAATATTAACTCAATATCAGATTACTCATTTCAACAACTTTTATTTTACTTAAATTGCTAATTATCCTTATCTTCTCTTTCATCTGAAGGTTAGTCCTCCCCACCCTCCTCCTCATATTTAACAAATGCTTGTCAAGTTGATCACATTTGAGTTAAGTTCTCAAAATAATATTCCTTTATATCTTTAAACTGTTTTTCTCTTAAAAGATGCTATTTGCATGCTATCGAGGAAGTAACTGAGTCCAAGAGAGAGTGACTGGCTCAGTCACATAGATAACAAAAGCATGTTGTCCGAGCCAGGTTTGAAGCTCAGGTTCTTTGAATTGAAGCACTGCATTCTTTCTACTAAAATGCCCTGCTTTAGAATCTCTCCTGATCTTAGAATTCCCTCAGATTTTTCCTGATTATTTATTCAGTAATCATTCATTAAGTACCTCATATATACCAAGCATTTACATTTCTTTGAGGACAGGAATATTATCATATAATTCTTTGGACTTCCCCAATGAAAGCTATAAAAGCTAAGCAGTAACAACATGAAACTTTAAAATGTATTTTGGTTTCAATTAATGAAAACAGATATAAGTAAGCTGCAGATTGGAATTTTCAAGTTCATGTTTCTGGTTTTTTTCTTCTGAATATTTTTATACTCTTATCATGCATACAAAATAAATTTAAAATTCCCATTAAAAATTAATTTTTAAAATTTACCCATTAAAAAAATTCACATCTGTCAGCCTTTCAGCAGTTTTAGGGAAGTTAAACACTTTTTTACGTGTTAAGTATTTTTTGAGAAATGTCTGGCATTGCAAGTACATTCCACATCATACATATATACTTACCATTTTATTCTCAAAATGGAAGCAAGATTAAAATTTTATGGTTATTTTCATTGCTAAAGAGATAACCTCAATAGTTCTTATTTCTAGCATCATTGGATGTTTTCAGTAGCTGCATTTAATTGGACTTTGTTTCTAGAAACCATGGCAAGTAGTAGTTTATCATACTGGAAAGTAGTGTTGCCTTGGAAACTGGTGCAAAAAAGACCGCTTAGGAACCAATAGAAACCAAAAAAAGAAGTATTGAACAGGATAAGCGATAGCTTCAGGAGGAAGACAGAAATAGAAACACTTGGCAGCTGCATCCGCTAAGCCTAGAGGCTCACAGATTCGGCTGGTGAAAGTGTAGTGATTTGGTAAATGAATTAGAATGAACATATGTCTTGGATACTGCCTTATTCCCTATTACACAGAAATTCATGTGGCTTTTTTTCTTTATCATGTTGACATAGTGAAAATGGAAAGTCTTTAAAACCTTCTGAGAAAAATACAAATGACGTCCATTTTTTTGACTGTATTAGAGTTACTGGTCAGAACTTACTTAATCTGTAGCTGAATATGGATTTTTTTTAAATATATATATATATATGTAGAAGTTTATTACTCTTAATATTTTTTCCCAAAATTTATTTCACAAGTTCACCGATACAAAATTTAACACATCAAATTACCATTTCAGAATAATTGATTAATCATACTCTTTCTTCTACCTGTCTTTTTTTTTTTTTTTTACAAGTGACCTTTTTGCTGAAGTAGAACATATTTTATTAAATTCTTTTCTCTTTTCCTCTTCAGAAAGTTCAAATTCGTTTTTAAAAAGAACCTCTTCTTCCTTTTAAGTTCCCAGATTTATAAATGGACTTGTTTGACTAATACACTTCTGTACAACATTAGCTTTCCCATATATCATCTTAATTGATGATCATAGTAATTGAGAAACTGCATAAAGCAGAGGATATTTTTATTCCCATTTTGTAGATGTCTACTAGAATTCTCCCAGGCCATACAGCTTATGAGTGAACCGGCTAGAACAATAACTTGGGGTCTTTAGACCCCCAATCTGCTGGTATTTTTACTATATTCTGCTGTATCTTTGACTTAATTGAAATATTGTTTATAAATCATATGTATAGATTTCAAAATTCATTCTCATGATTTCATTTTTTTTTCCTTCCCTGGATATATGTAGCTTGCTTATTCTTTTCAGCTTCCAAAATGAGTACTGCTGGACCCCAGTAATAATACTTTATGTAGAGTTCATGTGCTTCCCTCTCCTGATAATCAGAAAAGAAAACACCAAGCTGGCAGATTTAAAAAGATTCACTTGGTTATATTTCTCTTTGGAATTTTGGGACTTCATTTGTAAGGCTTGACCTATTTCATCCAGGGGTATATTAATGGAGCCTAAAACTTTTCCATTTTTCTTGTGCTTTCTCTAATATTAGTTAATAAACTGGTTTTGGAATGGTATAAATTTTAGTCTTTTATAGGTCACACTGAGAAGTTACAGTACAGAAATGTTGACAGCTTTCCTCTGATGTTTGTAAATCCCACACTGTTGTCCCAGTTTTAGCCTCAGAGAGCAGTTTCTTCAATATGGCTGGGGAGGCTCTGCAATAGCAGCAGTCCTACTGGGGGGTCTAGCACCAGCTTCTTTTTCCTGTGTACCCCCACCTCCCTAAAAGAGTGGATAATTAAAGGTATTTGGGACCAGTTGATGATTAGACAGACAGATCCTTTATTACATGCTCATTATGTGGCAGGCATTGAGTGGTTAGAATAAAATTATAAACAAAAGCTTTTCTATTCTAATGGAGGAAAACAGAATGCTGGAAGAATGTGGGCAAAGAGCTATTCAGAATAAGGTGGAAAAGTAGTCATTTATGGAACTTGGGGAGTGAGAGAGATAGAGCCTCCTATGGGAGAGAGAAGATTAAGTAAGGTAGAGATTGTGTGGAAGGAATTTGAGTGGAGGGTTAGTCACTTCAGATGAAAGATTGAGGAAAAGAGTTTTTAAACAATCATAGCATTATATAGTGAATAAACAGAAATTCTAATATTAGTGGATTTTTTTTTGTTATCTTTGCTTTTAGGGGAACATATCTCCTCAGAGGGAAAAAAATTTCTATTTGGGGAGCTATGGGAGATAGTACTTTTTGTTACATTAGCAATTTTGACAAAAAATAAATCCTAACCTGTTTTACGACTCTACCATAGCAGGAAGGCAAGGGATGAGAGTCTTAGTGTTGATTTTTCTTGCTGGCTTTTCCCCCCCACCTTTCTCAATGTTCTTTTCTAAGGATAGTATACATTTAGAATATGTGCTCTGTCATCAGAATTTTCTCAAATTCATTCTATTTCGGTCTATCTATGCTTTGTATATTTTCAGTAACATATGACCTGTTTTTTGCTTTCCAAATGTATGGAAGAATTTTCTCAATTATAGCTGTTTACAAAAAAAAAAAAAATTTTAAAAATTAAAAATTAAAAAAACCCCAAAACACAAAAGAGCATAGTTGTAGGAGAATTCAGCAGACACCACTACCAGATCACTTATTCAGTTTTCCCATCCTGCAATAGAGAAATATTGTTTTCCTCATCTGGTAAATGAAGGGAGTTGGCTTTGATTTAGGGAGTCACTTCCACTTCCAAATATATGGTCCTATGAAATGCCCCAGTTAAAACAGAATCAGTTGTGTGTTTGCCATATTCAGAGTCCAAGCTTTAGCAAATGCTACCAAGCAGAAAGATTTCTCATCTAGACCTGTTAGAGATGTTTGTCTCTCAGCTGAGGAACACAGTTAAATGGAGAGGGGCTCATCACTAGTTTGGCTGTAAAGGGAAGAACTTGTTTGCCACAGCAGCCCTCAGAGTGGATGTAATAGACCATAGAAAAGTGGAGGGCATTCATGTAATGATGAAATCACAAACCTTGAAATAAGAAATATACTTATCTTCCAACGTTAGATGTTGGTCTAATATTGGGGGGAGATAGTGGTGGCTGCCTTGGGTATCTGTGATCACGAATGAGTTTTCTTGATGTACGTAATGAACAAGACTAAACTGAGAATTTTGAGATGGCCAGGAATACAAATAGACAAGGGTACTTTGGGATTAATCACAGCATATCGGGATTCTCTTTCCTCATCTGCCTCCCACATAGGATTTAGTTCATGTTGAAAGGAACAAACCCTGAATTTAGGGTTCAACTTCGAGGTTGGCTTGTTAGTCTCTCTAACCATGATCAAATCACTTAATCCTGTTAAGTCTCAGTTTCCTCATTTCTATAACACAATTAGAGTAGATCAAGGTTGACCTGGTTATTGGTATCTCTTAAAACAGATTTCTGACTCTATGAACTGACCTTCAGGCTGTAGTCTTGAGCCTTGCTTTTTCCCTACCTGATCTTCTCAGCCAGTACCAGCTTTTAATCTTGGCTCCTTCTGGTCCCCACTGGCTTTCTGTGACCTATAGTCATACTTATAGTATTTGGGCACAGACACTGGGTCAGAGGTGAGTTTATAAATGAACCTTGAAAATAGTTTAGAAAGAGATACTCTGGCCTTAGAATCATCTCCTGAACTTTTGGTAGGGACAGTTGAGCAGAGAAGCAAAGCAAAGCAAAGCAAATCTCAA
The DNA here is from genome assembly GCF_048593235.1 of Sminthopsis crassicaudata. Classification (NCBI taxonomy): domain Eukaryota; kingdom Metazoa; phylum Chordata; class Mammalia; order Dasyuromorphia; family Dasyuridae; genus Sminthopsis; species Sminthopsis crassicaudata. The sequence goes on from NC_133617.1 coordinate 662,831,967, forward strand.
CTAAGATTAAAACAAATTTGGCAAATTTTTAAAACACAAGAAGCAAGTTGGTTGGTGATTTTGTCCTTTTTTTTTTTTTTTTTTTTTTTTTTTCCTCTTGGCTCTCAGGCTTTTCTGCCCCCACAGCATCTGGTTGTTAGACCTGGCTCTCACTTCTTTTAAAACAAATCTTACATACTTCAGTCATCTCTTTGCCAGTAGGCTCAGAGCCATTATTCTCTTGGCCTAGAAGGGTTGAGAGTAGTAAGTAGTATTGCATTTCCAGGCCATTCTAAGTTAATGCCATTTAGTGAGTCAGTTATCATAGCGTTAGACCTTGGATAATAATAAGTATTTATTATCCGAGGCATTCAAAAACTGCAGGCCAGATACTGCCTGCAAACTTCGAAGTTGGCTAGAAGTAGATTAAATTTTTATTAGCTATTGTTTAATAAAACAAATAAAATTTTATTTCTAATAAAAATTAATTAGTAGTTTAATTTTTAAAATTTATTTAATATTTTCTCCAGTTACATTTAAAATAATTTTTTGCATTTGTTTTTAAAACATTTATTTTAGATTCTCTCTTATTTCTACCCCTTGTCCCCCTTACATTTGTAGTTTTCTAAGGCAATACCTGTCATTTGTCTTGAAGTAGCACTTTTGAACTTAAATAATAACATGATCCTCTGCAATTAGTTTTGATCAAGATGGTTAATGGAAAAGAGATAGACTATCCAATTCACATAGGAAAAAACTTGAAATTCACACAAGAATGAATAATGATCAAGATATACAAAAATAAACCATATCCTGCGCTCTTTCAAATCAGAACAGCACAAAAAGGTAGCCCCAAGTTCATGGATAAAAGGAAAAGGAGGGCCAGAAAAGCTAATGCCATTGCTGACAAGCTTGGGCAGCCAGAGCTGAAGCAGAAATGTGCAGCCTGCAAGCATTTGGTGATGCATTGGAGAGAGTGATAGACCTGGGACCAGAAGGATCTTAATTTCAATCTGACCTCAGATACTTGCTAGCTTTGTGACCATGAGGGAGTCATATTGCCTCAGTTTCTTCCATGGTAAATAGGGATAAAAGCATTTACCTCACAGGGTTTAAGTCAGATCAAAGGAGATAATATTTGTAAAAAGAATTTAGAACAAAGTCTACCCAAAATTGCAGCTAAAGGTAGAGCCTAGCTTGACCTGAATTAATTCCTGACACCAGTACCCAAAACTGGAGAGATGGTTAAACCAAAGAAGACACTAACCAGTATTTTAAATATATATATATATATATATATGTATAAAGAGAGAGAGAGAATGAGAATGAATCTAAAGATGCCCCAGGGGAGAGAGTGACTTATTAACTTCAAATAGAGGTTCAGAGGAAATGGATTTTCCACAAGTACAAGCTAAATCTCTAGAAGGAAAGAAGCAAGAGATTGAAAATGAAACATGATCCTTTTTTACTAAGGATGGATGCCTCAGCTTCCTTCTCAATAAAATTATGGTGTTAGACTAGATGTTATGACCTTCTCCAGGTCCAGGGAGGTGATAAGTAGAGCTAGCATTTGAATGTTAGTTTTCTGACTAAATTTGTATGTGCTTTCCTTAATGCTACAATGCTTCTTTTAGGTGTGTTGTAAGAAGTTTCTCAGTGTGCAAAATAGAAGTGACATGTTATGGAAATGAAAAAAGGTTTTTAATGAGTTCTTTTGGTATGCTTCTTTCATATTCAGCTTCTTTCAAGGCTGACAGCTTAGAAAGCTGTGTGGTCTTAAGTAATTTTGATAAATTGCTATAACAAGAATTCCTTTATTCCCCTGGGAGACTGATGCCTCCAATTCTGACATTATTTGTAGTGGGGAGTGGGTGGGAGAAGTAAACATCCTGAAACCAATTATTCATAGTTATGAGTAGACCATTGAAAAATGATCTGTGCTTAATTTTAATTTAAGAGAATGAGCGAGGAAGAAAGTTACCAGACAAATAGATGTATCCATAAATGTTTGTATACATTATTGAAAGATAGTATAAAATTACTGTTTATAACCTTTTTATGGCTTATTTTTTATATGATCTTTTTAGATGCAACTTTGTGTACCTATGATAATTATCAGAGAATTATTTTTAGGTAAATAATGGCATTTTTGGGGTAAGAATAGCAGCATTTAGTTTTTTAAAACCGAATTGCTAAGGAGCCTTTTTCAAAGTATTGGATGGATTTAGCAGCAGAGGGCTTTGGGAAAAGGAGGGGGGGATTGGGGAACGGATTTTTGTCATGAATCCTGGGGACTTTGTATGATGTCACTGGATCAGCCAGCCCACAAGCTCCGTGTGCTTGTAGGTGGTGTTAGAGCTCCGGGATTGTTGAGAGGGGGAGAGGCAGCAGTTGAGGAGATGTCACTCACAAATGAGCAGCCAGCTCCTCTCCCGGCTTACAGCCAGCTGTGCAAAGGCAAGACCCCAGAGTGCTGCCCGGGATCTTCCCGCTATATGGAATCCCCAAACGATTTCAACAAAGCTGGGTATGAATGGCAGAGGACGGAGGGCAAACTACAGGAGATCGGGTTGAATGTGAATTCTGGCGGGCAGCTGCAAGAAGGGCTTGGGAAAAATGCCGCCTTCCCGGACCAGGGCCGGCTGTGCTTCTTTGAAGGAAAGCTAGACAAAGAGCCGAGCAGGGAGACTGAAGTGCTGGGGGAGAAATGCTCGGCAGCCCCGGGGCAGCTGGACAGCTGGTCTTTGATCTCTGAAAACTTCCCTCCCTCCAAGGGGAACTTGACCAACCTGAAAACCCCTGGGTTTACCATCGGGGAAGCGGAGGGAGAGAATCGGCCCGGGAGCAAGAATCAGCCAGGTGGCCAACCCCCCGAGACCCCTGGCAGCCTGGCCCAATATATTAAAGAAGAGGAGACCAGTGTTTGGAACCCCAACTTCAATCCAGTAAAACAGGATGCTTTGGGGTCAGGAGAGATGAGCCCAGGTAAGAAGGAGGCTCACGGCCCTGCCCAGGACGGCTTCGTGATCGGGGTGCTGAGTGACGGTGGCGGGCTCGGTGGTTACCCATCCTGGGCTGCAGCCCCTGCCCCAGCCTGCTCCCGGAGCGCCGTCCCATACCCACCGACCACCACGGTGGAGCTGGCCCAGGACGAGTTCAGAGGCGGCCCTTGTGGCTATGGCTATGAGGAGGAGGACGAGGGCTCTTCGGTGGACGTGGAGAAACCGAGTTATGCCGAAGGAGCTTTCCTTAACCGGGCCTCGCTGCCCAGAAAGGCCATCCGCCGGGCCATGTCCGAGTGCTCCCACCTTTCTGTGCCCCCGGCCCTGAACCTGGCCGACAAGTACCCAGAGCTTCCCGGCCAGGAGGACGGCGGCCCGGGCCTGAGCCCGGCGCCCAGGAAGCTCGGCGCCGCCTCCATGAAGCGCTCCCTGACCGTGGCTGAGGAGCAGAGCCCCACGCCGGGCCAGAGCCTCGGGGAGTCCCCCAGCCAGAGCCCTGCAGAGGCTTTCCCGCAGATCCGAGAGGAAGCTGCCTCCCAGAAAGAAGAGCCGATCCCGCCAGGGAACAAAAGCTCTGTCAGCCCGCCGGAGCACGTCCCCGAGGGGAGCCCCGGGGAAAAGGCGCCTGCGGGAGCCCCCGAGGGCAGCACCTCGGGCTCCCCGGGCCGCCCCCGGGGGGAGAAGGAGACTGGGCAGCCGGGCCAAGCGGGCAACAAGGAGATCCAGGTCATCCCCACCCAGCTCGCTCCATCTTGTCAGTGGGGAGGCGAGCCACGTGACGGTATGTTGCTAAGTTCTGCCTCCGGGGACCGGCCCATAGCGGGGAGGCTGAGGATGAAGGGGAACGGCCCTCTAACAAAGGGCCGGAGGGTCCCATTCGCTTCTTTTGGAAGATCTGGAGCCATCACGGGCCAAAGGCTAGGAAATCATGTTGGCTGTTTAGCCTTAGTACTGCAGAGTACTGGAGGGCACCTGCTGGGAGGCTTTGGAAAGCCGAATATTTAGGGCGGGGGTGTGAGAGAGCAGCCTGCCCCTCCCGTGCCCTCCCATCCTTACCTTTCCTCTCTCCCCTCCCTCCCAGTACCTTGGTACCTGTTGGCCAGAATCAAAATATTCCTGCCGTCGGAAAGCTCAGAGTCTCCCTGATTGGCCCCCTTGGCTGAGAACGTGCCTCTGTTGGAATACACAATGGGTTATGAGCTGCCCTCCTGCCACTGCCTAGCCCAGCCTGGGTGCACACTGTTTTCCGCTCCGCTTCGGAGAACATTTCACTTTTGTTTAGGGTGAAAGGGAGCCCTAAAAGCCGGGTTGTGTTATACTCCTCTTCTGGTTCCCATGGTCGCGTTCCTGCCCCTTGTTTTCTCCTTTATGTGTGTTTGCAGGGTGAAGAGGAATAAGGGGAGAAGGGCTCTGGAGATGATAAACAATGATTGCAGGCTGGGCAGCCTCCCCTTCCCTCCCTCTCTAATCACCCTACTGCTCCTATTGTTAGCTGTCCAAAGAAGCTTGTTTTCCCTTGTATCCTGTTGTGTACAAAGGGGCATGATTCATAAGCTTGGTTGACTGGGATGTAAAATGGGACAAGACCTCTGGATATGTGTGTTTTCTTTGTTTAGGAAGAATGGTCTCTTTCCTAGGGATCTTTTCTTTTTTCCATTTCCTCACCATCCCCACTGCATTTGTCTATCTTCTCTAATTGGACGGGGTGTTATGGAAAAAGGAAAATCGAGAGGGTCCGATGTTTTGTATAGCAGTGGTTTCCTAAGAGAGTGCTTGATTTTTGCTTTATAATTTTTCTTCTGGTTTCTGGAGCCCAAGAACTGAGGGACCTTGATGTTGTTACTCATGTATTAGCATGATTGAATTAAAAGCTTTTTGAGGACAGGTATTGCTTGCTCTTCACCCTGAGATTCTTACTAGAGTGCATCCAGTTAATATTCAAAGTAAATTAGAAAGTTAAATGGTGTTTTTGTTTGTTTCTGGGTAAAAAATGTGGCAAATGATCATTCTTCATTCTTGTTAATGATCATCTTAATGCTATCAGAATTTGTTGGTTGTAGAAGCTGAATACCATAAAGCTCAGACTATTCTAGCATCTTAATGAGTGTATGAAGGTATTTTGATTTGGCATTTTCTTGAAAAAGTATCAACTTACAGTGTCTCTGTTATTACTCATCCTCTGTTTGGACTTTGTTATTGGTTTAAAAAGGTGTTGGACTAGATGGCCTGTAAGGTTTGTTTCAGCTGTAAATCTTGTAGAATATTTAGTGATATTCAAGGGCCAAATGGAATTTTTAATCTTAAAATTCTTCCATAATTGAGGAAAGATATCATATTACTTTAATCTCAGATTTGCAAATATGTTTTATGGGGAAGAAACGCTGGGTTTTAGTCCCAGATCAGTCACTGTGTGACCTTGAGAAAGTCCCTGGAAGGAAGGACATAAATAAGGAAATAGTTTTTGATTAAGTGCTAACTCTGTCAGGCACTGCTAAGTGCTTTCAATATATTACCTCATTTTATCCTTACAATAACCCATCAGAAGTAGGTATTATTAGCATCTTTATTTTCAATTGAGGAAACTCAATTTATTAATTGAAAATAATTAATATACACTTTATTTTCAATTGAGGAAACTGACTCAGACAGTTAAGTGACTTGCCCAAGCTAACATAGCTCATAAGTATCTAGTCTAAAGTTGAACTCCTGTCTTTCTGATTCCAGGGCCAAAGCTACCCTGTTGGTAGTTTACTGTATTAGACCCTTAATATATAAATAAAAGTGTCTGACACAATTATTGGTTTTCCCTGACTACTTTTAACTTCTAATTCTTTTCTTTCCTCCTGATACTCAAAACTATTCAGAATTGCTAGGATTGCTTTTAAATGTCCTCTAATGCCTCAGAAAGTATTCTGGAGTGTCTCCTGGATTTTTCTTGTCCTTTATCTTCTTCCCTTCATTTCTTCCATTTTCATACAACTAAACTTTGTGTTGATATTAAGAAACAGATACTCAATTTTTTTCCAATTCAAGATTTCTCTTTAGAAATTTTCTTAAAGCATCAATGTGCTGAACATTTTCTGAACATTTTCAAGGGCATAAACAATATATCTGAATCCATGTCATGAGCTGTTTTAACTTAAGTTGATAGTATACATCTATATTGTCCTTTATTCAGACCTACATATCACACTTAGTGGGGCATTGCAATTAGAAAGCTCTTAATAAGCGTTTGAATACATTTATAAAAGGTAAATTAGGAGCAATTACTTGGTTTATAAGTAATTCATCTTTGGATACTTTTATCTAGTGCATTCCCTTGATCCTTTTTTTAAAAAAGTGCATGATTCCTTTAACTAATATTTAACCTTTTATGACCTTTAAAATACATTTGCTATGTAAATTGAGCTAGTTAGTAGTTTGGGGAGCAATTTTGGTAGTATGTCAGGTTTATTAAAAGCTTTGCAATCGTATTTTCTATTTAGTCTGCGCAACATATTCATAAGTAGGTCAGTGCTCTTTTCTATGGAGGAATAGGCACTAAAATCCTCTTCCAGCTTCAAATCCATCATCCTAAGTAGGTTGAGACTTCCCAGGGTATAACAGCAAATCTGTGTCAGGATTCAATTTAGAATTCAGAACCCAGGAATTAGTCTCCAGAAACCATCTATATTTATATTCTCTTTTATCATATATTTTCAGCACAGTGTGAGAAATTTAGTGTGGGATTATTTTATTTATTTATTTATTAAGCATTTAATTAAATTAAAGCAGAAAGAAAAAGTTTCCAAATTTCCCTCATTCTTGAGGAATACATTTTCTGCTTATTGCCTAAAAGAACAACTAGCTGTTGTTGGGGCTAGGGTGAGGGATTCAGGAACTGAAAAATGCCTAGGCAACAGGGATTGTATCAAAGGCATTTCTGTTGAAGAATTGCACTTAGGAAACTGTCTAAAATGTTTACCAGAATTTCCTACAAGAAACCTTGAAAAGAGGTTTTTGTTCTGTATGAAATGTGACTTGCAGCAGGTAAGTATCAATGTTGACCATATGTAATATGGAGAGAAATGAAAGATAACAGAATCAGAATTCTTTTATGAATATTCAATCTACTATTTAACTCAAACTTCACATCAGGGAGGAACAGCACTTTGTCCAGAAGAGTATTTTATATAGTCAATGTTTGTGGGTCTAATCTTTGACATCAGTAGTATATCATGAGTCATTTGGGGAAATCTCGTAATCCAATATTTTCTGCATATGTAAATAGAATATTACCAGTATTTTACTTCATGCATTATCTCAGTCCTGTTATGATTAATCATTGCACTGATAAGAAGTCTTAAGTCTTGTGATTCAATAAATTCTTCTAATGGTTTAATTCCTTATTAGTTAATACAAATCTTCCCAATTTTTTCTAAAGCCATCCATTTTGTCATTTCTTATAATACAATAGTATTCTCTTACATTCATATGCCATAATTTATTGTCATTCCCAATTAATGAGGTAAGTACTTAGTTTCCAGTTGTTTTACACTTATATACCCATAAACATTTCTTCCTCCTTTGGTTTCCTTGGCATATAGATTCAAGTCTTTATCTTTTTACTGGATATCTTTCTTGCTAGAAATGCCCTTTTTCCTCACTTCTACCTCTTGGAATCCCAGGTGAAATTCAAGAACCCATTTTACTACCCTGTACATGAAACCTTTCCTCATTTGCCCCAGCTGCAAGTGCCGTCAAGATGACCTTGAAACTGTTGTATATTTTTATGTATGCATATTGTCTCAGTAGTTAGGATATAGGCTCCCTCAAGGAAGAAATTATTTCACCTTTGGTTTTGTGTTCCTACAGTAGTAGTAGGTTCTTAATAGATACATTTTGCTTGTTTGTTTGAAGTTAAACTTCATGTTTCCTGAAGTGGAACAGAAAATAATGTCAGCAGATAGGTAGATGAAATAAAATCCAAGATATGTCATAAGATGGGTAGACAGAATGATAGTGAGTATTCTTACTGGCTGAGTCAAATGTTTCAACATATAGTATGTAGCTAGAATTCAATAAAGATTGTGGATAATAATGAGGTCTAGAAGATAGGTTGGGGGCAGATTAGACTCTTGCCTAGGTACAGTCGGAGTTTAAATTTAATTTTATAGATGGTAAGGGAAAGAGAACTGTCATAAAAATCCTAACAGACATGATTTATTTTTAGATGACAGTGTGTGACTTCTGTTGGGTAAAATCGTGTGAAAGATATGTGTTTTGAGTCCAGTTGTAAATGATTGTAATATTGGCTTAGCTAAAAAAATAAAGGAAACATTGTGAAATGTTCAGTGGGGGAAGGAATATAATCAAAGGGCTAAGAGGAACTTGTATTGGCAAATGAGGCATGTGAGAACATAGCAGGGAGGTGGTATGGGATGACCTTCGTGATAGTGTCACTGATCTGCCTAAGCACAGGGTGTTACATGATTCTTGCATGAGAAAGATACTGATTTTTCTCAGTATACCAGGTGACTGAAGTCATATGATAAAGTAGAAACAAAGAGCCTTGATGTGGAGTCAGAACCAGTTTTATTCATGTTCTTTTTATACCTGACATTATATGCAAGTTACTTGGTTTTTCAGGACTTGGTTTTCTCATTATTTGAAAAATTAAATTATTCAGAGATTCTGAATGTGGGGTCTGTGAACTTAAATTTTTAAAAATAATTATTTATTAGTTTCTTTTGTAATCCTAGGTTTTCAAGTATGCCTTTATATTATTCTGAGAAGTCTTTTTTTTTTCCCCTGGAGGCAGTGGGATTAAGTGACTCACTCAGGGTCTCACAGCTAAGAAGTATTAGGGGTCTGAGATAAGATTTGAACTCAGGTCCTCCTGACTTGAGGGTTGGTGCTCTATCCACTGCACAACCTAGCTGATAGTCTTCTCCTGTCTTCCTAAGTATTCCATTATGCAAAACCAAAAAAGCATAGAATCCTTGATTTAATTAATCCAGGATTCCCTTATAGCTGTAGAGCCTACGATCCTATTGGATGGAAAGTTTGGGGAGAGGGTAGGTATAACAAATAAAAACTTGTATTACCTCAACTTCCTGAAAATTCTTGTATCTTAGCCTACATCTACTGATACTTTGGGGATATAGCTAGTATAAAATATAAGGTTTAGTAAAGATAATATAGATTAATCTTATAAAGAGGTCATTTCCTATCTTATAAATGTGGTGAATAAAGAAGACATAATTGTTTGCAATATGCAGATAGAATTGTCTCTTGTATATTTATTAGATAAATGTAGTCAGAGGATGAGAATGGACATGAGCAATTTTGTTCCCTTTTTTTTTTTTTTTTTTTGCTGAGGCAATTGGGGTTAAGTGACTTGCCCAGGGTCACACAGCTAGGAAATGTTAAGTGTCTGAGTCCAAATTTGAACTCAGGTCCTTCTGACTTCAGGGCTGGCGCTCTATCCACTGTGCCATCTAGATGCCCCAGGCATGAGCAATTTTGAAAAGAATGGACAAATATTTAAGTATATAAAATCATCCTCCAAGTCATCAGTATAGATGAAATAATTGAGTTCCTCTGCCTACCCAGGAGATTGACAGAATTAAAGAAGGAAAGAAAAAAAAAAACTGTTAGAACTAAGCATATTAGGATTCTTCTGAAAAACGACCTGTAATTTTTATCAGAAAATACCTAGGTATCCTAAATATGTCAAAGTCCAATATATATTAGCAGACCTGTTCTTGAAAGTTAAGAATGAGAACCACAAGACCTATAGATTGGAGATTGGCTGCATAAATGCCAAGGGGATGTACTGGAGTATTAATAATTTATGATATATGGTCAGAAATTTAGAGCCAGAAAGGACCTCAGAAGTCATGGAATCTCATGGCTCTCATTTTATAAAGGAGCATATAAAGGTCCAGAGAAGAAATAACTTGGTCAAAGCCAAAACTCACAGGCAGGACACCATACTTCATTTTCTACTATATCATTGATTCTCTTATACATTAAGAATTGGTGAATATGGTAAATTTAGTAAAAACATGGGATTTTTTTTTTAATGAGCTCATACTAATAAGCAAGCAGTGCCAGTTCGTAAATAATTCACATGAAAAGAAGACTCAAAGTATGTTTACTTTGAAATAATTATAATAACTAACCTTTACCCTGGTAGACAGCTGTGAAGTCTAGTTTTTAGGAAAGAGACAGAAAATTCTAATCTTTCATAAAATTTTCAATATTGGCCAGAGTATCAATTGTTTGGCTTGTTTTTCTTTGTTTAATATATATATATCAATTCTAGGTGTAAAGTTTTAGCCAGAAATCATCATGGTTTAAAAACATAAAGCATTAATAACTTAATAAATGACGACTGGTACATAGTATTACAAATAAATAATGGGGATAGCCTTCTATGTTCCCGTCCATCTTCGCTTTTCTCCTACTTTATTCATCTTATTATTATGAGGCATCTTTTTTTTTTTTTTTTTTTTTTTTTAAAGTGGGAAGAGAACTGAACTTGGAGGCAAGAAGAGGGCTTTGGATTTGATTTTCTTCCAGATACTTAGTAGCTGAAAGTGACTGTCAGCAAGTTTCTTAATCCTCTCAGAAATTCAGTTTACTCATTTGTAAAAGATGAAAAAAATATTTATACAATTTTATTTTGGGAATAGGTAAAAGAATTAAGTTTTAAAGTATCTATAAAGTACTTTGCACACTTTGTGCAAATGGCAATTACTGTTGTTAGCAGTTTTAGTTTTGTTACTACTCTTTGGTGTTCCTGAAGGGGACGTGGCCCTGTTTTCTCCAGAGTTGAGGGAGAAGAGGAGGGAGTAATTGAGGCATAAATGGTTGACAAGAATATAATTGCTTCTAAAATTTTGCTTGGAATTTTCCAGAATGCCTTGTTTTGCACCCATCTACAAAGAAAATAGTGAATACATATTAAATGAATATTCTAGTTTTTCATTGAGTTTGTATTGAGTATCTTTGGTGGTGGTGTTACAGTAACTAAATTTTAACCAAAATTTTAACTAAATTTTAAAAGCCCTAGATGTGATTTCTGCCTTTCTGATGCTTATGATTAGGTTCTTTAAATTTTCTATTTTTCTGTTTATTTGATATTTCATGTTTTTTGTAAAAATTATGTAATTTCACTTCATTAATTCATTTGGGCTTATTCCTTATAAAATCCTTATAAAATCTTTTTTGTCATTATATCTTTTTCTTCCAGCTATATGTTCTCCTTTGAATAAGTTTTGGTTATGAACTTTTTCTGGGAGTTGAAGTCAAACTCACTGGTCTAGTTTTCAGATTTACTTTTCTCTCTCCCTCTTCCCTCATCTTAAAAAAAAAAAAATCAGGAAAACATTTAACCTTCTCCAGTCTTGTAATATATCTCCAATTGCTCAAAATGTTTCAGAGTACATGCAGCATGCTTTGTGCAAAATAGAAAACTGGAACTCATCAAAGAGAGACAGCAGCTCAGTTCTTTTTTACTATCTCCTTATTCATCTTGGGTGTTAACTACATATTTAACTATTGTATTTATTTTCTGTTCCAGCATTCTTGAAAAAGAAAAAGAGAGGCAAAGTATAAATTAAACAGCTTTTGCCTTCTCTCTTCCCAGGTACTTTCCTCATTATACCATTCCTCCTTTGATCCTTCTTTCTGTAGGATTGCTAAAAAAAAAAAAAAAAAAAAAAGAACTCCCCCCCCCCTCCCTTTTTTCTGTCTATTCATGTCCTTCCCAACTTTGTCTGGCACTCAGTCATGCTTTGTTATTCATTCATTCATCAACACTTGGACAACCAAACGAGGTGGCTTTTCCAGGGATAGAATACTGGGTCTGGCGCCAAAGAGCCCTGAGTTCAAATCCAGTCTCAGACATTTCTAGCTACTGTGTGACTCTGGACAAATAGGTTCATTTTTCTGCCTCAGTATCCTCATTTATAAAATGAAGATTATAAGAGCACTTATCTCTCAGGATTGTTGAAAGGACTAAATGAGGTAATAACTAAGCTGGCACAGAAGAGCTGCTATAACATCAGCTGCAGCAACTATGATAGCCGATTTGAAGTTTTTCATGCTAATTCCTCTAGGTTAGTTCCTATCTCTTCTTGTTCTCTGTCCCTGCCTTCCTTTTAAGGTCAAAATTTGTGTAGATACACACTAAGGAGAAGCAGGTTTTTATATATATATATATATATATATAAATTTTTATTTTTTTATTATTAATTTTTATAATTATAACATTTTTTTAAAAAAAGTACATATGCATAGGTAATTTTTTTTTTTTTTTTACAACATTATCCCTTGTACTCCCTTCTGTTCTGATTTTTTCCCCTTCTTCCCTCCACCCCCTTCCCTGTATGGCAGGCATTCCCATACATATTAAATATCTTATAGTATATATATATATGTGCAGAACCAAATTTTGTTGTTGTTGTTGCAAAGGAAGAATTGTATTTGGAAGGTAAAAATAATCTGGGAAGAAAAACAAACAAAAAAAAAAAAGCTCACAGTTTACACTCATTTCCCAGTGTTCCTTTTCTAGGTGTAGCTGATTCTGTCCATCATTGATCAATTTGAATTGGATTAGTTCTTCTCTATGTTGAATACAGAATACATCCTCATACAGTATCATTGTTAAAGTGTATAATGATCCCGTAGTTCGAAGTAGGTTTATATTGACAAATATAGTTTCATAGAGTTCCAAGCTGTACAGTTTTTCAGTATTTATATTGTCTTGGTTAAAGTTAGAGAATTTGGGAAGTGAGCAGTTTTATGATTAAATATTGAACTTTAGAAAAGGACAAATAGGTTAGCCAAAGCTTCTTTAGCAACTTTACTTTTTAAGAGGTGTTTTAGTAATGATTGTAAGAAAATTAAAATACTAGTCTTTATAGAAGCTGGTTATATTGTGGTCTTAAGTAATACAGGGTCATTATATGATATCTTCTACTTAAATATAGTTTCTCCAAATAGTATGTGAGGGTTTTTGTTTGTTTTTGCAAGATTGATTACAACAATCTAAAGTATGACTGGTGTGTTACTCAGATTTCTTTTCCTAATCTATCTGAATTTGTTATTTGGTTGATGGAAACTACCTGTTGTTATTATTATTATTTTTTTTAAGGATGGTTATTGATTTGACTATAAGACATAAAATCCAATTCTTCAATGATCTTTGATTCCATTGATATAAGTACATTCCTTTTTGGCTGTAACCCTTTAATTAGATACTTTTCATAACTGTCTGGCTAAAAAAAAATCATCACCCCTTGGCCTCTCTTAGTAATGAGCCTTTTAAAACTTAGGTAGACTAGCCTTTGAATGACAAACTTATATTCTGAAGTTGTTCCCCTTTTGTTTGGCCTCCTGGAATATATGTGTATATATGAAGATTGTAGGGTTGTTTCTATGAAATCATGAAACACAAGGGAAAGGGTAATAATGCCTGTTATCTCCTGAACTTTTACTGAAATGCATTCTTAAGCCTGGTCATAAGAATTCTGTAACCATCGCTATCCAGCAGCCTGGGGTATGTTACTGAACAGTAAGGAATCCTTACTAAAAGATGGTACTTTTCAGTGTGACAGTGTGTTCTTTATAGTTCTGATAAGGTTGTGTCCTTAGGTTACCTTTCAAAGAGATTGTCATAGTGCATAGAATAATTAACCTTATTCAGTCAGGCCCCAGAACTAATGAAGAGGATTTGGCAGTTTTCAATACCTATACCCATAATGAAGACATCTTCCTAAATTTGTATTGCATTTTGTGTTAGAAAGTAAACAACCTTCTAATTAAAAGAGAAATTAAAGCATACTTACTGGAGTGATAATTGTTATTTGCAAATGGATAATTTAATGAATTGAAATCTAGTAACCATTTAATTGCCTCACAAGAATTGGATAATTTATACCTGATGAGGTCCTTTCCGGTTTTATACCTCTGCTGTTCCTATACCTAACCCTCTTTTGCTTTGTTTGTTCTTTTCTTGCCAAAACTCAGCCCTGGATTACTCCTACCACACATTCATCTGCTTCCTCTTCTCCTAGGCTGAATGAAAGTGAAGGAAATCTCACAATCACTCTGAATGGACAATTACAAATTTATGCTGTCCAAACTTACTTGAGCCCTCACTGAAGCAAGCCAGTCCTTTTCTTCCTCCCTAGTTGATTCCCTGTATCACCCCCTCATTCTGAATTTATGCCAGACATGTGCAGACACACCCATACCCTTTTTTACTCATTCTCCACTTTCCTGAGGATATTCTATTTTACTTCATTGAGGAAAAATTAAAACCATTCTTTGTAAAGAGTTATTTTTTCCTCTTCATCTCAGAACTCCTTGATATCTCCCACTCATTCCTTTTCTCCAGTTTCAGAGAAAAAGTGGCCTTTTTTTTTTTAAATCAAAGCAACTCCTCTCTATTAGCACTCAGATCCATCCCTTCCTGACTTCTTTAGCAGATTGAATATCAACCCTCCTTCTAAAATCTTTAATGCTCTTTATCCACTAGTTTTTTCCTAATACCTTAAAATGTGCCTAAGTTTCCGTATCCTTGAAAAACCTTCAATATTCTGGACCATCCCCTCATGCAGTTGTTTTTAAAGTTGTCCTTTTCTCAGAGTTGTCTTTATTCTCTCCTCTTCCCTTTGTAATCTGACTTTCTGTTTCATCATTCAACTAAAATTACCTTCTCCAAAGTTACCATTCATCTTTATTTATCAGATCTGTATGATCTTTTCTTACTCTTAATTCTCTTGAACCTGTCTGCCACTTTGATGTAAGTGACCGCTGTCTTCTGCATATTCTTTCTAGGTTTTCACACTTCTCTTCCTGCACATCTTATTTTCACTACCTTTTCCTGGCTTTTCCACATTGTGCCTGTCACCTTAGATGTTCACCAAACTTCTGACTTGTCTCCTTCTCTCTTATGAAGCTGCATCTGGCCCCATGGATTAAAGTTATAATCTGGGCTCCTATTGAATATATTCTCCTGGATGTATATGTTCAGTCGTCTCTCATCAGATTCAGTCCTGCATCACCAGTTGCATAGTGAATATTTCAAACAGCATATTCCAGAGACATATTAAACTTGTCTAAACTAATTGAGGCCCCCTAGGCTGCCCTCTTTTAAGCTTTCCTAGGCTGTTGAAGGTACCACAAACCTTCTAGAGGCCCAGGTTCATAATCTCAGCAGTGTCCTAATATTCTCACTCTCCAATCAGTTGTCATAACTTCCTGTTCTTACATCACAGAATCTCTTGAATCTCCTTTTCTCCACTCAGGTAGCTATGACCTTACCTCTTGTCTCCCATATTGCTCTCTCACCTCAAGTCTCTAACTCCCTTTGTTCATCTTCCACTTTGCTGCCAAAATCATTTCCCACAGATCTGAATGTGACTCCTCTATTTACTCAACTTCAGTGACTTTCTACTGTCTTTAGGTAAAGAACTGGACATTACTCCCATTCCTGTACTCTGTGATCCAAACAAAGTTTGTCTCTATTCCTCTTTCATGACACTCCAGCCTTTGTGCTTAAACTGTCTGCTATTCCTGGGGTCTCTCTCTATTCCTTCCTCATAGATTTCCTTTCTTTTCATGCTATTCAATACAAGCTAACAGTATTCTTGTTACCTTGTATTTAACTACTTGATATATATTTATGCTCTTTGTAAATAGGGCATGTTTTAGTCTGTGATAATATACAAATGGAAAGTGACTAAAATGCTTGTTGGTTGATTTTTTTGATTCACCACTTGTTTGAAATGATAGGGTTACTTTACTGGGTGAAAATCTATGAGATGGGCAAGAGCTGATGCTCAAAGCTTTAAGGTTTTCTGAAAATTGTTCTTGTTTCCACCCAGAAAAGACATTCATTTCCCCAGAAAGAGTTTTCTTCCTTCTCCTATTCTAACCCTTTGATTTATATGCCCTTTGTTTCGAGAAGTCTGTTGTTTCCTGCACTATTGGGTCTGAAGAAAGATAGGGACAGAGATGAGATGATCTCTATGAGAATCTGAATTGATTTGAGCTGCATTGGACAAAAGACTTTTATGAGGCAGGAGCCTTCATTCCGTGTGTAAGCCCCTGAGAAATTCACCACTGCTGTCAGTGAGCTAAGGCATCAGTCTCTTTGTTTCTTCAAATGCAGATTCACAAAACAGTTTTGATAAAGGTGAAATGCTAAGCCGTTTACATTGTATAGCACTAGATTTTTTGTAAGGTTATTTTGGGGTCTCCTTGAGATTTTATGACTCTCTGATGTTCTGTGCAGCAATATAGTACCTTTTTTCAAAAATCCTTTCATATTCTGCTTCTACAGCTTACTAGCTATATGATCATACAGCCATGTATCCTCATCTGTAAAATAGGGAAGGGAGACAGATACTTGCACTGTTTTAACTTTCCCCTATGGGGAAAGTATGTTGTAAACCATAACGCATTGTACAAATACTTACTTGATAAGATACCTATTTCTCTTCATTTTTCTTTGTCTTGCTATTTAGCTCTCAGTAACTCAAGGCACTAGAGAAATGTTACTTGGTCTTATTTGTTTATAAATTCTACTCAAACTAGTACTCAGCTGTCTTTTAAGAATGTATTAGAATTTTAACTAATGAAAATCAGTATGTATCTCTTATCTTGCTCCTGACCTCCCTACCTTTAGCTCATATTCATTAGGGGATACATTTTATATATCAGTTATGTCCTTCTTCTGATATATAGGGGTTGTACCACCCTAAGAAAGTCACTTATCCTCTAAGTGCTCCCTCAATAAGCATTTATTAAATGCTTGCTAAAATGAAAGTATCTGCAGTCTTCAATGGAAAAGGCTGTTTCTTCCTTTGGGAGTTTCAGAGTAGGATTGTTAAGATAATGAATTTTTCAACCACAGCAATTCATGGATATTGCTGATAGAATCATAAAATCCTTGGCTTGTAATGGACTTAAGTTACCATGTAATTTGGCCACTCTTAAATCATATTCAACTTTTGTTGGAGGAATTCTTATTTAATTTTTTGCTAGGGCAATTGGGGTTAATTGACTCGCCACAGTCACACACTGAGATCTAATTTGAACTCAGATCTTCTTGACTTCAGGGCCAGTGCTGTATCTACTGCACCATCCAGATGCCCCTAGTTAGAAGCATTCTAATGAAAGATCATACTACCCATTCTACTTTTCAGCAATATTTTCTTTTGGCTTCTAGATCCAGCTGTTTTTATTCAAGCCTGAAATTGTCTGTCTGCAATTTTTACCTACTGTTCCTAGTTCTGCCCTTTGAGGTGAAGCAAAGTACATTAATTTTTATTTATTTATTTTTTTGCTATTTGAGGACCCTTCATTTACTTTAAAGAATTTAATACTTTTTCCAGTCACATATATAAAGAATTTTCAAAATTCGTTTATTAAAAGTTTGAATTCCAAATTCCCGTTATTCTTCCCTCCCTTTCCCACTTTCCAAGATGCCAAACCATCTGATATAGTTTATACATATGTAATCATGTAAAACATATTTCTTTATTAGTCCTTTTGTGTGAGAAAACATGAACCAAAGAAAAAAGAATAATGAAAAAAAGAAAATGAAAAATAGTATATTTCAGTCTGCATTCAGACTCTATAAGTTCTTTCTTTGGAATCAAATTGCATTTTTCACCTTAAATTTTTTGGTTTTGTCTTGGATCATTGTCTTCCTGAGAATAAATCATTTATAGTTGTTTTCACTTCATTCTGTTTCAATTCATGTAAATCTTTTCAAATTTTTCTGAAATCTTCCTGTTCATTATTTCTTTTAGCACAGTAGTATTTCATTACAGTCACTCCACAGCTTGTTCAGCCATTCCCCAATTGATGGGTATTCCTTGAATTTCTTGTTCCTAACTTTCACAAAAGAACTGTTATAATTATTTTTATATAAACCTATTCTTCTCTGCTTCAATCGTCCCATCTCCCCCCACAAAACCTCTTTAGGATATTGATCTGGTATTGCAGTCAGATTATCCCCAGTTTTAAAACTCTTTGGGCATAGTTTACAAACTCTATCAACAGTGAATTAGTGTCTCAATTTTCTCACATTCCCTTCATCATTTGTCATTTTTCTTTTCTGTCATATAGTCAATTTGATAGGTGTAAGATGTTTTAATTTGCTTTTCTCTAATCAATAGTGATTAAAGCATTTTTTTCATGAGACATTGATGGCTTTGGTTTCTTCATCTGAAAACTGCCTTTGACATTTATCAACTGCTCAGTGATATATAGTCTTATAAATTTGGCTTAGTTCTTTATATAATTGAGAAATGAAGCCTTTATCAGAGATACTTGTTACTAAATTTTTTTTCTGCTTTCCTTTTAATCTTAGTTGCATTGATTTTGTTTCTGCTGAACCTTTTTAATTTAATATAATCAGAATTATTCATTTTAAATCAAGTAATGCTCTCTGTCTTTTGGTTGATCCTAAGTTCTTCCCTTATCCATAGATGTGCCAGATAATTTATTTCATGTTCACCTAATTTGTTATTATACATTTTAAGATCTCATACAACTTTGCCACCTTCCTTTGCACTTTTTTCATAGTTCCCTTTAAATTTTTTACCTTTTTTTCTTCCAGATGAATTGTGGCATTATTTTTTCTAGTTCTATAAAATAATTTTTGATAGTTTTAATTTAGATAAAATTGCTATTTATATTATGTTGCCTCGCCCTACCCATTAGCAATTGATATTTTCTCATTTGTTTAGATCTGACTTTATTCATGTGAAAAGTATTTTATAATTGTGTTTATATAGTTCCTGGATTTGCCTTGGTAGTATGTTACTAAGTATTTTATGTTGTCAACAGTTATTTTAATTGGAATTTCTTTTTCTGTCTCTCCTGCTAGTTCTTATATAGATATGGTGTTGATCTCTAAAATAATTAATTATTTGAAGTAGTTCTTTTAGTTGATTCTCTATTATTTTCTAAGTATACCATTTCATCATCTGCAAAAAAGGATAGTCTTTTTTTCCTTATTGCTTATTCTAATTTCTTTAAATTCTTTTTCTTCTCTTATTGCTGTAGCTACATTTCTAGCACAATATTGGATAATAGTAGAGATAATGAGCATCCTTGCTTCACTTTGATCTTATGGAGAAGGCTTTTATCTCCATTCCAGGTATTACTTGCTGATGATTTTAGGTAGTTATTACCGATGATTGTAAGATTGGCGGATTTGGCAGATCTAGGTTTAGAATTGCTGTTATCTTATTGCCTCTTCAAAACTGCCAATGTGCTCTCTAGTGTTTTTAATAGGAAGAGTGGTTGTATTTTGTCACTTTCTGTACTTATTGATGTAATTATAAAATTTCTGTTGCTTTTTTAATTAATATGGTCAGTTGTGTTGATATAGTAATTTTCTTTTTATATTTTTGTCTTTCTGGGTTAAGATATTATCAATATCCTAAGAAGAAGTTAGCAGGACTCTCAGCTTTTTTTTTTTTTCTCTTTGTTTACACATGGTTGAGTTGGATTGTGTTTCAGTGGAAATAGTATCTATTCCTATAAAACCATAGATCCTTGGAGAAATTAAGAAGTATTCATATTAAAGATGATAGATAGAATTAATAGTTATATGACCAGTATGTAAAGTCTAGGGAGTTAGTAAGAGTAACCAGCATAACAGTACTTCAGCCTGCTGGTAGTTAACTAATGGTTTCATAACAACCCATGAAAATTCATTGAAGGAATCTCAATATTGTAGGCATGAAGGAAGCACAACATAGAATGAGCCTAGAAAAAATACCATAGTAGTTATCCATGTGTTGATTTCTCACTCGGCAAGTTTCCATTATGTGAGACTCCTTTCATTCCTAAATTTGTTGGTTTGATTTACAGAATAGGGCTTCTAGTGCTACACTCGCTAAGTAAACTGTATATATAAGTTGCCATTTGGCAGCTCAAGTCAGTAATACAGTATGTTTATCTAGTGCTGCTTCTTTCTGAAATCTTAATTCTGAATTTTTAAAGTAATGTCTCTTTTTTATTCACAGCAGCTTCATTACAAAAAAAAAAAGGACACAGGAAATCACTGCCATTTTATGGTTGAAAACTGAGATTTACAGATTTGACTTACAAGGGCCTGCTTGAGTGTGGGATTAAATCAGGACTTGATCCTGGGATCCGTATTTATTCTTCTTTCCACTTGGCAAGCATTCCTTTTTTCTTCTCACTCGTGCCCTATTGAACAAAAACTAACTCCCTTCCCTCCAAATATCCATCATGAAGGAAAACAGTTTTCTCTATGTAAAAATATATGTCATTCTGCATTAGGAAGGATTCATTTTTTAATAGATGAGTCTAAACATTAGATTTTTTGCTTTTTTCTTATTGGGATATCTCGTTCTATTTCTATTTCAGAAATACTATTTTAGAAAATATGCACTTGATGCTACATTTATATCGTGTAACATACTTTAGGAGTTTATTAAATTATGAAAAAAATTGTTAAAAGCCAGGATGATACAAATTTGAAGATGAAATGATGGATTATTGTGTGTAAAAAGGGGCCAACATCTGTGCCTTTGTCCTTTTCTTTTTCCTACCCAGGCCCTACAATGTTGAAATGTAGGAAATGTTCTTCTTGGACCTACTGTGACAGTCCAGTATTTCTCTGAAAACTAGACCAGGGAAAAGTTTGAAAAAGAATAGGGTTGGGGAAACTCAGTGGTGTCGTGGATAGAACACAGGCTTACTGTAAGAAAAACCTGAACTCAAATCTTTCTTTAGATACTTGTTAGCTGTATGACTCAGGCAAGTTGTTTCCTGTCACCAGGTTCTTTTGGTTAAGTGTCCTGTGGTTCCCATTTCCTCACCGTTGCTTCAATACTACTTCAATTCTGTATCCATTAGGGAACTCATTGGTCACTGTGATTTAAAAAATATAATTACCTGGTACTCATCCTTGTAGTGTTAACCCATCTCTGAATTCAGGAAGCCTAGCGTGTGGCCAGATTCAAGGTCTATATTCAGGTTTTTGGTTGAGCCTACCAGAGCTTAGGTATTACCAGAGTGATCTTTTGAAAATCCAGTCCTTTGATCTTTTGATGATTCTATTTAATAAATTCATTCAGTTGTGCTTCTTCTGATCTCATAAAATGCAGTGACCTTCATATGACTATGAAGTTGTTCCTAAATTTTAGAACTTGTCATTTAATTTCTTCAAGAAGAACCTGCTGTGTCCAGTAAGATGAGGGGGTAAAAAATAGGGGAGATTATTCAGTTTCATGCCCTAATTAGAGAAACATGAGACGTTTGGTTTCAATTGAAGTTTCTTCTTGGTTGCATAAGAATGATGTCTTAAAAACATAAAAAAAAGAATTTTATGGCATAGGACCTGTTATCTTTCTTTTATGGGCTAAGGGGCCATCTTTTTGTTTTCATGATGCGTGAACCATATTTTTGTAACTTCCTCAGAGGAGGAAGAGCTTCTTGGATTGTTGAACTAGGCATATTCAATCAAGATGAAATAACAAAAACCTTTTGGAAGAAAATTGATATAAAAAATGGAAAAGTTAAGTTTATTAACTCCTAATACCATTAATCTTATAATAAATTTCCTCATGTAATTAAATTAATTTCTTTTAAAGAGAGAAAGCCCTAGACCTCTGTGAAGGAGTATGCATCCTGGCAATGTTAATCTAATTATTTTTGCCATTTATATGAACTTAAAGTTGATCTTATCTATTTTTATAGTGAGCATTGAATTGATCATGACATAAATAATTGCCATTGCTATTATAATGTACAACTAGATGTTTATTACTACTTAAGCCCTATCCATAGGTACCACTTAATGGGTCAAGGACAAATAGAAGAGTTGGGTAAATGGGTGATAACAAGGACTCCTTACTGCTGTATTTCGGGTTTTGTACCGGTCCTTTGATAACCACATTTAGGAAACAGGAGAAATTCCCCTGTTTGGGTATTAGATCTCTTAGAAGCTGGGTTCTCAAATACTGTAGCATCCTGGGTAACCAATACCCTATTATATAAATATCATAGAGTTCTTAGATATAATTTATTAAATCCTTCACAGACTCCATGTGTTATAGTGATGTTTCCTTAAGAAATTCAAGGTATACTCCTCGCAAGGTTACTATTAAGCATGTCTTTGGTGCTTTGTTTTTTGGCATGGGCTTTCTGCTGTTTTTTTTTTTTTTTTTCAATGAGTGTCGATACCTCTATTGGGAATCTAGGTCACTTTTAGAATTGGGACAGGTTAATTTTACATCCTTGTGTGAAATAGTGATTTTATAAGGCAGTGTATACTGGATGAACGCCTGGCTTTCCTCCCAGCTCTTTAATAGCTTTCATTCTAGAAGATAGGTTCTAATAGAAGAGGTTTTTGTCCCTTGTGTATCACAGAGCCAGCAGTTTGGTGGTAAACTTTCCTTTTTGCCTCCAGGGAAGGGGAATCAAACAGCCAAGGCCATTGCCATCAATTGAACATTTGTGTAAAACCCAGTCAGGTTCTATTCTCCCCTCTGGAAAGGCGCGTTCATCTCCGGTATCCAAAACCAAACTCTCTTTACAATGGAAAGAACTCAAAGTCTTCTCAGCTTTAGGCAGCAAAATCCCTTTGGTTTTTCAGAACAAAATGTTAGTGGTCTGCTTCTGTTGCGCTGTAAAGCACTATTCAGTAGACAAATGGGTTAAAAAGGCATTTGTTTAAGCTTAAATTTTTTTTTTTTTCCTTTTGGAATAGCTAAACAAGATGAAGTTCAGCCATCTGCAAATTTGAATGGAAATGATATCACTGCTCCTCCGAACAAGGAGCTCCCCCCAAGCCCAGAGAAGAAAACAAAGGTAGGTACAAGAATTTTCTAATGTATTTTGTTCTACAAGTTTCTTTCTTTTTCAGTACATGATAATTTCTCTAGCTGTTTTGACCACAGAAAAAAAGTTCTGTTTTCTGAACTTCCGAGGTGAGTTTTGGGGGAACTTTCATTAAGAGACACAAAGTTAATTATCTCATGAAATGCTTTAAAAAAAATCCTATGTATAGTCTCCCCTTTCTTTTATAATCTTTATTTTCCCATTTATATTCTCATCATTCTGAATATCTTTTGAAACACTTTTGTATTCTTCCGGGGATGTTGATATCATTATTTATGAAGATCAATGCCTATTTTTAGATCAATTTTGAAAGATTCAGCTGACTTTAGTTGAATATGTGGTTTAGTCATTGAAAAGTTTGAAAACTTTGATAAGGATAATTGACACAGTCATTTCATGGATAAATCTAATGGCAGTTTATGTTTCAGTACCATCATTATCTGCTAAAACACATATTTCTGAAACTGAATCCTAAATATAGCTTTTAGTAAACTTAAAGTATCAACCATGCAAAATTATGGTCCAAGGTTGCTTTCCCATTTTCTTATCTTCATTCTAGTTTAATTTTAGCTTAATTTAATTTGTTAAATTCAGAAAACAGAATGTTAATTTTCATTTTGCTGTAGGAATCATACCTTCATTGCTTTCAATTTAATTTTGAAATATGCTTTTTATGCTTTTTTTTTTTTTTTGGTTTAAAAAATTGTTTTTGTTCTTCTGTGTGTGTGCGTGTGTATCATTGGATGCTTGTCTTAAAACAAAAAATAAATCAAAATAAACCAACGAACCTAAAGCCATCAACCACTACTCCATCTGCAAAGACTGCTACACCGAAAACCAAATCAGTGCCCACTCCCACCCCCAAGAGGCCAGTTTCCACCCCTCCTGGTGGACCAAGCAAAAAACCCATGAGCCCTGCTCCAGGCCTAGCATCAGCCGCCCCACCCAAACGACCTGCTGCTGCCACTGCCGCCACCCGGTCCTCTTCCTTAATCTCACGAGATGGAAAACCAAAGGTAAGTAATCTCTCAGGGACTTTATGGGAAAGTTCCCTAGGATCTCTCCCCACCATCAACCCGAAAGTTTGATAAAAGCACTAGAGTGGTAATAAGACAGAGGCAACTGCATCTCTGATGTGCCCAGATTTTTGAAGACAAAAGGTTAAAAAAAGAGTGGTTTTCTAATAATTTAGGGGCAACTATCACTCTGACACACCTTTCTTAACACAGTTCTCTGCCCTACTTTGAACTTCTTATGGTCTACATACCTTTGACGGTGCAAGCTCTTGTAGCACATTCACTACCTAACCAAAGCTGTGATTTGACGGTAGATCCATCTGTTATGTACATGTCCTTATCCAGTGATGACTTTGCTTTTCATAATTTCCTCCGCCTTCTGCACTGACCATATTGAATAATGGTGAATGCAGTGGTATCAGTACATCCTGTTTTCCTTTTAATCTTCATAAATTAGGGAGCTCCATCAGGTTAACAAAAAAAAATGAAAATAAAAACCCCACAAATCTAAAAAAAGCCTTTTTTTTTTTTTAATTTTTTATTAATTTTTATAATTATAACATTTTCTTTGATAGTACATATTCATAGGTAATTTTTTTTTTTTTTTTTTTTTTTTTACAACATTATCCCTTGTACTCCCTTCTGTTCTGAATTTTTCCCCTCCTCTCCATCCCCTCCCTTAGATGGCAGGCATTCCCATACATATTAAATATTTTATAGTATATCCTAGGTACAATATATGTGTGCAGAACCGAATTTTATTGTTGTTGTTGCAAAGGAAGAATTGTATTCAGAAGCTAAAAATAATCTGGGACGAAAAACAAAACAAAACAAAACAGTGCTCACAGTTTATACTCATTTCCCAGTGTTCCTTCTCTGGATGTAGCTGATGCTGCCCATCATTGATCAATTGGAATTGGATTAGCTCTTCTCTATGTTGAAGATATCCACTTCCATCAGAATACATCCTCATACAGTATCATTGTTGAAGTATACAGAGATCTCTTAGTTCTGCTCGTTTTACTCGGCATCAGTTGATGTAAGTCTCTCCAAGCCTCTCTGTATTCGTCCTGTTAGTCATTTCTTACAGAACAATAATATTCCATAGCATTCATATACCATAATTTACCCAACCATTCTCCAATTGATGGACATCCATTCATCTTCCAGTTTCTAGCCACTATGAAAAGGGCTGCCACAAACATTTTGGCACATACAGGTCCCTTTCCCTTCTTTAGTATTTCCTTGGGATATAAGCCCAGGAGTAGCACTGCACATTTTGATAACTTTTTGGGCATAATTCCAGATTGCTCTCCAGAATGGTTGGATTCTTTCACAACTCCACCAACAATGTATTAGTGTCCCAGTTTTCCCACATCCCCTCCAACATTCATCATTATTTGTTCCTGTCATCTTATAAAAAAAAGCCTTTCTAGCTCTTTCTCACTAGGTTCTTTAAATCAGGTTCCTTAAACTTATTAATAGAGAGGAAACTGCACTTTGTTTCCCCAATAATTATTTGGTTTATCCTGTTCTTTCTCAGTCTTATTTTAACTCTTTTGCTAGAGTTAAACTGGATATGTTTTCTAGATATTTATGTTTTGTTTTGCTTTGATTATTTCGTATTTTTACTAATTTGGGAAATATAATAATATGTTCCCTTATTTGTTCTATCAATTTAAGACTATGTGATATAATGGATTGAATGCTGGGTATATTATCAAAAGATCTATAAGCCTATATTTTCTCACCCTGTGATTTTATCCTTGTCATTTAATGATTCTGAAACTCAGTTTCCTTGGCTACAGAATGGGTGTGATGACATGAGTCTTAGCTTCTTTATAAGAGTAACAGAAAGGGCTAAGATATGTAAAAGTCCTCTGAAAGCTCTGAAGTAATAAATATCATTTGTTTCCTGGGAATTTTTCTGTCTTTCATCCTGTCCTTACAAGGATCAAAGAAGAAAAAAAGATTGAGGGGGGTGCCTTGAATTCTTTTCCTGGCTCTGCCCTTTGGCTGTGGGTTCACTTATATTAGGGAAGCCCCTTTATCCTTTCTGAGCTTCAGCAGTTTGCATTTCTAGGTCTTAGTCTTTAATTTCTCTGCTTTGGAGTGGAGCGGAACATTGAGATTTGCAGCCAGTGGGAGTGCTGGGCTACCCATTTATTTGATTAATGAACTCAGGCCCAGAGAGGGTGCTGGGACTTGTTAGCTGTCCCCTGGGGAGGGGGGCCATGAAGAGCATAGTCAGGCCTCGGGTTCCAATGCCAGGGCTCCTCTCTGTTTAAGGCTATTGACTCAGATAGCCTAGTCCTCCAAGAGAATATTTCCAGTTGGATCAGGCGTTTTTGTTTTAATGTAAATTCTCATACTTATATTAACTCAGGGCATGTTTGTGATTGCTTTGGAACTCCTGGTCTCCATTGTCTTGGAGGTCTGGGAACAGGACTCTGCCAGGATAACAGGGTCACAACTGTGAGATTGTATCATGTAAGCTTAAATTGAATTTTATTTCTAAAATTTTAGTACATTTTAAAATGTGAATTCTCAGTGTTGGTGAGTTCTATCTAAAAAAATTTCTTTCGGCTTCTTGTTCATCAATACTTCCCTTAAAACTGTAGAATGACTTTCTCTTGTGGCAGTTAGAGAGTGATTGGAGTAAGGAAGAACTGAATTCTGATCCAGCCCTACTCTTTGGACAGTGTGACCTGGGCAAGTACCCTTAGCATCAGTTTCCACATTTGTAAGCCCTACTTTCCAGGATTTTTGTAAAGCTAAAGAGAATATTTGTAAAAGCATTTTCCATACTTTTATGTCACCCTAAAAATGCTTGCTACTGTTAATGTCATTTTTATCATAAAGACCACCATTAATAATAATAACAAATAAATACTGTCATTTGTTACTATTATTCTCTGTGCTTCCCAATATGTTTATTTCCTTCTGAATTCAAACAAAAAAGAATCTTTGTGCTTTGGGTTTGCCCCTTGGAAATAGCAACATTTATACTTTTTGTTCCCTTTTCCTTTTTTTACTATTTACTCAGTCCAATTATTTTTTTTTATTTTATGGGAAATCATAGTAATGCACATGCCTTATATCTAAATTTAAGGAGTTTTTCCTTCCATTTTTTCTCTGAAATGGAAGTTCACAACTGTTACTTCATTTGTGTTCAGTATCTCTGTAGGAGGTGTGATCAAACCATCTGGTTGCCCTTTCTTTCCATAATTTCAGATACTATCAAGTCATTTCCCCATGGTCTTTTCTTTAAAAGTGATTTCCCATTCCTTCTAAATCTGTTCTCTTATGTGATTAAATGTATCTAATGTAGCCTTGTGTACAAACATCTGCTCAGCCCTATTAGAAGTCAAATAATGTGACTCAAATGAAATGAACTCTTCATACTCTTCCTTCAGGGCTGATCTCCCTATCTCCCTCCCTCTCTCCCTTCCTTCCTCCCTCCCTCTCTCCCTTCCTTCCTTCCTTCCTTCCTTCCTTCCTTCCTTCCTTCCTGCCTGCCTGCCTGCCTGCCTGCCTGCCTTCCTTCCTTCCTGCAATTCTTCTATATACATTGCCATATTTATCATGCTACACATGAAAAATCAGATCAAAAAGGGAAAAAATGAGAAAGAAAAAAGTAAGCAACAAAAATGGTGAAAATGCTATGTTTTGATCCACACTCAGTCCCCATAGTCTTCTCTCCATCATAAGTCTATTGGAAATGGCCTGAATCACCTCATTGTTGAAAAGAACCCAGTCTATGAGTATTGATCATCTCATAATCTTGTTATTGCCATGTACAGTGTTATTTTGGTTCTATTCATTTCACTCAGCATCAGTTCATGTAAGGCCTCTATGAAATCATCCTGCTGATCATCCTTATAGAATGATAATATTAAATATCATTCATATACCATAACTTATTCAACCATTCCACAACTGATGGGCTTAATTTCCAGTTTCTAGCCACTACAAAAAGGGTTGCCACAAACGTTTTTGCATATGTGGGTCCTTTCCCCTCCTTTATAACTTCTTTGGGATACAGACCCAGTAGAGACTGAGTACTGAATCCCCCTCCCCCCCCAATTAACTTCATTCCATTACTTTTTTTTTTTTTTGCTAGCTAGAAAATACATATGCAAATATTCATATGTATATAAAATGATTATAGAAATGGAAATAGAACATTTAAAAATGAGTTATAACAAACAAGCATGGCTCCAAATAAGAGATATAAGAGGACTCCTACTTTGCCTATAATGGTGGATGTAAGACTTGGTAAAGGTGTTGGCTAATCTTGCTGAACTTTTTCTTTTATTCTTTCTTATAAGCAATAGCCCTGATTAGGAAAAAGGATATAATGGGAAATGTAGTTAATGGAAAAAGTCTTTTAAAAGTTAAGAGACAAAACTTAATCCGTAAGATCTTGAAGAGAGCCCTATGTGAGAAGGGTTTTTGGAAGTACAAAAATAGGATCACAAACCCTAGTTTTTGGGGGAGGGTTCTTTTTTGCTTAAAACTAGGATTTGAAGTGGATTCACTTCCACATTGAGATCAAACCATTTAGCTTTACAATACCTCTGTTTCTTATTCTTAGATTTGATTTAAGTATTTTGAACTTATGGAAATCTTTTTTTGGGGGGGGGGATCCTTTGGGAAATTATACTTTGAAATTGTTTTGTTTTTAAGTTGATACCTTTTGGTTTTTCATCATTTATTTTAAATGGATCCCTCCTCCCATCCTATAAAGCAGTCATCCCTTGTAATAGTGATGAATAAAGAAAAAGAAAAACACAGTTCAGCCAAACCAACTGTGAGAATATGCAAAATCCCACATTTAAGTTTTCTCATGTTTCTTTGAATATTTGATATTTATTGCTTCCTATGGAGCAGTAATCTTTCATCACATTTGTATAAGACTGTTTAATTATTTCCCAATTGGTGGACATCTACTTTGTTTTTTTTCCTATACCTTGAGGTTTGAAAATATTAGTAGGATCTCTGTGTTAAAGAGTTTGGACTTTTAGGTAGTATTCGTGTAATTTCAAATTACTTTTTACAATAGTTGGAATAATACATAGTTTCGTCAACAGCATTTTATGTAACCATTATTTTTTCTACTAATACATTGTTTCTCCCTAGTTTGTGCTTTACCTTGTCTATTCCTAACTTGCGGCTTGACCTGTGCCCTTACCCATGCTTCTTTATTACCAGGCTATCGATGCAAAGAGCCCTGAGAAACGAACCCCATTATCTAAATCTCCTGCCACTTCTACTAAAACTGCCTCAAAGAGTACCCCAACTACCCCACGAGTCACAGTGGCTGTTTCTTCCATGACAACTGGTCCAGCCAGTAGGAGCACCTCTTCTTCTCCCCCCAAGAAGCCTTCCTGTAAGTATTATACAATATTTTAGATTTCTGGGCCCCAGTCTCTCCCCGTATTGGATTTGGAACAAGCCATTGGATAGTCTAATAATGTAGTTAAAGTTAGGGACAGTTATAATACGTCCTCAGGAAACAATGGACTGGGCAAAACAGTCCAGGAAGTAGGTTAGTCATTACTGGTTTTAATAGTAATCTACCAGAAAAGGCTATTCACTCATGGAACTTGACTCAAAAGGATATTAAGGATATTTATAGGTGGTAATTCATTTACCTATTTAACAAATGGGCTTCTCTGACAGATCATCCTGGAAATTAAGCTTCTTAAATTCCTCTTATTTGTATAATGAGTTTAACTCGTTCAAAATAATCATTGGTTCATTAAGTCATAGTGACTACCATTTGATCATTTCTACATTTCTGTTTATGTTAATTGGAGCAAAAGTAGCTATTCTTTAACCACTGTAAATTCTGTTCTTCTCCCCAAAAAAGTGAATTAGCAATTTAAGTTCCTTTCCCTCTCTCCCCACTCTAGCTCTATTCTACCTTTCCTAGCGTAAATGTGCAAGCTCCTCCAATTCTTTGGGAAAATGCAAAGTGTAAAATTGAGGGAGGAGAGAGGACATGGTCAGGGTTTAGATCAGTGGTCCTCAAACTTTTAAAATAGGGGGCCAGTTCACTGTCCCTCAGACTGTTGGCAGGCCTGACTATAGTAAAAACAAAAACTCACACTCTGCTTTGCCCCTCAACCCATTTTCCATAACCCAGTGGGCGCATCTGGCCCGAGGGCCGTAGTTTCAGAACCTCTGGTTTAGATGTTCTGAATTGAATCTTGAATTTTTAGGGTAGATAATAAAATAAGGCAGAATGCTATTTTTGTCCCAGGAAAAATTTCTTGCTTGGGGGAAAGTGAAAGAAAAGTATAATAAAGCCACTTAAAATTAAAGCACTATTAAAGCTGACTTTGCCCCTTCATCTTTCAGGGAAATTAGATAAACTGAATCAGAATTCATTTAGCTGGAGGCCTTTTTCACAGTGTTCAGTGACCCTGTGATCCACTAAGAAAGTCCCTCATTCTGCAAAGGCTGTGTAAGGACCCTTAGTCATATGAAAGATTTAGGTACAAGTAATGGCTTGATGTATATAGCTTTCTCAGTGGCATTAAGGTAGGAATTGAGCTCATTTCTTATACTCTTCTCCTAAGGAAAAATGCAGTTGAAGTCAATAGCACTTGCTGAGTACCTGTTTGCAGTAACAGACTGGCCTCTGCAGAAGGGTTGTGAAAGAAATACCCCCCCAAACATGTTTCTGTTCTTAGGAGCTGATGAAGTAGTTGAATAAATTCAGCATGCAGTGCATGTTCCTTGTATAGCAGAATCTTTACCAATGTGGTTTTACTTGTGTAGCTCTCAGGAATGAGTCCAAGCCAACAGACATCAAGAAGACTACTACAAAATCGTCACTAGGTAATAGCATCTCTTGTACCCTTTATTTCATAATAATTAAAGTCTCAGTCAGTAATCATATAGTCTTAGTATCTTTTAAGCCTGAACGTTTTCTGTCTTGTCTCATTTGTCCATCTTGCTCTGACTTTTTTCCAGCGGACTTGAGTCGTCCAAAGAGTGCCCCTACCATTACTCAGAAGACCACCAGCACCATGTCTTTAGGGGGTCCTCCCTCATCAGGGCCAGCTTCCAGCCGGGTCAAGCCCAAACCTGCCACTCTGAGGCCGTCTACAACCCCCTCGGTGGACACTAAGAAGCCAGGAGTGCCTAAGGCTACCCCAGCGAAACCAAATTCTACAGCTCCACGACCAGGTCGCCCATCCACTAGCATCTCTGTGCCAGACCTGAAAAATGTCCGGTCCAAGATTGGCTCCACGGACAATATTAAGCACCAGCCAGGTGGAGGCCGGGTAAGGCTTGGGGATTCCTTCTGGGGCAACATTGGGCAGTCAGCATGCTCCTCTATACCCTTACCCTTGCTATTTCCATCCGCTGATCACCAGGCTTCCCTTCTCCTTTGCAAGGATATTGCTTTAGCTCACAGCTGCATGGAGGGGCAGTACTCTATCAGTTCTGCCACAAAGAGAAAGGAAATGTTTTAATCATCGGAATGATAACTAGGGAGTCCGTTTATATCTCTGCAAGGGCCAAGCTGGCTGAGTTTCTTAGCATCCAAATTCCCACGCTTGAATAAGATAGAACATAAGAAATATTGTCAGGTTTTGGCTGCCCAAAAGAATACTGGGAATTTCTTTCACACAAAAGAGATCAGTTTCTTGCCATTCCATCCTCCATCTTGTACCTTTTCCTCAGTATTTGTGCCAGGAGCTTCAGTCTGGAACAAGAGGGGAAGTGCCCTCTAGTGAGCATTTCACAAACTACCTGTGCTCCTGAAGCAAAAGGAGAGCTGATGGCAGGACTCATGGAGGGAGAGGATCTCCTTTCACCTACTGATGTTGGAATTTGGTTTCCAAAAGGACTGTAATTTTGGGGGGGCGACTTATTAAAGTCAGAAAGACTTGTCTCAGTAAGTGAAACCTTGGAGTCCGTAAAAGCTCCCCTTAATGAAGGTAACTGAAAAAGCAGAGCTGATACCCTTAATTGTTCTCTGGACCCAGAGCCTGAGGAAGCCCTTAGCCCCTCTGGCAAAAGCTTTTAATTTAGATCAGTAAAATAGGGAAGATTGAGTCACTTCAATCTGAAGTTATTATAATTAGAGGAGATGATTCCCCAGATAAGAGAGAGACAGGCACACTGTTGTGAATTGATGGAAATTAGGGACTTCAGCAATATGTAGCTTTTGTGTTGAATTGAGATTGTGTGGTCTTTGGCCACATTCAAGACTGTAGGGCTATTTAGAACCTCCTGCATTCCTCCAAGTCTGTAATGTTAAAGACTGAATCTTCTACTTCCTTCTTCTTATGTGCTTTTTATTCCTCACAGCAGCAAGAGACTTTGGTGATGACACTGATTTATTTTATTTGCTTTGCCCAACAGCTTTCCTTGACTAAAAGGGGTCCTAGTTTGACAGACAGTCAGGAGAGCTGCTGTTTCCTCTCCCTGAGGACATTTTAGAGTTTTTACTTAAGGGTCTTCCCTCTTACCTGAATTTTATTTTTAGTGCCAAGATCATCACTACAGATTCATGTTTTGTGGGCTTTTTCTCACAACGGTATATTGGTCCAGAGCAAAGTTGAAACAAGAATTGCTAACAGAAAATCTTTCAGAGTATTACAATTACCTTCTTCCATCCCTTCAGAATATGGAGAAGAGAAGAAAAAGGATACCACCTGAATTTTCTATAGTGCTTTATGGTTTACAAAGCATTTTTCCTTAAAATAACACTGAACATAATAATTGCCTTCAAAGTTTGAAAACTACTTTATGCACATTTTTTATTTGAACCTCTTAAAAACCCTGTGAGGAAGGTACTATAGGTAAGATGACTACTTTACAGATAAAGAAACTGAGATTCAGAGAAGGTGAATAGTTGATCCATGGGCATATATCCAGGAAGTACCCAATTCAGGGTTCTAATGCATTTCTTCCTGGCTCCAAGAATCCTATCTGAAACACTGTGGGGTGGTTTCAGTTCTCATGGACTGAGTACTTGCAGTCAAGGAATCAAAATGGAATTCAAAGAATTGTCTGAGTTGCTTATAGGAGGTCATGGGTAGGGGAAATGGTCTGGTAAGAAACCTTTTTATGTGTAAATAGTTACTAATAGAGTAACTTTATAAATTAATGGGGATCCCTAAAGTTTGATTTACTTATTTATACCTTGCCTCAGTTTTGGAAAATTCCTTTCATTGTTGCAGCCCAGGGCAAGGGAGGATTTCTTTCTAGAAGCACAGATATGTGTAATATTGAGGCTGCTGTCCTTTTTCCATCCCTGCAATTCCTTTCTTCCTGGAACTCTCCCTGCGTGCAGAAAGGAGAGATCAGTGGTGAAGGCACCATTCATTACACCCAGTTTGGGCCCCAGTGCTCTCAGTTTGAAATCACCCTCCATTTGTCTCCATCTAGGCCAAAGTAGAGAAAAAATCAGAGGCCATCGGTACAGCACGAAAGCCTGAACCCAGTGCAGTCACTAAAACAACTACCACCTTTAAAGCAGCTGAAACAAAAGAGAGTGCACAAAAACAGCCCAATGGGAAAGTGAGTTTTGTTTGAGAATTTCACCTGTTGAGGATGGAGGCTCAGAAAAGTATCTCTTGTACTTTGAGCCACTTTTTCTTGTTTCAAATTATTATATTTCTTTCTTCTGTCTCCCTGGTTCCCTTTCTTGTTCTTTGTGTTCCCTTCTCCATATTTGATGATCCTGTATCAACAAACCCATCATGTGGAACTGAAAGTACTCCTTTTTTTTACTCAGACTTTGACAGAGTTGCTCACAGTCTCTGCCCTACATTCAGAAAGAATTTTTTTTTTAACTAGAAATATTTCCCAGAATGACCAGAGGATGAGAACTGTCTCTATTATATCCTGGTACTAAGATGCATGAACACTAAGATGCACACAACAAAATCATGCTGCCATTTCTTCTGGGTCCTTGGGGTGGTCAGAAACTGCACAAGTATGGCAGATGGATATATCCAGAGAGAAAATAGAAGTGTTAGTTGAGTATTCATGTCTAAGGAGAAGAAAAAAACTGTATTTATTTATTTTTATTGTTTGAAAGATATCAGATGGGCATCCTAAGGATTTCTGAATTCTGTTGAAAGAAAAAAAAAAAATTTAAGCTTTCCATTACTCTGCAGCAGGATAGAGATAAAATAAGCAACTTTAGTGTTTATCTTCACCTCCAAAATAAATATGATCGTTTCTTTGATACTGAAGACCCCAAAGTTCCCATACATATCATAAAATTCCCCTATTGTGGGGGGAGATAGAGATGTCATAAAATTCCCCTATTGTGGGGGGAGATATTTCTATAATGCCCACTATGTTCCAGGAACTCTGCTAAGTACTTTACAGTGATCTCATTTGGTCCTTACAACAATCCTAGAAGGTAGTGCTGCTATTATTATACCCATTTTACAGTAAAGCAGAGATTGCATGGAGTCTTGTTTGAGACCCCCTTTGACCTAAGGTCTCCTTGCTCTCCCCAGTGGGCCACCTAGCTCCCCTTGCACCCTGGTTACTTGCAGGGGCTGGCAGCTCCTTAGTGACTCAAAATCACATCTGTGCAGCTGGAAATGCTAGCATAAACCAGCTCCGGATGGGAAATTCCCCTGGGAAGTGCCTCTTTGAGAACCCCCAGAATCCTCCAATCGGGAAGCATGAGAGTTGGCTATGAGCACACCTGGTCTGTGGGATTTAGAGGACGGCGCAGAGCTTGGTGCTTCAGAAAGGCCCTTGTGGTTACATGTAGAGAGTATCGGGCGCATTGTTTGAACCCACTTTTGTAACTCCAAATCATCTAGGGCTGCCTTCCATCAGTAATCCAGAACAGATATCAGCCTAGCACCTTCTCCAAGAATATTAGGGTGTAATTATAATTTCTGATGTCACTTAGAGAAGATGTTTCTCCTTTAGCTCCTGGGTAGGACAAGGTTACCAAGCATTGTCTGGAAGACAAAAGGAATGATTCTGTGATCTGTGGCTTAGTGGAAGTTTGCTGCAGCCTTGAGGTTATTTCCTTATCTCCAGATAAGGTCAAGAAAGAGGGATGGGATCTGGTGCCAGTTCATCTCACTAATATGGTGCTGGGAAAGCCTTAAAAAGGCACCTGTTGGAAACTTGCAGAGTCGAGACTTAGCGTCCTTTTTCATTAGGGAATATAAAACGGGGAACAGAGGGTAGTATTTTGTGGATTGGGATTTTCATCCAGAATTGAATGGAAATGTCTACAAAAACCCTATCATGTAGCTAAAGAGGCCTAAAGGCCAGAGACATTTTGTTGTTTTGCATTTGGAAGCCATCTATAATATTGAGACTGAAGTCTCTTCTCCAGCTTGTGTTTAAGGGTCCAGGGCAGATTTTAGATGCAGCTATTTAAGTATCCTGGGCTTTGTGGACCGTTTGCATTTATTGCTGAACAATGTCTCTTTCTGTTGGCATGAGATTTGTGTCCAATTAACTGGCATCCAATGAATTTCTGTGCAGTCGTTGCTTCTCAGATCAGCCAGGATCGGGAGTTCAGTGTCTGAGCAAAGTACTCTGCTCTTGCATGGTGAAACACCCCTTTGGGAGCCTTTTCTATGGAGCCAATTATTTTTTGCAAATTAAGCACACCCATATAATGGCCAAGTGTTGGTGCATAGGGCATCTGGGGAATAGGAAAGAAGAGCAGGGTGGCTCTGAAAGTGCCCTGGACACCACTAAGTGATTTTTTTTTTTTTTTTTTTTTAACACAAGCTAAATGTACTTACAAAGAAATCTTACGATTCCATGAATCTGGGGGAAGGAATGGACACTTTGGTGGGGCCCAAGGCCCAGTGGACCCTACCTCAGGTGACTAGAGAAAATTTGAGGGGCATTAAGCTTATCCCTAGAGCCAGCGTTTGCTTCTTTGTACTCTTGTATGTTCACTGTTTCCTTTCTCCTTTCCCTTCCCTCTTTCCCACCCTCTTCAAACTCACCTTTCCTTCTTCCTCTGAGGATGGGGTCAAGCTTTAACCCAACTCTCTTTGCTCGTCAGTCACAATTGTGATCTGTGGACTCCCTGTCTGCTGTGGGCCAGTTCTAACCAGTCGTCTCCCCTTGTGTTGTTTTTCCATTCTTTAACACTCCAGGTCCAGATAGTCTCCAAAAAAGTGAACTACAGCCATGTTCAGTCCAAGTGTGGGTCCAAGGACAATATTAAGCATGTCCCTGGAGGTGGGAATGTAAGTATGGGTTCTGGAGAGTTTGTCTTTCTACTAATTTTTCTTATGAATAACATCTGAGAATAGCAGTCTGTATAGTGTTTTCTGAATACGTGGGTGAGGGAAGGAAAATGTTTGAAGGGACCAGCTTGGGTCATCGATAACAGGGAGATATTAATCACTTACTTCTTGGGAAAGCATATCTCTATATCCTTTGCCAAGAGCATAAGCCTGATAATGTTTAGTATTGCTATTTGCAGAATATTTATGATTTGGTATGATTCTATTAGATACAAAAAGATTAGGCTTCTGGCTACCCTGAAGAATCCTGAAAGAAAATGATTAGTTTGTAAATAGCAGTTGATATTGATGTATCTATCCATCAAGGTTATCATGACAGAAATATTTTCAGTATTTCTGTATACCTAGCTTACTATGCATATTCCAGGTGCAACTATTAAAATAGAACTTAAAATAAGATATACATTGGGATGGCCATAGGCAGTGGAGCATTGTCCCACCCAGAGCATCCTCTCTTTCTTCGTCTGTACCCCTAAAATGATCTCAGTCGTTTAACTCTGCCAGGTAGAAAAGACAGCAAGTTAGGAAGGTGAATGAGCCTATAGTTCTTTTTATTTGCTGGATCCCTGATGGGGGAAAGAAATTTGGTCATTCTTCTGAGAGTGGTTCCCAGTGCTGTCATCTTGATATATGGCAGCTCCTCTCTGAGTTGATGTTTCCATCATGGGACTTCCCACCCAAGACCCAGACTTCCCCAGACCCTCGGTCTGCTCAGTAACCAGGTAGAATGTTTGGTTTGGATCTGAGTGAGTTTTGTTTCCTTGCTGAGGACAATGTTGTATCACAGTTAAGTTAGGTTTTCTCCATAGTGCATCCATTTTGTGTAAAGAGGAATGACCTTTAAATCCTGGAGCCTACTATCTATCCACTCCTGATGATTCCTGTTTGGACAAGTGATCCTTTAGGAAGAAATTTTTAAAGATCCAGTATTTAAACTCAGCCACCAGTACATAACAGAGAGATGGCAGACTCACAGTGCTGAGGGCCACTTTCAGTTTTGGACACAGGCAAAAGGGTCGTTTGTTTTGCTTGATATAATTTTTATGAAATTTTTTTTTTTTTGTCATTTAGAGCTGGTGTCTTGGGGTCAATGATAAGGATTACCCCCAAAACCCTTAGAGATAATACTGTGTATTATCCATGTTAGTGATTGAAAATAGGCTACTTACAGCAAAGTGTTAGACATTGTAGTGTATAAAATTTGGATTATTACAAGAAAAAATAAGATGAGAATGATGGGCTGGATTTCATCCATTGGAGGCCAAGAATATTGTATAACTCTGAGAGATTACATTTGAAAATGAAATGTAAGAAGAAAATTGCCTCCATACCTCTACCAAGCTATGTGTTTTAGAGGAGCAAGGGTTGCAGTGTAGATGCACAGTAATTATGAGGAGACTATATGTAAAAGGGGACCAGTGACAATACTTGGGGGCAGGTAGGCCTGGAATCAGAAAGACTTTATTCCAGCTTCAAATCTGGCCTCAGCCACTTAACTGGCTGAATGATGCTGGGTAATAAATTGAGCCTGCTTGCCTCAGTTTCCTAATCTGTAATATGAGCTGGAGAAGGCAATGGCAAACCAGTTGCCTAAACAATCCCAATTGGGATTATGAAGAGTTGGACACAGATAAGAACAACTGAGCAACAATAAAAGTAATGCTGGTTATTTAAAATATCAGAGGATCATAAGATTTAGAAATGAAAGAGACTTTGGAGATCTCCTTGTTATAAAGGATTTTTAACCTGGAGTCAGTCTATGGAGCTCTTGATGATCCATGAAGTAGGTTTTAGGGTTATAAAAAGTGTATCTTTATAATGTTTATAATGTTGCATTTTTTTAAACACCTTTATTTTCACTAACCCTTGTTATTTCTTTATAATCCTACATAGTTGATTTGTTTCTTTAAAAACATTGAGAAATCAATACATTTCACTAGATTGACACACAAAAAAGAACAGTTCTAGTTGAAACCCTTTATTTTACACACTAGATGTATATGTGCGTGTGACTGAATACTTTACTTAAAATGCCAATATATCCAATTATGTATATTTGAGTATATTTTAGGTCTCAGTACATACATATTGCATGTCCTGGTTTTTACCAGTTGTACCAGTTAACAGGGATTTCATTTATTCATTTGCTTATTCATTTATTCCTTCTTCCTTTTTTCTTACTTGGGGTTACAAAAATCTGTTTGACATCAGATTTTAACTCAGGGGCTGCTGCTTTTTTCTTTATGCCATTTAGATGCCCTTCTTTAATGTTAAATAAGTTTATTAGGCTCTTCACTGAGAGAATATTGTAGAAATAGCATTATACTAATATTTTAGTAAATCCTTTGAAGAGTTTGACAGGGTACTTGTAAAAAAGCTGGAAAAATAATGTGGTTTGGAGAAAATCAAGTACATCCAGAATTTTGCTGTATGTCTTATACAGATGTGATTATTGGATTGTTAATATCCAGGAGGGAGCTATGAGTTTATCTATATCTAGTCCAATCTCTTCCTAATCCTGTGTCATGTTTAATATTTGCACCATCACCTTGGGTGAAATGTTTATCAAATTTGTAGATCACATAAAGCTTACAGGGATGTGAAATTTGGAAATATAGCGGCATTAATATGCAAAAAGATTTTACTTAACCAAAGAGTGGGCAAAATGTAATAAAATGAAGGGTAGTCATGATAAATCTAAAAATCCTCCTACAAAAAAAAAAAAAAAAATCTGTCACCTGGAGACCAGCTTTAGGTAAGTAGGAGAAGCCTGTCACTGGGCTGATTGTTTGCAGTATGATGAAACTTTAGGCTATAACAACTTTCAAAAAGAGGCTGTGCTCTTTGTCTTTGTGACAGAATATTCTCCCCAACAAAATTAACGGTGTTTGAAATATATAGGTAAATGTAAATTCCAATGCTAAATTTTTTTGGGGAAAAAATGGTTATTATATGTACCAAATATTCCATAGGAGGTTTTGTGAAAAAAGATCTAGGTAGTTTGGTGGATTCCAAATCTTAATAATAATTAAAATTCCAAATTGGTAAAAATTCCCAAGTATCCATTGGCTGTCCAAAAAGTTAATACAATATGTGGCAGGATGAATAGAGTGAGCAAAATTCTACCCTGACCAGCCCACATTTTTAAATACTTCCTTCATTTATAGGTACCACATTTTAAATGGAAGGATGTTGATGATCTGAAATGCATTGGTTGGATGGCTTGGCTGTCATTGAAACTGCCCACACGCTCCTCATTTCTAGTCATGCTTACATTATATTACTAGAGACCCCTGGTAACTGAAATGCTGGCCCTCTAGCTCTCCTATCCTGCCAGCAATGCCAGGAATGCCAGCAATGTTGAGTCCCTCTCTGTAGATCATGTATCGGCTATCTGATGTCAGATGTTGGCTGAAGTTGTGATTCTCTAAAGCAGGGGCTCTTTCCACAAGTTAGTAAACATCAATTTCATTGGATTCATGAATTTGGATGACATCTTAATTTTCACTGACTATTGTGTTTCCCTCATAAGCCACTTTATTTCATGCATTTTGAAGGATCCACAGCAAGGACTGGTTGTGACAGTGGTATTATGCAGACAAAACTGATATCAGGATCAAGGGCTCCTTTCCTTCCCCTGAGCCCTATTGAAGGGTCTAGAGAATCTTCAACTGATTCTTTTCCATTTGAGCCAGTTTATACCTGGGCTTGATTCTAATCAAAGATAAGTTATATTTGATATTCAAGGATATGCTTACATATGTCCATTTGCATGTGAATTTTTGCATATATGTGTATTTGCATATATGCAAATATATAAACATTAGAAAGGACCTTATCCACAGTTCTGTGGAAAATGAGATTGCAGTTCTCTCTTACCTCTCTCCGTGCCCTTTTTTGTCTTACTGATGTTGGTTCTTTGTATCATATTTGTTTCTGAATAAAGTCTGACCGTATCTTCTCTCTTCTGACACTCCTGTCCCCTTCTTTCCAGCCCAGTTCAACAAACTCCAGTGTTTCCCTGTTACATGTAGAATCAAATATCAAATCCTTTATTTGACTTTTCAAGTTTTTCATAACTTGCTCCCTTTCTGGACTTCTTAACACCTTGCTCCCTTCCACATATTCTGCAGTCTAATGACACTGGCTCCAAGCATTTTCCTTAGCTTTCTTACTACCCCACGTGGAATATTCTCCCTTTTGACTTCTACTTCCTCTATAGATTCTGAAGCCTCACTTCTGCAGAAAGCCTTTACCTCTTACTCTTGGTTCCTTCTGTCAGAGGCTACACCCAGTATACATTGTATTCTTGTCATGGGTACAAGGTTGCTTGTGTGGTGTTTCCTCCATTAGACTATGAGCTCCTTGAGAGCAATGACTGTTTTGTTTTATTTGCCTTTATTTGTATCTCCAAAGCTCAGCACAGTATCTAGCATATAGGGGGTATTATTATAATATACTATATAAATTATCATTATACTATTATACTACATATTATGGTAAGATTATATTATATATAATACCATATAATATTATATACTGTATTAGTAAATAGTAGTTAATTGACTAGCATATTGAACAAAAAAACAAGTAAAAATGGCC
This sequence comes from Sminthopsis crassicaudata, assembly GCF_048593235.1. NCBI lineage: Eukaryota > Metazoa > Chordata > Mammalia > Dasyuromorphia > Dasyuridae > Sminthopsis > Sminthopsis crassicaudata. Next base: position 662,872,731 of record NC_133617.1, read on the forward strand.
AACACAGTGAACGTCTCTGACCATGGATGCACTTTCTATAATCCTATGGTTTTCCACCTCTCTTCTAACAAGGAATTCTATTAGTTCATTAGTTCTGAGATCCAGAAGTGATCTTTGAAATTAAACTGAGTTCAGCTTTAATTTAATGCTTTCATTTACTCTATTAATCTTGTTGGTAATCTGATTCTCTTGATTTTGCTTTCGTTTCTCTGAAATTTAGTTAAAAGTAACCCCATCTTCTTTGCATTCTTCATATTCATACTTTCTTAATATTGTTATAATTTTATATAGTTCATTTAGCTACCCTTCTCCCATGTTGGATCTCTAACTTTATTTCTACTATTTTGCTATCACAAAAAGTGCTGTTTTAAATATACTATTGGACTTTTTACCCTTTGGGGAACATGTGCACATTATTTGGGACTTCCAGCTTTCCTACTGGGAACTTAAGGATAGTAAGACTCTCATAAAATAAACAGGGCTCTTCCTGGGAAGTTGCCATTTCCCATACTAGGTTGTAGATTCTCTTTAGTATTTCTCTATCTAATGTTATGAATAGTCATTATCTCAAACTGTTCTTTCCCTGAAAATCCCTCTTTCTCATTCCAAAAAGAATTTTGCTTATACACTTGTACCTCACAATTTTTCCCCGTCCTGTCAGCCCCACTTATAACATACATGCATTAAACTTTTAGGATTATATTATGTGATTACTATAATTCATTTCATTGTCTTTTCTCTTTCATGCCCGCCTCTTCCCATTTCTTAGCTGTTTCTAACAGAATCCCACTTTCATAGGCCCATTCTTCATCTCCTAATCTTCCCTCTCCTATACTTTGCAGTGCTCAGTATGTCCCCTGTCTCATCACCAGCCTTAAGTATACTTTGTAGCTCTCTAGAGGCTGGTAGTCAGTTATGGACAGAATGTAGATTACTTGCAAGGAATGAGATAGGGCATTGCATGGGACAAGAACAGCATCAACAAAGAGACGTGGCAGTGAATTTGGTTGACAAATATGGGAGCCTGGGACTTAGGTTGTGAAACAGATCTTTTGAAGAAATGCAGACTTAGAAGCAAACATAATTGTCATTTCATGAAAACTCACAAAAGAAATTGAGATTTTCCTTTATTAGTTAATCTGGCCAGCTGCATGTCACCAGCACAGACACAGAGCTATATGATCTTTGTGGGGTGCTTTTGATGAGAGCAAGAAAAGGATCCATTGGATAGTTAGAATTCATTTCATATTATTAGTCCTTTAACTTTAATTCATTTGATTAGATTATGGGTGACTTGAGAACAAATTTAACTTCCTAATCAGGGTGTCTTCAGTAAAGCATTTATTAAGCACCTACTGTGTGCTGTAACATGCTCTCCAAGCAGTTACTATTACCAGTCTGTCCTAGGCCCAGCAGAACACATTTAACCACTGACCTTTGCAGTGTCAACTCTACCCGGCTCGCCTGCTCTGAGGCCTTCAAAGGTCTCTGGCCATGATCTCTTGAATCTATAGTTTAATAACCGGTAGTGCACTCAAGAACAGCCACATGTAATCTTAAAATCCTTTATTATACCTACTCACATAATGCCCTGACTTGTTAGCTCCCTAGTGCACACCTGGTCTAAAGATCCACATGTTCACTACCAAACTCCTTACCTCTCTGGCTATCCATCAGCTTGGCTCAGCTACCCCAGTCTAGAGAGCCAGGTTAAAGAGAGCAACTTGCTGCCTGTAGTGGGCTTATAAAGGGCCTGTGATATAGCCATAGCCAACCAGCGAGAGAGCCATTAAAAAGCTATCTCAATATGGCCAGGATCTCACCCCCCAGGGCAGTCCTATATCCACAGAGATTACTTCTGGGCCACTCAATCTCCTGTTGCACTGTGGTCACCCATTTAAAGGATCCTTACAGTATGCTAGACTCTGGGGCTATAGATGTACAATTGAAGCAGTCCCTATCCTCTAGGTTTCCATTCTATTCCATGTTCTGCTGCTGTTTTCTTATGGCTCTCAGAGTCAATTGACCTTGAATTATAGAAATAGAAACAGAGGGGCAGGTGGTACTTTGTGGAGATCCTTGAGAACCTAGCTAGGTCTGTCATTTTAGACTGTATTTATCATATTTTTGGGACTGTCAGGGTAGAGAAGCAAATTTCAGGTAGCTAATATAAATATCTTTGCCTAGATTTCTTTTGTGCTTTAGAAATACTTTTGGCTATTTAAAAAATGCTTTTGACCAATCATAATGACTGAACCTATGCAGTCCAGGTTTTAGTGAGGGTAAGAAGATGAAGACAGGCTCAGAGTGGTACAAATCAAACTCTGGATAAATGTCCTCTCCTTATTTTGTCCTAAGGTACTGTCTTCTCTCCTGTTTTCTTCAGGTGCAGATACAAAATAAGAAAGTTGACATTTCCAAGGTGGCCTCAAAGTGTGGCTCCAAGGCAAATATCAAACACAAACCTGGTGAGTTATCCTTCTCCCTAAGGTGGGAAATCAAGATATTGCCAAATACACGGGGTCATGGCCCTTTGCATCAGGAGGAGAACATCTGCAGGATTTGTCACCTCCTTTTTTTTTTTTTAATGTTCCCAGGGGGTCTGATGTGAAGATCCTAGATGAGATGACTAGGAGCTGGTGATAATTGGGGAAGAGGAAAAGGAAATTGTTGATAAAGTGACTGAGCTGGCTTGGAGCTTGGTCTCTGCTTCCTCAATGCTGTTTTATAAGGCCCAACTTCCTAAGTATTAAGGCTTGCAGTCCTATAGCCAATGTTGGCCCTAAGCAAGCCTTCAAGAAAGAGGTTCCTGGACTCCTTGGGCCCAAGAGCTCCTCCTGTGTTATGACTTGGCTTCCCTTCGCCTTCCTTTTCAGGACATAGCAAAACTCATTGATTCTGAAGTCAGCAGCCCTAGATGGAGGAATTGAGCAAACCATCCTGATTCTTCTTGTGATTTATTTCTAGTTTTAGCTCAGTTTCCTTTCTGTTTAATTAAGGGTCTAGTCCAGTTTCTTTCATGTGAAAAAACTTTATTCAATTATGTTAATTGTGGGAAAACATTATTGCATTTTTACAAAAAAAATCTTTACTTGTTGATCAGAGACCCTTAACTAAGGACTTAAGTTAATGCTGATCAAGAATCCAATGAGATTGATACACAAGTTTTTCACAGTTATAAATTTCTAGCAATCCATATGTCTTATCTGAAAGTTGACCATGTAGTGTTTAGGTCAGTTGTTTTCATATTCCTTTAATTGAATATAGTCATTTGAGGACAGCAAAACACCTTTTTTTTTTTTTTTTTTTTTTTTTTTTTTTTTTTTTAAGTGATTTCAGGGAATTATACCTGGATTCTCCCTCTCCTAATTTGGGAAGTCCCAAATCTTCCAATTAGAAATCAGATTACCTAGTTTTGTCTCTTGGTTTGTACTATCGGTTTCTTTTAATTAATTGGTCTTGTTTGAATGTTTGAAATCTGTCTCAATTTTTATTCACAGCCTTTGGACTCACTGGGCAGTCCATTGACCTATTATGTCTGTTTTATCCATAAATCATGTAGCTTGGGTAGTTTCCTTATTAAAATTATCCACCACATAGGGTCAAATCCTACTTATGAAGATTACATTCTGTGATACCTTGGGCATATAACTGTGTTTCCTAGCCCTCTTTTTCATCATCCCCCAGGTTATCTCTAGCTCTAAATCTTGATTGGCAAGTCTTCCTTTCTGTCTTCATAAGGGATGAACTTGGCCACCTTCACATCCTTGTTGCCCTAAGATTAGGAAATTCTGTTTATTGAACACTTGCTTTCTTGTATGTTGTCTGACTAGAGCAGAGTGCAGATAGAATATCATTTCTCAGTCTTGGATGCTGTGCCTTCCAGTGTATCTCTAAGATCATGTGATCTTTTTGATTGCTCTATCTCACTGTCAACTTATTGATGTTGCAGTACACTATAAATTCTATTTCTTCAGTCAACTAGCTGGGGTTCCTTCTTGTATTTGTAAAGCAGTACCCTTTTGATAAATGGAGGTCAATAAGGCAGGTCAAGATGTATTAGCAGATTTGAAAAAAGTTGAAATTCCCCACCATTACTATGTCATTTTACTATGCCAGATTCCTGACCTCATTTAATTCTTTCTTTTTAAGTGCTCTGCAGTTTGTTCATGTGATGGTTTTGCTTTTTCTTCTATCTTTGATCTCCATCCATAATTGATCTTTACCATAATTGCTCCCTCAGGTTCCTTTATTTTCTCAAGTGAGGAGATATATATATATATATATATATATATATATATATATAAAATTTTATGATCAAGTATCCTCCTTCTTCTTTTACATTTTCTCTTCCTTTTGAATAAGGGGTATACATCTGGAACCATATCATAATCATGGATTCCTTGTCACTAAATCTCAGGTTCTTTTTATGTTAAAAATAATTTCTTGTATTAGAATGTCCAATTTATTTCATTGCTAATATACTTTGAATATTTGTGTATCACCAACTGAAGCCATGGGTTTTAGTGCTAGTTCTTTTTAATCCTCCTGGGATACCCCTATTGCTGTTCTTCCTATAGAGAAAGAATACAGTATCCAGTATACATACTTGATAGCTTTACATATACAGCTCTCTCCATTCCTCTTCCTCGTCAGTTTAAAATCTTTTTTATTTAGATTTTCCAGATCCCAGGTAAATATATACTACCAGCCTTTTTGAAATGTATTACACCTCTGATGGAAAGCTCCTCATTTCTGTATTTTAAGCCATGGTTTAGAAATGGAAATCTTATTTACAGTCATCACCATCTTAACCACATCTTCGGCTTCCAGCTTTGTTTATATCCTAGTCATGAACTTTTGCTTTCTAAGTTAACTCTTTGACATGAGAAAGTTCCTTTTGAGTGTTCTCAAATATTTCGTTCTTAACTTTTTTTGTCAGTGGAGATTATATTACACAGAGAGATTTGTACCTAGAAAGAGTTCTCGGAAGAGTAGCAGAGTTGGAAGTATAATTAGGGCTTCTGACCTAAATATAGGAATTTAGGAATGTGATAGGTAGAATTCACTTGCTTCTGGTACCTCTGATATTTGAGGTCCCTTTGTCTCTACCCATTCAATTCTACTTCTACTAAGTTCTGCGCCCAGCTTGGCTTAGGTTTAAACAACAGACCTAGGGTCACTAGTCCAGATTTTAGTTTCTTCTCAACTTGAGAGAACTTGCCAGTGTTTGATGTCCATTGGTATAGCCTCTAGAATCCAAAGTTACCCCTTACACTGGGATGAAACAACACTAGACTTTATTGAAGAAATCATGATAGTTCTTATTTGCATGGCCCTTAAAGATTTATAGAGGCCTTTCCTCACAGTAGTCTTATTAAGGACGTAGTGTGTTTTCCTCATTTTACAGATAATTTAAACAAAATTGAGACTCAGAGAAGACAAAGGGACTTGCCTGTGATCATGAGCTTAAGAAGTGCTACAAGCTGCATTCAGAACCAGGTCTCTTGCTGGCCTCAATTTTTATTCTTTTCACCATGGCTTTCTCTGTGGTTCCAGGAGGAGGTGACATCAAGATTGAAAACCAGAAGCTGAACTTCAAGGAGAAGGCCCAGGCGAAGGTGGGATCCTTGGATAATGTGGGGCACTTGCCTGCAGGTGGCACAGTCAAGGTAGATCCATGAAGGGGCTGGCACTGGGTTGGGGCATTTAGCCCCAGGAAGGGAGGAGGGTCCAGGGGGGGTGGGAGGAGACTGGGGGGATAGCGCCAGTCTGCTTGTCAAGGTGCCAGAGGTCAGCCGCTGCCCCTCAATCTTTCCACAAGCAGTGTCTTCACTCACTCCATTATCATCACCACCTTTGTTGCCAAACCCAGAGATAAAGGAAGAGGGATGAGGGGCTGTGGGAGAACTGCGTAGTCTAATTCATCAGTGCAGTACCTCTTCTCCCAACCCCTGGGGAAATGTGACTTTCCTGTTTAGATTGTGTTTCACCTTAGGATGGCAACCACAATCCACGCTTTTTCCTCCAGAATGTTGTCTTGGAATTATCCTCTCTGACTCTTCTTATTAGCTCTCATTCCCAAAGGGAAGCAATACCAGGACCTTGTGCCAGAGTTTACCGTCTCTGACAGAATTCTTTTTCCCCCCTCAAAAGTATTTTATTTTTCCAATTATGTGAAAGATAGCTTTCTGCTTTGATTTTTGTAAGACTTTGGGTTCTAGACTTTTCTCCCTCCTTCCATTACCTCTTCCCTCTCCAAGACAGCAAGCAATCAGAGATAGGTTATATATGTGTAATCATTTTAAACATGTTTCCATATTTGTCTGATATAACTCTTAAAAAGCAAAACGCTGCCTCCGTTGAAGTACGTAGAGGATGCGGGTACTTTTCTAAAACCCTGCTTGCTGCCCCTGCTTGCTTGTTGGCTTTGTTGCCGTCCTGAATCCCAGAATTTTGGAACTAAAACGTGGTTAAACTCACCTGTACTTGAACAGGGATCCCCCTTACCACATGCTGGTCCTCCCTTCACGGGGAAGGAGAGTTCATTTCCTCTTGGTTCGCTCTGCCTGGGAACTTTTTTGGTAACAAACCAGCATCTGCCTTCCTCAGTTCTCCCCTTTTTTTCCTGGGGCCAAGTGGAAGATGCATCACCTTGCACAGGCCCGAGGGCAGCTCGGGCATCCAAGGCCTGGGTATTGACAACTTATTTCTTAGGTCCAACTCTGCTTTACAGAGACTAGAAAAGCTCCCAGGCTGTTGCTTGACTCCACCACCAGTCCTCTCCTCCCTGCCCCTTCCTCCCTTTGCATTTGGTTTTGTCCTTCTGTGACAACACTTTTTAAATTGAAGAGTCGCTCATGAATCTGGAGTTCAGGCTTGGCCTTTAGCCCCAGCTGCTTCACGAGAACAACCACCCTTCCTAGGCCGGGACTCCCTCCTTCCAAAGCACTTTGGGTTTGCTCTTGTGTGCCAAGACATCCTCCGCCATGTATTCCATTGCATGAAAAGGGCTTGGGAGCATCTGGGGACCATCCCAGAGCGAGGCTGGAGAAGGGCCGGCCTCTAGAGGCCTTTTAGAGTGTAACGTGAAGTAACGGCCAGGACGGAGAGGAGAAGGAACAGAGAGCAGGCCTCAGTCAGTCAGTCAGCATTTATCCGATGCCCAGGATACGGCGGGAGGGGGGTGGGGGGGGGTAGCAGAGAAGGGCGGAGCATCGGCCGGTAGAAGCAGACTTAGCCCTAGGAGTCATCCAGAGCCTGGGGAATGGAGTCCGGTGTATCCTGTGCCCCTCAGAAAGTGAGTGACATCGTTAGAAATAACCTCATCTCCCCGGCAGTTAAATCTCGGGGCTTCACTCAGTGGGGAGTCATGATAGCACGAAGGGTCTGACGGCAGAATGCGGCCGGGGAGTCGCTCAGGGAGACTGCTTGGATGGATGAGGGATAACGTTGTGTGGAGACCCCGCGTGTGGCCCGCTGGGATTTCTTTATGTGCATTTGGGGGAGTTTTACAAGGGACGCCACCCTTCCCCCCATACTTTTCTGTGCTCCACGTGAGAAATCCGTGAGGACATTTTGACCCCCAAAAAACTGGTTCCATCCCATTAGAGCTTTAGATTAGTTAGCTCCGTCCCAGCAGAACGGCCCCCAGTCTTTAACATAGCAGGCCGAGCCGTGACTGGAGCGGGGCCTCGCCTTGCACGGCGGGGATAGCACGGCGCCTTCCCCCCGGCCTGTCCTGAAGCAGGGCGGCTGCGATCGAGGCCCGGTCCCGCCGCCGCACCATCCCACCTCATCCTCCTATTGATCATCCATTGTCTCATCCCCACCCCACTGTTTCATTGTAGACTGAGGGGAGCGGCGATGCGGCCCCTCCGAGCGGGGAGCCGCCTGAGGCCCACGCAGGCTCCACCACGCAGGCGAATGGCGTGGGCCACCCAACCCCCTCACTGGGTGGTGACCCAAGGGAAACTCAGATCTTCGACTCCCAGATCCAGGAGACAAGTAAGTCGGCCACGCCTCCTGCGGGCTCCCCCCAGCCCCGCCCGGCCAGGCGGGCTCCTCCGAGAGATGTGGCCCGCTCACTTCTTCAAATTGAAACTTTGTATAAAAAAAGGTATCTGCCCACGTTTTAATGAGCCCCTTAACTTTTATTTTCCAGGCATCTAACGATGAAATTCTGGTCTCGTCTTCCGTCCCCCTTCCACTGGTCCCGCCCCGCCCCGCCCCTTCTGCTTCTTTCTTCCGCCCCTTCCCTCCTGTGTCCCCGCCCCTTCCCCTGTGTCGCTACAGATTGAAACCTACAAGCTGACGTTCCGTGAAAACGCCAAGGCCCGCACTGACCACGGAGCTGACATTGTCTCCAAACCCTCCCCCTTCACCAGCCACAGCTTCAGCTCCCTCGCCTCGGCCACCCCGTGGCAGCAGCAGCAGCAGCAGCAGCAGCAGCAATAACGGGCCGCCAGAGAGCTGCCCCAGAGGCTCGGGCCTGCCGGCCTCCCCGGGAGCTCCCTGGGGCCGGGCCGGCTCGGGCCTCCTCGGGCCGCTCCGGAAGGCCCGGGTTCGGCGCGTCTCTTTCCTTCTCCCCCTTCCCCCCGCGCTGCAGTTCTTGAGAGCCCAGACTTCCCCGCTGTCATCTCCCAAGCGGGAATGGTGGACCTTCCATATCAGGGCTTGGAAGGAGGGCGGGGCTAGAGGCCGGAAGAAAGCTGAAGTTCTTCCCGCCTTCCCGCCCGCCCAAGCCCAGTGCATGTCTCCGACCTGGCTTTCTTCCCCACCCACTAAAGCTGACATTATACACACACACTTGGCTGCGCCATCCCCGGGAGCCGGGCTCACAAAGGGTGGCTCGAGTTGAGCTCCAATGGAAAAAGCTGGCAGCCAATTTCTCGGTTTTTTCCTTTTCTTTTTTTTTTTTTTTTTTAAAGAAAAAAAGAGAAAAACTAAAAAACCAACATAAATTTTGTTCTTGCTGCTTAAGTTTCTGGTGTTCCTATTTAATGAAAAAATATATAATGCACACACACTAGGCTGTTCTTACCCAGTAATTATAGCTTTTTTTTTTTTTTTTTTTTTTTGTGATGAAGTGTTGACAGTTTCATTGTGCTTACCAGCCCCATGTAAGTTTCCTTTATTAATATTTTTTCTCCTTATTCCCCAACCCCCACAGTCCTAGGAGAGGTAGAGATGGTAATCTCCATATTGACATACATATCCATGCAGGTGTAACTTCTTTATTTCCTAATAATCTAAAGAACGGATGGGATTTTTTTTATGGGTTGAAGCCATGTCTGAAGAGAAAGTACCAAGAATGTGTTGAAGGGAAGATGGCCTTGGGAAACATTTCACTCGGTGGCCGTCATGGATTAGCTGGGGGCCGCTACCTGGTGGCCAAAGGCCTAGTCAGAGAGAATTGGAACACAAGCCTGGTTGGCCCATCTCGCCGGGAGGTCCGCAGGGGAGGCCCGCCCCCCAGGGCAACGGCCAAGAGGAATAGAGGAAATGGGACAGGAGGCGGGGCCTACGATAAATAGTCGGGATTTTTTTTTTCTATTGTGAGAAGGATCCGGTTTGATGTGTGATGCTCATAGAGTTTGTGTGTGTGTGTGTGTGTGTGTGTATGTGTGTGAGGGGTGGTCTTTTTGAACAAAGATTAGTCATGGGGTTTATGTACTGTATCATGCCACAGGACTGAGGCTCTGAAGAACGGGGAACCCTCTCATCCAGGAGCTATTGCAGAGAAGGAAATTGGGGTTTGAGGGACAGAGGCTCAGTGGGGCAGATGAAGTGTCCCAAACATGCAAGTGGATTTTAAGGGGGGCAGGGGGCGAATCAGGTTTGACAAAGAAACAAAAAAAAAAGAAAATGGGAAATGGAAGAGAGCCTGATTAAGGAGAGGATAGGGATGAGGAATGGACGGGGTCCAGAGGATCCCCCTCAAGGGCCAGGTGCTCCTTTTGGGGAAAGTTAATGAGAATGACGTGAAATCCTGGGATCTGTATGACACATGAAGATTCTTATTGCACTTGTATTTTTTATATTAAAGTTTGCATGGTTTCTAATAAAAAGACATTAAAACATAATGTAGTTTGCATTGAAAACGTCTGGGAGTCTCTTAAGTGATTTCTCCTCCTGAATAACTAGATCCATCAGGATAGCTTTGCCTGTGACAAAGGACTGGCCACCAATCAATCCTCAGTCCTGACCTTTTTCTCTGACTTTTGGCCCAGTGGCAGAATGAAACTTTGTATAAAAAAAGGTATCTGCCCACGTTTTAATGAGGTTGGAGTTTAAATGGGATCCTTCAGCTGTGTATTTTGGGGGAAGACACTTTTCTCTCTACCACACTACTTTTGTCCACCATATTCTTTTTGACATTTTGGACTTCTGTCCAGTCATCTTTTTCCTTTTACAGACTTCCATGGGATAGGAGATTGAACAAGACAGAAAGGGAGTGACTGCAGATTTTAGTGGTGGTGGAGGGGCTGGCCCAGTCAGTCCTGGACTGGGGAGCAAGTTTCTAGAGGTTTCCAGCCAAGTAATTCTCAGGAGAAAGCTGTGATTTTGTTCCTGAGCTCCACGATAGCTAAGGGCTTTTGTTTGTGATGATCATGAGTTACTGTACATAGATCTCAATCTAAATCTTCAAATGGCACCTCAAGGTAATTTTTGCCTAGGTAATGCAGATCTAATGTAGGCTCATGACTCATGATAGAAAGAACCTTAGAGGGTAGCTCAGTCCAACTCATTTTATCAATGGGGAAACTGAGTTTCAGAGTTGTAGCTTGCCTTAGGGTGATCTAGAGAGTAGGTCTCCATGCCAGCTTGACGCTTCCTTTTAAGGAGAGAACTGCAAAATGTGTAGGATGTTAAAACCAGAGCGTGAGAGTGAGATGGGGGCTTTTGGAGAGAAAGTTGTGGGTCTGTTATCACTTCTAGTTTGAGTAGAGGAAAAGGGTTGTTTTCAAAAGGAAATGGGGTTCTTGTTAGCCAGTGGAGTAAGAGGAGCATATGGGCACATGGTAAGTTTAAAATGCAGATTTCTCTGGTACTCTCCTTTGCTATCTAGTGGCAGGCAGCTTCTGGCAATCTGGACTTGTGGTGTGGAAGGAGAGTATTTCGCTTGCTTGGGACCATTCTTTTAACCCCAAGCATCCTGAGTCAGGTTTCCCCGAGGCATCTGGCCTGAGGACCTTCAGGTCCTCCAGAAGCTGAGGAGGCAAGGGGGAACTTTTCCTTAGTTACCTCCTCCTCCAACAGGAAGACCTGGGTCTGACTCTTGTTGGGACTATAGTGGGAAGTAGGAAGCCTATTCCTTAATCAGTCAGTCCTGTACTGCCCAGAACCAGTAAGCCTCCTCAACTAGATGAAGTCTTTGAATCCTTGAGGGTGTGGTGATGGTTTCCATTTTCCCCATGAATCTTTATCTGCTTCTCAGGTGCTGGTTGAGAGACAGGTCCTAGGCAAGTTCTGCCTCATAGAGAAGACCAGGCCTATTATTGGATGCTGTTGTCTAATTTAATTTGGTAATCCTTCATGACCCACCCATCTTGCCCTAGCCTGGAATAATGTCACACTTAGAAAATCATCTCCTTTCTTTTCCTCTGTGTGGACATCAGGGATTATAGGACTGGGGAGTTGACAGGGGAAAAAGTTGTGGGAGGGGAGCCTTTGTTCCCCAATCCACTTCAGGCCAACTTCAAAAGCAAGGATGGCCTTGTCATGGAAGCAGAAACCTGGAAGGAGGGTTTCCCCTTTAACCTCCCCTCCTCCCTGCTCCAGGACAGGGACTAAGGGCTGAGGGACAGTGAGCCTCAGAGAGGTCCCGTCCAGGTAGCTTTCTTCAGATGAACTGCCGCACCCTTCCTCATCCTCTCCCAGCTTGTGACACTTGTGTCAGCTTGTGACACTGGCAGCCTGCTATGTGAACTTAGTCCACTGAATGGGGGGTTGAGGGGATGTGCTTTGGAAAAGTCTTGAGCTCCGGTTTTTTTCTTTTCTCATTCTTATTGGCTTGTGGTTGTTGTTGCTGTCCCTCATTCGTAGTTGTTATATGGCACTCTTTGAGTGACCTTGTGATTTTGACTATTGTAAAGAGTTGAAATAACTACATAAATAAAGCTTCTTCAGTGTTCTAATCCAGGGACATGGCTGTCTTATTTCTGCTCCTAAAGAACTTGGTTTCTCCCCAGAAGTTATTACAGAATCGTCCTCATAGGACAAGTCATTTGAAAAACAACTTATTTCACTTCCATGGACCCCTACCTTCTTAATCTATTAGGATGAGAGGGAGAGAGGAAAAAAAAAACAAAAAACTTTTAAGTATTTATGGCTGTTGGGATTTAGCCAGCTATATTCTAATTATCTACTCTTTCTCCTCTAATCCCAAAGAGAAACTGGGGGAGCTTTTTCTCCATGAAATATAATGGGACTGCTCACAGGGTAGAGCCTCTAGGACAAGACTCTTGGTGGGGTCAGTGATAAATGCGGGGATCAACTTTTGTTAGAGGGACTCAAATTTGTACACTCCATTGCTAGGAAGGGCTTTTAAGAGAATGGAACCTGGGAACGTTTGGTCTCATTTGCAGTGCCACCTTTAATTATCCCATCTCAATTCTGGGTTTTTTTGAGCCCTCAATCAGGAGCCAAGAGAAACCCCACCCCCTTTTTTCCTCTTCCTTTCGTTCATGCCTAGATGAGCAATTCTGGATCTAAAAAGCTAAGAGAATCGTGATGATCTAAGAAGAAATGGCAAAAGATATGAATATGACAAAGTGAAGAAAAAACACTCCTCTGTTTATTATGCTGCAGTTTACTACTGACAACCTCTTGTTTCCATATCTAAAATAAAAGGGTTGGATGAGGTCTTCTCAATGTAGTAACATAACAGAGCACGTGCTTCGCAATACCAAGCCAGGACTTCTTACAGAACAAAAACCCATCACATAGGTATCACTGAAGAGCAGTAAAATATACTTCCTTATATAAATAAGAATGGGGTATGGACCCATGTGTCTAAAAATGTAATGTTTCTTGCCTCTGAGATTTGAGGTCCAAAGGTATTACTACTTCCTGGACCAAAAAGTCAGTTGCTTTTTATTGTCCAGTAGTAGAGGTTGGCAAACTACAACCCATGAACCATTTTTGTCCACATGATGAGCTAAGAATATTTTACATTTTGATGGCTCTTGTACTGTACAAAAAAAGGATCTAAATAGATTTAGGGGGTGCAGTTTCCCAACTCTTAGTTTGAAGGATAAAATTGTTAAGCCTGCTGTTTAAAGCCCTTCAAATCCTAACTCAGATATACATTTCTAGTTTTCTAAGAAATTTGGACTATTTCCCCATTTCAAGTGCTTAATCTAAAATCCTATTCCTTCAATATTTTCCCTCATTTAAAAAATTGCTGAAACACATTTGGCTTAGATCACATAGGCCTTCACACAGCTAAAAGACATTTTTAGCTTAGAATCATTTGGCCCTTTACAAAACCCTACATTCTTATTGGGAGTAAGGGTTTGTTTGGGGGAAAAACCCAAGTAATAACTGTATCCGAGGAAGATGCAATTGAATCAGGAATAATTGTTGAACTAGATAATTCAAATATTCCTCCATTTAAATTTGGAAAATACATTTTCATAATACTTGACTATTTCTGAGGTCCTTTGCAACCTTTCTAGGTCTATGATTTTATCTGAACCTCTTTACATGTGTATATAGAGTCTAATTTTAAAAACTGATTTACCCATGGTGACATAGCTAGCTAGTACATGGCAGAATTTGAGTCTTCTGAGCACCTGATCTCTTTCAAGCCTTGAAAAAATTTGTAGGCCAGACCTTACTTACTAGCACCTACCTCAGGGCAAAGAGAGGTCATGTGAGGCAGTTGCTGATTTTACCTAGCCCAAAAAGAACTATCTCCATCTCACTAATAATTGTTTAGAAAGGAATATTGCTTTTAAAACAACAGGAAAAAGACAGATGCGTTTTGCAGTGAGAAAAATTTATATTCTAAAGAGCCCAGTCATTTTCTAAGGAGCCATCAACTTTTGGAACAAAAGCAAGTGCCAAAAATAAAAGTAGTATTACAATGCCTTCACAAGGGATAAATAGAACTTTATTTAAATAAACATTTGCGCTCTGTACATAGCCCCAGGGACGGGGAATGGGGAGGGGGCTCAGTCATCAGCTGTTTTACGAACATCAAAGCTACCACAAGGCCCACGCAGCAGCTCCACAAGCAAGGCCAGCAACTGGCTGTGCTCCTGCTGCACATCTGGCGGCAGGGCGGGCAACTCACACCGGAGGCTCCGTTCTACCATTCGGCCCAGGGCCCGGCGAAGCTCCCGTAGCAGCCGAACAGTGTGGGAGTCCCCCTCTAGCCGTAGGAGATCACTGTCACTCAGGGAGATGGTGGCACGGCGCCCATCATCTGGGGTTAGGGGAAGGAAGGGAAGGGTCAGAAGTCTCCACAGCTAGCACTTCATGGGAACTAAGGATGAGGATGGGAGCCACTGACCCAGCCGGGGGCCAGAGAAGAACTTGGAGGAGCAGACCTGAGCCGAGCTCCTCCCCCTCAAAGGAGAACCACGCCCAAGGGGACCAGGTACCCACCTCTGATATGGACGTCTCCATCGGTCAGCAGCAGCACAGCCAGGGGGTGGACCTGGGAGGAATCTCGCACAAAGACACTGCCATTAGACTTAACAGCCATGAAATACGTGAGCCAACGGCTCCGCAGCCGAGTGGCCTCCCTGTGGGGAGAGAAAATGGGGTCAGACGCATCAATCACTTTCCCTGGGACCCTTTTCCTTCTCCCCAACCCAGTGGGGAGGCCTTCCTTCCCTGTTCTGCACACCTGTTAATGGTTGATTTGTGCAGCAGGATATTGCCGGCTTTGGTCCGGTAGGTGACACTATTGGGCTTGAACTTCCCCTGCCGGGTCACCTTACCCTGCCTCACCTGTGGGGCACAAAGAAGATGGATTGAAAAAAACCAACAAATGTGTGTGAACTGGGAAGCCGAGAGCCCAGTCGGAAAGGGGTCTGAAAAAGTGCTCTTACCCGTTTGGAATCCAAGAGTTGCTGTATTAAGTCAGGCCAGGCCTTTCCCCCCACTTTTCCTTCACCCCTACTGAGATGAGTCGGGGACCACCATCCCATCCCCAGGTCCTATACCTGAATGAGGTTGGGGTAAAGCCCAGCCATGAGCACCCCTTTCACCAGCTCTTCTTCCTCACTGTACTGGTTGCACTGGGCTGAGGGCAGAGTGCAGTCTGATGGCTTCCCCACCAGGAAGGCCTCATAAATATTCTCTGAGAACTGCTTGATGAGGCCTGAGAAAAGAAAATTGGATGCAGGGTAAAGAGAGGTCCCAATTGCCACTCGGGAAGCTCTACACAACCTGGGCCTGTACAGATGGGACAGAAGGTCTCTCTATCTATCCAATATGGGCTATGAACAACTCATGGAGAAAGAACCCAAGGAGCAGAGGAAGGGGCCGGCGGGAGTGGGGGCAGGAGGGGAGAAAATCACAAGGCAGTGAGAGTTAGGTGAGTGCTGACCATGGATAAAACGCAGGCTGGGGGCATAAAGCAGGTTCTCCTCCAGATAGTTCTCTCGAGAACTACGGTCCTGCCAACGCAGCACCTCCTCCCAGCCGGCCACAGCCCGGACAAATGCAAGGTGGTCACTCCCACTATCATGGCTCAATAATGCCTTCACCTGAGAACAAAAAGGGAACAAAAAGAGAAATCAATCAACCAATCAAGCAAACCTTTATTAAGTGTCTACTATCTGCCAGGCCTTGTGATAATCCACTATACAGGGTCTGGCAGAACCAGCTCAAGGAATTGAAGAAAAGTGTGAAATATTTTATTTAAAAAAAAAAAAAAAAAAAAAAAAAAAAGCCTTAAAGACCTGCCATAATGGGGTTTGCAAAGACGTAGATCTCAAGAGGTAAAGGGTCTGACCTTGTCCACCTCAGCACGGTTCTGTAAGCTACTGCTGAAGGGGTCTCGGGTGAGGCAGGAGACAACAACTAGCAGAGGATGTAGGCAGCGGAAGATGGCTGCCAGGACTATGGCCTTGGCGAGCCGAGGGTCCGTGGAGATATGAGCAAGACGCTGACCCAACGTAGTCAGGAATTCCCTCTGGTCCAGCACACCTGCAATATTTCTTCTGTCATTGTAACTCCCAGAATAGGTCCCAGATCTTTTCATCTGCTCAAAGATTAGGGGCCCCTTCCTCGATAATGCCAGCCAACCAAGGATCCCTAGTTCCATTTCCCACAAGCAAATTGAAGAGTGTCTCTCCCCTCCCTTCCCCCCCAGCATCCCAAGGAACCACCCTGTCCAGGAGCCAAACCACCACTCACCAATCTCCTGCAGCAGGATCACAGCCTCGTCTACAGCTTTGATGTCGGGGCTATCCACAGCCTTGGAAAGGAATTCAACAGCCTGCGGGAGGAGGCCAGGGGCATAATGAGTCTCTCAGGCCTGCTGCCCCACCATCCCCAGGGAGGTACACCCATCAGAAGCCCTCCTTGGCTCCCTTCACACCCTTACCCTTCAGAGCCCTACCGTCTTCTCAGGCATATGGATCTTCGCTTGCAACACCAGATTTTCCAGGGGGGTACGCAGTATTTCAGGAACTTGAAAAGGTGCCATTTTCTCCAGCCTGCTTCGTGGAAACAGGTGGTATGCAAAGCCTGACTGGCACCGCCCAGCCCTTCCTCGGCGTTGGATCACATTTGCCCTTGACACCCACACTGTTTCTAGGCAGGACACCTGTCAGGAGAAAATGGCAAGAGATGTGAGGTTAGTAAAATACAGCTCCTCCTTTCCAGGAAGCACTTCAAACTTCCCACTAGAAAATAAGCTGAATTCTTGGAATAAAGGAAAAATTACTTCCTTAACACAAAATTCGTGATCAGAACTATGGAATTTTATCTCCTGGCAGCATAATATCCAATTTATCTTCAGGATTCAATATGACAGAAGATGGAGAAACAAATAAAATATATTTTCTAGTCTAGGCTAAGTCAAAGTCCTTTTATTTGACCTTTGATTCCCAGAGCTGAGGAAAGGTAGAGAATCAATTACTGGGTCAGCTCCCCTAAGCTGTCATGCATCCCTAATTAATATGGACAGTTCCAGGGGAAAGGTCCTATTTGTTCATAGTTTTATGCTTTTCAAAGAGCTTAATCATCCATTATCTCATATAATCCTCAATAAATTAGGCAGAATATCTCCACTTGGCAGATAGGCCAACAGAGACTTAAAGAGGACTAGTGGTATAATGTAAAGAGTAATGGACTTGGATTTGGATTGGAAAACCTGGGTTAAATATTTTGATTCTCATTCATATAGATGATGTAATCACACAAGTTATCTAACATTCCTAGAGCCTTAAAACTTGTAAATTGGGACAAAAATGGTAACACATATGAGGAAGGCATTTTGAAGCATTAGAGAAACATGAGATTTCATCTGTTATCTATAGAAGAAGTTTAATAATGTTGGAGTCAGGCTTCTAGCTAGGTCTTCTGGTCTGACTTCCAGTCCCCTTTCCAATGCACACTCCTGGGGTTGTTCCCAACGCCTTACAGCTAAAGCTACAGGCAATTGACAGAGCTGGGAAATGACAAAAGATCTGTGGGTTATCAGGAGGAAATACCTTGGTCTTAAGGTCATAGCGCTCCTCCTTGTGCAGGCCACTGTCCACCACATGTACTATGTCGTTGACCGTGATGGAAGTTTCAGCAATGTTGGTGGCCAAGACAATCTTGCGCACCCCTGTTGGGGGCTGCTGGAAAATTGCCTTCTGGTCCATCATGGGGATGTTGGAGTGCACTGTTTGGGGCGTGGGGGGTAGGGGGAAATAGCACGCAAGCGCGCACGCACAGTCAAACCCCACCAATGATACTTCCACTGGTATATTAGGGAGTAGAGCATTCCCCAGGACATAAGACTCTCCCACGGGACAGCAAGCCTACAGAGCAGCCTCTTTCCAAGTTCACAGTTAGCTTTTGTTCTCTTCCCTCCTCCACTAAGTTCTGGACTTGTGACTGGCTCTTTGCCAAATGGGAACCTAGTCAAGCCAGTACCCACTGTTGCCTCCAGATGGAGCTGCTTCCCAGGCCTCCCCCACAACCAAAAGGCCTAAACCAGGACGTGCACACCCTCCTTCCTCTCCCCTTGCTCCCAAACCCAGCTCACCTGGCAAGATCAGGTACTTGCTTTCATAGGAGCCCAAGGCCTCCTGCAGACGCTGTTGTACTCCTTTGATCTCCTGCCAACCAGGCAGGAAACACAGAATCCCACCTGAAAACCAGCCCCAGCAACCTGATCACTTAGAGGCAGCCCTGAAGGGGATGGAGGGGCAGGGGAGAGGGAGTTTCCCACAGCGTCTATTTGTTCTGGTCCTGATCATAGGAAATCTGGGGGTTTAGGGAAAGATTAAGCTAAATGGGAAGAGCCTCAGCAGTCATTCTACCCCCAATCTTCCCACTCTATTCATACAAAGTGCTTTTCTATGAATGCCCAAGACCCCTGCCCCAGCAGCCTGAAGAAAACCTGCTCTAGGAATCCTAGGCCGAGAAACTACTTACCTGGGTCTCCCCGGGCATCAATATGTAAAACCAGATCAGTCATGAGGTCCAAATCCAGAGCGCACTCATCCTCAGACTATGGCCAGGGGTAAAGGGGAACAAGAATAGTTGGAGACAGTGGCCCCGGTTCAGGCATCTGAAGTGAACAGTACCCCAGGACCCTCCAAGGTCATATGGCTCTCCAGCCTAATCCAACTGGGACGATCAGTTGAGGGGGCAACCCCAGGGTCACATCAAGGGTTCACAGGTACCACAAGAATGGGGAAAGACGGGGGAATGGCAGGAAGAGAACAAGCACAATCATTCCAGGCAGAGGGACAGCCAGCTCTGTAAGGTAGCCCAGGGGAGGGGAGGGGGAAGAGATGCAACCAGGGTGGAAGAGGAGGCCCGGCCAGTGCCGCCTGTTCTCCTTACCTCATGATGCCGATGCCGGTGCTGGTGCTTGCCCAACTTGGCCAAGATATCCTCTAGGTAGTGCTCCTTTACTGGGTACATGAAGCCAGGCACCTTGATGACAGGGCAGCCACCAAAGTATCGAGCAAAGCGCTCATTGTCACCCGTGGCACTCATTAACACAAGTCGCAGAGCTGGATTCAACCTCTGCAGCCCCTTCAGCAGGATGAGCAGGAAGTCTGTATTGACATCTCGTTCATGTACTTCATCTACAATGACATGGCTCACGCCCTCAAGACTGGGGTTGCTCTGCAACTTCCGGAGGAGAATGCCCACAGTGCAGAAGAGCAGGGCCCCGCCGCGGGCTGGCGGCTTACTCTCCAGCCGCACCTGGAATCCCACATTCCGCCGCAGAGAGGGTCCCAGTTCGTGACTGACTCGCTGGGCCACAGACACAGCAGAGATGCGGCGGGGCTGGGTGATGATCACATTGCACCGGGCCCCTCGGCCCTCTGTCACATAACGTTCCAGCAGCAGCTGTGGTATCCGTGTCGTCTTGCCACAGCCCGTGTCCCCTGAGATCACCACCACAGGGTGCTGTTCAATGGCCGACAAGATGGTATCCCGGTGCGGATCTACGGGGAGCTGGTGAGTCTCCTGCCAGGAAGGCCCCCGCCGCCGCCACAGCTCCAAGAGCCCCTGGCTCAGCCGTAGCTCCTCCCCCTCCGACAGAGGAATGTAAGGCTTCCCTGTGATAGGGTCACTCAGGGGCCCTGTGTCCTTGCTCAAGTGCAAGGGATCCTCATTCTGCAGCCTAGGCTCCGGGGAGATCCAAGGATTTTCCACAGGGTACTGGAGAGGGCCAGCAACACAGTGAGGGGCGTTCACTTACTCCACCTCTACAGTCTCAAGAGGGGAAAGGCCCCGAGTGACTGCTGTCCCTGGAACCCCCAGTTATGCAGAGCTAACCAGGACTCACCCAGCCCCATCCTACCCCTACAGGAACCTTAAGGATGACCAATTCAATCCCAGGCAGCTGGAATTCAAAAGGGGCTGTGGGCAAAGGGCAACTGGAGGGAGATGATACCCCAAAGATGGGGCACCACCAGCTTTTGAAGACTGGCGAGGGAACGGACAAGATGGAACCAAAAACCCCGGATGCGTTGGATAGCGCTGGGGAGCCATGCAGCTGACCTAGGGATGGAATCATTCCCAAGCCGAACCTGCAGACTGGTGCAGAAGCTCTGGCTCCTGAGGTCCCATACCTCCTCCCCCCTCTCCCCACATGCTGCCCCACTTACATGGTTCAGGTAGTTCTCCATCTTTCTCAGGATAGGCTCTGGCACCTGGATGGTGCAGGGCCGGCGCTGGGTCTCACCGAGCTCTCGCAAAGAGGCCAGGTTGTACATGGCATGAGTCAGGGGTTCATTGTTCCTGTCCACCAGGCCCAGGCTCTGCACAAGGGACAGAGATCAGACCCCTTAAGGATGGCCTGGGCACATCAGGATCCCAAAGAAAGAGGCTGTTACAAGGCAAAGGAAGGAGGCTGCAGGCAGGCCCTCCCCTTTCCCACCCACGCTACAGGGGCCCTCTGTGGGCATCTCAGACACTCTCCTTTGGGCCCTTGCCCTAGAGGCAGCAGGTCTAACTCCTGACCCAGGGGCTCTTTCCATTGTACCACACTGCCCCTCAGGCCAGCTTGGGTCTCTGGAAGAGAGCACAAAGCCCTGTCTTCTTTAATTGGATAAGGGAAAATCTCTGGACCTTGATTTTTTCATCAGTAAAATAGGTATATGGGGTAGGAGGAGGGGATGGACAACAAGGCTTCTTTGGTCCCTTCTAGCTTGAAATTAATGACGGGAAAGTCTTGGATATTTGTGAGAGAAACATCTTGGAGCAGATCTCAGAACTATTTTGAAATAGGCCCTTTAAAGGAAGGCTGCTCCTGTGCCTACTTTACTTGGACCTTTTGGGGCCCTCCACACAGTGGCTTTTTTTTTTCACCTATCTATCTCTTACTGCTAAGCTCTAATAATCCCAAAGGTCCCTAAGCAGCCCCCCCCATCTCCTTCCAAATCCTGTTCCTCTTTCTTTCCCATTCAGCTCCAATCCTCTATAGCTTAATGACAATGTTCTGATCAGTGAAGCTCAGTGAACCAGCCTGAACAAAATCACTTAGAATTTGGCCATTATAATCTCAAGCTGTGTAGTGGCCCAAGGGTTTAAATCTTCTCTGGACAACTAAACAACCACATGCCCCATGAAGGCAAAAATGGTTCCCTTCTACTTCTGTGTTCTTCTCATAGCTCCTGAATAGCACAAGCAAGTTTTATTCAATGAAGAAAGGGGGAAAGCAAAAGAGAAACAATATTTAAAGTCTTGAAGATTTCAAATTAAAACACTCTTCCCTGAGATGTAAGGGATAGAGAGGAGCTAGGAAAATAAGTATAAGTAACTGATAAAGGCAACAAGGGGACTGAGCCTGGTGACCAGGACAGATCAACAGTTAGAGCCACCCCTAGGCCAGAGGCCTCTCAGTGCCATCATAGCCTCCGAGTCCCAATCTCATTGGTCTGGGCTCACCTTCAACTTCTTGCAAGCTAATGCTGCCGCTTTATTTTCCGCCTCTGCTTTGCGTCGCCCCTTGGCAACAAAGGTCATGGGACAGGGCCAGAGAAGGGTAAGAGTGGAGAGCTTTGTCTTGGTACCCACAGTGTGGAATTGCATGAGGTTCTAAAAAGATGTAAGCAAAATGACTTATTCAGAAAAACTTGGGAGGTGATCCATGTCAGGGGATATTAGGTAGTACTACAGTGACTATGCATCTATACCTGGGAATGACCCTTTTTTCCCTAAGATTGCCACATATCAACAATGGTAATAAAAATCAAATAAACTTGCTTCTCAGGTAGAATCTTAGGACCAGCAAAACAGCTGCAAGACTAACTGATGATTCTGAAATATTAACTCAGACCTTCTAGCAGAAGAGCAGAAATATCACCCAAAGGTGATTACCTGAACTTTTACAGACTTCACTTTCCATGGCAGGACAAGAATATTAGAAACAGCACCAAAAATTATAATTGACTTTTCTTAAATTTTCCCCAGGTATGGCAAAAGATATTGAAACTCTTTCCATGGGTGATAAGAGCAAACATGAGGCCAGGCATTACTGCCAGTGCTGGGCCACCTTCATGTCTAATAGACAAGGCCCTTTGGATGAGAATTTGAGTTTCCTGTAGGCTACTTTCTTCAGTCCCATACTTTAGCCACACTTACCCTACAACTCTTAAATCCCCCAATGTTTTAATTAGAAAGAATATTTCATGACTTTCAAAAAAGCCCTTCCAATTTCATATGCAGGAACCCCCTCTAACTCCTTATTTCCATTGCCTATTTTCTCCTCAGGAAAGTTCTTTACATACATGGCAAATTTTCTTATTTCAGCTTTTCTATAAAATCTATCTCAAACCTTTATATCAGCCCTGACTTCCCAGAACCAACTGAACACATCAGCAGCCTGAGAGATGAATAGCAAGACCTGCCCTTTCTGCTGCTCACCCCCTTTTCTAGATAAGATATAAGAATGAGGATAAGATAATAAAATACAGAAATTGAAGATTGAAGGAGGAATGAAAGAAATAAGAATAATCCTGAGCGAACACATTTTAGAATCAATACTATCAACCTTCCCAGTGTAAAAGTAGCTGCCAAATTTGTCATACACAGTCCCAGTCATATTATTTTCTTGCTTTTACAAGTCTTCAATGGCTTCCTAATGCTCGATGAAAAAAATCTGACCTTTTTAGTTTGGCTTCTAATCCTATCCATAATCTGATCTGAAATTAACTTCCCACCCCTATCTGAAATCTAATCTCAAGACCTAGTTTGAATTGCTTCCTCAATCCCATTTAGTTGAAAATGATCTCTCCTCAAACTCACACAGAACTTGTACTTCTTGTGACTGATTTTATTAGTCAGATCTTACTACAAAATTGCAAATTCCATGAGGGAACAAGGCCATGCACTTACCTTGGCGGTGGAGGACGAGGTTGCAATCTGGATCACCTTGGCCAAAAGATTCTTGGGAAGCGGGAACTGGGTAAGTGCTCGGACAGCACTGTCGTCGTCTGTCATCTCAAAGGAGCCCCCTCTGGGATACCCAAGAGTCTAGGTGAAGAACAATCTCCACCCCCAGTGCTACAATCTAGGGCACTAGGACAATGGAGTGATGTGGGGGGGGGGGGGTGACAGGGTGAGGGACAGAAATGGGCCTGGAAATAGAAATGCCTGAATTCTGAATTTCACTCAGGCACTTCCCTAAAAATACCCTACTTATATCCATGCACAAAATATCACAAGTGCTGCCTCAGCCTCCCCCAAGAGAAATGAAGATGCTTTCCAAAAGGGCAAGGATTCTAAAATAATGTGTAAAAGCATTTTAGGGAAGGAATACTTTGCAACCCTTTGGACTTTTTCCTTTTGTGCCTTAATTAATGGCCAACAAAGTCTAGAAACAGGACAGAGTTCTGCAGCAGGGGTATTTCTGGAATCAAGCTAACAAGTAATTAAGTTACAATCCAAGGCATAACTGGCAGGGATCCTATCAACCAGAGTTAGTCCCCTAGAAGCAGGGAATGAGTAGAAACCAAACAAACCTGGGACGAACCCTGCTTAAAACACTTTCATCCAGCTCCCAAGTAGTGATAATCAGGTCTCCATGCACTTCCCCATTAGGACTATACCTTGTGTCCCTGAGTGGAGTGTGAGATTCCTGTTGGGCCATAGACAGGAAGTCAGTGACATCAATCGTCCCTTCCTCTAGTTCTTCTTCTTCCTCATCCTCTTCCTCTCGGCCCATAGAGCGGGATAGACTGCTAGGCCCCATTGGCCGGATGCTCTCAGGGTTCAGCTGCCTCCAGGAATTGGGTGGCATAGTAGGCTCTGGTCGCCACCAGCTGTCAGCTGGGGAGCCAAATCTGTCAGCTAGCACTCGGTATTTAGCTGCATCAAAGAGTTCATTTCGGGGTCCCAGAAGGCCCCACCCCTGTAAGGAGGAAAGCACTCAGGTAGGGGCATCTTCTAGAAGCTCCAGGCTCCTTTAGAAGGGGACGTCCGACTTAAGCTCAGCTATGGGTCACACCACCTCCAAGGGCATAGTGGGGGAAAAAAGTGCTGTCTCTGGATCAAATATACTTGAGTTTGAATTCCTTCAGTGGTGTTTATGACTTGCATATATATTGGGTCTGTTTCCACATCATTCCAAATGAGAGGCTTCTACTCTCTGTCTGCAGTTGCTTGGTGTCACCTCAAAGAACCAAATTCCGCTCCCAGAACAAAGTACCAATCTAAAATATGCTCAACTCCACCCAAAGCCTTCCTTTACAGAGAAGAATAAGAACTCTGTAGCTCTACTCTACAATTCCACTTAAGTTTCAGTTGCCCAAGATGAGATGCCCCCATGTTTGGCTATTTCTTGGGATCCTCTCCCCTTTATCCAGCTCCCTTTTGAGTATTAGACTGTGTTCTCCTTGGAGGCAGGCAAGGCTTGTCTCTCTTTTATTGTATCAAAACCCGCAGTATTCTTGGCATACAGTAAGTGCTTAATAAACGTTTGCTGAATTAAAATGGGACTAAATTGCCTCCTGAAACCCCTTCCATCTCTAGATCCACCACCCACAATAACTAACACAGGATTGTGAACATGGGAAGAATCATGGATTTCTTGAACAAAACAAAGGCATTAGACTCTGAGGTGAACAGAATTTGAGATGATTAAAGCTCAAGGGCTTATTACAATCAATGACACTTCCTGAATGCCATAAGGGTGTCTTACAGAAGAGGGTTAAATTTGCACTAGGAAAAGTACCAAAATCTCAGAGTAGCCGCTGAGCCCAAGAGGAAAAGTGTGCGTGAGACTGTCCTTGACAGAGGGATTCCTGGTAATGCAGAAGGAAGAAGCCATCACCTTAAAGAGCTGGCATGCAGCAGCTGCAGCCTGCCTCTCAGCATCAATCTTCTTACTCCCATAACCTTCCACCTCCACGCTCTTTGGCCACTTTATGTGCAGTGTGACTTTCTGAGGAGAGAACAAGAAGAGTTAGGATCCAGGTCTTTTTGTTCTTCCTTCTAGCACTTGGTCAACTTTTAAGGCCTGTGAAAGTGATCATAGAGTCCATCCACACATGTAGGCAGGGATTTGCCCGCACCTCCAAGATGGTAGAAATCACCATTTTGGGAGACTGAGTCTATCATTTGAGTAATACGTCAATGATGCATGATAATGCATAATTCTGACTAGAAGTCAGGATACCTAAGGTGGACTGTAAGAGATGGCTACTCTAGTTTTCCCTTTAAAAATTAAGATATGGTTCATTTTCTAAATGGGGCTAAGACTTCCTTGAATCAGCACTGATGGATTCTATTTCTGGGCCCATAAATGAACATTTTTTCCATTATAGTTCCCTTATGTACAAAGTGAGGAAAACTTAACCTAAACATTTTTCACAACTGCCATAAGCATCAAGTAAAACAATGTAGATCAAAGTACTTAGACAAAGATAAAACATTGCATACATGTAAATAATAATGCTAAATTAGTTTAGGACCTAAAGGAAAGTTAGCCTAATAGAAAAGTCAGTTTTTTTGTTTTTGGAGAGAGAGCATTGGAGAAAACGGAAAGAATATTTATAATATGTGAAATACTCCTTTCATAAAATACTAACGATTTTTCTGCATTTTGAGGTAAGATATTTTAAAAAGGCAGAAAAGCATGACAATGGTTAGCAACCTCAAGTAATGACCTGATTCTAGTTCTAACAGAAAATACTAAGTCTTCATTCTGTTTTTCTTCTCCCTACCCACTCATTGCAATTATAGCCTGTTTATTAACTCAAGACATTTTTGTCCCAAGATTGCAAACCTAAGAGGATCATTGAAAATCCAAAACTTACCAGTATCCCATGTTTTCTGGTTTACTTGTTTATCTTTTTTCACTCTACAATCATTTATTTTCTTATTCAACCAACAAATTAATTCTCCACTATTTATTGAAAACAGTTACCTTTTTCTTTGGCCCATTTGTGTGGACGTAAACCAGTTTGTCTTTTGCATGGGAGATGCCAAGGGCTCTTCCGATCACACTGTTGAGAAGGTTTTTGGGCTGTGGGAATTCTTTCAACAAATCCCTAGAAGCTAAAAAGACACAAAACAGGAAACATTACCCTTGTTTTAGCAATCCCTAAGGCTTACTGTATTCAAGGTAATCCTTTGCTAGACCCTAGAACCAGGGCAAATAAAAGGGATGTTGGGGTTAGGACTTTATATGGAAATAAAAAGACATGGATAACTTGGACACAAGAAAAAAAAAAAAAAAAAAAAGACCAGTTCTTGGCATTAAGGGGGAGACCAACCCTCCACTCTCTTCTCTATACTCCATATGACTAGATCCCTAAGGAAAGGTAATCTTATTCCTATCTCTAATGGAATCAGGACTTCCTAAAATAGGAAATGTTCTGTTCCTAAACTATTCTGTAGAGAGGAGTGGGCTAGGGTTCTCTCTTAGGCTTACAATTAAAAGTGAGTTTGCAGAAGTTTTCTATTAATATTTAAATTGTGAGAGAGGAAGAATAGACACACTCAAGAGAAAAAAGAGAGAGAAGACAAGGGTAATGCACAGGCCCTTGAACTGATATTCTCTAAGCACAGGTTATGGGGCCCCAGATGGAGCCTTTCTGCATCAATGGAAACCAATACAGAGAGAAGAGGGGGCTTGCTCAAGGTCACACACAGCACAAGTCCTTCGGAGCCACATTTAGAGACAGCAGAGAACTCAGAGGCATCTAATCTAACCCCTTGAGACCAAAAGGAGCGAATTAGTTTGCCCGCTGTGCCTGCGGATCTGAATCCTCTAACGCTGGCCCTCTTCCCACCACATGGCCACTCTGAGCCCCGAACATCAGCACTAGAACTCGCGCCCCCCGCCTGACCGGGCCCCAGAGTACACAAACTCAGGGACCTGCCTGGGCCCTGAAAGAGCGGAGAGCGCTCGTGGCCAGTTTCTTTTCCCACTCTCCTAGATCATATCCCCCCAGTGAGGAGCGGCTCAGAACGAAGGCACTGGAGGATGAGCTAGCCCCAGCCCTCTGGCCTGCATCCTCCCGCCAGTCCGGGCGGGGGAGCCGGCCATCTGATGGACCACAAGCTCTGGGCTTTCCAAGGCAGCGCCCGGGCTGCCAGCCCGCTGGGCACCGGGAGCCAGGGTGGCGCCAGGGAACCACAGGCCTCTCCTAGGCTATCTGAGACGGGACCGTAGGAGTACAACGCTCTCCAGGACACTCGGTGTGAGGGCACTTAGTTCATTCACAGCTATCTCTGAAACACCTGTCTTGTCCCCAGGGCTCCCATGGAGGCGGCTGACGGGCCGGGGGTCCCCCAGTGCTCCCAGGCATCACTGTCTCCTCAGAGACCCCCTTTTCCGAACTCCCTTCTCCCCCCTGCTTTCCACAGAGACAGATGCATCACCCACAGGAGCACCAGGTGCCCCGGAGCTCATCACCCCCACCAAGAAAACTCTATTTAAAAGGAAGCTCCAGCACTGGCCGCACAGCCGGGCTGTTCCCGGGTCCCTCCCTCCCTCCCCGTTCCCATTACAGCCCGCTGCCCTCTCCGCTTCCTCAGGACACCAGCCCCGTCCGCCGCCCCCCCCCCCCCCCCAGCGTTTCTCGCGTCTCTTAAGTATAGCCTAACTTCGCCTAGCAGACAGTAGACGCTTCAAATGTGCGGGCCGATGAGTTCCCAGCATCTTTTCCGCCCCGTCCCGGTCTCTTTCCCTAGAACTCCTAGCCTGTCGACGACCCCCATGCCCCAGAAGTGGGGAGCCCTTTTCGCCGTTAGGCTGTCAGCCTCCCCCGGGCTCTCGTCACCGGCCGCTGCCCACCCCGCCCCCTCCCGGCCTCCGGCCTCGCCCCTCCCCGCGTTCCGGGCCCAGGCCCTGGGCCCCGCTCCTCCTCCCCCTCCTCACCGTTCACCATGCTCCCGTTCCCGGCCCCGGGCCGGGGCCCGCTGGGGGCCGGGGGCGGCTGCTGTTCGGCCGCCGCCGCCTCGATCTCGTCGAGTTCCTTGGCGCTGTCGGAGCAGGCGCGGGGGCAGCCTGACGAGAGGCCGCGCGACTGTCCTTGACGCCGGGGTGGGGGGGGCGGCAGCGGCAGTAGCCGCTGAGACACCCCGGTCACTAGAACCATGAGCCGCTTGGCGACCGCCATCTCCGTCCCATCCACCCCTGCGCGAGAGCCCGCACCACTTCCCCGCCCCCACAGCGGCGCACGCACGCGCAAGCGCTCGGGCAGGAAACGAGACGAAGCGAGTGGGCGGCGAGAGCGAGCCGGGCCGCGAGGCCCCGCCAGCTGGGAGCAGGGAGCGTGCTTTCGGAGGGGCGGGAGCTCCAGTCGCCGGGGGCAGTTAAGGACGGAGTCCTTAGTGCTTAGGGCACAGATCCCGGGTGGCGTCCGGGAGGGCTGGGTGCAGAACTTAGTTCCGACGGGGCCGGGAGCGAGAAGCAACAGTAAACACCCTCCACGTGCGCCCGCGGGGCGGAGAAGGCAACGTGCCCGGGGCGCGGCAGGTCCCAAGGCCAGCACAACGGGGAGCGGGGAAGGCTGGAACAAGTAGAGAGACGTGACATCGCTGTAATTCTCCCCTAACCGACCGACAGAATCGCGAGAGAAGCACCAGGAAGCCCCTGCACTGGTCCGCCAGAGGCGTGAGGGAGCAGCAGTTCCAAAGTCGCTCCTCCTCTCCCCCCCCCACACCGGAATAAATTGAGGAGGGGGTGCTATTTACTTTCTGCTTCTAGAAAAGCCAGCCGACCCCGGCGTCCCAGAGTCATGTCTGTACTATAGGGGCTCTACCCCAAGATTTTTTCTCTGGACAAAGGGTAAGTATAGAAAAGAAAAAGTTTTATGACAGTGCGGAAACAGGATGAACTACTACTACCCCACTACTCCCGTCCCCCCTTCTTCCACTCACACCCCTCCCCTCGCCCGCGCCAACTGAGCCCGGCCTAGCCTGGACCCCAGCACACTTTCCTAAAAAGTCAAATTACACACGGCAGTAGAAACAACTTTAGTAGTCTCCGGAAGGCTCAACCAGCCGAAGGAGAGGGACTCCAATGAGCCGGGAAGGCGTTTTAGGCATTAGAGAACTGATCTGGAAAGGGGGGTTGGAGCCCCATCCTGGCTAGGGGGTCACCGTTACCTTGCCACCTCTTTCCCTCAGTGGTCCTCACTGGAAGGGCGAGATGGGGAAGGGGGCCTCTGGGGTCAGGAACAACCCTCTACCCTCACTTCTCTAAGAGGTCACCCCAACCCGTGTCACCGTCGCTGGAGGGCGAGGCTCCCCTCCTCCCCCTTAGGAAGCTCCCTATAAGGCGCAGAACTTGGAGAGCTGTAGGGATTTCCTGGGGGTGCCGGCCAGTTTTTGTCATCTGGCCTCTTTTCCTGAGAATCAGTGAAAACAGACTGCATATACAAGTAGTTTAAGATTCTAGTTAAAGACGTCCTCCAAATATTGAAGACCTGGGCCTCCTGGGGTGGCAACATCAAAAGAGATGAACCTTTGGGAGCTGAAAAGTTTGCAAATGTATCTCCACGGCAGTTCATGGAGTTTTCAGATTTGGTTTGCACCATGGCTTAAACAATAATTTTTGGTCGATGATGAACTGTTAGTTTCTAGGCAGCTCCAGGAGAGTAAAGTGCTTTACTGAACTTTTTAATTGTATTTATTTAACTTGGGTTTTAGGTCAAGTGCTGCCACCAATTAGCTTTACAACTTTGGGGCAACTCTCTTAACCTATTTTCCTCACTGGTAAATGGAAAGAAGTTCAAAAACAAGGATTTAAAATTTTTTTTTTTTAATTCCAAATTGAAGGAAATGCAAACTTTAGGGAAAATGAAGATGCATTTCCTCCTCTCCCCCATCTAAGTTCAGAGAATCCCTGAAAGCTATATGGTAAAACCTATGGACCACTTCTAAAAATATTTTTTACGTTTATAATTTTAAGAAATGCTAAATTCCAATTAGCATTTAATGAAAATAAAGATACAATTTTCCCCCCAATCAAAGTCACAAATACCATGAAAGTTATCTAGACTCCTTAAGGGGTCCAGGGACCTCTGTTTTAGATGTTTTAGGGCTGGAATTAAAATTTATATATGACAAGACAGTAATGAAATTGAGGTCACAAAGATGGGATGCTAATGCTCTAAAGCTTCAGAGGTCCCAGACTAAAATCTTTCCTACAAGGAAGCTATTCTAGGATGTCTTATTTCACTTAAGCCTAAAGCTGCTCCCCCAATATTACCTTCTGCCTACAAGAAGTGACAATTTTAGAAGAAGATGGCAGATTCATGCAAGTGTTCTCGGTGTTCATTTTTAGACTGAGAATCACATCAGTGGCTGTATCTGAACAATTAAGCCCAGTATTCCTCAACACAGTTCTAAGGTTCTTTTCTTGATGCTGAAATAATATGAAAACCCAACTTTGGAGGAACAAGTTTCAAGGCACAATGGAGTTTGTATGACTTGGGAGGAAGCATGTGTCTAGGCTCTTTAGCTAATTAGGGAGTGTCTGATCATATCAAAAGGGCTACACAAACTTTCCATGGGAAATGGAAAATCTAAGTGACAAGCTGCTTCAATCAGAAATCCAAAAGAATGACACGCAATTAATTTTAAGGATCAAATGCAAGGATTTTTTATGTCAACAACCAGGCAGGGAAAGAGGAATAAGCATTTATATAGCACCAGTAATACTAGGTGCTAAACTTTTACATATACTTCATTTGATACAGAATGAATCAGAATATGATAGAGGACTCAATTTAGATTTGGTCATGTGGCACAGAAAATTAAAGGTCAATAAGTCATTATTCATTTTTTTTTTTCCCTGAGGCTGGGGTTAAGTGACTTGCCCAGGGTCACACAGCTAGGAAATGTTAAGTGTCTTGAGACCAGATTTGAACTTGGGTCCTCCTGAATTCAAGGCTGGTGCTCTATCCACTGCGGCATCTAGCTGCCCCCTCATTATTTCTTTATACTCATTACACATTCTAACCTGTTAGCAATATATTGTCCATATTACTACTTTTTGTTGTTGCTTTTCAGTCTTGTCTAATTCTTTGTGACCCCATTTGGGGTTTTCTTGGCAAAGATAGTGGAGTAGTTTGCCATTTCCTTTTCTAGTTCATTTTACATATGAGGAAACTTAGGCAAACTGGCTTATATGAATTTGCCCAGAGTCACACAGCTTGTAAGTGTCTGAGGCCAGGTTTGAACTTAGGAAAATGAGCAACTCCAGGATCAGCACTCTTATCTACTGTGCCACCTAGCTGCCATATTTCTATATCACTAAAACAGAAATTTGACACTTCATTTTATGATCATAGGATCTTGCTCAGAATCCTTGAGGAAAGGGGCTTGCTTTCTACTTGCATTTGTGTTCCCGGTATACACTTAGCACAGTGCCTAGAACATACTAAGTAAGCACTTAATAGATGCTCACTTTCTGAATGAGAAGAAATGTTGAGGTTGCTCTCCGAACATCTAAAGCTGACTTTTTATTTGTTTTAAAATAAGACTTCCCATTTCCTGGCTTGTGGAATTTGGTTTAAGATTACATGTGAGATAAACTAGTAGCTTTATTCCTTCCAAATAACAAATTTTAAAAGGAGGGAATTTCTGGATCTTTTTATAATCGACATTCATCAGACCACATTTAAAGAACTGTGTTCAGTTGGGTATGCCTTCAGGAAGGCAACTTAAAATCATGTCATATGAGGGAAGGTTAAGTAAACTAGGGATGTTTAGCCCAGAGAAAAGAAAATTGAAAAAAAAAGATGTCTTTGCTTTCTATACGTATATTAAGGACTACCACATAGAAACACAATTAGATCTACTCTGTGAGTCCAAAAGAAAGCTCTAGGACCAGTAGTGAAGACCATATTTTAGCTCAATATGAAGTAAAAGCCACTAATAATGTCTTTCAAACTTGGAGAGGTTGCTTCACAAAATAGTGAATTCCCTCAATATTTGAAATGTTTAAGCAGAGGCTGCCTAATCACCTGCCACAAATGTAGAAGAGACTCCTAAATAAAAAAAGAGACTGGAATTGATCACCTTTAACATCTCTTCCAAATCTTAAGATTCCCCTGGAGGTCCATTCTAATCCTTCATTTTTGTGTGTATGTCCTTAAAGTAAGAGAGTTTAGTAGGAGGTACTGGTGACTAAAAGAGTAAGTCCAGATATGAATTATTTCACTTATGCTTCTTCCTCAGGCAATTATCTATGACTTAGTGGCTGTAACAAAGGGAGTTCCCATACCAACAAAACCACAGATGCTTAACAGTGCTGACCTATGTTTCTTCTTTGGAAGAAAATGTGGGGCAATTGCCTTATCTTTCAGCAACAAAGTTGAAAGTTATATGCTTTAATATCTTTAACTAGTAATTAAGTAAAGTGTGACCTTGGCCAGTGATTCCCCTTCTCTAAGCATGGGTTTCCTTATTTGAATATCAGAGATTGCTACTAACCCATTTCCTCTAGTGCATACAGAGAGCAGCAAAATCTGTGGGAAACACATTCTTGCAGAAATTAAAAGTGCTAAAGAAATTCTAAACAATCACACTGATGGTAAGGATTTAAATCTGATGCTTCTGTGACAAAGAAACAGAGACATGAACAGTTACTTTTTCTAGCTAAGAGAAAGGAAAGAAAAGGGATGCCAAAGAAGCACACATCCGTGGATGCTTTCTGGAGACACGGCTGTGAGGTCAGCAAGTATGGCCCTGGTGACTATGAAACCAAAGAGCCAGGGAGATGGTTCCAGGCTTCTCCAAAGGCTACTAGTGAGCACTGGGCAAAATCAACTGCATTAGGAGCACAGGTAGTGACCTTCCTCACTGCACGTGTTCAAGGAGGCATTTCCTGACCACGGGCTGCCTAGTTAATCCCCATAGTAACTGTTTTCAAGCTAAGCCAAAGAGCATCTATTGCTCTGAGAACCACTCACCTGCCATGTTGGAAATGTTAACGTTCAGCCTTTTCGAGTTACAGGGCATTTTAAGAAAGAAAAAAAAAGGGCAATCAACTCTTTTTTTTTTTGGCAATGAGATGGGGGGGGATGTTGTTTCTTTAAAACACAACTCAAAACAGCCAGATGGACTGCATCTCCCTCTTGGTGCCAAGCCCACATCTGGAAGGGGCTTTATAGAATGGAGAGTATAGGATAAATTTAATAACATTTACTACTGAAAATGGAATATTCTCTTATTCTCAAGCATGTTTCATGGTATTCTTAGCCTACAAAGCACTTTACAAACATACTAAATCTGAGACCACCCACTATATAGACTGTAAATAGGAATCAATAATCTCAAAAAGTTGGATGGGGACCCATCATTAAGCCATTCAGGAAGAAGCATAAAGGGACAGAGGCATCACTAACTTTTAACAGTTTTAAACAGCATGAAGGAGGAAGGGGGAATACCATAAGGGGAGTAACTTGGCAGTGGGGAGAAAATCTAAAAACCCTTAGATTTTAGTTCTAGGTCTGCACATCACTAAGACCCAAGGTAAGCTACTCTACTTATCTGGGGCTTCTTGAAATACTCTCCACAAACAAAATGGGAACTAAATTCATTGTCAGTAAAGTGCTTTGAGGTGACTAAATGAAAAATCCATTACTAATGGTGTCACTGCATCTTTTAAGCTTTCCAGGAACAAGATGCAGGAGACTCAGCTGAGTCAATATCCTTTGTGCCCCATTCTTGTTGTATGCTTAGTGCTCTATTCTCAGTGCTATATGTACCATACATATAGGGAAAAAGACCCTAGGACATATGTCAAATGTCTAGACCCATATTGGATTTCCCTTTATCTCCAGCCACACAAGGGGTGCCAAAAAAGACAACAGAGGTTTAAATCACATGGGCAGATGTAAACTACGCCCTTTTGGACTTAGGAGGCTGTTTTCCTTATATTCCTTTCTAAAAATTCATACAACCTTAGCAAAAGTTTACTTTGCCTGCCCCCACCACGGATCCTAGACCAAATAGATGCTGGAGACCAGGCTCCTCTCTTACCCCGAGATATGGTCCCTCCAGGGGCTGGGTTGACACACATCGGTGGAAGGCGGGGTGGGGGAAGCTTGCACTGACGCTGCCTGTGCTGGGTCCGATCTAAGGAAAAAAAAAGGATGTCAGGATGACACTGGTCTCATCAGTTCCAGTCACACGGGAAGTTTCATATGCTCCAGAAGATACTACCCACTATAGGACTAAACCTGAAGCATCTACCCAGGGATGTAGACCTTTTTAAATGTGATTTCTGTACATAAGGGGTATGTGGAGGGGTGAGGATAGGGTACAAATCACCGCAGATGTAAGGAAATTGTTTTGTCTAGAGGCTAAACTCTGTGGTATTTGAATCAAGGCAACATGAGGGAATGGGAAGAATACTGTACTAGGAGTCCAGGAAGTTGTATTCCACCCCTAAGGAATTATGCAACTTAAAACTTGGACAACTTAAAAGAGACTGTTTTCTCATTTGTAAAATGGAGAGAATTTACTCTCCCTCTTGCCTCACAGTATTGTTGTGAGGATCAAATGAGATAATGGATATCAAAGTATTTTGGAAAAAAAAAAGTATAAAGGACTTCCAAGGTAAGGAATTATTTTTCTTAATAAAACCATGATGGCAATCCTTATGTGTGCTTTGAGTTCCCAAAGTAACCACCTTTGCTCTTACCCTTCAAACTTCCTTCTTTCCCTCATGAGCCACGCTGAAGAAGCCTTAACAGGAAAAGGTGCTGGCCACTGACAATTTTTAGCAATATTTTCATTCTTTCTTCCAAAACAGGTGCTAAGTAATGAATGGTCAGAATGGTATACACCTGAGAAAGATCATCTAGATGAAGAAACTTATAGAAATAAAGGACCAGGGGAAGTAAAGCCAGCCCTACAACTGATGAACTGTGGTCTCAAACAATGCAACCTCTCTATCAGTCATCTGTCTACAAGTCAAAGGAGAACCATTCCCACCAACCATCACTGGGATTCTAAAGAAACATAATCCACTTATCTATGTACAAATATGTATGGATAGATAAGAGTGAGATCTCTCATTGTGTGATTGTTATGCGCTTTAGCTTGGCTAAGTACTTTTAGCACTTAGGGGGTTAAGGTATGAAAGTTTAAAAATGGTACTTATCCCCAAGACTGAAAATTCACTTAAATCTGTGTATTTCAGAAAGCTAATTGCCTTCCTATGACACATTTATCATTTTTTAGTGTCTCATACAGATACTTCCACTAAAAGTCATCATCAGGGCTTGGCACTGAGCCTGGGATTTTAAAGGCTATGCCAGCAGAGCTCAAGTTCTGTCATGTCCTATCCAACTGAAGTTTTGAATATGGCCTGATGTCCAAGGACCAGTTTATTTAAGCCAAGAGATATTCATCAACAGAGGTTTAGCCACCATATGTTGAAGTTTTTCAGTCACAGAAAGCCACAACAGACCTGTCAATTCAGTTATGAGGTTCTTTTTTTTGGAGGGGGGGGTCAGGCGCCTCTCTGGGAACCTAGTGAAGCCTACAGACCTCCTCTTAGAAATAATTTTTTTAAAAATACATAAAATACATATGATTAGAAAGTAAACTATCTTAAAGTGCAGTTATCAAAATAAGGAAGCAAAAACCGAGTTCATAGACCCCAGAGTGAGAACTGCTGGTGTAAAAGGAGCAAGCAAAGCAATAAAATGTCTGACGTATTAAGCCAATGAGGAAAAGACCCAGTGAGTTTTTTGCTCACTGACCCTAATTTACTTCCCAAAACATTAAAATACTAGAAAACCAGATATTGTATCCATGTTGATGGCACGAACTGAATTTGATGGTCATGCTTCAAAGTTGATTGCAACTTTATAGGTGCTAAATCATTGGCACAATAGGTCCTACTGTGTCAT
The DNA here is from genome assembly GCF_048593235.1 of Sminthopsis crassicaudata. Lineage (NCBI taxonomy): Eukaryota > Metazoa > Chordata > Mammalia > Dasyuromorphia > Dasyuridae > Sminthopsis > Sminthopsis crassicaudata. The sequence continues at coordinate 662,908,754 of NC_133617.1, forward strand.
GTAAGAAGTGATCTTTCCCTTCTCTGAATTCAGATAGCCCTCATTATCTGTACCACTCATATAGCAGTTCTCATATATTGGGTTATAATTATTTGTATATATCCCTCACCCATCTAGGTTGTGAATATCTGTAGGGGGGCTGTTTTTGTTTTCCACAGAACCTAGTATAGGACCTTACACAATTGATACTCAATAAATATTTGTTGAATGAATTAATGAACTAATGCTTCACCCAGAGTGAGAAAGTAGACCGCATGCTAGGAAGAAGCAAACCAATACTGGTTTGTATGTTTTTCAATAAAGTTTAATTTTATAAATGTAAAAATCATTTTTAGCCAAGGGTCCCTTGGTATGCCATGTAGATCAATCAAAAAAAAAAAAAAATCAACAAATATTTATTTAGCACCTACTTTAAATTCTCAAAGTCTTCCTCCTGAACCTCATCCTGATATGGAAGTGACCCTGGGTTTTTGGAGATTATACCAGTGTAGCACAAGTTCTGATAATTCTTACCAAACTGGAAAGGTTTCATGTACGGGCATGGTGACCGACATTGCGCCTGTCGTCTGCTGACTAGCCTAGATAAGTATGGAAAGGTTCATCACCAAAAGTTTGAGTACCAGGTGATGAGCTTTTTGGTCATAGCAACTTTTTAAGTGGTTGCAATTTGGAGGAAATAGCCACAGTGATGAAATTACAGATTTTTCAAAGTATTGAGGTGACAGGATAATATGATAAGGGATACAAAGAACAACATAGTCCTAGCCCTTAAAGGGCTTACAATCTAGTTCATGCAAGACATGAGACAAAAAGCTGAACAATTTACAAAAGAAATTAAGAATTAATACAATAATAGAAGAAATAAAACAAGTCATTACATGATTTATTGCCAAAGTAAATGGCGCAAACAAGTTCCATAGGATTTTTGAGGAAGAAGATCACAGTGGCTGACAACTCCACAAAGAAGTGCTTTACTCTTGAGACTTGAACGGTATTGGGAAGGGCATTACAGGGGCTAATGGGTAACTCAAGAGTAGCTTCAGAGTTTAGAAAATTCTTTACCTAATGGCCAGTGGCAATGCAATTAGAAATTAAAAGAATTACATGTTTACTAATGTTAACTAAAGCAATCAAGATTTAGATGTGGTTAAATCAAGGTATAATATCAAACAGTACTATACAATGTGAATAGAATGCAACTGCTAAGCTGAACTTAATGTTACTTGTTTAGAAGGCTGAAAATTGAGCAGATTGCTCATAAATGTTAGGAAATAGTAAATGCTAGGAGTGTCTTTCTCAGAAAATCTTTCAAGATATGATGAGCTGAGTCATATGATTATGGTTCAAATGTATTGTCTATTATAATCATGAAAAAAATGTGCTTCTTTAGTAAGAAAAAAAATTACCCAAGTTTTGGAGGTAACTAAAGAGAATCAATGATTCAGCTATGGAGACAAAGCAATCCACTGCTGAAACTTGAATTTAAAGTTGGACACACTAACCTTAGATTTGGTTTTTTTTAACCTAGGTACAGAACTAATAAAAGTAGAGGGAGATTGAATAATTTCCAGAGGAGATGATAGCATGAGGTAAAAGCAACAGAAACAAAGGACAAAAGAAAAGATGTTTCAAATTTTTACACATGTAAGGTAAGAAAGTGATAATTAACCAAACCAATAACTTTTTTTTGCTATCACACACAATCTGCATAGCTCTTTAGGTACTCCAAGGGTATATAACCTGATGAGGGATGTAGGAAGGAGTACCCCTTTGTGAAGGATATCTTGCAGGCTAGGTTTGGTGTTTTCTATAGGTTTCTCAGAATATGCGTATCAATAATTGGCATGTTAGGGCCACCACTCTGCACTCAGTAAAGGTTTCAGAGATTAAAGGCCTTAAAAAGGGCAAATGGGTAATGCTGAAAAAACATTAAAAATGAAAAGCAATACTAGTATTCAGTAGGGAGGCAGCATCAACCCAGGTAAAAAAGAATAACAGACCAAGGACCATAAAATGTAGTTTCTGAACCTGCCTAAGTCTGACTTAATGTATGACATTCCCAATTTCTAAATTTCAGTTTCCTTACGTTTGAAAAGGGAATAAAAATTCATTTTGCCTATCTCATTAAAGTTGCTATAAGAAATAAAATTAAAGATGTGAAAATACTCTGTAAAATACAAAGCTCTAAACAAATGTGAAGCATTATTAATGATTCTTAAGGAATCTTAGTGAAGAATAAAATGATTTTAAAAGTCATTTTGATTTTCCTCTTATCCTGACATTCACATGATTCTTACCTTTTCTAAATGAGTCCAGGCTAAACATCTCTGTCAGAGTGAAAAAGCTGGTATCCTGAGAAGGAAGTTGGAAAGACAAGTTAATATTCTTGACTTAGTGATAACCACATAAAGCAGAAGCTTTGTTCAAATAGAAGACAAAGGTAGCTCTCTATTAAAGAATCTCTAATCATTTTCACTCAAGTTAAAGGTGAACTCTATTACCCTTTAAGATGATTTTCTCCAGTTTCTGTTTGAAAAATGTAAAATGACTATTAAATAAATGCTATACTCCAGGAATCAATATATTTCAATGAAAGAGGGTGTCATTTATAATTTTATAGCATTGCCTTTTTTAAAAAATCATATAGATAATGCACTATTAACCCCATTTATAGGTAAACCTGAGTTTTTAAAAAAGCATAGTGTTTTTATTATGAACAGCACTCTCAAATCTGTTGGGAATAGGACTAAGACAGCAGAAACCAACTGGCTTATTAAACTTTTTCTACATGTAGTTAAGCTTCCAGGAACCAATTTGCTTTGTAGGACCTTTGTTAAATGGAGACAGCTAATTGCTGTAACTCCTGGTGAAACAAATTAAAAAAATAAAAAAAAATCCCATAATCACAGTAAATTAAGCCAAAACAAAAATTGAAATTCAACTATCATTTATTAAGTTTTTATTTATTAAGAATCTAGATTTTGGAGATACAAAGGCAAATCCCACTACATTAAAGGAGCAAACAGTCCATCTGATCTACTGTGATTTCAAACAAATCACAGAGCCACTAAGTAGAAAAATAAGTTTGTTTCTTATATTTTTAAAGCAATTAAGAATTTGTGGCAGATCATTGGCTTATTTGTCCCTCAACAATATGTCACTAAAATCCAGCGAACCCTTCCTACTAGACCTCTGGTTGCCCTCTTAACCTAGCCATTGGTCATTAGAGCTAGCGAAACATTCTTTTATTCTATTTAAGTCAGTGAGCTAAGGCCTGGTGTTGCAGAAAACGTCCATACCAGGATGCCTTGTACTCCTTGTTTTGTATGCTTTCTACGGAGGAGTGAAGGTTAGGGAGGAAATGGCAACAGGTCATGTCAAATTAAAACTCAACTGCTGATCTCCTGCTGATTTTTCCTTTGCGTCATAAATCCACAAATTCTCATATGTTTGCCCCTGAGCATTCTAAGCCTAGGAACAATTTTAGAAACTAGAAAAATAAACATTCCAGTGATAAAACATTTTTATACTTAAAACAACCACAATGAAAACCAAATGCCACAAAAGCAACATTTTTCCAGATGTTTTAATCTCGTGTAATTTAGCATAGTAACTGGGATTCTGATAGGGATTTGCATCTGGACATTACCTGCTGTTCCTACCTGTTCTTAAGTACCATTTTCATAGGTAGTACATAAATAAGAATTTCAAGTTTGCAATAGGTCTGTCCTTATAATATCTTTCCTTCTAGGGATAGTATCAATGTGAGTAATAGATATAGTGAGACCAAAAAAAAAAAAACCAAACTTCCCTGAGCACTTTGTCTGTACCTGTCCTTTAAACTAAGCACAATTCAGCCCAACTATCCTCAAATCAGAGAATATTCCTTGAGGATAAAGATATGTATTAGTTCATCTTTGAGTTCTACTGACATGCACATGCATTTACTTAATTCTTGTCAAATGGAAGTAGAGATAAAGTGATGTGCTTTAGAAAATGCAATTTTATGCATATACATAGCAGTTACTGATTAGTCCCCAAATTTCTATTATATGGGAACTTATCTCTTCTATATTAACATATATGTTAACATTTAAAGAAATCAGAGCATAATTTAAAAATCTAAAGCATCTAAAAGGATCATTCAACTAACAAGCATTTATTAATAACCTACAATGTGCCAAGATTTTTATATCAGTTCATTACTGTAGAACAGTTACTTTAAAATCAATTTCATCCAAATTCATTTTTACTCTACATGATCTGGAATAAATTCACTAAAGAACAAGTGATCTTGAATTCAATTAACAAATTAATAACTGCTGCTTTTATAGATTTTCAAAGCAAAAAAAAATTTTGCAACAGATCATTAGGGTTACAAGTTTCAGTAATGCTTTTAAATGTACTCTAGATTTTTTGTTTTTAGTTAAAAAATGCCGACTACTTCATTCCAGACTGTCTCATTTTCTAATCTTTTTAGAGTTGATATCCTAACAGATTCCACAATTTAAGTTTAATCATCTCACAAGGTACACAAGAAAGAAAAAAAATCCAAGAGAAAATTGTTTTACTCATTATATAATGTATAATTAGCTTGTTTCAGAACCTATTGTATCTGTGTAACCATTTATAGACAAGTAATATTACATGCAATATTACCTGCAAATGAACCACTACTTATCTCTAACCAGATTCATTTTAAATTGTCTATCCTGTGACCATTTAAAAAAGCATACATCCCCTTTAAATAAGTCAAATGAATTTTATATCTGTTTAGTACTTTGCAGTATGACTAGGCTATAAAGTCATCTTATTTCATTAAATCAACTTACCTTACAAGAGCAGTGAAAGTCTCAGATTTCTACGGCTTTTGAATGGGAAGTAAATTCTCTCTGTCCTATTCTTCATCACCAGGCTGGGCCTCCTCCTGGGAAGTACAATGCTGGGTCACAAAAACAGCAGCCCACACAGAGAGTGAAGTTGCTCCTGTCATTGAAATTCATTTACCAACTCTGACAACAAGGACAAGTTCAGTTAGTGGCATTAACAACTCTTGAGACTATGAAAGTAAACACACTAACTTAAGGGCCTGGCATGCACTATTACTCCTCTTTGGATCATCTTATTCCAATCATTATGGAAAGAGCCTGTCAATCATATAAGGCTTTTATACCCTAAAATAATTTTTCCCCAGAGGCATTCTGGAAAGCAGCACCTTATCCTTAGGCAAAGTGTTTTGAACCATGATTTTATAAAAATTACAATGTGGATTCCACTGACCTAGTTAGAGATTATATAAAACCACCATCCCAGTCCAGACAGGCATTTTCTAGGGAGTTGGGGGAGGAGGGGAAAAGATAGTGTTGCAGCCTAAACTTTTTTTTTTTTTTTTTTTTTTTTTAAAAGATAGAAGTCTTAAAAAAAAAAAAAAAAAAAAAAAAGTGAACAATTTCAGAAGGGTGGTTTAAACTTTCCCTCCATAGAGTCACTCATTCCAAGCCTGGGAACAGGACAAAACTGAAACAACACAATGAGATTAGAATGAATTTTAGAGAGTTAAAGAGAAACTGAGTAGAGATAACAGATCCCTGCAGAGTATATAGCAACTGATTAGAAAAGCTACAGTAGGAACAAACAGTTCCCACATAAAATCATCCATCTAAACAAAGAAAAAACATCTACCACTAAAGATTTAAGTACCAAGAAATTCGCCCAGAGTAGAGTCTTCTCTCCCTAGCATTTCAGATCCTCTAGAAACTAATTCTAAGTAATCCTCTAAGATTATTTTAACGCTGCAAGGGATCTTCTAAGCAACTAGTGGGGAGACTTGCCAGTACTGTACCATCTCCTATTAGCTATTTTTTCCTAGCAAGAGATTTAGGAAAATTTGCAATATTGATCTTAGTAGCCAACAGTCTTAAAAAGGAACAAGTCCCAATGTAATGAAAGGGGGTGTGGTGTCAAAGGATGACGGATCCTGCAGGCCTTTCCTAATAAATTCGATCGGAAAAAAAATGCCACCTCCCAATGACACATTGACACCATGGGCAGCCTGGGAATTTAGACTAGTGACTCCAAGGGAGTAAAGCAGACCTACCAAGAAGGGGCTCATTGCAAACAAAGGACTTTGCATGCACTGGGCCACCCCCAGCCAAATGGTTAAAACAGCCCGGGATCAACAAAGGCTCCTTTATGCACCAAGCCTACATTCCCCCCCCACTTCTCCCCCCTCCCGGGGAGAGTAACCGCAGCCAAACAAAGAATCCTGCAAGCACCGGACTCCCTCCGGGAAGTAGCCGATGCAGCTGGGGGCAAATCCCGGGGCTGGCCTGCTCTCGTCGGGCCTCCCGTTATAGAAGTGGTCCAGGCACATCATGGCAAACAAAGGTTCCAAGATGCACCGGGCCTTCTCCACTCGTGCAGCCGAGGTGCTTGGAGGGGGCAGACCCGGCTGCCCAGGCCACGGGCCTGGCTAGTGTTTTCTCAAAGGGGCCGGCGCCCCCTACCCTCGCACCCCCCTCCGGGAACGGGCCGTAAGGGCTGCTGCCCCCTCGCCGGCTTCAGGGGTGCACCAGGGCCTTCCTGAGGTTGCTCCTCCTTCCTCTCAGGAGATCGGCGGGCGCCTGGGCCAGGAAGGATGGGGCTGCAGGCCTCCCCGAGCTGCCCTTAGAGCATCAGGGATTCCCCCCGCCCCTGGAGGTCCCGAGATGCGGGGCCCTGCCCAGCCCGACCTCGGCTTCCCTCCGGGTGCCTCCCCCGGGGCTCCATGGCAACGGGCGGGTCAGACTCCCGCCTCTTAACTGTCCCCATCCCAGGCTGGATCCCCATGGTGGGGCCCAGGATGCCCGGCCTGGTCCCTGGGGCCTCCCCACCTCCCGCTCTTTTCAGGAACGGGGGAAGTGCCCCAGGGGGCTTCCCCTACCCCCATCCCCTCCCCCGACCCCTCGCCGCGGAGACACGCCACGGGGGGAGAATAAAAAGCACAATTCACCTGTTGTTACAGATGTGAAACAAACCTCGGTGTAACGCGCATGAGCCGCTTCCACCCAAACAGGACTACAACTCCCACAAGGAGCAGCGCGGCTTCTTCCGGGTCACGTGGCGGAAGCAGCCGTCTTTTCCCTCTGACCCTTTTTTCTTTTTTCTTTCCCCTCTTCCTTCCCCCCTCCCCCTTCCACGTTTCTTCTATGCCCCACCCCCACCCCCTCAGCCCGAAATCGGTCTCGCGGATTAGTTCCCGGGTGGCCACGAGCCCTGGGCTCCCAGCCGGCACCTCCAAACGGCCACTGAGGCTCGCGGGCACCACCAGACCAACCCGTGGGGAGGAGGCCGGCTCCGGGGCCCAATGAGAATGAGGCCCAGGGCAAGCAGGGGGCGGGATATCCTGTGTGACACTGCGGTCCCTTAGCGGTGAGGGGGGGCTGGCGCCGGCGCGAGGAGCCCGGGCCAGCGAGGGGAGTGGGCCAGGCGACGGGCAACAGGTAACGGGGTCCTGAGGCGATAAGTGGATCTACTCCCCCTTACACTTTCACTGCCCCCCGCTTCTCTTCCCGGCCGTCCCAAGCAACAGAGGTCGGAGACCCTTTCTCATCGGATTGCCCCTCCCCACATCCTTTAGCGGCCCCTCCCCCCCTGCGTGAAACTTGGCCCCACCCTCTTAGGGGTTACCTCCAATTCCCCAGTCCCCCCAAATCAGCAGCAGCATCCCAGTCTGGCCTCCAGTTCTCACCAAATGTCTCTCCAAGTCTTCTGAGTCCTCATCTCCAGAGTCAACATGGTACCCGCCCCAGCCCGAGGACCCTCCTCATCCCGGCTCCTCTCCGGGCCCAGCTTCCGACTCCTCCTTACCCAGCCCACTCCCATCCTTTTCTACCCCCACCCCCCTTTTTTAGCCTGCGGCTCTGACGGGGACTCTGGAGACCCTAAGCCCTCTCTCGAGCCACTTGTTCCTCCCACCTAATCCTACAATGAATCCGTCCTTAATATTCTCCCTTCTGGGTTTTGGTTGTTTGGTTTCCCTTCATCCCATCCCTGTTTCCCCCAGGATTTCTGGGAGTTCAGAGGTGTTGCCATTTGACCATTCTGGTGACTCCTATATTCCTGCCTCGAGCATGTGAGTAAGGACGTGCGTCCACTTTACATCCCTAGTCTTGGACTACAATGCCCCTTAGGAAATGGCACCATCCAGAATTCCATGGCTCTGGTTTCAGGTGTCGTTGGAATTCTATCGAAAACTTGATGGTAGAAACTCTAAATCTGAGTTAGGAGTTCAGGAAAGGGGAGATAATGATACATCCTTTAAGATGTGTGTCTTCTTGGATACAGAAAGTATAAAGTCATTGCTTATCCTTCTAATATCTGAATAATATCAATGCATTTCTTGAGGATTTGGGTCTCAGGGTTTCTTGATACATGAAACAAGATTTTTGAAGCAATGGTTTTTATCTACTGAGGCACATTAAAAGAAACAGTTATACTAGGGGGAAATTGTCTTGTTTTCCGATATTGGCTTATTTTCCTAATCTTATCCTTAAAAAAACACAACTTTACAAAAGCTGTATCTCTCTTTGTTCTCTGTGTGAAAAAAGGATCAATCTAATGTGACCTCCTGAAGCAGATTTTTTTTCTGTAGTATGTTGTGCAGCCTAGATTTCTTGGGGACTCGTACTTTTTTGATGACAAGGCATAGTTGAAAAATTTTAAATTATCTTTTGAAGAACTCCTATATGAAGGAGCTGAAACAAACAAAAAAAGGCTACTGATTGAGAAACCTAATTTCATGCTGTTACTTAATTTATATATAGCTTCTTGACTTAAGTCTGCACTGAGAATGATAGCAATTTAATAGCCTACACTGATCTCAGGAATGTAGACCTCCCAATTTCAGGCCTCTGAATTTTAATAATTTTTTTTTGTAGAATTATTAGATCAACACATTGAATGATTATTGTTCATTAATAAGTACTTATAAAACATTTACTATGTAGTCTGCACTGTGCTATGCCTAGAGGATACCAAAAAAAAAAAAAGAAAAAAATCTGTAGATTAGGTATTATAATACTCTTCAAGAGTGATGTTTTTTTCTAATAAACTCTCTAAAAGCTTGCATTTTTTTTTTTTTTAACTTAGCCTTACTCCTGATAGTAAGAATCATAATAGATGTTTCTGCAGGACTTAAGCTGATTTTAGGGACTTGTTCTTATAAGTGTAATGTATATATGAAGGACTTAAATCTATAATTTAGATTATAAAAAAGATTTCGATTTAGAGCTAAAGGGGGAAATTAAAGGCCATCTTGTCTAATCTCACTTTATAAATGAAAAAATTGAAAGAAGGTTTAAATGATCTGACCAAGGTTTCCAGGTTAGTAACAGTGCCAGGAATTTGAACTCAGGTCCTCTCATTCTAAATCCTGAGCCCTTTCACTCACTACACCTAGAAGAACTGCTTGATATAAGATTTCATTTGACATCTGTCGTAACTCTGAAGAAGGTATTATATAAGTAACCCCATTTTGCAGGTAAGAAAACTGAAACAGAACTTAGGTGATTTTTGTTGCAAAAGTCACATTTAAGTAGTACAAGATAAGAATCCATGAATCCAGATTTTCTGAACTTAAGTGTAGTACTCTAGATTTTTTTCTGAGGAACAAAGAGATTCCAGCCATAGGGGTAAGAAAGCTTTGTTGTTTTTGCCTTCAGTTCTTAGAGCCAATAAGCAAATTTGATAGTTACTAGATACAGAGGGAACTGGTGTGTTTGGAGGTAAAAGGACAATTCACTATTGGTACTGGTAAAAGACTGCAGTGAATGATTTGGAAAGAGCAGTACTGTGGGAAAGGAGGAGACCTAGCTCTGTAGCCCTAGATCAGTCATTTTCCCTCTGCCCTGGCATTTCCTTACTTATAAAGTAAGGATAATAATATTTACATTACCTCCCTGAAAGAAAGTACTTTGTAAACTTAAACAGCATAGAAATGTGATAACTTTTTATCATTTGGAATAAAATGTTCTTTTCTAAGTGAATTATTGTTTTATCTTCCAAATACTATATTCAAGGCCTCAATACATTTATAATAGTACATTTTTTTTTGTAATGGCAGTTTAAAAAAATTCATGAAAACATATTTCCCTTTGTATTTAGTTTCTGTTAGAGATACAACATTTATATAGGTTACATCTGCCTTCAATAGAACTTACAATCTAAAATGGTGATGAAATATAAAGATATCAGAATATCTCATGATAAATGCTTTAAAGAATATCATAAAATACTTTGTGAGCTCTCTGGTATAAACTGGGAGGTATCCACTGGAAATTTCTTTGTTGACTTTGCTTCATTAATTGATATTCCTTCAGTATAGATCTTCATTCCACCTAAACATAAAATAATTCTTCCAACATTCCTTCATCTTTCTGCAAACATCCATAAAAGACTGGTTTAACTCGTTTCTGCTTTTATATGAAACCTTTCCTTGATACCCCTAACTATTACTACTTTCCATCCCAGCTAATTACTTTGTATCTATTTTTTATTTACATATATATATATATATCTTCCCCAGCTAGACTGTAAGCACCTTAAAGTTAGGGACTTTTGTAGTATTCTCCCCAGCACCTAGCATCCTGATATATAGATTCTTAAGAAATGCTTATTCCTTAGTTAATTGATTGATCGATGTCATGCCAGTATGTATTTATATTACATGAATAACATTCTTGGTATGGCAACATCACTTCCAGGAAAAGAAATAAGATCAGTTTGTTATAACTTGTTCTCAGAAATGATCATCTTAAATGCTTCCAAACATTTTGAATAATTTGCTTTAGAGTTTTTCCAGGGATTAATATCAAGTTATTGTACTTCTATCTTTTCCCAGATTTTCCCTCTTCTTATTTTTCAGAATTAAGATATTTGCCTTTCTCTGTTCTTCAATAGTGAATTTAGGATGCTAGTGGTTCAGCAATTCAAAGATTTTACAACTTCTCTTTGTATGTTATAGAATTTCTCAGGGCTAAGAGACTTTCTTATTGTCACTTTATTTTTAATTTCCTCCTAGCCATGTTTAATACACTCCTTCCAGTTTCACAATTCTTTTTAGAGGAATTGTGGTTGTAACTTGCCCAGGGTTAGACAGCTAATATGGGTCTGACATTAAATATGAATTCAAGTCCTCCTGACTTCAGGACTGTGCTCCATCTACTCTACTTCCTAGCTGCCCCATTTATTCCTCTCGAATAAAGAAGGTATATAATAAATACAATAGAAGTTAAATAGTTCTTGTCATCTCTTCATAAAAGCAATAGGTGAATTAAGAAAGCTCTTAATATAGTCACATTTGTTTCTTTAAATGTTTCACTTTTTTTTCCTCTCATTAGGAATGGTATTTGTCAGAAATTAATGTTTGAGAGCCTTTTCCCTTTTAGATACTTGAGCCATAATCATTTTTCAGATCTGCTTTCCTAAAGTCTACTATTTGTGTACCATTGTCATTCTTGTTATAAGTGAAATTAGAAAACATAAAAGATTTTTAACTATTTGGAGTTCCTCTGCGGGGGAAAAAACAAAAGCATAACTATTATTTTCATTATTTGGCTAAGGGAAGCATTTAATGGGACAATAAATCATATAGTCTTGACTGTGTTCAAGTGTTAAGACCAAATAGACCTCCTCAAGGAAGATAGTTGCATCATGTGCCAAATCCATTTTAAAGCATTATAAAATGTAAGAATTTAAATTAAATGTAATAATTATAAAATGAATTTAGTAACTGAAAGCAAATTTATTAAATTGAATTAGACAGGATTATCCAAATTAAGTTAACAGTTATTTTGATGCTTCTTAACTTTAATATGACAATGGGCTTCCAGGAGAACAGCAAAAACTTAAAAATATAGTTCAGAATCAAGTAATAGTAATGAGCAGCCAACAATAAACTCCATTGACTATTTTGAACTTTCATTCTGTGCATGGTAACTTTTTTTCAACAATAAGTAAAAAGGTATTGCTTTGAGGATTGAATTCCTTTTTGTAAAATGAATTTGTGTCTTGACAAAAAAAAAATCTAATTCCATAAGACATTTCAGCAATATGTAGTCAGATTGTTACCTAGTTAAAACTGGAAACGATACAAAATTAGAAGAAAGAATAAATATGGGAAGAGTACACTTCATGTGATCACAGCAGTTTCAACCCAACCTATTTGGAGAAGCAAATAAAAATAATGCTAATTTTGATTAGCACCATTAACACTTTTTTAATAGTATTTTTTCCTAATTACACATTGACAATTTTTTGCATTCATTTTTACAAGACTTTTGAGTTTCACATTTTTCTCCTTGCCCTCTTTAAAAATTGGTAGGCAATTTGATACAGGTTTTACATGCAGCACCATTTAAACAAAACAAAACTTAAAGACTTAAAGAATTCCTAAATGTTCTTGACCAGAAAAAAACAATCTTCTTGCCAAATAGAAAACCCTGAATGACACTAAGATAGTAGGATAGGTCATTTATAAAACTATTGTGTAGAAAGATGACAGAAGACTGAAAAATAGCATCACCATAAAATTATGAGAAGTTTTAAGAGAAAATGAGCTTGGGGAGAGAGTTTGTATAAAAGTTGTCTAAAATAAGATTGGTGGGATTTAAAGGCACAGCCAAAAATGACTTAAGTGAATTTAAAATTGAACACATTTGCTTGTATTTTATATTTATGGTTTATTATTTAGAACACTCCCTCCTCTCTGACAGTACTGACCTCTCTGGCTTCCTCTAAGACCCAATTAAAGTTATACCTTTTACAGGAAGACTTTTCTAATCTACCCTATTTCTAGTATTTCCCCTTTTAAAGATTTCCTATTCATAGCCTTGTTTCATATGTTTTTATTTGCAGAATTGATTCTTCTGTTGGAGAATCTCCTTGAGGACTCCTTGAGGGCAATGACTATCTTTTATCTCTATGTATCCCTGCTGTTTAGCACCACTGTACCTAGCACATAATCTATCTTTAATACATAGTTATTGAACAGAATTGGAGTAATTATAACTGAACTACTAACGGTGCTTTTTACATAGTACTAAGTAATTACTGAATTATTGAACATTTGGACTATATCTCATTTTAAGTGGCAACAGCACTTAAGAACATACTGAAGTGAATGGGTTAGCCTAATCACATAAATCCATGCACACAGTATCCCTACTTTTACTATTAGACATTTAGGAGTCCACTTTGAAGATAGAGGAGAAAGATCCCATAAGTTGCTTTTTTTGTTTTTTTAAAGGAAGCTGAAAAAAATAAGAGAATCCTATATACCTTTTTCCTTATCTTTAACATATCTTTGCATGAATGACCTATGGTGATAAAAACATGAGAAAAAAACAGACAGGCTTTTATAGATGATTTCTAGAGGAGACTTCGTTTTTATAACCATGTAACTGAATTAAAAGATATAGAGAACACAGGGTGGAATGGGGTGTAGGGTTGTCCCTTATCATTTGTTTAAAAAGATTTGACTGACAGAATGCATCACTGAATGCTATCCTCAGATATTTTCCATGCATTGATCAACATTTTATAAAATTCTTTGACAAATATGATTGTAATTAATGATTTGCCAAGGGCTCACGTTAAAACTATATAAAACTAGGAAACATATGCTTACCCAAGATGTTAGCAGCTGCCTTTTAGTATAATCTGCGTATTATCTAAACATAGGGATTTCTTACTGATCTTCAGGTACTCATTAAATGACATTGTAATTTTCAGTAGTATTGAATTTCCAGTGAAATTCACAAAATGCAAAGATGTTAATCTAACCATCCACAATAAAATAAGGTAAATGAAAGTTGCATATTGCTTGACTTTTGATGTACAAAGTAGGGAATGGCATCTCCCTCAAGGAATCTGTGATCAACCAATAGGATGTTAGAAATATGGACTGAATTGCTATATTCCCCAGGGGTAACTGCTATGGAGGCTTGTCTCCCATTCAGTGGCACCACTTAATTGCTTTACCCTTTATCTCCTAAATGTTCTTCTACTTGGCCTCCTTCAACTAATGATTTGTGGCTTTGCAAGCTCCAACATTCTGCCTTCTCCATTTCTCTTCCCCATTTCTACCTATCCTCCACACCATGCCTTGCCAATAGCATGGGATGTTAAGAAAAGTTCCAGCATTGGTGCATTGGCTATAGCACTGGCTGAAATAGTGCATTGACCCTCCTAGCAGCAAGGAGTCTATTGCATTTGAGGAATTATGACTCCTGAAGTCCTGAACTTTTATGTCTTGGACAACCCAGAAACTAGTTTGGAGCCATAGTTCTCTAAAAGAATTGTTTCAAAAACAGTTTCTTTGCCTTTTTAAGGAAAAACTATCCTAGTTTTAGATATTGCATCTGCCACACTATTCATTTCTTAGTAAATGCCAGTGGTTGCCTGTTCCCTATAGAATAAAATGTCATTTCATCTTTTTTAGAAAAAGAGAACATTGGACTAAATTGCATCTAGGAAATTAGTGTTTAATGATGCCACATTTCTTGTCTCAAAAAATAATCTTTTGAATACTAGTATTGATGTTATATATATGTGAATAAAGGATTACTATAACCTCAAAAGAAAGAAAATTAAAAATAGTGCAAAGAGCCAGGAAAAGATATATCTACTGATTTTTTTTTAAAATGTGCATACCACAGTACATTTCCAATAAAAATGTACTCTAAAAATAGTGGCAAAACATCAAAGATGTATGTGGTTGTTAAAGGAGGTCAGCTATTTAGGTGTGAGCTGACAACCGTAAAAACTAATATAATTTTGGCTGATCAGTAGAAATATAGTACAGAATAAGAAAGCTAGTAGTGCTGCTATATAATTTGGAACTTGTCTTGAATATATTCATGGCTAATAATAAACTAGTGTTAAGCTAAATGAGAACAGTCAAGTTGGTGAATAAGTATGATAGAACTGTCTAAAAATGTAATAGTCTAATCTATCTTGTGAGATACTTGAGGTCACTGAAACTCTTGAAAGAGATACTGAATAGGCTAAGAATATCATAAAAAGATTTTCTGCATGGGATAAGAAGTAATTACCTCAGGTTCCCCAGTTGTCTACCCCATACAGAGGGAACTTGATAAAGTTAATTTTTCTCCTGAAGTACTCAAGGCCTATATATGAATAATTTATATGGTCCAAGCTGTTAGACTTTTTGTACAACTCATTCCTTTGACAGAAGGGTAAGGGAAGTTATTCTGTATTTTTGTTGTTGCAAAAGGTGGTTGCAAGTTTGTTATATTTAACTGTTTTTTTCGCATTTGGTTTTTTGAATCCTGTGGATCTAAAATAGTTCCTTTTAAAAGCTTTCATTTCTGATATGTGAGATAAAGGAAAATGTTCCATTTCTAGTTCAATTTTACATTTTGTCCTTGAATACTAAAAATAATGATAAATGAATGTTTTGCTTATTTTTTTAGTTAAAATGATTGTTGGTAGAATATAAGAATACATCTATAATTATCAATAAGAAAAACACATTTTGATTTCAAAAATTCTTTTATCAATATTTAATATTTAATTTTTTTATAGTAATGATTTCTTTTGGCAAGAGAAAATAACTAGTTTTTGGACCACTCTTTACAAAAAGTAATAGTACTTATTTTTTTCCAATTATGTGTAAAGATAGTTTTCAACAGCAATCTGATATAGAAAATACATGTACAAACATGCTAAACATTTTCCCACATTAGTCATATTGTGAAAAAGACTCAGAATGAAAGGGAAAAACCATGAGAAAAATTAATACAAAAAATGAAAATAGTATGCTTCAATCTGCATTCAGACTGTACTTTTTTTCTTTGGATATGTTCAGCATTTCCATCACAAGTTTCTTGGATTGTTGCATTGCTGAGAAAAGCTAAGTTGGTCATAGTTGATCATCGTATATCACACATAGTTGCGTGTTATCGTGTACAATGTTTTCCTGGTTCTGCTCACTTCACTCAGTATGAGGTCATATAAAAGTCTTTCCAGGTTTTTCTGAAAGATGTAGGCTCCCAACATTTTTTATTTCCTTGATAGCTATAAGGTAGTACCTCAGAGTTATTTTAATTTAAATTTTTCTAATCAATAGTGATTTAGTGCATTTTTTCATAAGACATTAAATAACTTTAATTTCTTTATCTAAAAACTTATGAACCACTCGAGGCAAGTATATTGTCCATCTTTGCAGTTACTCAGTGTATATCTTTTTTTATCTAGCTTTGTATTTTCATTGGTTTAAGGAGCTAATAGGTAAAGAAAGACCCTATCTATGCCAATGCAAATTGACAGCTGTGATTTAAATGTTTATAAGAAAGTTGCCTGGACATAGGGTTAAGTGACTTGCCCAGATGATGTTGTAACCAGTACATATGGAGCTTGAAGCCAGTTAGCTTTTACTTAGTCTTCTCCACACTCTATGCCATACTGCTTTTCATAATTTATAATACTTTATTAATACAGTTTAGATTGAAGTTCTTACCAGAATAGTTCATGTTTGATTTTGGGGGATTCTTTGTTTTCAATGTCCTGTCAGTGATCTCATTAGTGAAGTTTTGATGACATAGTATGGTGTAATATAGTGCCTTGTTAGCCTCAGGACCCCTTTACTCTCTTAAAAATAATTAAAACTTCACAAGGAGCTTTGGTTTATGGAAGTTATCTATGTCAGTATTTACCATATTAGAAATTAAAATGTTTTAGTGGTATTTTGAAAATAATTTTTACTTTGCAGACTCCCTGCAAGAGTTTCAGGGGATCCCACTTTGAACACCTTTGGTATCATGGATTTTTGAGATATGAAGTCAGATTACCCAGATCAAATAAAGATTCTTAAACTGGGAGTTGAAACCCTATATAGAGTAATGTACCTGAATGTAAGGGTTGTGAAATTATGATTTATTATCGGTAAATGTTTGATTTGTATACCTAACTTATATACCTATATACTTGGGGTTGCATAAACATTTCTCAGGTAAAAAGAGGTCATGAGTGGGAAAAGTTTAAGAGGCCCTAATCTAGGTTGAAATTTTAAAACATTTTATTGACTGAAAGATATCAGCAAGTTACCTAACCCCTCAGAATGTTTTCTTATATTTAAAATGGGAACAATAATACTTGGCAAGATTTATTTTACATGTTATTATGAGAAAAACAATTTGAAAATGTTAATGTGTGAATTATTTCCCCCTTTTAATCTGTCAATATTAATATTTTTATATATCAAGGATATATATTCTTTTTATATGTCAGGATAGAAATTTTGAGTATATTGCATTAGACGAAGTTTCCCCAATACTTCCAGCTAGAGTTTTGGAGGCCTAGAGCTCTGCTTTCATTCCATTGCATTGTGGCTTGGATCCAGGAACCCGACTTTTTCTATTATCCTGCCTCCAAATAAGAAGCTGTTTAAATATGCTGATTCTCTTTCTTCTCTTTATTTACATATATCTTCACCTTTTTTAATATGTGAAATTAGACTTTATAGATTTTATTAAATCTGGAACAAAAGAAGTTATACTTGATTTAATTTTGAAAGTATTATAGACAAATTTTAAATTGTATTTGGATATGGATTGGAGAAATATAAAGAAAAATTGGAAGAAATGTGATTTTTATTATCATGATAGTTGTTAAATCCCCACAGGAACAAATCTTAGTTTATTTAGTATGTACAAAAGAAAAAAATGGATTTCTTTCAGTGATTAAGGCATCCTGTCAGATTTAACATACCAGATAGGATCTGACTTTCAAAAGATTTAAGAAGTAATCTATATCCCTAGGAAGTTTGTCATTAACATTTCTTCATAGCTCTTTGCTTAAACCGATTTTTCCCCATTTTCCCCATTCTTGAGTAAGCTATAGAAGTTGGCTTCAAAGATAATGCATGTAAATTGTTTTGCAAACCTTAAAATTCTATCTAAATGTGAGCATTATTAATATCACTGGCATTTTCAGTATCCATAAACAGCCTGATTTGGCTATAATACAGTACAAATATCAGGAAAAATTTAATGAAATTATGATGATAAAATGAAACTTATTTCAATGTGTCTTTCCTGCCTATCTCTTTGTGTAGTACTGCTCTTAGTCACAAGAGGGCAGAAGTGTTTATTAGTTCATTTTATGTACAACTAGTGTTGAAAATAGTTTGCTTTGAGGGTGATATTAGATCTGATTTGACTTTTCTTGGGTCAAATTAAGATCTAATATCACCTTTAAAGCAAACTGAAAAATAACCAGAAGTTTAAAAAAATAGATCTTCTTTCTTGGACGACTTTTTTAGAAGAAATTGACATTTAATTTCTGATTATTGTTCAGCATAGTTAACATTTCTGGTTGAAAAAAATTGTCAAAGATCTGTGTAAACTATAAATGAAACTCTAGTCAGTTGGAAAGATAATGTTCTCTGAGCTAGAGCTCTATTGAAAATAGGGAGAAATGGTTTGTATTTAATTACACAGCCTTCCTAGAATTTCAGGACAACTGAATTGGTGTATTTAGTTGGGAATTTGGGGCTTTTGAAAGCATTTGTGAAATTTTCTGTTTAGTGTTGACCCTGGAAACTTGAAAGCAAGTAACTTTAAAAAAATTACCTCTAAGCATCAACAATCTCCTGAAAAATCCAGGTATCAAAACATCCTTATATATGGGAAGTGCTTTCAAATATGGCCAGTTTCCCAGATATCTACTCTGTAACTTTTCCCTTATTCTATTTTTCCATATTTTAAAAATGAGATTTTATTGATATTTTCTATTTCTTTTGTAACTATTGTTATTCCAAGTCTCCCTCCACCTTCTGCTCCCAGAGGACCATTCTATATGACTAATGGTGCTTTTTAGAAAGGAAAAAAAAAATCAACAATAACTGGTGATACATTAAAAAGCCTGAAAACATTTAATGTGAAACATCTGTGGATTTACCACCTCTATAAAAGGACAGATTGGTCTCTCTTCAAGCAGAAAACTGCTTGATCTTTATAATTTAGTTACCTTTTGTTTTTGGTATGTCATTTTTTCCATTTATATCATTGTAATTTCTCTCTGTATGTATATATATACACACACGCACTTACACACACACACACACACACACACACACACACACACACACACACACACACACACACACCTTTCTTGGCTCTGCTTGCTTCATTATGCATTGGTCCATTTAGATGTTTCCATGCTTCTCTGTATTTATCATATATATAATTTCCTACAACATAGTAATATTCCATTACATTCATGTAGCAAAATTTGTTTACCCATTAGCCATTTGATGTGTATATACTTTGTTTCAAATTCTTAGCTATCACAAAAAATTGCTGTTACAAATATTTTGGAGTACATGGGGACTTTCTTTATATTAATTGCTTCCTTGGGGTATATAAGCCCCATAATGCAATTTCTGGTTGTGGCCATTTTATTCATTTTATTTGCCTAATTCCAAATTGTTTTGCGAAATACTTGTACAGTGATGATCAACTGTGATGGATTTGGCTCTTTTCAACAATGATGTGATTTCAGGCAAATTCCAATAAACTTGTGATGGAAAGAGTCATTTGCATCCAGAGAGAGGACTTTGGGGACTGACTGTAGAACACAGTGTAATATTTTCACCTTTTTTTTTTTCTTCCATTTTTTGATCTGATTTTTCTTGTGTAGCATGCTAACTATGGAAATATGTATAGAAGAATTGCACATGTTTAACCTATATTGGATTGCTTGCTGTCTAGGGGAGGGGGTAAGTGATAAGGGAGAGAAAAAGATATGAAACACAAGGTTTTTACAAGGATGAATGTTGAAAACTATCTTTGTATGTATTTTGAAAAAAAAAAAAAAAAGCTTTTATAAGGAAAAAAACCAAAATAGTTGTACCATTTCACAATAACTTCTCCAATAACATTTATGTACCTATTCTTCTCCAATCCTGCAGGCATCCTTGATTGTTGCCATTTTTTGATCATTTTTGTTCATTTTACAGGGTGTGAAATAAAGCCTCAGGATTGTTTGGATTTGCATTTCTCTTTTAACTAGTGATTTTGAGCATTCTTTCATGTGATTGTAAAGATTATAGTTTTTTTGAAAACTATTTGTTTATATCCTTTGACCATTTATCAATTAAGGAATAGCTAGTAAACATATATATATATATATATATATATGTATATCTTTTAGTTGTTTGTATATCTTGAATACAAAATCATTTTTAGAGAAATATGATAAAAAGATTTTCCCTCATCTTTCCAATTCAGTTCTTATGCTAGGTTTATTAATGTCTGTGCAGAAGCTTTTCAATTTCAGTTAATCAAAGTGATCTATCTTATCTTTTTCATTTGCCTCAGCTTCTTGTTTCAATAAGAATACTTCATTCCATAGTTGTGATCTCTTCTTCTAATTTTTTATAGTATGATCTTTAATATTAACATCATGTATTTATTTAGAATATGTTGTGGAATGTGTCATAAGATGTGAATCTAAACTTAATTTTTTCCTAGACTGTTTTATAGTTTTCCCAGCAGTTTTTTAATTAAATAAGTTTTTCCTTTAATTAATGCTTTCTACTTTATCAAACATTAGATTTTTGAAGTCTATTGTTTTCAAATCTCCTTTGTCTAGCTTGTTCTGTTGACCTCTCTCTTCTTTAACCAATACCAAATGGTTTTTTGATGATGCTTTATAATCATTATTAACAACAATAAGAGAAGGAAATTAAAAGATTACAGATAAGTACAGCAGAGATAAAACTATCCATGTTTGGTGATAATATAATTTTCTTGAAAAATCTTGAGAGATCAGCAAAGACCCATTTGAGACAATAGCTTTAGTAAGGATGCAGGCTAAAAAAAAATATTCCTCAAAAATCAATAGCATTTTAATATAATAGTAGCAAAACATTCAATATAACTAAATAATACATAAAATATTTTCTTTCTCCAAAGCACACAAAAGACTTGTATAGATTCAGTTACATAGTGCTTCTTAAAGAAATAAGAAATAGCTGGAGCAATATTTAGTTTATCTAATAACTAAGCCTTGCCAATAGAATAAAAATGACCATATGTGGGGCAGCTAGGTGGCACAGTGGAATAGAGCACTAGTTCTGAAGTCAGAAGGATCTGAATTCAAATCTGGTCTCAGACACTTAACACTTCCTATCTGTGTGACCCAGCACAAGTCACTTAACCCCAAATGCCTCAGCAAAAAAACAAACAATAACCCCCCAAATGACCAAAATTAATTTACACTTTTAATGCCTTGGCAATCAGAGTATCCAAGCAGATTTCATAGAACTTGATAAAATAACAAAATTCTTGTGGAAGAACAAGAGCTAAATTATTAATCTTATTTAATCCAATAGACATTTGTTAAATACCTAAAATATGTTGGACTGTGTGCTAAATCCTCTGGTTACAATTAGTAGAAAGGCAATCCCTGTCCTCAACAAGTTTACCATTAAAGGGAATACAGTAACCAAAAAGGAGGCAGGAAAGTGGGAGGGAAAGTGAGATTTCATCATGGAACAGGGTTAGGAGTAAGGATGGGAAAAGAACACCAAAGTGTACCCTTCATGGAAACATCTTATTCCTTACAGTTAAAACTAGGTGAAGGCAGAAGACTCAAAGTAGAATCATCTGAGAGAACAGTTGCAGCCCTCTAAAGGAGTAGATTGTGATAATTTTGGTATTCTGCTCTCTAAATAAAGAAGAGATTGAGGTAAATGGAGTCATATTAAAGGAAAAGATGAAGTGGCAATGGAAGGGATATTTTTCCACTTCTGATAGTCCTTTTTTTCTTATTATTACAATATTAGTCTCTCTCACTGAAGTTTGTCATTATTTAGTTGGCAGTTATGAGAGACCAGATAATCATAAAACAAGCAGGACGAACTAATTGATATCTAATATTCCTTTCAGCTTAGAATGATTTGTGACTTTTTTTGTGCATGTCTTGTATCCCAGTCACTTGTCACAGTGCCTTATGCATAGTAGACAGTTAATAAAAAATTTTCCTAAATAACTAAGTTCTTTTCCAACCTTAAGGTTCTCTTGTTTGATCAGAACACAGTCTACATTTGAAACTTCGGATTATGTTCAGATAGAGATGTTTGTCTTTTCTGGATTCTTTTGGCTTTGGTGGTATGTACAGTGCAATGAGCAATGAATTTGGAGTCAAGAGGATCTTGTTAAAAACCTCTTTTCTACAAGTCATTTAACCTCCCAAGGCTTAGATCTGCCTAATTAAGGTTGAATTGGATGACCTCTGATATCTTTTTTATTTCTAAATCTGTGATATGATCCTATTATAATGTCACATAATTATATTCTCAGACAAAAACTTGATTAATTTAGTCTGGGATCAGTTCTCATTTACTATTGACATATTGAGAAGCTGGAAACATTCTTTTGGTTCTTTCAAGAATATTCCCACCATCAGGTCACCTCACCCTCTACTTTATATCCTGATAATACTGAGACTCCCTCTTCCTCCTGTGAAAGCTTGCAGCTTTTAAGCAGCAGCTAAGAAAGATATCCCAGATACTCTAGAGGGAGGTAGTGTTCGGACCTTGGATTCCAGAATTCTAAATAAAAATACCACCTATAGAATTACAAAGTTCTTCCTTGCAGGAAGATGGAAAAAGCACTGATTGGGAGAGTTAGCAACACAAGGCATCAATAGTAGCAGCAGTCTAGTTCTTCCAGCTGCTAGTGTTGTGATCTTAACCTAGTCATTTGATCTCTTTGAAGATCTGTTTCTTTTTATAGAAAATGAGTATAATGATTCTTATCTTGCTAGTAGCCTTGTTAAGATTACAAGACATAAGAGATGAGAAATTGCCTAGTAAAGAGACCTTATCCATGCAAATGGTAACACTTTATAGAAAAGAGCATTAGAAGGCAAAAATACTACTCACTGGTAAATATAGTCATAGCTTATATAGAAGGGGTGATGGCTGATTAGAATGGTTATCCCAGCAATTCAGGCCTGCTCTGACTTGTCTTCTCTCTGCTGTCTTAGTGGAAGTCTGTAGACAGTTGTTCATTGGTAGGCATGGAAAGCTGTTTACATCTTGTCCTACTTGCATTCTTAAGCCCTAGGGCATCTTTGCTAGGAAGTTAGATCCTTGCAGACAGATTGTAAAGTAAGCTTATTAAGGCCGGTGATAATGTTTTAACCTGCTTTTGCTGAGCATTTTGTTTATGGGTCTGTAATAATTAGTATAAAACTATTTTTCTCTAATTTTCCATTATCAAATTCTTGGTTTTTTTTTTTTTTTTTTTAAGCTGTGGGGCTTGTCATTTGTTAAATAGCCTGATTAGAATAAACTAGAAATTATGTGATTTTTTACCTACTTTGAAATTTCTTGGCAAATCTCAGGGATTTGACTGAAATAATTATATCCTAAAGTTAAAATTGAATGTTGAAAGATTATTTTGGGACCTCAGTCTTTTACCCTTTCTTCAATTGAAGTCTCCTGAGCTTTCCTTTTTCTTAGTTGTTTTGACATTGTAGTGAATCATGAATGACTATTATTTCGTTTCTTCCCAATTAAATTGGTAAGACATTAAAAATGGTGAAACTATTATTAACAATTTATTGTTGCTAATACCCTATCATGACTTTGGTACAATCTTATTTTCGATTTTGTTTGTGGTTGGATGATGACTTCCTAGCTTTCTTTAGAATTCATGTATGTACAGCATCATCAAATTTATTAAGTGACTGGTGAGGTAGCTTAAGTACTAAGTACTAAATATACTGTATCCTAATTTTACAAATGAGAGAACTCTTAAGTGATTTGCTCACTGTTGTTCAGAAAGTATTACCTAGAATTACTTGTGACTTAGTTCTACCATTACACATTGCTAGTATTTTTACTATATTTCTGCATTTTGTGATTAAAGGGAATAGAACTCGGAAATTATACATGTAGCTATAATTCCTATTAGCATTTACTTGAACATTGACAAAATTGTAGTGTATTATGTAAAAATAACCCCTAATCTTAATGTAAAATCCATCATCCATTCATTTTAAAAAGGCACAATTCTGGAGGTTATGCCTTCCCTTCAAAACTTTGAATGACTTTTTTTTGTCTGTAGGATAAAATATAGATTTCTCAGCTTATTCTTAAGGTCCTCCATTATTTGTGTTTAATGTACTTTTCAGCTTATTTTACATTATTCTCTCTTACTTTATAACCCAGCCAAAATGGACCAATAGCTTATCTGTTTCCTACCTTTGTACATTTATAAAGCCATTTGCCATCCTGAGATGCATGCCTTCCTCATTCCAGACTTTAGAGTTCTAATCTTTTCTTGGCCCAGCTCAAGAGCCAATTCCTCTGTCAAGCTTTCCCTGACTTCCCCAAATGCTAGTGCTTTCTTTCTTAAGTTACCTTGTATTTTTCTAAAAGTGTACATGTTGTACTTCCTTCCACTTCAGTAGAATGTAATGAATGTCCTTGAATGAAGTTCTAGTTTTTTTCCTTAGTACCTATTATAGATAGCACTTTACATATAGTAGATAGTTTAATAAATTTTTGAATTGGACAGTCTAAAAATAGGGATTGGACTATGCAATCTTGGACCATCGAGGTGGTTAGACCACAAGGAAGCACACTAGGCTTGGATTTAGAAGAGATTTAGGTTTAAATCCAGGTGTAGTACTTACAACAGTAAATTGTGTAACAGTAGACAACTCTCTCTGAATTCCACTTTTCTCTTCTGTAAAATGATGAAAATAATACCTACAGTACTTGACTTCACAGACTTGTTGTGAAGATCAAATAGATCATCTTTTGAGCAAACCAACAAGGAACTAAGCCCTCTTTTTTATAGTTTATCCCTCTTCCCTGAATGAACAATTCATTTTCTTTTTTTCCCATTTCCTTCGTCATGCCCTAGCTTTCATTTCCCCTGCTATCTGTCCCGTGACATGTGGCTAGCCCTTTTAAGATTATTTTCATTTCTTTGAATATTAATATAATTTAAATACTTTAAGGTTTAGAAAAGTTTTATTTTTGTTTCTTTCAGTCCCTTCACTTTCTTTTGCCTTTACAACTCTGTTAAAATTCAACCCATGTCTTCCTAAAATGTGACTTTGACTATGTCAGTTTACCACTATGGACCTCATATGTAAAATAAGATAGTTGGAGTTACTGATCTGTAAGAGTCTAACTCTAAATTTTTATTCGACATGGATCATTTAGAACTGTAATTAAATATTCCAAATGTGGTCTTATCAAGATAGGACAAAAAGACTGTCATATTAAGTAGATCATTAGCTTGCCATTAACATGATTTCATTTGGGGTATCTGTTTCATTCTCATTGTCATCCTTTTAATCTTCAGTTATGAGAACTGTTATGTCACACCTGAATATAAGAATTAAATTCATTAAGCATTTACTAACCATACACCACATTGCAGTCAATGTGCTAGGATCTGGGGGTGCATGATAAAGCAATCCCTGCTCCTAAATCTAAGGAATTTATAGTGTTTCAAAGGAGACACACATATATAGATAAATATCAACTATATACAACGTCCATACAAAGTAATTTCTGAAAGGGAGAGTAGGAGAACCTGGAGGAATCAGAGATTTCTTATAAAAGATTGCCTGTAAGCTGATGAATGAAAAATTTTGTTTGATGAAGTAGAGTGAAGTTCTTGACTGGTGGGTGAATTGGACTTTAAATGAGGCAGAAGGGAAGACAGCTGCCTTTTTGAGCTTCCTTCATGACTACTGGAACAAGTAATTCCTATCTGCCCATTCCACAGAAGAAAGTCTTCACATGCTAACTCACTATGGCTGCTGTGCACAAGACAGCTTCTTTGAGACACAGATAAAATTTGAGTGAAAGATGGATCCCAAAGGTGGATGAGCAGCTCTTAAAAGGGCTCAGCAATCCCTCACACGAGAAGTGCTAGTTCTTCCAGAACACCCTATACATTCCATTTATCCTAAAGACAAAGGAGAGCCACTGAAACTTTTTAAGCGGGTTATAGGATGAGACCTATGTTTTTTTGCTTCTATGTGGGAAAATTGATTGAAGATGGGAAAGACATAAAAAAATTAATTGATTGAAGATGGGAAAGACATAAAAAATTTAATTAGGAGGCTATTGTAATAATGCAGTATAATGGACAAAATTTGGCAACTGGATGCATATGAGGGGTAAGATTAAGTGATTATTAAGTGATGAGATGCCTACTATCTCAAAGACTTGGGAACTAAGACTATTACTTTCTATTTGTATATTCATTTCTTAGCGCGGTGTTTGGCAGATAGTAAGCATAAAAGAAATGCTTTTTTTTATTCATTTACTCTTCAGAGTTTTATATGTGATAAGGCAGCACAAGTATCCATCAGTGAAAACTTCTTTTGGATCCTGTAACAGATTAGGAGATTAGATTTTTTTTTTTTTTTTTTTTTTTTTTTTTTTTTTTTGGAGGCTGGGGTTAAGTGACTTGCCCAGGGTCATACAGCTAAGAAGTGTTAAGTGTCTGAGACCAAATCTGAACTCCCGACCTCCTGAATTCAGGGCTGGTGCTCTATCCACTGCACCACTTAGCTGCTCCTAGGAGCAACTTTTAAGTGCAGTTCTTGTTTAAACACATTGCTATGAAAGAGAAAATGGAGCATTACTGAAAAATCTGGAGTATTTTGTTTTAGTTATGGGTTTGGTAAAAGGTGTGTTGTATTATATTAGATCAATTGATGGAACTGGGTGAGGGGATATTTAATTTAAAAAAGAGATGTTCTGGTGGAACATTTGGAAAGTTGTCTTATAAAAGAAGGATTAATCTTATTCAGCATGATCCCAAAGAGAATTTGGACTAATGGATAGAGGCAACAGTAAGGCAAATATCAGCTAAATGAGGAATAACATAATAATAATTAGAGCTATCCAGAAATGGGTTGTGTTTCTTTGAAAGATAAACATCTCATTAGATATATTTATTAAGTGCCTACTATGTGAAAGATGTTGTGTGCATTTACTAAGATTTTTTTTGTACTGGTGGTTTCCTAGCCATCTCTCCTCTCTCCTGTAAAAGTGCAGTTGACTTTGTCAATCCAAACAATAGGAATTTACATTTTTTCTTAATTTAATTTGGCTAATAAATCAGTCCCCAATTGTTGGAATTAGTCTGTCATCAGACATTTTAGCTATTTATTTTAGTTTCATCTTCAGAAAATTTGGTAACTATATAATCTGTATCTTCATTCAAGTCAGTGATAAAATACTTAATAAAAATGAGCCTAAGATTAAAGCCTTATTATAACATTTCATGGAAATCTTCCCTCAAGGTTAATGTCAATTCAATAATCACCACCCTTTGATTCCCATCAGTCAGTTTTGAAAATATTTAAATGTTATCTATTCCACATCTCCATTTTTTTTGCAAAAACATGAGAACTTTTTTTTAAACATGCATTGCTAAAACAGATTGAATTACATTTTTAAAATTTATATTTATAGACTTAATCCATTGATTCCCACTCTTTACAAGCTACATACTCAATGACCTATGAGCAAAAATCCATTTCTCTATCATATTTGTAGGAGTTAACATAACCTTCTTGTCTTAACAATTTAAGCGCCATATTAAGATTCAGAATGGAAAGATACTTCAGAGATCAACTACTTGACTCCATATTTTTATGAGGAAACTGAAACCCAGAGAGGATTCAGGCAAAGTTCTCTAAGCCCAAAAGTC
This sequence comes from Sminthopsis crassicaudata, assembly GCF_048593235.1. Taxonomy (NCBI): domain Eukaryota; kingdom Metazoa; phylum Chordata; class Mammalia; order Dasyuromorphia; family Dasyuridae; genus Sminthopsis; species Sminthopsis crassicaudata. The sequence continues at coordinate 662,936,515 of NC_133617.1, forward strand.
CAGGTCATCTTTGGTCTTGTTGTTGTATTTAAAGTAGTTTTTAAAAAATAGCAGTCTTTTTATTTTCATTGGCTTTCATCATAAAATTTATATTGTTAATAGTTTTATTATTCCCAAATTTGTTATAGGCCCTTCACATCATTGTAGTAATCCTTAAGTACTTTGCTTTCATCTTCTGCATGTCTTCAAAATATAAATTGGTTGATTATTTCTTATGTAATGAAATTTATTGCTTTATCCAGTTCCTTAATGCCTTCCTCATTGATATTGGTTAAAATGCCTTCATTAAGAACATCCCTTTTCTCTTGAGCCAACCTTGGGATCCTAGCTTTCTTTTCTCTTGATTTTTAAAAATCCACTCTAGCTGCATCTAGAATGTATGTGATTTTCCCTTATTTGTTAGAATAGATCTTTCAAGTAGATATCAAAATTGCTCCAGAATAGCAGTTCATGTCTTCAGTTTATCTTTTGAAGAAGGAAATTCTCAGATTATGGTTTTCTAACCTCTTTACCTTTGATGGATGGTGCTGTTCATCCATGTCTAAATGGGCTGCCCTTTTTGAAACTCCTTCACTTAATTATTTTCCTTTTAGCCAGTCTTCCTTCCAGGAAAACTCATTGGTTCTGGCTCTTAGAAGTTCTGTCTCTGTCTTAATTCCTTCAAACTTTGGGGGAGTTTCTAATTCATTGAAAGTAATTGAGAGATGACTATAGTTCAGTGTGTTAGGTTTGTACTAGGACTTTTTCAATAATAAATAGCCATTCTACATGTTAAAAAATTCTTTGGGTGGATATCTCAAATGTATTCAGTATCGATGATAAGCATCTATATATGTTTCAAGATTATCAACTTTTTAGGACTATAATACTTAAAATAGTTCTATAATGAAATAACTTTTTTTTTTTTTGTACTTTTGCAGGTGGATTTCTGGATGTGTGATACTTGGTGTGTTTTTTTAATTGAACTTTCCATGTGGATTATAGTTCCCAAAACTGCTGCTTTCTTCATCTTATGGAAGAAAATTGATATGATAGGCTATCATTTGACAGGAAAGGGGATCACCTGAAGGTAAGTGTCATTTTTTCCAGGTCATTTACCAATACTTAAATCTTTCCTTTAGCAGAATGACAGAGCAGATCTGTTATTTGACCAATATTTGATCAATATTAAGAAATCTAGAAGTGAAATTGCTAATTTGCTGGTAGGAGAATTGTAGAAGAGGGTTAGAAAATGAGCTGCTTTAAATATTTATATATGTCCTTTTCCATTTTTTACAATTTCTTTGGGATACAGACTTGGTTATAGTATTGCTGGATCAAAGAGTATGTACAATTTTATAGCCCTTTGGGCATTATTCCAAGTTGCTCTCCAGAACAGTTGAATCAATTCACAATCCCACCAACAATGTATTAATGTTCCAGTTTTCCTATGTCCTTTCTAACATTTATCATTTTCCTTTTCTGTCAGATGAGCCAATCTGAGAAGTATGAGGTTTCTTTTCCCTTTTTTGTGATTTCTTTGGGATATAGAGCTAATAGTGGTATTGCTAGATCAGAGGTTATGCACAATTTGATTGTCTTTTGGGCATAGTTCCAAATTTCTCTTCAGAGTAGTTGCACCATTTCACAACTCCATCAATAATTTTGCTTTATTTCTTATTAGTTTTCTCATATATCTCTGAATTCCTCACAGGATATAAAGTAATAAGCACTAGATAAAATGGTGAAATAAGAAGAAATAGAACTATTCTGAACTATCAGAACTTTCCCATCACAACTGTCCCAAAAATATGAAACTTTATGCTGATTAGGAAATCCAAAGAAAACACCAACAGGAGTTATTTTTTTTAGCCCAGGTCAAAATAGGGAGACAGAAAGTCTGGCGTGACTAGGCCTACTGAGGACAATTAGGTAGGAATTGAGCCTATCATCTAGTTGCTGAAGGAGAATTTACAGTTATGCGCAAGGGCAAAAAAGAGATCTTGGATCTAGGAGGATCTAGTTTGATACAATAGAGTATAGAAACCAATTGCCAATAGGCAGTTCTGTTGCTTATAACCTAAATCTGGGCTCCAGATCCATTGAGGACTGAGAGGGCAAACTAGGAAATGAAGACTAAAGAACGGAATGTTAACTAGGCAAGGAGTAGGAACTGAGGTAGCAGCAGCAGTTGTATGGTTCTGACTTTGGGAGTTGAGCAAAAATTTCAGATATATACCTCAGTCCTATCTGAATCTTGCAGGAGATTACCAAGGGTAGGAGCTAGTTCTATTCCTCTGAATCTTTAAGAGTTTTCCAATGACTGATGGTGGCTTAAATCTTTAGAGTTTTCCAGTGACTAATGGTGGCTGAGTCCAACAGAAGTCTCTTGGAGCTTTGACCAGTAACAAGCCCATGTTGTGTTATAAAGAGCAAAATCAACTTCAGGAACATGAACTTAGACCAGGAAGGCAATTTTGGGTACATTAAAAGCTTACAGGTTTTGTCATATTATCAAATGAGATAATATTTATAAAGTGCTTAGCACATCATAAGTGCTTAATAAGCATTTGTTTCCTTTCTCCTTTCATCTCCCTATCCACTGCCCAAGCTGTTCTTGAGATTTTTGAAGAAGACAAGATATAATAAACTTGGAGAAAGCAGCAATATATGACCTCAAACAAAAAACAGAAACACATCTGACATAAGTATTCCCAACAGAAACACACAGAGCTTGGCCCTATCACAAACTCTGATAAGGTTTGGAAGAGAGAACAAAGAAAAAAAAGAATCTTGCCATACTGAACTATTATGGTGAGAAGAATGCCCTAGACACAAATCCAGAAGAATAGAATGATTGCAAAATCTACAAAGTGGAGCCTCAAAGGGCAAACATAGATTGAACTAGAATTCTTTAAAAATATTCAAGAGTTTAAAAAAATAATTCCTCACACAAGATTCCTACAACACAATAATATCCAGTTACATTGAAAAACAATTTGTTTATACTTTCCCCTTTTATGATTATTTCTTGGGACATTTAACTGATGCTAAACAGTTAGCACAATTAGGAACCAAATAGATTCCTGAAACCTTTTACAAACTCTACAAATATTTGATCCTTGTGCCAAATGTCAATACGTAATAGCCAAAGACAATACCAGTTTACAGCATGAATTTATTTGCTAAGCATTATTTAGGAAGATAATAGAAAATTATCTACAGTTGCTTCACAGTACAAAGCAGTTAAGGGGAAAGCTCTAATGGATGGCTTTGCATGAGACTCAGGTAAACCATATCTTCCTTAGAGCATGTATAAATTAAATTGGAAGGAGAGCAAATAGTATATTCATATTGATGATAGTGGGACCACTATACTTGAACTCTCTGTCTTGTCACCCAACCCCAATTTCTTGAAAAGAGTTAATTTCTTCCTTCTCACAAAGTACAAGAGATACTGAACAAAACACATCTTTGATAAAAACACCATAATTTTAAAGACACTTAAGAACTGGCTTATAAAATATTTAGAAGTTAGAAAGATTAAAAAATCAGATATTAATGATCAAGAAAGATGAGTATATATCAACACATGTGTTACTTTCTTAATACTATAAATTTTTTTATGGGAATAATGTATTGAATCATGTTATCCTTGAAAAATTAAAAAAATTAATTTCCTTTGTGAAAGTAAGTGAAGAAATTAGTTCTTGTAGACAATTTTTTACAGTACAACATATTTTTATAGCCATAATTAAGAAGTATGGTGAGGTTAAGATTCCAATGTACCTCATTGCAAAAAAATTTCAGTCTAAATGGTAACAAAATATTTTAAAGCCTCTCCTGAAAGAAAAAAAAATTTTCCAAAGTATATATTAAAATTCCAAAGCACATATTAAAATTATAAGCATTATTTTAAAAGATTCTATAATAGAATGGAAACCCAGCAGTAATTTTATTCAATAATCATCTGAACTGATATCATTTAGGTCCAAAACAGAAAAATCTGTGCATAAATAATGTTTTCTTTTTTCTTTTTCTTTTTTTTTTCCTTGATGCTGGGGTTAAGTGACTTGCCCAGGGTCACACAGCTAGGAAGTGTTAAGTGTCTAAGACCAAATATGAACTCCGGTCCTCCTGAATTTAGGGCTGGTGCTCTATCCACTGCGCCACCTAGCTGCCCCCATCTTGTGCATAAATGAGATGCTTGCTAATGTTATGAGGATTGATGCCAAGGATCCTAGAATGTTTTTATTCTTGTATGACATTTTAATTGCTTTGAACTCTAGAACACTACCAAGCTTCTCCATAAACTATGAGTTCATTTGAAAGAAATCAGCCTTTTTATGCACACTAGAAAATCAGAGTGGATGAATTTTGCACATTCCCCAGATAACAAGATATATTTGAATAGGTAGACTATTGAATTAGTGGAGGGATTGGCAAACTAGCAATAAGATAGGATGACTTCTGAATGTAAAAAATATATTGTCCATAGTCATTGGGTCATGGTTCCAGTCCTTTCTAGTGGATGGAAAAGGCTGTGATCTTAACTAGATAAGAGTTAAAATTGATTATTCCATAAAAAGGTCTTTTGTCCTTAACAAAACTCACCTTTAAACAGTGAAACCTCGAAAAGCCTTTTAGTGTAGAGAAACATTATTTCTTCTTATTTCCAGGGAAACTTATGCTTCTCCAAGAATCAAAAAAATGTTGTGATCTTTATATATGGAAGGCAGACAATTTATTGCATGTAAGGTGACATTTGTTTTATTCTATCAAATGCTTTTTTAAAGTAAACTATAATTACAATAAAGTTTTAGTGTGTAAAAATTTGAAATACGCATGAGCAAAACCTGCTAGAATGAGAAAAGCTGTCAAATGGGATCCCACCAAAAAACTTTTGCATCCTACATTTCTGATAAAAGTCAGATAGATACTCTAAGGTGGTAAGTAAAAAAAAGAAAAAAAGTTTATGTATACCAACATCGCCATAGCAATACTCTGTGGTACCAAAAAAAAGTCAAGAGATAAGAGAGGAAGGCATTTTTGGAATTAGAACATGAGCAATACTAGGAAGATTAATAGTAAATACAAAATTATGCTTAGAAAATACAAAATGCTCCAATTGGACTGGAACATAAGAGAGCACAGTCAGGTAATTTAAGCAAAGGAAAAGAAGTTAGAAACAGATTATTAAGAACTTTGAATTTTGAGTTAAGGAATTTGATATTTATGTGTCAGTTAAGTGGAATGACATGAGTACTGTGAATTAGAATGATTAAACTGTTTGATGGAGGAGAAGTTTGGAGATGTTTTCAGGAAGGATACTGCAATAGTGAGAAAACATGAGGGTCCAGGTTTGGGTGGCATTAATAATAGTGAGTGAATGCGGAGGCTATAGAGAATGAGAATAGATAAATAAGGCTTAATAATTGGGATTAATGATAAAAGATGATTCCAATGTTTTGATCATGTATGATTTGGAGAATGTTGTCATTAATTGAGATAAAAGAAATCAAGAAGAAAAATGTGTTTTCAGAAAGATTGTCACCTCTAGACATAATGAATTTATTGATATTATTGAGATATCTAGATAGGGATATTAATTAGGCAGTTGGAAATGCAAGTTTATATTTTGGAAGCAAGATCACTTGTATTTTCATGATATGATACAAACATACCAGAGATGATAAGGAAGCACTCAAGATGTGGACAAGAAAATCTTTGTCAGTGACCTTATAAGACAGACATGATGTTATAAAACAGGCATCTAGGTAAAAAACAATTACTAAATATTAATTTAAAATTATGTGAAGTATGAAAAAAACTATTTTAAACATAGATCTTTTTCATGTTGTTTTTTATTTTATTTATTTATATTTTCCAAAGGGACTTTTTAAAATTAATTTTATAATTATAACATTTTTTTTGACAGTATATATGCATAGGTAATTTTTTACATTATCCCTTGTACTGCCTTCTGTTCCGAATTTTTCCCCTTCTTCCCTCCACTCCCTCCCCTAGAGGGCAGGCATTCCCATCCATATTAAATGTGTTATAGTATATCCTAGGTACAATATATATGTGCAGAACCAAATTTTGTTGTTGTTGTTGTTATTGCAAAGGAAGAATTGGATTTGGAAGGTAAAAATAACCTGGGGAGAAAAACAAAAAAATGCTAACAGATTACACTCAGTTCCCATGTTCCTTTTCTGGGTGTAGCTGATTCTGTCCATCATTGATCAATTGGAATTGGATTAGCTCTTCTCTATATTGAAGATATCCACTTCCATCAGAATACATCCTCACATAGTATCATTGTTGTTTTTTAAAAAATATTTCACACTGAGGAAAAGAGAAAAGCCTAATTTGGAAGTGGCTCTGAGATTTAAAAGGTCTATTTTCATAGAAATTAGTCATATACTATGGACTTTGAGGAAATGCTGCTAAATGCAACTCTTTTCCTTGGTGCATATTTATATCTATATACATAAATGGTATAACTGAGTGTCTGACCCTTACACTTCCTGAGCATTACAGTTGACTGCTGTTGTCCTATATTCATATTACAATTAAGGACAGAATTATTTGATATCCTCAGCATAGATCAGCAGTTAAATTAATTATTCAAGTTTATAGAAAATACTAAGTATTCTTTTATCACTGGTATGTTTAACTTTTGTTGTAGCCTACATATATGTTAAGTATCCAAAATGTATCTTAATAGCTAATTAAATTGTTTTTTCAATTGAACCATCTCAGAAGTGTTTTGTTAGAATTCAGAAATTGACTATATACTTACAGCTCTGTATTGTAACTATCCATCTCCTCAGATATTGTTGCCTAGAAATATTGTTTTCTTTCCTTTTACTAAGGGAAACTTGTTTTAGGGATGTGTTTCTAATTTTTATATGACGATGGATCATAGGATCATAGATTTTGGAGTAGGGTAAGTAGGCTCTTATGTGATATAATTTGAGTACTACTAAAAGTTTTACCTGGTCCAAAATCTCTTTATCAGCCTGTTAGAGGGCTTGAAATTCCCATTATTTCTTGAGTAAAGATATTATCTTCTTATGAATCACTTATTATATTTCGAATTCTCCTGAGAAGGTCATGCTATATAATTAGGCATTAATGCAAGCTACATAGCCTGTGGTCCTCCTGACTCCAGGGCTAGGACTCTATCCACTGTGCCATCTAGCTGCCCCCAACTACTATATTGCTCAGGTTGGTCTACGGATCTGAGGTGAGGAAAAAAAAGAGAAGTTTAGATGTCATGAAGTAGTGAATGAAAGTCAAGACCATAAGTCCTTGTTTAGGTATGTTAGGATGTAGAAGCCTACGCCTGCATGAGGACACTGAGATGTTCTTTTTTTTTTTTTTTTTAATTTTATAATTATAATTTTTTTGACAGTACATATGCATGGGTAATTTTTTTACAGCATTATCCCTTGTACTCACTTCTTTTCCGAATTTTCCCCTCCCTCCCTCTACCCCTTCCCCTAGATGACAGGCAATCCCATACATGTTAAATGTATTACAGTATATCCTAGATATAATATATATGTATAAAACGGAATTTCTTGTTGCACGGTAAGAATTGGATTCAGAAGGTAAAAGTAACCTGGGTAGAAAGACAATAGTGCAAATAGTTTTCACTCAATTCCCGACACTGAGATGTTCTTTAGCAATATAGTGCCAGATGAGAGGAGAAACAGTGTCTTTCTGTCAGATCAGTCCTCACTTGCTTTTGCTGGTTCTTCATCTAAAGTTGTCCATAACCCTTAAGTCTTTGTTTTCAGTCCTCTACTTTTTTTGCTTTCTACTATTCCACTTGATGAATTCATGAAAAGCTCCCATGGATTCAATTTTTTTTTTTTAGTTTATTTTTAATACACATTGTTTTATGAATTATGTTGGGAGAGAAAAATCAGAGCAAATGGGAAAAACCATGGGAGAAATTTAAAAAAAAAGTAAACATAGCATATACTGATTTACATTCAGTCTCCTTAGCTCTTTCTCTGGTTGCAGATGACATTTTTTGTCAAATGTCTATTGAGATTCCTTTGGATCACTAAATTACTACTGAGAACACCAAGCCTTTCATAGTTGATCATTTCACATTCTTGTTATTATTGTGTACAATGTATTCCTGTTCTTCTTGTTTTGCTCAGAATCCATTTTTGTACATCTTTTCAGGCCTTTCTAAAATCAGCTTATTCATCATTTTTTATAGAACAATAAAATTCCATTGCCTTCATATGCCACAACTTGTTCAGTCATTCCCCAACTGATGGACTTCTATTCATTTTCTAATTCTTTGCTATCACAAAACGAGCTGCTACAAATAGTTTTGCACATGTGGGTCCTTTTCCCTCTTTATGATTTCCTGGGATACAGACCTAGTAATGGCACTGCCGAGTGAAAGGGTATGCATAGATTATTCTGGGGCATATAAGTCACCAAGGATATTACCTTCTCTTACCTGCATTAATGGAAGAAAGCAATGATATTAAATTTACCTACTCCCTGTCGGAAGATGAGTGAATTCTTTTTAATTGCTGTATTTGTGACCTTTTCCCCAATCTAATTTTTTCTTGATTTTTCAGCAGCATTTAATACTCTTGAGCTTTCTGTTTTCCTGGATGTGCTCTCCTCTCTGATTTTCTTGACTTTAGTCTTGTTCTCCTTTGTTCCAAAACACTTAGCAAGATGTTAGCACAACACCTCCAATATATTAGATATATAAGTTCTGGTTACAATTGAACTGGCAGCCAAATTTAATGTTTAACTTAAGTCTTATTCTATTGATTTTTACCTTCCCTCATCTATCACATTTGTACAGTTATATGGCTTGTTTTAGTATTTTAGTTCCTGTCCTAAAATTTATCCAATATTTCGATAACTAAATGTCTGAAATAATTTTATGTACTTGATTTATTTTTTAAAGGCAACATTTATTTTTGGACATAAAACCCAAAAAATTCATAAGATATATTTCACATTTTAAAGATATATTTTCTTGGTTGTTGTTCAGAGATTTTTTTTTTATCAGCTTATTTTTATTCCCCATCTTCTTTGCTGTGACTCAATTTTTATTCCTTAGTTGCTTTGACTTATCTGATTGAAAACCAATATTAGTGACTGTCCTAGACAAAAGATAATAATTTTGACATGTGTTGTTGCATAGAGAATTGTGCAAGAGGAAGAGGGTGCCTAATAATATAGAGCTGCAGCTTTTCATTTTTTTTCAATTGACTGGGAAAAAAAGAAAAATTAAGAGTTTTTTCAGAATGACAGAGTACAATACCTCTGAATTCCCTTTTCATTTTAAAAGTAAGCATTATGTGGTACAAATAACATAAACACTTTATTATCTATACCAACAGAAGGAAATAGTTATTTGTAAAATATTATATAGAATTGGATAACTATTTGTTTTCTTCTATTAACCAAGTGAGAAAGGGTGTTTTATTGAGTCACAAAGATGCAGTAAACCTTAGAGAATAGAGTTGCCTACTACAGAATGGAATATTTTTTTCTGTAAATTTTAGTTTTCTCCCATATTTATATGATTATAGGAAAGATCTACGATAGAATAAACATACAAAGTCATTTGGCATGAAGTATGTAAAGTGATTTGTTAACTTTAAAGAGATATGTAAATGTTAGCTCTTGACAAACCTAAAGTTTCAGAACAGCAGAAGACCTAAAAGAACTTTTTCTCCAAAGGCCAACAGAGAAAGCTAATTCCTCATTTGACTAATGTTCTGTAATTTGGGACAGAACATCATTCACATCAATCAGACTTATATTTTAAAGACTGGTAGGAAAGGAAGTACACATTTTTTTCCTTTTTTATACTATTTCCTTTCCCACCCTTCCTCAATGAAGCTTCTCTAAGTAGAACCTTGGAAGTATTCTTTTCCCTAAACAGGTAAAATAGGATCTTGATATGAGAGAATAGTTTTTTCAAATAAAAATAAAATTTCTCAAATCTAAAGAAGTAAAATGTATTCATTAAGAAAATTAGTCAGCTGAAATTCTAAAGTTTTAAAGTAGCCAAATCAATTTCATTAGTCAGTGGTTCTCTCTCTCTAGATTTATATGATTATGAAAATTGTTTTAGGTGTCTATTAAAGTCTCTTTGGATTGTGAATGATTGTCATGTTAGAATGTAAGAGTCTGGGCTTTGGAACAAAAAATCTCAGAGAATTTTTTGAGTACATTAGGAGAGTCCATTGATTTCAGAATCATGGTTACAAATAAAAAAAAAAAAATTTCCGCCAAGAATAAAGATGAATTAGAGATCTCTCTCCTATTTAAACTAGGTTTTCTTTCAAATGGTGAAAATTCATTTATTAGTTATGTTATTAAATGTAGTAGTGAATTATAGTAAGTACTGACAAATTTTATTGAATGTCATATCCATCTCTTGCCAAAAGAAATATAGGAAAACAAACACAATTAATTTCAATTCTAGCTTGATCTGTCAAAACTACAAATATAACTTGAAACTTTCCAGAGTCTGTAATTTCTTTGCTGTGTTAATTCACTTACTGCATATCTGTTACTTTTAACAAAATTTCAGAACATCAATTCATAGATAGGGAAACAGAAGAATCATTTTAAAATTATAACTATACAGGTTTTGAATGTGCTTTTACTTGAGTTCCAGATATTTTATTCATTTTGTAGTTATTTTGAATGTGACTATCCTTTTAACTGAATTTGTTATTACTCCATAAAGATGCTATTGATTTTATTGAGTTTCTTTTGTAGTCTGCTACTATACTGAAACTATTATCTCAATTTCTAAGATTTTCAAAGTAAATTATCATGTCATCAGCAAATTGTATAATTCTGTCTCTTTGGCTATCTTTAAAAAGAGAGCAAGGGAACTGGAATCCAGAAAGGTGGGTGCAGTGGATAGAGAAGGCCATAGACCCAGAAATGAGATGACCAATGACATGGAGACTTGTCATGTAGAGGGTACATTTGGATATTCTAAACACAGGGTAATTTTTACCATGAAGCATTGGTTCCATACATATTACTTGCCTCATAAATTAACACTTAAAAGAGTGAGGACCAACAGAAAAAAATGGAAAATGAGACTACATCTATAAAAATTATACTATAAAAAGTGGCTTGACAAAGAAGTTCATATTTCATACTTTAGAAATTTTAACTTCATGTGCAATATAAATTTAAAAAGGAATAAATGAGGATTAGATCACAGATGAGAGAATAAAATTCTAAAATGGACAGGGAGTAAAAAGAATTAATAGGCCAAAGCAATTTATGGAAAAAGTCACAGAAAACAAAATATGTAATAAGTTTCTGGGAGGGAGGGGAAAGATAGATTTTTGAACTAATCACACAATTGAGGAAGTGAAGTAGATAATTAAAAAGAAAAAGAAAAAAAGTAGTAATTTAAAATAAAACTTAGGAAAGGAAATGGGGCCTAGAAAAGAGAAAGTCACTGGTTAACAAGTTGTGTCAAATCATTTCTTCAAAACTAATTGTAGGGACAAAGCAGTACCTTGCTTACAATCAGTCATTATCTTCTCCCCACTTCTGTCTTCATGCTAGGACCACTTACATAGATTAAGGAGCTTGGAAGTTAGTATTTGAGTATTAATTTACTAATTTCTCTGGTCCTCCATTCCTTGTCACCTATATACAAAAATGGTTCTACCTTAATCTTGCCAGTATTTGCAAGAGTTCCACTTCTGTGTTGATAAATTCTGAAATTCCTTTGTTGGATCATAATTTTTTAATACAATTTTTTTTTTATCCCTTATGACACTTAACCTTTTTCTATATGTTACCTCTAACCCCCCATACTTCACTGTTTCTCCGCAGTGATCATCCAAGCACTAGTTACATTTCCCTCACTTTCCTCTCTCCCCTGCACACAAGTACAGTTGCTGATCATGCCTTGCCAAGTACTAAACCTGCAATTAGTGTAGTAGGTTTTCTGTTATTAAAAAAAAAAATCCAAACTCTGCTTCTTGCTAATTTGTCTTTTTTTCCCCATACATATCTATAGATATATTTAATATTCTCTCTGGAGAATTTTTATGTTTTTAAAAAAAAATTTGATCATATTTGTACTGGGTGTGGGAGGGGCAGTTTGTAATAGAATTGGCTTCAGAGTCAATTGTTGCTTCCTGTGCACATTTATGTCTACGTAGATAAAAGGGATTTTCTCATTGGAAGCTTCCTTTAGTAATGAAATCACAGCTTCAGGCCTCCTTTCTCCCTTCCTTCCAAAATCTTTGATTGAAACTGTTTTTTAAAACATTTAATTAAAACTGACTTCCATGATTTTTGATGCATTTTTAAAATTTATTAAACTGTGTAGTGTTCTTTATATATATGATGGTGTCCCTGGTAATGAAAATGAAAAGTAACTCCCTGAAATGCCACTTGGACTAGATAGATAGGTTTGGTAATGTTTTTTTGTTTTTTGTTTTTTTAATCTGCCATGAAAAAAAGAAATCTTAGTACAATGGAAACTCAGTTATCCATCTTTGAGTTATTTGTAACCTGGAGTGACCTGTCTTCAGTCAGGGCAGAGAGTAATTTAGACTTTGATTCCTCTCTCCCAAAAGTACTTGCAAATCTACCCCCTTTTTTCCCCCGTGCGTTATATTAGGAATATTTTCAGACCTCATGCATTTCACATTTGATTATGTGAACCTGGCATAAGATTAATTGCTATTATTTGTGGTGAATAATCCAAAAACATTGGTACCGAATTTTGAAATTGGGTAGAAGTGCATTCATTGTGTAGCTTTTGTAATTTTTAGCACCGGTCTAATATTTTCTTTTTAGGGAATTAAGTATGGATTAAGTAACATTAAGACTTAGGGGTGAAATTTTAAAACAATTTTTTTTAGCACTAGTCTTCTACTTTAATTTATAAATTTCAGTGCCCTAGGTTTTCCTGATAAAAGATCTATTCCCTGGAGCTTTGCTCAAACTTAATATGAAATCCAAACTATTTTTGACTAGAATTCTGGGCGTGTATTTTTTTATGGAGAAGGGAATCGTTAAGTCTAGCAGTTCCTTTTATCTACAGTTTAAAAGCAGATTCTTTTACAGCTTTAAGCCAGGTGTGTTGATTTCATCTTAAATTCCAACTTCACCAGGGCAAAACTCTTATAAAGCACAACCTTTTTACTGTCATTCTATCCGTAGGGTCTGTAGTACGTTATCACACAAAACTTGGCTTTACGCAATATCCTGTTGTGTTGGTGGTGCCAGAGAGTCTGACGTGCAAGACTAAAGGGATGTAATCTTGAAGCAATCCCCGTAGAAACTGCCTTCTCGGAGGACTGAACACTGTAACTCGGGGAACTGGAATCACCCTCTTCCTCATCCAAAAAATAAAACACTGGCTTTTGGGACTACAGCCCCAGAGGAGACTAGCTGCAGAGTTCCACCTTTTGCCCCAGGCCTCTGCAGATCCTTAAAGAGGTGGAGGTAGACCGGGGCCGCTTTGGATTGGTTCCCGCGCTCTTTCCCCGGTCTACTGAAGGCCTCTCTCCGCCCTCTGAATGGCCCTTATTTCCTGTACCCGAGGGAAATGCGCGTCCAATCCAGTTCCAGGGGCGCGCCAGGGCGGGCTGGAATTTGAGCCGAGGTCTGGCGCGGGGACGCGCATGAGTGGCGCGAGCTACCGGAGCCCGAAGCGCTCTGGAGGGGAGGATTAGTGACGGGGTGGGTGGGGAGTGAATGGAGTATTGTTGTTGTTCCTCCTCCTCCTCTTCCCCTCCCCTTGCCCCATGGTTTTCCCCCTCCCCCCGCACCCGCCCGTCAGGGTGAGGGCGGGGGAGAGGCGGCTGCTAGCCTTTACTGCCGCCACCCACCGCCGCCCCTGATGCTTGAGGTTGCTTATGTGGCTGAGAAGGAGCGAAGACGGATCCGGCGCGCTGCCTCTGCGCCTCGGCCAGATGGGGCGGCCGGCTTCGGGCCGTCCGCACTAAAGAGCCGGGCCTGAGGGGAAGGAAAAGACGATCCGTCCTCCCTCCCCGAAGACCCGCATGGCGGCCACCTCCTCGGCCATGGCCCCGGCTCTCACCGAAGCCACCGCAGCTTCTGCGGCGGTCGGGCCCCACGCCCGCGACTTGCTGTGGAGGCCGGAGGCAGGAGGCCGCCGCCGAGATCTTGGGCCCGAACAGCAGCCGTCCCTAGAGGGGGAGACGGCGGCGCTGCGGGACCGGCAGGCAGCGCTGTGGGACCGGGCGCGGAGGCTGTGCCGCCGGCTGCAGGTGGTTCGGGCTCGGCAGGTGGAGCGGCATGTCCGACAACAGCTGGCCGGCCTTTGGAGGCATCTGGCTCCCGGGGCCGAGCCGCCCTCGCCGCCGGCGCCGGCGCCTCCGCCCACCGCCAGAGCTGCGGAGCTCCGGCGTCTGGTGGGCAGCGCCACCGCCCTACTTCGAGCAGTGCAGAGGGACTGCGACTCAGACGCGACGGACACGGGCAGCGGTAGCAGCTGCTGCAGCAGCGGGAGCAGCAACGTAGGCAGCGGAAGCAGCAGCAGCAGCTGTTCCTCTGGCGGAGAGGAAGAGGAGGAGGAGACGGAGCTTTTGAGCCAGGCAGGCCCGGGGCAGCCTCCGCGTTCACCGCCGCCCGCACCCGCTGGGTGAGTGCCGAGGCGGGAAGGAGGCGTCTGGAGAAGCAGCCGGTTCCTTTCTCTGGACCGCCGCCTCAGCGTCCGTAGTGCTAGCTGATGGTGAGGCGCCGGGCTCTGCGGCCAGGGCGGGGTCGTGGGGCCGCCGCGCGTGGAGGTGTGCGAAAGGCTGTTCGGCTCCCTGGAGCCGGGAGAGGGCCCTATCCTTTCCCGGTGCGCAACTGGTCACCGCCCTTTCTCCTCGGCCCACGGGGCTGGCGGGCGTGTGGCTCGGGGCACTTACCCAGACGCTCATCTTCAAGCTCCGTAACTTCGTGCTCTTTTCTTGCTGGTGTTTTGCCGACCTTTTCCTCTCCGTAGGCTGGTGTAATCAGTTGGGAGTGTTTGTCTAGGTAGTACGATAGCAAATTCACTCAAACCTTCCGCTTAATTTATTGAATGCGTTGAAACAAAAACGGTCTGGTTTTCCCTATGCTGGCCGGCCATCCTGACGTCTCCCTGTAATTCGAGTCTGGAATTTTCTGACTGGCTTAATTGTTCTGCCCTCTAAAGCAAGTATTGGAAATAATTTCTAGCCCATGGCTAACAGAAAAGTTCCACCTTCTTCCCATTCCCTTCTCCCTTCTGTATTTAGGCATAAAGGAAATAATCTTCCTTTGGTAAGTAGCATGTTCCTAAAACCTGCTAGACTTGGGACAAATTTTAATTTGGCCGTTCTTTGGACCCAAAAATGTTAGCAATAAGTTATTTAGGTTAGAAAATTTATATCGGTCTGTATCTTCAAGCATTAGCCCTTTTCTTTTTATGCTTCATTGTTAGTTGCTAATTTAGCTGCAGTTTAGAGATTGCCTTGTTTAAGTTTTACTTGCCTGCAGACTTTTCACCTTTTTTTAGGGAGCGTGTTAACACCTGTAATTTAAAAAGCTGTTTGCAGTTAACAGATAGGTCCTTTGTAATTTTTGGTAATTTATAGAAAATACCCACAGAGACAACTCTGAAAGTAACATCTTTTCATTGAATTAATACTAAATGGAAAATACTAATTTCCTCATGTTCTGTTAGGATTAATTTAGAGAGAGTAACCATACTTTCCAAAGTGGAAATTTAGCCAAGAGATTTATGTAACTTTGTGTTTATAGTACAAATCCATGTTCTTAATACCTTAAATACTGTTTTCCAAAGGGAAGTCTGGATGAAAGATGAAAATTTACTTTGTGTCATTTAAATTTAAAGATGTTTCTAGGAAATAGGAATTGATGGTGGTGATTCTGTAAGGCAAGGATTTGATGTTAGTTTTTAAAAGAATTTTCTTAGAGGAGACCAGTGAGTGATAGCTGAATAGAAGAGAGGGCTATGGGAAAGGAAAAATAAGGTGAAAAATTAGTATAAAATATAAACTGAGTGTGAACCGTAAAGTAATGAAAATACCATTTGAAAATATACTGTGATGACAAAAAAAAAGTCGGAAACCAATTGGCATGGTATAGCTTTAAACTTCATATATTCATAGATGTTTGGATCTTGAAAAAGCTAATCATCTTACTATCTAATCTCACTGCTTTTCAGTAGTAATTATATCTAAATTCTCATGGTCAAAAAACCTGTCTGATCTATTGGTACAAATATATTCTTTCTCTTTTTAGAAGTTAAAATTTTAGGTACCATACTTTTATATATAGAGAAATTTCATCTATAGCTACTCAGATTGCAGTCTCTTCACTCTTAAATTTTAATGAGTACCTATGGCCAAATAAAATTTATGACAACCTGGACAGCCTGGTGATAGGCCCTTTTGAACTTAGCCAGCTAGATTGATTCTTAGAAGTTATTCCTCCCCAGGCTTATTTGCAAAAGCCTCTCTTCCTCCAAAGAACTAGTCAGAGCTTGAACTCTTCTGGAAAAGCCTTTGAGATTTCAGGGTCACTTCCAATAACTGGGTAAGACATTCTCAGATTAGGACTTAACTCTGAAGAAGGATATAATATTGTAGTGTAAGTAAAAATGTAAGGGGAGCCTCACGACTCCATTTCTATTTGATATTAGGCACATTTCAACATAAGGTAGAAAGATGACTTAAGTAATGTGAATTTTATGAACCAGTATAAGTGGATTAGCTTGCTTTTATGGTTAAGCATATGTCTAGGTTACTTTATTCTAAGTTTCATTTTTGTTTTTGCTTTTTTTTGTGGAATTTTTTCCCTTACTATAGGGGGTACTTGGTCATTCGACAGTTAGTCAACAAGCATTTGTTAAGTTATCATGGTAAAGCCACTTGTGCTAAATGCTGAGGATAGATTATACCTAAATCCTCTCCTTGGAGTATGGGGTAGGTACTATGAGAACTGAGAATCTCATTTAATTCTGGTTCTAAAACATTATTTTATGAACAACAGACTGTCAGGAAGGTTGTGATTTGTCCAAGATTACAAAGGCAGATAGTTTCTACTATCCTATACTTTGTGTAAGCAGTACTTGGCTTTTGCTCAAGAAAGACACTTATATTGGAAATAGAAGGAAAAAAAAACAAAACACCTTGTTGCACACTAGCAAAAGAGATTGTGATATAAATAAGGGTCCAGAAATTCATGGAGTAGAAAAATCAGTATGGACTTAGAATTATCAAGAAGATGTGATAGAGGAAATAAAATTTGAAATGTCCATGGAAAGAATTATATTATTTGAATTCTCTTAGGTGAGTTGTGAGGAAAGCATCTTAAGAGTGGCCTTTTTTCAGGATCCAACTGGAGTGAAAGATTTCTGTTGGAAGTCATAGGCTATAAGATGGAAGAAGTGAAGAAAATGCAGTTGACAAAGGGTTTGAAATAATAGGTTTAAGGGTTTAAATTTCTTCTCTTGGGCAGGAGTAAAATATTTCTTGAGAAGAGGTATGTTGTGGGTAACCCATATCAAAATTGTTTGCCTCCCCAATGGAGAGGGGAGGGAGAAAGAGAAGAAAAGGAATTTGGAACTCAAAATTTTTAAAACAAATGTTTAAAATTATTTTTACCTGGAATGGATAAAAATAAAATATGAAATATACCAAAAAATTATATTTACCTACAAATTTACCTGTCTTAAATTAATTTTGTCATGTTTTATTAGAAGATTGGAGATAAAAGGGACTTAGAAGTCATCTAGTTTTATCTCCTCTGTTTTATAGAGGAGAAAATGGCAATTCAAAGAGACTGTGACTGTTAACCAGGTTGAGCAGACTTTTTAGGTACAGAGCCTGTGTTCTTAATTCTGTACCTTACTGTCTTGAAGGGGATTCTACTGTAATGTATGCATAAAGTGGTGATGCCCTAGATTTAAGATATTTCAAGTAGAAGGGGCAGGAAAAGAGAAAAGATATACAAAGAGACATTAGAAAGGAATAATTGAAAAATATGTTGTGATTGAATACTTCAAAAGTCTCTTGCTCATTGACATGAGTATTGAAGCCACCAATGAATATCATAATCTTTATGTGTAAATGATGTTTACAAATTGCTGTGGGTGAAAGGATTTTACCATCACCTGAAGAGCAGTATAGAGAGGAATTTATCAAAACTTATATAGGCTGTTACTCTACAGAATAGACTTAAAAGTTCACAGGATCATGAGATGGAGAATTTGAAGGCATTCTAGCAATTATATAGACCAATTTCCCCATTTTACAGATGAGGAAACAGACCTCCAAAAGGAAAAGTGATTTGCCCATACCAACCAATCATCATCACACTTAAAGCCTTTCTGGCTTGCAAGATCTTGCATCCCTGGGCAACAGTAGGTATTGGCTATGCTATAGGGAATTGGGCACTACATCTTCTTTGATGTGTGTCTTGCCTGCTGCACCAGAGAATTCTCAACCACAATACTGGCTATCTGTTTTCTAATCTTGAAATAGTAACTCAGAAGTCTTACCGCATACATTATTTGAGCTCATAAAAAAATTTTCCATGATGCAATTAAAAGGCGATTGAGTTGACATTTCAAGGTGATAGAATATTTTAATAGATCTTGATTTCTTCCATGTAGGAACTGCCTTTTTATCAGGAAGATTGAAACTCATTCTCCACTCAGTAGTTCCTATAATGTTCTTCCTTTAAATCACTCATTGTCATTCTAAATGTTTTGAGGGTCAGGATTTTTCTATAGCTATGGTACTGTATCAGTGCAATGTGTAGATAACCATCTGTTATTACTTCTTTTGCTACATGACTAACCTTTCTCCTTTTTTGGTCACGTATCTCTTAATAGTTTATGCCATTTTTTCTATGAAATTCACCATTGGTATTATGCTATAATCCAATCACACCTACCATGTTTCCTCAATGTTCTTTAGTTTGTAAAAGCATTTTAAATTGTGAGTTGTTACCTCATATAATAGAGGAGTATCTAAGTGTGGGGCTTATGAAATTATAGTTTATCATCAATAATTGTTTGATTTGTATACCTATTTTATATATCTATATGTCTAGGGTTGAATAAAAATTTCTTAGGCAAAAAAGAGTTATGAATGGGAAAATGCCCACTTTAAGTAACTTGGAATTTTAGTTCTTTGGAGATTGTGGTACTTAATTCCAACAGATTTTATTGGTTGACATTTTATTTTTCCAAATGCATGAAAAAATATGTTTTTTCAGCATTCACTTTTGCAAAACCTTGTATTCCAAATTTTTCTCCCTCCCAAGACAGCATTGCAGTATGCAGTTCTTCTAAATATATTTCCCATATTTGTCATGCTGAACAAAAAAAAAAAAAAAAAAAAAAATTAAAGGGGGGAAAAACATGACAAGGAAAAAACAATCAAAAAACAACAAAAAGGTGAAATAGTTTTGATCCACATTCATTGTGAATATATAGTTCTCTCTCTAGATATGAATAGAATCTTCCATCACGAATCTATTGGAACTGCCTTGAATCACTTCATTGTTGAAAAGAGCCAAATCCATTACAGTTGATCTCCACATAATCTTATTGTTGTGTAAAATGTTTTCTTGGTTTTTGTCACTTCATTCAGTGTCAATACATGTAAGTTTTTCTAGGCTTCTCTGAAATCAGCCTGCTCATTATTTCTCATAGAACAATAATCATATTTCATTGCATTCATATATTATAACTATTAAGACATTCCACTCAGTTTCCACTGAGGGAAATCCACTCGGTTTCCAGTCCCTGGCTGCTACAAACATTTTTGCACCTGTGGGTCTTTTTCCCTTTTTTTGTGATCTCTTTGGGATATAGACCCAGTAGAGACACAGCTAGACCAAAGGATATGCCCAGTTTTATGGCCCTTTGGGAATAGTTCCAAATTGCTGTCCAGAATAGTGGGATCAGTTCACAGTTCCACCAATAATATATTAGTGTCCCAGTTTTCCTACAACTCCTCCAATATTCATCATTCTCTTTTCCTGTCATTTTAGCCAATCGGAGAGGTGTGGAGTGGGTATCTCAGGGTTCTTTTAATTTGCATTTCTCTAATCAATAGTGATTTATTTCATGAAAATAAATGACTCAATTTTTTCATCTGAAAATTGTCTCTTCAAATCTTTTGACCATTTATCAGTTGGGGAATGATTTGTATTCTCTAATAAATTTGAGACCACTTTAAAAAAATTAAGTAGTTTACCCATCAAGCACATTGTTTTCCTCAACGGGTGGGTGTTATTTTCTTGAACAGAAATTGATTTTATTAAAATTTTTTAAATTCTTTAAAAATTCTGGTTTTAGTGTAAATGAGGCAGGTAGTAATATCGGTAAAACTTTTGTTTCCCTTCAAACACACATTGAGGAGAGTAGTGTGACCTGTGGGTAAATAACTTAAAAGAGTTGCCTTGCTTAGTTTTTGCTCTTTCTGGAAGAGTGGTGGTGTCCTCACCTGAACCTCCTGAAAATGGCCTCCCTTTCTTGGGCCCCAGCCAAATCCCTGTGCTCATGTAGGGTCCTGATCAGGAACTTTCAATGTGGATTAAAGAATAATTCATTTTTGATACCATATATGTTATTTTATGATTTAGATTGAAGAGACTCATCAGGAAGCCCAATATCCTAATAGGTGAAGAATTTATCAGTTTGCTGTATTTCTTGTGTGGACACTTGGATTATAACTATACCTTATGACCCTATGAAGGTCCTTCTAGCTCTGAAGCTATGAAAGATAAAGCCTCACTATTTAGTATCCTTAAAGTAACAATAGATATAAAACCACTGTTATATCACAACAGGTAGTGGCAGAGTTGTCCCTATTTTAATTTTAGTTTAACTTCAGCAAAAATGTAGGCTATATGGAAAAATGCTTGTTTAATGAAAACTTGAGATTCCAACTATCTGACAAAATGATTCAGTCATTGACCTTTGTGGAAATTTACGATATGCTTTGCAACTACAGCAGAACTAGAGAAATTATTGATAATGTGTATGTAATTCATTGTAGCTGGAAGGAAAATATTTTGTAACTCTTGAGTGTAAAAATAAATGCCATATTTAAAAGTCCCTGGCTTGGGGCAAGGGGGAGAATGGAAGGGAGGAATGTAAAGTTTTTATTCTAATCATCATTTAAAGCCCTTACAATGCTAGAATATTAATGAGAGCTGAGTATTTATTGAGTATATACTTCATAAGCTATATTGCTTCTTGGAATCCTGTGTTTCATGAGCAAGACACCACCTCTTGGCTCCAGAATTTTTCTCATCCTCATGCCTAGACAACTCTCCATCTAATATTGGCTTCTCTGGCATCCTTAATCCCAAATAAAATCTCATATTCTTTCTATAGGAAGCCTTTTTCAACCCTACTTTATTCTTGTGTCTTCCTCCTTTTATTTCCTATTTATACTGTATTTAGTTTGTACACATTTGTTTGTTGTCTCTTCCATTGATTTCTGAGTTCCTTGAGGGACCTGTCTTTTGCTTCTTTTTCTAAATCTATTTATTAGCACAGTAGATGCTTAATAAATATTTTTTGACTAGTTGAATACCTTTTGAACGATAAATGCCTCCAGCTCAGGCCCATGCACTTATGCATCTTATGTATGCAGAGCTTCACAATCAGCATGAAGGAATACAAAGACAAATTACGTTAAATTCTAAGACCTTCCCTTTTAAAATTATTTCTACTTTATCCTTTATATAGCTTGTTTGTGCATATTTGTCAGCTTGTTAGATTGTGAGCTCTCTGAGAATAAGGACTATGTTTTGCTTTTTTTGTGTGTGCTCACTGCCTGACACACAGTAAGCACTTACTGATGCGGGTGTAGCCCCCTTTAAGATTCCTTTTCTGATCTCCAACTTCCTTTAGGACTGACCTTTGATTTACAGGATCTGGTCAAAACCACCCTTTTGTATTCCAAGGGGAGAGATCTGTATCTGAGTGAATTTGGGCTATACCCAGCCCCCACCAGATCTGAGCTGGCTTGGGTTTTTAGCCCCCACTATCTGCTCTGGTTTCCCCAAAACAGTTTGTTCTTATCTGAAAAGCCCTCCAATAATTTGGCACTGCCCTAGGCTCCTTCGAGCAAATAAAAGAGACAAGCTGGAATCATCTCTGGGCAGAGAGTTGAAACATGCAAGCACCATGCTTTGCATCACAGACTATTTGTCCCTCCATTTTTGGTATATTTCTTCCTCTATCTAATACCTTTTACTAACCAGACTTTAACCTTACTTCCAAACCCTACAACAAACCTCTTTTTTATCGATCTAGGTTTTCGGGCCTGTAAATTCATTTACAGGGGACTCTGGCCATTACTAGAACTCATTTAACTTTGTATCCTCGCCCTGAATCCAAAAGGGTTGAAGGGGAGTTCCATTTGACTCCCTGTACCCAGAACCTGCCACTAGACTTCAATTAATCCTAATTTTATTTAGGTATCCCTTAGCTAGACCTCAACATTTGGTTATACCTCATCATTTACTAAATATTTGTTGATTGACAAAAATAAAAAATAGTTCCTGCATTCAGTGAGTTTACATTCTATGGAAAGGGAGATGAACCGTAAACAACCTGGAAGTAGTAAAAAAAAAAAATTTAGATGTTGTGGTTATATTTTTGTTTTTAAATGTATAACCAATTGTAAAGCTGAAATTCAATATTGTCATTTGGAAATTTTCTTTGTATTAATAATTTAAATCCCTACCTCTGAGTCCTTCAGAAACTTTACCTGTTTCACCAAGATTGAACTTTTGTCTTCCCCTATTTCCTTCTGTAAACTTTTCTCTTCAATCTTAAAAAAAGTCTCAATCAAATATTTAAGTATCTGTAAAGTGTTAGATACTCTTCTAGACAATGGACATACAAAAACAAAAATGAATTACCTCTTGCCCAGAAGGAACTTACATTTTTGTTATTATTTGGTGGTAATGAAGATATATAATAAAATCCAAAATAAATATAAGGCCATTAACATAAGGAAGTGGAGCATTATCGCTTGGAGGGATAAAGAAAGCCTCAGAAACAAAGTAGCTATTGAATTGATCTTTGGAAAAAACTAGAAGTGAGGAGAGGGGTACCTGAAGTTCTCATTTATTTACCTAAGTTTAGGGACAACAAGTACTTCACTTAGCATCAGTTCATGCAAGTGTCTCTCTCCAGGCCTCTCTGAAATCATCTTTCCTATATATAACAGTAATTATTCCATAACATTCATAAACCATAACTTTTATTCAGACATTCTCCAACTTAGAGGCATTTGCTCAGTTTCTAGTTTCTTGCCACTACAGAGAGAGTTGCCAAACATTTTTGTGCATGTGGGTCCCTTTCCCTTCTTTTTATGCTCTCTTTGGGATACAGGCCCAGTAGAGACATCAAAGGATATGTACAGTTTGATAGCCCTTTGGTTGTAATTCCAAATCACTCTCCAGAATGGTTGAATCAGTTCATAATTCCACCAATAATGTATCAATGTCCTAGGTTTTTTTGTTTTTTTTTTCCCTCCACATTCCCTCCAACATTAGTCATTTTCTTTTCCTGTCATCTAAGCCAATCTGACAGATGTGCAGTAGTAGCTCAGAATTGTCTTAATTTTCATAGTGGATAGAGCACCAGCTCTGAATTCAGGAGGTCCTGAGTTTAAATGTGGTCTCAGACACTGCCTAGCTGTGTGACCCTAGCCTCAGGAGAAAAAGAAAACATTCACAGCTTTTATACATTTCAGACAAAAAACCTCCAAAATCCCACCCTACACGTGTTGTGATTGGTCATACAAGTCTGCATTCCCCTATTTGGTCAGTGGAATGCAGCAGACAAGGTGATTTACAGACTCTTCGGCCACTTATATGTTCCCAATCTCTTCTTTGGACAATGGAGTGCAGCCTAGGCCTTCACATGACTATCGGCCTGATTTAAATTAGCTAGCAGTTGCTGATCAATATGTGCTTAATCTGTAAGTTCTTCACCATATCTTTTACTCCACACAATACTCAATTCAATCCCAATCTTTCTTGAAAATTACCCAATCACTAATGCCAGTATTAGACATATGATTTGCATTTCCACATATAAAACACAATTTGTCCTTATTGAGTATTGAGTCCTTTGAAATTAGTCCTAGATATTTACCTCATTTCTCTTTGATTTTATGTCGAATTTTCTATTAAGTTCAGTCTTTTTTGCAATAAAATTCTGGAAGTCTGGCAATTCAGTGAACACCTTTTTTTTTTTTTTTTTTTTTTTTTTTTTTTTTTTTTAAACTGGATTATGCTTATCTTTGCTGTGTATATTTTTGGCTGCAGTCCTAGTTCTTTTGCTCTTTGATATATAGTATTCCAAGATTTACAGTCTTTTAATGTAGCTAGTGCTAGGTTTTGTGGGATTCTAATTGTGGCTCCTATATATTTGAAGTGTTTTTATATTTTTTATTGTTGTAATATTTTCTAGAATTTGGCTGTGGTGTTCCTATAGGTTTCTCTTACAGGATCTTTTTCAGGTGGTTAACTTTTCCCCCCCTATATTTAAACTTAAAAAAAAATAATATTTTATTTTTTCCTAACTTTGTTAGGAAATTTTTAATTTTCATTAAAAATTTTTTTTTCTTTTGAGTTTCAAATTTCTTCCCTCTCCTCCCCCATCCTTGAGATGTTAAACAGTTTTATATAGATTATATATGTGCAATCATGCTAAACCTATTTCCATGTTGGTTATGTTATGAAAGGAAACACAGATGAAACTCCCCCCCCTACACACACATACAAATAAAGTGAAAAATAAATACCATGCTTCCAATCTGCATTCAGACACCATCAGTTATCTCTATGGATGTGAATAGCATTTTTCATCATTAGTCCTTTTGGATTGTTTTGGATCATTTTATTGCTGAGAATAGCTAAGTCATTCACAATTTTTCTTTGTACAGTATTGGTGTTAATGTGTACAGTGTTCTGGTGCTGCATACTTCACTTTTCATCAGTTCATCTTAACCTTTACAGGTTTTTTTATATCACAATAGCATCCTATTAGAATTATATATCTCAAATAGTTCAGCTACTCCTTAATTTCCAATTCTTTGTCACCACAAAAATAGCTGCTATAAATAATTTTGTGCAAATAGATCCTTTTCCATTTTTTTGATCGCTGGTTACAGACCTAATAGTGATATTGTTGGATTACCCAAGTTTTTTTAGACTCTTGTGTTTATATTTCAACCTTCCTACTCAGCTCTGGTCTTCTCATCATATTTTAAAAGTCTTTTATCCATATAAGATCCATTTTCCTCCTTCTGGAATTATTGTCACCTTTGAAGGATAAGTTATTATTAGTTTTAAACCTATCCCTTTACTTTATGGAATATTGTATTCCAAGATCTCTTTTCATTTTTAATGGTATTTTTTCCTCATTTCGCCCATTGTATTTTTTAAGGAGTTTTTTTTCAGTATATATTTTTTCCATTTCACCAAATCTGTTTTTTAAGAACTTGTTTTCTTCAGTTAATTTCTAGGCTTCCTTTTTAAAGCTGTTGACTTTTTTCCCCAAGCTTTCATAATTTTCTTGCATAACTTTCATTTCTTTTTCACATTTTTTTTCTCTTCTCTCAGTTGATTTTTAAGATCCTTTTTGTACTCTTCCAAGAGAAACTTTTGCACTTAAGAACAGTCCATATCTCTTCTTTGAGGCTTCATTTTTGGCATTTTACCATTTCTGTTCTCTTCAAGTTTCTCTTCTGATTTTTCCCTATTTACCATAGTAGCTTTCAATGGTCAGGGCTCTTTTCTTGTGTACTCATTAAAGTTGAACTCTGCTCCTAGAGTACAGGGGAGATTGTTCTAATTAGGGTTTGTGATAACATATAGTAGGTTTCAATCAAAAATTGGATAAAAAAGCTTTATGGTTCTTTAAGGTGTAGCAGATAGTGATGTCTTCATTGTTATTTTCTTGAATAAAATCATACTTTTTCCTAATGTTTGTCAGAGTCAAAGATTTTGGTTTCAGAACTTTATTTTCTTAATATTTACTTGCTATGGTTGCAAAGAAGGCAATGGTTGATGAGAAGAGACAAGGTTTACAGCACCAGCGAAGTTGCCAAATCACTTCTCCACAGGTTGCTTCCCTGAATTATGGCTTCTGGGACCAGGTTGGAAGGAAAGGGCTTGTAGTCTGGAGAATGATATTATTCCCAGGATTCCTGGACTTAATTATGAGGGGATGTAATTACTTTGATCTTTTACCTTACGCCTTTTCCCCCCCCTTCCTCATTATATACTTTGGAGAGGTTTTTCTCATGCAATCAAAAATTACATTTATTCTCTTTCAGCCCATTTTAATTATATAGACAAAACTCTGTTATTTTTATTCTTTGCTTAGATTACTGCCAACTGTAGATTTCAAAAACAAAAGGAACTGTCCTTCCATGTTTAGGATACAGTATTGAATTTTTTAGTCCTTAGCTATCAACTTGACTAGTAAAAATAAAATTTGTCTTCCTTCTCAGTAGTTGATATTTTTCTCATTATTAATTTCATATTCCTAAGTAGCTGGCCACTGAGTCATTACTTTTTTTCAGAAAAGTTCATTTCACATTTAGATTGAGACCAAAAAAAAAAAAGAAGCAGCAAAATAGATTTCCTTTACATAAGTAGGGTTGCTAAATATGGTAGTGCATGGGCTTTGTGAATGGCCTGTGTCTCAGACTACTTCTTTAATGAAGCCTACTTGAATCCCTCATCATAGTATAGAAATAAAGCATTCTAAGAACGCCATACTGCGAATGTGAGCTTTATCCTGGTCTATCAAGCTTAAAAAGTCTTGTGTATGAATTTAGCACCTAATTAGCTTAAGTGCAAGGTATTTTGTCACTGGAGAGGTGGTAGTGATCAGGGATGACCTTTTTCCAGCCACAGCATTTCCTGGACATAGAAGGATTTTTCATTGGCAGAGAGTGTCCTCACACAATAAATATTGATGATCACTACATTTTATGCTCTTTCTCATTTAGATTTTCAGCAAAGCATTTATTCATCTCTTAGTGACTTCCTGTCATTCCCCATGAATTATTCCAAACCTTTACTCAACCTCCAATTTTATTGAGATAATAATAATTTATCCATCCTCTTGGCCATACACACTCAAGCTGCCTCCTTTACTGAGAAAAAATTGATGCCATTTACTTCAATTCCCTTTACCATATTTTAAATTCTCTGACTTCTCCTATTTTCTCTGAGGATGAAGTGTTCTTTGGATACTACATAAAAGTTAGTTATTATTACCTAATGCCCCTGTGTGTGCCTTTATCCAATTTCCTCTGAGTCTTTATTTCATTAGTCGTCATTATTTTTTTTCTTTTCTTCCTCTGTCCCATCTTTTTCTCTTCTCCTCCCTCCCAAGCAATCTGTACCATTAATTCTCCTTCTCTCAAGCTCCTATACAAACATACCCCTTGCTCTAGGGCAGCTTAGTATCTATAGAAAAAGTTATAAAATGGGACTGGTTCTATCCATTAGCCATTATCCCTAAGTGGACCTTTGTTGTTGCCCAGCAGTTTTCTGTCATAAACACTTAATGTTTCATAGGCACTGTTCTGAATCTTTTCTCTTTTCACCTCTGATTATATTCCTACATCCCATGAAGTCTACTTCTTTGTCTTCCATCTCCTAATTGTCTTTGACACTATTGCTGGGAGTGCCTTCCCTGTGTACAAAGAAAGATCTGCCCCCCTCCCTTTTTTGTTCCCAACTACTGGTACTATAGTAAATAGCTTTTATGACCACCTCTTTCTTGTGTAATTATCATACATAGTCTTCTAAAAGACCTTACCCCAGAACTTTGTTAGACATCTCCTTTATGCATGTGTTTAGTTGCTCATAGCCTCTATGAATGAGTAAATGTTGATTGTTTTCAGAAAAAATTGCAGATGCCTCTTATCAAGGCCCTCTTATGCAACCAGAATATCTTCCATTCTTCCTTGTTGGTCTTATTTCATATTTTTCCTATAATCCTATACATTCATACTTTTTTTTTTTTTTTTTTGCATATTGTCTTCTTCATTAGAATGGGAGCTCTCTAAAAAGGCATAGACATTGTTTTCACCTTTGTATCTTCAGCCCTTAGTAAAGTGGCATGTGCTAAGTATTTAACGTTTGTTGATAAAAGGTGGCAATGCCTTTGACAGAAATAGGGAAGGTA
Source organism: Sminthopsis crassicaudata (assembly GCF_048593235.1). Taxonomy (NCBI): domain Eukaryota; kingdom Metazoa; phylum Chordata; class Mammalia; order Dasyuromorphia; family Dasyuridae; genus Sminthopsis; species Sminthopsis crassicaudata. The sequence goes on from NC_133617.1 coordinate 662,964,737, forward strand.
GGGGTTATAGAATAGAGAAAAACAATAACAATTTTTGTTTTAGATGTAGAGTTCTGAGATGTTTTTGAAATATATCGTATGTAGTGATGTAGATATATTCAGCCGAGGGCCAGGGACTTATAGTTACTTTGTAGCACTACTTAGAGGCATAAGTCTTTAATTCTAATAAATGAAAGTGGATATTGAGTAACAAACAGAGCTTTCAACTGGCACCTATCCCTGCACCCCACCCACATTTAGGCTCTTCTCTACTGGATTTAAGATATCTTCTTCCTTTGGTTCACAGTATTTCCTTTGTCTGAAATGTTCAGTGACAGTCCTTTCTTCCTATGCTATGCTAACCTACACTGGAAAAATGGCTTCCTCATTATTCTTTTCAGATTTGGTTATATAAGTTTTTTGGACCTCTTTACAGGAATTTGAGGATGAAGGGAGCTTGTTGTACTTCATCTTTTTACTCTGCTATGTTCGCTTTTGAATTCTTCATATTTATCATTTATATCTCAGTAATATTTCACTATGCTACTACAATTTTTTCAGTAATAATGCATACTGGTGAAATTCCTGGCTCAAAGTATATTGTGTACACTTGTATAATTTGAAATTTTTCTCTATAATGATTGAAACAATTCACAACTATACCAACGTTATTTCTGCTTGTCTTTTTACATTTTTTCCCATGAACTATTTTTTGTCTTTTCTCATCTTTGTCAACCAATAAAATGTGAGTTAAAATTTTAGGTGATTTGATTTTTATTTATTTTTTTATTATTGAGAACCCTGGAGCATTTTCTCTTATGGATTGATAATTTGCTTTCCTTTGTAAAATTGTTTATTGATATCCTCTGACTCTTAAATAGGTACATAAATTTCTAATATTGCTCTAAATTTATGATCTTGTGAGCTTAGATAGCAGATAACTTGTGAAGATTCCCCCCCCCCCCCTCCCCGGAGTTAGTTATTTCTCATATTCTAGCCACATTAAGTTTTGTTTCTCTACAGAAAGCATTTTTAGTTGGATCAATTTTGTCTTTATTATCTTTTACAACTGTCTCTACTTAGTTACGAATTCTCCCCTTGCCATAGTACAAAGTGCTTTTTTTCCGTTCACACCCTTTTTTTAAATGATACGATATTTTAATTTAGTTGTTATGCTTCCTTAAAAGTAGTTGATTGTAGAATATGACATAGGATATTGGTCTGAGCCCTACTTCTTCCAAACTTTTCCAGTCTTCAGAGCATTTTTATCAAATGAGAGTCATTGTTCTAAAAGATATTCTATTATTGAACTCGTATCTAACTCTAAAATACTACATTTTGTTTTCCTGTTCATTATCATCTTGCATTTTATCTTTGGGATATCTTGCCCCATACCAAATGGCAAAATTTCTACTCATGGCATTACCATTCTTCCAGTCTTACAGTTCACAGTTATTCTTAAGGCTTACCTCTCATTTATCTTCCTTTAGCTATTTATACCCAATCAGTTGCAGAATTCTGTTGATTCTATCTTCTTACTGTCTCATCCATTCCCATTTTCATGTATTATTATACAGCTCCCTAAATCAAAATTTCATAACCTGTAGCCTAGATTAGGTCAATTGTTTTCCAATTGATAATCCTGCCCCTAGTCTTTCCCTTTTCCAAACCATATAACACATAGCTGCCAAATTGTTGTTCTTTTTAAAAAAAATTTAGGTTATATATGTACTTCATTTTTTACATATTTTCATGTGAATCTTATTGGGAGAGAAAAAACAAAAGGGAAAAACCATGAGGGGAAAAAAAAAGGTGAATAGTATATATTATCCACATTCTGTCTTCATAATTCTCTTTCTGGATGAAAGTTTAATAGAATTGCCTTAGCTTGATCACTGAATTTCTGAGAACCACCAAATCTATCATAGTTGATTATCATACAGTCTTGTTGTGTACAATGTTTTCCTGGTTCTGATTGCTTCCCTCAGCATTAATTCATATAAATCCAAGCTTTTCTAAAATAATCTGCTTCATCATTTTTTTAATAGAACAATAATATCCCATTACTTTCATATATGATAACTTATTTAGTTGTTCTCCAGTTGATAGGCATCCACTCATTTTCCAATTGTTTCCCACCACAAAAAGAACTGCTACAAACATTTTTTGAACATGGGGGTGCTTTTCCCTCTTTTGTGATCTCTTTGGGATATACAGACTCAGTAGTGGCACTGCTGAATCAAAGCATTTATAACCCTTTTGGGACAGTTCCAAATTTGCTTTCCAGAATGGTTGCATCAATTCACAACTTGCACCAGCAATGCATTAGTGTCCCAATTTTACCATACTCCCTGCAACACCAAATTGCTATTCTTAAAGCACAAGTCTGAGACCAAATTACTTGCCTGCTCAAAATGCTTCAGTGGCTCTCTATTAACCCTGGATAAAATTAAAACGCCCTTATTTGGCATTTAAAGGCTTTAACTGGGTGCTTCTAATCTACCTTTCCAAGATAATTAATTACATATTCCTTTCCCCTGCTTTCTGTCTAAAGTCAAATTTCATTTCCTAGCTATTCCAGGAATGACATTGCCTGAAATGATCTTATTCTTCACCTTTATCTCTTAGAACTCCTAACTCTTCAAGATTTAGCTTTACCACCTTCTTTTAGGGGGGGAAAAATATCATTCCCCAATTTCCGCAATATTTGACACACCTGCCTTCTGAAATTACTTTGTATTTATCTTTTATATATTGGGACTGTTTTATTTTTTTTTATTCCCAGCACCTAGCACAGTATTTGGCATGTAATAGGCTTTTTAAAAAAAAAAACTTGTTGAAATGAATTGCTCAGTTAAAAGAATATTTTCTAAACTGCTCATTGATCAATCTTAATTTTTAATCAGTCTATCATTTTATCTAGTAAATAGTGCTGAATATGATTATTGCATCATAAGTTTGATTTGGGTTAATGCTGGGACTCTTCAAATTCTGCTTTTTTCATTAATTCCCTTAAGATTCTTTTTTCTCCCCCCCCCCCCCCCCCCCCCATGAGGCTGGGGTTAAGTGACTTGCCCCGGGTCACACAGCTAGGAAGAAGTGTTAAGTGTCTGAGAACCAGATTTGAACTCCGGTCCTCCTGAATTGAGGACTGGTGCTCTTATCCACTGCACCACCTAGCTGCCCCAATTCCCTTAAGATTCTTGATCTCAATCCCCAGATAATTTTGTTTTTCAATATCAATTAAACTATATTAGGGGTCTATAAACTTACCTCTTGGTACTTTAATTGGTATAGAATCTATATTAATTTAGGTAGAAATATCATTTTTATTATATTGGTTTGACTCAGCATATACAATGAGCACATCTACATTTTTATGTAAGTCTTCCTTTATTTTTAAAAATGGTGTTTTATAATTGTATTTATGTTTTGAGAATGTCCCATGATATTGACTTCTAGGTGTAGTTATTTTTTAATGAATTTTTTTTCACCCATTCTTTGTATTTCTAGAAATTTACAGAAAGATCATTCATTTTTGTAGTACTTTAGTAAAGTTATTTCAGTTAATTTTTATTTCACTGAATTTCTAGAATTCTCTAAATGATTATATTAATAGATAGTTTCACTTAATTGATTTTTTTTTCTTATTCTGTTGTTATAGCTAGCATTTCTAGATCCATATTAAATAATGTAACAACAATTGATATCTTTATCACTCATCTTATTAGAATGACCGCTAGCAGGTTCATTACATTTGATGTTGGCTTTTGTTGTTAAGTAGAAACTGTCATAATTAGCTAGGTCAGGGGTTCTCAAACTACTGCCTTTGGGCAGCCCGCTGAGGATGTTTATGCAGCCCATCAGGTTATGGCAAATGGGTTGAGGGGCAGAGACAGAGTGTGAGTTTTTGTTTTTACTATAGTCCGGCCCTTCAACAGTCTGAAGGACAGTGAACTGGCCTCCTATTTAAAAAGTTTGATGACCACTGAGCTAGGTGGTACGCAATTTGAATCTGTTTGCCTAAAAGACTATTTTATGGAGAACTCACTCAAGGCAAGAGACTTCTAGAAGAACTTGAGAATCTGTTGTAAGACATGGAAGATACTGGCACAGGACTGCTCAGCATAGTATATCCACATCAAAGAAGGCACTGTGCCTTTTGAGCAAAGCAGAAGTGCACTAGGATCAAATGAGATAACAGTTGTAAAATGTTTAGTACACTGCCTGGCATGTAGTAGACACATAATAAATTCTTGGTTCTTAACCTTCCTTGTCATACTAAGAAAAGATCCATTTATTTCTATACTTTACTTTTTAATGTGAGTGTTGTATCTTGTCATGGATCTTTTCAGTGTCTGTTTAAAACATCAGATTTAGATATCTTTGCTATTAATTTTATGTTGTGTTCATAGTTTTCTTAATATTGAACCATCCCTAAATGACTGGGTACTGATTGATTAATAATCTTTAGGATGTATTGATGGAGCCTCTCTTCTAATATTCTCTTCAATAGTTTAACATCAGTATCATAGGGATATTTGTTTATAGTTTTTCCACTGTAATACTTTGTAAATATTTTTTCAGAATTCTAATTGGGACACTAAAATATATCGGTGTGATAAGAATTCAGCACAATGGTTTCCCATCACATTTATATATCCTATCTTGTTCAGCCATTCCTCAAGTTATCGATACTCCCTCAGATTTCATCCTTTACACCTCAGAGAACTATAAAGAATGTGTGTATATCCCCGGAGTTTTTTGCTTAGAAATCACCCCCCCACACACCTCTTTAATTAGCCTCCTTATGCTTCTGTTCATTTAAGTGAATTTTCTTACCCAACTGTGTGTTGTTTATTCTTCGTTTGACCAGTTCAGATGAGAGTAAAGTGTCAGCCATTCACCACTATTCCCACTTCTAAGTTTGTTTAGTTGTCTATTTATGCACTCTGATTATGTGGCATTATATTCCCTAACCTTCCTTTCCTTTTCCTTTCTCCCTTACTATATCCTTTTTATGCTTTCTTTCTATTCATAAAATCATCAAGACAAAACTGAAGGGCTCTTGGGTTTTAATTTTTCTCCTGTGAATGTTAATGAATAAAAAGTCAAAAAGGACACCCATATCATCCCTCCATATTCAAATGTAAGCAGGCTGTCCTTGTTTAAATCCTTTAATTCATTCAATTTAATTCATTCATGTTTGCCTTTTTGTACTCCTGTGTTTGAATTTTAGAGTTTATATACAGCAGCACCAGTCTTTTCATCAGGAATGTGAGAAAATCTTCTGTGTAATTAAAGGTCCAGGTTCATTCTTTCCCTTGTAGTATTATATCCATTTTTACTAGGTAAGTTATTCTTGGCTGAAAGCCCATAATATTTGTCTTCTGGAATATCATATTCCAAGTTCTTTGCTGCTTTATAATAGAATGCCTGCTAAATCATGAGTAATTTTGATTATGGCTCTTCAGTACTTAAATTCTTTCCTTCTGACCATTTGCCATATTTTTTTCTTTGACCTGGAAACTTTAGATTTTTGTCTGTGATATTCCTGGGAGTTTTCTTGTTGGAATTTTAGGAAGTTACTGGAAGTGTCTTTTTCTTTCCTTTGCTCTTTAGTTCTAAGAGGTCTTGATGGTTTTCATTTAAAATTTCTTGAAATGGGATGGTGGTTTTTTGATTATGGTGTTCAGAGAGTCTTAACATTTCTTTATATTTAAAATTTTTAAAAAGGTACCCTTTTGACCTATTTCCGGATCAGTTTTTGTTACTTTTTGTCAAGTATTTTTGTACTTGACATTTTCTTCTATTTTTTTTTCACTCTTTTGATTTTGTTGGCTTAGTAAATTACTGGCTTATTTTTGGTCGATTCAGATTTTCATGGAGTTTGGTGTGAGGGTAAGGTTTAACACTTTTCATACCAAACTTTTAAAAAGACTTTTTTAAAAATCTCATTTTCTAAGAATTTAATTGAGTTTTGTGCCCAAACTGTGTTGTTCTCTGAGGCATTAATAGGTGATTTTGAGTCATTCTCTTAGACTTTTATATCTTGAGTATCTCTGCCACCACAATAGCTAATTATGATGTAGTTGTTTGCCCATTCTTTCAAACTACTTACTGACTTCAGATTTGATGTTAGGAATGAGCTCTGCTATGTTTCTGGAGGGAATGGTCTAGGTTTCTTGGAGTATGTTTGTTGGTTGTCATTTTTCACTTGTATCTTATTCTTTGTTGACCCCATGCAAAGATGGTAAATTGGTTTGCCATTTCCTTCTCCAGTTTATTTTTACAAATGAGAAAATTGAGACAGTTAAGTGACTTGCCCAGGGTCATACAACTAGTGTTCTTTGACTTCAATCCTGCTCTCTACCACACTACCTAGCTGCTCTTTGTAGTGTTAAATGTGTTATTTTTGGAATCTTAGGGATAGGGTCGGAACTTGCAAGCTTTCAGTGCTTCTAAAAAGGTCTTACCTAGGGCAAAATGATTACTACCCAGCCTGGCCCATCCCCTACAAATTCCTGACCTGGGTTTGGGTCAGTGCAAGGTTACAGTCTTGCTACACTTTTCCCATTTTAGCCAGTTTATAATCTCTAAAATTAATTGTACATTCTTTTTTGTTAATGGGTTTCTCAGCAGGTTAAACTGGGCGCTGGGAATGACACCCAGTCCTGAGCTTGGGATCTAAACCATACCACTACTGCTGCTGGCTTCTGAACTTCCTTTTTCAGTATGGGGCCTGAGAGTCCAGGCCTTTTACTGGGGAAGGACAAGATACCTTGATTCCCAATAGGCAAATCCTCTTCCCACATTACTCAGAATTTGCAACCCAGCTTTGGGTAATGGACAAGAATGAACTGCCATTTTAGTTCTTGTTCCCATCACAGTCCCTTAGTGTAAGTTGGGGATTGCCTTGATATACTTTGGGATATTCTTTTGTCCTAATGCCTAGAATCTCCCTGGGTACTGGAGTGCTGTGTATACCATATGTTCCAACCCCAACTCTGTCTCCAAGTGTCTTCTCTGTCTCCCTAATACATATCTTTGACTAGACCAAGAACTCAGTGTTCCTTTTTCTGGATTTCTCCATCAGAATTCAATATGGTGCATATTATAGATGTTTTCAGAAGTGTTTTGGTATGGGAACTCAGCTTCATTGTTTCCTTTTACTCAGCCATCCTTGATTCCACTCCTTTATAGTTAAAATTTAATAAATGTTCAACTACTCATGGATGCCAAATACTGTTAGGACCTCTGGGGATACAAACATTAAAAACGGCATAATTTCTAGGAACACCTCTAGAAGTTTAAATTATTAGAAGCTATAAGAATGTACACACATAAATACAAAGTTATCTCCTCTAGTCTTTAAAGTGACCACTTCACCTCTTTACTTACTCAGTAACCTCCTATGGCTTCTTGTTGCCTTCCCAAGCAAATACAAAATGCCCTGGCATTCTAACCTCTGCATAATCTAGGCTCCTCCTTTCTATGCTTTTTACACCTTATTCTCCTTACTCTCCACTATTTGGTCATCTATATTGTGACATTACCCTCCTGGCTGTGCCTTGAATAAGAAAGTCCATCTCTTAGTTTCTGAGCATTCTTTCAGGCTGTCCTAGGTACCTGGAATGTTCTCTCCTCTGCTTGAATTGCTGATCTCCCAGACTTCCTTAAAGTCCCAGCTAACTTTTATAGGAAGGCTTCCCTAACTTTTCTTAATTCTGAAGCTTTTCCTCTGTTAATTATTTTCTACTTATCCTGTATATAGCTTGCTAGACATATGTGTTTGTTTGTATGTTGTTTCCCTTATTAGATTGTAAGTTCCTTGAAGGCAGGAACTGTGTTGGACATTGTGTTTCAGGAAAGTTTGAAGAGGAAGAGAAGATTATTAGTAGGGGAGAATCAGGGAAAGGTATATTGAAGAAGTAATAATCTAAACAGAGCCTTGAAAGGAAAATAAGGATTCTGAAAAGGTTAGGTGAGGAGAGGAGCCTTTCAAATAAAAGGGGCAGCTTGTGCAAATGAAAGGAGTCTGAACATTCTGTTTCTACATGTCAAGGAATATAAACATAGGCCCTACGTTCCTTAAATTTAAATGCAGTATTTGTTATTTACTTTAAGTTCAACTTATATAAGAAGCCTTCTTTGATCCCCTACAGTGTAGGAGATTTTAACTTTTTTGGGTGTGTCATGGACTCCTTTGAAATCTAGTAGAGCCTGTGGATCTCTGTGCCTGTTATATTTAAATGCATAAAATACATAAATCCATTTATATTGAAGTATTTATCAACTTTTTTGTTTTAAACACTTAGAACCCAGGTTAAGAATCCCTGGCTGTGCTTTTCTCCTTAAAATTATCTTCTGCAAATTTAACTCCTCCAATTGTCCCCCAATAGAAAGTAAGTTCCTTGAGGACAAGAATTTTTTTTTTATCCCCAGTACCTAACATAGGGCCTTACTCACAATAAGTTCTTAGTAAATTAAATTTACTAGAGGGGAGAAGGAGGGATAGGGGAGAGCCCTAGAGAGAGATAAAAACTATCGCTGCAGGTTTTTTAAGGTCTGTCTTGTGGGCATTTGTTCATTTTATTTTCAGAAGGCAGAACTAGAATAGATGAGTTTAAAAGTTAAAGTAAGGTTTCAAATGGATATTAAAAAATTACTTCAGTTAGTATCAGACAGAGATAGAATGGGCTCTCAGAAAGATGTATAGTAAGTGTTATGGTACTGGAGGTATTCATTCATAGGCAAGATGACCTTTTGTCAGTTGTGTTTATTGCACAGATTCCTGTTCAAATACCAGAATGACTAGATGACTTGTTGTGTCTCTATCAGTTTCAGAAGCCTGTGGTTTTTTTAAACAAATGAACTATTTGTGTCCACAAATTGTGGAGAATTGCTTGAAGAGGGGTGGTATCTGGAACCTGGGGACCAATTAAATCAGAAAGCTATTAGGTCATAAAGCTCCTCCCACCTCTCTCTACCTTCTTTGCCTTGTAAAGTGCTCAACACAGTTTTTGGAATTTAGATACAACATAAATGTATAATCCCTACATATATACATACCCAATTATTTTCAAAGTATTTTTGTAATTAGAAGAATTTATTTATATAACCTCATGAAAAACTATTGTGCCTAATGCTCTTGTGTGTCTTACTCTTCCAATTAGCTCCTGTAATTCATTTGTGCTTCTTATTAACTCTCATAAGTAATACTTTATATATTACCTTGGATTTTATAGTGTTTCCCCCCTCAACAACTCTGTTTCTACAGATGAATAAGCTAAGACTCAGAGTTTAAATAATTTAGGCAAAGTAGTATTATTTTGGCTTGCACCTAAGAACCTTAGTCTTCTGATTGAACCTTTGGTATTCTTTCTATTTCACCATGGTACCTTCTAATTTAGCTTATTTTTCTTACTAGTTGATATCAGAAATAAATCATTGTATTTGAGAGGACTGGTTACACAGTTACAGAGATATATCTTTTTATATCTTGTCACCCCTAAATGCAAGTCTCTCCCCTGATTCCCTACAGGGGTCACAGCCCGTCTGGGAGCACCTAATCCCCACCCCCCACCTGAATGTGAATCTCCACACACCTCCTTATATTATTATATCTTCCCCCCATACAACCCGGAGTGTAACTCCTTAATTACGTTATAACTTCTTTCCATTAGTTTTTGCTTCCTTGTTCCCCATTAGCCTCCATTTCTTTGGTTTCAATTTCATTTTTCTGATTTAAGTTTCAATAATTGTGGAAATTAAACCCTCATCCAACTCTCACAGTTGATAAACTTTTTAAGGGTAGAAACCTTGTCTGTCCAGTGAGTTACATTAATTATAAGTATCAATTGTTAACCGATCCTTTTCTTTGAAAAATTCTCTTTAGATTATAGATGTGACATTGTATACTTCAACAACAGTACTATATGATGATCAATTCTGATGGATGTGGCCATTTTCAACAATGAGATGAACCAAATCAGTTCCAATAGAACAGTAATGAACTGAACCAGCTACACCCAGCGAAAACTCTGGGAGATGATTATGAACCACTACATAGAATTCTCAATCCCTATATTTTTTGACTGCCTGTATTTTGGATTTCCTTCACAGGCTAACTGTACACTATTTCAAAGTCTGATTCTTTTTGTACAGAAAAACAACTGTTTGGATATGTATACATATATTGTATTTAATTTATATTTAAACATATTAAATGTATTGGTCAACCTGCCATCTGGGTGGGGGGAAAAGGAGGGGAAAAATTAGAACAAAGAGTTTACCAGTTGTCTATGTTGTAAAATTACCCATGCATATATCTGGTAAATAAAAACTATTAAAAAAAAAGATTATAGATATGAAAGTCTCCAGGGAAATAGGTGTGTGTGTGTGTGTGTGTGTGTGTGTGTGTGTGTGTGTGTGTGTGTGTGTAAAAAAAAAGGTAATTAAAATCAATGATTTATTTTTAAAGAATGCTGACCTGAAATGCTGATGAATTTTGTATTTGCCATGATAGGCAAATTAAACTTTAACAACTTAATTTAAAAGAAAAATGTAAGTATTTGTTACAATAAGGAAAAATTTGCTCTCTTTTAGGCCTAAATTGCAATTGTTTGGTAGGTAAATTTTAAGACATTGATCATGTGGTAAAATTTATATTTTTTTCATAAAATAAAATTCACTTGGAATGATAGTAATTTTAGAACTATTGTAGAGTTACACTATACCTCCACCCTTCATACTCAATAAACTTCAGTGGTTCCCCTTTACCTTCAGAAGCAAATAAAGACAATCTGTTTTTATTGAAAGCCCTGCTTGCCTTAGTCTCCACCTTTCTTTCCACACTTTTTACACTTTACTCCCCAACACATACATATTCTTTAGTCTAATAAGACTAGCCACCTGGCTGTTCCCTCATGCCTGAAAAGCTCCCCATCCTTCATTCTTGACTACTGATCTCCCTGGCTTCCTCTAAGTTCTACCTTCTTCAGGGAACCTTTCCCTAATTCTTCTTAATTCTAACATCCCTCTGTATTTATCTTGTATATAGCTTTGTATCTATTTGGTTGCATGTTGTCTCCCCAGAGCAGAGATTGTATTGTGCCTTCTTTTGTTTCTCCAGTGCTTTAGTAGGGTGCCTGGAACTTAGGCATGTTGATTAAATAATTGTTTATTGATTGATGATATTCAGGTAGCTAGAAAACTAAATAAATCATCAGCAAATTTTTTTAGTAACTTTGCTAGGGCCTGGAAATATAAAGATACTCCCTCATGAAACATACTCCCTCAAGGAAATTAAAGAATTATTATGTGCCTGTGCTTTGCACATAACACTGGTAATAAATGTCAAGTATAGTGTTCTTAAGGAGTTTAGCCACTTAAAAGTAGGAAAGAGATTGTTGGGACTGTGGTATCAAATGTTAAAGAAAATACCTTTTCTTTTGGGTAAGAACTAATTCAATAACTTTTCCTGTAATTCCCTCCTCTCCCTCCCAAAGAGGGGACAAGTAGAATATAATTGGCTGTTTGTAAGGCTATGTTTTCAAATAAGATCTCTTCCACCCCCTTTTAAAATTAAAGATCTGGAGGTTTTTTGTTTTGTTTTAATAAAGCTTTTTATTTTCAAAATTTATGCATCCATCATTGCAAAATCTTGTGTTCCAAATTTTTTTCTCTCCCTTCCCTCCATCCCCTCCCCTAGAAAGCAAGAAATCCAATATATTTTAAACATGTACAATTCTTCTACACATATCTTCATCAGAATGTCCATCAGAATTAATCATTGTATAATCTTGTTGCTGTGTACTCTTGGTTCTACTCACTTCACTTTCATGAGTTCATGTCAGTCTCTCTAGGCTTTTCTGAAGTTATCTTGTTGATCGTTTCTTATGAAATAATAATATTCCATTATTTTCCTATGCCATAAATTATTCAGCCATTCTCCAACTGATGGTCACTCAGTCAGGTTCCAGTTCCTTGCCACTACAAAAAGGGCTGCTAAAAATATTTTTGCACACAAGTGGGTCTTTTCCCCTCTTTTATAAAAATCTCTTTGGGATATAGACTCAGTAGATCTGGAGTTTTTAATGAGATTGTAAACTCAATGTGAATTAATATTGCTTCTTAGCCAAAAAAAACTAATATAATCCTAGGTCATGTTAATAGAAGCTTAATTTTCAGGGCAAGAGTAGCTTTATTAATGTATTTGGCTCTGTTACCTCCGTATTTATAGCATTGTCTTCAGTTCTCAGTTCTAGTTTAGGAAAAACATTAATAAGATGAGACAACCCACAGAATGGCAACCAGATTAAATATGAAAACCTTACTACTATATGCTGAGTGAGGTTCAAGAGAGAATATAAAGACAAAATGAAAAACAACCTTAAAGAAACTGATTTCTAGAGTGAAGGGTTCTTCAGTAATATTCTAGATGAGGAGTTATTATAGAAACAAGGAGCAAGAAGTAACATGGTCCAATGAAAATGACTAGATAAACTCAAAAGGTGGGGACTTGAGTTCCAACTCTACCACTTAAACTATTTAAGTTTGGAGAAGTTATTTTTAACCTTTTGTAAATCTGTTTATTCAACTGTAAAATCTGGGGGTTATATTATACACCTGGGAAGGTCAGCAAAAAAGGTCTGTTAGTTGGGTGAGAGGTCCTTGGGAATTCAGCAAATCAGGAGTGAGCATGGGCTCACTCACAGCAGCAGCTTTAAAAGGCCTCAGCTCATTGGGGTTTCCTTATTAGCACTGAGGAAACACACTTGAAGTTATAGACACTGTGGAGCAGGGATCCTCTTCAAAATTCCAAGGCAAAAAGAGTTCTTGTGGTCAGATCCCTACAAGGAAAAAAGCTTGGGACAGTGCATCCTCCACCCTGGAAACGGAGTCCTACTTTAACAAAAAGTTAAAAGCCAAATAGTAGGCAAGGAAAACAAACAGACACCTGAAAAATATTCTGACTATAGAAAGTGACAAGGAAGACTAAAACATACACTTTAAGATAACAAAGTCAAAGTTCCTACATCCAAAGTCTTCAAGAAAAAAATTGGGCTCAGGACACAGAAGAGCTCAAAAGGGATTTTGAAAATTTAATAAGAGATGTATAAGGGAAAAAACAAGAGAAATGAGTGTTGTATACAAAAAAGCTAAGGAGGAGAAGAATGCCTTAAAAATCCAAATTGGCCAAATGTAGCAAAGGGAGCAAAAGGCCATTGGGTAAATAATTCCTTGAAAACTAGAAGTGAGAGGACAGCTAGATAGTGTAGTGAATAGAGCATCAACCCTGAATTTTGGAGAGATCCTTAGATATCTAGCTGTGTGACCCTGGGCAAGTAACTTAATACCCAATTGCCTTAAAACTTAAAAAAATAAAATAAAATAAGAAGAAAATTAGAATAGAGTTTATAGAAGCTAATGATTTCATGAGAAATCAAGAAATAGTAAAACAAAACCCAATGAATGAAAAAAATTAGAAAACAATGTGAAATATCTCATTGGAAAAACAACTGACTTGGAAGGTAGATCCAGGAGAAATAATTTTACATTTATTGATTATTGAAAGTCATGATCAAAAGAAGAGCCTGGACATCATCTTTCAAGAAATTATCAATAAAAACTGCTTGATATTCTAGAACAGAATAAAATAGAATTAGAAAGAATCTACCAATTATCTCCTGAAAGAGATCCCAAACTGAAAAGTGCCAGGAATGTTATAGCCAAATTCTGGAACTTCCAGATCAAAGAGAGAATATTGCAAATATCCAGAAAGAAAGAATTTCTAGTATAATAGAGCCACAATCAGGATAAGTTAAGATTCAACAGCCTTTATCTTAAAAGAATTAGAGGGCTTGAAATATGATATTCTTATTTTCCACTTAAATAATCCATTTATTTCTTTCAATTAACAAACATTTTGCAAGGGAAAAGATGAGAATCTGACTTAAGTAAGGAGCCTGGATGAAGAGAAATAATTAGGATTCTTTCTCTCTCTCTCTTTTTTTTTTATTAAAGCTTTTTATTTTCAAAACATACACATGGATAATTTTTCAACCCCTTGCATAGCCTTATGTTACAAATTTTCCCTCCCTTCCTCTGACTCCTTCCCCTACATGGCAAGCAATCCAATATATGTTATACATGTTAAATATGTTAAATCCAATATATGTAAACATATTTATATAATTATCTTGCTGCATAAGAAAAATCAGATCAAAAAGGAAAAAAAAATGAGTAAGAAAACAAAATGCAAGTGAGCATCATCAAATAGAGTGAGAATGTTATGTTGTGATCAACAGTCAGTTCCCATAGTCGTCTCTCTCTAGGTATAGATGGCTCTCTTCATCACAAGATCATCGGAATTGGCCTTATTCATCTCGTTGGAAAGAGCCATGTCTATCAAAATTGATCATTGTATAATATTGCCGTTGCCATGTACAATGATGTCTTAGTTCTGCTCATTTCATTTAGCATCAGTTCATATAAGTCTCTCCAGATCTCTCTAAAATCATCCTGCTGATCATTTCTTATAGAACAGTAATATTCTGTAGCATTCATATACCATAATGTATTCAGCCATTCTCCAATTGATGGGCATCCATGCAGTTTCCATTTTCTTGAAACTCCAAAAAGGGCTGCCACAAACAATTTTGCACACTCTTTAAGATCTCTTTGGGATATAGGCCCAGTAAAAAACACTGCTGGATCAAAGATTATACACGGTTTGATAACTTTTTTAGCATAGTTCCAAATTGCTCCCCAGAATGACTGGAGTTCACAGTTCCACCAAAAAAGTGTCAATGTCCCAGTTTTTTCACATCCTCTCCAATATTTATCATTATCTTTTCCCGTCATTTTAGCCGATCAGAGGTGGGTAGTGGTATCTCAGAGTTGTCTTAATTTGCATTTCTCTGATAAATAGAGATTTAGAAAATCTTTTCATGACTAGAAATGGTTTTAATTTCTTCATTTGAAAATTGTTCATATTTTTTTTTTACCATTTATCAGTTGGAGAATCTCTTGAATTCTTATTAATTTGAGTCAATTCTCTATATATTTTAGAAAAGAAGCCTTTATCAGAACCCTTAAATGTAAAAATGTTTTCCCAATTTATTGCTTCCCTTCTAATCTTGTCTGCAATTAGTTTTGTTTGTACAAAAACTTTTTAAGTTAATATAATCAAAATTATCTATTTGGTGTTCAGTTATGAGTTCTAGTTCTTCCTTGGTCACAAGGAATATGATCATTTTAAACGCATTGGTACTAGGATTACAACTAAGAATTACCTACCCAGAAAAACTGAGTATAATCATGTAGAGGAAAAGGTGGATATTCAATGAAATAGAGGGCTTTTAAGATTTATGAGGACCAGAACTGGTAAGGTTTATGTGTTTATATTCCTACCAGGGAGGCTGATACTTGTAACAATGTTTGTCATTTTCCCAAATTTTAATCATTTTGGTCAATCTGGTAGGTATGAAATGATATCTCAAGCTTGTTTTAATTTGCATTCCTCTAATCAATAATAATTTAGAGCATTTTTTCCTATAAGTTGTTTTGATTTCTTCATAGAAAATTTCCTGTTCATATCCTTTGACCATCTATCAGTTGGGGGAATGATTCTTCCAGATTTGACAAAGTTCTATATATATTTGAAATGATAACCTTTATCTGAGTAACTGTATAAAATTTCTTTCTCCCTCTTTCCCAATTTTCTATTTTCCTTCTGATCTTGGCTACGTTGGTTTTATTTGCATAAAAACTTTTTCATTTAATATAATCAAAATTATCCATTTTACACTTCACATTGGTCTCTCTTCTCAAATTATTTGCTTCTTCATTAGTCTGTTAGGTCTGTTAGGACCATGTTTCAGGGTCTTCAAATTTTCTTGTAATCTCTCTTTATAACTAGATCATGTATCTGTTTAGAACTTATCTTGGTAAAATGGTATAAGGTACTGATCTATATACAATTTCTGCCATAATGTTTTTCAGTTTTTCCAACAATTTTTTACTAAATAATGAATTCTTTTTCTCAAAACTTGTAAGTCTTCAGCCCTTGTCAGATACAATAATAGTGCTACCCCTAAGTCCTAGGCCAAGCTCTAATTTCAACATTGTTTGGATCCTAATTGACTCCTATTGAATGTAAATAGCAATCATTTCTGCTTTGGTCAGAAACCCCCAGACTTTCCCCTCTCTGATGCATTTATTTATTTAGATTTTTTTTTTTTTTTTTACACTAGGTGAAAGAGGCAATTCTTGACCTCAATTGCTGTATAGCTTTAATAGCTGAATGGGTATGGCCTCAGTCAAACTGAGACCTTTTGAAATCTTAATCCATATTTTGCCACTAGACCCAGTTGGCAGGAGCAGAAAGTGAGGCTAGTCTTTTTGCACAGCCCTCTCCCTCTTTCCATTCCAGTTCATTTGCATGTCACAGCATTCAGACCTCCCTAATGTCATGGTCCTCAGAACATAAGTCAAACAACAAGAATTTCCAATACAATGTTGAATAATATTGTGATAGTGGAGATCTTTGTTTCACACCTTATCTTATTAAGACTGTTTCTAGCTTATCTCCAATACAAATAATGCTCTTTGATGATTTTTGGTAAATGCTATTTAAAAATCAACTTTAAAAATCCATTTATTCCTATACTTTAAAATGTTTTTAATAGAAATGAGTGATATACTTTATAAAAAGTTTTTTTCTGTACTTATAATCTTATGACATTTTTGCTATTTATATAATTGTGTTAATAATTTTCCTTATACCTGCATATGCAAAAATGTATGTAGAAACTCCTTGTAGTGTTAAGGAACTGGAAATTAAATGGATGCCCATCAGTTGGGGAATGGCTGAATAAGTTATGGGATATAAATATTATGGAATGTTATTGTTCTATAAGACAGGGAGAAAAACATGTATTACTAGGTTTTGCAAGGGTGAATCTTGAAAAACTATATCTGCATGTATTTTGAAAATAAAAAGGTATGTATTTATTAAAAAAAAAAAAAAAGAAAGAAAGAAAGTTTTTCCTTGTGTTAAACTAGCCCTGCATTCCTTTTTTAAAGTATAATCTTAATGGATAATTTTTGTAATATATATAAGGGGGGGAAGATACTTGGACAGATGGACTGATAGAAAGGTCTCTTAGACAGGTGGACATTAGCCAGAAAAAGGGTATCGTGGGAGATGGAAGATAAACATGTACAAAGAATGGGAAGTCCTATTTCCTACAACTTCCTTTTTTATCTTGTGTCCATTAGTGTTATCTTTTAAATTTTGTATTATCAAAATTATTTATCTTTTGTAATTGCCTCTGTCTCTTATTTAATCTATAGCTATGAGATCTCCAAATTTTTAAAATAGTATGATAGTTAATGTTAAGGTCATTCATCCATTTTTGAATGTTTTGTGGGAAATGGTGTAAGATGTTGGTCTAAGCCTAATTTCTGAGACTGCTTTCAAGTTTTCCCAGCAGTTTATCAAATAAGTTTTTTCCTAGGTAGTTTTTGTTTTCACTATATCAAATGGTAATTTATTGAATTCCATTGTTTGTGATTCTCCTTTGTCTAATCTGTTCCATTGACCTACTTTTTAACCAATACTAGACAATTTTAATTACTGATAATTTTAATACTGATAATATAATTTTAGGTCTAGAAGGGCTACTCCCCTCTTCCGTTCTTCCTTTTTTTTTCATCATTTCTCTTTATATTCTATATCTGAGGTGGAGAATAGCTGGCTTGCAGACTGTACAAATCCTATAAATCATTTTCTCAGGCAATAGCTGAAGCTAGGTGCAACTATCTCTCACTGCTTGAGTTCTATAAGTTGATAATTTTGTATAGTACAAGAATGATGTTCTAAATATCCAAATGGCCCTTGGCAAAAAAAAGATCCCCCAACCTTAGATCTTTTATTTTTTCCATGTGAGTTTTCTTATTTTGTTAAGTTCTTCAAAGTCCCTTTGTTAATTTCATTGGTACAGCATTAAATGAGTAAATTAGCTTTGATAATATTGCCCTTGGTATTAACTTTGAATATATTTGTTAGAATCCTTATTATATTGGTATAGCCCTGGCCATGAGTTTTGAATCTTCCTCCAAGCTATTTTTTTTGCTTTTTTTTTAAAGGAACACGTTGTAATTTACTCTATGCAAGTTTTTTTGTGCTTTGGTAGGTCAGTCCCCAGACACTTTATGCATTTCTAATTATTTGGAATGAAATTTACATTTCTATTTTTGCTTCTCTGATTTTGTTAATCTCTTTTTTACTTTTGGTTAAGCTCAGTTTTGCAAGTAGATCACAATTTGGACTGGATCCTGAGCTCCTAATATTACTCTTTAGAACACATTCCATTCCCTCCCATATATTCTGATGTGTACAAAATAGTCTCAAGTTATTCAAATTTCTTTTTTCTGGGTAAGTTGTTCAGTTTGTTATTTCTGAATTAGATTGTTAAATTTAACCACTATATATCTTAGAGTTTGCAGCCTTGCTGTTTTTGTTTTGTTTTGTTTTTTTCTGGAGACAATCTAAGAATTCTTTCAGTTGACCTTTGTTTTTTATGTTCATAAGTTCTGAGCAGTTTTTTTTTTATTATTTCTTACATTGTGATATCAAAACTTTATGTTAGACTGTATGTAAATATCTATCCTGTCTCCAAAATAAGAATATGTTTTGCTTGAATTGAAAGCATTTTTTTAAAAATGTTATTGCTTTTTTTTCTTCTGTATTATCTTTCACTTACATATTAGCAATCAGATTGTCTTTTCTTTAGTTTCTTTGAGACTTGCCCATCACAGATTCATGTTTCTTATTCTATCACTTATTTCTGCTCTATAAGTTATAGATTCTGTTTCATAATTAATTCTCAGTCTTTTAATTCTTTAAACTCAAGAATATTGTGGTTTCCATATTTTCCTCAAATTCTCTTTTTGTTTCATCAAGTATTGAGTCATTTTCTTTCATTTTATAATATTTATTCATTGAGGCCAGAACTTGTTTACTTAAAGTGGGAGCTATATTTATTTCTGCTGTTAAAGTTTTTTTCCTGTTGATTTATTTGCTAAAGGTTCAAGGTCTCTGAGTTTTCTTCCTCGGAGGATCTTTGGTGATTTCCATTTCTTACCTTCTCCCAATTTTCCCCTGTAACTTTTTGATCTCTGACCTTTTCCATTCTATTGGTTTCCTTAGGTATTGTATCTCAAAGCATTTAAGACTTTTTGCTCCTAATGTCCATCTGTTTCTTAGTTATCTGTCTGAGGAGCACAGAGTGTTACCACATTGGTGCTGCCATCATAGCCAGGCTCAATTTTCAGTTTGGATCTCTGAGGCTCTGGGCAGAGAGAGAGAGTTCTCCAGCCAGGAGCCTGTATTCAGCTCCTGCAGCCTTGTTGCCAGTAGTATAGCTGGCAGCCACCAAGTGAGTTTTAAGGCAGACATTTGTTCAGTGATTTTTAAACTTCTTTTTCGATTCTGGGTGACGAGAAGACAGAAGACCCAGATTTTAGATCATAAATACCTTGACCATTCTGGGCCTCCAGTCAAATGAGGAATTTAAAGGACTTTAAAAAGTCTTTCATTCTATCTCCAGTCAGATATACCAAGCTTCATGGCCATTTTGTCCCCTAGATAGACAAGATCCCACCATTTCCCCTCTCTTATATACCTTTATATACATACTTGATCCTATTCTTGAATTGTGTCTTGTCCTCACCACAGCCTCTGCAATCCCTAGCTTCTTTTAAAGCTCAGCTGAAGAGCCAGATTCTTTGGGAAGCTTATATTCATCATTCTGACAGTACTCTTCCCCTAGAAATTTATATATGTTTTATATTTAAGGTTCTATGTATATGTTCTTCTTGTCCCCTCTTCACATCCCATAGATGTTTTTGAGGTATATGCCCAGTATCAAAGAACAATTGATCACCTTGTGTGATTGCAAATTTTCTTAACAATTAAATTACTTTACAGCACCATCACTGAATGAAGCAGGATTTAAGGTTTCTGGGAGAAATATCAACAATATGAGATAAACAAACAATACCACTCTGATGGATGGCAAAAAGTGAAGAAGAATTAAGAAGCCTCTCAATGAGGGTAAAAGAGAAGAGTATAATAGCTGGATCGAAGCTTAACATCAAAATAACTAAGATATTGGCAACTGGTCCTATCTTTTTTTTTTTTTCAAATAGAGGGTAAAGAAATGGAAAAAATGTCTATATTCTTGGGCTCAAAGATCACTTCAGATAGTGAATGTAGCGATAAAATTAAAAGATGCTTGCTTCTTGGAAGGATAGATATAGCAAGTCTAAGCAGCTTATTTAAAAGCAGAGAGTATACTCAGTTATGGTTTGTCCAGTAGCAGTGTATAGCTATGAGATTTAGACCATAAGCAACGCAGAACACTGCAGAATGAATGATTTCAAATTGTGGTTGGAAAACACTTTTGAGAGTCCCTTAGATAGCAAGGAGATCAAATCAGGCAATATTTAAAGAAATTAATTCAGGCTATTGACTGGAAGGTCAAATGCTGAAACTGAAGCTTAAATACTTTGGCCCCATTATGAAAAGATGGGATTCACTGAAAAAAATTTTTTTGATGTAGGAAAAAATAACAGGATCAGAGGATGAGTTAGTGTCATAGAAACATTGAACTTGAACTTAGGTAGACTTGGAGATAATGGAGGACAGAAGAAACCGGAATGTTGTTGTCCACAGGGTCATGAAAAGTTGGTCATAACTGAACCACCACCAAAGAAATCAGCTTCTCCAGCAGTGTCAGATGTGCCTGATTATATATCTCTCCTATAATTTATTTTTCTGTCTTTTATCATCTTTTCCAGTTTGTTGAGTATGAGGTAAAACTTTTGAGCAATTTTAATATCTAACTCTCTATACTCTCTCATTCTTGCTCTCTCTCGACAATCATGTAATCTCTAATAGTTGGCTTAAAAAAAAACCCCAAAAAACAAAAATCTAAGTATTGCTCTTGGTCTTAGATACAGATCTGCTTCCTTTGTGTGTTGACTTTTGTTAGGGATGCTTGATGCAAAAGTTTTTTTTTACTCCACCTTCTAAAAATCATTCTAATCACATTAATTTTGTTCTGTAAAAGCTTTTTAATTTTATCTTTTCAAAACTAATCTTTTCTGTTCAGCTCCATCCCTTCTTTGATTGAGAATTTTCTCCCTATTAACATTTGGGAAAGGTTTACCTTTTATTTTAATTTTGTTTATTTTTTTAATTGTAAGGTGTAGCTGTGTAGAGAATACTGTGCTTGGAGCCTAGGAGAACTGAGTTTGATTCCTACCAGACACTTATCTGAACTGGTTTTGTGACTGAAGACAAGCCACTTCACCTGTCTGGACCTCAATTTCTTCTTCTCTAAGTGAGGGATTTTACCTAATAACATCAAAAGTCACTTATGGTTCAAATCTCTATTTCTGTAACATAGTTAGGTCCAGTTAGCTTCTTGAGTTTATGGTGATGTGTATATAATATAAAATAAAATGTGGTCTAACTGGGATTAATGATGCATACCTGTAATCCCTGCTGGGCTGGCTGGGGCCTGGAAATTATGACTCACTTGACTCAGGATCTCAGCAATGAGTTAAACTGTTTGGGTTTCTGTACCAAGTCCTGCACTAAAATCAAGTGTCATAGTGTCATTGTTAAGAGGCCACTAGATTGCCATAGAAGAGAACTGGGCCTCAGCAAAAACAGACCAAGTCAGAACTCTTCTGCTGATCAGCAGTGGGATCACACTGTGAATGACTGCTATACTTCCAGCCCAAAATATTGAAACTTAATGTCAAAACAAAAAGATACAATCTAACCAATTTTCTGCCAAACTGCTTTTCTTGTCTGGTAGTGAGTCCTTTACTCAACAATTGGTGGTTTTGGGGTTTATAGAATATATTGTTTGTTTGAGGATCTTATTAAGTATTCCATTAAGCAGCTTTCCCCCTTTTTATATTCAATATTTTTGATGACTTTAGCTTCATAATACAGTTTGAGATATAGAAGTGCTATGCTTTGTATACATATATTGTATTTAATTTATATACTTTAACATATTTAACATGTATTGGTCAACCTGCCATCTGGGTGGGGAGGAAGGAAGGGAAAAATTAGAACAAAAGGTCTGGCAATTGTCAATGCCGTAGAATTATCCATGCATATATCTGGTAAATAAGAACTATTTAAAATAGTTATAAATAACTAATAGCAAAATAAGTGCAAATTAAAGTAATTTTAATGTTTTAAAAAAGAGAAATGCTATGCTTTGTGTTTTCTTTTGAAGTCTTTGCTTACTCTACCTTTTTTCTCCTATTTTTGGTTTTGTTAATTACCTATAAATAAAATAATTTGAGAAATCCCAAATGCTTTCCATTCCTCCCACTTGAATTTTGTATTATAATTATCAGTTATATGAGTCCTGTGTGCACCTTAGTAGCTCAATTCCAGATACTGAATAAATCTTTTTAAAAATTTAAATACTATTCTTTCTGTTACTTCTTGACAGTTGTATTTGTAATATGCAGAAATACTGTGGGGTGGTTTTTTTTTTTTTTTGTTTTTTTTTTTTTGGCCTTATATCTTGATACTTTACTGAAGTTGTTCATATTTATTTTTCAATTGACTCTCCAGGGCTTGCTAAATAAATAGATATATCATCCACAAATATAGTTTTGTCTAATCTTTGCCAGAATTTATTCACGTTTTTCTTGTATTATTTGTTCTAACGCAAGTTCCCAGTTTCTTTAATGTTGACTCTTTCTCTTAACTTTTAATATAAACTTTCACATTGACTTTTACCAGCTAAGGTTTTATTATAAATCTTGTATCTTCTTTCATCATTTCATCCTTTGTATTATCCACTGTTACTCTTATATTTCTCCCCTTCTTCTCCCCTTCCTTTTTATTCTGGTTTGGACCTATGATTTCATTGCTGTAGAGAACTCTTGGTGTGGAAATTTCTTATTCTAGTGCAGATTTACAATTCTTCTCTAGCTTAAAACCTTAGAAAGGTTCCTGAAAATACTAAAAGTTTAAATGATTTATAACTTAAGGTTTATAAGTTTATAAGTCAGATCATCATGATTTCATAGCAAGACCTCTATCTGCTATTTACTTTGTCTTTTTTCTTCCTATCCGTCTTTTATTAGTTCTTTTATCTTAATAAAGATTTCCATTCTGAAAAGATTTTCAGAAAATTGTCTCTTGTTTTTAAAAACTCTTAGAAAATAGTGCATTTTGTCCCAGCTTCCATATTTAGCTCAGTCAAGGCTACTATTATAAGTGAACAGTAATTTTGATATATTTTCATTTTGAATTCATTTCACTACCACTTTCTGTATTTTTTCATATTGCTAACTTCTTGTAGAAGAAGACATTAATAGAGTTTTGAAGGAAAGTAGGCCATTTTCGTTAGAATATTTAAAAATAACATTTATATAAATTTAGACCACCTCCTATGTTTCCCTTCTGTGGAAATTTCTTACCTGTCTGAAAATCTTGAAGTTGTCACTCCTTTTTGCCTTCCTAATATATTCTTTGTTCCAGTCTCCTTAATATTGCAGATTAATCTTTGTATAAATTATTTTCTGTGTAGAGATGATGTAAGGTGAAACCTTGTTTTCTGAGCCAGCATTCAGGTCCCTCCACTGACTGAGCTCAACCTAAAAAATCTTAACCACCTTCTACTATCATCCATGTAATCTACTGTTTTCACCTGTTTTCTGAATGCCAACTGCATTCTTCTCTCTGTGTCTTTGTGTCTTTTCATGCCCTGTAGCGATCACTTATTTATTTTCCTTCCAGATATAGTTCATTTACTATGAAATCTTAGCATTTATATGCATTTTGAGCCCCTCTTATACCTATTGATGATCAATCGTTACTTGAATATTTCCAGACGGGCCTGACATCTTTAAAATAAAGGGATTGTAATAAATTGTTTCCAAGTTTCTTAGAAGTGCTAATTTCTTTTAATTCATAGATTTTCACTAAATATATTCCATCTTTTTTTTTATGTTGACATATCTGGTAATTCTGTCTTTTTTCTTTGTGTGGACACCTAATAATTATTAATTCTTTGATTCTAGTCAATATCAAATTTACATTATGTTTTGATGTAATTTTAAATATTTGTTGAAAAGAATGCATTTGTACAACCAAAAACTTTCTCCAGTTTTTAAACTAAAAATTCCTCGAGGTCAGGGATTGTGTTTTACTAAATTTTTTTTGTGTTTCCCAAAGCTCTTAATACAGAACACAAAGAAAACTCAAGTGACTTGTTTTAAAACTGGACTGGTCTGGCACCTAGGTTTTAGGATTTTCAGTTAGTCTTTTGAATCACTATACTTACTTCAAAGATAATGGTTCTTACTTTTACCATGTAGATCCATTTTCATAGCTTTGAAACCACAAGGTGAATGGGACTTGTATGTGGAATTAAGGATTAACTAGTATTTACTGATCATTCATTTAATGCATGGTATTCTGCAAATAATAGGGATTTTTCTTTTTTGTATAAAATAGTTTATTATGAACATATAAGCACAAAAGCCAATTCTCAATGGTCAAAGGATCTAAACAAATAGTTCTTAAAAGAATTGCATACTGTTAACAACTATGTGAAAGAATATCACTAATTACTAATAAAAAGAGATCAGGAGGTCTGAAGTTTCACTTTACATTCAGCAAATTGGCAAACTTGACAAAAGACAAAAATAATATTAAGAAAATGATTGTAGAAAAATGATTACATTAAAGCACTTTAGGTAAAGTTGTAAAATAGTCCTATTGTTCTGGATAGAAGTTTGAAATTGATATCCCACTGTTAGGCATTATACCCCAAGAAAATTGTTGCCAATAAAAAATTCTCTGTATCAGTTAGTTACAGCAGAATTTTTTTGTTTAAACAACTAGAAACTAAATAGGTGTCCATCAATTAGGAAATGGCTAAGTTACAGCATAGCAATATTTGAATATTAATGTGCTGTAAGAAATATCGAATTTCATCTATACAGAAGATGATATTATTACTTATATGAACTGTTGCAAAGTAAAGTAAGCAAAACTAGGAAAAACAAAATATTTAACTACAACTACAAAGGAAAAAAAATTCATGAGCTCTGTATAATAAATAAGGCTGGCATGAAGAAGAGATGTGAAATTTTATTCTTTGTAGAAATGAAGGCCTGTGAATGTGGAAAACTGCACATTGTCAGACTATGTTTTAGATCCATGTGTGTTTTAGAAATGCCTTAGGGGAAAACATGAAAGTGATATTAAAATAATAGGCCAAGAAATTAAACTTGTTTAACATTAAGTATAAAGTTGTGTTATGATCTTTTTTTTCAGGTATCAGAAAGCAGAGTGGCAATGGGCACTGGAAAGGGCAGCAATTATATGTAGATGGACGTGGCTTCAGGCTCAAGTTTCTGACTTGGAATATCGAATAAGACAACAGACAGATATATACAAGCAGCTGAGGGCCAATAAGGTAAAAACTTAAAGACAATTTTTAATCCTCTAATTTTGTCTGTGTTGAATTTAATTTTTGAGAGAATATGGAAATATTCTCAATTTGAGTACTATATTCTGCATTTAAAATGCTTACTTTTCAGCCTTGACTTGTGTTTGATTGATACAGTCATTATATTCCAGCATGATACAGTTAGTATCTCAGGTCACATTTGAGCTCAGGTCTTCCTGGTTCCAGATTCAGCCTTCAATTCACTGTTGCACTTCATCTGTAAAATGAGAATAATAATGATTTCCATTTTCAGGGTTGTGAGGATGAAATGAGAATAGTTGTAAAGAATATTGCAAACCTTTGTTTTTTATAGTTGCATGTTATTATTCTCACGTAGAAAAATATAGCTTATCTAACATGTCACTTTAGGAGGGTGACTTCCACTTATATAACTATTCATATACATATCTCAAAATATGTGTATATATAATGCATTTACATATATTAGAATCTTCTATTGCTTGTTTTATTCTGTCATTTTTATAAATACCCAGCTTACATTCTTAGCATGATTGTGTTTTTATGATGATTGAACTCTAGCCACAGTGCCTCCTAAGAGTAATAAAACATTATCCCGTACAATGATAGTGTACTAGAAGAATTCTATGTGGTTCTCATGACTATAGTTTTCTTTTTTTGTAATATTTGTGATACATTCATGCTGTAATCTCTATACATTTAATTGCTTTATAAGAAGAGGAAGCAGGGGGCAGCTAGGTGGCACAGTGGATAGAGCACCAGCCCTGAATTCAGGAGGACCTGAGTTCAAATATGGTCTCAGACACTTAATACTTCCTAGCTGTGTGACTCTGGGCAAGTCACTTAACCCCAGCCTCAGAAAGAAAAGAAAAAAAGAGGAAGCAGAACAGGTTTTTTTGTTTGTTTTTTACCACTGAGCCTCATCTTTGGTGTTCAACCTAAGAAATATGTTAAAACTAAGTAAAAATAACAAGAGGATCATCTGCTCTTTGGAAGGCCCATGATACTCTTCTTTTCTCTTAAGACTAAAAAATGAGTTATTTAATTACTTATGTTAGCTTTTTAATTAAGAAGCAGTGTGGTATATTGAAAAGAGTGATGGTCTTGTAGTTAATAGAGACCTCAGGAATATTATGGGTTCTGATACTTAAATATTGTAAGGATGATAGTAATGGGTAAGTCAAAACCTTGTTAAACCTCATTTTTCTCATCTGTAAAATGAGAATTCCTTTAATACTTACCTCACAGAGCTGTTGTGACGGTCAAGTGAGATAGTTCCTATTTAAGAGATTTCACAGACCTTAAAGGGTTAAATTACTTACAAGATTTAAAACAGGTTTTGTTTATAGTAACTGTATTCTTCAAAGGATTTGTGTTAAGTTAAATTCTGTTTTCTAAAAAGTTCCTTTTCTAGTTAAAGGAACTGTAGAGTGAATTCTTTTGTAAAATGAATAATTGTAAAGTCTGAGGTTCGCTGACATCTCATTTCCCTTCTTCCTCTTCCCTCTTCCCCCCCCTCCCTTACCCCCCGCCTCTACAGGGGCCAGACCACTTGGAAACCCAACCATGGTTGAGGTTTGCTGAGGCTTCATTATACAAGAGTCTCAGAAAACTCTGGCCTGGACTAACAGTGGGTATCTCTATATTAGTGCATGTGTATTTTTTTAAATGTGCCTTTCCAATTCCTCCCCTGAGACTTAGCTACATGTAATACATCCTTGCTTTGTGCTACCACAGCTTAGCATTAACTCTATTACTACTACATTTTTCACATGCTACCTTGCCATATAATTTTTTTTGGGTCTTAACTACTCTACTAAACTATAAATTGTGTGTTAACCAAGGATAGTGTCATATTCTTGATTCCTGACAATATCATATTTCCAGCAAGAACTCAGTCTGAATCGATAATCATTGGATGGTAAATTTTTACATGATTGGTTTGACTAAACTCCAACCTTGATGTCTTTTAATATTAATAAAATTTTGCCCTTGTGTGATAATCTACCACAAAGACTTTAGATTGTATCTATAAATTATGTATATAATTTTCTTTTCTTCTCTGTTCAGTAAATGTAGTCTTCTTTTGGGTTGATTTCTTCTACTCTTCTAACTATTGTAATCTTTCACCACATTTCTTTTCTTTTAAACCTATTGAGTGGATTTGTTATGCTTATTTTTCATACCTATCCAATAAGTAGAAACACAGTTCTTACCTTTGCTATTATCTCTGTATCTGAATATTGATACCTCTCTTATTCTCTCTATTCCACTTCTGCTCTCCTCCTCTTCTCCGCTCTGTTCTCTTCTTCCACTGTGTTGTGCATTGTTGTGTCCTGCTTTCTAGAGCCCCCAAGTTGAGGTGATAAAATGTACTATGCTAAAAACATACGGTCTTAGTGGAGGAGTGATGAGGTGAGACTCCTGAAGATGGTTAAAATATAGTCTGTTTATTCTAAGGTCTTCCTACTTTTTATATCCTAATACACATACCCTAAGTATATACTGTGCATGTGGGACCATATAAAAAAACTTATTGTTGTATGAAAATGACTCTTTGCTACCTGCTATCACTCTGCTTCAACTACAACACAGGTTTATCATTACCTCCTGACTTCTCAGGAAGGCCAAGAGCCCTTAGGGAACATGGGGAGCCAAACCAGACATTGTTAGCAGGTTCCCCCACTATCTGTGGCTCTCCATAGTACATTAATTTTCATTGGATTGTAACCAGATATTCATTTATTCTATATTCTTTCTTTTCCTCTACCAGAAATTGCTCTAAATGAATCCTGAGTCTTAAGATAATACTTTCTTTACATTCTTTTCATGAAATCTTCACCTTCTCTCACAACTTTTTTAGGGATAACGAGGGTAGAAAGGGATGCCCTTCTTTTTGATCTCTCCAGATTTTTTTATGTTAATTTCAGAAACTGACACATTTAACACCTACATTTAGAGTTTAGGCTATCTAGATGGATCTTACTCAAATTACTCCTTTTGTTTACTACATCCCTAGATCCATATCATATCCTTTCAGATCTCTCTACTTGATCCTCATTCTGGTCTAGTTCTGCAACAATGTTCTACTCGATACTGACAACCTAGATTTTCAGTCATTGAGGAGACCTTTTTTTATGCCCTAGTTGAAGCCACTATCATAGGCTCTAGGGATATACAAAGACAAATGAAACAAGCCCTGGGAAAAGTATTCAGTGTCTTCAAAGGGAAAACATACACAGATAAAGCAATATAAAAAAATTAGTGGTGTAGGAGAGAGACCAGGAATATTGAAGGATGATCCGGAAAAAATAAATGTGAGATTGTTCATAAGTCAGGCTTTAATTACCTAGTAATTCTACCAGGTACAGTGGGGGACGGGGGGAGGAGTGTGTGTAATTCATACATGTTCTTGCAGGCAACATTCCATTTCCTTTCTCTGAGCTTTTGCCTGCAAGAACATCAAGTCAGCCAGTTTGACTCAAACTTAAAATTTTGAAAAAATTGAAAAAAATTGAATAGGAAAGAGCAATGAGAAATCTATTTGAAGAGATTTCCTAGAACTAAGATTATTTTGACTATAGATAGTCAAGAAATTGTGATGCATAGTGCATAGGGTCAAGAAATTCTGTTTTAAATCTTTCCTCATCATATATATCCTGTGTGACCATGGACAAGGCAGTTAACATTTCTTAGCCTTAAGCAGCTTTTTGAGTCATTAAGTTAGAGATGGATTTTGATCTTCATTGGTTAGTGCAGAGGGAATTGCCAACCCAATACAATCTGATGTCTTTAATGCCCTACACACTACAACATCATAGACATAATTTGGATATTCTCTTCATAGGAACCATATTGTAGAGTAGTAGTAATTTGAATATCTCAGATTTCTCCCTCATTTAGAGGTTAAATTTGCAACTAGTTCTCACAAACCAAGCACAACCGTATTAACTTCAGTACTGCTCATTAACTTTAACTACAGAAACCCCCTCAAGTTCTGTCCTGGGTTCTTTTCTCTTTTCATTCTATCTTAGTAATCTCATCAGCTGCCCTGTATCTAGTTTCACCTCTATATAGGTGGTTCCCCGGTCTGTGTATCCAGCTCTTGTCTCTAGCCTGAGCTTCAGTCCCATATCATCCACCTGCCTTTTGGATCCAGCTCAAACTGGATCCAAACTGATACAAACCAAATATCTCCAGAAAGCACTTGTTATTTTACTCCTCAAACCCTTCCCTGTTCTGACTATATTTTGACAGTACCAACTGTCCTCTCACTCAGGCATGCCAACCTTTCATCTTCAATTGTTTATTCACACTTAACCCATATATAAAAATCTGTTATCAAATCTTGTCATTTCTCTTCATGTTTTTTTTTTTTTTAAATATATTTTCTTCTTGCTTATCTGGAAGATTGTGCTAGCTTTATTACTGTTCTCCCTGCCTCAGTTCTTTCCCCATTTCACTGTATTCTTTATTCTATACCAAGGTAATTTTCTAAAAGCCCAGATCTGATCATACCACATCCTTTCTCTAGTAAACTCCAGTGATTCTTTATTACCTCTAGGATCAGTAGGAAACAATCCTCTGATTTTTAAAGTCTTTCATAATGTCCCTTTACCGCCTTTTCAGTCTTAGATAAATTCTACATTTTAGCCATACTAGCATTTCTATTGTAACTTGAACCCAGTTTTTTGTCTCTTATTCTATACTTTGATGCAGGATGTTCCCCATGTCTGTAATTCTTTCCCCCCATTTATCTCTTAGTTCCTATGGATTCATTCAAGTCTAAACTTAAATCTTACCCTCTGCTAATGGTTTTTCCTAGGCCTCCCAGCTACTATATTGCCTTCCTTCTGAGATTACCTTCCATTTTTACTATTTATATTTTGTATGTGTGTAGTTATTTAGATCTTTTTTCCTCTTAGGGATGTGAGAGATGAAGAGTGAGAGTGTTTTTGCCTTTCTTTGTATCCCAAGTCTTTAGCACATTGTCTGGAATACATTAAGCACATAAATTGATTATGTGCTAAAATCCAGGTATATAAAAATCATGGGTTTAAGCTCTAAGGGACATTAAAGGCCACAAAATTTTGCCTTCTCATTTTAGAGGTGAAAAAATAAGGCACAAAGAGATAAGTGACTTGCTTAGAGTCACATTGCTGGTCATTGTCTAAGGCAGTATTCGAATTCAAGTCTTCCTTAGATTTAAGCCTTATACTTTATATATTATTGCTATGGGACAATAACTTGAGTACATGGTAGGTTGAGGAAATCCTGGGCATATTTATAAGCTGTAGGAAAGAAACAAGTAAAATGGGAGAGATTAAAGATTGCATAAAGATTTTTTAGAAGGGTCAGTCTGCTGAAGAAAATAAATATGCACATTTAGAAGAGTTGGCGTTGGCAAGGAGATAGACCTCTTTGTCAAAGCCTAGAATAAATGAGGAATATGTAATGAGAGATAATGTTCAGTGTTCTGAGATTATGAAAAATGAATTCGTGGCAAATGTCTTCAGTTCTCATAGAGAAAAGTATTAAGATCGTGGGTAGCCAGGTGGTACACTGGGCAGAGTCCTAGGCTTGGAGTCAGGAAGACTCCCTTTTCTGAGTTTATATTGGGCCATAGCCATTTACTAGCTGTGTGTGACCCTGGGTAAGTCATCTAATCCTATTTTCCTCGGTTTCTCTAGCTGTAAAATGAGCTGCAGAAGAGAAGCCAAACCAGTCCAATATCTTTGCCAAGAAAATCCCAAATAGGATTATGAAGAATTGGCATGACTGTAAAATAATTAAATATAAAAAGTCCTCAGCTAGGAGGAGTTGGTGTGGAGACTAATGTTAGAAGATTTTAGGTTTGTAAAAGCTTTTGTGGTGAGCCAGAATATCAATTGTAGAAAAATAACAGGACTTCTTAGCTATAGTGATAATTTAAACTTAGAAAACACATTTTTTGGGGGGGAAAAAAAAGAAAAAAGAAAACAAATTTGTATTGGATCCAATCAGCAATTATTTGATTTTCTCAAGCTTCCTTTTTTATAAAACATGTGAACCAAGTAAGAAGCTGGGAATAAATCAAATAATAGGACAAGTAATTCAAGCATAAAAAAGTTTTAAGCTAGTTAATTTAGGAAGTCAGAATTGGGGAAAAAAGGCAAATATAAGACAAGAGAAGGATGCAATGACCTTGGAAATTGGTTGATAGTTAACTGTCCTTTATTCTCAAAGAGGACCAATATGATATCAATGTGTTAAAAGCCTATGAACACTTGGGGTGGACTGTTTTTTACACATCTCATGTTTTCTCCTGAGCTAATTCAATTCTGCTTTGCTCATAGAGCACAATGTCTTCTCTGATTAGGGCACACCATGCTGGGCAGTCCTATGCCAATGTCTCCCATGTCATACAATCAATTCTAAAGTTCTTGAGAGACCTTAAGAGTGTGCTTATTATATCGATTCTCCTGACCATCTTAAGAATATTTGCACTGTGTGAATTCTCATGCATACATTTGGCATTCGAACTACCAATACAGTTGTGCTCTTAGAGTTGGAATGTTTGGCATTTTAGTTTGAGAAAGGACCTCATTATCTGGTATCTTATCCTGCCTGGTGATTTTCAGATATTAGATTGGTAATCACATTGAAGAGAAAAAAATAGGTTTAGGGAAAAAGGATAAAGAAAAATGGAAATATAGAAAATTATCGTCAGATAAATAAATTTTTCAGTTTTTAATTAAGGAAGTGGAAAATTTGTTTATCTCAAGATCTAAAGTGTAACTATCCCTTTGCATTACTGAGAAGTAGAATGTGTTGAAGGGGTTGCTACTGTGAAAACAGAAATTGGGATTTTGAAGAATTGTGAGCCAAACTCTGAACTCATTGAGAAAAGAGGGAGAATACTCTGAAGGTAGGGAGGTCATTGCCATCATAATTCAGAATGAGTAATATATTTCGATAAGAGTGAACCTCATTATTCTTCTTCCCTTCATGTTCATTTAATTCTCTTTCCTTATCTGCTATAACCACCTCACCTTCCCAAAAGCCCTAAATCTTGTCACTAAAACTTAATTTATATCAAATTTATGAGATAATAAGGTATTTTCCTAATTATAGTAAATTTGAGTTTGGTTAACATCTTGGTGATTCTCTTTTCTGTGTAATAAGACAATTACAGATTTCAAAGCATTGAGGCTTATACTGATTTTGAAAGTATTTTATTGGGTTTCAAGGCATTTTAAATTGGTATCAATTTGGGGAAAAGTTATCTAGCTATGTCAGCCAAACAACATAGAAATATGGCTGTGAGGAGTGGAGTTAAGCGTTTAAGGAAAATGAAATAGAATTACACTAATACTGATGTTCCAATTGAAAGGTTATCCACATGTGTGTTGGTAGTTACTAAAATTATTATTATTATAGCTGTTATTTTCTTGTATTATTTATATCCCTTGTTTTAGGTTTCATGATCCAAGTTTTAGTTTAGTTTTTCTTTTGAACATTTTTAATATTTATCAGTTGTGTTCTGTGTAGTTTGAATTTGCTTCCCATAGTTGAAAAAATATTTAAATATTTAAAAATATTAAAAATATGTAACTTATTTAATTACTTTCTCTGATGTTCTATAGAGCAAATGGAAATTTAATTATTTTTTATTCAAGGTATTCCTTTACTTTAAAAAAAAAAAAAAAAAAAAAAAGCTCAGAAGTCCATGGAATGCTAATCATAGTTGAGGGAAAGTTTGGAGATGATGATTAGGAAGCAAAGAATTTTCCAACTTCTCCCATAGCCAGTGAATGGAAGAAGTAAGGTCTGAAAAGGATGATAAAGCTGTTGCAGTGTCATGTGGAAGGAGCTGTCTCATTTACTCTTGAAAGATGAAGGAAGGGTGAGAAGAAAAGTTCTATCTAAAACATTACTCTTTCTTACCACAAATCTTCACCCACATCTGAGCTGCTTTTACTACCAGTTTTTTCCCCCACTCACCTAGGCTTTCAACTTGCTTTTGTTGGTGTATAAATAGAATTTTGAGGTAGAAAAGAAGCTTAAATATAATGTCAGGCCCTTTCTTTTTACAGTCCAGGGAACTAAGACCTAGAATAAAGTTCAGTGGCATTATTACTGGCATACTTAGAGCTATAATCAAGGTCTTTTGAACCTCATCATTGTTCCTTTTCACTACATTAATTTTGGAAAGTTTTATTCACAGTGATTCTGGGAAAGCAAACATACTTTTTAAAAGGATTTTATCCTTAAACAATCTTATGAAAAATTAAATGAAAAGGGTTTTTTTTACATTTCCATTTTTAAAAGGTTTTATTTTGAACAATATCCTAGTTTTTATTTATGAAAACATTTTGACTATGTTTTTGTACTTTAGTTTATGAATAATTTTTATAAAAAGTTGTATTGATGAATGGCTACAGTAGTATTGCTTATAAGCTTAATTTTTCTACATATAATATCTGTTTAGAATCACAGTTTCTTTCTAGGAACCATGATCATAAATTTGGTGAAACACCAAAGTAACTGAAGGTATATCATCTGTGATTTCTTTTATAAATCCACCACTCTGCTCCCCCATACCCAGCCAACTTATATAGTTTCTTTGGTGTACTTAGAGCACTCTATACCTATATTATTTGCTTTTCTTATTAGAATTAACTTTTTCATGTCTTATATATCCCCTTCTAGGTTGTTCCCTTATTAGAAACCAAAGGCTATGTCCTGTTTTGTTTTGATCCTTGGCACCTAGCACATTGTTTTGACACATAATATTTGTTGAACGAATGGTGCTGTTTGAATTTTCTAAGATTTCTACTGAAAACTTAATAAAATTCCATTTGGAAAGAATTTTTCTATTCCCTTATATCAACTTTCTATCACATTCTTGACATCAGGATTTATGATTGTATTGTTAAAATTTCATGAGTTAGGGAGGTCAAGATTAATTCCTAAGGAGCAGTTCCCCATTTTGCTTTTTTTTATCTTCTGAGGCATGAAAATGCTAAGCATTTGTTTTTATCAATATGAGACTTTCAACTTTGATCAGGGAGGTGAAGTTTTCCACAAGTAGTGAATTTTGTTTCTGTGTTGATTTTTGAGATCTCAATGAGGTAAGCACCAAGTATATTTTTCGTTTGTTCAGTTCTATTATATAATCCCTCAGTGTCACTTGAATAAATAGTTATTATTAAATGCCTGTCATGTGCAGCATACTCTGCTAGCTGCTGGGAATATAAAAACCAAAAACGTAGCCCTGGGTTTCAAAGAGGTTATAGTGTAATTGTGTGGATTAGATACTTAAAGAAGAGAGATGTGTGCTCTAGATAGAGTGCCATAAGTAGTAGAGGGGTTTAGTGACAAAATAAAATAAAATTTCATTTGGGAAAGGAAAGTTGAGGTTGAAAGGGACATACATTAGACATGTCTGTCTAATATGTTTTTTTGTTTATGTCTACCTTCATGTAACTGCCCTGCACTTAAAAATTTATGATGTTGATTTTATCACTCTATGTATTGCCACCAATAACATGAATTCTAACACTTCAGGTTTTTAGTTGTCATAACTGGAGGAGGGGAGGAAGCAAAGCCATTAGTGATGACAAGCATTCTGTGAAGAGTAGACAGAGATTGGAATGGAGGGTGTTGGAATAGAGGGTATCTCAAAAAAGGGGGGGGGAAGCAAAGAAAAAAAGTGTCATTGAAGCACTTTTTAAAAAAAAATACATTGAAAACAGAAGCAAAGCCAAAAATAATCAGACAAGAAAGACATCTTTGAAAGTTACATGTTGAATTTGTTATATATTTAAAAAGAAAAGCAAGCTATGTACAATAGAGATCAGCAGTTTAAAAGAACCACAAATTTCCATACTGTTTTTTTCCTTCTGGCCCTCTTCCTTTTAAATATTTCATGTCTTAGCAGTTTCTAGTCTTAGCAATTCTCTGAAAATGTTTACTCATCTACATGTGTAGATTTCTCTTTCTTATGTAGGCATTATTATTGATACATTTTAATTTGATACACTACTAAATTTTGAAGAAAATCCTCATATAAACCTTCTCATTTAAACAAAATAATTAAAGCTCACAGTAAAGTGATTGTGACTTAACAATAAAAATTAGTTTTTTTAGGTTAAATAACAGAGAAGAGTATGTGCTTTAAATTTAATTGTTTGGGCCCACTGTTGTCCAGTGTACTGAATTACTACAATCATTGTTTGTTATTTCTTTGGTTCTCTTTTTTTTTCTCCCTGTGTCAATGTTTATATCTTGTTATGCCTAAGTATTTCTATCAGTTTTTCACATTAATTGCTACTTTACAACAGTAATTTTTCATTGCATTTATATGCCACAAATTATTCATATGTTTTCCAGTTGTTGAACGTTCATGATGTGCTCTCGCATCTTCTTATCTATTAAAAATAATGCTACTTTTTTTTTGTTGAAGCAAAGAACTCGAAACAATGGAGAATGCCCATGGATAAAGGCTAAGCAAGTTGTGATATATGAATATGATGAAATTTTTTACATTGCTAGTAATAATGAATTTGATTATGAGAAATATAAGACATATAAACTGCTTCAAAGAGAAGGAAGAGAGAATCAAACTACCTCCCAGTGAAATACAATAAGGCAAGAAACCTTAGATATTTTCTTGTTATTAAGGCTAAATTGATTTTTAGTCTTTGCAAAATCTTTTTACTTTTGAATAAATTTCAACTTATTTTTTTCCCCCTTAATTCCTTATGTATTCAGTTACTTTTGTTGGTAGTAACTGTTCTTTAAACAGGTCCTAAAGGTAATGGAACAGAATCCTATAAACTTAAATTGTTTCAATTATAGTCAAGGTCATCTTAGAAAGGTTGATAATAGACTCTCAAACCATTGGAAAACTGAATCCTCCAACTTCTTACTGCTTACTACAAGAATAACTGTAATACAAGACACCCAGTGGAGAAGAAAATGTAGATACACTGACTTTTCAGCAGGCTTTTTCTAGAACAGTATTGAGCACAGAAGCAAGCTTCATGTATCCCTCAGTTCTTACTGATATGTCAAGGCTTTCTTAGATTTGAATCTTGCTCTATAAAACACCTAAAATAGTCTAAAGACAACCTAGTTTCTCTTGCGGGAGAAGTTAAAACTTATTCCTTTTCCTTATAATCCTTAGATAGATATCAACTTTGTATACTGGTGAGGTTCATAATGTCCCTGATTTGATGTTTGAAGAAGTTTTCTTTTAGTTTCACTTTCTAATTACTTCACATCTCTTAAAATGATTGTTTCTGTTATACTTGCTTTTAATAATATGTGTTTATAATGTTTTTATTTAACTATTGTCTTGCCCCTTTCACATATCAACTTAAGGCCCCATCTTGGTCATTTCAATAAATCTCTTGATAAATACATCTAAAAGAGATGTGTTCTTTGGAGTCTAGCCAAAATTCTGATCATTTTACAGTAGTTATTCCTTTTTGTCAAGCTGGCCAGTTTATAAGGATGAATTCCATTTTAACCTCTAGGGATTCTTTCTGTGTGAGGACAAAGGGTAAAATATAATGGAGAAAGATATTTTACTATGAATAAATAGCTCTGCTCTATAAAACAAAGCAATGTCGTTCCCTTGTTCTTATCCAAAGTCTAGTTTTTACTTTCTCTGTAGTACTATGTATTTTAGCTATGTGTCATTTTTTGAAAATTAAAGTTTTTTTAAATTTTTAAAAATTAATTTTATAATTATAACATTTTTTGACAGTACATATGCATACGTAATTTTTTACATTATTCCTTGCACTCCCTTCTTTTCCGAATTTTCCCCTCCTTCCCTCCACCCCCTCCCCTAGATGGCAGGCATTCCCATACATATTAAATATGTTATAGTATATCCTAGGTACAATATATGTGTGCAGAACCATACAATTCTCTTGTTGCACTAGAAGAATTGGGTTCAGAAGGTAAAAATAACCTGGAAAGAAAAACAAAAATGCAAACAGTTTGTTTACACACTTATTTCCCAGTGTTCATTCTCTGGGTATAGCTGATTCTGTCTATCATTGATCAATTGGAACTGATCTTCTCTATGTTGAAGATATCCACTTCCATCAGAATACATCCTCATACAGTATTGTTGTTGAAGTGTATAATGATCTCCTGGTTCTGCTCATTTCACTCAGCATCAGTTGATGTAACTCTCTCCAAGCGTCTTTGTATTCATCCTATTGGTCATTTCTTACAGAACAATAATATTCCAAAACATTCATATACCATAATTTACCCAACCTTTCTCCAATTGATGGGCATCCATTCAGTTTCCAGTTTCTAGCCACTACAGAAAGAGCTGCCACAAACATTTTGGCACATACAGGTCCCTCTCCCTTCTTTAGTATTTCCTTGGGATATAAGCCCAGTAGTAGCACTGCTGGATCAAAGGGTTTACACAGTTTGATAACTTTTTGGGCATAATTCCAGATTGCTCTCCAGAATGGTTGGATTCTTTCACAACTCCACCAATACTGCATCAGTGTCCCAGTTTTCCCACATCCCCTCCAACATTCATCATTATTTGTTCCTGTCATCTTAGCCAATCTGACAGGTGTGTAGTGGTATCTCAGAGTTGTCTTAATTTGCATTTCTCTGATCAATAGTGATTTGGAACACTTTCATATGAGTGGAAATAGTTTCAATTTGATCATCTGAAAATTATCTGTTCATATCCTTTGACCATTTATCAATTGGAGAATGGCTTGATTTCTTATAAATTAGAGTCAATTCTCTGTATATTTTCGAGATGAGGCCTTTATCAGAACCTTTAACTATAAAAATGTTTTCCCAATTTGTTACTTCCCTTCTAATCTTGTTTGCATTAATTTTGTTTGTACAAAAGCTTCTTTATTTGGTGTAATCAAAATTTTCTATTTTGTGATCAATAATGATCTCTAGTTCTCCTTTGGTCACAAATTCCTTCCTCCTCCACAAGTCTGAGAGGTAAATCTTATGTTCCTCTAATTTATTTATGATCTCATTCTTTATGCCTAAATCATGAACCCATTTTGATCTTATCTTAGTATGTGGTGTTAAGTATGGGTCCATGCCTAGTTTCTGCCATACTAATTTGCAGTTTTCCCAGAAGTTTTTGTCAAATAATGAATTCTTATCCCAAAAGTTGGGATCTTTGGGTTTGTCAAATACTAGATTGCTATTTTTATTCATTATCTTGTCCTGTGAACGTAACCTATTCCACTGATCAACTAGTCTATTTCTTAGCCAATACCAAATGGTTTTGGTGACTGCTGCTTTATAACAGTTTTAGATCAGGTACAGCTAGGCCACCTTCATTTGATTTTTTTTTTTCTTTCATTAATTCCCTTGAAATTCTCGACCTTTTGTTCTTCCATATACATTTTGTTGTTATTTTTCTAGGTCATTAAAATAGTTTCTTGGTAGTCTGATTGGTATAGCACTAAATAAATAGATTAGTTTAGGGAGTATTGTCATCTTGATTATATTCACTCAGCCTATCCAAGAGCACTTAATGTCTTTCCAGTTATTTAAATCTGACTTTATTTTTGTGGCAAGTGTTTTGTAATTTTGCTCATATAATTTCTGACTTTCCTTTGGTAGATTATATTCTCAAATATTTTATACTATCGACAATTATTTTGAATGAAATTTCTCTTTGTATCTCTTGCTGTTGGATTCTGTTGGTAATGTATAAAAATGATGAGGATTTATGTGGCTTTATTTTGTATCCTGCAACTTTGCTAAAGTTGTGGATTATTTCTAATAGCTTTTTATTAGAATCTCTGGGGTTCTCTAAGTATACCATCTGCAAAGAGTGATAATTTGATTTCCTCATTACCTACTCTAATTCCTTTAATCTCATTCTCGACTCTTATTGCTGAGGCTAGTGTTTCTAAGACAATATTGAATAGTATTAGGTGATAGTGGGCAACGTTGTTTCACTCCTGATCTTACTAGGAAAGGTTCCAGTTTATCGCCATTACATATGATGTTTACTGAGGGTTTTAAAGAAAATTAAGTTTAATTAGAAATTAACTATACTACTCTGCCATTCCTTTACTGTTTATGATCAATACCATTGTCTTCAAAAATGAAAATAATGGAATGCTATGCTTATATTTATGAAGCAACAAAAGAATCAGAGGGTATATTATGGTTTCTACATGGACAATTTATTAAAATACATAAGCAAGAGTGGACTGGAATGGGGAAGATTTATAGCAGGTCAGTCAGCTAGCAGACTACTGCAGTACCAGGCCTGAAGTGATGAGGATCTGTACCATTGTGATAGCAATGTCAGAGAAGAATCTTATGGGAGAGATGTTGCAATTGTGGATTCAACAACCTAAGCAACTGAATGTGGGAAGTGAGAGAGAGTAAGGAGTCACAGGTGACACTTTGGTTGCTAGTCTGGGAGACTTGACTGGATTGTATTATCCTCAGCAGTAATAGTTAAGTGAAGAGGGGATAAATAATGAATTTCATTTTGGATGTGTTGAATAAGATGTCTGAAAGGCAGTTAAAAGATAGGATCTAGAAGTTAGCAGACAGATTAAGGAAGAATAACTAGTTTTGAGAACCTTAGCTTAGAAATAATTAAATCCATGGAAATTATAAGATCACCATGTGAAATAGAGAAGAGAAAAAGACCCAGGATAGAGTCTTGTAATATAGCTGCTACAATAAGGGTATAACTTAGATGAGGATCTAGCCAAGAACTCTAAGAGGCAATGATAAGATAATTAAAGAGGACCAGGGAAGAATGGTGTCCCAAAAACTTGAGAGTACAGGGAGGAGAGGGTGAACAACAATGTCAACAGTTGCAGAGAGCTTATAAAGAATTGTGAATTTAGAAAAAGTCATTGAATTTAGCAATTAAAGAGATAATTTATACCTTTGGTGGATAGAGATTGTAAAGGCTTAAAAGATATATAGAAGTGGAGGCATTATAGTAGGATGGCTAGAAAAGATGGAATAGAAAGGTCAAATTAGAGGGGTTTTTTTTGAGGGTGGGAGAAACATAAATCTGTTTGTAGACAATAAGAAAGGAGCTAGTGGATAGGAAAAGATTGAAGATAAGTGACAAGTGGAGATGACAGATGCAGGATATCTTTTAGAGAATATGGGCTGAAATGGGATCACTTGTATTAGTAAAGGGATTTTTCATGATTAGGAGATAGGCTACCCTCTGGTGAGATAGGGGTGGAGAAAATAGTGGCAGAAGACATAAAATTAAAAGGAGATGAGGAAATGAAGGAAGAGCAAGTTCATAGTAATATGGAGTCAATGCTTTAAATTGTTAGGTGAGAGTCTTAGTTGAGAGAGTGGGCAGAGGGGAAACCATAGAAGGTTTGAATTGGGATAATGAAAATATTTCAAAGAGCTACCAAGGAAGTAAGATCGGGAGTTGATAAAGGATATATGTAGGAACCATTGAGATTGAGTAACATAAATAAAAACATTTGCATGATGTTTTTTTAATTTTGTACATCTGCATGTATGTAGGAATGAAAGCAGTGGATGGTAGAAATGATCTAATAAGGCTTATGGTTGACAGAACACAATCAACAGTATAAAGAAGGCTGCTGGAGACGTGTGTATATATGTGTATACATATAAGTGATTTTTTTTTCTGAATATACAAAAAGATAATTTTTGTTAACATAGAATGCCAAAAAAAGAATTCTACATGAAACCATGAATCTTCACTTTATACTGCTTGCTTTTAAAACGTGTATAATTTTACTTATTATTTTGGAATTTTTTTCTGCTTCTCTATTTCCTTCTATATTTTCTACATGTTTCATTGTGCCCCCATTTTTTGCCATCCCTCTTTCTCTGACCTCCTCCTTTTTCTTCCCATTTCCTTCCTAATTAAAAATTAAGAGAAAGGGAAAAAAACACTCAGAAACTTAGAACAAGTAAATATTCAAGGAAATGGGTAATGTATCCAAAAATGTATGTCCCTTTCTATTCCTTGTGTTCAACACCTTTTTCTCAGGTGATGGATAACATAGTCTCTCATAGGTTCCCTGGAGATATGGTTGGTCATTTTATACATTGATCAAAGTTCTTAAATGTTTCAAAGTTGTTTTTCTTTAAACTGTTGCTATCCTTTGTATAAATTACTCTATACATTCTAATTCATTCTTTGTCAATTCATATCATCTAAATTCTCTGAACTCAAATTTTTGTCATTTCTTAAAATTCAGTAATGTTCCATAATATTTATATGCTACAGCTTCTTCAGCATTCTTCAGGTGTCTAAGAATAATTAAGTAAAGGGCTCCTCAGATTCTAATTTTTTACTTTTCTTTTTTCTCCTCTTAAGGATCAACCTTGCAGCTTCTCCCTCCCTAATATTATTCCTTTTATTTTTAAATTTTATTTAATTTTTACAAAAATTTTATGCATAGGTAATTTTCCAGCATTGACAATTGCAATGCAAAATCTTTTGTTTCAACTTTTCCCCTCCTTCCCCCCACCGATTCCCCCAGATGGCAGGTTGACCAATACATGTCAAATATGTTAAAGTATTATATCCCCCCTCGATTTTTAATCCTATCCTAAGCCACATTTGTTTCCCTATTGAATTTGGTATGTTTCTTTACAAACTGAGTATGTTTTAAAACCCCTTTTTGTATTTCATATGGGCATGAATTACATCTGATGCTCATTGTCTTCACCAATTTTTTCGTGTTCATATACACATATATTGTAGTTATTAGAAATAGCAATTTCTATCTCCTACCTTTCTACAACTTTCAGACCTTCAAAACAGAACCAGTTAACTTCTAAGACTTCTGTTTTTATTTAATTCATTCTGAAACTAGAGACCCATATTTCTTCCCTGTTTGAAGGTCTGTACTATAATTATCATGCATCTTTTTCCAGTTGATCACATAAGTTTCTCTTAGTTCTTGTGTTTGTATTTCTAAGTGCATCTTCCTTATGTTTCTGTTTCAACTTAGCCCTGGTGTTTTGGTTTTTTTAATCAGATGTACTTGAAAATCTTCTACTCAATTAGTGGTTCTTCCCCCCAACCCCCAGGAGGAACACACTTAGCTTTAGCTTTTCAGGAGTGTGAGGCAGTATTTTTGGCCTTTCATATTCCAAGATTTCCAGTAATTTTTAGTAGACATTACACAGTCTTGTATACTAATGACTATGGTTCCTTGGTATTTGAACTTTTTCCTACTCAGCTGTACTCCTTTGGATATCTCCATCATACTTAAAGAACCTCATTACCCTGAAAAAATCATTTCAGCTTTGTAATTCATACTTACTTACTTGCCCTCTATCTCTGGGACTTACCCCTTTTTAATGGAGAGTGGAGCACTCTTCCCAGAATCTTCATTTGAAGAGCCAGTTATCTCTTCATTTCCACCCAGCTTCAGTCCTCTGGACTTCTCCATCATGCCCTCTCCTTCCCATCCATTATTTAGTTTTTGTTTTATATATTAATTTCCATTTGATTCCAAGCTTCTTGAAAGCAGGGACTGATTTTCATATTTGTTTTCATAGCACTTAGCACAGAACCTGGGACACAGAACTTAATAAGTGTTTACTGACTTCACTAGATCCTTTCAGATTTTTTTTTTTTTTTTTTTTTTTTTGCATGGGAGCTGTGACATTTCCTAGGACTTTTCCTTTTGAGCTTGTTTAGAAAGTATTTGGAAGATTCTTTATCTCTCCACTGGTAATAGTTTTAGATAGTTTTCATTTAAGATTTATTGAAATAAAGTGTCCAGCTTTTTAAAAATTAGTTATGGAGTCCAATGATTCTTAAATTATCTTTCCTTGACTTCCAGATTACTTATTCTAACTTGGATAAATTCAGTTTTTTTCTTTACCCCCTCCTCCCCCATTCTTTTGATTTTGTTCTAATATTTTTTTCTGTCTCCTGGAATCATTGATTTTTTTTGTCTACTAAATACCTAGTACTTCGGTTATTTAGAGCAATTCTGCCATTTCAGTTCTAACAGAGCCCAGGGATGCTTCAAGTTTATAGCTATAGCTGGTTAATTGATAACTTCTCTGTCTGTGAAAACCACTGAGTAGTTATAGTTGTAAAATTCAGCAGGTTATATGCTATCTTGTTATCCTTGCAGGTTTTATAGGAATTTTACCAGAGAAGAATCTGATTATAGATGATATTTTCTTTGCATTCTGGAGATTTTTTCCCCACCTCATTTGGTGTAACCAGTCTTCTCTCCCTTCTTCCTGTTCCAGTATTTGTACAGTGGATGCTTTTGTTTCTGTGTGCACCGATTTTACTTTCTCCTTTGCAGTGATTTTTTTTTTCCTTCCTTTTTCTGTACTCTGACAGACACAGGCTTGACTCCCTGGAGTCTTCTGTCTCTCTGGAAATAGAGGATTCAGAAGTAGTTCTATAGTTGAGACAACACCCAAGTGATGTGGGTAATAGCTCTCTCTTATATGGCTCTTGCTTTTTTAGCTACCATTGAAAACACACTTTTGCTCTCTCTTTTAGAGGACATGGAAAAGGTTACATTTGTGTGGGACTTGCCATATATTTGTGTGTGTGTATGTGTGTGTGTATACATAATGTGTATGTGAATACGCATGTGTGTTCAAGACAGACAGATTTTTTGCATAAATTTCAGCTTCCCAGCTAGTTCTTAAATACCTTAGGACACAGGACAGGCATTGTCATTCTTCTTACTTTATTCCGTAGTACCTGGCACAGCATTTTACTGTACAGGCACTCAACAAGTGAGTAATTGTAAAAGAATCTTGTTTAATAGGAAAAGGTGATTCACTTCCCCTTTTCCTATTAAACAAGATTATTATTAGGGAATAGAAAGTTCAACTTTCAGCTGTTCTTTCACTAGCCAGTAAAATGCAAAGAAACACAGTGGCACAATCCTACATTCATTTAGCCTATTTGGGAATAAAAAATAATATTGTGTGCTAAACATCTGACTGACCATGAGTATTCTGATAGGAGAAGTCACAACCCTAAAAAATAACACAGCTCCATTATGTGGGCTTGGCTAGAGAGGAAGTATGGAGCTGTTTAACCCCCAGGCGTCATGCTGGGAACTGAGCCTCTTAACAATAATACCAAAGGGGCCAGCACAAGCTTTGTCTCCACATTTTATTTCTTTCTGTCTGGAAAAGCCAAGACTTGCTCAGCATTAAGAATTTTCTAGGATCCATTCCATATTTGACAAATTTTCAAAAGATATAAATAGGCAGTGTTCAATGGAAGAAATCTAAGCA
Organism: Sminthopsis crassicaudata; assembly: GCF_048593235.1. Classification (NCBI taxonomy): domain Eukaryota; kingdom Metazoa; phylum Chordata; class Mammalia; order Dasyuromorphia; family Dasyuridae; genus Sminthopsis; species Sminthopsis crassicaudata. The sequence continues at coordinate 663,009,532 of NC_133617.1, forward strand.
AACAATAGCCATATGTTTTAAAATGCTCCAAATTACTAAAAAAAACAACAGCAAAAAAACCCCAACAACCTATAAATTTAAGCTATTCATGTTCCATACCTTATCAAATAGGCAAAGATGACAAAAAAGAAAGAAATGATCATTATTGTAAGAGACTATAAGAAATGAAACACATACAAATGCTATTCTGAAAGGCAATTTGGAACACTGTTCCCAAAAGTTATTACTCTAAGCATACTGTGATCTGACTGTACCACTGTTAGGCTGAAACCCTAAAAGAGATCAAAGAGAAAAGAAGGACCCATTTATACAAAAATATTTCTGCCACTTCTTTTTATGCTGACAGAACTGCAAACTAAAGGAAAACTGGAAAGCCCATTAATTAGAGAATGGGTTGACAAATTATGGCATATGAATTAAGAGAATCTTAATGTCTTGCAAGAAATAAAGAAAGTGACCGTTTTAGTGAACTCTGAGAAACCTAGATGAATTCAAAACAAAGTGAGCAGATTCAGGAGAACAATTTATATACCAGCAACAATATTGTAAATACAAATAACTTTGAAAGACTTAAGAACTCTGTGACTGCTATTTCAGAGATTCATTGATAAATTTACCTCCTGAAAGAGAGGTGATAGATCAAATATTGAGAATAAGACATAACATTTTAGATAAGGCCAGTGTGGGAGTTTATTTTACCTTTGTACGAATTTGTTAGAAAAGTCTTTTGGGAGAGGAAGAGGATGATGATGATATTGTTATTAGTCTTATTATGATATATTATTAACATTAACAATATGGAAAGCAAACAAGTTTTAGTGAGTTGCCTTAAATTACACAGCTAGGAAGTGTCCTAGACTTGAGTCTTTCTGACATCCATGACCATGACTCTATTCTACTACCTCTTTGCCTTGGATAGAAAATAATTATGTAAAATTAAATAAAAATTACATCAAAAGATAAAAGATCTTTTATAATAATTATATACCTTGCTGGAAAGAGGGAAAATTTTAAATCGTGTCTATTTGCTATCATAGTTAATAAAGAGGTAAACAACAAAATTCATTTCTAATGTTTATGGGATTTTTGGAAGCAGGACTTACACTTGTAGTTGGTTTTTGCTTCCCCCCTCTTTTGTTATATTTTTCCTTTCCTTTAAAAGTAAATAAACTTTTTTTTTTTTTTATTCATTTTTCCAAATTATCCCCTCCCTCCCTCCACTCCCTCCCCCCATGGCAGGTAATCCCATACATTTTACATGTGTTACAATATAACCTAGATACAATATATGTGTGTAAATATCATTTTCTTGTTGCACATTAATTATTAGCTTCCGAAGGTATAAGTAACCTGGGTAGATAGACAGTAGTGCTAACAATTTACATTCGCTTCCCAGTGTTCCTTCTCTGGGTATAGTTATTTCTGTCCATCATTGATCAACTGGAAGTGAGTTGGATCTTCTTTATGTTGAAGATTTCCACTTCCATCAGAATACATCCTCATACAGTATTGTTGTTGAAGTGTATAGTGATCTTCTGGTTCTGCTCATTTCACTCAGCAACAGTTGATTTAAGTCTCTCCAAGCCTCTCTGTATTCCTCCTGCTGGTCATTTCTTACAGAGCAATAATATTCCATAACCTTCATATACCACAATTTACCCAACCATTCTCCAATTGATGGACATCCATTCAACTTCCAGTTTCTACAACAAAAGAGCTACAACTAAAAGAGCTGCCACAAACATTTTGGCACATACAGGTCCCTTTCCACTCTTTAGTATTTCTTTGGGATATAATCCCAATAACAGCAATGCTGAGTCAAAGGGTATGCACAGTTTGACAACTTTTTGGGCATAGTTCCAAATTGCTCTCCAGAATGGCTGGATTCTTTCACAACTCCACCAACAATGTATCAGTGTCCTAAAAGTAAATAAACTTTTTAAAATATATGTGGAAAAGAGTATAATACATATTCTATATAAATATATCCTTATGATCATGTGCTGTTCTGGAATTAATGTTCTACAAGGACAGAATTCTTGTTGATTTTGGATGATAATGATGATTCTCCTCTCTCTGATTTTTTTTTTTTAATTAAAGTTATATCAGAACAAAGTATAAAAACTAAGACTGTATAAACACTGTTCAAGCAGAACTGTGGGATAGATTTCTTCAGCAGGAGAGACACCGGATAGTAAGATAGGTTAGTGAGAGACAGGAAGATAAGTTGTTGGGAAACCACTTATAAATTCCCCATTCTGAAATCTTTTCTGGAGTCAAATGATTTTGGAACAAGTTGAGATTTCAAGGAAGAACTAGAAGGAAAAGATCCTTATGCAAATAAAAGTCAGCAATGGATTCAGAAAAAGAAAGATGATAAATTTTGAAATTTTTTGAAGTGGAAGTAGCATCTGATTAATGCTAAACAAACTGTGGACTTTGGGTATCTGTGAGAATGAAAGGGCCCTTTCTCTGGACAATATCTAGAGCAGTGGTCCTCAAACGTTTTAAATAGGGGCCAGTTCCCTATCCCTCTGACTGTTGGAGGGCCGCACTATAGGAAAAACAAAAGCTCAAATTGTCTCTGCCCCTCAGCCCATTTTACACATCAAAAGAGGTTCCTATTGTGTAAACATAGTTCATTTGAAAAAGACCTAAGAGTTTTGATTGGTTAAAAAAAGCTAATATTTAGACAACATCTAGAGTATTGGTTTCAGGTTTTGATGCCACATTTTAAGAGCACCCTGCCAAACCAGAGTGAGGGAAACTTGATGGTAAGATATTCAAAACTCTTTTTTTTTTTTTTTTACAAAAATTTTATGCATAGGTAATTTTCCAGCATTGACAATTGCAAAACCTTTTGTTTCAACTTTTGCCCTCCTTTTCCCCACCCCTTCCCCCAGATGGCAGGTTGACCAATACATGTTAAATATGTTAGTGTTAAATACAGTATATGTAGTATACATGTCCAAACAGTAATTTTGTTGTACAAAAAGAATCGTACTTTGAAACAGTGTACAATTAGCCTGTGAAGGAAGTAAAAAATATAGGATTGGGAATTCTATGTAGCGGTTCATATTCATCTCCCAGAGTTCTCCCGCTGGGTGTAGCTGGTTCTGTTCATTACTGCTCTATTGGAACTGATTTGGTTCATCTCATTGTTGAAAATGGCCACATCCATCAGAATTGATATCATGTAGTATTGTTGTTGAAGTGATATTCAAAACTCTTCATGAACTTGACTTTAAAAATGAGACATTAGGCCTAGAAAAGACTTAGAAGATAGTCTTGTTGGTCTTCAAATAGTTTTGAAAGATTGTCAATGTGGAAACCCTCTGTGTAATTCTAGAAAGAGAAAATTAGGTAGAATCAGTCTTTAGAAATTATAATAAAGAATCAGAGCTCTAATGTGAAGACTTAACTTATAATGAAGTTTTTTTTTTTTTAATTCCCTCTTATACCAAGCCTTTTTACAGCTTTAATTGCCTTGTATTAGAATTAGAAAAAGTTGAGGAACAAGATTAAAAGAGTTTTCTAGGTACTATTGATATTTGAAGAATGGAATAAACAAGAAGGAAATTTTCAAGCAGTATGTATTTAGGACAGAAGGAAACTTTCTAGGGCTGCCAAACCGGGAAAGTCATTTGTACATTTCAGTTAGTCAATTTAAGTAAGAGAATGTGTTTGTATCTGCCTTGTTCATTCTTTTTGAACAATAATTTATTAATTTTCTTTATCTTAATCCCATAAAGTAGAAAATCACGTTTTTGAATATTTGGAAAAACTATGGTAAATAACAGACTAACGTGACAATCTGACCAAATGGATCCCAATTTGTGAGAGAGACTAAATTGTAAGTTGGCTGGTTAAACCAAAAAAGTTATGTAACTGCGCCTTGTTGGTGTTTTCATTCTGTGGCTATCTATCCTGTATTTGTAAAACTTTAAGTTTATTCTGAAAATCTGTGGTAACTTTCTTTTCCAGGGCCCAGTTGTTCTTGGTGAAGCCCAACAGCCTGAAGATGTGATAAAACAGCAGGGCAGAATGACTGATTCCTTGAAGGTGGAAAATTCCAAGGGTAGTTGGAGACTTGATTCTGCTCCATGTAGTCATTCTCTTGAACTTCATAATGTGGATAAACAGGTTAGTTTACAAGAGAAGAATTTCTTTGCTTGCATTCACCATTTTTTCCCTCTTCAAGAGAATAAATATTTTTTAAGTAGTTGGTCCCTAGATATAAATTTCTATGAACTAAGGTAAAGAATTAAGAGAGGAGCTCTTTACATATTACTATTTTCATTCACTTAAGTCCCTTAAGTTAATTTATACTATACTAATCTCTTAAGATTTAGGAAGTGAAACTTGGCCAGAAAAATTAATCAGCTTATCTGGTTTCAATAAACATGAAACAGTTTAGGGAGTTTTTAAAACATAGAGGAAATTCTGGAAACTTTCCGTGTCTCAAACCAAGGTGTTATCTTCTAGGAAAAAATCTGTATCATTAGATTCAGAGGCCTAAATTACAGGCTTTATTTTTCAGTGATTGATTTCACTCCAAGAAAGTTGTATTTTTTTGCATTTGGTATTAGTATGGCAATCTCTCCCTTTCCTCCATTATGAAAACAAAAATCTGTGGTCTGCTTATTGGATTAACTTACTGGTTTCAGTCCTCATTGGGTCATAATACTCTCTTTGTTTTAGATAAGCAAATAATATAATTTTCATCCTATTCTGTTTGTTTTCGTAAATATTTATTTAACCTCTAACCAGAGACAAGGTTTCATGCTTGGTCTTGGGCTCTAAGGAAGATATATAACTGGAAGACTCTATCCATGTGTTATGCAGAAGTGTATAAGCTGTGAAAAGACTTCTTTTAAAGAAAAAGACATCTTACTATTTTATTACCAGTGTTTACATAGAGCTTCTTGTTCTTCTATGATAACTTATTTCACATGAGCGTCAATCTTGTGAAATTTAGCTGTCAGTATCATTATTATTAATCATTATATTAGATAACTATTATATAGTACTTAAAGATTTACAAAGTTCTGTAGAGATAATATTTCACTATAGATTCTCACAACTACTCTGTGAGGGTAGGTGCTATTATTATCATCTGCATTTTACAAATAAGATAGTGGGGGGGCAGTGTTAAAACTTCATGCTTCATGATCCTTCTAGTTTACTTACCATTTATAACACTCTTTCACCTTCTGGAACAAAAGGTCCAGATCCCCAGAGACTATATTCTAGCGGACTTACCCTTTGGAACTACCTCCTTGGGACCAAGTTTTTCTTGTTGGTTAATGAGTAAGTCCAAATGAACATCTATCCAGTTCCATAACAACAAGGCCATACTTTTATGTCCCATGGAATTAGTTCACCATCTTAGGAATCTTAATGATATCTATATATGTTCTCAATTTCTTTTTATCTGGAAAATATGACTTGTTTTATTCTGAAGTCCAAATAAAATAGTCATTTACATATACATAGTAGAACAGAAAAAATGGATTGTACATGAAAGCTCAGATCTCTGGGTGCTTTAGTTTTTTGTTTAAAATATACATTTAATTTCTGACTTTCAAAATCTTTCTACTTGTCTATTATTGCTAAATTTCTTTCTCTTCATTAAAAAAAAGTACCTTATTACTTATACCTTCGGAATCCAATTCTTAAAGTGCAACAAGAAAATTGGATTTACACACATATATTGTATCTAGGTTATACTGTAACACATTTAATATGTATGGAATTTCCTGTCATCTAGGAGAGGGTGTAGAGGGAGGGAGGGGAAAATTTGGAAAAGTGAATACAAGGAATAATGTTATTTAAAAAAATTACTCATGCATATGTACTGTCAAAAATTTTTTTTATAATTATAAAATTAATTTTAAAAATATAAAAAGAAAAAAAAAAGTACCTTAGTGACTTTCTTTTCTTTTTCCTTGTTTATCATTTTGCTTTCCTATCCTTACCCTCCCCATCCCCAATCCCTCCTTGAGTAAAAAAAAAAAATAAAGAACTTGTAACAAATATATACATTGCCACACTGACCATGTCTGACTACATCTTGAGCCCATCAACAGCCAAGACATAAAAAGCATGCTTCATTTTCAGTGTTTTGGAGTTTTAGCTGCATCTTGCATTTGATTAGAATTAAATGTTTCAAAAGTTTTTCTTTATAATGTTGTTGTATCATTTGTTATTCTGGTTCTACTCATTTCACACTATAACATTTTATATTCATCTTTCTAGGTTTTTCTAAAAATTTCTCTGTTTTATTTATGATCAACCTTTCAATTATTTTATTTATCAGACCCCCTGTGCCTGGACATTTCCCTGTTCTTTAATATATTTCTGCAATGCATCCTTTGTGTTTAAACAAGCACACTTAGTATTCAACATTGTTTTGTCATGTTCAAATGCATGTAAGGTTTATTCAGTGCCAATTTTTTTCCATCTCTGTCTTCATTTATATATACTTTTTTTTTTTTAATGCTCCCCTAGTATGTAAGAGTTCCTTGGTTTCTTCCTTTTCTTTTCCTCTAACCCATTTGCTTCTCATTTCCTTTTTCCAATACCATCAGGGCAAAACTACATCACTCTTTAGCTTTATCAGTGACCCTTTTGAATGTGAGTTTTTAGAGGATATTATTTCTTCTCCCCCAATATTATGAAAACAATCAATTAATCCCAACTGATAAAATTTATTTATTTCTCTGTTTGCATTTCAGTTTCTACTCAATCCTGGCCTTTTTGATCAAGAACTCTTCAAATTGAAATAAGTATAGATTGAAAGGAAACAAAATGATCAGTTTTTTGTAGATAACATTATAGTTTACTTAGTGAAAACAGAAGAAAAGAGTGAAACAAAAAATTCTTTCCAAATAAAGTTATCAAAGTTGCATGATAGGGGGCAACTAGGTGGTGCAGTGGATAGAGTATTAGCCCTGAATTCAGGAGGACCCAAGTTCAAATTTGGTCTCAGACACTTAACACTTCCTAGCTGTGTGACCCTAGGCAAGTCACTTAACCCCAGCCTCCCCCAAAAAAAAAAGAAAAAACAAAGTTGCATGATATAAAACACCACCACATAAATTATTGGAATTCTTGTATTTTACCAGCAAAACATAGCAGGAAGAGCTAGAAAGAGAAGTTCTGTTTATAGTAACAACAGAAGTATAAATATTTTAAATTGTATCTATCAAAATGCACACAGGAAATATGTGGCTTCATCTGTAAAACACTTGGTAGGAATACAGGCAGACCTAAACAATTGGAAAAACATTATTTGGCCCTTGATTAGGTTGAGCCAAAATAATAAAAATGATACAATCTAAATTAATTTACTTATTCAGTGCTATATCAAATTAAAGTATCAAAAGAATTTTAAAGAGTTTGGGGGTGGGGGAAGAGAGAGAGAGATTCAGTTCATATGACATTGAAGAGATACAGTGACTAAGAGTATGGAAGATTGTAGTCAGGAAGACCGATTTTAGATCCTGCCTCAGATGTTTACTAACTGTGGGATCCTGGACAAGTCACATATCTTCTCCCAACTCCAGTTCCTTTGTTTATAAAATGGGGATATGGTAATACTCGCTTCAAAAGAATTCTTATGACAGACAAATGAGATAACAGATTAATGCTTTGGAAACCTTAAAGCACTTATATAAATGATAGGTATTATTTGGAGGAGCAAAAAGTAAAAAAATCTCAAGGTAATCCTGGAGAAAAGTAGGAAGGACAGATCTATCTACTGTGAAGTAGTAATAATCATTAAAACATTTTGGTACTGGTTAAAAAAGGTTAGTCAGTGGGAAAGGATAGGCACACAATATCTAGTAGAAGCCAATAAACATACTTGCATAATATTTGATAAATCCACATGTTCCAGTGACTGAGAAAAGGACTCACTATTTAACAAAAACTGCTAGAAATACTGGTGATTTGACAGGATTTAGGCTCATACTAAGAACACATATATGCCAAGATATACCTAGTAGAAGCAAGATAAAAATTTAAAAGGTTACATCAAAAATGAGAAAATAAGGGATGGGAGTTTCTTTTCAGATATATGGAAAGGAAAGAATTTGTTACTTTAAAAGTGTTAGAGGTATTCATAAATATGAAATGGACAATTTTGGCTACATAAAATTAAAAAGTCTTTCCACAAATCTGATGATGTTAAAATTAGAAAGGAAACAAGTAATGAGAGAGGGAAGGGGGAATCTTTGAAGCAGGCTTCTCTGGTAAGAGTCTCATTTTTAAGCTATATGAGGAACTAGTTCAAATTTTATAAGACTTAAGAGCTATTTCCCAAACATAAATGAATCAAAGGATAAAAAAAATTATCTTAGTAAGAAATCTAAGCTAATAAGTAGATATCTAAATTTGTATTTCTTCCTCACGCCCTTCAAATTGGCAGAGATAATCATAAAAGATGAAAATTTAAAATGTTGGTGGGAAGATGCACTTATGCATTGTTGATAGAACTGCAATTTAATCCAGCTATTTTGAGACATAATTTGAAGCTAAGCCTCAAAAGGCTTTTTACTTAGCTATCCTACTATTAAACCTGTGTCCCCCTGAAAAACAAAGAAGTACTTACCATATACACAAATATTTGTAGCAGCTCTTTTGAAATGGCAAAGAATTCAAAATAAATGGGATGCTCAATAACTAGAAAATGATGGAGCAAACTGTGATATATGAATATAATTAGAATATTTTCTTCCATAAGAAATAAAATGAATAGTTTTATTTCTGGGAAAACCTTTGAAGCAAGCAGAACTAAAGGTAGAATTATGATTATAAAAAGAAAAACAAATTTGAAAGATATTAGAACTATGATTGTCTTAGTGATAAACTATGAGTCACATAAATTTTTAGGCAAAATCGGTTTAAGAATTTATTTTTATGAACTGTGCAAGTTTATAATGAAAGTCCTATTATTTTTTTCTTTGTTCATTGGATGGGTAGTGTGGGGCAGGTTATATAAACACATGAAAAAATGTATTTAAATTTGAAAGTGATATATATATATATATATATATATATATATATATATATAATAAAAAAAATTTAAAAAAAAAAAAATTTGAAAGTGTCTGATCTCACTAAAATTTTTCATTTTTTTCTTCTATCAGATTATTCTCCAGTTTTTCCTCATAGGTTAGTTTGGGTTACAATATCATTTTGGAATGTCATATTTCAAGCTTTCTTTTCTTTTGTAGTGGAGACTGCTAGATCATCATGTGTAATCCTGACTCCAGCTCTTTTTGAGTTATTTTTAAATATTTTCTCTTTAACCTATAAGTTCCAAATTAAGAGTTCAAATGTTCCTAGGAGTTTTAATTTTGGAATTTTTTACAGGAGGTGACCAGTAGAATCAGTATTTCTTTTTATTTTCACTTTGCCCTTTGGTTCTGAGAGATCTGGGCAGTTTTTATATATGATTTATTGCAGTAGGGTATGGGTATTCATGTTTTTGTTTTGTTTTGTTTTTGGTCATGATCTTTATGTAATCTAATGATTCTTGAATACTTGTCCTTTGGTTGCTTTTTGGGTGAATTTCCTTTAATAGTCCGTTACATTTTTTTGTTTTTTCCAAAATTTGTTGTTTTCACATTTTTTGTTATTTATATTGGGGGGGTTTGCCCATTTTAATTTTCAAGGAGTTCAATTCAAAGCTTTTTGTTGTTGTTTTGGTTTTTTTGGAACCCAAGTATTTCATTTATCTTCCTCAACCATGAACTATAAATTTTTTTTACTGTTTAAATTTTTTTTAAAATAATAGCTTTTTATTTTCATACATGCAAAGGTCATTTTCAACATTTATCCTTGCTAAACTTTGTGATATATATATATATATATATATATGCAGTTCTTCTAAATGTATTTCCTCATTTATCATGTTTATCATGCTGCACAAGATCTTTCTCCATTGTTTGCTACTTACCTGTTGTTTCCAGTATCGTTTCTTCTAGGTATTCAGGGACATTCTTTTATCTTAGATACTCTTTTCTCTTAGAATTTTTTGGACTGGTTATACAGCTAATTCTATTTTTCTGGATTTACCCTTGGGGCTTTTCTTGATCCAGAGTGTTTCTTCATTATGTTCAACATTTTCGGCTGTTTATGCACATCTCCAATCTTAGTTTCTAGATTGGGGGTTTATGCTTGGGTTAGTTCCTGTGACTTCCTACTCTTGAAGTATTTAGACACACTTTGCTTGTTTCTAGAAGATGATGGCCGAGATGCCTGTCTTCTTCAGGAGTTGTCTGACCTTGGCTTCTTCAGTGTTTCAAGCCATCATTGCCTGGGTTTTGTGTTGGTCTTTGATTAACAATATATTGAGTTAGGTGTAGTTTCCCGAAATGCCGATCTGGCCCTATTTCCTGTCATATAGGGTATCCAGACTTACCTGGCTGCTTGCATTTTTCATCTTCCACCTGCCCTCATTTTTTCTTATTGCTTCAACAAGACTTTGCCATTTTAAGTAGTAGACTATATGGGGAAGTATATGGCCAATTCTTTTTGGTTTTCTTTACCATTATTCCTTCCGGTAAAATTTTTTTAGCGATTTATGTGAAGGTATTTGTAAGTTGTTTAGTTTCTTTTAGATATTTGCACGTTTCCTGGAGTTATAGTTTGTTTTTTAAAAAAATCGTAAGTAAAATATCATGATAAAGACATCAGGCAGAATCTGTGAACTTGGAATCAGTAAGTTCTGTTTTTAGATACATCCTCAAACTTTATTATAACTAGCTCTCTCTTTCTCTTTCAACAAGTTAGCCAATAAGTATTTATTTAAAAATTTTTATGCAAGGCAAATAAAATATTGTTGATGCAAAAACAAAAGTGAAAGACTGACTTACTAGGAGTTAATATACCATATTCACAAATCGTAAACGGTAGAATATTTTAAAAATACACTGATGAAGGAGGCATTAGCTATTAGCTAATCAGAAAATGATTCTTTGAGAAAGTGGCTTTTGAATTGATCTTTGAAGGGAGCTGGGAATTCCAAGAGATGAATGTGGGACAGAAAATATTTCAGACTTTAGAGACAGCCTGTGGTACAAAAAAATAAAATGTGAGGATTAGGGAGAATTATTTATATTATAGAGAATTTTAGAGAGAATTATATTATATTATAGAGAATTATAGAAAAGTTTATTGTGTTCCAGATTGTTTTAGTCTTAGCATATTTTTATGTAAAGATAATAATCAAAGCAGATACAACTAATAGTAGATGTTACTGGTGAGATCATTGGCCTATTAAAAGATTTAGAGGAAAGCTTGGGATATAGAACCTCCACAGAGGATTTATGCAAAAACTTTGCTGATGAGAAAGTATGCAGTTCAGACCAAGGACAGAGCTCAGTTATTATAAAGTACAACATTAGCAACACCAGCACAACCCACAGTCCATAAAGGTTGATGCTGCAGAAAGGGGGTGAAATGGAATAAATAAAGTGCTATAATCAACAACATTAAAAAGACCAAAGCTGGACTAACAGCCAAGTCTCAAGGAACAGGATTGGCAGGCATAGAACAGAATCAACAAAGCTAGGTAGGATTAAGCATGGTCTTGAAACTCAAGGGCATCCCCTTGTCAGAGACTAGAGAGAACAGAACTAGGAAACACAAATAGGCATCCACTGGACTGAGTTTTGCTTTAAAAGGGGGAGTAGCACAGGAGAGCTGTTTCTTAAATTCTTTATTTAAAAAAATAAATATTTGACTGTTGGGTTTGTTTGTTGTTATTTTTAAGCATCACCATAATTTCTCTCATCTCCCTCCTGAGTCATTATGTATAGCATAATCTTTTTTAAAAGAAAAGGCAAAGAAGAGAAGAAAAACTGGAGAAATTTATCCTTACATAAAAGTCTGAAAATACATCCAATGTGTACTATATTCCAGACTTTGATTTGCTGCACAGGATTAGTGTGGAAATGCTTTCTCATAGCTTTGTGGAACTATGCTCTTTGTAATTTTGCAACATTGGCTTTTGGAGTGTTTTTGTTTTTGTTTTTGGTGGTCCTTTCCACATTCTCATTTTCCCCACCCATCACTTCACTTCCATATCACTCCTTTCCTTTGTTTTGGAATTCTATTTAAATTATCAAGCCTCCCCCCCCCCCTTTTTTTTTTTTTTTTAATTTTGTTACCTAATTTTTCCCTTTTTTCCTCTCCCATATTAGTTGTTAATTTAAAATCCCCTTTCTCTCCTTCACTTCATTTTCTTTTGTTTCTTAGGTGAGTTTTTTCCTCCTTCCATACTTTTTCATTTTCTTTACTTTTTCATTTTCTTCACTATTTCCTCTTCATTAATCTCTTCTTATTCTATTTGCAACTTTTAGTCTTTGATTCATGATTTTTTTACTTATTTATTCCTTCTTTAGTTTTTTGTGAAACTTAAGGGTAACAAATTGAAGTTCTCTATATTCTAAACAATTTCTTTTATACCCTTGTGCATAGAAGCTTTTGTCCAATGGTAGAAATTTCCATTTGTCCCAGATCATTTGGTCTAATTCTGCCCTGTGTCTTCCCTATACTCATTTTCCCCCACATTGTCTTTAATACCCATGCCCTGTGCTAATTTCTTTTACAAATAATTCATTTGATCTTTGTAATAACTTGTGTAAAGTTTATTTAGTAGAAGATTGGCATAGTTAAGCCTTTCCTTTTGGAAAATCAATTTGGAAGCTGAAAGAAAAATAGATTGAAGTGGGGTGAGATTCAAATCAGTGAAATAAATTAAGATGAAGGCCTAGAGTAGTCACTTGTGTGAGTGGAGAGAAAGGAGCATGTGCAAGCTATATTGTGAAGGCGGAAACAAGTTTTAGTAATTAATTTGTATACATGGAAGGGTAAGAATGATACCAAGATTCCAAATCTATGTGATTTGGATTATAGCATTAACTTCCAAAAAGAGTAGGAAAGAAAGTTCAGAAGGAACAGAGAAGTTTGGGAAGGAAAAGATAACAAGTTCTATTTTGAATCTTTTCAATTGGAGGGGCTTAGTAGGCAATTACTTTCCCCAGTGACCTCTACCATGTCATACAATCTCCTTGTCGGCTTTCTAATTAGCAGCTAATTATGTGAATTCAGTTTGTTCGAAATACTATCCACATAAGTGATCTGATACATCAATCTGATGTCACGTTTCAGTAAATAGCAAGCAAAAGTTTCCCATCCTATTCTCAAGCAAACCACAATGTCTGTTGTATAAAATCCTAGTACAAAGGATCTTTTTTCAACTCTGTTTCATATATTTGCAAGAAATATCTTCTGAATACATTTCCTAGGATTACCCAATAAGTTTCTTCCGATCCTTTCCCCCCAGATTTATTGAAAAGTAAAAGGGAGACAGGACTAGAATTTGGAAGAGATACTAGGGCTGGGATATATAGATTTAGAAGTTATCTTCACAAAGATGTTAACAGAACTTAGTAAGAGCTAAGGATGTTACCAGATGATTTAGAGACATGTAAAAAGAATTCTTTGCTCAATGAGAATGTATAAAACTGGCAGTAGGCTAGATTTGGCCAAAGATCTATATAGTGTGGTTGTATAGAGAAAAAATTTTAAATTGTGGGTCAGCATAACTGAATGTGGAGTTTGCCCCAAAAAAAAAAAAAAAAAAAAAAAAAAAAAAATTAGGTAACAGTAAAAAGTATCAAATATTCCACCAAGATTTAATTCTTTATATGAAAACAAAAAAAGCACATTCATATCATTAGTATGAAAATTTGCCTTCATCTTATTTAAATAAGTAGCAAAATTATATGTATGCCAAAGAATTGTTTTAAAATAAATTTCTTTATGATTTATTATCAGTAAATGTTTGATTTATATACCTGTATACTCAGAATTCACCTAAAAATTTCTGGGGCAAAAAAAAAAAAAAAAGGTTTCAAGTGAAAAAAAAAAGAAAGAGAGAGAGGTCTAGATACATCCAACACACACTGTTGGTGGATATGACCTGGATAAAGAACCAGCATAGGAGACTGTAAGGAACATATGACAAATAGGAGAACTAGAAGAGAAAATTTAGAGAGTAATATCCAGGAGAAGAACTTAATCAGCCATGGTTTCTGAGAAGTCAGAAAGATAAGGATTGACAAATAGCCTGGATTTCAGAGTTTATATTATATTGAAAGTAAAAAGTAGGATAGAAGTTAACAAAGACAGTACTATTCAGGTGAATGTTTGTTAATGATAAGAAAAGGGATTAGTAGATAAGGAGAAAGTGAAAATGAGACAAAATGGGGATGATAGTAGTGATAATCTGCTAAAATAGATTGGAGGAGGTGGGATCTATATAGAGAAAGTTCTAGCCTTTGTCTTGATATTCCCAATCCTAGTTGATAAATATTTCTAGCAACTCTTTTTGTTGTTGTTGTTATTGTAGCAAAAAACCCTGCTACTTAGAAATAGTGCCTAATAGGAATTAGAAAATCGCTAAGCAAATTATGTCATATGAACATAATGGAATGCTATTGCAGTATAAGATGAGATGAAACCATAAGTGAATCAAGCAAATATCTTCTGCCTCTTATTCCTTACTTTCTCTTGACTCTTTTTAAATTTAAGAAATATGTTACAAGTTCTAGTTATGAAGAAGAGAGAACAGAACCCATGAAGGATGTCTAGGACCAAAATCCTTTTCCCATGTCGTCATGCTTAAAAAACATTCCCATTTACACTTCCCCTATGGGCAATTGGTCTAATTCTCAGTTGCCTTTTACATCTTTATTCTCTTTAAGGATTTTTTTTTAACCTCTCTAAGATTGTGGTGTTAAAGCTTAAATGTAGTTACTTTATTGTATTTTTGTAAAAGGAGCTTAGGCACATTTTTTCCATTTTTGTTCCTAAATTAGGTTGGCTTGACTTTGAAGTATTTTTACTTCTGCTATTTTTCCCTATAAATGAATTTATGTTCTTTAATGGTGTTGATTCTAGATACCATCTCTCTCTGGTAGACGTGTAAGTCAAATTTTCCCAGGATTTCTACATGTTTGTTAGGTTATTTTTCTCCTATCCCCTAATATTTTTTCTATCAAATTACAACCTTAGTAATTTCTTCCTTCTTTCTCAAATCTTCAATCTTACTCTATCATCCACTGGTTCCTTCCTTTCTGTTTTTAATCCTAACTAATTTGCCTCCCCATTAAAAAAAAAAAAAAAAAAAAAAAAAAAAAAAAAAACCTTTACTAGATCCTACTACCTTCTCAGATCCTACATCTCCTTCCTTCCTCAGCCAAATTCATATTGAAAAGGTGTTTACTTTCACTTCTCATTAATTCCTCAACCCTTTGTTGAATAATTTCTTGTCCTGTCATTTCACTGAAACTGTTTTCTTCAAAATTAAAAAGATTTCTGCCTTGCCAGATCTTGTAGTCTTTATTTGAGCTACAGCTCTCTTTATCTGTCTGCCTAATTTGACATTTTTGACTAACCTCTTTTTCTGGATACTTTCTTCTAAGTTTTCATGACACTGTTCTTCTTCCCCTGGTTCTCTTGCCTATCTTCTGCTTCTCAGTTTCCCTTGTTCATCATTCATATTGCATCTCCTAATTGTAGGTGTTTCCTAAGACTCTGTCCTAGGCACTCCAGTTGTGGCTCAGTATGCTTTTCTCTTGCTAATGTTATTACTTCCCAAGGGCTTAATTACTATCTCTATTCCACTTATTTCCAAATCTCTCTAACCAGCTCTAATCTTTCCCATGAGCTTCAACCTTCCTCCTCCCCTTCAACAATTGCCTATGGGATATTTCATGCTGGGTGCCTTAGAGACATTTGTGACTCAACACAAACAAAACTAGTTATCTTTCTCCCTCTATTCCATACTTCTCTCTTTTTTGTCAAAATGCCACTATAATTCCAACTTCTCAAGTTCATAACTTGGAATCTTGTGTTATCCTCACTTTCTCACTTTCCTCCATACTCTGTATGTTTAGTCAGTTGCTACATTTTGTTCAGTCTTCCTTTACAATATCTATCACAACTCAAAACCGTATTACCCACTTATATACCTATTATCTTAGTTCATTTCAACAGCTTCCTAATTGATTGACCTGCCTCAAGTCTCCCAATTTCATTTCATCCTGTACAGTCTGCCAAAGTGATTTTCCTCAAATGATAATTCTAATCATGTGATTTTCCCCTATTCCAAAAAACTATTAGGTTTTTTTTTTTTTTTTTGGGCAATTGGGGTTAAGTGACCTGCCCAGGATCACACAGCTAGATTCCCTTAAGTTTTAAAGCTTATATAACCTCACCTAATCTTCTCTCACCAGATTCATTGGCCACTAATCTGCCTCATAATCCACAATCTAATTCAACTGGCTTTTTCTCTGTTTCTCATGTCATTCCATCTCCTATCTTTGCATTAGCTGCCCACATTAGAACCTAGTATGTATTTATTCCTCATCTTTACCTTAAAACAACAGCAAAAAACAAAACCCAACCTTTCTTTAAGATTCACCTAATTTAAAAATGTTTTGTATGACTTCATAGATAAAATAGGCATTTATTTATTATGTTCTCAATAAGTGGGTGTGTGGGTATAGGTTAGTAGAGAATTTGAAACTGAAAGCAAAAATTTATTAAAACAAGCAAACAATTACAAATGAGGGAAGAGTTCTTGACTAACCAAGTACAAATGATCATAAAAGACAAAATGGACCCAGTTACAAAAAATTGGAAAGCTTTTACAGATACACAGACATACAAAACAGTACAAGTAGAATTTGGAGGACAACAGTTAACTAGGATAAAAATCTTGGCAGAAACATTCTTTTAATTCAGATTTGTTGTTGTCCAGAATGTATAGGAAATTGATTTTAATTTTTTTCAAAATCTGGTTCTGAAAAACTCCAAATAAAATGAGCATTTTAATGTACAATAAAAGAGAAATGGAAGATTCATTTTGTACATGAAACTACAAAACAGTATGCTTCTGAAATTCTAACTTTCAATGCTGTCCTGCTTGGCTGATTTCTTTCTGGCTTTCTTTTCTGTGAATTTTTTTTTTTTTTTTAAAGAAAATGATCTAGAAATTTTTCTTTCTCTACATTAAAAACAACAACAACAACAACAAAAAACTACTCCCTTTTTGTAGCATTTGCCTTTCAGAAGTTTCTGGTCATCTTGCTTCATGCCCTCTCCTTTCTCAAATTACTCTGATTCCTTTCCTGCTCCTTCATTTTTCGCAAATTAGCATATAAGTTCTTGGAGAGTAGGAATAATTTTTCCTTTTGACTTTGTATCTGTAATGTCTGCCTTACACTTTATAAGGATTTATTGGTGTGGGTAAACACAGCTTATTGATTGGAATAGCAAAATGGATTTAGATGAGTATCTCCCAGCAGCTTAAAAAAAAAAAAAAAAACAACCTACTAATAGTTGAATTCTAATTCATCTTTATCCATAATACTATCTGTTCTGTGACAGTGCTATAAGACAGATGGTGGTGCAGTAGATAGAGATAAGAATGGTTTCAGGAAAACCTAAGATCAAGTCCCCAGACCCTGAGCAAATCAATTATCTTTGCCTCAGTTTCTTCATTGGTAAAATGGGTCAAATAATTGTACTTAAACTCTCAGTGTAATTATAAGGGTGATAAAGTTGTTAAATGAGATGATATTTTTAGAGTAGTTCTTGAAACATAGTAAGTGCTATATGAATCTTAGTTATTTTTCTAACAGATGATTCTTTAGCAACATTACCAAAATTGTTTTTAGGGGAGAGAAAGAACAACAGATTTCAGGTTCTGGGGAAAAGCTAAGGTCATATCTGATCGGAAGATATCTTTATCACATTTTAATTTTTCTCTTACAGAGTTCTCAACTTATGCAATCTTTGGGAAGTACTATCTACCCAACTCCATCCTTTCACCCTGTCAATGGGACTTCTAGCCTTCCAAAAGACCACACAGCAACATGCCACATCAATGGAGTGATAAACTGGTTGGTTTTTTTTTTTTTTTTAATTTTACATTGCTTCTCTCTTTCTTTTTTTAAAGTACTGTACTGAAGTTAATAATTATGATTTACTTGATTATCTTAAATAGTGTTGTAATGTAATTAATGGAAAAAATGAGACTTCCTATTCAGAGTTCATAGGAAATTTGACCCAGCTCACATGATATTAGGAACTGATTCTGAATTTATTTTAATTTTCTGTCTTCTGGTAACATTGTGAGGAATTAGCATTATTATTAATTTTCTGATGTTTGAGCTGTCTTGGAAAGTTTTTTACTCTGACCAAATAAAAGATGATTATAAATCAAAAAATTAATTTACAATATATCTGGAAAAATAAGTGGCTTCTGCTGAATTGGTCTTCATAGAATGAATATTCAGCTATCGAATGGAAATTTGCTTGATGAGCACAGAATTATGAAAGTTCTTATTTAGGTATCAGGCTTCCTTTTTAGAAATGTGTCCCATATCAAAATAATGTATGTGAATGTAATCAGGTATGGATGGTTTGTAATCTACAAATCTACAAAAGAAATAACCATATTGGTGGTAGTTATAAAACCATTGGAGTTTGGAGAAGATAGTTTTACACTGAAAAATAATGTAAATGGGAGAATTAGTAATCACTCACTGAAATTATGGAAAACCCAACTTATAACTACTTACTCTGCTAGCCATTCTAAATAACTTAGGTTTTTAATTTTATCTTTAACAACAATATTTGTTTGCCCAGTTAAATTAGAAATATTTTTGCCCTGTTAAATTTTATGATAGTCATCCCATTTGTCACAACTATTTTCTTCAACTGAAGCCAACAGTGCTCTTTTTATTCTAATAGTACTATAATACAGATAATTGCCAAAATAAGAAGAAGAAATTTGATAATAATATTTTAGAAGAATGTTCTTCAACCTCTGGTCATGTTTATGCCCCAAATCTTATTATGCAGACCTTTGTACTTTTGTTTGAAAGAATATATAATCAAATTAACAATCTTTAAAGAAAAACAAAGATTAAGATAATGGTTAAAAATAAATTAGTAATAGACTTTTTAATGTGATTTGAGTTTGAGAATACTTTTATAGAACTTAAAATTCAAAGTGATCAAAGTCAACCATGCCAGTTGAGAAGTACATGTGACTTTAGAAGGTTGATTAATGTATAACATCATTGTTTTTCTTTATTATAATGAAAGGTCCGATTTGAAGGAATGAAAAAAAAATAACTGATAAAATTATAAAAAGTATCAAGAAAACTTTTTTGTTTTCAGGAATTCTGAAGTGAAACTGAAGTGAAAGTTACATAACAAAGTCTTAAAATAGAAAAAAAGAATTGTTACAGAAAATACAGAATTGCATATCTGTAACACATACTGTTTTTGAAAATTGTAGAGGGCTGACCTGTAAAGCACTTTGTAAACTGCTGAGCTATAGAAATATTATTAATAAGAGGACATGATATTTGTATCAATAACTACTCTGGACAGATTGTTTATCTAAATGATAAATTCATTAGAACTGGGATAATCCTTTATTGATATTTTGTACAGATTGCCTGTCTTAAGTGATAAATTCTTTAGAATTAGATGATTCTCTCCTTTGTATAATCTTAGAGGTACTTTGACTAGCCAAAGTCTGAGAAACCTTTTGTCCATTTTCCTTGTCATTCACTAAATACTTCTGACGTAATAAGACTCATAAGTCTTAGCTTTAGTAGTTTACTTCGTTTAAATTGTGAAAATTTCAAGGATATTCTTTGTTTTTTCAGTGATTGTAAAATTATAATTTTTTAATTAACTGTTTATTTTGCCTTAGATTTTTTATTGATTCTTTCTTTTAGAGAAGCACTAGATCTTTAAGAGGTCAGATTTTTTATCACTCGGCACAAATGATCTTTAGGGTGACTAAATTTCATCCTTTTTATGGTGATTTTTATTTGTTTTTTTTTTCAGCCAGAATATTTTCTCTGTTCTTGTTCATATAATTGAGGGAGGTATTATAATATATCAAGGGGCCATTTAGCATATAGCAGCTAGGAGGTACAGTAGATAAGAAAGAATACCAGGCTTGGGTCAGTAAGTCGAAGTATCTTCCTCAGCTCAAATGTGGCCTCAAATATTTACTAGCTGTGTGACTGTGAGCAAGTCACTTAACCCTGTTGGCCTCCGTTTTCTTACCTGTGAGCTGGAGAAAGAAATGGCAAAACAATTCAGTATCTGTGCCAAGAAAAACCCAAATGGGGTCCCAAAGATTTGGATGTGACTGTACAACAAAGACCACATTGTTTTCATCTAATGATAGGAAAGGCTAAATATATTAATATTATTATTAATTTGGGCAGTTTTTAATTTTAAAATTACTAACAGACATATTCAGCTCAGACCGCCAATCTACAATTCAACCATGAAAAAACCTGAGGTGCTTTTTCCAAATTTAGCCTTGCATCATGCAGGTCTGATAATATTTTGCTGGGATATGTAGAAACAAATGATGTCCTGGAAAATATTAGGTTTCCAACCAAAGCTACTAAGGAATTATAAATTATTTTCTTTATGCTTGCTAAGCATTCTCATAGTGATTAAATTCCCCAGTGATACAAAATTGGTTTTTTATGCAGTATTAAAGTGCTGCTTCCTTCTTAGAGCAGTTTCTTACTTTAATATTGCCATGTAATTAGGGTGTCTTCATCAGGAAATCTAATTTGCAATATCAGTCCTGAAGTCACATAATATTACTTTGTATTAAATTTTTTTTTTTTTTTTTTTTTTTTTTTTACTATTATGTTATTCTTTCAGAAAGGAAATTTTGCTCATTGTAGGATATTTTCTCTGGAACATCCTAGTAATATAGTAATTACTATATAAAAAACTAAGTTTGAGTGAATAATTTAGAGTTACCTCATATATTAGAAGTTCTTACTTAATGTTTTAACAGGAGTCATCATTCTCCTATTATTCAGCCATGAACTTAGTATATCAGCCATTCCTCGGCCATTTTTATTAAGGGGATTGATCATAGGCCATTGGATAAATTTTTGTCATTATACAATTAATTCACATCTCTATTAGCAAATTATTTTATTTTCACTGGGTAGTTGAAGTTTGGCTTTCAAATTTATTCATATTACTTAATTGGTTCCTATTTTATTATAACTTTCATTAAAAAAGCAGTATGGGTTAAAAAAGGTAGAAAGCTTACCTGAAAACCAGGAAGACCTGGGTTCAAATCCCACCTCTGACACATAATAACTCAGTGACCTAGAATAAATTATATACCCTTTTTGGGGACTTTTTGTGAAGTGGCCAATCTATATTAGTTGAGGAAGTTTCTAGCCAGTGGTCCCCTAAAACCAGAGAAATCACAAGTGTATACTTGGAACCCATCGTTGTCCCTCAACATTACCACTTGCTTTGTTGACAATCTGATATACTCTATATATTAGTAGTTAATATTTCATGTTTTTCAATGTATCTCATCCCTTCAGTGATCAGTGCTCATTGCGCTCACAAGTAGTGCTAATTATTAGCGTTCCATATCTTCTTATAGTCTTTGATTCTTGTTATGTACATACATGTGCAAATATGTGTGCACACAGTCCGAAGTGTTGGAGGCCTTCTCTAGCCCTTTAATCCTCTTTGGCCACCATAGTTCTTACTTCTCATTCTTTCTAAACGGCTGGCCCACCTACTTTTGAAGTCAAACATTTCCTTTATATGATTCTGCTGGGTTTTTTGCATTTAAATCTTCATGTATCACAGTCAGAATTTATTTTATTTACTTTTCCTTTTCTCTTTCTATTCATGAAACCCATAACATAATATAGATGTTGCTTAGAGAGGCAATATGGGAAAAATTAGCATGTGGCTTCATTAATTATCATAATAAGCTATCAGTATTATTACATGTTACTCCTATAATAGAATTCCATAAAAATGTTTCAGAGCCAAATAAAAAGTAAACTTTAAATTCCTTTGTATTTTAAATCATCTAAGGATAGGTATTCTTTCTGATCAGAATTTATGTCTTATTTGTTTTTTGTTTTTTTGTTTTTTTGTTGTTGTTGTTTTTTCCCAAAGCTTAGTGTTCTTCATTATACTTTTAGAGCCAAACAAAAGCAGGTGGAACTGTGATTCCTTCTTGTAGATAGTTCCTAGTAAGAAGCCTCCCTCTGCTAATACTCATTGGCAACTCTTCTGCAACTTATAATCGGATAATTATTTGGAATTTTGAGAGATTAAATAAATGATTTGATCCGATTTGATCTTACCATGCCATGCTACATTAAACATGATTGATATTGAGGGAAGAGTGTGAATGTATGTATTTGAATCCATGAATTAGTTTTATATTTTAAATTAATATTGTGATGTATTAAGGATGCCAAGTAAAATAAATAGTTGATCTAAGGTTAAACTAACAATTTCAGCCTTCTCTCAGTGATGCTTCATTTAAACTTTTACATTTGATAATGGGCTCCTATCCTTTTCAAACATTCTTCATTATGAAACTAGCTTTGAGTTATTATAAACCACAGTTAAGTGGCTTATCTAAAATTAACCTGTGATATAGATAAATTAAGTGTCCATTTGCCATTAAAGGAGCTATTTAATAGTTGTGACCTTAAATGGAAAAATACTCCTTACTTTTTAAATCATAGCAAAAAAAAACCAAACAAACAAAAAAAAAACACCTGTTTTTGCATATCCCTCTGAATTCAGAGATTCAGGAATTAGATTCAATAGAGTAATTAAAAACTGTTGCCAAGTACAGAGTATATAGAAATATGTGAAACATTTGAAATTTTTTTTAGGATAGGTTACCAGTTCCAGGTTTTCAAGACTTAAAAGTTGTCTTAAAATCTTAAAAAGTTTTCTGAGATATCAAGAAGTTAAATAAGTTACTCAGAGTTAGCAGTTAGAGATGAAATACAAATCTTCTTAATCTCCTACCTAGCACTTCCGTCTATTCTACCATGCTATGACTTGGGGAATATAATGGGAGAATTCTCCTCTAACTTCTCCATAATTTATTTTTTAAAGAGACTGGGGGAGGGGAAGAAGCTACAAACCTAGTTTTAAAATTGAGTTCCATGTTTGGCATCAATAACCTTTCTTAGGAAAAAAAAAAATTAAATAAAAGTCTGTTAGGATTCTTGCAGATGTTATGGGTCAGAACTTGAGACAAGTTAATATGCTTAGTTCACACCTTTAAAGGAGTTTATACCTTTAAAAGGAGTTTACACCTTTAAAAGAGTTAACATCTTTAAAGGAGCTTTCTCATTGGTTTTGTAAAGAGTTCCCACAAGCCCATTCTCTGAGAGGATATAAGGAGCCAACATTGACTGGGGGAGTCAGTCTGTATTGGGTCAAGGAGAAGGCTTCCCAGGAGAATTTCAGAGAAGCTCGAGGGAGATTCAGAACGAGGATTCAGTGGATTCGCAAGTCCAGCAGATTCACAAGTCTAAAAGAAAAACCTGCTCATGGACTTCCGGGAGATTCACATCAGGATTGAATTCTGGGAAACCCACAATCCCACACTCCAGGACATTCAGAGTCAAGAATTCATTCCTATGTCTACCTTCGCGCTGGCTGGAGGCTTTGGTTTCAGAGGGAGATGGAAAGATTTGGAAAGAGACAGTAAAGGACTTTAACTCCTGGCTGCATTTTGGGGATTACTAGTACTGAAACAAAAACTAAGGCTGCCTCCCCAAAAGCTCCCCAAGAGATCTCCTCCCAGAGAATGATCACAATCTAGAGACAACAGAACTTTACATTTTGGCGCCCAACTTGGGACAAAGACTTTTGCTTATCCTGACTCTGGCTGATTCTGAGCCCTTCAGGGAGCTCTCCCGGACTTTACAAAAGTCAAACCTAGATTTAGCTCCAGCTCTGCTAGTAGCTACCAGTGTGTCTTTGGGATTAGTTATTTAATCTCTGAATGACTCAGTTCATCTATAAAAGTGATTCTTAAAACTTGCGATCTTAAAACTCCTCCTTTATACTCTTAAAAAATACACCCCTATCCACCAAAGAACCTAAGTTTTGAAGGTTATAACTATTGGTGTTTATCATATTAGGAATTTAATGTCAATGTTATAATAAAAAAAAAAAACTGACTTTGTTGACCTCTTTTGAGTCCCTGAAGCATTCTTTGAGAACTGCTATTTTGTAAAATGACATTAAACTAGATCTAAGATTTCTTCCAGACCTAAAATTCCATGTTCTAGCTTACTTGTATTTAAATTTTTTGCAGATTTCAAAATGATTCTTCTATCCAAATTCATCAGAAGTATCATCTCATTTTTTAGGAGCTAAAATCATCCATTTGGAGCAACAGAAGTTATACAAAAGGAGTAAGAGGAAGTTGAAATCATAATTTTTAGTGTTTTGTCAGTTGCTCTAGTTTAATAAAATTAATAGTTAAAAAGTTCGTTGCTGGCTAAAATTGCTTTGATATTTTGTGTTAATTTCAGTTTGTACTATTCTTAGGTCCCCTTATAATGCTGGAAAATTGCCATTTGATACTTTTAGCTCTTATTTTTTTTAATATGCTGGGTATAGTTAAGAACTATAATAAAGTCCCTGTAATGCTATTATCATAGCACATTGTAATGTACCTTACATATTAATATTATTCAAGGTAAAAAAAACACATAAGTATTAAATATTAATTGAATATGTACTATGTATGTATCACTGTGCTAGGTTCTTTGAACTCTAGGATGAAAATAAAACAGTCCATATTCTCCAGTGTTCTATTAGATGAAACATTTGCATATATAAGTATATGCAGAAGAAATACAAATCATCCCCAAGACTTTGTAGTTAGGAACTTCCAATTTTGAAACAAAGGGGAAACTAAAATGTCCTCAAGAATGGAGTATGCACTGAGATCATAGGAGGAAAAATGAAGATGGAACAAAGAATTCTAATGAAAGAAACTTTGAGGGAATGATTATAAAATGTCTTAAAATACTTTGATTAATTTAAGGATAAGTCATTCCTAACTTAAATTTGTGTTGATAATTAATGTTAAATTTCTAATTCTTTAATAAAGATTTCTTATGAATCCCTTTCCCATCATATTCCTTGAACTGGGAGTAGCATGCTGAAATCTTTGTTCCAGAAATACTACTTGAAAGTAGGTCCTCAGTAGATATTGATATATTTAAAATGGAGGGGAAAATAGAAAACAATTCTAAAAAAGATTATTTATGAAAAGATAAATAATAGAAAAACAAGATACTGGACTTAACTATTTTTTTAAATTGTCAAATCTTACAAATGATTTATTGTTCATTAGCATGCTTTTTTTCTTGGTGATCCCTTTTCTGGTTTAAATAAAAATTCTACCAATTACTTGCCTTATTATAATTTTTATTTTCCCCAATATTTCCTCATAGTATAGTGACTCTGTATTCTTAAGAAAAATTTTTATATAATCATTGCTTCTTAGGTAGTTTTTCAGGCACATTCTTCTTAATGTCCTTTCATAATTGTAGGTTTGAGATTTTTCCCTATTATGTCACCAATTTGTCAGTGCATGAAAACTGAAATCTGGCTTCATTTGCAATTGCTTTAATGTCCTTGAATATTTTTATCTCTGTGTTTTTGCCTAAATTCCCTTTTAAGTTATTCACCTATTTAACTTATTTTCTTAGATTAGCTTTTTCTGTCATTAAAAGAAAATTACAGAGAAATATTTTCTAAAGCAAATTGTTTTTCAAAGATGCACCATAAATTTACTAGGCTTTTTGGTTTGGTTAAAATGGCATTTTCTTTTAAGCAAAATAATTTTTGATTTGGAAATGAGGAGCTGAATTTGTTGCTGAGTTGTTTATAATTCTTTTATTTTGTTGTCATATATGACCCTTCAACCTCTAATGCTTTTGTTTCATAAACATTGAAATAACTTCGGTTAGTAACCAAACAAAAAACAAAACTTCTAAGGACCGACCTAGGTGGAACAAAGTGATTCAGGTGGATTATACACAGCATTTTATTCCTCTAGCATCTATGAACTTTTTTTTCCCCCCAGTATAAATTCGCAACTCAGATATTGGACCTGGCTTGAAATTTTGTTGCTCTAGAATGCAATCTTTAAGAATTATACTTCATCAAAGCTACTTGGATGTGCCTAGAATTTTGTCACCCAAGAATTGTACCTATAATTCACTTCTGGTCCATTTGCTTTTCTTGTGGTTGATACATAAGTCCAGATCCTACTATAGTAGAGCAACAATTTTAGCATGAGTAAAGAAGGTACAAATATTTTGATTTTTAAAAATGTTTTGTTTATACTTTTTTCTTTTAAGCATTTTCAGTGGTACTCCTTCCCTTCAAACCCGCTGTCATAAGAAAGGAAGTCAGACAAAATAAATCAATACATCAATCATCTCTGAAAACATTTATTTTGTACCTTACCTAGACTTTCCCCAAAAGGTGGATGTAGGATTACTCTGAGTAATATTTCATGCCACAAAATTCTCAGCACAAGAAGTAGCATTTATTGACCTAAATAGGAAAGAAGATAATGGTCTGCTTGTGACTAATGCTGTATAGCCTGTTGTTTAATGGAGGTGTCATAGTCTTTCTGAACTTTTACTTCTATAAATGAAATTATCTCTTAAGGCTCTTTCTGTCTTCAAAAACTTATATGAAGATACATATAAGGGAATCTCAGTGGAGAAAGAGATCAAAGTGGGTGGTGTAGCTCATTATTTCATATCTTTTTTTTTTTTAATTAAAGCTTTTTATTTACAAAGCATATGCATGGTTAATTTTTCTAACACTGACCCTTGCAAAACCTTTGTTTCATATTTTCTCCTCCTTCTCCCTACTTCCAATACATGTTAGTTATGTTGAAATATATATTAAATCCAATATATATATACATATTTATAGTTATCTTGTTGCACAAGAAAAATCAGAACAAGAAGGAAGAAAAAGAAAAACTGAGAAAGAAAACAAAATGCAAGCAAATAACAACAGAGAGAGTGAGAATGCTATGTTGTATTCCACACTCTGTTCCCATGGTTCTCTTTCTCTGGGTGTAGCTGGCTCTCTTCATCACTGCACAAGTGGAACTGGTTTGAATCATCTCGATGTTGAAGAAAGCCACATCCATCAGAATTGATCATCATATAGTCCAAGTGTAGTTCTTACATTACTCAAGTGGTGCTTGCAGTGGAAAGAAGGCTGGATTTGGAATCTGAATAGAAGAACATTTATTAAGCACTTTATACTGAGCATTTTCCTTAAAGCATTTATATAGGGCCTACTACATGTGCCAGACACTGTACTAAGCACTTTACAAGCATTATCTCATTTGATCCTAATAGCAGTCCTAGGAGGTTTGTCCTATTATTATCTCCATGTTACAGTTGAAGTGAATGAGGCAGAGGTTGTGATTTGCCTATGGTCACACAACTCTTCAGTATCTGAGGATGGATTTGAATAATTCTTCTTGACTCCTAATCCAGTGCAGTGAATACTGCCTTGCATTGATTTTCTTTCCTCACCCTTAACCCCTTTGTCCTCTCTACTATCTCTTATTCAGTTCCACAAACTCTTAGCATAATGGACAAATGAAAACCTCGTATTTAATTGGGGGGGAGAGAAATCATCTTTAACACTTGAACTATACTTTTAATATTTTTTGCCACCTCCACGTTATCTGCTGTCTTCCAGTGATTCTCCAAATTTTTTTTTTGCACACAAAACAGTATTCTTCCTTCCTTCCTTTCTCCCTCCCTTCTTTCCTTTCTTCCTTCCTCCCTTTCTCTCTTTTTCATTCTCTCTCTTTTTCTTTCTTTCTTTTGCTGTAAGGAATAAGGATGCACCAAACATTTTATATATTTCAAGCATTCTATCGGATATAGTGGACAAAATGACAAAAAGTTTTTTTACCCTCAAGGAGCATCTCTTCTCTCAGGAACGATAATATATACATGTTTATGTAAACATTTCCAAAACAGACACAAGCCAATTTTATCATAAATGAACTAGTGGCTGAGAGAATCAGGAAAGACCCAGGGTAAAAAGTGACTCTGGGAAGACATTAGAAGGTTAAATAAGACCAATAATCTTTATAGAAATTATGGTTGAATTCATGGGAACCATGCAAAATCACCACATTAAGAAATTGTAAAGAAAGAATATTAAGGGCCAGAATAGAGCTTTTGAGTGTGAACACAGGAGATAGGGATATTGAACCAGCAGAGATTGTGAAGGAAAGGCCAGTTAGGTTGAAAGAAAACCAGAAGGAGATAGTGTCACTAATTCTCACAGAAGAAAGAGGGTGATTAAGCACAACAGGTTTCTCTGCCACTCATTTCCAGATCCAATACCAGGTTTTACCTTTCCTTCTCTTCCCCCAATGCTCTTATCCTATTCTCTCTTTACTTCCCTAGGATTCGCAGTGGAGGGGGGTGTCTTTGTTCCTTCTGTGGACAGAGCTGCTTTCAAAACCTTCCCCATGCCAAGCCAGGAAGATCACAGAGCAAGCTGGGGCTGGGGGCAGGGTCTGGAGGGTGGAGTAAGATGACATTTCAAAATAAAGGTGTGTAATTTTTTTCATTTCAAAAGGTCATTCTAGAAGTTCTGATGCTTCGTAAGTTTTTGGAAGCTAAAAAGGAGTTAAATTTATGTTTGGGGAAAAAAAGCTGCATGGTTTAAATGGATCCAGGACAGTAAAGTGTAGGGCACACCTATCGAATACCCTTAGGAACCACAGCTCTATCCCCAATCCTTTTTTTTTTATTATTATTTTTTTTAATATAGTAACCACTAATAAACATTTCTTAATTGCTCTATTGTGCCAGTTACTGTGGAGGTTACAAAGAGTATGAGCCACAGCTCTTTCCCATCAGCAATTTATAATGTACAAAAAAGGAAAAAGAAGGCAAAAAAGCAATTAAAAAAAGAATAAAAAAATTTTTAGTCATCTGAGACAAAAAGACTGAAGATAATTGGTTGCCTAAGGAATTGTATAGGAATTAATTACTTGAAGAGTTTCCAGTGCAGTTTTTAGACTGGAATGATCAGTTCTCATAAAGAAGATAAGATTTGAGTTGGCTCTTAGAAAATTTGTTTAAATATGAGAAGGGGGAGAAAGTAAAAATCAAAATGGCAAAAAGCATGAATTGTAGGGGTGGATTTGGAAGACAATGAGACAATCTGGCCAAAAATAAAAAGTTAAGAAATTGTTGAAAATAAAGTTAGAAAACTAGCGTGAGCCCTTTTTGTATTTGGATTTGAATACTAGACCAAAGAATTTTAATTCTGTCCTTTGGGCAGTGGGGAATAATAAGTTTTTGAACTGGAGAGTGACTTCAATCTTGATAAGATTAAATTGGTGTAATAGAAAGGATTCTGTATCAAGCAACATCTGTGTTCAAATCCTATCTTTGGTATTTTTTTGTGTTTGTTTTGTTTTTACCATAGACAAGAAGGCACCTAACTCTCTCTCAACATCAGTTTCCCTATCAATAAAATAATGGTTGATAATATCTGTAGTATCTTAGGAGAATTACCTAGAGAATATATGTAAAACTTGTAGTAGCATCTTAGTTTAGTAGATAACATGCTGTGCTTGGAATCAGGAAGACCTTAGCTCAGATTTTACCTTTGCCTTTTATTAGCTTTGAGACTGAATAAACCATTTTAGCTCTTTGTCCCTCAGAAGCTTCCCTAGATCTTATCTACTAAGACTTCCTTGGGTTGAGATTTTTTAAAGTTCCCCATGCCAATAAAATCATAGCTTCTTCCCACAATTTGATATTATTATTATTACAGCTTTACAGGATGAACTGCAAGCTAGAAACAATACAAAAAAGTAGTAAGAACTTGCATAAGATGGTAAGTGTAAATTAAAAAAAAGATGTATGAGTGATGCTTCAAAGGAAGAATATGTAACAGAGCATGGTGTGGTAGAAAGATCATTGAGTCTAGAATTAGAGAAACTGGGTTCAAATTATACCTCTGATACCAACTGTATTACCTGGCGCATTTCACCTACCCTTCCTTTTAGGTCCGTTTTTTCCTCTAAATCTGTGATTAACAGATATGGAGAGGAAGAAGTAAAAATGACTTACAGATTTTTCAAGCCAAGAAGAATGTTAATTCTATTATGAGAAATAGAATATTACCAAGAGAAATGCTCTTGGTTTGAGATGGAATAGAGAAAGTTCACTTTTCTATATTTTGAGTTTTAGGTAGGATATCCATGAGCAGTTAGGAATGTGATCTTAGAATTTAGAGGAAAGGAGAGATAAAAGGTGAAGATATAAATCAAGATGTTAAGTGTAGAATTGATGTTGTCTGTGACAGTAGATATAGTCCCAAAGACAAAGGATGTGATCATTAGGTTTTAAAGGCTATGAGGAGGTAGAGAAGTCAAAAGAACTAACCAGACTAATTGGTATATTTTGCTGCTTTTAGTTTCCTTTGAATTGAGAAATAAGATTACCATTTTTGTTAGAATTTTATTGATTAAAAAAAAAAAAAGTAAATAGGTTCAGAATAAAGATCTAAAGGCCATAAATGAAGTACATAAGCTCTGTATTTAATATATGGACTTTGATATCTTTTTTAACTGCTTAGAAGCTTTTTTGTGCCATAGTTAGTTTTAACTTTATTGTCATAGTTTGAAGTTGCTGTTTACTTCTCAGAATAATTAAGGTGATATTGCACCATTATTAAGGTTACTGATACTTTCAAAATATCCTATTTCTATCTTTCTTGCCCATTTGTTACATGTAGTGAGATGTTACTAGTTGAGTTACCTTTTAGTGCACAAAGAAAACCTTTGTGGTTGCTGAAAAATTAGTGCGAAAGTTATAAGTCAATAAATTATTCATTTATCCACCAAGACAAATCCAGGAACTATATGAACACAATTACAAAACATTTTTCATACATATAAAGTGAATTTAACAAACAATTGGAAAAATATCAATTGCCAATAGGATGAGTTAATATAATAAAAATGACAATTCTACCTAAATTGATTTACTTATTCAGTGCCCTACCAATTAAACTGTCAAAAAATTATTTTATAGATCTAGGAAAAATAATAAAATTCATCTGGAAGAGCAAAAGGTCAAGAATATTAAGGGATTTAAAGGGAAAAAATACAAAGGACAATGGCTTAGCAGTACTAGACCTTAACTCTTACTATAAAGCAGCAGTCATCAAAAACATATGGTACTGGCTAAGAAATGGAGTATGGTGGAAGTGGAATAGGTTATGTACACATGACACAATAATCGGTGACTATAGTAATCTGGAAAACACTATCTGCATCCAGACAAAACTCATTTCACAAAAAATCACTGGGAAAAGTGGAAAATAATGTCAGAAACTCTGCATAGACCTATGTCTCACACCACGTACCAAAATGATGTTAAAATGGGTACGTGACTTAGGTGTAAAGGGTGATATTATAAGCAAATTAGGAGAGCAAAGGATAGTTTAAAGGAGAAATTTGATGAAAGAAGAACTAGAGAACATTATGAAAGGGAAAGGCAAAATGTACAACTTTGAGTACATTAAATTAAAAAGGTTTGTACAAACAAGATTAAACAGGAAGCACAAAACTGGGGAAAAAATTTTATATCTAGTGTTTCTGATGGTCTTACTTAAAAAATTATATAAAAATGCATCAAATTTATGACAATTCAAGTCATTCTCCTAATTGATAAATGATCAAGTATCCGGATATGACCACACAATTTTCAGATGAAGAAATTAAAGCTATCTATAGTTATGTGGAAAATACTCTATATCACTATTGATTAGAGAAATGCAAATTAAAACAAACAGCGCACACCTAGAAGATTAGCTAAAGTGACAGGAAAAGACAATGCTAAATGTTGGAGGGAATGGGGGAATACTGGGGACACTAATGCATTGTTGGTAGAGTTGTGAAATGATCCAACCATTCTGGAGAACAATTTGGAACTATGCTCAAAGGGCTATCATACTGTACCTACACTTTGATCCAGCAGTGTCTCTACTGGGTCTGTATCGCAAAGAGATCATAAAAAAGGAGACAGGACCTACATGTGCAAAAATGTTTGTAGCAACCCTTTTTATAGTGGCAAAGAATTGGAAAATGAATAGACTCCTGTCAGTTGGGGAATGGATGAATAAATTATGGTATATGAAATTAACAATATTATTTTTTATAAAAAATGACGAACAAGCTGATTTTAGAAAGCCTGGAAAGATTTGCACCAACCAATGCTAAACAAAACAATTAGAACCAGAAATACATTTTATGAAGTAATAGCAAAATTATGTGATGATCAATTATGACAGACTTGATTCTTCTCAGTGATTCAGTGGTCTAAGATAATCCCAATAAATTTTGGATGGAAAATGTCATCTGCATCCAGAGAAAATATGAAGAATGAATGTAAATGCTATGTCCACTTTTTTTTCTTTTTCTTCTGTTTTTTTTTTTTTCCTCTTGTGGTTTTTCCCTTTTGTTATTTTTCTCTCCCAATATGATTTATAAGGAAATATGTTTTTTTTAATGGATTTTGTGTGTGTCTGTGTATAAAACCACAAAAAGGTTTTTATAACTTTTTTTTTTTTTTTTTTTTTTTTTTTTTTTGCTGAGGCAGTTGGGTTAACTGACTTCCCCAGGGTCACACAGCTAGGAAGTATTAAGTGTCTGAGGTCAGGTTTTAACTTAGGTCCTCCTGACTAAAGAGCTGGTGCTCTATGCACTGCACCTCCTAGCTGCTCCCAAATTTTTTTTTAAAGAAAAAGAACCCAAATAATTTATTAAGCTCTTATTACCCTGTTACATGCCAGATCCTGTGCTAAGCACTGAAGGCACAAGAAAAGCCTTCCTCATGCTACTCCACCTCACCCCACCTCCAAAAAACTAAAACTCCAATCCTTTCTTCTTGAGTTCACTTTCTAATTGGGGAGGTAGTTTGTACAAGTAGATTGTACAAGTAGAACTGGGAGCCATCATACCATAGAGATATTTGTTGAATACCTGGAAGCTAATGACATTAAATTAAACACAATGGAGAGAGAAGACAAGAAACCAGGACAGAGCCTTTAGAGACATCCATGGTAAATGAGTATAACCTAAATAATCTGTCAAAGGAGACTAAAAAGAAATGGTGAGATATGTAGGAAGAGAACCAGGATAGAGCAGTGTCATGAAAATCTAGAGAGAAGAAAACACTAAAGAGGTGAAGATGATGGAGAGTATAAAAGACTGAAGATTAAGAAGTAGGATTGAGAAAATTAGATTTGGCTATTGAGATCTTTGGTAACTTTAGGAAGAACAGTTTGATTTAAATGATGAGATAGAAGTCAGTGTAGAGAACTAAAAAGAGTAATAGGAAAGGAAGTGAAGATAACCATTTATAAAAGGCTTTTTCAAGGAGTTTTATCCACAAAGGAAAGGAGTTTCAACAATGTGGTGATTGAAGGCAATTCCAATAGATTTGGTCTGGAAAATGCCATCTGCATCCAAAAAGAATCATAGAGACTGCGGGTTAAAGCATAGCATTTTCACCTTTTTGTTTTCTTTTTCTTTCTCAGGTTTTTTTTTCCTTTTGATCTAATTTTTTTTTTTTTTTTGCACAGCATGACAAAATGTATGTTTACATATGACAATATGTTTAAAATGATTGCTTTCTGTCCTGGGGAGGAGGAAGGTGAGGAAGGGAGAAAATTTTGGAGAACAAAAGTCTTAACAAAAATGAATGTTAAACTGTTTTTATATGTATTTGGAAAAATATTGAGATGGGGGGGAAGAGTGGATGAGAGCTAGCAGAAACAAAGATAAAATTAAGAATTCTTTAGGGCAGTGAGGATATGAACATATTTCTAGTCAGTAAGGAAATAGCCAGTGGACGAGGAGAATTTTAAGATCAGTGAAAAGAATAAGCATCCTAGAGAAGATAATATGCTATGGGAATAAATAGGGTGGGATTGGTTCACTTATGCTGTAGTAGAGGAGTTTGACTTGGCAAGGAGAAAGGCTACCTCTTGTTAAATAGAGACAAAGAGGAAATAGTAGTGGAGAGCATCCAGGTGATGGGAGATGAGGAAAAAAAGGGAACTTGTGGCAAATAAGTCTTAATGTTTTCATTGAGATGAGTCAAGGTTCTTAGTAGGGATAGAGGCGTGCTAAAGGAGATTTGACTAGGGAAAAAGTAGGGAAAAGCTATAGTAAGCTGTAAAAAGATTGCCTTGCCTCATTGAGGTTCCAGTTGGGATTATGTAATAAATTTATAGTCATTCTAACCAACACAAGTCCCTCTCCTCCCTTTCTCTCTCCCTGCTCTACTTTCAGTCTGCAGTCTGGGGGTAGGAATAGAAGCAACAGTAATCCAAGGCTGAACCTTGGGCAGGGTAAGATCAGCAGTAGGATGAGGGGACATGGGAGAGCTCTGATTCACTAGGAGGTCAAGATGGAGAAAAGAGGAGGAGAGCATAGCCAGCGCAGTGTCAGTGGTCTGGGAAAAAAACTGAAGGGTACACGGACTGAAAACAAGGATAAAGAATAGTTTGGGATTTTAAGGCACAGGGAGAGAAGGAATGACAACAGGTTATAATCAAAGGAATTTCAAAATTCATGAATATGGAAAATGTTCATTTATGGATCATGAAAATATCAACATTATGACTTGTCTAATTTAAGGTGGACTGGAGAGGAGTACCTCATGGGAAATGAGTAAGATCATGTCCCTGGTAGAGCAACCCAATATTTGAGTGGGTCTAGTGAGGAATAAGTTAACTCTGTGGAATTATCTTATTCAGACAGAGCTATCCTCTACTGACATCCGCTTTGACCTTATACAATTTGGAGGTTAAAACTTATAGACTCCCAAGAAAATAAACAGGTGGGCACCACCAGTTTATTTGCTGACACACATACAATCAACATAATTAACTACCTTGTCTGGGATCCTTAAAAGGTTCCACCTTTCCCCTTTGTTAATTGCAAATGCATGAAGAACTTTGCTTGTATTAAGTGTTACATAAAGCTTTGCTTCTTGACCTGAAGATGGTTAGAGTCTGTGAATATATTATGTATGACTCCCCACCTTTGTGACTTGTTGAACCTCATCGATCTACACATCTCTTAAAAGGTTTGGGAATTTGTATGAAGGGATTACATCTTTATTAATCTCTAAAATTAAGCATTTGTTTCCATTTATTTTGTACATTAAAAACTATTTTGAAAGGAGTACATGGGCTTCACTATATTACCGAGAGTACTGGAAATAAAAAAGTTAATTCTCGATGTAGAAGGTGGTGCTTGAGATGTGCATTTAGGGAAGAAGATTATTTACATGAAGTAGAGAGAAATTGGTAGACACAAGGTAGAATATTGTGTATAAGGAATAAAGAGAAATTCATTTGGTTAGGATGATAAAGTGTTAGGAGGAAATGATTCACCTTGAGGCTGGAAAGGTAAGTTGGGATTAAGTTGTAAAGTTTGGCTTTAAAGGCTGAACAGAGGAATTCATATTTGATTTCATAGACAATAAAAGAAACATTTTAGGAGGAGAATTAGATGATCAAATGATAAAGAGGCAGTTGTGGGTTTTTTGGGCAGCTCTGTGGAAGATAAACTGATGTGAAAAGAGGTTTAAGACATAATCAATTAGGAAGCCATTATAATTTTGACAAAAAGTGATGAAGTCCTAAATTAAATTGGTAGCTGCGTTGACAGAGAAGGGATCAGATATAAGAAATACCATGATTTTTTTTTTTCTTTTTCTGAGGCTGGGGTTAAGTGATTTGCCCAGGGTTACACAGCTAGGAAGTGTTAAGTGTCTGAGACCAGATCTGAACTTGGATCCTCCTGAATTCAGGGCTGGGGTTCTATCCACTGCATCACCTAGCTGCCCCAAGAAATACAATGATTAAAAATTAAATGTGCTAATTGTTTGGATAGGTAGAGTGAATGAGAGGGAAGAATTAAAGATGTTAGTGAGTATGTTGACCTGGGAAAGTGGAATTATAGTGGTATATTAGACAGAAATAGAAAAATTTGGAGTAGTAGTGTGTTTGATGACAAAGAACATTCTGTTTTGATTATGTTGTCTGAGATTTTTTTAGAGCATTTAGTTTAAAATGTCCAGTCAATTGTTTTTAAGGGATTGAATTTCATGGGAGGAACCTAGGGCCTCTATAATATATGTCATATAAAATTTGAGATTCGTTGGCATAGAAATGCTCATTGAATCCATGGAAAATAATGCATCTACCAAAGGAAAAAGTATATAGAGCTAAGAATGCCAAGATTATCTAGTTATGGGTATGATGCAGATGATGAGTGAATGAAGGAGACTGAAAAGGAATAGCCAGATTATTAGGAAAACCAGGAAAGAGTACTGTCATGAAAGCCCAGAGAGGAGAGTTTGCAGGAGGAAATTACATTCAGCTATGTGAATGAAATGCAGCACCTAGATAGAGAGGGCTACTTAAAAGATCATTGATGACTTGGAAAGAGCAGTTTCAAATGACTGATGATATTGAAAGCCAAACTGCAAAGGATTGAAGCGTGAGTAAAAGGAAAAGTAGACAGTGTGTTGAGTTGGCAAAGTATCATTTGGCAGCAATTTGTCTGAGAAAGAGCTGGGGACTTCAATGTAATGTAAGCTCATTAAAGGTTAAAAGTGTGATATGGTAACCAGAAAAGCTGATGTGATGACAGATTACTTTAAAATAGACCTAGATTCCAATATAGTAAGGTGATGATGTTCTGTTCATATGTGTAGAATTTTGTATTCAGGTCTGGATACTACAGGTAGGGATGCTCTTGATAAAGCGGGAGAAAAAGAGCACCATCATATTAAAGAGCCTCGCATCTATGCCACATAAGGATTGGTTGAAGAAAATAAGAAATGTTTAGCCTAGAAAAAAGATTTTTCAAGGAATTAACAAGTATTTTCAGTGTGAAAGGGAGATTAACCTCCTTATTGACCTCACAAGATAGAATCAGAAGCAATATAGCTAAACAATAGAGAGAGAAAGATGACAGTCTTTGTGTCAGGAAAGACTTTTTAACAATTATCAAGTGCAGTGGGCTATTTCAGCAGTTGCTTGGTTTCTCTCATTGGAATTCTTCAAGCTGGGAATGAATAATTTTTTGTTTGATTTGATTCAGTGGTACTTCTGAACTGTCTTGCGTGGTCCCCATAAATCTATATTATAGCAGGTACAAGACTGTGAGATGTGGCTTACAGTACAATGTTGTATATACTGTATTCTACTATATGTAATATACAATACAATATTGCCTTAGGACCTTCCCTATTAATAACTAAGAGGTAGTTTATAAAGCATCATGAAAAAAAATTTCTCCTTTTGGAAGGTAATTTTCCATACCTTAAGCAGCCTTGTTGGTTCCAATTATTAATTCTGAAGAAAGAATTTTAATTTCTTTGAACATCCTAAGCAGTTGTGCTTTTTAGGAATTCATATTACAAAGCTATCGTATATTTAAACCACTGCTAGAATAAATGGATTCAGGCCACTCTACTCTTCTAATAAAGCTGTAATTTTTTTTTTTTAAACAAATTCCTCAGGATAGCATTTCTCAAACTGTATATTTTAAGAAACTGAAACTATGGGACTAGTTATGAAAATAAGGAAGAAAATATTTGGATACCTTAATTTAAATTTTAGGTCCCTTCACCATTTCACCCCATATTTTCTATGTGGATCTCCCACTCTTTCCCTACTCAAATTAAAACTCTGCTTTATCCAAGGCAGTCTATATACCTATTCCTTAAGCATTCCTTAATATCCCTATTAGATAAAAATTTTAAAACCAATTGGCATAATATTTAATCATTAGTATCTTTCGTGTATGTTTGTGTGTCCCCATCACCCATACCCTCTAATACTAAAAATTTTAAATCCTTAAGAGCAGGAACTAGGGGTTTTGCTACTTTGCATTCTATACACAGGAATTAATATAGTTGGGTTGAGACAAACTTCTAAGCAAGGAGGATAAAAATATACATTAAATATGTGAAAGTAATACATTCATTAATCTCTGTATAAGAGTTTTGACTGAATTTTACAGGTTATTTTTAGAATGCAAGTGTCCCCAGAGACTTTTGAGTCACCACTGGGGATAACAGATTGGCTTTTTACTCCACCTAACATGACCCTTTTTTCTCCTACCTCACTCAGAAAGTAGGCAATGATATATAAAAACCATGAAAAGAGGGAGTCTAGTTCAGATATCCTGTAGAGAAACTTAATTACCTGTGCAGAAACAGGTTCACTATGTAGTTAATGAGAGTTTTCCTATGATTGTTGATACTAAATAGAAATTGCTTGAGGTTTCACAAGGCACTTACTTTCCTCTTGTGCATGATGAAAAAAAGACAGTGAATATATATAGATTAGAAGAGAAATGTCGAGAAGAGAAAAGCATTCTGTTTCCTAGTGCTCCTTTTTATATACCACGTAGTCACATATTCATCAAAGAATTATAAGTTAGATTAGTGTATGATATATTATAATTCAAAGGAGAAATTACATTTTTATCATTTAACTTTATAATATTGGGAACATCTTCTTCAATTCCATAGCATTCCTAAAAGGCCTTCTAATTCTTCAAATGTTCTTTAATGAATGCTGGAATTGAGAGTTTTCTCAAGCAATTTGGGCAGGGTGTGTGTGTGTGTAGGGAGGGTTGAAAAAAGTTCAATATAATTTTCTAATACTTCAGAGTCATCTCTTACACTGGGGAAATTGGACATATTCTCACTTCTTTTCCAATTAGAATAAA
Organism: Sminthopsis crassicaudata; assembly: GCF_048593235.1. Classification (NCBI taxonomy): domain Eukaryota; kingdom Metazoa; phylum Chordata; class Mammalia; order Dasyuromorphia; family Dasyuridae; genus Sminthopsis; species Sminthopsis crassicaudata. The sequence goes on from NC_133617.1 coordinate 663,048,320, forward strand.
TTTGTACTGTACTTGTTAAATTCAGCTATTGTTTTTCTCTAATAACCATGTCATTAGTATAATATTTTGGTATTTCTGTCAGAAATTTTTCCTTGAAAAACTTCAAAATGAGAGAAATGGATACAAATAAGAGTATTATGAACATAGAAAAACTCAAGAACTAGAGTTGATTTCTTGAATCCTAATTCTAACAGATTTCTATTATTCAACATCTATATTTTCAGAAAAATTGAGGGATAACATTTGATTTGTTCTCTTTGATTTGCAGTTCACGGTCAAATTCCTTGGATAACAACTCTCCTACTGAAGAGACATTCAATAAACGGAAGCGATTGGATTCTTCAGCCACTTCCTTCTCTCCATATGATAGCAGTTGTATTGCTGCCCGAATTCGCCCCTTGTGCAGATACAGGAAACGCAAGCTGCTCCGGACCAACACAGTCTCATACCTCAGTAGAAAGGTAGATTTTAATCTTAAGTGGCATTCTATATCTGGCTAAAGCAGATGGTGACCAATGCATAAATTTGAGGATAACATTTAACAAAAAAGGAGCTACACCAGGCTCTTTACTAGGTGCTGATGATATTAAAGATAGGCAAAATAAGCATTCCCTGCTCTCAGAGAGATTATAGTATAATGGAAGAGACAACATGTAAGTAGTTATGAACAAACAGGATATAGACATAAAAAGGCAGTAGTGTTAAGGGAGGAATCGGGAAAGACTTCTTGTAGAAAGTGGTGCTTGAAAGAAGCCAGGGAGACCAAAAGACCAAGATAATGAATGCAAAAATTGCAGAAATGGGGACAACCAGTGAAAAAGTTTTTAAAGTTCAAAACTGAGTTTTAAAATGTAAAGCCTTAAATTGTAAGGCTACATGAATCATCAGCTTCCTCATTTGCATATTTCCTCATAGAAACAAGAAAATCTTAACACATACCCAATTTCACATGTTGATATTTCTTATACCTATCCTTTCTTTTTCCTCACCATACTCAATTTATTCATACAACCTAATATTACTAAGTCGTTTGACTAGAATACAGAAAGGAAAGGCCTAGTTAAAATATGTAAGATTATCTGCACAGATATTTATCTCATAGTTGTCTGTCCTATTCTTGCCCATGAGTCTTTAGCAGAGTATATATAGTAATGAATAAAGGATTTCATAAGCAGTTTTCAAAATCTTAACCCAAAATAAGTACCTTCATTTAACATTAGAAATATTAGCAAATTACAAATATTTAGACAATAATTCCTTCTAGACATCTTGATTTAAATTTAACTTTTTTTCCTGCATAAAATGCAGGATCTTTAAGAACATTCATTCAACAATTTGAAGATATATTCAGGAAACATAATTCTTTGAACAGAGATTATGTGAATATAATAGTCTTCTTAAAAATGATAATGTTAACACCAGGATCTGGACTTGCTATACTTTTGTTTTAAAAATAATTTAAAATACTTTATTATTTCAGAATTTATGATTTGATGAGCATAAAATTAAGTTTTTCTTTTTAAAAAAAGTTTAATGCAAGGAAATCCTCAGACATTTATCATTTAAAGAAAAATGGAAATCCACATCTAAAAAGAAATAATAGCTTATTATAGGGAAAAGGGAGGAAGGAAATAAGCATTTTTCTATAACCTTCTGTGTAACATGTTTTACCAACATCATCTCATTCATTCTCACAACAACCCTGTAAGAGAGATTCTTTTATAATCCCTATTTTACAGTTTAGGGGCAACAAGTTAAGTGACTTAACTAGTATCACACATCTAGTTAAGTGTCTGGTGCTAGATTTGAACTTACGACTTCCTGTCTCTGGTCCAACACTCTATCCTTGATCTAACTATCTACCCAGCTATCTGTTTAACTACCGAGCCGTCTAATTGCCGCTAATAGATCAATGGCATCTGTGTATATATACTTGGGGAGATAGAAATCACTGATTGTGAGTGAACACATCTTGGAAAACCACCTGACAAAATTTTTTTATATCAAGAGCAAGTATTTCTAAATTGTTTTAAGAATAGTAGGAGACATATTTTTAGGGCTTTAAAGGTGGAATTTTTTTGTCTTAAAGTAGAATTTAAAATGTCATTCTGATGGCAGTATTAACAATAAGACCAGCAGAGATTTGATATAACAATGTAGGTACATAGCCCAATGCCTCAGACATAATAAATGCTTAATTAAACAATGAATGAATTAAATATACATTTTGGTTATGTAAAGAAAAGTATAGTAAGATTTTATTAGAAAACTTGTTAGCTTATCAAACTCATTTCTAAAATCCTCAACAATATATCAAGCTTTTGATCACAAGGGGAGAACTGAGAATTCTTAACTCTTAACTATATTAAGAGTAAATAAGAATTTTATGTCTTAAGAAATTAAAACCATTTCTAATCATTTGAAAAAAATGCCCTAAATCACTATTGATCAGAGATATGAATTAAGACAACTCTAAGGTATCACCACTACACACCTCTCAAATTGGCTAAAATGACTTCGAGGAAAAGATAATGATGAATGTTGGAGGGGATTTGGGGAAATAGATACATTATTAATGGAACTGTGAATTGATCCAAACATTCTGGAGAGCAATTTGGAACTATGCTCAAAAAGTTATCAAAATGTGCATACCCTTTGATCCAGCAGTGTTTCTATTGGGATTGTATCCCAAAGAAATACTAAAGAAGGGAAAGGGACCTGTGTGTGCCAAAATGTTTGTGGGAGCTCTTTTTGTAGTAGCTAGAAACTGGAAATGAGTGAATGCTCATCACTTGGAGAATGAATAAGTTATGGTATATGAATGTTATGGAATATTATTGTTCTTTAAGAAATGATCAACAGGGTGATTTCAGAAAGGCATGGAGAGACTTACATGAACTGATGCTGAGTGAAATGAGCATAGTCAGATCATTGTACCCAGCAACACGTGGCTCTCTTCAACAATGAGATGATTCAAACCAATTCCAATTGTTCAGTGATAGAGAGCCATCTACACCCATACAGAGGACTGTGGCAACTGAGTGTGGATCACAACATAGTATTTTCACTCTTTTATTGTTGTTTACTTGCTTTTTGTTTTCTTTCTCATTTTTTACTTTTTGATTTGATTTTTTTTCTGCAGCATGATAATTGTGGAAATATGTATAGAAATTGAATTACATGTTTAATCTATATTGGATCATTTGCCAAATAGAGAATGGGGTGGAGGGGACGGAAAGAAGAAAAAAAATTGGAACACAAAGTTTTGCAAGAGTGAATGTTGAAAATTATCTATGCAAATGTTTTGAAAATAAAAAGCCTTTAAAAAAAGAATTTTATGTCTTTTTCCAGCCTTATTTAGGTTTCATCTCCTTATGATATAAAATTGATATGCACTTTTTGTTAGCTTCCTTCAATTTAAGTAGAAATATAGTATCTTGTCTCTTCTTCATTTCAACATGCAAGTAGTTTGTTCCTAACAGCATATTATTAGAGAATGTGTAAATAACTTCCTTACTTCAACCTTTAAACCCCTCCAAAAACCACACAATAATACTCTCTTCAGAATTTGTAAATGAGAATGCTAAACCATGGTTAACTTTATTCCTGGCTTATTGTTTCTTTTCTTTTCAGCCACAGAAACCCCTTACCATGAAGTGTAGCTGTGAATGGCCTCATACTTGTATCCTGTGTGAATGTAAGACATCTGTCAAGCCTATAGATGTTGATACTATGACATTAAAGGAACGAATTGCAGTGTTGGATTCTGGCTTCCATCCTATTCTCTCACTGCCTCATGGTGAGTAGATTTCTTCTAACTTAGAAGTAGGAAGAGGGCATTTTCTCCTCTCTTTTTTCCTCATGTTCCTCTCCTGTTTGTTTAGAAGTATGAGGGATTTCTGTCTAGAATTTGACTTTGAGAGGGGTGATGTCCAAGTCAACTAAAGACAAATGAACAACAAAAAAAAAGAACATTGAAAGGAGAAGAAAAAAAAAAGAAAGAAATGAAAAAGCAAAAAAAAAAAAAGTGTACAATGAAAATGGGATAAAATTTTAAGTGAGGTAAAAACTTGAGAGAGAAACAGATTGGTACAAATGCTACCCTTCTGATAGAGAAAATGAATATAGTATAAGAGTCTCTTGTGTTATTTAGAGAAAGAATAAAGTGTAATAAGATCTGTTGACAAAGAATTAGCAGATCTTTTAGTGATTTCTAAAGATGAACATTAAAAACTATTAATGTAAAAAGGAGATGGAAAATTCTAAAGGATCATTTTAAGTGGACAGAACAAAAAAACCTAAGGTTGTAATGACAAGCAACAGACATTGGAAAGTGGCAGAGGCAGAAAAGGATTTCAAATCCTTATAAATAAAAGTAAATGACTTCATTGAGACAGAAAATTGTTTCCTAGGAAAACACAAATAAAAAGTTCACCATTTTCCAGAAGTTATGCAAGAAAATTGCTCTGAAATATTCGAAATCAAAGTCAGAACGTAAATTACTAGTATCTACTACAAGACAATGGCCTTGAGCCGACTTTCATTTGAAATGTAGTTGTCTTGTTCTACTTCATTAACATCAAGCATAAAGCAAGCAATCAGAAGAAAGCAAATTGCAAATAACAACTACCAAATTAGGTTGTGCAAGGAAAAACAACAAAAGAAGATTGGAAATCAGAATATTGAAAATCAAGGTATTTAATAAATGAAGATTATTTGTCTAGTAAATCTGAATATTTATAATCAAAAGAAAACACGATTCTTAATTTATATCAATTTTTTTCTGATGAGAAATCCAAAACTGACCAGAGCTTTTGAACTCCAGATTGACCAGGCATATTAAAGTAATCTAAAATTGAATGGGAATAGGAAGTAAAGGATGCTTAATATACCAGAAGGAGGTTTAAAAAATCATTTGTGGGTTTTTAATTCACATCTAGTTTTTATGTCCAACAGGCTATAAAACTATACATACCCTTTGATCTAACAACATTACTAGATCCAAAAAAGGAAAAAGCATTTATTTTGTACAAAGATATTTATAGAAGCTCTTTTTGTGGAAGCTAAGAACGGGAAATTGAGAGGATGGCCATCAGTTGTGGAATGGCTGAACAAAGAGTTCATGAATATAATGGAATACTTTTATGCTATTCGAAATGATGAGAAGAATGATTTTAGAAATACCTGGAAAGACTTACATGAACATCATTTCACTCATGCTGAGTAAAATAAGCAGAACCAGGAGAACAATGTATACAGTAATAGTGAGAATGTGTAGTGATCAGCTATGAATGAGTTTAATCTTTTCAGTAGTGCAATGATCTAAGAAAGTCACAAATGATTTATAATGAAAAATGCATTTACATTCAGGGAAAGAACTTATTGAGTCTAAATGCAGATCAAAGTATACTATTTTTCAGTTTCTTTATTCCTTCCCTTCTTTATCTTTCTATTTTTTAGTTTGCATCTTCCATTAAAAAACTAATATGGAAGTGTGTTTTGCATGATAGCACGCATGCGTATTATACACACACACACACACACATGTGTGTGTGTATAAAATCTATATAAGAATGCCTAGCATCTTAGGGACAGAGGGAGAAAGACAATTTGGAACTCAGAATTGTTTTTTAATGTTTAAAAAGACATTGTATTTAAATGTGATGAAGTTCTGTAGCACTATAAGAAATGATGAAAGGGACAGTTGGTGAAAAAACCTGAACGTCTTATATGAATTTTTACAGAATGAAATGAGCAGATCCAGGGAGAAAATTTTATTTAAAAAGTAAACTGTAAAAACCAACAACTTTGAAAGCTGCAGGGATCATCAACATCATCGACCAACCAGTATTCTAAAACTCAGGATCAAACATAGGTTCACAATTCATATTGGGACATATTTTTTGGAATGATCAATGAAGAAATTTGTTTTTCTAGACTATTGTTTGTAGTTGTCATTTTTAAGTCATGTCTGACTCTTTGTGATTTCAATATTATTGTTTCTCAGTCTGAGATTTTCTTAGCAAACATACTGGAGTCATTTGCCATTTCTTTCTCCATCTCATTTTATAGAGGAGAACACTGAGACCAACACAATTGCTCTTTGTCACACAGCTTAGTAAGTGTTTGAGGCCAGATTTGAACTCATGAAGATGAGTCTTCCTGGCTCCAAACCTAGTATTTTATCTACTGCCCATTTGTTTGACCATACATATTTGTTTACAGGTGTTTTTTTTTTCTTTTTTCAATTATTGAGGGAAGAAAGGGAAGATGGAGAAATAGTTTCCATTTAAATGAAACCAGTAAAATGTTATTAATCAATATATATTTCTGTAACATGATATAAATAGAAAAGTTGTATGGGTTCTGAGCTGAATAGAAGGAAGAAAGTTTACTAAATTGCCTTTGCAAAATATCAAAGTTCTTATTGATTTCTAAATTCCCATAAAAATAAAGTATTTTTTATCAGTTTTGATATTCTACATCAGGGGTTCTCAAACTGTGGCCTGCTGAGGATGTTTATACGGCCCACCGGGTTATGGCAAATGGGCTGAGGGGTGGAGACAGAGTGTGAGTTTTTGTTTTTACTATAGTCCGGCCCTCCAACAGTCTGAGGGACAGTGAACTGGCCCCCTGTTTTAAAAGTTTGAGGACCACTGTCTACATAGTGTTGATGTTTGCAGTGGGAACATCGAATACAGTTGCCTCTAAAAAGTTATAAAGGAGTATATAGCTCAGAAAGCCATAGAGAGGAACATAATGGATTATAAAACAGTCTGCAATATCTAACCAAGGAGGAATTGTAAAGAACAGGATTAAAAGACATTGTCTTTTAATTGTATGACAGGAAGAAAACATGAACTGGTTACATGGTGACCTAATCACATGGCTAAAATCATTGCTTAGAACCTTATTTTAGACATATATGACAACATTATTTTAAACATAAAAGACACACTGCTATCTAAATATGCAAATTTAACACTGCCAATAAAATTGCCAAGGATGTTTTATAGAATTAAAGTAACAGTTAACATGGAAAAACAGAAGACAAAAATCCTTAGGGAAAAATTTAAAAGTAAATAATGAGAGGATTGGCATTGCCATTATTATCTCAAAATATATAAATATATGATAATTTATCAAAACTGTAAGTTTTCTTAGAATTTTTAAAAGTTCTATTATTAAAATAAATTATCAGATAAGAGTTGGAAGAAAACTTCAAAATATATTATAAAACTAATCATCATCCAAACTGTTTGACACTTGTTCAAAGAAAAATTGAAAAGAATTTGAACTATTGGAGGAAGAGTACCATATTGAACAAGAACTACTGGCAAAAATTTGAAAGTAATTTAGCAAGATTTTTATTATAGACCTACAATTTATAAACCAAATAAATTCCAATTGATTATGTAACCTAAACATAAAAGATTAAACAAAAGGATAAAGAAGAAATTCTTTTTCTTTTTCTTTTTCTCTTCCTCTTTTACCCCCGCCTTCCCTCACATATGTACTTTATTTTGTTTTTCATTCCTTATTCCCTTTACATATACCCCTTTGAGATAGTAAGAAAAACAAAAGCCCTGTTAAGGGCATATATAGTAAAACAAAACAAGTTATTATATTTCGCATTTTCAAAAAAAATATACCCTCCATCTCCCTCAGTTTTTCCCTTTCATTCTTACTGCTTTGGAGTTCTGGTTAGTCTTGTGTTGATCAGAATTATTAGGTCTTGATAATATTGTTGTTTTTATCTAAATTGTTTTTCTGGACCTGCTCATTTATTCTCTTTAACAGTTCAATCAAGTCTTCCTAGGTTTCTCTCCAACTGCTCCCTTCATTATTTCTTACATTACAGTATTCTGCCATCACATTCATATATCCCATTATTTGTTTGATCATGCTCCAACTGATGGTCACTAGGAGCAGAACTCTGAATAGAGGCAATTAAAAGGTGTAAAGTAGAAAATTTTAGCGGCATTAAATTTTAAAACTTTTGCAGCAACAATATTTGACTAGAATTGGAAGAGAAATAAATACCTGAATGGGGTTAATTTTTGCTGTCCATTAGTTGTTGTTTGTTCTAACTACATGACCAGCCCATTATCTTTATTTTATTTGTGCAAATTCTTTTTGTTTTTATATAATGAAGTTGTTTTTTTCCTGTGATCAGTGAGTAAAGATGAAATTTTTTGTAGAAATAGAATAAAAGATTCTGAATCCAATTCTTCCTGTGCAACAAAAAATTCGGTTCTACACACATATATTGTATCTAAATTATACTGTAATATATTTAACATATATAAGACTGCTTGCCATCTGGGGGAGGGGGTTGGGGGAGGAAGGGAAAAAATCTGAATAGAAGTAAGTGCAAGGGATAATGTTGTAAAAAATTACCCATGCATATGTACTGTCAAAAAATGTTATAATTATAAAATAAAATAAAAAAAAAAATAAAAAAATAAAAAGTATTCTTGTCCAACAGCAAAAAAAAAAAAAAAAAAAAAAAAAAAAGAAATAGAATAAAAGATGAACTGGGAAATATCTTTGCACAAAATACAGTTACATTCCAAAAAAAGGATTTTTTTCCATTTGGTTTTTTTTTTTTTTTTTTAATTTTTGAGTTCTAAGTTCTCCCCCTTATCCCCACCCACAATTAAGTAACCACATGTGAAGTTGTGCAAAACATTTCTATAAAAGTCAGATTGTGAAAGAAAACATAGATCTCTTACCCTTTTGAAAAATAAACCTCAAGAAAAATCAAGTTTTAAAAAAAGAGAGAGAATGCTTACATAATCAGTTCTTTCTCTCAGTATGGATAGGATTTTTCATCAAGTCTTCAGAGTAGTCATGGATGATTGTACTACTGAGAACAACAAAGTAATTTATTTATAGCTGGTTATACCAGAACGTTGCTATTACTTTGTTTATAGTAATTTTACTTTTCTTGAATTGTTTGTGGAGGACTTTCCAGGTTTTTGTTTTTTTTTTTTTCCTGAGAGCATTCTGCTTATTTCCCATAGAACAATAATATTCCATCACAAACACATACCACAGTTTATTTATCAACATCCCCTTGATTTCTAGTTTTTTTGTCCTGAGAAGGAGCTGCTGTGAATATTTTTTGTACATATTGGTAATTTTCCTTTTTAAAAAAATCTCTTTTGGTATTCATGCTTAGTAGTAGTGTTGTTAGGTCAAAGGATAGGCATGAATTTATAGCCCTTTGGGCATAGATCGTTATCTTCTTATGATTTCTCAATTGCACAAAATATTTATAATAAAAAATTCCACACCCAAAGTCTATGAAGAATTAAAGGAAATATGCAAGATTTAAGAGCCATTCACCTTTAGTAAAATGATGAAGGAATATTAATAAATAGCACTCAAAATAATTAATTTAAATTTTTTGTAGCTATCTTTATCAGAATATACTAGTAATTAGAAAAGCAAATTAAAATAGTTGTTGTATCACACTTCACACCCAGTGAAGTGGCACCAAAAAAAAAATTTTTTTTTAAATTTAATGTGATATTGGCTGATCTTTGGGAAAATGGACACAATAATTAACTTCTGTTGAATTTGTAAGTTGTTGGTGTTAGTCTCTCCAGACAAGACTTTTGTATAAAACTTCTCTGGCTTAGCTATTTGAATTCTAGGTATCTAGTCTCTCATGAAAAAATTCATTATAGTAGTTTTGCTTTCAGAAAAATAATAGATTGAAGAGAGCTTTGCAATGGCCTTTACTAGATATGAGTGAATTTTAAAAATATTTGTCTATAAATTCAATTGCAAAAAAATAATCTTGCAGAATGATTAATTCCCAACACATACTAATTTCATTACTGAATATTATCCTTAACTTGTGGGAAAGGACTCTTTTCATGTACATAAAAATGATCTAATTTTCCCTCTTATATTTAGGTAGCCCTCTTCACTTGCACTTTGAGGCCCTTCTGAAAGAGGACCGACTAACCTATGAGGCTCTGAAAATGTCCCCGCTTATAAAAGGTTCACAAGTTCTGACAGCTACATACCCAGCACTTGCACCATCTCTCAGCCCAATCAGTAAGTTCTATCATACATTGTGCCTTTAGACTGACAGGGTAAAAAATAGCAACTTAGTCTTCATTGTTTTTTTCCTCACTACGCAAAACTACTTTAACACTAATAGTTGCTTTTCAGTCTTCTTTACTCAAAGAGTAAACTTATATCATGATAGCATTTCAAGCAAAAACAGTTGTCCCTTGACTATAAAATATCATAGCTTTCTTCCTTTGGTTTCATCCTTGTTATATTATGGAATGTCTTCTGGGGTTTCTCATGGAGTTAGAGGTCCATATCTCCTTCACCTGATGACTTTCTCCACAGACCCTAAAAATAACTTGAAAATCATCCTTTAGCCTTCTGTCATTGGAAGAGTAATATTTATTAGATAATGACTCCTGATTTTTCTCCTTATCCTCCAGTTCTTTTTCTTTCTACTTTTTTTTAGTCTCTTCCTATTTATAGTCTCTTTTCTTACTGGATACAAACATGCTCAGTTCTCCTATGTCTTTGAAAAACCTCACTCAAGCTATCCTCCTATTCTCTTTTCACTTGTAAACAGATGCATCTCTTCTTGCTATCCTACTTCTGTATCTTCCACTCCATTTTCAGTTCTTTATACTTAAGTTTCCAACTTTACTATTATACTGCAAACTGTTATCTCAAAAAGTTAAATGTTTTGTACTTAAAAATCTGATGGCTTTTTCTCAGTCTTCATCCCATTTCCTCCCTTTTACAACTTTTTAACTTTTACCTCCCAGATACTTTCTTTTTTAGATTCTATAATATTGAAATATCCTGGTTTTTCCCCTGACTATTTTATTTAGATGTGCTCTAAGATTCTGTCTTTGGCCTTACTTTTCTTTCCCTATACTGTTTCCCTTGTATATCTTATTTATTCCCATGCATTCAGTTATTCTTACATGGATGACTGCCAAGTCTGTGAGTCTAGCTTTGAACACCAAGGAGAGGAAATTTAAATATATCCAGATTGAGGCAGTGTGATAAAGCTCCAAATATGGCTTCAAAGCTTTTCCTTTTTGTGTGTGTAGGAAAAATACCATCTGCTGTGTTTAGAAATGGTCCCTTCTTTCTAAAGGTTCCAGGATGCTGATTAATGGCAAGCAAAGTATTATTTGAAACCTCTGCTTCCACATCTATACTTTGGGATTTTTGAGTACAATTTTCATTTGAGGAGAATGTAAGTGTGAGCCTAGAATTTTTCTAACTTACTTTGCAGCTGGTTTCTCGCAAAGGTCTAATTTCTTTTCTTTCTTTCTTTTTTTTAATTAAAGCTTTTTATTTACAAAACATACATGGGTAATTTTTTATCACTGACCCTTGCAAAACTTTCTGTTCCAAAATTTCCCCTGCTTCCCCCTCCCCCCCTCCCCTAGATGGCAATACATATTAAATATGTTAAAATATGTTAAATCCAATATATGTATACATATTTATACAGTTATCTTGCTGCACAAGAAAAATCGGATCAAGAAGGGAAAAAAAACTGGGAAAGAAAAAAATGCAAGCGAACAACAACAGAGTGAGAATGCTATCAACCATACTCAGTTCCCATGGTGTTCTGTCTAGGTGTCGATGGCTCTTTTCATCACTGAACCATTGGAATTGGTTTGAATCATCTCATTGTTGAAGAGAGCCATGTCCATCAAAATTGATCATCTTATAGTCTTGTTTCTGTGTCTCCTGGTTCTGCACATTTCACTTAGCATCAGTTTATGTAAGTCTCTCCAGGTCTCTCTGAAATCATCCTACTGGTCATTTCTTACAGAACAATAATATTCCATAGCATACACATACCATAACTTATTCAGCCATTCTCCAATTGATAGACATCCATTCAGTTTCCAGTTTCTTGCCACTAAGGTCTCATTTTTTAAATATGTAAGAAACTGTGTCAAATTTATAAGAATAAGAACCATTCCTAAATTGATACATGGTCAAAGGGTTTGAACAGTCAGGATTCAGAAAAATAAAATCCAAGCTATAACTAGCAAAATGAAAGAATGCTCTAAATCATTAAGGATTAAAGAAATTCAAATTAAAATAATTCTGAAGTACAATCTCACACTTATCATATTGGCTAAGATAACAAAAAAGAAAAATGACATGTGTTGGCAGGGATGTGGGAAAACGGATACACTGATGCACTGTTGTTGGAGCTGTGAACTAATCGACCTATTCTAGAAAATGATTTGGAATCATGCCCCAAAGGCTTTTGAACTTTGCGTGCTCTTTGACTCAGCAGTACCCTGTACTAGATCTTTATGCTGAAGAAATCAAAGAAAAGGATCCACCTATGTAAAAATATTTGTAGAAGTTCTTTTTGTAAATGCCAAAGAATTAAAGGGATTCCTACCCGTGTGGGTGTTAGTGTGGTTGAATAAGTTATGCCATATCAACATGATGGGATAATATTATGCTGTCAGAAATGATGAAGGAAATGGCTTCAGAAAAAAACTTAAGAATATTTATATAGACTGGTATAAAGTAAAGTGAGCAAAACCAGAGAAAACAGTTTATATGTAGTTATAGTGTAAAGATAATTGCCTTTGAAAGACTTCATAATTCTGATCAAAACAATGACCAGGCACACTTCCAAAGAATTAACATGCTTACATGCTTCCTACCCTCCAGCTAGTGAACTGATAGATTCAGAGTACAGATTGAAGCATATTTTTTTCACTTTCCGTTTTCTATTTTTGGAATAGCTGATGTCATTTATTTTATGTGACCATACATATTTGTAATGAGGGTGTTTTTCTTATCAGTGAATGGGAAAAGAGATCAGGACTGAAAAATAAAGTAAAATTGAGTTACTGGGGAAATTTTTTTTTTCATAATTGAATAAATTAAGAAATCTATCAGGGACAATTGAGAGGGTCTTAGCCATGATACTAAGAATTATGAGACAATTTGGGCTAGGATGGACATTGATCTGTAGAGTTATTATTGTAAAATGAAGGGAGGACCTTTTGTAAGATGAAAGTGAGAAAAAATTTAACTTATGATTCTAGCCAACTGATATGAGCAAAAACTTTGTAGGAATTTCAGGGAGAGTGCCATCAAAATCACCCCTGAAGAGACTTTGTTTTCATCTCCCTTTTCATTTTCAATCTTTACTTATGACTTCTTTTCTCCTCCCTACAAATGTCCCCAAGTTTTTTTCATACTCAAAAAACCTTCACCTGATTCTATCAACATTTCAAATTGTTGTCTCTCCTCCCTTTCTAGGAAAAGTGTTTCCACTCCTTGACTTCAGTTCCTTACCTTTTACTCACTTCTCAGCTCATTAGTCTTTCTTCTGAATCTGCTACTCAAACAAAATTGCTGTTTTCATTGTTACTGATGATTATTTTGAACCATAGGATTTTTTTTTTTTTTTGGTAGAGGCATCCTGCAGGCTCTTTTCATTATAGCTTTGAATTCTGTATTTAAATTTACTTCTCTTATTTCTTACCTTGCTTTGTTCAAGTTTTTTGACTTATAATTTTTTTCTCAGAGAGGCATGATACTTAAATTGTTGCTACACATTTTGTCTCCGTAATCATTGTTTTGCTTGTCAGGGAAAGAAAGAGGGAAGAGAATAAGCATTTATATAGTACCTGCTATATGCCAGGCATTCTGCTAAGTTTTTTACAACTACTATTTCATTTAGGCTTCACAACAGAATTGGGAAGTAGATGCTGTTATTGTATATTTGTCCTTTTATAGTTGAGGAGGAAACTGAGACGAACAAATACCTTGCCCAGGGTCACAGTGCTAGTAAGTGTCTGAAGCTGGATTTGAACTCACATCTATTTTATTACAGGATCAGCAATCTATTCACTGTGCCACTTATATATAGAAATCATGCATCCTTTTAAAAAAAATTTCAAATCATTTTTATTTTTAATTCCAAACTTTGTCTTCATGCTTCCCCTTCCCTCCACTGAGAAAGCAAGAAGCACAATACCCATTATAGATATGTAGAGTCAGACAAAAAAAAACCTCCATTAGCCATTTCCCCCCCCCCAAAAAAAAAAAAATATATATATATGTATATATATATATATTTTTTTACTTCTTTCAGGTGGTCCTTCATTGCAATATATTTGTATTCCAATCTTTTAATCTCTTTTTCTTCTTTGAAGAACCTCACCATTATGAATTAAAATTTTTCTATTCTTCTAATTATTGCTAACATCCATGCCACAAGTTCTGCTACTTGTTCCTATCTAACTTCTTCCTTCATGATGAACCATTCTGGAATATCTTGCTGTAGTTCCACATTCTCTCAGGAATCTATAGCATTCTGGAGTTTATGAGACATTGATTTAGTTTCCTTTGTCTTATAACTCTTATTTAGTGAAATGAACAACTTTTTATATATCAATACTTGTCTTTGAATTTTAGTATTTCCCCTGTTAATTTGGCCTGCTTTTTAACTCATATGATTGATTTTTTTTTTAACTGAGTTTTCTTTCTTCTGAGATCTGTGGTGAGTTTAGTCTTTTTTCCCCTATGTTTCTCTGTTGCTCACTTTCTACCTCTTCCCCTCTCAATGTTCAATTTTACCATCTAAGACTGAATTTTGAAGCTATGCCAGTCTTCTACTTTAGGAAATTTATGTGTTAACAGGTGGAATCAAATATCTTTTCCTTCAATCCAGGTGGCCTCCTACCCCTTTTCCCTCCATTCTTTGTTTCTCTGGAAAGTCTGAGTCAGTATCTGCTCCTTTTTGTAGGTTTGGAAGGGGCAACAAGGACATTCCTGGCAAGTTCTTGGACTTCCTTAAGCTAGAGATCACCATAGGCAATGTATTATTCTCATGACTGGAGAAAGTTAGATCTTCACTTGTTGCAACCCACCCGTGGTATAAGGACAGTTATGAAGTGTGTTCATAGAAACTTGTCAGCAAGAGAAATATTCCTGAGCAGTTCTCAGCGTATGAGCCCAAGGATCAATTTGTCTATATTGAATAATATAAAAACTAATGGGAGAGGAAAGATGCTTAGTTCATAAAGGATTTAATGTTTTCTACTGTTAATTCCTAAAGCTTGTATACCATGTGTTTGTTTCCTTGACTAACAGTGACAATTGTAACTTCTCAGTTAGAAGAAATATCTTGTCTTCTATCTTACTGGCTAAATGATTGGAGTTGTCTTTCAGAATTGCTCTTTTATTACAATATTGGTGTTGTAATACAAATTATTTTCCCAGTTCTGTTCATTTCCTTTTGCAACATTTCATGGAAATTTTCCCAGGTTTCTCTGAGTCATTTATTTTCATTATAATCCTAAGTGATCATTTGTTAGCCAACCCCTAGTTTCCAGATTAAGGTTTGTGTGTGTAAAAAAATTTTTTTAACTAGGAAAGGCCATTCTTTACCTAATTTTTATCTAGTCTTAACCACTGAGTGGGCTTTGCCTCAAACAAACTGAAACCTTGGGAAGGATCTTGGATGTAACAAAGTCTTCCACCACATCTGGGGCCATCTTTAGTAATACTAATCAGTATCTTGCTTCTGGACTCAGATGATTCCAGAGAAGAAGGCACAGCCCTCCCTGAAAAAAAATCCAATTCACTTGCAAGTCATAAAGTCTTCCTCAAAGGACAAATAGCTTGTGTGTAGTAGTTAGCTGCTGCACATACAGCTCCTTGCTTCCTTTCTCTCCCTCCCCGTCCCTCCTCTTCCTCTATCTATATTGGGGGTCACACTAGTATCACAGGAGCTCTGCTCAAATGAATATCATATCTGATCACTGAAACCAGCTGCTTATATTCAATTCACTTGCAGGTCATGAGGTGCTCTTTTTGGTGTCCTGGTCCTCCTTGGAAATGAAGGAAAAATAATAACCACCACACAGTGAACAATTATAAATAGTTTTGCCTTTTATATCTTTCCTCTTTGATCTTTTTGGGATTACTATATAGTTTCCCAACAGGCTTTGTTAAATAGTGAATCCTTACCCACACAGTGCCTGAGGTCTTTGGATTTATCAAATATTAAGCTACTAAATTAATTTCTTTCTGTACGTTATGCATTTAACTATTTAACTCTTTTTTTTAAACTAATACCAAATTGTTTTGATAACTGTTTTGTAATATAGTTGGAGATGGATCTCCTATGCCCCCAAATATTAGTTTAATTGCTAGATACAATTGTCTTTCTTTCCTCATTTTGGTTGATCTTTGCTGCTTTTCAAAATGTTGGATCCCTTGATCTTTGTGACACTGTTCTCTCCTTGTTCTACTCTTTTACTGTTCCTCCTCAAAATCTCTTTTTGCTTGATCATCATTCACCTTTGATATGCTAGAGTTCTGCCTTCTTAAACTCCCCACCCCTCTTCTACCTCATCTATTCACATGTTTAACTCATAATCTTTATATAGCTCATTCCTGGGTCTATATCCCCAACTCCATTCTTTCTCCCAAACTACAGTTTTGTATTAAAATCTACATATTAGAAATTTCCAACATGAATATCAAGTTCATCCAATCTCTGTGTGAAGACATCCAATGAAGGGGAAATCTACTGCCTCCTAGGCAGCCTATCCTACCATGGATAGCTTTAATTGGCAGGAACTTTTTCCTGTCATTTAGATTAAATTTTGTTTCTCCACAGCTCCTATACATTCTTGATTTTGCCCTCTAATGCCAAACAGCAGATTCTAATCCCTCTGCCACATATCAACTCTTCAATTCTTGAGCACAGTTATCATAGCTCCCCAGTTCTCTTGTCCAGGCTAATCATTTCCATTTTTTTTTTTTTCATCTGATTCTCATATGAAACTGTCCTGCATTTCTGTTTATTGAAAAATAAGTTGACTACGCAGTGGATAGAGCACTGGCCATGGAGTCATGAGGACCTGAGTTCAAATGCAGCCTCAGACACTTAATATTTCCTAATTGTGTGACCTTGGACAAGTCACTTAACCCCAATTGCCTCTTCCCCCGCCTCCCCTCCCAAAGGAAAGAATAAAAAAAATATAAAAAGTTAATAAATACTTCTGGAATTCATAGGTTTTCTCTATAATTTCATACAGATTCACCTCTTAAGGAAGGAAAACATCTTAAAGGATCAGCATCCAGCCCTAGCATGTTTGCTTCCAGCCCCCAGGCACTGAAATCCAGTTCTTTGGAGCACAGTCTATCACCTTATATTGTTGATAGTTCTGCAGTACCATCAGCCAGCCAGCCCTCAACCAGTTCTGCCTTGGTGAGTCATTGTTAAAATTAAAATGACAGTCAACTAGTTGCAATTTGAGATCACAAAAAAGAAAGGGTCACAAGGTTTCTGGGGACATTGATATAGTCACAGTATATCATATAAAAGTCATTGCTGCATTAATATTAATTCATAAGTTGTTAAGTAGTTCTAAGCCCATGTTTTTTGCCATGTGATTTCATCATTGTGGAGAATTCCTGTGATACTCAGTACAGTGTCTTTTCTATAACTTCTAGCCATAAAGAGTTGCCTAGGACTCTGAGAAAGCAGGGGCTTGTTCATGGTCACATGGCCAGTATGTGTCAGGGATAGTACTTCCTGACTGCAAAGCCATCCTATCATCCACTCTGCCATGTTACTTCTTTTCCCTACAAGGAAACAGGAGTTTGAATCTCCATTTTAGTAAGTATGTGCCTCATTTAAGAGGTACATTTAAGAATCTATGGCTACTATTTCTTGCATTTCCATTTGATTTCTCTCTTGTGATGAAAGCTATACTGTGGTGGTGAGAATGGAGATGTGTTTTTTCTTCCTGCTGTATTCCTCCTTGCAAATCATGGAAAATTTTCATTTGTAGCAAAATTGGAATATATACAACCCACAACAAACTGCAGGTCCATCTATGCTTTGTCTCTTTGGAATTAATATGATATCGATGATTATCTATTCTGGCTTGATATCTTAAATAATAATTAATGTATATTACTTTATATGATCATTTTGATCCTTGTAACAACCCTCATAGATGAGCTAACCCTCAGAGAAGTTAATTGATTTGTCTATGTCCAAGCAGCTAGTAAATGTGAAAGGTAGTATCTCATTGCTTATCTGAACTAACTTCAAATCCCACACTCCATTATGCCATGCTGCCTTATATCTACATCCTCAGTAAATAAGAAGCATTACAAATTATTAGTAACTACATTTTAAAAAATGCTACAATAAGAGAAATAAAAAATAAAATAATGCTGAGGCTTCAGCAAGATGACAAAAAACCAAAAATAGTCAATGTTTGAGGACCTTTGTGAAGGTTTTCACTCTTGTGTTGAGTTGTAACTTGATCAAATTATTTTGAAAAGCAGTTTGGAATTATGCAAGAAATGTTATTGAGCTATTTATACCTCGTAACTCTTGATATTGGGACTTTACCCCAAGGATGCCTGACATCTACCACAATATTAATAGCATAACTTTTACAATAGCATAACACTGGAAACAAAGTATTTTTGGGGGGGAGAAATCGCCTAATTTGATTGAAGTATATCAAAGCATTTCAGAATTGAAAGGGACCTAAAAAGCTATCTAGTCCAAACCTGTACGTAAAAAAGAATATGCCTAACAACATAGGAAATAACAGTTCATTCAACCTCTGTTTGAAGACCTCCAGTGAAGGGGAAATCCACTGCCTCCTGAGGCAGCCTATTCCACTTATGGATAGCTTTAATTGGTAGGAATTTTTTCCTGTCATTCAAACTAAATTTGCTTCTCTGCAAATCCTATACATTGCTCCTGATTTTGCCACCTCGTGCAAACACCATAATCTAATCCCTCTGCCACATGGCAGCCCTTTAAATACTTGAGCACAGTTATCGTGGCTCTCCTCAGTTCTCTTGTCCAGGCTAATTATTTCTGTTTCCTTCATCTGATCCTCATATAGAACTGCCCTCCTTGACATTCTCTAGCATATCAGTGTCCTTGCTGACCTGTGGTAGCCAGAATTGAACACGGCCATGTCTATTCATGGCAGTGTACACTACCTTATTTCTAGGAGCTGCATTTTTTTCCTAATCTAGTCCAAGATTATATTAGTTTCTTTTAGCTGTCCACCAAAATCCCCATATCTTTTTGAAACAAATTGTTGTCTAATCACGCCTCCCCCATCTTATCTGTGCAAAATCCCTTTTTTTTTAATCCACCTATAAAACTTCATATGTATCCTTATTAAATTTAGTCTTAATAGATTCAGCTCTTTATTCTAATCTGTCAGGATCATTTCAAATCCTGACTCATGGAGTGTGTTAACTATAGCTCCTTCCTTTGTCTATTATGAATGTAATGGAACATTATTCCAGAGTAATAAGTAAATCTGAGAAATGCAGAAAAAATAGAGACTTTTATGGACTACTGCAAAATCAAGAGAACAAAATGACTGCAATCATTCAAAAGGAAAAAAGGAAAGAAAACGGAATTCTAAGAAAGTGTAATGATCAGTCTTGATCCTAGAAAAAAAAGCATGAAACTCTTAGCAGCATGTACAGCACTGTTGGAAAAGAATGTTATATATACTGTCAGATGAAGTCGATTTTTTTGGCTGAAGAGTTTGTTTTTTTATACAAGGAAGCATTTAAATGCTGTGTGGAAGGCAGAAGAGACTCAGCCGAAAGGGTTAGAGAAATAGCATGATCCAAAAACAAAAATTAAATTTTAAAAAATATGTGGAAATATGTAAAGATGTCCTAAAAACATATAACTGAGCCTTTATAATGTCACTGGAATTACCTAGTAAATACAGGTTTTCAAAATCTATCTTAATCTGGGCATATTGGTTGAATGTTAGATTATAAGGCATCTTGTAATTAGTTAACTCCAGTAAGTTTTTTGGCCTTATCGTTCATTTAAGCATAGAAAGAGGTATCTATAAGTTATTATACAGCCAGGCTTTTCAACCAATCTAGAGACTAGTAGAAGTGACTAGATTCTCTTTAGTGCTACAGAGATTGATTCATGGACTCCTAGGCTATTAGATAGTTCCACTTGAAGTTTAATTCAAGAAAGTGCTAAACCAGCCTATGTTTACTCACAGACTTCTTTCCAATGGTTCTCTTAGAATTTGTCAATTATGAATTGAAACACCTACCAAATGAAATCATGGATGATAGGTAAACATGCTAACACAGTTCTCATTTGTTTAATTGATGCTAATATCACGATAATAACTTTTACATTTCTGCTACATGGGACTCATATTGAAGCAAACCTCAAAGAAGAAGCGATCAGAAAACTCCTATGATATCGATAACATTGTGATTCCTATGTCCATGGCAACAGCTGCTCGAGTTGAGAAATTGCAGTACAAAGAGATCCTGACTCCAAGGTATAATGGTTTGCAATTTAGAAACTATATGCTTATCATGGCAAAGAAAGTGCCATTTCTGAAAATAGTATCATGATCTTTCATTAGGAATTTAGAAATTGCCAGATTAGGTATGGAATAATGGGATTAAGTCATTGGAAGCCTTTCTTCATCTTGGGAATGACAAACCCACTCTTTTAAGTAAAAGTATTTCTACTTGACCTAGAATAGTATACTCACCAGAGAATATGTTATTGTCTGCTTATAGGCTGTCATTATCTTGGTTTTCTTCATTTTATCACTACTTTCTTAGGCTATTTATTTTCATCACCTTGGGTTTTTTTTCTGTTTTGTTCTCTTCCCCGACTCAGTACTTTGTTCCTTTTGCTGCTTGTTTTCTAAGCATTTATTGGCAATTAAGAAATGATTAGTATATTTTACTTAAAAAGACTGTTTATCTTTCATTGAATATGACATTCTTGTTCTTAATCATAAAGGCAATAAAAATCATTGTATTATCTTATCATTGAAGCACTGACTGGAAAACATAATTTGATCTGTAATCAATTCCCAGAGTTTGACCTTGTGGTGATGGATATAACTGACATAAGTATTTTTTTAGATAAATGTGTTACCCTATAGGATAATCTAATATTATCTGAATTGAATTTAGTTGGCAACTGGCAAGTTTGTTTTGGGTTGGCTTGGGCAGGCTAAGGGTCCATGAAAACTCTATAACCCTAATGAATTTGGTGGATGGTTTAAGTGGTGATTCAGTGAGCTGAAAGTGATTCCTCACGTAGGCTTCTTATTATCTCAGTGAAGGGATAGGTTATATTATCTCAGTCCAAAGAGGAAAGAGAAAAAGATGAATAGTGGTGAGAGGACCCTGACTTGTTAAGACTTCTCATTTCTTTTCTTTAGCTGGCGTTTGGTTGAATCAAAAGAAGAAGAGACATTAAATCAGATAGATTCAGAGGTAAGAATAACAAAATATTTTTCATTCAGCATTGGTAAAATGGAGGGTTTTTCTTGCTCTTTCTAATTAGAATGGATGCCAATGGAAATTTCTTAGCACATTGATACTAACTTGAGTGCTCATGTAAGTGAATCCTAGTTGGCAAATAAGAAAGGCATTACCAGAGTTATGTTTTTGTGGTAGTCCTTTAAATATATTGTTTACTTTCATTTTTCTTGACTCTCTAAGAATAAGTAAACTTGTGCTCTTTACAGTGTCAGAGAGAACTATTTTGTTGATCTTGCAGTATAAGAGTACCTGATCTTAATCTTTATAAAACCTTTATAAAATCCTGAATGAATGTATGTGTATATAAACTGTTTAAAATAAGAACCTTCTGAACTGGGAGCTTTATATGGGATTTTATTTGTAAGCTACCCAAAGTAAATCAGAGAAAACTCATAGAGAGACTTTAAAGTGGCAGTGTAGTTTATCATGCTAATGATCAAATCTTTGTACCCCTGTCCCAAGAATTCCTTCCTTCCTCAGCCCACATAATCTCATTGAGTGGAGAAATGAAAATGTCAGGAAATGTCAAAATCAATCAGTAATTTTAAAGATCTACAAGTTCATTGGTGTAATACTCCCCCCATTAACAAATAGCACAACCTTTATGTAACTGAAGTTTCTGTTGAAGAAAAAATCATGACTGTAGCCAAAAATGTTGGATGAATGTTTCTGAATTTAGTTTCTATTGGCTTAGAATCAGCCAACAATCAGGTTTCAGAGCCCTTCTCAAAGCTTTTCCAGCTCAAGAAAACAATCCCAAGGCTTAAACTGTAGTTATAGAGCTTTCAAAAATTCAGGGTCATTTCTTCAACACGTTTAGATATTAGGATATAACTTTGAGTACATTATAATGTTCAATAGGACCATATCATGACATCTTCTGTACTAGTATGATTGCTCATAAATTAGAGATCTATGTGAGAAGTAGTCTTCATCCACTCACTACTGTTTTGAGATGTTTACTTTTCTTTCTGTATTTTTTTTTTGCTGGTATATATTTTAAATGGCGATTGTTCAGTACTTATGGGCTTGTAGGACCCTTATTAGGTGTCTGCTTTTCTTGGAACTGTCACTGACATGTCAGCAGATGTTTTAATATATACTGTGTTTGGTAGGACTGTGCTCATTAAGAGCATGTAAGATTATGTGTCTGCTTTATGAGGTAGAGAATTTTAATCTTGTGTGTGTCATCAATATAACTGGATCTAATTATTGTTTTTTCTTTATCTTAGTTAGAAGATACATCTGATGATGCTTATCGGAACCGTCATACCAAGTATGAGGAGCTTGAGAGGGCACGCTGGGATTCCTGGACAGCAGCAGCTATTTCCCATCGTCGAGGAAATAGGTAATGGGGAAAAAATGAAACCCTAGGGGTCAGCAGACCTGGGTTCTCTAATTCTGATTGTATCACTAATTAGTTCTAATAGTTTGTAATTGCCACTTAATTTCTCTGATCTTCAGTTTCTATATCATTTGAAATTAAGCTGTTATGAGGTTCCCAACTTTTCCAGTATGCCTGAGGAAGAAAACCCAGCTCAAAGGGATCTAATATATACCATATAAATAAAAAGAACACAAGAAAAACAATTAGGTGTTTGACTTTAATGTCATGGAAGTTATAAATTATCTTCTAGGTTAAATAATCCATGAATCTAGGTCCAACTGGATTTTCATTTTGTGAGGGAAAGTTTGTTTTTGGTGGTTATTTTTTTCCCCTTATATTGATAATAAAGGTAAAAAGTTGCCTGAGCAATTAATCATGGGACTTTGTAATGAATAACCTGATGGTGATTCTTACATTATAATTTTTAGCAGATCATCCAATAAAGGTGAAGGCCGAGCAACTCAGCCTGTCCCTGCTACAAGCCTAACAATATCCCAGCCAGTATCTCCAGATACAGCATATCATAATTTTAATGATCTGGCCCATTCTTCCACTGGAACCTCTAGCCCTGAACCTTGCAGCTTGTTGCAGTCTCTTTCCATCAAGGACAGAACTCCAGTGCCATCCTCTTGTAGTGAAGACACCTGTTCTACTACCACTGATGTTGGTGATGATGCAGCACAGGTGAGAATTATTATTGCTTTTTCTGAAGTTTTAATATTTCAAATAGGAAATTCAGATAGAAAAAATAATTACCTCTAGTATCTACATCTTGTGGTCATTCCCTAGTGAAGAAAGTATTTGTTGTTGCTTTTAGAAATGCAGTGCTCTATCTTTGCAAATACTGCAGTACAAATATGTTTAGAATCCTCTAATCTAAGCTTGCCTTGATCCCCATTTTACCTTCCCCAAAATCAAATTTAAAAGGTTTTAGGAATGAGCTTTGGAGAGTTTAAAAGATGACAAAGCTTTAGCTATTTATAGTATATATTGCCTCTAGATGGCTAGAAGTTTTAATTTCTATAATGTAGAATGTGAGCTCTTTGAAAGCAGGGGCTTGGTTATTTTCATTTTGATGCTCTACTTAATATAGTGCTTTGCATATTTAGTAGATAATTAATTTGTTGTTGATTTTATATTGTAATCATCCTTTCATTTTGCATATTACATTTTACACAGTTACCTAGAATGGGCTAAAATCTCTGATCTACCTAAATTTTATGTATCCATCAAGATAAGTAACCAAAAGATATTGTTTGCATCTGCTACTAAAGTTAAATTATAATAGCTTTAAAAGTCTTCTGACAATAGAAAGATTTCAAGGTAAAGATGTTGAAAGCCCTTTTCCTTTCTTCATTTGATTTCAAATCTTTTCTCCTCTGATTATTTTGTGTGCTTAAATCTACTGATTGTTTTTGGTCTTTTTTATAGCCTTATAGATTCCTTTCATTACTCATTCTTCATATCTCTTTTTTAATGTTCTTTACCTTCCTGTTTCATAGATAATCCAACCCTGGGAGCGCCGTACATTTCCTCTTTCAGATACATCTCGTCAAGCTCTCTTGGATCAACCTCATAAGCTACTGCCTCCTGTCCCAAAGCAATGGTGTTCAAGCAGAAAGCCCAATCCCAGAACTCAAAACAGCTCCCCGGAATCTGGCCCCATTCCCAGCAGTTTGCCTGAAGGGCACTTCCAAGCCAACAGCAGCAGCTGCATAGAGGAGTTCACAAGTCATGAATGTTTCTCAGCTAGGCTTCTGAAGAACAGATGATGCCTTGGGTTCCCATGACAGGTGTTGTGTCACATGCAGGCTCATCTACTTGTGTTCAGTATCCAGAGCTTGGCAGGTGAGCTAACCCAGCAGAAGGGACCACCCCAGGAGTGGTCACTGCTGCCCAGAAGACCAGTCATAGGTGGACTTGGGCTTCCCACTACCATAGGTAGGCGGGCTCCAGGATAGGCAAAGTTTGGAGGCACTTCTATGAGCCTTTGAAGTGCAGGGAAGGACCTGTGTAGTTTGGGAGAAACTCATCCACTTAAAGAGTCTGAAGAGAAGGAGAGAAGGTCTGGCTGGCTTTGAAGACCAGCAAGTTTGGAGCTGCGAGGGCTGTGGCCCATTTTTAAAATGGGAAGAAATTGGAAGAACCACATTGGAAAGAGTAGATATGCCTTTTAGTAGATTTCTGATTCTTGGGCATCTCAGGGTTGGCGAGTATGCCCAAGAACACTCAGACAGCTCTCAGGGCATTTAGTCTATGCTCTTGCACATAAGTAAGAAATAGAGCCATTTTGCAGGTATAGACAAAGGCCATTGCAGCCTCCCAGTTTTCTGGGTCTTATATGCATTCCTAGGAAACTGGTTACAATGCAGATAGAGACGTATGTAGTAGAATGTGAATGGCCATTCCATTCCCATAGACCGAGCTTGTCTCTTTGTTGTCTAGCAGAAACATGACTTTATGGCACCTTAGAACAGATGAAGGTCAGGGTCTTCAATGCACATGCATTGGGTTTTATTAAGTTATTTAGAAACCTAGTTCGAAATCTCTTCTAAATTCCATTGTTTCCAATTTCTTATAATAACTTCCCCCAATCAAATGACAATTTGGATGACTGGGGTTTCTTAGCCACAGTCTCTTTGAGCCATCCTTTTTGGAACAAAGAGCTTCATTGGTATTGAGGATACTAGTTTAAGTTGGGAAGACCAATAGCATAAAGCAAGTTGCAGATTTCTTGCTAGATGCTAGAATTATATACTTTCTTCGAATCCCTGCAGGGAAGTAGAAGGGTTATTTAACCTCTGAGGAGTGTTTTCACAACACATATAATTGTCACAACTGTCCAGATGAAATCTCACTTACACATGCAAGTAATGAAACTGGGTTAAGGGGAGCTGAAGTCACACTCCTTATGATGATGATGATGATGATGATGATGATGATGAAGGAGGAGGAGGAGGAGGACTACTCCTCTACATAAACAGAACTTTTAATTTGCCAAAGATATCAGGGATAGGCTTCTCCTTTCTAAGCCCTATGAGTTGATCTGTAATTCCTTAATCACATGGCTTAGGTCTGCCTGAAGGCAGTGGCGTCCGTTAAACCTCTCAAAGTCCTTTAGTGTCCTCTGTATCCATGGCATGTCTAAAAGGGACCAGTATTATTACTATATCCCTTTCTGATTTCACATTACAACCAGTTCCTATGGGACTTTTTGGAAATTAATGAAATTAAAAACACTAATTAGTTAATAGATTTCCTATCCATGTCTAGACCCCCTTAGTGATTTATACCAACTGAGTTCCATATATCTCTGTATTATTTGGAAAGATCTGCCATGTCAATCATATTTTTGGTATGTGAGGCCCACCTAAGAGATGTGTTCTAAGAAAGCCATGATTCTTCAGTGCTAGAATATTTATCGACAGATATAGGTGTTTCTTTTGCCCTGTAACTTAGAGATGTCTCTTCTTGTAATAGGAATGATTTCCTGTCACCTGCTTTTCAACACTACTAAACTATCAATTTTTCTTTCCATATTTCCAAGCACTTAAGCTATAAGTTCCCTAGATGAACCCTAATAGTAGTTGTTAAATGAGAAAATGTCTTGAATTCCCATAAGACAAAGTCAGCATTTTATTAGTCTTAGCATGGCACAACAGCTCTGGTTCTGCAAATCTTTGGCCATTTTTAGACTATTTATAATCATAACATTCATGAAATCTGTCTAGCTACCATAATTATTTCAACCAGTTGACTGGTATTTAATATTACATTTCAGTCTTTTCACTCTTATCCTCCTGTAAACATTTATTATTTTGGTTGTAACTGATTTTGTACATATTTTTTATCTTTATAATTTTTTGTTTTTGTGTTCCTTTGGGTGGGTGAGAATTGATGATCTGCAGATGAAACCCGGGGACTACTAGCTGCTGGAATGTCTGAAGGAAGCAAAGTGCATTTCAATGGCAATGTTACAAAATATCTTTCACAATAACTACTACAAATCGCTTTGTGCTCAACAATAAAGCTAAGGAGAAAAAATAAATAAATATGTAATTTACCAAAGTATTTCAGATGAATCTTTCTTCTGTAAAATCTTTTCCGTCTTAATTTTAACTAGGGGTCTTTTTTGTTTTAGGTGAGTAAAATTATCTTAAGCAAACAGAGCAATAGTTTTGTATCTTAATTACATGATTAATCATTTCCTTGTTTGTTAATATGGAGGCAAAGCACTAAGAGAGCCAGGCTTCGTTTACTACCAGTTTTCTCCTTTATTCAGTAGGAATCTGGAATAAGTCCACAACAGATCTGCTTACTGAGTCTAAAGGAAAGGTAGTTGAAGTGGGTGACAAGAGGGGTAAAGAACTACAAGTTTTTGAAAGAATGTTTGTTGACTGAGTGAAGAAAATCCTTTTATTTTTTATTCAGGGCAAGGGCAAGGCCAGTGGGTCTTTGTAAAGGCAGGACAGCTGTTCAAGGGTATGTTATGTTTGGTCTGTAGCTCTCAGGACAGTAGATGAAGGGCATGACTTAAGTGGACATAATCCTGCACCAGAGATTAGGATTCAAACCCTACTGCAGACATGCTTAGTTTTGTGGCCATCGGCAAGTCATTAATTTCTCTGGTCCTCATTTTTCTCTAAAATGGAAGGATAGCCTCCAAGGTTTCTTCTAGCACCAAACCTCTAAATCAATTAGTACTATAAAATCAGAGGGATTTCCAGATCTGTGTGTCATAAATCTGATAATACATTGTAATATTTTACCCTCTGATACACTTTCTTTAGCCACAAAGAAGTCATAGCCATACGCTAAAAGTATTTCCATATTTCCAGACCAAAGTACTTTGTAGCCATTTCCATCTTGAAACATTCCTGTCCATGTCTAAACTTATCACAGTGTAGCTAGAGAATAATAAAATGTTTCATTTGTTTGCATAACATCTGATGCAAAGCCAACAGAAATTTTGCTGGTGGAAATTAGAAGACAGGAGGGGGATCCTTCATTATGAAGGAAGAAAAATGAGCACAAAGATACATAACCTAGAGACCATGGCCTTTTGAATATCTGAGACCAGAATTTTAAAAAGAAAGAGAGAGTGCCACAAAAGATCTGTGTCTGTGTTACCTGCTAAATTAATTCCCAAAAAGTAAATATTGTGAAAAGAAAATTGACTGGAGGATTTGAATAGGCTGCCAGTCCTGGTATATTTCAAATAGAGACAACCGTACATGAGCCCCTGTATTTTTATAAGCCTCTTAAATACCAAGCAACTAAATTTGAGCAATTGTCTCAAAAGGAGAAGAGGTAGCAATATCAGTTGAAAAGAAAGGAAAAAGGGAGAAGGGGAACAACTAAGATGTGTGTGTGTGTGTGTGTGTGTGTGTGTGTGTGTGTGTGTGTGTGTGTGTGTGTGTGTGTAAGTAATCATAATGAAAACAAAGACACCATTCCCTTTTGAATCCACCAAGTTAATTCCCTTTGTGAAGCTGTCACCATTGCCCCTCTTTTTCCTTGATAGCCTTCAAGATTTATATTGTCTTTTGGTGCTTTCTTGTCTTTATCTCAATATTTTCCTATAACACTTTCACCTTTTGATTTGTTTTTCCCAATATTTGTTTGGTTTCACTGAAGCTGCTTTTGATTTTTGCAGTAATAAATTAAAATTAACTACGTATAATTGTCTTTCAAACAAGTAAAAAGACACCTTGACAGTGACACACACACACACACACACACACACACACACACACACACACACACACACATATCATGTAGAGGCAGGGGTTCTCAAATTATGGCCCACGGGCCAGATGCGGGCTGCCGGGTTATGCCAAATGGGCTGAGGGGCAGAGACAGAGTGTGAGTTTTTGTTTTTACTATAGTCTGGCCCTCCAGCAGTCTGAGGTACAATGAATTGGCCCCCTATTTTAAAAGTTTGAGGACCACTGATATAAAGCTTCTTTTCAGAGCAATGTTAGTTGAGTTAAATAAGCTGACTAACTTGTTAGTTGGGAAATAGTCTCTGAGCCATTTCTTTGTGGAAAAACCATGGTTCTTCATTCACAAAAATCTTTTTTTCAGGTAAATATTTATTTTATTTTATTTAGAATTTTTTTTCACAGTATATATGCATGAGTAATTTTTTTAATAATATTATCCCTTGTATTCATTTTTCCAAATTATCCCCCCCTCCCTCCATTCCCTCCTCCCGATGACAGGCAATCCCATACATTTTACATGTGTTACAATAAAACCTAGATACAATACAATGTGTGTAAATACCACTTTCTTGTTGCACATTAAGTATTAGATTCCGAAGGTATAAGTAACCTGGGTAGATAGACAGTAGTGCTAACAATTTACATTCAGTTCCCAGTGTTCCTTCTCTGGGTGTAGTTATTTCTGTCCATTATTGATCAACTGGAAGTGAGTTGGCTCTTCTTTATGTTGAAGATAACCACTTCCATCAGAATACATCTTCATACAGCATGGAAGTGTACAGCGATCTTCTGGTTCTATTCATTTCACTCAGCATCAGTTGATGTAAGTCTCTCCAATCCTCTCTGTATTCTTCAGGTAAATATTTAAAAGGGATATGGGCTATTTTAATTTTACTTTAAAAGCATTTCGTGAAATTTGAGTGTTGATTTTTTTTTTTCCATTTAGTCATGTAACTAAATAATTTCACATAAGATATTTGCAGGCTCATTAGCCTAGTAGAAAAACTACTTGTGTTTACAAAGGGCCTTCACAGCCTTTGGTAAGATCTTGAAGTCATAGATTTCATCAGGCAGTCATGAATTTTAATTTATTCAACTTTGGTTTTTCTTCAGAAACTTATTTTAGAATGACAAATTCTTTGTTTTCCTCTTCAGTAATGTTTTGAACTTTGCTGCTGATTATTAGTTCTGTCTCTGTTCCACTGTTATGCTTATAGCATTATCAGTCAAAAGATAACCAATATTGCTTTATCTTTATAGGTAAAAAAGTTGGGCAATTTCTTTCATATCTGCCCGAGATACTTACCCTCTTTCTTGTAGTGACTACATCTATACTATATAAGTATAAAAATAATTTTTGTGAACAGTTCTGTGGGTTTAGTTGTTTGGTCATCCTCAAAATGTGTTTAGACACACTGAGTTCTTACTAGATATGCTTAGAATATATGAAACATAGATTTGCAATTGAATAAGCTGCATCTCCCAACTCTTCTGTAATATCTCAACAAGCGTAATAATACTGTGTTATGAACAAAAACAAGTTTGAGAACTGCTAGTCTAGTTACTTTTATATGTGTCTTGTTTTTCTTAAATATAATGGAATATTTTCCTTCTAAGAACCATTATACTGTAATACCCACTCTGAGATACTCTCCAAATATGGGATCTTTTATGAGTTATATTCCAGGGTAAGACTGTAGGTACACATAAGTATTCACCATTGTGTTTTCCTATTAACAGCCAATAAATTAACTCATAGCAAAGTCTTTAATTCAAATGCCATGCCAAGAATAGTATATCCAGAAGACCTATTACTGTTCCTCCCCCACAAATATACACTATCTCTAGGGAGAGTGTCATATTTAAAAATATAGTTGAGACACACATGGAAAGTTACCATTCTCACAGGGCCTCCACATTCCCTTTTTCTCTTCAGAAAGTACTCATAAAATTCATTGCTGGATAGGATTGTTTCAGTGGTAGACTAGGTTTGCTTCTTGAAGAACAGCTATAAACTGCATTACCTTCAACTTCAGGAGGGCCTTAAATCTTTGACTCAAGTACTGCTCAGATATTTCAGAAAGAGTAGAAACCTTTAGCCTGTGATTGGCAGAAACCTTTCCATTTCATTCCCTCAGGGCTTTGACTTACTATCTGAGACATGTCATGTCCCAGACAGAAGGTAGGAATGCAAAGATTTTTAGTCTTTGCTTTGAACAGGTCTTTCTGATTCTATACTAAATACCCTCACCGTAAATTTAAAATAGCCACATAATACATTTCTCAATTTTTATCTCAACAATCAGGGTATAGTTACCTTCTCTTCTGTTAATTCTAATATCTTTTCTGTATTCAAATGAGTGGTTTGGGAAAACATACTGTGATAATCTATACCTTGGAGTAGCCTCTGCTACCTGTCCATCTGTCTCCTTGTCTTTTTTAAATTTGAAAATAAGCTACCGAAAGCATCACATTTTTAACAAGGGGTTCTTTATAAAGTGCAAATTTATTCTTTCTAAACAGGATTGATATTTTGCATTTCTTTATTTATAACCTGCCCCTTATCTCCTGTAAATTTAGCAAAACCTAAAGGGGGCACCTTAAACCCAATCTCAGTTTTAAGTGAATATTTCTCTAGGTATTTTATCTTGCAACAAACTTACCTGAGTTATTGTTACTGTGACATATTGGAAAGAGTTACTAGTTGATAACATTATGAAGATCAGGCCAATTTGAACTAGATTGATCTCGGGGTATCTCTTGAGTGCTGGACATTCAATGAGAAGACTTGGGTCTGAAATGTCTCTTGAGACCTTTTTAAATAACTGACATGTAACTCCTCAGAACTTTTGTTTCCTAATTTACAAAAAGATGGTTGATAGTAATACTTACTCTCATAAATTTCCTAGGAAAGACTTCTTATTTTATAAAAATTAAAGGATAAAACTATGGCAGTTAGGAGACAGAGTAGAGAGATATCTTTGGATGGGAGTCAGGAAAATTCCTAACCTCAGATGCTTCCTACCTGTGTAGAGTGGCAAACCACTCCAGTATTTTTGCAAGGGGGGGGGAATCAAAAGGGGCCATATAGAACCAGAAACAACTGAACAACAACAAAGGATAAATTGGAAAGAGCTGTGCATAAATTGAAACTATAATAGCACTTTGATCAGCATTTTATATCCAGTAAAGTCAAAGTGGATACAAAACTTGAATATTATAGATTATTCCATTAAAACCAAATTGAGGAGAGTCATATCAGATGCCTTTTACATCCCAGGCCAAGGGATAGAGGCCATTGTAAAAGATAAGTAACCTGCATCTAAAATTAGAGAAGCAGTTGACTGGGAAAAACATTAAAAACACTAACAAAGATATTTTGACGATAATAACAAAGATATATTGAAGATAATAAGTGACAAAACCAAAAATCATTCCCTAATAGGTAAATGTTCAAAGAATGTGAAGAGTTTTCAAAACAATCTTAAACTATTAACACCCATATGAAAAATAATACAAATCACTATGTAAAAGACATCAAAATAATTGAGGTTTCACTTTATACCTCCTACAATTGACAAATGTGAGAAAAATAGGAATAGTTTTATGTTGAAGGTATTATAACTCTTCAGTTAACTTGCATTCAATCACTCAATTTTTCCTTCTGCAGGATACACATTCCTATCTTCTTTAATAACTTAATTTAAGATAAGGGTTCTAGGTCTGAATATTTTATGAAATTTCTTTTGAAAATCTCTCCTTTTCTGTAGCAGCAAAGAACTTGAAACAAAGAAACTTCATTAGTGAAGTGAGACTGAACCAATTGTTGTTTAGGTATAGAATGGAATATTAATGAACAATAAGAAACAAATAGGACTAGTACTGTAGCAAGACATATACATGCAGAGAGAGTAAGCAGTTCCAGAAAAACAATTCAGATGACCACAACATCTTCAATAAGATCAGCCAAAAATTCCATGACACAATGTCCTGTAAATTTTGTGATTGTGATGATCAATTTTTGACCATTGAAAAATGGAGTGCACCTCTTCCTTCATGCTGTCATGCTTTCAGACTTGGCTCATAGTTACTCATTTTCTTGAACTGCTTTTTGGAGTGGAAGGGAAGGGGGAGAAGGACAATTTGGAAACGAAAATGTTGTTTTAAAAAAAAAAAAAAAAAAAAAGGTCAAGCGCAGCTAGATGGCGAAGTCAGGAAGACTTGCGTTCAAATCTGGCCTCAGATACTTAATACTTCCTAGCTATGTGACCCTGGGCAAGTTACTTAACTCCAGTTGCCTCAGCAAAAAATAAATAATAAAAGATCAATTAAAAAACAATGTTTTAAGCATTACGTATTCCCTTTAGCCTGGAACAGGTTTATCATGATCCTTGACGTCTCCTGTGCCCACAAAGCTTTTATTATTTACTTTTATCTCCCTTTCCCAGATGTATCTTTAGGCAATCCTGAAAAATCATCCTCAGTTTCTCTGAACAGTTAATTCATGCTTGGTTTATTGAACATCTGCTACATGTCTTTCTGTATTGAGGGAAGGGATATAGGTATGATGTAGTGTTTGTCCTTTAGAAAGTATACAAAGTTGATATATAATGGGAGTGAGGGTAGGATCATCGTGGGACAGAGTTTGGACCTATGATTTTATCAGGAACTTCTGATGTGCGACGCTTCCACCTGTGCCTGGGCATTTTCATATGTTAACATATGTTTCATATGTTCATATGAGTTGGTTTCCTGGAATATCAAAAGATTAAGTGGTTTGTTTTTGGTCAGTGACTACTTGTAATAGGAGCAGATTTCCAATGACAGCCCTCTTTGCATAATAGTAAAAGTAGTAAATTTCTTATATTAAGATACCCAAGAATTACATATTGGAGACACAGCTACACTGAGTGATCAGAAAGGAATTCTGATGAAATGATCAGAGAAGAATTCTCTCGCTATGCTTTCTTTACAAATCTTAACCCCATTCTTTCCTTAACAGGACTTCCAAAACTATACAGCTATATAGCTAAACAAGCTGACAAAAATATCAATAATTAGGACTACTACCAGGGTTTTTTTCCCCTCATGTGTTAGAATAATTTTGGGTCTTTTCTCCCTAAAAGATAACAAACCTCTTCCTGGAAGTTAATTGGCTCAGTGAGAGATAAGAGGGGAAAGATGCTAAATACTGATGATAGAGCTCCTTAAAGCAGCTTCCTGATGGCTTATGGACATATTATCATGGCTTTCTGGTCACCTAAAGGCATCCCACCCAGATGGAATCCAGACTCTTCATACTTGGCAGATGCTCTAAGGCTTCTCAAGTTATCATGCCCTGTCTGCTGACCAGATCCTTTTTTCATTTGGAGTCAACATACCTAAAAACTAAGACCTATTGGTGTCTTTGATTGTCCTCTGATTAACTGTTGAATGACTCGTTTGGCATATTTGCTCATGAGACAAAATTGTATGTGACTCACAATGAAATAGGGGAGATATTGCAAACACAGATGGGGGTGATTAGATGGCTAAATCTGAGATGCCATCAACAGTTAAGCTCTGCTTTTAGTCTTTTTATTGAAGTTTATTTCCAAAACATATGCAAGGATAATTTTTACTTTAATTTTTATCTTTACAATAGTATTGCAGGGCAAGTACAACAGTGCACTGTTTTACCCCATTTTAGAAGTGGATGGATTGAAGCCAAAAGTCTTATTTCAAAAAGCATTACAAAAAGTTAATGGTAGAATCAAAATCAGATCATAGATTTTATTCAGTTCCTTTCACTTATAATGCTATTATGTTCAAAACCCTGTTGGATGGGCACTTGGGGAGGCTAAAAAAAATAAAGGGAAAGAAATTCAACAAGCATTTTTATTATTATTGTTATTATAGCTTTTTTATTTTCAAAAATATGCATGGGTAATTTTTCAACATAGTACAGTATAAGTTAAATAAGCTAAAGTATATGTTAAATCTAATATATGTATACATATTTATACAGTTATCTTATGGCACAAGAGAAATTGGATCTAGAATAAAGGTTAAAAAAAAAAACCTGAGAAGGAAAACAAAAATGCAAGCAAACTATAACAGAAAAAGTAGAAATGCTATGTTGTGGTCCACACTCATTTTCCATAGTTCTCTCTCTGGGTGTAGCTGGTTCTCTTCATTACTGAACAATTGGAACTGGTTTGAATCATCGCATTGTTGAAGAGAGCCACATTCATCAGAATTTATCATCGTATAGTATTGCAGTTGCTGTCTATAACGATCTGGTTCTGCTCATTTCACTTAGCATCAGTTCATGTAAGTCTCTCCAGGCCTTTCTGAAATCATTCTGTTGCTCGTTTCTTACAGAACCATAATATTCCATAACATTCATATACCATAATTTACAGCCATTCTCCAAATGATGGGCATCTACTCAGTTTCCAGTTTCTGGCCACTACAAAAAGAGCTGCTACAAACATTTTGGCACATACAGGTCCCTTTCCCTTCTTTAAGATCTCTTTGGGATATAAGCCCAGTAGTAGCACTGCTGGATCAAAGGGTATGCACAGTTTGATAACTTTTTGAGCAAATTGCTCTCCAGAATGGTTGGATCCATTCACAGTTCTACCAACAATGTATCAGTGTCCCAAAAACAAGCATTTATTAAACACTTGTCATGTGCTAGACAAAACAAGATTCCCTTTGTTGTGCAATTTATAGTTCCTTAATGAAATTTATAGGCTAATAGAGGACAAGATTAAAAGTTATATGCAACATCACATGATTATTAAAAGAGATACAAAATAAAGGACTTTTCATTCACATCTCATTTCTGTCTACAGATGCTTTGCTCTCATTATTGACTCAGATTTGTGGAGATGGAAGGGATCTCAAGAGACCTAGTCCTCTAGACTCTAAAGACCTAGATTTGACCTAGTCCAAACCTCTTAATTTTATGCAGGAAACAGTACATGCTCAAAGAGGGTGTCACTCCAATTACACAGCTAGTGAGTGATCCACTTTTCCTAACCTATTTAGCATATTTGGTAATGGGACAAGATGATGTTGTGGACCAACTCTCTGAGTGTGGTTTCTTTGTGACAGGGTAAGCACTAGATGGCCTAGCCTATGAGGGTATCAGGACTGCTAAATCTGGCACCAAGGAAGGGCCCCTGAACCCTATAAAATCTAAGACATTCCCTCTAGTTCCTCTCCCAGTAGTTATAGAGGGCCCTTGAGAGTCAGCATCTGTTTGGGTCTTTTTAGCAAACTAGAGATATTGTGAATAGGGCCAACAGAAACTCTTGAAGCTTCCTGATAAATCCTGTGTAGTTAATGCCAAATATTCCTGGTCACCAGGGTAAAAAAAAAATCTTCTCTAGTTATGAAGTAGAAAGTATATTTCATCATGCCAACTTCTTCCAGCAATCCTGGAAGATTTATCAGAAATAAAATCATCATGCCTACTCCTGATGCCATTCCTGACTTCCTTATTGTGAGACACCAGATAGTCCAAGCCAAGGCTGAGTGAGTAGTATAAAAACTGACTTCACAAATACCTTTTTTAAAAAAATTTTATAATTATAAATTTTTTGACAGTACATATGCATGAGTAATTTTTTAATAACATTATCCCTTGTATTCATTTTTCCAAATTTTCCTCTCCCTCCCTCTGCTCCCTCCCCTAGACAACAGGCAATCCCATACATATTAAATGTGTTACAGTATAACCTAGGTACAATGTGTGTATAAATCCAATTTTCTTGTTGCACATTAAGAATTGGATTCCTAAGGTATAAGTAACCTGTGTAGAAAGACAGTAGTGCTAATAGTTTACATTCACTTCCCAGTGTTCCTTCTCTGGATGTAGCTGTTCATCATTGATCCATTGGAATTGGATTAGCTCTTTTCTATGTTGAAGATAGCCACTTCCATCAGAATACATCTTCATACAGTATCGTTGTTGAAGTGTATAATGATCTCCTAGTTTTGCTCGTTTCACTCAGCATCAGTTGATGTAAGTCTTTCCAAACCTCTCTGTATTCCTCCTGCTGGCTATTTCTTACAGAGCAATAATATTCCATAACATTCACATAACATAATTTACCCAACCATTCTCCAATTGATGGACATACATTCATTTTCCAGTTTCTAGCCACTACAAAAAGAGCTTCCACAAACATTTTGGCACATACAGGTCCCTTTGGGATATAAGCCCAGTAGTAACACTGCTGGATCAAAGAGTATGTACAGTTTTGATAACTTTTTGGGCATAATTCCAAATTGCTCTCCAGAATGGCTGGATTCCTTCACAACTCCACCAATAATGTATTAGTGTCCCAGTTTTCCCACATCCCCTCCAACATTCATCATTATTTTTTCCTGTCATCTTAGCCAATCTGACAGGTGTGTAGTGATATCTCAGAGTTGTTGTAATTTGCATTTCTCTGATCAATAGCGATTTGGAACACTCATAGGAATGTAAACGGTTTCAATTTCATCATCTGAGAATTGTCTGTTCATATCTTTTGACCATTTATCAATTGGAGAATGGCTTGATTTCTTATAAATTAGGGTCAGTTCTCTATATATTTTGGAAATGCGGCCTTTATCAGAAGCTTTAACTGTAAAAATATTTTCCCAATTTGTTACTTCCCTTCTAATCTTGTTTGCATTAGTTTTCTTTGCATAAAAGCTTTTTAATTTGATGTAATCAAAATCTTCTATTTTGTGATCAATAATGATCTCTAATTTTTTTTTTATTCATTTTTCCAAATTATCCCCTCCCTCCCTCCACTCCCTCCCCCCGATGGCAAGTAATCCCATACATTTTACATGTGTTACAATATAACCTAGATACAATATATGTGTGTAAATACCATTTTCTTGTTGCACATTAATTATTAGCTTCCAAAGGTATAAGTAACCTGGGTAGATAGACAGTAGTGTTAACAGTTTACATTCACTTCCCAGTGTTCCTTCTCTGGGTATAGTTATTTCTGTCCATCATTGATCAACTGGAAGTGAGTTGGATCTTCTTTATGTTGAAGATTTCCACTTCCATCAGAATACGTCCTCATACAGTATTGTTGTTGACGTGTATAGTGATCTTCTGGTTCTGCTCATTTCACTCAGCAACAGTTGATTTAAGTCTCTCCAAGCCTCTCTGTATTCCTCCTGCTGGTCATTTCTTACAGAGCAATAATATTCCATAACCTTCATATACCACAATTTACCCAACCAATCTCCAATTGATGGACATCCATTCAACTTCCAGTTTCTAGCTACAACAAAAAGAGCTGCCACAAACATTTTGGCACATACAGGTCCCTTTCCGCTCTTTAGTATTTCTTTGGGATATAATCCCAATAACAGCAATGCTGGGTCAAAGGGTATGCACAGTTTGATAACTTTTTGGGCATAATTCCAGATTGCTCTCCAGAATGGCTGGATTCTTTCACAACTCCACCAACAATGTATCAGTGTCCCAGTTTTCCCACATCCCCTCCAACATTCATCATTATTTGTTCCTGTCATCTTAGCCAATCTGACAGGTGTGTAGTGGTATCTCAGAGTTGTCTTAATTTGCATTTCTCTGATCAGTAGTGATTTGGAACACTCTTTCATATGAGTGGAAATAGTTTCAATTTCATCCTCTGAGAATTGTCTGTTCATATCCCTTGACCATTTATCAATTGGAGAATGGTTTGGTTTCCTATAAATCAGAGTCAGTTATATATTTTGGAAATGAGACCTTTGTCAGAACCTTTCCTTTTAAAAATATTTTCCCAATTTGTTACTTCCCTTCTAATCTTGTTTGCATTAGTATTGTTTGTACAGAAACTTTTTAGTTTGATGTAATCAAAATCTTCTATTTTGTGATCAATAATGATCTCTAGT
This sequence comes from Sminthopsis crassicaudata, assembly GCF_048593235.1. NCBI lineage: Eukaryota > Metazoa > Chordata > Mammalia > Dasyuromorphia > Dasyuridae > Sminthopsis > Sminthopsis crassicaudata. Next base: position 663,086,708 of record NC_133617.1, read on the forward strand.
TCTCCTCTGGTCACAAATTCCTTCCTCCTCCACAGGTCTGAGAGGTAGACTATCCTCTGTTCCTCTAATCTATTTATGATCTCATTCTTTATGCCTAAATCATGGACCCATTTTGATCTTATCTTGGTGTTAAGCGTGGGTCCATATCTAATTTCTGCCATACTAATTTACAGTTTTCCCAACAGTTTTTTTCAAATAATGAATTCTTATTCCCAAATGTTGGTATCTTTGGGTTTGTCAAACACTAGATTGCTATATTTGTACCCTATTTTGTCCTGTGTACCTAATTTGTTCCACTGATCGACTGGTCTATTTCTTAGCCAATACCAAATGGTTTTGGTGACTGTTGCTTTATAATAATAGCTTTAGATCAGGTACAGCTAGACCACCTACATCTGACTTTTTTTTTTTATTAATTCCCTTGAAATTCTCGACCTGACCTTTTGTTCTTCCATATGAATTTTGTTGTTATTTTTTATAGGTCATTAAAATAGTTTTGGGGGATTCTGATTGGTATAGCACTAAATAAATAGATTAGTTTGGGGAATATTGTCATCTTTATTATATTCACTCTCCGCCTATCCATGAGCACTGGATGTCTTTCCTAATTATTTAAATCTGACTTTATTTTTGTGGCAAGTGTTTTGTAATTTTGCTCATATAGATCCTGACTTTTCTTTGGTAGATGGATTCCCAAATATTTTATACTCTCGACATTTGTTTTGAATGGAATTTCTCTTTGTATCTCTTGCTATTGCATTTTGTTGGTGATGTATAAAAATGCTGAGGATTTATGTGGATTTATTTTGTATCCTGCAACTTTGCTAAAGTTGTGAATTATTTTTTTAATAAATTTTTTGACTATATATGCATGAGTAATTTTTTTTAATAACATTATCCCTTGTATTCATTTTTCCAAATTATCCCCTCCCTTCCTCTACTCCCTCCCCTAGATGACAGGCAATCCCATACATTTTACATGTGTTACAATATAACCTAGACACAATATATGTGTGTAAATCCCATTTTCTTGTTGCACATTAAGTATTAGCTTCCGATGGTATAAGTAACCTGGGTAGATAGACAGTAGTGCTAACAATTTACATTCACTTCCCAGTGTTCCTTCTCTGGGAAGTTGTTTCTGTCCATTATTGATGAACTGGAAGTGAGTTGGATCTTCTTTATGTTGAAGATATCCACTTCCATCAGAATACATCTTCATACAACATTGAAGTGTACAGCGATCTTTTGGTTCTATTCATTTCACTCAGCATCAGTTGATGTAAGTTTCTCCAAACCTCTCTGTATTCTTTCTGCTGGTCATCTCTTACAGAGCAATAATATTCCATAACCTTCATATGCCATAATTTACCCAACCATTCTCCAATTGATGGATATCCATTCATCTTCCACTTTCTAGCCACTACGAAAAGAGCTGCCACAAACATTTTGGCACATACAGGTCCCCTTCCCCTCCTCAGTATTTCTTTGGGATACAAGCCCAATAGCAGCAATGCTGGATCAAAGGGTATGCACAGTTTGACAACTTTTTGGGCATAGTTCCAAATTGTTCTCCAGAATGGTTGGATTCTTAGTTATGAATTATTTCTAATAGCTTTTTAGTAGAATCTCTGGGGTTCTCCAAGTGTACCATCATATCATCTGCAAAGAGTGACAGTTTGATTTCCTCATTACCTACTCTTATTTCTTTAATCTCTTTCTCGATTCTTATTGCCAAGGCTAGCATTTCTAATACAATATTGAATAGTAATGGTGATAGTGGGCAACCTTGTTTCACTCCTGATCTTACTGGGAAAGGTTCCAGCTTATCGCCATTACATATGATGTTACTGAAGGTTTTAAATATATGCTCGTTATTATTTTAAGGAATAGTCCATTTATTCCTATACTCTCAAGCATTTTTAGTAGGAATGGATGTTGTATTTTATCAAATGCTTTTTCTGCATCTATTGAGATGATCATATGGTTTTTATTAATTTGATTATTAATATGGTCAATATACTAATAGTTTTCCTAATATTAAACCAGCCCTGCATTCCTGGTATAAATCCTACTTGATCATAGTGTATTATTCTGGGGGTGATTTTCTGAAGTCTTTTTGCTAATATCTTACTTAAGATTTTAGCATCAATATTCATTAAGGAGATTGATCTATACTTTTCTTTCTCAGTTTTCAATCTACCTGTTTTAGGTATCAGTACCATGTCTGTGTCATAAAAGGAGTTTGGTAGGACTCCTTCATCCCCTATTTTTTCAAGTAGTTTATATAACATTGGGGCTAATTGTTCTTTAAATATTTGGTAGAATTCACATGCAAATCCATCTGGTTTTGGGGATTTTTTCCTGGGGAGTTGATTAATAGCTTGTTCTATTTCTTTTTCTGAAATGGGACTATTTAAGCAATTTATCTCCTCCTCTGTTAATCTAGGGAGCCTATGTATTTGGAGGTAGTCATCCATTTCATTTAAGTTACCAAATTTATTGGCATAAAGTTGGGCAAAGTAACTCATTATTTATTTCTCTAATTTCCTTTTCATTGGTGGAAAGATCCCCCTTTTCATTTTTAAGACTAACAATTTGATTTTACTCTTTCCTTTTTCTGATCAGATTTACCAAAGGTTTATCTATTTTATTGGCTTTTTAATAAAACCAACTCTTGGTTTTATTTATTAATTCAATAGTTTTTTACTTTCAATATTATTGATTTCTCCTTTTAATTTTTGTATTTCAAGTTTAATTTTTGGTTGGGGGTTTTTAATTTGGTCTTTTTCTAGCCTTTTAAGTTTCAGGCCCAATTCATTAATCTTCTCTTTCTCTATTTTATTCAAATAAGCTTCTAAAGATATAAAATTTCCCCTTATTACTGCGTTAGCTGCATCCCACAAATTTTGGTATGTCTCACCATTGTCATTATCTTGGGTGAAATTATTCATTGTTTCTATAATTTGCTGTTTCACCCAGTCATTCTTTAAGATAAAATTATTTAGTTTCCAATTACTTTTTGGTCTATTTACCCCTAACTTCTTATTGGATGTAGTTTTTATTGCATTGTAATCTGAGAAGGCATTTATTATTTCTGCCTTCTTGCATTTAATTTTGAGATTTTTATGTCCCAATATATGGTCAATTTTAGTATAGGTTCCATGAACTGCTGAGAAGAAGGTATACTCCTTTCTATCACCATTCAGTTTTCTCCAAAGGTCTATCATATCTAGTTTTTCTAATGTTCTATTTACCTCTTTAATTTCTTATTTGTTTTGTGGTTTATCTAATTCTGAGAGGGCAAGGTTGAGATCTCCCACTATTATAGTTTTGCTGCCTATTTCCTTTTGGAAGTTAGATTCTATACCACTTGGTACATATATGTTTAGTATTGATATGGCTTCATTGTCTATGCTACCTTTTAGCAGGATATAGTTTCCTCCCTTATCTCTTTTAATTAGATCAATTTCTGCTTTTGCTTGATCTGAGATAAGGATGGCTACCCCTGCTTTTTTGGATTTACCTGAAGCATAATAGATTCTGCTCCAACCTTTTACCTTTACTCTGTATGTATCTCCCTGCTTTAAGAGTGTTTCCTTTAAACAACATATTGTAGGATTCTGACTTTTGATCCAGTCTGCTATTTGCCTCCTTTTATGGGAGCATTCATCCCATTCACATTTACAGTTAAAATTACTAATTCTGTATTTCCTACCATCATATTATCCCCTGAATATGCTTTTTTTTTCCCCTTGTCCCCCCTGAACCCTTTCCCCAGTATTTAATTTATGGACCCCACTTGTGATGTGCAACCCTCCCTTTTTAATATTCCTCTCCCAGGCCTGGAGAGACTTAAATCAACTGATGCTGAGTGAAATGAGCAGAACCAGAAGATCACTGTACACTTCAACAACAATACTGTATGGGGATGTATTCTGATGGAAGTGGAAATCTTCAACATAAAGAAGATCCAACTCACTTCCAGTTGATCAATGATGGACAGGGGTAGCTGCACCCAGAGAAGAAACACTGGGAGGGGAATGAAAATTGTTAGCACTAATATCTGTCTGCCCAGGTTGCATGTACCTTCGGATTCTAATGTTTATTGTGCAACAAGAAAATGATATTCGCACACATGTATTGTACCTAGACTATATTGTAACACATGTAAAATGTATGGTATTGCCTGTCGTCGGGGGGAGGGAATAGAGGGAGGGGGGGTAATTTGGAAAAATGAATACAAGGGATAATATTATAAAATATATATATATATATATATAAAATAAAAAAAAAAATATTCCTCTCCCCTCCTTTTAAGTACCTTCCCCTTTCTTGTACCCTTCCCTTATTTCCCTTTTCCTTTTCCTTTTTCCTCTCTCCCCTTATAATCAGGTGAGAGAGAATTCTCTGAAAAACAAATATGTCAATTATTTACTCTTTGAGCCTACTCTGATGATTCACACAATGTTTCTCCCCTTCTCTAAATTCCCTCAGATGTGGTAGATTTTCTATACCTCTTCCCGGGATGAAATTTCCCTCTTTTTATCTCTCCTTTCCCTTTTTCTGATACTATCCCCTTCCCTTTACTACTTCCCTTTTTTATGTTATATCAGTAAAATCAAATTATCCATGTGGACTTTCTGTATATCTACAGCAGGGATACAGTTCTCAAGAGTTCTTTTTACCTTTTTCTGCTTCTCTTCAGTCTTGTGGATGTAGATCAAATTTTTTGTTTAAGTCTGGTTTTTTTCTTAGAAACAAATGGAATTCCTCTATTTCATTAAATGACCATCTTCTTCCATGGAAGAAAATGCTAAACTTAGCTGGGTAGTTTCTTCTTGGTTGAGATCCTTGTTCTTTTGCCTTTCGGAATATCAGGTTCCAGGCCCTTTGATACCCTGCTGTGTGGCCTAGCAATTGCCCTGAGGTTTAAGGCTGAACAGTGGATATTAGCGCTGACTCGAAGAGCCCCTGTGCTCAAACCAGAAGTGTCTTCCCAGAAACCACGGTCCCTGCTGCGGAGCTTCTGTTGCTCTGAGAGTTCTGCTGCTGCTAGAATTCTACTGCCTCAGGCTGAGCCCTGCGCTATGTGAATTAGAGGCTGTCCTGGGTTGTGTGCCCCTGTTCATGCTCTCAACTACCCCAAGGAGAAGCCCCGGGCAGCAGAAGGCAGCTGAACAGCCATGCTGAGATTGGTGCTAGGCCACTTCCGGATTGGGGAAGATCTAGGATCTGGCTTTATATTTTAAAGTGGCTTTGATTTCTCTTCTGATCTTCTGTTTTATAAGCAGAGTCGAGCTATCAGCCTGTGCCAGATTCCTCTATCTCAGTGGCTTCTCTGATCCCAGTGTTCTCTCCAGCCCATTTGGCACAGTGTGCTAGCACCTAACTCTGTCTATGCTGATCTTTTTTTTTCCTCCCCTCGGAACTGACCTTTTCTGTTGAAAGATTCTCTTCAGCTGGTAAGTTGTGCTTCTACTCCTTGTTGTTTTTATCAGTCCAGTGTTATTTTTTGAGGCTGATTTAACTAGTTGGTATTGAGGGAAGAAGGGAGCTTACAAATTCACGTGTATCTTCTCTGCCATCTTGCCCCCCTCACAAATACCTTTTTCTCTATTCTTGTTGCTAAGACTAATCAGAAGTGATGTGCTTTCACCAGGCAGGTGATTCAAGATAATTGCACTGTCCTTCCCCAGAGCTTACCTTAATTCCCCTTTAACCTAAATGGCTCACATTTAGTTAGAAGACCTCAAAGAAACTTTTACTCTTGACTGGATGTCCAGGACATGGCAGTAGAAGCACTAGATTTTAATACATAAGGGGCAAGGGATTTATCAACAGTAAGAAAAAATCCACCAGTCTACTCAGTCAAGTTGCAGGGAATAAATACAGTGGGAAGGGAAAACAGTTTCTGAGGGTTCCAAAAACAGTCCAGAATCAGATAAGAAGAACCCTCCAATCTTGGACTCTTCAGAAGAACCTACATTCTCCACCCAGGTATCACACACATATATCATAGTTATATCTATGTATAGAACTTTAAATAGATTCATTCTGTATGAGGACCTCTCTATCCCTTTTCAAGTGGCTAAGGTGGGAAAATTACACATATTGGGTTTGAAAAAGTGAATTCCCACCAGCTTTCTCTGGAGAAGTGCAAAGGAACAATGGGAACTCTTTGATTATGGAATACATAGTGATAGAGATGAATTGGTAGGTAGAGATCTATCCCAAAAGACTTCCTCTTACGTGGGGTATGGGGCAGGCAGTAGCTTGGCCATCTAGCCTTCTTGGGCCCTAATATGACCTGCAAGGCCCATGGTTTTTAGAGACCTCTGTCCATAAAATCTAGACTTGAGTGGAGCTATTGGAAAACACTAGCTAGTGGAAAGAATAACCAGCCCTAATGTGTCTTGCAAGTTCTCTATAAAGTAACCATTGCCATTTTTGAAAGCAGCTGCTTATAAGAATTAAAATCACAATGACCACTCAATTTCAAAGATTAGTATGCTACTTATCAACTGACAGAAAAGAGGTGGACTCAGCATGCATAATAAAACATACATATAATCAATATGCATGTTTGTTGAAAAGGTTTTATTTTTCTTTCTCCGACAAGTGTGGTTTGAGATGGAATGAAAAGAATAAAAGGTAGTGAAATGCTTTTCACTTAACTATTTCTGGGATTTAATAGCTACTAGATAGATAAACCAAGAGTCATACATACAATCATTCTTTATCTGGGATTGTCTTTTAATTTTGGTGATATAAGATTGACCCGGACAACAAATGGAAATTGTACATTCAAAATTAAGCCTTCTAGGTCCTTCAGGTGTTAAAGCCCTTCAAAAAGAGATGACTACAACATAATCCTCCTGTCTACTTCCTAAAATCTTGCAATTTGCACATGCCAATTAGAACCTAACTTCAAGGCTTCAAGATCTCCCTAATGAAGGATAACAGCTCTTCATATCTGAGCTTCTTGTGCCAGCTGGTTTAAAGCAATTCTGAGGGTCCATTTCATAATCAAGGTTGGTAAAAATGACAAACAGCAAATTTTGGGATTTCAGCAAAATAGGCACATGAATGTACTTAGTACTGTTATGAATTGCTCACACCATTCTCAAAAGCAATTTGTATCCCACTTCTCCTAAAAGTTACTACTTGACTCAGTTATACCTCTGCTAGAAATGTACCTGAAAGAGATTAAAGAGAAAAAGTATGCATAAAAATGCAGGGTTTGGTTTTTTGTGTGATGGAAAAGAAATAGATACCCATCAGCTAGAGAATGAGCCAATTATGACATATGGATGCAATAGAATACTATTTTGCTGTATTAAACGGCATTGAGGATAATTTCTGAGAAATCTGGGAAGATTTGTATGGATTAATGCAGAACCAAAAAACAATTTATGCAAGAATAACAAACAAGTCAACATAGGGATATTGACAAACTCGATAACACAATGACAAACTGATTCCAGAAGAGTTATGATAAAGAAGGCCCTTCATCTCCTGGTATAGAGGTGATGGACTTTGGGGTAAAAATACACACTTTTAAAAAAATATGGCCAGGGCAAAAATTAGTTTTGTTTTTATATATTTGTTATAAGAGTTTTTTTTTTCTTTTTTTTCATGGGGTGGATAGAAAGAAAATAGATTTTATTTTTAATAACTAATAAAAGTCTTTTATTTTTCCTTTTAAACCCTTATATAATACAAATACATTGTGTTTGTATCCATAAATATGTACATGTATATATAGCTTGCATATATATTCATTTACACCCTGCATAAATTTAGTTTGTGAAATCCTTGAGGACAGGGACTGTCTTGCATTCTTTTATGTCCCCCAGTACTCGACACATAATAGATATTTAATAAATGCTTATTGGTTGGTTTTTGTTCATTAGAAAATGTTAAATTTTAAAAATTTAATAGCCAATTGGTTGTCCTCAACCTATCTCCAATTGGTAAATTAGCCCTTTTACCCCATCTCAGCACAGGAGGCTTAACCTTGCCAATCAACAGCTGCATCATCATATTCCTGCCTGAATAGATCAGATTCTAGAAGTCATGTTTGTAATGAAACAGTGCCAGTCTAGAACAGGAAAGAGATTTATATTTTTTTAAATGTATCTAGTTTGCTGGCCCTTCCTTATTCCTTCTGTGGTGCACAGTTGCCCAAGCCTAAATGACATTGACATCTCAGGGTATCACACACCTTTGGAAAATAACTCTGATTTCACTCTATCAGCAAGCTTGCTGACATGCTTTGGACAACTTCTTCTCTGAAAAGTCTCAGGTAGTAGTCTCAGGAGGTGTCTTGTTTTCTAACATACAGCACAGAGAAGATTAAAAAGTTGATATATAACTGCAGTGAACTTGTATTTCTACATATATACCTATTTCTGACAAAGGAGACAATCCTCAGTCCCTGAATGAAGATGATAGTCCTTCTTTAGCTCTGTTCTTAGTTAGCTAGGTAGCCCCTCTGAAGGAGCAGTGCTTTTCTATCACCTCTGCTATGGTTCCCATGAATAGGAAGGTTTATTCAGGTGCCAGGGAATGCTGAGTGGATGTCGCTATGAGGAAAGCTTTGGTATTATCTTGGGGGAGGTTGCACGTCAGAATTCTCTCTAAGTTGCTTTATTGCAGATGACCCAGATGAATAACGAATGTTCCATTACGACCAAATGTATCACCATGAAGTTTTCTGGGCATTTCTTGTCTATCTTTGTCACCTTACTGCAAAGATGTCATTCACCACATGGATCTGATTGTTAAGATCTGGAACTTCTGGAGAATGCAGGAAAAGCCTACAGTCTTATCTTCCACATTTTTTTGATCATTTCTTCAAGAGGATCTTTTTTTTTGGGGGGGGTTGTTTCTGCCCTGTTTATTTGTTACCGGAGCAACCTGCACTTAGTGGCTGCTAGGGATCTAATTCTGACCATCAGAATAGATCCCTTCATGTGAGAGGATGATAATGATACAAGAAGACTGAGAGGCAGGTTTGTTTTCTGACCTCTCTCCTCTTGTCTCTCATTTATTTCACTCCCAATTCACTAGCAACATCTAAGTCAGTAAAGGCTGATTTGCAATTCCTTCAAGTGTGTTATGATTCACAGTCATGGGAGCTTTTAGAGAACCGATCTACCCCTTCACACTTAGGCATGGTCCTTAACATTTGTCTTGTACTTTTTGTTCTGTCTAACCTAGGGTTATATATCATTATACCTCCCTAGTCATCGAAGAGGCACAGTAAGACCAGAGTTGGAATCTATCAGGTGGAGTGGCTAAGACAAGAGCCATATGAATTATCACACCTTGTTCTGATGACCCTAAGAGATCCCCAGGCTAAGTGAATGCCCTTGCCAAATATGCTTTCTTTTCTGTAGCTAAAAGAACCTCCTTTTGTTAACTGTCGAATGATCCACAAGTGTCTCTTTTATTCCAGCTTTAACACTAAGCAAACAAAACTAGTCCAACTGATCATGTCTCTCCATTACAACGTATAATCTCAGTTTCTTCTCTTCCCAATGTCCACCTTTTGTTTATCCAGTTCATAGCTAGATGGCTTTATGTTCTCAAATCATTTGTACTCTGACTCCTAACTACTTCTCAAAGATTACTGGAATATACTCATATAGCTATATACATCTTCTACCTCCTTACTTATGTCCATGTTTTCTCCCTTGATAAACTATAAGATCCTTGAAGAGAGACATTTTCATTTTTGTCTTTATCTACAGCACCAGGAACAGTAGCTAAAACTTAATAGCTTCTTTTTTTTTCTTTAAATTTTTATTCATTTAAATTTAAATGCAAAAAGGACAAAATTTTTTTTCATATACACAGCACATTATAAGAGAATTCAATATAAAACCATGAATTTCCATTTCATATTACATTTATAAATAAACTAAGAAATACTATATAGAGTTTTCATATCTATCTTCTTTTCTGTGCTTCTTGATATGTTCTTTTTCTCTGCTGTGCATTTAATTTTTTTCTCCCTTCCTACCCTAAAGATTACCACTAGATACATTCTATATATGCTTCTATTTATCACTTGTTTTTCTGAATGTGAATAGTACCTTCATAGATCCTTTGTGGTTGATTTGAGTATGATATTTAAAATGACTTAGTAGTTCAAAATTATTCTTAGAACAACATTACTGTTTCTGTGTACAACATTCTTTTGGTTCTACTTAGTTCATTCTTCATTTCATGCATATCTTTCCACTTTTGTAAAATCAACCAGCTTATTTCTTTAAAGTAGTATTCCATCATGATCACATACCATAATTTGTTTAGCTATTATCCAGTTGAGGGATAGCCCCTCAATTTCCAATTTTCTGCTACCATAAAGAAAGCTGTTATTAATGTTTAAGAACATATAAATTATTCTCCTTTGTCCCTAATCACCTTGGAAATAATCATATTGCTGGGTTAAAGGATATACACAGTTTTATAATTCCTTGGGCATACTTCTAAATTGCTCTCCAGAACGGTTGGATCATTTCACAGTTCCACAATAGTGAATTAGTATGCCAGTTTTTCTACATCCCCCCTAAAAACATTTTAATAGGTTCCTAATAACTTTTTTTAGTATAACTTTTTATTTACAAGACAAATGCATGGGTAATTTTTCATCATTGACCCTTGAAAAACCTTCTGTTAAAACTTTTTCCCTCCTTCCCCCACCCCCTCCCCTAGATGACAGATAGTCCAATACATATTAAATATGTTAAAGTCTATGCTAATAGCAACTTCTTTTTTTTTAATTTTAATTAATTTTTACAAAAATTTCATGCATAGGTAATTTTTCGGCATTGAAAATTGCCAAACCTTTTGTTCCAACTTTTCCCCTCCTTCCCCCCATCCTCTCCTCCAGATAGCAGATTGACCAATACATGTTAAATATGTTAAAGTATAAGTTAAATACAATATATCTATACATGTCCAAACAGTTATTTTGCTGTACTAAAAGAATCGGACAGTGTACCATTAGCCTGTGAAGGAAATCAGAAATGCAGGCAGACAAAAATAGAGGGATTAGGAATTCTATGTAGTGGTTCATAGTCATCTCCCAGAGTTCTTTCCCTGGGTGTAGCTGGTTCAGTTCATTACTGCTTTATTGGAACTGATTTGGTTCATCTTATTGTTGAAGATGGCTATGTCCATCAGAATTGATTATCATATAGTAATAGCAACTTCTTAATAGATTTAGTGATTCAACTATGTTTTTGATTTTTCTCTTTCTGTCAAAACTTCAAAGGATATGTTCAAAGGAATCCCAGGTATATTCCAAAGTACTCCTAAGAATAGAGAGGTTAAGCTAGAAAATATCTTTCACAATAGTAGGGAGAAAAAAGTGAAGTAACCTTAACAAGCATCCTGCCTAGCAATATTATTTCCAGAACTTTCATTAAGAAAGAAACTATGATCACAAATTCAAGGGACAATAGAGTAATGATGACATCCAGTGGGCATGAACATAATTGCAAGTAATGCCTTTGAAAACACAGTTTTTGTACATATCCTTTGATCCAGCAGTGCTACTACTGGGCTTATATCCCAAAGAAATACTAAAGAGGCGAAAGGGACCTGTATGTGCCAAAATGTTTGTGGCAGCTCTTTTCATAGTGGCTAGAAGCTGGAAGATGAATGGATGCCCGTCAATTGGAGAATGGCTGGGTAAATTATGGTATATGAATGTTATGGAATATTATTATTCTTTAAGAAATGACCAGCAGGAGGAATACAGAGAGGCTTGGAGAGATTTACGTGAACTGATGGTGAGTGAAATGAGCAGAACCAAGAGATCATTATACACTTCAACAACGATACTGTATGAGGATGTATTCTGATGGAAGTGGATATCTTCAACAAAGAGAAAATCTAATTCAGTTCCAATTGATCAATGATGGACAGAATCAGCTACACCCAGAGAAGGAACACTGGGAAATGAGTATACACTGTTTGCATTTTTGTTTTTCTTCCCAGGTTATTTTTACCTTCTGAATCCAATTCTTCCTGTACAACAAGAAATTCGGTTCTGCACACATATATTATATCTAGGATATACTATAACACATTTAACATGTTTGGGAATGCCTGCTATCTAGGGGAGGAGGTGGAGGGAAGGAGGGGAAAATTCAGAATAGAAGTGAGTGCAAGGAATTATGTTGTAAAAAATTACCTATGCATATGTACTGTCAAAAAAAAAGTTATAATTATAAAATTTTTAAAAAAGAAAAAGAAAACACAGTTTTTCCTGTTAGTAGCCATCATTACATTCCTCACAATTCCTGGAATATTTTTTTTTATTAATGCCTATAAATAACATCTCTAATTTTAGCCCCATTCTTGGTATCAGGAAAAAGGCACTGGAGTTATGAATTAAAAAACCTAAGTCCTAGTCTCAAAACTATCACTGACACGTTATAGGCGATTACTATAGAAGATAAGAAAGATGAATAACAGTCCTTGACTTCAGTGAGTTTACAATCTATTCCCAGAGATGTATAAGGATATAGAAAGATAATTTACAACAGTAGTGGTATGCTACTTACAATGTAAAACAGAATATAACCAAAATATTCATCAATTTATTTTGTGTCCAACTTCTCATAGATTATCTTAGTCCAGTCATGATTGGTGGATGATAAAGTCTACAACCAAACTTAAAGATATGTAAGGTTTACAAAGAGGGAAATAAGAGATGGCAACTATACCTTTTTCATTATTAATGCTGCCTACAAGGAATAAGCAAGGGACAAGAGAATATCATATTTCAAAATGGAGGTGATGTTAAAAAATATATAGCCAATAATTTTTTTAAAAGGCTATTACAAAATGGAGCGAGCCCAAATCAAGGAAACATTATAACAGTGATATCGTATGATGATCAACTTTGAATGAATTTTAATTATTCTCAAAAATATACAGTGACTTGCGACAATTCCAAGGAACAGATGATGAAAAAAAATACTATCAACCTCTGGATAAAAATTTGATGAATTTAAAGGCAGATTAAGCATACCTTAACTTTTTTGTTGTAATTTTGGGAGGCATGTATTCTCTTTCATAACTTAGTAATATGTTCCACATGACTACACATGCATAATCTATATCAAACTGCTTGTCTCTTGAAGGAGGGGAAAGGGAAGAGAGGGAGAGAATTTGGGCCTCAAAATTTTTTTAAACCAATGTTAAAAATTGTTTTTACATGTAAATAGGAAAAATATAAAAAATTTCACATTAAAAAATAAAGTGAATGAATGGGTAACTATACACATGTTGACAGTTTCTTTTCCCCAAATTATGACCAATTTCAATAGAAAAATAAAATTTTAAACAAGAAAAAAATAGAATGCTTTGGACCAAAATTATGTAGGGAATGTCAATCCAGAGGGATAAAAAAATTCTCAAGAATGAAAAATAAGATTTATAAAAACAATTCCAAAGAGGAGAAAAGGTTGGGATTATGAAAGACCATTGTTGGTGCATATGGAATTCATCTATCAACTTGGATTTTATAGAATTGATAATCAAGGTAAGTAGAAAGAGTGTGAAAGAGAAATATGCCATCTATCTTCCCTTAAAGAATGATGAATTACAATATATCCCAGGCTACTGAAAAAACTTGTTTGCATGATTCCCAATCCATTGTTTCTTTTGAAAGAAGGTAAAAAAATTTAGGAAAAGTGCCATAGCACTACAGAAAGGCAGAAATCCTGATTTTTAAAATAGTCAAGAAAATAAAAGGAGTTTGTAGGCCAGTGAGCTTAGCTTTGATTCCTGGAAAAATTCTATCATGAAGGAATAAGATAGTTAATGAACATCTGAAAAGGGAAGCAGTGAGCCTAAAAAGCCAGCATGTGTATATCATGAAAAAATCATGCTAATCTAATTTTATTTCCTTTCATGACACATTATAATAGTATTGGGAATAGATAGTAGATTGGGAATATTTTAGTTTAGCTAGATTTTAGCAAAGCATATGGTACATTCTTTTATACCATCCTAGTAGAAAAGATAGATGACTATGTGGTAGATGATGATATAACAAAAGAACCATTTGAATGCCTGAATCTAAAAAGAATTGATTAATGGTTTCATGCCATCTTGGAATGGGGTTCCATAGTAAAGTTGGTTAGTTTATTCTAACACCTTTATCAATTATTTATCAATAATATTATCAAGATATTGAAGTCTTGTTTATTCAGTTTGCAGATGACACAAAACTGGACAAACAAAAGTGGATGAAATCAAGATACAAAAGCATCCTGACAAACTATCATGTTAGGCCTAATCTAATGAGATAAAATTTAGTAGGAATAAATGAAAAGTCAGGGTTAAAAAACAATACAAGATGATGGAGATAATTATCCCCCCACCAAATTACTGGGGTCTTTTCTCCCTAACCATTATCAACTATACTTCTTAAGTGCAAAAAAAACAGTCCTTGTGCTTAAGAAGCTTAAAGAAAGAAGACAGCAAACAACTATGTACAGACAAGTTATATACAAGATAAGTTATGGGTGATCTCACAGGGAAGACATTAAGGTTAAGGAAAGTTTGCAAAAGATTAGACTTTAGCTATCCCTTGAAAGGAAACTAGGAGGCAGAGATGAGAGCATTTCAGAACTGGAGATCAGCCAGTGAAAATATTTGTATTTATAAGTTTATAAATTGACACATATACATTTATATTTATATATGTTCATTTCCTTTGTTGTATATGTGTCTTATGAGAGTACAAATTGTAAAATTCTTTGCACTTGTAAGCCTGGCACCCAGTTTGGTGTCTGCAACATAGGCCAAAACAAGTGCTTGTTAAATTAACTGACCTTGAGAAAGTCACTTAAATTCTCTGACCCTTGGTTTCTCATATCAAATGAAAACAGCAATATTATAGCCATCATCAACTGTGAGAGATTTAGGTCTTTTAATAATACAGTGATCTAAAACACTTTCAAATGACCTATAATAAGAATGTTAGACAATGGGGATAGTAATATAAGATAGGAAAATATTTTTCATGGCAAAGTAAGGTAGGATTTAGCTCAGTAAGTAGACCAAACCTTCAACTTATTATGATGTAAATAGTAATTCCTTTTAGGACTCACTTGTACTCTAGACAATTTCTACTAAGCTTTTGGCCAAGATGGCTGCCTCGAAAGAGGTAGAATTCTCCAGGAAAAAAAACAAAAAAAACTATAAGTTATACTAGAATGAGTAATGATGAATAAACCCAATGAAAAACTACATGTAGTTAAGTAATTTTTTTCCAACCCAAAATTACAGTAGGAAAATTGACCACCAACAAAACCAGTTTCAGTGCAGAAAAACAAAAAGAAAACTTCCCAGTGAGACCACAGATTAGCCAGAAATATGTATCAGCTTTAAGTATCTGTTGAAATAATGGTGATTGAAAAGTTCTTTCCCAAAATATCTCAAGGTGGTTGAAAGCCACAATATGAACCTTGAAGAGAGTTAGCATCCAGGCTCAGTGCTTAGTGTTCAAATTGGAATAGCCCAGGACTCCTGGGACACTGTCCTGAAATGCCAAAGAAGACTCTTAATGCTCTTAACACTCAAAGATCCAGGAGGAACTATCCTAAAAAGAGAAAGATTAGCCTAGGAAACTAAGCTAGATTAAGACCAAGTAGGGTTACTACCTTACTCAAGAGAACATGAGGGGGCAAAGCCTGGTTCTGGCACAAAGCCCCAAATTAGGGACTGGGTGTAATGTTCTGAATAGCAGTCTGGATGTCCTCTGGGCCTTGATTTCAGCAGAATAATCACAAGAATAGTCAGGAATAAAGTCCAAAGTCTCTTATTTCCATCACAGTCTGTCTCCTTCGCCTGGGGCTGGGCTAGCTTTCTGGGGACTTTCAGATGGGCCTTGGTTTTAGTAGAGGAATGCAGGGGGCAAGAGAACCACCAGGATGGTGGGAGATAGAATATCTATGGCTGACTTTGTCCTCAGTTTAAATACCCTATTACAATTACATCAATTGTAGAACTATTACCATCACCATGCTAAGTACTAAATATATATATATATATACAACCTAGATAACCACTGTCTCATCAATTCCTCTGGGTTAGCACCTTGTTTCAAGTATATTTCTTTCAAGTATACTTGTCCAGAGTTCCAGCTCTCTATATCTCCTGCTTTCTTTTGTTGTAGAACATAAGTAGTCACGCCCTCTTTGATTTCTCAGGGAGGTAAAAACACCAAAAAGGTGTTCACACCTCACCCCCAACATCTCAGGGAGATAAAAACATTAAAAATGGAAATGGGTAGTCAAACCAGATTTTGTTAGCGGGTTTCTGAAGGGTCTCACTTAAAACAGGTATACATAAATCCATCAGTATGGGAGGTATTATTACGAGCACATGATAGTGTAACTCAGGCTACTTAGTGCTGGCTCTCCCCACAGCCAGCACAGGCTCAATGTGGTGTAACAAACATGAATTGTACATGTAAGTAGTGATATAACAATATGAATCGACATGATCTTGTAAAAGATTTCCAGAAGTCCTAGAAGAAGGGTATATAAACAACAGTCACATATATGCCTTCTTCAGCAGCCAAGAGATAGTTCAAAACCAATCTATTGTCCATTGCTTCACATGTCAGGAAATCCAATGATTCCTGCTGGTTTTAAAGTCTTGCAACAGTGTCATCAGCCATGCTCTTTCAGTGTCAAATGTTTCTTGGGTCTTCTTCATTTCAAGGGTCTGCTCCATCTCTCTCCAATGGACAAGGCAAATACGGCTTGTTGGCACCCATCTGATTCCTTCTCCATCTGTGGAGATAAAAGCAAACCCTCTCCCCCAAGCAGTTAACCTATCTGGTCCCTTCCACTCACCGCTTTCTGGGTTTCTCCACATCACCTGGTGATTATCTAAAGACAATGGAGCTGCTCGCACTGGACACTACCCTTCCAGTGGGTTATAAAACCTGTCTGCTGGAGCCAGTGCATCTTTGTCAAAAATTTAAAAATTAATGGTATAGAGAACTAAATTTAGAAGTTTTCTAGGGTTACCCGTGGCTCACCCTTTTGTTTTTGGAGGAGTGTCTTAATATCTCTGTTTCTTTTCTCTACTATTGCCTTCCCTTGAGGATTAAAGGGTATGCCGGTGGTATGTAAAATCTTATACTGTGCACAAAAGTCTGCAAAATGTTTAGACATATATGCAGGTCCATTGTCTGTTTTTATTACTTGTGGCACACCCATAATTGCAAATGCTTGTATAAAGAATTCAGTGACCACTTAGGCTGTCTCTTTTGCTGCTGGTATTGCAAAAGTAAATCCTAATATGAATAGACAATTTTCAGATGAAGACATTAAAATTGCTTCTCATCATATGAAAAGATGTTACAAATCATGATTGATCAGAGAAATGCAAATTAAGACAATTCTGAGATACCACTACACACCTGTCATATTGACTAAGATAACAGGAAAACATAATGATGAATGTTGGAGGGGATGTGGGAAAACTGGGACACTGATACATTGTTGGTGGAACTGTGAATGGATCTAACCATTCTGGATAGCAATTTGTAACAATGCTGAATAAGTTATCAAACTATGCATACCCTTTGATCTAGCAGTGTTACTACTGGGCTTATATCCCAAAAAGATCTTAAAGAAGGGAAAGGGACCTGTATGTGCGAAAAGGTTTGTGGCAGCCCTTTTCATAGTGGCTAGAAACTGGAAACTGAGTGAATGCCCATCAATTGGAGAATGGTTGAATAAATTGTGGTATAAGAATGTTATGGAATATTATTATTCTGTAAGAAATGACCAGCAGGAAGAATACAGAGAGGCTTGGAGAGACATATATGAACTGAAGCTACGTGAAATGAACAAAACCAGGATCATTATACACTTCAAAAACAATACTATGTGAGAATATATTCTGATGGAAATGAATATCTTTGAAAATGAAAAGATCCAATTCAGTTCCAGTTGATCAATGATGGACAGAAACAGCTACACCTAGAGAAAGAACTAGGAAATAAGTATGGACCACAACATAGCATTTCCCTCTTTCTATTAGTGTTTGCTTGCATTTTTGTTTTTTTCTTCTCAGGTTATTTTTACCTTCTTTCTAAATCCGATCTTTCCTGTGCAACAAGATAATTGTATAAATATGTATACATATATTGCATTTAACATATGCTTTAACATATTTAACATGTATGGAACTATCTGCCATCTAGTGGAGGGGGTGGGGGTAGGAAGGGAAAAGCTGGAACAGAAGGTTTTGCAAGGGCCAAAGTTGAAAAATTAACCACGCATATGTTTTGTATATAAAAAGCTATAATAAAATTTAAAATTTAAATAAATAAACTTATTTAAATTTTTTTTAAAAAGTAAATCTTGAAAAGGTATCTACTACAACATGATAAAAGACAGACCGCCAAAAGATTTATAATGGGTCACATCCATATGCCAAATTCCATTGGGTCTCAAACCACAAGGGCTCTTCCCTAGAGGGAATGTAGAAGTGTGGAAAGGAAGGCAAGCTCCTATACTATGCTCCTAGCTTCCTCTCTTGTTATTCCAAATTGTAAATGTAAAGCTCGGGCAGCCTGATGATATTTAGAATGAGATTTTTGTGCTTCTTGAAATAAAGGAGTACTGGCCAACATGGTTAGAAGGCTATCTGCCTTTGATGGATGCTTTCTCAATCATTCGTGAAGTTCCTTAAAGAGCTGAAATGTACTGGAGGCTACAAATTTTATTTGGGCTGTGGTAATTCTTTGAACCATACCTACTGAATAGGCCTGATGATATTTAAAATGAGATTCTTGGGTTGCCTTAAATAAAGGAGTATTGGTTAACATGGTTAAAAGGCTATCTGCCTTTGAATTTCCATAAAAAATAGGACCTGGAAGTCCACTATGAGAGTGGACAAACTAGATATAAATCTTACTTGGATGCTTTCTCACTTGCTCTTGAAGTTCCTTAAAGAGCTGATATATATTGGAAATTATACATTTTATTTGGACTGTGGCAATTCTTTGTACCACAGCTACTGAATAGGCCAAATCAGATATTATATTTATGTCTCCCGGATAATAAGTAAGAACTAGAATGATTGAATACAATTCATTCTTCTGAGTGGACTTAAAAGGAGTTCTGACTACTCTCTTTATAGTTAGGTTATGAGAGTATACAGCACAAATATGTTTGAATGCATCTGTAAAGATAGTTGGTCCTTTAAGAGGATCTTTGGAAACCTTTCAAGAATCCATCGCCAATTATGTAATAGCTGGGTATATGTATATAAGTATATATTTATGTATATAGATAGGGCTATATGTATGAATATGTATATACATACACATATATATGTATGTATAGATAAATATTTCTTTTTTAGTTTTTAAAAAGATTATTTTAATGAAATATATTGATTTTGAACAAAAAACAAATCCAAGTTACATAAAATTTGATTCATTTAATATGTATCAAATAACTAAAATAACATTTTAAATAACTAAAAATAGTTTTTATAAATATTTCTGTTCTTTATGTAGCTTGCTGGGAGTAGGTAAGGAAGAGAAAAAGGGAAAAAAAGAATAAAGTAAAAAGTGCCAGCAGGGAACAAAAGAAAGCCCATAAGGAAGCAACAAAAAATGGACAATTGAGAATATATCTTTTGTTATTTTATATATTTTCTTGAGATGAAAATTTACTGCTACTTATTTTGAATCTTTCCTGATGTTCTGCTGGGCACATGAAATTTTTCTTTTGTCTGTTTTGTTTTTTCTTATTTTATATTTAATTTTAAAATAAATACATTTTTAAAAGAGAGAGAAAGGAAGACTATGAAACAGATACTGAACTCCTTGACCAAATGATTTGGAGGCTAATGGAAGGCTAAGACTGATATTTGGACAGGGTGAAAAAGATGTGAACCTTAAAGGAGAAAGGCCTATTTAGTGGCTTTCCTTCAAGTTTCAATTAAAATCCCATTTTCTACAGGAAGCCTTTCCCAATTCCTCTGAACTGCAGTGTTTTTATCCTTTTTAATGATTTCCTCTATATCCTGTACATGGCTTGTTTGTACATATTTGCCTATTTCTTTCTTTAGGTAGTGAAATCTTGATGGCAAAAGAGTTTCTCTTACCTCTTTTTGGATCCTTTGCACTTAGCATAGTATATAACACATAGGTACTTAAAATATAACTCTTTATTGACTATTATAGCATGAGAAATGGAAAATTTGATAGGGATTCTCTATTTTCTGGGATCTTTTGGTGACTGAGCATGGAATAAATTTATGCCTTTATCTTTCTTTCACAAAGTGAGGATCTCTTATAAGTTCTGAGCAATAATGGTGGTGGTGGTGGTAGCAATAGTAGTATTAGTAATATAGTAGTAGTAGTTGTCTTTCATTTTTGAAGAGGAACAATGACATCACAGTTGGTGTCTTGATATATAAATGAATTAGATTTAAGTGAAGCACAGCTGCACAAAGTCACTGGTCTCCCTCTTCAGAGTCATCAAAGCCCATGGCGAGACAAAAATCAAGATGACTGTTGATAGTTCTGGATGAAGTGGATGACTTTGCTGTCTAGTCAAACTTTAAGCATTCCTCAGTGCCTGCTTTGGCTGCCTCTATTCTTGTTCTTCCGGGGGAAGTCTTCACACACTTGGGTAGACATCATCTTAACGCAGCAATGAATTTGAGGCCTTTGGTTTCCTTCAATATTGTTTAGCCCTATCTGCCAAGACAATTTCATGTTGCATGCTACAGCTTGTTGGAAGCACAGATGAGATTTGGATGAACGTAGACACCAAAAGTGAATGCACAGCCCTGAAAAGAGACTGGCAAAGCTTCACATAAATGGTGCTAGTCCTTCCAAATACCCTTTATACTCCAATAGGAAGAATAGTAGGAGTAACAACTAGCATTTATCACTTTAAGGTTTGTATAAAGCCCTTATACTTTTGCTGTTTTACTTTATTCTTATAATTACCTTGTGAGGTAAGTATGATTATTATCCTTGTTTTATAAAAGGAAAACTGTGGTTGACACAGGTTAAATAACTTGCCCAAAAACTCACACTGTTTTTAAGTGTCTGAGACAGGATTTGAAAAGGACCAAAATGACATTACTATTTTAAAATCAAGATACAGTGCACCCAGCTTTAGCTGATCAGAGAAATATGAGCTTAGCAGACTCTACCAGTGGTCAAGAATAAATGGTTCATAGGAACATTTGAATTGGAAATGTCTCTAAATTTGTGCGTCTCATATTTCTCTTTTAATGAAACAGACAATTTTTAGATCACCTTTTCTAGCCCCTTTATCACTCTAAGAGGTAAGTAGGGCAGTTCTTTACAAAGGCTTTCCAGACATTGAGGGGGCTCTGAATTCACTTCAGTGAGAAGACAACCCTATGGCCTATGTGCAGGGTTGTGACTACAAGTATATCTGCACCTATTGCTTGTCACTTTCTCTGTCCTCACAGTACTCTAAGATAGGTAAAAATAGTTAAATGGGGGGGGGTGATTGAAGTGAGGCAGAATTGCATGAAGTTGTTAGTCTTACTTTCTCTTTGAGTCATTGAAATCCAAGAGAAAGACAAAAGTCAGGATACCTGGTGATGACCTGGGATGCAATGGATGCATTTTCAATGTTTATTCCAGTTTTGAATTGTAAAAGGCTAGAACAGAGCAAATGCATTTGGATAGTGGAGCACGTGAGACTAATTGCCAATTGGAAGGTTCCCTATTAACTTCTTTGAAGGTTGACCCTCCCCAGCTATTCTGTGCTGACTTGATTGGTGGGACAAAGAGGGGGAGGTGGCGTGTGTGGGAGGAGTAGGAGGAGGAAGAGGAAATTGAGACACTCATGCCCAGTCTCTTGTGGCATTGGAGCAAGGAAGGTGTGTGGGGAGATTGCTAGATTTAATCCCCTGACCTTGACCGTAAAAGATGAAGAATAAAGACGTTTAGTGATCCTGACTCCGGCTGATTTCTGGGAAGACAGAGTTCCAGCATTGAATGACCCACAGCGCCTGCTTCAGCTGCCTTCATGGCTTATTGGAGCAAATTATTCACATTCACTCCTTCTGCTCAGGGAAGTTTTCACATGCTTGGGGTAGACAGCCCCTAAACTCACTGATAGATTTGAGGCCCACTGATTATCCTTTACCTGGTTTAGCCTGCTGGATCAGTTTGCTAAGGTGTAGCCATTGTGCATGCTGCAGCTTCTTGGAGCCACAGGTGAGACTTTCGGGGCAGATGAATAGCAAAGTTGGAAAGAAGCCCTGAAAAGAGCTTGGCAGCCCTCACACCAGTCATATTAGCCTTCTCTGAACACCTGTGTACCCCACTCAGGGGATACCTGAACAAGGAATGCATGCTTAGCTTTTGCTTCAGAGGACTGAATCTCAGGATTTTTGATGTTTTAGAGCAGGCTCTTTACTTCCCAGATTCTGGTGGCAGAGTAAGTATAAAGTGGTGATAAAATCCTGGGTTGAACTCCTTTTCCACTTGAGGTTCATTCCAAAATGACAGAGGATAAATCCTGCAGAGAGATCACCCTGAATCATGTGACACAAGTTCACTATCCCTAAGCTCTGAGTCCCAAGAAGCAAACCTGTGTGGCACACAGTATCTCTGATGGTTTATGATATTTAGGGTTCCTTTAAAAATAAAATAATAAAATGATCTTTAATAAATAATAAAATAATCTTTTAAAAAAATAATGAAATAATAAAATAATCTGGGGTTTATGATAGTTTAGGGTTCCTTTAAAAATAGGTCCTCTGATGCTTCAGACATCTAGAAGCTGAGGTCTGGGTTGGATGGGTTATACCTTTGGAGCTATTTTTTTTTTTTTTGCATTCTAGAATTTAGAAGTGGAGGAGACTAGAGATCAACTTTTGTGGAAACTGAGGCCCTTAGAGCTTAATTTAGTTGTGTGAGGCCACTCAGCATAATGTCACTATACTCTCAACTCCTTATTACACTTAAACGACTCGATTTTCTATAGGGAGATAGATGACAAGTGGAATAAATGTTTGCAGTCAAGAAGATTTGAGTTCAATCTGCTTCTGCGGTCAGGAACAAGTCTCTTGAGCTGTTTGAGAGAATAGTTGTAAAACCACATGAAGACAATATAGTTATTCTAGTTGACTCGCTAAATTTTTTCTCTTACGTCAGGAAGCTCTTTGAGCATGCTGACTTCAACCCTTTGCAATCTGTCTTGGGAGAGCTTCTCCAAGAAAAGTACTGGCAGAGCCTCCGAGAGCCCTGGCTTTCATTAAGGGACGTCAGCCTTCTTAATGAGGACCTAACATCTCCAACCTGGACCAAAGGGCTGGATGAATTATTCAAGCGTGGGATAGTGAGGAAAGAGTTTCCTTCCGTGATTCAATCAATAAACATTAAAAGTCCCCTACGTCCACAGCGCTGTGCTCTGGACAGGCCGGTCAGTGGTTACCAAGTTAGATTAGTTCTCTTATGAATTGAGAAGAGTGTTCAGATCACCTATAGCCAGTTCACTTTGTTACGTAAATTTACTCTTGAGCCCAATAACAAATGGTCCTTTCCTCTTTGGTGAAATAAAGAAGTTGGAGTAGTTTCTCCCCGACGATCCTCATTCTGCGAGCTCAGGTACGCAGGACCACCCCTTCCATAGAGTGGTGAGAAGGGCCAGGGAAACTACTTGGACTGATGCAGCGGGACACTTGCTCGGTTACTTATATTAGGTGGTTGTAAGGTGACTGTGATTTGCCTAGGGTCATAGCGAGTGTCCGTGGCAGAACTTGAACCCAGATCTGACTCCAAAGCCCCGCCTACGAATGACTAGGAAAGTTCTGATGCTTAGGGAATGCCCCAAAGTAAGGAACGAGGGACCCGAAAGATGTACGCGAATGGCCGGAAGCGAAAAAGTATTTCTCCTGTTGTGGAGTTGGAGGCTGCGTCTTTGGAGTCATTCGGCAACATTTACTAGGCGCCTTTGGTGTGCTGGGCCCGGTGCTAAATCTTAAGGTTAGGAATACAAAGAAAGGGGAAAGACAGGCCCAGCTACTAAGGAGTGCACAGTCTAAGGAGAGAGATAATATCCGCGTAATTAAGCTCAAAAAAGCACTCTAGAGGATAGACTGGAAACAAGCAACAGAGAAAGCGTCCTGACGTAAGAGATCGCGAAAGGAAGGACGAAACGCGTAGATTAGAGTGCGTGCTACCTGCGCGCGCACCCTCAAGAGCGCCGAGGAGGCGGGGAAGAAAAAAGTTTGCGAACAGACGGAAATCCCAGGAGCCCCGCAGCGAAGTCAGCGCATGCGTCTCCACGTGCGCGGGCGGCCCTATGCTTTACGAGTGGAAGCGCGGGCGGGGGCGGGCCAGGCCTAGGCCCGAGAAGAAGGAAGTGGGAGGAGGGCAGAGGAAAAGAGGGAGTGACCAAGGCGCGCGCGAGGCCGCCCCACTGGAGTTGGGAGGTGCGCGCGCAGGCGGCGAGTCCCACAGCAGGCGACGGCGGCGGCGGACACGGCAAACGGCGACAATGGCCGCGGCGGCGGGCGGAGGAGGTGGCGGCGCCCCAGGGACGGTGACGGGCGGCGCGGGACCGGGAGGTGCGGCGGCGGCGGCCGTGGGTCTGGCGTTGTGTCGGCGGAAGGACGGGGGCCCGGCGGGCAAATTTTGGGAGAGCCCGGAGACGGTTTCTCAGTTGGACTCGGTGCGGGTCTGGCTGGGCAAGCACTACAAGAAGGTGGGTTCTCGTGGGGCGGTCGCGGAGCTCGGGCCGGGGTAGGGAAAGGGACGCTCCCTGAGGGCAGTGGGGGCAGGGAGCGGCCCCGCTCGAGCCCTCTCCAGCCGCGGCCCTCCCCCCACTCCCCGCCATGAGGGACAACAAAGGGCGGCCCGCGGCTCCGGGGCTTCCCCTCGGCGCCTCCCCTTCGGAGCCTTCCCACCCGTAGGCGGGGGTCGGGGGGCGCCGGAGACTCGGTTTTGCTTTGGGCCAGCCCCACGCGGGAATGGGAGAGCCTTGAACATCACCTCCGGGAAGTCTTCCCAGATGTGCCTCCCTCCTCCCCCATCTTGCTCGCATCTCTGTCCTCCCCCAGTACCTCCTGTTGCACTTTCCGGGCTAAAGTATCTGGGTCTTTGGCTGCTTGGTGTGTAAGTGTCCTGAGGGCTGGTCTTCTAGCCTCTAACTGGATTCTGGAAGCGTCGTTCTTTAGTTGTTGAATGAAGGGTGCATGGGGAGCGTAGCTGCGGCCTTCCTTGAACTGGGGAAGCCGCAAAATTTGAGCATGCTAGCCCCCCACTCCCTGCAATGGGGCCCGAACACACGATTCCCTTTTCCTTCGAAACATAGCATAGCAACAAAGGAGCGCCTTCATTCTTAATCTCTTTTTTCTAAAGACATTAAATAATCCACAGAACATGGAGATCTATTGTATGTAGTCTGGTTAGGTGTATAAGGTAGTTGAAATTTTTTTTTTTAACCTACAGCGCTTAAAAGTACAGAGCTTTCAAAGGGCTTTACCTATTTCTGTACCAACCCATAACAACCCAATAATCTTCATTTTAGAGATAGGGAAACTTAACTGAGAGTTTAATTGGCCTGCCTTGAGTCACAAAAGCTAGGAGGTGTTTGAGGCAGAATTTGAATTCAGGTCTTTCAGACTTCCAAGTCAAACTCATACTGTATTTTCTATTTTTTTTTTTAATAGACTATTGAGGTGGAAATCATGTGTTTGGGGCAAGTTGGTAAAATTAGCCTGAAGTTTTTGTGTGGAGTTTGTAACCTAATAGTAAGGTCACAAAAACTATTTAGAAAGAAAGGCATAGATGATTTTTTTTGGTTAAATATTTTTTGAATTAAATTTTTATTTTGAATTTAAATGTCTCTGACCCCTCTCCAGTCATTTCCATTCATGTACAAAAAGAGGATTCCATATGACCATGAATTTCCATTTCACACTGATTGCCTTTTTAAAGTAGAAAATGAATTCATATTTGTTTTTATAGCAAAGCAGATATATTACTGCTTGCTTGTACTTCCTTATGAGCTTGTGTGTTCTGTGAAAGGCATCGAGAATTTAGGAGAAAGTTAATAACTGGAGTTAAAAGCTTAATGATTATTAAATGCATGTTGCCATGTACACCTATTAATTTCACTTTTGGTAATGTTGTAGCAGCCTTGAAGTTAGTGTTAATGTTAGTGTTTCTCTAGATGCTTGATATTAAGCAATACTTTTCATTGCAGAGGAAAGATCATTTAATTACATGACCTAAATTTGAACCCCACCTCTGTTAGTTACTTATGTTGGTGACTTCAGAAAAGTTACTTAACCTCAATCTCACTTTTACAATCTTTAGGTTTGACTATATCAATTCAACATTCTGTCTAGTTCTAGATTTAGGATCTAATGAACTTAACAGTGTAAGAAAGTTATGTGCCAACTTATCAAATGAAAATGAACTTTTATTATAGTTAAGTGATTTGTGTTATTTGTGTGTAGTATTAAGATTTGTGGAAATAAGTCTCTTTATCTTTAGTTCTCAAACTTTTAGGTCTCAGGAATCCTTTACATTCCTAAAAATCAAGTGCTTTTGTTTATATAGGCATAAATTAAATTTATATCATAATATAAAAATCTATACCAAAAAATAAAATAAATAAATTAAAACTGTCTTAGCATTATTATAAAAATAGTTTTCACTTTGCGGACTCTTGAAAGGATAATAAAACTTTTGAGACTTTTAAGCATTGGTTGAGAGTCATTGACTAGTCAGAGACTAAGTGACTATCACTTCACCCCACCTATGTACTCTGAGTATTTCCCTATTTTTCTTTTGGTCTAGCTGCTTCAGGGTGCAGCCATCAAAAGTATACTTGAGCTATGGTACAGATCTGAGGCTCACCTGCAGAATTATCTACTTTAGTGTTAAAGGAGTTCATGTTTTTGTTCAAGTAGCTTCAAGGGGTCATTGTCAACTGGCTCTAGAGGACGTCAGATGTGCATTTCTAGAGAAGAATTAGTGCTTCATATCTTATTATTTTAAGACCCTAAGTACCCTAATATGTGTTTATTCTTGATCTTTTTTTGTGACTTGAAATTAAAACTTAAACTTGTCTTCAAGAAGACTCAAGAAAATCCATGTCCTCCCTTTGTATAGGTGGAGGACACTATGGATGGGTTATTGTACCTCTTGTCAGATAATGTTTTATTAAACTACCTATTTTTTTTTTTTTTAAATCTTTGTTTCATTGAGTAGAGGAGGGTAAGGGATATTTAGAAATACATGACGTGAAAACAAAAGCTGTCAATGAAAATAAAATGTTTTAGGAATGGATAATATGTAATGGACAAAAAAGTAACTAGAATAAGTATGGAAAAAGTATTTTAATGTCTTAAAATGTTTTGAATTAAGTACTGATATACCCTTTTCAATAGAGTTAAGGATTGCTCTGAAAATTCAAGTTTTATACTTTATAATGAGGCCTGAAACCATCAAAATCTATTATGTATTACATTAGATTCAATGCCATTCTATTCAAAGATTATTCTGTTGACATTTCCTTTGGTGCAACAAATAATATTTGGTCTATTTCAAAGCAGGGGAACAAACAATGATTATGGTTGTTCCCACTTACGAGTTTACATTATAACTGAGGGAGACAAGATACTTAAAAACGTAGAATTTATATCTCAGAGCAGTGCCTGAAAAGTGCTGAATGTATCTGTAGGTTTGTATGACATGCACATATATAATTGACAGTATTTTTCCTAACCTGATTGAAAATAATGTCTGACTATAAAAATAGTTTATTAATTTTTAAATTTTAATTAATACCATTTTTTGATGGACATAACAAAATAGTGAAAGCATTTTGAAAAGTACATTGCTGATGATAGGTGGTAGTGTTATTACTGTTGTATTATACTTGAGATTTTTATTTTGGTAAGATGCTGAAACAAAGTTTGCTCATATGCTCTAATACTTTTTTTTTTCCTCTCTTTTGACTTTTCTTTTCCCCTCTCCATCCCTTTCCACCTCCCTCCTTTCCCTATCCCTCTCCATGTAATGCTATAACATTTTGTCATAAATATCAGTGAAACTAATAATGGCTTTATAATATGCCTTTCTGTGTTTAATTTTTCATCATGTGGGTTGGGAATGAAGTACATATTAGTTTTCATAGATCTGTGCCCTATCAGATGAATTTTTATTTCTTGTTTTTGGGTAGTTGAATAAAATAGTCTGACTAGAAGCAGGGATTTAAAAATCTACACATTTAACTTTAATAGTTGCCTAGGAGATATTTTAATGGGATCCTTAATTTTTGACCAAAAAAAAATCAAATCCATTTATTTATTTTCCTTATGATCTTTAAAACTCCCTTATAAGACAAAGTCATATTTTGGAAATGCTTTTTTTTTTAGCTTTGAAAAGTATGTCCACTATATTTACCATGTAAATTTATGATTGGCCAATGCTAAGAACTTTACTATGAATTTGTAATATTAACAGTCAGTTGTGTCAATAATATATTTTAATTTTTATTATAGCTTTTTATATACAAACATATATATGGGTAATTTTTCAACAATGATCCTTGCAAAAACTTGTGTTCCAACTTTTCCCCTCCTTCCCCCCATTCCCTCCCCTAGATGGCAGGTAATCCCATATATGTTAAATAAGTTAAAGTATATGTTAAATACAATATATGTATACATATTTATACAGTTATCTTGTTGCACAGGAAAGATCCGACTTAGAAAGAAGGTAAAAATAACCTGAGAAGAAAAAAACAAAAATGCAAGCAAATAGTAATAGAAAGAGTGGAAATGTTATGTTGTGATCCATACTCATTTCCCTGTGTTCTTTCTCTGGGTGTAGCTGGTTCTGTTCATTACAGATCAGTTGGATCCTCTCATTGTTGAAAAGAGTCATGTCCATCAGAATATATTCTCATATAGTATTGTTATTGAAGTGGTTCTGCTCATTTCACTTACTATCAGTTCAAGAATGTTTCTCGAAGCCTCTCTGTATTCATCCTGCTGATCATTTCTTATAGAACAATAATATTCCATAACATTCATATACCATAATTTATTCAGCCTCAATAATATATTTTAAAAAAAAATTTTCCCTAGTGTACATAGGGGAAAAAAAGAAGTCCTAAAGTGGTACATGAAAGAGTTTAAGTATTACTCTATGAATCTAATCTGGATTTTACTGCTCTGCATCACTGTGAGTTAATATTCTTGGGCCTTAGCCACTTTCCATTTATAGGTAAAGGTTTCTAGATATTCATTTAACTTATTGGGAATAGAAAATAATTGAAGAAAAAGAATTATGGATACCTTTCAAATTCTTTTCAAACAGCATGTTGCAATTTTAGTTTGTATGAGAGAGGATTTATTCCAATTAATGTTAACCAATCTGATAAAATTATATCCAATTTTTGTATATAAGGTTCCAGAGCTGTGAGCTGCAAATTTTCTAAGTTCACTTGCTTAACTATAGGAAGTTAACTAAAGGCCCCCCATTCTGTTTTTTCTTATCATAGTAACCAAGCCCAGTATGGAAGAGGTGACAACTACAAGGAAAGTCCCCCATAATATTTTTTTACTTCTAGACTAATCCTGGAGTATGTGACCATCTTATGACCAGTTAGGTCAGTGACTGTGATAGCTTGTATCATTTTCTCATGCCCAACCTAAGAAGAAGCCTATTTATCTTGTGTGGAGATATTCTTTGCTTCACCCAATTTGTGACTTCTGGAATATTATTTTGCTTATGTTAGCTTATGCTAACATTGATTGTCAATCAATGGAATTGTTTTGTATTTGGGATAACTGTTATTGAATGACTGGACATCTAGCCCTATAAAAATAGGATAGTGTTTTGAAAGAGAAGGCATCTCCTATCATGAGAAGAATCTGAGGTCCACTTCATTAGATCGAGATCATGAACTTTTTAATAAACTGCCATTGCCTTAGTTTCTTATTGTAGGTGGGATTATTTTAATCCTCTATGAATAATATGAGTAATAGTATCTTCTTTTGAAGAATTATTTTTTAATGCTTGAGACAGCATTTGAAACATGAGGCAACTCAAAAAAAAAGTGCAGCAAAACTGGTTGCACTTAAAGTGGTGCTGACAACCAAGTACTTAAAATTAGTGGCTGTCAAACTTGCATGCTATCAACTCTATCAGCTTTCTGATTGTGTATAAATATACACTTATTTGGCCTTTTGAAATGTGTTTTTATAAAAACCTTTAAGATAAAGGGAATCTGGTTAGAAGGATAGAGAAGATTGCTTGGGGAAAATAAAGCACTTCAACTGTAAATAGTAGTTGTCAGCAGTTAATTACAGCTTGGCTATTCCATTTATACATTGAAAAACGAATGCATTTAAGCAAATCAAAACTACTTGAAAATGTTGTAAGCTCTTAAAGTAATTGCCTTTATATATTTAGACCTATGTGATTGGCTACAACACAAAGTCAGTTTTCTTCAGTCTAATGAACCATGTGGTTTTTCAGTAATGGTACACACTGCAACTGTTATTATCTTGTAGTTGCTCCCATCAGTCTGGCTTTTAAAATCATTTAGTATAGTAGAAACAAACACATTAAGATTGAAATGTTGAATGAAGCCTGTCAAGTTGGCTTGAAGATAGGAAATGAGGAGAAATAGCTTATGTAATTTTTTTCCTGAAACTGGATGAAATTCCTGTGAGGTTGTGAAAGCCTATGAGTTAATTGTTTTTTTCTTGGGCCCAAAATGAATTTGTACCTTCTAGCCAAATTTGGCTTATTGATAGCATTTTACAAATGCGCGTTGAAAGCCATAAAAGCCACACAGTGCTTATCAATTAGTATTAGTAAGGTGTTATAGCTCTCTGTGTAATTTGTCTCTAATGTAAAATTCTCAGAAACGGGGATCATAGTTTATTCATTTTTCTGTCCCTTTAAATAACTTGCATAAATAAAAATATCCAATAGAGTTTAATCTGAATAAAATGACATTGGCCTTTTTAACCTTTTTTTTTTTTTTCATTAAAATAATGATTGTTTTTGCTTTAGGTTGAAAGTTTCTTTTAAGTATAACTTACTGTATTTAAGTATGTAATCTTATTGTTAAGATTTTGCATAGCAGAAGTTTCACCAATACTAAGGCTTTATTTATTTATTTATTTATACATTTATTTATCTATTTATCTTTATTTATTTATTTGCAGTATGTTCAAGCAGATGCTCCTACGAATAAAACCTTAGCTGGGCTGGTAGTACAGCTTCTACAGTTTCAAGAAGATGCCTTTGGGAAACATGTCACCAATCCTGCCTTCACTAAGCTTCCTGTAAGTAATACAGTGAATACATTGCTGTATCGGTTTTATTTACTTTCCGCTGAACAAGTGGGATTTATGTATATTCCTGGATAAGATTATCCATAGCTATTTCCTAGCTTTTGTGAGGACCCTTAGGTGTTAGCACAATGCATAAAGTGCTGGGCGTGAAGTCAGGAAGTCTCCTTTTCCTGAGTTCAAATCCAGGCCTCAGACACTTAATAGTTCTGTGACCTTTAGGAAGTCACTTAATTCTCTTTGCCTCAGTTTCCTCATTTGTGAAATGACCTGGAAAAGAAAATGGCAAACTACTCCAGGGTCTTGCCAAGAAAACTCGATGACCAAAAATAGCTGGACAACAAAGAAGACTCTTGTTATTTCTTAAAATAAAAGAGCAGTAAGAATTTGAATAGAAATCATTTAAAATCACTTTTATGACCTCCATTGCTTTTCAGCAATGAGCCACGTCTCATGAATCAGAATATTTAATTCCTTCTAATGATTACTCTCAAATTTCTTATCTAGCCTGAACTTCTTTGCTAAATTCATGTTATATCTCCAACTACTTTTTAGACATTTCCAATGTGTTCTATAGATATGTCAAGCTCAACTGGTATAACTCAACTGGTATATTCCTTCCAATTCATTATCGTCCTGTTCCCCCCCCCCCCCCCCCAAATCCTCTCCCTTTGTGTACTTCCATATTGCTGTTGAGGGCATTATCCTCCTAGTCTCCCAGCCTAGATGTTATCTTAACTTCTTGCTTTCTTCCTTCTATCCCTTCAAACAAACCACTCTGTTGTCAAGTTCTTTTGATTTCAAGTTTGCACCCTCACTCCAGTATGTCCTTCCTCTCCTCAAATTGGTGTAAAGGCCTAAACTACTGGGGTAGCTTGCTGGTTGGTCTTCCTGCCTTAAGTTTCTCTATTCGTTCATCTCATGTGAAAGTAAAAGTCTGACCAAATCCTGTTCCCCCATATCTCTTCCCATTTAGTCAGCTTCAATAGCTTCCTATTGCTTACAGGATCAAATATTATTAAATCCCCTATTTGATGTTCAACACTGTTCATCACCTGTTCCATCTCCTACTTTTCTTCTAAATTCTCTTAATATCCTTTAATCCATTGACCTCACTGTTCCTGAAATTTTCTCTGACCCTGGAGGAGATGTTTTTCTTCCTCATCTTCCACCTTCTGCCTTCCTGTTTTATTTTGTTTCAAATAAAATCCCAGGGTATACAAGAACCTTTTGCCAATCCCTTTTAATCCTAGAGCCTTCCCTCCATTAATTATTTTTAATATATCCTGTATAGTTATTTCTTCATCTTCTCCTTTAGTTGTGAGCCCTTCAAGAAAAGGCTTTTCTTTTTCTTTCTTTGTCTCCTCAGCAAAGGAGGTCTAGTAGATGTTGATTGACTATCCCTTGGACTGTTTTAAAAGGGCAGATGTGTTAGCCAGTTCTCAGTAACTTTCCTCATTCTAATACTTTCAGTCTCTTAATTCCTTGTAACATTGCTGCCATCCTACTTTGTCCTTGTATCAGAATCTTTGAATATTGGTCATCTTTTTTTTTTTGGCTTGAGCCACAGTGAAGTATTAAGCAGAGATTTTTATTTGTAAGAAGTCAAGTTTATACTGCACATGAAGCATATGACAAAGATCTGAAAAGGTGATTGCTTTACATAAACTAAATAGGAAGTTAGTGTTCCTGTACTTCTCTTTCTTGGATGTTATCTTTCAACTTGGATCTGTCTCATGGAAGGCTAGTTCCATATTATTTCCCCTGAAGATAGATAATTTTTGCCATATCAGGCAGTCACACAATTATATAACTAATCCTTGGTGTTCATCCTTTATTAGAATCACTAAAAGGTGTGTTCTATGTGTAAATAATTGAGTCCATTGCTAGTTTTATATTAAGAGCTCCCAAAGATAAATTATTTAATCATGGTGATTAGTATGGTGAAAAGAACTTTAAGGTGAAAACTGAATTCTAAGTTTCTGTTACTAGCTTGTTTGATTATCTCAGCTGGAATATAAATATATAATACATCAGACCTATGAACCATTTACATTAGATTTTTGGCTCAAGACAGTGATACCAAGGGACAGTTGGGAGGATTTTTTTTTTTTTTTGATGTCTGTTATGAAAGATTGCACATATATCCTAGATATCCCCACCTTTTAAAATTTATGCATAAGAGTTTATATTTTTGAATTTACCTATACTTTTAAAAACGTGTATGTATATATAACGTATGTGTGTGTGTATACATAATTTCAGCCTAAACTTGTCTTGAGGTATGAAATTCCACAAATTTGTGAATCACTGTTTATAGTAGACTTTGTTTATTTGTGTTTACATTAGTTATTTGAAATTTGTAGTTCAGTGCTATGGTGCGCTACTTTATGGTTATCTGAGAAAATTTTCAGAAGTTACATAATCAATCATTTGCCTCTTTTGGAATACATGTACTTAAACTATCCAAGGCAATCACTTAAACTGTTTTTAAGAGTTAAAGATCACAGTTTTGAGAGTTATGTCAACAGCTTTTTTGTCAAGCAATTTTTAAAAATATCTAAGTATTTCTTGTTATGATTTCAAGCCATTTGTCTTCCTTACCTCTATGTTAGAGGGAGAAAAATTTGATCAGTAAGCCCTCTTTAAGGAATAGTATAATTAATTTAAATATGCTTATAACCTTCAAACTGGATCTCAGCCATTGACTGTAATATCTTCAGTCATTCTTTTATAAGTTATTTTTTAAAAAAATAAAATGGATTGAGTTTTTCTCCTGCTGCCAATCAAACTTTCCTAAGAGTTAGAAAGCAGTGAAATTAAAAAAAAAAAAAAAAAGAAAGAAAAAAATGGGGAGCAAGGGTTTCTGTTAATCCACAATCTTGGAAGAACTGAAAGTTGACTGTTTAATTTTACCAACTAAATGGCAACTTCTAGCTTTTTTTAATTGCCCCTGTTTTCTAGTTCTTCAATCATTATTTTTCTTCAAAATGTTCAAAACAGTGTTTCTGTAGGCAAACATGTATGCAAAATTAATTTCTCAGTTTAAATAATTTATTTTCCCCAAGGAATCTTCTCTGTCCTTCTAACCAGATTCCCTTTATTTTAAAGATTTTTATAAAAACACATTTTAAACGGCCAGATAAATGTATGTTTACACACAATTGGAAAGTTGATAGAGTTGATAGAATTCAATTTTTTTTCCAATTACATGTATAAACAATTAAATTTAAAAAAATTTTGAGTTTCAAAATTTTTCCTTCTCTTTTACCCCTTCCTCCACATTGAGAAGGCAGATAGTTTTATATAGATTATACATGTGCCGTCATACAAAACATTTCATATTAGCCAGGTTGTAAAAGAAAACAGACCAAAAATAATCCCAAAGGAAAAATTAAGTTTAAAAAAAAAATAAAAAGGTGTGCTTGGGTGAATATTCAGACTCCACCAGTTCTTTCTCTGGAAGTGGATAACATTTTTCATCAAGAGTCCCTCAAAAGTGTCTTAGATCTGTGTATTGCTGAGAATAACCAAGTCATTCACATATGATCATTGTATAGTGTTGCTGTTTGTTTTCTCCTGCCTTATTTTTAAAAGTATTTTTATTTTTCCCAGTTAAGTTTAAAACAATTTTTATTACTTTTTTTTTTTAAATTCACCACTATACCAAATATATCATTCTAAAGCACTAATACATCTGTAGATGTTCATGATAATTGTCTTGCCTTCTAGTTTCTGGCCAACTAGAAAATATTTCCTTAATCTCATTAAAGACTTGAATAAATATGGAAACAGGCATTAAGAAAGCACACAAGGAGTTATGGAAAACATTTCCCTAAAAGTTATGTTGTGAAAGAAAATCTTTTAGAATAGTT
Organism: Sminthopsis crassicaudata; assembly: GCF_048593235.1. Taxonomy (NCBI): domain Eukaryota; kingdom Metazoa; phylum Chordata; class Mammalia; order Dasyuromorphia; family Dasyuridae; genus Sminthopsis; species Sminthopsis crassicaudata. Next base: position 663,121,972 of record NC_133617.1, read on the forward strand.
GTGGTTCATTGTACTGCTGAGAATAGCAGTGTCATTCACAGTTGATCGTTCCAGAATATTGATATTACTTTGTACATAGTACATTTCACGAGTTCATGGAGGACTTTGCAGGTTTTTGTGAATTCCTGCTCATCATTTCCCATAGACTAATAATATTCCATCATAATCACATACTGCAATTTATTCAGCCATTCCCTAATTGATAAGCATCTCCTAAATTTCCAATTTTTTGCCCTGAAAAGAGCTGTGATAATACTTTTGTATTCAAAGGACCTTTTCTTTTTCTTTTTTTTTTTTTTTTTAATCTCTTGGGATTCATGCCTACTGGTGGTATTGTTAGATCAAAAGATTTCATGACTTTTCAGCTCTTTGGGCATAGTTCATAGCTTTTGATTATTTATCAATTGGGGCATGGCTCTTATTTTTTATACATTTAACTCAGTTTCCTTTATGTTTGAGAAATAAGGTCTTATCAAAGAAACTTGCTTCAAAATTCTTTTTACAATTACTATTGATAAGTGTATTTTCCTCCATTTATTCTGTTCTCTCTTTCCTTTTACCCTGTCCTTCCTCAAAAGTGTTTTGCTATTGAACACACCCTCCCCCACTATGCTCTCTCTTCTGTCACCCTCCCCTTTTCCCATCTTCATACTTCTTTTCTGCAAGATAAGATAGATTTCTATATCCATATTGAGTGTGTATGCTATTTCCTCTGACCATTTCTGATGAGAGTAAGGATTGTTCCACTTCTTCTCCCATCTTTCCCTCTACTGTTAATGCTTTTTTTGGCCTCTTTTAGATACTTTATACTATTCCACTTCTACCTTTCTTTTTCTCCCAGTACATTCATCTCTTCTCCCTTAATCTCATTAAAAAAAAAAACAACAAACAACATACTATTCCTTCCAATTCAACTCACACTTGTGCCCTCTGTTTGCCATAATAATGAGAAAGTTCTAATAGGTTGCAAGTGTCATCCTCTCATGTAGAAATGTAAATAAGTAAGTGATCCTTAAGTTCCTTGATATCACTTTCCTGATTATTTCCTTTTGTTTCTCCCAAGTCCTGTATTTGAAAATCATATTTTCTATTCAGCTTTGGTCTTTTCATCATGAATGCTTAGATATCTTCTATTTCATTGAATTTCCACTTTTTCCCCTAAATATTCTCCTGATTCTTGCCAGAACATGTTTAGTATGCTCTGGGCATGACAATCCTCTTAACACTTAACTTATCAAATGGTGTGGGTATTAAAGCCAGTGAGTATCAGGGCTATATTCTGTTTGGCAAATGTTTCTAGGTTTTATAATGAAAATTCATGGGAAAATTGCATTCACTTTATAACCAGCTTTCCTGCAACATATCTTTTTTATAAAAATAACAATGTATCTTTTGTAGAATTTGTTAAACAAATGGGCCTTTATTCATTAGTGTAAATTACAGTGCAAGGCTAATTTCTTAAGTGCATGAAGCAATTTGGGCTTGTAATAAATTAGACAGGAAAATAACTAAAAGCTAGGGGACTGACTCTTTTTGATCTGTACAGGTTGAAGGATTTCTCATGGCAAAAAAATGTCACAACGTCTTTAATATATTAGTATCTATAATAAATTACCATATAATTTACATTAATAAGAGTACTTTTAGGTTAGTTTAACACTTTATATACTTTGTTGATCTTCACAACAACCACTCTGATGAAGGTGCTATTATTTCCATTTTTTGCAGATTAGGAAACTAAGTCATAGTGATTACTTGATTTATTCATGATCAAAATGGTTAATATTTGAACTTGACACTTGACCCCAGGTCTTCTTGATTTCAAAATCACCATTCTTAATTTTGCTACTCAGTGATATAGCTCTCCGAATACCATCATGGAAGGAAGGGAGGAAAAGAAATTAGCACTTATATAAATTTCTAGTGTGTAAATCACTTCACAAATATTATTTCATTTTATCCCTGGATGACAGGTTCTATTATGCACAATATTTATATACAGTATGTAAATAGAAGAACCAGTACCAAAGGTTTTCTTTCGATTTACATTTCATTGTCTAGACAAGCATTTTTTTTTTAAATTTAGCCAAGTCTTTATAAAAGTACATTTTAAAATAATTGTTCTAAACACTGAAATATGAATTATTAGACTTTTATTTTATTATTAGACTTTTATTTTTATAAAGTCCTTATTGATACTAAGACCATCTCCCACAAAAAACCAGCTTTTTCCTGCTGTTCCTTCCCTAACTAAACTTAATGATAGGAAAAAAGCAGTCTATGTATGCATAGAAATTTTCATTTTAGGGAGCAATGCATTTTATCTGATGTCATTCATTCACAATATTATACACAGGAGCTTTTATGATTTCTGAACATTTTTAGGGCATCCTTTTTTCATTTGAACTGTGCTCTGCACATTCTTTATGGTGGTAACCAATACTTTTGGTTTGGGGAGTAATTTCCAAATTAGCTAGCTATGTACATTAACTTGTTAGTGCTGATATAAAAATCAATTTATAAATTATAAGGAAAATTAAGTATAAACAAGTAGTAGTGTGGAAGTGATTCCAGCTTGAATTTTTGGACCAAGTTGTTGATGCTAAAAAATGGGAAATGAATAAAAGTCCTACTACATAAATGTGAGCTCTCATTTCTTATTAAATTGTTAGATTTTTTCCCCTCAATTTCATGTAAACAAAAAAATTTTAATCCTTATTATTTTTTTTTAATTTTGAGTTTCAAATTCTCTCCCTCTCTTATTCCTTTCCCCGTTTCTTGAGAAGTCAAACAATTTGATATAGTCATTTTAAATAGCTTTTCTCAAGGTAGATCTTTGAAAGGGAGACATAAGAGAATAATTTGCACTTCTAAACGTAGTTTCTGCTTAATTTCTGCCATGGGCTCTTTAAAAAAAAAAGAAATTTTAATACTATATTTTCCTCCCAATTATATTAAAGGATGTTTTAAAATGATTTTTATAACATTCTAGTTTTCACTTAATATATTAAGCAAGCAGTGTGATAACATGGGTGATCAATATTTTAAAAGCTTTGTCTCCATAAAAAGGGTCATCCAATATAATGAATTACTTGCTAATATGCTGATTTAAAAGCTTCATGCTGCCTGCTTCCCAACGAGATCACCATACATTGGTATGTGTCTTCTCCAAATATTTTTTTCTTTGCCAATCATTGATCCACCAAATTTGGATTTACAGTATCAGATGGATTCTGAATCTCTTTGAATTGAAAGTGGCATAGAGAAAATAAATGCCCTGCTGTGCTCTATTTAGAGGAAGAAAAATACATCTGGTCTTACTAGTACTGAGCTTTAATTTATTTTTATATATGGCACATGTCTAAAAATATCCCTTGCACAAGCTTTAAAACCTGCTTATTTTAATGATTTTGTTTTCAAGGATTAACCCTAGTACAAAACCTTTGTGAACCAAATTCTTGAAATTATAAAGGGGACACACCTATACTTCTACTTTATTAAACATTTTTAATGTAAGTATATTCTCAAATAATTTGGCATAATTTGATCTTACAAAGGATTGTTTAGAGAATGAAATATTAATGGGATTATTTAAGTTCTAGCAAGCATTATAATTTAATTCACTGAATAAAATTTGTCTCATTTTTTTGTTGTACAGTATACAAAAAATAAATTCTCAAGCTGTATATTGTCATCAGCATTCTGAAAAATGATGATTAGTAAATAACACAAAGAATGAAATATATTTGTAATGATTTCAAGTTATATCTCCTGAAAGTACTTTTTTTTTTTTTAATTGTACCCATGATACATTAGGACAGTATGTGATAGAATTTTCTGTGAAAAAGAACAGAAAAAAGGTATAAAGGAATAAATAATAAGATCTGAAAAAGTTAGGTGAGAGTGGCTAGTGAATACAAAATCTATTCAGACCTTGTTTTATATAGATTCCTATCATGCAAAATTGACTTTGCTTAAAAAAAACTGAAAGAAATCCATATTTCAAAAGAACCCAATAAACAACTATGTCAACTTTACTGTACACTACTGTGTTCTCTCTTTACCTGTAAGATAACTGATCTGTTCTGTCCTGGTAATGGCAGTTGTAGGATGACAAAACTATTTTTGAAGATTAGTCCTACTTCCTGGAAAATACTGATATATTAAAAAAAAAAAAAAAAAAAAGAGGAGCAGTGGGAGCTTGAGGCCAGTCATCCTGACTAGTAACAGGACAGTGTAGATCTCCACATTGTTCTTAGAACAGACCAGATATTATATAGGAATAGAACAAAAGAAGACATAGTGCCAGTGATGGCCCTAGGTCATGTATAAGTTTTCTCATGTGATAGAACTGCTTTTCCTAAATACATGATATTTGAGGTCATATTCCCATACTCTTTCTCCCATTATACACTGCCACCTCATCACTTGTTCATATTTTTCTTGATAGTGTCTTCTGCAAGGTTCTCTGAGTAATACATGAGTGGTTCTGTCATGGAGGAGGAGAGGAGAGAACAGCAGAGGAGCTGTACAGTGATTTATATTGGAGGCACAGCTAACCAACAAGAGACGTACCATAGTTATAATTTTCTTTCACTCTTTCTTATGGGAGGTGAAAAAAGAATCGATAACATTTGGTGATTAGTGGGAGAACTAAGTTTCTGGGCTTAGGCTACTATAGACTAAACAGAATCATTGCTTGAGCAACTTTAAAACATTGAGGATGATAAGAAAATAGGCTCAGTTACAAAGGAAAATAAAGGATTATTTGATATTTCCCAATGGGATACCTTTCACAAATCCATGCCAGAACAACAAAATTGATTAATTATAGTACAAGCCGTAGTAAGAATATCTAAAACCACGGGTTGATTTTAAGAGGTGGAGTTCATTAACATTAGGATTGAAACAATTTAGTATATATAGATAAAGTGAAACAAAAGGGCAAAAAAACCACAGTAAGACTCAGGAACATTAATAACATTAAGCCTTTTTGTATTTTAGTAACTCACTCCCACTGTCTATTTAATCAATACTTTTTTTGTCTTGTATGTTAGATATTCCATGTAATTGTATGGTCTTTGGAAAAAAATTTCTCTTGTAAATTTGGAAATTTTGGAATAGGTCTCATTCTGAGGGTTGCTCTATAGGAAACTCCTCTTTCATAATAAATTTGTTTCTTTTAAGTGCTCTGCTAAAATCTTTAACAAACCAGATCTCAGTACAAGTTTTTATAACCTCATAAATTTTAATTCTCTAGTACCTAGTGCATGTAGTGAAAATGAGCTCAAACTTTTGATTCTGACTTTTTTTTTTTTTTTTTTTTAAGAATAAAACTACGTCAAATTAGGAACCCATAATTCACTTGAAACTTACTCAACCCATTAAAATAATTTGAATCTGTTATATATCTGATCTTGTTGCTTTCCCAAAATTTTCTACTCTTAAATTCCAATCCTTTTAGGAAGATCAGAGACTGTCTATTCTAATCTTATATATGAAAATATAGGTAACAACATTCTTTGGAAATAGATACAGTAGTTACACCAATGAATTTATTTATAAGCAGCTGACTTTACTTCAGCTGTAACAAAAGAGATGGAGTGGATATATAGATACACTAAAATAATTCCCAGTTGTACACAGAGAATAGTATTTGTCAAATGGCTTGTCTGAGATTTTTGACTTTAATCTCACAAGTTAATATCTTTTGTCAGTTTGTCCAGTTGTTCTGGTAGCATTCTGAAATAATAAGAGACTTAATGTTAATATCTGACACTGTAATTATTAACAGGCATGTGATGATCCTAAGCACTAATTTACTTAGTCCTTCAGGATATGAGATGGCCCTGTATTCAGAATTGCATTGGGCTCATTTCTTTAATTGTTTGTTTTTTGTTTTGTTTTGTTTTTCCTGGTTATAGAAGTTTGGTATATAAGGAAAAAGCAGGGATATGATTCTAAAAGCATCAAAATTGGCCCACCAAGCGTAAGGGCACAGAATGACTCAACACATGTATATCAGGATAAAGAATACTTAGTTCCATAATTAAGAAGAGTAATAATTTCATTTCTTTATTGTCAGACTCTGGATTAACCAGGTAATTAAAAGGAAATAAACACAGTGGGGAAACTGAGGCAAGAAGATCCTATCTTTAGCCATGCTGAAGGTTGTTCCATTAGTCTTTTCTCAGATAGAGACATCTATACCCATTACAATTTAGGATCACACTCCTCTCTGAGTAGTTTCTGGCATTTTTTTTTTTTTAAATGGTGGATTACTGACTTAATGATCTATTAACACCTACTTGAATTCAAAATTCAGAGTATCAATTATAGTCTTGAAATTTTATCTCGGAAAATTTCAGTAATCACAGGTTAGGTCTGGGTAGAAAGAGGGGCAGTCTATGTCAGCACGAAAGTAAATTTTTACTGATTTTTGGGGTGGAGTATCACATTCAAGTTTTTCCATAGCATAGAGCTACTTTTGCTGGTTGCATTAACCATGATATTTGAGATCATATTTCCACACTCTAGTTTCCACTGTATAGTGCTCCTGCCTCCCCACTTGGTGCTCTGTGATACTCCTTCCCCTCTCCCCAAATAAAAACAAAACTCTTAGTGAAAGCAGAAGAATAGACCTGTGTAGAGACTGTCACTGGAGCAGTTTAGGGGTTTTGGCTTAACTCTCTACCACCTGTCCACATGGCCAGCCCCTGCTTGTCAGTCTTCCATCTGTCTGTACTCCTATATCATACATCTGTTCTTATCCCCATTCTCTTGCCTATCCTTTTCAGACTGTGTCTGGTCCTCACGTATTTATTCTTCATGTGTTCTTTCTCTTTGTTCTGATCAAGTTCTCATGTGATTGGTCCCTGATTCCTGCTGATTGTTCTTCCTGTTTTGCCTTGTCTGTCTCTAGTGTCTTTGTGTCCTTGTATTAAGTGCTGATCCTCCGCCTCTCTGAATGAACCTACTCCTTTTTCCTCCCTCATGTTTGTAGGCACTTTGTAAAGTGTATTTATGTAAAATTTTGCATTATGTAAAAATCATTTTCTGTAGAGTTCTATGGAATAGTCCATTTTACATAAGTGAAGAACTATCTATCTGTATGCCATAATTCCTCTGAAGTCTGAAATCCCTCTGAATTATATATACTAGAAGAATATAAGTCTTGCAATTGAGAAGGAAAAAAAATGTAAAGTGTTCAGTAGAAGTGGTCCTTCCTAGGAAAAGATGTGAGAAAGAAACTAATTCCAGAGATACTTAACTTTAAACACCTTTCTCTAGGTTTTAAAGTAGCTAGGGGGAGCCATAGATAGTGTTGGATTTAAAGTCAGTTAGACTTGAATTCAACTCTTGCCTCAGTTCAAATTCTGTAATTTAAAAAAGTTAGCTGGCATGGGCTAAGGATCATGGCTACTGATACTAGGAAAAACTGGTGATGTCAAAACAAAAAATGATAATTGACTTTAAAAATATAGAAGCAGAAATAGTTATCTCAGAAATTTTATTACACAAGTTGAATGGAAAGAAAAAACATTCATTTTTCAAAATGGCAGTAGATATCAAATATTAAGATCAACTTTGAAATTAAAAGGGGGTGGTTTGGGGACAAAATCAAAATCATGGAATAAGAGGAAGCAATACAGTTGAGTTGCTTTCCAATAAAAATTCTCCAAGTAGATGTAGAAAATGTGCTTTACTGAATTCTGATGAGGAAGTGAATCATTTGTCTAGCCTGGATATCTATACGGAGACTGATGTTTAAATATTGGGTCAAATCTGGCCAGGAAGATGGGCATAGGATATTCTAGCAGCCAGGGGAAGAGCAGATTTCGGATGTATGCCAGGATATAGTGATGAGAACAGGTACCTACTGGCAGTGTGGTTGACCACTACCCTGTTCTGAGCCATGGATTCAGAGTGGATTGAAAAGGGAAATTACGGCTAGAGTGACATTTCTGAGTCAGGGAGCCCTTGTGCAGAATAGAGGATGTGTAGAAGCAAGAAGCAGTGATGTGGTTCAGACCTCAGGAGCAGAACCATTAATTACTCAGTTCTAGCTTTTAGTCCAGCTTATAGAGGAATAACCAGAGCATACTCCTATTCCCCCCCTCCCCCATGCTCGTATTTCAAGTGTCTGAAAAGGAAACTGCTAAATCACTTAGAACTGAAGGGCAAAGTGGAAATAGAAAAAAATCCACTGGTCACCTCCTGAAAGAAACTTCCAAAATGAAAACTCCCAAGAGAAATCATAGGTAAAATCTAGAACTTCTAGGTCAAAGAAAATATATTCCAAATAGACTGAGAGAAAGAATGCCAATTATAAGAAACCATAGTAAGGATTACATATGATTTAGCAGCTGTCAGTGTAAAGGAGTAGAGAACTTAGAATATAATATTCCAGAAGGCAAAATGATAATAGGCTTACAGCCAAGAATAAATTGATGAAAACAGAGTATAATATTTTAGGAGGAAAGATGGTTTTTACTTAAATATAGGACTTCCAAACATTCCTGATGAGAAAATCAAAATTGTGAAGAATTTTAAAAGTTCAAACATAAGAGTTAAGAGAAATACAAAAAAGTCAAGAACTAAACAAGAATATTATTATTTACATTTATTTCTTATTTTCAAATATGAAGACATGATATATGGGTCCCCTCTGAACCCCATATAGTATAATCAGGAATTAGAGATCAGAAGTTCTGAGAGTGGTTAATCTATTATGTCTTGATGGAAAAGTAGAATGGAAAGAGAGAGGAATAAACTAGGAGTGGAAGCATCAGGATGGTTAGGGAGAATGATTTTACTTGAGTGCACAAGGATTCCATCTATCCAAAGATTAAATGTTACTCTCTTTTGACCTTGTCAAAAGGAGCAAGAAGGTACCTCATACACATAGTTGGGTACAGAAGTACATTGAATAGGGAAGTGGAGAGAATAGTCCTAAGGAAAACAAACGTTAAGGAATTACAAAAAATTTTAAACCCTTTTTCAGATGACAAAAAATGGGAATCTGAGGGAGTGCTTATAAATTGGGAAGTTACTGAAGAAGGGTCTGAATATAATTGTATACTATTGTGCTGTGTAAGAAATGATGAAAGGGAAGGTTTCAGAAAAAACTTTAAAGATATTTATGAACAGATTCAAAGTAAAGTAAACAGTACCAGAGGACTGATTTATACAATGTGAATAACATGGTAAAAGAAAACAACTTTGAAAGAATTAGGAATTTCTTTCAGCATAACATCTAGCCCTGATTACTGATTAGAAGTATGAGAGAATTGAAGGATTCTGAATTCAGAATGAGGTGCCTGCCCATGCATGCGCGCGCGCGCACACACACACACACACACACACACACACACACACACACTCTCACTCACTCACTCACTCACACACTCACTCTCTCTTTCTCTTTCTCTCTTTTTCCTTTTTAAAATTGGCTAATGCAGAAATTTATTTTGCTTGACAATATATTTGTAGAAATGTTTTTCCCTCAGTGCTAGAGGGGAGGGAAAAAAAGGCATATAGATGGGTGGATGTATGGATGGATAGATAATTCAATAAAAATAAAATTTTATATAAAAAAATTTCTGATCTATAAGTGAGACTAGATTTGGAAAATTAGATTCTTCATCAGAGGTATACTTAAAAACAAATGTGATAAAAATATAGTTGTATGATTAAGAACTTATGGATATTGGTAAAACACTTTTGAATTTAATACCAAATCATATGAAATAAGTGGTTGTTGGAAAAGTATATTTATTAATTTTTTAAGATTAAAAAATTGTAAGATTGAACATCTAAGTTAATTATTTTACTTTGTCCTAGTTAATTTGCTTGTCACTTAAACATGTCAGATAAATAAAGTAATTTGAAGGAAGGTAATAATAGAAGGCTCAGGAATAGCTAGCTGAAATAAACTTGGATTCATTTTTTGAAAGAAAAGAGGTGGAGGAGTGCATTTCTGGCATGAGATACAAGTACATAAAAAGCTAATTTCTTGAGTTGAAGGTTATTTGTGCTCAGTAGGAAGATCACATATTTGCTTGGCATTTTAAAATATTTAATATTTTTTGATCGTTAATGTTTTGGAATAACTGAATAATACTCCTTATTTACAAATAGTTGTGGAATTTGTCTCAAATAGTAGTTAATAAATTAGCTTAAAACCTCTTTATAAAACTATAGCACATAAATTGAAACATGGTGCCCTTATAGATGTACGTAATATACAAAACACTGAGAGATGACGTTGTTTTGAGTTGCTATTGGGATAAATGTCACTACCAACACTAGAATTCAGAGTTATAATTTGAAATCCAAAATATGTATCACAAGGCTTGATTATTCCTGTACAACTGTCTTCAGACTAGTACTTATCTGAATGTTTATTCAGTTTTCATTTTGAAATATCGTCAATAGTAACTTTTTTGTTATATTAAGTAAATAAAGAAAGGGATGAATAAGAAATAAAGTGACTCTGGGAGAACAGTACTTGTAGAAGTAGTTCTTTGAGTATGGAAAAAGTTTAAAATTTTTTAAAAATTTTTTTATTAAAGTTTTTTATTTACAAAACATATGCATGGATAATTTTTCATCGTTGATCCTTGCAAAACTTTCTGTTCCAAATTTTCTCCTTCTTCCCCCACCCCCTCCTCTAGATGGCAAGTAGTCCAATACACATTAAATATGTTAAAATATATGTTAAATCCAATATAGGTATACATATTTATACAGTTATCTTGCTGCATAAGAAAAATCGGACTGAGAAGGGGGGGGGAACCAAAACCTGAGAAAGAAAACAAAATGCAAGTAAATAACAACAGAAAAAGTAAGAATGCTATGTTATGGTCCACATTCAGTTCCCACAATCCTCTCTCTGGGTGTAGATGGCTCTCTTCATCACTGAACAATTGGAATTGGTTTGAATCATCTCATTGTTGAAGAGACCCACATCCATCAGAATTGATCGTCATATAGTCTTCTTGTTGCCATGTATAATGATCTCCTGGTTCTGCTCATCTCACTTAGCATCAGTTCATGTAAGTCATGAAAAGATTTTTAAAAGGTTTATGAAAAAATGTTTCGTGTAGTCATCTAAAAGGTATTTAGGTACTAGATTTCAGAGTGAAATCCTAAATATATTACTGTATAATCTTTGTGGCTGTAATCTCATTTTTTTTTAAAGTTTTTACAGTAATATTTATTACAGATTTTAGGCTCTGTGCTTTTTTTTTTTTTTTTAATATATATTAGGATTCCTTTACCTATTTTTTTTGTTGTTGAACAGTTGATGAAGTGTTGTAATTAATTTGATCTTTTAAGTATTTAGTAAAATTTGCATGTAAATCCATCTCCTGTTTTTGAGGGGAATATGGAGTTTACTTATGGCTTGTGCACTAGTATTTAAATATTATTTCTTTCTTTTGTCTGGACAATTTATATTTTTGTAAATATTCATCCATTTCATTTTTATTAGCAGTTTTATTGATATATAGTTGGACAAAATAGTTCCTAATTATATTTTTTGGAACTTCTTTGATTGTAAATTTACTTTTTTCGTTTTCAATATTAGTAATTCCTTTTAAAAATCATGTTAACTACTGATGTATTTAATTTATTTTTTAAGAAAAATAATTCCTACTTTTATTTATTCCCTGCTTCTCTTAAACTTCTCATTTGATTTTCCAGATTAATATTTTGTTGTTTAATTAGAAGGTTTTAGACTTTTATGGGTTTGTTGGTTTGTTTGGTTTTTAGTTATACCCTTTTTATTAATTTGGGATACAGACTTAGTAGTGGTATTGCTAGATCAATGGGTATAGTTTTATAGTTCTTAGTGAGCACAGTTCCTGACTGTTCTTCAGAATGATCAGTTCATTAATACATCTGTTTTCTTCAGTTCCTCCAGCATTTATCTTTTCTGATAGGTGTGAGGTGGGTATTTTCAGAATTTTTAATTTGGCTTTCTCTAATCATAAGTGATTTGGATTTCTTCTGATCAGTCTAGTTTCTCCATTGTCCCTATTTTTCTCCATCCATTCCAAAATTTGTCATTTTTCTTTTTTTGTATGAATCAATCTAATAGGTGTGAGAGGTGGTATTGCAGAATTGTTTTAATTTGCCTCTCTATAGTCAATAGTGATTTTGCGTATTTTTTTCCTTTTGTGAATAGCTTTGATTTTTTTTCTTTTTCTGAAAACTACTTGTTCATATCTTTTGACCATTTATCAATTGGTTTTTATTTTTATGCAAATTTGAATGTTCCTTATCTTTGAGAAATATATCACAGAAACTTGATGGAAAATTTTTTTATGTTAATTAAATCTGTGGTATCTTTTAGTAAAAAGTAGTTACCCTGATTTTCTCTTTCATTTAAGTCTACTTTTGCTTTGAAGATCATAATTGGTAGACCTGCCTTTTTTTTTTTTTTTTTTTTTTTTTTTTCTTTAACTTCAGCTAAAATATATTAGACTTTGCTCTAGCCATTTATTTTAACTGGTATGTATCTTTCTGTGTGTGTTTCAATTGTGTCTTTTATATACTACAAATTGTTGGATTCTGATTTCCAAACCATTCTGCTATCTCTTCCATTTTATAGGCAAGCTCATCCCATTCACATTCATAGTACATTCACATAACTGTATAATTCTCTCCATTCTATTTTCCTATGCTTATCTTTCTTTTTTAATCCTAAAGCTCCTCAAAAGTCTGCTTCTGACCACTGCCTTTCCTACTCTGTCCTCTTCCTTAATAACATTTCTCTTCCTCTCCTCTCTCCCATTGCTGTTCCCAATCTCGCTACCCCTTTTCTTCCCTATTGATATTGAGTAAGATATATTTCTATATCTAATTGAATCTGTATGTTTATTCCTAACTCTTTGAACCAATTCCAATGAAAGTAAGGTTCAGGCATTGCCCTACCTTTGCCCCTCCCCATTTTCATCTCCACTATTAAAGGTATTTCTTGTGTGCTGCTTTTATGTGTGAAAAATTTCCCCATTCTGCCTCTCCATTCCCCTCTCAGGGTATCCTTCTTCCTCATATTCACATTCCTTCTTTTGGAAGTCATCCCAACATAGTTAACATGTTACTGTTCTCTATGCAGACTGCTTTTAACTGCCATAATAATAAAATTCTTAGGTTCTAGATGTTTCATGTTTCCCTATAGGAATGTAAATAGTTTAACTCCATTAAGTTCCCTTTTTTGAGTCTCCCGTTGACAAGCCAAATTTTCTTTTCAGCTCTGGTCTTTTCATCAGGAATGCTTGGAAGTTTAAATGCCTTTTTTTTTTTTTTTTTTTTTTAATCTCCTGAGTGGTTATACTCAGTTTTGCTGAATTAATCTACGTCATAATCCTTGCTCTTTTGTCTCTGAAAATCTTCAAAGCCTTCTGCTACTTTAACGTGGAAACTTTTGTGACCTGATCGTGACCTGACTATGACTTACAATATTTGAATCGTTTTCCTTTTTGGCTGCTTATAGTATCATTCTTTATTTGTGAGCTTTGGAATTTGGGTATAATAATACCTAGGAGTTTGATCAAGACATTCAGGTAGTCTAGTAATTCTTAATTTTCTCTCCTTGATTTGTTTTTCAGATCAGTTGTTTTTCCAGTGAGATTTTTCACATTTTCTAATATTTTTTCATTCTCTTGACTATGTTTTATCATTTCTTGATGTCTCAGAGTCATTAACTTGCCTTTGCCCAGTTTTAATTTTAAGGAATTATTTCTTTGGAGAAATTTTGTATCTCTTTTTCCATTTAGTCAATTCTGCTTTTGTTTTAATGAGGTCTTTTCTTTCAGTGAATTTTTGTAGCTCCCTTTCCATTTGGCTGGTTCTGCTTTTTAAGTTTTTCTCCTCACTGTTTCTTTTGTGCCTTTTTTAAAACTAAGCTTTTATTCTCTTTTCATAATTTTCATGCATTAGTCTATAATTTTCTTTTTACAATTTTTTCCTTCATTATTCACTTCTTTTTGGGGGGTGGGGGACAGGACTGCAAGGCAGTTGGAGTTAAGAGACTTGCCTAGGGTCACTCAGCTAGTGTCAAGTGTCTGAGGCTAGATTTGAACTCGGGTCCTCTTGACTCTAAGACCATTGTTTTATCCACTGCACCATCTACCTGCCTCACTCCTATTTTTCTTTAAGCATTCTCAGAATTTTTGCTGACCTTGGGCCCAAATAGCATTTTTTTTTTTTTTAAGGTTGTCCTTAGAGCTCTTTTCTTTTTCTTTTGTGGTCATTTTCTTTCTTTCTTTTTTCCATTTTCTCAGTCTATTCATTCTAAACTTTGTTAAAATTAGTCTTGCTTTCTTGGAGGAATGGAGAGGCATTGTACCACGCTGCAGGCTTTTTTTACACAGCTGCTTTTAGGATGAGGGCTGGGAATTGGAAATTTCAGGTACTTCCAAGGTTACCATAGGAGAGGTGCAGTCACAGGTCTCCTGGTGTCTCTCTGGTGTCATTCTGGTGTCCTGCAGCTCCACGTGCTAGTACTCTTCTTTGCTTAAAACTTCAACCAGAACCTTTGTTCCCCTGTGACCAATCACAAGTGCTCTCTCCTGGTACTGAGAACTGAGACTTAGAACTGCTTATGGGCAAGAAAGTTGCTCAGCAGTAGCCAAAAAAGGGTCTCCTATAATCTTTCTGACCAGTTTTTTGGCTTCCTCCTTTATCATCTCTGAGCTAAGAGCCCTTGAAGCTGTTGCTGTTGCTACTTTTGTGGCCATTTCCAAGGCCCACTATTTGAGTTCGTGCTGTACTCTGGGTCCAGGTCTACCCTAATATTACAGATCTCTCATGTAGACCTCCTAAATTGTCTTAGACTAGAAAGATACCTCCTTCTGACTTTTTGTTGGTTCTTTTGCTGCAAAATTTGCTTTGAAATGTTATTTCAAAGTTGTTTGGAGGGGAACATTTGGAGATTTTAGCTAGTCTCTGGATTGTACTCTGCAATTGTGGCTTGTCCCCCACTCAAAAGATTTTTGAAATAATTTTGTATAAATGGAATTTTTGTAAATATCTCAAAGCATAGTGTGAAAGGATATTGAGAGGTCCCCTAAACTTGTCTTTTTGAGTCGCCGTACTTTCTTTTTTTAATAGTATTTTATTTTTCCAAATATATGTACAGATTGTTTTCAACATTCATTTTTGTAAGACTTTATGTTCTGCATTTTGGAACAATAATATTCCATAACATTCATATACCATACCTATTCACTAATGCCCACTAATGGGCATCCAGTCACTTTCCGGTTTCTTGCTGCTACAAAAAGGGCTGCCGCAAACATTTTTGCACATGTGGGTCCTTTTCCTTCTTGAAGATCTCTAGTGAGTTTAGTGAGCCTGCTGGATCAAAGGGTATGTATAATTTGATAGCTGCAAGTTGTTCTCCAGAATGGTTGAATCAGTTCATATTGAGTTGCCATATTTTCCAGAAACATTGGATCCATAGCATGTAGGAGGCCCTGAATGTGTCAAGAATGAACACTCCTTTCCTTCTCCCCAAGCTGACATAATTTGCTTTGCACCTCAAGCTGAATTCCCTGTACCTTCTTGGGAGGCAAGACAGGTGCCAGCCAGTTTGTACCAAGCTAGGAAAATGCTTGTGCAACTGAGATCCATTGCAAATAAGTGGACCCTTCTATTTTTATAGCCTAATATGGCCTTGCTCCTTCCCTTTTGGGAATTTTTCCCAATTTTCCCTTTCCTATACCATGTTCTTTCATGTTTTCTCTTCTTCCTTTTGTTGCATTGACTTAAAATATACAAACTTTTGTAAGGATTGTGAGGAATGTGGGTTCCACATGCATGTTCATTTCTCCTATAATAAACTTATTTATTTTTATTATTATAGCTTTTTATTGACAAAACATGCATGGGTAATTTTTCAACATTGACCCTTGCAAAATAAACTTATTTTTCACATAAGTCTTGTGGTGATCTGATTTCCTGTTGAGACAGAAGGGAATCTGTTGAGTTACTGATGTGCACTTTCCCTTCTCATAGTTAACTGGATTCATTTTATATATGTAATATGTGCAATTATTTAATCCTCTCATTCTCCCCAAAAAACGAAAAGAAAGAAAAAAGCCCCCCAAGGGAAAAGATTATTTAGTTTTTACTTTCATATTGCTAGCACTTTTCTGCATTGCACATAGCAGGCACTTCATAAATGTTTATTTATTAATTGTAATTCATTGTGTTCTTATCTTTATCTCCTAATTCCTGTTTGGTAAATATACTTTGTGATTTCTTAGTTTTTCTTAAAGGATAGGGTTTTTATGTGTTTTGTTTTGTTTTGTTTTGTTTTGTTTTCCAAGAATATTTGCTGTATTTCTGAACAATTTAAATTAATGATTTCAGTCACTTCACTGAAAGTTCCATGTTAAGGTTTTTATAAATTAGAAGTGTCTATTATAATATTTTTCACTTTTATAACTCATTATGTGTGTTGTTTCCAGGCAAAGTGCTTCATGGATTTCAAAGCCGGGGGTACCTTGTGTCACATCCTTGGGGCTGCTTACAAGTATAAAAACGAACAGGGATGGTAAGCTTTTGTCTTTACTTGTAAAATTTGACATAACATTGTGGTTTCATAAGGGTATATCCAATGTGCTTTAGTGTGGTAGTTTTCATAGTAATGGGATTAATAAAGGTGCACATAGTATGAAGTCTGGTCTGAGATGTGAAATTTATTTTATACTTAACTTCAGAGAGAAATTTATTTTGAGTGTAATTTACTTATGAGACATAGCTACTTACATTGAATAAAATAACATTATAAAACTAAACATTTTTCTTATATTTTATGGGTCTCATAGTTTCTAACTTTTAACAAGTAAAATTATTATACATTATTTGATGAGTAATAACTTCTAAGTCTTATTAATATCTTTTGATAATTGCAGTTATTACAACATGTAATAGCAATAATTTCAGGATTAAAATTATATAATTTATTATTGTGAAATTATATATGACTATAGTAGCAGATTGGAGATTTATAAGCAATTTTAAATGCATAGTTAAATTTTCCCACGACCCTACATGGATATGTAATTATAGGAGTTAGTTTTAGTTTTGAACATGAAATTTTGGCCTACTATCTTCTTCATGCCTTCCTGGCTCCCTGCCCTTCCCCCCTCTTTCTCTCTCTTTCTCTTTCTCTCTCTCCCTCCCTCTGCCCCTCTTTCTTCTTCTCTCCCTCCGTCCTTCCCTCCTTCCTTTTTCTTTGTAAATTAGGGCAGGAAATGTTATCCTGTAGTCTTAAGTATGTATTTAGTCATTTGGATCTAGGATGAGTGGGTTTTAATCATAAAGACCCACTGGTGGTGTAATCTACATGAAAGTGCTACAACATTATTTTGCATAGAGAAGTGCCAACTAAATAGATGCTCAGTAAGGAATGTTAGGTCAAGTTACTCCTCTGCTATTACTGCCAGCCCCTTAAGACAATGTTGTCTTACTTTGAAACCAGTCCCAAGAAGTATCCTTAAAACCAAAGGAGAGGATAAGCAGTCACCATCCTCCATTCTAAAGTCTTAGCTTCGTTGTGCTCTTCCTCTGTACTCATTATCTTTGTTAGTTCCTTGGTTCCTAGCTGTTCAAGTTGTAGTCTTTACTTATTTCTTTGTTCTCTTTTTGAAACTTGAGCCTGACATATGTCTCTTTAGATTATTGCTCTTCTGTGTAAGGTGGCCTAACATTGCTAGGGCCTCTGGCTGGTGAACTTTGGTTTTATGTTCTTAATATGCTTTTGCTTGTTTTTTTTTCTGCTCACTTTTCCTGTAAACACTAACTCTAGTCCACTGGCTTGAATTTTGAGTTAATTTCTTAACCAGCTCCTTATGTTCTTTTGTGCCTATGTGCAGACCTACTTTTTTGAGAAAACTTTTGGGATTTGGGGATACATTCATGGTTTTTGACAGCTAACTTAGCATGTATTCAGTGTAAAAGACTAGTGATTCACTCTCCCATATTTCTCAAATCCAAGAAATATTAAATATCTATTATATGTACACATTGTGCTAAATAAAGTCTGTCGCCAATTCTTGTTGAATCTTTTCCCCTTTCTAGTATTGTCCTTACTTTTCCGTAGTCTCATTCAAGTGCTTATCATATGTCAGGGGAGTAAGAATGTTTTTGAAATTTTTTAAATCCAATTTTTTGGTATATGTATTAGAAAATGTAAAAAATCATTCTTAATTCACAGCTGCAGAGTATGACTTGGCTTTTGGGCCATAGTTTGATTCTTATTTTAGAAAATTCCTTTTTCCCCTTGAGCTATTAGAAGACTTAACACTAGGATATGTAAGAAGTAGTGAGGGCCTGAACTGGTGAATGGAAAGAAGGAATAAATTGTAAAGAAGATAGAGAAATTGTAAAGGTAAAGATAACAATATCTGACAAGAAGTTAGATGGGGTAAGTGAGAGTGAGGAGACAGGAAGAAAACCCAAGATTGCTCTTGTACTGTTGACAGTAATGGGGAGTTGGGAAAAGAGGAAGATTTTGGGGACAAAGATAATGAGTTTTTCTTTTGTAGACATGATGAGTTTGAAATGTTTGTGGGACATCCATTTTGAGAAATATAAAAGCTGGTTGTAGTGTAACTAAAAGCTCAGGAGATACTTAGCACTGGATGTAAAGATATGAGAATCTTCTGTATTGATAAGAGAGTTGATAGCATCACTAAATAAGAGTGTAGAGGGAAAAGAAAAGAGGCCTTAGGGAGGATCTTTGGCGGATACCCTGGAGAGTGAGCATTTTCTGAGTGAAGAAACCAGTAAAGGAAATAAGGAATGGAGAGAGCAGTGGTCCTGAAAACACCAAGAGAAAAGATTCCTGGAGGAAACCAGATTAACAATACGTTAGACAACAGATTAGAAATTAGGTAAGAGATAGTAGGTTAGAGAGAATGGGCATAATGGAGTATATAATCTATTGGAGAAGATTGAAGAGAATGGGATCAAAGATACATGTACTTGGGCTTGCATTGAGGAGAATGGCCACCTCTTAATCCAGTAGGAAGAGAGGGGAAATACAGAATTAAAGAAAAATACTATGTATAACAAAATATTCATTAGTGTTAATGAATATATTAATATGTTAATAATATTAATATATTAATATTTACTACTATTAAGTAGTAGTAAAAAAAAACTGGTAGAAGAAACGAAGTATGTCCCCTGTTTGAGTAATACCTAAATGTTATAAAGATGAGAATTTCAGTGAACCTGAGACTTTTTTCATAAAGGGAACAAAATAAAAAAGGAGATCTATATAAACATAGTACAGTAATGATAACTGAAAATTCTATAAAAGACAGCAGAATTTTGATTAAATATAGTGAAAGATGTTTCAGGGGACTAATGATGGGTTACTTGTTCTTCCCTTCCCTATTAATATGGAGAACAGAATTACTTTATCTTTCAACCTACTTGTCATCCTTAACTCAGGACTCTCTCCACCCCTTAGTTATTATAAGTCTTAATCTCCTGTGTATTTCCCCCTCTCTAACACTGTCACCAGGTGCAAGAATTTTTTTCATTAGTTTATCTGGTTCTATAAAGCATATAGATCCTTAATTGATTTGTTGGCATAAATCTTTTTGGCATAGTGCTAAATCTGTAAAAATCAGTTTAATATAGTATTCTTATTTTTAGGTTCAATCAAACTGTTATAGCTTTTTAATGATTACTTTTTTTCCAACAAAGTTTTTTACAGTTAATTATGTAAATTCTGAATTTCTCAGCTATTTTATGTATTTCATAGGTTTTTTGGAATGAATTTTTTTGTCATTTATTTTTTTTTTTAATGTGATGATTTTTGTGGAAATATTAAACAAATTGCTATTTTTCTAGAGCTTTTATTTATTTGTCCAGGAAATTTACAAAGTCTTAACAAAGGGAGATAGACTCCCTGTCTTAACAAAGGGAGATAGACTCCCTGGGCCTTTGTTGACTATACTATTTTCTACCTGACATTGTTGAAGAACTTCTCTTTCACAGATTCATATTAACATTAGCCAGTTTTTTTTTTTTTTTAACCTTTTTATTTACAAGATATATGCATGGGTAATTTTTCAGCATTGACCCTTCTGTTCCAGCTTTTCCCTTCACCCCCTCCCCCACATGGCAGGTAGACCAATACATGTTAAATATGTTAAAATATATATTAAATACAGCATATGTATACATATCCATACAGTTATTTTGCTGCACAAGAAGACTTTGAAATTGTAAATTGACCTGAGAAGGAAATAAAAAATGCAAGCAGACAAAAACAGAGGGATTGGAAAACCTATGTAGTGGTTCACACTCATTTCCCAGCGTTCTTTCATTGGGTGTAGCTAGTTCTCTTCATTATTGAACAAATGGAACTGATTTGGTTCATCTTATTGTGGAAGAGAGCCACGTCCATCAGAATTGATCATCATAGTTTGTATGATCAACATAGTATTGTTGAAGTGTACAATGATCTCTTGGTCCTGCTCATTTCACTCAGCATCAGTTCATGTAAGCCTCTCCAGGCCTTTTTGAAATCTTCCTGCTGGTCATTTCTTATAGAACAATAATATTCATATATCACAATTTATTCAGCCATTCTCCAATTGATGAGCATCCACTCAGTTTCCAGTTTGTTGACACTACAAAAGGGCTGCCGCAAATATTTTGGCACAAACAGGTCCTTTTCCCTTCCCTTCTTTAAGATCTCCTTGGAATATAAACCCAGTACTCCTAGATCAAAGGATATGCACAGTTTGATAATTTTTTGAGCATAGTTCCAAATTGTTCTCCAGAATGGCTGAATGTATTTACAATTCCACCAACAATATATCAGTATCCTTGTTTTACCACATCCCCTCTGAATTTTGGATGTAACCCCTCTAACATTCAGCATTATCTTTTCTTGTCATTCTAGCCAATCTGAGAGGTGTGTAGTGGTATCTCAGAGTTGTCTTAATTTGTATTTCTCTGATCAATAATGATTTGGAACATCTTTTCATAAGGCTAGACATAGTTTCAATTTCTTCATCTGAAAATTGTCTACTCATATCCTTTGACCATTTATCAATTGGAGAATGGCTTGATTTCTTATAAATTACAGTCAATTCTCTGTATTTTGGACTTGAGGCCTTTATCAGAATCTTTGACTGTATTCTTTGATTTTGTTGTTTCCCTTCTAATCTTCTCTACATTAGTTTTGTTTGTACAAAAGCTTTTTAATTTGATATAATCAAAATTTTCTATTTTGTGATCAGTAATTCTTTGGTCACAAATTCCTTCCTCCTCCACAGGTCTGAGAGGTAAACTCCTATGGTCTTCTAATTTATTTATAATCTCATTCTTTATGCCTAGATCAGAATCCATTTTGACCTTATCTTGGTGTATGGTGTTAGTGTGGGTCAAAGCCTAGTCTCTGCCATATTAATTTCCAATTTTCCCAGCAATTTTTTGTCAAACAGTGAGTTCTTCTCCTCCAAACTGGGGTCTTTGGGTTTGTCAAACACTAGATTATTAAAGTTATTGACTATTTTGTCCTGTGAACCCAACCTATTCCACTAATCAACTAGTCTGTTTCTTAGCCAATACCAAATGGTTTTGGTGACTTCTGCTTTATAATAAAGTTTTAGATCAGGTACAGCTAGTTCACCTTCATTTGATTTTTTTTTTTTTTCCATTAGTTCCCTTGAAAGTCTTGGACCTTTTGTTCTTCCAGATGAATTTTGTTGTTATTTTTTCTAGGTCATTAAAATAGTTTTTTGGGAGTCTGATTGGTATAGCACTAAATAAATAGATTAGTTTAGGTAGTATTGTTATCTTTATTATATTATATGCGCTTGACCTATCCAAGAGCACTTAATATTTTTCCAGTTGGTTAGATGTGACTTTATTTGTGTGGAAAGTGTTTTGTAGTTTTGCTCATATAGTTCCTGACTTTGTCTTGGCAGATAGATTCCCAAAATATTTCATACTATCTCACTTTCTTTTGTCCTTGACGTCTCAAGAAGGGAGATGAAAACACCAAAGGAAATGGGAAATAAAATCACATTAGCGGGTTTCTGAAGGGTCTCACTCTTAAAACAGGTATACATAAATCCATCAATATGAGAGGTATTATACATAATTGCATAAATTACATAAGCACATAGTATAACCCAGGTTACTAGTGATGTAACAATAACATGAATCAACATGAAGAATTATACGTGTCCATAAGTCCTAAAAAATAGTCCTAAAGGAATTTATTGTCCATTACTTCATGTGCCAAGAATCCAATAATTCCTGCAAGTTTTGAAGTCCTGCAATAGTCTCATCTTGTGTTAGGGAATCCAATGATTCCTGCAGATTTTGTTCTTAGGTCTTCTCCCTTGTTTTGAGTTTTTCTCTTTTTCTGTCTTTCTCCAGGTGCTTGTTACCACCTATCTGATTCCTTCTTCAGCTGTAGAAATACAAGCAAACCCTTTTCCCCAAGCAGTTAACCTTTCTAGTCCTTCTATTTACCACTTTCTAGATTTCTTCTCATCACCTGACAATTACATTAGAACTGCTTGCACTGGACACTGCCTTTCTGTTGGGTTAAAAAAGCCTGTATTCTCCCCAATTGTAATCCCTTTCTGCTATCTGATTGCTTTTTTGCTAATTGATCATATCAGAGTCCTGACCTTCTAAAGACTCTCTGGGTATAACCTTAGCTGCCATCATGCTCCACTTGTCTTTTGTATGATATCTTGGATCTGGGCCTGCCTCTCATTTCCCTGGGTCAATCTAAATCTGAAACTCAGTGGAAGCCTTTGTGGCATTTTGGACATAGGGTTTTAGGTCTTCTCTCACCCTGTCTTCTCACTCTATCTCTGTACCTACACTGGGCTCTCGTGTGTCCTATTTTTCCACACTGAAAACATCGACGAGGTTCTCTAGAAGTCCCTTGTCAAGAGGAACCCTGTCTTCCCATGTTCATCATAGTCTGGGTATAATAAGCATTTATGCCCATTGTGGCACGGTGTCTTATGATCTCCTCTAAAGGAGCTTCTTTGTGTAGTTCCCATATAATTCTTTTGCAACCTCAATGGCATTTTCCTTAGCCAGATGTCTGATCATTATTTCTGTAGCTGCGTTTTCTCCAATGGTTCTTGTTACAGCTGTTTGCAAATGTCCCACAAAATCTGCAAAGGGTTCATTGAGACCTTGCTCTTTTTGAAGGCTTCACCTACATCTTTCCCTGGGAGGGAACTCCAAGCTTTTAATTGCAGCAGTAGCAATTTGTTCATAAGCTGCTATGGGTAATTAGTCTGTGCTGAATTGTCTGCATACTGACCTTCACTGCTAGTTTGTCAAAGGTGACTTGTGTATTAATTCCTGTTTGCCTATTTCGTTAGGCTTGAATCCTACGTAATTCATTATACTCAGAAAGCCACAACAAGTTTTGTCCAGGTTCTAAACATGTCCTTGCTATGGATTTCCAATCATTAAGGATTAAGATTTCATAAGCCAAATTATCTAGTAACATAACACAACATAACAGATCAAAAGGAGTGTATCTTCTCCTTTGTTTACCTGAAAGGTCAAGCTCTTCAATCACAGGATATGCATTTATTTTTAAATCAGATATATCCAGTCCTTCTCTCTTAGCCTTGACCAATGCTTTTTGTAATCTTGTCATAGGCTGCTTAATAGGTGGTGCTGTTCTGTTACTGTCTCTCCCCCTCTTCCTTCTGTCTCTACTCATGAAGGGTTAATTGAGGAAAATAGGTCAGGGGATGGGAAATGTTCCTGTTGTGAAGCACCACACTCAGAATTGTACTTAACTCCATTCTTATCTGATTATTCATCCTTTTCCTCTATTTTGTCTGGATCCTCCCACTCCTGCACTTTATTCTTTTTCATTATTCTATAACTTATATGATTTCTTAAAGCCAGTTGTATTAAATTATATGTATAAAGTGTTTCTTTGGAAATTGTTAGGTCCATAATCACTGTAGTATTGACATAGTTGTTCTCCTAATTTCTACTCCTCTAGATCCAATTCTTTTTCCTTAGATGTGTACTGTACAGTTTCTAAAAGTTCAGTGATCTGCTCCCAAATTACAATCAAACCTTGGCTTTTCATAAGTCTGACAATGCTCTCTGCACATTTTCCTTGAATTGGAAAAGAAGGCTGTTTTCTAACATCTGTCTCATTTCAGTTGAAATACTACTTTAGCCCTTAACAAGGTTTCTTTATCTAGTTTTGTACTCACCCTAATTTCTGGGTCATAGATAAAGGTTCTTGGCCTCTGTTCAGGTGCCAGAATGTAATGTTCTCTCTAAAATGTAACATTCTCTATTGAGGTTTTCTTGGGGTCTCTAGAGGCAGCCTTCATTTCAATTCAGTAATCACCACATGAGTAGCCAAATATTTTATTGTCTCTTCAAAGTCATGTCTCCTTCACTTGGGGCTTGGCTAGTTTTTCTGGAGGCCTGTCTCTCTCCTTGGTTCCCAGAGCTTGAGCTCCTGCCTGCCTTCTCTGGCTTCTGAATCTCCCCGAATCTAAAAGTTTGTGCTTCAGCCTCCAGCCACAACAAAGGTGGAGTGGAATGAATCTGTTTCAGCCTCCTAGAGCTTCTAGTGCATTTGTCTTTCTGACAGCTTCTTCCTTATATCCTCCATGTCGAGTACAAACCAATCATTATATCACTAGGAAACCATTATTTGTAGGATTAAATCAGTGCTAAATTAGATTTAACTATTGTCTCCTCAAACTGTTGGATTTTGTTAGTGATGTATAAGAATGCTGATTTATGTGGGTTTATTTTGTGTCTTGCAACTTTCCTAAAGTTATGGATTATTTCTAGTCGCTTTTTAGTAGAACCCCAGGAGTTCTCTAAGTATATCATCATATCATCTGCAAAGAGTGATAATCTGGTTTCCTCATTACCTACTCTAATTCCTTTAGTCTCTTTCTCAATTCTTATTGCCAAAACTAGTTTCTAATACAATATTGAATATTACCAATAATAGTAGTAGTGTAGCCAGTTGATACTTAAAAGGGTTTCTCACAATGGCTACTACCTTCGTTAATTAGTTTTTTCTTTCTTTCTTATCTTCTTCTTCTTTTTGTTAAATTTGCCTGGAATTTATCTCCAGTTATATTATTGATTATGGTCCTGTAGGTGCTTATTTTTTTCCTGGAAGTTCTCAATTTCTCTGAGAGAATTTTTATTTCTTTGTTTCTATATGTGTGGAATTTTGAGTTTCCTTTTTTTTTCCTTTTGTTATGTCAATATCTCTTGTGCATTCCTATGATTTTTCATTTGTTTTATCTTACCTGGTTTTCCTTTCATTTTTACCCAAACTTCACAGCTTGACATTTAAAATCAGTTTCTGTCTAATCCTGTCCTTAATCTTTTTACTCTTATATTCTCAGTTAATAGTTCATTCCAGAGAGACTCTAAACCACAGGATTTGATTTATAAGCTATGGCCTGAAGACTTGAGAGGAGGAGGATAGAAAGTATAACTTGCCAAAAAGGACAAGATAATATTGATTGGGGGAGAAGGGGAAGGCTACTGGGAATTTTTCTTTTTTTTTTTTTTTCCCCTTTGTGAAGACTGTTCCTCAAATATCTAATATGCATGGGCATAGACTCTTTTCACTTATTTTGTTTCCAGAGATCTAGAACTGGGTATTATAACTCCTACTATGGCAACTGTCTTAGGGCAGCATCATACTTAGCTTGAGTGGAGTTGACAAATTTCACAGGTTTCTGGAAAGAGATAGTAGCAAGGACATAGGTGCTAGAAGAAAAATCTTCTGGGCACCATAATCCTGGAATCCAAGGTTTTTCATCTTTTACAGTATAAATGTGTAAATTTTGCTCTAGAGCAAAGCTTCTCAGATTGTGGGTCATGACCCTATGGAGTGCATAACTGAATGTGGGAATCATGAAAAATTTGGCAGCAGTTAAAAGAATCAAATATTCTATCAAGATTTAGTTCTTTATATAAAAATAAATAAGCATATCTTTCATTAGTATGGAAATTTGCTTTTGTCTTTAACAAATGATAAAATTATATGTATACTGAAGAACTATTTTAAAATAAAATAAATTTCTTTGTGATTTATTATCCATGATTTTTGATTTGTATATTTATTTTATATACCTGGAGTTGTATAAAAATTTCTTGTGCAAAAAGGGGTTGTGAGTAGAAAGTTTAAGAAGCCTTGCCCTAGGACAGCCTCTTCAGAGAAGCGACTTTGCATTTTTTTTTAATTGAAGTTTTTTATTTTCAAAACATATGCAAGGATAAATTTTCATTTATCTATCTATCTATCTATCCACTTATTTATTTATTTATTTGTTTGTTTGTTTATTTATTTATTTTCTTTTGAGGCTGGGGTTAAGTGACTTGCCCAGGGTCACACAGCTAAGAAGTGTGAAGTGTTAAGTATCTGAGATAAAATTTGAACTCAGGTCCTCCTGAATTCAAGGCTGGTGCTCTATCCACTGCGCCACCTAGCTGCCCCAAATTTTTCAACATTGACCCTGAAAAACTTTGTGTTTCAGTTTTCCCCTCTCTTTCTCCCACTTCTTTCCCTAGATGGCAAGTAATCCTATATATATATATATATATATATATATATATATATATATATATATATATATGTTAAACATGGTAAAATATGTATTAAATCCATTATAGGCATACATATTTATACAATTATCTTGTTGTACCAAAAAAAAAAAAAAATCAAATCAGAAAGGGAAAAAAAATGAGAAAGAAAATAAAATTGAAACAAATCACAACAAAAAGAGTGAGAATAATATGTATGATCCACTATGCCCCTACGTCCTCTCTTTGGGTGGAGATGGCTTTCTCCATCACGAGATCATTGGAACTGGCCTCAATAATCTTATTGTTGAAGAATTGATCATTGTATAATATTGATATTGTATGGCAAGGTTTTAATTGATTTTTGTTCTGTATTTTCAGTGCCTTACATTGTAATGTCTTACTATAAACACTTGATGAATGATGCTCACGTTAACTTCCCAACACACACACCACCCCCCCTCTCCCTCTCTCTCCCTTTCTCTCCTTCTCTCTCTCCTTCCCCCTTCTGGAGGCCTTTCTGGAATAAATATTTATCTTTTTATTTTTGCTTATGAGAACTTAATACTGGAGTCCTAAATTAAATTCTGTTTTCTACCAAATACCTTCCCTGATCATACTACTTAGGAATGATTCTAATTCTAATTATTCTAATTTCCCCCCATATTTTGAGTCACTGAAATGGGACTTAAAATGATAGATATTTTTACACATTCCCATGAGAAAGAATGATATTTTCCCCTAACTTTGTAACCAGAACACTACATTGTATATGAATAGCCATTTTTACCAATATTTTTGGAGTGAATGGAAACACTTTGGACCCTGGTCAATTCTCACTTCTTTTCAGTAGTGTCCTTGTTGCTTTGATACATTAAATTACCATTGTTAATTTTTTTTTAACTTCATTTCCATCAAACTTTCTTCAAAATTGATCTATTTGCTAACTCCTTCTGAATCAAGTTGTTTACATTTATTTTAAAACTTGTACTATCATGTGTACTTAGCTTCTTTGATTTTTATTTTTAAAGTTTTATTGATACTTTTTGCTTTTGTGTCACTTTCATTTCTGAATATTCCCATATCCCAACTCAGCCTTTCCCTTTTTAAAAAATAAAGATAACCATATTATTACATGTTTATATATTCTAAAAATAAGTATTGTTTAATATGCTAGATGTAACAATATAGCCTATAAGTAATATAGCAATATAAACTTCATGTAACACATTATATATTTTAAAAAGCATGTGTATATATATATGGGAGAGAAATTGAGGGTGAAGGGGCCAAACCTGTAACTTTTTCATTCCTATAAGGAAGTGACCAGTGAGGAAACTACTGATGCAGATCAGCAGAGTCATTTATGAGATTGTGACTTGTCTGGCATCACATACCCATTATGTGGCAGAGATAAGACTCAAGCACAAGATTCTTCCCTCTTAGGCTATTCTTTATCCACTATGTTGTATTATCTTTCTGAGTTAATGAAAGCCATGGATGTAATGGACTACATCTCAGAGTATAGTCAGCATTAAAAGCCCATGGTGGTCTAGTTTTATATATAAAAATTGGAGTTATATTTTCCTCCCTTCTCTTTTTCTGCCCTTTCTCCCTCCCTTCTTCCCTCCAGCAACTGGGGTTAAGTGACTTATCCAGGGTCACACAGCTAGGACATGTTAAGTGTTTGAGGTCACATTTGAACTCAGGGTTCAGGGCTGGTGGTATATCCCCTGAGCTATCTAGCTATCCTCTTTTTAAAACATCTCTTCAGACAGTCTCAAATAAATCTTCCATTAAAACTCATCTCCTTTATGAAGAAGATTAAGTGAGTATTCATTTGATTAAAATGATTTGATCAGATCACTCATCAAATAAAAGAAAGTAATGTGGGTTCTCTGAGAAGAGAATGACATGATATGTCATTTTGTCTATCTTGTTTTTCATTTCTAATTTAAGATTAGAGAACAATCCAGGGCTTTGAATCAGAGGGAAAGGGGCCAAGGAAACATTGGTAGGTAGGGTTAAATGGACTCATTATAGGATTATTTTGGTGAGTGGAGTTCTGAATATCAAAATAGTTAGACCCCAGATCCTGAGTGCTATTTATTTTTTGTCTGCATAGACTTAGAGAATTATTCTTTTTTTGTTCTAATAGTACAGTGCTGTTTATATTTAGGTCAATTCAGCAGACATGTGTTGATGACCATTATGTGAAACTACTGTGCTCACCATTGAAATTACTTTTTAAAAAATAGTTTTTGTCCTTGGGCATCTGGAGAGAATACCATATATATGCAAAGTGATATGGAACACCTAAGGAAATCCGGACAGGTTTTATCTAAGAAATTACATTAGAGTTTTGGAGTAAATAAGGATTTTGGGAGGTAAAATAGATAAAAGTGTTAACACCTTGGTGATCTTACTTTACTGAATATAGAAGCAGAAATGGAATTTTGAATACAGGAGACTACTAGTAGTAACTTTGGATCAAAGTGCATGAAAAAAGTAATATGAGGCAAAACTGGAATAGATAGACTGATTTTGTAGTGCCTTAAAAGGTTAAGAGTTTTATTTTTAGACTAGAGAGAATAGGGGGTCACCACACACTTTTGAGTGACATAGTTTGATATTACTTAGGAAAATGGATTATTTAGGTTCCTTTATGGATAGTTTATTACAGATCTGTGAGGCCAGAAATCAGTTAAAACAAATCCCTGCAAAAGGTGATGAGAGCCTAAAAATAGCATTAGATAGTCATGGAAAGATACAGGTATTAGAAATGTTATAAAATTAATAGGCATGGCAATGTTTGAATGTGGGCGTAATAAAGAGAGGAAAATCTAGGATAAGTCCCGGGTTGTGAACCTCAGTGACTAATGGAATGGTGTTATAGTCTCAATAGAAATAAGGAAGTTTAGAGATCTGTGTAAGAAAAAGGAAAAGTTAGAGATGTTTTAGGCATTTGGCAGGAAGGTTGTTCCATACTAGCTAAAGGATCAGAATCTCTCACATATTAATTGCTAATACTGCAGTTACAGTATTTTGTTGAGGTAAATGAAATAGTATTTATCTTACAGGTGAGGAAACTGAAGTGTTAAAGGTTAATTGGATTGAAAAAGGTTTTATATATATATATATATATATATATATTTTTTTTTTTTTTTTAATTCATTTTTCCAAATTATCCCCTCCCTCCACTCCCTCCCCCCGATGGCAGGTAATCCCATACATTTTACATGTGTTACAATATAACCTAGATACAATATATGTGTGTAAATACCATTTTCTTGTTGCACATTAAGTATTAGATTC
Source organism: Sminthopsis crassicaudata (assembly GCF_048593235.1). Classification (NCBI taxonomy): domain Eukaryota; kingdom Metazoa; phylum Chordata; class Mammalia; order Dasyuromorphia; family Dasyuridae; genus Sminthopsis; species Sminthopsis crassicaudata. The sequence goes on from NC_133617.1 coordinate 663,151,900, forward strand.
CAAAGGTATAAGTAACCTGGGTAGATAGACAGTAGTGCTAACAATTTACATTCACTTCCCAGTATTCCTTCTCTGGGTGTAGTTATTTCTGTCCATCATTGATCAACTGGAAGTGAGTTGGATCTTCTTTATGTTGAAGATATCCACTTCCATCAGAATACATCCTCATACAGTATTGAAGTGTACAGCGATCTTCTGGTTCTGTTCTTTTCACTCAGCATCAGTTGATGTAAGTCTCTCCAAGCCTCTCTGTATTCCTCCTGCTGGTCATTTCTTACAGAGCAAAAATATTCCATAACCTTCATATACCATATTTTACCCAACCATTCTCCAATTGATGGACATCCATTCAACTTCCAGTTTCTAGCTACAATAAAAAGAGCTGCCACAAACATTTTGGCACACACAGGTCCCTTTCCACTCTTTAGTATTTCTTTGGGATATAAGCCCAGTAGCAGCAATGCTGGGTCAAAGGGTATGCACAGTTTGATAACTTTTTGGGCATAGTTCCAAATTGCTCTCCAGAATGGCTGGATTCTTTCACAACTCTACCAACAATGTATCAGTGTCCCAGTTTTCCCACATCCCCTCCAACATTCATCATTATTTGTTCCTGTCATCTTAGCCAATCTGACAGGTGTGTAGTGGTATCTCAGAGTTGTCTTAATTTGCATTTCTCTGATCAGTAGTGATTTGGAACAATCTTTCATATGAGTGGAAATAGTTTCAATTTCATCATCTGAGAATTGTCTGTTCGTATCCCTTGACCATTTATCAATTGGAGAATGGTTTGGTTTCCTATAAATTAGGGTCAGTTCTCTATATATTTTGGAAATGAGACCTTTGTCAGAACCTTTCCTTTTAAAAAATATTTTCCCAATTTGTTACTTCCCTTCTAATCTTGTTTGCATTAGTATTGTTTGTACAGAAACTTTTTAGTTTGATGTAATCAAAATCTTCTATTTTGTGATCAATAATGATCTCTAGTTCTCCTCTGGTCATAAATTCCTTCCTCCTCCACAGGTCTGAGAGGTAGACTATTCTCTGTTCCTCTAATCTATTTATTATCTCATTCTTTATGCCTAAATCATGGACCCATTTTGATCTTATCTTGGTATATGGTGTTAAGTGTGGATCCATATCTAATTTCTGCCATACTAATTGAAAAAGGTTATATTATGCTATTAATATGTGCCATGCACTATCCTATGTGGTGGAGACACAAATTAAAAAATCCAGACTTTCAAGGCTCCCAAGGAATACACTTTCTGATTTGGAGAGCTAATATAAAGGAAAATTCTTATTTAAATTGTTCATGGCAGATAGAGAAGTTTTAAGAGTTCAATTTGGAATGTATGGATCTAGTAAAATGTTATTGCCCTAAACGAGTGATGAGTTAATTTCAGAAAATCCTTACTGGTATGAACTGGCACAGAATAAAGTGGGCAGAACAGGAGAACAATTATATAAGGATAGCAGGTTTAGAAAGTAATATAGAAAAAAGTGTTATTCTTCTTTAGCGATATAGCTACAAAAGAGCTGGGATAAGGATAATCAGCTCATATGTTTTAAGTATTAAAACACACCAGTGCCAGGAATTCTACCCCTGTTTCCCCCAGAGAAAAAGGAAGCCATTTGAAATTTTCATCATCTTTTGACTGCAAATGAAGTGTTAGATGGGAGCTGTAAATCTGTTTTCTTCTGTTTTGGTTCCTGTCCAGAATAGCCTTTTCACTTTACAGTGTGTTCATTTTGTTTAGGCTAGTAGTAGTAGTCATCTTGGTTGGTCTTCCTTGCATTCCTGATCAGCTGGAAGGGCCTTGTTTGTGTTCTTTTTGATTTCTTCGTGTCTGTTTTATTTCTTGGTAAACTGGGAACAATTGTGTGATAGTTTTGAAGACTTCACTGTAATTCCATTTAAGCAAAGCTGTTCCTAAAGTATTTTATCTCTGATGAATTAATTTTCCTATCACATAAGTCTTTACTTTTTGTTTTCCTTTTATTTGAGTAGATATGATTCCTGCATATCTCATGATAATAGTTGGGTGAAAAGTAAAATTTGCAATCAATTATTTACATAGTAAAAATCTCAGATACATTTGCCATCTGACTACCTTTTGTATTTGTTTGCTTGCTTGCTTAGTACTTATTTATTTATTCCCAAATTTTATTTGAAGAAACAGAATAAGCAAAAAGAAAAACAGAAAAGCAATACAAAACAAAATGAAACAAAACATCTGGGAGGATTCAAAATATAGAACAACAAATGCCAATTTTAAGAAAGTGTATTTATTAGTAGAAGAAATTATATTCATGTGTGACAGTCTTTTTTACTTTCTTGTAAATTGTTCTTTTGTTCTCTGCTGCACACCAATTTGTTTTTTTACCCCTTTCATTACAATTAAGATATTTATGCACAGATATGTATGTATGTATATGTGTGTATGTGTGTGTATATATATGATGAGGAGTAAACTTGAGGTCTAAACCGAGATGGGTCAGTTCCTTTTCTCTCTCTCCTTCCTTCCCCAAAGTAAGGGCGGGGTTGGGAGCAAATCAATTTGCTACTCAATGCTGTATGAAAACATAGTCTTTATTGATTAGAATGGAAACACCGGGAGAGCAGGTGGGCAAAATGGCTGCATGGTACAAGGCCAATTTTGCAAAGAATAGATTTTTGAGAACTTTGTTTTATACAAGAGCACAATCATTCAGATGCAATTATGTAAGGAGGTTCCGGAGAGTGATGTAAATAAGATAAGGATTCTCTTGTTATCTTTTGGGGACTGACAGAAGTCTCTTCCCAAAAAGGAATTTCCTGCTGGCATTTGGTCTAGATTAGAATGCGGGCTGTAAAACCCTGGCCAGCTCAGATAGCCCAAACTAGTTTGAACAGATCTTGTATCAAAGGTCCAAGACCCAAAAGAAGTTGGAGATCAAACAAAGAATCTCTCTCTCTCTCTCTCTCTCTCTCTCTCTCTCTCTCTCTCTCTCTCTCTCTCTCTCTCTCTCTCTCTCTCTCTCTCTCTCTCTCTCTCTATATATATATATATATATATATATATATATATATATATATATACACACACTCCACATGACTCATTAAATTCTCTCCATAACTTGGCTTACTATATTACTTAACCTTCCCCCTACCCAAGGATTTCTCTTGTCTTCTTCCCTCATCCTTTGCCCTTATTTCTTTATTATAAATTTTTGAGAGTGCTGTACCCTTCATGGTATATATGTAGTTACCTATTGAACCCATCTCTGATGGGAGTAGGTTTTCAGAATTATGAGCCCTCCTTCCTCCCTCTAATGCCTCTGTATTTATTCTTCTTTTGCACTTCATTTGTGTAACATGATTACTATTTTTACCTTTATTCTGCCAGTCTTTCTTTTTGTCTTACCCTATTGATGTAAATCTTCAACAAAAAGTATACATTTAACATGTAGAAAAAACAATTTGTTCATGTTGAGCTCCCTAAAATTGTTCTTTGATATTGGCTCTTGTGTGTTAAATTTTCTATTAAGTTTGAATTTGGTTAGTACAAAGTCCTGAAAACCTGCAAGTTTGTTGAAAATTATAGATAATTGTGCATGTTGTATATATGATATTTTTGGCCGCAGGCCTAGTTCTTTTTGGTCACAATTTTCTGGCAAATTATTTTTTATTTTCTCTTCTTGATCTGTTCTCCAGATTTGTTGTTTTTCAAATAAGTTGTTTCACATTCTGTTCTATTTTCTCATTCTTTATAATCTGTTTTGTTATTTCTTGGTGTCTCATAGCTTCACTGGCTTTTCCTTGCCTGATTCTAATTTTTAAAGAATTATTTTCATCTTTGAGATTATTTACCTCCATTTCTAATAGGTTAAGTTTTTTTTCTTTAATCATCTTTTTGGGTTTTTTTTGTTTTTTTTTTTTAAAGTTTTTCCTCAATTTGTCTCATTTGGTTTTTGAATTCTTCAAAAAATTCTCTCTGGGCAGGGAGCCATTTCACATTACTATTTGGGGTAGAAGCCTTCTTTTACTAAACTGTCCTCTGGAGATGAATCCTGGTCTTCCCTGTTCCCATACTAAGTTTCTGTGAGAGGGTTCTTTGCTGGTTCATTTTTTGTTAATAAGAAGCATTAGTGTAAGCACCTCTGATTGTGAAGGGGTGGGTGGAATGGTGCCTCAAGCTTCCCTTCAGCTCTCCCTCTAACCAGGAACCACCAAACCAAGAGCTCTCTCTTCCTGCAAGTGCTCACTGCAGGACCCCTGCCCCACTGCTTCTGCACTCACCAAGTACTGACTGGTTCCTTCTTTCCCAGCAGCACTGCTGGGCCTGGCATTCCCAATCAGCCAAGCTTCTGCCTTCCCTGACTCAAACCTTCACTCAAAGAACAGACAGGGAGCTGAAAGTCTCTGTGGTTCCTGCTGAGGCTGCAGCCACACTCACCTAGTCCTAGGGGGTCCCCACTTGATGTTTTTGAGGATCTAGCCCTGAGGTGTTTGCACTTCAAACAGGTTAATCCCAGCTCTAGAGCTTTCTTCAAGTCTTGATTGTACCTGGAGGGCCCCAGTTCTTCCCCAAGTCTTCTTGGTTTTTCCCCATTCTGTGTTTGCTCTGAGGTGCAAATTTGTTCTATTTGTGAGGACTTTAGGAGAGAGTTTGAAATTTACCAACCATCTTCCCTGAATCCTTCCTCACTACTTTCTTTTAAAGAAATCTTCCCTTTCTGGCAGTCAGTCTTTTAAAGGTGCTATACTATAGATTTCAGAACTCTTCTATTTTCCTTTTTCATGCTGATTTTGAAGCCTATCCTCATACATGAAATGCAATTCCTCTATATGAAAATATAACTTCTGTGCTTTTCTTTCCTCAAATTATTTTAAATTCCCATCAATAAAGGAAGAAAAGCTTCAGGTTTCATTTACCCATAGATTTTTCTTTGAAGAACTGGTAGTAAATGTTTCTAAATTTTTAAATGGCTTTCAGATTTAGAATATAGTTGAAAAAAAGAAGAACTTGAATTATTTCAAGCAGTTAACAGTTTTACTGGTTTTATGATTAATTTAGTAAGCCTTTTTTCTTGAACTGTGAAAATGTAGTAAAATACCCTAGTAAAATATGCAAATATACATGTATTAGTAATTTTCATTGGGTATTTATGAAGATTTTTTTTCTTAAGTCATTTCCTTATTAAATCAATGAAGCATTCTTTGACAAAATTGAACAAAATGGTCTATTGCTGTTTGAAATAATAAACTTGCTGCTGTCTTTTTTATCTTTCAGGAGAAGATTTGACCTGCAGAATCCTTCCCGAATGGATCGCAATGTGGAGATGTTTATGAACATTGAAAAAACACTGGTTCAGGCAAGATATTTATAGATGAAAAACTAATTTCCTAAGCATACTTTTTTTTGTTAGAAATTCAAGATTTTAACTTTCTTAGAAAAAAAAATAGAAGTATTTCTGAAATCTACTTCATGGGTTTTTATAAAATGTTTAGAGAGTACAATTGTCAAATTGTGGTGAAAAAATTGTAAAATCTATATTCACTAGCTGCATATGATTTTTCTTTATTTGAATTTTATTCATATGTACACTATACTCTTGATTACTTAATATTTTGCTGTAACCTTGTTTTCCCTAATGACTTAGCCATGGCCAATAATCTCAGTATCTTTAGATTTCTTATACTCCTTAGTAGATAGTCTTCTATGCTAGTAGTTTAACAAATAGGTGATTATTGTATTTATTGGAATGTCAGATTTTAGGCAGCACATTGAAGATGCCAGCAAAATGGCATAGTGTGTAGAGATCCATCTGTAGATTTTGGAATGTCTGGATTTTAGTTTACATAAACTGGTTTTGTGACCCAAGCAAATCACTTTATCTGTCTCAGTGTTCCAGGTAACTCTCTAAGACAATGTATTATAGAGTAGTTGCCCATTTGCCTTGGTGGAAGTTGTTTCTCAAATCAAGGGAAATTAGAGATCACGATTGGTGACAGGTATTTTCATTGTAGTATACTGCCTTGCTTGATGTATTTTTATCCTTTTTCCTCTTGTTCAAGAGGAGTCATGATGGTAGATTTTTTTGCTTTTAAAATTTTTATGAGGGGTTATGAAGGAGATGTAGTCCTTAATGCAATTCCTAGTACAATTCTTAAACTTTTGATTTTTCTTGCAATTAGAAGTACAATAAAAGACTTTGGTCAAGACTTTGCTATGTGGTCCCTTTTCCACTAAATATTTGACTACATGTTGAGATTGGTATAACCTTTCTTTTCAACTAATTTTTTTTATCTGAATGTATTTATTCTATACTCATGAACATTGGAGTAAGCCTTAAGATCCTGGAGAGAGGCTTTAGTAAACCACTGTTTTATTTGTGTGCCCTATGTATGTTCCTTGGATTGATTTTGGAATTTGAGAGACAATACATAGCTATATTGTGTTGTACAATTAAACAAAATATTCATTTTCTTTTCTCTTCTTTAGAACAACTGTCTGAGCAGACCTAACATCTACCTCATTCCAGACATTGAACTGAAGTTGGCTAACAAACTAAAGGACATTGTCAAACGACATCAGGTAGAAGATTGATCCAGAACTTTCACATAATATAGCTAATAAGAAAGTTACACAGGTTACTTTTATGACTTTGTATTAGAAGGTAAATTGGTGCTCAAATTTGGTCTCTTGTACTAATGAGTTTTTTCTGTGTCACATTCTTGGTATTTAATATTGACTAAAGTTATCTATGTTGGTATCTTTCTCTTAACTCCGGATTACTTTCTCCTGGAAATGTGGGAATCATTTTGTCCTATTAGTATCAGCACAACATTTAATGACCTATATGATCTGACCTAGAAGAAGCACATTTGTAAGTTTGTGGGAAATTTAATAGTCCTTAATGTCCCAGCTACCCTGTATATGAAATGGATGTATATTGTAAGGAACATGTTATTAGGATTTTTAGCCCTGCCCTAAAATCATAAGAAATAAATTGTTTACCAAGAGTCCTAAAGAATCTTATTTTTTAGTGAGGAACTTAGTTTGGGTTAAGCAGCTTGTTAAGTAGCTCTTTTTTTTTTTTTTTTTTTTTTCTGAGTATATTTCTGGATTGGTTTCTTTTTTTAATATATTTTATTTTTCCCCTAAATTATTTATAAAAACAATTTTTAACAATCATTTAGAAAAAAAATTATGAGTTCCAAGTTTTTTTTCCCTCTGTCTTTTCTGTTCTCCTAAGCGTCATGGAGAAGGCAAGCATTTAATAAACGTTTTAGACTTGTTTAGTCATGCAAAACATTTCCATATTGTCATATTGTGAATATACCTCATGTAACTGAGGAAATGGAAGGTATTCATAGGGTCAGAAATGTAGAAATGATAAGGGTCAGCTATTTTTACAGATGAGGGAACTGAGCTCTAGGGAAAAAATAGAAAAAAAGTATACTTCAATCTCCATTCAGACTCCATCATTTCTTTCTCTGCAGATGGATAGCATTTTTCATCATAAGGCCTTCAAAATTGTCTTGGATCATTGTCATTGGATAATTTGAATTCTATTTTCTTTAAAAATAGCCTGTGAGCATTTTTAAGTTGAAAAATAAATTTTATTCTTTCTATAAAGATTTAGCACACAATTTTCTCTACTTGGTTGTTTCTTTACTTAAAATAATTAGTATTTAAATTGGCAATTTAACCTTATCAAAAGTTCTAAGTCATTCCACACTCTTAACTTGAATGATCTGTAAAACCTTGGTTAAAATTTCTTATCTTTCTCTTTGTTCATATATTTAGTGAAATAACTAGAAAGTTATACTTGAATATTTAGTGAATGTTAAGAGCTCTAACACTCCTTGTGTTGAATGTTTGTTTCATTGTCTCATATTTTAGAAGACTCACTTAATATCGTTTGGTTTGTTTATATTTTTTGTTAATAAGAGTTAATGTAAGTATTTCACAACCTCTTAGCTATTTATCCTTTTTGTCATAATGTTTTCCTTTTTAATGTCTTAATGTTTTCCTCTTTAAGCTTATTTTTTGCAAGATGTTCACAACACAATTTTGTGGTTATTTATAATAAAATAACAATTTTACAGTTACCAAAAAAATTACCTTAAGGCCCCCAAAGTGGCAGCAACCTCCAAGTAATGATGAAATGGTGAAAACTGGTATTGACTTTAGAATAGAATATGTAGCATTATTTAAGCAGAAAATTATAGAATTGATTTCTTATTGAATGCTTATTAGTGTTCTTAATTTGATTTAAACATCACTGTCTCTTCCCAAAGGTTTTGTTTCCCCCTTCTCCACTAGAACCCTTCTTTGTAACAAAGTATAATAAAGCAAAATAAATCAACATATTGACAACACATTGTCCAATGGCGGAAAATAAATCTTTTACTGTGTACTTTCTACTTTTTATTAGTCTTCTGATCTCCTCATTGGTCATTGTATCTTACAGTTTAGAAATCTTTCACTAATAATTATCTTTTGTATAGGGTATTTAAACTTTTTTGTGTCATGGGCCACTTTGATAGTCCGAGGAATGTCTCATGGACCCAATCTTGGGATAATGGTTTTTAAATGCATTAAATAAAATAAATAAGATTACAAAGGAAACCAATTATTTAGAAATTGTCATTGACATATAGATGGAGAAAAAGTTTAGGAACCCCCCTGAAATTTGTATATAGGCTCTAAATTAAGAATTCCTTTTTTTAAGAAATTATTTTGATTGTCGTGTAAACTCTTCTTTTGGTTGGATTACTTACATTAGTTTATACAAATTTTCACATTTCTCTGAAATCTCCATATTAGAACTTCATTATTCCTTTCCATTCCTTCATAATAATCCTTTCTATTGCTTGGCCATTCCTCAATAATCGTTTCAGGTCTTGGCCAAGAGCATATACTTGGAATAATTATGAGAGGTTAATTTAGTTCATCTTCTGGATGAGGATCAAAGAGATAAAGTTAGATCATACCTAGTAACTACTATGAGCCCAAACCCTGTGATAACATGTACATTATTTTCTCCTTTATACCAAAAAATATACATTGACTGTAATCTTTGAAAGCTAGATAACATCTTTCTTCTCTAACTTGGAAAAATCTATTCCTTTTACTCCCTGATTCTCCTGATTCCATTGTGTTTTTTTCATTTGAGAGTTCCCTTAGTTTCTGTTTAAAATATTAAATGCTCAAATTGTCTGTTTATTCTCAATTTTGGCTTACCTTTTTCTCATTTTGGTAAATACCATCCAACAATATTTTTTCAAAAATAGTTTATTTTCTCTTTTCTGACTAAAGAAATATACCATGTATTTGGTTTGCTGTTAATTAATAGCTTTTTTTTTTTTTTTTCTTTTATTGCCATTACTCTTGATATTTAGCATCTGGTAAAAAAAAAATTATCTTCCATGTGTCTTGTTATCATTCTTCTTGTACATTTGTCTTCCAGGGAACATTCACTGATGAAAAATCAAAAGCCTCTCATCACATTTATCCTAATCCTACCTCACTGGAGGATGGTAAGTCAATGTTTGTGTATTATTATGATACTTCATACAGAAAAGATTGCAAAACCAGATACCATGCTAAATATAATCCTAAAAAAAACAAAATATTCTTTGTTTCTTGGAAAACCTTGTCTCAGTGGTACAGGATATTCTGAAAACAGAAACTAAGAATAAAGTGATATTTCATATGAAAATTCCTAATGTGAGGGATAATGAATTGTATTTGTTGGGTTCTGGTCTTCCATTTTGCCACCATCTAACCTGTTAACATTTTTCAAAGTCTCAGTTATGCTTTTTTTCTTTTTGTTTTTATATCTTATCTTTGTTTCCAGAAACAACCTCCTCTTAACTACATCCAAGAAGTTGCCCTGTGCCAAAGATTTGAAACAAACAAAAACTTCATCGCAAAATATTATTTATATGCAACATTTGATCTTTATTTCTGCACCTGACAAATGAAAGGCGTAACCTTGTGTGTCTTCTTTAAATGTGACATACTTTATATACTTGTGCAGGAGTATAAATATAGAAAGTGATGTCTGATGAAGAGTTCTAACTATTTACCATAGTTTTCTTTTTCTATCTTTTAATAATACCTTTTTAACAAGTATTTATTTATTGAATTAGAAGAATTACCAATTTAGTTACCCACCTTAAGTATTGGTTAAATTAGTAGGATTACCAGTTTAGTTATTAACAAGTTTACGGGAACAATACTGTTTATAAATGATCAGTTAGGAATATGATTTCCAGAATGAGAAACATTTGTTGAAAATCATGTCCAAAACTATGTTTTTGAAATGTGACAAAAACCACAGCAATATTTATCAAAACTAACTGGGAATATTGAAATAATATCCTATTGTTCAATTTAAATAGTTAAGGGATATTATACTGTTTTATGATTTCAGAAGAAAGGGGAATAATGAATATAAAGAGGAATGGAATATTTGTGCAAAATGAATTCTATTCTCTTTTGTATTTGAGTCATCTAAAAGTAGTTATAGTAGTTTTGTATGTGTGACAACATACAACCAGAAAATTGATTTCTTATTGCTAAGATATAAAAGACTGGGTACCACTTATCAGTAATGGAAAGAGTGACTTTCCTTTTATAATCTTAGTGATTTTTGAGGCATTTTGGTCAGATTTCTGCATAGGGAGACTGCCCCCTTTTTATTGTGCTGACAAATTTTTTATTTTTCTTTCTAAAAGTTTTTTTTTGTTACCAGTTATTTGCCACTAGATGGAGATTATGATTAGTAATTTGTTAAAATGCTGCATACTCTTTGTTGTATGCATAGCTCTTTGTTGATCTATCTTTCATTGCTAAATTTGTAAGTTTCATTTGAGTGAGCTTGTCTTTTAATCTGATGTGAATAGTATTGTATTTAGATTTGGGGTGAGGAATTTTTTTTTTTTTTTTTGGCCAAGGGCCTTTTGGATATTTATCATATCATTCAAAGGCTATATAAAATTGTCCTCTCAACTCATTATCAATTGAATCCGTGGGATGTTGTTGTACCTAGCCTGCAGTTACCTTAACAAATGATTTCTCATTTTCAGACATTCCCCAGACCTAGATCTAAATTGTTTGAGGGAATGTTTTCTATCTACTAACACATTTTATTCATGAAAACTGTTCAGAGAGAATACTAATATGAACTAAAGGAAGCAAAGGGAAAAAAAAAAACCCAGGCAGGCCCTGATAAAGCATGTATTTTAAAAATTATCCACTTAAATTGGTAATTATGTTCAGTACTAAAAATAATGTAATGTAATTGATATCATTTGACAAATAATTTCATTTAGGAATAATAGGTTAACATCGGTATTATTTTTAAATTATTGACTTATCTTTTCCTTCATGGCTTACAAAAGGTCATTAAATCGGACTAGCATTAAGTACAACATGGCTACTGGCATTTCTTTAAAGGAAATGAATGAAAATTTTCTTTGTGTATGGGCTTTCCTCCTAGGGCTATTGGTATAATAAAATTAGGTTTTGTTTTTAAAGAGAAATTTTGAAGTGGGAAGAGAAGGGAATAGGTACTGCAAAGATAAGTTTGAACAGTCAGAGTGAAGTTTACCTATCTATCACTCTCTTCAAATTGAGTAGCTGTTCCTTCACTTTTCTTTTCGCTTTTACAATGTTATATTTCTTTATTCTTTGTTTTTTTCCCTTAAATTCATATTAGTGCTCTCCCAATAGTTGCTGCATAAAGAAATAAAATTTCTCAATAGATAGAAAACATTCAACAAAGAACATATAAATACAGGACTGTCCATATCAGCTTAAAAGACACAGTCATTCAAAAGAATCTTTTAGCAAAGTGTTATTCTAGCTTTATAGGAGATCTGCAAATTTAAATGACTATGACGATTTACTATACCATTACTAACCATCTCCATCTAGTGGCAAACAACTGCCAACAAAATATCTTGAAAGAAAAAAAAGTAATTTTATCACTGCAGTAATGCAGTAGAGATCTTCTTAAAATTAGAGATGATAAAATCACAATTCTGAATTAAAGCATAATTAAGGCTATTCATTATTTTCTTTCCCAAATTAAATTGAACATTTTTCTTTTTCTATCTTTATTTCAGAAGACTGGTTGAGACCTGTGATGAAAAAAGACAAGCAAGTGCTAGTACATTGGGGATTTTACCCAGACAGGTAATGTGTGTTACTCAAAACTGTTTTCTGAAGTTTTTGCAAAAAAGCCAGATTTTTTTTTTCTGTATTAAAAAAGTATACTACTAGATAGCATTTAACAAATCTGATCTAATTAAAGATTATGTTGGTGCTACAGTTTTCTAGTGGTATGATTTTATATTTCCTTAAGGATATTGTGATTTTTTTAAATGGATAAACATGTCGAATAATTTTTCTCTCTAACTTTTGTTTAGCTACGATACTTGGGTCCATGCTAGTGATGTTGATGCTGAAATTGAAGATCCTCCCATTCCAGAAAAACCATGGAAAGTGAGTGGATCTTAAATGAAATATTCTTTCTCTCCTCCCCCCCCACCCCCCAGTCAATTGGGATTAAGTGACTTGCCCAAAGTCACAAAGCCAAGATGTCTTAAGTGACTGAGGCCAGATTTGAATTTAGGTCCTTCTGACTTCAGGGTTGGTGTTCTCTCCACTACACCAAGTATCTCACTGGAGACATTTTTATAATATGTATTGCTACTTTGCCACTCTTTCTGTTGATTGTTTTTTACTTCATTTTCACCTATTTTTTCCTTGTTACTTTTCTCTTTCATTTGTACCTAATGTTCTCTGTTACCTAGATTTATAATTTCTCTTGGACACTTTTCTTTTATTAAAACTTTGATAATAAAAGACTTCTTATGGCACTTAGGAAGGAAAAGGACTTTTTCAAGTTATGAGACTTGACTTTCTGATTTCCAGTCTTTTAGCTTTTCCCAATATTTAATATGTTTCCTTGATGAATTATTGACTCCAGAGGTCTCTACCTATGTTGAATTTTCCAGCACCATACAAGAATAAGCTTGATCTATTTATTGTTTGTGTAAATGACGACTGTGGGTTTATTTATTTTTTTTTTTTTAGGTTCATGCAAAATGGATTTTAGACACTGATATCTTCAATGAATGGATGAATGAAGAAGATTATGAGGTGGATGAAAACAAGAAACCAGTTAGTTTTCGTCAGCGCATCTCAACAAAGAATGAAGAGGTACCTTTAAGGATTCCTTGATTTCTTTTGCTCTTGATATTTAGGATAATCTATATAACATGGCCTTATCTTTGATAAATCTATTGGTGATTGAACTTTTAGGTTAAATGTGTTGGTTTATTAGGTCTAATGTAACTTTAAAATGTTCTGCCTCAGAAAAAGTTAAAGTTGTCATACTAATAGTATAATGTAGATAAAAATAAACCAGGTCTAACAGTCTTAAGTGTGGTCTTAGTATTCTAGAATCTGCACTATAACTGTTTGGCAATCAACAGACATTCCTTTCATGCATTATAATTTTTTTTGATAATGCTGTCATGTAATTGACTAATAATGTATCCATATTTAAAAGTATCTGATGACTAAAAGTGTAACATTGTGGGAAAACAGGGCTGATTTTATGATAGGAGTTATGCTAGAATATCTGTTTCATGTATCTATTTCATACTCCTTGAATGAATGCTTGCTTTTGTGTTTTTTGAAAATTTCCTTTGACATTTGTAATCCAGAGGCATGCTATTATCTTAAAAGATGGCAATTAGTATCCATTATTTTCTTTAACTTTATTTTCCTTCATGAAAAGTTTGTTATACTCCATATTTACTTTTTAAAAAAACATAATTTGTGTTTAACATTCATTTTCCATTTAGAGCTGCTTATTCAATGTGTATTTCTTCCTACATTCTCTCATTACTTAAGTCACTCCTGAGATAGCCCTATAATTCTTCATTGTTTTTTCCTTCCAAATTTATTGTATTTCACAGTACACTTTATAATTTGCATACAATAACAGCATACAAGTAATAGAAATTCATATATAAACAGAGTTTTTTTCTCCATAGAATTCAACAACTCTTTGCCCAAATGCTTCTACTACTGATTGACTTTTTATTTCTTTTTAATCCTTTTAGCCAGTCCGTAGTCCTGAGAGGCGAGATAGGAAGGCAGCAGCAAGTACAAGAAAGAGAAAACATTCGCCTTCTCCTCCACCTCCTACTCCTGTTGAATCAAGGAAAAAGACTGGAAAGAAAGGGTAAGAATTGGTAGACAGGTAAAATCACATTATGAGAAATTCATAAGAATTATCAAATGTCTTTAGCTCTTTTTAGAATTTTGTTAGAGAGTATTGAAAGCACTTGGTATTTTGGGTTTGGAAATCATTTGGTGTGTATACTTTAAAACAGTTTTTAAAAAAACTACCTTAAAATAGTCATATCTGTATAATTAAGTTTATACAGATAGAATATGACTACTCGTGATTCATATGATCGATTCTATCCTCTAGTTATATATTTGAGAAGTCTTACCCAAGAAAGAAGAAAGCCTGTGATTTTGAACTCTGTCCTTTGTACTATTATTTTAAAGTATTGCTTAATGCAGAATCTTTGTCATGTACTATATCTTTCCAATGTTTTTCTGTTTATCATTAGCAAAAACAGGATTCTTTAAAAATTTGATTCCTCTTGAAAAATGCTAATAATAACAAAGTAATCAGAACCTTTTTATCTTTATATTTGGTCATTCACCTATGCAGGCTTTCCTATGTAACCAAACTACCCTGTTAATGTCTCCAGAAGTGCCCTCCCTGGAGGACTTTGCTTTCATCACGCTTCTTGAATAGAATCATAGTTTTACAGCTAGAAAAAGTTCCTTTAAAATGATATCATCTAACTCCTCATTTGACAGCTAAAGGAGACAATCCCAGAGATAAATAAATTGTCCAGGGTCACCTAGCTAGCTTGTGGCAGAGATAAATCCAGAATCCAGGTCTGCTGATGTATATTCCAGTACTCTTGCTAACCCACCACCCTGTTTCTCATAGGCACTGGTCAAATCCTGCCTTCTTCATGAGGCCTTCCTTGACCGCCACAGCCCAAGGTGATCTTCCTGTTCCTTGACCTTCATATCATGTATTTTCTGTCCCACTCATTTGGCATTTATCATTTTGATGTGATTGAAGGACTTTAAATTAGAAATATGACTGAACAACTACAACATGGAATACTAGATGCCTTGTCCCTAAAAATATTTATTGAACAAACAGAATTGGCATCTGCTATCAGAGTCTAATTCTAAATGTTTCTACTATGCATTTTTTACTTGTAATGATAACTATTAAGTATTGAAAATGTAGCAAGCCAATTTTTATTTTATTCCTTTAAAAAAAATAAACTTTATCCCACATCATATTCATTTCCAAGTATATCTCCCTGCCCTGCCTCGCAAGCCATTTCTTCTAACAACATTTTTAAAAAGAATAAAAAGACTATTCATCAAAACGATCTAATGTTCAAGCTTTGCTCACAAATGTATACAATGTTCCACATTCATAGTGGACACAGCTTTTTAGTGAAGGGGAGGAAGATCAACATATTTTTATTTGTGTGTCAGTATGGATTCAGGTCAGAGAAGATTAGTTTCATTTGATAACACTGCTATAGGCCTGTATTTAGGTACAGTATCTGGAAATCCAGACACTTACACAGTAACATCTTGGATATTCTTCTCTAGGTTTGGTGCTTGATGGACTGATCTTTAAGAGATATTTTATTTGAATCATTGTTATTTTTAATTGTCAGACATAGCACTAAAAGCCATTTTGTATAAATAGAAATATATTTAGTCATTTTTTGCATCTAATCTGTTTTAGACAAGCTAGTCTCTATGGGAAGAGGCGAGGTCAGAAAGAAGAGGATGAACAAGAAGATCTCACTAAGGATATGGAAGATCCAACACCTGTACCTAACATAGAGGAAGTGGTACTTCCTAAAAATGGTATTTATTCCTTTAACTCTAATTTTCTCATTAGCAGAAATAATTTCTAAGTCATCTCTGTCCTCTACTTCATTGTAATACACTATGAAGTCCTTAATGTTTCTGCAAGGTTCAATAGTGATATTTTTTTGAAATATGCTGATGGTTATGTGCTACCATATCCAGTGTTATGTAGCCTAATGAATAAGTACTTAGTTCTAACATTCTCCTTTTAGAACTGATAAAAATTCTGAAAATTAAAAGCTCTTTTTTTCTTTAGTAAATTAGATCTTTTGAGGTAGCAGTAAGAGAAAAAAGAAAAACGTCCACCTCCTACTTCTACAAAAAGGGAAATTACATATAGTTTATGCTTCATGTAGCTTAGTGGCATCATGTTTTGTTTTTTGAAAGGAAGCATTCAGGGACAGAGTTGTCCCATTTTTCTATCTTTATGTTGAAAATTTTCATTCCTTTTAAGGAATTAGAAACTAAAATTTTTAACGTGCTTGTAGTTAACATTAGGAAATGAGGGGCTTTATTAGGTTGCATTGACTAAGGTATAATAATCATTTACTGTATAGCTTATTCAAAATAGAGTCCATGAAGTAACTTCATGTTATATATGTTGAAAGTAGAAGAATAATAAAGGCTATGATTATTCTTCTGCAAATTGAAGTAATAACATGATCAAAGATACTGAGATAAATAGAAAATTAGTTTCTTAGCAAGTTATTTGCGTTCAGTGGTATCAGAAATGTGATCTTCCGCCTCCTCCCAAAAAAGAAAGTTTTTGTCCTTGAAATTTCTAAGTACTGTTAGGCTAGACAACATTTATATGTTTGAGTAAATACATAGTAATTTATTATTGTCATATTGCTTTTTGTCTTACAGTGAACCCAAAGAAAGACAGTGAAAATACACCGGTTAAAGGAGGAACAGTAGCAGATCTAGGTAAAAACAAAAACAGAAAAACACAGCTCACACACTTGTTATATTCTTCTATAATCTCAATGGAATGTATTGTATTATTCCCTTTTGGTACATAGGCAGCTAGGTGGTGCTCAGAACAGAATGCTGTGTCTGGCTTTTGATAAATATAATAAATAAAACTCATTCGTAGCTATCAATTTTGAAAAGCAGCATAAAATCCAAATCAAGAGTTTTTTTGAAATGGCAAATTCATATCACAAGCTGAGTGTATTTCAGCCTTAAGTGATTTTCTCTTTCAAGGAGGGGTAAAAGTTTTGTGGAAATTTGTGAATTTCACTAGTTTGTGAAACAATGTACTGTATTAAAGATCAGACCTTAATCTTTACAATAACAAAACCTATGTTTTGGTTCCATTCATCATTTGTAATTTTCTCATCTTATATACCACTGAACAAGTTGATTCCTTCTAACACATGACAGCTCTTCCAGATAGATGATGTGCCTTTTCCGCTCAGATTTTTCTCATATGTAGTGGTTTCCATCATACTGGACTCTCTATAATAGTAGATAGTCATGAGCTTTGTTCCTTTGGCTTATTTACAGTAATTTTTAAGATCAAATTTTAGTGAAAAGTCTATACCAGAGACTTTATTGACCTTGGAGAGATTTTCTTATTGAATAAATTAGAAAAAGATAAATATTAATGACAAACTAACCCATTGACTTTTTTTACTCCTTTTGCTCCCTAATTGTTCCACTTCCTCTCCTATTTTCTCCTTTTTATCTCTCCCCCCTTCCCTTTCCTTCTCCTCCTCTCTTTATCTCCTTCTCGCCTTCCTCCATCTTCACTTTCATCCCATTAAAAGAATCTACAAAAATATTTTAGTAGTTTTGTTGGTTGGTATTAATGAATGGCTTTAGCAGTGTAGTACAAAATCATTAACCTTTTCTTATTTCACTACCAAATCTTTGGAAGATAACAGAAAAATTCCATTAAGCATGACTAAAAATTTTATGAAATGCTGTTAATTTTTATTAGTTTATTTTGTAGCTTATAATATTCTTTTGTGAAAATTTTCACATTTTTTTTTTATATGTAGAAATCATTTTTAATATCTGGTTTTAAAATTTTGAGTTCCAAGTTCTCTCTGTCCTCTCTCCCCTCTCTCTTCCTTGAGAAAGCAAGCAATTTGATACGGATTATACATGTGCAGTCATGCAAAACCTGTTTCTGTATTAATATGGGGAGGGGGTGTATGTGAGGGAATACAAATGAAAAAACCTAGGAGAAATAAAAGTAGTTGCTTTTAAGTATGCTTGCTGTTGCATTCCTATTTCAGAAGTTCTTTCTCTGGAGGTAGATAGCAGCTTTTATCCTGGCTTTCAGAATTGTCTTGTATCGTTGTGTTGCTGAAAATAGCTGAATCATTCAGAATTGATCATCATAGAATATTGTTACCATGTACAATGATATACTGATTCAACTCACTTCACTTTGCAGATGTTCATATCAACCTTCTCAGGTTTTTCTGAAGATATCCTGTTCATCATTTCTTAGAAAACAAAAGTACTCCATCACAACCATATGCCACAATCTGTCCATCCATTCCTTGATTGATTAGCATCCCTTCAGTTTCCAATTCTTTGCTACCACAGAAATAACTAATTATAAATATCTTTGTACACATATTTCTTTTTTTAGATTTTCTTAAACATCTTCAGGATAATAATAGTATTGCTTGGTCAGAGAATATGTATATGCTTGCAAAATTACTGAAGCTGTTAATTTTCTCAGTTTCTTTATTCACACCCTAGGTCTAAGTAAACTGTGACATTTTAAAATCTGACTTTATTTTTGTGGCAAGTGTTTTGTAATTTTTCTCATATAATTCCTGACTTTTCTTTGGTAGATGGATTCCCAAATACTTTATACTCTCAACATTTGTTTGGAATGGAATTTCTCTTTGTATCTCTTGCTGTTGCATTTTGCTGGTGATATATAAAAATGCTGAGGGTTTATGTGGATTTATTTTGTATCCTGCCACTTTGCTAAAATTCTGAATTATTTCTAATAGCTTTTTAGCAGAGTCTTTGGGGTTCTCTAAGTATACCATCATGTCATCTGCAAAGAGTGATAGTTTGATTTCCTCGTTACCTACTCTAATTCCTTGAATCTCTTTCTCAGCTCTTATTGCCGAGGCTAGCATTTCTAGTACTATATTGAATAGTAATGGTAATAGTGGGCAACCTTGTTTCACTCCTGATCTTACTTGGAAAGGTTGCAAACTGTGACTTTTTTTAGCAAATATGGATACTTTTAAATTCCTTTCTAGTTTTATGACTATCATTATTTTATTGCTATCACAGCAATTTTGTAGTTTACCATTTTATTATTATAACATATCTATACCTGTATCAAATAATAGTGGGGAAAGCAGATGTCCTTGCTGTATTCCTTTTTCCTAATTAGGAGAGCTTCTAGTATATCTCCATTGTTTTTAGTTTTATTATGATACTTATAATAATACTTCAATTTCTCATAATGCCTATGAGAAGTTTCTTTAGAATTTTTGAGTTCCAAATTCTTTTTACTGTTAAAGGAGGTTACCTTTATTGCTCTAATTTCATTTGGTCACTTTTTGTTATCTTTCTTACAGAACTATTAACTTAAACCATTTAAATGCTTTAAAGGTATATATAGAAACCCATGATTTGAGTCTTGTTTATCCCCTCTATAGAAGGCCTTATTAGTTTTTCTTAGTTTTGTTTTTTCTGGTTGATATGGTTTCTTTTATATCTTTTTTGCATTTCAACAAGGATTGAAAATTTAATTGAGTTTTAGTAGAACTTGGGATATGGTTCTTAAAACAAGTTGATTTACATATTATATTAGTCTTGGCTAAGACAATAATTGAACTAGTAATAGAGTTTAAATTGTTCTTTTGTTCAACTCTTCCAATTACCTATGCATTGTTTTTCTTATTTCTTCAAGTTTGATTAAATGAGTAAATATGGATATTAATTTCTTTTTTCCTCCTTTTTCTATCACATTAGATCAGAAAGCATGTATTACTAAAATCATAACCATTTAAATGTACTTAAAATTTAAAACTTAGTCAGACAGCACTCATGATAATTAATTGACTGCATGATTTGGATTTGCAGATGAGCAGGATGAAGAAGCAGTGACAACAGGAGGAAAGGTAACATAAATGTTTTTTGCTAAAATATTAGAGTCAGAAGTAGCATTCTGTTGCCTTTTAAAATATATTTTACCCCTTTCTCTGTTTGAAGAGGCCTGTGTACTTGATGAGACTTCCAAAGGTAAAAAAGGTCCCAAATTGAAATTTTTAGATTCAATTATTTCATTATTTCAAAAAATTAGGCAATTAGCACAGATGTTATAGCAGAAATTTGAGAGATGCAAATTAGAATACAAAAGATTAGAAATAAGAATTCTTTTTTTAAAAATTAAAATGAAAATTAAATTACCAATGTTTAAAAAAATATTAGGCTCATTCTAATAGTTAATGCTAACGGGTATGGAGAGATATAGATTAGCATCATTAATGAATGGTTGATGCAGTGTTTTAAAATTACTAGAAAAAAGATTATTGTTATATACTCTCAGATTATTCACTAAGACCCAGTTAGTAAAGTAAGTGATTGATGATATCAGTAGTAGCATTAAAAAAAAAAGTACCTTTAATCATTAATTATGCTAAAAGCCTAATAAGTTTTTATAAATTTGGGGGGGGCTCATGTGTAACTCCAAAGTTTGTTTTAGTTTGTATAAATTTTGGCATTCCCAAATAAATAATAAATGACAGCAAAGGTGCCTCCTTTTCCCACTGTTATTTAGTGTAGTACTAGAATAGGCTATTATTGTAAGAGCAAAGAGGAAAAAATCATCAGAAGAGATCATATTATTTGTTCATTTGTAGATATGATGGTTTATTGCAAAATTCTAATGACTATTTAAAAACTAATAAAGCCATTAATCACTTTTATTAAAGTAGAATAATATGGAAAAATCTAAGTCTTAACAGTATTTCATTGTAGCACCGAAAATCTATGAGTATATGATAAAGAAATCCCATTAAAATTAGCTAGTAGTCAAACTACCAAAAACCCAGAAGATTTAAATGTAGTTACATAACAAAAGAAAGCACTATTAATTGCACATGGTTGGATTATGTTGGAAATAATAAAACTTCTTAAATTTATTCATTTATTGCCATACTAATAAGACCAATAAAGATTTGCTTTATAGAATTAAACAAAATAATGCACTTCATTTGGAGGAAAAAGTTGTACAAGTTCAAGAAAAAAAACAGTAATGTTTTTCAAGTCCAAAACCAAATATGGTCAACATAATAATAAAGTGACCAATAGCAAGGATCATTAAGAATAGAGTACATGATTTATTTTGTTAATATTATGTCTCCATTTTTTTCTGTGGTAACATACTTTACTTGAAAAACTCCTTTCCTTTTTATTCTTATCCCAGAGTTAATCATTTAAATGAAGTCTATAAGTGCACCATTTCCATCGTCATATGCTCCTTTCTTTTGAGATTATTACAGTAGCAAGTGTTGCTAATTAGATTTTCAAATATAAATCTTGTTTTAATAGGAAAACAGGAATTTTTTAATCCAAATTGGTGACCTAAGACTGTTGGATAACTAAGATTTTCCCTTGTTACTTTGTGTTAAAGTGTGGAGAAAAATGCATTGGCAGATTTGTTTTTTGTTATAGACGTAGAACCTCTTTCTATACCCGCTAATATTTTTGATTCCTGATTTTTCCTTTTAACTAGGAAGATGAGGATCCCAGTAAAGGTGATCAAAGTCGATCAATTGACCCAGGTGAAGATAATGTAACAGAGCAGACAAATCATATTATCATTCCAAGCTATGCTTCATGGTTTGATTACAACTGGTAAGTATAGAATTCAGTTCTCTGGTATAAGTACATTCTTTGTAAGACTTTAATATATATGATACATAATTGATACTTAATTTATTTTGATTATTTAATTTGTATCACATTTTGTTCTATAGACTTGTATGAACATTAGCTGCCATGTTTATTTGTGGGAATGTGATGATTTAAAAGTCATGCTTACCCTTGCAAGCTACTGTATTTTCTAATTGCCTTTAAAAATACATTTTCTTACTTCCCCTTGTGTTTATAGTCTTTTCTATCCTTCAGGTTCATTTTCTCCCTTGTGACAAAGTCAAATAAAGATGAAAGATTAAAGATAAAAAAGATAATAGTTAATTCAAGTACAATATATATCATTCTGCATCTTGGGGTTACCAACTTTTTTTATTGAAAAGGACTATTATCTCCCAGTTTTTTGTTGGTTTTTTTTCCCCACTTAAAATTCTATTTCCTTTTAGTGTTCTTTTTATTTATATTGTATGAACATGTATATTGTTTTTTTTTTATTTCTATTCATTTTACCTTGCATTTTGTACATGAGTTTTTAAATTCCTCATGATTTTTTGCTAGACATAATTTTCCCTTGCATTCTTATAACTTGTTTTGTTCAGTCATTTTCTCTTGATGGGTACCAAAAAAAAATCTTTGTTGTTAACATAATTAGTTTTATGTATATTTTGCTATAAATTGATATTTTACATCTCTTTGACTACCTTATATATGTGCCCAATTTTAAATCAATGGGTTACAGTATATTTGAATTTATAATCATTTTTTGGATATAATTTCATTTTGTTATACAAAGTAGTTGAACATTTCAGAGCTCTATCAAAAGCATAAGGATATCTGACTTCCCATAACCCTCAAATCTTGGAGGCCTCCCATTTTGTCTTGTTACTCATCTGGTATGAGATGAGTTGTTTTAATTTTTTAAAATGAGCTTTATGAAAGTGTTGAAATAGTTGAGGATTATTCTTGGATGTCATGTTTTTCTCAGTTTCATATATTTTAGACATTATACATTTATAGATAAAACTTTCTGCAAATATTTTTCTAATTCTATTCATTTACAGTATCTCATTGATTTTGTTTCTGCAAAAGCTATTGAATTTTATGTAATCAGCATTGCTTATTTTCTTTTATGATCTCTATTTCTTATGCAATTAAGAATTTATCCCAATTTTAGTTTTGAAAGATATTTGATTACATTCTTGCTCTATGTTTTTATAATTACAAAGTACAGTTAATATCTGAGATTTAGTCTACCATAACATTCTACAATATTTATGTAAAGTATACACAAGTATCCCTTTATAGTATTCTTATTACTACTGGCATGCATTATAATACTAGACAGAATTCATTGGTAAGAACAAAAAGTCTAGAATTGATTCCACTAAAGGATATAGCATTATTAGTTCTCAAACAGTATTAGAAAATTGTCATAAAACTATTTGATACTGGATAAAAATTCAGAAAAGTAGATCAAATAGATTAAATATGCAAGAAACAGTAGCAGTGTAAGTAGTAGCCTAATTTTTATTTTTTTATTTTTTTTTTTAAATAAACACAAGACCATATTGTAGGAAGGAATCTTCTTTTGGATAAAAAGTGGTAGTAAAAGAGGACTAGTTTAGGTGAAAACTAAATTTAGACCAATATCTTCCACATAGTATAAGTCTAAATGACTATAGACCTACTTGAATGTAAAAGGTCACATCTAATATAATTGTAAATAGAATTCATGTAGAATTCATCATCTTACAATATGAAGGTACAAAAATTGGGTTGGGTGTCAAATTATATTTAATTAAATCTTCATCTTCTAGGATGTTCCACATTTTAAATTTATGATTCATAGATGAAAGAATTACTTTTTGAAAATGATTTTGTTGATGTCTTTTTAAATTACTTAGATTATATATATTTCTCCTCATATGTTGTAGACAATCCATTAGAAGCAAAATTCTGTGAAACTAAGCAATATATCAGAAAAAGTATGATGTTATATTCGGTGTTTCTACTTCTGTTGATAACTGAAGGCAAAAGTATCTTCCCATATCTTTTTTGGGGGGGTCTAAGTCCATATAATTTTGTAGTTTGTGCAATTTGTTGTTGTTGTCATTATCATCAGTAAAGTTAATTAGCATTTCTTAAGTCTTTACTATATTCCAAGCACTGCTAAGCTCTAGGAATATAAAGAAACAGAGTCTTTCAAAGTCTTTGATGCATTTTAATTATTTTTTAATGGGAGAATAGAAGCATATAGATAGCTATGTTCCTATCAAATATAATTATATATATATGTAATATATACAAATTTAACTAATATAAATACATAATAGGCTAAAAAGTCACTACTAATAGCAGAGAATATCAGGTTGTATTTTTCATTTACATTGCTATAGTCCTTTTGTATTTTGTTCTCCTCATTCTGCATTTTTTTTTTGCACATTTTTAACAGTTTATGAGTCTTCCCAGAATTTATCATTTTGATTGTTTCTTATAGCGTTGTAATATTCTGTGATTTGTGGGTGTTTACATTGTTTACAATTTTTATTACCACAAAAAAGTACTTTGATAAATATTAAAATTATCAGAACTTATCATATAACCATAAAACTGAGTATTTAAAAAAAATTTTTTTTTTTTGCTTATCTACAAGGATTGAGCATATTAAAACTCCTTGTTCACATGATTTTTGGGAACATTCTATTGAACTATTAACTAATAGTACTTTTAATACAAATATAATTCTCACAAAAAATTCCTCAAAGAAGAATCTACTGTACCAGACTCCTCCTGTGAAACAATTCAGGTTCAGATACCTTTATGAATAGCAATTTTAATATTTTTCAGTACAATCCAGATTTAAGATTAAATCATTTAATCCAAAAATTCATTTAGTATAATCAGATTTGATTTATGCCACGAATTCAAAGAAGGTGGTTATTTAAAAAACAAAAGTAATCACATTAAAAACAAAAAAAATTCAAACTGGATTCTCTTTAACAGATGCAGAAAAGGCCTATGCTTATCTGTTCTACAAACCTATTGTGAAAACATTTTGTTAAATGTGAAGTTTCATTTTTAGGTAACAAAAGTAATTTCATCTGGAAGTTGTAGTTAAAACTTCCTGTTTTGCTCTATCTTGAGTAATTATGTATTTTGCCCAAACGATTTCTGCCACTATGTTTATGGCAATAAAATTTGAACATTTCTGTATTGGTTATAAAGCTTGAAGGATAGATTGATTTTCCTAAATTTTGGAATCAGGTCAATTCTACAAACTTTTTAAGGTATCTGCTATGTGAGAGACACTATTCAGTCACTGGCTGCTGAGACATATTTGAATTAATTTCTGACTTCTAGGCACTTAGATTCTATATGTTACATATACTATAAACAGATAAACAGTTCTAGGCAAACTGAAATGGAAGAAAACATTCGTAATTAGGGGAAATGATAGAAAGATTCACAGAAGTGGCACTTTATAAAAATGTTTTAATGATAATTATCTTAATATAACATTTGAAATTTGGCGAAGTACTTTATGTACACTTTTGATTTTTGATCCTTACAACATCCTTGTTAGTTATTGATCATTTTCGTGATTATTTTCCCCATTTTAGTTTTGAGGAAACATATTCTCAAGATAGGATAGTGATTAATTCGAGGTTATAGTTATCAAGTGTCTGAACTAGGATTAGAGGTAAGGGCCTGTTTGTTTTCAAATTTAGTACATTAGCCCATCCTCTGCTGTGTGTGTGTTTGAGGAGTGATGGCTTGAGTGATTGTTAGAAGTAAATGGAGGTGGACAACTAGGTGATGCAGTAAATAGAGCACCAGTCCTGAAGTCTGGAGGACCTGAGTTCAAATGTGGTCTCAGACACTTAATACTTCCTAGCTGTGTGACCCTGGGCAAATCACTTAACCCCAATTGCCGCAGCCAAAAAGAAAAAAAAAAAGTAGTAGATGGAGTTTTGAGTTGTGGAAAGATCTAGTGGTCCAATTAGTCTGGAATTTTTTGTTTGTTAAGTGGAGTGGTTTTAAATAATGGTGCAAAGAAAAAGCGCCTTAAAAGTTAGTATAATAAATGGACATCTTGTTTTATACTTAGGGAAAGGTTTCCTTGGGAATAAGCTAGCAGGGAGCTATGTGGAAGATGAATCCCAGAGAGAATTTGAAAGCAAGGCTATCAAGAAGTAATTTGTTAAGAGGTAATCTTTCTAGAATCAATAGGGATCTAGAACAAGCATGATAAATGTGTAAATGAAGAAAAGAGGGCAGGGTAAATTCAAGAGAACCTGTAAAAAGTTGAAATTTTCTAGGCTGGTTAGTATAGATGTTCTTTGTCACATTGATTGTCTTGAAATTTAAAGTGGCTTGCATTTAGTAAATCCTTAGATTTTTAAAATAGCAGGCCCACTAAAAAACCCCTTGGCAAGGAAAATGAAACTGATAAACTTAATTAAAATGTTAAGATTTAGCTGTAATTGATAGTTTTAGTATTTTAGTTGTAAATGATTTCATTGAAGGTTGGTTGTTTTTAACAATGCAGATAATTTGTTGAATTAATTGAAAAAAGCTGGCATAATTGAAAAATTCATTGCCTTGCAGTCAACTAATAAGAAGTCTCTTTGCATTAGATTATTAACCCCTTCTTGCTTACACATGGAGAACTCTTTTTGCTTTTTTTTCCCCTATATTTCCTATATTTTTGCTTTTTATCAGCATGACCAGATAAAGGAGACAGATGTAGTTGTGATGGGAGACTATCCAAACGTCTATTTTAATATCTTTTACTGCTGAAGGCAAAATATGGAGATTTTTTTTTCAGTGACAGTTTTCTATCTCTGAATTAGAAGAAAGTAGAAGGAGAGTTACCTGATTCTTACCAAAAAAGAGAAACTATTTAGTGAAATGCAAATTTGATAGGGTCAGGTAACCATAAGAGATACTGAATATATCATTTTCAGAATTCTGAAAGAGCAGCTCTTTCCATTCTATGAAGGGACTGATCATCATTTGTCTAGGATATTGTAAAAGGGATATCTACCTTTTACAATAGAATGGAATAGGCAATTGGAATAGATAAGCTTGTGATTTTCCTCAGATAACTTATTTTCTATGCCAATAAGCCAGTCATTATTGTTCCCTATCCTATTAGACTTTAGGATTAATGACTTAAAATTCTGTTAAGTAATCCTTATTTTTATGAAATTGAGAGAGGAAACAGTGTTCAAAAACAAAAAACCAGGTATACCATTTCCCCTTCTCATCCTTTCCATTGCTGAATAATGAGGAATTATGTGATTGAAATAATGACAACTTCCTAATGAAAGAACCCATCTTTCTATGGCTAATTTTGAATTGAAATGATTTGATACAGAATTAGAAAGTAAATTGTTAGTAATATCTAGGATAGAGAAGCTAGAGTAATTTTTTTTTAACTTTAATGGTTGTTTACTGTTAAGTACACTTATGAATCATATGTAGAACATTTGGAGTTTTGATTATTTAAATAATTGTCTGACTTAGTGGATTCACTTATAAAATTTTGCAAAGAATATTTAAGGTATATGAACTCTGTAAAGTAAAATTTGTAAGCCTGTTTGCATTGAATCATATTGATAGCACGTTTTGTTTTTCTTTCAGTATTCATGTGATAGAACGTCGTGCTCTTCCTGAATTTTTCAATGGAAAAAACAAATCTAAAACTCCAGAAATGTAAGTGAATTTTAGACTTTAAATATTTCATCTGGTTGGAGACATTTAAGTGGAGTAAAAAACTTTGTGTTTTATGGAAGAATTAGTACAATATTTGTTATTTTGTAACAAGCTCATCTGGGTAATTGGTTTTTGTGTCCATATATTTTATCTTTTATCCAAATTTTATTCAAAACATGTTTGATTTTGTTTTCAATAAGTACAAAAATTAAGAAGTGCTACAGAGTCTTTCTGTGTATTCTTGGTATTTTCATAAAGGCCCAGGGTGGTGGGTTTTGTTCTCTTTACCACCTTTTAATTCTTTGATTGCATCCGCACCTCTTGACCATATTGATTAAATGCAAGATATATTTTGTTATTCTCTCTGATTAGCTTTTATCTGATTTGAATTAAAGTGCCTCTTGAAATTTAATGGGATATATATGAATTAACCTAAGGATGGCATATAGTTGTTGATTATAGCAGATATATGCCTTGCATAGCCTCCTTAAATATATAAATTGGTTGATTCTTCCATTTGGTATAGCAATGTTTTTTTTGAATTCTTGATTCTGTGGCTATTCTCCCATTTGTTGTCTGTTAACAACTGATTTTATTAGTATGTCAATCTCGGATTTGCATAGTGTACAATACAGGTTTATGGAGTTCTGTTTTGTGCAGTGTGAGCCATAGTAAAATTACTACTATAGTAAATATTGCTTAATAATAAAAATTTGTCAGTGATAAAATATTTAAAATGTCAATGTAAATTTCCAGCCTTATAATGACAAAATAATGCATATATATGTTCTCTTGGAACCAAAAACAAAGACTCAGGTAGCATTGTTTATGGGTGTTTTTTTCACCTCTTGCATTCAGATATTTATCACCTTTTCTCTCTTTATTGCTAAACTGGATATAATTACAAATTTTCAAATTTCATATGCAGGAGGGGAGAAGCATATTAGTATTTTTTAGCATTACTTTGCCTATATATTGCTGTTCAGGTTTTTTGTACATTAGAGAAACACATGGTTTAGACACACACTCAAGTACCATATTGTAAAGCAAATCAATTTGTAATTGTTAAGTTTAGCAACTTAGAGTATTTGGACTTCTAAGTAACCATGTGGCAGTTACTTTTGTCTTATACAAGTTTATAGGTCATTTATCCTTCACTTGAGTTCAACTCCCAGCCATAGGGTTAAATTTTGCCTATAGCTGTTACAGTGACGTTGTATAAGAAAACTTTAGCCACCTCTTAATTTATATGTGTTCAATATAGATTACCAGGAACAAAATATATTTTGCATTCTTGATTATTTTATTTTATGCTGAATCTATTCTTCTCAAAAAGAACATTTAATTTGGATTCAAAATA
Source organism: Sminthopsis crassicaudata (assembly GCF_048593235.1). Taxonomy (NCBI): domain Eukaryota; kingdom Metazoa; phylum Chordata; class Mammalia; order Dasyuromorphia; family Dasyuridae; genus Sminthopsis; species Sminthopsis crassicaudata. The sequence continues at coordinate 663,180,847 of NC_133617.1, forward strand.
TTGCTTTTGTTCAACTTTCCTGGTGTTTCATAATAATTTGTTCCCTAGGAACTCTCCTAACAGTGGTAGAGGATAAAGATTCTTTATCCTCTGTTAATTATTAACTAAATGACTTAAGAACAATAAAAGTGATTGTTATTAAGCACAAGAAATTTTATCTATAAATATCCTTATTAAGGAACTACTCTGATAAGGATGGGGCAAAAAAATCTCTCAATATTTACTAAGAGATCTTGAGTCTAATCTGTGTCTCCCCCATCCCTGACCCGAATGCTCATCTTGATTAATGTGTTTTGCTCTCTGTCTCTCTAGATATTTGGCATATCGTAATTTCATGATTGACACATATCGCTTAAACCCTCAAGAATATTTGACCAGCACTGCTTGTAGGCGGAATTTGACAGGAGATGTCTGTGCTGTTATGAGGTAAGCCATCTGTTTCTGACCCAAGTTTATTTCAACTCTATAGTGTCTCTTTTTAAATATATATATATTTAAATTAAATTGGGTTATATTTCCTATGTCTATTATTTGATGCATGGTTTGGATTTTCTTTATGGTTTTAGCCATAAAGACCATAGTGGTATCATTTAGATAGAGAGAAAAGGCGGGGGGAATTGGCTAAAATACCATTTCTTAGCCATAATTTCATTACTTGTCTTGGCATGCATTTTTTTTTCCTCCAAATCACTAGGCAAATATGTGTTTTTTTCTTTTAAATAAAATAGTTTCATTACTTATATTGAAGCAAAAAATGTTGAGTGGAATTAACCTGCTTTGTTGTTTCTTTTTGAAATATGATACCTGTGTAAAATTTCAACAACTTTATCAAGATTTTTAACTCTTATTGTTATTTTTCAGGGTTCATGCTTTTCTAGAACAGTGGGGGCTTGTTAATTATCAAGTTGATCCAGAAAGTAGACCTATGGCAATGGGACCACCTCCAACTCCTCACTTCAATGTGCTAGCTGATACCCCTTCTGGGCTAGTGCCTCTCCATCTCAGAACACCTCAGGTAAATGGCACTCACATCCTTTGGAGACTTATGGAGACTAATCTTCAATTAGGATTTCATTATATGTATAATACAACAGTATTCAGTCTTTGTTGATACATTGAATTTTTTGTGTGCTATAGATAATGGGGGGGGAGTTTCCCAGTTTCCATTCCTTTTTCAGCTTATATTAATATTTTGTTCACTATTAAAATTTTATTTCACCATTAAAAATCAGTGAAAGCTAGTGAAAAAGTATTTCACCAAATACTAACTTCCTGGCATCTTTCCTACTCTTGATATAAAATTATAAAATTTCAACTGTTGTGAATTAGGCAATCTTCAGAGTTCATAAGTTGATAGAGACATTGTAATCTTAGGAAAGAACATTAGCATTGCCATTCCACAGAGTGCCATACATTTGAGTTTGGAGGTATATTGGATTTTGCAGATTTGTTGTTACATATTTGTCTTAAGGAATAAGAATGTTACTTAGATTCAATACCTCTTACTTTTTTGTTGTTGAGAATTTGGGGGGGGGGGAATCAGACTATAGGAATGGTTTCATTGTTTTAATTAAATAATACTTTTATCATTCTTGGACTTTTATTGTGAGATGTTTAGTGTGATCATTTTGTTTTATTTTGTTTGCAGGTTCCTGCTGCTCAGCAGATGTTGAATTTTCCTGAGAAAAATAAGGAGAAGCCTACTGATTTACAAAACTTTGGTCTCCGTACAGACATTTACTCCAAGAAAACTTTAGCAAAAGTAAGATTTTAATTTTAAATACAATCTTCATAATACTTTGTCTTTTTTATTTCAGTTATTTTCTGTTGTCATGAGGTATTCCATTTTCATATGCTAGATTTTAATATATTTTAATTAAAAGTAGATATATTTTAGCTAAAAATTATTTTTTAGTTTTTGAAGTGTATTCCCTATTTATATATGCATACAATGTTTATAGCATAAGAAAGGAACAGTTTCATATAATTTGATTGAACTATCAGTGAAGTTTGGAGCATTCCGGCAATAACTTTTATATATCAGTTCTTAGATGTACTTAAACTTGTTTAGACTTTAATCCTTTCTATATTTAAATGTACATCATGGAGAATTTGTTTTTGAACCTCTTTGTGTAATTGGCAATCAATTCTGAAATTGGTATGTGTGAAATGAATTTAGTGATTTCTAAGATAATAAGAACCTTTAAGGAAAAATGCAAGAAAATGACAGGTTTAATCTCTCTTGGATCAAAAACCAAATTTCAAGATTCTATTCTTACAGAGATTGTACTCAGTTAACTTTTTTCATTAACATACATTAGCACCATGGGTTTGAGAGAAAAGGTGGGGAGGGGGTTGTGTATTCATGTAGTATTTTAGAAAAGAGCAGCCATGTGCAGTATAATTTGCCTAAGGCAATTTATTTTTTATAGGAAACTACTTCAGTGGGTCAGTGAGGGAGACTTGTGGTCACATGTTAATATTAGTAAAAATTACATTAATAGTATTGTAGAGAATGGTCTGCAAAGATGAACATTTGACTGTTGTGATGATGTAAAAGGGGATGTACTGATATAGTTGTGAGAGTGAAGAGAAAAGATTGGTGCCAGAGTCATGGTGTGAAGAGGGGAATATTTAAGATTTGGCATCTGAATGGGTATCCTATGTGGTATGAGAGAGAGAGAGAAGAGGCTAGAGAGACTTTCAAGACTATGATCTTGGAAGATAGTGGTGATGCCTTCTACTTTAGAGAAGATTGGAATGAGAGAATTGAGAAAAGTTACTAAGTTCTGTTTCAGACACATTGTGTTTTAAGGTGTCTCCAAGAAATCTAGTTAAAAGTGTCGTGTTGACAAGTAGGCACTTGTTGACATGTGAAGCCTAAGAGAGACTAGAATTGATCTGATTATAACTAGAGATTTGTGTGGTCCCTGTTTTGCTCAAATTGAAGCTTCTTGAAGTCAAGTACTTTTCTAATTTTGTTCTTTGTTCTGCACCATGCACGCCAAGAAAGCATTACTGGGCATTATAAAATGTCCTGCCCCCAAAACTGGAGACCATGAATAGCTTTATCACTATTTTTCATTGAAGAAACGGGATTCAAAACAGAAGAGCAGTTACTAAAAGTGAATAATTGAGTGCCTGAAAGTGAGTTTTTATTTCTCCCACAACTTAATATATAGGAAAGGTGAGTTTTTGACCAGTAATAAAGCAGGCTGGATGACACAGTGGATAGAGCACTCAGCCAGGAGTCAGATGATATGAGTTCAAATCTGGCTTCAGATATTTTCTTGATATGTGATCCAGGCAAGTAACTTAAGCCCATTTTCTTCAATTTCCTCATCTGAAGAAGGAAATGGCAAATTATTAAATTCTTTATCTTTGTCAAGAAAATCCCAAATGGGATTATGAAGAGTAAAACATGGCTGAAATGACTAAGCAATAAGAAAAACCAGAAATGCTTCTGAAACAATATTCAGGAAGGATAACAATCAGATTCTAATTCTCAGATATCTTTGAGCAAAAGGGTCATTAATATGTAATTAGGGAGCATAACAACACAATGAGACAGTGCAACTGCATGAGTATTGTTTACAACTGGTGGGATGTGATTCATTACTAGAAAGTGGTTGTTTATGACATAATTCATTCAAAAGCTATAGACTTTATTCAAAGAGTAGTGTAGTTTTATGGTATTGTATGTTATCAAGATATGCATTTGAGAAAACTTATGAACTGTAATTCACATGGTTGAAATACATTTTTTAGATGAGGATCAGTAAGATGGGAATGCATAAACATAGGAAGAATTTGGTTTTTTTCCAATTCTTAAAATGTGAATGTTCTTCAACAACAAAGATCATAACCTTTATGACTTAAACAGATAAGTTGTAGGGGGTTTTCTGAGTTGTCCTGTCTAGGGTTATGTAATTGGTAAGGATCAGAGGCACCGTTTGATCTCAGGTATTCCTGCCTTGTAGAGGAATAAACTGAAGTAATAATTTTGATATAAACATATTACAAATCACTATGTGATTAGGAGGAAGAAATATTTGATAGGCAAACATCAAGAAAACTGGCTTCTTTATGACAAAATTTAAGTGGAAATTTTCTTACAACTAATCTGTGCCATTTCTAAATAATATCAGGTTTGTAAATTAGTGAGTTCTGTTTCATTGGATTCTAATTCAATTTCCACTAATTAAGTATATTTTACTTGTGATAGCATTTGTTCAAAAGTTGCAGTATGTGGTCTAAGAATCTCTTAATGATAAGATTTCAGTATGTTGTTACTTTGAGATATTAAAGGCCTAGTATTTTACTGTACATATAAGACTGATTGTTATATGTAATAGATTTAAGATTTGACAGGTTTTTCTCACATTTCATTGATTTATTATTGGAAGTTTTTGCGTTGTTTATTCTTTTGAAGTCTGCTCCACTGTTGCCTGTTTGTCTAGAGAACAATTTTTTTTTTTTTTTTAATTTTTTTATCCTATATCACTTTAAAATTCAGTGACTATGGACAGCTAGGTGGTGCAGTGGATAGAGTGCCAGCCCTGAAGTCAGGAGGACCTAAGTTCAAACCTGGTCTCAGACATGACGCTTCTTAGCTGTATGACCCTGGGCAAGTCACTTGACCTCAACTGCCTCAGCAAAAAAAAAAAAAAATTCAATGACTATTGATTTATAATATGTTCATATACTTTTCTTCTGAAATTCTTAAGCTGAAATGTTTAAATTCAGAGCTAAAATACAGAGTGATACTTGCAGTGTAGCAGTGTCCTTTTTTGGAATTATGCTTCTTTAAAGGTTTGCCTTTGGGTACCTTAAAAAAGAAAAAATCAAATCATACCTGACTTCTTTTTCCTCCCCTAATAAAGAGTAAAGGAGCCAGTGCTGGAAGAGAGTGGACTGAACAGGAGACGCTGCTGCTTTTAGAGGTGAGTAGTTTTCTAATAAGTCTCTTTGGTTTAAATGACAAGCTGGTACCTGTTTTTGTTAAATGTGTGAGGTGGAGTTGTTGTTTTTTTCTCCTCATTAATGTAAGAATTTCTTATTCTGGGTTGTGATGAATGAGTGTCATTGGCCGAATTTAAAATTCAGTCTAGATTAGGGGTTAGTAAACAGATCATACAGCTTTTCACTTATTAAAACAGAGCCCTCAGTTTTAGCATGGCGGTACCATTAAAATTAAACAGTAGTTGCACCCACCATTTTCTTCTTTTATTAAAGCAATTTAGGACTGATAAGTCTTCATTTGGGTCTTTTGGTTGCAAGAAGTAGTTTTTAGCAAACCTCTGGTGATTCTTGGATACAGAACCAATTAAGGCCTATGTAATTAACCTTACCTCCAAAAAGCAGATAATACACAATGTATAAATTACATAGATATTCTTTGTTCTGAGCATCCTTGGTTTGTTTTTTTTTTTTTTTTTTTCTTTCACATTTTCTTCTTTGATCTGATTTTTCTTGTGCAGCATGATAAATGTGGCAATATATTTAGAAGAATTGCTCATGTTTAACCTTTATTGGATTACTTGTAGCTGAGGGGAAGGAGGAAGAAAAATTTGGAAAACAAGATTTTACAAGAGTGAATGTGGAAAACTATCTTTGCATGTATTTTGATAAATAAAAAGCTATTATAAAAATGCAACATAATTCTACTGGTTAAGTTTACTATTGTAAAGAGAAAAGAATGTAACATTTTTCAAGTGTTCATCATTTCTGAAAAAGGGACACTATCCTTGGAATTTAGCAGCCCATCTCTTCTTTTCCTCTTTGTATACCTTCCTCTTTGCTTTTCTTCCTGCTTTTGTGGCTATTCCTTAGTACTTTCTTTTGTGAGTAATATAGAAATTATTGCTTTTCTTTTTGTTATTTTCAACTTATCTGTTTGCTAATTTCTTCAGTAATAATTCATATTCTATGTGGGGGAAAAAAAAGATATTTTCAAAAAATTCGAATACTTTTCATTCTTCATTTGACTACTTTAATTTCATCACAAACATCATTCGTAAAATGGATAAGTGCCCTGTTGACAAAGTTTAGAATACTCATCATGTGGACTGTTCATGGAATTGTGGAACTTTATGGAATTGTGTTGGAATTAGTAGGGATGCAGTTTTAGTTAAGCATTTCTAGTGGATAGTTATCTTTTGTTTTTTCTTTTTAATTTTTTTTATAAGGAATTTTATTTTAAAAAAGAGAGAGAGAGAGAGAGAGAGAGAAAAACAAAAAAGGAAGCTAAAACCGAGCATTACCTTGTGTCCAGCAGAACACCAGGGAGGATTCAAAATATATAATAATAAATAATAGTTCAAGAAAGGATATATAATATTAGGAGTTATATTTACAAGTGCATTTGTATTCATGAGTGTCCATCTTTTCTATGCTTGCTTGTATATTGTTCTTTTATTTTCTGCCAATTACTTTGTTTTTAAACTATGTTTTTCCCCCCCTTTCATCCTTTCATCTTCCCTAAGCAGGCTATAGTAAAGCACAGATATATTTATACATCTATATATACATATGTATGTACCCATGTGTACATACATACCCCTTCCCACATACACTTAAACATCCACCCACAGACCTACTCTTAAATATATCTATATGCATACATATGTACAGTAACATATGTGTGTGTGTATGTGTATATATATATACACACACATACATATATATATATATATACATACATACATACACAGAAACATATATTTGCCTATTTTTAGGCATTTATCTGGGAAAGAATATTAGTATGGCTGACACATGTAAGTTTCTCTTTTGATTGATCTTAGACAAAGTCAAACTTAAGATTCAGTGATAACTAGCCATACTTTTTCTCCCTAATTCTAGTTCTGATCCTTGTTGTAGTATTTGTATATATCTCTTCTTCCTATCCCTAATAACTCTTCTTAAATGGCCTTAATATCATTTAATATTAATTATATTTAATTTAATATTAATTGGATCCTTGTATCTCTCCCTTGTCTTCTTCCCTCACTCTTTGCTTCCTCATCCACCCATCCTTCCTCTAATTTTTTTATAGATTCTGGAGAATGCTATACCCTTCATGGTATATATGTAGTGTTGCCTATTTAACTCATTCCTGATGTGAGTAGGTGTTCAGAACTATGAACCTTCCCCCTACTAAACCTCCTCCCCCTTCTAATTCCTCTGTGTCTATGCTTCCTCTGTACCTCATTTGTGTAATATAATTATTTATTTTTATCTTTTTATAAGTGGTTTTGCTTTTTAGAATTAGTCATGCTCATTTATCTCTGTTCCAATCTTTCTTTTGAGCTACCCAGTTACTGATGTCGGTCTTAAACATATGGCATACATTTCCTCGTAAAAAACATAATTAATCTATGTTAAATTCCATGAAATTGGCCTTTGGGGGTGCAGCTAGGTGGCGCAGTAGATAGAGCCCTGAATTCAGGAGGATCCGAGTTAAAATCTGGTCTCAGACACTTAACACTTCCTAGCTGTGTGACCCTGGGCAAGTCATTTAACCCCAGCCTCAGGAGAAGGAAAAAAAAAAAAAAGAAATTGGCCTTTGATATTGGTTCTTTTTTGTTAAATTGTTTATCTGCAAGTTTGTCAAATCTTTTTTTTTTTTTTTTTTCATTCAATATTAATAGATAATTTTTCTGGATGATATTTTTGGCTATATATCTAGTTCTTTTGATTGCCAGTATATATGATATCAGGATCTGGGGTCTTTTATTTTGGCTGTTGATAAATCCTGTACAATTATAATTGTAGCTCCAGAATATTTGAATTGCTTTTTTTTTTTTTTTTTTTCTTGCACAATTTTCTCTTTGATCTGGGCGTTTCAAATTTTGGCAATAATATTCCTATTTATTTTCCACAAAGGATCTCTTTGGGGTGGTGATTGGTGGATTTTTTTCTGTTTCTACTTTTCCCTTATGTTCTATCACTCCAGGAAAATTTTCTTGGATTATTTCTTGCATTATTGTGTCAAGATTCTTTTACTGGTCACTTTCAGGTAATCTGATTATTATATTTTCTCTTTTTGATCTGTTCTCCAGTTGTGTTATTTTTCTTATGTTTCACATTCTGTTTTTTTTTTCATTCTTTATATTATATATTTTGTTATTTGTTAGTCTCTTCCCCTTGCCCACTTCTAATTTTCAAAGAGTTATTTTCATCTTTAAGACTTTAGCTCCTTTTCTAATTAGTTAACTTTTCCCTCCCAATAGCTTCTTGTTTTTTGTTTTTGTTTTTGTTTTAGATGGCTTTCTTTTTCTTTCTTTCCTTTTTTTTCTTTCTTTTCTCTCTCTCCTCTCTACTTCCCTCCCTTCCTTTCTCCTTTCCTCTCTCTTTCTCCCTTCCTCCCTCCATCCTTCCAATTTGATTTTTAAATTCTTTTTTTGAGTTCTGTATATTCTTTCTGGGTAAGGAGCCATTAATATTACTTTTGGGGCTAGAAAGGACTTTCTTTTTTTTCTTTTTTTTTTTTTTTAAACTTCACTGTCCTCTTCTGAAGATGAACCCTGGTCTTCCCTGTTCCTATAGTAAGTTTCTAAGATTGGAGTCTTTGATTTTTGTCAATTAATTTCTTTTTTTTAATGAGAAGTATTTTTTTAAGCACCTGTTATTGAGGGGTGGGGAATGGTGCCTCTAACTTCAACTCTCTCCTCTGACCTGGTACCCTAAACCAAAAGTTCCACTTTCAGGCAAGTGCTACAGCCAGCAGTTTCCCTGCCTCTCTGCTTCTGGTTCCTTCTCCATCAGGGCAGTGTCTCTGCAACACAGCTAGGCCTGATGTTCCTAATCAGCCAAGGTCCCCTTAGTTTTCCTTGATTGAGATACAACTTTGCATGCAGTCTGATAGGTGATGGTTTCTGTGGTTCTTGCTGAGATTTCCACCAAACCTGGCTAGTCCTAGAGTTCTCCACTTCTGTTTCTGTGGAGCAGCAAGCTCAGAAGTATTGTACATCACACTGGCTAATCTCCATTTTGGGCATCCATTTTTGGAGCTTCTTCTAATCTTATACCAGGAAGACCCCTGTTCTTCCTCAAGTCATCTTGACTTTTCACCAGTCTGTGGTCTCTGTGAGGGGAAATCTAGAGAGCTTGAAATTTACTGAACTACTCCACCACTTTATAAGAATCTTTTGTCTATCTTTTGATATATATCCAAAGAAAATGACTTAAAATTCATTGTCCATTTGATTAGTATAATTTAACAGCTTTCTTTTTCTTGATGCAAATGGATTTTCTTCTAGAATTAAATTATAATAAATGAAGATTGTGAGATAGGAATGATAGAGCTACTGTTTTTGCTTTGCCTATATCTGTAAGGGAAAAAAGCATAGCAATCTAATACTTTAACCTTTACAGTGATAATATTTCCTCACCTGGCAGCTGAAATCTGGGAAATGATTATTTTCTATTTTAAACATGCAATATAATTGATAGGTGTAACTTTACATAAACAAAAAAAATAAATAAAAGGTTTCACAATGTAATTATTTACCAGCAACATCTTTTCTATTTAGACTTTGCTTACTAGTAAGAAAAGGAATCTGAAGTTGTAGAAAGAATAATAGAATGAGTCATGACCAAAAATAAACTTCCCAATAGAGTGATGCATCTTTTATGTCTGTGTTTATACATTACTATCTGTCTATATATGTTTACATTTTTATGTGCTTATCTAAAATCACTTAGAATACAGTTTTTCACTTGGAAGATATTATTATTTTTAAAGAACCAACTTTAAACAAGTAAACATCATTGTTAACCCAGGGCTTAAAACATATGAATGTAGCTCTAGAATATTTTTGAGGTCATCCCATATTTGTGGTGACTTGTATGTTTTTATAGAAAATACTGATATAATAACAAAAATTGCTAGTAAGTGCTGATGCTAGAGTTTCTTAATGTTGGTTAAGGCACTTAATTTCAACTTTATAACTCTATAAGATAAATATTCAAGTTGATTCCCATATTATAGATGAGAAAACTGAGCTTAAGTTATATAAGTAAATGTGAAAAATATCTGAATAAGTTCTTACTGATTTTAAACAGATTACTTCATTATATAATATATATTACTATATTAAAATAAAAATGAAACTATATTACTATATTAAAATACAAATATATTAAAAATGCTTGTCTGCATTAGTTTGATCTGACATTTGAACAGAAATTATTGCCCCTAGCAAACAAATTACCACTTAAATTTTATTTAAAATGATTTAGGCAGGCATTTCTGTTCTCTGTTTTAAGTGTTGTGGAAAAAAATTTTTCTTTCTTTTATGTAGTTGTGTTAATATTATTTTGTTTTCTATACAAATCAATAAAAATGTCATATTATTTTTTATGGCTTTTTATTTACAAGATATATGCATGGGTAATTTTACAACATTGACAATTGCCAGACCTTTTGTTCCAATTTTTCCCCTTCTTTCCCTCAACCCCCTCCCCCAGATGGCAGGTTGACCAATACATGTTAAATATGCTAGAGTATAAATTAAATACTGTGTGTGTGTGTGTGTGTGTGTGTGTGTGTGTGTGTGTGTGTGTGTGTATACATGTCCATACAGTTATTTTGCTGTACAAAAAGAATCGGACTTTGCAATAGTGTACAATTAGCCTGTGAAGGAAGTCCAAAATTCAGGCGGACAAAAATAGAGGAATTGGGAATTCTATGTAGTGGTTCATAGTCCATCTCCCAGAGTTCTTTCACTGGGTGTAGCTGGTTCAGTTCATTACTGCTCTATTGGAATGATTTGTTGAAGAGAGCCACATCCATCAGAATTGATCATCATATAGTATTGTTGTTGAAGTATACAGCGATCTCCTAGCCTGGACAAGTCTTTTAAGCTTTGCTTCATTTTCCTCAGTTGTAAATGAGATAATAATATTGCTTACCTCCCAAAGTTGTTGAGAGGATCAAATGAAACAATACATTCAATTCAATTTTTGCAGAGATAGTATTCCTAAAAAAGTCATGAAAGTCAAAAATGTGAAAGCTCCATTATTAGAAAAGATCCTATTAGAAATAGGGAATTAGATTCCCAAAAACTTTTCTATGTAACATATAATATACAGTACCATATTATATCAGAAATAAATTCTTGTAAGTTCGATGTTGCTTTCTACTGTGTCACATGGCACTGAGAGACATTTTATAATACACTGTGCTGCTGTAAACTTCTCTATGTTGGGATGCTCTATGAAAACCAAGGGAGAGGTTGATGGGATTTTAATTACTGCTGTTGGAATATGCTAAGACTGGTAAGGTTTATCCATCACGTTTAATACTCTGAAGGAAATGCCTTCTAATAATCTGCTGGCGACTCTGCTTTATGTGCCAGATTTTCAGTTTGGGAACAGAGAAAAGTTGATGTTTAAACTGGAAGCTGTGATTATTGATTGGTAGCCACAGCGTCTCTAGCCAGCTAGTTGATTATGTCGAGTCACCCTATTAAGATAGTAACCATTCCACAAATTTGTATACATTGTGCTTTCTTTTTTTGGGGGGGGGTGAGGTGTGAGGATCTTGCAGTGCATAGTCACAAATGTGCTTAGTTGCCAACTCAAAAGTTAAAATGAGGTTGACTAATAAAATCACATTGGGAATACTATAAAATCACATTGGTTGGAAAAGTTAAATGTTGAGGTTTGACTATAAATTGTTTAATACAATGTCAAGGGTATAGTAAACTCTGTAGAAATATTCGTTCTTTTTTTACTGAATATAGTGGGTTTTCCAAGCTCCTTTTCTCTCAGGTTTTTCTCTTTAGAGGTCTATGTGCACATGCATACTTATCTTGGGAAGGCTAAACACTATATTTTAAATACTGAAATTACTTTCCTATTTGCCACCTAGCTTCCCCTTGATAGGGTCTCTCTACTACCATGTCCCTGATTATGCAGACCACCCTTGATCTGTAACTTTCTTATTAAGAAGAAATTTATTTTAATTTAAAATCAGTAGGAAATAGGAAAAAAGGGGGGGAAAACCCATTGTAATATGCACAGAACAGGTAGATTTAATATATGTAACAATAAATTTCTATTCCATGAGAGTATATATAACAGAATAGATTATATTCAGAACTGCCCATCTTTGCTTCCTTTTAGATTTTTTGTTCTCTGTTGTGCAATTTCTACTTCATTTTATTTTTTGTTTTCTAGATTTTTTTTTCTTTTTAATAGTACTTTAATTTTCCAGATATATGCAAAGATAGTTTTTGACATTCCCTTCACAAAACCTTGGCTTTCAAATTTTTCTTTTTCTCCTTCACTCTTCCTCTCATCCCCCAAGATAGCAAGAAATATTTCCATATTCATCATGCTGTATTGGGGGGGGGGGATCAAAAGGAAAAAAACAAACAACAAGAAGATAAAAATACTATGGTTTGATCCATATTCAGTCTCCTAGTTCTTTTTTCTAGCTATGTATAGCATTTTCTATCCCACGTCTATTGAAATTGCCTGGGTTTTCTTGGTTCTGCTCACTTCATTTAGCATCAGTCCATATAAGTCTGTCTGAAATGATCTTGCTGATTGTTTGTTATAAAACAATAATCCATAACATTTATATATCATAACTTATTCAACCATTCCCCAAATGATGGGCATGTACTCAATTTCCAGTTCTTTGCTACCACAAAAGGGGCTGCCACAAACATTTTTGCAGATAGAGGTCCTTTTCCTTGTATGATCTCTTTGGGTGTACCGACTTGGTAGTGAGACTGCTAGATGAAAGGGTATGTGTTTTTTTTGTTTTTTTTTTTTTGTTTGTTTTTGTTTTTTTTGCTTATTCCACCATTTTCCCAGAATCCTCTCTCTGACCTATAACTTTTTGTTTTCTTTTTTTCTACATTTGCTTGGAAATTTATGTCCCTGCCTTTCCACTCCCCTTGGTACCAATTGACTACTACTATTCCCCCCACTCTATTCACATGCACCTCTTCAAATAAGTAGACTTTTCAACTGTCACATCCTGCAAGTCTTTATTCTAATGTGTTCCTTATCACCCTTTTCTGCCCATCTCTCTTCACTCATAGGAATATTCCTCAGATCTCCTTCCATACTTCCATACACCTCTTTTTGAAGGACTTTGATGTAAATTTGTAGATTAGAGAGAATTTAGGGGACATTAGCAAAAGTAATATGGAATGGTAGGGAGAGAATATGCAAATTAAAGATAAGCTAATTAAGTTATCAGATTGTGAATCTACAAAAACTTGGGTCTTAAAGCACAGAATGGAAGCCATGAATAGTAGTATAGTATCCACCATAATGGAACAAAAGAAGAAAAGCTTGCTGTGGGGGGGGGGGGAGAAGCTTGATATGATGAGTGGACTTTGAGGGGAAGTATAAACATTACCACTATTAGTCTTATCACCAAAAAAGAGAGCATTTTTACCCTGTCATAGATTTAGTACAATGCAGTTTATTGTTGTCTATGAGTGCTGATATAGTTTTAAACAGAGTTCTTTTCTTTATTTCAGGCCCTCGAGATGTACAAAGATGATTGGAATAAAGTATCAGAACATGTTGGGAGTCGAACTCAGGATGAGTGCATTCTTCACTTTCTGAGACTTCCTATTGAGGATCCTTATCTTGAGAACTCAGATGCCTCCCTTGGACCCCTGGCTTATCAGCCTGTCCCTTTCAGTCAGTCAGGAAACCCAGTGATGAGTACAGTTGCGTTTTTGGCATCTGTGGTGGATCCACGGGTAGCATCTGCAGCAGCTAAAGCAGCATTAGGTATAAACCTGTTTTGACTATTTCTCTTGAATGTAAGAATTTTTCCCCTTAAAATGATATCAGAATGCATGATGTTTTCTTGGGGTTAGTTTAAATTTTATTTATGTATATATATATTCCCTTCTCTCCCCCTCCCTCCCCCCTGGGGTTAAGTGACTTGCCCAGGGTCACACAGCTATGAAATGTTTGAACTCTGGTCCTCCTGAATTCAGGGCTGGTGCTCTATCTACTGCGCCACCTAGCTGCCTCTAAATTATATTTTTAAAAATTACTGTATTTGACCCCCTAGAATGGTAGGGAAATTCTATTAATGGTTTTTAAAGGTATTTTAAATAGAAAATGTATTTTTGCTTTGATTCTGGTTTTGAAGATATTTCTCAAAGTAATCTTTATGTTAATAGACATGTACTGGAAATACTTCTTTTAAAAATGTATTTTCTTTTTTTAATAATTATAACTTATTGACAATACATATGCATGGTTAATTTTTTACAACATTATCCCTTGCACTCACTTCTGTTCCAATTTTTCCCTTCCCTCCCTCCACCCTCTCTACTAGATGGCAGGCAGTCTTAAACATGTTAAATATTTCATAGTACATCCTAGGTACAATATATATGTGCAAAACCGAACAATTCTCTTGTTGCACAGGAAGAATTGGATTCAGAAGGTAAAAATAATTTGGGAAGAAAAACAAAAATGCAAACAGTTTACACTCATAAAATGTATTTATTCAAAAGTTAAATGTACAATAAGAAAAAACAGAATAGAAAAAAGAAAAATGAGGGAGGAAAAGCCAGAACATTGTCATATGCCCAGCAGAACATCAGTGAGGATTCAAAATATGTAACAATAAATTTCCATTTCAAGAAAATATATATAATAATAGAAGACATTGTATTCTTAACTGTTCATTTTTCTTTGCTTCCTTATCATAGATTTTCTTTTGTTCTCTGCTATGTACGTTTTACTTTATTCTTTTTTTCCCCTTTTCTCTTTCTCTGTCCCCCAGGCATGGATATGTTCATGTGTATATACATACACACACCCATAAAAGAATATTAATATAGCTGAGATTTCTTTCTTGATTGGCTTTTTTTTTTTTTAACTTGACTTTGTAATCAATGATTACTGCCTCTTTTTTCCCCCCAATAAATTCTACTCCTACTCATTGTTCTTGTATTTGTGTTTATCTCTTATTATCTATCCCTGCTAACTCTACTATTCGTCATTAACTTGCCTTGCTTGTCACTTAATCTCCTCCTCTGTTCTCCTCTTCTTCCCCCCTCCCACATACTCACATCTTATCCTACTCTTGTTCATATACACACTTTTCTTAATTCTTCATTCTTATTAGCGAACTTGGGCTGTTTCTAGGTTACTGGTCATTAGTTTTTCTTGAAAAATATTGTTTATATATTTGTAGGACATTATACCCAAGTTATATTGTCCCCATGCTGTACACTGGGAATTAAGTTTGGTTATGTGATAACAATTTTTTTTTCTAGGGTTGGGATAGTGGGATAATTATTATTTGGGGGGGGGTATTATTTGTTTGATTTTTTTTTTTTATTTGTTTGATTATTATCCCCCCCACCTAAAAACTGTGGCATGCTTTCTACATAGTAACATGTTAATAAACATCTTAAATGTTTATTAAACTGAGTTTAGTTATTTGTATTTTGTTTAATTGAGAATTTGTTTTCAAATTCTTAACTTTCTTTTTCATTTTCTGTCCATTCCATGACAGAACATTTATTTCTGTGATGACTTCAATCAGTCATGTCAGTAAGCATTTATTAATCTTTATACTGGGCATTATGTTAACTACTGGAGTTATAAAAATAAGCAAAAGACAATCCTTATTTCAAGGAGCTTACAATTTAATGAGGAAGACAATATACAAACATATACAAAGGGAGCTATATTCAGGATAAATAGGAGCTAATAGAAAAAAGGCTCTGTAATTTAAAGAGAATTTTTAAAAGGGATAATGGAAAAGAAACTTTTAATTTGATACTTGTGGCATTATACTGGAGATATGCACATTAACTCTTTATAGAAGATATAGATTGAAATCATTTAAGATTAATGAAAAAAGTGTTAGAAGGATAACTCATAACAATCAATAAGAATAGGCCTATTTTAGCAGAAAAACCTTTTTTTGATTATCTTACCGGACCCCTCATTTTAAAATAGCAGAAACAGACGAAGATATTTTCCTATAGTAACACAGAAAATTAGTCTGAGAGGTAGGAGTAGAACCCACTACTGATACCTGAATTTATTTTTCTATAGATTGGTGTAACTTCCTCCCCAAAATATGAAAAACTCTGTTTTTTGTTTTCTAATTCTTTTTAATAGAGGAGTTTTCCCGGGTCCGGGAAGAAGTACCATTGGAATTAGTTGAAGCTCATGTCAAGAAAGTACAGGAAGCAGCAAGAGCCTCTGGAAAAGTAGATCCAACGTATGGTCTAGAAAGTAGCTGCATTGCAGGCACTGGTCCTGATGAGCCAGAGAAACTTGGTGAGTTACTGATTTTATTCACACTTTAAAGAAAGAAACAAAACATTCTACTAACATACATATTAAACTGATTTTGATCCTTTTTGTCATCTTACTAAAATAAGAAAGTAC
The DNA here is from genome assembly GCF_048593235.1 of Sminthopsis crassicaudata. NCBI lineage: Eukaryota > Metazoa > Chordata > Mammalia > Dasyuromorphia > Dasyuridae > Sminthopsis > Sminthopsis crassicaudata. The sequence goes on from NC_133617.1 coordinate 663,197,248, forward strand.
AGTGACATTAACAGGTTTTAATTTTACTATAATATCCATCTAATAATAATAATAATCCATCTCCTGTTGTAAATTTTTTAGTTTTTCAGACTAGAAAATGTTGCAGGTATATGGTATTAAGAAGTAGAAAGTTATGTATTGTCTTATGTTGAGAATAAGCACTGGGGTATGTAAGTATACAGAAAGAATACTAATACTTCTGGTACTATCAGTATTGATTGACACATTTTGATTTAAATTTTTTTTTTCTCAAGAGCTGCTTACTTTCTTGAGTTCTTGTCTCAGCTTTACTGCAACTTTAGCAACACTATTCTAGCTTTCTGCTTCCATATCAGTTATGTGAAATTGAATTAGATAACACTTGTGGTCCATTTCTACTAATTAAAATTGTACAATTTTTTAAATCATAGCATATAAACTTTGCTTTTGCAAAACTTGCAGTTTTAATTTAGAATATATTGATACTGAGGTATAATGACCTTAAGTAATTCTTGTTTTAAATTTTTTCACATTGGGATATTTGGTGTAGATGAAAGACATTATTGTTGGGGCTAAATTTGTTTTTTCCACCTACTTTGATGCAGTTCAAAAATATCAGAGGCAATAATATGTTGTTGGTCATGTGCTAAATCCTTTTGGACTTCCATGATTTTGTGTTTCATGAATATCTTTTCATATGAGGGGGTCTTTCACTACACATGTCCTATTCCTTGATATCTGTGCTTTGCCAGCAAGCTTGTTATAGAGATATAAAAATTGAAGCATCAAAATGGTAGGATAAGTGATTTTAACCACTTTTAACCTAAGTGGTAAATTTACTTCTTGGTAAATTTAAGGAAAACCATATTATTTAACATCTGTACCACTAGTTAACAACTCATTAAAATTAATTTAAAAAAATCAAAATTTTATAATAGTTCTCTAAAGTCTTCTCTCTGTGAATTTCTTCTCTTTGGTTTAGTTGAGGGGAACTGAAGCATCATCTTCTGCTTGAAACTCATCACATTTTATCCTTTACTTTTGGCTGTAGAATTTTGTCTTTTTTTTCCCCCTTTAGTAAGGGCTGAAGTACTGTAATGTGATTATTTCTGAATGAGATATGTATGAAATTCTCTAATGCTAGCCAGTTATAATTAATGTGATTTGTGTTGGTCTCTGACTAATGAAATAAATTAGGACAAGAACAGATGGTTCTCCTTGGGGGATCTGCTTAGTAGGAATGAAATGGGTCACTAAGCAATCTGTATCTCCTTCCACTTAGAAATTGGTTTGTTTTGGAGAGTACAGAGGAGAGGATGTATCGGGCTTAGATTTCTCTCAGTATGACAAATATTGCCCTATTGCATGGTATACTGGTTTGACATCTAATTTAGAACTTTTTTTCTTGGTGCTATATAAGTTGATATCTTTTGATAATGATGTATTATAATTATAGTAATGTAGAGGCTAATTTACTTGCAATTTGAAACTGTTAAGGGGAAAATGAAGATAAGTTAATTTTGAAATATGAACATTGAAAGTTTTTTTTTGTTTTGTTTGTATGATGAAGCTGTTAGTCCCATTTTTATTTTAATTTGAATGATTATTATTGTACTACATTTTTTTTTTAATCACAGCTTTTTATTTACAAGATATATGTATGGGTAATTTTTCAGCATTCACAATTGCAAAACCTTTTGTTCCAATTTTTTTTTCCCCTCCTTCCCCCCACACCCCGTTAGATGGCAGATTGACCTGTATATGTTAAATACAATACATGTATACATGTCCATACAGTTTTTTTGCTATTGTACTACATTTAAAAGCACAAACATTTTATATATGTGTATGATCAGGGCATATATTCTCGGGATTTTTAGTCTCTAGTTTTATTTAAATTTAATAAGTCTTAATTCTTTTACTTAACTGTGGCATTGAGGTTTATTAAATGTCTATTTTGGCAGACAATATCAAGTTAGAAAGACTGAATATAGTTATTAGGGTGAACTTATGTACGTATATTTTGTCTGGGAGTCAGCTTAGTTAAATTCAGTCCAAAAAGTTAACTTTTGTATGTGACTTTGTTCTCTGCTTTTCCTTTCCACTTTGGTCTTTCCACGTGTGAATAGGCTAAGAGTGACAAGTCTTTTCCCATCTCCTGTCTTTTCTTCTCTCTTTTACGTCTACATTCCTACGTTTCATTCATCAAAACTTCCAACTTTAATGTTACCATTTTGTAGCATTTTTTTCTGCTTTGGAGCTGTCTTTGATATTAATTTTAAGTAAATAATACATGAATGAAAATTAGGAGAAAGACAAATGGTGGTGTCTTTGCCCCTGAATCAACTTGAGAATTCCTGGGGAAGATATTGTCATCATTAGCCTTAGATGTATTTGTATCCCCGAAGACTTCTAGTACATTGTAGATGCTTAATAAATGCTTGTTGGTTGATTTGATTGATGAGTATATGAAAACTTCTTTCTTCATTCAGCTGTAAAAGTTTGACCAAAACTAAGTTTGTAATTAAGTTTGAAATTCCTTTTATTTTCTTTTTTAGTAACTTTCAATGTTATCCATGGCCATCAGAATGGACTAGAAAAAAAAATAGTTTAAATTTATGATTATAGATTTCATTCCTTCATATTTGAATATAAGCAATTTGTCTTTGTTTAGTTCTTATGATTGTTCATTTCTATTTGCTTTTTTCTGATAACTGCTGTAATTAACAAAGCTTCTACACAACCCTGTTTTTGCAAGTCTTCTTTTTCATTAAAGATATTTTTTCCTCCTCAGAGAGTTATATTCAGTTTTGTTGAATAAGTATTCTTGGTTGGAAGTCTATGTCATTCTCTTGTGTTCTGGAATATTATATTACAAGTTTTCTATGCCTTTATAGTATTGGTGCTCAATATGTGGAACCTTGACTGTGACTTCTTGGTATTTGAATTCTTTTTTTCTTACTGCTTTATGACCTCAATTTTGGCTCTGATATTCGTAGTAGTTTTCATTTTGAAGTTTCTCCCTTCTTTCCTCCCTCTCCTTCCTTTCTTCCTAGGATCACACAGCTAGTAAGTGTTGATTGTCTGAGCTAAATTTGAACTTAGTTTCTACTGACTCTAGATTCTATGTGCTATCCATTGCACCATCTAGAAACTCCTAGAGTTTCAGGAGGCTTGGTGGATCCTTAGATTTTCTTCTGGATTTTCAGTCTTGGCTTTGTTTTAATATTTCTTTTCTCATTGAATCATTGACTTCTGTAGTGTCCATTCTACTTTTCAGGGAGTTTGTTGTTTGGGCAAGATTTAATACTTCCTTTGCCTAACTCTTAATTCCCTTTTCAGTGCTTTCTTTCCTAGCTTGATCTTACTTGTTGTCCTTCCTCTCCCCCCCCCCCCATTAACACCCTTGATTCACTTTTTTAAAAAAAATCTAAACTTTTCCAAGACTTGTAATTGAATTTGTGCCTAATCTGTATACATATTTTTGAGGCTTTGTTTGTAGGTATTTTGGAAACATTCTGTTTGTTATTGTTGAGTTGTTTGAGCTTTATCTGACTCATTGTAACCCCATTTAGAATTCTCTTGGCAGAGATACTAGAGTGTTTGCCATTTCTTTTTCTATCTCATTTTACAGATGAGAACCTGAGGTAAACGGGGTGGTGACTGCCCAGGGTCACACAACTAGTTTCTGAGGCCAGATTTGAACTCATCAAAATGAGTCTTCTTGATTTTAAGCCCATTTAATGTATGTACTTCCTGTCATTTCTTTTGTGTTTCTGAGCATCCTGTCTCCAGAAAAAAAATTTTTTGGAGATTCTGTTGTTTGCTCATTTTTGCAGCCTACATTGGAGTTGATCTTAGAAGTGGGCTTTTATAAACTTTTGGCTTGTTTTGTTAGGAGCAATGAATGTTGTGTTGTTATTCTTGTGTAAAGGACCTGATATTTTTCTCTACTCCCAAAGTGGAATGGTCTAGGTATGGCACCCCATCCTTTCTTTTCTCTAAGTTTAATCAGGTTCTTGATTTGAATTTAATTCTGAATACTGCGCACTGTTGATGAATTCAGCTGTCAGCTGGCTCAGATGCTTTTCTTTTTCTGAGTTAGGAAGTGGAGGATGCCTTTTGGTCTTTTTCATTCTTGATGACCGTTATGTGTCTGCGACCTCCCCTTGACCTGAGACACAGTCTCTCCTTGTTCTAGAGTGCTTTGGGGAATGGGGGTAGTGGTGGGTGGGGGTAGGAGAGCAATTCTGTACTTATGTCCATATTCATTGTTCAGAGTCCATAGATCTCTGTTTCCATATGCTTCACAATAATACTTTATTGTTCTCATTTCAGATATATACTCCATGGTTACATTCTAATCCAAGGATCATCTTTATTACTACTTTTATGGACTTTTTGATCTACTTCCTAACTTTCCCTGTTTTTCCTGAAGCAATTCAAAGCCGCCAAGATCAGAAGAGGATTTATACTATATTCTAACCATCAAAGGGCAGCTTATGCAGCACTACTAACCTAACATGCAATTATGGAGACAAAGAACAGAGCCAAAAATGCCCTAAGAAAATTTTAGTATATATAGAGAGAATATAACTAGATGTTAATACCATGTTGGATTAGTAGTGCTGCATAACTGCCCTTTGATGGTTAGAATAATTTTTTATTTTAATATTTCACCTAGTTTTTAGGATATAATGCAGTTCAAAATAATCTCTTTACGCCTTTTAGTTTTTAAAGGATCTTTTAAATAATAATCACTTAATACTTTGTAGCCTGTTTTTTTAAAGTTCTTATTTATTGCTATTTGCTGATAAATCCTATTTTCATGTTCTTAAGGTTTTTATTTCTGTACTCTAAAAACTTTCTCTACCTTTTTATTCATTCTTTATTCTTTAGGGTTTGTCCAAAACCCATGAAATTTATTTTAAACAAATTTGTTATGGCTTTTAGTCTGTGGTTGGCTTTTTTTTTTTAATTGACAATACAATCTTTAATGGGTAAAATTATTTCATAGCTTCCCATAGGAAAAATATTCGGCAACTCTTGCCATTAACTGTTCAATACAAAGCAGTTATTATATGTTTCCCTGCGAAGGCTGTCTGCATGGTATTTGAAGGTAAGCAGGAAAGTTCAAACTGTCAGATAGCTTCATCTCTAAGGCAACTAAATATGGATAACTTCCTGGTCCTAAGATTGATTATGTAGGTAAATCTCTTAGTACAAAATAGTCTTTATTTAATGTTTGATTGTAAAAGTCCTAAAAATTTTAGTACTTTCAAATACATTTTTACTCCATGTCACTCCTTTACTTAATCAATTCCATTTTGTCCCTATAACTTCTAAGATCTATTGTGAATTCCGGTTTCTGACTTTTAAAGTTCTTTATAAACTGGGCCCAATTTATATTTCTCTCCCAGATGGCCACAGAGCACTTTATTCTTTTGCCTCTACATCTTTGCACTGTTCTTTCAGTCTTAATTATTCCTTGGAAATTTTGCTCAAATACCAACTTTCCTGCTACTCCCAGCTGCTAGTGCTCTTGCCATCTGAAAATTTTATCTTGTATTTGTTTAATGTTGATTTTGTACAGTCTGTCTTCCTGGATTAATTCTAGGTTCCTGGAGGATTGAGAACTGTATCATATTTGTGATCACATCTCTAGCACCTACTATGGTGCCTGGCATAAAGGGAGTATTTCAAAAGTGCTTAGTTGCTTTTAATCCATTCATACAGGAGTCAGGGGCAAGCTGTTTTTGAAAACTGTGATATGACCACAGTGGAACTAAGAAGTAGAAAAAAAGGCAGGGATTTTCCTGAGCTCTCCAAAATTACCTCCAGATAATTTTAAGATAATGCTCCCAAACGAATTCAGTAGTAGTAGAACCAATAAAAGGACACAGGGAAACAATTTTCCAACCCAAGAGAACTTAGAAGGTTGCAGGGGAAATTTATTGTACAGCGTGAATGTGGAGGACAGTCTGGCTCACATAGCATCCTAACCAAAGGATCAGAAGGCCATACCTAAAAACCACACCTCAGCAATCCATCAGCAGATCTTGGGGGCAACTGAAAGGGTAGCAGCAGCTTCTGAAGCCCACAGATGTAAAGGGTTTGAAAACTGCTCAGAAAGGGGGAAGGGGTCTCTTTTGGGTTGAAGGTCCTGCTTTGCAGTCTTTGGATAAGGAGGGTACCAGAGCTTATGAATATAATGGAACAGAGGTTTTCGTTTTTTCAAGGTAGGAAGATCCAAAGAAAGGTGTATTTACTTCTCTCCTGGTTTGTGAACAATCACAAGTCTTCTTTTCTGTCCTCCTTGACCTGAGACCAGGGTCTCTGCTCCATTGGATCCTTAAGCTCTAGTGTGTTCTTCAAAGAGCTACACCAAAACAAAAACAAAACAAAACAAAACAAAAAAAAAAAACTGAAGCTTAAAACAGTTCTCTACATCCCAGCAGCAGAGCCCAAATTTAAAATTTAACTAAAAGTCAAGAAATAGCCTAGAAACAACAACATAAAAGAACCTGATCATAGAAAATCACTATGGTAACTGGAAAGATCAAAACATAAACTCAGAAAAAGATAAAGTCTAAACAACTAATAAAGGGAAATATGGATTGGTCTCAGGTTCCAAATTAATTCATGGAAGAGGTCCAAAAGAATTTTTAAAATCATATGAGAGAGGTAGAGGAAAAATCTGGGAAAGAAATGAAAATGATTCATTAGTGTCATGGAAAAAAAGTCACCAGCTTGATAAAGTACATGCAAGAAAATAGCAACTTTAAAAAATAAAATAGGCCAAAATAGTAAGAGGCACCATAATCTACTGAAGGGAACTCCTTAAAAAGTAGAATTGGCCAAGGCCAAAAGAGATAAAAAAGGCTCACTGAAGAAAATAATTTAAAATTAGAATTGAACAAGTATAAGCTATATTGATTCTCATTAGACATCAAGAAAATCAAATTTAAAAAACAAAACAAAAGAATGAAAAATAGGAAGAAAATGTGAAATATTTCAAATGGAAGACAACTAACCTGGGAAATACATTAAGGAAAGTGTTTTTTAAGAATTACTGAATTGCTTGGTATGGATGATCAAGAAAAGGCTCGGCCATCATCTTGTTGTTTTTTTTTTTCCCCACAGTATATATGCATGAGTAATTTTTTAAAAAATATTATCCCTTGTATTCATTTTTCCAAATTATCCACTCCCTCCCCTTGATGACAGGCAATCCCACACATTTTACATATGTTACAATGTAACCTAGATACAATATATGTGTGTAAATACCATTTTCTTGTTGCACATTAATTATTAGCTTCCGAAGGTATAAGTAACCTGGGTAGATAGACAGTAGTGCTAACAATTTACATTCACTTCCCAGTGTTCCTTCTCTGGGTGTAGTTGTTTTTGTCCATCATTGATCAACTGGAAGTGAGTTGGATCTTCTTTATGTTGAAGATATCCACTTCCATCAGAATACATCTTCATACAACATTGAAGTGTACAGTGATCTTCTGGTTCTATTCATTTCACTCAGCATCAGTTCATGTAAGTCTCTCCAGGTCTTTCTGAAATCCTCCTGCTGGTCATTTCTTACAGAGCAATAATATTCCATAACCTTCATATACCATAATTTACCCAACCATTCTTCAATTGATGGACATCCATTTATCTTCCAGTTTCTAGCTACAACAAAAAGAGCTGCCAGAAACATTTTGTTGGCCATCATCTTCTAAGAAATTATTTAGGAAAATTGTTCTGATATCCTGAAACTAGAAGATAAAATAGTTAGAAATGGAAAGACTCTACTGATTATCTCCTGAAAGAAATCCCAAAATGAAAACTAAGAGATATATTATAGTCAAATTTTTATGTTCCCAGGTCAGGAAGAAAACATTACAAGCAGCCAGAAAGGAATGATTCAATTATCATAGAGCCATAGTCAGAATAATACACAATTTAGCATTTTCTGTATTAAATCATCAGGGGGCTTGGATTATAGTATTCTAGGAGCAAAGGAACTAGAATTACAATCAAGACTCACTAGCAAAACAGAATATAATTCTGGGGGGAGGTGGGAGAAGGGGACACAGAATACTGTTAGGATTACAAGGTGATAACTCAGGTTGTCTAAACAATTCTCTGGCTCAGAATTCACACCTTTCGTTCAGGCCTTTGAAGGAAGTTTACACCTTTGCACTTCTGAGGTAGAGTTTACATGTTTAAAGGAGTTTGCACCTTTAGAGGGAGCAAGTTCATTGGTTGAAGTGTTTCCCACAGGCCCTTGAGTTCTCACTAGCCCATTCTCTGCTAGGATAAAAGAGGAGGGCAGTAGAGCAAGGAGTTAGTCTGACTGGGGGATTGAGTTTAGATGGTGGTCTGGAAGGAGAGTCTGGCTAGGAGACGGCAGTCTGGAAGGATAACTTAGAGATGACCGGACCTTCACAGAATACAGATATTTAATAAGAGTTCTTTCAAGTATTCCTGATGTAAAAGACTAGAACCGAAAAGAAAATTTCATTTTCAAGTACAAGACTTAAAATGGAACATCAAAAGTTAAACAGGAAAGAGCAGTCTTAAGGAATTCAGTAAGGTCAAATTGTTTAAATCCTACATGGAAAGCTCTTAGGGCTTTTTAAACAAATGAATGGGTGAGAAAGAATGCATTAGGAGAAAGGATAGGTAGAATGAAGTAAATTATCTCACATAAAAAGAGATGTAAAAGTGGCTCATTTCAACAATGAGATGATTCAAACCAGTTCCACTTGTGCAGTGATGAAGAGAGCCATCTATACCCAGAGAGTGAACTGTGGGAACAGAGTGTGGAACAGAACATAGCAGTCTCACTCTCTGTTATTTGCTTGCATTTTGTTTTCTTCCTCAGTTTTTTTTTTCTTCCTTCTTGAGCTGATTTTTCTTGTGTAGCAAGATAATTGTATAAATATGTATACATATATTGGATTTAACATATATTTTAACATATTTAACATGTATTGAACCACCTGCCAGCTAGGGAGGAGGTGGAGGGAAGAAGAAGAAAATTTGGAACAAAAGGTTTTGCAAGGGTCAGTGTTCTAAAAATTACCCATGCATATGTTTTGTAAATAAAAAGCTTTAATTTTAAAAAGAGCAAGAGATGCAAAACAGCTGTTAAAGTGGAAGGGGAGAATGGGGTAAGGGATGCTTTTGAATCTTGTTTTCATCACAATTGACTCAGAAGGTATTATATACATATTCAGTTGGGTATAGAAATCTATCTTAGTATAGGAAGTAAGAGGGAAAAGGGAAGAAAAAGGAAAGGGAGTTAATAAAAAAGGAAGATGCATTGGGGGAGACAGTAGGCAGAAATAAAAACTTTGAAGATGGGCAAGGTAGAAGGAGAGACAAAGGGAAAAGTAGGATAGAGGAAGATGCACAGTAATTATTCGTGTGGGGAAAATACTAATACACTGTTGGTAGAGTTGTAAATTGATTTCAACCATTCTACAGAGCAATTTAAAGGGCTTTAAAATTGTTCCTTAACTTTGAATCATCAACAATAGTATGTCTGTATCCCAAAGAGGTCAAAAAAACAAAAAGGAAAAGGATTTGTATATGCAAAAATATGTGTCCTTTATGTGGTGGCAAAGAATTGGTAAGGGGATGCCCATAAACTCAGGAATGGGTCAACAAATTGTGGAATATGATTGTGTTGGAATACTATTTTTGTGTAAGAAATGAAAAGCAGAATGATTTCGGAAAACCTGGAAAGACTTGGATGAACTGATGCAGGTGAAACGAGCAGAGCCAGGAGAGCATTTTAAGATGATCAACTGTAAATAATTTAGCTAGTCTCAGCAATACAGTGATCCAAGACAATTTTGAAGACACAACTACTTCCAAAGAAAGACCTGATGGAGTCTAAATGTACATTGAGCCATGCTTTTTTTTTTTTTTTTTTTTAATATATATATATAGATAAAGTTTATGTATTTTTTTGGTTTTGTTCCTTGCTTGAGGGATGAGGGGTGGAAGGATTCTTGACGAATAAGGAAATATGTTTTGCATGACTGGACATGTATCAAAAATATATCAAAATCTTTGCTTTCTGAATGATGGGGAAGGGGAAAGGGGGAAGATGAGAATCTAGAAATCAAAATTTAACAAAAACATGTTAAAATTGTATTACATGCAATTGGGGGAAAAATAAAATATGAAAAAAATTAAAATAATTTTTTTCTCTTTTTTTGTAATTAAGGCCTTTTCTTTTCAAAACATATGCATGGATAATTTTTTAGCATTGCCCCTTGCATATAGCCTTGTGTTCCAAATTTTTACCTCCTCCCCTACATGGCAAGCAATTCAATATATGTTATACATGTTAAAATATATGTTAAATCCAATATATGTAAACATTTATGCAATTATCTTACTTCACAAGAAAAAACAGATCAAAAAGGAAATAATTTCTCCCCCCCCCCCCCCCCCCCCCCAAGGCTGGGGTTAAGTGACTTGCCCAGGGTCACACAGCTAGGAAGTGTTAAGTGTCTGAGACCAGATTTGAACTCGGGTCCTCCTGAATTCAAGGCTGGTGCTCTATGCACTGCGCCATCTAGCTGCCCCAAGAAAAAAATTAATAAGAAAACAAAATGTAAGCAAACAACAAAAAGAGTGAGAATGTTATGTATGATCCACATTCAGTTCCCACAGTCCTCTTTCTGGGTATAGATGGCTCTCTTCATCACAAAATCATTGAAACTGGCCTCAGTCACATTCATCAGAATTAATTGTCATATATTATTATTGTTGCTATGTATAATGATCTCTTGATTCTGCTTATTTCACTTAACATCAGTTCATGTAAATCTCTCCAGGCCTTTCTCAAATCATCCCGCTGATCGCTTCTTATACAACAATAATATTCCATAACATTTATATACCATAACTTATTCAGCCATTCTCCAGTTGATGGGCATTTGCTCAATTTCCAATTTCTGCCGCTATGAAAAGGGTTGCCACAAACAAAAAAATAAATATTTTTTCTCTCTAACCCTAGAGTGCTTTTTGTTTTGTTTTTTAACTAGTTAACTAATCAAAGTTATTTCTTCTTTCAAAGCACAGAAGCCTCTCTGGAGCAAAAAATAATGATTTTAAAAGCCCTTTCAAAGTGTCCTCATTTGGTCAGAATCTGTTTTGTGTAAAATGTGGAAAATCAGTTGTGTCTTGAGCATTTTATTTTTGTTAGGCAACTCTTTCTTCTGAGTATAAAATGTTTAAAGTGAAGGAAATAGACTAAATCTTTTTTCTGTTGTATCCAATCATATTATTTTGGTATTTGACTAAACTGTCTTTAAACAAAACAAATACAGAAATTGGTTTATTTACAATTTGAGTAATAAAATTTAGGTTGTCAAAAGGATTACAATTAAATGGTTTAGAAATCCTTCATTTCATATTTCAATTATTTGATATGTGGCAGAGGTCCTGACCCTCATTCTCAAAGACTTCCAATTCAGGAAATCGTTTCTGTGATCCAGGGGAGGGATAACCTTCCTAGAACTTATTCACACAAATACAAAGAAGCTTGTCTCAGAAAGTTTGACTACAGCTGATCAACTTTTTGTGAATTTTTTTAAAAATCAAAATATAGTGAAATATTTCATTTGCATTCAAAGTAAATAACGTCAGAAAGAGAAGTTGAAATCGCCATGAAGAGCACAAATGATAGACCACCTACAAAAAATAAGTTATCTGTTTGACTCTAATGAACTTAAACTCCTCTTGAGGAAATCAGTCATCCATATTGGTATTTTTGCTATTAATGGAAACCATCAAGAAAAGAAATTTTACAGCTAAATTATAAGATCATTCCTGGGTTCTCAGGTAAGAAAAAAAGTGAGATGGTCAAATTGGTTTTATCATTTCCCCCCATTTGGTCATCTCATTTTATGTTGTTCTTAATTATCATAAAGAAAGGGGACTAGTATGAAACTAGATATAGCTTAATGTGCTAACATCTTTTGCATAGGAGGACATCTTGTGAAACTTTAGACAGAAATTAAGTTTCTCCAATTAAATCTGCATATTTCATTGCATTCAGTAATAACAGATTAGACTTGGCTTATTTACACAAGCTATTGATTCTGAAAAATGAAAGGGGATAAAACTGAGTTCATTGTCTAATTATTGCCATTTTTTAGAGAAATATAGCCAATGTAAAATAGTTGCCACAGCTAGATATGGAAAAAAAAAAACAACCCACAAAAAAGCTGAAAAATCAACTTAGCCAATAAACCCTTGATCTTTTTGTCAGATGTAGCAATGTGGCAGCCAAGGAAAGCACCAGTTTCAAATGTAAGCTCATTGGCAATATATTATGGAGGAGGAAGACAGGATGGTGAAACAGCATTGTTTCACAAAAAAGTAAAGTTCATTGGATGGAAAAATAAACCTGCAGAAAGCTTGGCCTGACATCCATGAATTGATTTAATTCATCCTGAATACTTTTAGTAGATGAAACAAAGGACATCAAATATATATAAAATGGAATAGATCTGCCATCATTTCTCTGTCAAAATTTTTCCCCCTGCATTGATGGCCACATGTGGATTCTTAATGCCTATGTACCAGATATGTTAAATGCTTAAATGTGGAATTGCATTCAGTAAAATGAAATCAGCTAGAGTGACTAATTTATACATATATGTGTGTGTATATATATATATACACACTCATATGTGCATATACATACAGACATAAGTACATAAATACAAATTATAGAAAGAAATAATTTGCCCTTTAAGTATATCCTATAAGCAATAAAAGTATGAGGGAATCTGGTAATAACATTTTTATGATAGTTCAAAGTAATGGTAAATAGATTACTCCCCAAATGCATCACAATTGGCAACTAAGAAAGTCTTAGTAACCACAGTGCAAAATTTTTTGAGACAAAAAACCAGCAAAATCTAGCTGTTAAGGTCCTTCTCCAGAAAAGTCTTTTCATTGTTTATACTAAAATCCTAAAAAATTCCTTGATATTCAGTCATAGAGATAATGTCATTCAGTAATTGATTCCTTTATTATTATCATGAAAAGAAAATATGGGAAACATAACTTTGCCAACAATATTTTCCAGTATTGTAGTGTTTCCATTATACATACAAACTTCAAGTAAAAGAGAGATTTCACCCAGAGATCGAAATTCTCCAGGTTTTTCTATTTTTGATTAACATTATGCCAACTACTTCAGTGTCCAGAGTACTATACGGTCTCTCCTCTGTTAGGTCCATGACCAGTCATTCATTTGGCAAATACTTAAAAGAAGACAAAATATAATATAATTCTTGCCATCAAGAAACTTGCCTTTTTCTGGGAAATCTCAAGGGGATGGCTACCTAATCTAGTAGATCATACAGGAAAAAAGCAAGTGAAGAAAGAAGAATATTTCTCAGATTATCTCATGCAGATAGATAACCCATATTGAATGAATTTATCAGTACACATCTTGTACAGACATTATAAATGAACTATAACTTGGCTTGAAATTAAATAGGAACAGGAGAGGTGGAGTAAATTTCATTTCAGATATTACTACTTTTTAAAAAACGTTTTTATTGACAACCTTTATTTTTCATATCATCATTATATTTATATTTAATATAATAAATATTATTATATTTCTGAGTACATCTTTTCTCCTGCCTGTTATTAACAAAGAATAAAAAGAAAAAATAAAGAGGGATTGAAAAAATCTTGACATGTGCTGAACTGTTCCACTTTTCTAAAAACGAAGAGGACTCTATCTCATGTCTCTATTTGGAACAATAGTTTCATCATTTTAATTTCACCATATTCAAATTTTATTGTTTTATTTCCATTTGTCTTGTTGTCACAATTTATTTTAGTCATTTCTTAATTGACTTTGTAGCACTTTCACTGCATTACTTTCATTAATTTCAAGTTGCATCCTGCCTCCAAAACATAAATAGCTTTTAAAAATTAAATTTTAAAATTAAAATTAAATAATTAAATAAAAATTAAAAATTTATATTCTCTCGGTGCTACAATATAGATGCAATGTCACTTTGAATGTCACATTTTTAAATGAATCAGAGCTTCAAGTGATCCAAAGGATAAGTGAAAAAGATATGTGGTCATTGTAAAGAGAGATCTTGTTAAACAGATTTTTTTATTCTGGCCACAAAATGGCATAGATCAGTCATGTTTGTCTTTAGCACAGATTGGATTACAAGCAGAAGAAATAGTTTGGTAAGGTGAATAAGTGGTTGGGGAACTATCCAGTAATTATTTAGATTACAGTGTCTAAAATCAATATATACTAAGCTGATCGCTACCTTTTTATAAAGAGTCAGGCCATGTCCCTCCAGTTAATAACCATTTATTTATGTTCCTTTTAGTTTTAAAAATACTTGTAGAGAAAAACAGAAATAGTATGTAATCTAGCATGTGGTTGAGAAGACAACCCTGATAATAATATTGTTGTACATGTCACTTTTTAGGAACAGGAGGCCCAGAAATGACTGTGTTAATTACATTCCATATCATCAAATACAATTCACAGTTTATAAATAGCTGAGGGCTTCTCACCATGAAAATTTTCAAAACACCATTCAGAGCCAAAGAATTCTAAGTCAGACAGCTATGTGAATGAAGAATTTGGCAGTTAAACTTGTAAAGGGAGTCAAATGGTTTGCTTTTTTTAAATTATTATTAGATTTTGCTTTTTCCAGATAAGAGTGAGGATTTCCTGCTGTTACATAAAAAAAGGTCCTCAGGTATTGAAATACATACCCACTTTTCTAGCTTTTTGAAGCTGTGACTGAACTACTTCTGAATTGAGTTCTATTTCAAGGACTTTGGCTAATGAGAAGGATTTAGTTTGCTATAGTGGCTGTTTTCTATGATAAGATTCATATTTTTGGAAATAGATTGACTCTTAAGTGCTTCCTTTTTTTTTTTTTTTAATGATACTGTTGCCTGACAAAAGTGGTGCCCTTGAAAGCAGCTAGTGGCATGGTAGATAGCACCAGTCCTGAAGTCAAGACAACCTGAGTTCAAATTCTGGCCGCAGACACGTCCTAGCTTTGTGACCCTGGGCAAGTCACTTAACCCCAATGGGGGGGGGGGCGAGTGGGGAATAAAAAAATAGTGCCTAATCAAATAGGCAACCTCCACTTGAAAGGCAATTAAAATATCACCATTTTTGAAATAAAAGTTAGGTGAAAATGTTAATAATTCAGTAAGATTATTTATGTGTAAGACACCATTATTTTGTGCAAATTTTGTTATTGTAGTTTCATAAACATTCAAATTAAGAAATCTCTTTAATGGATGAACTATATACTAAAAGATGATTAGAATCAATAAGCTTTTATAATTAGAAAGGACTTCAAAGATCACTTAATCTAGCCACCCTAATTTAGAAATGAAGAAACTAAAGACTGGAAAAGTGAAATAATTCAATATAGCTAGTGGTGATAGAATTAAGTCCCAGATTGAAGAAGATAAGCAGTAATGAATGGGAGCAGGAAAGTATGAGACATCTTCAGGTGGCCACAAATAAGACCAATTGGTCTAGAGGAAAAGGCTCAAGTAGCAACATTATGGGGTTAGCAAGCTGTGGGAAAAGTTTGGGTAGGATTTCAAGTATATAGTACTTGAATTTTCCCTTCTATGCAATGGAAAACTATTGTCAGATATGGGACTTCATAAAAAGTAGCATTTTAGAAAAATTATGTTTGACAGAATTCTGTTTTGGAGTAAGGGAAAATCAATTATATAGCTATTTAATCAATGGAGATGAAGATGAAAAAGTGACACCTCTTCCCCTTCTTCCCCCGAAAGAGATAAAAATGATATCTGGGACTTAGAAATTTCAGTTCTAAAGGAGGGGAAAAATCAGTTTGAGAAATCCTCAAACAAATGATAGTTCAATTGTAAACAGAACAAGATAGGGTATCTAATTGTTGGAATTATATTACTTGTAAACTCAGAAGGTTAATGGAATTTTACATGTTTTTTCTCCATTCCCTTAAAAAAAAAAAAAAAAGGCAAATGTGAATCTCACATTTCACATTAAATAATTCTTAACATTATTAGTAGCATTTTTTAATAACTTCACAATTGAGATTTTATAGAAGAGAAAGGATTTTTTTAAAGTCCCAAGTATACCCTGGCTTCAAATCTTTCCTTTCATTTTTTTCTCTGGTATTCCAAAGTACAGGTATAACTAGATCTACTTATAAGCTAAGAAGGCTACTGAATAAGTAATTATGGGCTTGTGTAGCATATAAAACAGAAGCTTAATAAATGTTTATTGAATTTAATTAAAACTGTTGTTTGCCAAATTATTTTAAAATTTTATTGTTAATGAATCTTTTAAATTGAGTCATTGTCTTTAGATTCCAGTTAAAGTGTGTGTTTTCATAATTGTATGAAAAACTTATTAGAGGAGCTAGCAGAAACTGATAAGGTAGCAAAAAATTTAGGCAATTAAGTTTTCATAAAGGAAGGAGCTCAAGAATCAGAGAACATGGAGAGGGCAGATGCTCACAGGATACCACATATCCTATTAAGAAACAGTATGACTCTTCCCAACTTCTCCACTGGGCCTCCCTGCCTCCTTCCCGCGCCTCAGCGCCCCCCCCCCCTTTGATGGGAAGTACTAAAAAAATAAGCTTACTTTATATAATAGTATTTTTGTGGAAAACAAACCAATAAATTAGCATATTTAGGACATTAGGTTTGCAAGGGCTCCATTATCATTTTGCAGCATAGTGCTCTGTGATGCACAGAGAATTGGCATTGGGCTTAGGAAGCTCTGAATTAAATTTCTGCCTCTGACATATATGAACTATGATAGTAGACTAGTCATTTAACCTTTCAGTGCTCCAGGTAGTTCTCTAAAACTCTAAATTATGGTCATTTTAGATAACTCTTCAATTTTCAACAGTGGAGGGAATTTCTTGGCTTGGTCATTTATTACCTCTGTGACACTTTGAACAAGTCAATCTCTTTGGCCTTAAGTTTTTTCATCTGTAGACTTGAAGGAATTAAAACTAAATTATCTCTAAGATGTCTTCCGTTTCTGAATCTTTGATTTTATTCAGATCAATGTTTATGGATTGTGTTTTGGTCCACTTTAAATGCTCGGTTTTTAAAAATTTGCTCTTTTAATGCTGTGTAGCTCGTGCCTTACTAAAATGGGGTCATGTTACATATTGAGAATAACAAATTTGACATTTGGCAAAGCCAGTAAGTTGGCATTTTTGTCAATGAGAATATGTTAACTTCCCATGAATATTTAAACCAAAGAAATGTTTTTCTCCCATAGTGATGAGTAACTTAACTCATCATTAAGTTTTTAATTTTCCTTTTTTTATTACTTCATATAATAGATTCTGTTATGGGTACTCATACACAAAGCCACTTATATACGATATCAAGACAAACTTAAAGACTTACACAGAATTTTAGAAGCAGGAGTTCAGTTTCTAAGTTTTTCCCATTCTAGACAACTGTCTTTGTCTGTACCATTGTCATAGTAATAGCGATATTTAACATCAGGTTGTCTTAGAATTTTACTTAATGAAGGAGGTTGGCTTCAGAAATGTACTTTCCTACCCAGGACTCTTAAGTTGGTATTTTGTTTTGAGATCATTAGAATGTAGAATTCAGTCATCACTCAAAATTGGAGGGGGTTAACCAAAAACTGTTTTTCACTCATGTAATTTATTCACAACTTTGTCATAGGCAAGATGAAATCAGCTCAACAGTTGATGCAGTCAGTATTCATTAAATAGCTGCTATCTGGAAAGCATTGTTTTGGAGACTGATTATATAAAAGTAGAAGGATTCAACATTTCCATAAGGGGAACACAGAATAGAACGTGAATGGAGTAAAGGAAAGTTCCAAACAAAATACCTTAGGAAAATTTGAAGAAGAATACTTCTTGGAGAACATCTAAAGGGGCTGAGAAAGGGAAAATACTGGAGTAGAGTGCTTTACTGGTATCACAGTAGATAGAGCACTAGGTCTGGAGTCAGGAAGACTCTTCTGAGTTCAAATCTGACCTTAGACCTTAGTTTCTGTATACCGTGGACAAGTCACTTAACCCTCCTTGTCTTGGTTTCTTCATTTGTAAAATGAGTTGAAAAAGGAAATGGCAAATCATATTGATAACTTTGCAAGAAAATATCAAAATGGGATTTCAAAAGAATTGAATATAATGAAAATGACTGAACAACAAAAGAGTGCTTGAAGGGAGAAATAAGACTAGAAAAGTAGGCAGATGTCAAACTATAGAATGCCTTAAACACAGCCGAAGGAATTTGTTTTTAATCATAGTGGCAGTAGGAAGCCGCTGAACATTTATCAACATATGAGATGAGATGTCCTAAACTATGAGTTTAGGATATGTGTTCTAAAGAAAATTATTTTATCAGCTATAGGGAAAGTAGATTAGAGCAGGAAGAAACCAGAAGTAGTGACATTTGGAAAGTTTTCTAATAGTTGAGTTGTGAATATAATGTATATATGTGTGAGCTTCTATTGAGGTGGTTTTGCTTGCCCTCTGTCTTTACCACCTTAGAAAAAATGTTTTGAAGGTAGAATCTATAAAGTTTTGCAAATAATTTCCTTTGTAGGATAAAAGAATAGAAATAATTAGAGCTATTTCAAAGTTTTGATTTTTGTGGCATGATATTAGTAGTGGTGCTGTCAACATAAATAGGAGGAAAAGCATTGATTTGGGGGTTGTATGTAATGATTTTAAGCGTGATGCTTTTAGAGCTGTTTTATTGTAGTGGATTTGGAATTGAAAACAAGTTTTGATCTTGTTTCATATACTTAAAATCTGTTGTGTGATCTTGGTCTAGTTAGTTTTTCTGAGCTTCTGTTTTCCCATTTTAAAAATGGGAATAATGATAGCTCTACCTCAGTGTTTTAGTGAGGGTTAAATGAGATAATATATGTGGACATTAAGTTCTAATAAATTATAACTGTTACTAATAAATTGAACTTGGTAAAAACACATTTCCTTCACTTTTTAAAATATATTGGTTCTCCAGTGTTCTAGAGGAAATAGGTGTTTTTCTAGGAATTTACTGATTTAATGTGATACAGTAATATGATATTTCAATGTATGAATATATTTATTTTGGTTAGATGATTATGTTGCATTCTAATTTGTAAGACTACTTAATTGTTTGGATTGAGAACCACAATTTTGTATTTTCATTGCTTATTTCTTAGTGTTATATGTTACGTTGTGGTTAAAACTCAAGATGGGAAATATTACTCTAATCTGCTTTTAGTTCTGACATCTCTATTTTAGCAATAGCTTTGTTATAATCTGATTGAGTTATTTATCTTTTTTCCCTTCTAGATGGTACTGAAGAAGAAAAAATGGAAACTGAGACAGATGGACAACAGGCTGAAAAGGTGAAGTATGTTCAATTGAATTTTCTTAAATATAAAAATAATATAACTTTTGTGGCAGGGCTTTAGACAAATTATTCACTTAAATAGGTAATGGATTTTAAATTAGATGGTCAGAGGGTTTTGTATAAGATAAACAATTTATGTACTTAAAAATATAAAGAAAGTTTAGATTAGTCAACATAGGGTAAGCGTATCTCTTTTTTAGTTGAGGTTTTGATTATAGAATGTTAGAATTTTATAGGTGAAGAAATTGATACCTAGGAGAATAATTAATTTTCTCATGGTCATGTAATTGATAGCAACCAATGGCAGGATAGAAAACCAAGTTTTGGACTCTTAACCTGTAGTCCAGTTTATTTTTGACCACATATTGCTTTTTGTACCTCTCTGCCTTACAATTCAGGTTACATTTGGAACTTATTGGTAAGTGCAGGATGCCTGGGACAATGGGGTTCTCAGTCTACAGAATTGATTCTAAATTGGTCTTTCTGGATCCTTTTCTTATGATAATTCACTTTGTTTCCATTTAACATGAAACTACATGGTTTCTCTAGTAATTGTTATGTCAGAAATTAACTTAAACACAAATTGGTGTGGTTTATGTCATACCCTCCTTATTTACAATAAGGTGATTACAGTGAGTTATTCCTTGACAGAAAATTCATTAGGCTGTGGCAGGTTTTGTATATTCTTTCAGATAGCCCCTCAAAATTCCCCTAACTTTGTTTATGTTGGTTTTTTTTTTGTTTGTTTGTTTGTTTGTTTGTTTTTAAATATGGGAATGGGATATGTCACAATCACATCACAAAATGCAATGTCTTAGTGTATAGGTGCATAATGAGCATTAATTGAATTTTAAAATTGGAATCTAAATAAATTTTGCTTTCAGAAATCTTATGAACATGGTTTTTCTCCTCTTTTTAAGGTATAAACTTAGAAGAACTATGATTCATTTCTTAAGAGAGCAGAGACTATGTTGTCAAGTATTTAATTCTGACTTGTGATATTTGGAATCTTGAAGATCACAGTGGATAGTATTTCGACAGCAAATATATTTTAAGCACTTATATAGACAGAATTGATTTATGAGCCTTGTTTCCCTTAAAGTCTTAACTAACAGGTCTCTTCCTTTTCCAGGCTTTAAAATGACTTTTAAAAGCATTAAAAGCAAAAGGGTGTTAATTTCTTATCTTAGAACCATTAAGGAGCTATTACTCCCTATTAAATAGAACCAGGAAAACATAGGTGAAACTGCTTAATCCATTTGGCAGCAATTCAGAAGATAAATTGGAATGGTAAAGTCAGGGAAACCAGTTACAAAGCCAAGTTAATAACCTTGGTCTGATGAAATGACAAGGGCTTGAATATAGGTGATAAGAATCAAAAATTGAGGTTGTGATTTTGTGAATAGAGAGAATGTGTTATCTGAGATTTGTAGAGGCAGAAAAGAAATGGCAAGAAATGGAAACCGATGAGATATGTGTGTTATAGAAAGGTGAAGTTGAGAATAAAGCCAAAATTATGACCATGAAAGATTGGGATAATATTCTGAAAACAATAGAGAAGTTTGGGAGATGTGTGGTTTTGGTGTTAAATTGAGTTCTGTTTTGAACATGTTAATTTTAAAATGTCCCTGCAACTCTGACATGTCTAATAAGTAATGGTGTGTTACGTGATTGTCCTAAGACTAATATCCGTAGAAGGATTTTTTCCTCCCTCTTTCTAACTCAGAAGAAGTTACCTTTTCTTTAGGTTGATAACAAAGGTGAAAATGAAACTGATGAAAACGACAAAACACAGGATGGAGAAAATGAGAAAAGTATTGAGAAAGAACAAGATAGTGAAGTTAATGAGGATACCAAATCAGGTAATTTATGGAAACTGTTCTTTAAAAATAATCTTTAAATATCTCTGGTTCAAATAACTAAGGGAATGAAATCCTTTCTGTAATACATTTATAAATCTTAACATTATTTTTTCACATTTTGTTTTACAAAAGGTTCAGTGTTAATCACTCTGGTCTTTTGACATGTGTGCCATTTTCTTAGTATGAGATGATGAAACCTGGGTTGTTTTGATGTGCAATTATGTAAATAGTTTTTTGGAGTATTCTGTAATATGGTTAATAGTTTTTAATTCTTATGAAAACTAATGATTCATATACTCTTGTCTTGGGAAATGGCTTTTGGTCATATATACATTTCTTAGTTGTCAAACTTTTATCAGGTATTTGATGCAAACCCTTATTCACAGTTGATCACTTCCCTTCTTATTTTAAGTATGTTCATTTTATTTGTTCAAAAACATTTGTTTTATCAACTAGAATAATTTATTTTATATTTGACATTTTCCTCTATATGATTTGGTTAAGAGTTTATCCATTACCCTTATTTGAGAAAAGTATTCAATAGAATTCGATTTTTAAAAATTATAAAGCATCTTTTTGCCCTTTAGAATTTACCAGAGCACTTTTCAACTTGTGTTGTTAAAACTTGGGGTTCATTTATATTGGCAGGAATTGCACCAAGTTTTTTCTTTTCCAATAGCATTTTATTTTTCCAGATACATGCAAGGATAATTTTCAATATTTATTCTTGCAAAATTGTGCTCCAAATTATTCTCGCTCTACCCCTCCCCAAGACAGTAAGCAGTATGATATAGGTTAAACACATATAATTCTTCTAAACATATCTCCATGTGTGTCATGCTATCCAAGAAAGATCAGATCAAAAGGGAAAGAAAAAACAACAAAAAGATGAAAATACTATGTTTTAATCCACATTAAATCTCCATAGTTCTCTCTCTGGATTCAGATGGCACAGTTTCTATCCTAAGACACATTGTGGAATTAATTGCACAAAATTTAATGAAAAATTCAAGTGTAAGAAGACAGAATGTACCACTTAAAAACCTTGAGACCATTAGAGACTAAATTGATTGCCTTGAGATTGAGGCAGATAGAGGGCTTTATTTGTGTTTTGGTCATAGCATTTCAAGGATAGTATGAACACTAGTTCATTGTTAAAGTCAAACACACTTAGAATGAGTCTCTGATCATTTCAGAAGAGAAGGATGGTGAAGAGAATAAGGAAAATGATGCCTGTAAAGAGAGAGAGAATGATACTGGAAAGAAGAAAGTGGAACATGAAATTTCTGAAGGAAATGTAGCCACAGCTGCAGCAGCTGCTCTTGCCTCTGCTGCCACCAAAGCAAAGGTTTGTAATTTTCTTTCCAGTGGTTTTGTAGGGTCCCTCCAAATTATGTTCTCATGTTCTCTTTTGAGTAATTGACAAAAATATTTAGGACATGGTACCCTCTGCATAGTGTATTGATTTCATTTAATGTTGCTTGTTTATCCCTAAATCCACATTCATGAATTAAACAGTATAAATAATGGACCTAAAAGATGTTGGTTTTCTTAGTTTGTTAGTTTAGCTTGATAAGTCTTTATCCTTTTTAAAAAGAATATTTCCCTATATATTTGATCTGAAAGTGTTATTAATTTGCTAACCATAGAAAATTTTATTTAATCAGTTTTCATTTTTTAAAAAATATGCTTTGTATTCTCTTGTTAACCTAAAGGAAATGAAAAGTACCTAAAATAGCTCTTTTTATACATAGAATTGCCAGCTTTTCTGTGGGTGGTTTTATCTCTCCAACATGTGTTATTAGCTGTATAGGGTATATTGCAGGTTTGAAAAAGAAAGAATTCTATTTTTTCCTTGTTTTTGTTAAATAAGCCTTTCAAGCCATTCCAAAAATTAATTTCTCTTTTTGATCTGCTTTTTCCTTTTCTATTCTATCCTCTAAAATCATTTATTCCATTACAAATTCTTAGCATTTCAAGAAGTGATTTGTAGATTGTTTATATAAATGTATCTTAAGTTTGTGACCAAAATGGCTTCTGTTCTTCTTTTTCTATTTCTTTATGTGGCACCTTCATAGCCTTCTCACCCAAACTGGCAGTTGCTGAGTAATCCTTCCAGTGTTTATTCTTTAATCCAAAAAAAAAAAAAAAAATCAGGCCTGCAGTAAGTACCCTTCCATTTGAAGTGAAAGCAGAAGTAGGAGATATATAGCATCTGTTCTTGAACTCTGGGACTTGTGAAAGATCCAGGAAAGATTTTTAGATGAATAGGGGTACCATGAAACATAGTCTCCATACTCATTAAGGCTAATTTTCAACCTCTGACCCAAGAATGTTTGAATATTTCTGATTATATAATAAGATGACTATCAATGTCAACAGCTTGAAAATGTTTTACAAAGGTTTTCTCATTTGTTAGGGGGGGAAAAACTGAGTCATGTAGTATAAACATTACTATCCATTTCCCAGTTATGAGGTAATGGATTCTTAAATTTGTCAGAACAGTAAATGGTATAGCTTGGGAATCAAGGCCAGACTTTATAACTGTAAATCTAATACCCTCTTTCTTCTTTATCAGTTGTCTTTCTAACTCTGCTGTTTATATAACACCTATTTTGTCATTGTTCCCAGCATTCTAACTTGAATAAAGCTGTAATCTAGGTGGATGTTGAGGATTACTATAATGGTTTGAAACTTTGCAGTTAACGTTTGTCATTTTTTCCCTAAGATATCCTAATTTGTATAGTTCCTTAACATCGTCCCAACCATTTTCTTTCTGGTTGTTAACACTTGAAAGCATAATAATTTCTAATTAAATAACATTGTAGAAAGCTATTTAACTGTTACTTTAGTTTTATCTGTTAGCATAATTTAGTTACAGATTCCTTAGGTCCAGTTAGTAACTTCTTTTGCCATCTGCTGTTTCTGTATCGTTTGATACTCCTTGTGTCTTCTGTCCAAGTATTCATCACCATGCTAATGTTAGGAGAATAGTCAGAGCTGGAAATGACCTAAGATTCAAAATTGTAGAGATAAGGCGTTTGAGACCCAGATAACAAAATGGCTTTCCTCAGGTTAAGCAGTTTTTTAGTGATGGCTCTCAGTTCCTATCCTTCAAGGACAATGTTTTTTTCTATTCTGACTGTGTTCTTAATATTGTTGGTTAATATTGTTCTTAATATTGTTGGTTCTCAAACAGCATAATGGTCATCCTACTAATTTCCTCCAAAGAAAATAACTTGTGCTTTTAATCCAGAATGATTGTTGAACAGGCATGAAATACACAGCATTGCACCAGATTACAAGAATAGAATAATTGGCTCATAGAATTTACAGCTATATTGGATCTCAAGGGTCATGTCTTTCAACTTCCTCATTTTAGAGGCAGAAACTGAAACCCTGAAAAATGAAAGGAGTTGCTAGACCTCTGACCTCTGCAAGCTTTTGGCTTGTGTATGGTTCTCCATAAAATAGTCTTTTAGGTAAACGTGCATTTGATATTTGGATGACATGGTCGATTCAATGGTGTTGCACTATTTACAGTAGAATTTGAATGCTTGACACTTCAGATCAAGAGAGCTGCCTAGGGGCAGCTAGGTGGCACAGTGGATAGAGTATCAGCCCTTAAGTCAGGAGGACCTGAGTTCAAATGTGATTTCAGACACTTATCACTTCTTAGCTGTGTGACCCTGAGCAAGTCACTTAGCCCCAAATGCCTCAGCAAAAAAAAGAGAGAGAGAAAACCTTATTGTCTAGTACCTTATCTTGCCAGGTCATCTTCAGAATTTTCCTAAGACAGTTCAAATGAAAACAGTTCATTTTTCTGGCATAGTGTTGGTAGACTATTTAAGTCATAAGCTTTATGTAGCTTATAAATACTTAGGGATTAATTATTTTGGTTATTCTCCTCCCCCCTTTGGGGGGGGGGGGCAAAGGCAATTGAAGTTAAATGACTTACCCGAGGTCACATAGGTAGTTAAGTGTAACGTATCTGAGACTGGTTTTGAACTTGAGTCCTCCTGACTCCCAAGTCTGATGCTTTGTCCACTGCATAACTTAGCTGCCCTTACTTTGGGATATTTAAAAAATAAATTAGTTCTTTCAAAACCCTTTCTAGAGTCTTCCATATTTATGATGCAACTGGATTTTTTTTTCTCATTGTATTCATTCCATCTCTTCTCATTAAGAAATTCAAAGGGCATTTTAGCGTAGTAGAAATAGTATCATTTGACCTATTTAGGCTTCCAGATTCAAATCCTGGCCTAGGTGCTCACTAGCTATAGTAGTACAAATAACATAGCCCTTCTGGGCCTCAGTTTTCTCATCTATAAATTAGATATATCTAATTCATAGGATTATCAAAACAACCTGTAAATATGATTCTTGTTATTATAATGCCAGAGAAAATGAGGCAAGCTAGAGATTAGAGAGTTATTAATATTTTATTTGAAAGGGAGAGATTTACTGGTACCAAATGGATCCATGCTTTGGTCTCAGAGCTGAATGAGACTATCTTCTCCAAGAATCCAGCAAACAATATGAGTTCAATGACATACATATACACGTGGCTCAGCTACAGGGGGTAAACTGAGTCAAAGGTGGAGTCAGAGTGCTAAGAGCTCAGTTCTGACAGAGTGAGGAGAGGCATTATATTATAGGGAGAGGTACCCAACATTCTGATGATGCCTAAGATAGAAGGTCTTTCTCCTTATCTGGAACATCATGATTAAGAAGGAGGGGAGTTTGAGCAGAACAATTCAGGGAAACCAAAGTGTAACAATTAGGGAAACTGAGTCAGAAAAATAAAAGAACTGTGGGACATTATTTTAATTTCTCACCATAATCATCCTAAGTACACATACTTTCTAAAAGTCTATTTTTAGAGTGTGATTTCAGGAAAATGGAAGACTCAATTCTTCCCTATTACTCTCTCCTTTTGGGTTATTGGATTCCCTCCATTATTAGATTAAAACATTTCATTCTGTAATTAATCTTTTTTTATCTGAAATTTTTATCAGGTTGTATAAGTATATCTTAGATGTTCCCCCAAAAATCATTCACAAAGAATCTTTGCAAAATTAAATCTTATTTCTTGTTTATCAAGAAAATTTATTGAAGGACTAATGTAATCGATTCTTTAATAAGCCCAAGGTAATGTTAGATGATCTTATCATCATTTATGATCTGCATTTATTATCTTGGGTTTTCTTATAATGGGCGTAGTGACACAGTAAAAAAAAAAGCCTAAGTCCTTGAGTTCAAATCCAGTCCCAAATAATTCCTAGCAGTGCTACCCAGGGCAAGTCCCTAAACCTAGCACTTACATCCTAAGGTTGTTGGGAGGATTAAACAAGATAATAATTGTAGAATTCAGAACATAGTTAAGCTCCATATAAATGTTAGCTGTTGTAATTATCTACTTACTCTCAAAAAATATTATTTATAAAGTGTTTAGTACAATGTCTTGTATGTATTTAACAAGTACTTGTTTCTTTGCTTTTCTCCCTCCTCAACCTCATACCAATACTCATTAATTGTTAGGTACTTCTAATGTTGAATGTGTTGAATATGTCTCTAAATACTTCGCTGGAGAAATGTATTTGTGGTTTACTTCAGAAACCTTTGACTAAAATAGTTATTTCAATTAAATGGAGGAAAAAAAAGTACTCTAATGGAACAAATAGTCATAAATAATAAAAATCTCATAGTTTGAACTATATTCAGGAAGATTCTAATATGAAAGAAATTACTTTTCTGCCTTTCACCAGATCAGAGAATATTTCCTGGCAATCAGAATATAAATCATTTTGGAAGTTTAATTTTTATTTGCTATTTCCTCTAATAAAACATGTTTCATTTTCTTCTTGTAAAATAGTTGATAAAAATACAATAAACTAATATTTGTTTTTAATGCCATATTGTAGATTAAGAAAATTGGAGCTTATATGAAGTGTTATTAAAACTTCCATGCTGAATATAACATTCTTCTTTTTCCATGTACACTCTAATGAATTATTTCCCATATGTGAAACATTTCACTGAAATATTTGAAAGCCATTGTTTTAGTCAGAATACACATTTTCCATTAAATCTGTTAAACTCTCTTAACTTGAAAGGGATCTTACATTTTTAGAAACCTGGGTTTCTTTCATTTTTCAGTCTTCCTTTTCCTGGGGGGAGGGGAGGAGAGAGGTGAGAGGTTATGTTTAACATGCCCTTTAATCTAATCCTTCTTATTTTGAAACATATCATCTCTGCTCATAACCTTTCTCCTTTCTGCCTTATTCTTGGTTCATTTTTCACATTGAAATTTAGTGATAATCTGATTCCTTCTAGAGTCTAATTTTACAGTAACTGGATAATACCACCATTCTCTCAAATGGTGCTCTCAAAAAGATGCCAAATTTTAGAATCTATTTCATGTTCCATTACTTAATTTCTCCTCTGAAACCTCATCATGTGAGCTTTACCTACAGAAATGAAGCTCTGAATGATCTTAATGAGTTATAAAGCTCCAGTGAAGTTCTCAATGAAGGGAACTAACAAAGATCAGTATAGAGATTATTACTAGAGAATGATGGATTTTTTTTTCCAGCCACAGCAATCCATGAAAGCAAACAAGGAAGTTTTAATCTGTATCAAGCATATATCCAAGTTCTTGGGAATTGAGGTTTTTTTTTTTCCTTCCCTGATTTCATCTCGGAGAGATAAAAGTATAAATGATACCTTTGAGGAAAAATTGATATGATTGATGTCGCAAATGATGTGGTTATACGTGCCAGATGATACGATTTAGGAGAGCACCAAATGTTGGCAATTGGTCATGTGAAGGATTCACAATGGCCATTCTGTTTGGCAAAAGGTAGAGTTACTTAGGAGAAGAAATTACAGACAAAATGAAGAGATGCAATAGACACCAGGAGAGGTAAATATGAAATATAGTTGGGAGAGCACATGCAAGGAAAGAGGAATTAAAGATAGACAAGTACCCTAATGTAACTCACAATTAGCCAGGAGAAAGGAAACACTATGAATTTGGAGCATAGCAGCTGGCAGCACCCTAAAAGAGTTAGTTATTAGCTATAAGGAGAAAGATACCATAAGGCATGGTGGGGGGGATGAGAGGAGAGAAACCACATGGCAGGAAAGACACCCTGAAGCAGAGTGCCATAGTGAACTGACCCAAAGGGGTACAGCCAAGATGGCATGGGCTATGGTGTCTTTCTCCTTGTTATGTCTAACTAACTCTTTTAATTGGCCAGTCATTGGTATAGTCCCTTCCTCCTGGTTAATTATTTTTTCCCTTCTTAATTTTTAAAACCCTTTTCCTTGCTGATTATATGCTCTCCCAAATCTATTTCATATTTACCACTCTTGGTGTCTATTTTACCTCATCATTTTGCCCTTAAAGTCTTCTCATAAATAAAAGGTACCCTTTGGCAAAGAGAACACCATATAATTCTTCATATGTATTTCGATGCCTAGTATTTTGAACTAGAAGTTGCTGCCCCAACCTCATCATTATTGATCCCCATTCTGGTTTAAAGTGAGGAAGCTACATTTTGTAAGGTAGGGAAGAATTGGAAAATGAGTGGGTGCCCATCAGTTAGGGAATGGCTGAATAAGTTGTGGTATATGAAGGTAATGGAATATTACTGTTCTATAAAAAATGAACAACAAGCTGATTTTAGAAAGTCCTGGAAAGATCTACATGAACCATTGCTGAGTGAAACAAGCAGAACCAGGAATACATTGTACACAGTAACAGCAAGATTGTGTGATAATCAACTATAAAAGACTTGGTTCTTCCCAGTGGGTCAGTGATCCAAGACAGTTCCAATAAACTTTGGATAAAAAAAAGCCATCTGCATCCAGAAAAAGGATTATTGAGATTGAATGTAAATTAGTAACACATGCTATGTTCACTTCTTTTTTCTGGATTTTTTTTCCTCTCCCATAGTTTTTCCCTTTTGTTCTGATTTTTCTCTCCCAATGTAATTCATAAAGAAATGTATATTAAATTAAGTTATTGAATATTAGTCAGAGTTGAAATATACTTGAACCCTCTCTTATATCCAATTTAGTCTTATATTTAGGAAATCTCTTTGTAAGTAACTTGAAGAATCTGTCAAGCTTATAGATACTGAAACTACAT
This sequence comes from Sminthopsis crassicaudata, assembly GCF_048593235.1. Lineage (NCBI taxonomy): Eukaryota > Metazoa > Chordata > Mammalia > Dasyuromorphia > Dasyuridae > Sminthopsis > Sminthopsis crassicaudata. The sequence goes on from NC_133617.1 coordinate 663,226,696, forward strand.
GGCCATTGCAGTGTTATATAGTGGTATTGGGGCTATTTTAGAGTGAAGTTTCAAATGTTTCATACATTTGAAAAGTAGATTTGATTACTTAGAAGAATCAAATCCTAGAAGATTTATGTACACAGAATTTAAAATTGGAAAAGAACAAAATATATGGTGGAAAATGAACAAATGAGAAAATTTGTACTTGCACAATAACTTCCTTAGATGATATTTTTAAGCAAACATTTATATTGATAAACTTTTTTTTTTTTTTTTTTTTAAATAAACACACTTTGCCACAGGCACCTCACAAAAATTCTTTGACAAAGAGTAAAGGATATGTCCTTAATTTTGACTCCTGGTAGTAATACCAGTTATTGTTACTGGTGAGAGTTTTGTTTTCTTTTAGTTTATTTAATTATTTTTGAAACAAGTATTTAATTCACTGTTTGATCTTTTGCCTTTAGCATCTTGCTGCTGTAGAAGAAAGAAAAATCAAATCTCTGGTAGCTTTGCTGGTAGAGACACAAATGAAGAAGCTGGAGATAAAACTCCGTCATTTTGAGGAACTGGAAACAATCATGGATAGGGAAAAGGAAGCTGTAAGTATGATGGAAGCCCAGTAAATTTTAGTATCAGACTTAAGGAAAAGAATACAAGTTTGCACCCTTCTTAAAATTATTCCTTCCTTTCCATTTATCATATCTTTTTTTTTTTTTTTTTTAAAGCAAAATATATTTCCTAATATCCTTCCCCATAGAATACTTGTCATTTAAAAAGAGTTAAATAGAACTAGTCGTGTCTAATAGTTTATCATAAGTCTGACACCTGTGTTTTCCCACTGCTCTACTTAGAGTCATTGAATCATGATCTTTTCCATAAAGAGGTAGGGAAGAGGAAAATGTGTTTTGTTTTCTTTGCATTACAATATTGGTCATAGCCTTTAATCAAAGTTCACTTACCTTTTAGTGTTCTTTTTGTTTATATTTTTGTTTACATTTGTATTACATTATATGTTTGTTTACATTTGTATTACATTATATGTTACATATTATATTACTGTTTATATTATTGTTACTCTTCTAGTTCTTTAGAACCAGAAAACTTCTGTTTTCATTCTCTGTCAGCTTTTAACATGTCTTCCTGCCTAGAGACTTTTCCCCCCATAAAATAAAATTATTTTTCATAGTGCTTAGACCAATTCATAGCATCTGATCAGCAAAAATTTCAGAAGTTTCTTTTTACAAAATCTTTTCAGCTTTTATTATTTCTATCTTTTTTTTAATCTTTGCCTATTTGATGGGGGAAATACAAAGCCTCAGAGTTTTAATTTGAATTTCTCTTACTGAATATTTGCAACATATTCATGTGTTTATTAATGGTTTACAATTTAGTTTGTTGAACTGAAATTGATAACCACATGCTTCTCTTTTTTGGAATGTTTGCCTTCATTTTATTATTATTGTTAGTTAAATTTGTTGCCTGAGACTAATTACTAAAATCCAATTGTTTGTATACTTTTGGGTCTTCATGTCAATTTAAAAATTTTCAGCTTTTATACTGGTTATATAATAGAGGGTTTCTTTTTTATCATTGTAAATGGAAATGAACTCTCATTAGCACTAAAATTATTCCTGCCTAGGACTAAATTATTCAAGTATTGATTAATTTTTGATTGTGGTGGTGGTGGTTGTTTTTCCCCTTAAGAAATTTCCAATAAGTAAAGATGCTATATCAAAAGAAGGCCTGTAACATAGTCTGGGCTGACTGGTACCATATCATTGCTCAGTGGTCCCAGTAAATGCAGTAAGTAAAGCTCAGCCAGAACACCAGCAGTCCCAGGAACCAGAGATGTGACTATGCCTTCATGATAAACAGGCAGCCCTCTGACTCCTAGGGACAGCCCCTATTCAAGCTCTAGTGCCTCTCTGTTGCCTAGCCCCAAGAAACAATAAGAGTACATTATTATTGGTTACCATTATGGGAGCCTTGTTTTCAACTGTTACGTGACTGAGAGCAGAGAGTTTTTCTCTACCACATGGATGGTCTAGAGAATACTGCCAATCTCTTGGTGTTTTTTTTTTTTTTTTTTTTTTACCATGGCTTCTCCTAATATCCTTATGAAAGAACTAAAGAAGAGTGCCTCAGAGCAGGTATTTGAGCTGCAGTCTCAGAATTTCCCCTTTCCATTCCAAAGAAAAAAAGTTATTTCTCTGGAAGGAATTAAGAAGAAACAAGAAGCTGTACAAGAAAGACACAAGTTTTAAGAAGTTGAGATCTTGAAGTGTCTGAGTAGCAGAAATATGATGATATGGTTCAGAAATCAAGTGGAGAAAACAACAATCTCAATAAAATGGTAAAAGGAAAAACAAGGAAGTCAAGAAAGAACCAAGAAGTACAAATGGCTGCAAAGCTAGAGCACTTTAGGGAGAGTGACAAGCCCATAGAGAGAAGGTGCAGAAAAACAGAGTGGAGCTTAACTAGTTGTCCAAGATCTGTCTTTACCTAGGAAAACTAATTTGTCCTATATTCCTCCTGACAAATATTCTAGAAACTGATGTTGAGCCTCAGGTAGATAAAAAGGGTAGAGATGGTGTTTTCTCCTTAAAGTATTCTAGCATAGCTATTTTCCTTCTCGTGTCTTTTCTCTTCTGGTATACTTGGTGTTGGGTTAATGGCTGTATTAGCTCTGTGAAAATAGTTGTGAAAGAAATCCGTAGTATATTTCTCTCCAGTTATTAAAGGTAGACTATCTGTTCACTTTTGAAACTTTACCTCTCCAGATACTACTGTACTTGAAAAGTTAATAAAACTGCATGGTGTTGGGTTATTTGTTTGTTTGTTTTAAAGTTAAATATAAGAAGAAAAACATAAGCAAAAAAAGCAAAGAGATGGTTCTAAATGAAGTTAATTTCAAGCAAAATATAATCTCTTTTGTAACTATTTAGGTAGAAGTCCAGCCAAACTTAAGATTCTGAACTTTTTTATGCAGTCCAGTGAAATCTTGTGGACTTCTTCTCAGAATAGTAATTTTAAGTACATAGGAATATAAAGGAAATTTATTATATTGAAATTAAATTAAATTCTTACTAAACGAATTCATGGATCCCTTGAAATATGTCCCTGGACCTCAGATTAAAACTCTTTAGAGGCAGAATCATGATGGTAAAATAAAGGCAGGAACTCACCTGAACTTGCCCAAATCTTCCCCATCTCGACCATCTCAAATAACTTTAAAATAATGACTCAAATTGAATTTAAGAGTGGCAGAACCAAGATAAGGTCAGGGTAAAACATTTTTTCATCACTAGGGTGATGTTCAGGCCTAAACATAGTGCAACGTTATTCTCCTCCAGGCAAGCCATCACCAAGCAGTCACATCAGCACAGGAGCTCTCAGTCCACAGCTGGTGAGATTGTTAGACAACTGGTCAGAAGGATGACTTTTTGCTGACATTGGGTACAAGATGCTATTGCATTGCCCCAAAATACTTCCAGGTCTCAGTCCCAGGGCAAATAGGAAGTACAGTGCTTGTGATTATGGGACAATAGAAGCCCTGACTACAGTTCTGGGTAGAGAAGAATATTCTGGTTGTTCACAAGGAAACAAGGGCCCTGGTATCATGTCCATGGCAGAAAGGACGACTCACCCTTGTGGCTGCAAGAGAGAAGAGAAGGGGCTCAAATCACATTTCTAGGGACATAGGGAACAGGAATTTAGGTAGCTGCAGGAGAACAGGCACCCCAGTCACCATTCTAGGATAGGAAGGAGTGCTTGTGGTCATGAGTAGACAGGAAAGCAGTAACCACACTTTGTGTGCCTTAGATCATGCCACTGTGGAAAACTGTTTAAATTTTTTTTTAAACAGACTCAGAATTTGTTCTGAAAACTGCTGCACAAAAAACTATCTTCTTCATATCCCCCCAAAATGAATCTAACCGTAAACAAAAAAGATCAAGACACACTTAGAAGGCAGTGATGCCAAAACAATTACATGTAAATCTTAAAGAAAATATGAAATAGATACAAGGCCAAAAAGACTTTTTGGACTAGCTTAGAAAGGATTTTTAAAATCAAGTAAGAAAGTGGAGGGAACATTAGGAAAAGAAATAAATATGATGTGAGAAAATCATGGGGGGGGGGGAATCAACCATTTTTTAAAGGAGGCACAAAAAAATACTGAGAGAATCTGAAAACTGAATTGGCCAAATGGTAAAGTAAATACAAAAAGAGAAAAATTCCTTTAAAAGCACAATTGTCCAAATACAAGAAAATGTACAAAAATTCACTGAAGAACTCTTTACAAAATAGAATTTGACGAATTAAAGTTAATGATTTATGAGACATTAGGAAACCTTTTTTAAAAAATGAAAAAATAGAAAATATGCAGTATCATTGGGAAAAAATTGACATGGAAAATAAATCAAGGAAAAATCATTTAATAATTATTGGTCTACTTAAAAGCCATGATCAAAAAAAGGGCCCAGATCTTGTCTTTTAAGGAATTATCAAGAAAAACTGTCCATATATCTTAGAACCAGAAGATAAGATAGTAATGGAAAGAATCTACTGATCACTTCTAAAAGAGATCCCAAAATGAAAACTCAGGAATATTATACCCAAATGCCAGAGCTCCCAAATCAATAAGAAAATATTGCAAGCAAACAGAAAGAAATATTTCAAATGTAGTGGAGTTAAAAATCAGAATAACAAAAGATTTGACATCTTCTACATTGAAGGATCATAAACCTTAGAAAATAATATTCTGAAAGGGGAGGGAACTAGGATTACAACCAAGACTCACATACCCAGCAAAGAGTGTAATCTTTTAAAGTGAAAATGGAAATTTAATGAAATAGCGTACTTTTAGGAATTTCTGATTTAAAAAAAACCACAACTGAATAGAAAAGCTGCCTTTGAAGTACAAGACTGGAGAAGCATAAAAAAAGATATCATAAGGAAAATAAGCTCAAACTGTTTATATTCCTACCGGGAAAGATAATATTTAAGAAGGCATGGGTGTGAGTTTACTATAATGGAATGATTTTTTCAAAATAGAGTTAACAAAGGATCCACTGAGAGAAGGGGTAAATAAATATTTTAAGCCAATAAAATGGCTTAAAAAAGGAATAACATACATACTTAGTTGAGTATAGAAATGTAGAATATAGAAACCTATTTTACATGATAGAGAAATAGGAGGTGAAAGGAATAAAAGAAAAGGGGGCTGCTGATAAAGGGATGGATTGACAAAGGCAGTGGTCTGAAGCAAAATAGACTTTGAAAGAGGCAAAGGTTAAAATGAGAGAAAGGGATAAACAGGGAAAAAATAGATGGAAATACACATGATTTAATCATAAATGTGAATGGGATGAGGTCACCCATAAAACAGAAGTTGATAACAGAATGATTAAAAACTAGATTCCAACAATATATTGTTTATAAGATATATACTTGAAATAAATATAGTTAAAATCAAGCTGGTGTAGAATCTTATTCTTCCCCTGAGGCTTAAAAAAACAACCACCACCACCAAAAAACAGGAGCATGATCATGGTCTCTGAGACAGCAAAAGCTTTTAAAATAGATTAAAAATAAACGGGAGATTAAAAGGTAAAAGGTACCATAAACAATGAAGTAATAAATCAGTACTAAACATACATGTGCCAAAATCCAAACAAATGAGTTATAGGAAGAAATACACAATAAATTTAGTGGAAGACTGCAACTTTTCCCTTTCAGAGCTAGATAAATGTAACCATAAACAAGAAAGAATTTAAGGACATGAATAGAAGTTTAGAAAAGTTATAGATGATAGACCTCTAGAGAATGATTGGGAATAGAACAACATATATCTTTTTTCAATTATATAGGGCACTTTCAAAAAAAAAATTTGATCGTATATTAAAGCATACAATTAAATATAGAAAAGTAGAAATATAATGTACCCTTTTCAGACCATAATGCAATAAAAAAAATTGTAATCAATAAAAGACACAGAAATGTAAGTTAAATGCTAACTAGAAATTTAATCACCTAAAATCCTCAAAAATGAATGGATCAAAAAGCAAATCATAGAAAAGATCATTTCATTAAAGGGAATGACAATATTGAGAAAACATAACATACAAAAACTTATGGGAGTCAACCAAAGTAGTCATTAGATGAAAATTTTTAGCTCTAAAAACACCAATAAAATAGATAAAGAATAGATCAAAAAATTAGATGTGCAACTAAAAAAATAACAACTGGAAAGCAAATTTAAAATCCCCAATTTGGGGACATCCTGAAAAATCAAAAGAGAAACTAAGAAAACCATCAAATTAATCAGTAAAATCAGACACTTAAGTTTTATGGCAGGAAATAGAAAACCATTGGTTAATTAGAAGAATCAAAAAAAATTATGATAATCCAATTATCAAAAATGATGAGTAAACAGCATCAGAGGAGAAAAAAATAAAGCAATTATTAGAAACTACTTTGCTCAGTTATATGCCAATAAATGTGACAATCCAAGTAAAAATGGATAAATAGTTACAAAAGTATAAAACTGGGTAAAAATGTCTACAGCAAGATTCTTTGTTAAAGGTGTCATTTCTCAAATATATATAGACAAGTGAGTCAAATTTAAAGGAATGGACATGTAGTTTTCAGAAGAAGAAATTAAAGCTATCTATAGTCACCAAAAAATGCTCTACTAAGTAGAGAAATGCATATTAAAACAACTCTGAGATATCTACTTATACCTGTCAGATTGCCTAACGTGGGGAAGGAAGAAAGGAAAAATATAAGCTTAGAGAGTTGCTGAGTCAAAAATTGATCAGCCCATCTCCTGATGGACCTCTCTGAATTTAACCATGTTGGTCTTAGCCATCCCTGAAGACTAGAATACACTTTTTCTTCTTAAGAGAATTTGGTATAGAAATACGTCAGTTTGGAGTTTTTGCAGCAAGGATGGCCATTGAGAGAGAGGAGAGTTTTGAAAAGACTAGTCACAAACAAAACAAACTTCCTCATCTTTAAAGAAGAGATTAAAGTGGGAGGATGGAGAAAAAGAACTAGACTCTTAATAGGGTTCTTGTCATTGGGAAATGGCTAAATGAATTTGAATGTATTATTTGGATTTGATTATATTTGAATGTATTATGTATTAATGTATATTATTGTGCCTTAACATATGACTAAAGTGATTTTAAAGACAGTCCTGGACTAGTATAAACTGATGCAGGATGAAATAAGCAGAAACAAGAGTATAACTTATATAGAAACAACAACATTGTAACAAAAAGCAACTGAAAAAATTGAGAATTCTGGTCAGTGCAATGGTCAACTCTTTCTTCTGGGAATGTATATTGAAGCATGTTATCCAGGCCCTGATAGATGATGGACTCAAGCTGACCCAAGAGACATATGTGTTTGGATATGAGCATTAGATGGATTCATCTAACTATTTATTTATTTATTGTGAGGCAATTATGGTTAAGTGAACTCCAGGGTCACACAAGAAGTGTTAAGTGTCTGAGACGAATCCATCTAATTGCCCCAATTTGACAATCAGAAAAGGGTTTTGGGGACATCGAGGTGGTGCAGTGGATAGAGTACCACCCCTGAAGTCAGGAGGACCTGAATTCAAAAAAGCCTCGGACACTTAACACTTCTTAGCTGTGTGACCCTGGGCAAGTCACTTAATAAATTGCTTCAACAAAGAAAGAAAAGGGTTTATTTTGGGTGGAGGGGAATGGGAGGTTAGCGGCCATGATATCAAAGGTAAGAAAGAGTCATTGAAATATTTTTCTAAATATCTATAAGACAAGAAAGTTCAAGAGGAAGCAGTGTTCAGTCGTTTTAAAAGTGGAAGGTATTTTTTATATTTTTTATATATTTTAAAGGAAATAATATGAAATAGAAATGCATAGTTTTTTTATACTGCCCTTTTTCATGTTTTACATATATGGTTATAATAATTTTTTATATTGAGGTTTAGAATAAAAAAATTTTCTAAAGGTTTCACATCTATCTCAAAATATTAATATCACTTTTTGTAGTAACAGAATTAGAAGTAAACTAGACACCCATCAATTTGAAGTTATTAAACAAGTTGTGATACATTGATATAAAGGAATTCTGCCTCCCATGAAACAAGGAATATAAAGACATTTGGAAAGCATGGGAAAACATTGGTGAACAACAGACTCAGGGATCACTCCCAAATCAAATACAAATCTTTTCCCATATGTTCTAATATGTGTTGGGGTTTAGGGTTGTTTTTTTTTTTTTTTTTTTTTTTTTTTTTAATGTTGGTATATGGTACTAGCCTTGTCCAATTTCTACTAATTGTTTTCTAAATGATAAAGAACTATTGAATCTTTTTTTAAATAGTATTTTATTTTTCCAAATACATACAAAAATAGTTTTCAACATTCACATTTGCAAACTTTATTTAACATTTTCCTCCCTTTCCCTATTTTCCCCTCCCCAAGACAGCAAGCAATCCCATATAACTTAAACATGTGCAATTCTTCTACACATATTTCCGTATTCATTATGCACAGCAACTCTTCATTCACAAAAGTTGTAAGTAGGTTAAAATCTTCAAGAGAAGAAGTCTCAATACCTGTAAAATCACAAGTTTTTGAAATACTCATTTAAGGCTGCAAAAGTGTTCTTTATACTCTTATAGAGTTTCCAGTTTATTTGGAAATACATGAACAAAACATTTTTTAAAAACCTTAACAATAGGGGCAGCTAGGTGGCACAGTGGATAGAGCACCAGCCTTGAATTCAGGTGGACCCGAGTTCAAATGTGGTCTCAGACACTTAACACTTCCTAGCTGTGTGACCTTGGGCAAGTCACTTAACCCCATGGAGGGGGATGGGACTTAACAATAAAAAGCAATATACTTACAAATGATTGGTGTGAAAAAATAAATGTTGCTACTACTACAGGATTTTATAAGAGATAAAGTATAAAGAGCAATAAGATGATATTCAGAGAAATGCTTTTGTACAGTAGTTAGTGGGAGTTGTTAGATGTGGCAGTAGGATGTAGACCCATTGAATGCCTGGATACTAGTAAGGAAGATATATTGTGCTCCAGGAGATTATTTTAAACATTGCTTAAAGAACAATTTATTTCTATACTCTTCACATCTGTTTGACTGCTCCCTTTACTCATGCAGGTAATAATGCCTCCCATTCTTAGTATGAGTCAAATGAGACGATCTCTGTGTCCTTACCATTCATTAAATCTGTTTTTAGACATGTCCCATTTACATCAATTGTAGTTTTTGCTGTAATACAGAAAGGTCAGGCACAGTAATGGGTGAAGTTGGCTAAGGGCAGAAGAAACAAAAAAAGATGACAGTGAGAACAATTCCTGATGTTCATATGTAAGGTACTGCTACCAAAGGGCATTCTGGGGGGGGGGGGGGGGATCACAGGTTTGGGTAGGAAGAAATTTGCCAGTTTCGTTCATTCATTCTTTGTTTTTTAAACATCAAACATTTCAAATGAAGACTTGATCATTGTTGGCAATTTTGAGGACAAGAGGTTAAAAGCTACCAGTTTGAACAGATTTGTCCAAATCTTGGCAGTGCATTTGGAGTTTGGCTGTTTCTTTTTTTTTTTTTTTTTTTTTTTCTCTCCTACCCCTTCTCCTACTCTGTGCAAATGTAGATTTGGAGACGAACCTTATGTGAACTTCAGCTGCATTTGCAGCTGTGTCAGCATTAAGTCTCTGAGGTCTTGCTATAGAAAAGTGCCTGTTGTATTCAATTTCCGCCGGGAGTGCTACTGTATACACAAAGTGAAACAATTGGAAGAGGAAGGCAAGATTTGAATGCGGGGAAAGTGAATTGGAGCAGGGGCACAAGCCATTTTGTGCTAAACACTGGGCCCCTTTTACTGGATATTGTAGAACCATGGAGGAAATTTAGCATGTTTATTAGCAATACAGTAGTTTGAGAAATTTGAAACATTTTTTTACTTTTCAAAACATGATTTTTCCCATTTTCCCTTTTCCCATTGCAGTTAGAACAGCAGAGACAGCAGTTACTCACTGAACGCCAAAACTTCCACATGGAGCAGCTAAAATATGCTGAATTAAGGGCTCGCCAACAAATGGAGCAGCAGCAGCATGGGCAGAACACTCAGCAGTCCCACCAGCATTCTGGAGGACCTGGTATGAACCCAATTGGAGCACCAGGCCATCCAGGAATGTTACCTCATCAGCAGCCCCCTCCTTATCCCATGATGCATCATCAGATGCCCCCTCCTCATCCACCTCAACCAGGTAAGAGTGTACTGAAGTATTAAAGTGTAGTATTAAAGCATACTCAGACAACCATCTGCATAGTCCTCAAGTCACATAGTTCAGATTTTGGGGTTGGCTACTTTTGTTACAGTTCTATTCAAATAAAAACTTCAATCATGAGAGATTAAAATGATACCCATCATCACATAGGAAATTAGTTTCTACTAAACTAGGCATTGTACGATAATATTAAAAATGTTGAATTTTGGAATCAAAATGCCAGGTGAAATGTTCTGAGAAGTACTGGGAACTTCCTTTCATACAAAGACTTTAGATCATTTAACCTCACTAATACTCAATTTTCTCATCTATAAGAAGGGAATACTGATGTTTCTTAATCAAATTTACTAAAAGAAAATTAAAATAGTTTATATTTGAAATGTTTCTTTCCAAATTATGCTTCTTTATATGCACAGACATAATTATATTACATATAGAATATGCATTCATAACATCCTCCTTTTTTATACAGCCTATATAATGTGATATATTCTCTGTATCCTTGAATCTTAGTAAACTGACCTCCCTTCATTGTACAATCTTGACCAAGACTGAAGTTCTTTCCTTAATGGCTTAAATTTCCCATTAAGCCTCCAAAAGATATGGGCTCCATGAAACAAATTATGTGGGAAGTTTTTGGACAATTTTAAAATCTCATATATTTACTAATATTATTTTGTGGAAAGAAGTAATCTATTGATTTATGTTATTCAAAATAAGATTAAATATTTTTATCAGTTTTTTTTTTTTTTTTTATCTTAAATTTGGGTATAGCATGAAGTTCACCAAATTCTTTCAGTGGTTCTATAATTTTAAATAAATTCCTCATGCTTTTGTTCAGTTTTAGTCAGATGTATTAATAGATAGTGGTACTGGTTTATTCATTAAATTCAAGGCCTAAAATACTTGGCAGTAAAGAGTTTAGTTAGGGTAAAATGTTGGTGCCGCTTATGGATACTCAAAGACTTTAGCAGTCTGTAACATAGGACACAATAATTCCTGAATTGTTGCCTATTTCTTTATTTTCTGTAGAAGGGATAAAAAGAGATAGTCCTGCCTTTTTTTGCCACCTGTCCTCAGAAAATGGAAAATTTGTTTCCTTAAATGTGACTGCAGGTACCTAGAAATAAGTATTTACAAAATAAACTTTGGAGGAAAAGTAGTCCCTCTACTTGCTTTCTTTTTTTCACTCAAAAAAAAAAAAAAAACAACACTGTAAATAATGAAAGCCAGTTGGAAATGCTGAACATTTAATTAGTTTAAAAAGTGATGTATTGCTTTTTATAATTGAGATTGTTTTAGGGTTCAAATGCAAAATGAAAGTGATTGAAGTAGTCAGTAAGAGAAAAAAGCCTCAAAAATCTTCCACAGAAGAAAAGGAAAAAAAATTAAAAGACATACTCCATGCAAAGTAGAAGTTAAGAACTAGGGCAAGGGAGAATTTTGTAAATATCTCTCTGTGAATAACAATTTGCACACTCTTAATTCTCAGCAGTTGTTGTTTAAGAACTATCAACAGGAGTTTGTCATGATACTCCCTTTATTCACTGGAAATTATTATTAGGAATTTGCATTGGCACCAAGGTGATTTATTCAGATTAGCTGTCTATCTACAAAGTAATTGACCCAGAATTCATGCTTTGTAAAAAGGACAAAATGTAGCCTTTGGAAACCAAGGAGAACTTGGTAATTTTTGGTAGAGTGTGAAAGCTAAAATATTATAATTCAACAAAAGGTGGTATATTTTACCCAATTTGAAGCTTCTTAAATCTTTCTTTATTGTGACACTGTACATAATTGTCTTGAAACTGTTTCTCTCCTTTTTTGAGATGTGGTGAAGCACATCACTATGCCAGGTTAGAGCATTATTTTTTCACCTGGGTAACTTTGTATCAAATTAATGTTCATGAATTAGCAAGTGGATAGTGAGAAGAGGTCCTACCTGAGTATATCTTTGGCTTTAAAAGCTTTCTCTCTCTTCCTCTTCTCCCATTTAAATGTTGTATGAAAAGAGCCCTATTCAATTTTTTCTGGTGCTGCTTCCTGACTTGGCTGGGCAAACAGAACTAGCTTTCTTCCAGTTTTTTTTGTTCCTCTTTCTTATAGAGAATGGTAATGATTAGTTTGCTTTTTTGAATGATATCATAATACAATTACATTTAAATTTTTTCTTGAATCTTAGTTTTTAAATCTACTTTTCTTTCATCTTCCTTTGAGGAAAAAATCAAAACAGTTTTTATAACAAGTATGCCTATTCAAGCAAAACATTCTTCTCACATTAGCTATGTCCAAAGAATATATTGCAATCTGTAGTTTAAATCATTTGTGATGTAATTTTAAAGAGTGATATGTTTGGAAGTATTCAAAACTGTTCTGCCACTTAACATATGACAAATCACTTTATCTCTCCAACATTCAGATGGTTTTTTATTTGTAAATCCTAGAGATTGGTCCAGAGGTTTCAGATATGTGGGCTATATGCACCCACAATATTCATGAGTATAGCTTGAACCAAATTAAAGTATAATTAGAAAATCTTTAACAAAATAAAAAATAGTAGAACATAGATAATGTTTTTAAATTAAGTCAATATTCAACCCAGTTATCCATATGTGGCTTAATTTCTATTAGCATTTGACTCCAGACTGCCTGTGCTAGCCAGTTTTAAATCTATGATCCTAAAGTGCTTTTATATTAAAGTAGTATGTATGTAAAGGAGGCTGTATTATTAGAATGACCTTTGAGTATTAAATCTGATTTAGATATAATTTATTACTCTGATAAGAGATATTATATGTTTGGTAAGAGATATATATTATATAATATTATACTGTTCCCTTCAGTTTTGAAAATAACAAAATCTTACCTTAGTACTCTTTTATTCATAAAATCCTCTCCTAGAATTGAGATATGAGGCTGACAGTCAGAAATATGTAACTGTAAATTAGGATAGAATATCATTAACTGAGCATTTTTAGAGAATAGTGAACATTGTATCACAACAAGAATTTCAGGAGATGAAAGCTTTCTTCTGAGCTATGATTTGTCCCATTATGGAAGTGCCCACTCTAATTGACACTATACTATATACATTCTGCAGACACTATACCAGATGCTGGGATTATTTAAAAAACAAAACTACTCCTATCTTGAAGAGATTTAGATTCCATTGGGAATATATGTTATTAAGCAAATGCAAGATAATTTGAGGATACAGGAAACTTTAACAACTGGGAAAGTCAAGAACGTCTGTATAGGAGATAACACCTGTACTGAACCTAGAAGGAAGCCCAGTGATTTTTAAGAATCAAGGTGGGATTACTTCTAGGCCTGTGAAAAATAGCCAGTGCAAAAGTATAAAAATGAGATGAAACTTCAGATGTATTAAAAAGAATAAAAGCCCCAAAAAGATGGCCAAATCCAAATTTTAGAGGATTTAATGTCTTAAATTCCAAGCTAAAGAGTTCGTATTATTTTCGGTAGAGAAATACAGAAGTTGTTTGATTAGAGAAGTGGCATGATCAAGGTTTTAGAAGATTTTAGTCTGCCTCTTCCCTCTATCTGATGTAGCGAGATGGTCCAGTGGATAGAGTACTGGTTTGAAAACCAGTAAGACTCCTTTTCCTGAGTTCAAATCTGACCCCACAGTTACTAGCTGTGTGACCCTGGATAAGGTACTTCACTTTGTTTGCCTTGATTTCTTATCTGTGATATATAATGGCAAACTATTCTGATATCTTTGCCAGGAAAACCCCAAATGGAATAATACAGAGGAAGTGGCTAAAACAACTGAAAAACAGCAGCAGTGATCAGAGTTAAAATTTTTAGAATATAAATGTGGTGGTTGAATAGATAAATTTAAAAGGGGAATGGAAAGAAGGGAGTCATTGTAAGAGATATAGTCACCTCTGTTGTAACAAGACATACATTCCCCCCCCCCCAAATACCACGCCATGTAAAATTAAGCAATAAAAACTTTTTTAGTGGCACATTACATAAAAGACAACAACCTAACAAAAATGATAGTATGGTTTTATCTTTAAGTGGTTAAGAAATATAGAAATACAATCAATAGTGAAACCATCTGTGGTGCTGCTGCTTTGTCAGCCTTTGCCCCAGTTCCCATGAGGCTAGATTGGCAAGAGATTGGGCAAACTGCAACTCAGGGCTGAAGGCCATGGGGTTGGTTCAGATCAGCCTTTCTGCCCACAATTTGTACTGTGCCAGAAGATATACAATAAGTAGGATACTTTATGTCAACAAAGATCACAAGTTTGCTTGTGAAGCAGGCATCAGAAGGGTTGAAGTTTGTGAATTGTTATAAAATGGCATAGTTTTCTGCATTTGGGCTGTTTCTGCAGGAAAATTGAGATTTATATTAGACTCAAAATGTCGCTTATATAAGTAGTGCTGGAACACATTTATGTTTTCAAAATGTATTAAAAAGCAGAAATGACTGTATTTTGCAATTAGGCTTGATCAAACTTAGCAACTTATTGGGTATAGGAAGTAAGGAGGATACAGAAAAACTTTCCCAGTTGTTAAACTGGGAAACTCAGGAAAGTCAGTGTGTAGGAGGTAATACCTTTACTGAACTTGGAAGGAAGGCAATAATTTTTAAGAATCAAGATGGGATTACTTCTAAGCCTGTGAAAAAATGGCCAGTGGAAAGCTGTAAAAATGAGGGGAAATTTCAGATGTATTAAGAAGAAAAGATGGCCAAATCCAAATTTTAGAGGATTTGATATCTTAAATTCCAGGCTAACGAGTTCCTATTATTTCCAGTAGAGAAATACAGAAGATGTTTGATCAGATGTTTGGCATGATCAAGATAAGGGAGAAAATCCCAGAATTTCAGAGCTGGAAGAAACTTCATTGGATGTCTTATTAGAACCACATACCCAAAGTTATTACTTAGCCTTTAAAAATCCCCTTCAGGGAAGGGAACCTATTAAGTCTAAATTTATCTCTTCAAATTCTATCCCATTGCCTCTATTTCTCTATGTAGTAGGGAAGAGTAAACTATGACTGAGGTAGTGAACCTCAGAGAATAGAAAATGATGGTACCTTTAGCAGAAGTCAATAAGTTGGAGAAAGTGTTGGTTTAAAATAGTAAGATATTGTGTGCTATTTTGAATATGCTGAATTTGAAATGGTTGTTGGATGTCCATATGGAAAGCTACAATAGGCAGTTTATATAATAATGGAATTCAGAAGAAAAAATAGGGATATATGTATGGTTATATTAATATTTGTTTTAGAGTCATCTGAGAAGAAATTATACTTAAACTCTTGGAAGTTAATGAGTTTACTAAGTAAGAGAGAATAGAAAAGGTATAAGACAGAGCTTTGGTATTGATGAATCATGATCATCAAGTAAATGAGACAAAGATGGAGTGGTTATTTGAAGTGTAAGAGAATCAATGAAGACCAGTGTCAGGAAATCAAAGAGTGTACTTAGGATGAGAGATTGGTCAACAGTTAAACTATAGAGGGGTAAGTAGAATGAAAACTGAAAGTGGCCATCAAATTTAGCCTTTACAAGTTCTTTTAAACTTGAAGAGATCATTTCAATGGAGTGGTAGCATTGGAAGACAGAATACAAGGGGTAGAGAAAACAAATGATCAAGTGAAGAAATGGAGGTAGCAAAGGTGGATGATTTCTAGGAGTTTACTGAGAAAGGGAGAAGAGATAAAGGAGAGCATAGCTTGAATCTCATGAAATTTTTAAATTTTATTTTAATGAATTAAGATAGCCTTGTTCATATTTTCAAGAAGTTAAATAAAGATAAGAAATGACTGGAAAATATTCATAAAAAAGCAATAGAGTAACATTAAAGTCAGAAGTAGAGGAATTTGTGGGAAAAAAGGGCCACTCTTTTTTTTTTTCCCCAAAGATAATAGTCAAATAAGAAACAATGGGTGAGAATGAAGAGTTTTTAAAGTATCCTTCATTTGTAACCTTAATTTCCTCAGTATAGTAGGAGATAAAGATGTCTCCTTGGTGTCAAGAGATGAGAGGCAGATTGAGAGTTTGGAAATGAGGACAGGTTTTAAAATAGTTTCTGAAAGAAATGAGGTAATCAGTACACGAAGAATTATAATTGTATGATACCATAGTAAGGATCCAGTTGAGGTGAGTGAGTTTGTAGTGGAATTAGTTAGTACAATCAAATCTATGACCATTTCTATGGTTAGCTGACATTATTAGATTGTTATTGCTACACTTGAAGACTAGGGTGTTGGAGAGAAACAGTGAACCAGGTAGCAAACTCACTTAGAGAAAAATAAGTTTCACGTGATGATGGGTAGGGGACAGCAGTGAGAGCACAAGGAATATGCCAAATCTTCCCTAAAGCCTAGTAAGGAAACTTGAGAGAAGGCTCAGGTAGCATTGGAGCATATAATTAGGGACACATTGTCAGATGGAAAGATTGTAAAGGGAAAAGACGGGGTAGAAAGTTGATCATTTGTGTATGTTTTCTAATGACAGAAAAAAAAAACTAGAAAATGATGGAATTTCACTGGGTAATAAGCAGCAGGAGAAAGAACTTTTTGCTTTCTGGAAACTGAATCACTAGGATGAGAGGAGTAGAAAGTATGCATTTTGATACTCATTAGACAAGAAGAATACCGATTTCTTAGAGATTCCACTTTCCAGGAGCAGGTGGCATGTCTCACCTCACTGGAATCAGGAACATCTGGATTCCAGCACTTCCTAGCTCTGTAACTTAGGCAAGTCACTTAATCCTGTTGCCTCATTTTTCTACATCTGTAAAATAATCTGGAGAAAGAAATGGCAAACCACTCTAGTTTCTTTACCAAGAAATCCCTAAAAGAAGTCATGTAGAATTGTACACGTCTAGAAGTAATGAGCAACAAGGTCCTCTAATTATTGTTATTCAAGGAATCCATAGCTCAGATATTTTAACTTAAATTAGTCATTCAGTCAGTAAATATTAAGTGCCTTCTTTGTGGCTTGGAATTGCAAGTTCAGCCTAAAGCTCTTGAATTCCCCAAAACTAGATTGAATTCACATATTGAATTAATTCAATAGTTGTAACTCAGGATGGTAGAGACTCCCATACATAGAAAAAATATTTGGCTCTGTGGAAGGCCTGAGGGTTCTTCTGGTGTTTAGTGAAACAGTAGTCATGAACAGTATAGGTCCAGGCCTTTATTTGAAGTCCTGGTCTTTCCAGTCTCAGGTATGATATTTTAAGTCAATAAAATCATTATGTCAAGCTGAAGAATTTTCTCCTATGTTACAGCTTTTCAAAATAGTTAATGGCCTTCTTTCAATTCCTGTATGGCTGTCAAACCAGAAAAGGTCCTTGAGGAAGAGCTATAAAAAATATTCCCTGTTCTTTGGGTCTAAATAATAATGATCCTTGAATGGATTATTTTAAAATGAAATAATTGAGATAGTGTGCTAGTGACCTTAAAAAAAAAAAAAACAAAACCAAACAACTTCCATTTTCTCATATATATATGGTAACTTATTCTAATTATGCAAGTAAGGCAGGATCACATTTTTTGCAAGAGCAGAGGGAAAAGTTATTTTGGTTTGAATATCCAAGCATTTTTCATTCTTGAGAATTAAGGGGGGGGGGGAAGAGAAGTAAGATGCAATAGAAACAAGACCCTTGTGAACAATTATGGATCTAAACTAGGATTTTGGGGAAAACCCCCAAACTTTTTACCATAGGGGGGTAGTCAACTATCCTTTCCCTTAGCTCCATTGTCATAGGAGTTATTACTAGGTCAATTGAACCATACTCTGTTCTGTATATGTTGTTTTAAGATTTTGTTTCTTCTAATCTCTGGGTTGTTTTTGTCATTGAACACCAATTTATACTTTTTTTTTTTTTTTTAATAGTTCTTAAACAGTAAGCCCCAACTTGTTTGCATTAATTTGTTTAAACTCTTGCACAAAAACATTTTCATCTCATTGTTATCCTAAGCAATTGTAATCAGACTTATAAATTTTATATGCACCATGTTTTCAGTTCTATAGATATTTATTGAATGCTTTCGCTGTGCTTGTGTTTCTGTTGTGAAAAATAGGGAACATAAAAGTATCCCGTTGTTTGGCAATAGGACTGATATGTGTGAGAGGAGAGTAGTGTATTAGAACCTTTGGTCAAATTCAATCTTCACTGCTTAAATACTGACCATTAAGCAAAGACACCTAGCCTTTTGGAAGTTGCTCTTATGGAAAATCAGGAGTTTGGACAAGGCAGTTGAGTACCATTAGGATGTCTTCTGTGGTACTGGACTTGGCATGAGAAAGATCTCATGGAACTTGCTCATGCCTCTTAAGCTTATTAAGGCATAACTTTGGGCAAGTCACTAAATCTCTTTTGCTCTCAATTTCACATCTATAAAGTGAAGCAGCTGGATACAATTATTTCTGTCCCTTCCACCTCTAATATATGTTATAAAGATATCATGGTTAAGATGATTTCAGTTGTTTCTAGTTGTAAATCCCTGTAACACGTTTTTCATCCAGAAATGTGTCTATCTAGTTAATCTAAGAAGAAATGCAGCCTGGGTCCAGTTTAACAGATTTACTTAATTATCAAGTAAAGATTTTGTTATCTAACTTACTTCTGTCTTCTTTACATCATATAATCAAACTTTACATCATTTTCCAGCACTAACCTTTAAAAAGAAAACACTAAGACCTGTGTTCTAAAGTTTAAAAAAAAAAAAACAAAACAAAAAACCGCTGTTATTATCCTCAGGAAGGCTATCTCTTCTCTATGAAGGAAGCAGGTCACTCAGTAGTCTAGACTTCTCACTTAGAGCTGATTCCATTATTTCTGTTCTACTGGGGACTCGGCCAAAGGCTGTACATGTGAATGATTTAGAAATGAAATAATGAATTGCACCAAGCATTTGAAATTCTAAAAGTCCTTTTCAACTACACTTCTCTTTTTTATACCCTCACAAAGCAAAGAAAGAATCCTTGGTTGGCATTAATCTCTGTTTCCATAGAGTAATTAAAAAAAAAAAACCAATAAATAGTAATAAAAGAATAATGAAAAAACACTTTAATAAAATAAATAATAAACCTGAGATTATACATCACCAGTTTTTCAGTCCTTTAAATCTAATTTCAAGCAAAACTTTCCATTTTTATAGTTGACATGTCTGTTGTTTGCCTCTTATTTAGTATTTCCAGTGTTTTGTGCTTTAATAGTGTTTTACTAAAGCCATTTCTTTTTTTCACCATTTTAAAGGAGACATCTAATTTTTTTCCCTCCGAGAATGGAAGGGGATGGAAAAACATTTTGATTTTGATAAAGATTATTCATGTTCATTTGAGCTTTTTATCCCATTAGTTATATGCTTGAGAATCAAATTGAGTAACAGTTTGTGAAGATACTTTTGCTCTTCCATTTAAAAGATGAGGGCCATAAGCTTTAAAGATAATCAAGATGAACTCAAAAATTAAAGAAGAAAAAAAAAAGATTAAAAAAAAGGACTTTTCCCCTTACCAAAAAAAGATCATTTTTCTCTCTCTTATTAACATAAAAATAATATCTCCATTTAAAATCTTCATCTTTTCCTAAGTAAATTCTACTGTTGAAATGTTTTGCTATCTACTAAATCAGTTCCATAAAGTGGCATTTGTGAAACTGGCATACCATCCTCACACAAAGTGTGAGGCAGTAGCCTCTAGAGGGCAATGTACTTTCTTTTAATGGAAGTATTTGGCTTCCCTGGAAAGTATTTATCAATAATAGCATTCTACAAGCAAAAATAATGCAGTTTGGTCATCCTTGTCCCTTCCACACTTAAGGGAGTATCTTCATTGATTGATTGAGAAAAGAACTATATTGACAGAAGCAACCAGAATTAGTAGTATAAACAAGATATAATCAAAGAAAATAATACTCAGATGTTCATTCGTTATCTCAGTTTTTCTAATTGATGAATTCATAGATATGTGAATTTTTTATTAATCTACGGATTAATATATGTATAAAGCACACATTTATTTTCAGGTATTAAAGAGTGAAAGTGACAGCAAATCAGAACAGGCTGGATAGAACCCATGGGTTACTACATTTGATGTTTTATGCATATGTATCTTCATTTGTAGTCTTTATTTTCTTTTAATGGTATTTTATTTTTCCAAAAACATGCAAGTTTTCAACATTCACTTTCTTTCTTTCTTTCTTTCTTTCTTTTTTTCTTTTTTTGAGGCTGGGGTTAAGTGACTTGCCCAGGATCACACAGCTAGGAAGTGTTAAGTGTCAGAGATCAGATTTGAACTCGGGTCCTCCTGAATTCAAGGCTGGTGCTCTATCCACTACGCCACCTAGCTACTCCCAAAATTCACTTTCAGAAAATTTGATATTCCAAATTTTTCTCCCTCTTCTTTCTCCTCTCCCCCAAGACAGTAGGTAATCTGATACAGATTAAACATTTGCAATTTTTCTAAACATAACATATTTGTTATGCTAAACAATCAGATCAAAGGGGGGGAAAAAGAAAAACAATGACAAAGAAGAAAATGAAAATACTATGTTTTGATCTATATTCAGTCTCTCTCTGGATGTGGGTGACACTTTCCATCACAAGTCTATGTTGAAAAGAGTCAAGTTCATCACAATTGATCTTCTTTCTGTGTACAATGTTCTCTTGATTCTGCTTACTTCACTCAGCATCAGTTCATGGAAGTTTTTCCAGGCTTTTCTGAATTCAGCCTGCTCATCATTTGTTATAGGGCAATAATATTCCATTACATTTATATACCATAACTTATTCAGCTGTTTCCCACTCATTTTCCAGTTTCTTGTGTAAGAGCAATAAATTTTAATAATTAAGTTCCTTGAGTGTCAACATTATTTTTTTTCCTTTGAAAATGGAAATAAACTAGAAACTAGAAGTGAAAAACTTTTTCTTCTTTCTCTTACCTATCAAAAGAACTATCTTTGCTTCGTCTTCTAATAGTTATCATATATCTTTTTAGTTTGATTATTAATTAGATTTGTGTGTTTTGTTTTGTTTTTTAATAACAAGAAGGTAAAAAGGAACTTCAATTTTTACTTTTCTTTGTGTCCTCAGCACTCAAGCGCATTGCCTTATATTGAGTAACTTAATAAATGCTAGTTGATTGACTGATTTTTGGTAATGGATAGGAAATGTTTCCTCAGCTTCAGGATGTGAAGAGCAATTCTGACCTTGGCTAACTGACTTTACTACACTGACTTTGTGAGAGCACGCCAGATTGGCCAAGGCAAGCACTCTTCTAGCAAGCAAGGCTTGTTGCCACCAATGTAGGGGATTATGTAGCCAGCCAAAGGGTGGCTTGAATTTTTGACTCCAAGACTTGAAAACAATGCAGCTGTGATTGTTAATAATTAAGGGGTGAAATTGCTTTATTTCTGATCACTTGATAATTGTTTTTCAGATTCTTTCTTGGGTAGTTTATTTCTTTGTTTTCCAAATACATGGGGGAGGGAAAGAAAACTGGTATGATTTATTTTTTTTACAGATAGGATTTTTTTTTAATTATGTTATTTTCAATGAAGAGAAATCCATCTTTTCTCCTTCCCTCCTAAAAGAACAAAAGAGAAATAAAACCCTTATTGCAAGCATGTCTAATCAAGCAAGTTTGCATATTGGTCCTATTAAAAAATTTTTTTTCATTCTTCATTCTGAGTACTTCATCTTTCTTCAGTAGGTAATATATTTTATCTTTAGTCATTGTGGTTTATCATTCCAATTATTAGAATTCCTAAGTCTTTCAGGGTTCTTAGTTTCTACATTTCTCTGAAATACATATAACCACATTATTATTGGGAACAAAAGAGTCTATTAGCTGTCCATTGTAACTCTTATCATGGTTTCATTCATGGAGAATCTTTCAACACTATCTGCAGGAAGGACAGTATTATTTTTGCAGTGTTTTATTTATTGGAAACCATATACTTAACATTACCCAGAAATTATGCACTGTCCTTCTGAAATGATAAGGGCCTATAGCACTTTGGGCATCTATTTGCTTTCATTTACAGTAGACTTCAACTTACTTGGGTTTTAAGAAATGTATTTCTATTTATTGGGGCCCAAGAGGCAGCTTGTTGATATAAAAAACTTTTCTCAAGTGTAAACTCTGTTCAAGTGACACCATGTGGTCTTCCTACCTGCCTGCCTGCCTGCCTATGTAGTCTGATTTTTATTTTGAAGGGATCTCATCTATTCCAACAAAACAACCTGTGTATAGGTTACTGTATAGTATTTTCGATCCTTATCTATCTTGTTAGTAGTTCTCCTACACACTTGCTTTGACAATTTGTCATTCCACAGTGATACTGACAAAATAGAAAGTGACAGAGGAGGGCAACCAAAATGATGAAAGGCCTTGAGTTCCTGACATATGATTTCAGGTGAAGAAATTAGTTATTTTCTTACCTGAAGACAGTTTAAAGGGAACATTACAGTGGTCTTCTAAGTGTTTGAAGAAGGGAAAAAAGAAAAGTGGATTCAACTTTTAAGCTTGTTCTCCTTGGGCATAAAGGGCAAGACTGGGAACAAGTATAGAACAATATGCTATCAGAGCTATCCAAAAGTAAGAGAGGTTGTTTCAAGTAAATGGATTTCCCCTAATTAGAGATCTTCAAACAAGGCTGGATGACCATTTGTTGACTATGTGTTAGAATAGTGTTGTGAGTAAAAAGGACTTGGAAGCTAAATACTATGTCAGCCTAGAGAGGAGGACCCCTCCAGAGTTGGCATCTACTGTAGAGTCCTCTCATTTTCATAAGGATGAAAAGCATTGGCCTGCATCGTATGTACCTTCCTGTTCTGTGATCTTGAAATTCTGTCAAATAGACAGGTGTGATTCTGTCACATAGACATGACTCAGGTGTATGCTTTAATCATTTCTTTCATTTCCTCAAGGCTCAGCTCAAGAGACCTTTCCTGATCAGTTCAACTCTTAATATTCCCTCACAAAATTACTTTGTGCTTACTTATCTGAGTCTGTTAACTCTCACACTCCCATATGAGGACAAGAGAGGAGACTTAACTGAAACTGATTATTATTGAATTTAATGTGTTTGTATATAACCAACTCAAGTTTTTGAAGAAGCCAGGTCTTGTACAGGCTATATCCTGGCAACTATCATATATCTGTGAGATATAATGCCCTCTTTTCTTTAATCAGTAGCAATACTGGTCTTGAAATTTTGGGTACTATTTATTTTCTCTCCTTATGGCCTACATAAACAAGATACTGAACTTAGAACCAGAAAGATCTGGGTTCATATACTACCGTGTATATTGCTCATCCATAGACAAGTCCCTATATTTCTCTGAGACTCAGTTTCTCCACTTGTTAAGTAGGATATAATAACCATAGTGCTTTCCTTACATTGATGCAAAGCTTAAATGAAATTCTATATGAAAAGAACCTTTTTTCTCTATAAAAGTCCATAATTATTTATTTTCTTACTTTCAGACATGACATCACATCATCATATCATTAGTTTCCAAAGAAAGAAGGGTACTTCCAATCATTCTTGCCTCATCTTTATCTTTTACTATGTATGCTGCCTTCATTATCATTTGTTCATTAAGAATACTGCAAAACTTAGATTTTTCCATCACCTTGCTCTATTTATAGTGGTCATGAACAATCTATAAGTATTAAGCACCTACTGTGTGTCAGGTACTGTGCTTAAACCCTGAGGATACAAAAATAGGTGAAAGACAGTATCTGCCATTAGGTAACTCACAATCTAAAGAGTGAGATACAATCTAAAGAGTGAGACAGCATGAAAACAAATGCATACAAAGAGAGCTTTGTAAAGGCTAAATAGTAAATAATTAACAAGGGAAAGACACTAGAATCAAGAGACTGGGGAAGACATGTTGTGGAAAGGTGGCATTTAATTTGGACTTAAAGGAAGGTGGGATGGTCAGTAGTTGGAAGAGGACAAACATTGCAGACAAGAGAAACAGCCAAAGAAAATGACCTAAGCAAGGAATGGAGTGTCTTGTTCTCAGAACAACCAGGAGACCAGGGACACTAGATCAAAGAGTATGTTTAGGAATTGAGGTATAAGAAGACTGGAAAGGCAGGAGAGGTGTCAAAATTTTGAATGGCTTTGAGTATAAATAGTATTTTGTATTTGTCTAGGGAGCCCTGGAATTTTTTGAGTGGGGTTAATGAAATGATCTGACTTGTGCTTTAAGAAAGAATGTAGGATTGATGGAAGTTGGGAGAGGGTTGAAGCAGGCAGAACCTCGCCAGCAGGCTTTTAGAATGGTCCAGGAGTGAAGTGATGAGAGCCACCAGAGTGGTAGCAGAGTGAGGGAGGAAAGGGAAGAGACGTCATACAGGTGAAAACAACAGAAGTTGGCAGCAGCATGATCCAGGGTAGAAGAGGCAATGACTAATCCAGGGTGACTGTAGATTCTGAGACTTTGAGGATGGGGTTGCCCTCTACAGTAGAAGGGAATATGGGGGAAAGAGGTATTAGGAAGTAGGGAAGGATAATGAGTTTTGTTTTGGATATAGTTTAAGATTTCTACTAGTCATCCAGTTTGAAAGGTCTGAGAGGTCATTGAAGACGTGCGGTTGGAGGTCAGCAGAGAGATTAGGGCAAGAAAGGTAGATTTGACTCCTTAGTAAAAAGATGGTGATTAGATCCATGAGAGCTGATAGGAGATCACTAAAGTGAAGTTGTCTGGAGGGAAAAGCCAAAAGCACCCAGGACATAACCTTAGGGACACGTCTGGTTAGAGGATATGCTCTGGAGGAAGATCAGGAAAGGAGACAGAGAATGGATCAGAGGAGTGGGAGGAGAACCCAAAACTTAGAAGGGAGTATCAAGGAGAAGTGATTCACAGGATCAGAGGCTATAATGAACTCAAGGAAAAGCATCAGACATTCATTGGATTTGACAAGTAGAAAGTCATTGGTAACTTTGGAGAGTAGTAGTGTCAGTAAATAATAGTTGGAAATGGGTATTGTAAGGTGTTAAATAAGAAGAGAAAACTTGGGGAAATCTCTTGAAGACAACTTTTTTCAAGAGATTTAGCTCTTAACAGGCAGAAGAACTATAGAATGGCAGTTATCTGGGATGGGAGGATCAAGGGAGATTTTTTTTTTTTTTTTAGAATAGAGGAGATGTAGGTGTGTTTGTAGGCAGGAAGAAATTAGCCAGTAGAGAATGAGAGATTGAAAATGAGTGAAAGATTGAGGCAATCTGTTAGAGGTTATGGAAAAGAATTGGATCACTTGAATGGATAGAGGGGTTAGCCTTAAAGGTAAAAGAATAAGCCCAGGGATAGTTAGATGGTATAGTGGATAGAGTACCTGCCCTGGATTCAGAAGGCCCTGAGTTCAAATCTGACCTCAAATACTTAACTCTGACTAGCTCTGTGACTCTGGACAAATCACGTAATCCCAACTACTTCAATCAAAAGGAAAGGGGGGGGGGAGAGAATAAGGCCACTTCATCATGTGAGAGAGATTATGAAGGAAATAGTGACAGGTGGCACCAGAATAATAAATGAGGAAAAGGGAATTCACAGTGAATAAAAGATTCTCAACTGAGTGAGTAGCAGGAGGGGAAGCCTTGAGAGGTTTGTGGAGCCATGAAAGGTGTGAAAAAGCTGTTGTGGGGAGTGACCTGGTGAGTTGATAGGAAAGGTATAGGAGAAATACTTGTTAACTTTTTTTCTGTATTCATTAGTCAAAAATTACTTTTTGAATATACTTCCACCATCAGTTAATTTCCAAGCGATTTCAGCAAATTACACAATCTGAATTTTCTTGCATTTGACTCTTAAGGCCTTATTTTATTATTTTGAAACATTTTATTCTTTTAATATTGCACTTGTTTAGACAAAAGTTCTTGTTTTCTCTTTAAAAAAAAAAAAAGAAAGAAAAAGAAAAACCCTTTATAGGATTTTCTTACTTCAAGCAATTCGTGCAGTAAAATTTCATTAAGCATTCACTGTGTAAATAAAGCATTATGTTTAGTGGGGGTGGGGGGAGTCTTACAAAATTTAGATAAGATCAAGTTCAGTTTCATAGCTGTTTACCATCTGTTAAGAGGTAACACCAACACAGATCACCATAATACACAAAATTAAATAAACTAACAAGTTTTGAAATGAAATACTGTATCCAAGGAAGGAAGTCATGAATATAACCTGAGAGATTTCATAGAGAAAACATGACATTTAAATTAGGCTTTAAAAGAGAGTTAGGAAATTCAGGATAAAGGAAGAGGAAGGACATTCTATGCTTTTCAAAACAGCATGCATAAGGGACAAAAAGCAGTACATTTTAACTAAAGCATGAAGTAAAGTTATATGAGATAAATCTGGAAAAATAAGGTGGTGCCAGCTTCTGAAGGGACTAGTTTACTATATAAAATAGGTCAGTCTCCATTAGATATGATAAGTGAAGAGTGACTGAAGAATTCTGAGAGCAGAAGACTTAATTTAACCAATTATAAATGTTCAATACCAATATCATTCTGAACAGTATACAAAGGTTAATTTGGGAAGAGAAGGATGGAGTTTGGCAGATCTATTAAGAAGCTCTGGTAATAGTCCAGGCAAGTGATAATGAGGTCTTATATAAAAGGAGTTAGTGGGAAAGAGAGACTTGTTTCTGAGAGATGTTACAGAAATACAATTGATGGAGCTGGTAATTGATTAATAACAATACTAGTAATAGTAATAACTAGGGCTTTAAGGTTTGTAAAATAATATTTTACAGACATTCATTTGATCCTCATAATTCTAGAATCTAGGTGCTGTTATTATCTCCATTTTACATACAAAAGAACTAAGGCAGAGTGACTTGCCTTGGGTTATACTATTAATGTCTAAATTTGAACTAAAGTCTTGACTGTAGGTTCAACAGTCTGTGCACCATGGTGCCACTAAGCTGCTTCTAAAAGAAGTGAAGTAAGGTTTGAAAGTTTCAAACACAAGAAAGGATGAATTGTTTGTGTCCCTCAGAAATAATGAAGTCATAAAAAAGTTTCAGAAGGAAAGGTGTTAATTTTAGTTTGAAAAGTTGAGTCCAAGGTGCTGGTGGGAACATCTAAGTGAAGATGTCCTCTAGGAGTTGCACTGTGAGTCTGTATTCCAGAAGATGGAGAGTCATGTGTATAGTGGAAGTAGTTGAAGCTGTGGGAGAGAGATTTCTAAATGAGAACTGGAGAAGAGATGAAGGCCAAGGTGAGATCCCTGGGGAACAGGAGAAACATAAGGAGTTAGAACTGTGAAGGTTCCTGAAGAATGTTCTCTCTCAAGCTGAAGAAGAAAAGCTTATCAACTATGAAATTATTCAAATTTTCATGCTATAGTCATAAGAAAATACAGCCTCAAAAATAAGTCTTGAAATTACAACTAACTAATGATAAACCATCATATTCTAAAGCAGATTATAAACCAGTACAGATAACCTCTTGTGTTTTATTCTTTTCCTGGAGTTTTCCTGTGATTTCAAAAACTTAAGAGACAACACACAGTGCTATTTGGATTAGATCATCTTTTTGTATTTAAAGGTTTTGGAGATTCATGCCTGTGTTTAACTCTTGAAAAATGAGTGAAGAATGATACTACCTGTATATCTGGAAACTCTCTCCCCTCCTTTCCCCCCTCATTTCATTGAATGAATGAAGCTCTGATCTTGACCCAGTTAAACTATTAGTCCATAGACTGAGTGCACATTTGTTGTTAAAGCTCTTCTTTCTTTTATCATTAGCCCAAATACTTGGTATCATATATCCTCAGGAAGACAGCTGACAATCCCTTCTTTTTACCCTAACTTTTAACCAGTGAGCTTTAAAAAAAAAAAGAAAAAAAAATTATGAAAAGGTTTCTTTTTTAATAGTTTCTCACAGCTGTCTCTCTGCTGAAGTTTTGGAGCAATCAGTAGTTCAGAAACCCCTCCTGAAAAAAAAATCCCAATGTACCAGTTGCTACTGGGGGGCATCTTTGATGTTTGATATATCCCAGGATATAGGTTGTTTTAAATTTATTAGCCCATGGAATTCTTCTGGTTTTATTAAGCCTTCCTTGCCCATCTGTTCTTTGTACATTTATGACCAGTACCCTTAAATCCTTTCTACAGGTCAAATGCCAGGTCCTGGTTCCATGATGCCTGGACAGCCCATGCCAGGTCGTATGATTCCAGCTGTTGCAGCTAACATCCATTCTTCTGGGGGTGGTCCTCCCCCACCTGTCATGCCACCAATGCCTGGGAACATCATTGGACCACGAGTACCCCTTGCAGCACCCAATGGCATGTGTAAGTAGAATTCTGGGGCTCGGTTACCACCCTTCACTCTCTGGGTCTAGGGAAAAGGGACAATATTATTTCCATTGTTGAGAGGTCAGCGTTGAATCATACTTGAATTATCCAGAACTGGAGGATTGACAAAATAAATTGACAATTCTAGTTCAACAGGAAATTTTTGGTAGCATAGTGATTCAAGCTAGTATCTGACAAAGTAGAAGTTCTGTCTGTTCAAAGCTCATTAGCCAGCATGGCTTTTTTTTTGTTTGTTTTGTTTTGCCAGCATGGCTTCAATAACTTGCACATCTCTTGATGAGTTGGAAATGATTGAAAAACAGAGAGGATGCTGTTCACCTAACTTCTTCCTTTTTATTCCTGTGTTTTAGTTATGTCCTTGATGTAGAATAGCTGGTTTATATAGTCCTTCATGGGTGCAGAATGTAAGGCTTAAAAGAGCAAGCAATAAAATGAATAAAGGACTGAATAGCAGGCCTTGTAAGCAGTCTGTTTATTGAGTTTTTAGTATCCTGCAAAGGAAGAGGAAACTCTTCCTTCACTTCACTGTTACCATACTGGAAAGCATTGACCAGCCTACTTGCCCTAGAAAATTTGTGACCATACCTTTCTTACTCGGAGATATGGACTATTCTAGCTGTGAGTCAGATTTCTGGAAAACTTGTTGGAGGTTTTTAGTTATGTCTTTTACTGAGCATTTCTTGTGTGCTGAGCATTTCAGATATGCCCTAGGTATTAAAAATAAAAAACAACATTCCCCATCTTTGCGTAACTTATGATTTAATTAAGGTGACAAGGTACATGAAAAATTAAGAGAAGAAAATATCACAAGGGCATATATTTGTGATGTATTGGGGAAAGGCCCTGAACTTATGAGTCACAATATCCAAGTTTTAATTCCAGCTCCAATATAGTTAACAGCTGTATGGCCTCATCATTTCATATATATGTACATATGTGTGTATACATACACATTGCTGTTATCAGCAAACTAGCTCAGTGATAGCTCCTTGCTGTTGAACATAATATGTGAGAACTTAGCGTGGGCTAGAATTTGAAGAGAAAACTTTAAGGGAAAAGCTAGAACTGTATCTGCATGGATAAAAGCACAGTGCAAAAAGTGTCTGGTCATTATTTTTGATCTTTTGAGAACTGGTATCCAGAACTTATATATACTTCTGAATATTTTTTGTATTTAAAATGTTTACAATTAACCCTGTAAACAAGCATTAAAAATGTGTAGGCCTGCAATAACTAAGCTGCTTTATCTCTATTCTGAAATAAAATCACTCATTTTTTATTATAATGTTGTAAACTCTAGCTCAGGGTTTCTTAAACTTTTCCCCATAAGAAAGGTATACAAATCAAACATTTTCTGATAATCATTATTTTTCAATTACAAGATGCCATATGGGGTTGCAAACCACAATTTAAGAAGCTGGATTCTAGCTCATCCTGTATAAATGCTTAAGGAAAAATGATCGCATAATTGGGAGCTGTCAATTGGCCTTTATGGTTCACAGTGAAACTGGAGCAGGCCTTTTAGGGCTTCATCTGATCTCACCTGCTGCATCCTATACTTCCCCATCTCTATTCTTATGCTTATGTATTTCTAGTCCTTTTACCTTTATTATCTTCATCTCTTCCATGAAATCTTTCATGCATTCCCCAGTCACAATTGATTTTACCCTCCTCAATTCTCATAATACTTAATTTGTTTTCTTATGTAATTATCACATTCACCAGTTACATCTTAATAAGCAGGTGCTATGTATAAGGTGCTGTATTAGGCACTAGAGAGACAAAGGTGAAAAACTGCACAGTCCTTGCCCTCAAGAAATTTAAATTCTACTCGAGGATTCACAAACCTAAGTATTTTATACAAGTTTAAGGATATGAAAGTTAGGAAGAAAGCATTTTTGAGCTGGGGGAAGAGAGGAGTCGGGAATCTACTTGATAATTATTTGTGTAGTCATTACTGCCAGTCTGCAAAGCATTTAAGGTACTCTTCAAGGTGCTTGAGATACAAAGATAGGATATTATAACCCATCAAAAGAAGTCTGATCATGATGAAATTTAAATTGGGCTTTGAAGAATCAGTAAGATTTAAATAGATAGAGAGGATCAGAGCATTCCAGATGATCAGCAACACCAGAAGTCACAGCAGAAGAGACAGAAGGAGTATGGTGTGTGAGCCAGAGGGTTTGTGTTGTCTTGTAGAGAGCCACTATTTGCAAAGCAGACTGATGGAAATAGTCTTTTCAGGAAGTAATTCCCTGTGTTTTCCCCTTCTCTAGCTTCCTTCCCTCCTAATTGCTTATGCTTCCATTATTCACGTTTGGCTTTTGGTTGTATTTTCAGATCCCCCTCCTCCACAGCAACAGCCCCCACCACCTCCACCTACCGATGGTGTCACTCCTCCTCCTGCAACAGCACCAGCCTCCTCAGCTCCCTAACAAGAAGCAGTTCAAGGGACTTCCAGACCTGATTCCATGATCCCGAGTAGTGGTGACAAGACTCTCTTATTCCTCAGTTTCCTTCTGTTTCTTTCAAGATTCCTTTTCCATATCTGAGTGCCTCCTTGCTCTGGTGTATTCCTTTTGGTGGTGCTCCTTTGCCAGGGCTTATGGGGGACTGATGGTGACAGCATACATTAGACAGAAAGAATTCCCCTTGTGTCTTCCCTGTGCTGTGTAAGGGGCAAATAGGGAATATAACGGGTAAGCCCATCCCAATCTTGGCTCTTGTAGTCTTTCTCTGTCTTGGTGCTTCCATGGGTAATTTTTTGTTGTTAGTATTTTTTAAAGAAAACAACTTTAATAGGAACCAAAAGATTCAAGCAGAGAGATGGATCCACCAGTCTAGAAGTGACTGAATTTTGAGGCATAGCAGATGCATTCATTTTAGTTTAATGATGGGATGGGGTGAAGTGCAAATGTTTAGAAGGTACACAGGGCCTTGGCACTCACATATAAGCATGACATTAAAGGGATAACAGTGGTGGAGGGAGGCACCCTTGCCATTAATACTGCCCCCATTGAAGAATACATGTGCCTCTTTATTAATCCAAGTTATTGCACATCATTTGAATCAGTACCTGACCCATCTCTTGTGCCATACTGACAAAACATACTCTTTTCATTGATCATTGATTGACTGAGAGTGCAACAATTAGAATAAAATTGCTCTCTTCTCCAGGTTCACTGGTTCTGGCTTTCTATGCAGATAGTTATTATTGGGATGGTTTGAGATGTAGGGAGCTTTGGGGGCTACTAGGGGGTGGGGGTGGAATTGGGGGGGTGTATTCCTTAGGTCCTCAAGATTCCCAGAAAAATTTTGGGAGTTTAAGGCACCAGCCTTAATTGAGGAATCCAGTCTAATAGTCATTGTTGGATGCATTTTTTCTCCTCTTTGCTTTCCCCTTCATAAAAAGCTAAAAAGGGAAAAAAAAAAAAAAGTAGATGTAGTTCTGAAGTTCTAGTTGATGGAATTTGGTTGGGATGGCTAGGGGTATGAGGCCCCAAACTACCTCTTGCAGACAGCCAGAGTGAGCAGAATTCAGTGGAAGCGGTACTTTGAATTTAAAACAGTTTTGTTAGAGAGGTAAGGTGGTGCTATACCGATTCTTTACACCTCTCCCCTTTACTTTCTGATCTCTTACATTCCATCCTTCATCAGGATTTTGATAGGACACCTGGTAGATTCTGAGGGGATGCCAGGGAAAGGGCTCAGCATCTAGAGCAAAAAGCTCTCTGTTTTTATTAGGAGATGGGTTAGCATTTTACTTTTTTTGAAGATGGGTTGGTGTTTAGGGGGGACTTTTTGCTTTCTTTTGTTTTTCAGGGACATTGGTACAGGGATGGGGTCCATTCTATAGGAAGACACAAAAATGCCTTAATATGAGCCCAATTTGGACTACCATACTGTTCCTAGTACTAATGGTTAGTTCCTTGATAGTTCTTGGTGACCATTCAGTTTTCCTCTATTCCCTTTCCCTAGGAAAGAGGTTTTTAGGATCTCCCCCCCCCCCCCCAATAAAGCTTTGTTTTCCAAAGCTTGTGACCTCCTTACCTTAATTTCCAGGTTGCATTTCCATCAAGTTAAAGTACAAGGTTGGAAATGTTTTCTTTTCCTGTCTTGTCTATAAAAAGCTTTACATACAAAGGACAAGACACATGAACTCTGAACACAGAACATTGTCTTCCTTTTTCTTTTCTTTCTTTTTTTTTTTTTTTTTTAATTTTTTAAATCATATTCTCTGGAAAACAAACAGCAACAACAACACAAAACTATCAACAGGATCTGCCTTCTTGAGGCTTCAGGTGTGGACTTCAGCTAAACAGATGCTATAAGTATCTCAAAGCCCTTTCTTAGAGCACTGGATTTGAGCTGTTCCTACTGGAGTTTAGTTTTACTGCAGTTACCTCCAGAGAGCCCCCAGTGCCTTGTGAAAACAGCCAGGGTTTTCCTCATTCCCTGCCCTCCACCCACTCCCACTCCCCACCCTCTTGAAGGAAATTCATTCCAAATGGTTTTCCTCCAGTGCTTTTGAAGGAACATGGAATTTTGTTTTAGATTGTAATCCCATGTAACCTCAGGTTGTTAGGGTAAACACTTTCAAATTTCAAAGATCCAGGTAGAGTTGTTTTTTACTGTACTGGTGATGGTCCTACCAAGTACCTGAATTCTTAACACTGCTGTGTATCTGTATAAATAACCATGTGGTGACTTTTTCATCTGATCCTGTGTATATGATCCAGTTTTATTCCTGCAATACAGCCACCCAATTTTGTGAGAAAAACAAATGTGGTTTTTGTACAAACCTGTGTCCTTGTGTGTGATTTATTTCCAAAAATAAAAAAATGGGACTGGGGCAGGAACTAGAAAGCCACGTGGTCCTGTCTCTGTGTCTTAATAGGACCCTGTATTTCCACTTGTGCTATAGAATACAAGGATACTTGCCCTACTGTGTGAATATGCAGTGAATTGATGTATATCTGAGACTTTTCTCCTGAAAACAAACATCTATTGGGAAACAGCCATTAGAAGTTTTGAGTTTCATTTCTTTCCATCCTAGTGCTAGAAATCTTCATGTAAAATAAAAGAAGGTAAGTGTGAAGATACCAGAGAAAGAGAGAAATGTGGCACTGTTTGCTGTTTTAGGCTTCTCTGGGAACTATGAAATGAGATTAGCTTAGTGAAGGTGTGATTGATGTATTATTATGAAATACTACCCATTATCCAATCCATTTCAACCCCATAGAGAAGGTAGGTGTTGGGAACTTGTCTCTTTGTGATCTCTTAAACTGTACAAACAATTAATCCTAGCTATGACTATATGAGCAGTCATAATAAGAGGGAATTTTGATAATGCATTTCCGGGGTCATCATAAATAAGCATTTGGTCTTTATTTTAATAGGTTCAGATATTCAATTATATAAAATCAAAAAGGGATAATGAAGTCCTGAGAATGTTAACAGTTGGAAGTTGTAAGGGACCTAAGAGATCTGACCAAGACAAACCACAGTCTGTGTGGGAGTTTTCTCAGTAATACTCAAGTACTAAGAAAGTAACCTCCAGTTGTACGCAGAATAACAAAAGTTGCTAACAAATCTAGTAGTTTGTTTTTGTTTTTTGTTTTTTCTTTTTCAGTGTCCTGCACAAAATTTGTTCAGGCCTGTTAATCTGAACTACTTATTCTTTTTACTATTTTTGTTATCTTCTCATTTTGGGGGGGAAGCATACATATGATCTAAGAATTAAGATTGGCATTATGCTTTGGTATATATACTCTAAGGAATACTTAGATATATATATAACATTTATAGCATCCTTTTTTGTAGTAACAAAGAACTGTAGAGACCATCTTATTTAATGGATTGAGAGCTCACCTTGAAGAGCTGTACTCAAGTTGCTGACTCAGTGACTTTGAACTAGGCAACAGCTGCTCTGTCAATAATTTGAATTGGCAGTATTAATTCTCTATGATTTCTTCTCTATGAAATCACACATTTAGTCCCTATCTCTTTGCTACTGGAGTCCAGAAATAAAGTAGATGTCCTTTGATTGGGGAACAATTAAATCAGGCTTTTTAAAAATGCAGGTTAATGTTGCTGAATTCTTTGTCTTGTTTTTCTGTTCTTAATTATAAGGGATAACTCTGAAAGGGAAAAGAATATGCTGGAAGTTGCAGGTGATAAAACAAGATATCAAAATTTATTTTTAAAAATCAGTAATTTGCAAATAAAATTTAAATGATTGTACATGTTTAACCTATATTGCATTACTTGGGGAGAGGGCAGGGAGTGAGAAAATTTGGAATTCATCTTACAAGAATATTGAGAACTGCCTTTACATATAATTAGGAAAAAATACTGTTAAGTGGGAAAAAGATCAAACAAGCCATTCAGAGCTCAGATTTTCAAAAAACAGAATAATAACATATTCCCTCTGTTAAATATCTTTACATTTGTATACCTGAGATTTTGGGGAAGTATATCAAATATAGATGACTTGGAAGTTGCCTACTTTGGATTCTTAGCTTTGCCTGTGGAGACAAGCCCAGACTAATTTGTTCAAAGCTGCATAAAGATCACTAGAATTCAAACCTGAATAACAGAACTCCAATTTTGGCAATTTTGACATTCTTCAGCATCCTTTAAGTGCCTCCTGTGTGCATGACACAGTGTGTAGCCACTAAAGGCTTTACCAAGAAGAACTGCTCTGTTTACAGTCATGCAAGTAAAACAGATGGTTTTCACTCTGCCATCATGCCTCTTTCTAGAATTTGGTTAGAAACAGCTTCTATCTAAAGTCTTTGAGGTCATGATAAGTTTGAGTAACTCTATGAGCAAATTTCTAGCAGCTGTAGATCATGTAGGTCACATTTGGAAATAAGTTCCTTTTTGAAATGAATCTGAAACAAGGTCAAATGTAGAATCGTGGCTAAAGGAAGGGCCAAGGGACTTTCAGTCAAGATTCTGGCCAGAGGGTAACGTGGCTCTTTTATACCAGGATAACAGCCTCATAGATTCTGGGTTCTTTCTTTCCTCTGTTCTTAAAGATCTCAGCCACTAAAGGCAAAATGTAGTCATGATAAAGGCTGGGAGAGGGGATGCTGAGTTTTAAATCTTAAGCATAAGAACAATTTTGGAGTTTCAAAGATTTCTCTTAAATTTTGTCATTTTATAGAATCCCACCTTCTCCAAAGCTTGATGTAGGGGTCCTATTACCTTTAGACAGCCTTCCGTTTTTTGAACTGTCCTAATTATAAGGAATTTCTTTAACTCATGCCAAAATGTTTGTTCTAACAGAATTGTTAATATTTATATTTGATGATCTTTAAATAGTCTCAAAAACTGATCATCACTTCCAACTGATCTTCACCACTTCTAACTGATCTTCACATGACGTGGTTTTTCACTTCCTTTAATCTGGTCTTTCTCTGAATCTTAGCTTGTCAATATCCTTTGTAAAATATCGCTGCAAATTGAGCATCAAACTACAGAAGTATTCCAAGCATAAAACTCTTGCCTCTTGTCTGTTTACTGCGTCTTAATAGAAATTAAGACCATGATAGCTTTTAGGAAACATTTTTGAGCTTTCAGCCCATCACTTCCACTAGCACCCCTTTTTTTTAAAGCATAGATTCTCCTCTTGCCAAAATTTTTTCCCTGTTCTATATCAGTGCAAATATTTTTTGAAGGCAAAGCTTAAATATTACCAAGACATTTTGTGCTCATGCAAAGTATACGTGATACCAGCTAAAAAAATTAAAGCTTTGGGAATAGGATCAATTGTTAAGACATTAGCAAAAGACAAAGTAGCATTTGAATACTTGAAAAGTTTTTGTACAAAATACATCTGGGACAAGAAGTAGTCAACTCAGTCATACCTCTAAGGATTTGATAATCTGAGAATAGACTGAGAAATGTGTCTAAAAGCTGTTCTCTGAAAGAGAACCAGGAAGTGAATATGAAACTCACAGAAGAATTGCAAAGTATCAACTTTATGAAAGAGTGCTCCAATAATACAAATCAAAACCAAAAAATAGCAAGGATGACAAAAACAGGAATTTTGTCATGTATTAGTAGAATTGTGAATTGGTGCAACTGCTCTAAAAAACAGTTTGGAATCATGTAAATAAACATCTTTGATCTAGACATGCCACTGCTAGGCATATAACCAAATTGTATCTTTGGCCAAAATAAAAACCAAAATGGTTATTATTAGTAGCACTTTTTGGGTGACAAGTAATTGGAAAATGGCTAAATGATTTATATTGGCTTTTTTTTTTAATTTTACAGATTATATGTACAGATAAATCACAAAAGCTCTTTAAAGTTGGTGCTATTGCCATTTTACAGGTGAGGCAAACAGTTTAAATGACTTACACAGAATCACACAAGCCATTAAATTTCTGAGGTTACATTTAAAGTCCTTCCTGACTCCAGGTCCTACACTATTCATTGCACTGAAGAAATGAAAAACAACCTTGTAAAGATTGGTGGTCCTTAAGTAAAGAGCATTGCATCTAATAGTGGATTTTAAAATTTGTACTTTTTTGATCCATTTTATTATTATTTTTTGTTTTTATTAGATGATTTAGGGAGAGGGAAGTGTGAGGAAAGTTAATGTAAAACCATTAATGAAAGTCTCTTGAAAATTAGATCCTTTTGTTTTACTCTGCTGGATAAAAGTATACAACATGCCTTTAATCTTGAAGACAGACCTTTCCCTCATACTTGCCTGTCTTTTCCATGAAACCCAAAAAGGATGCCTTGGCTTCCTCTGTGCTAGGCAAAACCTTTTTTCATTGTTCCCTTCGAAGACCTGTCCTTAATTCATACTTGACAGTATATCAAATGCCAGGCTGATGCTGGGTCTCCCCTTACTCTGGGAGCCTGTGAGATTGGAATATGGATAGCAGGACTAAGGTGGATGTCGCTCTAGATTCTAGAAAATAAACAGCATGACCTGCTTTCCAGAACCAGCCAGACCAAAGCCTTACAAATACCACCCACACTGAAGAAATAAAGATTGTGCCTGTACATATACAAACAAAAAAAAGTGACATAAAATATACACCCTCCTGAGAAAAAAAAGATATTGTCTTTATTCTCTTCCCTCTCTGCAGTGTCCTACCTCAGGAACTGAAAGGGATGGCCGGGAGGAAGACAGGAAAATAGACAGATATTTTCTTCAGAGGAGCAGGGAACCAAAGAAGAATCTGCACACTGATAGAGGAGACTTGAGTGTGAGCCATCCATATACAGACCAGGGGAATGAGATGGAGGGAGGAAAGAGATGCACATGGGCATTGATTCTGTGTCTTAAAAGATACTGTGTGGGTGCAACTAGGGGGCACAGTGGATAGAGCAGAACCCTGAGTTCAAATCTGGTCTCAGACACTTAACACTTCCTAGCTGTGTGACCCTGGACAAGTCACTTAACCCCAGCCTCAAAAAAAAAAGATACTGTGCAGCTTTTGTTGGTCTCCCTTCAGAGAAAGAGGAGGAAGTTATATTTCACACCTGAATTTCACTTCTCCTGTATTTCTCTTGCCTTTAATAATTTTTTGTGTTTCGCACAAATTGTATCTTGACCAAGAAGGGATCCACTGAAGAAAAATAAGGTTTTGTACAGTTTTCAAAACCTTTTTGTGTGAGAGCTTTGCGATTTTCTGTATCATACATAGAATTATAAAGGGATAGTCTCTCATGTTGCAGGAAATAGCTTGCTCCAAGATCACAAGTAGTAAGTGACCAGACTCCAACCTAATTTTCCTGTACTGTATGGTGTAGCACAATAGAAATCAGTGAAGAAAGATGCTGTGGAATAGAGGTTAGGCTATCTGAGACCCCAGTTAGGAAGTATCCATGATAGTGGAGGGAACAGGCACAGGGAAGGTGTTACTTGTTTGGAGTTTGAGTTCATGGGATTTAATCTTCATAACTCTGGAATACCCTTCCAACTTTAAACAGATGCATCTAGGAATTGACAGTTAAGTCTGCTGTGTCACACTTCAGTTTGTCCCACTGTTTTTAGTACACTATTGAACTTAAATCTGAGACATGCTTTAGTTAACAGTATTCTCAAGCACTGTCTTCATTTGATCCCAACAACCATCTAAATTAATCAGATCACCCAAAGAGCAGGTGGTAGGCCAAGAACCCTGGTCTTTTCTTTCAGTGTTCTTGGATACTCAATTAAACATGCATGCCAAAAATCTGATTTGACTCAAGACCTGAGGGAATCAGTGATTTAATGGAAAAAATACTAGTTCTAATTAGCCACTGACTAGATGTGATTCAGTGTAAGGTATTTCCCCTCTCTGAAGCTGTTTCTCTATAAAATGAAAAGACTAGATTAGATTATCTGCGAACTCTAAAATGTTCTAATTTCACAAGAATATCTGTTTGTATAAGGAGAATATGATCCAAACTTGTTTCCACTATGACAGAAGGGGTCAGGGCAGCATGATGCACTTATTAATGTTGGTTCATGGGTCCATATCATTCTTGCAGACAGTGAATCTGGTTATTTGTGTGTATGATAGATAGTTTTGTTCTCTTCTAGATAAGTCATTACAGACGCCTTCTATAACTTCACTTCCACCCAAACCCTTGCCTATGCCAATCTGCCTACGCCTATACTTACACACATAAGGCTGTTTCCCAAAGACAGGATCCAGGATCTTTACATCTGTTCTAATGACCATAGTCCAGTTGGCATCTCAATATTCTCCAAAACAATGCAGTACTCCTTCCACCATAAATCCCAATTCAAGAGCTAAATGGATAATAGATGATGGCTTGCAAATCTGATCCTGGCCCCAGAGGCTGTTGGTATGTGGCTATATATTCCATATATGTGCACCTAGAATTATTCAGTGTCTTATTATTAGTTTTAGAGAAGTGGAAGATTCCCATGAGGACACTTCCTCTTTGGGAGCTGATAATTTATATTCACATGGCACTTTAATTTCAAAGTGCTTTATATATATTACCTCAATTGAGACACAAGAGGAAGAGAAAAAGCACCTACTATGTATCAGACTTTGCTCTAAGCACTGTTACAAATATTGTCTTATTTGGTCAACAATTTGTGAGGTAGATGTAATGCAGGTTACCACAAATAGGAAACAGGATCAACAAATTTGAATTGGGGGCGATATTGCAATACTAATCATTTTAAAGTGCTTAGCACAATGCCTGGCATATTGGAAGCTCTATATAAATGTTAGCTAGAATTATTGTCATTTTAGGCCACATTAAGAGAGAAATAGCATCCAGGAATAAGGAAGTGATATTTTCTCCTGAAATTTGGCCTAATCATAGATAATTCCTGGAATATTATGTTTGATTTTGTGCATCAAAATTAGGAAGCATATTGATAAATCAGTGTACAGAGGACACTTAGGATGGTGAAGGACCTCATGTTAGTGGCATGGAAAAATCACTTGAAAGAACTAGGGATGTTTATCATGGAGAAGGGGAAATGACAGGGAAGGCAGCAAGTGTGTATTTAAAAGTCTATTGTTGTAGGCCAAAAAAACCAAAACCCTAAGCCAGAAGGCAAAATTAGGAGCCTGGTATCTAATGAATAGACATTTCAGATAGACAAATTTAGGTTTAATGGAAGGAAAAGCTTCCAAACAACTAGATCTATCCAAAAGGAATGGGCTGCCTTGGGAAGCAGTGAAGACAATCTTCTACCCTGAGCTGACTGGCTGATCCACTGGAATGTTGTGAAGGATTGTTTTTTCTTTCAGGTATGAATTGAACTTGCTTAACTCTGAAGTTTCTTTCAGGGTTGAGATTCTGTGATTCTTCTCTATCCTACCTTTTCCTTTCTCAACACCTCTCTTTAACTGAAAATGATCTATGACCAATGCTGCTTCTTAGCCAGAAATGTTACAGTGGAAAGGCATTAGCTGTGTTGTGTTCCTTTGCTTCCTTTTTGCACTTTTTCTAGAGCAGAATCTCTGAGCCATACATTCAACAGATATTTATTGTAAATCTATTTTGAATGAATGAATGAAATATTTACTAAAAGCAAAATATTGTATATTACTATATACCAGGCCTATGTGGACTATAGAAATCAGGAAGTTCCAACCCTCAAGGAACATGCAGTCAACTAAAGAAACATACAGTTATTAATGCAAACAGTACTGAATGGAACAAGTGCTCTGAAATGATACCAATATGGTATGGAATTTAGGAGAGGTCAGTCTTCTACCTGGGATAACTGAGTTCGAAGGGTTTTGGTAAGGGGGAAAAAAAGGTGCAGTAGTTTGTTGGGAGCACCAAGAAATAGGGAAATAAGATTGTAAATTTGTAGGTCTTAGATAAAAACAATTGTGGAGGGCTTTCAGTGACAGACTTACAGGTTTAGAGCTTTTCCCCCTCCTTTTGTAGATAATAGGGAACCATTAAGTGTTTCTAAGCAAAAAAGAGCTACTTTAGGAAAATTAATCTTGTAGGATATGCTTGGATAGACTGGTGCCTAAAGGCACAAAGCTTGTTAGTGGCTGATTTATAAATTGTTGAGAATTTGAAGGGACATTTAAGGCAGAGGTGGGAAAAAGTGAGCAGTCCAGCTTACAGACCAACACCAAGTTCATGCAAAGAAATAGTGAAACATAAGACCAGAAGCTGTATATCTAGTCTAGCTCAACTGAGGCTTAAGAGAGTTGTTCAAGGTAATATAATTCATTAATGACAAGAAATCAAATTTGACCCCATCATTTCATCACAGAATTGGACCCAGTTTTCCTTATTCTCTTTCCCTATACTTTTCACACTATGAGAAACTGATATCCTTGCCCTTGAAGACAAGATATAGGGAATGGGACTGGACTCATCTCTGTAGAGACAAATACTTCAGACACAATAAATACTCCAGAAATTAACAAAATACATACTAGGCTGGGAGCTAGGGTCTAATGAAATAATTTCCCCCAGCCAGTCACGTGTTTATAATGACAAGAAAATCCTTGTCTCCCCATATGTGAAATGAAAGCAGTGCTACTTACAGGTTTGCCCTACTGGAGCACTCCTAGCAGAAGATTGCCTGTCTGTCCATCAAGGGTGGTGGTCCCAATCAAGGTGTTTTCTTCCTCACAGTCCTCTTCCAGCCAAAACCAAATTAATAATTCCATAGCTTGTTGGACCACCAACCCTGATGAAAGGAGCCAAAGTAAAACTATCAGTCCACCTCCCAGCCCTCTAGGTTTGTGGTAGGTTTGGGCTGGTAGGTTTAACCGCTCAGATTAGATTTAATCCGATTAAACTCCAGGCCCATTTGCTTCTGCTTGGCAGCTGCCAACCCTTTTCCTGGCTCAGCCCAGGGCCCCTTTTGGGAGGGTGTTCTAGGGCAACATGGGATCTCCCTGGAGACAAACATTCTTTTCCAGGCTCCTACTCCTCTCTCCTCCACCTCTCCTCTCCACAAGAGGTTTCCTCTTCTCTGTACATTGGAATTGAAAGGAGAGGAGGAAGCGGGGAAAGTAGGGAGTTTGGAGTAAAGGATGGGAAGATAACACTTCCATAGAAGGATTGGTCTTTCTTTCTGGGACTTTGGAACTCTAGGAGAGCAAGGATGCGCTCCCATCATTATATAGCTGACCAAGGCCACTGCGGTTCCTTCTAAATCAAACAGATTCTATTTAAGATTTCCGAGTATGCAAATAGTATCTGTAGGAATGCACAGGTTATTGTCTGTGCTGCGGCGAGTCTGCGTGGTGTCTGTGTCTGTATCTGTGTGTGCGTGCACGTCTCCCTCCCAGCTTCTCAATTCCTATGTCCCCACTTCGTCTAAGGTCTAAGGCTCTGGGACGGTTTGCAGGCTTCTTTTTAAACATGTTCTCCACCACCTCAAATTCCGGAGCCCACAGGACCCTTCGTCCACAAACCGAAGTCGTTCACCGTCTTCTAGAGCTCACACGCCCTCTCCCTACCCCCAACACCAATCCGTCTGCTGTTGGCACGCTCAGGTGCAAGGAGACGTGCCCAAGGCTTGTGTGAGCTCCGCTGCCCTCCGTCCTCAAGGAGCTGCTTTTGCATCGCCTTCCTCCTCCATATATCCGCGTCCTGCCCTTCCGCGAGTGTGGGGAAGAGGGGTCATTGCGTCCCCTGGGAGTGTGGGGGGGAGGGGAAGAGTCATTCTGTCGTCCTGGGAAGGGACTTCGGCCTGTGCAAGTTGAGGGTGGCGGCGGTGGTCTTAACAGCCCCTCGAGGAGCCCGCTAGGCTCTGGGGAGAGAAGGCGGGAAGACATTTCCCCAAATAGCACCACCCCGC
Organism: Sminthopsis crassicaudata; assembly: GCF_048593235.1. NCBI lineage: Eukaryota > Metazoa > Chordata > Mammalia > Dasyuromorphia > Dasyuridae > Sminthopsis > Sminthopsis crassicaudata. The sequence goes on from NC_133617.1 coordinate 663,269,596, forward strand.
CTGGCAGAGTGTTGGCCAGTCGCTTGAATGGGAGGCGGGGGAGGTACGAGGGGAGACAATTAATGCTTGCCAGTCTGGCCCCTGCAGGGGCGGAGGCTGCGGGTCCGGTCATTGCCGGGACTCCCTTATCCCGTAAAATGTCAGTTATTCTGTCCCCTTCTCTAGGGCGCAGAGGAGTCAGAGAGGGCGTGTTCTCCCGGGAACTGTTCCGTCTGTCTCTTCTCCCGGGGACAGGGCTGTAGGTCAGTCGGTCAGGAAGGGGTGCGGCTGAGGGACCGAGGCACCCCTTTATTCCCCTCCTCTGCGGGCGGAGATAGTGGGGAGGGGGAGGAAAGGAGGAGGCCCCCGGAGCCAGGCGTCAGCATTACGTGCGGAGGAGCCGGGGCTGGTGCAGTCGGGAGGGAGGCGGCACCGGAGCCGGGGCTATGCAGCCCGCCGGGGCGCTGGAGGGGCGGTGCTGAGCGCCGGCAGCTGCGGGTGGGGAGGGAGGTGCGGCTAACTGAGAGGGGAGGCAGAGGAAGAGCGGGAGCGGGAGCCTGGCGGACTGAGCCACCGGCGCCGGGCCGGGGACGGGACTGGGGCGGGATGCGGCTCTCGTTGCCCTTTGCGGGCTGAAGCGGAGCGCCAGTCTCGGAGAGGCACCGGCGGGAAGCAGCAGCCCGAGGAGGAGGAGACCGGCGGCAGCGGAGCTGAGCCTGGTCAAGCCGGAGCTGGACGGGCAGCGGCAGGATGGGCCAAGCCGGGCGCTCTGGGGGCGAGGGGCCGGTCCGCTGGCGGAGGCTGCTGCTGCTCCTGGGGGCCCTGTTGATCCTAGATGCCCGCCTTGCCGGGGCCGCTCCGGGTAGGTGCAGAACGTGACCCTCCTCCCTACACAAGCCGGGGTGGGGGTGGGGATGGGGAGGCACGGCCTCGGCCCCCTTGGCGAGCTGGGCCCCTACCAAGCAGAAACCCGCTAGAGCCGCGGAGTCGAGATAGAAAGAAAAGGAGCGTCCCCTCCGCCCAAAAAACGATGCTGGAGGTTCGGGGGGAGGGAGCTCGGTGCGGGGATTTGCGGGGCGGGGGTGAAGCTCTGGAAACCTCGCACGTGTCCAAATGCCCCCACCCTCTCAGAGGCTGGGTGAGGGGAGATTTCCGTAAAGAAAAGGGGTTACCAAGGGTTGTCCATCCCCGCCCCCCAAATCTTCTGATCGCTCTTCAAATTGACTGCTCCCGAACGATGTCACCAATCCCCCACCATCCGTCAGTGACATTTTTCACCCCAAAGCCAGGCTGGGAGGGGGTGCGAGGTGAGACGGGGCGGAGCCACGGCTGAGAGAGAGCTAAGCGAAGGGGTGGGCCCTGGGGGGTGGGCCCTGGAGCGCGGCCAGCTGCAGGTGGCCGGGGCGCGCGGGCTGCAGATCAGGGGAGGGGGCTGGAGGTTGACCGCCGGCCCGGGGGCCCTGCCAGACCGGGCGCCGCCCTAACGCCCTCGCTCTTTTCCTCCTCTTCCCCGCTGTCCCATCGCAGCCTCGGAGTCCAGCACTGCGGGAGATGCCCCGCCGGCCGTCGGGGAACGGGGAGGGCCAGAGCCCCAGGAGAGCCGGCGAGAGCGGGCGCTTCGGGCCAACGACACGCGCCCAGAGGAAGGCGCAGGGGAGGACGAGGTAGCGGCCATATCTGAGAGGCGTACTGGCCGGGGTGAAGACGAAGCTGGCCCATGTTGGGACTGTCCCCCGGGGACCACTGTGAGGGTCGGAGCCTTGTCCGAAGAGGCCCTGCTGGAGGCTTCTGCAGCGGTGACTGGGGCAGCCTGGCCTGAGGCCATGACTCTGGAGCTGGCCCCTGAGAATCGAGAGGAGATTGGCAGTGGAGACCCCCAGGCCAGCCAGGCCACCCTTCCTAGCCTTGATGAGGTGCTCAGACAGACAGAAGTACCACCCTCTGGGGAAAGTTGGGGTGCAGCTTCAGAGCCCGTGGGGGCGAAGGGGCCCCCTTCTCCAACTTTAGAGGGTCACCTCAGCCTTACCCTGCCTGGCTCTGGCCCCAAGCTTGCTGATGAGGATCAAAAGGAAAACCCAGTGGAGTTGTGGCTGAGCCTGGGCAGTAGCTTGCCCGACCCTCACGTGCCCGCTACTGCCTCTCCTCCTCTGGGGACTCCTGAGCCTCAGCCTTCCTCAGAGATCATCGACATTGACTACTACGATGGCTTAGACTCCGAAAACCGAGATGCTGATTTGGAGAGCTTCCCGGGACCACCTGACACTTCCCACCAACACATTCACCCCGGTGAAGATGCACCGTCCTGGAGCTTGACTGATATATATGATGACTTCACTCCCTTTGATGAGTCTGACTTCTACCCCACCACCTCCTTTTATGAATTGGAAGAAGAGGAGGAGGATGAAGAGGATGAAGCAGCTGTTCAGGACCTAGAAGATGAAAATGACCAACGACTACCTGGCCTGTCACCCAGCACAGGCCCAGGTATTTCCCAGCCCACCAGCCGTTGGCATGCAGTTCCTCCCCAGCAGACTCTAGGGGTGATCCCAGACAACAGTATCGCCTTCAGGCCTCGACCAGGAGAAGGAAGCAAAGAACTGGCACCAAGTGAGAATGGCACAGTGTGCCGAAGTGGCTTTGTAAGGCATAATGGTTCCTGCCGGTCAGTGTGTGATCTCTTCCCAAGCTATTGCCATAATGGAGGCCAGTGCTACCTGGTGGAGAATTTAGGGGCCTTTTGCAGGTAAGGGAGGGGCAGACACATAAACATAATTTAAAAAAAACAAACAATTCTTGAGATTATTGTCATAACCTCTTTCTAGGAAAGGTGCAGTCTTCAGGAAACTGTAGACAACTTCTCATACAACCTAGATTGCCAAGAATTAGAACTATAGAAGCCTAACCAATACACAATAATGCTCTACTCTCGAGTTTATACCCTATCATTTTATCACTTGAAAAACATTTACCAAGAGTAAAACTTACATTCTATTCCCCATTTCCACAGATTAGAAAATGGGTCCTGCTATCCAGAATTTTTTGGAAGCAGCTTTCTTGATCAGATCTACACACTGCAGATGGAAATGATGGATTTCCTCTAAGGACAAAGAAAGGATTTTTGGATGAAATACTTGAAGGGCTAAAAAGTCTATGAAGGAAAATTCCAGCTTCAGCAGCTATAAAAGAGGATTGGCTCTCAAGATAGGAATAAAAGAAACAGGGCATGTTGGAGTAGAGGAGCATGCTAAACCTTCCATTTTCAAATTAATTCTTATTCTTAGTATCAAAAGGAGCAAAACTAATCTTTAAGTGAAGCACCAATGGGTGGGGGATAGATCCCCTTTAAAAAAAAAAATTACTAATTGAAAGCCTCCTACCATCCCAGATCCCTAGCTCAGAAGTGCTAAGAGCTCAGTTTCACCAAACCTCTTCCCCTCCATCTCCTCTCTGGCTTGTCTTTTCCAATGATTACTCTTGGCTAGAGATTGTCAAGTAAAACCAAAAACCACTGTTGGTTCAAATGGTCTATTGACGCTGTTCTTTTGCCAAACCTACCAATTCTTTTCCGTCTGACTACTGTGGGCTATATGATAAATGCTAGGTTTATTACAATGTGAAATGTGGAATTGTCTTTCTCTATGGTAACATATAAGGCAAGACTGTGCACTGGAAAGGTTAAGAAAGCCTTTGGAGAAAGCTCAGAGGAAAAGACCTCTGGTAATGAGCTCAAAGATCAGCCCTTCAAATAGGCAAAATTAGTAAATTGAGTCTTGAGATTTTGGGGTGGGCGGAGTTTCTTAGTCTTTTGTCATGTCCAACATTCCCAGAAATGTAAACTAGCCCATTAACTTCATATTCAAGACTACCTTTTTCTTCTACACTGGATCCCACCTACTTTGATACCCAGTCCATACAGTAAAGGAACTGAGAAGTTTGAAAGCTTTGTAATCATTGTAACACATCTGGAATAGTTTGTTACACAGTCCCTTGTCAAAACTTAGTGGTTATCTATTCACTACCTGTCTTGGGCAATAACCTTCTTATTTGTGTGTTTGAACTGATAATGGGGAATTCTATTTTAAAAGGAAGGGACACAGATAAAAATGATGAGGACTAGAAAGCTTGTCTTCAACTTTCACAGAACTTAAAGGGGATATATAACTTGTGGTTGAATAGGTAAGCAGAATATTCCCCTTATAGCAATAGAATTCTTATCATTTTCCTGGGTACACAATTCCTTCATCTTGGGTTCAACTTCAGGTTTTATTTGTAATATTTCTTTCACTTAACTCTTGAAGGAGAAATGAAGAAGTCAAACTGCTTAAATCCTAAATATAAAGATAATCTATGACAATTATTGTAAAGATTCTGAATTTTGTTGTGGAACTAAAATTTGTGGGTTTTTTTTTTTTTTTTTTGCAAATGGTTTGACTCATCTGGGACTGCCAAAACTCAGCTATCCTGTTGAATATATATCTTGATTCTGTGGTAGCTCCACAGAAAGCTATTTAAAAACTGTCAAAAGGGAAAAAAGAGACTCATCTAAAGATTTTCTAACAGGAAATCATGGCAACCCTCAATGCTATTATCTGATTGATGTCCAGGCTTCTGTTTATAGAACCTTAGTTTGAGGTGAAGGAACCACAGAAGAAATACTAGCCTGTGCACCAGGTAGTCAATGGATGTAATATCCTCAGCACCCAATCAAGGGAATCTGAGTTTCCATCTTTAGAGAGTATAGCAAAAATAAAAATATGAAGTTAAGATCTTTTGTTACTTCTTGGAGATTGTAAAGTCTCTTACAGCCTTCTTAAAGTCACAGACCATCCCCAAATGGAAATTTAAGATTGCCTTTTATGCTAAACTACTAAGCTTTGGATCCACTCACACAAGCTCTAGGAGTGGATATGTGCTAATCTCAGAAGAAGCCTCCCACAATTACATCCCAGTTGCCCTTTACCCATTTTTCATCCAAATTGTACTCACATTTTCCCCTATTAAAGAATCCAAATCTGGTAGCATATATCCATCAGCAATGACTAGAAAGCTCTTGTGCATTCCAGGCACATATGACCGAACCCCCACTTACTGTCTGCAGCAGTTTTTGTCTCCGCAGCCCTCTTTTTTCCCTGGGACATGACCAGAACTTTGGGGGGTTAATTTCTTTGTAGCAGGAGGATAAGAACTCTTTGGTGAGAGTGAGCTGAATTTTGTAGTATCTCCAAAATAGTGAAAGTCTTCTGATGTCTTTGATAGTGCAATTTGGAAGGAAATCTCTTGGGTTACAAGCAATGCCTATGAGACTGGGAGTAGCAAATTCTTTCTTGCAAAATCCCCTCATTCCCTCAAAGGGGCCTCATTCCCTTGTCATTCAGTGGGGTTCATGTCCTCCTTCCATCGCCTTTTCCCATCTCCTTCTGCATCTTTCCCCTTTGAATCAGCCTGGTTCCCATGGAAACAGCAATGTCATTGGAAGAACTGGAGTCTAGAAATGTCCTCAAGGGCAAGAGAAAGTCACTCCACAGTGGGGCTAGGACAGTGCTTAGAAAGCTAACTAGAAAAGATTTTGTGTAATAGTTCAAATAACAATAGGAAGAGGACTTTAAGGGTCATGTTCTAGGGGCCAAGGGAGTAGGGTGGAACTGTCTGTGTATTTATCCTTATGTCTTTTTATTCCCCCATTCATATCAACATCTAGCTAGTCATGTGTACAGGGTGTAGCTATAAAGTAAAGAGATTCCACAAGTCAGACACAAAATCTGTCATTTCTTTAGAGCCATTCATCCTATTTGCCTCTTTTTAAGCCCCTTTTCATCTGGGGTTCTCTGCATCAGGGATAGTGCCCAAGAAAATTCCTGTGACTGCCTTTCTCAAGAAGCAGGTTGATGTAGTGGACTAGGAGCCAAATGTCTTGGGTTCGGCAACTCTAGGCACGTGAACAAGTCACTCAACTTGTCACTGGTAACTTTGGCTTTCCTCTACAGAAAATAGAAATGATAATACCCAATATTCTTTACAGTTATGATTCCTAGATGACACCAATTCATAGATTATAAAGTGCTGTATAAATTTGTAAGGTTTCATGTTATTAGTCTCTAAATCATGACTTTTAATCTTTTAGTGTTATGGACCTCTTTGGCAGTCTTATGAAGCCTATGACTCTTCTTAGGTCATATTTTTTTTTTATTTTTCCAAATACATGTAAAGATAATTTTTGGCATTCATTTTTATAAGACTTTATGTTCTAAATTTTTCTCCCACCCTGAGACAACAAGCAATCTGATATAGGTATATATATACATATATATATATATATATACATACATACATACATACATACATACAATTCAGATCATGTTTTCAAATAAATTGAAGAATATGCTAAGTTCTAGGTAGAGGTTAGTAAAAATAAAGATGTCTAATTTTTTTCTTGACCCAAGTTCCCAGACCACCTGAAATCTATTTGCAGACCTCCTGCTTAGGCAGTTGTAGGACTGTGCCACAAGTCCAGGGATGCTCTACAGGCCAGCACCTGTGTGACTCATTCTTGTCCCTGTCCCTCCTGCTCCTTCCCACAGGTGTAATACACAGGACTACATCTGGCACAAGGGGATTCGATGCGAGTCAATCATCACTGATTTCCAGGTGATGTGTGTGGCTGTAGGAACAGCTGCTCTTGTGTTGCTCCTACTCTTCATGATGACTGTATTCTTCGCCAAGAAACTCTATCTACTTAAGACAGAAAACAGCAAACTACGCAAGACCAAGTGAGTCCTTCTTCCATCTCTCCCTCCATAATGGTGATCTCTCAGTCCCTTAGCAAATTCTTGGAGCCCTTGAATGTAGTGTAATGAAACTTGTTCTGGACTTGGAGTGAGGAGAACTGGGTTTGAATCCTGCCTTCTCTTCCTACTAGCTGTTGTGCCTAAAAGCATGTCATCTCACTTCTATTAGCCACAGTTTCCAAAGCTCTAAAATGGGATTCACAATAACAATATTCCTCATTCTTGTGAGGAGAGCTTTGGTAGACCACAAGTATTATATAAGCCTGGGATGATGTGACTTGTTCTCCAGACAAATTCATGTTCACACATGGTTTTTAGTTATCCAAGTATGTAGACAGTTAACTGCTGAGGGTCCTGGGTGACAGTTCAGATAGCAACAGGAAGACATCTCATAAAGCTAGGGTTCTGGGGCCGTGAGCCTTCCCACACCTTGTTGAGATCCAGCACTTTGCTCCAGAGCCTCCATTTCCAGAGCACTCCCTTCTTGCTATGCTAGAGACTAGGTATAGTCTCTTGGGAGGGTGGGGTGTGTGTGATTGTCTGCAGTGCCTATCTGTCTGCACATGGACTGTCCAGGTACTGCAGCAGCGGCATATTCTCTGGTGGGAACGATGCTGCTCCTTGCCAGCAACACCCTTCCTCGGCCTAAAGCCGAAGCAAAACACCGATCATGGGTTTCAGATTAAGGTCTGGCCACCCTTAATCCCTGGCGTGGGTGCCGGAGATTGCAGACCATTGCTACAACCATCCCTCTCCCTTCTCCTTCCCCATTCATTCCTTTGGACGTTAGAGCAGCTGCCAGCTGCACTTGCTCACTGAGTGTGAAGCAGCCCAGGGAAGCCAGAGATCAGAACCATCTTCCCTGGAGCCATGAATCTTAGAATGCCACAAGGAAAGAGGTCAAATCTCAACACATCCCTTTTAAAGGCCTATCCACAATCTGGATATCTACCGTGCCCACCCATGAATACTTGCCCGTACTCTTATGTGCCTGTTTCCCTTTGTGTGTGTGCATTTTTGACTGCTTACAGATTTTCACTGCGGAAAAAAAATTTAAATTTTGAGAGGAAGCTAGAACAAGCTTAGATTTAGCTGAGCTCCCACATCTCAGGATGCAATTTATCCTGAAGCTGCCTGCCACCCTATTCCTTTCGACCTGTAGCCCCGTCCTGTGCCCTCAGCTGACCCAGGATCCCCAAGAAATGTGACTGAAGGACTTTTCCCTCGGCCCACCCTGGGGAAAGGACAAAACACCATCTGCTAGGTCATCCTTTGCAAAGCACAGCTGCTGGCAGCTCTGTGTAGTTCTGAAGCTGGCCAAAGGAGGGCTAGAGGGGCCCCTTTATTATGCCTGTGCATTGAGGCAAGGCCCTTCTCTGTATTTGTGATCACTCTGGAAAGACGTTTCCCTGGCTCCCCCTCCTCCACCTCCCCACCCCCGTAAGGGTTGGGAAAGCAGTGGTATCCTATTCCCAAGCTGCTGCTTAGTGGGAGGAGGGAAGAATTCTAAGGGATGACCCATTGACCATTTGCAGATGGTAGAAATAGGCCGGTAGCCTTAGAGGGGGGCACCCGATGAAATGAAATGTGCCTTTTAAGAACCACCAACCAGCGGAATGCGGCTTGGAGGGGGAGCCGGGAACCACTGACGCGTTCCCTGGGCGTGTGCAGCAGCCCCTCGGGAGCCCACTTGGCCAGCGTCTCTTGCTGTCTGTCCCACCGCTTTTGTCCAGGCCTGAGGTGCGCCAGCGACCCTCATTCGTGCTTTCTCTCCGCTCAGCAGATTCCGGACCCCATCTGAACTCCACAACGATAACTTCTCCCTCTCCACCATTGCCGAGGGATCTCACCCAAATGTAAGGAAACTTTGCAACACTCCCCGTTCCTCCTCCCCCCATGCCCGTGCCTTGGCTTACTATGATAACGTTATCTGTCAGGTAACTTGTCTTCTTCTCATTTCCTCTTCTGCATGCTCGAGCCCTCGCCCGCGCCCCGGGGCTACTTCAGAGTGTCCTTTCAGAACCAAGGAGAGTGGCTGGGCAGGGGGGCGGGGCTGGGCAGGGGCCAGAACCTCCGAGTCCTGAAAGCAGGGCCATGCACACACGGCTGGGGAAGTCCGGCTATGCCCTTTCTGCTTTCCTGTCACCAGAGAGAAGCTTTAATTATTTGCCATGAAGGCTTCTGATCAGGGAAGCAGTCAGTAGTCTGCTTAACACTGCCAGGAGTGTGAGAATCAGAGCATCCAACTTTTAGGGACAGTTTGAAAAGAATCAGGCTTGGCCAGCCTGCTTGGACAAAACTATTCAGGGTCCAATATCATTGAAAGATTGCTGGACAGCTGCCAGTCGGAACAAATCTGCAGTGATAAATTTAGGGAAAGAAAACAAGGAGAGAGGTAGGGAGGGAGTAAAGGAGGGAGGGAGGGAGGAAGAAAGGAAGGAAATAATATCTTGCCCTTTTTCCATATGAAAACAAACTTTAAAAAAATAGAACTTTTCAGATTAAAAAAATAGAAGCTGAAAGAAGATATGATTAAGGAGCCAGAAAGGATTTTCCTTAGAGGTTATCTAGTATCCCTTTTGCCTAAAAGGAAATTGAGGGAAAGTGGTTTTTCTAAGGAAGTAATAAGACGACACTGATTTGTCACCCTTGGACCTCACACTGATAAATTCCCCAGAATCACAGGGTTTTCGAGCAGGAAGGAACTTTCAGCTTCTATTTGAAGACATCCAATAAGGAGCTCATTACCTCTTGAAACAACTCACACCAGTTTTAGTCATTTCTTGTTTGTTATGAAAAGTTTCCAATATGGAACCCCCAAATCTTTACTACAGAAGGTTGCTTTAATTCTCAGTTCTCTTTTCCCCAGCTTTCATCATCAGAGCCACATGGGAATTCTGAATTTCCTCTTGGTACTTTAGACTGGGTGATATGAAACACTTCTTTAATTGAGGATTAAGGCTGTTTATCAATTAGTAACGATCTTCAAGTAATTATTTCTGACTCTGTCTCAAAAGTTTTTTTTTTTTCTTCATTCATCTCTATGTCTGGTATTGTAATCTAGGCATACAGAATTCTTATAAAACTATACCCCCCTCCCAAAAGAAAAAAAAAACAACACCCAAGTCTTTAGACATATAAAAGACTGATTATTCTTTAGGTTTCCTAGAACTGAAAGAAATCTAAGGAGGAACCATTTAGCTCAAGCTTTTCATTTTTCAGATGAAAACATGGAGGCCCAGTGAAATTGGGTGCTTTGTTCAATGATGTACAAATAATTACGGAACCGAGATTAAAACTCAGATCTTTTAGTCCAGTGTTCTTCCCATTCAGTTACAATCAGCAGAAATTTATTAAGCACCTCTTATGTGTAAGTCAGACTCATACTAGATTCTTGAACTACAAACTTTGGGACCCAGTGCATTACTTAATGGGCTAGTTTCCACTCCAGCTCCGTTGTCCTTTAAAAGGCACACTCTGAAACAGCTTCTGACCAAAAAAAAAAAAAAAAAAAAAAAATCTGCTGCTTTGAAGACTAATGTGGGGGAGGTGGGAAGGGCATATTGCTTGCCTATGTGCAAATAACACTTCCCCTCCCCGTCCTCTGTTACTCACCTCACCTTGTGCTGACACTCACATCGGCCCCTAGAACTGATGTGAGGTAACTGTAGCTGGTGGGCCATCGTATGTAAGTCTGTGTGTAAGTCTCTTGTGTAGCTAAGCAGCAAACCTGGAAGGGATTATCAGAAGAGGGAAGGGTCCATTGTTCAACAGCAACTTTCCTCCCCCAATCTGCTGAGGTTTGTGGGTTACCCAAATGGAATGGTGAGTATTTTGGAAAACAGATGCTATAAGGACAGGAGATGTTCTCCTGTGTGTCGGATGCGAAGGACGGTCCTCTATATGCAGATGCCCCATATCATCTTGGCATCAGAATGACCAAGGAGAAAGTTAAAGGTGGATTCCAGCACTCTCGATTGTGGGGACATTTTCACAGGACACTCAGCACTCTGATTCCCCAAACTTCGGACTTTTCATTTTGATAAACTTTCACAAAATCTCTCCCTTTGCTTCTCCCACTTTTACTTCATTCCATTTCTTTGTTGTTTTTGCTAATCATCTTTTTTTTTCCCCCACGTGCCTGACAAAATGCTGGATTTTAAGAGCAAATGAATATATGAGTTATAGATCAGAAAAGATACCAAAATGCAGCCTGGTCCCAAGAATCTCTAAACTTCAGGGTGCTGATGTGGTTGGAATGGGTATTGAGTACATAGAGCAGGAAGGAAATTATTTAATCCTGTTTTCTCAAATGTGGGGGATTTTGATCTTGCTGTAAAACAAAGTAGCCCATTGTGATGGGGCTGTAGAAATCCCCATTATTTGCCTTTACAACCACTAGGCTTCCAGGATCCCTGACTTGGAAAAGGTTTAGGTTAAATGTTCCACATATAGACTCATATCCAGACCCTTCCATCAATCAACAGTTATTTATTAAGCACTTACCACATGCCTGACCGTACATACTAAGGATATGAATACAAAGAATGAAATAATCCCTACTTAGAAGATGTTTAGCACATTCTAATGACTTCAGGTTGAATTACTGTAAGTTTAAGTTAGTACTGATATAAAACAGTTTCTACTGTTGCTGTTTGGACAAAAATGTCATGTGGCAACTTAGTAACTGTTCAGTTTCTTAAAATATGCTTCCCCTTCTACTTGGCCCAAATTTAGGATACTTTTCTGATCTGTGTTCTCACAAGGCTCAAAGGGGCTAAGTTTAGTTTGGCTTCCACAAAGTGGCTTCATCAATTCAAATTTCTTTGTATTACAATAGTATACCTGTGGCTTTAGTATGCTCCAAAGAATGGAGGGAAGCATCAAAGGAAACCCCTGGAAGGTAGAAAATAGGGTACCTTGCTATGAGGCCCCAAAGACCAAAGGACTTTTGCTATGATTTGAAACCAGTTTTACTAAAGGCTTAAAACAAGGTTTGTGCACTAGGTCAGTCAAACACCTGTGTGTGTATTTCCCTCAATGACCCTGAAAAGGAAAGTTTCCAAAATTCTCTAAGAAAAAGCAAAGGAAAATGTTGCAGCTCTTCTGTGCCTCGGTCTGCTATCTTGTTCATTAATATTTGGAGTCCATTTCTTCTTCATCACTGCAGTGGATGCAAAGGAACACTTCTCACATATTTAGAGATCTCTGTTAAAACTATTCACTTCTGTTTAATTATATTTGTCCCAGATCAAATAATAATACTTCATTTGAAATTTTTACTTAGTACCTATTTTTTAAACTCTCCATTTGTTTTCATTGCATTTCCTTGAACTTTCTCTCAAGTTGAGGGCTCAAACTAAGGGACCCCAGGCTAGATATTACACTCTGATATAAGTCTGACTCATGTTAAATGTCAGGTTTTTCTAATATTTAGACATCTCATTATATGACACATAATGGCAATTTTAGAAAATTCCTCTACTAGTTTCTCTAAGGCAGAAAGGACAAGGAGTGAGTTGGTCATGTTGAAACCTGAATTAACAGACCTAGATAAAATACTAAAAATATATCTTGGATCAATGTTAGCAAATAATCTAAGAATAGGTGAAATTGTAAAATATCCAGAAAAATGATACTGTATTTAACTTGACTCTTGTCTGTAACATAATAACCCAATAACATAAAGACATCAAGTCCAGTGGTTTCTTGCTTTATAGTGTTGATAGGGAAGCATAGTTGCTCAGTACCTGGATTGTGACATTAGGAATGTCCCATGTTCTTAGCTTCCTGACCAATAAAAGACTTCCAAAATTTCACTCAACCATACTGATCAGTAACAGAATGGGGTAGACAGCAAATAGAATGCAGCAGCAGCTCTCCAAAACTTATTTCAGGTCATGAATTCTTGTCTCCTTAGTAATTAGTGCAGATACTTGAGTTGAGAAAGTAAAGTTAAATGCTTATTAAAGAAATAGAATGGACGTCTTTTATATAAGTCAGACTTATGTCAGAGTATAATCAAATGCTCAGGTGGTCATATAATCTCTTATCAACAGAGTTTATAGTGATTTTGAGAACTATCATGACCATTTAGAAAAGTAATTACAATTTACTGAATTTGGTTATTATCTCCAAAAATGGTCCTGAAGTGAATAAAGACAGATGAGAAAAGAAATTATGAAAAAAAGAAAAAGAATAAAAAATACCTAAAGCTTCAGTGATATAAAATTTAAAATATCAATAAAAATATCTTGAAAATACATAAATTATATTAAAACACATGTATACGAGGTTTTCTGGCATAGGTGTAGGGGACTTTCAGGAATATCATAACCACAAAGACAATTGTCCTGTTTTGGAAACTGTGACATCTGTGGTGAGAATGTGGTACCTAACTAGAGTGAGGTGGGAATATGAATCTAATACTGATAACAGGGAACCATTCAGGCAACAGAAATCATTCCTGGTGAGAAGCCATTTTAGTTACAATCATCTCTTAATGAGTGAAGGTCTGATATTAAAGATTAAAGGATGAGAAAGGAGATTATATTTTTGTTCTCTTGATTGAAAAAGGGATTTCTTTGCTATGCAAATCAGTTGCCCCCTAAGTTATCCTGCACCTAACTGGGACTAGCAAGTAGAAAATAATCCTCGTGCTTGCTGAGGTGTCTTCCCAAAGGTAGAACTGTATATAAGCAAACCTTAGCAACAATAAAGTTAGCATGAAGTAGGCAGCACCATTTAACCCATTACTGTGGAAGGTCTTTGGATTGCCTGAGGACAAGAGGCAAGACCTTTGTGTATGCAGGACTTCATGATGATGACATCTCTGACAGTTACTGCTAAATTCAAGTTATCTGGAAACTAGTTAGCTAGAAGATTGCAGCATGAAAAAAACCCTCAGATTTATGATTCCATGCCCCAGAAGAACCAGTTGTGTATCTGACCATTCCTTTTAATCTGATGCCAACAAAACTTTAAGATTCCTAAAAATAACTTCTGCCAATCTTAGCAATCTCTCTTCCCCTGCCCTTCTTAGATCTGCTATTACAGATCTGATGTTGGAAATTTATTCTGATTTTTTCTCTTTTATTCTTTCCCCTCCCTCCCAATTTTTCCTCTTCCAGGATGACTCCAACATATCCCATAAAATGCAGGATGTTCTGAAGTCCTGCCTAAAAGAGGAGGAGTCATTTAACATTCAGAATTCCATGTCACCCAAACACGAGAGTAACAAAGGTGACCAAGATGACTCGGAAGTGAACTGTCTCCAAAATAATTTAACATGAAGCAAAGGAATAGGAAGAGGAGAAGGAGAAGAGGAGGGAAAGAAAATTGACCTATTGTACAGCTCCATTTCTTGTAACCATTTGTTAAACTTTTCCTTTTTCCGATTTCATGGCATGCTTTGATGTATTTTGTACAGAAAGGGGGGAAAAATCCCACAAAATATGTGAAGAGCCTAAGCTGAATTGCGTGCATCGGGATGTTTGATCTGTGCTGTCTGTATATTGCTTGGGTTAGTTCTGCTGCTGTGATTTCTAAATCTTTGCTGTTATTCAACTGACTTTTTTTGTACTTTGATCCACCTTTTTTTGAAATACAAGTAAAAGCAAAAAAAGAAAGTTCTTGAAATAAAACATTTTTAAAAAGTTGTCCGACTTTGTGAGGGTTGTTGTCTTTATTCTTGGTTCAAAATGAAGACATCCCTACTGATGATCTATCCTTCAAATTCAGTCATCATTGTCCATTCCTCGTTCTCATCTCTACCCCAGCCTTCTAATTCAACCTGTTTTATAATGCTTTCTTTTCTGCATTCTCATTCTGGGATGGGGAGTGGATTCCCAGAGAGTATACTCATAGCATCCTTCACTTTCACAGACTAGGGTGACATCAGGACCTGGGTTTGTGGTTTAGAGAACTTCCATTTAGACAAAATTGGGGTTGATATTAACATTTAAATCTTTTTTCTCAAGCATGATGAATTTTCTAAATTAGGAACTTATTTTTTATTATAGCTTTTATTTACAAGATATATGCATGGGTAATTTTTCAGCATTGACCCTTGTAAAACCACCTGTTCCAACTTTTTCCCCCCTTCCCCCTACCCCTTCCCTAGATGTCAGGTAAATCTATATATGTTAAACATGTTAAAGAATATGTTAGATGCAATATATGTATACATATTTATATAGTTATCTTGCTGCACAAGAAAAATTGGACTTAGAAATAAGGTAAAAATAACCTGAGAAGGAAAACAGAAATGCAAGCTGACAAAAACAGGAGTGGAAATGCTATGTTGTGTTCCACACGCATTTCCCATACTAACTAGGAATGTATTAAAGCGTTCCATGAAACATATCTGTCCAATGAACTGACCAAGGAGCTTTACAAGGGAAAAACCTTATCAGGAAGAGGGCACCGACCAAGAAAAGGGGAGAGGTACAATAGAACTGTCAAGTATCCAAGACCCAAAATATAGACCATAGATTTGAAAAGGAATCTGCCATTGTATCAATATGGCTCTTAGAGCATGGCATTGGTCCTCCATATTTGTCTCTCCTCTTTACTTTGGGACAAATTGGCTTTGTCTCAAAGGTCTAGCCATGCCATAAACTGTCATGTTTGTCTTTGAATTCCTTCAACTTGTCTTTCAGGCATGGCTCTTCCTGGTAGACATCTATTACTTTCATGCTACTTGGAGAAATCCCACTTCATAATACAAAGAATGGCTAGGGAAAAATATATTTTATGTCTTTCTCATATCAAGATTTTCATGTTCTATGTTTGATATCTAGATATAATGTATATTAATGATACATCTCAAGGTTAAAAACAAAATATTTCAAATCTCAAGTATGATAATTAAGTAGGGAGAGTGTTTGAGGGCAAGGGACCCTTTTAGCACCCCTCAAATCATACATCCTCTGTCTCTCTGACAGCTTCTAGCAAAGGATCTAGGGGGGGCAGCATGCTCAAGGACCTTCAAATCTGGCATAGAGTTTGAAATAGAGAAAATATGATTTTTGCATTCAACTATCAAGAGAAGATGGGGAGCAAGCAATAAACTCTCTAACAAGACAAAGAGTGAGGTGGATATAGATTGTAAACACATAGAACTTCCTCTCCCTAGTCCTGACACCTTTTCATTTTCTCTGATCTTTTTCTCATCCAAATTCTATCTTCCCACCTCCACCTCAGACCATCATCTCATATCTCATATTTTCCCCCAAGCTATTGGCTTGGATATGTTTCCATTTCTTTCTTTTCCTCAGCTCCCCTTCATGATTGCAAGTCACATAAATTTGTGTGAAATAATTTCAGCAAATATCTAAAAGACCAAGTGATTCAAAACTTACTTCCTTTGGACTATTTTCTGAAATTAATACTGTTCATTAACTATTTTCTGAAATGCAATCCTCTGTATGTTTGTAATAATTGTTAAGTACTGTGCTTTCCATTTATATGTCACGTATTATAAGCTTTCCTGTTTGTGTTGAGCTAGAAATTTCCCCATAAATTTCACTCTGTATTTTCTCCGTCTCTGTCTATCTCCATCTCTGCCTCTGTCTCTATCTCTTTCTTCCCCTTCCAGCCTTATGGATATTTCAATGAATTGGATGCACAATAACCCAGTGATCTATGATCATTTAATAATTTAATAAAATATCCTGGTAACTAGTCAGGAAGAAAGAAAGAAGTCCTTTCCTAAATTTTTTTTTGTTGTTGTTTTTTTAATAACAGTCCAGAGAAAAGTGAAGGAGTCCTCTTGGCAACAAGAGAGAAATTGTGATCAACTGGGTCAGGGGCTTTTAACTTGGGATCCACAAAGCCCCCAGAGTTCTGGTCATAGGTTAAAGGCCGGGAACTAGGATAGGAAAAAATTACATCTTTATTTTCACTAAACTTTGATTTCCTTTGTAATTCTACCTATTTGATTCTGCATTTAAAAACATCATAGACTATGCCAGATTGTCAAAGGGGTCTGTGATCCAAAAAAAGATTTAAGAACTCCTGAGCTCAACCAGGGTAACAGCCTGTTACAAGATGTGTGCTGTTTCCACCCCTCACACAAAGGTCAGTACAACTCTGCAGAGATGTGATCTCTTTCCTCAGTCTGAATTATAAAATTGTAGAGAAGAACGAAATAGGATTATTATTTGAGGGGCAGTCTTGGGATGTAGTTTCTAGAAAAATCAGGAAATGGCAGTGGAAAGTAGATGAAGAACAGTTAATTTAAGAGTCTGAGATCTGGAATCAGTCCTTTGGATGAAGGAAGATCTGTAGCTGAATATACATACATACATATATATGTGTATATATATACATATAGAGAGAGGGGGAGGGAAGGAGGGAGAGAAAGAGAGAGAAGGGAGAGAGAGAGAGAGAGAGAGAGAGAGAGAGAGAGAGAGAGAGAGAGAGAGAGAGAGAGAGAGAGAGAGAGAGAGAGGGAGAGGGGGGAGGGCAGGAAGGAGAGAGAGAGGGAGGGAGGGAGGGAGGGGAGGGAGAGAGAGAGAGAGAGAGAGAGAGAGAGAGAGAGAGAGAGAGAGAAGAGAGAGAGAGGAAGAGAGAGAGAGAGAGAGAGAGAGGGAGAGGGGGGAGGGCAGGAAGGAGAGAGAGAGGGAGGGAGGGAGGGAGGGAGGGAGAGGAGAGAGAGAGAGAAGAGAGAGAGAGAGAGAGAGAGAGAGAGAGAGAGAGAGAGAGAGAGAGAGAGAGAGAGAGAGAGAGAGAGAGAGAGAGATTTTTTTTTTTTAAATTTTGTCTGCAGAGTGCTTCAGAAAAATTGCTGCAACCCAAGACAGGGTGAAAGTGGCTGCTGGCTCTTCTTAGCTAATGCTGTAAAGCAGTCATTTGCTCCGGCCCCTCAGCCTCTGGGGGGCTAGGCTGCCTGCCAGCATCCTGTCTGACCTGCCCAGTCACCCAGACGGCAAGTGAAATACAGGCCAGGGAGAGCTGCCACAGGAAACAGACAAAGGGACCGTGTAGCAGATCGATCCCTTCGAGCTAACCCAGAGGGCCGACCTGCGGGAAGGAGGAGAGCCAGACGGATGCGAGGGACACTTGATGGTACAAGGACTCAGCCGCCAAAGGGCATCCCCGAGCTTTGCCGCACTCCGCTTCATCACCGGGGGCCCTTGCTCTTGGCTCCTTCAGCCCCTGTCGTCTTCCAGCTCTTGGAAGAAAAGGAACCAGGCTTTCTTCTCTCTTGGCTTTTTATTTATTTATTTTGGGCCCCTGAAGTCCAGGCCCAGTGGGCAGCCCGGATCTACTTTCATTAATCATGCCGCACGCTGCTGCCCTGCACCCTCCGGAGCTCGGCAGCTTTGAGGGACAGCCAGAGCTTCTGGTGGGAACTGTTTGCCGCTCTAATTGACCTTCACAGGGGAGGCTGGGAGGCAGCAGGCTCCATCATTTGCTTCTCTTTACTCTGGCTGTCGCTTCCCTCTCCTCCTAAAGGGACGTCTTCCTTCCCAGCACCGCCTGGTTCTGTGGGCAGCCAGGGCAGAAGTTCAGCCTCCGCTTTACAGAGAGAGAAACTGAGGTTCTGAGGCCAGCTGGTGACTTGCCCAAAGCCAAGCAGTGTTGGAAGGAGTGAATCTGGTATTGTACCGAAAGGCTAAGGGAAATGACAGCTCCCCCTCCTCACTCCCTTGGCGTCTGGAGTGAGTTCCCACAGGAAAAAAAAAAAAAAAAAAAAAAGAATTAACTTAGGTTTCAGTAGCTACTTGGAATCTGCCAAGAAGCAGATCCGTCACTCATGCCTTTGAAGTACATAAAAAAGGTGTTGAGATGAGGAAAAGACATGTTTTCCTGCTTTTCTCTGGCCAAAACTGCAAAATAATAGATTCAAACAATGTTCATTAATAATAGAAAGTGAGTTTAGTATGGTAGTTTCCAAGGAGAAAAGAAATCAGAGCTACTGGGTGCTATTTCTTGCTCTGTTCAATCATGATCCAACTATGAATAACTCACTTGCCTTCTCCAAGCCTCAGTTTCCCTCTCTGAAAAAAAATTGAGTAATGTCTAAGTTATGTTGATCCTGAAGACATTATTGTAGCACAGATTGAGAAGGTTTTGATATCTTTAGTTTTGAGGGAATTAGGAAGTACTATATTTATTTTATCTCCTAAAGCGCTATATAAATGTCAGCTATAATTATTACCTAGCTGAATCTAAAGTCTAATCTGCCACTAACTAAAGTCACTTAATTACCTCAGGACTGAATTTCTTAATTTTCTATCAAATGAAAAAAATGGGCCAGGTGATCTTTAAGGTTCCTTCTAGATCTGAAATTCTACCTTTCTATGACATATTATGTTTTATCTCTGTGCTGGTTTATTAGTATTAATAATGTTGAGAATTATGTCAGAGTTGCCTAATGCGACCCTTTTGGGTCCCAGGTAGCCTGGCTTTATTGTATAACGGTTCATGGTGCTTCTAATTCAGCTATCTTATGTCTGAAACAAGTAGAATACCCTGTGAGGGCAAGTTGAGGAATGGAATATAGATAATTGTATCATTGCAAATCCATACACAGAGTGGAAAGATCAATTTATGGACGGGGAATCAATAGTGGCACTCTATCATACAAAAAACAGAAAAACTTTAGCTAATTGAAATTTACCCAAGCAAGTTCATCAAATAATTCAAATTCGTCTACAAACCATTTTTAGAAGAAAACGACAAGAAAATAAGTAGGTATCAAGGATTTATTTTTAATAGGTCCTTTTAAGGACTTGTTTATCTTATTTGTAGAGTAAAGTGAGCAGAACCAGGAATGCAATTTATACAGCAGCAATATTATAAATTAAAAAATTGGAAAGATTTAAGAATTCTAATCATTGCAATGACAAACCATGACTCTAGAGGACTGATAATGAAACATCCTATTCATTTCCTGATAGAGGGGTAATGGAATGAGATGTACATTTTTGGATATGGCAAATGTGGGTTTTGTTTTGCTTGTACAGAGATTGTGTTTTTCCTTCTATATTGTCAGAAACATTTGAGGGAGAAAAGGAAGAGCTAAAAATAGGGATGCCCTCCCCCAAAAGCAATTAAAAAAATAAAAGAGGGTCTTTGAAGCAGCTTTTAAAATGCACTAAAGAAAACAGAACAAAATTCCAAGGGAAACAGACAAATAGGATAGCTTTGAAAATAACATCTTGGATTTATCATGTACTTAAGAAAAGGAAGCTATATGTAATAGAAACTCGTAGTTTTTATTTCTACATAGTTTCTATATGCTTTATTCCTGTTTTTCTTTGTAAAAGAAATGTTTGTGTGTTGAATTCAGAATAATTTTTATAAAGCAATTTGCAAGGTATGTTCTGAGATCAGTAATAATTCTACCCAATCTTCTATAATTTATATCTCTATTTCTACAGTCCTAAAATATAATTAAATAATGTTTATTATTATGATTCTGGGATTGAGTTACAAAAGAAAGATTCAATTATGTTGGATTAGACAGTATTGACTTAGAAAAAATAGACTCAGAAATTTTAATTTTTCAGCATTTATTATAATTATATCCCTTATTATCTCTATGATTCATTTGGAATAGCATACAGTCTTCCAAAGGCAATCTCAAACTTTCTCTACCATCTTCAAGCCTCCAATCCTATTCTTCCTCCCCCACCTTTACTTTCAGGAAATGTACTGGCCCACTATTTCACTGAGGAAAATCAAGATCCTCAGGGATTAGCCCTCTCATTTTTCTTCCATTCTCCTTCATCATATCTGGCTTTACTTTGTTTTTCTCTTTCCTCCTATTTCAAAGAAGAATATCCCTCCAAATTTCCAAGACTAATCACTCTACCTGCACTTATTCCATTTTCTCTCTCTGCATCTCTGTCAGTCTTCCTCTCTCTTTCTCCTTCCATTACTTTCTCCCCTTCCTTCTCTCTGTCTCTCTCTCTGTGTCTCTGTCTATTTGTCTCTGTCTCTGTCTCTTTATCTCTTTGTTTCTCTCTGTGTCTCTGTTTATCTCTCTCTCTGTCTCTGTCTCTCTGTCTCTCTTATCTTTTTTCCTCAGTTATTGTTCCTTTCTCTGATATCTTCAGTCTCTTCCTTTTTCCTGGCATTTTCTCCTCTATCCTCACACATACATTTTCTACCTTGTCTTTAAAAAGATACCATTCTGGTTCTGCTCCCAATTCTAAGCTTTGAATATTTTATTTTTTCCCAATTACATGTAAAAACAATTTTTAACATTTGGTGTTTTATTTAAATTTAAATTCCAAATTTTCCTCCTCCCTTCCTCCCCACCCCCTTCATTAAGAAGCCAAGCAATTTGATACAGGTTATACATGCAAAACATATTTTCATATTAGTCATGTTGGGAAAGAAAATACAGACCCTCTCACCACAAAAAAAAGAAAAATAAAGATTTTTTAAAAGTACACTTTAACCCACATTCAGACTCCATCAGTTCTTTCTCTGGAGATGGATAGTGCTTGTCATCATCAAATCCTTTGGAATTGTCTTAGATCATTGTATTACCAAGAATATCTGTCATTCACAGCTGATCGTCATACAATATTGCTGTACTATGTACATTGTTTTCCTGATTCTGTTCACTTCATTTTGCATTAATTCATCTAAGTCTTTCCAGGTTTTTCTGAAAGCATCCTGCTGAACATTTCTTACAGCAAAATAGTATTCCATCACAATCATATCAATTCACAATCAATCACAGCCATTCCCCATTTGATAGGTATCTACTCAGTTTCCGATTCCTTGCCACCACAAAAAAGATCAACTTTAAATATTTTTGTACATGTAGCTCTTTTTTCTTCTCCTTTTTAAAAAATCCCTTTGGGATATAGAACTAGTAGTTGTATTGTTGGATCAAAGGGTATGCACAGTGTTATATCCCTTTGAGCATAGTTCCAAATTGTTCTCCAGAATACTTGGATCAGTTTACAACTCCATCAACAATGCTTCAGTGTTCAATTTTTTTCCACATCCGTTTCAACATTTGTCATTTTTCTTTTCTATTAACCAATCTGATAATTATAGGTGGCACTGGAGTTGTTTTAATTTGCATTTCTTTGATCAGTAATGATTTAGAGCATTTTTTCATAATGCTATAGATCTTTTTAGTTTCTTCATCTGAAAACTGCCTGTTTATTTATCTCTTCCTTCCTTACCTTCCCTCTTCCCAAGACAGCAATTAATCTGATATAGGTTAAATATATGCAGTTCTTTTAAACATATTTTCATATTTGACATGATGTACAGAAAAATCAGACCAAAAGGGAAAAAATATAAGAAAGAAAAAACCCCAAAAGGTAAAAATTCTTTGCTCCATATTCAATCTCCATAGTTCTCTCTATGGATGCAGATGGCTTTTTCCATCACAAATCTTTTGGAATTGCCTTGAATCACCTCATTGAAAAGAGCCAAGTCCCTCACAGTTGATCATCATATAATCTTATTACTAAGTACAATGTTCTTTTGGTTCTGCCCCCTTCACTCAGCATCAGTTCATTTTATTCCAGACTTTTCTGAAATCAGTCTGCTATCCTTTATTATAGAATAATATTGAATTACACCCATGTACCATAATTTATTCAGTTATTCTTCAATTAATGGGTATTTACTGCCCATATGTACGTCCACATGGAATTTGATTCCTTGTCCCTACATAAAGGGCTGCTACAAACATTTTTGCACAATGTGGGTCCTTTTTCCTCCTTTATGGTCTCTTTGGGATACATACCCAATAATGAGACTACTAGATCAAAGAATATACACATTTTGATAGTCCTTTGGGCCTAGTTCTAAATTTCCCTCCAGAATTTTGGATCATTTCACAACTCCACCAACAATGCATTAATGTCCCAGTTTTCCCCATATGCCCTCCAACATTCATCATTATCTTTTCCTCAATGACTTGTATTCTTATAAATTTATCTCAGTTTAAAATAAAAATAAATTTTTAAATTAAAAAATATATCTTAATTTTTGAGAAATAGTCTTTATCAAAGAAACTTTCTGTAATTTTTTTTCACAATTTTCCTACTGTGTATTTCCTTTCATCTTATTTTTCCCTCTTTATCCTTCTCTCTTATTATGTTCCTCCTCAAAGTGTTCTGTTTCTGTCTAGGACCTCTCCCAATCCACCCTCCCCTCTGTTACTTCCCCACTCTTTCCTGTAGGATAATACAGATTTCTATACCCAAGTGAATGGTGATTCCCAATCTGAGCCAATTCCGATTTGGCTAAGTTTCAAGCCATCCCCCATCTTCCCTCCTATTGTAAAAGCTTCTTCGTGCCTCTTTTATCTGAAATAATTTACCCTATTCTACCTCTCCCTTTCCCTTTGTACTTTGTACATCTCTCTTTCTCACACTTAATTTTGATTTTTGAGCTACCACCCCATCATAATCAACTTATATTTATGCCCTATCTCTATGTATAATCCTTACTTCCAAAATGATGAAATTCTTAAGAGTTACTAAATATCCTCTTCCTATGGAAAAGATAAACAGTTTAACCTTGCAGAATCCTTTCTGATTTTTCTTTCCTGTTTACCTTTTTTATGTTTCACTTGAGTCTTGTATTTGAAAGTCAAATTTTCTATTCAGCTCTGGTGTTTTTATCAAGAATGCTTGAAAATCCTCTATTTCATTAAATTTCCATTTTTTCCTCCCAGGACTATACTCAAGTTTTGTTGTGTAGGTTAGTCTTGGTTGTTAGTCTTGGTTGTAATCCTAACCTTCTGTAATGTCATATTCTAAGTTCTCTAATCCTTTAATGTAGAAACTGCTAAATTTTGTTATCTGTAGCTTTGTTATATTTGAATTATTTCTTTCTGGCAGCTTTCAGTATTTTCTCTTTGACCTGGGAACTCTGGAATTTGGTTATAATATTTCTGGGAGTTTTCATTTTGGGATCTCTTTCTGGAGGTGATCAGTGAATTCTTTTAATTTCTATTTTATCCTTTGATTTTAGGATTCAGGACAGTTTTACTTGATAATGTCTTGAAAGATGAAGTGTAGGCTTTTTTTTAATCAAGGCTTTCAGGTAGTCCAATATTTCTTTTCTTTTCTTTCTTTCTTTCTTTTTTTTTTTTTTTTTTTTTTGGCTGAAGTAATTTTTTTTAATTTTTATTTTATTTTATAACATTTTTTTGACAGTACATATGCATGGGTAATTTTTACAACATTATCCCTTGCACTTACTTCTATTCAGATTTTTTCCCTTCCTCCCCCAACCCCCTCTCCCAGATGGCAAGCAGTCTTATACATGTTAAATATATTACAGTATATTCTAGATACAATATATGTGTGTAGAACCGAATTTTTTGTTGCACAGGGAGAATTGGATTCAGAAGGTGAAAATAACAGTTTACATTCATTTCCCAGTGTTCCTTTTCTGGATGTAGCTGGTTCTGTCCATCATTAATCAATTGGAATTGGATTAGCTCTTCTCTATGTTGAAGAAATCCACTTCCATCAGCATACATCCTCGTACAGTATCATTGTTGAAGTGTATAATGATCTTCTGGTTCTGCTCGTTTCACTCAGCATCAGTTGATGTAAGTCTCTCCAAGCCTCTCTGTATTTCTCCTGTTGGTCATTTCTTATAGAACAATAATATTCCATAACATTCATATACCACAGTTTACCCAACCATTCTCCAATTGATGGACATCCATTCATCTTCCAGCTTCTAGCCACTATGAAAACGGCTGCCACAAACATTTTGGCACATACAGGTCCCTTTCCCTCCTTTAGTAGTTCCTTGAGGTATAAGCCCAGTAGTAGTATGGCTGGGTCAAAGGGTATGCACATTTTGATAACTTTTTGGGCATAATTCCAGATTGCTCTCCAGAATGGTTGGATTCTTTCACAACTCCACCAACAATGCATCAGTGTCCCAGTTTTCCCACAGCCCCTCCAACATTCATCGTTATTTGTTCCTGTCATCTTAGCCAATCTGACAGGTGTGTAATGATACCTCAGAGTTGTCTTAATTTGCATTTCTCTGATCAATAGTGATTTGGAACACTCTTTCATATGAGCGGAAATAGTTTTAATTTCATCATCTGAAAATTGTCTGTTCATATCCTTTGACCATTTATCAATTGGAGAATGGCTTGATTTCTTATAAATTAAAGTTAATTCTCTGTATATTTTGGAGATGAGGCCTTTATCAGAACCTTTAACTGAAAAAATTTTTCCCAATTTGTTACTTCCCCTCTAATCTTGTTTGCATTAGTTTTGTTTGTGCAGAAACTTTTTAATTTGGTGTAATCAAAATGTTCTATTTTGTGATCAATAATGGTCTCTAGTTCTCCCTTGGACACAAACTCCTTCCTCCTCCACAAGTCTGAGAGGTAAACCATCCCATGTTCCTCCAATTTATTTATGATTTCGTTCTTTATGCCTAAATCTTGTACCCATTTTGATCTGATCTTAGTATGTGGTGTTAAATGTGGGTCCATGCCTAGTTTCTGCCATACTAATTTCCAGTTTTCCCAGCAGTTTTTGTCAAATAATGAATTCTTATCCCAAGATCTGGGATCTGTTTGTCAAACACTAGATTGCTATTTTTATTCACTATCTTGTCCTGTGAACCTAACCTATGCCACTGATCAACTAGTCTATTTCTTAGCCAATACCAAATGGTTTTGGTGACTGTTGCTTTATAATATAGCTTTAAATCAGGTACACTTAGACCACCTTCCTCTGACTTTTTTTTCATTAGTTCCCTTGCAATTCTCAACCTTTTATTCTTCCATATGAATTTTGTTGTTATTTTTTCTAGGTCATTAAAATAGTTTCTTGGGAGTCTGATTGGTATAGCACTAAATAAATAGATTAGTTTGGGGAGTATTGTCATCTTTATTATATTTGCTCGGCCTATCCAAGAACACTGAATGTCTTTCCAATTATTTAAATCTGATTTTATTTTTGTGGCAAGTGTTTTGTAATTTTGCTCATATAATTCCTGACTCTCCTTTGGTAGATATATTCCCAAATATTTTATACTATCGACTGTTATTTTGAATGGAATTTCTCTTTGTATCTCTTGCTGTTGGATTGTGTTGGTAATGTATAAAAATCCTGAGGATTTATGTGGATTTATTTTGTATCCTGCGACTTTGCTAAAATTCTGAATTATTTCTAATAGCTTTTTAGCAGAGTCTTTGGGGTTTTCTAAGTATACCATCATGTCATCTGCGAAAAGTGACAATTTGATTTCTTCATTTCCTACTTTAATTCCTTGAATCTCTTTCTCGGCTCTTATTGCTGAGGCTAGCGTTTCTAGTACTATATTGAATAGTAATGGTGATAGTGGGCAACCTTGTTTCACTCCTGATCTTACAGGGAAAGATTCTAATTTATTACCATTACATATGATGTTTACTGAAGGTTTTAAATATATGCTCCTTATTATTTTAAGGAATAGTCCATTTATTCCTATACTCTCAAGCGTTTTTAGTAGGAATGGATGTTGGATTTTATCAAATACTTTTTCTGCATCTATTGAGATGATCATATGGTTTTTATTAATTTGATTATTAATATGGTCATTTATACTAATAGTTTTCCTAATATTAAACCAGCCCTGCATTCCTGGTATAAATCCCACTTGGTCATAGTGTATTATCCTGGGGATGATTTTCTGAAGTCTATTTGCTAATATCTTATTTAAGATTTTAGCATCAATATTCATTAAGGAAATTGGTCTATAGTTTTCTTTCTCATTTTTCGATCTACCTGGTTTAGGTATCAGTACCATGTCTGTGTCATAGAAGGAATTTGGTAGGACTCCTTCAATCCCTATTTTTTCAAATAGTTTACATAGCATTGGAGTTAGTTGTTCTTTAAATGTTTGGTAGAATTCACCTGTAAATCCATCTGGTCCTGGGGACTTTTTCTTAGGAAGTTGGTTAATAGCTTGGTCTATTTCTTTTTCTGAGATGGGACTATTTAGACTACTTACTTCTTCCTCTGTTAATCTGGGCAAGCTATATTTTTGAAGGTATTCTTCCATTTCATTTAAGTTATCGAATTTATCGGCATAAAGTTGAGCAAAGTAGCTCCTAACTATTGTTCTAATTTCCTCTTCATTAGTGGTGAGTTCACCCTTTTCATTTTCAAGACTATCAATTTGCTTTTTCTCTTTCCTTTTTTTAATCAGGTTTACTAAGGGTTTGTCTATTTTGTTGGTTTTTTCATAAAACCAACTCTTAGTTTTATTAATTAATTCAATAGTTTTTTTACTTTCAATTTTATTAATCTCACCTTTTATTTTTTGAATTTCAAGTTTTGTGTTTGTCTGGGGGTTTTTAATTTGTTCCTTTTCTAGCAATTTTAGTTGTAAGCCCAATTCGTTGGCCCTCTCTTTCTCTATTTTATGCAAGTAGTTGGCTGAAGTAATTGAGGGTAAGTGACTTGCCCAGGGTCACACAGCTAGGAAGTGTTAAGTATCTGAGTTCAGATTTGAATTCAGGTCCTTCTGACTTCAGGGCTGGTGCTCTATCCACTGCACCAACTAGCTGTCCCCAGGTCCAATATTTCTTAAATGAGGTCTTCTTGACCTAGTTATTTTTACAATGAAAAATTTAAAATTTTTCATTCTTTAGATTTTGCTTTATTTTTTCTTGATTATGTCTGATGAAATTATTAATTTCTACTTGTCCGGTTGTAATTTTTAAGAAATTATTTTTTTCAGTGACCTTTTTGTACTACTTTCCATTTGATCAATTCAGCTTTTTAAAGGCATTCTCTTCAGTGGGTTTTTGTGCCTCTTTTACCATTTGGCCAAATTTGGTTTTTTTGGTCAGTGTGTATGTGTGTTTATGTGTGTGTGTGTGTGTGTGTGTGTGCACGCGTGCATGCGCATTTATAAAAGAGAAATATATATATATGTATATATACATATAATTTTATTTTTCTCCAGATAAATATAAAACAACTTTTTTACATTTGTTTTTAGAATTTTGAGTTTCAGATTCTCTCCCTTCCTTCCTCCCCATCCCACCTCCCATTAAGAAGGCACATGTGAACTTATACAAAACATTTCCATAATACTCATGTTGTAAAAGAAAACAGATTCCTCTCCAAAAAAAACAAAAAAAAAACCTTAAGAAAAAATAAAATTTTGGTCTTTTTAAAAAAATATGCTTCAATCTGTATTCAGTAACAATCAGTTCCTTCTCTGTGTATGGATAGCATTTTTTTTTAATCATATGTCCTTCAGAGTCTTCTGGTTCATTGTATGCTGAAAATAGCAAAGTCATATACAGCTGATCATCTCACAACATTGCTATTACTTTGTACTTAGTACATTTCATTTTCCAGGAGCTCATGGAGTACTTTCATGGGGATTTTTCTAAGCATTCTGCTCATCATTTTTTTATTATAGTTTTTTATTTACAAAACATATGCGTGGGCAATTTTTTAATATTGACCCTTGCAAAACCTTATGTTCCAACTTTTCCCCTCCTTCCCCCCACCATCTCCCCCAGATGGCAGGTATTCCAATACATGTTAAATATGTTAAAGTATATGTTAAATACAATATGTGCATACATATTTATACAGTTATCTTGCTGCACAAGAAAAATCGAATTTAGAAATAAGGTAAAAATAACCTGAGAAGGAAAACAAAATGCAAGCATACAATAACAGAAAGAGTAGAAATGCTATATTGTGGTCCACACTAATTTCCCAGTGTTCTTTCTCTGGGTGTAGTTGGTTTTCTTCATTACTGAACAATTGGAACTGATTTGGTTCTTCTCATTGTGGAAGAGAGCCACTTCTATCAGAATACATCTTCATACAGTATTGTTGTTCATACAGTATAATGATCTCCTGGTTCTGCTCATTTCACTCAGCATCAGTTCATGTAAGTGTCTCCAGGGCTTTCTGAGATCATCCTGTTGGTCATTTCTTACAGAAAAATAATATTCCATAACATTCATATACCACAACTTATTCAGCCATTCTCCAACTGATAGGCATCCATTCAGTTTCCAGTTTCTTGCCACTATAAAAAGGGCTGCCACATACAGGTCCCTTTCCCCTCTTTAGTATTTCTTTGGGATACAAACCCAGTAGCAACCCTGCTGGATCAAAGGGTATGCACAGTTCAATAACTTTTTGAGCATAGTTCCAAATTGCTCTCCAGAATGGCTGGATGTATTCACAACTCCACCAACAATGTATCAGTGTCTCAGTTTTCCCACATCCCCTCCAACATTCATCATTATTTTTTCCTATCATCTTAGCCAATCTACTGCTCATCATTTCTTATAGAACAATAGTATTCCATCATAATCCCATACCACAATTTATTCAGCCATTTCTTATTTGATGAGCATCCTCTCAATTTCCATTTTTTTGCCTGAGAAAAGAGCTGCTATAAATATTTAGTACATATCTTCTTTTTTTTAAATCTCTTTTGGGAAACATGCCTAATAGTGGTATTGTTAGATCAAAAGATACGTATGACTTTATAGCTTTTGGGGCATATATTTTGATCATTTATCAATTGGAGGAATGGATTTTTTCCTTATAAATTTGACTAACTTCCCTATACACTTGAGAAATGAAGTCTTTATGAAAGAAACTTGCTTCAAAATTCTTTTCACAATTACTATTGCTAACTGTATTTCTGGCCATTTAATTCTATTCTTTCTCTCCTTTCACCTTGTTCCTGCTCAAAAGTGTTTTGTAATTGACCACCCTCTCTCTCAAATTGCTTTTTTCTATCTTCCTCCTTCCTTCTCATATTCCCTTTGCTTTCTACTTTCCTGAAGGGTAAGATAGATTTTTATACCCATATCAAATGTGTATATTATTTCCTCTTTGAGTCAGTTTTGATGAGAGTAAGATTCACTCACTCCCTCTCCCCTCCCTTTCTTCCCCTCCACTATAAAAGCTTGCTTCTTTTGCGACAGATAATTTTTTACATTCTATCTCTCCCTTTTCCTTTCTCCCAGTACATTACTTTTTCACCCCTTAATTTTACTGGTTTATATATGATCCTTTCAAATTCAACTCAATCTGTGCTTTCTGTCTATATATACTCCTTCTAATTGCCCTAATAATGAAAAAGTTATTTTAAATTACAAGTATCATTCTCCTATATAGGATTGTAAACCGATTAATCTATGTTATTAAGTCCCTTATGATTTTCCTTTCTTGATTACCCCTTTATGCTTTTCCTGAATCTTGTATTTGAAAGGCAGATTTTCTATTCAACTCTGATCTTTTCATCATTACTACTTAAATGTCTTCTATTTTCATTGAATATCCATCTTTTCCCCTGAATTATATTCAGTTTTGTTGCATAGGTGATTCTTCCTAACTCCATTGCTCTCTGGAATATCATATTCCAACCCTTCCAATCTTTTGATATAGAAGCTGCTAAATCTTGTGTTATCCTGACTGTGACTCCACTATATTTGAATTCTTTCTTTCTGGATGCTTAAAATATTTTCTCCTTGACCTGAAAGTTCCAGAATTTGCGACAATATTCCTGGAGTTTTCATTTTGAAATCTTTTTTAGTAGGTGATTAGTGGCTTCTTTCAATTTCTGTTTTACTCTATGGTTCTAGAATATCAGGACAATTTTCCTTGATAATTTCTTGCAAGGTGATGTCTAGGTTATTTTTTTTTAAATCATGGCTTTCAGATACACCAATAATTTTTAAATGATCTCTCCTGGATCTATTTTCAAGATTAGTTGTATTTTCAATGAGATATTTCACATGTTTTTTCTATTTTTTCATTTTTTTTGGTCTCTCATAAAGTCATTAGTTTTCATTTGCTCAATTTTAATTTTTAAGGAATTCTTCAATAAGCTTTTGTACCTACTTTGTACAAGTGACCAATTTTGCTTTTTAGGACATTCCTTTCATTAGCCTTTTGTTATTTCCTATGGCATCACTCTCATTTCTTTTCCCATTTTTCCTCTACCTTTTTTACTTGATTTTCAAAATCCTTTGAAAGTTCCCCTTGGCCTAAGACCAATTCATATGTTTGTATGTAAGAGCTTTGACTTTATCTTCTTCTGAATGTGTGTTTTGCTTTTCCTTGTCACTATAGTAACTTTCTTCGGTCAGAAACTTGTTTTGCTGCTTGCTCATTTTCCCAGTATATTACTTGACTTTTAATTCTATTAAAGTAAGACTCCATTTCCAGGGTTGAGGGTGCATTGTCACAAGTTTCAGGAGTTTTGTGCAGTTATTTTCAGAAATCCTTCTAGGGATCTGTACTGTGAGCCAGCCTTGCTAGCCAGATCTGAGTATGGGCAAAGCAACAGAGACCTGCCTTGGGACCAGCAAAAGGCCCCTGCAATCTTCCTCTATCTGTTTGTTCCCTCTACCTGTGAGCTGTGATTTCCTGAAACCACAACTGCTGCCACTGTTTTAAATTCAACGACTCCAAAGCTTAGTCCTGATTTGTAGGCACTCCCTTCACACTCTCATATAACCACCTTTCCTTACAGCCTTAGGAGGAAGGGAGGAAGAGAGGAAGGGAGGAAGGGAGGAAGGGAGGAAGGAAAGGAAGAGGGGGAGAAAAGGGAAAGGGGGAGAAAAGGGAGAGAGGGAGAAAAGGGAGGGAGGGAGGGAGAAAAGGAGAGGAGAAAAGAAGGGAGGGGGAAGGGAGAGAGGGAATGGAAGGGAAGGAGGAAATGGAAGGGAGGGAGGAAGGGAAGGAAGATGGAGGGAGGGAGGAATGAAGAAAAGAAAAGAAAAGAAAGAGAGGAAGGAAGGAGAGATGAAGAAGGAAGAAATTGAGGGAAGGAGTGTTGAGGTAGAAGACATCCCTACAATATTAGGGTCCCCAGGTCTGACAATTTGCAAACTCAGTTTGTCTCCAAGTTAAGGGGCAGAGATTTATGATGATGCTCACAATAGGCTAAGTTCCAAAAAGAATTTAGCAAAGAGCCAGAGGCAAGAAGATAATTTTATAGGAAAAAAAAGATCAGGTTTTTCAAGTCCCTGATATTTTAATTTTACAGCTTAGGTTTAGAATTAAAGAGTGGATTGTTTATCTACCCGGGTTACTTTTACCTTCAGAATCCAATACTTAATGTGCAACAAGAAAATTGGATTTACACACATATATTGTATCTAGGTTATAGTGTAACACATGTAAAATGTATGGGGTTGCCTGTCATTTAGGGGAGGGAGTAGATGGAGGGAGGGGAAAATCTGGAAAAATGAATACAAGGGATAATGTTATAAAAAAAAATTACTCATGCATATATACTGTCAAAAATATATATAATCATAAAATTAATTTAAAAAAAGAAAGAAAAAAAGATAATTAAAGAGTGGTAGAGGTAAAGTTGAATCCATTATTTAATTCTAGGGCTTAGAGATAGAGTTGAGGAAGATTGAATTCTCGGGCTTAGAGATGGAGTTGCACCCCACTGTTGAATTCCATGATTTAGATTGTCTCAGAAAATTCATTATTGCTGACCAACAGACTGTTATCTGACAACCAGCATTGTTTGTGGAACTACAGCACTCCCAAGACCAGGGGACCTTAGGGTTACTGCTACATTCTCCCTAATAGATACACCTCATCATTCTCCCCTCAAGCAATTGGAACCCAAATTCATTTAGGGCAAAGAATGAAGGTCTCATCTTCCGGAGCTGCTACAGGCTGATAAGGGGTGTAAAGCTGGCCCTACTTCGTGGGGTCTAGACTGAGGGGGGAAGACCTGAAGATGGCAGCAATAGCATCCAGGGGGCATTGAATCTCAGAATCAGGTAGCTGGAGGTATTCAGGTTGGACAAGTAGTTGGAAGCTCATGACCTGGATTCTGAAAAATACAAAGCTCAAAAGTAGTGTGAAAGAAAACCACTAATTTGAAGAAAGTGGAGGATAACACAAAAAAAGGCTAGAATGAGGAAAAGGAGGACACAGACAGGTTCACCCTTTGCCATCCTGCAGTTTCCAGGAGTTCTGTGGGTTCACAGGAATATCCAAGAATGTTTGAGGGAGAAGGGAGTTGCAGGAGTAGCACTCAGTTCTGGAAACATGAATTCAACTGGGGAAATATTCAAGTTTAACTGAAGTTGCAATAGTTATAATGACCCTATTTGGTCCTTTCTATTTTATGCCCAAGGGTTCAGGACCTTGGGCCTTCCAAGATTTCAAGTACACCATGTCCCCCGGATTTACTGGGGTGAGCATCTGTGGGTTTAGGGAGATGTTCACTTGCATCTTCAGAAAAAGCCTTCTGGACTGCCCCAAACTGGGTGACCAGATGCTGCTCTGGGTCTACAAGAATGTCAGAAGTTAAGAAAATCCTCCCATACAGAAGTTCAAAGGGACTCAGTTTAATACTCTCCTGAGGTGCAATGCGGATTCTAAGTAGTCCTAATGGGGATTCTTTACCCAATGGCCACAAATCTCCAGGCCCAGTTTAGTAAGGCCTCTCTTGAGGCTGTGATTCATTTTCTCCATCTTTCTGCCTGAGGATGCTGGGCAGAGTGGAGATGATAAGTAATTTTAAGTGCTTCAGCCACAGCTTGGGTAATCTGAGAAAAGAAAGCTGGACAAGAGCCAGGCAAACCAAAACTACGTATAATTTCCTTCAGCAAGAACTTTGATACTTCCTGAGCCTTCTCAGTCTTGCAAGGGAAGGCCCTTATCTAATTAGTAAAGGTGTCAACAAAGACCAAAAGCAGTTTGGGACCTCTGCAAGGGGGCATGTGTAAAATTTATCTGCCAGTTCTCCCCTGGATATGTACCTCTCCTCTGGGCAGACTTCAGAAGGGAAGGGGTGGTTAACAGCCCCTTCAACATTTACTTGGGCACAAACTGGGCAGGCCTGGCAAATCTGCCCAATTGTTTCTCCCAGCTTGTGACCAGTGGAAAATAGGTGGCACAAGAGATTGGAGGGCATTCTTTCCCAAGTTGGTAGTGGTCAGACCAAAGAGAAGTTTCCACTGGCTGGCCTCTGGGATTAGAAATTGGTCTGAGGGTGTTTGAAACCACCCAGAGAGATAACGGGTGTACCCCCTTTCTTCAGAAAAGACCTGTTCCTGGGAGCTATATGAGTAATGTAGGAGTCAGGGAGCTGGGGAATCAGAGGTGCCAGGGTCAGGACCAAACGGGCAGCTGAATCTGCAGCCTGATTCCCTTGGCTGAAGTGAATCCTCCTTCTGGCATTCTTTATAAAACACAACAGAAACCTCTTTGCCATGGACAGCTTGCAGTAATTCTAAAATTTCCCCTGCAGGCTTAATGGGGGAATGTTTGTCAAAAATCCCCTTTTTTCCAGATAGCTCCATGAACATGAAAAACATGGAAGGTGAATTTGGAGTCAGGAGAGAATCTTCTGCCTAGAGTGAGCTTGGAGGCTTCCTCAATTAGAAGATGCTGTGGCAGCCACTGGAGGACCACTTGGATGACCCTGAACCAAGTTGTTTTGAGAAATGAGCAACAGGGCTCGAATGGGGCCTAGGGATTGAGTCAGGAGCCGGGGGCCTGGCCCTGCCTTTCATCCACATACAGAGTAAAAGTCTCTCCTAAATTGGGCGTGGCTAGCGCAGGGGCAGAGGTCAGATTGGCTTTCAGAGTCTTAAAAGCTCTGGCCTGATCAGCGCCCCAGTGGGGGGGGAAATGTGGAGTCAGAGGGGCTTGGCAATAATGCTAAAGTGAGGTATCCAGAGTCTACAAAACCCAGCCATGTCTGGGAAAGCACACAGCTGTTCTTAGAGACAGGCCCAAAGAGTGATGAGATTGTCTGCTCTTGTCCCTGCTGGGCTTTGTGGGTCTTAGGCCAGGATACTTTATGGCCCCTGGAGGCCCGGAAGTTAGGGGTTTTTATGGCTGCAGCCGGGGTTGGACTGCATATCAAGGTATCATTCACATGCTGGATAAAGCTGCTATCAAGCAGCTCCAAATCTGGAAAATCTTTAGCCAGAGCTTGTCCAAGTATGTGGGGGCTGTCAGGAAGTCCTAAGGTCGACTGTCCATGTTAATTGATGGGGGTTACCTTCCCCTGGATCTGCCCATTCAAAGGCAAAAAAGTCTATGCAAAGGTATGAGAAGAAAGCCTCCATAAGATCTAAAGGAGAAAACCATCATGTTTTCCCTGGGATCTGTTAGGATAGCCTTGCGTTAGGCACAATGGAGTGAAATGGAATAACGGCCTCATCCACAGCTCTCAGGTACCTTAGGAAACTCCCCAATCAGCTTCCTAACAAGGAGATGGGAGTTTTACTGGGAGACGGACAAGGAGCTAAAAGTTGGTGTTTAAGAAATTTTCCAATCAGGGTTGCAGTCCCTCCTTAACCTCTGCCTTCCTAGGGTACAGGCGTCTGTAAGGGAACACGCTGGGATCCCCAAGAGGCACTAAAGCTGAGATGTCATGAGAAACCCCCCTCCCTCTCCCCTCCAGGGATTCTTTGGTCCCAGACAGAGGAAGAAGGTACTTCCTCCCAGATTTCAGATGGACTACGGGAGGGCTTTGGGAGAAGCACAAAAAAATGTATCCAGAGATCTGAGAAGGGAAAATTGGGCCCCCAATTTTACCATTAAATCACATCCCAACAAGGGGACAGATAGGACAGGAGATGAGAAGTATTTGAATAGCAGGTCCCTAAACTGGCAAAGCAGAGGAAAGGTCTTAAAACCATTCTTGAGTTTTCCTTCTATACCCATCACCCATTAGGGGAGGGACAGGTAGGGCCCGAGTACAGGCAGGACAGAATACGAGGCTCCAGGGTCAAAGAGGAATTCAGTGGACTTAGCTGCTACATCCAAAGCTGCCCCGGGTTCCACCATAGTGATGGAGTCGGGGGGAACCTGGCCAAATCCCGGGCACCATCACTCCCGGTCCTGAGGAGACGGGAGGTCAGGGCATCGGGAGGAGGTGGGTCTTCCCCACTGTGGGCGTCTCTCTTCCAGTGCCCCTCCCGTTTGCACATAGGGCACAGGCCTGGTGATTTCCTCTGAGGACAGGTGCGAGACCAATGGCCCCAGTTGTGGCATTTGAAGCACAAATTCCCATGGTTCTCAGATATGGCAGCAGCCAAAATTTGAGCCTGCTCTTTGTTCCTTGCCCTGGTCTTGCTCCTCTGCTTCTGCTTGGTCCCTATTATTAAAAACTGGAAAGACGATTTCCAACAGCTGCATCTGGGGAGTTTGAGGACCCCCTGCTAACTTCTGAAGCTTCCTCTAAATGTTTGGGCAGACTGACTAATAAAATGCATGCTGAGGACAGTGGCTCCTCTGGGGAAGTGGGGTGTGGGTTAGTCTAATTTTTAGAACCTCTATGAGGCAGCCCTGAAAGAGGGCAGGATTTTCCTTAGCTCGTCGGGTAAATTCCCTAAGTTTGTCATAATTAGCCTGTTGGTAATTTTCTTCTTCATGCCTTCAGTGAGGAAGATTAGAGAATGATCCCTTCTCTCTCTATCACTGCTTTCCTCCTGATAATCCCATGTGAAGTCTGAGACAGGGACAGCAATAGTCCCTGGGGGGCGGGGGGTATCTACCAGAGAAGGAGGTTGCAGCCATATCATCTCCAAACTAAATTTCAGATTCTCTTTTTCTCCTATATGGTGCAACAAGAGGAGATAATGATGTTAGCATCTCCTCGGGAAAGATCAAATTGGAGGGAGATGGCTCTAAATCCCTTAATATATTTTGTGGGGTTCTCAGAGTAATTGTCAAGTTTTTCCTTAATCTGGGAAACTCTGACATTGAAAAAGGCCCATGCACCCTGAGTGTTCCATCCCAAGGGTCTGCTACTTCTCTCAGTGGGCAGGATTTAGGAGGGGCGGCTGAATCAGGGTCCTTGTATAGAAGAGACTGAGGAGAGTAGGAGGTTTCAGAATCTAGCTTAAGAGGTGAGGGTCCAAAGAGACCCGTGGAAAGGGTTCTGAGTTGAAGAAATATTGCTGGACATAATGAACAGATCCTGATAAAAGCGTGGTCCTGGAAGAGATTTTCAGGCCTCCTGATAAGAACTATATGAGGGGACAGATGGAGGATCCCATATTCCTGGATGAGTGGAAAGGAGGGGCTCATCTAGGAGGTTAGTGTCTACTTTCAATTCCTCTCTAGTAAATTTTACCAGCGGCATCCTGCAGTGCTGTCTTAATTTAGGATCTTGGGGCAAGGCCATAAAGGCTTGGATGTATGGAACTTCAGTCCACTTGCCTTGTCTGTGGTAAAACAAATCAAGCTGCAGGACAGTGTTATAGTTAACAGACCCATTAATGAGCCATTTTTCTTCATCCTCTGAGATATATTGGAGCAAGGCAGTATTGCAAAAGAAAATAAGTTTCTTAACTTTAAGATCTTTTAGGCTGAATTCATCGTATTATTTAAGAGACAGCCTAAGCAAGAATCCTTAGGGATAAAGGGGATTTTCCCATCTTTGCCATCAGCTTTAGGATTCCTAATCCTATAGAGCCTTGCCTCCTCTGGTGTCTCAGGGAGGATGGAAAGTTGGTAAAGTTTCCTTAGTCAAGAGGGAATAATGCTGAGAATTACAAGAAATTCCAAGTCCAGGAGTCCCTGGTCAAGGAAAGTTTGCTGAGCCTGGAATTCCTAACATCTTCCTAGGTGCTTGGGGTGTCCCAGTTATAGGATAGGGGTGAAAAGGGGCTCACCTTAACAAGAAGAATATAAAATTTGGGGCTCCCCATACGGGGGAACCTTACCTGTATGTTGAGGCAAAAGACATTCCAACAACCAAATCTG
The DNA here is from genome assembly GCF_048593235.1 of Sminthopsis crassicaudata. NCBI lineage: Eukaryota > Metazoa > Chordata > Mammalia > Dasyuromorphia > Dasyuridae > Sminthopsis > Sminthopsis crassicaudata. Next base: position 663,307,064 of record NC_133617.1, read on the forward strand.
CATGGCAGGTATGGTGAAAGAATTTACAAACTGTTTATCTCCAAGTTAAGGGGTAATGATTTATTACGCGCTAACAGTGGGCTGAGATCCAAAAAGAATTTAGTAAAGAACAAGGGCAAGAAGATAATTATTTAGGAAAAAGAAAGATCAGGTTTTTCAAATCACTGATATTGGGGTAGAAGTGGGGTAGAATTGAGGAGTGATCTTAGAGGTGGAATTGAGAAATACTGAATTCTACAGGTGGAGTTGTACCCACCATTGAATTCCATAGCTTAGAATTTCAGTAATCCTCAAACTTTTAAAACAGGGGGCCAGTTCTCTGTCCCTCGGACTGTTGGAGGGCAGGACTATAGTAAAAACAAAAACTCACACTCTGTCTCCACCCCTCAACCCATTTGCCATAACCCTGTGGACCGCATAAACGTCCTCAGCCCCCAGCATCTGGCCCGCAGGCCGTAGTTTAAGAACCCCTGGCCTTAGATTGTCTCAGAGACTTTGTTATTACTGACCAACAGATTTTCTGACAGCCAGCATTACTTGTGGAACTACAGCACTCCCAAGGATTATCGCTATATCCTCCCTAGTCGCCACACCACATCAGGAGGAAAAAAAAAGAGGAGGAAAAAAAGAGAGAATGAAGAGACTGAACATTGTGTAATTATAACTGGTAAGTAAGTGTTCAGATTGATAAAGTGATAAGTATTCAGAGATATATTATATATTTAGATATGTAAATATCTAGCTCTATTTTAGAATACTGTATAAAACCACAGGGTTACTGTATAAGTTAACAAGAGAAGAAGCATTTATTAAATATTTATTCTCTTCCAGGAATTATACTGAGCACTGGGAATACAGACACAAGCAGGAAGACAGTCCTTACCCTCAAAGAGTTTACATTCTATTGGGGAAAGATAATGTCTAAAAGAAAGTTGAAAGGGATGAGGAGGAGGCAGGGAGGGAGTGGGGAAGGTGGAGAAAATAGTCAGGAGTAGAACCCAGAGAGGATTGAAGACATTGGGAATCTAAAATCCATTTTCTTTAGTCTTATTTTGTCAGTAAAGGTAAAGGGCTGGTGGGGAAAACAGAGGCAGGCCTTTTTGGCTTGGATTTCTGAGATGGGCAGAATATTTTAGCTTTATCAAAAGAAAAAGAAAAATCAAAGAACATATTTGTTTTTTGCTTGGAATAGGTGATAACTGACAATAAAGAGGAGATAGTCATTCTTATTTCACTTCTGTTTTCTCTACAAAGCATTGGAAATGGTAAAAACAACAATGGCTGAAATCAACTAACCCCAATAAATTATTTCCTTGGGCACTAAAAGACCTGGATTATATGGCTTTTGGTCCACTATCGGTAATATTGTTGAGATTGGGAAGGGACCCCAAAAGGTTGGGGGTCACACACTGGTTTGAGAGGTGTCTCAAAAGCATTTGCAAGTCTAGGGGCAAAGTTTATTGTAATTGTAACGCCAATTGAAGTGGGCTAAGTTCCCAAAAAATTTAGCAAAACACCAGGAGAAAAGACACATTTATCTAGTTCTTCATGTCATTGATACTCTAATTTTATGGCCTAGAGGTAGAACTGAGGAGTGGTCTCAGGAATTTGGTCATCACTAACCAGCAGATCTAGGACTATTATAAGGCCAGAAGCCTTTAGAATCATTGACAGACAGATTGTCAGAACAACAGCACTCTATAGTTAGAATATCTCAGGATCACAAATATGCCTTCCTTAAAATCTAAGGGAAGAAATATTATTATATTCCTAGACCAGAAGACTTCTACAACCATTGGCAGATTGTTAGAACAATAATACTCTAAGGTAGGGGGGACCTGGGGATCATTGAGTCTAAAGCCAGAAGACTTTCTCATTGAAAGCTTATTAGAACAGAAGCATTCTAAGGTCAGGGGACCTTAAAATTATTGCTGTTTCCTCTAGAAGCTATACTCCTTCATTTTTCCCCTTTTAAGCAGTTTGAACCCCAAATTCATTTGGGACAAAGGGACAGAGATCTCATCTTCTGGAGTGTTTCATGACGATAAGGCTGTCCCTGCCTAGTGGGGTCCAGATTGAGGAAGGGAATCACACGTCTTTAAGATAGCAACAGCATCCAGGGGTGCTGAGTGTCAGAATCAGTTAGCCAATGAGTTCATAGCTTGAAGTCTGGAGGAAACAAATCTCACAAGTACGTTAAAAAATGCAAGGACCAAATATGAGCAAAAAAGGATAATTAAAAGTGGGTTAGTATGGGGGTTACTAGGGGCAGTAACCAAGAACCCCACCTAGAGAAAGACTTAGGAAGTAGACGAGGCTATCATCAACGTCTCACATCCATATTTCCCCAAATCCCTGCTTTTGTCTCTTCAAAGGAATAGGGGTAATGGGTAGAATAGTGTGACATTGTACACGGTGAAAGGAGGTTCAGGTGACCTAGGTGCAAGCACCATAATGTTTAAAAACCATTAAACATTGGGTAGAGAGAATGACATGCAGAGTGGAACAAATAATTAATCTTAAATGGGTTTGATCTCCTTTAGCAAAAACCTCTGAGACTTTTCAGTCTTAGAAGGCTTTTACCCAACTAATAAAGGTGTCAACAGAAACCAAAAGCAGTTTGAAGCCCCTGAGAAGGGGCACATATGTAAAATCCATCTGCAAGTCCTTCTCTAAGTATGTCCCCCTCCTCCGGATGGGCTTCAGGATGGGTGGGGGTGAGGGGTGGGTTAGCAACCCTTTCAGGATTTACTTGGGCAAAAACCAGGCAGACCTGACAGAGCTGTTAAATTGTTTCTCCCAGCTTGAGACCAGTGAAAATAGGTTTCACAAGGGATTGGGGGTCATTTTTTCCCAAGTGAGTAGCTCGGTTTAGACCAAAGAGAAGTTTCCACTGGCTGGTCTCTGGGATTAGAAATTGGTCTGAGGGTGTTTGAAACTACCCAGAAGGAGAAAGGGTCTTTAGCAAGGGCTTGTTCCTGGGAGTTACATGAGAGTGTGGGAGTTAGTGAGCTGGGGAATTAAAGGTGCCATGGTCAGAGGCAAACAGGCAGCAGCAGGGGCAAATGAATCTGCAGATTTGTTCCCCTAGGTAGGAAGTGAATCCCCTTCTGGTGTCCTTCACAAAACAGAACTAGAAGCATTTCTAGGTTCATGGACAGCTTGCAGTAATTGTTTTGTTGTTTAAAAATCCTCTTTCTTTCCGTGTAAAGCATGCAAAACATGTTGGAGTCAGTATTGATATTCACTCTCATTCCTTTCCTCTCTGTGAGGGCAAAAATGCTCTGAACCCGGTGGGGGGTGGGGGTGGTTAGAACCTCCAGTGGTTGGCCTGGGGCGAGCTTAGAGGCCTCCTCAATTAGAAGGACTATGGCAGCTAGCTTTAAGGCAGGAAGGTCACCCCAAAGACACCAAGTTTCACCAGGTCCCTAGGACCTGTCTCTGCCTTCCATAAATGTACAATGTGAAAGACTTTGGGTAGGGCTAAGGCTGGGGCAAGAGGTTAGTTTAGCTTTCAGGATCTTAAAAAGCCTTTGCCTGATCAGGCCCCTATTTGATGGGAATTGTATCAGGACCTTGAATAGAAGCATAGAGGGGCTTGTTAGGTATAAAATCCAGCTGTGCCCAGGAAAGCAGGCAGCTGTTTCTTTGAGAAAGGTTCAGTGAGTGATGAAACTGCTCCCTTGCCGCTATGAGAAAAAGAGAGGTGAGAATTAATTTGTGGCCCAAGCACTTAACAGACTGATAGACAATGTGGGCTTTTGGACAAAAAAACCCTTCATAGCCCTGGGTAGGGAGAAGGGGCCTTGGAAGTTAAGGGTTTTTATGGCTGCAGCCAGAGAAACCTCTGAAGTAGGACTGCTGATCAAGTTATCATCTACCTAGTGGATAGCCAGGGTCTGCCCAAATATGTGGGGGTTGTCATGAAAGCCCTGAGCTATCTCCATGTTATGAATGTGACTGCCCATGTTATTGGTGAGGGGTTACGTTACCCTGGATTTGCCCCTTTCAAGGCATTGAGTCTTTATGCAATGATATGCAAAGGAAAGCATCTTTTAAGGTCTAGAGTAGAAAACCATTGTGTCCCCTGGTACTTGTACTAAGCTCATGGCTTTTACTGACCATTTGCTCTCATTATAGACATTTACTATAAGAGGAAAATGCAGGGACATGGTTATAATGACAGTTCAGGAAGGCATTCCTCTGGCATTTATCTCCAATAGTAGGTTACTGACAATGATCAGGCAATCAAATTCAAAACTCAAAAGAATATCAGTTACACTCCCAAGAGATTTTATCTCTAATAGCAAATTCTACTAATCGTAGTTTAGGTTTAGATACATTATTTTAAAAGTTTACCAGGACTTACATACATAGGAGAATTTGTTTAACATGTTTTATATGTTTAAACTTATCCTGGTACAAAGGATCAATCATTAAATAACGTTATAGATTCTTAGTAAATACATTCCTTTTTTAGGAATTATGAATCCTCAACAGGCTCGTTTCTCAGGGCTGATGACATTGCTTACCTGGTGGTTTCAAGAAAACTGGCAAGCTTACAAATTAAGGGAAGTTGATAGAGATCCCTGGGAAGGGGCTAAGCTTGCTGTTGCCCACCCCAACTATTCTTAGTGTTTTCATGGGCTGGGCTGTTTCATACCTTCCCCCACTCTGTGGAGGGGTAAAAGGTGCTGCACACCTCCTAACTGAAGGTGAACTGATAAGGCTTTCACCTCATTCCTCTTGTTCCATACACAGTAATTACCAATTTTAGGTTTAACATAATGACATAACTCCAAATAATTTAATTAACAATTTTATAATTCCCTAAGTAATAGCCAAATAGTCTCAGTTGTAATTTTTATTCCTTTAAATAAGTTTCCCTTTTGTTTTAGGAAGAAAACAATATAATTCTTAAAATTGAGATAGAACAGATTTTAAAACTGATTTAACTTTAGTTAATGAGATTCCCAAAATTCTGATTAAATGTTCTAGACAAACTGAATTGTCATTTGATTATTTTCCAATTTACTCAGATCTTTTCTCTTTTGTGAGCTGGTTTTCCCAAAGATCCCAAACTCTTAAATTATCTGTTAACAGTCAGTACAAATAGACTGCAATTTACATACCCCTTTAGCGAACTTTGATTAGAGTTCCTTTAAAACTATTTTTATTATCATAGCTCAAACAGCAAATTAGAAATCATTTATCTCAACATTGACATTGTATATTTGTCACATCTAAAAACACATGTAAAGTTATCAAATATGAAGCAATTATATCCAATAAAGCAGCTAACATTCATATAGCATGTTTTATGCTAAGCACTTTTGCAATTATGTGATCTTCACAACAACAATCATTATTATTTCTCTTTACAAACTAGAAGACTGGGCAGAGATACAATAATTTATCATAAATTACATATATATAAATTACATTTTCTTGATCTCCTAAAATATATTGAAGCCAGGCAGTATTGAAAAAGAAAATACGTTTCTTAACTTTAAGATCTTTTAGGCTGAATTCATCTGTATTATTTAAGGGACAGCCTAAGCAAGAATCCTTAGGGATAAAGGGGATTTTTCCATCTTTGCCATCAGCTTTAGAATTTCTAATCCTAGAGCTTTGCCTCCTCTGGCATCTCAGGTAGGATGTAAAGGTGGCAACGTTTCCCTAGTCAAGATGGAATAATACTGAGAATTACAAGAAATTCCAAGTCCAAGAGTCCCTGGTCAAGGAATGTTTGCTGAGTGTGGAATTCCTAACACCTTCCTAGAAGTTTGGGGTGTCCCAGTTATAAGATAGGGGTGAAAGGGTGCTTACCTTAACAAGGAGAATGTAAATTTTGGGGCTCCCCATACAGAGTCACCTGTATGTTGAGGCAGAAGACACTCCAACAATGTTAGGATCCCTAGATCTGTGTAGCAGGTATAGTGAAAGAATTTGCAAACTCAGTTTATCTCCAAGTTAAGGGGTAATGATTTATTAGGCTGCTAACAATGGGCTGAGATCCAAAAAGAATTTAGTAAAGAACAAGAGCAAGAAGATAATTATATAGGAAAAAGAAAGAAAGATCAGTTTTTTTAAATCACTGATATGCTCACTGAGGTAGAATTAAAGAGTGGTCTTAGAGGTGGAATTGAGGAATGTTGAATTCTACAGGTGGAGTTGTATCCCACTATTGAATTCCATAACTTAGATTGGGCTATACTGATCTTGTTGACAATCTTCACAATTGAGACACATTCAAGATTCTGGGGAATGAAGTGAAGAGGATCCCTTAATACCTTCTGGGATGCTTTCCCAAAGGAGCAGAAGAGGACTCCAGACAAGATAGGAATCAAGAAAAGGGTTAGTAAAAAGTTGCCATTTTCCTAGTTTGTTTTTCTTTTTTCTTTTCTTCCAGAATGGGGTAAATTACTGGAATAATCCCCATTGTTTCAGGAATTTTTCTTTCAATCTTAAAATGACTAGTTGCCAAACTTATTAATCATTGCTTTCAAAACTTTAAGAATTTGCTAAGATATTATTTTAATTTTAATTAGCTAACTTTATTTCTGTAGCTCCAAGCTTGGCCAGAACTGAGGTCCACATGAAAAAGTTAGGGTTTTTTTTTCCCTTTTTAATGTGGGAGTCAAGGATGCTAAGAAATCTTCCCAGCATTCTAACTACAGCATGGAAATTTTGTTTTCTTGCTGATTGCATTTTAAATCTTTCTAGGTAACAAAATCTAGCTCACCAAATAAACGTGACACATGTTCTGCACAGATACACAGACATAGACAAAAATGACATGAAAGAGGACTAGCCCATCTTTGCCAAAATTCATAAAATTTCTTTCCCAAAGCCATTCTATAATACTTTATATCCTCTGGCATCCTAGAGAAGATGAAAAGGTGGCAAAGGTTCCTTAGGAACTTTGCCAAAAATTGCAAGATTTCCAAGTTTGGGCGTCCCCAGTCAAGGAAAATTTGCTGAGTGTGGTGCTCACAACAACCCAGACAAACATTCTTGGGGTGTCCCAGCTATAGGACTTAATGAGAAAAATGGGGGGATTTACTTTGACAAGGAGGAAATCAAGCCAAGGGAGGCCAGACTTTTCCGATGTTGGACCACCAAATGTTGAGGCTCAGAAGGGACCCCAAAAAGTTGAGACCACAGACCAGTGTCATGAGATATCTCAGAAGAATTTTCAGGCTTGAACCGAAGCTTGCAATATCCAAGTTAAGGAGCAAAGTTTATTGTAATTTTAACACCAATTGAAGTGGGTAAGTTCCAAAAGAATTTAGCAAAGAACCAAAAGAAAGGAGACACATTTATCCAGTTCTTTATGTCACTGATATGCTAATTTTTTGGTCTAGAGATGGAACTGAGGAGAGGACTCAGAAATTTGGTTATCACTGGCCAGCAGATCTAGGACTATTCTAAAGCTAGAAGACTTTTATAGTCATTGAAAATTGTCATAACAATAGCACTCTAAGGTCAAGGGGACCTTGGAATCACAGATTCTAAAGCCAGAAGACTTTAGAATCATTGACAGATTGTTGGAACAGAAGCACTCTAAGGTCAGGGAACCTTAACATTATTGCTGTTTCTCCTAGAAACTATACTCTTTCAATATGAAGTACTAATTCTCCCAATTCTAGCAGGTAGGGTCCCCAGATAAAAACTGGTTGTATTTACCTTCAAGGTTCTGGAGGACCTTAAGGGCTGAGATATTTTTATAATTCTGTCATTCATAAGCTCCCATTCCATGTGTTATACCCAATATCAATTAACCAGTTAGACATCTCCTCAATGTCATCTGACCAGTGATTAAGAAGTAAGCATTTATATAAGACTTACTACACTCCAGGCACTGTACTAAGCACTTTTTTTTTTTAAACAATATCATCTGATTTGATCATCACAATAACCCTGGGAAGGTAGGTGCCATTATTTTACAGTTGAGGAAACTGGGGGAAACAAATTAAATGACTGGCTCAGAGTCACAAGCTAATATCTGAGGCCAGATTTGAACTCCTGACTCCATGAATTATTGATTTCAGATCCAGTGCTCAATCTACTGCAGTTGCCTCTGATTAGTCCCCCTAAACAATTTAACCAATTAATGTCAATAATATTTTATAAAAGATATTTACTGATTAGATACTGTAAATATAATTGGGCACATTCTTCCCTCTATACCTTAGTCTGTAGGGAGAATGGGTTCAAACTTAAGGTGATTGTTACAAAACATTCCCTCTGAGCCAGGATACAATCTCCTTTCCCAGTTTGGTTCCTGGATGAGAGTGGGCACATAATACAAAGCATTCCTCCTACCAAAGTAAAGCAGCAACAATGGGTGGCAACAGTGTAGCCGAAGAATGAGGCACTCCCTTGCTAGCGGAACATGGCTCCTTGGCTGTCCAATGCTTGACCTAGGAAGGCTGTACCAGGCTCTCCTGCTGAAGTTACAGCAGACTTCACTATGAACTTCCCTCAATTGGCCCCTAAAGTAGAGGTAGGGACTTTTCTGACCTTTTAAATTCAAAACCTTTTTTTTTTTCATTCACTTAGTATCAAGGAAGAATAAACAGAACAGAGACAGAAAGAAAAAAAGCATCATGGATTGAAGGTCCTGTTAGTGACCAGATGGGGGAAGGGTTCAAAATGGAAAGGAAAGAAAGAGGTCATACATAGGTAAATAAGAAAGAAGCAGCAGTCTGCAGACATCCAATGACGAGGCAATAGGACTAAGATTGGACAAAGAAGGAAATATGGAAGATAACCATCAATCCTATCAATAACCAATCAAACCTCCCCTTCTAGGGGAGACAGCAATAATTTTAAGGTCCCCTGACTTTAGGAAGCCTCTGTTCTAATAGTAAGTCGATGATTCTAAGCCCTCCAGTTTTGGAATCTATGACCAAGGCCCCCTACACCCAACCTGAGAATTCTAAAGTCTTCTGGCCTCAGGATAGTCCCACAAATCAAAGTCCTGAGACAATAGTGAATACACTACTGCTCAGTTCATTGCTGACTGTCAGATGGATAATCTGTGGGTCAGTGATAGCCAAATTCCAGAGACCACTCCTTGGTCCTCCTTCTGGGCCATAAAATTAGCAAATCTAAAACACAAAGAACTAGATAAATGTGTCTCCTTGCTTTGTTCCTTTGCTAAATTCTCTTGGAATTAATACAGTTTGTAATAGCATTACAATTACAATAAACTTTGCCCCTTGACTTGGCAATGGATTCAAGCCTGCAAAATCTTTTGGGACACTTCATGACACTGGTTGATCTATGACCCCCCCAACCTTTTAGGGTCCCTTCCCAACCTCAACACTATCAGAACAACTGACTCATTGAGTAGATGCATGTAATGGGAGTCCTAAGAAAAGTTTTGTTTTCCCCCCAACTTTCCCCTCTCAGTGCCTACCTATCCCGACACTATAATATAATCTGTTGTTTTGTTACCCACACAAACTTTGCCTCAGCACCCAAATGGCCAGAGAATTAACTAGAGCTGGATATAAATGTAAATTAAAACAAAAGCTCCAATCTCTCCCTAAATGTTAGAAAAAACTGCGAGCTTTGAGCAATTGTGATTGAAATCAAAACTTTTCACCTAGAACAAACTCTTTAAGGCTGAAGAGGAGGGCAACACGTGGACTTTGGGGATCATTATGTATCCTGAGACCTAAAGTGGGCTAATTACTAAGAAAACTCATTGAAAATGGCTGCAATTTTCTCAGTAAAGGAAAAGATAGAAGGTTCTCAGCGGACAAAGAGAAAGGAGAGCTATGAGAGGCTTAAGGAGACAAAAGGAATTTTGGAATTGTTCTCCCAGAGTGTGGAAGGGAGTAGAGAATCAACCAGGAAGGACTAAAAGGATGGCCTTGTTGCAGTGAAGGCTTGAGTAAAGTTGGATAATGTGATTATATAGGATAGCCAATCAACTTAGTTGTGTGATTTCCTCCAACTCCTTTTGGCAGCAGGTGCGCAGGAGTGATTGACTGATGGTTGGATGATGTGTGGAGACTACATTTTGGGGATCAGTACTCACTCTTTGTAGAGGACACTAATGTGACTAATTCTACAGAACTGGCATTTGTCAATTTATAGTTTCAGGAGCATATCTAGACAATTTAATGTATGTGTGAGCCTTTCTTCATCTTTTCCAATATCTTTCTAAATAAAGTAAGATCATTTAGATAGATCAATATGTCAAGATAGTTTATATCACCAACTACCTTTCCCACAAGTCATTGAAAAAGTGGTCCATATCCCTCAAAATTTCTTGGGCCATGTGCCCAAATTGGGAGACTCCTGCTATCCCTTTTTCCTTATCTTTTTTCATCCTCAAGATCTGATAATACCTGCTACATAACTCTAATCCTAAAAGTCATTTGTTCCTAGTATATAATTAAAGACAGACTGTATTTGTGACATGAGATACTAATTTACCTCTACATTCTCTTGTTTGAAATCTTCTCTGAAATCCATATGCATATATGTCATTCCATTCTTCTTCCATATAATGACTATGAGTTAAAACAAATGGAGTTTGGAGTTGTCTTGACACTTTCCTTCAAGTGGTTCCAGAGATTTCCATCTCCAAGAGGGCAATTTTCTGAGCCTGCTCTTGAAGAAGTAGAATTCATTTAAGTAGATTATGTGTGTTCCTCTTCAAGGAAGACTATTGTCCTACTCATACCGTGAGAAACACATCAGTCCTCACACTGAATTTCTTTCTCAGATACTCTTTCTCTTCATCATGTGCTAGAAAATCACCAAAGTCAAACTTCTCATTATCTATTCTTTATTTAAAAATTAATTTTTACTATAAGCCAAAAAGCAAAAACAAGTAAGAACATATTAATGTATAAAAGGAGGAGTATATATTAAGCTATGGGTTTCTATTATGTAAATTTTCTTTTTAAAGTATATTTTAAATTTAAGATAATACCAATATTACCCTGCTTATCTGTGTTCACTTATGAACTTTCTTCTCTCTTCTCCAGATTTTAATGTTTCATTGATACTCCTTTTTGCTTCTTTTTAAAAAATCATTTCCTCTTCTTCCTTCTCCTTTTCCTCCTCTTTTTTTTTTTTGCTCCTCCTCCTCCTTCTCCACCATCACCACCATCTTTTTTTCCTTCTCCTCCTCCTTCTCTGTATCTTTCCACAACTTCCTTCTTTCTCAATATGAAAGTCCTCCACTATAACAAATAGATCTAGATAAATAAAATAGAGTCACACTTTGGTCATTTTTGAATATGTGTATCCCATTCTGCACCTGTAATGCATCAACATCAATTCGTCAGCAATGAAACATGCTTCATTTTAAGTCTTTTGAAGTCATAATTGGTCATTATTTTGATCATAGTCCTTAAGTCTTTTGGTTTTCTTTTAGATTAGTGTAGTCAAGAGAAATTGTTCTGATTCTGCTCAATTCTTTCTTTATCAGTTCAGATAAGACTTCCCAAATTTCTCCGAATCTGTTTCTTTTGTCATTGCTTTCTGCATAATATTCTATTTATAATCCATAATTTGCTCAGCCATCTTTTGATTGATAAGCACCTAGTTTGTTTCTAGCTCTTTGTTTCAACAAAAACTTCTTCTAAGTGTTTATATACATATACATCCTTAGCCTCTTTTTTTTTTTTTTTTTAAAGCCAGTTTGGGTTGTATGTATAGTGGCGATTTCACAGGGTTGAAGGCATGCACAGCTTGATGACTTTTTAAAGTTTAGTTATGAATAGTTTGTGAGAATAGCTGGACCAATTCTCAGATCACCAACTATGTGCTAGTGTATTTGCTTATGAATAGTCTCCTCCATCTCCAAAATGTAATTTTCCCTTTTGTCATCTTTTCCAATCTGATAGATGCAAGATAGAACTTCAGAGTTGTTTTAAGGTACATTTTCATATTACCAATTTCAAGGATTTTTATGTAGTTGCTAATAGTTTACATTGCTTCTTTTGAAAACTGTATTTTTTTCATCCCTCACCTTTATCTTTAATATTCATTTGCTTTTATTTTTAAGTATTTGTATATATTACCTTTACAGCTTAGCTTTCAAACATTTATTAGAGAAATTTGCAGCAAAAATTTTTCCAGTTAGCTTTTTTCCTTTCAATTCTAATTGCTTTGATTTTGTTTATGCAAAACTTTTAATTTTATGTTATCAAAATTACCTTCTATGATGGTTTCCATCTGGTATTTGGTCAAGAACATTCTTCTATTCATGCTATAAGATTTTATTTCTGTTTTTCTTTAGCATATTTGTTATATGAATTTTTATATTTAAGTCATATGTTTCATTGAAGCTCATCATGATATATTGTGTGAAATACTGGTCTAAACCTAATTTCTATCAGACCACTTTCCAGTTTCCCTATCCAAGTTTTGTTAAATAATTGATCATTATTCTAGTAGTTGATATCCTTGAGTTTGCAGAACATGATGTATTATTTATAACATCTCTTTATGTGTACCCAATATGTTCTACTGTTCAATTTTTAAAATTTTTAATCAGTAACAAATAAGAACTATTAGATTCTCTTCCAACCAATTTATTTTTATTTTTCCTTTAAAATTCTTGACTTTTTGTTTCTCCACGAGAATTTCATTTTTATTTTGTCTAGCTCCATATAATAACTTTTGGCAGTTTGATTTGTATAGCACTGAGGTTATACATTAATTTAGATCATATTGTTGTTTTTATTATATTAGACTGTTCCATATATAAGCAATTGTTTCTCTAATTATTTAAGTATTCCATTATTTTTGTAAAGACTTTTTTGTATTAATATTTTTATTACCTATATGTCTTGGTAGATAGACTGCCATACAATTTATATATTTACTTATTTTGAATGGAATTTCCCTTCTTGCTGAATTTTGTTGGTCACATACAGAAAAGTAATGATTTTTGTGGATTTATTTTACATTTTGCTACTTTACCTAATTTTTTGTTGTTGTTGTTTCAAAAAACTTTTAGTGTTTTATAAGTAAGTCCCTCTATCATTTGGGGAAAAAAAGCAATCTTACTAGAAAAAGTCCTGTATTTCTCCATTACTGATATTGCTAACTCTTGGTTACTATCTATGATATTAAGGAAAAAATCAATTTATTCCTATGTATTCTAATATTTTACATAAACCAGTGTTGTATTTTGTAATTTTTTCTGCATCTATTGATAAAATTCAATAGGTTTTTATTATCAATATTCTGTTACGTCTATAATTTTCTAATATCATACTAACCCTGTATTCTTCTTCTAAATACAACTTGGTATAGAATCTCTATAACATGATGCTTTGGGTTCTTTGTTAATATTTATTAAATTTTCTTGCACTGATATTCATTAGAATTTAATTTTTTTCTGTTTTATCCCTTTCTGATTTGGATATCAGGATCATATTTGACTCATAGAAAGAGTTTGGTAGCATGTTTTCATTCTCTCTTGCAAACAATTTATGTACTATGGAAATTAATTTTTTGTATCTTTTGTAGAATTCTTTTGCAAATCCATCTGTTTCTTTTTTTTTTTCTTTTGGAATTTTTTTGATGGTTTGTTCAAGGGATTTAGTCTTTTAAGATTCCATTATTAACATGTCCTATTTCTGACATTTTCCTCTTTTTTTTCTTTATCTGTTATGAATTCTTTTTTCAAAATTTTAGCATAGTGATTTAATTTTTCTCTTTCTCTTACAATGAGATGGGCTTATGAATTGTCCCTTTTATAACTTTAAAAACCCAACAAATTTGAGGGTTTTTTAAACATCAATTAAATAATTTTCTTTGTCATCAATTCCATTCATCTCTTTGGTTTTCACATTTTTAAAATTTTTGTATTTAATTGAGGCTTCTTGATTTGTTGTTTTTCTAGATATTTTAGTTACTATTCAATTCAATGATTTGTTTTTTCCCTTTTGTTGATATAATTTCTTCCTAATGGCTATTTTGGCTGTATTCAAAAGTTTCGATATGTTGGCTGATTGCTATCATGTTCTTTGATAAAATTACATATATTTTCTATGTCTCATTCTTTGCCCCACCAATTCTTTGGAATTAAATTATTTAGTATCCTTTTAAACTGAATTCTTTTTTGAAATAACATTAACTGTAATTTTAATAGCATTATAGTAAATTATATATTTTATATTTTTGTTTTTAATGCATTTGTTTATGAGATCTTTATGCTCTAACATATGGTCATTTTATTGTTAAGATGTCATGCAAAGAAAAAAAATTATGTATACTTCTTTCTATTCTCATTTAGCAGTTGCCAGAAATCTATCACATCTAATTTTTCTAAAATTTTATTCAACTATTCATTATTTTATCGATTTTCTTTTTATTAAATTTGTGTAAGTCTGAAAAAGGGCATAAGGAAATCCCCAAGTATTATTTTCACTGTTCAAATTTTCTTATATTTAAAAATTTAGATGATATGCAATTAGAGGTATATGTGTCAAGTATTGATATTATTTTATTATATATGTTGAATTTAAACATAATGTAGCTTCCTAATTTTATTATTGCCTTGCCTAAGATCAAGATTGCTACTCCTGCTTTTAAAAATTCCTCTGATACATAGTAAATTCTGCTCATAATCATTTTGACTATGTTAATCTTTATGTTTCAAGGGTTTTTTGTAAACAATATTTTATTAGATTCCACTTTCTAATTAATTTTGTTTTCTTCTTTTTATGGATGAGTTCATCTCATTCATATTCACAATTATTATTGTTAACTGTGTTTTTCTCTTTATTGTATACTCTTATAATTTTTTCTCTTATCCTTCTCCTTAGAAAAGTAAAGGAATATGATCAAGAATAGCAATGAATAATTGAAAATCTGTCTTCTTTACTTTCTCTGTTTTCATCTACCTCAGAAAAAAAAAATCAGTGATTCTTCCAAATTCTTCCCTTTTAATTTCCCCTTAAGACCTTCCCTTCAAAACTGGTTTACTTGTGCTCCCTCTCCAAAATCAGCCTTCTCTTTTAAACCATATTCTTTTCTCAGTCCCCAACATTTTCATTGTTGAATTTAACACATTTTATATAAAACTTTCCTAGTGTGTATTTTAATCACTTTTGCTTGGCTCAGATAAAAATGAGATTCAGGAGAGCTCTATCTCCTCTTTTTCTACCTACTCTTCTTTTGCACCACAATCATGAAAAAATAAATAATAAAGCTATTGTTACATGTATATTTTATTGGAAATAAATTATATTATAGATGTTATGCAAATTACATATAAATATAAATAAATCTCAAAACCATTGTTTTATTTATATATTTATTTTAAATTATTATATTATTGCATAAAGATAATTTTGTAAAAATATTAATAGTAATAAAATTAATAATTTCCTCTCATTCTTCATTTCTTTGCTAGTGTATTCCTTCTTTTTTTCTCTTTTTTATTATTATAGCTTTTTATTTACAAGATATATACATAGGTAAATTTTCAGCATTGACAATTGCAAAACCTTTTGTTCCAATTTTTCCCCTCCTTCCCCCCACCCCCTCTCCCAGATGGCAGGTTGACCAATACATGTTAAATATGTTAAAGTATAAGTTAAATACAATAGATGTATACATGTCCAAACAGTTATTTTGCTGTACAAAAAGAATCGGACTTTGAAATAGTGTACAATTTAGCCTGTGAAGGAAATCAGAAATGCAGGCAGATAAAAACAGAGGGATTGGGAATTCTATGTAGTGGTTCATAGTCATCTCCCAGAGTTCTTTCCCTAGGTACAGCTAGTTCAGTTCATTACTATTCTATTAGAACTGATTTGGTTCATCTCATGGTTGAAGAGGACTACGTCCATCAGAATTGATCATCATATAATATTGTTGTTGAAGTATATAATGATCTCCTGGTCCTGATCATTTCACTCAGCATCAGTTCATGTAAGTCTCTCCAGACTTTCTGAAATCATCCTGCTGGTCATTTCTTACAGAACAATAATATTCCATAATATTCATATACCACAATTTATTCAGCCATTGTCCAATTGATGGGCATCCACTCAGTTTCCAGTTTCTGGCCACTACAAAGAAGGCTGCCACAAACATTCTTGCACATCTTTAAAATCTCTTTGGGATATAAGTTCAGTAGTAACATTGCTGGATTAAAGGGTATGCACAGTTTGATAACTTTTTAAGCATAGTTCCAAATCGCTCTCCAGAATGGATTCACAATTCCACCAACAATGTATCAGTGTCCCAATTTTCCCACATCCCCTCCAACATTCTGCATTATCTTTCCCTGTCATTCTAGCTAATCTGACAGGTGTGTAGTGGTATCTCAGAATTGTCTTAATTTGCATTTCTCAGATTAATAATGACTTGGAGCATCTTTTCATATGGCTAGAAATAGTTTCAATTTCTTCATCTGAGAATTGTCTGTTCATATCCTTTGACCATTTATCAATTGGAGAATGGCTTGGTTTCTTATAAATTAGAGTCAATTCTCTAAATATTTTGGAAATGAGGCCTTTATCAGAACCTTTGACTGTAAAAATGTTTTCCCAGTTTATTGCTTCCCTTCTAATCTTGTCTGCATTAGTTTTGTTTGTACAAAAACTTTTGAATGTGATATAATCAAATTTTTCTATTTTGTGATCAATAATGATCTCTAGTTCCAGATGTACAGTGTATTGATGTCTATCCACTGTGCTGCCTAGCTATTCCAAGTCTGAAAATTCTTCATTTCTCTTTGATCTGTTTTTCAAGTTAGTGGGTTTTTATAGCAGATACTTAAATTTTTCTTCTAGGTTTTCAGTCTTCTAATTTGTTTCTAATATTTCTTGTTCTCTCCTGGAATCATTGAGTTTTGTTTTATTCACTCTATTTGCTCAAGAGTATACTTCTTGGGTAAGATTTTCTAGATTCTACACTAAACTTTTTTTTCTCCCTCAAAAGCTCTCATTATAGTGTTTACTTCTTGCTTTATTTCTTCTAGACATTCTTGGACTATTTATAGCTAAGTTATCCTTTTCTCTGAAGTCCTCCTTGAAAGCATTATGGTTATTTTTTTTCTTGTGGAATTACCCTTTGATCATTTCTTAAATAACTTTAGGAATGCAAAATATTTCCCTCCACTCCACTCTTGGAAATAATGTTTACGTTCTTTGATTTTGTCTCCTCTGTAGTCTAGATGCCATTGTTGAATTTCTGGATAGGATAACTGGGACTAGGTCTCACTCTCAAGTGTAATTCTTGACTTCTGCTACTATCTTCTGATGGTCCAAGGTCCTATAGTCTTCTTCTTGTACAAATCATTACGAGGAGTTGATTCCATATCTTTCTTTGGTCCTGACAGGACCCAACCAGATGTTGGAGTGATTTCAGCGTTCTGGAGGCTCCCCAGCTGGTGGACTGCTAGGGGACTACATCAGTCTTGTCTCCTGCTGTGGATTATACAGGAGCACGAGCAAGCTGTACACAAGTTGCTTATCCCTTTTTTCCAGGGCATTGACTTATAAGGGCTGGTTCTATTTCCTTTTGCAGTTCTGACAGGCTGGAGTTCATATCCCTGCTGCTTTTAGGTCCAGTTTATCAGAATTCTTTTTTTTTTTTTTTTTTGCTTGAGACAATTGGGATTGAGTGATTTGCCCAGGGTCACACACCTAGGAAGTGTTAAGTGTCTGAGGTCAAATTTGAACTCAGGTCCTCCTGACTTCAGGATTGGTGCTCTATGCTCCTCCAGTATTCATTTAATTTTTTTAAATAACTAAAATTTATTGGGGTTTGTAGAGTGCTTTGCGTATATTCATTGGTTTGAACATATGGACAATTTTCCTACCATCCCTGAAGCACAGCCTAACTTTATTTTTTTTAGGTTATACATGTACATTCATTTTTTACATATTTCTAGATAAGTCATGTTGGGAGAGAAAAATCAGAACAAAAGGGGAAAAAACATGAAAATGAAAAAGAACAGAAGGGGAAAAAAAAGATGAAAACAGAGATGCTTCAATCTGAATTCAGTTTCCATAGTTCTCTATTTGGATGCAGATGCCATTTTCTATCCAAAGTTTTATGAAATTGCCTTGGACCACTGAATTGCTGAGAAGAGCTGCGTTTATCATAGTTTATTATCACACAATCTTGCTGTTGCTATGTAAAATGTTTGTTTTCCAATTCTGCTCCCTTCACTTAGTATCAGTTCAGTAAGTCTTTCCAAGCTTTTCTGAAATCAGCCTACTCATCATCTCTTATAGAACAATAATTATCCATTACTTTCATATACAATAACTTATTCAGCTGACAGACATCCACTAATTTTTAAATTCATTGCTACCACAAAAAGCGTTGCTACAAATATTTTTGCATATATGGATCCTTTCCCACTCTTATAATCTCTTTGGAATACAATAGTGGCACTCAGAATCTAACTTTAACATAAAGTTAAAAGTCAAGAAATAGGGCTGGAAAAATGAGCAAACATAAAAGAATATGACCCATAGAAAGATACTGTGATGACAGAGAAAAACAAAACACAAAATCAAAAGAAGATAATGATGTCAAAGCAACTACAAGAAAAGCCTCAAAGAAAAATGTGAATTAGATATCTAATTCATACAAGCTCAACAAGAAATTCTAGAGAAACTCAAAAAGAATTTTTAAAACCAAACAAGAAAGGTAGAAAAAAACTTGGGGAAAGAAATGAGAGAAATAAAAGAAATTTTTTAAAAGTTCACAGAGGGAAAATTCTGAGCAGTAAGATCTCATAAAGTATCAAGAAAGAAGTAGGAAAAAAAAAGAATTTACAGAAAGCTTGATGACAGACTGAACTACACTGGATTACTCTGAGAGCATTTGATCCTAGATAGGATGATATTGGAAAGAGAAATGAAAAAAAAATGAAAAAATGGGAAAGATATGCCAAGATTATTATAGCAAACTATTCTTTCCATCAATAAGAATGGAGCTAACACATTTGTATTCTAACATCACAGTTCCCTAATGTGTTGCTTGAGAAAGTATGTATCACTAAGGAAAATGAAGATAGAGAAAATACATAAATTAGACTAAATTTACATAGGGAAGGTGACAAGGTTTTGAGGTCGATGTAATACTGATTCTCAATTTATCTGAAAAAATATATATTCCATACTTGGAAGAATTTCATAGACATTTTCCTGTTCTAAAAAAGAGAAACTGAAAAACCATCAAAAAATTACTGACATTAACGCCAATTTTCCCATCTCTACAAACCTTTATGAGAATGATCTATATAAATGCTGAGCATCTTCTTTAAAAAGTCATGAGAAAGGAATGGTCAGGCATTCTAAGTAAGCAATATTGTATAGACATCTTGGCTTGCATGTGAATTATATTTAAGTGAGGCAGAGTTGCACAAAGTCATCTGTGTCACTATCTCTTCTAGAGTCATAGATGTGCAGTGGTAGGACAAAAGTCAGGACAACTGATGATGGTCTGGGATGCAGTGGATGACCTTGGTGCCTTCAATGTCTAACTAAGCTCTATGGATTCGCTCCAGCTGCCTACAGGACCCTTGGAACAAATTGTTCTCATCCACCCATCCCTGGGGGAAATCTTCTCAAGTTTGGGGTAGACACTCCTTCCTGTCAACTTTATTTAGCCAGTCAGCAGAAACAGTTTTACTGGGGTGTGGCTGCAGTATGCTATAGTTTCTTAGAGCTCTTGTACAATGTGCAGTTAACTTGAATCCCTTGTGTTATAAATATGTACAGTATATTTATGGACACTTAATAGAGCTTAGAAAATATTTTTACTACTTTAAAAAAATCATATAATTTTATATTTGCTTTTAAGATTTATTGTAGGTCACTATGATTTATTCTATGCCAAGTTTTTAGTAATACAACTCTCATTCATAGCATTGTTGTTAAGGGAAAAAAATTCTTTCCCTTATTTTACTGCAAGATTTCCATAAATTCACTGTGGTAAAAAGAAGCATTTATACTAACGGTTTAGCAGGATCCCTGAACATGTCACATTTTAAAATTTGGCCTAATTTTAGGCGGTGTGGGAATGATGGTAAAAGCTGACATTTGTACAGAGCTTTAAGGTTTTCAGTGGCCTTACATATATTATCTCAATTGGTCATCCAACATTATAGGCCAACAGTCTTTATGTTGGAACAGTAGGGGAGGAACTAGTAGATAAAGAGAGGTGGAAGATTAAAGAGATACTGTGGACATTTCAGGATGCAATCTTCTGGAAAGTTGAAAGGAGATGAGATCAAATCCATACATAGAAGGGTTGACCTTGATAAGAAGGTCTACCTATTTGTAAGTTAGAATCATCAACTTTTTCCTATCAACTGTTTTCTTCCTTTTTACTTTCAATATGTATCCAAATCTCACTCATCATTTAAAAAACATAAAACTTTACTTGACTCTCCCATTCCTCAAGCTGTCATCTTATATTTCTCCTCTCTTTCTCAAACTTCTTACAAAAGCTGTTCCTATTCACTTACTTCCTTTCTTCTCAATCACTTCTTAAATTCTTTGTAATCTGGTTTCCAGCCTCCTTATTTAACTGAAACTTCATTCCCCAATTCATCACCAGATCTAATGGTGTTTTCTCATCATCTTGATCTCTTTATGCATTTGATACTGTTGATTACCTTCCACTATTCTCTCTCCTCTCTGGATTTTTGTGATGTCACTCCCACTTGGTTCTCCTTCTACCTATCGAACTACTTCTTCCCAATCTTTGCTCATGAATTATCCATAGCATGCTCCTGAACTCTTCTCTATATGGAGATATTCTCTCAGAAACCCCATCATTTTCCTTGTGTTTAACTGTAGTCTCTATGCAGATGACAGAGACAGACAGAGAGCTAGAAATATAGATAGAAATGATATACTATAGATTCAGATAATATGGATGTCTATAGAAATTGATATATCCTGTCAAACTGCCCTAAGCTTCAGTTCCTCATAACCAGTTCCTCAATGGATTTGTTAAACTGGATGTCCTTGAGATATCTGAAACTCAAGATATCCCCCATTCATTTCCCCTACCTTCAACCCTCCTTTCTTCCAAAGGTTCCTGTTTCTCTTAGACATCACCTCCCTTCCAATATCCCAGGTTTATAACTGTAGCATTATTCGGGACTCTTTAATATCCTCACTGCACTTATTCAATTAGATGTCAAATCTTGCTATTTCATAAAATTTCCTTTCATCCAGCCCTTTCTCCCCACTCACACAGTTTCCACCTTCATCCAGGTCCCCATCCTGCTTTAAATCTCTCCCTACTCCAATCTAGCCTATACACTGCTGCTAAAGTAATCTTTCTTTAGTTCAGATCTAATCATGTGATCCCTCAATGCAACCAACTTCATTGGCTAAGGAAGTCATAAAACTACATATATAACATATATGTATATATATGTGTGTATATATGTATATTTAATGCACTTGTTATGTCTCCCATCAAACACTTTGCAAATAGAGATTATCGCATTCTTTATATTTAAATTCCAAGCATCTAGAATAGTGTTTGACACATAATAGGTTTTTAATAAATATCTGTTGATTAATTTATTATCCCATATTTTCATATGAGGAAATAGTGTCAAAAAATTTTCCACTACTATCCCATATGATGTCTCCAATTGTAATGAATAATGGATTTAGAATGAAAGGTTGGGATACTGGATTTATTGTTTATTTATTATGTCATCTTGACAAAATCCTTCAGGCTTCTGTTTCCTAAAACGTACAATGAAGAATTTGGACTACAAAATCACAAAGATTCTTTCTAATCCTAAATCCTATAATCTTATTTTTTATATTCCTTAATTAATACCAAGTCATTAGTCCTATCATGTAGAACAATAATTTATTAGTGAAGGTTAGGTTCTACAACCTATTGTTATATAATATAATAATGTAGAAAGCTCCTTTCTCCTTACCATCATATAATTCACACATGCTTATCAATTTCTAGGTGTTCTTTTTGAATGAGAGGCAGAAATAACTCTAATAAACTAAGGAAACCTCAAATTGAAAAAAACCCCACATGATTCACATAAATGAATTTGCTAATAATTTTTTCCATTTAAATACAGTAAATAGCCTGAATTTGGTTGTTAATCATCAGTCCTGCAAAAATGATATTATTTAATCCTCCTATCTAATATATCCCCTTGTTAGAATGTTTATTTTTAAACAATTGATTATTAGATAGAGATAATAGATATGAGTAATAAAGTGTATAAAGATATATATGTATGTGTGTATATGTATTTCCATCTAAATTCATGAGCTCCCTAAATTTTTTCCTTGACCCCATTGGGAGTTTGTAGAGCCTTGGTTAAAATTGTTAATTTTTGTTTTATGAGAGAGAAAATTTCTCTCTCTCTTTTGTGTATGTGTGAGTATGGCAATTAGGATTAAGAGATTTACCTAGGGTCACACAGCTAGGAAGTGTTAAGTGTCTGAGGCTGCATTTGAAGTCAGGTTCTCCTAACTCCATAGTAGGTGCTCTATCCCATTGCACCATCTGGCTGTCCTCAAAAAACTGTAAATTTCTGATATTAACTCAGATCTAAATATTCAATTGCTTGCCATGCTAACAGACACAGGCAAGAAATAGTATTGAGACAGTAAAGCATTTTACTCAGGTAGAAATGATTAAGGAATTAACAGAAAACCACCTCAGCCATTCAACCAAATGCATAGTTTAATTTCCTTTCCTCTACCTTTGTCCACCCTTCCAAGGGGGAATCTGGGAAATGAGACAGCTTCTCAAACTCTGGTTTGAGACCCCATGAGTCCTGTAACTGAATGTGGGGGTGGCAAAATATGATTTATTATCAGTAAATGTTTGATTTGTTTTCCTGTTTCACATACTTATATACCCAGGGTTGTGTAAAAATTTCTCAGGCAAAAAAGGGTCATGAGTGGGAAAAATTTAAGAAGTCCTGTTCTAGAAGTTGTATCCTATAAAGCAGTCTTTCTGTCCCTCTGAAAATGAGATAAGTGGTTCATCGACTTCAATTAGACAGCTTTGAAATAGCTGTTTAAAAACTGCCACTGTTTCTATTCTGTAATTTGTTACTTGCTTAGCCTCCATGGCAGTTTTTGGTTTTTTCTTCCTCAGTATTGTCTGTCAAGGTCCCACTGATGTTCACATTGTCCTGTCTTCTGCTCAACAAAACTTCATTATTAGATCAGATGAACAGCTCATCTGCTGGCTGTTCATCAGTTTCCCTGATAGCACCAACCTGCTAAATGAGCACACAGAGCCCCAAAGTGGAATCTTTGCTTTCCAAAGAAATGCTCCAGCTGGATGCAAGCATCCTGGGAAATGTCACTAAGAGCTCAGTCAATAGCACACTTCTAAATCAAGAAAGTCCAAGTTAGAACCCAGTCTCAATTATTTACTAACTGCATGGTCCTGGACAAATCACTTAATCGGTTTGCCTCCCTTTCTTCATCTATAAAATGGGGATAACAATATCTTCAATCTCTCAGGATTGTGAATATCAAATGAGTGGACAGATGTAAAGCATTTTGCAAACCTGAAAGTATTATATGAATGAAAAGGATGATGATATTCCTTTCTTACTTTGGCTATACCTATCACTACCTACATGCACACACACACATTGTGAAACATAATTTCTATATATATAGTAAGGGGCAGCTAGATAGGGCAGTGTATAGAGCCCCAGCCCTGAAGTCAGGAGGACCTGAGTTCAAATCTGGTCTCAGACACTTAACACTTCTTGGCTATGTGACCCTGGGTAAGTCACTTAACCCTAATTGCCTCAGCAAAAAAAAAAAAAAAAAAGACTATATATATAATATAGGGGCAGCTAGATGGTGCAGTGGATAGAGCACCAGCCTCCTGAATTCAGGAGGACCCCAGTTCAAATCTGGTCTCAGACACTTAACACTTCCTAGCTGTGTGACCCTGGGCAAGTCACTTAACCCCAGCCTCAGGGAAAAAAAAGTATATATATATATATATAGTCCATTATAATACATGCTGCATATATTATGTTTTATGATATCTATGCATTGTATTGCACATATATATATACAGAAACATACACATGTATATACACATATGTGAACATATCTTAATATTTAGGATGTTTAGCCATTATTAAGGCAGTCTACACTGGAGGCTACAACTCTGTCATTCCAGAGCAGAGATATTGTACTCCATGGCCATGCTTCCTTTGAAGTACAACTCTTGGGGGAAAAGAAATAAATAAAGCTATACTTACATAATACATTCATACATATACATGAGTATATCCTATTGCTTAATAGCAAATCTAGCATATAGATATCATGGAACTATGCTACATGCTACATGTGTGTATATACATGTATGTGTATATATCTGTATTTATAAAAGAGCACACACATATGGATCTATAGCTCATTGCTTTATAAACAACTGTATCTATCTACATAGAGGGACATATAGATATAAAGCTTATTGCTTTATAGGAATTCCATATAAGGTACCGTGGAAAGACCAATAAACTGGGGATGGGAGGCCTAATTCTTCCCCTAGCTCTGCCTTGTTACTTTGGGTAAACCGTTTAATTTAATTTCTTCATATCCAAATGGTGGCGAATGGACAAGGTCCCTTCCAAACCTGGCAGTTCAGAGGTGAAAGCCGGCAGAGAAAGAACAGAGCGCCACAGTATGAGTGTTTAAGGGAGCAGGCAGATTCTTGGGGAGTTGGGAGGCAGACTTCTCCCTGACAGCGTGTATTCTCCTAGTAGAGTAAGAAGATGCCTCCGGCTGTGTTTCTCCGCCTGCAGGTGTATATTCAGATCTGAGCTTAGGGTTCTGGGACTGGAAGAACTGAAACAATGTGGGATTTGTGTGCAAAGCTCTCCCCCCCACCCCTCCCCTAAAGCACATGTTTGAGATTCTGCAACATCGCTTCTGATCATTTACAGCAGCAAAGGAGGTCACCGTTATCTCCCGGGGGATGGAAGGAGGCTCTGCGGAGTTCAGAAGTAAATAACAGCCGCAGTCTGCGGGGGGCTGGTTGGAGGATGGGCCGGGCTGGGCTGTATTATGCTGCGCAAAGTTAAGGACCCTTGTAGACACGACCCTTCAACAGAGAGGTCCTGCGCACCTCGAGGTTTAAGGACTTTATGCGGGTGGCTATTCAATGCGGATGCTTGGTTGGTCTTGCAGGGGAGGGGGAGGGGAGGCCGTCCTTTGTACCGCGGTGGAGCTGGCACCGGCGTGCGGGGATGAAAAATGGGAGCTGGAATACAAATCAGGCTTGCCCTTCTCGATCCTGCTCCTGCTTTTCCGCTGCGGACACGTAAGAGGATTAGGGCCTCGAGGCTCAGGACAAGAGGCCTTTCTTCTCTGGCTGCCTTCTCATTCACTAGCAAAGCCCCAGAGAGAGGGGGCACAAAAGGCGACGAGGAGGCTGCCAGCTTCCCCCTCCCCTTGCTGCGCTTTGGGGGTCACGTTGTGCCTCCCTCTGGGTTCCTCGGCTCCAGTTCCACAGCGGCTCTCAGCACCCAAGTTCCGCTCCCTACTCCACTGTTGGGGGATGTCACAAAGGTCAAAACTGAGAGGAAAAATGGCGTCCTCTAGGGACGAGGGACGTTTCACTTTATCGTTGCAAGTCTTTTCCTCCCCTATTCTTTATCGCAGAATTCAGTCACACATTTTTGGCTAGGAGTTCTCATGTCCCACGGCGTCCCTATAGTACGCCGCGGGTCTGGGGGGCTGGGGGAAGGAGGGAGGGGCTTCATTAAGGTTAGCCCTTAGTCAAAATCAATGTCCGGAGGCTACCAAGACTGGCACGAAGGGGCGAGCAGGAAGCGGGGCCTGGGGCAAAATGCGACTTTCCCCATCAGCTTGGGGACTGGGTGAAAACAGTTAAACATCCATATCAAGGAAAGCCTTAAAATTGGAAGGACACCACAAAAGGGCTGCTCCAGAAGGAGCTCTCCTAGCTCTGGCTTTTGCCTTTGTGAGGGTGGGAGCTTACAGGTTTTTCCCACACATGAAAGTCTTCTTTTTCTTTTCTTTCCTTTTGCAGTAGACAGGGAAATCACCATGGGACTTCTCAGTCTTCAATCTGTACCACCGGGCCCTTTACCCGCTACCACCAATTTGCCTTAATCTTGTAATAACTTTATATTTTGGGGAGGTAATCGGGACTTAGTTACTTACCCATGATCACACAGCTAATAAGTGCTGGATTTGAACTCTGGTCCCTCTTACTCCAGAGCCAGTGCTCTATTCACTGTACCTTGTAAAGACTTTAAATTCAAGTTCTGATTTTCTAAGGATCACAGAATTTAGAGCTGGAAAGGAATTGAATTATCAAATCCAACCCCCTCATTTTACAGATAAGGAAACTGAGGCTCAGAGAGATTAATTGAGCTTCCCAAATTCAGGTCATATCAAGTGGCAGATCCAGGATTAATACCCCCAGGTCTTAAATTCAATTTATCTTCCATGACATTTGGTACCATTTGTTTTTTCCCTTTTATTAGGGCAATAGCCAAAAGGAGATAAAAGATCAGGCTAGAGATCCATTTTGGTTATCTGGAGCTCTTCAAAGCCCTCCTCCTTGAAGAATCCATACTGAGGGGTTACTCTGAAGCCACGACTAAGGGGAGCATCTTCACCTGCCTTAGCCAGTTTGCTGGAAACCCCCCCCCCCCCCCCCCCGTTCACATTTGTGTTCATCTGAAAGGCTATAGAAATGCAAAGCACTATTCTGTCAGCCACAGCAGAGCACTGGGGCCCCACTCAGCTCACATGAAGGAGTCACAGTGGGAAACAGCCAAGTCCCTGGGACAAGGAGCCTTTCTGAGTGGAAGGGCCAGCCCTGGCATCTTGAATAGGCATGTGTGGATGATTTTAATGAGGACTTTATTACCTCATCACTCCTTTTTTCTTCTTCTTCTTCATCCTACTTCTTTTCTCTTAGTACCAGTTTTTAAATGGTTCTGTGCTAGCCCAGAACCCACCAGCCTTCAAGACATTATGGCATTCGATTCCACAAATAGGTACTGAACACTTGCTGGGACAAAATTCAGCAACAGGGACTAGGAATGCAATAACAAAGATGAAATGACAATGACCCTTGCCTTCAAAGAGCTTATGTTTTACTGGTGGGGCTACCATAAGTATAAAGAGAAAGAACTATAAAGAAAATTTGTGAGAAGGAAGAGAATTAGGAAATGTTTTGAAGGAAGGAACATTTGATTGAAATCTATGTTTTGATTCTAAGTGGTAAAAGTAAGGAAGCAGTTTTCCAGACATGGCGTACATCCTGTGCAAAAGTATAGCACTGGGAGATGAAGCAAAAAAGTAGCATAAAGCATAAAGTTATAAGTCCAGTTTTGAAGTAGACTGTGTAAAGGGGACTGATGTTAAATTGTCTAAAAAGACATGGGGAGAGCCAGTTGGAGAGGACTGTAAATGTCAGGCTGAAGAATTGGTGCTTAATCCTAGAAACATTTTGAAGTCATCTTAGGCTTTGGGTAGAGAAGTAAAAAAGGTACATTTTATGAAGGCAGGAACTGTCTCATTTTTTGCCTTTTTATGTCCAGTACCAAACACAGTCTCTGTCATACAATAAGTACTTAATAAATCCTTGTTGAGGGGCAGCTAGATGGTCCAATGGATACAGCACATGCCCTGGAATCAGAGGGACCTGAACTCAAATGTGACCTCAAATATTTAATAATTCCTAGCTATGAGACTCTGGACAAGTCACTTAACCCCAGTTGTCTCACCCACACTCCACATCCCCCCCAAAATTTTTTTAAAAATCCTTGTTGAAATGAAATGACTTGTAGGTCAAGTAGCCATGTTTTAAAAAATGTATGTCTTTTGCTGACCTTAAATCCATCCTCTCTGTCAAGAGATGGGTAACATATACCATCATACATTTTCTGGAGACAGGGTGGACCTTTGTATTGATTGAGATTTATACTTTTCTTCTCTTTTTTTTTCCTTTTAATTTTATTTTTTAGATTTTTAAATTTAAAAATATTAAATTCTTTTAAAAAAATTTTATTTTGCTTTCCTGTCCCCCCCTCCCCAATATTATCAAAATTATTGTCCCTCCTATTCATCTCCATCCTTTCCCCTTCTTATTTCCCTTTTTGACTTTTGATGTATTTTTATACTGAACCTTTGGTATGAATGTGTTTTACCTTTTGGATAAGAATGAACTTCATCTTGACTCCTGCTTCCCCCTACTCTCCATCCCTTCCTTTGTACTTATACATTCTTTTTTTCATACATCCCAATTATGAGAAATTGCGAGTTCTACTTCCTTTTTCCTTCTTTCTACACTACTGTATTCCATTTATCTTCCCTTCTTTTCCATCTCTTTCAATCCTTAGAATTAAGTCAATCTATGCCCAAAGAGCTGTTTTTCTTTTTTTTTAAACTTCCTCAAAACACTTTGAAAACATTATGATTCAGAAAAGAACCTCTCTTTCCTTTTCTGCTTATTAGAATGCTACTTAGTCAATAAGCATTTATTAAGTACCAACTATGTGCCAGACACTGTGCTAAACAAAGAAAGGCAAACCCAAAACACACAAAACAGTGCTGCTCTCAGAGAGCTCATAATTCAGTGGGGGAAACAACATGAAAACAATTATGTACAAACATCTACAAAATAATTGGATATTATCAACAGAAAGAAAGTATCAACATGAAGACAGATGAGGAAATCTTGTAGAAGGTGGGGATTTAGCTTGGACAGGGAAAAAACTAGGTGAAGAGGGAGATAATGTCAGGCAATTAACATTGCATTCACGTTACATCATCATGCAGCACCTTCCAATGCTCAGGTAAATTTATCTTTCTGGGTTTCTCTTGACTTTTGTGCTTGCATTTATTTTTAGATTTGAATTTATTTTTTCAAATAATAATTGATCAACTAATTTTAATCAGATCTGTTCTTCCCATTTTTTTCATGATTTACCCTGAAATGTTTTTACTTTAATTTCCTTCAAATTAATTCTATTTTGAGAACCCCAAAGACTCTGCTAAAAAGCTATTAGAAATAATTCAGAATTTTAGCAAAGTCACAGGATACAAAATAAATCCACATAAATCCTCAGGATTTTTATACATTACCAACACAATCCAACAGCAAGAGATACAAAGAGAAATTCCATTCAAAATAACAGTCGATAGTATAAAATATTTGGGAATATATCTACCAAAGGAGAATCAGAAATTATATGAGCAAAATTACAAAACACTTGCCACAAAAATAAAGTCAGATTTAAATAATTGGAAAGACATTCAGTGTTCTTGGATAGGCCGAGCAAATATAATAAAGATGACAATACTCCCCAAACTAATCTATTTATTTAGTGCTATACCAATCAGACTCCCAAGAAACTATTTTAATGACCTAGAAAAAATAACAACAAAATTCATATGGAAGAATAAAAGGTCGAGAATTGCAAGGGAACTAATGAAAAAAAAAGTCAGAGGAAGGTGGTCTAAGTGTACCTGATTTAAAGCTATATTATAAAGCAACAGTCACCAAAACCATTTGGTATTGGCTAAGAAATAGACTAGTTGATCAGTGGCATAGGTTAGGTTCACAGGGCAAGATAGTGAATAAAAATAGCAATCTAATCTTTGACAAACCCAAAGATCCCAAATTTTGGGATAAGAATTCATTATTTGACAAAAACTGCTGGGAAAACTGGAAATTAGTATGGCAGAACTAGGCATGGACCCACATTTAACACCACATACTAAGATTAGATCAAAATGGGTCCAAGATTTAGGCATAAAGAACGAAATCATAAATAAATTGGAGGAACATGGGATGGTTTACCTCTCAGACTTGTGGAGGAGGAAGGAGTTTGTGTCCAAGGGAGAACCAGAGACCATTATTGATCACAAAATAGAACATTTTGATTACACCAAATTAAAAAGTTTCTGCACAAATAAAACTAATGCAAACAAGATTAGAGGGGAAGTAACAAATTGGGAAACCATTTTTACAGTTAAAGGTTCTGATAAAGGCCTCATCTCCAAAATATACAGAGAATTAACTTTAATTTATAAGAAATCAAGCCATTCTCCAATTGATAAATGGTCAAAGGATATGAACAGACAATTTTCAGATGATGAAATTAAAACTATTTCCGCTCATATGAAAGAATGTTCCAAATCACTACTGATCAGAGAAATGCAAATTAAGACAACTCTGAGGTATCATTACACACCTGTCAGATTGGCTAAGATGACAGGAACAAATAACACTGAATGTTGGAGGGGCTGTGGGAAAACTGGGACACTGATGCATTGTTGGTGGAGTTGTGAAAGAATCCAACCATTCTGGAGAGCAATCTGGAATTATGCCCAAAAAGTTATCAAAATGTGCATACCCTTTGACCCAGCCATACTACTACTGGGCTTATACCCCAAGGAACTACTAAAGAAGGGAAAGGGACCTGTATGTGCCAAAATGTTTGTGGCAGCCCTTTTCATAGTGGCTAGAAGCTGGAAGATGAATGGATGTCCATCAATTGGAGAATGGTTGGGTAAACTATGGTATATGAATGTTATGGAATATTATTGTTCTATAAGAAATGACCAACAGGAGAAATACAGAGAGGCTTGGAGAGACTTACATCAACTGATGCTGAGTGAAACGAGCAGAACCAGAAGATCATTATATACTTCAACAATGATACTGTACGAGGATGTATGCTGATGGAAGTGGATTTATTCAACATAGAGAAGAACTAATCCAATTCCAATTGATTAATGATGGACAGAACCAGCTACATCCAGAAAAGGAACACTGGGAAATGAATGTAAACTGTTATTTTTACCTTCTGAATCCAATTCTTCCTGTGCAACAAAAAATTCGGTTCTACACACATATATTGTATCTAGAATATACTGTAATATATTTAATATATATAAGACTGCTTGCCATCTGGGGGAGGGGGTTGGGAGAGGAAGGGAAAAAATCTGAATAGAAGTAAGTGCAAGGGATAATGTTGTAAAAAATTACCCATGCATATGTACTGTCAAAAAAAAATGTTATAATTATAAAATAAAATAAAAATTAAAAAAATTTAATTCTATTTTTTCCCTAACTTTATAAAGTAATTTTTTGGTACTTTGAGTGCTATAGAACTGAACAAATAAATTAATTTAGGTAGTATTGTCAATTTTATAATGCCACTTCAAGTTACCATGAACAATTGATATTTTTCCAATTATATAAGGAGTTTGTTTTTTATAATTGAATTCACTTAATTCCTGTCCTTATCTTGATGGTTAAATGCCAAAGTTCTTTAAGCATTGTGATTATTTTAAATTCAAGTTCTCTTTTTCATTGTGTATGTATTTCAAAGTTCTCCCTTGAGCTCCAATCTTTTTCCCAGAAATGCTTGAAAACTATTTTCCTCAACACACCTGAAACAGGGTGATACATTCAAACTAAAAGTAAAAGGGTGGAGCAGAATCTATTATGCTTCAGGCAAAACCAAAAAAGCAGGAGTAGCCATCCTCATCTCTGATCAAGCAAAAACAAAAATTGATCTAATTAAAAGAGATAAGGAAGGGCATTATATCCTGCTAAAGGGCAGCATCAATAATGAAGCAGTATCAATATTAAACATATATGCACCAAGTGGTGCAGCATCTAAATTCTTAAAAGAGAAATTAAGAGAGCTGCAAGAGGAAATAGATAGCAAAACTATAATAGTGGGAGATCTCAACCTTGCACTCTCAGAACTAGATAAATCAAACCACAAAATAAATAAGAAAGAAGTCAAAGAGGTAAATAGAATACTAGAAAAGTTTGATATGATAGATCTTTGGCGAAAGCTAAATGGAGACAGAAAGGAATATACTTTCTTCTTAGCAGTTCATGGAACCTATACAAAAATTGATCATATACTAGGGCATAAAAACCTCAAAATCAAATGCAGTAAGGCAGAAATAGTAAATGCATCCTTTTCAGACCATAATGCAATCAAAATTATACTTAATAAAAAGCCAGGGGAAAATAGACCAAAAAATAATTGGAAACTAAATAATCTTATACTAAAGAATGATTGGGTAAAACAGCAAATCATAGACATAATTAATAACTTCACCGAAGAAAATGACAATAATGAGACATCATACCAAAATGTGTGGGATACAGCCAAAGCAATAATAAGGGGACAAGCGGATAGGAATGGAAAAAAGAACAAATCTTTATTCATTCCAGTCTGGCTAGCTTAGAATGCTGAGCTCGTGTCATGAATCCCATACCGCAAATCACTTCAGAAGTCCACCTCTACTTCAGATGACTTATCTTACTGTAAGTATGAATTTAATATCCTGGCAAAACTGACAGATGCACTCCTTTGCATTCAGAGGACACAGCCACAAGGAATTCAGCTGGACCTATGGTTCTATTTTGACTTTTTGAAGTTCACAAGGTCTCAGTCTAATATATTTTGTCTCTAGGACTCTTATGGCTAAGACAGGAAACAAGAGGGAACAATAGGACCATGGGCTCATGGATTCTTGTTAGTGAGAGAGGAGTGTATTAGCTCTCTCTCCTCACTTCAAGACTTACAGCAGTCCTTGCCTCTTCATTCAAATATGACTAAGCAGAACAGAGACAGACTCAGAGATGGAAGTACAGATTCTGAAGTTGCTCAGTGGATAGAATGGACTTAGCTAGGGTCAGGGGTTAATGATAACATCTATCTCCCAAGGTTATTATGAACACAAAATTGCTCTCAGTTGAGACAGGCAATGTGGTCTAGTGGATAGAGCTGAAACTATGCTAGGACTTAAATATAGTATATCAATTTGGGAACAGCTGGACAAATTGAGGAATATGAATATGATACAATAGCATTGCACTGTATACATAGCAAGAAGAATGGCTTAAAAGGATCCTAGGGAAATTTGTATAAAGATGGGGTTCCATCAAGTATCTTACCCACTTAGTTACCTTTGTTAGATAGGACTTCTTGATTGACATAAAGGAAGGAAAGGCACCCACATTTGCAAAAAGTTTGTGGCAACCCTCTTTGTATCAGGAAGAAACTGGAAACTGAGTAGATACCCATCAGTTGGAGAATGGCTGAATAAGTTGTGGTAAAAGAATGTTATGGAATATTATCGTTTTATAAGAAACAATCAGGAGAATGATTTCAGAGACCTAGAGAGACTTACATGAATTGATGCTAAATGAAGTAAGTGGAACCAGGAGATCACTGTACATGGCAATAGCAAGATTATACAATGATCAATTCTGATGGACATGGCTCTTTTCAACAGTAAGGTGATTCAGGCCAGTTTCAATGGTCTTGTGATGAAGAGAGCCATCTATATCCAGAGAGAGGACTGTGGGGAGTGAGTGTATATCACATCATGCTATTTTCATGCTATTTTTTTTATTGTTATTTGCTTGCATTTTGTTTTCTTTTTTCATTTTTTCCTTTTTGATCTGATTTTTCTTGAGCAACATGATAAATGTGGAAATATTTATAGAAGTATTGCACATATTTAACATATATTGGATTATTTGCCATTTAAGGGAGGGGTGGGGTTCAAAATTGAAATACAAATTTTTGCAAGGGTTGAAAACTATGCATATATTTTGAAAATAAGATTTAAAAAATACTTCTTGATTGAATTAATTTATCTGAACCAAGTATGAGCAGAGCCTGTACAATTTGAATCAATCAAAGTCGTCTTATGAAAGACTTAGTCATACCCTAAGAAATTTGTATAAAAGGAGAGTTTTTTCAAAACCAGGTAGCTATTTTGAGGGTCTGACAGAGGAAAGGAACTATCAAGGTCACTGAGAGTTGTAAAGGAAAGAAACTCATAGTGAGGAAACCCTTTTACATTCTTTAATTTAAAGTCTTCTAGAGTGGCTTAGAAATTTAGAATTTGAGTGACTTTGGTCACATTAGGTATTAGAGGCAGATCTTTAACTTGGTCCTCCTGGTTTTAGCTCTATCCATTATACACTGCTTCTCTCAACTGAGAGTAATTTTAATTGGTGATAAATACAATTTAACCAAGCGTGCTAGGCTTGGAGTCAGGAAGACTCCTTTTGTGAGCCCAAATCTGACCTTGGATAAGTAATAGTTGTGTGTATGATCCTGGACAAGTCACTTACCTTAATTGCCTCAGTTTCCTCATCTGTAAAATGAGCTGGAGAAATAAATGGCAAACCTCTTCAGTATCTTTGCCAAGAATATCCCAAATGAGATAGTAGAGAGAGAGAGAGAGACAATTGAAATGACTAAACAACAACAACAAAAGAATCTACACTAAGTACTTAATTTCTACTTCTGGCTCTTCTAAATAACTAGCTATGGAACAAATCATAGGATCATAGATCTAAGGCTAAAAGGTATCTCAGAGGCCATCCGATGCTCCCTGCATTTTAGATGAGGAAACTGAGGCTCAGAAAGCTGAAGTTACTTTCCCAAGTCATATAAGTAGTAAAAGGGAGGGCAGGATTTGAACCCAGTATCCCTGATTTTTGAGCCAGTGCTCTTTCCAGGTACCATGCTGCCTTGACCCATATCATTTCTCTTCTCTTCAATTTCCTCTTCCAAAAAATGAGAAAATTAATTCTGATAATCTAGAAGATATCTCTTATCTCTTAACATTTGAATCTGTCTTTATCATAATAACAATTGACATCTATATAGTTCTTTACAATTTACAAAGCGACATATTCACAATACTCCTAAGAGATAGGCAATAAAAAGTGGTAAGATTCCTGTCTCACAGAGAACAAAATTAAGTATCATCAAGGTTAAGTGGCTGGCCTAGAGTCACATAGTCACCCCCTGGTGAAAGGCAAAGCTGGTTTCCAAAACCAGATCCCAAATTTATTGCTCTTTCCACTAGGCTTCTTTAATATATCTATCTATAGGTATATAATCTGTAGATCTATGTAGTTTCTATCTATATAGATATGGATATATATATATATAAATTTATGCACACAAATACATATTTGTACATATATATGTACATGTAGATATATACATTGTATGGGAGGAGGCCATGTATATTTACATACATGTATACATGCATGTGTGTATATATATATGCATACATGTGTGTGTGAAACCTGAGCCCTAAAATAAGCATTTTCCACTTACTTCCATGTAAGAAATCAAAATTTGTTAAATTTATGTGGAAGTCTCTAAAGAGTTAATACTAATAAAGTCCTTTGGCCCCCTTCATACAAAAGAAACTGTGTACACAATTCTTCCTCTTTGTAATAGGCGGATTAGCACGAAAGAAATAATTGGTTCTTAAAATAATCATATTTATTCCTTCTAATCTGTAGCTTTGTGTGTTTGGCTCCTGGTATTGCCCAAATATGCCTTGTACTTTGCTTTCCCAACTGATCCCAAACCCCATCAAGCCAGGGCATTTTTAGTACCATCTTTCATGTTATTTCTCTACTTAGGAGAGAGACCATTTGTCTTTATAAAAATGTAATCAGATCTAAATCCTTCGAATTTCATTTTTAGACTAAAAATGGAAAGAGGAGTCGGAGCAACTAATACGTTATATCAAGCAGATTCTGATAGTTAGCTCCCTCTCCCTTCCGTTGAATTTGATATTGCCTTTTGTTAGAATGTTTGGTCATGATGCCAGGGTGGAGCTCTCATCCCCTTGACAAGGGACCCCTGTTCTTTCTATGTAACTCTGTCTCCAGAGGGGGAAGCAGGAAGTCCGGGACTGCCACAGGGCAGGACAGTCTGGAAAGAGCTGCCAAATACAGCAAATTCTCATACAATGTTCTGAAGCTTTGCTGAATTGAACTTCAAAGGATTCGATCACTTTCTAATGGAGCTTACCATTACCTCTTATCCTTTTGTTTAACTTTGTGTTTATCAAGTTCCATTCATCATGAAGTCCCTCACTTAGGGATGATCAGTTCCATATGAGATGGAGGGACTGAATCATAGAAGATATCTGTCTTCAGTGATGGCAAACAAAAACTCAATTTCCATATTAATTATGAATGTCAATTATGGAAGGGGCCTTAGAAATCATATGCTCCAACTCCCTCATTTTAAAGGCACTCTCCTCGGTTGTGTGTATGTGTGCGTGTGTGTGACCTGCCACTGGCTCCTAAGAGTAACAACTATTTTCTGTAGCCTAACCCTGGATAATTCTTGAAGAATAGGAATTCTTTTTTTTTTTTTTTTTTTTTGCTATCTGAAGCACGAAAGGTTAAACTGGTGATGAAGACTTTACCAGAACTTTTATTACCTTCTGGTTTGGGTATTGGGCCATTATGATTCTAGTGGAAGAGCTGAATGCTGTTGTTGTATTCCTTGACTCCTTTTTAATTGCCTATTAAGTTAAGGTTGGTTTTGATTCTATTTTATGATGTGCATTGTTTTATTTTATTTTAAACTATGAACCTCAATTATTAGACTAGCCTAATTTAAGTGTGGCCAATAATATTTGGCATAAGTCGGAAGAGGTTTTTTTGTTTTGTTTTGTTTTGTTTTGTTTTGCAATGGCCGCATGGTATGGTAAAAGAAAGTAGACTTTTTTATGGACTAAAGAAAAGTACTAATTTACCACATGAGATCTGTATACTGTATTTTCCGGGAGTATGATACTAAAAATACCTCCTGATTCTTATTACTGTGCTAGAAAATCAAGAGTGCCACTACTAGGAGAGTGACAATAAATTGTCCTTTTGAATTAGGCAATTAGAGACAGAAGCAAATGAGCTTTTGGTCTTTAAAGATCATGCCTTCAAGGCAGAAGGAAAATAAATTAATTTGTTAATCATACAAGTTTTTAAAAACTACAATGTTAATGGTAGTGGAGACTAATTGGCTACAGATGGAGAACATACTCTCTGACCTAGAGGTTTCTGTGAAGAATGTCTTCAGCTCTGTAGAAATTAGGGTTATAAAAAAGGAAAATAAAGGATATTTCCAATCATACCATCCAGATTCTTTTTTTCTGTAATCTACCAGCCTTCAGCATCCTATTCTCCTGTCTAAAGGATTTCTGTATCTAACTTATAAGTCTTCTTCTCTACCCCTATATATGTCCTTATATTTGTGGATAATGTCATCCTTTTCAACATCCTGCTTCCAGTCTGTCAATTTCCTCAATTCCCCTGACCTATTTCTTTACTCCCCCTCAGGCATCCACCAGGGTGATCATGCTTTAGATGTGACCATCACATGTAATAGTACCACCTCCATTACCCTGAATTGGAAATTTCCCCTCTCTGATAATCTGATTCTATTCTCCATTGTCCCAGTAAACTTTTAACCTAGGAGTTATGCTTGATGCTTCTCACTCCCTTAACCAATTAGTTGCCCTATTAATTCTGTGACTTGTCAAATCTAGTCAAATCAAAAGAGGATTTATTAAGTGTAAAAGGCCTTGTAATACCTACTATGTGCTAAGCCCTGGAAATTCAAATAGAAGCAAAAATATAGTTCCTGCCTTCAAGTATCTTACACTTCAACAGAGAGAAACAACCCATAAGAAGAAAAGGGTGTATGTGTATGTATGTGGGGGGGGGGGAAGGTAGGGGGAAGGTGAATGTTTAATAAATGTACACACAATAGACCTTTAAGTTTAATATGCATTAGTACCATTTTCTCCTTTACATTCTCAAATCTACCAATCAGCAAAACAACAAATGAAGCTCTGAAGCATTTTCTGGTTTTCAAAATACAAATAAATGCTCACATTAAAAATTTAGCAATCAGTGCTCAAGATTCAGTTCCATCATGCTCATGGTGAGGGA
Organism: Sminthopsis crassicaudata; assembly: GCF_048593235.1. Taxonomy (NCBI): domain Eukaryota; kingdom Metazoa; phylum Chordata; class Mammalia; order Dasyuromorphia; family Dasyuridae; genus Sminthopsis; species Sminthopsis crassicaudata. The sequence goes on from NC_133617.1 coordinate 663,344,861, forward strand.
ATCCATCCCCACAGGTCATGGTAGAGAAAAAAATCCAAAGAATCAGGCATAGAGGCCGGGGAAGAATGATGGAATGAACATGGCTAGCCTAGGCCCTTCCTCAAAATGGACATTCTAGGAGGAACTAATCAAAGGAAAAGGCTACAGAGGTGGTGAGGTGTTCCAGGGTGAGAAAGCTGCTGGGGAATGCTAGAGAGTCAGAACTGAGGCCCAGAGAGGAATAAAAGAGCTAATTTGTCGGCCAGATTTTAATATTAGCTTGTTCATTTGACATTTGCAATCCCTTACTGTGCTACCCTCATGACTACTCCAATGTCCAAACTAGGAAAGATGTTATCCCTAGTTTGTTTGTTCAGTCATTTTTCAGTCTTGTCCAACTATTCATGATCCCATTTGGGATTTTCTGGGCAAAGATATTGGAGTGGTTTCCCATTTCCTTATCTAACTCATTTTTCAGATAAGGAAACTGAGGCAAACAGGGTCACAAAGCTAGTAAGTGTTTGAGGCTAGATTTGACTTCAGGAAGACTCTGATTCTAGGCTCTCAGCTCTATTTACTGTAACCAGCCAGCTATCCCCTTGATTCCTGCCATGGTCCTCACTTTATTACAGCCCTTAGTGGCCCTTATAAAGTCCAACTAAATTAATCTTCTTTCCTTCAAATTCTGCCTTTTCTTTTGATGAGAAGAAGCTTGATATAGTGGACAGAATCCTGGACTTGGAATCAGGAAAGACTGACTTCAAATTTTTTTCTCAGACAGTGTCATTCTTTTGCTCACAAAATCTTCAGTAGGTTTCTATTTCCAGAGAGTATAAGTAGATCCTCTGAGGAAGAAGCAATTTCTTGGATGACAAGAAATGAACATAAAGAAAGAAGCCATTGACTATTACTTATAGGTAGGAGAGACAAGTGGTAGTAGTTGGCAGCTCCCAGTTGAGGGTACTTAATGTGAATAGAGAGATATATTGTCTTCAGAGGCAAAGCCAGAGAGTTTTATGAGACTTGTCACACCTAATCATCAACATTTACTTCAGGTGATTCACTGAGACACAAATGATACTGCCCAGAAGGACCTGAAAGCTTAACTAGTCAATGCAATCTTAGGAAAAGATTGTACCAGTGATGTTTTCAGGATTACTGCTGATGAAAGGCTATGTCTTTAGAACACAAAGACAAATTTGGGACTCAAGAGTCCCTAGTATGTAACAAAGTCATGGTGGAGGGAGGAGAAATTAGCTAAGTGAAGTGGGCACTCAACAAACAGTTGAGAACCAAGGGAGAACAATATCACCAAAATACCCAGAGATACCAGAGAACTTTCACCAATATTATAGACAGTGCCATTTTGTCATACAACCTCATTGTTTTTTTTACTCACTCCTGAATCCTATCTCCTTGATTGGTTTTATGAATGAAATGTGTTTCTCTTTAGCTTAACCAATCATACCCCCACTTTTTCATCAACCTTTGAACTGTATTACCTCTGTAATCTTCAATGACTTCAAAAAATAAATTTTTAGGAAATTACTTTAAAATTTAGTTATTTACTTTTAGGGTAGAGATGATGGTAGAATGACGTGGTGTAGTTGCTAGCAGAGCAGCTTGGAAGTCAGGAAGCTCTGAGTTCAAATCACATAACTCTCAGGTTACTCTTTAACTTCAAGGCAACTTTTTAAGATGATACATTTTAGATGAATTGTATGTCTTCTCTTTCATAGTTAAAATCTTTGTTCTGAGTCACCCATCCTCATGCTCCCTCAGCCCCTAAATTAATGAGTTTGACTCATACTGTTGAATTGGTTCTTTGTGTTTTATACACACAGAGAGACATACACACGCCTATTTGTCCATGCTAATCAGAGATAATCACAGAATGTGAGAACTGGATATTTGTGTATATCTAACCCATCCCCTTCATTTTACATATGAAGAAGCTGAGACTAGACAGATTTGGCACATTGTCAAGATCACACAACACTTAAGACAAGAACCCAAAGCTTTTGATTTCTAATATTGGGCTGTCTTTGCTCACTATATGGCTTTGCCTCCCCTTGAAATCCATATGACCTGTTTTGGATTGCAAACTTATTGAAATGTGAACCCCTTATCTGTCATTGCATCTCATCTCTTACAGTGCCCAGAACTAACCTAAGTGCATATAAATATTTAATAAAATTATTTGATTATGATAATGGTGTTAAGTTGAATAGTATTTTTAAGGGTCAGATCTATTCTGTGGCTGTGGCCTCCTCTACTGGGTATATAGGAGACAGCATAAATCATAACGTAATGGTTTGTAGATTTATTTATTTGTGTAGTAGGTGCATGTGGTTTTGTGGCCAGAAATCCTTCGATTCTCCTTTGGCTTGGGTGTATGGGTTCTTAAAGACTTGTGATACTATTAATAGATATCAGGAAATCAGAAGAGTAGCTATTTGGAATCAGAAGACAGGAAACTTAATTTGCTATTTTTGCATTCAGAGATGTTACTGATAATAGAAGGGAGTCAGAATTCCTCAGAATTCTGCCAAATGGTTCTGTTCCCTTTTTGTCAACCCAGTGACTAATATCTTAGGGATAGAATTCTTATTGTTGAAATATCCCATCCCTGGTCTACAGCTCAATCTGCTATGATCCTTTCTATAGATCTCTTGATGTTGGGTAGATATTTATCAAGATAGGAATAATTGTCCAATAGTTTTCCCTTTCTCCAGTTGCTCCATTGATTATCCCACTCACATTTCTGTTTCTACATTTCTGCTGGCATTTTTTATGCTGCTTTTTCTGCAACATTTTTTTTCATTGGTGATATGTTGAAGACTACTTATGGTTACCATATGTCATTCCATTGCCTCTGGGCAATCTACAACTTTGACTCTTCAAAGACTATTGCATTCCAGCATTTGCAGTTCCCCAGAACAATAATGATGGAATACTGATTCAGGGAGAAGCTTGGGGTCATTAAGAGCACTATGAAATTTCTAATAAAAAGAACAAATTGTGACATATAAATTAATGGAATATTATTATTGTAATGAGTATATTCCAAGTGGATATTGCCATCTTAACAAACTAATGGGGTCTGCAACCCAACTACATTATAGTGTAAGAAATAATAAGAAGGATGATTGCAGAGAAACCTGGAACAACTTATATGAACTGATGAAGAATGAAGTGATTAGGACCAAGAGAACAATTTGTTGTTCAGTTGATTTTCAGTTTTGTCCAACTCTTCATGATTCCTTTTGAGATTTTTTTTTTTTTGGCAAAGATATTAGAGTGGTTTTCTATTTCTTTCTCCAGTTTATTTTACAGATGAGGAAACTGAATCAAATAGGTTCAAATGACTTCTCTAAAGTTACCTAGTAAGTGTCTGAAATTGAATTTGAATTCAGGTCTTCCTGAGTCTAGGCGCAGCATTCTATCTATTATGCAATCTAGCTACCCAGAGAACAATATATACAATGACAAAAATACTGTAAAGGCAAATGATTGAAAAGACTTTAGAACTCTGATCAAACCAATGACCAATTCCAGAAGACTGATAATGAAGCATGCTACTCATCTCTTGAGAGAGACATATTAGACTCAAGGAACAGAATAATACATTTTTAGAGATTACCAATGTGAGAGGCTGTTTTGCTTGCCCCCCCCTCTCTTTCTCTGTATATATATATATATATATATATATGAAACAGAGAATTTTTCCATTTTTAGGAAGAGAGGCTCAAAATAGGGTTATCATTAAAAAAAGAAAAGAAACTAAAGAAGATCATTAAAGCATTTTAACACAAAAGAAAACCAGTGGAAGTCCTGACAGAAATTCAGAGAAACAGGACAATTATGTGTTGAATTTACTATATTACTAAAAGGAAAAACTAGCTGAACACAAGGTTCACAGTTTCATATACAACCTTCTCTTTCTCTTCTACTGTATACATGGAGATGCTCATTATATTTGGTATTATGTTTAGTATTGAAATTTTAAATTTAAAAATATAATAGACACTGTTCAGTTCTGGGCTCAGTTTGATGTATTTATTATTACCTTTCATTAAATTCAACATTTATTAAGCTTAAAATATTCAAGTTAATGTACTAGACTTTGAGACTACAGAGATTAAGACAATGGTCTTCAGTCCATTCTTAAGGTTTGAAGACTTAATGGAAGCTTTCACAAAGAGTCAGGTCAGTAGCAATGCTTAATACATTTTTAACACACACAAGGAAGACTCAGTCCTAACATACAGAACCAGGGAGTAGGACCAACCAAGCAAAGACTGTTAAAAAAAAAAAAAGGACATAAACAGAAGATTAGGAGACCTTGGCTCCAACAGTCTCCATGCCATGTCAAGAAGTGGTTGCCCTTGGCCTTGGCACACCCAGCTTTACCAGCTCTCTGATGCTTTGCCTAGCTGAGATTGATTAGGGTTAGCATCCTGTTGTAGTTATTGTAAGCATTTAATGGATAAATATGAAAGAATATTATAAGTAGTAAATTAAATTAACCAGGAGGTTTACAATACATGTTTTTTGTTGAAAGGAGTTCATAGGACAGAAAACATTAAGAATCACACATCAGATGATTTCCAAAGCAAATGTTATGACATAGGACTTGATTTATTTTTTGTTGTTGCTTGTCTAGTCTTAAGAAATGGAGAAAATGTTAATAATGAAGATTAAACTTAAAAGTGTATTGTGTTTTTATAGAGCTGGTTATTAAACATTTACCATTATACCACCACCACCCCAGGTACTCTCCTTTCTGGGGAAAAGGCAGGATCTAAATCAGGTTGTAGAATTGCTAAATCACAAGAATAGGCCAGGTTGCTACCATAATTTTTTTGTTTGTTTGTTCTTAGGGAAACCAGAGCTGGAGCAGACTGACTTGATTTGTCCCTCTTATCCTCTCTCACTCCCAAAGCTTAGTATTTCATATTGGCTGCTTCCATTTCATATCTCACACTATCCCTGAAATATTCTTCAGCTATACCTCCTTCCAACTCAGCTGTGATAACAAGATCTGGGACTTGAATACCATATGAAATATATAAATGCAAGTTGATGTCCTTGCATAGGGAGGAAGAAGAACAGAAGACCTTGCCTAGAAGTGAAGACTTGGGTTTACCTGGACTTGGGTTATATAGCTTGGAAGCTTTTCATAAAAGATTCTTTGCCATATGGCAAGGATTTCCTCAGAGAACACTATAATTTGGCTCATTTCTAATTCTTTACATAACAAAAGGGGAAAAAAAGACTTTCAGATTACATGCAAGCATTTAAGTTATTAGAACATTGAACACAGGACAGGCTTTATTTGCTATCCAACATAAAAATGAGAAGGTCATAAATAGTTAAAATTATTCTCCTTCACCATCTGGAGCGCCTTTTTTTTTTTTTGTCAGAAACTTATTTAGTTCTTCAGATTACATTATTTTAGGATTAAAGATCCCTAAAATAGGAAAGCAGAATTAAACAAGCCCTATATTCCTCTGTTTCCTATAGTTCTTCCAAATTTTACCAATACTACCCAAGTAGTAGTATGCCCTGCCTGAAGATCTGGTAAAAAGAAATCACTCATATTCACCAATTCTTTCTGCACTTGAGAATAACACAGCTGGATCAAGTGACTTAACTTATCAAGGGCAGCTAGTATCTTCTTATTTGTCTGGGTATTAACTCCCTGTTTGTTCTTTCCAAGGGAGTCCAAAGTTTTTTCTCATTGGTAAATAAAATAAGAGTAAAACTTAAAAACAGAGTAGCTCTGCTTTTTATCTATTGCCAGATATCATCCCATCCACTTTTCTCTTCCTTTGTCAGGGGCTTCGACTCATTCTGAGCTTTAGCAATCTTTGACCCTAATCTGAGAAAACTATGCCAAGTTTTTGTATTTGTCCTGGTTGTTATCTAACATTACTTCTCTTTATGTCTTTTGGAAGCAAAACCCAACAGCAGGGCGTAATTTTATTTAGGGAACAATCTTACCACAAAAGGAGATAGATAAAGGAACATAGGTAATTAAAATGTTGACACTTAAAATTTGTGACTATGGGAGCACTAACCCTGGAGTCAGGAGGATCCATTTACTAGCTGTGTGACTGGGCAAGTTACTTAGCCCTGATTGCTTCCAGAGAAAAAGATTGATGAATATGACTCTACAATGTGATCTGTTATGCTTCCTTTAGTATTGTTTTCTTCTTGGACAGTCAGTTCTACTGATTTTTTTTTCTCTTTTGTACAGACTTCTGAAACTTCACATTTATCCTTCTATGTTCCCCCCTCTCTTTTTTTCTCCTAATAAAATTTATCTCATGTTCAGCTGCTTCGGGGGTGGGATTCTGGCTGACAATTTTGCTAGCTTCTTCTTAGGCTCCCATCAAGCCTTTCTCTTTCTTCCCTAACTGAAGAAATAATGTTCTTTTTCTGCATCATGGCTAAAGATATGGCATTGTGGAAGTGGAGCAGGAGGCTGCTCTTAAGCCCATGCAGAGGAACAAGTGGTGTGAAGGCTTCAACTATTCTCTCTCTCTTAAAAATCTAACTTGGCTAGTTCCCTATGTATCCACATCACCCTCTTCGGACATCTCCCCTTATTTATTCTAATTGTAATTCTTTCTCTTTATGTATTCAGAATTTCTTTATAGACAACTTCCCATCATTCTTGTTCTCACTTTCTTGAGTTATAAGTCATAGGATCCCACCTTTCATTCTTGTGAACCCTTTAAGATCTGAGCTGTCAAAATTTGGAATCCATATCATACTGTTTGGATTTCTCTTTCCCTTATCACAGACTCAAGAGTCAGTGGTCACTTCTCCTTGTTGGTGAGATCCAGAATACAATTTCCCTTTATTTTCCCTACCTTTTGAAGGAGGAAAATATCATTAAGTCAAGTCAAGAAATTTTTAGCTGCATGACAAATATGGAAATATGTTTAGAAGAATTGTATATGTTTAACCTATATCAGATTGCTTGCTGTCCTGGGGAAGGGAGGGAGGAAAGGGAGAAAATTTGGAACATAATTTTTTTGTGAAAATGAATATTGAAAACTATCTTTGCATGTATTTGGAAAAATAAAGTACTATTTTTAAAAAGAAATTATTAGCTACTCAGTTTTTATCAGAGAGAGAAAACTCTAATAGATGTCTGAATAGTTGAAGTCCCTGATCATTACTATAGTGTCATAACTTTGTGCCAATCTTGTGATCTTAATGATTTCTTTATCTTACCTTAATTTATCTATTTCTTCTTTCCGTGGAGGTAGTCTGCACTAAACACTAATGGAAACGTTGCTTTTGTTTATTTTACCATCTTCATCCAAATACTCCCCACAATGTTTTTCCCTTCTTCCCATATTTTCTATGAGTATATTTTCTTATAAGTACATATTCTTAATAAATGCCAGTGTCATGTACACTTTACTTACCTTATTTCTTTTGAATAAGGTATACCCTTTCAGAGCTAAATTGAAGAAAATAGGTCTCACTTCTATCAAGACTTAGAGAACCTAAAATGTCAAATTTGCCTCCTTCCTAGTTCCTGAGGATCTTTAGTTGATCTTGTTTCTTAGTTATACTTCATTATGTTTCTACAGGTATTTGAGAACCTGGGTTCTATAATTGCCTCATTTTGGGGGTTTTGTCCTCTAAAGCCTTGTGAATATATAAATTACCATCTTTTTTCTTATATTTTACCAACTGGTAGGCGATTTTTGTCTTTTGAAATCAAGGAACAGTGTGTCTGATTGGTTGATCAGACCAATACAAGCTCAAAATGCTGTACCACAGATTGGGTCCATGTGAACATTTAGGGTGGATTCTCTAACATTGTGCACCTACAGTAACCTTCAGTGGAAGCATCTTGGTTTTTTCCCCCTCTCTTTGGATCTTTTAGATGACAAAAAGAACATAAAATGAGCTTGCATAGCTTCTGTGCATTTAACAAAAATGGAGTTACCTAAAGTGACCAATGAATGAAAAAAAAAAAAAATAAAAGTATTTATAAAGGAGATCATCCTGGGATTTTGGGCAATCTATATCAGGGTCTGAGGGGGGGGGGTGTTAGTGAATGGTGGAAGTGGTTTGAATTGACTGACTTTCTCAGGTAAATGATGTCTGGAAGAACTACAGAAGGCATTCAACCCTCTGTGTTGATAATCAGGAGGAGGAGATAATTTGTCTAGTTTGGTGACTGAGGATAATTTTTCCTGGCTATAAGAGAGAAAGCTAAAACTTAGTGATTCAATTTCCTCCTCCTTACTTCCCACCAACACAACCACCCCCTGCATGACCTTGAACAAGGGTATTGAAAGCACATCTCTAAAAATAGTCTTTCAGCATGCCTTTGAAAAAACCAGGCACAGAAGAGTAAAGGGACAGCAGAGAGTTGAGTATTTAGATCCTATCAAAAGGATTTGCGGCCCCACATTTAAAGGTGTACTTCCTTTCACCTTTGTTTTCACTGTAATCAAAATTCAATTGATTCTACAGGTAAGTAAGCCTTTTGGGGTCTCACTGCTATGAGAAACAGATTAAGACACTACGGAAATGAGGGGGAAAGGCAATTTGGAGCCATTTCATAAATTGCAGTTTTGAAGGAATTAATTGATACTTCTAGACCCGATAAGAATCCGGACCGGGAAATTTAGGGTGTTTGGCTGCTGTCCAATAGAGGCAAGCTGGTGGCTGGAGAGAAGCTGGGAGCGCTACCTGGTGCCTTGTGTAGATATTGCACCCCAGTCTCTAATGTTTGTCTGACATACTTCCATGCAGAGACTGTTTTCTTCTAACTCTTCCCTTTTCAGTTTAAAGCTTTTTGGACTAGATTTTCAAGCTTCCAAGCAAACCAGAACTCATTAGGTTTGCTACATAGAAATGTAGAAGTGCTACATTTCTATCCATGAGCCTGTTATTCTTATATTTTAAGTTGTGGCCAAAATATATAAACTCTAGTATTAGACTTCATCTTCTGAGTCAGCTGGCCCCTTTCTAAATTTCCTTCCTTCCTTCCTTCCTCCCTCCCTCCCTCCCTCCCTTCCTTCCTTTTTCTTTTTTTCTTTTCTTTCTTCCTCTTTCTTTTTCTTTTTTTCTTTCCTTCCTTCCTTTCCTTCCTTCCTTCCTTCCTTCCTTCCTTCCTTCCTTCCTTCCTTCCTTCCTTTCCTTCCTTCCTTCCTTCCTTCCTTCCCTTCCTTCCTTCCTTCCTTCCTTCCTTCCTTCCTTCCTTCCTTCCTTCCTTCCTTCCTTCCTTCCTTCCTTCCTTCCTTCCTTCCTTCCTTCCTTCTTTCCTTCCTTCCTTCCTTCCTTCCTTCTTCTCTCTCTCTCTCTCTCTCTCTCTCTCTCTCTCTCTCTCTCTCTCTCTCTCTCAAAGCAGGGAGTTTAAGATATGTATTGGAATCTAGACTGAGATTGACAAGGAAACCCCAAAACTCTGAAAAATCTTTAAAGGAGAAAACCTCCACCCCAAGCACAAACAGTTTCATCTTTGTTATCTGGATGGGGATGGCTCAAAACTGAAACCCATTGTATTCAATTCAAATTCTAACTCTGGCAGAAACCCAGCCAGGAGCCAATCTGGGACTCCACCCACAGGCCCCTTTAGCTAAATCTCTCATTATAAAAGAGCCAAGCTGGAGTTCTCTCTTTGCAGCGGTCCCAAACATGGCAGCCTTACGTCTGGCATGCCCAGGATCTCTACCCACTGGAACCCTGGTTCTGGTGGCCTCTTATCTCTACCTTCAACTTTACTAACTAGACTTTACTTCCAAACACCATAATAAACCTCTTTTATCAATAAAGGTTTTCGGGTCTGTAAAGTCCTTTACAGGGAACTCTGTGCCGCCACTAGACCTCATTTAACTCCATATCCTTGCGCCAAATCCAAAGGGGTTGCAGGGGAGCTCTATTTGACTCCCTGTACCCCAAACCTGCCACTAGACCTCAATTAAACCCTAATTTCATTTAGGTACCTCTGATTCTAAACCTCATCAAGATATCTGAGAGACAGATGGAGATAGAAGATTGGAGGTCAGCAGAGAAGTTAGGGCAGAATAAGTACATTTGAGAATCATTAACTTTGGAAAAGAAGGTCATTAAATCCATGGAAGCTAATGAGATCATTAAGTGAAAGAGTATAGGGGGAGAAGAGAGACAATGGCAGAACTCTGTGGGGCACTTATTTTTAGAGAATATGATCTGGATCATGTTTCCAGAAAAGAAAACTGAGAAGGAAAGGTCAGATGGGTAGGAGGAGAACCCAGAGAGAGTGGCATCCTAAAAACTTGAGAGAAGAGAATATCACTGAGAAAAGGATCATCGGATATGGAAAAACTGGGACACTGATACATTGTTGGTGGAGTTGTGAAAGTATCCAACCATTCTGGAGAACAATCTGGAATTATGCCCAAAAAGTTATCAAAATGTGCATACCCTTTGATCCAGCATTGCTGCTATTGGGCTTATATCCCAAAGAAATACTAAAGAGGGGAAAGGGACCACCTATATGTGCCAAAATGTTTGTGCAGCTCTTTTCATAGTGGCTAGAAAATGGAAGATGAATGGATGTCCATCAATTGGAGAATGGTTGGGTAAATTATGGTATATGAAGGTTATGGAATATTACTGCTCGGTAAGAAATGACCAGCAGGATGAATACAGAGAGGTTTGGAAAGACTTACATCAACTGATTTTGAGTGAAATGAATAGAACCATAAGATTGCTGTAAACTTCAATGCTGTATGAAGATGTATTCTGATAGAAGTGGATATCTTCAACATAAAGAAGATCCAACTCATTTCCAGTTGATCAATGATGGACAGAAACAACTACACCCAGAGAAGGAACACTGGGAAGTGAATGTAAATTGTTAGCACTACTGTCTATCTACCCAGGTTACTTATACCTTCGGAATCTAATACTTAACGTGCAACAAGAAAATTGGATTTACACACATATATTGTATCTAGGTTATACTGTAACACATAAAATGTATGGGATTGCCTGTCATCTAGGGGAGGGAGTAGAGGGAGGGGATAATTTGGAAAAATGATTACAAGGGATAATGTTATAAAAAAAATTACTCATGCATATATACTGTCAAAAAAATTTTATAATAAAGTGATTTTGTTTTCAATATAAAAAAAAACAGTGTCAAAGTGACATAGAGGTTGAGGAGCATGAGGATTGAGAAAAGGTCACTTGATTTGGTAATTATGAAATTATTGATCACTTTGAAGAAAAGTTTTGTTGGAATGATAGGGTCTGCAGCCTTATTGTAATGGGTTAAAAAGACAATGAGAGAAGAGAAAGTAGAGGCACCTATTATAGGTGACCTTTTTGAGAAATTTAGGTACAAAGGGCAGAAGAGATATAGAATGATTATTATTGGGGATGGAAGGATAAAGTGAGAGCTTTTTGAGAATATTGGCAACATGGATATGATTATAGACAGCAGAGAAGGAGCCAATAGACAGGGAGAGATTGAATACAAATGATGACTGGCGATGACAAAAGGAGCAATCTGTTGGGGATAGTCTGGAATGGATTAGTGGAACAGAACAAGTAGAGGGCTTAACCTTGGTAAAGAATAAGGCCATTTAGGTATTTACACACATATATGGTATTTACACACATATATTGTATCTAGGTTATATTGTAACACATGTAAAATGTATGGGATTACCTGTCATGGGGGGGGGGGAGGGAGTGGAGGGAGGAGGGGGAATAATTTGGAAAAATGAATACAAGGGATAATATTATTTTAAAAATTACTCATGCATATATTCTGTGGGGAAAAAATTCTAAATAATAAAAAAAAAAGAATAAGGCCATTTCTTTATGTGAGACGGTGAAGGAGGAGATTGTGTCTGATGACATCTTATATGAGATGAAAAAAAGTGAAAAAAAGAGAAGTGAGTCCTTAGAGTGAATGGCCTTGATTATTTTCTATAAAATATGAAGAAAGATTTTCATCTGATATAGAAGGGGAAGGGAGAGCCTTGGGAATTTGAGGGGGTTGAAAAGGTTTGGAATTGCTGCTGTGAAGGGTGGGATAGTGAATTGATAAGGCAGGTATTGCTTGGCAGCAGTGAGGGCTTATGGAAATAGTATAAAACAGTATAGTATATACCACTAGTATAATAGTTTAAATTTGCAGCTGTGTGAATAGTAATTGTGTGATTTTCTCCACCTTTGTTCAGCAGCATATGTGTTAAGATTTGTCAGAGCCTAAGAAGTGTTATGATAAGAGGGCTAGGGACAGTGTAGAATTGAACTAGTTCCCCAACAGAGCCAAGATGGCGAATATGGAGAGAATAGCTACTGCAGAGTTAATGGCCTGGGAAAGAACAAAGGAGTGGAGTTTCAAAGGTCATGATAAAGATGAAGAGCAGAAGAAGTGGAAAACCAATAGATTATATCAAATAAGGGGATTTCAAAATTCTTGCACATGGAAGTGGTGCATTATGGTAAGGTCAATGAGGTGACTATCTTTTTGTATGTTGAAGTGGAGTGAAGGAGCTCATAGGAAGTGAGTAGGCTGAAGAACAGAGGGATCAGTATGTCTGAATGAGAGTCAATATGTATATTGAAGTCCCCTTATATGAGGGGAAGAGCTAGGGAGGAGAGAAAAATTATGCTCACTGAGTAAGGAAGGGAATAACCTAGAAATCCAGATGCCAGGATTTTGATTATGTGGAAGACATGAATTGCATCAAAAGAAGCAGCTGAAGAATGTAGAAGTAGCAATAGGGAGTAAGAAGTATCTTAACTGCTCTGCCTTGACCAATAAGTTGAGGGGAATGAGTGAGGTATAGCCAGCATTGGAAGTGATTGCCAGGGTGAGCTAGGTGGCGCAGTGGATAGAGCACCAGCCTTGAATTCAGGAGGACCTGAGTTCAAATCTGATCTCAGACACTTAACACTTCCCAGCTGTGTGACCCTGGGCAAGTTACTTAACCCCAGCCTCAGGGGGGAAAAAAAAAAAAAAGGAAATGTTTGCCAGAGAAGGTTGTGTCATTTCGGGGAGTCAGATTTTGGTAATAGCTAAAGGATGAAAAGAGTGGGGCAGTAAACGATTTAAGATGGAGATTTTGTTGTCTGTGGAACATAGGGCATGAGTGAAAAGATGAGTGGCTTTTGGTTGGAACTTGGGTGGGAAAGTTGAGGAGAATAGGAATAAAGAATTGGATGGCAAGGTATGAGGACTGTGGTTTGGATGATGACCTACAGGACTTCAGAATCAATGGGATGTTTAGAGTATGACCAGGTAGAAGGATATTCACCAGTGAATGGAAGTGTCACTTCTCTTCCCTGAGAAGGTTGGAGATTGAGCTGTAGGCAAGTGGAACAGGAGATAGAAAGAAGATGGTCAAATAAGGGGCCACATTCTGCTATTTCGCTTCCCTCCAAAGGCTAGAAATAAGTCAGAAAACTACATAGCAGGAAATGGAAGTCTCATTTTTCACTGACCTGGTTGGGAAACCAAGTTGGCAGTAGACTGTGGAAATTGTCTTATGCTAGCATAAATTAATGTTACTTTAATGGTCTCTAAACAGTCTTTCCTCAGGAAAAGGTCTGGCTCCTTTTCTTATCTATCTATCTCCAAGTATCTATAATATATATGTACATATTCAATAACATACATAAATATATGATAAATATACCAGAGAGAGGCAAAATAAAGTTTCATGTGCAATAAGTGATAAAGTTATAATTGATGGGGATGATCAAGGAAGATTTCAAGGAGGAGGTTGCATTTGATTTGATTTAAAAGACAGGTAGGAATTTAGCAGAAAAAAAAGGAAGAGGGAGTATAGTACAGGTATAGAGAACATAAGGAACAAAGGCATGAAAATGAGAAAGCACAGGGAATATTGGAGAAACAGAAGGGTCTAGTCTTTTTGAAGTATATAGCATGGGGAAAAGACTAATATGAGATAAGACTAGAAAATTAGGGCAGTATCAGATTATGGCAAACCTTGAATGCCAAACAATGGAGGTTGAATTTTACCTGAGAGGCAAAATAGGAAGTCGCTACTTTTTCAGCAGTGACATGATCAAATCTATTTGAAAGAAAGATTAATCTTGAAGCAAACTAAAGGATGTATTGCAGGTGAAAAAGAGTGGAAGAAAGCCTGTTACAAAGCTATTATCCAGGCAAACAGCAGATCTATACTTGGGGGGGGGGGGTGACAGTGGAAATAAAAAAAAAATGATAAATTAAGAGATGGTGGAGAGGTAAAGGAAGATGGAACTGGAGGAGAAGCCATTTAATTTGACATTTAGGAAATCATTTGGAAATCACCTTTGGTACAGCAGTTTGGAGAGAGTGATGGCACAAGTAGAATTAGAAGGAACAGAGAAGAGAGAGTAGGCAAAGAGAAAGTAAAGATGCTTTCTTTGCCATGGTTCTTAGATGGAATGTTGTCCTATGTTCCCATTCATCACGTTAGCCAGTGTCCCTCTCTAACCACCACTCTCCTTTGTGTGCACATGTACATATATACATTTGTATACCCCAATAGAATGGAAGCCATGTCTTTACTTTTGTATTTATGTCCCAGCACTGTCAGTGCCTGACACATAACTTTGGTTGTGGTTTTTTTGTTGTTGTTAAAGCTTTTTATTTTCAAAACATATGCATAGATAGTTTTCAACAACTCACTTTGCAAAAACTTGTGTCCCAAATTGTTTTCCTTTCCCCTCCCCCATCCCCTAGACAGCAAGTAATCCACTATGTTCAATGGTGCAAAGTTTCTATACATATTCCACAATTATCATGATGCATAAGAAAAATCAGATCAAAAAGGGAAAAAATGAGAAAGAAAATGAGAAAAGGCAAGCAAACAATAATAAAAAATGAAAATGCTATGTTGTGGGCCACGCTCAGCTCCCACAGTCCTCTCTCTGGGTGTAGATGCCTCTCTTCATCACAGGATCACTGGAACTGGCCTGAAAAGAGCCACTTCCGTCCATCATCATCGTATAATGTTGCTGTTGCTGCGTACAATGTTCTTTTGGTTCTATTCATTTCATTTAGCGTTCATGCAAGTCTCTCAGGACTCTCTGAAATCATTCTGTTGATAATTCCCTATAGAAATATTTCATAACATTCATATACATAATTTATTCAGCCATTCTCCAATGGATGGGCAGCTGCTCGGTTTCCCATTCTGTTTAATTTAATAGCCTTTTCCTCATTTCTAAAATATACAGAGAATTGATTCAAATTTATAATTCAAGCCATTCTTCAATTGACAAATGGTCAAAAGATATGAACAGACGATTTTTAGATGAAGAAATTAAAACCATTCATAGTCATATGAAAAAATCCTCTAAATCACTATTGATCAGAGAAATGCAAATTAAGACAACTCTGAGATACCACTACACACCTGTCAGATTGGCTAAGATGACAGGAACAAATAATGATGAATTTTGGAGGGGCTGTTGGAAAACTGGGACACTGATACATTGTTGGTGGAGCTGTGAAAGAATCCGGCCATTCTGGAGAATGATTTGGAACTATACTCAAAGGACTAAACTGCGCATGCCCTTTGACCCAGCGGTGTCTCTGCAGGACCTGGGTCCCAAAGGGTTCATAAAAAAGGGGAAAGGATTGGCTGGGGAGCTGTAAAAAAACATCGCTTTGATGCAGCGAGGGTCCAAGGGAGATGATGTAACACGGATTTGTATTGGACCCAATACATCACGGTTTCGAGGTTTTGTCTAGCTCGGTTCAACAGCAGGTTATAGGAGCGGTGAACGGAATAAATGATAAAAATTAACTCTATTTATTATTTCCCTAACGTTGAACCTTTCATTCCCGGTTGACATTTTGAACAAAGTGCTCATCTTCTCGAGGCCACTAGGTGGCTCAAGGGTCGCCTTGGATGAATTCGGCCTCGGGCTGTTTCGAGGCCCAAGTCACTTACCTTTCTACCCACCTGTGTTTCTGCTGCAAATCGGAAAAACAACATCTTTTTACGGAGAGTGTGTGTGTGTGAACCTTTGAATCATTATTCACTATGGACCCTAGTCCATACAGATCTCTTTCTTTGCTTTTTCCTTCTCTGGTTGAGATATCAGGACTATTTAATCTCATTAACGGAGTTTGTTGGATAGTACTTGGTCGGTTTTACAAGGGGTCAGCGGCTCATGCGCTTCCGGGGAAAGGCAAGTGCGTGCGCATGCGCATTCCTCTCATGCAATGGCAAGGGTGGTGGAAGTTTGCGTTCCGGCCTCGTCTCTAGGCGTTTTTTGAGGCCTCTTCAACCGCCCTATCCTACACATTTAAGACCTGACCACTAACACTTCCGAGGCTCGGGATGTTCCCTGAGCTTAATAACTTGCTGAATGTCAGCCCTGAGAAGCCAGAGCAGGTAAGGAAGAAACGGAGAGGGAAATCCCGCCACACCTCGCTGTTGCTCCAACTTGCTGCACTACATCTCCCAGGGGGCTTTGCGTTTTGTACAGGAAGGGAAAATGGAGGTTGGCACGCCCCCTGGGACTTGTAGTTTACCGGGAGATTACGCAGGCCTAAAAAATCGAGATCTTTTATGAGTATTTCTTGGGAGAAAGCATTTTTCTGTTTAAAACGGGACTGTTTTTGAAGGATCCGTGTGGAGCAAGCGCCATGCTGATGGTGATTTTCTAAGTTGCCGAAGTGTAACCATTAATTATCAGTTAGATATGAAATTATTACTTTACCACTCAAACTTGGTCACCTGTTGCCTTTCCTCCCTTACCCAGACTTGTTGATCTTTTCGTATCTTTAAGGGGACATTTACTCTGCTCTGCGATAACAAGACAGACGGAAGCTTCCTCGTGCACCACTTCCTCTCCTTTTACCTCAGAGGTACGGCAGCTTGCAGCCTGGGAACAGACACCCACAGACAGAGTCCTTTGTGGCTTACCTGTCCCCGTCTGGGAAATGAGGGGCCCTTTAAAAAGTGTCCAGATAAATAAGTGTCGTTGTGATGGGGCTTTTCTGTTGTTTCTGCCTGAGAAGCCGCTTCTCTGGGCAACCACAGATGTGGTCCTCAGCTTAAGGTTTGGGCTGTAAATTCCTCCATGGAGGGGAAGAGCGCTGACAAAACGCCGGTTGTAGCGTTTGCGGCCTTGGACTGCTGTGCGCATCTGTGAGACGGGAGTGGCTGCCCCTTTTCCTTCCCTGACCTTTTTTTTTTAACTGTGAATGTTTGAATTTTTTTTTTTACTTCTTTACTTTCAGTGCCCCAGAGCCAGACAGTGAGCAAAGGGATAGAATTCTTAGGTGACAACAGCCTGGACATCCAGGCTTCCCCTTTCACTTCCTTCCCAGGAGATGCTGAGAGGAGGGCCAAGATCTCCACAATAGCTATATCTAATTTGGAAAATAAAATTTTAAGTAGGACCACTCTCAGTTCTTGTCCTAGAAAGATATGTTGATTTAAGGAGGTATTTAAGGCCAACTTGAATTTAAATAGTACTTTTCCTACAGAGAAAAGTCATTTATCCTCCCAGTGTTCACGTTTGGGGCCTGACCTTCCACGATAACAGCGCACGGTCCTGTGGGAAGGTGCCCCTAACCGTGATCTGGCTTGGGACTCTTGGAATCCAGAGTCAGTGAAGACATCCTCATTATTATTCTGACTTTATCCTGGAGGAAAGAGATTCAGAGGTAGAGGGCGAGGTCCTCCAGGAAGTGTCACACCCTAAAGCAAGTCTGGTCCTGAAGCACAAAGTTCTAGACGAACCAGACCTGCCTCTGCCGGGCAATGATCCCAGTGGGAGCAGTCTGAGTCCACAAGGGAGAGGAGGGTCATCAGAGAGCAAGGCCTGGCAAGGTGAGAGAGCTGGACATGGAGAGCACTGAGGTCCTGACTGTCTGGTGCAGGACAAGTCATGCCATTTCTTCATCCATAAAACACTGAACTAGATGACCCTCCGCATCATTTCCATTGTGAATCATAGGGACCTTCCGGGCCATCAAAGCCTTTCATTTTATAGAAATGGGGAAAACTGAGGTACAGGAAGGGTAAGTGACTTGCCCAAGATAACACAGCTAGTAACTACTTGAGATGGGATTTGAACCCTGATCTTCCCAACCAAGTTCAGAACTGTCTCCTGGAGTCCCTGATTCTGTGATCACATAACTCAGAATCCTGCCTCCTGGGGAGATACTGGGTGTAAACCTTCTCTCTGGAAGAGAAGTATTGAGTAAATGAAGGCGTCATTCTCTCCAAACCCACACAGCCTCCTGGAATTAGAACTAAGAGTCATAGTATTTGGATTCATTTTTTTTTCCTTAAAGAAGCTAACATAAAAGAGATCTTAGTCTTCTTAGCTCTCCTGTGAAAGAATTGAAAGGGAAGAAAAAAAAAATTTTTTTATTCAGCAAGTGAAATTAGAATGGCAGAACAGAGGAAGAAACTTGAGTTAGTGGTGAATGGAGTCTTTGGTAGAGTTCAGAATAAAATCCAGGTGTCCTTGTTAGCAATTACTTTTCAGTGCTAGACTTCCAGTCTCAAAGGATATGCTCAGGTACTGAATGCTCTTGTCAGTGTGTCATTTTTATTGATTTCCAGTCTTACAAACAAAATGTATAATGCTAGGCTAGAGAATTTGGACTTTATTTGGTAGTATTGAAAGGTTACATATCAGAGTGAGATAAATTTTGGCCTCCAAAATTTTACTAATGATGAATTTATTTTATTTTCCAGCTAACTGTAAGGTTTGCTTTGTGGCCCTTCTGCAATCCTTCAGTCATTATAATATTGTAGGTCAAAAGCTGGTAAGTATTTTACGTGTGTGTGTGTGTGTGTGTGTGTGTGTGTGTGTGTGTGTGTGTGTGTACCCACCTGCATGAGGGGAAGAAGAAGGAGGAAGACAGGACAGAAAGACAAAGAGTAGGGGAGGGAAGAGGGAAAGAAGGAAAGGAAGGAAAAAAAGAAGAGGAGAAACATTGCCTCCTAGGAATTTGCCATCTAGTTGAGGATATATACAAACCCTAATAATAACAAGCAGCATATTCAGATGCTTCAGTAGACAAGTAATTGTATTCATCTAGATATTTTCTCTGAGGGTATAGTTCATAACCTCATCCCATTTGATTTTTGTCCATGTTCTTCATATAGTCTATCTAATTCATGGGAAAGAATGGACCCAAATATGGCACCTTCTGCTAATAACCACATGAGTGGTGTAGTATCATAGGGTTTCAGTGGTGAGAGAGAGCACTAGGGATTAAGTTAGTTGGAGGTTTCACAGAGGAGGTGGGATTCAAGCCAAGGTTTGTAAAGAAGTTTCATTCGAAACAGTGTTGAAGAAGGCGCAGAATAGTCTTTTTTGGGCCAGTGGCCTGAGCAAAGGTTCTGAAGTGGGAATGTGCATCATGGATTTGTTCATGTAACGAGTGGTGGGAGAGAAGGTTGAAGAGACTTCAAAATGGAGGATGACCTGAGTGCCAGGCTAGAGGATTTGGGCTTTATGTGGTAAGTAATGGGAGTCATAGAAAGGTTACATATCAGAGTGAGACAGTGTCTGGCCTGCAGGAGCTTACATTCAACTAATGTCTTCCAGATAAGAAAATATAGGACACACATACACAGATAAAAATGACCTTTTGGAGGAGAGTGCACTTGAGCTGGGCTTTGAAGTGGAGTAGGAGTGAGAGGGAAGAGCCTTTGGAACAACCCCAAGAAAGAAACCATCTCTTCCTGCTTGCTCTTCCTATCTGTCAGACATTCCACAAAAGGGGAAGGATTGGACTTAATGACTTCTCAGTCCATGATAATGATCAGAGAGAGGGACAGATAGTGTGCTTGAGAGTTATGAGATGGAATTATAATGATGAAAATATTATGTCCCTCTCCAAAGATTGGTACAAAATACAAAGTAAAACTGCATCATAAACTGATTGGCTTATTAAATGATTCACCTACAATTTCCTGTTATACAGCATTCTTTCTATACTCATTTGCAAATGATTTCTGTTCCTCTGCTTATATAAATCAGCAAGAAAATAATATATAAAGTGGATTTATAAGCCCAGCTGTGCTACAGGATCAGCTTCCTGCCTCCTCCCAGTCTAGCAGCTCTTGTAACTGTATTCCCCAGGTGCTTTAGAATATTGGGTAAAAGTCACTCTCTGAGTAGCCATCAGCTTCAGAACTGTTTGTATGGATGATCCCCAAGTATCCTTAATGTGGCAGTGCTATGACAATGGGAAATTATTTCATTTTTCATCAGTGCTACATACAAGAGGAGAGAAATGGATAGTATTCTGGCTTTGAGGAGACTTCTTGAGGTACAGAGATCAGGCAGGACCCGTCTCATCTTTTTTTTTTTTTTTTTTTTTAAATTATTATCATAGGGAGTCAATCTGATCGCTGCCCGAGATCGAGGACAGCTGGTATTCCTGGAAGGCCTAAAGTCCACTGTTGAAATCCTCTTTGGGTCAGAGGAACAATCAAACACCCTCAAGTTTATCAGGTTAATGATCTTTTCTTAACCCTAATGTTCAAATTCTTGGCATCTAGAGGTGGGTCGTTGCTAAGTTCTTCTTTGCCTGGGATATGGACTGCTTGGCATTAGCTGCTGCTCTTACTGTTGTTCTGACTACTTTTCTACTCATGGGATGGTGCCGCCTTATTGTTCATTGAAACCTGATTTCATCTGGAGAAACCTGTTCTGATAAGAATTGTGATGGAAGTGATGGGGGTACCTATTTGTGGTTTGACTTAGTCAGTGACACTCAGGAATGACACTTCCTTTAGGGAAAAACTTTCATCTCCCTCGTCATTCAGTTTAGATGTTTTGATTGAATAAATCAATAAACAAATTTTTATTAAGTGCTTACTCTGGACCAGTACTGTGCTACTAAAGAAGATACAAAGAAAAGAGAAAGTTGAGGGAGAGAAGGAAAAACAGAAAGAACCACAGACAAGTGGGTCAACTATGAAAATGACTGAACTTAGGTAGTTAACAAGACATAAATAGAAAAGCAAGCTGAACACAATAGAGATCTACAGATAATGTTCCTTGACTATGAATATGGAAATGCTTGGTTTAATTTGGTGTTTTAGTTCAGATCACAAAATTTTTTTTAAATGAAAGACTTGTGGCCTCTGTCCTCAAGGAGCTTACATTCTGGTGGGAGAGGGAACAAATCATAAATAGGTATCTAACAGTTAATATAAACAGATGAAACAGGAAACGCTCAAACAGGTGAAGCAGAGTGGATCAAAGCAAGGCTGGCAAGGCTAGTTGGAATCTGATTGTAGGAGACCCATTCCCTTAAAAGGGCAATGGGGAGCTATTGGAGGTCTTTGAGTGGGGCAGTGAAATAATTTGTGTTTAGAGTTTATGACAAGGAAGACTGGCCGAGTCTTAGATTGTTTTGGGGAATGGTGAGTGGTTCATTTTGGCAAGAGGGTAAGGTTTTGTGAACAAGAATAGGTTCTTTCATAATCAGTACTATATCATCTGGGCGAGGCACTTCTGACTGGCCTCTTACTTTTCATTATTTTTGGGTAGTTTTTTCTACTCTCAAACTCCTCAGATTGCCACTAGATGTTCTAAAATTTAAGCGAATACTAATGACTACATTGTTCTGTGAAGCCCGATATCCCATAGATCCATTTTATATCTATTGGCTGTTGGACCTCTCTGGGCTAAAGATCATTATCTTAGATGTCTTATAAAGTGAGAAAACTGGACCATTTATTTCTTCTGTCTGTGAGTTAAATATATTCTTTTCTAAGAATATTTGTGTGTCTTAAAGAGGAGAACATCGGAGAATATACTGTTACTTTGCTCTTTCTTTAGAAGTCACTTTATATTGAATGAATAAATAGAAGTTTCCACTAGCTAATTCTCTGCTATTTTTAATTTTGCAAACTCCTCTCAGCTTGATTTTCTCTTGTGGCCTTCATAGATAGCATTCTCATTTTACTAAATGAAAACCAAGGATCCGGGGATCGAGGTTCATTTCTTGTGGCAGAAGATATGGTATAATTCAGGTCCCACAGGAGTTGGGGTCAGGTGGCTTCAGGTCAGGGGTAATTAAGTCTTCTTGCCTCTGGGCTCCAATTTACTCATTTTGGGAAATACCGTAGTTAGAGCAGCAACTTTGGAGTGAGATTTTGGTTTCACTAAAGATAGGTCTCTCCTCCCTGCGTGTTAACTATAAAGCAAGGTTTGGATGAGATGGTCTCTGTGGCCTCTTCATCCCCTAATCACTGAGTCCTACCATAGTCAGGTCCCTAAATGAATTAGGATTAGGAGTTCCTGAGCTTGGTTTGGCCTGTGTGTATTCCTATAGAATGATACAGACCTCTGCTGTAGGTTAGCTTTGGGATCCTATTTTGGTTGTGTTTAAACTGGACTTGGGGGAGAATAATTTGTCATTTAAAGCCCATTCCAGTTCCCTGTACCTCTGGAGCCTTCCCCAACCACTTCAACTCTCAGGGAGCTGGATCTTTTAGAAACTCTTAGTGCTTGTGCTGCAGTCATCCATACTCTGCCTCGGGCATCTCTTTGTTATTTCTGTTGTTATTCTTTAGTTATGTCTGTTGTTATTTTGTGTATTTAGTTTTTCAGATGTGTTCTCCCTCTGACCTAACTGCAGGCTTCTGATGGAAGAAGCTTTCAGTTCCTCTTTGTGTGTAGCACAGAGTAGGCATTCAAGGACCTGGCTGCACTGATGAATGGATTAACTTATGGGGTTTTGTTTTGGGGGTTTGGGGTTATCATTTCCAGGGAATCTGACACGGATCTGAAGTCCTTGTATGAGATGGTGCACAAAGCTCTGACCCCCTCGGGTGATGGAGATGCTGCTTCAAGGAAGTTCCCAGTGCTTTTGGTGGATGACCTGAGTGTCCTGCTCAGCCTGGGGGTGCGAGCAGTGGCTGTTCTGGACTTCATCCAGGCCTGTAGAGCCACTGTCTGCTGCCAGTTGAAGGTACGTTTGTTTTCTGAATGACTTTTTGATGGCTGTCATCTTTAGAGTCTGAAAGTATGGGGGAAGCTGGCCCTCGCTGGGTCGGAGGCACTTTGCCCTTTGGGACCAAGCTCTTCAGGAATCCTTGTTTGTTCCCAGCCAGCCCCTCCCCCAGAACTTCCAGTTTCTGTAGAGGTGTTTGATCACCTCATTCCCAGGGCCACAACCCACCCCCACCTCAGTCAGTCAGTTGCTGGATCTTGCCTCTGGGAGGTGGCCTCTAGAGCTGCAGGTTGTTTCCTGCCCTCTTACTCCAAGCCCCACCGTGCCCTTGCTTCTAGGCCTTCTCCACTGCAGCTTTGCTCCCCAGGCAGCTCCCATAAGAGTCCCTCTGTGGCTCTAACTTTGAGGGGCTCCCTGGAGAGCCTGGCATCCGGCTTGTCTTTCAAAACCGCCTTGGTTTTTTTTTTTTTTAAGGAGTGTTGTACTGATGCTTTGAAATATGTCTGCTTTTCAGTCCAACTCTTCCAGCTCTTCCCACCCCTGATTAAGGTCATTCTTATTCAACAAAAAACAGTTGAAGAAGAGTGTCTGCAATAGTTTGACTTTGCAAAACCCTTTTCTGCCATAATAGGGGAAGTGGATGTCACGATTTCTTCCTTATTTCACAAAATTTCCCATCACATATCTCATGTTCTAGCCAAACTGTGCTGTTTTTTTGTTCCCCACATTTGACATTTCATTTTCTTTCTCCATGCCTTTAGAGAATCACTTTTCACTTTCAAGAAATTTTATTTTTCTGTTACATCTTATGTTTTCAGTTATTTGCTTTCTTCCCTCCCTCCCACCCTGCCCTTAGAAAAAGCCAGTATTTTTATATATGCATATCATATATTATATATATCATATGTGTGTATATGATATATCAAATATATGTGTATGTATGTATATTTGGAACCATATAATACATATTTCCACATATTAGTTCTTTCTCTGGGAATGGATAGCATTTTTCTTTCATAAGCTCTTTGTAGTTGGGGGCAGCTAGGTGGCGCAGTGGATAGAGCACCAGCCCTGAATTCAGGAGGACCCTAGTTCAAATCTGGTCTCAGACACTTAACACTTCCTAGCTGTGTGACCCTGGGCAAGTCACTTAACCCCAGCCTAAGAAAAAAGAAAAAAAAAGAAAAAAAAGCTCTTTGTAGTTGATTTGAATATTCATTTTATTAAATTACCTTATTCAGTTACTCTTTAAACAGTATTGCTGTTACTATATACAACATTCTCTTGATTTTGCTTGTTTCATATTGCGTTATTTCATGCAAATCTTTCCATGTCTTTCTAAAACCAACCTGTTCATCATTTCTTACAATACAAGTAGAATTCTATCACAATCATAAACCACAAATCATTCAGCTATTTCCCAGTTGATGGGAATTCCCTCATTTTCTAGTTCTTTGCCATTACAAACAAGAGCTGCTATAAATATTCTAGAACATAAAGGTTCTTTTCCTTTTTCCTTGATCACATTGGGAAACAGACCAAAAGTGATATTGCTGGGGCAAAGAATGTAGTTTCACAATTCTTTGGGAATAATTTCAAATCGCTCTCCAAAATGGTTGAATTAGTTCACAATTCCACCAGTGTATTAGTGACCAATTCCAACAGCGTATTAGTATTCTGATTTTTCTACATACCCTTTGATGTTTCTTTTTGGCCAATCTGATAGGTATGAGGTGGTACTTCAGAGTTGTTTTAATTTGCATTTCTCTAATCAGTAATGATTTAGAATATTTGTTCATATGACTACATGTGACTGATTTCTTCTTCCAAAAACTGCCTGTTCATGACCATTTTTTATTTGGGGAATGATTCATATTCTTACATATTTGACTCGGGTTTCTCTAGATGAAGCTTTTATTTGAGAAACTGGCTATAAAATTCTCCCCCCACCCCCCAATTTTTTTGCTTTCCTTCTAATCTTTGTTACATTAATTTTATTTGTATAAAATTTAATAGAACCAAAATTATCCATTTTATATCCCTCAGTGCATTCTTTCTCTTGCTTATTCATTATCACCCACTTTTGCATTGAAGTTAAGAGTATTGAAGATGGTGTTGATTTAATTTGGAAGCTTTTACTCAGTTCTTGGGATTTTTTTATCTCCTTATCCTCTATAGCAGATGTCAGTGCATAAATAAGCTCTGGTTATTTTCAGCTCAGCCCTTTTTACAGATTCTAATTGTTAGTCTTAACAATATGAGATTGCCAATTATCCAAAGAAATTTTTGCTGTTGCCTTTAGATCATAAGATCCAGTCTGCCAACTCCTTTACTTGTCTCTTCGAGGGGAATCTGTAAGAAGCCATTTTTCCATTTAGCTTCATCTTCCTTTGGTCTTTTGTTTTATTTTTGTAAGAATGTCAAGATTAACATGATTAAAGTCTTCTCACTGAACATTAGGCAGAATTCTTTCATTTAAAAAATAATAGCAAAATTAATGGGTTTGGATGGTCTAAAATAAAAAATGTAATTCTTAGTACTCTTTGATCCCCCTTATGTTCTTTTGTTACTATCAATTTAGAAGACAGAGGGAGGCAGCACAGGACTAATGTATTTTTTGGTTGTTGTTACATGGTTTGTCAACTAAACTGAATTGTCAGCTTTATTATAAACCCCCACTGAAGTCCTCTCTGGATCGCTCATTATGCCATGGAGGTGATCCTGAGTCTTCAAAAGCAAAGCTAATGGCACACAAATTGTCATAGAACCTACCATACTGTATCCAGGGATGAATTTCTTATCTGCGGCCTGGCCTAGCTCCATCTGAAGAGGCAAGTCATCCAAAGATGTGCATTTTTTTCCTGTTATAGTCACTCATGAGCACTGTAGTCTCCTCCAGTGTTTTGATATACATCAGTGAGTGGACAATGGAACCACAGATGCTTAGCATATTAACATAAAACTAAGAAGAAGACTGACCAACTGGCAACTCCCTTTGATGTAGAAATCCCCTAGGTACAAACTGAAGAGTCCAGAGGTGGGAAGAAGGGGGAAAGGTTAAATACAGAAGAGACAGCTCTTCTGTGCTACCTGGACTAAAATTTCTTTGCACTGGAAGTGTATGTTAACATCAAGAGCACAAAGAGCTTCATCTTTTTATATACCCCACCATGTTGGGTTTGGAGAGTATAAGATAATATGGTGACAGACAGTTCTCATGTAGTCTGTAAGTAACCCCACAGTA
The DNA here is from genome assembly GCF_048593235.1 of Sminthopsis crassicaudata. NCBI lineage: Eukaryota > Metazoa > Chordata > Mammalia > Dasyuromorphia > Dasyuridae > Sminthopsis > Sminthopsis crassicaudata. The sequence goes on from NC_133617.1 coordinate 663,371,023, forward strand.
ACTTCATTGCCCTTGGAAATTTTCAAGCACAGATGGTGACTGTCGGTAAGGATATTGTAAGAAGGCTGCTTCTCTTAAGGCTGAGTTTAGAACAGACGCCATCCAAAGAATTGGAAATTGTGGGGATGTCTAGGAATTGGGGAATGGTTGAACAAGTTGTGCTTTATGAGTGTAATGGAATACTAGTATTCTGTAAGAAATAATGAACACGAAGATTTCAGAAAAATCTGGAATTTCCTTCAGACCTATTCTTTTGAAGAACCTCTATGGTAGATGATCTCCATCCTTTGGGGGTATAATTTATTATGTGAACTGATATTGAGTGAAGTGAGCAGAACCAGGAAATCATTGTACACAGTAACAGCAACATCTTGAACATTGTACATAGTAACAACATCTTGTAACATTGTACATAGTAACATCTTGAACATTGTATATAGTAACAATAACATCTTGAACATTGTACACAGTAACAACTACATCTTGCAGTGATCAATTATGACCAGTTTAGCTCTTGTCAGCAATACAATAATCTGAAATAATTCCAAAAGATTTAGGCTGGAAAATCCAGAGAAATAAATGGAGTGTGAATGCAGATCAAAGTGGACTGTCTTCACTTTTTAGTTTGTTTGTTTTCTTTTTCATGATTTTCTTTTTGTTCTGATTCTTCTTTTATAATATGATGAATGTGGAAATATGTGTAACATGATTGTACATGTATAATCTATATCAGATTGCTTGCTCTCTTGGGGAAGGGGAGAGAAGGGAGGAAGGGAGAAAAATTTGGAACTCATAATATTACAAAAATGAATTTAAAATTGTTTTCACATGTAATTGGAAAAAAATAAAATACTATTAATTGCAATATATATATATATATATATATATATATATATATATATATATAAAGATGCCTTTAAAGAGTACTTCCACTAGTAAGAGTTTTGAATTCCATAAAGGTCCAGAAAAAGCAAAAGAAACTTTAAGGTAATTTTCTTAGTTGTTGCTCTTTTTGAGGAGAACTTGAGAAATAATAGTTTCAAATTAATAAAAATGTATTCTCTTCATACATTGTACAAAACATTTTTTTGGGATACAAAGAAATATAAATTGGTAGCCTTTCTTTTCCAGGAGCTTTCCGTAAAGTTGGAAAGACAAGACATAAATGTGAAATATAATAACTATAATATAATATTTCAGTATCTCTTCAAACTAAGAATAGAGGAAGTATCACAAGCTAATAGATGATTAATTTATAAAGACAGTAAGTGCTCTGGGAATTGAAAAGAAGAATCATGTCAGGCTATGGTAATCAGAGAAGGTTTTATGTTAGAGGTATTATTTGAGCTGGGTTTTAAAGGAGGGGTAGAATTTTATAAAGAAATAACAAAAGAAAGGACATTCTGGATGGAAGTAATCACACAGTTAAAACTCTAGAAGCAGAAAAGTACAAAGTCTCTTCACTGGACAATGAGTAAAGCAGGTCACCTGTATCAGAGATTTTACGGAGGAGACAGGAGATAGAAAACAAAATTGGAAAAGATATTGAAAGTAGGCTTTAGAAGATCCTGAGGACAGGCTATGACATTGGGCTTCATAAGGAAGGGTTTTATTAAGTAAATGAAATAGAGTAGTATTTTAGGGAGATTAGTCTAGTGGTTGGAAACAGGATGAATTGGAGAGGGAAGAGCTTAGAAGCAGGGAAACTGAATTGGAGTCTGTAAAAGAAACAATTGTAGCTTCAGCTAACGAAGAAAAGAATTTCAGTAATAGTGGTAAGGATGGAAAAGAGAAGGTGAATAAAAAGGATACATTGAAAGACTTAGTGATAAAGTAGATATAGCAGCAACAGTCTCATAATTGGTCTTGTACTGCTCCAGTCCATCCTATTCATAGCTACTAAACTCATTTCCCTTAAGCACAGATCTGACCATGTGACCTTCCTATTCTGCCAGCTCTAGGGGCTTCCCCTTATATTAAGGGAAAAGATTAACCCCTCTGTTTAGCTTTTAAAGCTCTGTACAACCTGGTCTCTGCCTCTGTTTCCAGCTTCAATGTATTCCTGTTCCTGTATTTTGCAATCAAGTCAAATGAACCTTTTCTCTTATAAGTAAGAACTGTTTTCCTTTGGGTGCTTTAATAGTAATTGGATCTCTTTGATCTAGGGAAATGTGTTAGCTTTGGTGCATGACAGTGACAAGACAGAGGATGAGGAGAATGCGTTGCTAATGAATGCTCTTGGTCACCAAAGCAGCTTGATCCTCCGGGCTGAGGGATTGCTCACCGGATTCTGCAAGGATGTTCATGGACAGGTAATGTGGGTATTACCTGGGCAATGATGGTTAGTTAAAACTTTTTAATAAAGGTCTCTTTTTCAGGGTGATTATGGTGGTATTGGGACCATTCTTTCCAATAGAAGGAGACTGCAGATTACAATTGAATGAAATGATGGTCCATATACCAAATAGAGTTCTCCAGAAGTCAAATCACCATGCCAAAATATTGAACTGATATGAGCATTGACTTTTAAAATGGTTCCCTTGAGAGGCTGTACTTGTTATAATTCAAAATGTATTCAATTTCAGTTATTTTTCTGAATTTCAAAAATTCAGTTATTGGACAGTTATTGGACTTCAGACCATTCTTTTGAAGAACTTCATTGGTAGATTCTTTGAAGATATAGATTTCACTTTTAGAAATGACCAAAAGCCATTTATAGCAAGTCTGGTGAATTAAGTGGGTCAAGTTGGTAACTCCAAGTTGTGACTGAATAGTGGGACTAATGTTATTATGTGGTTCCTAGGAGCCCAGGTAGAGAGAAGGAAGGGGCCTCAAAGACCATCTATTTTGGATGAGGAAAATAAAGGGCTACTTTGGCACTCTATTAGAGAACTGAGATTTAAACCCAGAACTCTCTATTGCATTGTAATGTTCTCTTCTCTAAATTATAATTGTTCTCTGAGTGCAGGTTTCTTGGGGAGCTTCTGGAGGCAGCCTTAGTTTCAGTTCAGTGTAATAATCACCCCAAATGCAGCCAGGAGTTCAGATCCTTTATTGTGTCCTTCAAAGTCCTGAATCTTCCTGGGCCTGGTTAGCTTTAATAGAGGCCTATCTCTCTCCTTGGTTCCAAGAGCTCCCTCTGAATCTCTCCAGCCAACTTCAGCCTCTCGTCCTCCCAATGTCTCCAGCCAGCACAAAGGTGGAAGTTGGAATGAATATTGACTCCTCCTCCCAGAGAGTGGGATTGTGGGCTTCTGACTTGTGAATCTCCCGGAAATCAATCCTAGTTGTGAATCTTCTGGAAGTCCACGAGTGGACTTGTTCTTTCCTCCTTATATACGCTCTCTAAAGGTGTGAAGTCTAATGTGTGAACTCCTTTAAAGGTATGAATTCCTTTAAAGATGTGAACTAAGCACCTTGTTTCAAGTTCTGGCCCATCACATTGCATCATACTGTTTCCTTTATGGTGATATTGCTAGAATAAGAGTGTCCTGAAGAAAACACACCTGGTGGTATATAAAATCCTAATGCCCTTGTTTAGAGATGTTAGTTACCTTTGGTTGAAGCTATATATGGGAAAAGTTATTAGAGGGATGGAGGAACAGGGACAGGGACAGGAACAAGCTACCCAAAGGTGACTCCATTCATTCTCCCTCCTTATTTCTGCAGTTGAAAATCCTATGGAGGGGATTGCAGCAGCCAAAGTCTGAGCAGACTCGCAATCTTATTTATCAATACAAAATACAGGACAAGAATGTGACCTTCTTTGCTAAAGGACTATCTCCTGCTGTGCTGTGACTTGATCTTTGGACTATGAAAAGTAACATGCTGACTTCTCAGACTGGAAAAAAAAGATTATGCCATAAATGGCCCTTTCCCAAGTTTGTGTTAAGCTCTTGTGATTGAAGCCCAAGACAGGACCTTTGTATAGGTTTCTTGCTTCTCTCATCATCACCATTTTTAGGTAAGCAGACCAAGAGCAAATGTACAAAATTCTCAAGAAGTAGGCATCCCTTCTGTTCACTGTGGATAACTGAGCCTAGAATCTAGTCCCAGGCTTTAGATGTGAAATACTATACAATGGGCTGATGATCTTGGTATATGTGTGGAATTTATTTAATAAAACTTGAAGTGGATTTTGTTGATGTCTTTTGTCTGTATCATTTCAGGATCCTTCCCCGACCTGGGCTGAACTCTCCTTTCTGATGAAAACAATTAAGCCAAAAATGTCCCACTGAGTAAATTGCATCTGACAATACATGCTGACAATTCTGACAGTCTGACAATTCTGTCTTATTCAAAAAACAGTCTCTCCCTCCTTGCTATGAGGGAGAAGTTATGTTTTACTATTTGCAACTTCTTCAGGACTTTCTTGTTTTTTCCATCTCTCAGAACTCAATTTCCTTTGAGTGATCTTTTCAATTGTATTCATGCATGTTGTTCTTTTGATTCTGGATAAATTTACACTGATCTTCCCACATTTCTCTGAATTCCTCATGTTTGTCATTCCTCCCTGCACAATAAGATTCCATTATGTTCATATGTTTTACTTCAGTCATTCCCCAGACATTAGGCACCCACTTTGTTACCAGTTCTTTGCTGCAACAGAGTGCTGTTACAAATATCTTTGTGTATATATTTCTTTGTGTGTATATGTATAACACACTCGTGTGGGGGGGAGAGGGGTGATTTCAGAATCAAAACAAGTGGTAGATCCCAGTTGTTGGGATGAAGAGGATTTTGCAAACCTTAATACTCTAAGTAAATGAGTTACTATTATTATTTTTGGACCAAATGTTTTATAGATGTCATGAGATTTCAATGAGGAAATCCCTGGTACTGATATAGATTGGCATCTGCTTAAAGACTTAAGAAATTGCATTGAGCACAAGTTAACACAGCTATTATGTGAGAGAGAGAACTTGGACCAAAGTTTACCCAACTCTGAAATTGGTTCTGCATATAGCATGGAGTCACGCATACTTTGAATGTAATTTTTATATAATTATAATTTGTAAAATAATGATGTTGTTAACAAAGAATGGCAGTTTTCAGAATGGTAAAAATAGAACCTGAAAGCAGGCTGCTCATTCATTGTATGTCCCCTCTAAAGCCTTAATATGATTTTAGGAACCCCCCCCCCACAATTACCTCAACCTATTCTAACAGTCCCCTCAGTTCTGACACACTGATTTGAGATTCCATTCTCACCTTAAATCCTTTCCCTTTCCTCCCGTGCCACTGATCTTTGGCTTCAGTAAGTGACACAATCACAGCAGAGGGTAGCTCATTATTTCTTGCTTCTCTGTTTCAGAGCTTTTGAACTCAACTGTAACCTCTCTTTCTTCAATAAGATAATATATGTAAATTACTTTTCAGACCTTAAAGAACTGTATGTTAGTTACTGTTCTTTCTCAGTAGCCAAAAAGTCTGCTCCCTCATTCTGTTTAACTTATTTATTTTGAATAATAGCTTTTTATTTTCAAAATACATGCAAAGATAGTTTTCAACATTCACCCAAACCTTATGCTCCAGATTTTTCTTCCTCCTTCCCTACTTCCTCCCTCTCCCTTATTCAGCAAGTGATCCAGTATATGTTAAACATGTACAATTCTTCTACACGTATTTCCACAATTATCTTGCTGCACAAGAAAGATAAAAAAGGGGAAAAAAGAAAAAAAAAACCATAAAGCAAGCAAACAATAAAAAAGGTGCAAATACTATCTTGTGATCCATATTCAGTCCCTACAATCCTCTCTCTCGATGTAGAAGGCTCTCTCATCACAAGTTTAATGGAATTGGCTTAAACCACCTCATTGTTGAAAAGAGCCATGTTTATCAGAGTTGATCATCACAAAATTTTATTACTACTGTGTACAATGTCCTCTTGGTCCTACTTACTTCACTTAACATCAATTCATGTAAGTTTCCTCAGGCCTTTCTGAAATCATCTTGCTGATTGTTTCTTATAGAAAAATAATATTCCATAATATTCATATATTCTCCAACTGATGAATTGTCACTCAGTTTCCCATTCTGCTAATTTAGCAGCCTGTTCCTCATTTCTAAAATATGTAGAGAATTGACTCAAATTTATAAGAATTCAAGCCATTCACAATTTGATAAATGATCAAAACATATGAACAGATAATTTGCAGATAAATCAAAACTATTTATAATCATAAGTTTGAAGTTGAAGACCAGAAGAGAGAATTTTCCTCTGATGGGGGACAGCCATCAGAAAAAAGTATGATGGGGCAGCTAGGTGGCACAGTGGGTAGAGCACTAGCCCTGAAGTCAGGAGGATCCAAGCTCAAATCTGGCCTCAGACATTTGACATTTCCTAGTGTTATGACCCTGGGCAAGTCACTTAACCCCAACTGCCTCAGCAAAAAAAAAAAAAAAAAAAAGCTTTAAATCATTATTGATCAGAGAATAGCAAATTAAGACAACTCTGAGGTACCACTACACACCTCTCAGATGGCTAAGATGACAGGAAAAGATAATGACAAATGTTGGAGGGAATGTGGGAAAACTGGGACACTGATACATTCATTGTTGGTGGAACTGTGAATCCAACCATTCTGGAGAGCAATCTGGAACTATGCTCAAAAAGTTATCAAACTGTGCAAGCAGTGTTTCTATTGGGCCTGTATCTCAAAGAGATCATAAAAAAAGGGAAAGAGACTCGCATGGTGCAAAAATGTTTGTGGCAGCCCTTTTTGTAGTGACAAGAAACTGGAAACTGAGTGGAAATTCAGTTGGGGGGTGATCTATGGTCTATGAATGCTATGAAATATTGTTCTATAAGAAACGACCAGCAGGATGATTTCAGAGAGGCTAGTGAGACCTACATGAAATGATGCTAAATGATATGAGCAGAACCAGGAGATCATTATACACAGCAACAAGACTATATGATGATCAATTCTGATGGAGTTGGCTTTTTTCAACAATGAGATGATTCAGACTAGTCCAATGGTCTTATGATGGAGAGAGTCATCTGCACCCAGAGAGAGGACTGTGGGAACTGAGTGTGGATCACTTTGTTGTTTTCTTGCATTTTGTTTTCTCTCTCATTTTTTTCTTTTTGATTTGATTTTTCTTATGCAACATGATAATTGTGTAAATATGCATAGAATTGCACATGTTTAAAATATATTGTATTATTTGTTTAGGGAAGTGGGTGGGGGATGGGAGAGAAAAAAATTTGGAACACAAGGTTTTACAAGGATGAATATTGAAAATCATATATGCATATGTTCTGAAAATAAAAAGATTTAATTAAAAAAAAAACTTAACAGCCTAGTCTCCTACTATGGCCATCTGGATGGCATAGTGGATAAAGTGCTGGGCCCAGAGTCAGGAAGACTCATTTTCTTGAATTCAAATCTGGCCTCAATAGCTGTGTGACCTTGGGCAAGTCGCCTAAATCCTTTTTGCCTCACTTTTGTCATCTGTAAAATGAGCTAACAAAGGAAATGGAAAATCTTTCTAGCATCTTTGCCAAGAAAACTCCAAATGGGAACATGAAGACTGAAAAAAAAAAAAAAGACTTAAAACCCATTAAATATAGAAAGACTCAAATGAAATAATATATGAAAAACACTTTGTAAATCTTAAAGTGGCATATAAATATTAGCTATTGTGGGTACTCCTAAATAAGTGTAAAACATGATCCCTATACCTAAGGTTACTTTCTGGTTGGGTGAGATAAGAAATAAATAAAATGCTTAAGAGTCCTAAATAGTATTGTGTCCAAGTGAATGATGTTAACTTAAGCTGGAGAATTTTAGAGAGAACTGTAGAAAAATGAGGGCTGAACTGCAAGATCAGAGGTGGTAAAAAACCTGTGATAATCTATTCCAACCCTTCATTTTACAGAAGAATTAGCATAATCAGGAAGAATTCAGTGAAGCAGTATTTTGTCTTAGGATCTTAGAATCAGATAGATTGACAGATAGAAGAAAACCTAGAGGTCATCTAGGTCAACTCTTGTTTTACATGAGAGAACTGAGTCCCAAAGAGGGAAGGTGACTTGCCTTAGTTTGTAAGATAGGTAGGGAGAGAGAGAATTTGAACTCCAGCCCACTAATTCTAAATCCAGACTGCTAAATGTGTATTCTCAGGTTCTCAGAGGTAGAAGGTCCGCAGACAATTTAGCCTAGCTCATATGTGAACAAGAATCTCTTTTATAACATGTTTGACAAGGGATCACCCAATCTTTGCCTGAAGACTATCTACTTTATCTCTCAAGGTACCCATTCTATTTTTGGATGGTTCTGACAGTTGGAAACTTTTCCTTAAATCAAGATGAAATATCTTTCCATTGTTCCTAATTCTGCTTTCAGGGCTAAGCTAAACAAGTCTAATCCTTCCACGTGCCAGCCCTTCAAATAAATACTTGAAGAGAGATATCACATTGCCCTTCCACCTGTATTTTCTTTGGGTTCAAATTCACTGCTTCCTTCAAATGGTCTTTCTGCAGCATGAACTCAAGGCCCTAGTTGCCTTTCTCTGAACATTTCAGCTTATAATTGCCCTTCCTAAATCATGGTATTTGAAACTTCATGTACATGATGGGATTTGGCCAGGATAAAGTCCACTGTTATGGATACTGGGATAAGCTAGTAATGTACTGAGAGGCTTTCTTTTGCTTTTTAACTAAGAACCCCATTGGAATGCTTGCAAAAAATTGATCCTCTCTTTCCTTGAAAGGCAAAAGCCATAATTTGGGCTGATGAAGTAGAAGTCTTGATGACTCCTTATAGGGAGTCTCATACCTGGTATTTGAGACTAACGCTGGCTTTGTATCCTGCCTAACAGCTTCTGGTCAGTCTGGAGCCACCCATCCATCTACAAGCCCAGAGATTGAGCCCCAGAGTTGTAAAGAACTTGAGTGCTAGAGGACAAATCTAGAAGATGGGGGAAAGTATACCCTGCTTCTTTGGAAACTTCTTTTCCAAACCCCATTTCAGCATAAAATCAGGTAGACCTACATCTCTCTAGGGTCACTGGGATGAAGCAGTTTAAGAAGCTTTACTTCAATTGTTTTTTATTTTTTTGCCTAGGCAATCCTGGGATTTGCCCAGGGTCACACAACTAGGGAGTGTAAAGTGTTTGAAATCAGATTTGAATTCAGGCCCTCCTGACTTCAGGATTGGTGCTCTCTACCCACTGCACCACCTAGCTGCCCCTACTTCAGTTATTCATTAGATGTGTATGTGTATATATAACATACATACATGCATACATATATACAAATATATATTCACATGTAAATATGGTGTTTTTTTTTAAAATAAATTCATTTTCTTTCCCATCCCACTCCCATTGGAAAAAAAGAAAAACAAAATGCTTGTAACAAACAAGTATTATTAAACAAAACCAGTTCACGCACTGGCTGTGTCTAAAAATATGTCTCTTATTCTTGTCTCTGGCAGAAGGAAGGTACCATGATTCATTAGTAGTTTTCTGGAACTTTGATTGGCTGCTATATTGATCAAAGTTCCTAAGTCTTTTTACTTGTTTGTCCATGCAATGATGATGTCATTGTTATTGTGAAATTGTTCTGGTCCTGCCCATTCTGAAATTGTTTTGTTCTTTGTATCAGTGCATATGAGTCTTTTTAGATTTCTCTGAAGCTGTCCCTTTCAACCTAGATGGAAAGATAGGAGAATTGATATTGGAATCCAAGTCCTTTGACTCCAGATCCAAGACTTTATATTAGACCACTTCATGCATGCAACTATACGCATATACATACATGTACACATATGTGTAGTTAAATACATGTTACATGCACTTTCCCAAACTGCCTCCAGAATAGACCTGAACAAATAGAAGAATATTTTTTGAGATAGAGCTTTAAAAGGATTCTCTTTCCTTCCCTCCTTTTAAAACAAAGTCATAGATCCTTTTTATGGGGATCTTGGATCATGTTCAGTTTTAAATGCTTCATCTGCCTATTTGTGGATTCTAGCCCAATAAGACTTTTATCATCAATTAACTCATCCTTGGGTCCCAGTTAATTACTCTGCTCTTGGGCTTTCCTTCTTTTTACCTCATTATTCTCACCTCTATAGACCGTGTAGTGAGAATATAAAATCTGGAGTTAGCAGACATGAGTTTCAATTCCACCTCTAATATTTCCTATGTGACCACAAATCATTTGTCCTCTCAGAACTTCAGTTTTCTCTTATGTAAGATTTAACATAACTGGCAACTATCTGCTTATGAGATTATGAGGAAAATACTATGCAAACTTTAAAGTACTATATAAGTGTGAGCTATTTTCATTATAGGCTGGATATAATTGTCAGTCTAATCCATGTTTCAGGTAGAATGGAATAGAAAGGCCTTAGCATTCTTTCCATATCAAACACTAGACTATTCTTCTAGCCTAGATAAGCTATTCTTAACTGATTCTGACAGTATTGGTAATATGATAAAAGTGGAATTATAAACTGGGGAGGGGTCGGTTGAATTAATCATTCAATCCATCCATCCTCCTTCACCTCCCTACTCCCACTTAACCATGTGATAACACTTCTGTTGCATCAATCCAGGGCATTAGGCTATGTATGTGTCTTTGGATGAAATGGAGTGATGTTCCCCAAAAGGTGTGTTGGTATTGTCTAAAGAGATTAGAAAAGGCGGCTGGATGGTTGAACCTGGAGACAAGAAGATTTGAGTTCAAATTCAGCCTCAAGACACTTATTAGCTATGTCTATTTGAGCAACTTAACCAATTTGTTTTAATCCACTGGAGAAAGAAATGACAACTCACTTTGTATTTTTGCCAAGAAAACCCCACATTATTAGTATTAACCTGCTAAGGTCCATGGGATCTTCCTGCGTCTGTCTCTATCCACTTACACCATTCTGTGCTACTATCTAATTACTGCTGCTACTACTGAAAACAACTTACTTTCCTCGCAATGTTCTTGTTTTTAAGTAGTATAAATATTATTTTTAAAGGTAAAAATCTAATCCAGATTTGCATGGGGCTTCCCTATGCTAAGTTGTCTATCCTGAAACTGCCAGACTGTCTGTCCTGGAACCAATGTAATAGTCTGATTATTATAACCTCTAAATAACCATCAGCTGATATATGGAGATGGGGGGGGAGGGACTGAGGAATAGACTTAACAGACCTGAAGGTCAGATTGACAGTGATTTGATGAGATTTCATCTATGTGAAATCTTAATTGAAAGGAGATATTCTCTACATCTGGAATAACTAACCTCAAATCAAAGAAAATGGTCAAATAATTTTATTATTACAACCTTTTAATGTTAAGTAGAATTTTTTTTTAATTTTTTATTTTATTTTATTTTATTTTATTTTTTTATAATTATAATTTTTTTTTTGACAGTACATATGCATGGGTAATTTTTTATATTATCCCTTGCACTTACTTCTATTCAGATATTTTTCCCTTCCTCCCCCAACCCCCTCCCCCAGATGGCAGGCAGTCTTATACATGTTAAATATATTACAGTATATTCTAGATACAATATATGTGTGTAGAACAGAATTTCTTGTTGCACAGGAAGAATTGGATTCAGAAGGTAAAAATAACAGTTTACACTCATTTCCCAGTGAAGTAGAATTTTTAGAATAAATTTATATCTTTAAATAACAGGTCTGAGTTGATTATTTAATAATCAAACTTTCCCTACTGATTTCTTAGAGAAATGCTGGACCATATGGAAAATAATAATTCATGCTTAATCTTATTCTAAATTCTGAATTCAATTTCACTAACCATGAGCCAGAATGTAAACATAATTTGAATACTGAGATTATGGGAATAAAGAAATTAAGCTAGAATGAGATTAATCTTCAATTCCTTAATTAACATCTTGTGACCTACAAGGATCACAGAATTTTAGAGTCTGAAGGTTTCTAAGGGGTCACCTTGCTTGAAGACCTCCAATAAGGGGCAACTTTTTATGAGCATGCTATTTATGCTATCTTTGTGGAGAAGCTTTGGTTTTAGGTAGAGACCAATCTCCACTGATTCTTGCATAGGAAAATAGAGAACTGTTGACCTCTTTTTAAGTTTTAAGAAGACAAACAAACTTTTATTTGCCCTATTTCTTGATGAGATAATGACTCCCAGAAACCACAAAGCTTGGGCAAAGTAATTCAGACAATCATAAATATAATTCAGTTCAAGCCACCAGAAAGACTTATCAAGGTCAGACTAGTTTTAGAAACACTGGATTACATTTCAAATCCAATTGTAGATTTTAAACTCAATTGTCAAGGCCATAAGCAAATTGATATTTGGTGATATTATTGTTCATAATGTGGCTTTTGAAGGAGGAACTGCAAGAGCTAGAATACTTATTGACTAGAGATCTACTTTCCTATGCAATGTAATCTGGAGATGGTCCTTCTATAGATTCTGGGGAATTCTCAGCTGGTACTTAATCCACCTAACCTAAAATATAATCTAATCAATTAACATTGAAAAATGGGCCAGGAGATTTATTGTTACTGGAATTGTTTAGGCTTTGTTTTGAGCAGTGGGCATTGGGTCTTATTAAACTATTAAGTATTAATTTTTTAACTCTGCACTTACTGCTTCCTCCAAAGAACTTGGCTTGGTGCAAGGAATATAAACAAAAAAAAGGATCATTCCTGACCCCAAGGACCAGCCATTCACTTTCTAGGAGGATGTAACATATTAAGTTCATGTTAAGTTCCTCAAATTAAGGAATTTATTTAAATTTGAGGAAGAAGAGAGCATTGGCAGTCAGAAAATCAGTTTCACAGAAGGAGCATCTGGATTAAGCTTGAAAAGAAGGCAAGGACTCAGGGGCAGAGCTTGTGTGACAGCTACTTAAATGTATGGAGGAGGGGGGGGCAGCTAGGTGGCACAGTGGATAGAGCACCAGCCTTGAATTCAGGAGGACCTTAGTTCAAATCTGGTCTCAGACACTTAACACTTCCTAGCTGTGTGACCCTGGACAAGTTTAACCCCAGCCTCAGGGGAAAAAAAAAAATGTGTGGAGGAAAGACAAAAACAACCTCTTAAACAAACCTCTTAAAAATCTTATGGAAGCTAGAATTTGAGTTCTGAAAACAACTAGTCGTCTAATTTGGTTATAATGTAGACCTTAGGGGGAAAAAGATGAGGTTAGCCTGGAAAGGCAGGCAGGAAACAGATTGTGGATGGCTTTAAATGGCAGGCTGATCAAAAAAGCCCCAGAAGTTCAGAGAGGGTTCAGAAAAGGGATTGAAAAAAAAGGGAAATAGCAGGTAACCGGTCTGGAGACTATTACAAACATCCAGGTAAAAAAGCAAATGGGTATTGAATGAAGGGTAGCTACAAGAGTTGAAAGGGACAGATGTAAGCAATAGTGTAGAGGGACTATTTTGGGAAGAGTTGTAAGTAATTGGATAAAGGGGATCCTGTGAGGGAAGAATCAGGGATGACTGAGAGGCTAGAAATCTGGGAGGATGGGTTATATTCACTTATATTTCTTTGTGCCTCAGTTTTCTCATTAGCTCTAATCATTTATGATATCCCTTTCCCCTTCTTCTTATACATATACACTTCCATAAACAGGAAGAGGGAGGGGAAGAGAGGGAAACAGACTTATAGTTATGGAAAGAAGACTACTTTTGGAGAGAAGGTCTAGGTTTCAATCCCAACTTTGCCACAAACTGCCTCTTTGATCTCAGACAAAGCTCTCATCTGTAACCACCAGCTGCACTACTTTGGAACTTCTCTGTCGTCCTAGGAATCTCCTCTTTGGGAAATTAATCTTGTCATCTTGCAGAATCAAATCAGTCTTGATCTGCATATTGCAGAGGGCAGAACTTCGGAGTCCAAAGCTTCCATCTGAGAGGGGGCCCAGGTTCAATAACTCTCATTTGCCACTGCCTGCACTGCTTTTGGACTTCTTTGTACTTCTTTATAATGTTCCCATGGTGTCAGGTATCTTCTTCCCTTCCCTTTTGCCCCTTCCTTTTTCCTTGTGCATTAGCATCCCCAATTAGACTGGAAGATCCTTGAGGACAGGGACTGCCTTCCTTTTTATTTCTATTATTTTAGCACAGTGTTTAGCCCATAGGTGTTTAAGAAATGTTTATTAACATAATTTATGTTTGTATATATATATATATATATGTCTATGTGCACACACAGATACAAACTTGTTCCAGTGCTTAGAAAAAGTTTATTTGGGATACAAGGATTTGCGAGGGTGAATGCTGAAAATTACCTTTGCATGTATTTTGAAAAATAAAAAGCTATTATACATATTTTAAAAGTTGTTTTATAGTCATTGCATCTTTCCACTCACACACTCTTCAACCCTTTATAATCCAGCTTCCCACTTCACTGTACATCTGGAATTGCTTTCCTGAGTTTCCAATTATCTCTTAATTGGCAAATGTAATGATCTTTTCTCAGTCCTCCCCTTTCTTGACCTCCACCCTTTCCCCTCAATGCTTGCTCTCTCCTCAGGTTTTCACAATACTGCTCTCTCAATTCTCCAGTCAGACTGTTTCACCTCAGGCTTCTTTGATGACTCAACATTCACAACCACACCTCTTAGCTATGGTTGTGTCCGGAACTTTCTTGGCTCAGTTTCCTCTTCCTCCCTTCCTCCCCCTCTATCAGTTCCCATATGTTTGTCAGTCTTAAATAGGGGAATTACACCTTCCTTTCCTTCCCTCCCTTCCTTTCCTCCTTCCCTCCTTCCCTCCCTCCCTCCCTCTCTCTCTCTCTCTCTCTCTCCCTCCCCCCTCCCTCCTCCTTCCATTCATTCCTCTCCCCTTCCCTCTCCATCCCTCCATTTCTTTCTCCCTCCCTCTCTCTGTTTCCTTTCCTTTACTCCCTCCTCCTTTCCTTTCTTTTTTTCTCTCCCTCTTTCTCTTCTAAAGTTGTTTCCAACCTGTTGCTGTCTTTCTAGCATCATTCTGCATCCCTCTCCCTCACATTGGACAGCCCAGCCAAACTGATCTTCTTGTCTTCTTTCTCCCATATACGCACTTCATTTCCCCTCTACATACCTTTGCATTGGCTGACCTTTTGTGCCTTTCTCCTCACTTCTGATTCATAAAATCCCTTCTTACAAGATGCAGCTCAAGGAGAAGCACCTAGGTAGCCTAGCACCTAATGCATACAGCACTGGCTCTTGACTTAGGACCTGAGTTCAAATTTGCTTTCCCACCTATTGCTGGGAAAGACTGTCCATTCTTATATCACCCTAAATCTCCTCTTTGTGTTTTCAAGTATAAACTGCCCCTGCTTCCCCTAGGCTGTGGACTCTTTTGTACTTTGTACTGGGGTGTCTTAACACTAGTGTCTGATTTCTAACACTTGTGTTTTCATCTCAGCTTAGGCTCCTTTGCATTTGGAGCAGTGGGCTTGTCCCGGATATAAGTACCGAGGGATCTATTCTATGAGCTGTCCTTTCAAATTCCTATTGTAATTTAGATAACATACTATTGCCCACTTGGTTTTACCAGAATAAATTGTTAGTCCAAATTCTTCTGTGTTTTATTGGGGAACTTCTGTAGTTTTCTAGGGCCTGATGCATTTAGTACAATTACTTCCATAAACAAGAGTTCCCTTACAGGAAAATTTCTCTTTAACTTGGCATTGTCTGTGCCAGTGTAAACAATCTTTGGACAAGAATATGTCTTTCTATTTCGTTTCGTATGAAGTTAAAATTGGAGGATTGCTGAACAAAGTTATCTGCTGTGAAGCTGATCAAGGAATTTTGTGTGATTCTCACATCATTTTTGAAAATTTACATTTTTTCTCTCCTTTTCTTTAGTGCTTCCTGTATCACATCGACGGTGAGTCCAAATGTAACTCTACTGTTATTATTATAGAAATATTGACTAATCTTTTCCAGTTTTCATCTGTCTTGCTTGCAATTTCATCCTTATATGCTTTTAGCACCTGCTCCTTCATCCCCATCTCACATGATTAAATGGCTCCACTCCTTCCTTCCCAAGGCTAACCAGTTCAAGTGATCCCATTCCTTCCCATCTCCTCCAGCAGATTGCCCACTCTGTTATCCCCATTCTTTTACTTATTTTCTCTCTCTCCCTCTTTTCTGGCTTATTTTCTACTGCTTCCCCTCACGTTCATGTCCCTGGATGATCCTGAAAAAGCCCTCACTGGACTATGCCATCCTTCCTATCATCCCTTATCTCTTCTGCCCTTAAGTGCCTCAAGTCTGCAACACATTTTCTACTCCTCTTCTTAACTACTTACAATGTAGCTTTTTAGCTTATCATTCTGCAGAAACTGCTCTCGCCAAAATGATCTCCTAGTTGCTAATCCAGTGGCCCTTTCTCAGTCCTTATTCTCCACTCTGTCGCCATTGCCCCTATGACCCCGCTCTCCTCTCCCTAGGCCACCGCTCTCTCACCTGCTCTCCTTCTCCGTCTCCTCTGCCAGATCCTCCCCTGGATACAAGCTCTCATAGCAGCTGTCCCTCAGGGTCCTATCCCGGGCCCTCTTCTCCTCTCCTACAGCAGGACTTCTTCAACTTTTCCCACTCATGTTTTTTACAACCTCCACATTCAGCTATGAGACCTCCTATGGGACTGTGACTCAAAGTTTAAGAAGCTGGGGGGGTCTACACTACTCCATTTGGAACATATTAGAGGCTCAATAAATATTTACTGATTGATTGGGTATAAAATACCTGTCACCTCTGACAAGAGAGTTAAGCCCTTGTTAAGTAGACTAAAGCAAAAAGCGGGAGCCGGGCCGTGCCCGCCGCAGAGCACGGCGGTCGGCAGATAAATGTTAGGGAGCCGCTGAACTTGTGCGTCCCGACGACACGCGGGATACCCAAGCCTACGTCTGGGAAGGGGGAAGGGAACGAGTTATTACGAGCCTACCGTACAAGTAACTTTTGGTCCTGACAGACACTGGGAGGTAGGTGCTGTTTGGGTCTCCATTTTACAATTAACGACAAGGAGGCTGGGAGAGTGTGAGTTACCAGCCTAGGGCCATACGGCCAGCGTCTGCCAGAAGAAAAGCTGTATCCCCAACTACCTCAAAGTCTGGATTCTACTTAGCTCTGCAGGAACTGCAAGCAGGCTAGAACAAGCTAGGGGGCGTGCACGGGGCGTGTACGAACCGCTAGGCCGGAAGGCTCCTGAAGCCACGCCCATTTCCCAGGCCCTCCCCAAAGCCTTCCCCGCCCAAATAGTGGCTCTGCGCGTGCGCACGAGTGAGCGACGAAGGCCCGAGGACAAGGCGTGGCTAGAAGCGCCGCGGGCGGCGTGCGGAAGCACGTGCGTGGGCCGGGAAGAGGAGGAGCTAGGAGGCTGGGGAGGGGTCGAGAAGAGAGTGGGCGGGACGGTAGGAGGGGAAAGGTAGGAGGTGAGAGGTGAAGTGGGAGGAGAGCGGAGTGGAGCCTGGGAGCCGCTGTCCTGGGAGCCGAGGGTTTCCCTCGCGTCCCTCCCTCCTCGCCCGGAGCTGGCCGGGGGAGCTGACGGGCGGGCGCGCAAGGCCGAGCCCAGATCCTCACGCGGCCCCGCGAGCCGCCGCCGTCGCCTCAGGTAACGTCGCTCCTCCAGCGCGCGCCACCCCCCTCCGCCGGGCTCTAGGCCGCGCGTGCCCTGGTGCCGCCGGCCCGGCTCAGCCCGTCCCTGCCCTGTCGGGTCCCCTGTGCCGCCGACTCTCGCCGCCCGGGCCTTCTAGCTGTGCCGTCGTTCGGTTTTGGGAGCCCCTGCTGCTGCTCCCGCTCCTCCCTTCCTGAGGGGAGTCACCTGTGGCGCCTGCTCTTCGCCCCCGCCACCTGCCGGTTCCTGGACCTGGTTCGGAGGACCCGCCTTAGCGGCCCCGGCCGGCGTCGGAAGTCTCCCGGGCCTGGGGGGTTGAAAAGGCGGCGGGGGCGGGGAGGGACTCCTCAACTTCTCTTCAATGGCTTTCGCACCCCCGCTTCCTGGACGCCGAAACGGGTGAACGCGGCATCGTCTTGCCTCCGTGGGAATGCTGGAGCAAAACTTGCCAGAGTGTGCGCACGCGTGTTCGCGTGGGCGCGTGCGCGTGTGCACTGGGGAGCGCCCTCCGAGCCCAGGGGTCACTTCTCTGGGAGCTCTTTGCCGGCCTCCTGAGCCTCGTTTATAAGCGTTTGGTCTTTACCCCCCCCCCCCCACTTGTGTAGTGTTTCTTGTATCCCTAAAACTACAGACTGACCGTAGGATGTGCTCTTTTAGTTAAGGATCAGAATCCCAGCAAGTTGCCCAGATTAGCGAGCAGGCATTTATGAAGCCCTGAGTGCCAGCCGCTGACTCAGGGAGAAAAAGTATCGGGCGGAAGCAAGGAGATGGTTTTTGTTGGATCCCTGATGGACTCTGTGGAGCCGTCCTCTTGTAAGGATTCACCTTATCCTGTGTCTAGTAAGCTGCTTATAATGTGCCTGGCCCAGCGCTAAGCACGGGGGATACCAAGAAAAGCCACAGCCTTTGCCCCTGGCAGCTCTCAGTCTCATGGGGGAAACTACAGGCAGACGAACGTGGAATATACACAAAGTTACAAGATATATACAAAGTAAATCGGAAGTGATTTCCAGAGGAAAGGTTTCTTGCGGAAGGTGCAATGTGAGCTGAGACTTAAAGGAATCAGGAGGCAGAAAGGAGGAGGAAGAACATTTCAGGCATGAGGGACAAGCAACCATTGAAAATGCAGAGAGTGGGAGATGGAGTGTCTTGTGTAAGGAAGGAGGAGGCTGGCGTCATTGGATCATGGAATATGTGTAAGAATACTGGAAAGGTTGGAAGGGCCCAGAAAAGCTTTGAAGCCAAAGGATTTTGTATTTGATCTTTACATGTTGAAAGGCTGTTTTATTTAGCTTTTTAATTGTTAATATGGAATAATTTACAATTATCCTTTAAGAACTTTTACCATTCGTTCTTTTTTGTCTAATTTTTTAAGGCTTTTTATTTTCAAAATATGTGCATAATTTTTAACATTCACCCTTACAAAACTTTTTTATTCCAAATGTTTTTCTCCGTCCCCCCCCCCCACTCCCTCTCTTAGACAGCAAGTAATCCAATATATGTTAAACATGTGCAGTACTTCTATACATATTTCTACAATTATGCTGCACAAGAGAAATCAGATCAAAAAGGGGGGGAAAAAAAGAAAGAAAATAAAACCAAGCAAACAGTAAAAGAAGTGAAAATACTGTCTTGTGATCCACACTCAGTCCTCACAGCCCTTTCTCTGGGTGCAGATGGCTCTCTCCGTCACAAGACCATTGGAAGTGGCCTGAATCATTTCGTTGTTGAAGAGCCAAGCCCATCAGAATTGATCATCGAATAATCTTGTTGCTGTGTACTATGGGTTTTTTTTTTTTTTTTTTTTTTTTGCTTCTACTCACTTCACATAGCATCAGTCCATGTAAGTCTCTCCAGGCTTTTCTGAAATCATCCTACTGATCGTTTCTTATGGATCAGTAATATTCCATAACATTCATATACCATAACTTATTCAGCCATTCCTCACTGATGTATATCCATTGAATTAAGAATTTTGAAAAATGAAATTTTATGTTGCCTTGGTAATGGTTATTTTCATATGCATTCACTTTTATACAGCCAAAATCTTTTCATAAAAGCTCTTTTCACTATTTTTCTTCACTAGAAACAAATTTTTTTGTAGCAGGAAGCATAGTATCATGTGTACGTTCTGGTCAGTCTTAAAATATAAAACTCATTTTATTTTTTTTTTTTACTCTTTTTAAGATATGTAGTATTTTTTGTAAATAAATGTTTATGAAGGGCTTTAAAATTTGCAGTGTTTCCCATTTTTACATATAAGGGAAACTTGATTTTGAGAGATTAACAATGAGTTGTCCAGAATCATGGAACTAATGGTTATCTGAGGTGGGGTTTTTAATTCAAATCTTTCTGACTCTCAGTCTCTCTTCATTTAAAGTCTTTCTCTCCATGCTTACAGTAGCTCATAAACATAGACAATAATTTTTAAATTTAATTACCCTGTTAATTACCCAGAGATTTCAAAGTACTTTTAACATGCTAATTTATGAGACTCTCATGCCTCCTTAAATAATTTTTACCAATTTGAAATAAATAAGAAAGAAATTAATTTATTGATACTTTATTGAGGCATAGAAGTTATGATTTGCCTGAGATTATAAAGTTGTTTAAATGGGGAATTGAATCCATAAACTAGCATACTTAAGGCATTAGTATGAGATTTTTGTAATGTTTAATAAAAATCCAGTTAGTAATCCCTCAGGTTTCTTCAAATTTTAATAACTATTTGCAACAGCAAGAAAATGTAATCTTAGAATGTCTTTCTAAAATTTACTTAATATAAATTTGAATTGGCACAGTTGTGCCATCTGTACAGGATTACTGCTTTAATGTCGTTTGCTGATTGGCATCAATTTGTTTACTTTGGAGCTGAAAGAGAGAAGTTAATTAGTCCAATTCTTTCCATCAGGAAATTGAGATCCAGATGGGCAAAGATTAGCCCAGGAATCATATTGATAGTAACAGGTGATAGAAAGATCTACTGACTTTGAAGTCCAGTGTTCTATTATGCCTTGTTTCTTCAACATTCTTTTCATGTTTTTCTTCTGTATCCTATTTCATAATAGATGATGGGAATTTAAAAATAAAACAAAAATGATTAAATTCCAGTTTTCATGTTTTTAGCATCAGGGAGCATATTTTCTGTTAAAGGCAACATATACATAAGTATATGCAGACTATAGAAAAAAATAATTGCAAGGTAATTTTGGGAGGGGAGGGCACTATGAACTTGGAAATTAGGAAAAGCTTCATATAGAAGGTTGAGTTGAGTTTTGAATGAAACATAGACTTTAAGATGATGAGGTAAAGAAGGAGTGAATTCCAAATTTGAAGTACAGCCAGTGAAAAGACACAGACCAGGTACAATTTGAAAAAAACAGCATAAAAGTGAGTTTGGCCTGATTGTAGAAGGTGGTAAGGGGAGTAATATATAATAATATTGGAAAGGTAGGTTTGGGCCAAATTGGAAAAGACTTTGAATGCTATATCCTAGAGGCAATAGGGAGCCACTGAAGTTTTTTGACTAGAATGACTGGTATAAGAGCTGCCCTTTAGAAGAGTCACCTAGGCAGCTCTGTGTAGTCATTGGAGAAGGGAGAGACTTAAAACAAGGAGACTACTTAGGAGGTTGTTGGAATAGCTGAGATGATGATGACCTGAACAAGGGTAGAGAGTGTGAAAAGAGAGAAGTTGAAAATGAGAGACGTGGAGGTAAAAATGAAAAGATAGGGCAGATATAGATTATATATATATAGAGGGAGAGGGGAGAGGATGGAGGATGGAGGATGGAGGATGGAGGTATTTACAGGAATAAGAAAATTCTGAAGGGTTCTTGGGGGAAAGATAGGAAATTCAAATTTTGGATGGGATTAGAACTTGAGAGAGACTAAGGCTGGATATATAGATCTGCAAGATATCTGCATGAGATCACTAAGTGAGAGAGTAGAGCAGAGCCTTTGTAGACATCCATGGTTGGAATTTATATGGATGATAAAGCAAAGGAGATTGAGAAGAGGGAATCACATGGGTAAACAAGCAGGAGATAACTGGTGACATTAAAAACTCAGAGAAAAAAAAATATTTGGGAAGAGAGGATGGATATTCAGTAGTTAGTGCTTCTTATGGATCAAGAAGAATGAGGACTGAGAAAAGGGTGTCAGATTTGTTAAGTAAGATTGCTAACTTTAGAGATAGTTGTTTCAGTTGTATGAGATAGGAAGTCACATTGCAATTTTTTTTTTTTTTTTTTTTTTTTTTTAAGGCTGGGGTTAAGTGATTTGCCCAGGGTCACACACACAGCTAGGAAGTGTTAAGTGTCTAACCAGATTTGAACTCGTGTCCTCCTGAATTCAAGGCTGGTGCTCTATCTACTGCGCCACCTAGCTGCCCCGCAAAAAAATTTTAAATGAAAGAAGAGACAAATAAATAAACATTTTAACAGATGTTGATATTTACAGGATCTGAGTTAGAAGGTACTTCAGAAATCATTTAGAATACAACCCATAAATCACTAAGAAACTTCTTTAAAGTGAGCCTTAACAGTAGTCATCTAGGCTGTTTTAAGACTTATAGTGAAGGACAACTTGTTCTGTCTCAAAGGAGGCAATCCATTCCACTTCTGTACTATTCTGATTTTTAGATGGAACATCTTTATTTACTTGTTTTTTTGTGAGACATTTGGGATAAATGGTGTGCTTGGGGTCACACAACTAAATGTCTTGTCTGAGGTCATATTTGAAGTCAGGTCCTCCTGATTCCAGGGCTAGTGTTCTATCCACTGTGCCACCTTTCTGGCTCTGGTCCTGGCCCTGGAACATTTATTAAATTTAATCTGTACCATGTATTCTTTTTTATAGAATGGAAATTATCTTTTTTTTTTTTTTAATACAATTTTGATCCATTGTTTCTCTTTCTGTTCTCTAGAGCCACAATAAGTCTAATTTTTTTTTCTCCTGTGGCATTCCTTCAAATACTTTAAGATGAGGATTTTACCTTATCTTAGTGGTCTTTTTCTGCAGGCTAAGAAATGCCTATTTTTCTGTAACCTTTCGATAAATGCTCTTCATTCCTTTAACCATTTTATTTGCATTTTTAGTGAACATACTTCAGTTCCTATCAATGAGTGGCCTTAAAATTTGCTGGATATGATTCTTTAGATGTCTTTAGCTATAGAGTGACTACAGGGAAACAGTTATTCCAAAAGCATCTTCCTCTAAAAGCATTCATTTAATTTTTTACTAATTTGTGACAGGCTGACATGATAATCCATATTAATTTTCATTCTCTGTCTTTCTAATACAAGAAAGGCAGCACTAATGAACAAATACTAGCATGCCATGACAAATAACAGAAGGAAGTATTGAATTCCTGCATCGATGGACAAGATTAAAAAATTATATTACATAACTTTCAAGATTTAAGAAACATTTTGGGACAACAAAGAGGGAAGGGCCAAGAGACATAGATGGCATTTTTGGAGTTGTTGAGGTGGGTAAAGTGAAATTTGTTAAGGTAGGAGGAAGACAGTTCTGGCTTTGGGTACAGCTTAAAGGAGACTTCATCAGTCTCTAAAGCAAGTTTAGAAGTAATGAACTTGGCACAAGAAGAGAGGAGATAGATTAGGGGGTAGTGAGATAGGAGTTTACATTTGGTGATTTAAAAGTGATCCATGGTTAAGCTCTCAATCCCCTCTTCTGTCTACTGGCAAGTACATACTTCTGTGATGAAATTAAGGGACATCATCACTTCTTCTAGGAAGGATCTCAGAGTGTATTTCAAACCTAAGAGTAACAAATTTGGACAAACCATTTGCCACATATAGTGCAGAATTGGTGAGTCGTCACTAGATGACAGCCCAGGACTTTGAACTCAAGAGCTTTATTTGGCAAGAGCAGGGTCTTCCATGCTACTAAACCTGCTATTTCTATAAGGTCTCTCTAGCCATCAATGAGGGGGGAAATCATTGTGAAGTGTCTTCCTTATTCTTCCTTATTCCCACCAGCCACAATCATCACTGATTGTCATCCACAAGCAAATGATCACTCATGCTCCATACTAATGGTCCTCATTTCAGCCCAGCCCTCATAGTCATCATCCTAGGAGACAATTTCTGGGGCATAAGGGCCACTTATTCCTACTGCTTGCCAATCACCTGCCCCTAAGGATCAGCCCAGCTGACACAGGGAGCAGGATGCCCTGGGGAAGAGACAGGAGGCTGGCAGGTTTCTACCGCCATCTCCTTTTAGACCCTGAAGGGAGACAAATCAGGACCCTGAACCCAAAAGCATAAGGAATTGTGTTTGAAGCTCCCTGCCTGAATCTGTCCTCCTAGCAAGGAGCCCTGTGAAGATTGCAGATTTTTTCTGCCTGTGCAGGAGCAACAACCATCAAAGTCCTTGTCCCTGTCAAAGGGTTCTGCCTCAGAGATAGAAATGATTTGTTAGGTTCTCTAAGGACCACAGGAACATTTTATCTTGGTTGCAGATGAAACTTTTTCTTTTTTTTTTTTTTTATATATTTATTTTTTTATTCATATTTCCAAATTATCCCCTCCACTCCCTCCCCCCGATGGCAGGTAATCCCATACATTTTACATGTATTACAATATAACCTAGATACAATATATGTGTGTAAATACCATTTTCTTGTTGCACATTAATTATTAGCTTCCGAAGGTATAAGTAACCTGGGTAGATAGACAGTAGTGCTAACAATTTACATTCGCTTCCCAGTGTTCCTTCTCTGGGTATAGTTATTTCTGTCCATCATTGATCAACTGGAAGTGAGTTGGATCTTCTTTATGTTGAAGATTTCCACTTCCATCAGAATATATCCTCATACAGTATTGTTGTTGAAGTGTATAGTGATCTTCTGGTTCTGCTCATTTCACTCAGCAACAGTTGATTTAAGTCTCTCCAAGCCTCTCTGTATTCCTCCTGCTGGTCATTTCTTACAGAGCAATAATATTCCATAACCTTCATATATCACAATTTACCCAACCATTCTCCAATTGATGGACATCCATTCAACTTCCAGTTTCTAGCTACAAGAAAAAGAGCTGCCACAAACATTTTGGCACATACAGGTCCCTTTCCACTCTTTAGTATTTCTTTGGGATATAATCCCAATAACAGCAATGCTGGGTCAAAGGGTATGCACAGTTTGACAACTTTTTGGGCATAGTTCCAAATTGCTCTCCAGAATGGCTGGATTCTTTCACAACTCCACCAACAATGAATCAGTGTCCCAGTTTTCCCACATCCCCTCCAACATTCATCATTATTTGTTCCTGTCATCTTAGCCAATCTGACAGGTGTGTAGTGGTATCTCAGAGTTGTCTTAATTTGCATTTCTCTGATCAGTAGTGATTTGGAACACTTTTTCATATGAGTGGAAATAGTTTCAATTTCATCAACAGATGAAACTTTCAGTGTATTAGAATGCGAGTTCTTTGGGGAAAGGACCTGCCTTTTCTGTTTGTATTTCTAAAACTCAGCACAGAGTGAGCACTGAATCATTTTATTCAGACTAGGGATTACTTCACAACTGGACAGTGGATTTAGCAGAAAAGGGATATACTAAACCTTGTGTCAATTTAATTGTATTTCTACTTGATAGAATCCAGATAACCTAAGTAAGAGTTTAGTCTTATCATTGGCATGTTGTGCTTTGGTTTCTTTTTTCTCTGAATCTGTGGATTTTATATGTGTAGAGAATTTCCATTGAAAAAAATCTACAAATTACAAATTAAAAAATTATAGATCAACAGCTTTTGAGCAACTTTGAGATAACTGGCCGGATACTGACAGGTTATAGTACTTGCTGTGAATCACATAGCACATTTGTTCTTTCTAGTGTTGGTTCTTGATAATCAACTTTTCCTGACCTTAGAGTAAGCCCTCTATCTACTTCTCAAAAATTACCTGAAATATTTAGTGATTAAAGTTGTTAAGACTTTTAATGTTAAAGCTCTTGGATTTTTACTTTTCCTACGTATTCATAATGACCATCCTTTCTGCAGTTCAGAACACTGGATCAAGTAATATGGAAAAATCTATATGACATTATGGTCCTTTAATCATACTGATAATGAGTCAGATTTTTAAGTAAGATGAATTTTATAGGCATGATCTTTTTAAAAATAAAACAATTACATCTCTGGATGTAATAATGAAAAGTTTCAAATTAATTGAATAAGCAATTAATTTTAAGCTGCTAATTGCATATTTAAAGTGGAAAAGAAAAGTTTTTTTAGTATTAGATTTTTTGGGTAATTGTTTTAAAGAAAAGGCATAATACTTTATGAATATATAGTTATTTTACTCAGCACATGCATGAGTGGGTTTTCTCTAGCAACTAAATTTTCGTTCTGGCTTTTCCATCTCTGCCTTGACTTCTATCCTTTTCCTTCTCTCTGAGAAATGTTTTGGAGCTTTTAAGGAAACTATATTTAATTTCAGTATACTGTTTGTCACATTGTCATAAGGAGCTGTGACATATTAATGATTTTTCCCATTCTATTTTATTTTAAAAACATTTATTTATTTTTAATATTCTTTTAAAATTTTGAGTTCCAAATTCTTTCCCCCTTACCCCATTCACTGAGAAGGCAAACAACATGAAATTGATTTTTTTTTTAAATGTTAAATCATACAAAACAAATTTCCATATTAGTCATATAATTTTTTAAAATTGAGAAAATTATATATAAATTTGCACTCAGAGAGTTCATTAATTCTCTCTTTTCTGGAGGTAGATCCATTGTATTGATCGTAGTAATCAAGTCTTTCAAAGTGATCACCATTACAGTATTGCTGTTACTTTGTGCAGTGATCTTCCAGTTCTTCTCAGTTCACTTTTCATCAGTTCAAATAAGTCTTGCCATGTTTATTCTGAAACCACCCTGCTCATCATTTCTTAGAGCACGTAATACTCCATCACAATTATACCATAACTTGTTAAGTTATTCTCCAGTTGAGCATCCTCTCCATTTCTAATTCTTTGCCAACACAAAAAGAATTGCTGTAAACATTTTTTTGTACATATAGGTTCTTTCTCTTTTTCTTTGATCTCTTTGGAGTATAGACCCTGTAATAATATTGCTGGATCAAAAGGTGTGCACAGGTTTATGGTCATTGGGCATAGTTCCAAATTGTTCTCCATAATGGTTAGATCGGTTCATTACTCTATCAGAAGTTTGTTGATGTATCTATTTTCCCTCTCCTCTTCTAGCATTTGTCATTTCTGATAGGAGTAAAGTAGTACCTTAGAATTGTTTTAATTTGCTTTTCTCTAATCAGTGGTGATTTAGAACATGTTTTCATATGATTATAATTAGTTTTCTATTTCTTGTTTTGAAAACTTCCTAGTCATACCTTTGACCATTTATCAACTGGGAAATGGTTCTTATATTTATAAATTTAACTCAGTTCATTATACTTGAAAAATGAGTCCTTTATCAGAGAAGCATGTTGTAAAAGTAAAATTTTTTTGAATATTAGTTAATTTTCTATGATATCTTTTTATTTATTTATTAAAGCTTTTTATTTTTCAAAATAGTGGACAATTCTTCAACATTAGCCCTTGCAAAAACCCTGTGTTCCGATTATTCCCTCTTCCCCATGCCCTTCCATACATGGCAAGTAGTCTAATATATGTTGAACACAGTAGAAATACATATTAAATCCAGAATATGTATACATATTTATATAATTATCATGGTGCGCAAGAAAAAAAAGAGAGAAGCAAAATAGATTGCAAGCAAACAACAACAACAAAGAATGGAAATGCTAT
Source organism: Sminthopsis crassicaudata (assembly GCF_048593235.1). Classification (NCBI taxonomy): domain Eukaryota; kingdom Metazoa; phylum Chordata; class Mammalia; order Dasyuromorphia; family Dasyuridae; genus Sminthopsis; species Sminthopsis crassicaudata. Next base: position 663,398,371 of record NC_133617.1, read on the forward strand.
GTTGTGAACCACACTCAATTCCCTCAGTCCTTCTCTTTGGGTATAGATGGCTCTCTTCATCACTGAACAATTGGAAGTGGTTTGAATCATCTAATTGTTGAAGAGCCATGTTCATATGGTACATTTTCAGCAAAATATAGTTTCCCTGATTATCTCTTTCAATTAGATCTATTTTTGCGTTTGCTTTGTTTGAGATCATTAGTCCTGTCTACCTCTTTTCCCCACCCATCCCTTCTTCATCTCAGTTGAAGTATATTAAATTTTGCTCCAGCCCTTCATTTCAATTCCTTAAAAATTTTTTTTGTATATATTTTTAAAAATGGTTTTATTTAAAAAAAATTTAGAAAAAAAGAATACAAGGCAAAATAAAACAAAAGAGAAAATTTTCATGTGCCTAGCAGAGGATCAGAGAGAAGCAGAACATTGGAGGAAAACTCTGAGTGTGTCTTTTGCGCCAAGTGGGTTTCTTTTATACAACATATTCTTAGATTTCAGTCTCTAAACCATTTTGCTATCTATTTCTGTTCTATGGGTTAGCTTATCCATTCACAGTAGTAATGATCATGAACTGAATTTCTTTCCATCTCATTTTCCTCTTTTATCCTTCTTTCTCTTTTTATCTTGTTCCTCCTCTATAGTGCTTTGGAACATTCCTTCCCTAATATGCCATCTTCCATATCTTCCCTTCCCCACCCCATACATCTCAACTCCTATTCCCTTCCTTTCCTGTATCTGTTTTGGATAATACAGATTTCTATTACCAACAGCTTATATACTATTCTTCTTTCTTTGAAGTAATTTGATGAGAATAAGGTCAAGCCTTGCCCACTATCTTTTTTTTTTTTTTTTTTTTTGAGATTATCCCAACATAATTGACTTAAACTCATGTCATCTGCACATGTATTTCTTATAACTTGCCTGATAATTAAAAAGTACTTAGTTCTGTGTATTGATGAGAATAAGGTCAAGCCTTGCCCACTATCTTTTTTTTTTTTTTTTTTTTTGAGATTATCCCAACATAATTGACTTAAACTCATGTCATCTGCACATGTATTTCTTATAACTTGCCTGATAATTAAAAAGTACTTAGTTCTGTGTATAATATTTCCATCTTTGCCTTCTATCTATGCAGACTCCTTTTAATTGCCCTAATAAAGATAAAGTTCTTATGAGTTACATATACCATCTGTAGGATTATAAATAACTTAGCTCCATTGAGTCCTTTATGATTAATCTATCATGTTTACCTTTTTATGCTTCTCAAGTCTTCTATTGGAAAGTCAGATTTTCTACTCAGCTCTGTTCTCTTTTCATTGGAATTCTTGGAAGCCCTCTATTTCATTAAATAACCATTCCCCCCCTCCAAAGATTATACTCAGTTTTGCTGAATAGGTTTTGATTTGTTACAGTTCTTACTCCTTTGCCTACTATATTGTATTCCTACATCTCTATTGCTTTAGAATGGAAGCTGCTAAATCTTGTCCAATCCCAACTGTGATTCCGGGATATTTGAATACTTTTTTTTTTTTTTTTTTTTTTTTTTTGGGTTGCTTGCAATATTTTCTCCTTGATCTAGAGCTCTGAAATTGATTATAATATTCTGTGAATTTTCATTTTGGGATTTTTTTTGGAGGTTATTGGTAGGTTTTTTTTCTAATGTCTGTTTTACCTTCTGAATCTAAGATATGAGGGAAATTTTTCTTGAAATTTCTTGAAATATAATCTCTAGGCTTTCAAGTAGTCCAATAAATTTTCATTAGTATTTTATTTTTCCAAATACATTTCAGCATTCATTTTTGTAAGACTCTTCCAAGATTTTCTCCTTCCCTTTCCTTCCCTCAGCCCAAGACAGCAAACAATCAAATGTAGGTTAAATAAGCGTAATTTTTAAAATAACTTTTTATTTTCAAAATACATAAAGATAATTTTCAATATTTACTCCTGCACAACATTGCGTTCCAAAATTTCTTTCCTCCCCCTTTTATTTTTTTCCCATAGACAGCAAGCAATGCAATATATGCTAAACGTGTGCAATTCTGCTATATGTATTTCCACAATGATAGTGCTGCACAAGAAAACTCAGATCAAAAAGGAAAATGAGAAAGGGGAAAAAAACCAAGCAAACATCAACAAAAAAGGGGAAAATGCTATGCTGTGGATCTATATTCAGTGTCCACAGCTCTCTTTCAAGATGCAGATGGTTCTCTGTCACAACCATTGGAACTGGCCTGAATCACCTCATTGTTGAAAAGAGCCACATCCATCACAGTTGATCATCACATATTCTTGTTGCTGAGTACAAAGATCTGTTGGTTCTACTCATTTCACTTAACATCATGATGTTCATGTAAATCTGTCCATGCCTTTCTGAAATCATTGTTGTGCAATTCTTTTATACATATTTCCATATTTGTCACATTGTGCAAGAAAAATTAGACCAAAAGGGAGAAAACAAGAAAGAAAATAAATAAAAAGAAGATGAAAATGCTATGCTTTGGCCTACATCATTCTCTCTCTGCATGCGGTTGGTATTTTTTAATCCCAAATCTGTTGGAATCACTGCATTGTTGAAAAGAACCACATCCATTACACTTGCTCGATACATACTCGTGTTGTGTGTTCTCTTGGCTTCTGCTTACTTCACTCAGTATCAGTTCATGTAAGTTTCTCCAGACCTCTCTGAAAGACCGATCTGCTGATCGTTTCTTATAGAACAATAATAGTTCATAACATTCATATGCCATAACTTATTCAGCCATTCCTCAACTGATGGGCATCAACTCAATTTCTAGTTCTTTGCCACTACAAGAAGGACTGCTACAAACATTTTTGCACATGTGAGTCCTTTTCCCTTCTGAGATCTCTTTGGGATATAAACCCAGTAGTTAAATACTGACTCTTAAACTCTCTCTCCTTGATCTGTTTTCCAGATCAGCTGTTTTTCTGATAAATATTTCACATTTTTTTCCCTGTTTTTTCCTTCTTTTGACTTTGTTTTACTGTTTCTCAAAATCTCATGTAGGGGCACAGTGGATAGAGCACCAGCCCTGAATTCAGGAGGACCCAAGTTCAAATCTGGTCTCAGACACTTTCTAGCTGTGTGACCCTGGGCAAGTCACTTAACCCCAGCCTCAGGGGGGGAAAAAAAAAACAACACAAAGTCTCATGGATTTATTTATTTCCACTGATGTAATTTTAATATTTAAAGAATTGTTTTCTTTAGTGATTTTTTTTTTTTTTTTTTTTTTTTTTGGTACTTCGTTTTACATTTGGCCAATTCTGCTTTTTGAAGAATTTTCTTTTCATTTGTGAATTTTTGTACCTCCTCTTCTATTTGGACTATTCTGCTTTTTAAAGAGTTCTTTTATGCATTTTTGTGCCTTTTTTTTTCTCATTAGGTTTTTAAAGGTGATATTTTGTGTGTATGTGTATGCACGCACCTCTCTTTTACCAACATGTCTTCTCCATATTTTTCTGTTTCCCTTTTCTTTTGTCTATTTTTTCCTCTATTATTCTTATCTTTAACTCTTCGAGGAATTTTTCCTAGTCTTGAATCCACTTAGCATTTTTCTGAGTCTGCTGTTTTCCACATTTCTAAGAATTATTTTTCTTCTTAGTTTATATTTTAATCTTGTTTTAATTGTACCTTTTTCTACTCGTTTTTTCTTTTCTTTTTATTGTTTGCTTATTGCTTCAGCCTATTTCTTGACTTTTAACTCTGTTAAAATTGGAGTCTGCTCACCTGAGGTTGGGAGCCAACTGTGCCAAACTGCAAGCCTTTTCATACTGCTGTTTTCAGAGCTAGTTCTTGAGTCTGCAAATTTTTGGTGCTTTTAGTGTGATCTGGGAGAGATTTGGTTATTGTGCTCTGGTTTTTTACTGGGGAAAGGCCCCTGCTCCCTGCAGCCATAAGTGTTGGCACTCCTTTTGGTCCTGGGACTGTGACCAGAGCCTGTGCTCTGTTATGACTGATCATGAGTACTTCTTTCTGTCCTGGAATTGTGACTCAGAACTGCTTATGGTAAGAGAGTTGCCTCTCTGTAGCAGTTGTATCCAATGCCAGCAAAGGGTCCCCTGTAATCTATTTCTGACCAGTTGTCTAGTTCTCTTATTATCTCTGGATTGAGCAGTTTCTGAAACTGCTGCTGCTGTTCCAGCTGCCTTCCAGGCTCACTGTTGATACTCTTCTCTGACCTCTTTTATGGACCTCCTAAGTTGTCTTAGGTTGAGAAAAATGACTCTTTCTGACCTTTTGGTGCTTCTGCTGTTCCAAAAGTTGATATGAGGCATTAGTTAGCAGTTATTTGAAGGGGGGGAGTGTTAGGAGAGTTCAGCTGGATCACTACCTTAACACCAGCCTTCTTCTGTGTTAGTGATTTTGAGGATGTTAACTAGTACTAAGATATAATTTATACAGTGGAAGCAGTATTGGTATCTTGAATTAATTTTCTATTCAGCCAGTGAAAGTAACATTTTTGTGGCTTAAACAGAATATTAGCAGTTCCTAAGACACAGTGGTCTTCTTAAAGTGCCTATTTATTTATTGCCTTGTAATTATTCAGACTCTCTAAAATAAAGAGGAAGTGCCAAAACAACACATTATGGTGTTGAACATGGATATTAAGCATTAAGGAAAAAATTGATTTGAATATCCCAATTGTGGACTGCACTTATTGGAAGAAGAAATTTAGGGGCATTTACTCCCATTTTCCCTTCTAAAAAAAAAAAAGCCATTAAGAGAGAAACATTTGCAATATATTCTCTTTCTAAATCCTCTGAAAATTGGATTTCTTCACTCTACTGTTTGAAGTTGCTCTCAAAGTAATTTCATCTTTATGTACCTATTTCTTTCCCTAAAAACTTCAGATAATATTCTTAAAGCTTTTTAAGTCCCTAGTTTTTAAAATAGAATTACTTGGTCAAAATATCATATATATGACGAAGGTTGGAGAGGATGTGGGAAAACTGGGACACTAATATATTGTTGGTGGAGTTGTTAATTGATCCAACCATTCTAGAGAGCAATTTGGAACTATGCAAAGGGTTATCAAAATGTGTATACCCTTTAATGCAGCAGTGTTTCTACTGGGCTCATATCCCAAAGAAATCATAAAGGAGGGAAAGGGACCCACATGTACAAAAATGTTTGTGGCAGTCTTTTTTGTAGTGGGAAAAACTGGAAACTGAGTAGATGTCCATCAATTGGGAAATGTAATTGAAACATATTTAATAAAATGAATAAAAATAGATAATGATTTGTGGATTTTTTTTTTTTTTAAGTCACTATGTAGTTTGGAGGAATTCATTTTTACTTGGATTTAACCCTATTAGTGTAAGCTTTTTTATGCTCATTTTGGAATGGGGTAAAAAGTTGTATAGATTCACTGGAGAACTGTAGTACTTATTTTAATGGTTATTGTTGACAATTATTGCACAAGTGATTTTTATTCTGAGTTATTAGCATGTTGGTTCAGTCTGGATCCTAAGAAATAAATTTTTAAATCAGGTCTTCGAAAAAAAATGACAAAAAGCCTGCCATAATTTCTTTAATGTAAAAGAATTTAAATTTCTAAGCTAAAATTAAAATCCTAAATGTTTTTAGCCTTCTGAGGATCCTGCTTAATCATATTTGATAAGTTTCTGCTTATAGTTGTAGCTTTGCTATATAAGTCAGAACTCAAAAAAAATTTGCTTTGATCTTAATATTTGGGCTTTAGTATAAAATTTTCTTTTATAGTAAGGCCTGAAAAGATAAGGCCTGAAGAAATACAAGAATATAGATTATATCTACGTTCCCTTCAACCAAGTTGTATGCAATTTGATGTATTCTATTAATATTTTCTTTTTTTCTATTAATATTTCTGAAAATGTTAATTTTAAGAAACCTATTATTTGAGAATGATTATATTAGTTTTTTAAAAAAAATAATTAATTTTTTTGGTGAGGTAATTGGGGTTAATTGACTTGTTCACACTTCACTTCAGAATCACACAGCTAGAAAGTATTAAATCTTTGAGGCTTCATTTGAACTCAGGTCCTCCTGACTCCAGAGTCAATGTTTTATCCACTGCTCAATATAGCTGCCTTACATTTATATTAGTTTCTTAAAGCTACATGTTGTATTTATTATACAATTCTTTTTTTCTTTTTTGCTGAGGCAATTGGGGTTAAGTGACTTGCCCAGAGTCACACTGCTAGGAAGTGTTAAGTGTCTGAGACCAGATTTGAATTCAAGTCCTCCTAACTTCAGGGAAGGTGCTCTATCCACTGCACCACCGAGCTGCCCCTACAATTCTTTTTTAATTAAATTTTATTATTTTTTGACTGTGAATTTTCTCTTCATACCCCTCATTTGAGAAAGTAAGAAGAACCAAAGCCCATAACAGACATGATCAAACAAAATTAATTTATATATTAGTTGTATTTTTAAAAAATGTGCCTCAATCTTCACTGAGTTCATCATTTTTCTGTTGACATGGGTAGTAGTATCTTTCATCATGACTTTGGACAAAATCCTCTGGAATTATGGTTAGATATTGTATTGATGAGAATTGTCTTTTGAAGTTGTTTGTCTCTGTAATATTGTATAAATTGTCCTCCTATTTCTGCTTATTTCGCTTTGTATCACTTTGTACATATTTCTCCAGGTTTTTGGAAACCATGTCCTTCATCATTTCTCATAGTACAGATTCATGTAGCATCACTTGTTCTGATGTTTCCCTGATTTCAAGAATGCTCTCTTAATTTCCGGTTCTTTCCCATCATGAAAAAACTGCCATAAATATTTTCAAACATGATTCTTTTCCTCTTCCTTTGAGCTCTTTGGAGTATTGTTCTATTATTGATATTGCTAAAGTTTATGGTATACACAGTTTAATAGCTTTTGGAATGCAGTTTCTAACTGCTTTTTGCTAAACTGTGAATGGCTGGATCATTCATAGCTCTACCAACAGAACATTGATGTACCTGTTTTCATTATAGCCACTCCAGCGTTTGTTATTGTGGCCAGCTTTTAAGAGTTCATGGCATATGAGCCCTTTGATCTCAGAGGCAAAATGAATGAGGCAGGGGACTTATAGGATATGAAAAGAGCTCCAGTTTATTATGCTGTACAACCTTGTTGATATACATTTTTGCAAGCGTGATCAGAGTGTGGACAGTAGACAATCCCCAATCACCATTCAGAGAAGCAGATAGTGGGCATTGCTTATGCATGGTATCTACCATTGGGAGGAGAGCCAATCCAGCAATTCAGCAGCTTGCTCACAGGTCAGAGGCCCTGTTCAGGCATCCCTGTTCACATAGCCACTGGCTGTGACCCTCTGGCTCACTCATTCCCACAATGATAAATCAATGCTCTTTACTCAACAAAGCCATTTCTGAAATGTGGCAGAAAACTTATTGTGCATTAAGGGTCAAGGTGGCCTCAGTACTCCCTCTTGGCAGGGTCCCATAATTCAGCAATTCTTTTTTATCTTTTAGTTTAAAAAGTCCTTTCTTTTTAACCACTATGAAAAGGTATTATCAAACCAATTTATGATTTTTTTCAGCAGTTTTATCTGGATTCAAATTTTCATGAGAAGCTTTCTCTATGTCAGATGCTAATTTATATAAACTTTCTATGTCACCTTCAATTGTGTAATTCAGAAATAAACCATTCAGATGCTTCTTGACCTGTATGATTATGCAGCAAAGGAGTTACACAAACCTTTGTATAGCTATAATCATATTGTAATTAAGTCTGGAGTTTCAATAACTCTACTTCTACTCCTGTTTCCAGTGATACTTCTCTTAAATCTTTTTTCATCTGATACATTGTTCAGCTATCTTGGCTTGTTGGGCAAAACCCACTGAGACATTCCTGGCTAGTTTCTCTATATATCCAGCTTGTACTGTGCCATTTTGTACATTAGATATGGACATTTCAAGAGAGACTGATGAAACTATAAGTGAAAATATAGTGATACCTAATATGACAAAATTGATACATCTCTTTTTTCTAATGGGACTAAGGTCTATTTCCTTTTTTTCTATTATGGTATTGAACATATGATCAGTCTTAGTGCAACACCATTTCTCACTTTTGACAGGAAGCATTGATACATGAACTCTAGTGATCACAAATTTTCTTATTTTCAATTTCAGTATACAATTCCAACAAGTTACATAGTAAAATTCTAATGTTTCTTTGGTAACAGTAACAGAGTCTCCCCACATAAATGAATATTTCCGTCCCAGACAGGCTTTAATATAGAACTGGTATTCAATTCTCGCGCCATTTGTCCAAGAACATGTTTTTCCATGTGTCCCATGGAGGCTTGTGCTTTCCAGCCTTTCTAGGTATTGCCTATGTAAGGTACCCAAACAGGTGTTGGGAGACTGTCATAAGTCATCTTTTTAGCCTCATGCCACAATTGTGGCAAGTATAACAAGTATGAGTATGGGCATGGCATGCAGATATGAGGGGCCAGCCTGATGACCCCTTTATGTAGACACACCACTGCAACCCTCCCACGTGGATCAGAGTGCTGTTATGACAGGGTGTCCCCTATATGCTCAGTATGTGTGTCACATGATATCCCATACCTGAAATTGGCATTTGTAAAGTCTTGTTCTTCACCTTTGTGCAATAGTTATTATTCCTTCATGACCAACACAAAGTAAGCCTATTCCCAAGTCCAGCAAAGTTGTACTTTACTTTTGCCATAGTTCCATTGTATTTCTCAAGGTGAAATTCAACACCAATTATTCAGGATGCATTTCCTGTTAGCACTACATCCAGTATGCGTTCCCCCCTATGAGACAATCCTAGGCCATGGTGGGTCCATCATGGTAGCCCACTTTTTGACCTCTGTTGCCAGTCCTGATTGTATGTGATTAGCTTGACTCTTCAGGTCAACAAAAGAGAAGATACACTCCTTTTGATTTGGAAAAAATTAAGGATTTGAAAAAGGGTTGCACTTGTTATGGGGCTATATTGACCTATGTTAAGATGCTACTAGAGAATTTGGCTTATGAAATCTTAACCCCTAGTGATTGGAAATTCATAGCAAGGACATGTTTAGAATCTGGACAAAACTTGTTGTGGCTTTTGGAGTATAGTAAATTATGCAGGATACAAGCAAGCATAATGCAGTAAGCAAACTGGAGTTAATACTCCAATCACCTTTGACCAATTAGCAAGTAAAGGTCAGAATGAAGACAATTCAGCACAGATTAATTACCCCATAGCAGCATAGGAGCAAATTGTTACTGCTGCCATAAAAGCATGGGATTCCTCCAGGAAAAGATGCAGGGGAAGCCTTCACAAAAATAGAGCAAGGTCCCAATGAACCTTTTGCTGATTTTGTCAGACATTTGGAAACAGCTGTCATAAGAACCATGGGAGAAAATGCAGCTACAAGAATTATGATAAGACAACTGGCTGAGGAAAATGCTAATGAGATTTGCAGAAGAATTATATGGGAACTACACAAAGATGCTCCTTTAGAAGAGATCGTAAGATGCTGTGCCACAGTGAGCACAAGTGCTTATTATACCCAGACTATGATGAACATGGGAAGACAGGGTCCCCAGATGGCAGGTAGACCAATACATGTTAAATATGTTAAATACTAGGCATAAAGAATGAGATCATAAATAGATTAGAGGAACAGAGAATAGTCTACCTCTCAGACCTGTGGAGGAGGAAGGAATTTATGACCAGAGGAGAATTAGAGATCATTATTGATCACAAAATAGAAGATTTTGATAACATCAAACTAAAAAGTTTCTGTACAAACAATACTAATGCAAACAAGATTAGAAGGGAAGTAACAAATTGGGAAAATATTTTTTAAAAGGAAAGGTTCTGACAAAGGTCTCATTTCCAAAATATATAGAGAACTGACCCTGATTTATAGGAAACCAAACCATTCTCCAATTGATAAATGGTCAAGGGATATGAACAGACAATTCTCAGATGATGAAATTGAAACTATTTCCACTCATATGAAAGAGTGTTCCAAATCACTACTGATCAGAGAAATGCAAATTAAGACAACTCTGAGATACCACTATACACCTGTCAGATTGGCTAAGATGACAGGAACAAATAATGATGAATGTTGGAGGGGATGTGGGAAAACTGGGACACTGATTCATTGTTGGTGGAGTTGTGAAAGAATCCAGCCATTCTGGAGAGCAATTTGGAACTATGCCCAAAAAGTTGTCAAACTGTGCATACCCTTTGACCCAGCATTGCTGTTATTGGGATTATATCCCAAAGAAATACTAAAGAGTGGAAAGGGACCTGTATGTGCCAAAATGTTTGTGGCAGCTCTTTTTCTTGTAGCTAGAAACTGGAAGTTGAATGGATGTCCATCAATTGGAGAATGGTTGGGTAAATTGTATTTACACACATATATTGTATCTAGGTTATATTGTAACACATGTAAAATGTATGGGATTACCTGCCATCGGGGGGAGGGAGTGGAGGGAGGGAGGGGATAATTTGGAAAAATGAATTAAAAAAAAATATGTTAAATACAATGTATGTATACATGTCCATACAGTTATTTTGCTATACAAGAAGAATTGGATTTTGAAATAACATACAATTAACCTGTGAAGGAAATAAAAAATGCAGGTGGACAAAAATAGAGGGATTGGAAATACTATGTAGTGGTGAACACTCATTTCCCAGAGTTCTAGAGAGACTCATTGATGTTTTCATTGTGGAAAAATAGGACATCTGAGAGCTCGATTTAGGCATAGAGATAGAGTGAGGGGACAGCGTGAGAGGATAAGATCCAAAACCCTATGTATAAAATGCAACAAAGGTTTCCACTGGGCCTCAGAAAATAGATTTACCCAGGGAAATGAGAGGCAGAGCCCAGCTCCAAGATATCAAACAAAAGACAGATGGGGCATGATAGCACTTGAGGTTAGACCTTTAGAAGTTCAGGATCAATTAGCAGAGAAGCAATCTGATAAAAGAAAAAGATTACATGATCAATCAGCCAGAAAGCAATCAGATGGCAGGAAGGTATTACAGTTGGGGAGAATACAGGCTTTTTTAACCCAAAAGAAGGACAGTGTCCAGTGCGAGCAGCTCCAATATAATCCAATGTAATTGCCAGGTGATGAGAAGATTTAGAAAGACTAGATAGGTTAACTGCTTGGGAGAAAGGGTTTGCTTGTATTTCTACAGATGGAGAAGGAATCAGATGGGTGCCAACAGCACCTGGCTCAGAGAGACAGAAAAAGAGAAAAATCTCGAAACAAAGGAGAAAACAAAATCTGCAGGAATCATTGGATCCCTAACACAAGATGAGACTATTGCAGGACTTCAAAACTTGCAGGAATAATTGGATTCCTGACACATGAAGTAATAGAAAATAGATTCCTTTTGGACTATTTGTAGGACTTATGGACATGTATAATTCCTCATGTTGATTCATGTTATTTGTTACATTACTACTAGCATGTGTTACTACGTGCTTATGTAATTTATGTAATTACATGTAATACCTCCCATATTGATGGGTTTATGTACAGAAACCCACTTTGATAGAAGTCTGAGGACATACGTATCTTATCTCCCCATGTAAGAATGTAAACTGATTAATTTTGCTCAAGTTTACCTTTTTATTTTTCTTTTGGTTACTGTTTTTGAAGCATTGTGTTGAATTTTCTATTCCGCTCTGATTTTTTGGTCAGCAATGTTTGGAAATCTTTTTGCCCTTGTAGAATTATAGTCCATTTTTTTGGATGTTATTCTCAGTTGCAGGCCTGAATCTCTTGCCTTTTGAACCATCATTCCAAGCACTCTGCTTTTTTATACTGTTGAGATTCTGACTATGGTTTCACATCTCCTTAAATTCTTTATTTCTGACTGATTGCAATATGTCTTTGACATGGGAGCTCTGGATTTTGTCTGTGCCATTCCTGGGAATTATAGATAATGAATTTCAGGAGGTGACTGATGTATTCTTTCAGTTTTTACTTTGCCTTCTGGTTCAGAGAGATCACAGTAGTTTTCTGATGTCTTGAAAATGTTGTTTGGTTCCATTTTTTTGTTCATGGCTTTCAGATAGTCCAATAATCCTTAAGGGGCAATTAGGTGATAAAGTGGATAAGAGTGTCAAGATGTGAGTTCAGATTCTGCCTCACTTACTTAGCTGGTGGGCAAGTCACTTAACCCTATTTGCTTCAGTTTCATCTTCTGTAAAATGAGCTGGAGAAGAAAGTGGCAATTATCCCATTAAATTTGCCAAGAATGCCCAAATGGATTTATAGACAATCAAATATGACTGAAATGACTAAAAAACAGCAACAGTGATCCTTAAATTAGTTCTCCTCGATGATATTTTTCAAAATACATATCACAGAGGCATGATGAAGTCCTGTACTTGGCATGGGAAATGATGAGCTGAATGCCCTGGGTAGGTACCCTCTATGTTTTCCAGCCAGAGGGCAGGGGAAATTGGATGAGGAGTGAATTTTAGATATGAAATCTTATAGGATGATGAGTTTTTAGAGATCAGGAAGTCCAGGAAGGAAGTTGGGTGCTTCAGTTGTTTTTGCTATGTGATAACTTCATATTATTATACATGTATATTTTATATATATATATATATTTATATATTTATATATATATATAGTAACTTCATATTTATAACTAAATTTTTCAGTTTTTGATTTTGTTTAATATTTTCCAGAAATAATTTTTATTTTTTAACTTTTGTTTTATCTCTTTAAATACTTGTGTCCAAGGTGTGTTTGTCTTTTAACCTTTACTTTTCAATAATTTTGAGTCATTTTCCTTTGGTTTGTGTCTTGAGCTTCCTTGTTGCCATATGTCTCTTTAGGGTCAGGTTTGTTTTTGTTGTTGTTTACTCTTTTTTCCAGCCTACTTCATCTTTTCTTCTTCCTCTTCCTCTTCTTATTTCTTTGTTGAGGCAATTGGGGTTAAGTGACTTCCTCAGAGTCACACAGCCAGGAAGTATTAAGTATCTGAATTCAGATTTGAACTCAGATCCTCCTGACTTCAGGGCTGGTGCTCTATTCACTACATCAACTAACTGGCCCCCAGCCTGCTTCTTGACTTTGGACTTTGTTAATGCTGAGTGTTGCTCATTTCTGGGCTGAATTTCTGCCCTCTTGCATCCTCCTTCTGTTTTCATAGTTCAGACTGGTCTCTTAAAGAACTTTTAGAATGTAGCATTGGAGTTAATCTGTAAATATGGAAGCATACTTTTTTCTCAAAAGGTGAAGACAGAAAGATTACTTAAATTGTGTTGTTTCACTCTGGCTGTCAAAATTTTAGAACTATAGCTAGGGATAACTGCAGCCTGCATAGATGTCTGAATTCAAGTAACAAGAATATGTTTACATGAATCCATCTATTCAGGAACAAGCTGGCTATTTAAATGAATTAATCAAATAGTTTTGCTATTATCTAGCACACTAAAAAGCCTATAACTAATTGCTAAAATGAGATCTGTATATTTGAATTTTTTGTATTTTCATTGTTGTTTCTTCTTGTTCAGATGTGTCCTTCTCACCAGGCCCCTTTATTTTTTTCTGTCTCTCAAAAACTATCCAAGTTCATGTTTATTGTTTTCCGACACTATCCATTTCATCCTCTGCCATCTTCTTTTCCTTATGTCTTCAGTCTTTCCTAGCGTCAGGATTTTTTCCATTGAGTCCCAATTTTTCATTATGTAACTGGAGTTTTTAAGCTTCAGCTTCAGTATTTAACCTTTCAGTGAAATTCAGCCTGAATTTCTCTAAAGTATTGACTGATTTGATATCCTTGCTAAGGGAATTATCAGGACTGTTTTTCAGCACTACAACTTGAAAGCATTGGTTTGCAGTTCTTAGCTTTTCTTGTACTCTGGCTCTCGCAACCATACATTTCTACTGGAAAAACCATAGTTTAGACTATATGATCTTTGTCATCAAGGTGATGTTTCTGCTTTAATACGCTGACCAGATTAGCTATCACTTTCCTTCCAGGGAGTACGACTTAATTTCTTAGCTCCAGTCACTTTCTGTGGTGATCTTTGAGCCTGAGAATATGAAATCTGATCATGCTTTTGTTTTTTCTTCCTGTTTGCCAGGAAATGATGGGACCAGTTGTCAAGGTCTTAGTTTTTTTCTCTTTCTTTGCATTGCTCACTTAAGAAAACCTGTTTATCTTTATTATTCTACATTCAGTTGGATATATTTTTTTCTTTTCTCCTTTACTTTTCACTTTCCTCCTCCTTTCCCCTTTTGTAAAACCTCAAATAGCCATTTACTTTCTTGTTCTTGGGGAGAAGGAAGGGTAATGTTTTTGTTTATTGCTGACTCCCATATAGTATTGCAAATCTCTGCCCATAGTTTTTGAGTTACTTTCTATCAAATCTCATCCCTTCAATCTATTCATCAACTCCACTTTGTAGTCATTAAGAATATTATTTAGGTCATATCTATATGGTCTTATGTCATTTTTTTTTTTTTTTTAATAATTTTAGTACTGTCCATTTGGTTTCTTGGCAAAGACATTGAATTGATTTGCCATTTCCTTCACCTTTTGGCTGAACTCTGTATCTTGGGTAACTACACCACATTGTTCATGTCCTTTTGCCATTAGATAAAGACAGTAATAGAGGAGATGGGGCATTCCTAAACTATCAGATGCCTTTTTGGCTACATTAATGATAGTTTTTAGCTTACTGCATTCTAATGATCAGTACATTTGTTATTTTCACATTCATTTTAAACAACAGTGGCCTTGTAAGAAGTAGTAAACTTCAAGGATACTGTCTGAAGGAGGCTTGTTAAGAGTACTCTTCACTCCTGAATTTCAGAGTTCTCTTGAAAAAGGAAATGATACTTACATTATCTGCCTCAGAGTGCAGTTATGAGAATTTAATCAGGAAGCACTGTTGAAATGTAAATTGTTAGGGATTTGGTTTTCCCTTTGTAGAGGTTTTTGTTTTTTTTTTTTTTTTTTTTTTTTTTTTTTTTTACTTCATCTTCTAGTACTCATATATACAATTTATATTACATAGCACTTTTTCACTTACTGCTTTGTAATTATTTTGTAGCATGTATATTCATTTCCTCCAAAAGACAAAACATTTCAAGGACAAAGGATCATCTACTATTTCTTAAAAAGTGTTTCACACCCCCTCTAACTCCCTCCCCCAACCAATAAAAAACTTAGTACACTGTTATATAGTCATCAAAATGATGCTGTCCCAATTCTAGGAGACTACTTAATAAGGAGAGAGATGATACTTATCAGGATCCAAAGATAATAAAGTAAACTTTATGATAAAGTAAAAATAACTTGCTTGCCTGTGATTTTTCTTATCTCTCAAACTCTTAGATTCATACTACCATGAATCTTTAATAATAAACAAATCATTTGACAAAAATAATACTATCATTAAACACTATATAATTAATAATAAACAAATCATGACAAAAATAATACTATCATTCAACACTATATAATTGTATAATATATATATACATATACATATATGTGTATGTATATATATATATATATATATATAATGTATAAAACAAAAGTGCAACAGAGTGTTTACCTTGTTTGACTTTTCCTATCTGCTCTAGCCACACACAATTCTCTTTATAGCTACAGAAAAATGAAGTGATTGAAACCATTACCAGTTCATTTTATTTAACTTTAACAAGACTTTCAGTGCTGGTCAGTAATTTTATTCACCTGGTGGGCTAAAAAAAAAGAATTGCCTACCATTCAAAATTTCTTATCTACTATATACTTCAGTCTCACCCCACACTTTCAGCAGATGACCTCATTTTTTCTTTGAATAACAGTACTTTGGGGGGTTTCCCACCTCTCAACCTCAAAATTTCTCTCACTCTTTACTCATTCAACAAATATTGATTGAATACCCAACAGTGCGACATTGTGGAGGAATATAAAGACAACACTGTTCCTTAAACTTGTGAAATATAGTTGATGATGTAAGACATATCCATAAATAACTTACATACGATGTTGGCTGTGAAAGTACAGGAGGGCTGTGGTATTTCAGAAGGAAAGATAGAAAGGATCTTAAAAATCAGAAAGAAGAATATGTAAAATCTTTAAAATAAACTAAAGCATCTTGACTAATGTAATACTTAGGAAAATAAACATCATTCAAGGATAGGAAGGGGCCTGTTGATTCCCTAGAAATCATAGAATAGCAAGAAACTCCAAAATGGTTCAAAGGGTAAATAAAATTCTTGAATAAATTTGTCAAATTAGATCTTTCAACAAGGAATTAAAGACCATAGTGAGGAAAATTAAATAGATGATTGAAAATCTTTGGTAATTCAAAGAGAAAATAACAGATTTGGAACCCAAAAATTAAGTGATAGTAAATTTGGCAATGGAGAAAAGGCAACAATATAAATACAACACAGGAAGGATCATAGATTTCCCAGAATTTGACACATCCAGAAAAACTTTAAATCCACAATGTAAGTAAATTGACTAGAACTTTTGAATACAGAAAACAATGCATTGGTTAAGAAAATTCATTGCCACCAGAAAAATAAAAATACCAAAAAACCATACGTTATTGAAATTATAAGGTATTGAATGATTAAATTTAACAATTTTAATAAAAAATTTAATAAGCAATCAGGAAAACAACACTTTTGCATATGACGGAAAGACAATTGTAATAATTTAGGTTTAGTTCCAATGGACTTGTGGTGGAGAGAGCCATCTGCACTCAGGGAGAGAGTACTGTGGAGATTGAATTGTGGATCACAACATAATATTTTCACTTTTTAAAAATTTGCTTACATTTTGTTTTCTTTCTCATTTTTTCCTTTTTGATCTGATTTTTTTGGTGCAGCATGATAATTGTGGAATTATGTGTAGAAGAATTGCACATGTTTTAACATGGATTATTTGTTGCCTAGGGATGAGGGATGAGGATGGAGGGAAAAAATTTGGAACATAGGATTTTGCAAGGGTGAATGTTGGAAACTATGCATATGTTTTGAAAGTAAAAAGCTTTAAAAAAAAATAGAATAAGGAAAAAAAGAACTTAGGCTCATTCTGCATTCATGAGAATTTGCAGGAAAAAAATGCAGTAGTAAATTCCAAAATACAAGGTCATTCAAACTACAACCCATTTTAATGTAATCATCAGCAACAAAATTGAAGGGAAGCTTTACTCTGAAGATTGCATCTGAATTGCTTTTTTTTTTTTCCCAGTAGTTTTTTGGATTAAAAAATTTATTGGATTTGCTAAGTAGAAATTATATGGTCATTTTGGACACATTTCATATTTTTCTCCAAAGTATACTTGGGAAGATTTATATGATTTGTGCCCAATGTAGTAAGTAGAAGTAAGAGAAAATTGACACAATATTGACACTGTCCAATAAATCAGTGTTTAAAAAAAAATTAGAATGTTTATCAATGCAATGATCAAAATTCTATTTTAGAGTATCGATGGTGAAACATGTCTTCTTCCTTTAATTACAGAGGTAGTAAATTATAGGTATGGAATGAGGCATGTGCTGTTAGGACTAATGTCTAGTTATTTTATTTAACCATACTTTCTTCTCAAAGAGATTTTGGGTAATGGGATAGGACTGAGGTATCTAGGTGGCGCAATGGACTTAGAGTACCAGCCCTGAAGTCAGGAGGAACTGCGTTCAAATCTGCCCTCAGACACATGACACTTACAGCTGTGTGATCCTGGGCAAATCTTTTAACCCCAATTGCCTCAGAGGGAAAAAAAAAAAATTGATGTCATTAATTTACAAAATAAAAGTATACCAATCCTTAGCTCCATTAACTATATACAATTTTTTCTCCTTCCCAACCTTATGATGTTCATAGAGAACATGTTCTGATTAGAGAATTATTAGAGTATGTGTGATAAATACGTTTATATTTCTTCTTGATAGGCTTGTTCCTGTTCTTTGTTATACTTTTCCATTAAAGAATGCATATTAGTCTTATTATAGATTCTGAATGTCAGACCTTGATCTGATATAGTACAACAAATATTTTTTTCTCAATTTGTTTTTTCTTTTAACTCTGGAATGATTGCTTTTTGCTGTATAGTATATTTTGTAATAAAATATTAATTTTGTATTTAATTATTTCTGCTATGTCAAAAGTATCTTTTTTTCTCACATTTGATAACAAACATTTGTTTTCTTTCCCAAGATACCAAATAATCTGATGTAGGCTGTACATTTACAGTCATTTTAAACAAATTTCCGTATTAGTCATGAATAAGACTGATTGGACGAAGTGTATTTCTCAGTATTGTCACATGATCAGAACTGGGACCTTGGGAGGTCATTTGATTTCTGGAGGGATGAACTTTGAATCTGGAGATACAGAAAGTTGCAGGAAGTTGACTTGACCTGTGGGAGGCAGCCGACTATTGGTCAAGTTTGATTATAGCCTTTTAGTCTATCCAATAGGAAGGCTGGAGTCTTGCTTTTAAACCCTGGACAATTTGGAAGCTGGTCAGATTCCAGGAGCACATGGCGGCAGTTGAAATGCCTCCCAGGTGTGCCTGGGCCTCTCCCTGCAGGGATCAAATAAATGCTTTCTCTTTGTACCTGATGATATCTCTGATTAGTTAATTGGATTGGGAAGGAGGTCTTGCACCTGACCTGTCCCACATAGTCATGTTGTAAAAGAAAAATCAGACCCAAGGAGAAAAAACTGATAAGAAAGAAAAAGTAAACAAATCAAAAAAATGGTGAAAATGAAATGCTTCTATCTGCATTTAGTCCTTAGTTCTCATTTGGATGGTATTTTCTATCTCAATTTTATCAGAATTGTCTTGGGTCACTACATTGCTGAGAAGAGCCATATCTTTTGTAGTTGATCATCACATAGTTTTGCTCTTACTGTATAAAATGTTCTCTTGTTTCTTTCCAGGTTTTTCTGAAATCGGCTTGGGTGAGCCCTGGGGGAAGTTTATTGTTTTTTTTTTTTTTTTTTTTCTTCCCCGTTTGTCCTCCAGCTCTCCATTCTGTGGGGCAGAGGATACTTTAAAGGTAGTGAAGAGGCATGAACACCAATTATGATTTGATCTTTTAGAATAATGAGTTATCCGATGGAAAGATTTCCTGGAATCATGATGACTGCTGTTCCTTCATTTTGGTTTTATTTTCCTTCATGACTGTATTCCTTTATTCCTCCCCTCCCCCCATCCTCTCCTTGCCTGTTTCCTAGTTGAGTTTAATATAATTCTATCCATATTGTTAGTGTAGTGATATTACCACACTCTCCTTTATTTCAGATAAGAATAAGGTTCTTGTCTGCTACTCTTACCCCCCTTTTTTTTCTTGTTTATATACTCTTTGAGGAACCTATGATGGGAAATTGAAAATTCTACCTCCTTCCTTTCTACACGTAAATTTTTTTTTCCTTTCTCTTCCTCTTTTTAGATTTCTAAAAATAGAAGTAATTTAGAACCTGTTTCTCATCTAAAAAAAAAAGTGTGTATTTTGTAGTTCTAAAAAGACATTTGTATTTTTCCCCATTGAAATATTATCACTTCTTTATCATACAGCTCCTTTCAATTACTCAAAACAATTTTTTTACCTTTCTAGGTTTCTATTGACTTATGTTTGCCTTTCATAGTTAACTCAGGCTCTCCTCCTTTCTTGAAAGTCAAAAATTCCCCCCTCTTCCCCCCCCCCCCAAAGGGTTGTACTTACTTTTGAAGAGCAAGCTATTTTTGGTTGTAAAACTTATATTTATTTTGCTTTTTGGAGTACTATTGATGAATTCTTTGTAATTTTTACTTTGACCTTTGGTTCTGATACATCTAAGCAGTTTAAATTTAGGATTTTTTGAAAGATAGCATCCATTCTTTTTCAGGGAGTCTAATGATTTTTATATGATTATTTTTTTACCTGTTTTCCAAGACAGTTGATTTTGATAAGAGGTACTTGCCATTTCCTTCCATTTTTTTTTTTAGCCTTTTAATTTTGTTCTAATAATTTTTGCTTGTTGATTGTTTTAACATTTTTGTTAATATAAATATCAGACTGCAGCCAAAAATAGAGCCTATATCACATCATTGGAACCTATACTCGGATCATCTTTGTCAACTTGGAAAGCAGCCTTTTAGGTCAGTGACCAGGCTAACTTGCTGTACTGTCACTGAGGCCACAGTTTTTCATCTTGCTGATATGGCTATTATGTTAAACTTTATCATATTCTGTGATGAATTAGATTACGACAAAACTTATAGGATCATAGATTTAATGTTGGGAAAGATCTTAGAAGCCACTGAGTCCTATCTGTTCATTTTACAGATGAAGAAACTAAGGTGTGGAAAGGTTATTTGATACAATAAATATATGTCTAAGGTGGGATCTGAACCAGTATCAAGTTTCTGTCTACTGATCTTCTCTTCCTTTTTTAAGTATTTGCAAGCCATGTATTTAAAAATCTGTTGTAGAAATCTCAGGTTGATTAGAAAGGTCATCTGCTAAATATACAAATATAAATAAGTATTACTTTGACTCAGATCCTTGTTTACTTCTCTTCCCTCTGTACACCATTAAATTTTATGCATTCAGGTACTTGAGACAATTTAGAAGTTGATTTCTTTGCCTGAGAATGGAAAGGCAGGGTTTCTAGTGCCATGTTCCATTTCGTAGAGCATGGGTAGTGAATATCTATAGAGTCTGAAGGTTGAATAAGACTTGTAAAATCATTTGTTAAGGCAACTGTAGGTGATGATGAGCTGAAAGCTAGGTACAACAATCTCTTACAGTGCTTGAGTTCCATAAGTTGATAATTTTGTATAGCCTGCAAATGATATTTTAAATATCCAAATGGCTCTTGGCAAAAAAAAAAAAAAAAAGAAAAAAAGTTTCCCTCCTCTATCCTGGAGGGAAGGTGCTGTGGGATTTGGAGGGCTAGCAGCAACAAGGTTTTAATTCACTCACAAGGATGCTGCAAGTAGAGTGTTATGGTGAACTTTCCCATAGCAGATTTCTCTTTCCTTTCTTTGTCCCTGAATAGGACAAAGCCCTCTGTTCTCTTTTTGGGAATGCCAACTGGGAACAATGTTTCTGAACTGATGGTACAGAGCCAATAACTGAAGGAAGATTACTATCCCAAACACATTCTTCATTTTCATGTTTACTTTAGGGTAATGACCCTACTTATTTCCTTTTTGGGATTGTGACTCTAGGGTACAGTAAAAGAAGGAATAATACAGATGGAAGTTTGGCAAGAAAGAGTATGTGTTTAGTCTGGCCTTTTTCTTGTTTCTGGCCCCCCTTCTCCCCCAAAGTGTATTGCTTATGCTGCCATCACAGTATCCCTTTCAGGCCAGGAGCAAGAGGCCCATTATTTAAGAAGTTCTAAGGACTGGTCTTGGGAAAGGGCAAAGAGCTGATTGGTAGAGTCTTTCTTGAAATTTTTACACTTGCACAATTCTTGGCCCTCTTTTGTCAGGGCTCCCAAAGAAAGTGATTGCTATAAAATAAATATTAAATAATTCACATTTATTGTCCACATTGCTAGTCTTCAGTAAATGTTCACTGATACTAAATACCTGCAATTATTCTGTCTGGTTTAATTTTCACTTATGTTTCTTAAGTTCAGAGCAGGAACATTATTTTCTATAATAATGAAGAAGTTAGATGTTTCCATAATTTTCTATAATATGGAAAATGGAGAAAGTTAGATGACAAAGAGAAGTTAATGCTGAAAAGAGAATGTCTTTTCAGTGGGCAGAGAGTCCCTTGCAGGCAGCTATGTTAAGGCAAGTCCCTTGGCCTGGCATGATTCCTGCTTTAGCCTCTTTGCAAGGAATTGAGCCCAGTTGCCTCATTTTGTAATTGAAACTTTAGCTAGGGGCTGGGTGCAGTTTTAGTTGAAATTATACCAGAAATCTTCCTTAATTGAATAGAAATTTCAATTGAATGAGGTCACTGCTCCCAGGCCTACATTTCCAGTATTCAGTATTCAGCTCAATAGAGGTCCATAGAAATCTAGATCTCCAGCTTGGGCTGAGTAGGGGTGGTCTTGGACTCAACAAGTCCCACCAAGATTAGCAGAATAAAAGCACTTTATCTTGATTCCCTAGGGTGGGTCTCTCAGGGGAGAGTTTCTCTGAGGGTTCAAGGAGTTTCACAAGCGTTCTCCCCAAAGTCAGAGAGAGTTTCAGGGCTCCCCTTGTCAGAAGGACTCAAAAAGGATTTTGAAAATCAAGAGAAGTAAAGGAAAAATTGGAAAGAGAAATGACAATGATACCAAAAAAAAAAAAAAAAAAAAAAAAAGAAAGAAAGAAAAAGGAAAAAAAGAAAAGGGAAAAAAAATCAATAGCTTGAAGAAAATAACACCTTAAAACACTAGACCAAATTGTAAAATAGTTACCAAAAAACAAACAAACCCTAATGAGAAGAATTCATTGAAAAGAAGAACTGGCCTGAAATTCATTAAAGAAAAAAATTCAAAAAGTAGAATTGGCCAAGTGGAAAAAGAGGCACAAAAGCTCACTGAAAAAAATAATTCCTTAAAAATTGAAATTAGTCAAATAGAAGCTAATGACTGAGGCATTAAGAAACAGAAAACCAAAAGAAGGAAAGAAGATGATGTGAAATTTCTTTTTTTTTTTAAAAATTATTGATTTGGGGCGGAGCCAAGATGGTGGAGAAGAAACACACGACTCTGTGAACGTCCTTACTCCCTCACAACCAATTAGATAAATCAGCCTCAGAAATAGCGTTGGACTGATAGATACCACAAGGACTGGAAGCACGACTTACCAGCTGAAGAGAATCTGGAGTTTCAACAGAAAAGGTCAGTTCCCAGGGGAGGAAGAAGAGAGGCCAGCACAGACGGCTGGGTGCTAGCATACTGCTCCGATCTCGCTGGGAGGAGCTCTAGGATTAGAGAAGCCACTGAGATAAAGGAATCTGGCACAGGCTGTTAGCTCTTCTCTGCTTATAATATAGCAGTTCAGAAGAGAAATCTAAACTACTTTTAAAATTCAGATAGATTAGATCTTCCCGGATCCTGGGGGTGACTCAGCAGATCTCGGCACTGGGGGGTATGGCCCCTAGCTCCCACCTGAGACTAGTTAAGAGATTGAGAAGTGGGCGGATACGGCCCAAGGCAACACACACTGCCTAGCTCAGCTGGAGGGTGTGGAACTCGGCTCCAGAAGTCACAGAGAAGCGGAACCTTTGAACTAGGGACCGCGGTTTCTGGCAGACACTTCCAGTTTGAGCGCAGGGGCTTTTCACGTCACCTGCTGCAGACATCCACGCCCCACCTGGACACATAGGCTGGGCTTTGTGCCATCTTTACTGTTCAATCTCAAACCTCAGGGAAGCCGCTAGAACACAGCGCCCTCAAGGCACAGCAGTGCTAGTCACCTCTGAGGCACTTCCAGGGAGGGGGTGGGGAACTCTCTCTCAGAGCTCTCTCTTAGCTCAGGCGCAGGAGCTGCTGCATCCATTCGGTCTGGGAGGAAGCTGGTAAATAAATAAATTATTTCCTACCCCAGGGACAGACCCCAAAAGATTTTTCAAGTATGAGCAAAAAGCCCAGAAAAACAATAGAATCCTTCTACACAGAGAAAGAGCGGGTATCCAACCCTGAGGAAGTTGAACAGCAGAGAGTCAGCAGATAACAACCTAAAGGGGAATGATTCCTGCCCCCCATCACATAACTCTCTCCTAGAAGAGACTATTAAAAAGTTAGGAGAGTTTGAAGAAAAATGGGGAAAGGAAAGGGAAGCTATGATAGAGAATAACAACGTCCTGAAATTGGAGTTGGAAAAAATAAAGAATTCACAGGAGATGCAGGGAAACAAAATTTGTGAATTAGAAAAGGTTAAAAAATCACAGGAAAGTAGGATTTCTGAATTGGAAAAGATAAAAAAGTCTCAAGAAAATAGAATTTCTGAATTGGAAAAAGAAAATAATTCTCAAAAAAAATTAGGGAAATGGAAAAAAATTCAATAGAGCAAAATAATTCATTTAAAAACGAAATTGGGCATTTACAAAAAGAACTAAAAACTGTGAAAGAAGAAAATAACTCCTTAAAAGTCAGGATGGAACAAATAGAAATGAAGGATTCACAGAGAACCCAAGAATCAGTCAAACAAAACAAAAAAAATGAGAAGCTGGAGAACAACGTCAAATACTTACTGGGAAAATCTATAGACCTGGAAAATAGATCTAGGAGAGATAATCTGCAGATCATTGGACTTCCCGAAAACTATGACCAAAAAAAGAGCCTAGATTCTATTTTACAGGAAATTATCAAAGAGAACTGCCCAGAGATAATAGAAACAGAAGGGAAAGTAGATGTGGAAAGAATTCATCGAACTCCTTCTGAAATAGACCCTAAAAAAAGAACACCACGGAATATTGTGGCTAAGCTGCAGAATTACCACACAAAGGAGAAAATCTTGCAAGCAGCTAGAAAAAAACAATTTAAATACCAAGGTGCCACAATAAGGGTCACTCAAGATCTGGCTGCCTCCACATTAAAAGATAGAAGGGCCTGGAACCTGATATTCCGTAAGGCAAAAGATCAGGACTGCAACCAAGAATGAACTACCCAGCTAAGTTTAGCATCTTTTTCCATGGAAGAAAATGGTCATTCAATGAAATAGAGGAATTCTATATGTTTCTAAGAAAAAAACCAGACTTAAACAAAAAATTTGATCTACATCCACAAGACTGAAGAGAAACAGAAAAAGGTACACAGAACCCTTGAGAACTGTAACTCTGTTGTGGGTATATAAAAAGTACTCATGGATAATTTGATTTTACTGATATAAAAGAAAAAAAGGGGGGTGTAGTAAAGGGAAGGAGGTCGTTTCAGAAAAAGGGGAAGGAATGATAAAAAGAGGGAAACTACATCCCAGGAAGAGGCATAGAAAATACACCATATCTGAGGGAATTTAGTGAGGGGGAGAATCAATTGTGTGAATCTTACTCTCATCAGAAGAGGCTCAAAGAGTAAATAATTGACATATTTGTTTTTCAGAGACCTTTCTCTCACCTCATTAAAAGGGGGGAGAGGAAAAGGGAAAAGGAAAGGGAGAATAAGGGAAGGGACTTGGAGGGAGGGGGGAGGGATACTTAAAAAAGGAAGGGCTGCGCGTCACAAGGGGGGGTCTGTAAATTAAATATCGGGGAGGGGGATCAGGGGGGTCAAGGGAAAAAGCATAATCTGGGGATAATATGATGGCAGGAAATACAGAATTAGTAATTTTAACTGTAAATGTGAATGGGATGAACGCTCCCATCAAACGGAGACGGATAGCAGATTGGATCAAAAATCAGAACCCTACAATATGTTGTCTGCAGGAAACACACTTAAAGCAGGGAGATACATACAGAGTAAAGGTAAAAGGTTGGAACAGAACCTATTATGCTTCAGGTAAAGCCAAAAAAGCAGGGGTAGCTATCCTTATCTCAGATCAAGCAAAAGCAGAAGTTGATCTAGTTAAAAAAGATAAGGAAACTATATCCTGCTGAAAGGTAGCATAAATAATGAAGCCATATCAATACTAAACATATGTGCACCAAGTGGTATAGCATCTAACTTTCTAAAGGAAAAGTTAAGAGAATTACAAGAAGAAATAGACAGTAAAACTATAATAGTGGGAGATCTCAACCTTGCACTCTCAGATTTAGACAAATCAAACCACAAAACAAATAAGAAAGAAATTAAAAAAGTAAATAGAACATTAGAAAAACTAGGTATGATAGACCTATGGAGAAAACTGAATGGCAATAGAAAGGAATATACTTTCTTCTCAGCAGTTCATGGATCCTATACAAAAATAGACCATATATTAGGACATAAAGATCTCAAAATTAAATGTAGGAAGGCAGAAATAATAAATGCCTTCTTCTCAGATCACAATGCAATAAAAGCTACATTCAGTAAAAAGTTAGGGATAAATAGACCAAAAAGTAATTGGAAACTGAATAATCTCATCTTAAAGAATGACTGGGTGAAACAGCAAATTATAGAAACAATTAATAATTTCACCCAAGATAATGACAATGATGAGACATCATACCAAAATCTGTGCGATGCAGCTAAAGCAGTAATAAGGGGAAATTTTATATCTTTAGAGGCTTATTTGAAGAAAATAGAGAAAGAGAAAATTAACGAATTGGGCCTGCAACTTAAAAAGCTAGAAAAAGACCAAATTAAAAACCCCCAACCAAAAATTAAACTTGAAATACAAAAATTAAAAGGAGAAATCAATAATATTGAAAGTAAAAAAACTATTGAATTAATAAATAAAACCAAGAGTTGGTTTTATGAAAAAGCCAATAAAATAGATAAACCTTTGGTAAATTTGATCAGAAAAAAGAAAGAGGAAAATCAAATTGTTAGTCTTACAAATGAAAAGGGGGATCTTTCCACCAATGAAGAGGAAATTAGAGAAATAATGAGTTACTTTGCCCAACTTTATGCCAATAAATTTGACAACTTAAGTGAAATGGATGACTTCCTCCAAAAATATAGGCTCCCTAGATTAACAGAGGAGGAGATAAATTGCTTAAATAGTCCCATTTCAGAAAAAGAAATAGAACAAGCTATTAATCAACTCCCCAGGAAAAAATCCCCAGGACCAGATGGATTCACATGTGAATTCTACCAAACATTTAAAGAACAATTAGCCCCAATGTTATATAAATTATTTGAAAAAATAGGGGATGAAGGAGTCCTACCAAACTCCTTTTATGACACAGACATGGTACTGATACCTAAACCAGGTCAATCGAAAACTGAGAAAGAAAATTATAGACTAATTTCCTTAATGAATATTGATGCTAAAAATCTTAAATAAGATATTAGCAAAAAGACTTCAGAAAATCATCTCCAGGATAATACATTATGATCAAGTAGGATTTATTCCAGGAATGCAGGCCTGGTTTAATATTAGGAAAACTATTAATATAATTGACCATATTAATAATCAAATTAATAAGAACCATATGATCATCTCAATAGATGCAGAAAAAGCATTTGACAAAATCCAACATCCATTCCTACTAAAAACTCTTGAGAGTATAGGAATAAATGGACTATTCCTTAGAATAATCAGGAGCATATATTTAAGACCTTCAGTAAGCATAATATGCAATAGAAATAAACTGCAACCTTTCCCAGTAAGATCAAGAGTGAAACAAGGTTGCCCACTATCACCATTACTATTCAATATAGTACTAGAAACGCTAGCCTCGGCAATAAGATCCAAGAAAGAGATTCAAGGAATTTGAATAGGAAATGAGGAAATCAAACTATCACTTTTTGCAGATGACATGATGGTATACTTAGAGAACCCCAAAGACTCTGCTAAAAAGCTATTAGAAATAATTCAAAATTTCAGCAAAGTGGCAGGATACAAAATAAATCCACATAAATCCTCAGCATTTTTATATATCACTAACAAAATGCAACAGCAAGAGATACAAAGAGAAATTCCATTCCAAACAAATGTTGAGAGTATAAAGTATTTGGGAATCCATTTACCAAAGAATAGTCAGGATTTATATGAGAAAAATTACAAAACACTTGCCACAAAAATAGTCAGATTTAAATAATTGGAAAGACATTCAGTGCTCTTGGATAGGCCGAGCGAATATAATAAAGATGACAATACTCCCCAAACTAATCTATTTATTTAGTGCTATACCAATCAGACTCCCAAGAAACTATTTCAATGACCTAGAAAAAATAGCAACAGAATTCATATGGAAGAATAAAAGGTCGAGAATTGCAAGGGAACTAATGAAAAAAAACTCAGAGGAAGGTGGTCTAAGTGTACCTGATCTAAAGCTATATTATATAGCAGCAGTCACCAAAACCATTTGGTATTGGCTAAGAAATAGACCGGTAGATCAGTGGAACAGATTAGATACAAAGGACAAAAAAGGGTACATCTATAGCAATCTAATCTTTGACAAACCCAAAGATACCAACATTAGGGATAAAAATTCATTATTTGGAAAAAACTGTTGGGAAAACTGGAAATTAATATGGCAGAAATTAGATATGGATCCACACTTAACACCATATACCAAGATAAGATCAAAATGGGTCCATGATTTAGGCATAAAGAGTGAGATAATAAATAGATTAGAGGAACAGAGAATAGTCTACCTCTCAGACTTGTGGAGGAGGAAGGAATTTATGACCAGAGGAGAACTAGAGATCATTATTGATCACAAAATAGAAGATTTTGATAACATCAAACTAAAAAGTTTCTGTACAAACAATACTAATGCAAACAAGATTAGAAGGGAAGTAACAAATTGGGAAAATATTTTTAAAAGCAAAGGTTCTGACAAAGGTCTCATTTCCAAAATATATAGAGAACTGACCCTAATTTATAAGAAACCGAACCATTCTCCAATTGATAAATGGTCAAAGGATATGAACAGAAAATTCTCAGATGAAGAAATTGAAACTATATCCACTCATATGAAAGAGTGTTCCAAATCACTACTGATCAGAGAAATGCAAATTAAGACAACTCTGAGATACCACTACACACCTGTCAGATTGGCTAAGATGACAGGAACAAATAATGATGAATGTTGGAGGGGATGTGGGAAAACTGGGACACTGATACATTGTTGGTGGAGTTGTGAAAGAATCCAGCCATTCTGGAGAGCAATTTGGAACTATGCCCAAAAAGTTATCAAACTGTGCATACCCTTTGACCCAGCAGTACTACTACTGGGCTTATATCCCAAAGAAATACTAAAGAGCGGAAAGAGACCTATATGTGCCAAAATGTTTGTGGCAGCTCTTTTTGTTGTAGCTAGAAACTGGAAGATGAATGGATGTCCATCAGTTGGAGAATGGTTGGGTAAATTATGGTATATTAAGGTTATGGAATATTATTGCTCTGTAAGAAATGACCAGCAGGAGGAATACAGAGAGGCTTGGAGAGACTTACATCAACTGATGCTGAGTGAAATGAGCAGAACCAGAAGATCACTGTACACTTCAACAACAATACTGTATGAGGATGTATTCTGATGGAAGTGGAAATCTTCAACATAAAAAAGAGCCAATTCACTTCCAATTGATCAATGATGGACAGAGGTAGCTACACCCAGAGAAGAAACACTGGGAAGTGAATGTAAATTGTTAGCACTAATATCTGTCTGCCCAGGTTACATGTACCTTCGGAATCTAATGCTTATTGTGCAACAAGAAAATGATATTCACACACATGCATTGTATCTAGACTATATTGTAACACATGTAAAATGTATGGGATTGCCTGTCATCGGGGGGAGGGAGTGGAGGGAGGGGGGGGAACAATTTGGGAAAATGAATACAAGGGATAATATTATAAAAATATATAATAATAAAAAATTATTATAACTTTTTATTGACAGAACATATGCATGGGTAATTTTTTACATTATCCCTTGCACTCATTTCTGTTCCTACTTTTCCCTTCCCTCCCTCTACTCCCTTCCCTAGATGGGAGGCAGTCTTATACATGTTAAATATGTTATAGTGTATATCTTAGATACAATATATGTGCGCAGAACCATACAGTTCTCTTGTTACACAAGAAGAATTGGATTCAGAACGTAAGAATAACCTGGGAAGAAAAACAAAAAATGCACAATTCAATGTGAAATATCTTATTGGAAAAATAACTGACCTGAAAATATTTACAGGGGAGATAATTTTAAAATTATTGGACTACATGAAAGTCATGATCAGAAAAAGATCCTAAATACTTTTCAAGCAATTATCAAGGAAAACCAGCCTGATATTTTACAACCAGAGAATAAAATAGAAATTGAAAGAATCTACTGATCATCTTCTGAAAAAGATCTCAAAATGTAATCTCCCAGGAGTTTTCAAAATTCTAGAGCTTTAGTGTATGGAGAAAATACTGCAAGCAACCAGAATGAAACAATTAGGGTATCTTGGAGCCACACAGGTGGTATAACATAAGACTTAGTAGCTTCTATATGAAAGGATTAAAAGGCTTAGAATATATTATTCAGAGGGGCAAAGGAACTAGGATCACAACCAAGAGCTAGGATTTCAATCAAAAATCATCTACCCAGAAAAACTGAGAATAATTGGGGGACTGGGGGAAGAATGGATATTTAATGAAATAGAAGACTTTAAGCATTCTTGATGAAAATACAGAGCTGATTAGAAAATTTGACTTTCAAATACATGGCTCCAGAAGCATAAACAAAATAAACCAGAAAGAGAAATCACAAAGGACTTAATAAGGTTAAAGTCTTTACATTCCTATATGGGAAGATGATGATACTTAATAACTAAGAAAAACTTTCTCATTCTGGCAGTTAGAAGGAGTAAAGGAGTATATTATAGAGGACACAGGTGTTAGTTGAATGTGAAAGGGCGATATCTAAAAAAATAAAATTAAGCATTGAGATGAATGTTTTGGAAGAAAGGCAAAAGGAGAGTGTATGTAGAATGGAATAAATTATCTCACATAAAAGGTAAGAAAAACCTTTTGCAGTGGAGGGGAAGAGAAGAAAGGTAAAGGGAAACGAGTGAATCTTATTATCGTCAGAATTGGTTCAGAGAGGGAATAACATATACACTCAGCTGTGTATGGAAATTTATCTTACTCTACATGAAAAAAAGTAAGAGGGGAAAAAGGGATAAAAGAAAAGGAGAGAAGTGTTGACAGAAGGGAGGAGAGATTGGGAGTGAGGCTAGTCAGAAGCATATATTAATAAGGGAGGCTGGGGGGGAATAAAGTGAGAATAGAATAAAAAAGGGGGAAATACAGTTAGCAATCATAACAGTTTTTGAAATAAATTTCTTATTAAAGGTCTCATTTCTCAAAATATAGAGAACTGAGTTAAAATAAAAATGAGAGCCATTTCCTTATTGATAAATCATCAAAAGATATGAATCCTTTTGAGATGAAGTAATCAAAACTATAACTATGTGAAAAAAGACTAACACACTATTGATTGGAGAAGTGCAAATTAAAACAATCTGAGGTACTATTTCAAACTTATTAGATTGGCTAACAGAACAGAATAAGAGAATGACAAATATTGCAAGGGATGAGGAGAAAAATGAGACATTAATATATTGTTGGTGCATTTGTGACCTGATTCAACTAATCTGTAGAGCAATTTGGAACTATTCCTAAAAGAAAGTCATGTTGCAAAAAAAGAAAGAAAAAGAAAAACAGATTCCTTCCTAAACCTCCCTACTCCCAAAACAAACAAACTCTCAAGGGTTAAAAATGCTTCATTCTATATTCAGACACAGTCAATTATTTCTCTAGGTATGGGTAGGATTTTTCATCATAAGTCCTTTAGAGTAATCTTGGACCATTGTATTTCTGGGAATAGCAAAGTCATTCATAGGTGATAATTCCACAATATTGCTATTAATTTTGTACATAATACATTTCACTGTGTCTTAGCTCATGGAGGACTTTCCAGGTTTTTTTGAGATCATCCTACTCATCATTTGCTATAGAACAATAATATCCCATCATAGTCACATATTACAATTTATTCAGCCATTCCCCAACAGAGACATCCACTCAAATTCCAATTCTTTGCCCTAAGAAAAGAGCTGTTATAAATATTTTTGTTCCTATAGATCCTTTTTCTTTTTTGTTCCCTTTTAAAAAATCTCTTTTAGGATATAGGTCTACTAGTGGAATTATTAGATCAAGGAGTATGCATGATTTTATAGTTCTTTGGGCATAGATCATATATTTGATCATTTATCAATTGGGGAATAACTTTTTAAAAAAAATAAATTTGACTTAGTTTCCTATGTGTTTTGGAAATGAGACTTTCATCATTGAAACTTACTCCAAAATTCTTTTCACAATTATTATTGCTAACTGTATTTCCTGTCCACTTATTCTATTCCTTCTCCCTTTTTACTCTCTGTCCTCAAAATTGTTTTGCATCTGACCATCCCCTTCTCCAATATGTGTTCTCTTTTATCATCCTCCCCCTGTCATATTCCCTTCCTCTCTTATAAAAAGACCTATTTATACAAAACCTTTTATCTTTTCTGTTGGCAAAGAATTAAAAATTGTAGGGATGCCTATTAATTGTGAAATAGATGAATAAATTGTAGCGTGTGATTATGATGGAATATTGTGGTTCTATAAGAAATGATGAACATGCTCTCAGACAAACTTAGAAAAAAGTCCTCCATGATCTCATGCAAAATGAAATGTGTTAAGTACAAAGTAATGGCAATGTTGTGGGATGATCAGCTGAGAATGACTTTGCTGCTTTCAGTAATGCAATGATCAAAGGCTACTCTGAAGGACTTCGGTAAAAAATGCTGGTAGATTGAGGCATAGGTTTTATTTGAGTTTTTTTTTGTCTATATTTTCTTTGGAAATATGTTTTACGTGACTACATGTATAATCTATATTAAATTGCTTGCCTTTTCAATAAGGGGGGAAGGGAGGAAGGAAGAAAACAAAGTTTTAAAGATGAATGTTAAAAATTGCTTTTACTTGTAACTAGGGAAAATAAAATACTAACAACAATAAAAACCTCATCCTGACTTTCTTCCTCTCAGAAGCTTTCTACCTCTTCTGCCAGTCATTCTCTTTTTCATATTATCCCTGATTTTACAAGTCAGGAGGACCTGAGTTCAAATCTGGTCTCAGACACTTAACACTTCCTAGCTGTGTGACCTTAGGCAAGTCATTTAACCCCAATTGCCTCAGCAAACAAAACAGAACAAACCCCAGAAAACCAGTGTTGGCATCTAAAGACCAGCGTTCAAGTTCTGCCTCTAATTATAATTTTAAACAAATTAATTGTCTTAATTGTCAGTTTTCCCCCTTTGAAGCTGGGGCTATCATTCCTTTGTTTCATAAGTTTCATAAGTTCATAGAGGAAGTGCATCATCAGAAAAGGAGATGGGCCAATTTTGTGTGTGTGTGTGTGTGTGTATGTGTGTGTGTGTTTTTCCCCAAAAAGCAAGGAATGTATGTTCAGGACATACAATGTCTGTGAAATATAGAAAGACCTAAAAAAACAGATTGGCCAATTAAGTTGGAATTTAGATTTTTTTTTTTTTTAAATAAACTGGAAAATTAGACAGAATTAAAGAGTGATTAGGAACTTTATAAGAGCTGTTATCTCTAAAACTCTTGATTAGCTATTCAGTTGATTAGCCTTTCCAAATATCTTAAGACCCTAAGACCCTAAATCATGAGACCAATTTCAGGGGCAATATATGACTGTCAGCCTACTTAATATTAATTCTGATTTGTATCCAGTCATTTCAGTTCTAGACAGTTAGCTACTTAATGGCTATTCTCTGCTAATTGGGTTGTTTCTCTTTTCCCTCTTGTCCCCTCTAGATCCTTTTCTACAGATGGTTTTTAATATCAGTGCCACCCACAGTGTACCTGGCTAACTCCCTATCGGAATTTCGGAATGGCAACAAGGTGACATGAGCTGAGAATGACCCTGACTGAAAGGCTGCGTGACAAGATATCTCGGGCATTTTATAGCCATGGGCTTTTTTGTGCATCCTACCCTATTCCTATCATTCTCTTCACTGGCTTCTGTATCTTAGCCTGTTGGTAAGTCTCATTGTGAAAGTAATCCATTTTTATTACCTGGATTTTTTTTTCCTGAGACAGTTGGGGTTAAGTGGCTTGCCCAGGGTCACATAGCTGTGTCTGAGGTCAGATTTGAACTCGGGTCCTCCTGACTTCAGGACTGGTGCTCTATCTACTGTACCACCTAGCTGCTCCTATTACCTGGATATTTAATAGTCATTTCTTTCTATAACCAGTTGGATTTATTTGAGATTTCTTTGTTTCACCTTACACCATTGCTGCCATGTGGTTTGTACATAAGGAATCTCTTTGAGAGAGTAAATTCTCTCTTGCCTCTAGAACTATGTATAAACTCCTCTGTTTAATGATTTAAAACTCTTCATAATTTATCTCCAACCTGTAATGGGGTAGAGTGCAAATTACTTGTGACAATAATGTTGATATGGTTTCATTTTATTGCATCAAGAGGTCATACATGTTTGCTTCTCATTGGGCTGAGTCAGAATGTCTAAGATTAGATGAAAGTGATTAAATGGGTTTCTTCACCTTAAATTAGTGTTCTAACAACTAGATTTCAGTTCATGGACACATTTCACTGCTTGGGTTGTGATTTTATTTCTGTGGTTTTAAAAAAATGGATATTATCCTAAGGAAATATACAAAAATAGCTTATAGAGCATATTTGAATGATTGACAAATAGTTTTTTTCAGTGTATTCTAGTCTTGAGTTCAGCACACAGGGTTTCAGTGGAGCTTTCATAAGTTGAGCTTCTAGACTACTGAAGTATAAGTATCTCCAATTCTTGGATAAATTTCTTTAAAAAAATTTTTTTTAAAGCTTTTTATTTTCAAAACACATGCATAGATAGTTTTTAACATTCACCCTTGCAAAACTTTGTGTTCCAAAACTTTTTTCTCCCTCTTTTCCTCCCCTAGTTAGCAAGTAATCTATTACATATTAAACATATTCTTCTATACATATTTCTACAATGATCATGTTGTACAAGAAAAATCAGATCAAAAAGGAAAGAAAACAAAATGCAAGCAAATAACAAAAAAAAGTGAAAATACTATTTGTGATCCACACTCAGTCCCTCTAGCCTTCTCTCTGGGTAAAGATGGCTCTATCACAAGACCATGGGAACTGTTTTGAATCACCTTGCTATTGAAAAGAGTGATGTCTATCAGAATTGATTATCAAATAATCCAGTTGTTGCTATATACAATATTCTCTTGGTTCTACTCACTTCACTTAGCATCAGTTCGTGTAAATCTCTTCAGGTCTTTTAGAAATCATTGGATAATTTCTTAACCTTCCGGGATATGTGGCACAATGCAAAGCCATGTTGTAAATGCTCCGTGTAATTTTGGAATTTTTGTATTTATTCCAATGTAAATCTTAATTCTTCAGTATATCAATATAGTTACCAGGATCCATCATCTCAATAAATCAGTTTTTTCTTTCTTTCTTTCTTTCTTTTTCTTTTTTTTTTTTTTCTTTTTCTGAGGCTGGGGTTAAGTGACTTGCCCAGGGTCACACAGCTAGGAAGTATTAAGTGTCTGAGACCAGATTTGAACTCGGGTCCTCCTGAATTCAGGGCTGGTGTTCTATCCACTGCGTCACCTAGCTGCCCCAATCAGTTTTTCTATAATCTTGCAAAAACTAGCATGGACCAACATCTTAACATCATATTCCACAATAAATTCATAATGTATATTTATCCTATTAATGATCATACCATGAAAAAATTAAAAGGAAGGAGATAATACTTTTTTTTTTTTGTTTTTTCTTTATATTCATTTATTTATTTTTATTGTTATAGCTTTTTATTTACAAAATATGTGCATGGGTAATTTTTCAGCATTGACCCTTGCAAAACCTTTTGTTCCAACTTTTCCCCTCTTTCCCCTCACTCCCTCCTCCAGATGGCAGGTAGACCAATCAATACGTTAAATCTATAGTTATTTTGTTGCACAAGAAAAATCAGACATAGAAATAAGGTAAAATTAACTTGAGAAGGAAATAAAAAATGCAAGTGGACAAAAACAGAGGGATTAGAAATGCTATGTTGTGGTTCACACTCATTTCCTAGAGTTCTTTCGCTGGGTGTAGCTAGTTCTCTTCATTATTGAGCAAATGGAACTGATTTGGTTCATCTCATTATTGAAGAGAGACATCCATCAGAATTGATCGTCATATAGTCTTGTTGCCATGTATAATGATCTCCTGTTCCTGCTCATTTCACTCAGCATCAGTTCATATAAGTCTCTCCAGAGCTTTCTGAAATTGTCCTGCTGGTCATTTCTTACAGAACAATAATATTCCATAACATTCATATGCCACAATTTATTCAGCCGTTCTCCAATTGATGGGCATCCACTCAGTTTTCAGTTTCTGGCCACTACAAAGATGGCTGCCACAAACATTCTTGCACATACAGGTCTCTTTCCCTTCTTTAAAATCTCTTTGGGATATAAGCTCAGTAGTAACACTGCTGGATCAAAGGGTATGCACACTTTGATAACTTTTTGAGCATAGTTCCAAATTGCTCTCCAGAATGGCTGGGTATATTCACAATTCCACCAACAATGTATCAGTGTCCTAGTCTTCCCATATCTCCTCCAACATTCAGCATTATCTTTTCCTGTCATTCTAACCAATCTGAGAAGTGTAGTGGCATCTCAGAGTTGTCTTAATTTGCATTTCTCTGATCAATAATGACTTGGAGCATCTTTTCATATGGCTAAAAATAGTTTCAATTTCTTTATCTGAAAATTGTTCATATCTTTTGAACATTTATCAATTGGAGAATGGCTTGATTTCTTATAAATTAGAGTTAATTCTCTATGTTTTGGAAATGAGGCCTGAGACAGTATACTATTCCCAGTTATGATTAAGAGATATATTCTTAACTAAACAATGGACAGAAGCAATTGCTAAGCATTAACTTTGTTGAAACCAAAAAACTTCTATACAAAATTAGTGCATCTAGGAGAAGAAAAGTTTAAAAAAAAAAAAAAAGTTCAAGTGGAAAATTTTTTTCTTTGTTTTTCTTGAATATCTTGGATGTGGTTTTGAAAGTATCCAAAATGCATAGATGGCTAACAAAAATACAGGAGACCAAAAGCTATTCTTTCCAGATAAATGATCAAAGGATATGAACAAATTTCTGGGGGGGGGGGGGAATTGCATACCATTAGCAAACATATAAAAGAATGCTCCAAATTACTAATAATAGAAATTAAAAAAAAAATTCAGAACTCCTTACACTCAACAAATTGACATAAAAATGATGAGAACAATTAATGTTGGGGTAGTAGTTAAGAACTAATGCATTGTTTGTGGGTCTTTGAATTAATATAGTCATTTTGGAATTATGCAAGTTAAATGGGGAAAAAAAGATGTCTATATCTTTTGCCTCAGACATAACTTTCGCGGAGATCATTGGTAAAAAGGAAGGTCTCATATATATCAAAATATTTAGAGCAGGACTAATTTTTCTTTTCTTTTTCTTTTTCTTTTTTTTTTTTTTTTTTAAGAGCAGATCATCTTTTTCTTTTTTCTTTTTAGAGTAGGACTTCTTGTAGCAGCAAAAAACTGGAAACAAAATGGTGCCCATTGATTGGAGGGTGGCTAAAATAAATTATTTATCAGTGTTTACCTACCTATCTATCTATGAATATAATGGAATATTAATGTGTTATAAGAAATGATGAATGTCAGTACTGAGAAATATAGAAAGATTTAGATGAACTAAGGAAGACATCTTCCCCGTCCATCATTTGCAGAGTTGGAAAGTCCATGAATCTGAAACTCTGTGTGTGTGTGTGTGTGTGTGTGTGTGTGTGCGCGCGTGCTCGCGCGTGCATGTGTGTGAAAGAGAAAGTGTGTTGGTTTTGTTGATTTCCCCTTTTTAAAAAAATTCCTTGTTATGAGGATACCTGTGTGTGTGGGGGAACTTAAGTGGTATAAAAAGAACAAAATATATAAACTATTTTTTAAAATTTTTCTTAAAAGAGAGTAATTTTCTTGGAGAAAGGAAGGATAGGCTTTTCAATAGTGGCAAATGTTCTAAAAATCTAGTTGAAGATAGACCTTCCAGTATTTTTGTTCAGTTGTCTCCAATTGTTCATAATCTCATTTGAGGTTGTCATGGCAAAAATACTGCAATGCTTTGCCATTTCCTTCTCCAGCTTATTTTACAGATAAAGAAACTGAAGCAAACTGCATTATTGGACTTGCCCTACATAGAATCACATAATAAGTGTCTAAAGTAAATTAGTATCTAAAACTGGTTTTAACTTAGATCCTCCAGACTCTAGGTCTAGCTCTCTCTCCACTTTATCACCTACCTTCCTCTTTTAATTTCCTTTCTCTTAAGTTGGTGTGTTCTTTGCCTCCTCCAGATGGTGTTGACATGCCAGTGTTTTTGTAAACTGTAGCTGTTAAACAAATTCTATCTCTATCTTGAAAACTCACAAAAAATCTGAGAGTTTTTACTGTCGTTGGATGTTACTATTACTGACTCTCAGAAATGATTTTTCTCTTTATAAGTTTCTGAACATTAATGAGAATGTTTCCTCATCTTAGTCATTTGTCTAATTTTTAAGGTTTTTTAAACATATCTTTGATATGTAAGTGATATTGAATTCCTCTGCTGTACATGCAGACATTGAGCAGATTTTTGTTGGAACTTTGTATTAATTTGTTTGGATGATCAGTGTTTAAGCTTCAAAAATTTCATGTTGCACAAGATGCGATTGTTTTCAAAAGGTTGTGTAATGTCATGAATTAATAACCCCAGGATTCCACTTTTTTTTTTCCCCACTACTAGATAATTAAATCAATTCATCTCTGCCAATGGAAGCTATATCTGTTTTTCAAAGAATAATTCAAAATGTTACTTCCTTTTTTACACTTTCACTGGTCCTTCCCTCCTTACCCTCAGAAATGACTTTTCTGCCTCTGAACTTATCACAGTATATTCTATGTCTGTGGTACTTGACTTACACTACCTTATTTTGCATACATAAATTATTTACCCTTCAAATGGGATATTCTTTGAGGGAAAAAATTCTCCCATAAGATTTTCCAGGATCCTCCAAATTAAGTCAGTATGTATGCTAATATTTGGTGATGTGGTCATGGGAGGAGGACAAAGAAAACTAAGTTTGAAGATATAGTTTGACATCAAAAGATAAGAATATAAAACCTTATAGACAATGTGGAAACCTTTAGAAGCACTGAAAATTGGATGTACCAGATTGGGGGAAGTATGTGGAAAAAATTTGTCTGTCATAATGGATGGACAGAAAGTAACTGATTACATATAACAGCACTTCAAATTAAAGCAACTCCATCTTTAAAAAAAAATAAGCTTCTGACTGAAAAAATTAACTGATTAAAAATTTTAAGTATCTTTTTTCCTAAGCAAGGATAAACGAAGCAAAATCAGAAATGTACTTCAGCCAGCAAGCCTACTCTTGACTATTAGAGAGAGCAACATTGGGTTAAAGTACAAGCAAAGCAATTAGTATGCAGTGAAGCTGAAATAAAAAAAAACCAGGATCTCTTTTCCAAGACCTAGCTAAAACTTGTGCACAATTATTCTTTGTGCAAATAGCAAACTAGAATTTGAGCTTTTTTTTTTTTCCTCTAAACCTAGCAGTTTTTATTAATGCAGACAAAATCTATTCTAGAAGACACACAGATTTAAAGGCATTCAAGAATAAATCGTCAAGATACCTCAAAGAAGAAAGCATATCAAAAGAGTGTAAAAGATTGCTGATAGTGCTTTTTTTTTTGGCGGGGGGACACTTGTTATTTTTGTTTTCTTATTACTATAAGATTTTTGAGTATACACAACTCATGGATACACACCACACATTAAAGGGTGTCTGATTAAAAGCAGAAGAGGAATAAGTTTAGATTTTGTGCATCATTTCTATTCTAGATCACATCATTGTGGCTTTATGACTTTCTGAGAAGTATAGAGAATATAAAATTAAGCTGTATTTAAAGGGGAAAAAATTCATTTTTGATGCATTAGTATCAAGAAAAGTGTTTTAGGTAGAAAGGCAAGTTTACCTTAAGGTAATGAAAGAAGTCCTTCATATAGTCCAAACAAAAGCAGAAATCCTTACTGTGAAAGTTCTGCATTTGTTCTTGATAGATTTTTTTTGTTTGTTTGTTTTTTAAGTCATGTCCAACTCTTTATGACTTCATTTAGTGTTTTCTTGGCAAAGGTACTAGAGTGGGTTGCATTTCCTTCTCCACCTCATTTTATAAATGAGGAAATTGAGGCAAAAACAGTTGCTTAGGGTCACATAGTTATTAGATAGAGAGGCCAAAAGGATGTCTTTCTGATTCCAGACTTGCACTCGACTATATCACTTTGCTGTTCTTCTTACCCAAGGTCCTCGGAGTCCAAAATACCTTATATTTATGTATTTATTTCATTATGTATTAATTCATTTTCTTTTTTCTTTCCTTACATGTTATCTCTCAATAGCATGTAAGCTCTTTGATGACAGTGACTATTTGCTTTTTGTCTTTGTCCTTAGAGTCCAGCATGTCCCTGGCACATGGTATTCAAATAGTAAATATTTGTTGATTGAGTCATCAAATGACTGGTTCTATGAGAAAATAAAATACAAACTATTAGGCGATTATTAGTGTTAGGCCCACTACTGCACATTTGCATTGTATTTTTAAGATTTGCAAAATACTTTTCATCACAATCACCTTGTATAGTTAGTACATTGTTGCTGTCATTTCTATATTACAGCTACAGAAACTTTTGTTGTGATTAAGTGATTTACTCATGAACACACAGCTTATAAAGGTCAGGTAATATTTGGGCCTCAGTCTGCTGATTCTAAGCCCAGTTATCTGTCCACTCCATCACATCCCTCATTGTTTAATGTTGTTTGTGAAAGGAAAAATATTTATTTCCCTTGCCCAAAGGCCAAATGTTTTGTTTTTTTCTTTTTATCAAAAAGATGTTACTCAACTTAGTTATGACACTTTTCCCCCATCTCTTTAAAAATAGGGAAGAACTGAGGTTGATTTGGATTCTTATCCAAGTAAAAAGATCTGATGTGGATATCCCATTCTATGGCTGTATCTGA
Organism: Sminthopsis crassicaudata; assembly: GCF_048593235.1. Taxonomy (NCBI): domain Eukaryota; kingdom Metazoa; phylum Chordata; class Mammalia; order Dasyuromorphia; family Dasyuridae; genus Sminthopsis; species Sminthopsis crassicaudata. Next base: position 663,439,089 of record NC_133617.1, read on the forward strand.
CAATGTATCCAATATTGAAACTTGATCTAACAAAAACTAGAGTGGCCCTCTCTTTTGATAGAATTATAGCTAGGGTATTTGAGACACGTAACCAATTGTTGCTTTCATTTTGTAGTTTGTGCTTCAGTGCTCAAAGACAAAGGTTATATTGAAGGCTGGGAGAACTGGTTAAAGTGGCCTTAACTTAGTGAGGGAGCTGCCTTCAATTAATTCTTCTTTTCTTCCTGACAAGCAGTGATTGCCTCCTTTGAGAAAGTCTAATGAAATCTGTAGCACATATAATTATGGTAAACTGGCTATCTTTATGATTTCTAGTAATTAGCAGAAACTTCTGCTGTTAATAAATATGACAACAATTGCATAGCACAATTTGCTACTGTTGTACACTGGGAAGTGTGGGTGCATGCTGTGGAATTTTGGAACTTTTTGGGCTTTCAGACCTAGTTTTGACTATCAGATACATAAGATAAAGAATAACTACAATTGATGCATTTAACTTATTTTTCCACAGCCTGTTCCCAAGCTAAGGCAAGTGATTCTGAATTATTAACCAAAAGAAGAGCTTTGAGTTACAAAAAGACTTCTGCTATCCAGGATTGAGGGACTTAGCCCCTCCATACATCCCTTCAAATCTATAGGATTTTAGATTTAAACCATAATGGACCTTAGGGGTCATTTAGTCTAACCTTCTTTATTTAATAGATTGACTTGAAGATGAAGAATCTCTTAAATAAGTTATCATTTTACATTTTTGTAGCCCTTTTCCTTCAGCCATTTCAGGTTTCTATTCCCATTGTAATGATCCCATGAAAAGCATTTAATTACATCTTTTCCTCCATTGATTTAAGAGTTCTACCTATTTCTTGGTGGCAGACTTAGTGGAGATTAAAAGAGAAATTCCTATGCTTATCTTTTCCCATATAGTTTTGAGTCTGATAATCTCAGATCCTAATGCCTTGATAATTGGCTCAGTGGATAGTGCACCAGCCCTGAAATCAGGAAGACCGGATTTCAAATTTGGCCTTATCCACAATCCAACAGCAACAGATACAAAGAGAAATTCCATTCAAAATAACGGTCGATAGCATAAAATATTTGGGAATATATCTACCAAAGGAGAGTCAGGAATTATATGAGCAAAATTACAAAACACTTTCCACAAAAATAAAGTCAGATTTAAATAATTGGAAAGACATTCAGTGCTCTTGGATAGGCCGAGCGAATATAATTAAGATGACAATACTCCCTAAACTAATCTATTTATTTAGTGCTATACCAATCAGACTTCCAAGAAACTATTTTAATAACCTAGAAAAAATAACAACAGAATTCATATGGAACAACAAAAGGTCGAGAATTTCAAGGGAAGAAATGAAAAAAAAATTAAGTGAAGGTGGTCTAGCTATACCTGATCTAGAACTGTATTATAAAGCAACAGTCACCAAAACCATTTGGTATTGGCTAAGAAATAGACTAGTTGATCAGTGGCATAGGTTAGGTTCACAGGGCAAGATAGTGAATAAAAATAGCAATCTAGTGTTTGACAAACCCAAAGATCCCAAATTTTGGGATAAGAATTCATTATTTGACAAAAACTGCTGGGAAAACTGGAAATTAGTATGGCAGAAACTAGGCATGGACTCACATTTAACACCACATACTAAGATTAGATCAAAATGGGTCCAAGATTTAGGCATAAAGAACGAAATCATAAATAAATTGGAGGAACATGGGATGGTTTACCTCTCAGACTTGTGGAGGAGGAAGGATTTGTGCCCAGGGGAGAACTAGAGACCATTATTGATCACAAAATAGAAAATTTTGATTACACCAAATTAAAAAGTTTCTGCATAAACAAAACTAATGCAAACAAGATTAGAAGGGAAGTAACAAATTGGGAAAACATTTTTACAGTTAAAGGTTCTGATAAAGGCCTCATCTCCAAAATATACAGAGAATTGACTTTAATTTATAAGAAACCAAGCCATTCTCCAATTGACAAATGGTCAAAGGATATGAACAGACAATTCTCAGAGGATGAAATTAAAACTATTTCCACTCATATGAAAGAGTGTTCCAAATCACTATTGATCAGAGAAATGCAAATTAAGACAACTCTGAGATATCATTACACACCTGTCAGATTGGCTAAGATGACAGGAACAAATAACGATGAATGTTGGAGGGGCTGTGGGAAACTGGGACACTGATGCATTGTTGGTGGAGTTGTGAAAGAATCCAACCATTCTGGAGAGCAATCTGGAATTATGCCCAAAAAGTTATCAAAATGTGCATATCCTTTGACCCAGCCATACTACTACTGGGCTTATATCCCAAGGAAATACTAAAGAAGGGAAAGGGACCTGTATGTGCCAAAATGTTTGTGGCAGCCCTTTTCATAGTGGCTAGAAGCTGGAAGATGAATGGATGTCCATCAATTGGAGAATGGTTGGGTAAATTATGGTATATGAATGTTATGGAATATTATTGTTCTGTAAGAAATGACCAGCAGGAGGAATACAGAGAGGCTTGGAGAGACTTACATCAACTGATGCTAAGTGAAACGAGCAGAACCAGAAGATCTCTGTACACTTCAACAATGATACTGTATGAGGATGTATTCTGATGGAAGTGGATATCTTCAACATAGAGAAGAGCTAATCCAATTCCAATTGATCAATGATGGACAGAATCAGCTACATCCAGAAAAGGAACACTGGGAAATGAGTGTAAACTGTTATTTTTACCTTCTGAATCCAATTCTTCCTGTGCAACAAGAAATTCGGTTCTATACACATATATTGTATCTAGCATATATTGTTATATATTTAACATGTATAAGACTGCCTGCCATCTGGGGGAGGAGGTTAGGGGAGGAAGGGAAAAAATATGAACAGAAGTAAGTGCAAGGGATAATGTTGTAAAAAATTACCCATGCATATGTACTGTCAAAAAAAAAAGTTATAATTATAAAATAAAATAAAAATTAAATTAAAAAAAAAATTTGGCCTTAGCCATTTTAACATCTCCTAACTGTGTGACCCTGGGCAAGTCACTTAACCTCAAAGGCTTCAGAAAGAAAAAAATTAAGTTATACATATATATATTTTTAAGATATATATTTCCATATGAGTCATCTTGGGAGAAGGGGAAAATCACTAAAAAAAAAAAAAGTTGAAAATAGTATACTTCAATCTGCATTCAGTCTCTATAGTTCTGGATATGGATGGCATTTTCCAACCAAAGTTAATTGGAATTGCCTTGGATCATGGCATTTCTGAGAAGAGTCAAGTCTGTCATAATTGATCATCACACAATCTTGCTGCTGTTGTGTACATGTTTCCTAGTTCTGCTTGCTTTAATTTTGTTTTAATTTTATTAACTTTATTCAGCTGAAAATGGGAGATGAGAAAAAGGGAAGAATTAATATAACTCTAGAAAATTGAATGTGGATAAATAGGTGATAGCCAGTGCTATTGATACATAAATTAGAAGTAGAAGTACCTTTTGCATAAAGATATTAAATTTAGATTTGGACATATATGGCATATATAAATTATGAAATTAATCTCTTTTCAAAAAATTATTTTCCCCAATTACATGTAAAATTGTTTTTAAAAATTATACTTGTACATTCTTTTTTTTTTTTTTTTCCATATTTGCTCATCATGTTGGGAGAGAAAAACCGAAACAAAAAGGAAAAGCCATAGGAGAAAATTTTTTTTAAAAGATTAGGAAAATGTTTTATAATCCTTAAAGCACTGTTTAGTTATGAATTGTTCTTCTGTAATCTTGGTCAGTTTTTCCTTTGTGCCTCAGTTTTTCTCTTTCTAAACTACAGGTAGTCTTATAAAAGTGTCAGAAATTTGTTTTACTACCTCTTTTTCATCTATTGTGTTCCTTTAAGGTTGAGTAATTATTCCTGTGAAATCTGTAATATGTTAAAGTTAAAAGATAGGCTTTGTTAGACTTGGACATTATAGAATGTATTAAAAAGGATGATTGGGACTAATAAGATGGTATATCATTTTGATGGGAAATATTCTTCAGAAGATTAAGAAAACTTTGTTGAGTATAAAAGAGGAGAACTCTTTCCCTTTTCAAATAGCTTTCTTCCCCTTTCTAAGAAAGCCCTATTTTAAAATACACACTCTTACAAAACCACAATTTTGTTCCAAATTTTTCTCTCTTCCTTCCCACCTTCTCCCTCCCCTAGATAAGAAGTAATCTAATATATTGTGTGTGCAATGTGCAATTCTTCTATTACATATTTACATATTTATCATGCTGCACAAGAAAAATCAGATCAAAAGGAGAAAAAAATGAGAGGAAAAAAAACAAGCAAGCAAACAGCAACAACAAAAAAGATGAAAATACTTTGTTGTGACCCACATTTGATCCCCACAGTCTACCCTCTGTATGCAGATGACTCTCCATCACAAGTCTATTGGAATTGACCTCAGTCACCTCACTGTTGAAGAGAGCCACGTCCATCCAAATTGATCATTGCAAAATTTTATTGTTGGCTATGTAACACGTTCTTTTGGTTCTATTCACTTCATTTAGCATCCGTTCATGTAATTCTCATCAGGCCTTTCTGAAATCATCCTACTGATTGTTTCTTATAGAACCATAATATTCTATAACATTCATGTACCAAAACTTATTCAGCCATTCCACAATTGATGGGTATCCTCTCAATTTTCAGTTTCTTGCCACTACAAAAAGGGCTGCCACAAACATTTTTGTATATGTCAATCCTTTCCCCTTTTTAATGATCTTTTTGGGATACAGCCCCAGTAGAGATACTGCTGGATCAAAAGATAAGCACATTTTTGATAACCCTTTGGACATAGTTCCATATTGTTCTCCAGAATGGTTGAATCAGTTCACAACTCCATCAACAATGTATTAGTATCCCAGTTTTCCCACATCCCCTTCAACATTTATCATTATCTTTTTTTATCAGCATAGCCAATATATGAGAGGTGTGTGGTGGTATCTTGTAATTTGCATTTTCTAATCAATAGTGATGTAGAGCATTTTTTTCATATGACTAGAAATGGGAAAGTCCCATTCTTTCTATTAATGGGAGCATATAACTTTTATTTTAAATTAGAAGACACGTGTTAGTTTATAATAATGTAAACCACTGCAGTCTTTTCATGATTTCAGTAACCCAGTGCATATGCTAAAGTCCTTAGGTACATCTCTCTTTATTATGCCTAACCTCAGGAATCAGCTGGTTTTGAGAGAATTATAGCAAATTGTCCTTCATTCTATCCTTTTTTTTTTTTTTTTTTTTTTACCTTGGATTTTTTTCCATAACTTTTTCCCCCTGCTGAGGGATTGCTCTGGTTTTTCTAATTATGAGCCTTTGAACATTGATTAACAAGAGTATTTTGTATTTTTTTAGTGGCCTTTATGAGTTTTTAAGTTCTTTGTGAATATACATTTTTATTTCTTCCTAACGTACCAAAAGAGAAACTGAGGCACACTGTGTTTAGTGATATATTCTAAAGTTTTATAGACGATCAGCAGTAGGGTTAAAATTAGGAATACTGTACTTGTTGTTTTCCAATCTCATGTCTTGTCCAACCTCCAGCTCTGAATCTCTTTGGTTCAGAAATGTTTCCTTTCCCTTACTGGCTTAGAGGGTGTGGATTTTTTATTCCACATTTTTCACTCTTTTGCTCTTAAATCCCTGCTCTATTTTTTTCTAAGTATCTTAGTGATAGGTAAATCAGTTTGTTTCTCCATTGATGACAGGGAACCACTGCACTTTATTGAATGGAGAGGTGAGGAGTGATTATGACATGATTAGACTGTCATTTAGGAAAATCACTTAGAAAGATGAGTTGAGGATCAAATGAATAGGAGAGACTTGTGGCAGGGTGTGCTTGTGTGCTTGCTAGTGCAGTAGTCCAAGTACTTAAGTGAAAAAGGCACATATCAAGGTGACAGCTATGTCAGAAAAAGGCAAAAACAGATCTTGGCAATTGATAGGATATTGACTATGATAGAGTGAGGAATTGAGGGTAACACCTCAGTTATGAGTGTGGATGACTGGAAAAGATGTTAGTACCTTAGGGAAGTTAGGGAGAAGGGATGGTTTGGGAGGAAAGAGAAGTTCATTTTGGAACATGGTTAATTGAGGTGTCTATGGGATATCCAGGTAAAGATACCTAATAGATAGTTGATGTAATGAGACTTGAAGTAGAAAAATCGGTGCCAGAAAAATAGGTCTGAGCATCATCTGCATAGATACAGTGATTGATTTCCATGGAAGCTGATATTATCTCAAAGCAAGGAGAATAAGGGAGAAGAATAGAATCCAGGACAGAAATGAGCAAATCTCAGGGCCCATAGGACTTGAAAGAAGATTCAGTTAGAGTCAGAAAATAAATAGTTAAGCTGGTTGGAGAACTAGGAGAGAGAATTCTGTATCATAAAAGCCCAGAGAAAAGACTATTTAGAAGGGAATGGTTAGTTGATAGTCATATGACAGATCAAGAAGCAGTACTGAGGAAGGACTATTAGATTGAGAAATTAAGACATCATTAGTAACTTTGGAGCCAGCATTTTTACTTACATTTTTTTTCCTTGAGGCAATTGGGATTAAGTGACTTGCCCAGGGTCACACAGCTAGGAAGTGTTAAATATCTGAGACCAGATTTGAACTCAGGTCCTCCTGATTTTAGGGCTGCAGCTCTATCCACTGCCACCTGGCTGTCCCTGAGAGAGTATTTTTTAGTCGAATGATAAAACTGCAAGCCAGACTGCCAGAGGTTTAAGAGAACAAGAGAAGAAGAAGTAGAACCTTCTAATGTAGGTGTCTTTTTCAAGGAATTTAGCTGAAGAGAGATGTAGAATGATAGCTAGCGGGAATGGTCAATTCAGTTATGGATTTTTTAAGGTTGAGGAATTAAGGATTAAATCGTGTGTTTATAGTCCTGTAGGGAAATAGTAGAAAGGGAAAAAGCGAAGATTATTGAGATATTGGAAAGGAGATGGATGTTGTATATAGAAGAATTTGCTTTGGCAAGGAAAAGGATTACCTCTTTGTGTAAAAATGGTGCAAAGGAGGAAATAGTAGGGGAAGCTCTCTGAATATTTTGAAATGAGGAGGGAAGAACTGGAAGTTTTTAGCAACTTTTGTTTTGTTTTTGGTCAAGTACCACAAGGAATTATCCTCATTTCAGAGGATCAATTGGGAAGATTTGAGAAGGAAATAAAAGGTTTGGAACACCAATTGTGACTGCTTCTATGTATCGAGTATGTAATCTATTCCTATTGATTTTGATTGGCCTATTTCCTACCTAGTAATTAATTGTTTTGGTCATTGTGACTTTTTTTGGTATGGTTTTAAGTTCGTTATTATTCTGCTTTCTTTTCTGCTTTTTATAATTAATTATTTTGATATTCTTGATCTTTTTCCATATGAATATTTTTGTTTTTTAGTTGATGATTGGGGTTAAGTGACTTGCCCAAAGTTACACAGATAGTAAGTGTTAACTGCCTGAGGTCACATTTAAACTCAGGTCCTACTGATTTCAGCACGGGTGTTCTACCTGCTCTCCATATGTCTCTTATTAATTTTTTTCTGGTTCTCTAAAATACTTTTTGGTAGTTTGGTATAAATAGAAATTAATTGAGATAATATTATCACTATATTGACTTATATTCCCTACACACAATGAATTATTTCTCCAGTAATTCAGATTTGTCTTTTATGTAAATAAGTATTTTGTAGTTTTATTAATATAGTTTCTGTGTCATTAGACTCCCAACTATTTTATATTTTCTATAGTTCTCTTAAATTGAATTTCTCTTTCTGTTTCTTCCTGCTAGATTTTATTGGTAATATACAGAAATATAAATGATTTATGGGGGCTTATTTTATATCTGACAATTCAGCTGAAATTGTTAATCATTTTATTTGGCTTTTTAATTGACTTTCTATGGTTCTCTAAGGAAAACCAAGATGTCTACAAAAAATGATAGTGCTCTTTCAAAAAATGATCATTTTATTTCTTTTTTACCTGTGCTTGTTTTTTTGATTTTGACTCTTTATCTTGCTTTGGAGTGTAAGGGGAGAAAAGAGGCCACTGATAGGATTCTAAATTGTAGGGCTGACACATGGCTGCCTAGGAAGTCTCAGGGATGAAGACAGAAGCCACAGGCTAATGATCTGGCTCCAGGATTAAAACAGGGAAGTCTCTGGGAAATCTCAGAGAGGACAATGCACAGGTAGGTGACTTGGATCCTAAGCTAGGTGCTAGCGGGCAGTGAGGACAGAATTCACTCAAGTAATATATCAGACATCTTAAAAACTGCAGTATTAGTAAAGAAAATTGAAATATCCACAAAGAAACTTCCAAAGAAGATGGATTTATAGGGAAGCATAATCATTAATAATAAATAATAGAAATATATAAAAAAGCAATAGAATTTATTACAAAATATAAATACATCTTAAATATAATATTAAAATAATAGGTATGAGTAATATATTGATATAGATAATAAATATAATGGACATAATAATAAATATTAGATAAAAATATACAAATACAAAATATAAACAATACAAAATATAAATACACACTTTTTTAAAATCGAGAAAAGTACTCAATTAAACTCATTTTATGAGCCAAAGAGAGTCCTCATACTTAAACCAGGGGAAGGATAGGGAAGGATAAAATAAAGAAAGAAAACTGTAGATCAGTATCACTAATGAATATTGATTCAGCCTTTTAAAAACAAAATCCTGACAGAAACACTATAACAAAAGTACCCCCAAAAATTATTCACTCCCAAGTTGGGATTAACACTAGGCATATGAGTTTGGCTTGAACATTAGAAAAACATTTTACATAATCATTCATAGGAAAAGCACCCTAACCCATTATTATTGTGTTAATTGTTACAGCAAAAGTCTTTGACAAAATATAATACTCATTTATACTTTAAAAAATGCACAAAAACCCCTCCAAAAAAAAATCACATGCTATCAAATATAGGCATTGAAGGATATTAAATACAAGTGGAAACATTCGCGCGCCTTTAACATTAAATATAGGATTAAAGGAAACATAACCCCCCCTCCACTTAATTGATATTTATGGAATTTCTAGCAATAACTTTTAAGATAAGAAAGAAATTAAAGGCCTAAAGACAATAGAGGAAGCAAAACTATCCATTTGTTGATATATTTATGAACATCTTAGAAAATCCTAAGCAATCAGCATTTAAACTATTTGCAATAATTAACAGATTCAGTACAGAAGTGAGCTACAGACAACTTTCAACAGTAAATACCATTTATATAAACAAAATGCAGAAAATGCTAATGGGAAGGGCAATCTATCGAAACACACTCTAAATAAATAAAAATTTTGAAATTCCTTGAAAAATAAAGAACAACTTAATCAAGAAGATATTCAGTACTCATGACTAGGACATACCAATAATAAAAATGACTACTACCAAAAGGACATTTTATGGAGCTAAGAAGAACAGTCCATTTGGAGAAACAAAAATTTAGGATATAACTTGAAATCATGAAAAAGGTGAGAATGAAGAGGCAATAACATTTGTAGATTTTGAACTGTATTCTAAAATAATAATCATCTAAATTATTTGGTATTGGTTTAAAAAAATATCTATTTACACCCTTTTCTCCTGTCTGATCAACTGTAAGAAAGTTAAGGAACATACTATAACTGTAAAAATGCTATTTATCAAAACAAAATAAGAATAAATAGCTTAGAAATTGTGGGAAGAAAGTTAAGGACCTGAGTAGAATTTTAGTAAAAAGTTAAAAGGGCAAGCATCTGGTAATTTAGCAATAGCAAGACCATTCTTGTACTTCTTCCTAATTGACTCTTTTTCTAACTTTTTTAGTTGCATGCCCAATTCATTAATATTTTCTTTCTCTTTTATTCAAATAAACACCTAGAGATATAAAATTTCCCCTAAGAACTGCTTTGGCTACATCCCATCAATTTTGGTATGTCTCATTATTGTCATTCTTTTGGATGAAATTATCAATTGTGTCTATGATTTGCTTTTCACCCACTTGTACTTTAGGATTAAATTGTTTAGTTTCCAATTAACTTTTGATTTTTTTTCCCCCTGGCCTTTTATTACATATAGTTTTTATTGTGTCATGATCTGGAAAAGATGCATTTACTATTTCTGCCTTTCTACATTTGATTTTGATTTTTTTATGCCTTAATACATGATCAGTTTTTGTAGGTTTCATGAATTGCTGAGAAAAAATTTATTCCTTTCTGTCTTCATTTAGTTTTCTCCAAAGGTCTATCATTCCTAATTTTTCTAAAATTCTGTTTGCCTTAAGTTCTTTTTTGTTATTTTGTGGTTTGATGTATTTAGTTCTGATAGAGTGAGGTTTATCACTCTAGTTTTTCTGTCTATTTCTTGCAGCTCTCTTAAGTTCTCCCCTAGGAATTTGGTTGCTATATCACTTGGTACATATATTTAATACTGATATTACTTCTTGCCTATGGCACCCTTTAGTAAGGTGTAGTTTCCTTTTTTATCTCTTTTAATTAAATTTATTTTTGCTTTTGCTTGATCTGAGATCAGGATAACTACCTCTGCTTTTTTTATTTCAGCTGAAGCATAATAGATTCTGCTCCAACTTTTTACCCTTACTCTGTATGTATCACTCTGCTTTATATGTGTTTCTTGTAAACAACATATTGTAGGATTCTGGCTTTTAATCCATCTGCTGTGCTCTTCCATTTTATGGAGAGTTCATCCCACTCATATTCACAGTTAAAATGGCTAACCCTGTATTTCCTGCCATCTTATTTTCTTCAAATTATATTTTTCTCTTTCCTTTCCCCCTTTTCCTTCTCACCAGTGTTTAGCTTCTGAACATCACTTTACTCAGTCTGCCCTTCCCTTTTACAGACCCTCCTCCTTTCTTATCTTTCTACATTTGTTTTCCCTTCTATTAGCCCCTCTCTTTCCTTTTCCCTTTCTCCTCCCATTTTCTTGTAGGTTGAGACAAGTTTATCCATCAAACTAAATATGTCTGATATTCTTTGAGTGAGAATCTAATGAGACTAAGGTTTACACAGTGCTCATTCATCCCTTTCCCTTCTTTCTCTCAACTAATAGGTCTTTTTTGCCTCTTCAGGTGATGTATTTTACTCATTTTACCTCCCGTTCTCTCTTTTTACAATGCAATTCCTTTTCTACTCCTATTTTCTTTTTTATATTATCACAGTAAAGTAAAATTATACCTACACCCTCTTAAGTATAGAGGGTGTGCAGTACCCTAATAAAGATACATCTCTCAAGAGTTAAATATATTATCTTCCCACACAAAGATGTAAACAAGTAAACTTAAAAAAAACAGGTTTGGCTTTTTTTCCTTTTTTTTTTTTTTTTTTTTTTAATATATCTTTTTATGCTTCTCTTAAGGTCTATATTTGAAGATCAGATTTTCTTTCAGCTCTGATCTTTTCATTAAAAATAAATGAAAGTCCTTATTTCATTGAATGTCCATCTTTATCCCTGAAAGATAATGCTTAATTTTGCTGGATAGTTGATTCTTGGCTGCAGTCCAAGCTCCTTTGCCCTCTGGAATATCATATTTTAGGCCTTCTAGTCTTTAAAATGGAAGCTGCTAGATCCTTAGGAATCCTGAATATGACTCCTCGATATTTTAATTTTTTACAATATTCCTTAGAATTATTTTGGGGTCTCTTTCAGGAGGTAAATGGCAGATTCTTTCAATGGCTATTTTATCTTCTGGTTCTAGGACATCAGGGTCGTTTTCTTTGATTTCCTGAAACATGCTACATCTAGACTCTTTTTTTCGTTGTGGTTTTCAGGTAGTTCAATAATTCTTAGATTGTCTCTCCAGGATCTGTTTTTCAGTTCAGTTGTTTTTCCAATTAGGTATTTTAAATTTTCTTCCTTCCTTCCTACCTTCCTTCCTTCCATCCATCCATCCATCCATCCATCCATCCATCCATCCATCCATCATTCAATTCCATTTGTCCACTTACTCAATTTTTAGTGAGTTATTTTCAGTTAGCTTTTTTATCTCCTTTTGTATTTGGCCAATTTAACTTTTAAATTACTTATTTTATTCATTTACTTTTTTCCCCCCCATTTCACAAATTCTGTTTTTCAAGAAGTTTTCTTTTTTCATTTCACCAAAGTTGTTTTTAAGAAGTGCTGTTCTTTAGACAATTTCTGTGTTTCCTTTTCCAGAGCTCTTATTTTCTTTCTCCATTTTTCTTCTCTCTTTTAAGATCCTTTTTGAATTCTTCCTAGATGCTCTCTAGCTTTTTGAGTTGGAGACCAACTCATATATCACTTCATCTGGACATTTTGCCTTTTATGTCCTTGGGGTTTGAGGTCTGGTTTGGTCTTTCCTGTCTCCACAAAAGCTATCTATAATCAGAGCTTTTTTTGCTCATTTTTAAAGGTTGAGGTCTGCGCCTAGGGCACAGGGGAGATTGTCCCAAACTTTCTTTACAGGCATCAGTGGGCTTCATGCTGCCCGAGGTCAGTGCTACTTACTGGTTGCTGGGTGGACATGGCCAAGTCTTACTTGTAAATGCTGGGGTTTGGGAGCTCACTCTTTGTCTAATTTAGTTGAGGTGAAGATCTCACAGCTGGTCTGCTGATCAATGCCTTCTGAACCAGGACAAAGTAGCCAAGGCTGCTGTATTTTGGCTAAGAGCCTCCCAATAGATTTCCCCTGTTCGTGGAGGTCTCTCTACCCTGGGTCCCTGTGCTAGGCTGTTTCCCCCCTGCCTGATTGAGACAGACCTTTCTTAAAGTTGTTCCAAAATATTTTCTGCTGGAAATGTTAACCCTCCAAATATTTGTGGGTTCTGTTACTCCAAAACCTATTCAGAGGCTTGATTTGGTGTTGTTGAGGAATGCCAGAAGAGCTTAGACAAAGTTATCCTCCACTGTCTTGGCTCCCTTCCTCCATCCCCTACTTCACAGCAGCTTTTTCTATACCTTAAAATTCCCTATAGGATCCCTTCTCCTCCATCCCCAACTGAGCATTCCCTTTACATTTCACCCAATTGAGGCCATTCAATGAAAGCCCCTCCCTTCTTTTTTATCCCACATCCCTCTGATATTACATCCCATTGTTTTCCCCTTCCCTCAGCCTACTGGTTTTTGTTGCCAAGGTCAATGCTGACTTTCTTCCTGGGTTCTTGATCCTGGCCCTTCTGTCTTCTCTAGCAAGCCGGTCCTGCTGTCACTGCCACTCGCTCTTCTCCATTTATCCCTAGCTAGCTCCTGACTTCTTGTCAGTTGCCCACGTCTCCCCTTTCAGAAATCCTCATTATGTCTGTTGTTTTCTTAACAAACTCCTTGGAAAATCTGTCTTTCCTGACAGCCTTTCTTTCCTCTTCTCTTAACTTCAAAACTTGCAGCCTGACTTTTGACTTTATTCAGCTAAACTTTCTGTTTGTTCATAGTTTTTTTAAATGGGCAAGTCCAGCCTTGCCCTCTTGCCCTCCCTATAGTTCTCTCCCAAGCTTCTGTTTTGTGTGGCACTTTCTGCTCAGCTCCTACCTGTGACCAGCTCCACAGCCTCTTTCTGGGTCTTCTCATGGGTCACACCTACCAACTGAGAGCTCCCCTCATGCTCTGCCCCTGCTCTCCTTCTCACACCAGCTGCTCTCAAGCTGCTTCCAAACTTGCCCTCTTTTGAGCTTGCCTGCTATTGCCCAGGACACACTTCATTCTTAGCTCACACAAACTAACCCTTTATCTAATTTGACTTTTCTACTTGCATTACATCTTTTATACCAATTCCTGTGTTCTTTCAGGTCCCAGTCAAAATTCCACTTTCCCAATCCTTTTTTAATGCTAGTGCCTTCTCTCTGAGATTATCAACAGTTTACCCAGGTTTTCATTGTACAGAAGCGTTTTTGTTTCACCACATTAGACTGTGAGTTCCTGAGAGCAGATACTGAGAATTTTTTTTTTTTAGTTGCCTTTCTTTGTATCCCAGTGCTAAAGCACAGTGCTTGGCACATAGTTACTTTAACAAATGGTAGCTGGCTGAAAACTGGTAAGGCTATCCCTGAAAATATCTAGCATGCAAAGGTTACATGAAGTCTGTGATATCTCCAACTGAATACTTGAATAACACTATGATATTAGTGTCATCTCTGAGTACAAAGAGTAGGCAATAATTGATAAAAATGAGGTCATATAGGCATTCGACTTTCCCTTTTTCATTATCTGAATGTGTGTTTTAGTATTTAACTTTTCTCTTTTCTCCTCATTTATCAGTGCATAGACTGGATTCTATGAAAATACACTGGACCTGTCTATAAGTCTTATACACTTTATACCTGTACCTGAGTTGCAAGGTGTCCTTTGTGAACCCTGTAAATCTGAATTCAATAATACTTTAATTGTACAACTTAAGAGTACCATTACTTATTACGTAGGAATTTTCTCTTTATATCATAGGTTCAAGACTGAACTTGTGATTTCCCTGGTTTTGTGATAACTATGGAGGCTGTGCTGAAATGCAAGTTTGTTGGTCTGTGGGGTAATTCTATTCTACTTATTCTGTTTGTGTAGACAGACTAATCTAGGTTGTGAATAATAAGATAATGATAAAGGTCTTGGATATTCATGAGTGTAAAATGTAGGAATGTAAAATTTTCTGATGTTTATGTTACCCTGTGCCCAATTTCTGTAAGAGAATTTCACATCCTTCGTGACAGCAAAGAACATTCCTTGTGACTTAAATACAGGACAGCAGCTTCTTTTAATCTTGTCTCCAGGCCATTCTTCTTGATCAGGCAGCAGAACAGAATTCTAAATTCTAAATTAATTATTTGTCCAGAGACTTGCATTCTTGTCCAAGCTGTATTGTTTACCAGATGAGCAAGTCAGCTAGACCCCTTTGAGTCTTCATCTTTTCATACCTGTAGAATGAAGGTTGGGTTAAGTTCCACCACCCCCTCCCCCATCTCATTTCATTTTTAACATTCTATGATTCTATAATAAATAGACAAACTTAATTATATAGTAGAAATTCTAGCAAAAATAGAGAGTTGATATAGCTTTTGGTACTGCTATCAACCTAGCCATTTATCTTTTTATAACCCTTTTAGATCTCAGGTACTACTCAATTTGTTGTCTGAGGGGAGAGTACTTTAAAGCAGAAGCGTCAGACAGGACGTCTGAGTATTGCTGAGCAGTACTCCTAAGTGAATCAGATTAAATGTAATTGGGAAATATTTAACAAAATACATAAAAATGCATTAAAACAGAGAGTGTTAGTTAATATATGGTTTTCTAAGTAAGTGTGTGTGTGATCTGCAGGTAGACTTATCTATTTGAGTTTGACACCACTGCCTTACAGAGTTATAAATAGAATATAACTATTTTTCTTATATGTAAGTCTCATGTACACAATTTTGAAACTGGTAATTTTTACCTCAGAGATCTGTGATATTGCTGAGTATAGCCCTTTATATCAGCTTCTTTTAGCCCAAAAGCTGAGACTTTGATTTTCTTGCTCCTTAATTGAAGATCTTTTTGAATTGTTGAGGCCAAACACATTTATCATCCTCATGCAAACTTTTTGATGAATTTCTCTGAACTTAGATAAAACATTTCCCCCCCTGAGGCAATTGGGGTTGAGTGACTTGCCCAGGGTCACACAGCTAGGAAGAGTTAAGTGTTGGAGACCGGATTTGAACTTGGGTCCTCCTGACTTCAGGGCTGTATCTACTCTATCTACTGTACCACCTAGTTGCCCCCGGTAAAGTATTTTCTAAGTACTACATATCTTCCTTCAAAGAGTAGACATTTTTTAATAATAGCTGTTAATTTTCAAAATACATGCAAAGATAGTTTTCAACATTCACCCTTGCAAAACCCTGCATTCCAGGTTTTTCTCTCTTCCTCCCACTTAGCCCCCTCCTCTAGACAGCAAGCAATCCAATATGTTAAAACATGTGCAGTTCTTCTATACATATTTCTACATTTATCATGCTGCACAAAGAAAATCAGATCAAAAAGGGGGGGAAAATGAGAAAAAAAAAAGACAAGCAAACAACAACAAAAAAAGGTGAAACTACTATATTGTGATCTACATTCAGTCTCCACAATCCTTTCCATCATCCGTCTATTGGAATTGTCCTGAATCACCTCATTGTTGACAAGCCACGTTCATCAGAATTGATCATCATATAGTTTTTTGTTGTTGATGTGTATAATGATCCTTCTGGTTCTGCTCATTTCATTCAGCATCAGTTCATTTAAGTCTCTTCAGGCCTCTCTGTATTCATCCTGCTGATCGTTTCTTACAGAACAATAATATTCAATAACATTTATATACCACAATTTATTCAGCCATTCTCCAATTGATGGGCATCCACTCAGTTTCCAGTTCTTTGCTACCACAAAACAACAAACAACCTACAAACATTTTAGCACATTTCCTTCTTTTATGATCTCTTTGGGATACAGACCCAGTAGAGACACTGATGAATCAAAGTGTATGCACAGTTTGATAGCTCTTTAGGCAATGTAAGGAACAGACATTTTTAGTGGGTGGAAAAAAAACTTATAAAGGGGAATTGGGGAGCAAAAGTGGTTTTCACCGAGTGGCATGGTTGAAAAGTAGTAGTTGCTGACTTGCTTCTCAGGTGACAATACAGTTAGTTATTATGCTCATATTGGAAGATTTTCTGGCTAGTTGGTAATTTTCCAGACCTTCTATTCTGAGTTACTAGTCTTTTCCTCATATGTATTTTGTGTCTACTCTGTATTTAATTTTCATAGCTTATAGTTTTTCTGCAGTGGAACGGAAGCTTCTTTAGTGTAAGGACTATCTTTTTCTTTGTGTCTCCAGATTCTAACACTGGTTCGAGAGGAATTTTGCAATGAACTGAATTATGGAGACTCAATGTGAATCAAAGCATAGTATTTTTACCTGTTGTAAAATTATTGCTGAACCAGTGCCCTGGCTCAAAATCACGATATACCAGTTTGTGGGTTTGGCAACTTCTAGGACATTCAGGGCAATTGCCAGTGTACATGGGTATTTGAAATGGAGAGTCAATATTTCTTGCCTAGTATTCTTCCTGGTTTCAAACATATATACTTGATTATTCTGGTTATCAGGTAGGTTGTCAGCATTGCTTATGCTTATTTATAGCTGCATCTTTGCATCAATACTTTGAAATGCAAAGCCTCAGTTATTGACTGTTTTGAAAAAAATATTCATTGACATTTAAAAAAAGACATCTACATTTTCCACTGTGTCTCTTGCTCTATCCACTCCTTTTAGAACCAGTGGGCAAAGTTGCTTGTCACTTCTTGAAAAAAAACAAAACTCCAAAATGAAAACTCCTAGGGACATCAGAGGGTCTAGGTCAAAGAAAATACTGCCAGCAGCCACCTAGAAGGAATTCAGGTATCAAAGGGCCATAATCAGGAACACATGATTAAGCAGCCACCACTATGAAGAAGCAGAGATCAAGGAATATGATATTGTATAAAGCAAAGGCATAGGCTTATAGTCAAGAATAAATTACCTAGCAAAATTGAATATAACTAATGGGGAAGGGAGATGGTGGTGCATGAACTTTAGAATTTAATGAAATAGAGGATGGTAAGCATTCCTATGATAAGAGCTGTCAGAAATTTGAAGTTTGAACACGGGAATTAAGAGAAACAAAGTAAACTTGAGTGAACAATCACAAAGAACTAAACAAAGATAAACTATATTTTAAAAAGGGAAATGATAGATGAAGCCCCTCAGAATTGTTATAATCAGGAGAAACAGTGAATCTAATTAGACAATATTGGGGAATGAATTTGTCATGTCCTGATTAAATTAAAAAGAAGAATGCAAAGCAAGGAATACACTTAGGAGAGGTAAAGGAGTGGAAGTATTGTGATAATTATCTCACATAATCAGGATGTTCAAGTAAACATATTAGACAAACAGTTGAAGTATGAGCTACTTGCCACCTCACTTTCATTTGAATTGATTAAAGGAAGGAATGATACCTACATACACACAAAGTTGGGCAAAATACATTTCACTCAGTAAGGAAGGAGAACTTAAAGGGAGAATACATTAAAAGTAGGATTAGACCTTAGCAAAACAAACCCTATTTAAGGATGTACACAAATATTTATAATTTTTTGAGATAGCAAAAAACAGGTTTTTGAGAGGGTGCCAATAAATTGAGGGCTGAACCTGTTGTGGTATATAAAAATAATGGAATATTATGAAACTGATTCAAAGTGAATTGAACAGAACCAAAATAATTTATTCCATGACAAGTGTAGTAAAGACAAGTGATTTTTTTAAAAGCTATAGAAACTCTGATCAGCATAATGACCAACCATGATTTCTAGAGAGAACTAATTAATGATGGAATGTGCTAATCTTAAGAAAGAATGCAAAGAGAAGGGGAAAACACTAAGAAAGGGGCTAAGAGTGAGGAAGTATGGGGAAAATTATCTCATAATCAAATTATACATGTAAACATCAATACAAACAAGGAGGAGGGGGACTCACACTTAAACCTCATTCTTCTGTGGTTTAAGGAAGAAAGAATACATGTATACACACATTCTGATAAAGAGGTAGTTTAATAATGTGATTTTTAAAAAGTGATTTAATATAAATGTGAAAATATATTTAGAACTGCATATATTTAACCTATATTGAATTACTTGATGTCTAGGGGAGGGAGGAGAAAAGGAAGAGTTTGGAACACAAGATTTTGTAAGGGTAAATGTTGAAAACTGTCTTTGCATATATTTTGAAAAATAAAAAGCTGTTATAAAAAAATAAAAAGTGATTCAATAGAACTCTGTAGTGATAGGATGTGTAGAATAAGTAACCACTAGATTGGTTCATTTATCTCCAGTCCTCTTTATTTTCTTAGAAATATACCTTTGCTGGGATTTTCAGTATCCTTGTTTTGGAAGAGTAAAGCATTGGAGAATAAACATGACAAATTTGAAATCTATTATCTAGTCTCTTCTTGAATTAAATGTTAACCCAAGGATAAATGTTATTTGGATTTTGGTCTGAAAAAATAAAGATAAGTGAAGGTTGAAAAGATTTTGCTCTTTGTTAATATGAGTGCTTTTTAAATGTTTTTTTAGCCAATATTGATTGCTACTAGGATATATACTACTTCTGTCTCCCTCTTTTTAGGTTAAAAATCTTAAATAGCTAACATTTGTTATTACAATTTTGGAGTTAGACTGCAAGTGAGCACTTTTTTATTTAAACAAAAACTGGTCAAGAAAGTTTCTTGATATTAGTATAAAACCATCCTAATTAAATAAAATAGGAAGAGCTGCCCTTACACATTAGGCATCTAAAGATGGGCATTTTGGAACCCCTTTCCCTCAGTCCTGGCTGTTTCTCCCTAGTCTTTTCAAAGATAACTTCTAGAGTAGGGGAAACCTGCACCCTTTTA
The DNA here is from genome assembly GCF_048593235.1 of Sminthopsis crassicaudata. Lineage (NCBI taxonomy): Eukaryota > Metazoa > Chordata > Mammalia > Dasyuromorphia > Dasyuridae > Sminthopsis > Sminthopsis crassicaudata. The sequence goes on from NC_133617.1 coordinate 663,458,579, forward strand.
ATCTTTCTTTTCAGTCAAGTGGTAGTAGTGACTGAGGGTATAAACTCACATTATTGCAATCTTTTTGGGTTCTAGGCTATTATGAGTGGCAATAGTCTGTTGGGGAAAGAGAACCTAGAGTTGGATCTCAAGGCTGGATCTGCATGCAGCTACATGGCATGAGATTCACTTTGCTCGAAAATGAGAAGTTTGAATTTAGGATACTTTAAAGATTTCTTCCATCCTGTGATATTAATATTGAGGTTTTTCTTTCAGTTGTCCTGGACAGGAATTTAGTTGAAGCTAAAGCAGCTTGAGAAAGGACCAATTTTCTAGAAAGCCTAATAACTCTTTTGCCTGTTTGTGTTCCCCAGTTATCCACTACTGAAGCTTCCCTTGCCTGGAACAGGACCTGTGGAATACACTACTCCTGTGAAGGATTATTCACCACCACCATCAGACCCAGATCATGAACAAAGGGATCAGAGCGAACAGCCAGACTGGGTAGGTCTCTGATTTATAGAGGAGAAGACTGAATGATGGGGAATAGAGTAAAGTAGTTATCATATATTTGATCTCTGTTACTAAAATCCTTAGTGATGCCCTAAAATATAAAGCTAGCTGCTTTGGAGTTAATTAATTAGAATATCTGTGTATGCTGTAGGAAATCTACTGAGATAAAATGTCAAACTTCCTTGGTTAGTTTTTGTTTAAAAAAAAAAATTTTGTCAGTTGTATATTTAGTGTTTAATAAAGCTAACTTTAATTTGATATCAAATTTATGACTGTCAAATTGAATTTTTATATATTGTTCTTTATTAAATTTCTTTGTGGCTTGAGACTGTGATTTCATTAGCATAGGGAATTTAGATGAGGGAACACTTTCCCCCTCCCATTGCAGATCAACAACGGCCCTGTAATTTTATTCTCTTACAGTTGCTTGAAGCATTAAGAGATTAAATCACTTGTCCCAGGGTCACACAGCCATTATGTGTTAAAGCTGAAACTTGAACCTGACTCTGATGGCATATGCCTTTATGATAGGCAGTAGTTAATGTAATACCGGAATCCTTCCTGTGATGCATATGACAAGTAGAAATCCATCTGCCTGAAGGCCTCCAAGAAGGGGGATCTCTCAGGGCTTTTGAGTACCCAAAAGCACACATGTGGTTACCGGTTTTTGTTTAAATTGGCCTCTTGGCAACTTCTACCAGTTTTGCTCTCTGGAGCTAGACAGAACAAATATAATGCTTTTTCTCTATGACAGCTCTTCAGATGCCTGACAAAAGCTATCATGTTTCCCCTGAGTCTTTCTTTTTCCATGTCAAGCATATTTATTTCCATTAACTTCTTCTCATATAACCAAGCCACCATTCTGGTCATCATTCTGGATCCTCTCTTAACTTGTCAATAATCATTCTTAAACATTGATGTCCGGAATTGAGCTACTTGAGATAAGTTCTGATGACAACAAAGTATAGTGGAAAAATGACCTTACTCCTAGAAACTATGCCTGTCAGTGTAAACCAAAATGGTATCCAAATATAAGACTTCACCTTGTTGGTTGTATTTTAATAGAGTCAGCTTAATGTTCTAGTCTGTTAAGATTTTTCCGGATTCTGTACATCTGTAATTTTCTGAGGCCCCTAAATAATGTTTAGTATACACATATATTTTTAAGACCTCATTGTTCCTCTCTAAAAGTTGCACAGATCTAATAGAAATAAATAAGGAAAAATTTGTAACTGAATATATTTGTAGAGTGTAGAATTGAAGTATTTTAAATGTGTTAAGAGTATTCTTTTCATATATAAAAAATAGCTTTATAAAAATAAATCATTTGATTTTGTTATTGTTCCTGACATTTACATAATTGTCATTATACATAACTGTTTTCTGGTTTTAGTTATTTCATATAGTCTATATTTCTTTGTATTTAGGAGATAATATGCCATTACATTTTTTGTGCCACAGTTTGTATAGTCATCCGCAGTCAAAAGGCATCTTTGTTTCTAGTTCTTTGCTATCACTGAAAAGTGTTGGTATAAATTCTTTGATGTGTTAGAGATTTTTCTCTTTTACCTTCATGGGTTGTATATCTAGGAGTAGAATTATTGGATCAGAGATTATTGCTCTTTTCACTATCTTTTTACATTCCTTTTAATTGCAAATGCACTTCCTAAATGATTGGACTGAGAATTCTAGAAACAATGTATTATTATGGTCATCTTCCTACAGACTTTCCAATATTGACTCTTTAAATATTTTAAAATTCTAGCTAATTTTCTGGGTGTAAGATAAAATCTTAAGGTTTTAGCAATTTGCATTTCTTTGGTTATGAGTTATTTGAAGCATTCTTTCATTTGGTTTGCAATTTTTTGAAACCTGTCCATATTCTTTGATCACTTATCTACTTGGAATATCTTTTAGTCTTGTATTTATGTTTATATCTTGACTGTTGGCATCTTATCAGAGAGAGTTCATATTTCCCCTCAGTTTACTACTTTCCTTTCTATCCTACTTGCATTGATTTTTGTTCATATAAAAGCTTTTAAATTCCCCATAATCAAAATTATTATTTTTCTTTTCTAATCATCTTTATCCATTGTTTGATTGAATTCACCCCTACTCATAGCTATGAAAAATTCGTGATCTGCTTCTCAACTCTTTTTTTTGGGATGGGAGGCGGCAGCACACAAATTTTATTTATTTATTTTTTTGTAAGCATTTATTGTCTTTCCCACTATCCTTTCCCTCTCAATAAAAGAGTCGAGTCTCATAGTAAATTAATATAGGTCAGCAAAACAAATTCCCAGTTGTCTTATGTGGTAATTATTCTCTGAAATGATATAAGTATCATTTCTTTTTCAGTCCTCCAGATTTAAGTTTCTTCATTTGGGAGGGGGGAAGGGGTTTGAGACAATTGGGATTAAGTGACTTGCCCAGGATCAAACAGCTAGTAAGGGTGTTGTTAAGTGTCTGAAGCCAGATTTAAACTCAGATCCTCCTGACTTTAGGGCTAATGCTGTATCCATGTACTATCCAGCTATTTCTCATCATCTCATTAATCAGAGTTCTAAGACCTTTCAGAAATGTTTTTACTTATGTTGTCATTATATCAGTTGATGTCCTTATTCTGTTCACTTTATTCTGCAGCATTTTATAGAGATTTTTTATAATTCCTTGTGAAACTTTTATTTCTTAATGTGTAATGCTATTCTATAATTTGTTTAACTATTCCTCAGTAAATGGATACTCTCCTCATCTCTAGTTTTTGGATATTATAGAAAGAGTTGCTGTACATATTTAACCCAGTTAGTAAACCTCTATATACCCTGAAAGAAATGAAAGAAAAAGGGAAAGGACCTATATATATATATATATATATATGTATATATATATATATATATATAATTTATAGTAGCTCTTTCCATATTACTAATTATGTTAATTATTTTCCTAATATTAAACCATATTTTATTTAAAATTTGTGCACTATGAAACTATGTCCCCAAAATTACTAAACATAGTTTCATAGCACACAAATTTTAAGTAAAATTCTAACATGAACTTAAAGTGATAAACCCCAAAAATTATTTAGTATAAATAATTTGGATTTATACTAATAAGTATGGTTTAACATTAAGAAAATAATGAAGATAATTAGGCATATTAAAAATAATCCCACTCTCTCCTAAAGCACATGAACAGATGTTGAAAAAGTCTTTGATAAAATTCAGTACAAAAAACCCTATAAAATGGAGGGGGGCACACTTCCATAATTCTGGCTCCCAAGGGAGACCAAAGTTGGTGGATCACCTAAGCTCAGGAGTTCTGAGCTACAGTAAAGCTGAAGTCATTCAAAGAATGGCATAAATCTGATGAATCCCAGGAGTATATTGCCACCAGACTGAATAAGGAGGAGGCAGACCAGTTTGATTTGGAAGAATGGAACAGGTTAAAGCTTCAATACTGATTGGGGTTAGGTCTTCTCGAATCCTAGTATGTTATAAAGTATTAGTGTATTTTCATAATACTTGGTAATAATGAGTTCATTTGGTTTCCCATTTGCTTATCTGATATGTTCTGTCTTATTTTAGTCCATTTCTTAACTCTGCCAATTATGCTATGATATGATTGGTATGATGAAGCTTTCTTTGGCTGTTTCCGTTTATATCAATTTATGAGATTTCTGAATTTCCTTTATCACTTGTTGTCTAGATCATTGACTTGTGTATTTAATAATTACCACACCTTGTTTTGTTATCTTACTGTACTGTGTGTCTCTTTTCTCCTCAGCTAACTTGTAAGCTCTTAAAAGAAAGGATCATTTTTTTAAAAAATTGCCTCTTTTATCTTCAGTAGCCACTCAATAAAACTTGTCAGATTTTATTTAATTCCATGTGACTCCTTAATATGCTGAGTTAATAATGTCTTTCTCCCTTCTCTATTTCCTTGACAGTATGTGGGAGCTCCAGTGGCCTACATCCAGCAGATATTTGTGAAATCCACTGTTTCTCCCTGGCACAAAAATTTGCTGGCAGTGGATGTATTCCGTTCACCTCTGTCCCAGGTATTCCAGTTGGTAGAAGAGATCCGAAACCATGTGCTGAGAGACAGGTATTCTAAAACATTTGAGCTCTGGGTCTTTTAGCAGTATGTTTGCTAAAATTGTTTCTTGCCCATATTTAAGCTTGAGTGTTTTTCCGATTATCATTAAGTCAGTTTAGTAGAAGCAAAAAGAATATTAACCTTATAAAATTGCTTGCCTGTTCATAGATTGCTTTCCTTTTAATTCTTGTAGTTGTTAATGGGATATGGTATCAGCTGCATTTTGATTCTATGTTTGCCCACTCTGACTTTGATGCAGGAGACTTGCAAATGGTTTGTTCTTCTCTTTGGGAGACATAAAGCCATTTGGAATCTTTCTAAAACAGTAGTTTCAAACTCAAATAGAAATAAACCCTCAACTTAATTTTATGTGTTGTATTGTATTTTTATTTATTTTGTTAAACATTTCCTAGCTACATTTTAATCTGACTCTTTTGCTCTGATGGTCTTAAATTTGACATCCCTGCTAAAGACTAATAGTTGTTCAGAATTTGTATTTTTTCTGTTCTGATTTGAAGAGTATCCTCCTTTAAGGGTCTTATTGTGTGTAATGTGTTCCATATAGTATTTGTGAGTAATGAGAAGACCTAAAAATAGATAAATCATTGAATCTATGGATTAAGCATGTCATAAGGATGATACTATATTATGAAATCCCACCACAGATCTCAGGAACTTTTTTTTTTATCAGTTATATTAAATATTATTTTCTCTGCTTCTAGGCTATACTGGTTTTCTTAAGTGTGGAAGTTTTTTATTTCTTAATTATTCATTTGATTTTTTTATCATCCAGTGTTTTAGCCAGAAATTTCAGGATCAGAACTGGCTAAAACTTTTCACTACAACCTCCTACAAGATTGTTTTACTTGCTAACCTAAATAGATGTTCAGGATCCATAAAGTCTTGTTGCTCCAGAGGACATATAGCATTACTTTTGTGTGAAAAAAAAAAATCAATTAGTCTCTTAATATATTAATTCAAATAGCCATGTTTTAGGTGGGACAAGACCCCCTAGTAAGTTATGAGTATATGCAGATTTTTTTTGACAAAATTCATTTAGAGTTTCCCATCTCTAGTCATAGTATCATAGGTATTAGAGCTGAAAGAGATCTAAGAATTTATTTAATCCAACTCCCCACTTTTATAATGAGTTAACAGAGTTGGAAAAAGGAAATAATTTGCTAAGTCTCAGGTAGTAAACAGAAACGGGATTCGTAAGATTATGGCATTTTCATTTGGAAAAGACCTTGGGAGGTCATCTTGTTTAACCTCATCTTCTAGATAAAAAAACCAATACCAAGAATGGAGTTTTAAATTGGGTAAATTCCATAGAATTATAAAAGAATCAAGAGTTGAGCATGAGTTCTTTTACTTCAGATCCAGTGCATTTTCCACTTCATGCTGCCTCTGTCTTTGGGTCTTTTCTCTCCTATTTTTGCCTTTGTTTTCAGTTTTTTAAACTAGTTGCACTATGTTGTTAATTCTATGACAGTACAGCTTAGAATGTAAGCACCATGAACAAGATACAGTCTCTGCTGTCATTTTTGTATATTACATAATGTCTTCTATGTAGCAAATGTTTAATAGATATTTATTGAATTAGATTTTTTTCCCCCTGCAGTTAGCCTTTTCCCTATACCCAATAGGAAAGAGAAGGCCAGATTGTTGAGTTGGCAATAGCACATTTTGGACTTTTGAAGAATTGCAGGGTTGCATCATCCTCTTTGCCTACATTTACTTCTCTACAAGTAGGTTTAGTGCTTCAGTAAACAGTCTCCTGTATAGTTAGGGATTCAAAACAGGTTTATTTTGTATTCTTTCTTAATTTTTTGTTTCTCCTTTCACTCTAGATGGGCCTTAATGGCTCCTAAAGAAATACTCTAAGGGCAGCTAGATGGTGCAGTGGACAGCATCAACCCTGAAGTCAGGAGGACTTGAGTTCAAATCCAGCATCAAACAGTTAACACTTACTAGCTGTGTGATCCTGGGCAAGTCACTTAACCCCAATTGCTTCATCCAGAAGACAAAATATAATTTGGGAAACATTAGCTTACTATTTCATGTTCTAATTCTAATCCCATTCTCTAGCTATATTGGAATTAGGGAGAACAATATAGATTCTGCCATTTGGAACCAAGTGAAATTTGATAGATATGATATTTCTGGTCTGTAATGGTAGAGAACAATGTCTTGTCTTATACTTTCTCCGTGGGTAGCTCTGGGACCACAAGCCTGGAAGAAGTATGCCTGCAAGTGACTGATCTCCTGCCAGGTCTGAAGAAACTTAGGAATTTGCTTCCTGAGCATGGCTGCCTCCTGTTGTCACCTGGAAACTTCTGGCAAAATGATCAGGAGCGCTTCAGTGCTGACCCTGATATTATCAAAACCATTTATCAGCATGAACCAAAGACCCTCCAGACTTCTGCAACCCTCAAAGGTACATGTAGCCTTTGCCTTGCCCTGTTTTTGTTCTTGGACTCCATGTAGCCTTTAGAATGGATGGGGTCATGTTTTTTGTCTGAGAACAGAGAGTTCAGATTTGCTGTCAGATACCTAGATGTTGATCCTTGGTGACTTGTTTACTTTTCTGTTTGTATCTGTAGACTTATTGTTCGGGGTACCAGGAAAATATAGTGGGGTAAACCTATACACTAGGAAGAGGATGGTGTCTTATACCATTACACTGGTCTTTCAGCATTACCATTCCAGGTAAGTCCTACGTGTTTGGTTTCAGAGAGGTCATTAAGGATTAACAGGACTATTTTTCAAGTAGGTAGTCACCTGCATATGGTGTCATGTCCTCCTCCTTTTCTGTCATTGTGCCTGAAATTTCATTGTTACAGATGGTACGAGTGATTTATTGTTTTGAGTTTTGAAGGTTTTTCAGTTTTAAAGAGCTCCCTATGTATATAATACCAGATAGTCTTGGGAAGAGTAATGCTATGGTCTTATCTGCTACAAGTTTAGTGGAGATTGATTAAAGAATTAGTTATAAACAAGGCCTAGACAATTACATGAAGTTGAAGAAGGTGAGGAAAAGGGGGCCTAAAAGTGGAGGAAGGTGTTTGAAACAAACTTGGCTTATTACACAGTTTTTAAGTGGGATTCAGAGTTACTATCTGTCCCTAATAAAAACAGGCCCTCACTGCACCTCTCCTCCCAGAGGCTCCCTTTGGGCAGAAGGGAACAACTGTCTCCTATTCTCTCTCCTCCCATCTCTATGACCAGGTATCTGAATAGTCTTCGGGCTCGCCTAAAGCTGTTGCACCCTAGCCCCAACTGTAGTCTTCAGGAGGAGAATCTGGTGCACATACATTTCAAGGAAGAAATTGGCATTGCAGAGCTCATTCCCCTCGTCACCACCTACATCATCCTCTTTGCCTACATTTACTTCTCTACAAGTAGGTTCAAGATGGGGTTAGGGGATGTCCTTTAATGTTAATTGGGAATATTTCTCAACCCACTTCTCAGGCACTGTACAGATGGTGATAGAAAAAATTATTTGCCCATCTTTGGGTAAGTCATCACCTCTTTGGAACTCATATTTTTCTGTAGTAGAGGGAAGGGGGCTGTACTAGGAGCATAGTATCCTTGCCATTTTTGTCATTTTATGATCTTTGATGGTTCTGTTGCCCTTTAAGCAACTGTATTCTGGGATTTATGTGGGCAGAATTGCTTCTCTGGAGAAGTATCTTCTATAGTATAGCATTCTGAGTTCACATGTAAAAATTGCTTAACCTTTTTATTCACCTGATTAGTAAATTGACTCCTTGGGTTCTTTCTCTATATTAAAATACTTGTGGAATTTTAGCTAGTCAAATGAAAAGGGGAACACCATAGAGAGAATGGAGAAGAGATAGAAAATTTTGGGTCTTCCCTTTAAGATGAGGGGACATCTCTCCCTGTATGCTCTCCTTTTTAGGAAAGATAGATATGGTGAAATCAAAATGGGGATTGGCACTGGCAGCAGTGGTGACTGTCCTTAGCTCTCTGCTAATGTCTGTGGGACTTTGTACACTCTTTGGCCTGACACCAACTCTTAATGGCGGGTAAGTTCCCTGGCCTAGTTTGGCCACCTTAAACTGAAATGGTGCAGTAATCACCTTACTAACTGTCTGCCTTGCTTCCTTTGATGCTTTTGTTGCTTTATGCTATATTTTGTAACATATGAGGCTGAATTTTTTTCTCAAATATAAAAGATACATAATTTAGTATGTGCTTTTACTCTTAATTTTAAAACCATTTAAAAATTGTAACCTACAAAGCAGATAACTTAAGAGCAATTTTTTTTTTTTAAGAAAATAAATGCCTGGTTACAATATGTTAAACTTTTCCTCGCTAATCTTTAACTTTTCTTTTATCAACTTATCTTGAATCTTATTTTGTAATTGAAAACCCTTCCCATTGATTTGTCCTAAAACTTCAGGCTTATTTAGTGTCAAAACATCCTAGTATGTTTCTTGCTTAAAAGGTAGTAATATTAGTCATTTCACTTAGTGTCTCAGCTTTTCAGGCTTATCTCTGCAAAATTCCTACATTTTATTTTTTCCCTCCAGTTCCCTTTGCTCAGCTTATGCTTTCTTTCTCTAAATGTGACATATAGTGATATATTTGTGTTACACACACACAGCAAAGGACTGAAACCTAAACTCTGTAGCCTCTTAAATTTACACATTTTACTAACCAGAAAGAATTTTCCTTTTGATCTCATTCTTAGTTTCTTTTTTCTCTTTGCCTTGCTTGGAAAGGCAGTGTGTTTTGATAGAAAGATTGGGTTGCTCTGATGTACTTCATTCATCTAGGAAAATCTTAGTTTCTTCATGATATCTTCAGCATTGTGGTGAAGATCAAATGGAAATGATGCTTGGCCAGTTTTTAAAAGTTCTATAAATGCTAGGTAAATTGTATTAGTTCTGTGATTCATTCAGGGTTTTTTTTAGGCATAATTTACTTTTTCAGAAAATGTAGGGGTCCTCATTATCCAAGTCTCTAAGGTTTCAGTTTTATTTTAGATTGGATTTGTGATTCCATTGGTGTAGAGAGCATAAATTAAGGAAACTCCTACTAATGCAAATCAAGGTAATAAGCACTTAGTGAATGCCTATCTTTAGCATGAGATTTAGAACAGTAGCTGGATATTATTGTTATCTCAGGTTTAAGTGACAGGAATGTATTTATTGTTATTCACAATAGTTGCTCATTTTATTTCAAGGCAGTAGGGATTTATTCTTTGGCATTTTTTCCTTCCTCCAGAGAGATTTTCCCCTATCTGGTGGTAGTAATTGGATTGGAGAATGTGCTGGTTCTCACAAAGTCAGTTGTGTCAACACCAGTAGATCTTGAAGTGAAGCTGCGGATTGCTCAAGGTAACAATATTGAAGAGAAAGGTTGTATGTTTTTTAACTGTGGGAAAGAATCTGTAACTTGATGAAGTCCCAGAATGGGGAACAGAAAAGACTGTGAAGAGGATTAGGTTTACCTTCATACACATTAGATAATTACTATATTCTGGGAGAAGCACTCTGATATCATAAACTTTACTCTTTGCCCTTTCTTCTCCGGCAGATCTATTAACTTTGCTTAGAACCACAAGCAGTACTTCCAGAGGGGCTGTGGTCTGTGTGGCATGGGAATGGTGGGTGGTCAGGTTAGATTTCTAATTCTTGATCTGCAGAACAGCTTCCATTCTGAAAACTGAATTCTCTCTGGGATGTCACCATAACCTAATGTTGGGACTTTTCATCTTTTCTTTCTCTGAAAAATTGTACCCAGAATCTCAGTTTATCATTTTCTAGAGTTTGTAATCTGGCCCATAGGAAAGCTACTACTGATTTAGTACGAACAGTGGGCAATATAGTGGTGAGAAACAAGAAAAATCCAGTCAGCAAGCCTTGTTAGGTATCTGGACTGTGCCACGTGCTAGAGATACAAGGAGCTTTCATTGTGTGGAGTTGGTGGGGAAGGAATATGATACATTGCTACATCCACACATACAAGTAAGCTTGTAATTTCAGAGCTAGGAGTTAGCACAAATAATGAGATCAGCAACAGCTTCATGTGGGAAAGGATAAGCTGAATGTCTCAGAAAGTTAGGGATTCTAAAAAGTGATGGTGATCGGATTGTGCGTTTTAAGCATGGAAACAGGAGATTGATTCTCTTATTGATTCTCAATAAGGAGAATTGTTTTTATTTATTTTATTTTTTTCTGAGCCTGGGGTTAAGTGACTTGCCCAGGGTCACACAGCTAGGAAGTGTTAATGTCTGAGATCAGATAGAGTGGTGCTCCATCCACTGCGCCACCTAGCTGCCCCAAGGAGAATTGTTTAAAGGAGAAATGGAGTCAGATTCTGTAGAGCTTATAAAAACAGGAATTTATATTGGGACCCAAAGGCAATAAGGGAGACATTGGAGCTTTTTGAGCAGTCATTTAAAAAGCATTTGCTAAGTGCTTAATATGTACCAGGCATCATGCTAAGCATTAAAGATATAAAGTAAGAAAAAAAGCAGTCCTGACTCTTAAGGAATATATGTTTTAATTGGAGAAGCTGCATGTAAATAACTATAATACATACAAGAGAAATATAGGACAATCTCAGAAAGAAAGGCACTAGAGTTGGTATGTCTCAGAAAGGCCTTCTGCACAAAAATAGAATGTGAGCTTTGATTTCTAGCCCAGGCAGCTCACTCTTGATTAAAGTTTTACAGTGGGAATTTGCAGGTTTGGAAGCATTTTCTAATAACTTCTCACCCTCCTTTCCACCCCATAAGTAGAAGACATTCTTCCCTTTAATTTCCAGCTTTCTAAACCCTTTTCCTTGCCATGAACTCTACTAAATGGATGTCAGTTAGTTGGTTAGGTATGGAAACATCAAGAGTAATGGGAATGGGACAGTGTTTGTAATGGGACTTTCACATTTATAGAGCTGTGAAATTTAGGGCAAATTCTTTTTAATATGAGTGCCTCAGTTTCCCCAACTGTGAGATGTATCTGCTTGAATTGTTTTCTAGAGTTCTTTTGAGAACCAAATGGTAAATTTTATTTTAAAATGCTTTGAAAGATCAAGTGCTAGCTATAGGAATAACAGGAAATAAAGGTGGAACTAAGTGATATGATCAGGGCACAGTGACAGCTAGACCTTGTGGCCCTCCCATCCCCCACTCCATTCTATTTCACTGCACCATATGTGATTGTCTCTAGGGTTAAGCAACGAGAGTTGGTCCATTATGAAGAACATGGCCACAGAATTGGGCATCATCCTCATTGGATATTTCACTCTGGTTCCCGCTATTCAGGTAGGGGCTTGTGTTTGCCCTAGCCCCCTGGCTCCAGGAAAGTAGCACAGCCTTTGTCATTTCCACCTTCAGCAGTGAGCCTATTGGAAGAGTTCCCACTCTTTCTTCTTCTTAACTCTGTGCAAGGTGACTTGCAGAGGAGTTAGAACCTGGTGATGTGGGCTCACCTTATCAAGATAGGCCTTGTTTGAATTATGCCATTGAGTTTTGAAAGCTGGGCAGTCCAAAGGCAAAATGGGTGCTTGAGGCCTGTGTTAGTCTAGCCTGTCTTTTGTACCCATGAGGAGGAACAGAACTACTTTTTTCAAGGAAAACTTCACTTTGAACTTTTTTTGTATCCCCCATTGCTTGGCAGAGTGTCTGATACATATGGGTACTTTAATAAATGTTTATTGATTTATTGAACTGAAGATCTGAAGGTAGGCGATTGGGGGATAGAACAGATTTAGAGAGTTTGGAGGATAGCTGTAAGACAGAGTGACTCCTAGGCAAGGGTTGTTATCATGACCTGCTAATCACGTATTGTTTTATCCTCAGGAGTTTTGTCTCTTTGCTGTGGTGGGCCTTGTCTCTGACTTCTTTCTGCAGATGCTCTTCTTTACCACTGTTCTGTCTATTGACATTCGTCGGATGGAGGTAGGAGAGAGGACTAATTTTTATTCCCTTTACCTTCCCAGCGGGTCAAGGTTCATAGGGTCCATGTAGCTCATCACCTACATTTTGGAATCTTAGAAGATATATAGGCCTGTTGACAGTGGAAAATATATGTATGTGACTGCTTGGATATTGGTGTTTGCCTAGATGGTAAAGATTGAGGGCTGTACCACTAAAAGGAAGCAGATCTTCAACTCGGGTTTCATCTTTACCTGCAGCTAGCTGATCTAAATAAACGATTGCCCCCAGAAGTCTGTGTGCATCCAGCAAAGCCTGCAGGACGGGGCCCCCGATATGAGCGGCAGTTGGCCATGCGACCTTCGACACCACACACAATCACCTTACAGACATCATCTTTTAGAAATCTGCGTCTCCCCAAGAGGCTCTGTGTCATCTATTTCTTGGCCCGGACCCGGCTGGCGCAGAGACTAATCATGGTATCTCCCCTCATTCTTCTTCCCATGTCTAAAATATAGAAGCTTCATTCCTATTTGTTAAAGTATCTGAGTCCCTCTGATTTTCTCCTTTGTAGCGCACCCTTTGAGGGGGCCAAGGTAAGTGATGGCCTCTAGGATGATCTCTGCAAAGTGATGTGCCCTTTAAGGCTGGTTCCATGATCCAGGAAAAGACCATTGGGGGTTTGGGAAATAGCAACAATGGATTCATTGTTCTCTTATCTATTCTGGTCCAAGATGTCTGTTGTCCCTGAATAAACTGTTAAATACCATAGTTTCTTCTGCTTGCTTTAGACAGAATGAGACTGATTATTAATTATGGCAAGCATGTGAAGCTGTTAGAATTAAGAGAAATAGTGAAGGGAGGAAAGAATTAGTTTGTTAGTGGTATGGGAGATCTCACTTTTAACTAGGTGACCATCAGTGAGAGGCTGACCAATCTGACAACAGTTTTGACTTTAAGACTTGGTTCCTAGTTCTTAATTCCATTTTCCTGGAAATGGGGTTTAGTCTAAAAGGAACTACTGTTGTTTGTTCTCTGAAATAGACTGAGGGATTTTAACTTTCTGATCATCAGCACTGGGATAAGCGCTGATTCTAGGCCACTTTTCAGTGGGGGGGGGGGGGGGCCCAGAAGGAAAATGTCAAGGAAATTGGAAGCTGGAGGAAATAGTCAAAAAGCCTAATGAACATCCCATTCTAAAATGACTCGGGTCTTGAGCATTTTAGGTGGCATTTGGGGACAGAGGCATAGGATGATACCAAAGTTTATTTTCAACTTGGGGAAAATGGTTAGAAGTCAGATGGCCTTAGGAGGGGAGAATGTAGTTCTAGCTTGAACTTCATAATCCATTCAGTTCACAGAGTGCATTACTTGAGAGGTCCCCTTCCCATCAATCCATCAACAAAATTCATAAGATGAAAGTCTTAAGAGACATTAGTGTGAATTTATTGATCCCATCTCTGCTTCTTGCAGGTTGGCACAGTGATCTGGATTGGCATCCTAGTGTATACAGACCCTGCTGGGCTGCGCATTTACTTAACAGCCCAGGTGACAGATCAGAGCCCTTTGGGAGAGACAGGACTGCCTCCAATGTCTGTGCCAGGTGGGGTGCTGCCTGCAGGTGACCCCAAGAGTACCTTCTCCATTTTCCCACCGGATGCTTCTAAGCTAGGAGAGAATCAGACACTGCCTTGGGAATCCTCTGAAGTTCAGGAGCCCCAGGACCATCTGGAGGGGGCTCCTCATAGCAGCTTGCTGGACATAGGCCCTGCCCCAGAGGTGACGTGGGGACCAGAAGATGAAGAGCTCTGGAGGAAGCTGTCCTTCCGTCATTGGCCATCCCTTTTCAGTTACTACAATATCACTCTGGCTAAGAGGTAGGTAGTAGCAGAGGAGAGTGAGGTGAGTGGGGGAGACCTGGTTCTAACAGCAGGATTAGGAAATCGCTTTGGGGCTCTGCTCTGAGAACAGGATGCGTTTCTCTTTTCTTGGGGAGCATTGTTAAATTTCCCAAGAAAAGCATGTGGGGAGCATTGTTAAATTTCCCAAGAAAAGTATGTGGATTGTAGGGGGCTTGGAAAAAGACATGGGGGAGGGGAAAGCTTGGGATTTTTGCACGGCCTTCTTGCTCTGAATTGGCTTCTCCATTGCCCCCTTCGGATGCCGGGGCAGCTAACTGTTCTTGGTGGAGATTTGGTAGCCTTGGAAAGCCCTTCACCTTATTTCGTCATTTTTCTTGCTGCCTTAAAGGTACATCAGCTTGCTTCCGGTGATTCCTGCAACCCTCCACCTGAACCCACAAGAGGTTTGGCACCAACAGGAGGCTCAACATTATTGGCCCCACAAACCCCCAAGCTCCGGGACTGCCCAGGGAGAGGATCAGGGCAAGGCCTTTGAGGGGCTCAGTAAAACCCATGGAGATGTCACTCTCTACAAGTAAGGACCACTGTCTCACTCTGTGCCGGAGTTTGTTTGAATTACAAAGAGGGGGGTGAGAGAAGCAGGAGACTTGGTCATGTGGTCCCACCCTGGTCCAGAGTGTGGGCTTTTTCCCCTGCCTTCACCTGCTCCTGACCACTCGTTTCCCATCCCATTTCTGCCTCCCTTGGGTTTCTGGGCTGATCTTTAGGCTGTGGAGCTCAGGCGGCTCGCAGAGGGTGGGTACGGGCTTTCAGTGAAGTCACCCCACTGAATGCTGTCTGTGTGTCCTGTCCCCAGAGTGGCTGCTTTAGGTCTGGCTTCTGGGATCTTGTTGGTGCTTTTGCTCTTCTGCCTCTATCGAGTGCTTTGCCCCAGGAACTACGGGCAACATGGGGCCTCCCACGGCCGTCGAAAGCGTGGAGACCTGCCCTGTGATGACTATGGATACTCCCCGCCTGAAACTGAGATCATTCCCCTTGTCCTTCGAGGGCATCTCATGGTGAGAATTGAAAGTGAGCTGGTTTGGTTCCTGCAGGGGTTACTTCCTGGCTCCCCTGTGTCTCTTGCTGTACCCCCTCCACCCCTTCACAAAAGGGAAGCCAGGAGAAACCCACCCCAGATCAGCGGACACCATGTACACTCGCCCTTGGTGAGGTGGATTCTTCTCATTCTCAGGATATCGAGTGCCTAGCAAGTGATGGGATGCTTCTGGTGAGCTGCTGCCTTGTAGGACAGATCCGGGTGTGGGATGCACAGACTGGGGACTGCCTCACCCTGATCCCCAAGCAAGGGTAGGGTTCTTTTTCTTCTCTCCCCTTCCTGGCTCCCAGGCTCATTTTCTTTCTTCAGCTTCTACTAAGCTGGGAACATTGGCATAAGATCCTTTTCCTTCTAATTCCTTTTCCATCCTCATACACATTCCTCTCCTGGCACGTTTCTTTCTCTGCTTATTAGGCTTCGAAGGGACAGTAGCGGCGTGTTTGATTCCCAAGAAAGCTGGGAGCAGTTATCAGATGGGGGGAAAGGAAGCCCCGAGGAGCTTGGAGACAACCCCCAACTGCGGCATCCCCTGGCACCTCCCCAGCCTCCACTCTTTGGTGACCAGCCTGACCTGACCTGCCTCATTGACACCAACTTTTCTGAGCAGCTGCATCCTCCCCCTTTAGAACCTTCCCAGCCTGAGCCAAGGCACCGGGCGGGCTGTAGACGGGCCCGGGACCCCCCTGGCTATGATTTCAGCCGATTGGTGCAGCGGGTATACCGGGAGGAGGGCCTGGGCTCTCTTCCTTTACCTGTCTTGGGACCCCCTTCCCCAGTTCCTTTGTTCCATGGCCCCGAGGATGAAGGCTGCTCACATCTCGAGAAGGGGTTGCCCATCCCCACGTGGACTCCCGATACGGAGAGCTCTGTCTGGAGTCTAGACCTGCAGGGAAACCTCATCGTGGCTGGGCGCAGCAACGGCAGGCTGGAGGTGGGGAGGTTAGGTGGGGAGTTGAGGACAGAGGGAGGGAATGCCACTTTGATGGAGCGAGCCTGAGGACAAAAGGTCTCGTCCCCACAGGGATTGGCTGTGGTGGGGGCCAGAGGCTTCTACCTCATTTCACTAAGGGGAAAGTAGAGGAGGGAGAGGGGCTGGGACCTTGGGTCCCTAACTGACACACTAGACAGAGAATCCAGGTCTCTGCTCAGGCTCCACTGAAACCTATCCCCTTCCGTTAAAGGAGAGCAAGTGGTGGTCTTCCCCATAGTGTTGGGCAGGATGGGTCTTGGTCTGTCCTACAGGGAAGGAAGTCAGGTGAGGCTGCTCCCACCTAAGTGGGGCCCTCACACCTCTGTGGTTACAGGTGTGGGACGCCATCGAGGGCACCCTTCACTGCAGCAATGAGGAGGTCTCCTCGGGTATCACCGCCCTCGTGTTCCTGAATAAGAGGTGAGGATGTGAGCCCTCGAATCACTCTGCAGGAGGGCCCTTGGGTCAGAAGGGCAGGACAGGTCTTACCCTGAGAGGTATTCTGAGAGGAAAAAGACGTTTATGAGGGAGGAGCATGGTTTCTTTGTATATTTACTGCCTGGGTCTGAGTTTTCTCACCTGTAAGATGTACACATGTGCACACATACACAATCTTGTCTCCTGAAGGCTGCAGTGATTACTGTTCTTCTGTTCCAGGATTGTGGCTGCCCGACTTAATGGGTCGCTTGATTTCTTCTCCTTAGAGACTCGTACTGTCCTCAGCCACTTGCAATTTCGAGGTAAAAAGGGAGATAGGGTGAATCAAAAGGAAAGATTCTATGAAAAGTTTGAGACTGATTTCTAACAGCTTTTTTACCTTGTGCCCCCAGCAGGGATGGGAATTAAGTTGGCTCTCCTGGTGTTGGTGTCTTGGGACACACTGACCTTTCTCTTTTGGATCTCTATTCATTTGGTGTTGGTTTTCCCCAGGGACTCCAGGCCGGGGCAGTGCTCCCTCATCCCCAGTGTATGGCAACAGTGATGCCGTGGTGTGCCACCTCACTCACAAGGTGTCGTGTGCTCACCAGAAGCCCATAACTGCCCTGAAGGCTGCTGCCGGCCGTGTGGTGACGGGGAGCCAGGACCGCACTCTGAGAGTGAGTGCCATTGGGAAGAGGGGCAGAAAGACAATGAACGTGGTGAAACCTCTGCTGGAGCCACCAAAGTGACCTCCAGAGGCCCTTTTCAACTATGAGTAGGGAAAGAGAGAGATAGAGATAACGTGAGTGTGTGTGTGTGTGTGTGTGTGTGTGTATCCGAGTTCTGATGTGCCTCGTGTCTCAGGTGTATCGGCTGGAGGACTCGTGCTGTCTCTTCACCCTTCAGGGCCATTCAGGAGCCATCACAGCCGTGTACATTGACCAGGTGAGAGTCACTGTGACCTCCTGGGGAGGAATTAAGGGGGGTGGGATTTTTCTGTCCAGGGCCTTTCTGGTATTTAGCTCTTCATCTGTGGGCCATACAAAATTATCACCTTACAGAACTTGAGCAGCTGGAGGCTGCTGTATCTGGCTTTTAGCTCCTCACCTTTGGTTGCCTTAGCAAATGGTTGAGTAACCTAGTTTTTCCATTTCCGTTCTCTTAGACAATGGTGCTGGCCAGTGGGGGGCAGGATGGAGCCATCTGCCTTTGGGATGTTCTGACAGGTAGTCGAGTAAGCCATATGTTTGCACACCGGGGGGATGTGACCTCTCTCACCTGCACAACTTCCTGTATTATCAGCAGTGGTCTAGATGACCTCATCATCATCTGGGACCGGAGCACTGGCATCAAGCTCTACTCAATTCAGCAGGTAAGGAGAGGAAAGGAGGGAGGGCACAGGATGGTCTTTATCTTGTCCCTCTCCCATTTTAAGGGCAAATATGGCATAAGAGGACTGGAAAGTAGAGCCTAAGATATTATGAACCGTGATACCTTTTAACACTTGCTCTCCTCGACTTCCCTAGGACATGGGTTGTGGGGCCAGCCTGGGTGTCATCTCCGACAACTTGCTGGTCACTGGAGGCCAGGGATGTGTCTCCTTCTGGGATCTAAACTATGGGGGCCTGCTGCAAACTGTCTACCTGGGCAAAAGCAGTGAGGCGCAGCCTGCCCGCCAGATTCTCGTGCTGGACAACGCAGCCATCGTCTGCAACTTTGGCAGCGAGCTGAGCCTGGTCTATGTGCCCTCTGTCTTGGAGAAGATGGACTGAACCAGGGTGAATATTGACTGGAGGTGATTCAACAGTGGTGACCAGGCTTGGAGCAAGAGGGCAATAGTCCACCTTTCCGGTGGTTGGAGAGGACGGCTATTGGTAAGCTCCTATCCCACGAAGGACACTGTGTGTCCTGTTAACTGGTTGATCCTGTGCAAGGCATAGGACTCTATTCCTTCTGCCTGGCATCTCTGGCGCTCCCTTTCCCCATTAGTGGGGACCATTAGGGACCAAAGTCGTAGAACCTGAGGGTAAAGGAGAGAATGGAGTTGGCTGCATTTGCCCTTGGGACTTTCCAATGTCTTCCCACCTTGCCAGTTCCCTCTCTTAAATAAACTTTTTAAAATCATGTAATATATAACTACCATGAGCTACTACCTCCATCTATGCTCTCTAAGGGCATATAATTATGTTTTGGTTACTACTTTTCCTTCCCTATGCCCACTTGGGGGAAAAAAAAAAAAAAGTGGTGGGCCTAGTTAGTCCAAGAGCTATTCATGTGGCATTCCTACTCTTGGAGAGGAAATGCCTTCCTTATTGCTTTTGTCAGCTGTAAAACTGTCTTCCTTGGGGGAAGATGGTTTGAATACTGGAGGGAAACTGGGGAAGGGGAATGTAGTGGTATTGTTGACCCATGTAAGAGAGGAGAGTCACAAAGGGGAGGAATAGGACTTTCTTAATGGAATTCAGGTTTTCTTATTAGAGGGAGACAAAGGAGGGTAACTTGAGGATGAGTAACATTCCCATGCTTTGAAGATACTAACTCCTCTTTGACATCACAGACAGCCCTCTTGCCTTCATGCTATAGTGACAAGCTTTGTTGCTTGTGCTGAAAGAGGAAGCTGTAAAAGTTTGTATTTGTAAATGGCCATGGCGCGCACACACAAAATCTGGCCAAGTCTGTTTTCTGTCCACACTACTAAGCTCCCAACATCAAGTCCTCAATACTGACAAGACAATATGGACTTTTCAAAAGGGTGTGTTGGGAACCTTATTACCCCTAAATGGCCCAAGTCACTTTCTTCATAAAATGAGGACCTGGCTGTGAGGATCCAAGGAAAAAGTAAACGACTGGGGGACACTCAAGAAAAGGGAAGCCCAAGCAGTAGCTGCATATAGGTTGGTTTATTTTAGTAGCAAAGAGCTGGAAAAAAATTTCAGGTCCCAAGTAAGAGAATGGCTACTCTGTTCATGATCTGCCCCACCCCTACCTTGCCCCCAAGAGTCAAGGTCCAGTTAGTGAAGGGGGCGGAAGGAGCGCTAAAGTCCATTCAGCAGCTCCATGCAGTCAAGAGGAATGCCGACCATCCTGGGAGAAGGGCTCTGTCTCCCACCAGACTGGGGCTAAAGGCAACAGGAATTGGAGGGGAGGGGTTGGACCCCCACACTTAGGACTTCTCTCCCCTGAGTTGCTGAGTCCTCCTCCTCTCCCCTGGCCAGCCTGCAGCTCCTTTTTCCTCAGGGCCCCAGAGGAGGGGTAGGAAGTCTTTTTCTTTTTTTCCCTGTTCCAGAAAAGAGGCAGCTCAGATTTGGATTAGGGACTCAGCAGATTTAAAGGAAACATGTAGTGTAGGGAGTTAGAAGCCGTTGGACAACCGTGCCTTTAGGTCTAATTCATGTCTTATTTAGGGTCCAGAGTGGGTCCAAAAGGCTGAGAGGGTCATCACTCGGGCCGGCACCCCGCAGTCCTTGCCCATTATGAGCCTGCAGGAAGCTCTGCTTGTTCATGCGTTGCTTCCCCCGCAGGGAGCTATCCAAAGAGAAGGCCTCCGGAGTCAGGGAAGCCAACAACTCTAGAGAAGAGGTGGAAGGCCCAGGGCTGGGGGCCATGGCTACCTCGCTCTCTTCTTTAGGCTCAGGAATTTCTTGCTGGGGGGAGGAAGGAGGGGAAGGTGAAGGGGGACTGGTGAGCTCTAAGAGGCTGGGGGTGGTGGGACTGAGTGGTTCAACAGGACTAGGAAAGGCCGGAGGAGGAGGCTCCTGCCCGCCCCCTTGGGGCCGGATGCTGAGCTTGGCAATGGTGGCTTGGATGGAGCTGATAGGCATGTCTGCACCCAGCACCAGGTCCTGGGGGTCCTGTGGAAGATATGCCTGAGGAGGGAGGGAGAGAAAAGAAAATCAGGAGGAACTCCATCCACCTTATTCCATTCCCACCTTCCACCCTTCCTTTGCCTTGAGTCTCCATCTACCTTCTGGGCCACGTTGGGGTTAGCAAGGGGTCTACAGGCAGAAGGAGGTGCTATCCCATGCCGCTGGAGCACCTGCTCTACGTGTCTCAGCACAGCTTCGTGACAAAATCGGAGGTGCAGCTGACGAGGGAACAGTAACTTTTTCAGTTTGAGGGGTCACACCTTAAAACTCAGCAGCCTGGCGGGCCCTTCCTCCCCCTTTAGCCCTCACCTTCTCCTGTAACATGTGCTTCCGCTGTTGCCGCATCCGCCGGACCAGTTGAGTCAGGGCAGGAATCCCATTGCCAGCTTCTACTTCCTGCACAGCAGCATAGAGCAGTGCAAAGGCTCCAGTGCGGCCCACCCCGGAACTGTGGGAGCAAAGGAAGGCAAGGTGAGCCAGGACTCTCCGAGAACACCCAGATCCCCCCGCAGCCGCCCTGGCAGTACCTGCAGTGCACCACAATGGGTGTGTGCAGAGGCCGCTGATGCAGGTAGTGGGTGTGCACCTCATGGATGAAGCGCAGCAAGTTTCCTGGGCTGTCTGGGAGGCCCCTGAAAAGGGAAGAAGAATGAGTGGACTGCCTCCAGAACTTGTGTAAGCCTCGCGCCTATGGGAATCAGAACTACTCTATCTGATAGAGTTGTTCATTGTCCATTCCCTCCCTCACCAAAACTCTGTTCATTTTCTTGCCTGGCTCCTGCCTTCACTGTACTCCTCCCCACCCCCAACTCCCCAAATCTCTTTTGGGTTAAACGCACAGCTCTGGCCAAGTGGGGAAGTGCAGATGTACAAGAGAGCGTTTGAGGCTTTGGTCTCTGAACTGCAAGCTCATCACACGTTCCACATGGGTGTCTGTGGTTCGGACACTGCTCAGCACCAGGCTCAGAGGGCCCTGGACCAGAGGCTGGCCCCTCTCCGTGGGGAAATATTTAGCCACTTTCTGCTATAGGGCAAGAAGAGTGAATTGTTAAGAGAAGCTGATCTTGGGCACCAGATCAAGGGTTCTTAATCTAGCACCTGTGAATTTGTTTTTAAAACTATTTTGATTAAATATATTTCAATATAATTGGTCTCTTGTAATTTCTATTTTACACTTCAAAATAATATACTTCCAAAGGGAAAAAAGGATTGACTACAGCTGTGTTGACAAGAATTAGCCTGGACACCCTGTATAAGGTGCTGGGGTACAAAGGTCCCATCCCATCTGGGACGATGATCTGTATTTATATCCTATTCTCTTTGCCTTAAAAGGCAAAAAGCTCCATTATTCCCAAAGACTGTCTGTCTAACCCTTCTTACCTTTTCCATCTCTGCCTCTGAAACCAACATAACAATGACGGACACCTTCTGTTCATGGACCATGAGCCAGAAGTCCGCCGCGGTGCCAGGCAGCGGGGCCTGGGTGGCTATCAATGGTGGGCAGTATGACGAGAGCCCTTCCACACGGCTGGCATTGATGTAGTCGTCCTTACCCGAACGCAGCACTACGCGGTTGCTATCGTAGGGCATGATATCTTGGTGCCGGTTCTTGAGAGAGTAGCACCGGGCAATGGCAATGGAGCGGCCTCGGGCATCACGTTCCTGGGCTTCCTGCAGCTCTCTCCACACTGCATCTAGGGCCCCTGCCCCCCCACTCAGCAGCCCCCGGAAGGCCTCCAATTCCTCCTGAAGTTGTTGGAGCCTCTGGGGCTGCTCATAAGGGTCACACTCAATCAGCCGCAGAGCCTGGGGCCGTTGGCCCTCCGTGGCATCCGCCTTAGTGGGCTGGAGCAAAGGCTGGCCTCCGCCAGGGGGTTGGGAACCCCCGTGCTGGCTCTCTGGGCTGGATGAAAGCAGATCAGCTGTGGACGAGTTACAGCGCTGGAACGGTGGCGGCTCCGCCTGGGAAGGATGTGTGGTAGTAGGGCCAGGCCCTGGGGATGGGGCTGGTGAAGGCACAGGGTGAGGACTTGGAGAAGGTTGACTGGAGGGTGGAGGACCCCGAAGGGATAGTGGGGTGCCAGGGGGCAACTGACTGGGAAGTGAGGGGGCCTGGGGCCTAGAAACTGGAGCTGGGCAATAGGGTATGGCTGAAGTGCCTGGGGGAAGGGGCTGGACTCCAGGGAGTGGAGTATGGGGAGGCTGAGGTGGGGCTGGAGTAGGGAAAGGCAAGGTTCCTGAATGGGGGGGTAAGGGATCCTGAGAAGGAAGCGGGTAAAGATGGGTGCGCAGAGGTGGTGGGAGCTGCCCCAAGACAGCAGGCTGGGTGACAAAAGGAAAAGGAGGCTGCTGGGCCGTGGGAGCAGGAACCCTCGTCTGGGGAGGGAAGACTGGCGATTGCTGAATTGGGGCCGGGGGTCGAGGCTGAGGTACAAAGGGCACTTGGGAGACGTAGGGTTGGGGTCGAGGCTGCAATTCACCACGGGGAGCTGGGGGGAAAGGAAGCTGGGCCGAGGAGGGAGTGAAAGGTTGGCAAACCCCTATGGGGTAAGGATAGGGTACTGTTGGGACACCTTGCTGGGAGGCAGAGTAACAGGGCCTGCTGGGGGCCGGGCTTGGGCTAGGCCCAGGCCGGGGAGCCGTGTAGCTAGAAATGGGGGCCTGGACGCTGTCCACTGTGGTGGTGGCAGGGCGGATGCCTGGAGCCAGCTCGGGACTGATAAATCGAGGAGGTGGGGCTGTGGGGAGACCTCCAGTGGATCCAGGAGGTCCTAGTGCATAGTGGCTGCTCACTAGCCTGTGTTGAGGAGAAGCAGGGATTAGGCCAGGATCTGGGGCATAATTGGGAGCTGGATAGAGGCGGGGCCCCGAAGCCAGGCCCGGCAGGGGTAACCCGACTGTAGGCTGGGGGGCAGAGGGTTGTAGTAGAGGAGGAGGCCCAGAGTAGGTCCCTGGGGGAAAGGGACCAGACCCCTGGCTGGGAATATAGTGAGACCCAGGGACAGCAAAATGGCTAGGAGGGAAAGGCATAACGGCTCCAGCTCCCAAAAAGGCCTCATTGGGTAGGGTTCCAGTGGGAAAGGTGGTCAGGTGGGCAGCCAGCATGTCAGGAGGCAGGCTTCGGAGCTCTTCAGGCAAGTCCCCAGGCTCCCCAGCTTCTCCCTCTTCTTTTCGGGGCAGCAACGGCTTGGGGGCAGTTGGCCGCGGTGGGGGCTTCTTTTTCAGTTCCCTAAAGGGTCAGTCCAGAGTCCTCTCAGTGCGGTGCCCTGATGACTCTTCCCCACCCTCATCCGGAATCCTTTTGATCTCAGGACAGTGCCTGGGCCCAGATTTACCTGCTGAGGAGCTGCTGGAAGGCGGCTTCTCGGGCCTGGCACGCAGCCTTGGCCCGTTCCAGCAGAGCAGACACCTTGCTCTCCAGATCAGCATAGAAATCCTTTCCCTCCTGGGACTTCTTCATTAAGTCCTCATAGGCCTCGTAGGAGGCCACCAAGGTCTGCAGTGTGGAGTTCCACCTGAGGCAGAGACAAAGGTGAGCCCGGTTCCATCGCACATGCCCCCACCCCCTCTTGCTGCCCCAGTGGCCCAAGAACTGGGAGGGATCTTCAGGGGGTGAGGAGGGAGCTGGGCAGGGGGAGGGGAGGAAACCAGGCCAGAGAGGAGGGCAGCCTGCACTGACTTGTGTTCCAGCTCAGCCAGCACTCGGCGGACGGCTGCATACTGCACGTTGGCCTCGGTCAGTGCCTTGAGGATGTTCTCCTGGGCGGCCAGGTTTTGATCCAGGTACACGCGGAGCTGGTCATACTTCTTGAGTTGTTCTTCAAAGAGTTTCTGAGAGGGAAGAGGAGGAGGAGGAGGAGTGAGACCCAGGAGAGCTCTCTGAGCAGGGACAGGGCTGCCTCCCGGACCTCCCATAGCCTTTTCCCAGGTTCTCATCAAAGAGAGATCCCCATAAAACAGATTTCCTCCCTGGGGGCGCCACCTTCATCTCTGAGCGGTCTGTGGTGACGAGGGAGGTGGTGATGTCGTCCTTCTGGATCAGCTCTCGGAGCTGGTGCTCCAGGGACAGGCGCTGGTCCCTCATTTCCTGCACCTTGCCCAGGATGCGCTTGAGGTTTTGCAGTACAGCCTTGTCATCTGGGAAAGCGCAAAGGGCAGAGTTCTCTCACCATCATAAGAAAGAACCTCACAGGATTGCCTCCTCTGGGGGAGGAACACAGGTGCCCTCTCCCTTGGCCACACAGTCAACATCCACCTTTCTGCTTACCGGGGGTGAGGGCCGGAGAGGGCAGGGCAGCACGTACTTGGTCCAGGGGCCCGCTCAATAGCCGTAAGTTACTGATGTGCAGGTTCATGGCCCGGTGCAGTTCACTGTTGGTGAAGGAGGCCTTCTCATGCACTTCCATGTACTTGGCCCACTCTCGGCTTACCTCGGCCAGCCCCCCGGCCGGTACCGCTCCTGACTGTCCAGACGCTTCCTGGACCTTCTGTTCTAGCAGCTCATCCTCCTCTAGCAGACCCTTGATCTCCTTCAGGGAAGCCTCTACATCTGTATAGACCCCTGACAACACTGTGGAATGGGAGAGATGTCAAGCCCATGCCTCTCATAGGGCCCCCATATCTTGGGGTCAGCCTTGCCCTCTCCTATTCCCCTCTTAGTCATGGAATTTACAAGACTGTTCCAATCTCAGACCCAACACTGCCTTCAACTGGATGAGATGGATAAAGCAGTTAACGAGAAAGGAAAGTTAAGTTTCCTCCTACAGATAAGAAAGGGGGGAAAAGGGGAAGAGCTAAATGTTCCCTCAGAACAGGCCTGTAAGGCCTGTCCTCAGGAAGTGCCCAGACCTGACTCAGAAGTTGCTCTGCCCCCAACAGACCATTTCCTCACACATGCTCACCCTGCATGGACTGAACAAGGTTCTTCACCGTGTCGGGCCGAACGCTGAGGGCTGCGCACTTCTCCATGAGCACGGGTGGGATGTGGTTGTACGCATCCAAATTATCTATGGTCTCTGGGTCTAGTTGCAGGGAGTCCATGAACTGGCTGTGCCAAAGGATGATGGAGAAAGGTCACTGCCCCTAGTCCTCACCTAGACAGGACCCAAGGAGGGCACAGCATCCTTGGCTAGGTGGCTTGAGTGTGAAAAACACTTTAGAAAGGGCCGGTGGCTGAGAGCTGGGACTCCTGACTCCTAGATCAGAGCTTTGGTTTAAGGTCCTAAGTCTATTACATCAACTGATGCTAAGTGAAACGAGCAGAACCAGAAGATCATTATACACTTCAACAATGATACTGTATGAGGATGTATTCTGATGGAAGTGGATATCTTCAACATAGAGAAGAGCTAATCCAATTCCAATTGATTAATGATGGACAGAATCAGCTACATCCAGAAAAGGAACACTGGGAAATGAGTGTAAACTGTTATTTTTACCTTCTGAATCCAATTCTTCCTGTGCAACAAGAAATTCGGTTCTACACACATATATTGTATCTAGAATATACTGTAATATATTTAACATGTATAAGACTGCCTGCCATCTAGGGGAGGGGGCTGGGGGAGGAAGGGAAAAAATCTGAATAGAAGTAAGTGCAAGGGATAATGTTGTAAAAAATTACCCATGCATATATACTGTCAAAAAAAAAAAAAGTTATAATTATAAAATAAAATAAAAATTAAATTTAAAAAAAAAAAAGGTCCTAAGTCCAGGCCAGAATTTCTGCCCTCCTGGAACTGTTCCCCCTCATCTGCAGCTTGTTGGGCTCCCCAGCCAGACTGAATTCTTCACTTTCCCCACAACTAATCCCCATAGAATTAGATATGTTGAGGTACTTGTTGAATCTATGGAGATCAAGATAGCACACCAGAAAATTGAATCCAGTCCTTCCCTCCCCACCATTTATTTTCTCCCCAATTCACTTTGATTCAAATGTATTAAATTCAGTTGTGGAGACCTCCTGTGATTATTAAAGGCTGGACATAGGTAATGGCTAAGGACAAGGGTAGGGAATTATTTCTGAAAGGCCTGATTCTGCAACCCCAAGGACCGAGCTGGAGGAGCTCAATTTTCTCAGTCCCAATCTCAAAAGGAGGCTCTCCAGCGTCCCTCCTTCTTTGGAGGACTTCCTGGAAGCAGGAAGCAGGTTTGGATCTTGTTCTCCCATCTCTCTATTACTTACTCTAGGACCTCGTTCTTGGCATCGATCTTAGCCATCATCTCACGAAGCAGCTTGGCTTTCTCCTCACTGGAGGGTGGGAGGGCAAAACAGTCAGCGGAGAGCCTCTGTACTGCCATTCCCTCCCACCCAGGCTTCACTCTGGAGGTGACCCTTCCCTTCTGTAGGAAAGGCTCATTCTCCAGAACTCCCACTCTGCTGACCTGTACAGTGAGGAGGCCTCATGGGCAGCCATAGGCACCAACTTGGCAAAAATGTCAGGGCCAGTGACTGCTGGGTCAGTAGGATTCACAGGAAGGGGCTTCACCAAGGGGGCTCCTGGGAGAGAGAAGCAGAATAATTGGAAAGTTAAGAAGACCTGGGGTGGAAACTGAGGCAAAGACCAATTCAGTTGCTTAAGAGATCATCAAATAATTGACTCTCAGAGGAGAAGGATCCTGCCTAATTAGGAATGCCCTGTACAAAATTCTCAACAAATAGTTATCCATCTTCTTCATAAAGACCAATGCTGGAGAACTTCTGCATTCCACTTTTATACAATTCAAACTTTGTAAGGAACATTTCCTTATGCAAAGCCTAAATATTTCTCTGCAACTTCTCTCATTTATATTTCTGGGCTCCAGAAGCCAAACAAGTCTAATGACAGTCTTTCAAATACTTGACAATGATCCTCTGCCAGCCCTCCCCCCAGTCTTTGTTGATGTTCAACAACCTCTCCAGTTACCACAACCCTTTGCTCCTGGGTCATGTGCCCTAGTCTCCAAAGGGCAAGATTTTTTTTTTTTTTTTAAACTTAGCCCTCAGGACTCAGTACGCTAAAAATAGGCTGAAGGACATTGGAATGGTCATTCCCCTCATTATTACAATGTTTTTATTAATATAAATCTACCATGGAGCAGTTATGTCAAGTGACCAAGTCCCTAAGCCAATAGGGGAGGTCAAGAAAAAAAAACATTTTTTTGTTCCTTTCTTTATTCCCTTGCTGACACTAGGCACCCATTTCCATCACCAAAATTATGTCACTCAGTCTTCTCTTCTCCACCCTCTACATCCATCCCACACCTTTTACAGGCTGCAAAGTGTCCAAGGCAGGGACAGCCTCGTGATAGATGAAGTCATTGTCTTTCTTGGCTGAATTGAACCTGGGGACAGAGAAAAGGGGGATAAGGGCCAACGTCCATGTCCTGCCCACTTTCACATGTGTATGTATAAGGATTGGCCACAATTTCCTTTTCCCTCCCCTCCCATGTTATCTGCCAGCCACAATCTGGGGAACCCAGTTCTGGGTCCAGCTCAGATGCCTTCTTGCTCTCCTAAGGGAATCTATCTTGGGAAAGGAAACATGGATTGTTTAGGAGAAATATGAACTGGGAGGTCCATCCTGCTCCCAGAAGCATGAGACTGATGCCAAGCCAAGCTTGAAGCCAGCTCCTCAATTCCATATGCTCCCCTCCCCTCTCATGTGACAGTGATACTCGTTCAATCCTGACTTACTTTCCTCCAATAACATCCATAGTGAAGCGCAGAGCATCCTGTACAGTTTCAGGTTGTCCCTTTTGGAGAGAAGAAAGAAGGGAAAGCTCTTCATTATGCCAAATTTGCTCCTTACTGAGATCGCCACAACTCCAGTCCTCCCCTTCACTTTCCCGACTCATCTCCCTCTCAGAGCTCTATGTACAATGGCATTCAATCAAGGTTTTTTTAAATTCGTAAAAGATCAAAAGTTCTAATGAGACTAAGAAGTTAGTCTTATCAGGAAAGGGAAAAACAGAAGGGGTGAACCTTGCCAATGTTACCTTTGCCAATTTGATGGCTTCATTAAGCTTGTCCAGGGCACTCTGGAAGTAGACTACCTATAAGGAAAGAGAGAGTTGGCTTCCTAATAGCCCAGCTGGGGAGGGAAGGATGGCAAGGAAAAGGGTAAGGACCTCCTTCCTCCTTCCCCTTCCTTTTTCTCCTACTTCATCATAGCTGTATGACCGTAGGAAGTCCTAATCACCTTTTCTTATAAAACAGCATCTCAAAAATAGCCACAGGGAGCCCAAAGGCCCCCCTCTAGGCTTCAGCATAAGCCCACACCCAGACTTCATACACTCTCTCCATGTTGAGCTTCTAGCAGGATTCACTGGGCCAAAATCACGTCCCACATGATGGCAGTGAAACTGCCCAGCTAGGCAGAAAGGCAGACAAACTAGTCTGGCATGGACAAAGAATTCAAAACAAGAGCTCTCAGCAGGGGCCCCAGGTACGAGAGATAGAAAGCAGGTCTAGAGGTAGACTTAGCAGGGGGTTAGGAGTTCACTCTGGCTAAGACTAAGGAAACATGTTGGGATAAGGTGATTAAAGTGGGAATGTGGAAGGTTCTACACACTAAGTACACAAATTGTTGCTTGTTTGCACTCCAAGAATCCCAAAGCTTTCTGGTTAAGACCAGATGGGAAAAGTCCTTTGTACTGAATGTTTTTCAAAGAACTTCCAAACCCCATCATCTTATTTGAACTTCTCAGCCATCCTGTGAGGCACACAGGGCAGGTAGCAAGATAGCCATTTTACAGAAGAACAAACCAAGACCATGATCACACAACAAGTTAATGGCAGAGGCCAATGCTAGAACTCGGGTTTCTTAGCTCTTAGTCCTATGCTCTTATCTATTCAGAAGAAAAAAGGAGGTTAGAAGCCTCCTTTGCACAAATAAAGGAGAGAACTTGGGCTGGGGAAAATGGGATATAAAAATGAAGGGAAATTGGGAAACCGAGAAGGGTGCAGAAAGAAGCTCCTGCATTTGGTCAGATTCATGATACAATTTTCCCTGCCCTGGGGAAATAAGATGTTGAAAGCCTTTTCCCAGAGCCAGAGCTCAGGGATCCTTTTGCTGCTTGCCATTCTTATTACCCTCTCTCCAAACTTCTGCTGTTCCTCAGCTTGCTTCCCCATGTGCAGCTGAAAAAGAGAGAGGGTAGGAGGTCAACAGAGATCTGCTGCCCAGGAGCTGGCCCCAACTTCCACACCCCACAGAAGAGCTGCCAGCAGGGCTCCTTACATGAGCCACAGCAGCAAAATAGCAGGTCTTCATCTGCACCAGCTTCTTCCAGTCTTTCTGGACCTTGCCCAGCAGAGAGGCAGTCTCAGGGTTTTCCAGGGCCCGACAAGCCTCCTTGTAGTAAACGACCACCTGGCAGAGGAAAGAAAGCTTGACCAGGAAGAGAAAGAAGGCTTCCACTAGCTCTCAGAAGGATGGCCCTCCCAGCTCATGACATCTGGCCCTCAATAACTATGTCCCATCTAGCTTGCTGAGGTTTACCAAGGACTTTTTTTCTCCTAATGACACTATAAGACCCTTGTTTCATTGAGAACACCACTGGTGGCTGCTGAGTTGTTAGCTTGAGTTTTGCCTAGACTGCTCCCAAATGGAAGACTCTAGCTGCGACAGCCTGAGGCCCTCCCTCACTTGTAGGGAATCCCAGATGAGAGGGGCAGGGCACAGAGTCCAAGAGCATGAGAGCTGCTTGCTGAAGAGGGAGCCTGGGACACTTGCCTGCGCACTGATACGAGCCACCAGGAAACTCTTTCGATTGTCCAGCATTGACTTCTCCAGGAGGCATTCCTGAGCCTGGCCCTTGAGGGGAACAAATACACCTTTAGAATGACCCTTGGGTCATCTGACATCTTTTGCTGTGCTCCAGTCCACAAATAGCAAAAGATTTCATTTTTTGGAGGCAAAAGCCTAACTCTTTCTCTTACTCAACATAAGGATCTGTTAGAAAAATGGCCAGGTTTTCTCCAGTCTCAAAACTTTATTATTCTCTGGATTACTGCAAATCTTCCTATGTGATCTGACTGCCTTTCGCCTCTAATCCATCTTGCATGCCAACTTATGCTTCCTAAACCACTGCTTATATGTCTTCCCCCAAACCTTTAATCATTCTCTACTGCCAATCCAAACCCAGCCTGGCATCTGGGTCCTGCCCAATTTGGTTGTACCCCACTATTTCCTCTAAAAGAATCCTCTGTTCTACTCAGACTTGTCTCTTTGCTGTCCTCCTCAAACCCCATTCTCATCTTCTGTTTCTATGCATTTAATTGTGCTACTTTACATCTGGAAAGCCATCCCCAGTGCCTTTCAAAATCCCTGAAACTTTCCCTAACCACAGCCAGTGACCAGTGACCTGACCTTCTGTCTGAACTCTTAACATTTGTGTGCTATGGCTGCTTTCAGTTTTGTCTATGAGCCAGCTCTTCAGGGCAGATTGCACCAGAGTCAGCCCCCACAGAGAGGGATAAAGAGCAAAGCTCTAGTCACTCAGCTCTCTCAGATGCCACAAGAACAGAGTGGTAGGGCCTACCAGCATGAGGTTGATGTTGAGGTTGAGGATCTGGTGGCTCATGTCCACACTGTATGAGTGAGGGAAGTGCTCCTGTAGATAAGTGAAAGCACCTGCTGCACACTGGAAATGTGTGCAAGAAACTTTCATACCCTGAGGGAGAGAATCAATGAAAAGCTGATTCAAGGAAGGGGAATTCAAAGCCCCCTGGCCCACATGCCCTTCCCCTGCTGCCTGACCCCAAAGCCTGGCAGGCCCTGCTTCTCACCTCCTCAGATACCCTCTTGTCCATGGCACCCAACATGGAATGAAGAGCCCCTTTACAAAATAGAAAAAAAAAAATCGTTAGCACCCTTTGAGGATACCTGTGGAAGGAATTCCCTGGTTTGGATCACCAAAGCCATACAACTTTATGCTTTTCAGGAAATTAGAGTTAGAATTGTTCCAATTGTACTCACAGAAAAACTGAGACCTGGCAAAGAGATGTGGGCTAACCTAAGCTGGGGTATAAGATACTTTGGGATTCCTGAAAGGAGTCACTGTTTTTCCTCAGTAATTAACATCTCTCCAGCCCTTGGGGCCCCTGAGCATGGGTCATGTGAGAGGTAGGCAAGGAGACAAGAGTCCCAAAGGGAAGGCACAAACCCTAGTTCTCAAGAAGACCCTGGCTCTCTGGAGCTGCCTCTGAATGGGAGTGGAGAGAGAGAAGCTCACCTAGGTTGTAGAGGATGCAGGCCTGCTCGTACTTAATGTCCTCATGAGTTACCGACTTCCCAGAGAAGATCTCCGTCCTACAAATACAGCAGGCACATGTTATTAGGGAAGCCAGGGCCCCCTCATCTCTCGGACAGAAGAAATACCCAGGGTTAGAAAGGCATGGGAGATACTACCATCTTACAGAAAGAGGAACAGAGGGCATTTTGAGCAAACCCAGAGTTCCTAATAGATGAGGTAATATGCCTGCTCATCTTGGTCCTTACTCTGGGCTGGCCTAATGGGGGAACCGGGGAGTACTAAGGACTGTGACCTGGGCTTGGCAAGGGAGAGAGTCCACTCCGAGCCCCGCCACACCCATCTCCTTTCCTGTTGTCCTTACCAGGTGATGGGGACAGCCGCCTCATTCTCCAAGCCCATAGGGATTCGGCTCTGCAGGTAATGGAGCTGACCTAGGTACTTCCGCAGGATGCTACAGCCCTCAAAGTCCCGAGGAACCCTGATTGCATTCTGGGGAACCAAGGGGAGGGAAGAACAGAAGAGGACCTTTTAGTGATCTTGCTTCTGACACTACCTATGGTGACCTTGGGCAAGCTCTCCCTGGGTTTTCTGTTCCTTTTTCGTACAATGAAGGGGCTGCATTGGGTGGAGGTCTCTTCTAAATCTGAATCTATGATCCTGTGACTTTAGGAATGCTAAAGAGACAGCATAATGTGCAGATAGAGTCAGCTTACAGCTAGGTGCCCCAAACTTAACAATCCATTCAATTGCAGCAGCTCACACTTGTCAGGCATTTTCCCACATCCTGTCCCCAAAGCTCCAGACCCTTAGAGAAGGAACATCTAAAGACAGTTTCAAGTCACAGATCTGAAGCTGGCAAGGACCTCAAGTCACCCAGTCCACTGCCCATTAGAAGACACTGGAACTACTAGCCCCAGGCTCTACAGGTAAGCAAAAAAGAGAAGATAATACTAATAATTAAACAAAAACCAAAACAGTAATCCCAATATCTTTTGGATGCTGCTGTCTCAGGACACGGAGATGTTCATCTTCTTTAAAACTCTACCATTTTTTTTGTCACTAGAGGCAGCTTCCCTAAACTTCTGCTACAGAGCATCCCTCTTTGGGGAAATAGGATCACATTCACCCAATAGGATCATTCGGAGACATATATATTTCTGGCCAAAGTAGGAATTAGCTGTGCTTGACTATGCACATTTTTTATAGGTTTTCTTCTAATTCTTTTTTTTTTTTTAAATTTTTTTTAATGGGTGAAAGAATTGAGAAAAGAGAAAAAAAAAACATTTTGTTAGTCAAAAATATTAATTTAAAAAATTGAAATCTGGGATTCTACCAAGGAGGAGGATCTTGACTCAGCACATGGGTAAGGAAAGTCTCGGATTATTCTACACTACACTCATAATGGTGTCAAACCACCAGTCTTCCCCTAAATCTCCCTACATCTCTACAATTTAGTGTATAGTCTTCCAAATGAAGAAATTCCTACACTCCATAAGGGTAGCATATGGAAGAAAGTTCTCAAACTGTTTTGGGAATTAGTGGAAGATACACAAGCTACCATCAAAAAGAGGTGGATAAGAAATACTAGTTCTAGCACTAACATATCACGTGAAGCTCGGCCAAACCATTTCCCCCCTTTATTCCTCAGTCACTGAAATGTGGGTAATACCTGCCTACCTACCTCATAGGTTTGTAACATCAAATTAGAATGTACAAATGCTTTAAGTATAAAGTTTCAGATCTTTTTAAAATCACAATCGAGAGGGGACAAAACACATTTACTTTACTTACGTTACAGTTTAATTTATGACAATACCCCAACAAAAAATTCCAACGAATTTCCCTCCCTGTCTTATCATAGATGACCAGCAACCATTTCTCACTAATTAAAAATAGAAGACAATTAGATAAATCTGAAAGGTAAAGTGACTTCCCCTTCCATCCTTCTTCCTTCAGGCTTTTGGTTTGCAGTTGCCAATTCCTTCTTAACCTTAATCCACTCTCCTCACTGGAAAATTCAGGGCCAGACACACTGTTTCCAGAGAGGCTTTGTTTTGAGGCAGATCTCTCTCATAAAACTGGAACATGCAATGCAGGCAAATCCAACTCTTACCTCCAAAGGGGATAATAATGACTCTAAAGCAAGGATCCTTTTCTTTGAGGCTTCAGGTGTCCCCAAAGATTATAAACATTCAGGCAGAGAATTCATTTAGCTGTCATAATCTTTTTATAATGCCTATTCTCAAGATTCTCCAAATTTATCAAGGGGCATAGGACAGGAAATTCAAAATTGTATTAAGTGCAGGCAATGGGAAAGGGCACCTCCAAACTCACTGAGTCAGAGAATACAGCTTGAGACGATCCCTTTCCCCTGCTCCCTTGCTTCACTGTCACATCAATTCACCCACATGTACCATCTGCGGATGCTAATATCCCTACCTGTCTAAGCAGCTCCAGCTTCTTTAGCTCCTCATTGTAGGTCTCCGGGTTCTCACCGTAATTCTTGAGGACAAACTAAAGAGGAAAGATAAGGAGTGAATAAAGACTTATGTAGCTTGTTTTTGCCCGCTTAATTCTCAACCTGTCCAAGTTCCTATTTAGTACTCCAGACCCTCCAGCACTTGGCTTAAGAGTTTAGTTTCAATTTATCCCCGGTTTTTCAAATCTTGGAACATCTAGAAAAGAGCACTATTTTTTACCATTATTAGAGTCTGGGATCGCAAATGTGCTCTAGTACGTTGAAGAAAAGTAGAGAAAAGCATTAACCTGTTCAACAGTATAATAAAGTAAAAAAGGATATAAACATAAAAATAATTGTACAACACCAGGAAAGGTTTTGGTATAACAAGCAAACCTGTGTTTCCACATATACTATTCCATAATCCAATATTCCCAGATAGTTCAAAGATTAGTCCAAGATAAGAGAGTAGCAGGATTAATTTAGAAAATCTGGAAATGGGCAGAAATCCCCATAAGGTGAACAAGAAGAAAAACAATCCTTTTAGTGTCCAGAATAAGATAAAAGAGAAAGCTGAATAACACTAAGTTGGTTCTCTGGAAATGCTCCTGCATTCAGCTAAACTTTGCTGAGATGGAGGCCTGTAGACACATATGTCTGCAGTTAGGGAGTTCAGTGGGCTATAATTAGGTGCTAATGAAGCCAAGATCTGAGGTTCATTCTCCATATATATCAATTAGTTTTTGTCATTCCAATAGAATGAAATGGAAAAACATTTTTAAAATATTTATTACATGCCAACCGCTGTGCTAAGTGATAGGACTATAAATGAAGGAGCTCATGTTCTATCTGGAGGAAATCAATACATAAAGGAAATTCATGTTTATTTTCAATTCATGGCACATAGGAAAACGAGGTAATCCTCAGGCCGAAAAACTAGCAGGGCAGGTGGCAAGGCCTGGAGAGTAGGCTGCTGGTATATTTTCAACAAAGACAGGCAAGTAATATTTTAACAGGCATTCCAGGTTAGAAGCTGATATAAACAAAAATATAGAGGCGGGAAACCTTAATATATATTTGGAGGATGTCCAGCTCCAAGTCTGAGCAAAACATAGAGAAATAATCATAGATGTGGTTAGAACGGCAGGACAGCATAGTAGATAATCAGCCTTGGAATGAGGAATAGGGAGTTCAAGCCCTCCCTGACACATAATGACTGCAACCCCAGGTCAAGTCATTTCACCCATCAGCAGCTGAGACAATTCTAAGTTACAAAAAAGTGGTTGTTCTACACTGAAAAAGGAAGTTTCTTCATCCCTAGATCAATTAAATCATAGGTTTTAACCAAAAGGCTGGAAATAGGCTGGGACCAGATTATGGAAGGCCTTGAGTTCAACTAATTTTAAGCATCTATGCAAGGTTCTGGGAGCTTAAAAAATATATGCCATAGCCCTCGGAATATTAACTCTAATAAACATTAAATAAACATGTACACAAATAACCATGATACAAAATAGAACATGATACCTACACAGAAGGTTAAAAAAGATATTTACTTCACAAACTTTAGTGTATGACTATATTTAGATGATTCTAATCAGCCTACTACCTATCTCTATCTGAACTGTCTTCCTAGTACTTCAAACTCAGTATCTTCTAAATCAAGGTTAATTTTCCTCAAAAAATTTACTCCTCTTCCTTATTAATAGCATCCATCTTTCATCTATTTATTCCCATTTGATTATTTATACTATACATATACACACACCACCCCACACCACCTCCAAGTCAACACAGTAGGCACTGTGCTAAGTGACTGGGATACTCACAGAGAGGGACAGAACTTTTAAAAAGTTCCTTCTCTCAGTCTAACACACATGTTAAATGTTCACTGAATTAAAATGTTGATATGTTTTGAAGATTACTTTTTTTTTTGACTTAACAAAATCTGATAAATACTCTGAACCAAATACTGTCTCTCGATTAATCTGAAAAGATTAATGAGTTCAAGTTACCCAACCTGATGACTTACATCTTTGGGTGCTGATGAAGAACTGTTATATTTGATTGCTGAATCTAATCTATGACAAAGTCTCTAATGGTACTCTTGTGGAAAAGATAGTGAGATGTGGACTAGATGACAGAACAACTTGATGGATTTTCACTTTCAATTTTCTCTTTGGTGAATGCCATCCAAGACAGAGGCACATTTCTGTATACAAGGGTAAACATAGATTTACCTGACATTTCTATCTCATAACCTTATCGGCACTCCAAACATTTAAATCTGTACCCATCATTTTTTTCCACCAAAATCTGGTCTCTTTTAGGCCTTTCCTGTTCAGTCAATTCATTTGCTCCCCTTCACTTCCCAAAACCCAGTTCATGCTTACCCCTCATCTCTCATATCCAGTCAGTTATTGAATCCTGATTTCTCCCTTATTACTAACTCTGGCAGCCAATTTAACTTTGCCATTCCTTTTTTTTCCCTTCCTTCCTTTCCCTCCCTCCCTGTGGGTGCTGTGCCTTAAGAAATGTAATTTTTTTTTTTTTGATCACAGAAACCTCCCAAATTATCCTGGGATTTTCAGGTTAGGTTTCTTTAAGGACCATA
Organism: Sminthopsis crassicaudata; assembly: GCF_048593235.1. Taxonomy (NCBI): domain Eukaryota; kingdom Metazoa; phylum Chordata; class Mammalia; order Dasyuromorphia; family Dasyuridae; genus Sminthopsis; species Sminthopsis crassicaudata. Next base: position 663,495,602 of record NC_133617.1, read on the forward strand.
CTTTAAACTCAAATCACTCTGGCTCATTAATGGCCAACAATAGGTCTAAGGCCAAGCCCAATTGGTCATAGTTTGGGCCCTCCTGGAGCGAACAAAAACAGCAATTGTTTCTGTTTTGGTCAGAAACTCCGAGGTCTTCCCATTGCAGACAGAATTTGTGTGTGTGTGTGTGTGTGTGTGTGTGTGTGTGTGTGTGTGTGTGTGTGTGTGTGTGTGTGACTAGGTAGTAAAAGGACCATTCTTTGCTTCTATTCTTTCTTTCTTTTTTTTTTTTTTTAAACCTAGCCTTAAGTACAGAATAAGCCACTGCCTCTTATCAAAAGGCTAGTTAGCTTAAAAAGCTCTGAAGGGGAAAGTGAGGCAGGTGACTTTGCACTGGCCTCCTAATCTTTTTTTTTGCTGAGGCAATTGGGGTTAAGTGACTTGCCCAGGGTCACACAACAGTTAGGAAGTGTAAAGTGTCTGAGACCAAATTTGAACTCAGGTCCTCCAGACTTCAGGGCTGGTGTTGTATCCACTGCACCATCTAGCTGTCCCACCCTTCCCTGATGTCATGTTATCTTTGAGAAACAAAGGACTAACAACAACATTCAGCCCTGGAGGAAGATGAGAGAGATATATTTCCCATATGCCTCTCATATGAGTACCTTGCCACACAGATTTTGATTCTAGATTTTTCTCTTGATCATAATTACAATCTAGTCATTTTGCTTAGGATGGTAAAGTTATTAAAAGGACTAGTCTTAGTAGTTGTTTCTCGCATTCCTCATCTGCTAGATGGCTCTGTTGTATTACCTTCAACTTTTCTGTTTCCTCTCATCTCATGGTGAAGCAATGAAAAATATGAGAGTGTGGTCATGCACCCCTTTGGTAATTTGATAAAGTCCCAGATCCTTTCTTAGAATGTGTTTTAAATAACGAGGATTACAAAAAACCCCAATTATATTGATATGGTTATCAAAATATATATTTTTAAAAGTTTACATGCTGCTGGTTAACAATCCCTGCTCTAATATAATCATACTTATCCTTTAATTGTTACTTTTTTCTGAATCAAGTTTTCCTATTAGATTTAAATGTTTTTCATTTCCTTCTTTTTTGAGTAAATGTAGATTCTAACTCTCTCTTAATAGTTTAGTTGGCATAGAGAAAAATAAAATCTCTATTCAATTATTTCCATAGGAACCATCTCAGAGTCACCTGTGTCAGGACACAAACTATATTCTTTGATATAAGAGACTTTTAAGATTTTTTCAATAGTATTTTATTTTTCCAAATACATGTAAAGATAGTTTCCAATGAAAGTTGTAAAACTTTATGTTCCAAAATTTTCTTCCTTTGCCCCAAAAGAGCAATCTGATATAATTTAATATTTTTCAAGGATAATCTTAACTAAAATGATCATCACATAAAAATGCTGACTTCAGAACCTAATTATATCAACATAAGCAACACCAATATATTCCAATAATTTATTTATCTACCTGTCTCTAGTCTCTCCTTGTTCCAATATATATATATCCTAAGATCAAATCCTTATCTACCTCTTAAACTTCATCACACTTTCTGCTCAAGTTAAAATGATAGGACATGGAAATTAGGGGCAAGGGTATTCCAGGAAGGAGGAAAAAACGTGAATTAAAGGACAAAAGCACAGAACTTAGCACAAATGTCCAAGTTTCATGTTTGACATGGAATAGAGGATTCTTAAATATCTCTGTTTCTCCAGCATCTAACATTGTGTCCTATATATAATAGGCACTCAAATTATCTGTTAATAGTGACAAGGATCTTGATGTGACCACACGGCTAGAAAGTGGCTACAATTCCTTCTCTGGGGCTTTTTAGCATACATCCATTCACAAAATGCAGAATGGATTTCTAGGGAATCTGGTTCCCTTCAGCATTACAGATTTGCCTATTATTAACACTGTTGATCCCCTTCCCTGTCCCAAAGTGAGATGAAAGGTAAAGCATCTTTTTAACATAGAAGAGATCTGGCCGGGGAATCAAGACACATTGCTTTAAGTTCTGGTTTGATCACTAATTTACTGTGTAATCTCTCTCTTCCCTTTCTGCAGAGGTAGTAGATTATGTATTATTTTGTCAGATACAGTTAATGTAACTAATTATAATCTAAAGTGGGTTATTCAGATATAATCCAGAGTCTGAATCCAAAGAGATTAAAAGGATAGACTAAACAGGACAAAGAGCACAAAAAAGTATCTCTCCTTTAAGTATCATATGATCTAAACGGGGATAAAACACAAATAAAAGAAAACTTAACAGAGCAAGGTATAAGTACCAAATGAACAGTTTAGCTAACAAATACCTATAGAATTCATTGGAAGAAAAGATCTCTGTGGACTGGGGGCAGAAAATACATTTTTAAAAAATGGTATTTGAACCAAGTCTAAAAGGACCAGAAAGGATCCTAAATAGCCACACATGAGAAGAACAGGGAAAAGAATATGAGAAAGGCACAGAGCCAAGAAAGTACAAAGTATATATGAAAGAAAGTTTGTCTAAAGCAAAGGTTAAGAAAGGGAGTAGTGGGAGATAAGGCCAGAAAGGTAAATTAAGGCAATGTTAGTCTAAGTGATTTTGGACTTTTATCTTGAAGGCAATGGGTACCACTAGATTAACAATGATAAGAGAGTTATTTTTAAAAGGTTAGAATCACAGAATGTCAAAGCGAGGAGGGATTTTAGAGACGATCTAGTTCAGTGTTCTCATACTAGATACAAAGTTTTGAGGCCCAGAGAGATTAAGTGATTTGTCTGAGATTAAAGAATTGGGTAGTATTGTGTCTGATGGACTGTCACACATAAACTAGAGCCGGAAGACAGGGCAGAGGCAGATCTAAATTTGTTCTAAACTGAAAAAACTACAATTCTAAGTTGAGGATAGAAGTGAAAAATGAGTTCAGTTTTAGGCTAAATTGATTTTGCTGGTAATGGGAAAGGAAAACATGAAGAAAAGTAAACTTCAACCATTAAGCCTTTCAGCCAACTTAATCACTGGTGACAAGTCTCCTCCATGAAACAACAGTGACAACATGTCTCCCAATGGATTTCCCTAGCTTTCCTTGCAAAATCCTAAACTCAATTGAGAATGGTTCTACAGATTGCAATTTTCCAAATCCTGTCTTTAGCCGTGCCTCTTCAGCCCTTTGTAGTTAAACTTCCTGAATCCACATAGTACTTTGTACTGCCTCCAGCATTTGCCACATTTTGCCTCATACTATGCTTGTTTTGTGCATTTGTTTAAGTCTCAACTCTTCCAAATAAATATTCTTGAAGCACTTAAGAGACTGTCAGGTGAAAGAATTAAATGTGTTCCGGAGAGCATAATCAGGGGCTACAACTGAAAGTTGCAAAGAGGCAAAGTTAGGAAATTTTTCTTCTTATCAATCCTAACAATTAAAGCTATATAAAAAGGGAGATAATAAGTCTGTTCCTTGGAAGTTAAATCTTTAAGCAAAACCTGTACGGCCCCTTATTGAGTGTGTATTGTATTTAGTATTCTTTTTCTTTCACCTAGGCAGCCCACTGGCACAGAGGATAGAGCACTGGGCTTGAAGTTAAAAAAGACATAATTGAGGTTAAGCTGGCAGAACAGAGGTAGCAACCCAGATGAACTCTCCCAACATCCCCCTCCAAAAAACTTTTAAAATATCATATAAAATTGAATTCTAGAGTGGTATAGCCAATAAAAGATCAAGGTGAGACACTTTTCCAGTCCAAAATAACTTAGGAGGTTGGCAAGAGAGAGGTCTGTGAATCAAAGTGGGGGCGAGCCTGAAGTGCAAGCCAGAAGACCTGGAAGGCAGGTGCCGCAGCAGCAGCACTGGGAGTTCTCACCCAGAGACAGTAAAAGGATTGGACAACCGATCAGAATGAAATTTCCGGGGACCCTTTGCTGGTACTGGATGCAGCTGCCACTGACTGGCAACTCTCTTGTCCATAAGCAGTTCTGGTTTGCAATTCAAGGCAGAGAGGAACACTTATGATCAGTCATAAGGGAGCAGTGTCCTTGGTCATAGTTCCAAGGAAGAAAGGAACATTAACATTTATTGCTGCAGGGAGGCAGGGGACCTGGCTACAGGTCAAGGACCAAGAGTAGCACTTGAGCTTGTGACTTACAAAGGCTTAAAAGTAAAGATCAGAACAGAGTGACCATGTTTCTCCCTGGATCACATCACCTTGGAAACACTGAAAACTTATAGACCCCCTAGAACTTGTTCTAAAAACAGTCAAGTGAAAAACCTGAAGTTTGGGACAATGCCTTCGAACCCAGGTGAGCTAAGCCCAATTTTAACATAAAGTTCAAAGTCAAGAAATGTGCAAACAAAAAAGGACCTAATCATAAAAAGCTACTATGAAGGCAGGGAAGACCAAAACACAAGAAGACAACAACATGAAAACAGCTATAAGCAAAGCTTCAAAGGAAAAAAAAAAATGTACACAAGCCCAACAAGAATTTCTGGAAGAACTAAAGAAAGAGATAAGGGTAGTAGAGGAAAAACTGATTGGGGTGGGGGAGACACGGGGAAATTCAATGCAAGGAAATTATGGAAAGAAAATGAAAATAACACTTTAAAAAACAGAACTGACCAAATGATAAAAGAGGTGCTAATATCCTCTGAAGAAAAGAACTCTTTATTTTTATTTATTTATTTTTGCTAAGGCAACTGGAGTTAAGTGAGTTGCCTAGGGTCACATAGCTAGGAAGTGTTAAGTGTCTGAGGCCACATTTGAACTCAGGTCCTCCTGACTTTAGGGCTGGTGCTCTATCCACTTCACCACCTAGCTATCCTAATAGAACTCTTTAAAAAACAGAATTGGCCAAATAGAAAAGGAGGTACAAAAGTTTACTCAATCTTTAAAAATCAAAATTGGATAAGCAGAGGTTAATAACTTCAACAGACATCAAGAAACAATATAAGACAAAGTCAAAAGAATGAAAAAAAATAAATAAATAGAAATATCTCTCCTGAAGAACTGACCTGGAAAACAAGTCAAAGAAAACTAATTTAAGAATTATTGGACTACCTGAAAATTATGATAAAAGAAAAAGCTTGGGCATCATATTTCAAGAAATTATAAAAGAAAATTGCTCCAATATCTTAGATTCAAAGGGTAAGATGAAAATTTAGAATTTACCCATCAGTACCTGAGATCCCAAAATGAATACTCCCAATTTTATTTTAGCTTTCAGAGTTCCCAGATTAAGGAGAAAATATTGAAAAGAGACAGAAAGAAACATCTCAAATTCCATAAAGCCACAATCAGGATCACACAAGATTTAGCAGATTCTACATTATATAATATGATTTCTGGAAGGCAAAGAAGCTATGATTACAATCAAGAATAGACCACAAGCAAAATGATATAATTCCTTCAGAGGAAAAAATAAGACATTTAATGAAACAGAGGACTTCCAAGTATTCCTCATGAAAAGACAAGAGCTGAATAGAAAATCTGACATTCAAACACAAGATTCAAAAGAAGCAAAAACCAATATAAACACAAAAGAGAAATCATAAGACACACAAAAAGAAACTTACACATAACTTTATTATATACTTAAAAGAAATTACAAATTATACACAATATATATGCAGTTTCATGTGCAATTATCCTTTTTTTTTTTTGAAACATTTCTACATAAGATATGTAACTCCTAAGAACTTTTAACATTATTATGGAAATTAGAATCTACATTGACAAAGGGCACATATGTGAACTAAAAAAAAATATGAAGGGATAAGAAAGAGGGATGCACTAGGAGAAGAAAGAAGGGAGAAGAATGAGAAAATTATCTCACACAAATGAGTTACACAAAGAAGAATTTTGACAATCAAGTGGGGAAAAAAGGGAGGAGATTGTAGGCAACTACTGAACTACTATTAAATGGATCACAGGGTCTGAAGAATACACCCCCCCTCCCCCAACGCTCAGGTGGATATAGAAATCTATTTTATCTAAAAAGGAAGTAAGGAAGAGGATAAGAGAAAGGAGAGAATGGCAACAAAAAAGAGGGCAGATTAAGGGAGACAATAGTTAAAAGAAAAACAATTTTGAAGAGGGGCAAAGTTAAAAAAGAGAGAACAGAAGAAAACAGGTTCTGGGAAATACATAATAATCCTAATTGTAAATGTGAATGGGATGAACTCACCAATGAAACAGAAGCAGATAGCAGAATGGATTAGAAAACAGAATCCAATAAAATATGTTGTTGAAACAGAACTTGAAACGGAAATAACCACCCAGAGTTAAAATATGGGGTTAGAACACAATCTATTATGTTTTAGCTGAGATAAATAATAATTAATGATAGGGGTAGCAATCATAATCTCAGACAAAGCAAAAATAAGAGTTAAGAACAATTTTGAATGAATAAGTCATTTTGTTATATACCAAAATTAACTACAAAGAACATATGAAGGAAAACCCTATCTGTATCCAGAGAAATGAGAATGTATATAATAATTTCACATATATATGTGCACACACATACATAGATACATGTACATATATGTGTCTACTGCTAGTCATCTCTAGGGCATGAAGGAGAGAAAAAAAAAGGGAGGAAATTTACATAACTATTATATATTTAAAAGAAATAGCAAGTTATACATAATATATTTGCAATTTCATATGCAATCATCTTTTTATTATAGTAAGTTATGGAAATGTTTCTATTTCATAAATTAAAAATAAATTTTTTAAAGGCTTAAATTTTGCTAAAATGTACCATAAACAATGCAGCAATGTCAAAAAAGCTTTCAGTCACTTCTCTGATAAAAGCCTCATTTTTCAAATATATAGAGGAACTGAATCAAGTTTATTTAAAAAAAAAGTATTCCCCAGCTGATAATGGCCACAGGAGATGAATGGCAGTTTATAGAAAAAAAAAATCAGAGCTATTGATTATCATATGAATTAGACACACTTCTGATTATAAAAATGCAAATGCAAATAATTCCGAATTATCACCTCAAACCAAAATGGGAGGTGACATGTGAATACAAGAAAATGAAAAATGCTGGTGGGGATGTGTAAAAATAGGGACAGTGGTAGAATTGTGAATTGGCCCAATATAATTTGAAACTATACCCAAAGGGCCACAAAACTGTATATCCTTTAAACCAGCAATACTATTACTATTTCTGTAACCCAAAGAAATCAAAGAAAAAAGGAAAAGACTTATGCATAGAAATACATATACAGCAGATCTTTATGTGGTGGCAAAAAAAGGTGAAAAATGAGATGATGCCCATTAGTTGGGAAAAGCTGTGCTATATGATTGAGATAGAATACTATCATGCTATATAAGAAATGATGAGCAGGATGATTTCAGAAAAATCTGGAAAGACTTACATATACTGAAACAGAATGAAATGAGTCACACTAAGAGATCACAATTCCACCTGAAGAGAAAACTGATGAACTTTGTGTGCAAATTTAAGTTTAATTTTCTTATTTTCTTGCTTTTTTGTGTGTGTGACATAGCTACAATAGAATTATGTCCTGTGTGATTTCACATATATATCATGTCATATCATTTGCCTTGTCAATGATCAGAAAAGAGCTGGAAGGAGAGAAGTTGAAACTTTTTTTTTTTTAATGCTACAGATGGTAAAAATAATTAAAAAAAAAAAAAAAGAGTTTAAAATCCAATCTCAGACATATTTAATTTGTGTGACTCTGGACAAGTCACTTAGACTGTCTGCTTTAGTTTCTCAACTGTTAAATAGGATAATATTTACCTATCAGCATTGTAAAGATCAAAGAAAATACTGGTAAATTATTTAGCACAATACCTGGCACAGAACAGGCGCTTAATAAATGCTCACTCTCTTTCATTCCATTCCCCTTACTTCAGGAAGGAGTTAGATTAAAGGGCTGCTGACCTCTAAGATTCTTGAAGTTAGGAGCTATATTTTTATTTTTTTCCCTACTAAATAGTGCCTAACAGTATCCTGTACAAAGAAGACATGGAACAAATATTTGTTAAACTGAAACTGAATTATAACATTGTTTCTAAGAGAAAATGTACTGAGAATTCCAACTTGAATGCAAAGAACAAGTATTTTTCTGATGCATCTATCCAGTAAAAAAGAAAAAGGAACTCCTCTATCACTAAATTACTTAGTGGTAGCTTCAAGGCAAGGAGAGGAATAAGGGGGGGGGGGGGGAAGGTTCAATGAGTTTGTACAACTGAGGTAGAGGAAGGATAATAAAAAATTCATTTTTTTAATGCTTTAATATTTACAAAGAGTTTTCTCCTCAACTCTAGAGGGCAGGTACTACAAGTATAATTATCTTTATTTAATAAAAAGGAAACAGGCTTAGTGTACCCCCCCCCCCAAAAAAAAGGCAACTTCTTTCAGGTCAAATAATAGACAATGTCAGAGATAGGATGAGAAGGCAGGTGTTTTGACTCTAAATCCAGTATTCTTTCTACTATACATGAAAAAATGCTATAAGCTTAAGGAAGAGATACAGAATAGGGAGATGAGGAAAATATGAAACATCAAGGTTAAAGATACGAGGGCTATAGAAGGTGTCCTTGTTACTACCACAGGCTGTTGAAAAATGATATGACTAGGGAAAAAAGGTTCCATCTTCTGAATGTATTGATTTAGTAAGCAATACATGCCCAATAAATTGGAACCAGACCTCCTTAGCTTAGGCTCGGACCTTGAATATACAAGGAGTGACACTTTTATATATTAAAAAGAATTAACCCCAAAAAGATTAATTAATTAATTAAAAGGGAAACAATACAATAGTAGGTAATAGGATATCTAACTGGATAAAAGTGGAGAGATTTTCCAAGTTGAGAGGGGGAAAGAGAACAGATGAAATACCCTGAACTCAGAAAAAAGAGTTATCCCCCCGCTCCTCCAAGAATTTGTAAATAATTATAGGAACATGGAAACAATAATCAATTGAACATTCTGTGACCCTTTTTTAGATAAAACGTGTAAGTTGCTTCAGACATATAACTGTGAGAAAACTCCTTGCATCAATCTTTGGATCTGACTGGGTTTCTGGTCACCATAATCAAGGAGAGTTTGTCCAGCTTACCAGATACACAGGTCTGGGTACAAATAGTACTTCCAATTCCCACAACCGAGCAAAGTTTTCTCACAAGACAGAAACTAAACTAGATCTATAACTGGATAGAAGGGGAACTGAAATGTACTCTTTTCACCTCTTAGGAAAGAACCCAATTTTCTTTTAAAAGCACCAGTTAGGTATTATCTCCCACAATTTCTTCTCTTGAGATTACTTTAAGTTAAGTTTTGTATTTATTCTTTTATGCACATACTGTATTCTTCCCAGTATAATGGGAGCTCAGTGGAAACCAGGATTATTTCTTTTTGACTTTATAAATGGAAAATAGAACACAATGTTTTGCAACTAGTTGGTACTTAATAAATGCTGAATTTAACTGAAACAGAAAAAGTTCAGTTTGAAAAGATAGCCTCTGATCTTTTTAAAACCACCAATTTAAGCAAAATAACAAGTAACTTGTTTTTTTTATCTCTTCCCCAGGAGTTTTTCTAGCTGAGCTAAAGTTCACAAAATTGTACTTCACTTGCATACCAGAAAATGACAAATGTTTAGAGGCAACTTTTATCCTTTTGTGGTTTCTGAAAATAGCAGTGTTCCTTTCTGCAATATATAGGCCTCTGTCAAAGTAACTGAATTCCAGACACTTTATATACCTCACTAGAACTGACTTGTGGCTGATTAACTCCTCTCAATACTCTTCCTAAAATATGTCTTTTTTCCTAACCACCTTTTAAAGTGTGTAGAAAGCAAGGAGTCAATACAAGTCCAATGTTACAGATTTTTTTCCATCCAACCTTTTCTTATTGGTTCTTTAGCTTTTGTTTAGGGCTTCACTGTTCTTAGGCATGCTAACACCTCTGAGAGTGACAAAAAACCAAATTTACTAAATCTCCTATCACTTGGCTTCTATGAAATGTGGAAGGCATTTCTAAAGGCCTTAGTATTTAAGTAGCTTATCTGCTTTCTTTAGGGTACTGTTGCAAACCTAGTCTATGAGACTTTAGTAGTGGGGTTCTTCTGATAACAATCATGGCATTGATGCAGCTCACTCAATGTTTATAAGCAACTAATATTTATATAGTGCTATTATCTCTATTTTACAGAAGAAGAAACTGAGGCCCTGATCTTTTTCAAGATCACAAAAGTAATAAATAAGGTCAGGATTCAAACCCAGGTTTCTTGGCTCCAAATCCAATGTTCTTTTTATTATACTATGCTCTCTCTCATTAGGAAAAAAATACATCAACTGTGAAAGGCTTAACTCAACATATAGATCCACTAAAATTCCAAAGGATTCATAATTTTTTAAAAAACAAAGGTTCTCCCCCTCCATATCGAAAACTAATGGGCTTAGGGTACAAAATGAAGCACTATTTAATTTTTTTTTTCCAGAACAGCTCAAATAGAAACATTTGCATTACTTCACATGTGTAATCATATTGAATTATATATAGCCTTCTCAATAGAAGAGGTTTAGGAAGAGAATTTGAAACTGAAAATAATTTTTTAAAAAAAATTATGATATCTCAAAAGATACTACTTAATAAGATTTGTTTCTCGATTGTCAGTTTGTCAGAGTACAGGAGAATCTTCATGATGTAAACGCTTCCATCCTGGAAGCCCTAGATCCCTTGAACTGCAGTGAAATGACAGGGTTAGGAGGATTAGCAGAACAATTTAAATGAAATACAACTAAGTAAGTTTTCCTTTCTTCCATTAAAGTCCTACTTTAATGCCTCATTCTGTACATGTCACCTGAGAGCTACAAATCTATACCAGTAAAAACAAACTCTGGCATGTCCACTTAGGAGAGAAATGTGACTCAATGATGTTGTATAAGTCCCAATCAGAAAGGCATATTGTCTGAAGATTGATGAATTTTTAGGAACTGAAAAACGACCATCTTTTTGGGAGAGGTTGCAATGAGATTGCAATCTGTGGAGAAAGCATTCATTCACAGCGTTGTAACCAAATTCTTGACATATTCTTTTAATGTATCATAAATATTTAAGTTACATGAAGATTAGTCAGGTTTCTCTAGCTTGGAGAATATACTAGGAAAGACATGATAGCTGTAATTAAGCACTTGAAGGATTGTTTTCCTTTAAACATGAAACACAAACAGGAACTGCAGATATAAACTTATAAGGAAAAACTTCCTAATAATAAGCACTCTCTAAAAATGGAACGAGCTGAATTGGGGAATAGTGGATATTGCTTACTGTTGAACCCACTCTAACCCCCCACCAAAATTTCCCAACTGTACAGAAAAAATGTAAAGCACTAGAAAGACCAAGGCAGTTTGTCAATGTTAAGGTGTGAATATCAAGCAACCAGCTAAAGAGTTCTCAAGAGATCAATTTATACACATCTTCCTTCACACACCTGTAGAAGGCAATACATCTCATTCCAGATAGAGAATCACTACTGGCCCATTCCCTGTAGAAGGAGGAAGTAACTAATATAAAAGAATCTACATCAGGTACAGGAGAAAAGGTCTGGAATGGAATGCTGGCCCTGTCACCTGACATCTTAGCAGAGGCACTTCACCACTCTATGATGGTTTTCTCCCTTATATAATAGGGATAGCACACTACCTACCTAAAACACACCTGTCGACGCTGGGAAGACATAAATGGAATGGCCAATTTCTATCATATGCATATTCCCAGTAGCTAATATAGAGAATTTGGGGAACTTTCCCTTGGGGGAGATCTAGGACTCTCCTGATTAAGCTGAATTACCTCACATTTAATGAGGGAGCTCCTGCATTGTCTGCTATATATTTCCCTATGTATCCCTTCTCTTACTTCTGCTTTGCTATGATTTGGATAAATGGGCTTCTTTGCTTTCAAAACAAAACTCATGACACATCTGTACTATATACCTTAAAGTACTGTATATCGCAAGTGTTTATTTCACATTAAAACAATTAGACTATAATGATTCCTAAGGTCCATCTCTCAGGACTAAAAGCAGCATGGTACAGAAGAAAGAACAGTGAATTTGAAAAGAGCCTCTGCCAATGGCTTCCTATGAAACCTGGGGGAAGTTAACTCTACTTGTCAGGCCTCAGTCTCAGCTGTAAAATGAAAAGAGACTAGAAAGAGTAAGAGTTCTTACTTACTTTTAACACTTAAAAATTATTCTCATCACTATTTCAATATAATTATTTTCTTTGCAATTTCATATTATTTTGTACTTTAAGAAGGAGTTCATCTGCTTCACCGGTCTGTCAAAGGGGATTGCAACAACTACTGATGGATCTACCTGCCTTAATTCTCTCCTCAATCCAGTGCATCCTCCATTTAACCACCAAAGTGATTTCCCTTAAGCACACATCTGATCATGTAATAATGCCTCTACTCCATAAACTCCAGCAGCTCCCAATGACCTTCAGAATCAAATACAATGGGCTCTATTTGTCCCAGCCTCGCTCTCCCCTACCTCGCCAATCTTCTTACACCTCATTCTCCACACTATGATTCTGTGATACTTGATATTGACTTTTCCTGGTGTTCTGAGAACAAGACACTCCGTGTATCAGCTGGAGGCATTCGCTCTGGCTCTCCCCCCTCCTGCACTTGGGCTACTGACTTCCCGCCTTCCTATCAGTGCTAACAAAAATCCCACCTTCTGCTGGAAGTCTTCCCCAATCTCCCACGATTCCAGTCTCTCACCTGGCTAATTATCTCCTACTTATTATAATTAGCTTTATATGCATATTTTTCCATGTTTCTTTTAGACTGTAAGCTTCTTGAGATTAAGAAGTGTCTTTTGCTTTGTACGCCCAGTGCCTGTCACAGAGTAAGCACTTGATAAGTGTCTGAAGACACAAAAATTAAGCTAGGAAATGGAGTCAAATCTTGCCTTAAAACTCTTAATAAACGCGAACCTAAGCCTCAGTGACTTTCTTCCAAATTCACTTTCTCATTTGTAAAACGGAAACATTAACGACACCTATTTCCCCAGATCAATCAAACAAGTGCTTCGCAAGAATGCTATCTCTTATCGATAGTCACAGTTAAGAGCTCGGGTCTCTTTGGGTCCTGGCGCCCCAAGTCTTTTGGGGAAGGAGGTTCTTTAAAAACATCTTTTGTCAGGGGAAGAGAAAACTCTAACGGGGGCGGGGGAGGCCGGGAAGAGAGGAAAAGACAGCAGCAGACTTGGAGGAGGTGCGATAACTAGGAGGGGAGAGGACCGGAACGCGTGGCATTTACTTAATTAAATGGGAGAAGTTCAAAGGGTTTTTAAAGAAATCTTCCAGAATACCGAAGAAGCGCCCGGGAGTCTATCATCCTGAGGGGTCCCTAAAGAGCCACGAAGTGACTCGGGCCCGGACCCCCAGGCGCGGAAGGGCTCACGCCCGAGACCCTCGGATCCCGCGGTACCCTGCTGGGGGGTGCTGCCCAGTTTGAGCCCCTATGAAAGGGGCGGGTCAGCCTCAGTATCTCCGGGAGACGTCCCCGCTCCGGGTCTGCGGAGGCCGGCGGAGTCCGAGGCAAAGCCCCGAGAGGACCGCGGCTCGCGGGAGGGCTCGGCAGGGACAGGGGGCGGCCAAGGGCGACACCAGCGCACCCCACGCGGGCCTTCCGGGGCTCGTCGCGCCCCGCGGGCGGGGGAGGGGGCGCGGCCTCGGCCTCTCACCTTCCTCACGGCCGGCTGGAAGTTGAAGTCGCCGGCCTCCTTCAGGTCCAGCCAGATCATGGGCATGCGAGGCACGGCTTCCATGGCGGGCCCACTCGGCTCGGGACCGGTGCGGGGAGGTATCAATGGTTGACCCGGAGAGCCTACCCCACCCCGCCCCCCACCTCAGCCTCAGCTGAGCTCAGAAGAGCCGGAGCCAGCCGCACCAGTCCCCACCCCTCCACGCTACGCCGGAAACTATGCGCAAAAGGAGAGGAAGGAGCGTTCGCTGTGCCAGCTGGGAGTCGTAGTCTACGTTGGTTTAGCAGCGCGCATGCTCCAACCTGAACAAACTGAGCCCCGCCCCCAGTGACCACCTTGTCCGCGAGAGGAATCAGATGCGGGATCGCCCAATCAGAAGGAATCTGCGTGGCTTTCCCCGCCCACCTCGTGCCGGAAAAGACGTCCCCGAGATCACGTGCTAGTCTAGTGATCGTCCAGCCTCTTCCCCTGCTAGGGGAGATAACCTCCTTCCGAGCGGTCCATTCCACTTGGGGAGAGTTCTCCCTTATCATCCAGCCTAAAACCGCTTCTTTGCAACTCCCCACGTGACTTCTGGCGCTGTTTCCCGGAGTGAACATTCTCCGCCGGACTGCGTGGCTGACCGTCCGGCCCTCGCCGCGGCCCTTCTCTCAGGTCGCCTGCAGCGCCCTCTCTCGTCTCGGAGCTCCCGACCTCCCGGGCTGCCTTCCATCCCAGCGCGCCTCCGACTCCTGCCTGCGGGCCGCTCCGCTGCCTCTCCTCCGCTCGCAGCCTGCTCCGTCTGAGTTTGTCTCTCCCACAATTTGACTGTAAACTCCCTGAGGGCCTTTTTTTTGTAGTCCCCACACTGTGTACTTGTTAAGGCATTTAAGGCCCCAAACCCTGGAGATCTCCCCTACGAAGACAGCCACGGAAAATGGAATTGGTGATGAGCATTTTTTTTTTTTTTTTTTGCAGTGGTCATGTGAGGCTCAAGTATTTGTAAAATATTCCAGAAACTTCCAGGCCTTATGTAAATAAATGCTCATTACCATGACGATCATCACGGATTCCTACAGTTCGGTCACGGCCTATCAGATTTAACCCGTATAACACCCCCCGCACCCCGATCGCTTATCTTCTAGGGAAAGGGGAGGGGGAGTAGGGAAAGTCTGAAGCCCCAGGCTATGCAAGGGTCTGAGATGAAAAATCCGTGCGAATGTTTTGAAAATAAAAAGCTTTTAAAAAGGAGAGACTATTAGAGACAGAATCTTAAGAGTTATCTAATCGAATTCTTTTATTTTATAGATAAATCGGTGCATAGAAGGGAATGAAACGATTTCCCCACGGTCACGTAGCCAGTGATCTTGTGCACCTCAGTGGCATTACCTCTTGGTGTACCTAGTTCCCAGCCAGGGGCCGCGTGCACTCAAGATGGTTGAACTGAATTAACCTTTAACTTCCCTGTCTAACCAATGGGTGTACTTCTAGACCTGCCTTTTCCCGCGTGTTCACTTCTAAACAGCTTTATATGTGGCCAGAGTAAATAGAACTCTGTGGCTCTTTCTTCCAGTATTTTATTCAGATGAAATTATGGGATTTTATTCAGGTGAAATCAGAGAATTCATAAGAAATAGAAATGACAAGAACCCTTAGAGATTACACAAACCGCCTCGGTCATTTTATTCATTCATTTGTTGCTCTTATTTCCAGGCAATCCGGGTTAAGTGACTTGCCCAGACTTACACCAAGTTAACCAATAAGTCTCTGACGGCACATTTGAACTCAGGTCCTCTTGACTCCAAGGCCAGTGCTCTGTCCTTTGCACCACTATCTTCCCCCAACCCTATTATTTATTGATGAAGAGATAGAAACCTAAAGAGAATAACTGGACAAGATCCTCATAGTATTTTATTTTCTATATCTAACTAGATAATGCATATTTATTAGACTTTAGGCTCTACATGGATAAGTATCGGAAGTGTTTAAGAAAGATTGGAGCTGCTGAGCTCTTTTCAAAGATGCTTTCCACCTTTGGTGTCCACCTGATTCACCTAACTCTCACCTGTGACCTGAAAGATGGACAGCTCTTGTTACCTGAGAACTCAGCAGTTCCCCTATCCAAACAGCTGCTAGATGAAGGCCAGTCTTCATTTAACTGAAGTTGGAGTTAGATACACATTTTTCTGATGGGAGCACTGTGAAGGGGAGCACTGGGAAGCTAGCGTAGATTTTCCTATTGTTTTTGTTGTTGTTGTTTGTTCGTTTGTTTGTTTTTCCCTGAGGCTGGGGTTAAGTGACTTGCCCAGGGTCACACAGCTAGGAAGTGTTAAGTGTCTGAGACCAGATTTGAACTCCGGGTCCTGAATTCAAGGCTGGTGCTCTATCCACTGCGCCACCTAGCTGCCCCCCCCAGTAGATTTTGTAATCAAAATTTACCTAATCAACAAGCTTGTATTCCTACCCAAGGAGGGAATATGAGGATCATGACAATGAGATTGCCTCTTGCAGGAAAATGCTATGCTACTATCATCAGAGCCAATGTTCCCACCAGGCCGAACCCTTACGGACTGATGAAGTCAAAGAAAAAATTTGTGAAGACCTAGAGACCCTTACCATCATTGTGCCAAAAGAGGATGAGCTTAAAATTCTGAGTGACTTTAATGGCAGAGTAGGCTCAGATTACCCGACACAGCAGGGAGTCTTTGAGAAGAATGGAATTAGAAATGAACACTTAATACTGAAGACACATGCATTTCATGACCTTCTCATCACCAGCATTGTCTTCTGTTTGCAATTTAACTTTTTTTTTTAAAATGCACATAAGATTTATCTGAGGCAATTAAGTTTAGTACAAAAGAAAATTTATTATAATATTAGTTGGAGGAGTTGGGCAGAGAAAGAGATGTTATGTCTCCCACTTCTTTCCCACCAAAATTCTGGGAGTTTACCTCTTACTATTTATGAAAGGGTTATTACTAATCTATTAGCTTCTATCACCTGATTCAATTAGCAAAGTATAATTTCTATAAGAAATAAGGCAGAGTTCAGAGCAAACATGGGTTATTGGTGTTAGTTCAGACTTAACATCCTGGTTACTCAGGGCTAGAAAGGTTACCCTTCTACTTTCTGTTCAAATCCAGACCCTGGGGATGTGAGGGGAAAGTCCATTAATTAGAACCAAGACTCGAGCGAGCTATAGGGTGCTCTGGTTAGTTGGTTTCTACAAGCTGAGAATATTATAACCCCACTTACCAAGAGTTAGATTTTAAATACACATCTAGCTTTTTGATAAAGAATCTGAAAAATTGGGTTAAGATCCCTATCTGTGCCATGTCTGGGGTCTCTGGTTCGCCACTTTCTCTGGAGTTTTCTGTGACTCAATAGAAGTCTGGCCAGATGGAAGAAAGGGTCCCAAGAGCCATGCAAGAGATGTGTTGTGAGCAACATATTCAATCATCTCATCCAGGGACTCTCAGGCTTTGCTGACTCTCCTCATTCTGGGCCAGGACAGTACCGGAGAGGTCCTGGAAGGACTGGACTCCTGAAAAGGTAGCCTGAAACTCTTTAATCTGGGTGTGACCCTGCTGTACTTTGTCCTGGATGTTGCTAGGAAGGCCTTGGATACTGGATATAAGCTGTAAGCAGTTACCCTAAAGCTGCTGGGTGATATCTCAGAACATGGCAAGGGTACAAGATCAACCTCAGCTTTAGCAGCATCATTAGAGTCCTAAAATTCCTTCTGGCTCCAGGTTAGCCACATTTGGCGGAGTTTACCTTGGCCATCAAGCAATTTTTGAACACCAGCCTGCTTTACAGTTTCAATCAAGCTGATGGTTTGAGAGAGCTGTAGGAGGGCCTGAAATATTTTTTCTTGTTTTGCCTCAGTTTACCCAAGGAGTACTGGTAGGCCCATTGATGGAGCTTGAATGACAGAGAGCCGAGAGAATAAAATCAATATGTTCCACAGGTGGAACTGATATACTGACCACCCTGTGGACTATGCTCTTCTGCACCAGGCTCCCCAGCAGCTGGGATGTTGGCTCTGGTCTCAATTTTCCTGGAAGACATCTTCAGGATGGAAGATCCTACACAGAGTAGCAAAATGTTAGGGGTGGAATTTGGCTAGCCCAATTGGGATCAGTAGGAGTTCCAACTTAATGCAATTAAACTGTGGATATACCCTCACAGCAAACATTGGCATTTAATAGACTGTGGCTATAAGGAGAAGAGAGACAGGATGTGGGTGACAAAAGCAATGTTTGTGAAAAGTGCTGGACTGATCATTAGATTTATCCTCTCCACACTAAATTTCACATTCAACAAAAGTATCTGTCCCAAGACAAAAAGACTACCAGAAGAATTAACGTCAATAGATTAGAATGCTTCTCTGAGCTGAAAGGATTTGTTATTAATTTGGAGAAAAAGTTGAGCCAATGCACAGTTGGCAACAGTGGAGCAGAAAAAGAGCAGGCAGCTTTCAGAGATTTGGTGTATAGCACTGCATTCACTTTTCTGGGTCAGAACACTAGAAAACATTGAGCTTGTTTTAATGAAAATGACAGGGAAATTCAGAAGCTGCTAAATGAAAAATGAGAACTCCTCACAGGATTGTTCATCCATCTCTAAAAAGATAGCAGTTAATTCCATTAAAAGAAGAGTGCAAGCAAAGCTTAAAGAGATGCAGAATTGTTGACTCAGTAAGAAGGAAGATGGAATTCAGTTTTATGCTGAAAGTCACAATCCAAAAAGCTTTTATAATGCCTTGAAGGCTATTATGGCCTATGTGCATCTCAATTACTTGGTGCTGATGGAGCCATATTGATTAGTGATAGGACTTGACCCTAGAGATATTAGCTGAACACTTCCTTAGTTTTCACAACAGGGCCTCATCAATCAATGCTCAATCTATGGACCGTTTACTTCAAGTCAGTTTCTCCCCTTCTGAAGTTCCTATTGAAGAAGACATTCAAACCGAAGAAGATGGTTTGAATGCTATTAGGTTACTTTCATGTGGCAAATCTTCACAGAAATTTACAAGGTATGTGTGTGGGATTCCATTGTTCCTACAACAGCTGACTAAAACTTTCTGGATTATATGGCAAGAAACAATTATCTCTCTCTCTATAAAAATAAAGGAAATAAGTTATCCTGTAACAATCATAATAAGTTATCCTGTAACAATCATAATGGAGTCTTTCTTAGTCATTGCTAGCAAAATTCTTGCCAGAGTCCTCCTTAATAGACTGATTCTTCACCCGGAAGACCATCATCTACCTGAGAGTCATTATGGCTTCAGAAAAGGCCAAGGAATGATCAATATGGTGTCTGCTGCTTGACACCTCCAGAACTGCCAAAAAACAGAACAGAGGTCTGTACACGATTTTTCTAGATCTGATCAAGACCTTTGATACTGTCATTTGTGAGGGTTTATGGAAAATTATGTCAAAATTTGGTTACCTACAAAAATCCTTCAGTATTGTGCATCAGTTTCACGACAGCATACTTGCCTGGGTTCTGGATAATGGACGATGCCCTTGCATTTTTCTAGTCACCAACAGAATGCAACAATGCTTTTTAGTATGATGTTTTCAGACATGTCAAATGTCTACAATGAGCATGAACACGGCATCAAGGTCATTGATGTCTTATATGACCTTTTATAACTTCCATTCTCACCAGCTTCTACCCTTTGCATACAACAGGCCCTTAATGAATATTTATTGAATTTTTAAAAATGGCATTGACTTATTTTTTGTTGTATTTCTCAGAGTCCCTTGCAAAGTGTCTTGCTTATAGCAAGTGCTCAGAAAATGAATGAATGAATAAGAAAAAAAAAATAAAGATGACATCATTGATTTATTATTTCTATTTCTCTGTCTAGGTCTTCCTATCTTTTCTAGGCTGTAAGTACAGTATTGGAATCAAATCTATGACCAGCATGAAAACTTTTATTTGTTTCATTTTTTCCAAACTGGATCAATTTGTCCCTACTTAGATAGGCTTACAGCCAGATTTAGTGCAGAAATCTGATTGATTTTAAACTTATTAAGAACTCCCAAGTTCAGATATATGGTCTATCAGTTCAACCTTCCCCAATAACAGGGATTATAGGCATTTACCACCGCTTCTCTGCTCATATTCTCTTTTTATTTAAATTGTAAATTTATTTATTTTTAACACACATTTCTTTATGAATCATGTTGGGAGAGAAAAATTGGAGCAAAAGGGAAAAAGCCATGGGAGAGATTTAAAAAATAAACAAAAAAGGTGAGCATAGCATGTGTTGATTTACATTCAGTTTCCTTAGATCTTTTTTCTGGATGCAGATGGTATTTTCCATCCCAAGTCTATTGGTATTGCTTTGCATCACTGAACTGCTGAGAATAACCAAGACTTTCATAGTTGAACATCGCATTCTTGCTGTTATTTTGTACGGTGTATTCCTGGTTCTGCTTGTTTCACTCACCATCAGTTCATGTAAATCTTTCCAGGCCTTTCTATAATCAGCTTGTTCATCATTTTTTATAGAACAATGATATTCCATTACCTTCATGTACCACAGCTTGTTCAACCATTTCCCAATTGATAGGCATCCATTCCTTTTCCAATTTTTTGCTACCTCAAAGAGAGTTGCTACATTTTTGTACACCACATTACTCTTAAATAAAAAAAAAAATTTACTAAGTGATAAAGCGATAGCAATAATAATCATAAAAGGAGTAATTATCACATGTTCTTGTTACTCAAAAGAAGGCAAAAATAAGAACATTCAAAATATGAAATAGGTCACATACTCTCAGAAATATATGCAATGTCTGAGAAAGAAAGACCACAAACTTGCAGAACCCCAGCAGAAACAAGTGTGAAAGGGAAAAGTCATGTATCAGGGGCAACTTAACAACTGGAGACCTTGAAATCCATGGTCCCTTCAGGAGTAATCTGTACCATCTAAACTTACTTATTTTACTAGCTTGTTTGTTGTTGTTTAGTCCTTTCAGTTGTGACATACTCTTTAATCTCTTTCTGGTTAAATGACTTGCCTCGTAAGTGTTTGAAGCCAGATTTGAACTTAGGCAGATGAATCTTTTTGACCTCAGACCTAAGTGCTCTATCCCTTGGGCCACCTAACTGCCTTCTCTGCTAGCTGCTCTCTTCTTAGTTCTTTTTTCACTCCTTGGAAACAAACTTGAACTTCTCCCATTTTCTTCTTGGCACTAGTTCCATGGACATCAGCTTTCTTTAAACCAAATGACAATTTAAACCTCTAACCTCTAACCTTTAACATGCTTATTTCCAGTGAATCCTTAAGTACAACAGAAAATAGGTCTTCCCCCCAATAGCATTGTGAGAAATAAATATTTATCTCACATTTAATAACTTGTATTAGAACCAAGATTTTTTTCTCTTTTCTGCTTCCTCATCCAGAAACCAACCAGTGCAGGAAATCTCTCTTAGAAACTTGCCAAGGCCAAGATCTAACTAGACAAAAAAGAAATTCAAAGTTTGAACTAGTGAGTATTTTCCTGGTCATTGTGTTTGCTTAGACAGATCGAGGAAAAATGTTGATTCCCCCTATTATCAAGATAGGGGATATGGAAAAAGATGTAATTTTATCAATGATTTGACTGACCTAAGTCTAATACCCCTCGCTAGCCTATTTTTCATTGTGTTAATCAAATCAAAGCTGATTAGGTACCCCTCAGAAGATCTACTCTTTGAAGGGTGTATGAGTTTCATTGCCCACACCTAGAAAGATGTTCTAGAATTAATATTAATTGAAAAATTATGGAAGAATAAATTGGAAGATATAATAATAATTGAAAGATACATTTAGAAGAATAATTGGAAGGCAATTAGATGTACCTTCCTTCCATCCTTAGTTGGTAACACTTCACCTTTCCACTTTTCCCAGTTCAAATGCATTTACTTCATATTTTACGAATTCTGCTTTAATGCTCTACTATCAATCACTCTTCACAGTTGACTCAAGTTAGAAAAATCAAACAGTCTTTACTGTGCTACCCTCACCAACACCAAATTGCCTTTATAGTCTCTGTATTTTCGTTGGGCAATTTCAGGTTTTGCAATTGTTGTACTTTATGTAACTTCACATTCTTCATGCTAGGAGTCTGAGGCATATATGGAGGACCTTTGATGCTACTTGCCAGGTAGAGAAGGCCATTTCTGGGAGAATTATAATCATTTATAATGGAAATGCCATTCTGTAAATAGTTCTTCTCTGATAACTATAGTCTTCTGTGAAATCAGCACATGAAGGTACTTCTAAAAGGCTTTAGCAAACTCAGCCACTTTCTTTAGCTGCTATCTTGGTTTGATTCCTTATTATCTAGTGAAAGACACTGTTATAAGGAGAGAGACCTTGGGTCTTCTCTCCTCAGACTTCAACATAAAACATGTCCTTTGTCTATATATGTTCTCCATTGTATGTGAATGATTTGAAGGCTTCAAGTTTATGTGTTTGAAAGGTCAGGAAGGTCTCCTAGCCTCAGATTTGCTGGCATTCCAATGTCTAAGAATTTAGATTTTGTAGCTAATTTAGAAGTATGCTTCAATTTAAATTCAGTTCTTTCTTTGAATATGGGAAACATTTTTCTTCATAGTCATGTCATTCATAGATGATCATCTTTTAATGTTGATGTTACTTTGATCAGTATGTCACTTTGCATCAGAAAAATCTTTTTCAGGTTTTTACAGGTCTAGTCAAACCCTGGTTCCAATAGTCAAATAAACTGGTTCAAGGTATGCAAAAGAAATATTGAGTACAATAATGGTTTTTCTATTTTGGAAAAATTGCTTTAGAAATTATAAGATTCTGGTCTTTCATAGTGCTCCTGGATAGGACAGTTACTTAAAGAAGTTCTCTTTTGAGGAAGGAAGAATATTACAAAGAAAACTGATACAATCCTGAATGGAGTTAAATGGACAGATGGTATAGGCTATCTTGAGCATCCTGCTCACCATTTCTTATAGCACAATAATATTCCATCACAATCACACACACACACACACACACACATATATACGTAGGTTCTTTTACTATTTGTTTGTTTGTATCTTTTGGGATACTGGTTGTGGGTATAGTACCAAATTGCTCTACAGAATGGTTGGATCAGTTCAAAACTCCACCAACAGTGAATTAATGCTTCATTTTTCCAACATCTGTTATTTTCCTATTTTCTATACCCAATTGAGTATGTATATTATTCCCCCAGTTCTGAACCAGTTCTTTGAACCAGTTCTGATGAGAGTAAGGTGTACTCACTCTCCCTTACTTTCTGCAAGTGGCCCTCGACTGTAAAAAAAAATTTTTTTTGCCTTTTTTATGTGAGATAATTTACCCTATTCCACCTCTCCCTTTCCCCTTCTTTCATTGTATTCCTTTATTATCTTTTATTTTTCAGCTATAATCCTTTCACATTCAACTAACACTGTCTCTATGTAATCTTTCTAACTTACCTAATAATAAGAAAGTTCTTATGAATTATAAGTATTATCAAAATATTTTAACTTAAACTAAGTTCCTTATGGTTTATCTTTTCTGTTTACCTTTTTCTGTTTCTCTTTAGTCTTGTATTTGAAAGCCAAATTTTCTATTCAGTTCTGGTCTTTTCATCAAGAAAGCTTGAAAATCCAATTTTCCCCCTGAAAGATTACACACAGTTTTGTTGGGTAGATGATTCTTGGTTGTTATCCTAGTTCCTCTGCTTCCTGAAATATTATATTTCAAGCAAGCCTTCTGAATCTTTAATATAGAAGCTGCTAAATCTTGTGTTATCCTGACCATGGCTCCACAATACTTAAATTATTTCTTTCTGGCTGCTTCTCCTTGATATGGGAGCTCAGGAATTTGTCTATAATATTCCTGGGAATTTTCATTTTGAGACCTCTTTCAAGAGAAGATCAGTGGATTCTTTCAATTTCTATTTTACCCTCTGATTCTAGAATACCAGGGCAATTTTCCTTGACAATTTCTTTTTTTTTTTTTTTTTAATTTTTTATTTTATTTTATAATTATAACATTTTTTGACAGTACATATGCATGGGTAATTTTTTTACAACATTATCCCTTGCACTTACTTCTATTCAGATTTTTTCCCTTCCTCCCCCAACCCCCTCCCCCAGATGGCAAGCAGTCTTATATATGTTAAATATATTACAGTATAATTTAGATACAATATATGTGTGTAGAACCGAATTTATTGTTGCACAGGAAGAATTGGATTCAGAAGGTAGAAATAACAGTTTACATTCATTTCCCAGTGTTCCTTTTCTGGATGTAGCTGGTTCTTTCCATCATTAATCAATTGGAATTGGATTAGCTCTTCTCTATGTTGAAGAAATCCACTTCCATCAGCATACATCCTCGTACAGTATCATTGTTGAAGTGTATAATGATCTTCTGGTTCTGCTCGTTTCACTCAGCATCAGTTGATGTAAGTCTCTCCAAGCCTCTCTGTATTTCTCCTGTTGGTCATTTCTTATAGAACAATAATATTCCATAACATTCATATACCATAGTTTTCCCAACCATTCTCCAATTGATGGACATCCATTCATCTTCCAGCTTCTAGCCACTATGAAAAGGGCTGCCACAAACATTTTGGCACATACAGGACCCTTTCCCTTCTCTAGTAGTTCCTTGGGGTATAAGCCCAGTAGTAGTATGGCTGGTTCAAAGGGTATGCACATTTTGATAACTTTTTGGGCATAATTCCAGATTGCTCTCCAGAATGGTTGGATTCTTTCACAACTCCACCAACAATGCATCAGTGTCCCAGTTTTCCCACAGCCCCTCCAACATTCATCGTTATTTGTTCCTGTCATCTTAGCCAATCTGACAGGTGTGTAATGCTACCTCAGAGTTGTCTTATTTTGCATTTCTCTGATCAATAGTGATTTGGAACACTCTTTCATATGAGTGGAAATAGTTTTAATTTCATCATCTGAAAATTGTCTGTTCATATCCTTTGACCATTTATCAATTGGAGAATGGCTTGATTTCTTATAAATTAAAGTCAATTCTCTGTATATTTTGGAGATGAGGCCTTTATCAGAACCTTTAACTGTAAAAATTTTTTCCCAATTTGTTACTTCCCTTCTAATCTTGTTTGCATTAGTTTTGTTTGTGCAGAAACTTTTTAATTTGGTGTAATCAAAATGTTCTATTTTGTGATCAATAATGGTCTCTAGTTCTCCCTTGGACACAAACTCCTTCCTCCTCCACAAGTCTGAGAGGTAAACCATCCCATGTTCCTCCAATTTATTTATGATTTCGTTCTTTATGCCTAAATCTTGGACCCATTTTGATCTAATCTTAGTATGTGGTGTTAAATGTGGGTCCATGCCTAGTTTCTGCCATACTAATTTCTAATTTTCCCAGCAGTTTTTGTCAAATAATGAATTCTTATCCCAAAATTTGGGATCTTTGGGTTTGTCAAAGATTAGATTGCTATTTTTATTCACTATCTTGCCCTGTGAACCTAACCTATGCCACTGATCAACTAGTCTATTTCTTAGCCAATACCAAATGGTTTTGGTGACTGTTGCTTTATAATATAGCTTTAAATCAGGTACACTTAGACCACCTTCCTCTGACTTTTTTTTCATTAGTTCCCTTGCAATTCTCGACCTTTTATTCTTCCATATGAATTTTGTTGTTATTTTTTCTAGGTCATTAAAATAGTTTCTTGGGAGTCTGATTGGTATAGCACTAAATAAATAGATTAGTTTGGGGAGTATTGTCATCTTTATTATATTCGCTCGGCCTATCCAAGAACATTGAATGTCTTTCCAATTATTTAAATCTGACTTTATTTTTGTGGCAAGTGTTTTGTAATTTTGCTCATATAATTCCTGACTCTCCTTTGGTAGATATATTCCCAAATATTTGATACTATCGACTGTTATTTTGAATGGAATTTCTCTTTGTATCTCTTGCTGTTGGATTGTGTTGGTAATGTATAAAAATCCTGAGGATTTATGTGGATTTATTTTGTATCCTGCGACTTTGCTAAAATTCTGAATTATTTCTAATAGCTTTTTAGCAGAGTCTTTGGGGTTCTCTAAGTATACCATCATGTCATCTGCGAAAAGTGACAATTTGATTTCTTCATTTCCTACTCTAATTCCTTGGATCTCTTTCTCGGCTCTTATTGCCGAGGCTAGAGTTTCTAGTACTATATTGAATAGTAATGGTGATAGTGGGCAACCTTGTTTCACTCTTGACAATTTCTTGAAAGGTGATGTGTAGGCTCATTTTTTGATCATAGCTTTTAGATAGTCCAATAATTTTTAAATTATCTCTCCTAGATCCATTTTCCAGATCAGTTGTTTTTCCACTAAAATACTTCACATTGTCTTCAATTATTTCATTCTTTTGGTTTTGTTTTATTGTTTATTGATTTCTCATAAAGTCATTAGTTACCATTTGTTCATTTCTATTTTTTCCATTTTAATTTTTAAGAAATTATCTTCTTCAGTGAAGTTTTGTATCTTCTCTCCCATTTGTCCAATTCTACTTTTAAAGGGGTTGTTTTTTTTCCTGTGGATTTCTACCCCTCCCCCCAATTTGGCCAATTCTATTTTTTAAAGATTTTTTTTTCTCAATGAATTTTTGTGCCTCTCTTTCCATTTGGCCAGTTCTGCTTTGCAAGATAACCTTCTCCTCAGTGGCTTTTTGTACTTCCTTTAACATTTGGCCTAGTCTATTTTTTAAGGAGTTATTTTCTTCAGTATTTTTATGTGTGTGTGTTTCCTTTGTCATATTGTTGACTTGTTTTTCATGATTTCCTTTCATTTCTCTTCTTGATTTTTCCTCTATTTCTATTACTTGATTTTCTAAATCCTTTTTGATCTCTTCCATGGCCTAAAACCATTTCATATTTTTCTTGGATGCTTTGGAAAGAGGAGTAGATGTTATCTTCCCAGTGTATGTTTTGATCTTCCTTGTCACTATAATAACTTTCTATGCTCAGGATCTTTTTTTATTTGCTCACTTCCCCAAACTATTATTTGACTTTTAACTTTTTGTTAAAGTAGGGCTCTGCTTTCAGAGTGGAGGATGCACTGTCCCAAACTTCAGGGTTCTTGTGCAGCTGTTTTCAGGGACAGTTCTAGGGACTGGTAAGTTTACAGTTCTTCCAACTTGATATGCTCTAGGAAGAGGTGTGTTTACTACTCTTGTGACCTGTGCTCTGATCTGTGAGAGACTACAAACACTCTTTCCTGCTCTACAATTGTGAAGAGGGTCCCTGCTCCAAGGTAGCTGCAAATTCTGATATGCTAATGCTCCTTCTTACCCTGGGACTGCCAGCCAGGAATGTGACCTGGATTTGAGTATGAGCAAAAGCAATAAAGCCCTGACTCACTACTATCAAAAAAGGTCCTTCTAAACTCCTTCTGTAATTTATCTTCCGTAATTTTATATATTTTCCCAGAACTATTGGATTAATTCCAACTGTACCATCAGTGAATTAGTGTGCCTGTTTTTTTCCTTATAAATTTTTCTACAATGGCCCATTTGATCGGGGTGAGTTGAAATCTCTATTGTTTTAATTTGCATTTCTCTGATGATTATCAGTTTCAAGTTCTTTTAAAGTTTTTTTTTTTAATTTTCATTTCTTCTTTAGAGATTTTTTGGTTCATATCATTTGACATATGCTAGAAGATGACTAAGTTAAATAAATTGATGCCAATTTGCTAGAGATGTATGACATTTATCAATGATTTGACTTTTATATATGATATATATTTGATATACATGACTTTTATACAATGATTTCTTCCCAGCCTATATCTATTTTTCTTAGTTCCTCTGCATTTGTTTTATTTATACAAAAGCTTTTAATTTTATATGATAAAAATATGAAGTTTGTTTGCTATAACTTTTTTTTAAAAGAGATAACTATAACCTATCTTCAACCAACTTTTATTGATGAAAGTATATATATTATTATTATTATTATTTTGCTATATATGTATAAGGCACTAGCTTAAATCTACTATCTGCCAAACTGTTCTCCAGTTTTTCTAGTAGTTTTTATTAAATAAAGTATTCTTTACCCAGTAATTTGAGCTTTTGGATTGATTGAAAGACCAAACTGTCCATTACATATGCTTCTTTAAAAGTATCTCTTATATCTTAAATTCCACTGATCTGTTTTTCTATTTTTCACCTAGCCCTAGGTAATATTGGCAGCTACTGCTTTATAATATAATTTAAGATTTAGCAATATCAACCACTTTCCATTTCTACTTTCCCCCCTATCTACCAAGATATTGTTGACCATTTTTTCCTTCATATTAATTTTGTTATTATTTTGACTAATTCTATAAGGTATATTTTTGATAATTTAATTCACAGAACATTAATATGTAGATTAATTTGGGTGGTATTGTAACTGCCCTCCTCTGAGGCCTTCAAAGGTCTCTGGCCACTATCTCTTGAATCTATAGCTTAATAATCAGTAGCACGATCAAGAACAACCACATGTAATCTTAAAAGCCTTTATTATACCTATTCACATAATACCCTGACTTGATGCCCTGACTTGTTGGTTCCCGAGTGAACATCTGGTCAAAAGACCCATGGGTTCACTACCAAAATCCTTACCTCTTTCAGCTATCCATCTCGGCTTGGCCACCCAGGTTAGGGAGCCAGGTTAAAGAGCACCAGGTTAAAAAAAGCGACTGCTGTCTGCAGTGGGCTTATAAAGGGCCTGTGAGGTCACACACACAGCCAATCAGCGAGAGAGTCACCCATTACGAAGCTATCTCAATATGGCCAGGATCCCACCCACAGGGCAGTCCTAATATCCACAGAGATTACTTCTGGGTCACTCGAATCTCCTGTTGCACTGTGGCTCCGCCCATTTAAAGGGCCTTTACATGGTATTAATATATGTAGTCACTTTTATAATATATTGTCATCATTTAGATTTCATTTCTTCATTTTTCTAGGTCTTTATTTCTGTGAAAATTATTCTTTAGTTGCAATTATATTACTCCTGTTATCTTACATGGTACATGCATCTTTGAATGTTATTATTAAAATTTTTCTATTTCTTCCTAGTTTTTCTTAATAATATGAAGAAATGCTGGTGATTTGTATTCTGTTACTTTGCTTAAACAATTAATTTCCTCAATATTTTTCTAGATTATTTTGAAAAACCATCATAGCATATTAAAATAGAGATATTTTTGCCTCCTTTTTGGCCAATTGTCTAATTATTTATTAGATGTTGTCTACTTAACATTGAATTAAAAGTTAGCAGGGCGTACGTAGTATGTGAAAAACTGCCTTCAGAGCCAGAAAAATTTAGGTTCAAGTCTTGGAGAGAAAGTCCTGACCTGCATTTGGTAGTAGGAGTGTGGAAGTTCTCTATACCAATTACATCATATTTCTCACTGCTGTCCATTTTGCTATAGCTATATATTTTAGTAACATTTAAAATAATAACAGTGATAAAATATTTTTACCTTTTGGTTTTAGATTAGTGATTTTGATCATATTATGGAATGGTATTTCATTGCTACGCTTTTTAGCATTTTAAAAAATGTAAATGAGTAATATATTTTTTAACAAAGTCTTTTTCCAGTAATAATTGATATAGTAATGTTGTTTTGTTGTTTTCTTATAAATATTATTTGTTATAGTAGTTATTTTCCTAATGTTGAACCATCATTACATAACTTGTAATAACTGGCTTCTTTATAAGGGAGGCTCTTGAATTTATAATCTTTCCTAGCCCAGGAAAAGATGTAATTATTATGAAGGTAGGTTTATAGAAAGTAAAACATGTGCCATCATAAGAGGTTTTTAAACTAGTGTTATGAAGAAGTCAGAGGGAGAATGGCAGCAGCAAGCAGCACTGGCAACAGCAACACAGCAACAATTGAGACTAAGCATTGAAGTGATGAGAGCCTTTCCCTCTTGCTCACTTGCTCTATTTATTAGGATGATTTTTTCTTTTCTTTTTTTTTTTTTAATTTATTTTAAACTTAAATACAAAATAGTAAAAGAAAAAAAATTGTCATGTGCACAGTAGAACATGAGAGGATTCAAAATTTAAAAGAATCAATTTCCATTTCAGGAAATCTAAATAATAAATGCTCCACATTCTGTTCAGAGCTATCCAGCTTTTCCTTGCTTCATTGCAGGTTTTCTTTTGTTTTCTGATGTGTACTTTTCACTTTATTTTCTTTTCCCCTTCCTCCTCATCTCTCCCCAAGAAAGGCTACAATTTAAATATTTCTCTATCTACACACATACACATGTACACATTTTTATATATATATATATATATATATATATATATATATATATATATATATATATATATATATATATATATACTGACATACACATATATACACATATGCACATAAACACATATATACAAACATGTGTACATAGATATATATGGATACATCTATTTATATCCATAATCATACATATGGACATATATCTTCATATGCATCTATTTAAAGTTGTACTATGATTATTTGTCCTCTGTTTCTCAAAAGGTAGGTAACATTCCTTTGTAAGTCCATATTTTTCTTTATTTTTCTAACTCCATCAACTTATCATTTCTTACAGCACAGCAATATTCCAACCTCATAATATCTAGTTAAATAGTCTAAAACAATATTGATCAATATGGCTGACATACAGTGTATTTTCCCTATTTATCTCTTTTGATTAAATCTATTTTAACTTTATCTGAGATCATCATTACTATCCCTCCTTCTTTTTTTTTTTTTTTTTTTTTTTGGTGTATCTCTTACTTCCTATCCCTCCTATTTCTTAATCAATCCCTGTCCTCCAGGATCCCTCCCATATCCCCTCCAGGATCTTCCCCCCATCCTATCTTGTTACTTTCTTATTTCTTTCTGAATTTCGAAGATTTTTATACATACATACATACATACACACACACACATATGTATTGTTCCCTTTTTAACCCATTACCTATAAGAGTAAGATTCCAGAACTACCAGCTTTCCTCCCCCATTTAATTCTTCTGTGTCAGTAATTCCTTTTGTATTAAGGTATTTTGTATTAAGATAATTACTTTTCACTTTTTCCTACACAATTTTGCTTTTTAGAATCACATTATACTTAGCTCTACCCCAGTCTTTATTTCAAACTACTAATTTACTAATGACAATCTTAGTCATGGTTTATAGTTCCATATATAAAATGTAAATGGTTTGTCCTTATTGAGTTCCTTGAAATTAGTTTTTGATATTTACTTTATATTTTTGCAACAAAATTCTGAAAATCTCGCAATTCATTGAATATCCACTTTTTATCATTTAGAATTATGCTTAATTTTTGCCAGGTATGATATTTTTGGCCTCAATTCCAAATCTTTTGCTCTTAGATATACAGCTTTCCAAGACTTGTAGTCTTTTACTGTAGCCATTGCTAGGTCTTGTGAGATTCTAATTGTGGCTCCACTATATTTGAACTTTTTTTGTTATTGTTATTGTTGCTTATAATATTTTTTCCTTGACTTGGGTTTCAGAATTTAGTTATGATATTCTTGTAGATTTTCATCATAGGATGTCTTTCTGATGGTGATTGGTAGATTTTTTTTTTTTTCTATTTCTACATTTGCTTTTTGTTCTAACACTTCAGGATAATTTTCTATATTTCTTTTTTTTATTTTAATTGGGGCAATATAGGTTAAGTGATTTGCACCACCTAGCGCCCCTCAGTACAATTTTCTTTTCTTTTCTTTTTTTTATTATTACAATTCTTTTTTTTTTAAATTATTGTAGCTTTCAGTCCACTTATTCTTATTTTTTCTCTTCTTCATTTATGCTCCAGATCAGTTGTTTTTCTTATGAGATATTTCACATTTTCTTCTTTTTTTTATTCTTTATATTTTATTTTATTATTTCTTGGAATCTTATAAGTTCACTAGCCCTTTCCCAATTATAATTTTCAAGGAGTTGTCTTCTTTAAGATTATGGATCTCCTTTTCTAGTTCATTGACTTTTTTTTCATAATCTTCTTTGTCAAGTCTGGGCTAGCTCCTCTGAAGGGCTCAGAATAAGTCCTTGCCCCACGTTGGGTACCAAAATGTAATGTCCTGCCATCTCTCAGTTGTAATCCTTCTCTGGGAGGAGGTTTCTTTTCTGTAAAATCCTTTTCTCTGTGAGCAGGTTTCTTGGGAGGCTTCTGGAGCCTCCAGCCAGAGGGAAGGTAGAATCTCGAATCCTCTTCTTCCTGAATCCTGTCTCTGAATCTCCTCGCGCTTCCCTGAAGTTCTCCCGGGAAGTTTTGTTCTCCCAGTCTAGACTGTCTCCTTCCAGACTGCCGTCCCAACTCAATGTCCCAGTCTAGACTGATTTCAGACTCAATGTTGCCTTCTTTTATCCTCGAAGAGAATGGGCTTGTGAGAACTCAGGGGCTTGTGGGAAATACTTCAACCAATGAACTTGCTCCTTTTAAAGGTGTAAACTCCTTTAAATATGTAAACTCCTTTTCAGAAGTCTAAAGGTGTAAACTCCTTTTAAAGGTTTGAACTAAAGGTGTGAATTCTGAGCTGACAAACTGAGTTATCACCTTGTAATCCTAACACTTCTTGTTTTTCTTGGATTGTTCTTATTTTTTAAAAAAAGTTTCCTCAATCTCTTGTTTTGATGAGGCAATTCAGGATATCAGCAGGAAACAAAGTAAAAATCTACCAGTGGGGATCTGGTATGGAATAGAATGTTGGCCATAAAACCACAAAAAAGAAAAAAAACACAGAAGATATGTCCTTAAATGACACATGTTCACTGGGTCCTTTTGTCTCTTCCCCTATTGGGAGATGCTCAGCATTTTTTTTTTTATCAGCCAATCCAAAGCCTTCTTGTCCTATAAAAGAACTACTCTTTTGGCCTGCTTGTGATGTTCTTTCCCTTAAGGAGAATCCTCTGACTGTCTAAACCTCATTAAGTGGCTTTACTTGACTCAGAGACAGTTTCAGCCTAAATTAATTCAGAGACAATATTGCAACACCCCCACACCCCAACAATTTTTTGATTTTTGAAGTCTTTTACATTTTTCTATGCTTTTTTTTGGGGGGGGGGGTAAGTGACTTTATTTTTTTTTTTGCTTTATTATTCTCCTATGAAGATGAAACCTGATCTTCTGTATTCCTATAGTAACTTTCTATGATTGGGTCATTTCTCCTTTGCCTGCTCATTTAAAAATATAACAGCTTGTTATTGTAATCACCTGTAGTCCTGGGATGTAGGGTATACAGGTCCTTTTTCATTTCTCACCTCTGGCTTGGGATTGAAATCAAGAACTCTGCCCTCCTGTAAGTGCTCACAGCCAGCATTGATCCTCCTTCTCTCCACTTGCACTGCTTCTGCATTTATTGGGCACATTCTGGTCTCTTCTGGAGGGGCTGGTGTCGCTTCTCAGCAGAGATTCCTTCAATCTTCCCCCATTCAGACATAGTATCCCTCTTGCTGTCTGGAAGGTAAAACTCCCTGTGAATGGGGCCTGGGCTACCTCTTAATTCAGTTAGGCCCAGGGTTCACCTGTTTCAGTGGAGCTAGCCTGAAGATGTTTATTCTTCAAGGAGCAAAACTTCCCTCTAGAATCTTTCTTTGGATCTTCTCCAGTTGTCCCTGGAGGAACAACTTTTAAAGAAGGGGAAATCTGGGGCTTGAAATTTTCTGATCTACTTCATCATCTTTCCAGAATCCTCCCTAGGATGATATTTGAAATATAGTTATTGAACTAGCATACTCTGTACTACTGCCAGGCCAATGGTTAATATATTCCTTTTTCTGCAGAGAGTATTCCTTTAGGAAAACCCATTTGTTTTATTATTACCTAAATGTGGTCATCATTATCCTATCAAACATGTCTCTGCTCTTCTAAACTTGTTTCCTAGTTGTTTTATTTTTTTTTCCCTAGGTAAAAGTAAGTCAATTAAACATTTATTCTGAATTAAGGTCTGCTGCCCAGATCAAGAATGAGAGGGAAAACCAGTGGATACTTGACCACACATAATTTAATTAACTAGGTTGCTTTATTTTTAGCCTGGTGATCTTTGGATAGCCTGGGAGTTGATGGTTTTTACTAATTCTATTAATAATCTGTATTTTTAAACTTTTTATCTTTAGAGAAACAAGAAGCAATAGAGAACTGAAGTTTTTGCCATAGGCAAAATGAGCTAATACTCTTATGAATTAATCTTTTTATCTCTGAATAGACAGGTCATTCTGTACAAGGTACATTTTGGTATTTTTTCCCCTTCCCTAGTAAAGAAGTTGGGAGGAGGAGTTGAAAACTTCAAAGGAAGGTCATGCTGTGAGTCAATGCCATTTAGTTGTTTTGTTGAAGAGAATCAGTTCTACCCAAGGAAGAAGGAGAAAGGCCTTCTCAGCCAAACTGTCAGTATCTATTTATTATAACTGCTCATAATGAATATTTTATTGATATATTGTTTTGATCAGCATTTTATTTAATATTTTAAAAATCAATGTATGTTAGTGATATTAGTGTTTAGCTTTTTTTGTTTTTTGTTTGTTTTTCTGTTTTATTCTTCCCTGGTTTGGAAAGTAGAACCATGTTTGTCTAAAGGAAAGAGTTTGGTATTTAAAAAAAATTTGTTTTTTATGTGTTTGATAAATTCATTTGCAAACCTGTCTGGATCTGGAGGGTTTTGTATCTTTTTGAGTCATTTATGACTTGCTTAATTTTACTTCCCAAGATTAAGTTATTATCATCTTATCTATTTCCTATTTTAGTTTCTTTTGATAGTTGATAAGTTATCTATTTCATTTAAAAATTAAGTTTTATAGTCTTAAGAACAGCAAAAGAAAATAAATTTCTTTTTGTTTTATTTATATTTCTTAGAGGCATCTAGATGGTATAGTAGATTGAGAACACTGGGCTTGGAATCAAGAAGACTTGAGTTCAAGTTTGATCTCAGACAGACTGCTTACTGCTTGGGTAAGTCCCTTAAACTCTATATCAATTTCCTCAACTGTAAAATGGGGATAAGAATAATAGTACCCACCTTCCAAAGTTGTTGTGAGGATCAAATGAGATAATATTTATAAACTGCTTAGCATAGTACCTGACACTTAGTAGGCACTTAATAAATGCTTTTTTCCTTCCTTTTATTTTTAACTTAACTTCTTTGAAAATTTTTTCTTTTCCTTTAAAAATCCCATTAGAAATGTTTTAAAATCAGTTTTATTGGTCATTTCAAAATAAAAGAGCACTTTAAAAATTTGAATTTTTGCTTCCCCTGTCCCACCCCATTACAGTGAATTATTGAGATAGTATAGGTTTCTAGGTCAGAAGAGAGTTATCTTTCTGGAAAATGGAAACAATGTTTGTCTTCTGAGAGGGAGGCAAAACCACAGGGTGGCACTATGAGCCTGAACTGTGGAAAACCTGATGGCAGAGATATTTTACCAGAATGTCAAAGTGTAGTTGTGATGCAAAAGAGAAATTATGAATTTCTTTGAATAATTGATGTGAATCTCATATTTGTTTGTGGGTAGCTCTGAGTACTTTGAATTCTCTACTTTTTTTTTTTTTTTTTTTTTTTTTGGTGGAATGAAATAAAAGGTATCCTCACTCTCAATATGCATATGTTACCTTGAGTGCTCATAGCTAAGAACTCAACATTCACATTGATGGAAATTAGATACAAACATATTTTCAGATTTTCTTGAGGAAACTCTGGGTAAAAAGGTAATATAAGAATCAAAGAAATTAATACTCATTTTAGTTCATACTTGAAATAAATCTAGTATGTATGAGTGAAGATTTGGGAGGGTCTTGGCTTCTAGGTTATATTATGTCCTATTGATACCTCTTGTTTTGTTTTGTTTTGCTTTTGCAAGGCAATTCTAGTTAAGTGACTTGCCTGGGCTCACATAGCTAGGAAGTGTTAAGTTATGTGAAGCTAAATTTGAACTCAGATCCTCCTGACTTCAGGCTTGCTCTATTCACTGGGTCATCTAACTGCCTTCATAACTTTTGTTTTGACAATGTGGTCATTTGTGATTATTGCTCTCTCTCTGTCTCTCTCTCTAACTCTGTCTCTCTGTATCTCTCTCTGTCTGTCTCTCTCTCTCTCTGTGTTTCTTTCTCTCCCAGTACATTCTTCCTTGAAATAAAGTAAAATAGTTAAATAAAATCACCTAATACCTCAGAGGCCTTTCCAGCAACATCAGGGGTAAAGCAAATATGTCCATTGCCACCACTATTATTTTATACTATTACAAAATACAGTAAAGGAAATTGACAAAAATATACATAGGCAAAAAAGAAGCATTTATAGTTTTTGCAGATATTTTAATGGTTTACCTAGAGCACTCTAGAGATTTGACTAAAATTAATTGAACTGCTCAATATAAGCTGCAAGATATAAAGTAACACACCTCCCTAAAGTCATCAGCCTTTCTGTATGTTACAAAACACCTATCAGGAAGAGATAGAAATACAAATGACAATAAAAATAACTGCATCATGTATAAAATATCTCGAGCTCTACCTATCAAGTCACACTTAAGATTTATATTGTACTTTTTTTTGTTATTCCTTAGGGAAACAGGAGAGGGGAAAATGTAGCCTGCATGTAGAGGACTTTGACTTGGCCAAGAAAAAAGCCACTTTTTCATCTGATGCCAGAATGTAGGAAGAATTAATTAGTGGATTAAGATATTTGAAAGATGGCAAATGAGAAGGGAGAGAGGGACCTTGGGGGAAAGCCTCCACTTTTTTTTTTTCCAGTGAAGTATAAGACAAGGTTCTCAGAAGAGAAAGGGGTAGCATACTATAAAAGAACAGGAAGAAATAGGAAAGAGTAAGGAAAACCTGTCTGATACTCACTAGATCTATGTGTAACTAAGTTCTTTTATGATACCCCTGTGAACATCAATTTTCTCATCTATAAAATACACATAAGAATGTCATGCTACTAGATATCACTGTGGAGCATACAGGAGCTATACTTTTTCCTCCTAGCCAAATTAGGGATGAAACTGAAATCCTCATAGATAACATAGACTTTAGAGACTACTGGGGTTTCTGAATGGGACTTTCTCAAGTTCTTCTTATCCATTCAGGATAAAAGGAGATTTTAAATTCTAGAATCTCTATCCTCAACAGCAACATGACTCCTACCAGCTCATTCTTTGTAGGGAAATTTAGTTTGATGGAAAATCTAGGCTAATTCAAGTTTTAAAGAGAGTTATAAGATCACCCCTAAAACTGAATTGAAGCTTAGTAGCTCTCACAAAGGTCTCATAACCTCCCATGCTAGGATCACAGGGTCCTAATGCGGCCTAGGAAATGCAACACCTCTCAGGGCCATCCCCTTTACACACTCTCTCTTTTGAGGTAACAACATATCTACCGTGGGGACAAACTCAGTTATGGAAAGACAATTGAGTTTACAAACTCCCATTTGTAGTGGAGGGATAGGAAGATAGAGAAGGATTATTGACCCACACTTAACACCGTACACCAAGATAAAGTCAAAATGGGTTCATGATTTAGGCATAAAGAATGAGATTATAAATAAATTAGAAGAACATAGGATAGTTTACCTCTCAGACCTGTGGAAGAGGAAGGAATTTATGACCAAAGAAGAACTAGAGACCATTATTGATCACAAAATAGAAAATTTTGATTATATCAAATCAAAAAGTTTTTGTACAAACAAAACTAATGCAGACAAGATTAGAAGGGAAGCAATAAACAGGGAAAACATTTTCACAGTCAAAGGTTCCAATAAAGGCCTCATTTCCAAAATATATAGAGAATTGACTCTAATTTATAAGAAATCAAACCATTCTCCAATTGATAAATGATCAAAAGATATGAACAGACAATTCTCAGATGAAGAAATTGAAACTATATCCACTCATATGAAAGAGTGTTCCAAATCACTATTGATCAGAGAAATGCAAATTAAGACAACTCTGAGATATCATTACACACCTGTCAGACTGGCTAGGATGACAGGGAAAGATAATGTGGAGTGTTGGAGAGGATGTGGGGAAACTGGGACACTGATACATTGTTGCTTAGAATACATCCAAGCCATTCTGGAGAGTGATTTGTAACTATGCTCAAAAAGTTATCAAACTGTGCATACCTTTTGACCCAGCAGTGTTACTACAGGGCTTATATCCCAAAGAGATCTTAAAGAAGGGAAAGGGACCTGTATGTGCCAAAATGTTTGTAGCAGCCCTCTTTGTGGTAGCCGGAAACTGGAAACTAATTGGATGCCCATCAATTGGAGAATGGCTGAATAAATTGTGGTATATGAATATTATGGAATATTATTGTTCTGTAAGAAATGACCAACAGGATGATTTCAGAAAGGCCTGGAGAGACTGACACGAACTGATTCTGAGTGAAATGAGTAGGACCAGGAGATTGTTGTATACTTCAACAACAATACTATATGATGATCAATTCTGATGAATGTGGCCATCCATCAATGAAATGAACCAAATCAGTTCCAATAGAGCAGTAATGAACCGAATCAGCTACACCTAGCAAAAGAACTGTAGGAGATGACTATGAATCACTACATAGAATTCCCAATCCCTCTATTTTGTCCACCTGCATTTTGGATTTCCTTCACAGGCTAATGGTACACTATTTCAAAGTCTGATTCTTTTTGTACAACAAAATAACTGTATGGATATATATATATATATATGTATATATATATATATATATATATTTGTATATACACATATATTGTATTTAACATATACTTTTTCCCCCCCTGAGGGGTCCTCCTGAATTCAAGGCTGGTGCTCTATCCACTGCGCCACCTAGCTGCCCCCTAACATATACTTTAACATATTTAACATGTATTGGTCAATCTGCCATCTGGGGGAGGGGATGGGGGGAAGGAGGGGAAAAGTTGGAACAAAAGGTTTTGCAATTGTCAATGCTGAAAAATTATCCATGCATATATTTTGTAAATTAAAAGCTATATAATAATAATAAAAAAAGATAGAGAAGAATTGTTGTGTTTTGTTTTTCAGGCAGAGAGAGGATGCTGGAACTCTATCTTCCCAGAAATCAGCAGGAGTGAGGATCACTAAATGTCTTTATTCTAGATCTTTTCAGTCTCCTCCAACGCCAGGTCACGAGTGCGAGAGAGTTCTACCACCCAAGTTTCTCTTCCTCCTCCCACACAAGTCACTTCCCCCCTCTTTGTCCCACCAATCAAGTCAGCACAGAACAGCTGGGGAGGGTCAACCTTCAAACAAGTTAATAGGGAACTGTCCAATTGGCAATTAGTCTCACTTGCTTCATTATCCAAGTGCATTGCTCAGTTCTAGCCCTTTACAAGAGGAGAGGACAGATGAGCTGCCCTTTAGTCACTTTTAGTCAAAGATAAGAGAATCAACTACTGTTCTGGCTCTACTTCCAATTAGATTGCTCTAGCTCCTTCTATTTCCAGTAGATGATAATGCTGGCCACCTCAGGTTGCTCTCCATTCCATTGAATAATCTCTGCTTTCATTCCCTATTTCTGTGCTTATGGTTCCCCATCATTCCCACATTCACTAAGATGTAACCTCTTCTGTTCAATCATCTGTATGCTTACTCAAGCCTCAATGCTGAAACCCTATCTAAGGCCTAAATCCCACATTGTATTTCCTCCATCTTCTCAAACTGAGACCAGTTGAAAACCTTAACCATCTCCAGTCATCCTGATCTACATCTGGCCACTGGACCCAGATGTCTCTGGAAGGGAAAGTGAGGCAGATGCTCTGTCCAGCCCTCCCTCAAATCCAATTCATTTGCATGTCATGGCATCCCCTTCCTGATGTCTTGGTCCTCTTTGAGAATGAAGGGCAAACAACAGCAACAATCTTGATGTAAGGGAATGGAGTGGAGGATAAGAGGGAAAATACAATTCCCAAGATGCCTGGCTAGCAGACTTCACATTTGAAATTTTCAGCAGATAAGCTGTTGCCATAAAAGTAGCACTTACAGGACAGGATGGTTGTGAATTTCAAGATAATGTATATAAAGTGCTTTGTAGATTTTAAAACTACATACATGTTGATTATTTAAAATATATTGCTGTTTTTGTTCAGTTTTTTCAGTCATGTCCAGCACTTTTTGACCTCATCTGGAGTTTTCTTTGCAAAGATACTAGAGTGATTTGCCATTTTCTTCTCTAGTTCATTTTATAGATGAGGAAACTGAGGGTTAAGTGACTTTAATATATAGGTTTTTATTTTGTGGACTTCCTGTTGCATCATTTCCAATAATGATGATGATGATGATAAAATCAGGGTTTGGTCAGTAGTGTAGTGTTAGATGTAGAGTTAAAGGTGCACTTTGTGACAACTATGACCAACTGATCCATTAATAGTTTATTTTCTTGCTCTTTGCCCTTCTAGAGAAAGCATTTATCATTCTGAATCTGGAGTCATTGTTCTTTCTATTGTACCACACTCTTTCCCTAGTTGAACTTTTCTCAGTTCTTCTTTATCTCTCTACAAAATTGTGACAGCCTTCCTCTTCGGTTCTCCTCCTACCTGCCTACCTGCTCCTTCTCAGGCTTCATAGCTGCGTTATCACATATCCTACCCCCCTAAATATGGATGTTCCCCAAGCTGATGTCCTGGGCTCTCTTTTCTCTCACTCAGTGATCTCATTAGTTCCTTTGGGTTTAATTATCATCTCTTTGCAGTTATCTCCTAGCTCTATCTAACTAATCTTAGTTAGACTAACTTTATCTGAGAGAGTTAATTAACTAACCTTATCATGATAGCCCAGTTGTACATCACCAACTACTTTTTTAATTTTTTTGAATTTTTGAGGACATTTTGAATTGTAATCATCTCAAACTCCACATATCCATAATATCATATACTTTTCCTCTAAATCCAGCACTCTTCTAAATTTCCCTCTTTAAGTTAAGAGTATCACCATTCTTCTAGTCACCATGGCTTGAACCTTGGAGCCATCTTACACTTCTCCCTCTCCTTTCTCCTATGTATCCAACCAGTTGTTAATTCTTGTTGATTGAATCTCTCATATATATATTTCTATGTCTAAAATCATGTGTTCTAACCTGGGTCACTGAAGTAACTTCTTAATTGGTTTTCTGGACTCTCCAATCTATCTTCCATCCTCCTTTTAAGTGTCTATTTATTATTCACAAAGTACTATGCTAGGCAGTGGGGACAGTAAGAGAAAACCTCAACAAATTCTTTGCCTCAAAGAGCTTATATTCCATGAAGGGGCATAATACATGTATAAATATGAAAAAGTACAATGAAAGATAAAGTGAGGAGGATCTTCAATTCAGAAAAAAAGGTTTTGGATTTTACATAACCTAGTTAGCAGATGTATTTTAGGAGGGGAGGGAAGGATCAGGTTTTGTAGGTTTTATATCTGTAAGAGAATTTAGAGATAAATTTTGTGTGTTTTACTAGAAAAGTTAAGCTTTAGAAAACTAAGGCTCTCAAAGATTGCCTAAAGTTTCACAAAGGCAGAGCTAGAATTAGAATTTAAATCTTTTGATTTTAAATCCAATGCCATTTCTTTGATAATGCAAGCAGTGGATAGAACACAGGGATTGGGATCAGGAAGGCATTAATCTGAATCCATCTTCAGACTCTTAACTAGACAAGTCACTTAACCTGTATTTGCCTCAGTTTCCTCAACTATAAATTGGGGATTATAATAGCACCTTTCTCCCAGGACTGTGGAAAGGATAAAATGGGATAAAATGTATAAAGTGCTTAGTCCAGTGCCTGGCACATAGTAGGTTCCTCTCTTTCTATGCCCCTTTAGGAAAATTGATTTGTCCATGTGGTTAGGATAGGGAGTCAGGAAGAGCCAGGAGACAAGAAGAACAGGTAAGAGATTGTTAGAATGATTACTGATATCACAAAGCCTTTATTCAATTGCTGTTTGCTTGGAATGCTCTATGAAAGGCCTGCCAGCCCTTGTGGAATTGTGGACAATCTAGTCCCTTTTTTTATTTGTTTGTTTTTGGATTTCTTATTGCATTTGGTCTCTATACAATTTCTGCTTCTTCTGGGTCAAACCTTGGAATTTACTGCAAAAGCAGGTTTAGTAGGCCAAGGTCGAGCATGGAATCTAAAAGGGGAGCTTAGCCAGAGATGAAGCAAGGCTAAAGCCAGGCCCAGGAAAATCAGTTTTAGGCTGGGGTCAAAAGTAATCAGCATCAGGCTAGGGTCCAGGCTAGATTGGGATCAAGGTTCATCAGGGTCAGACTAGGGTTCAGGTTCATCAGGGTGACACTGGGGACTAGGTTTATCAGGGTGAGATGGGGGTCTATGTTTAGAGGGAAGGTGGGGTGGTTCAGAATTAGGCTGGGATCTTCTACATTTAGGGGAAAGCTTGGGTGCTTCAGGGTGAAGTTGGTATCTACTATGTTTAGGGGGAAGCTGGGGTGAATCAGGATGAGGGTGGGATCTATGTTCATGGGGAAGCTGGGATGATTCAGGGTGAGGTTGGGATCTATGTTTAGGGGGAAGCTGGGGTGATTCAGGGTGAGTGTGGGATCTATGTTCAGGGGTAAGCTGGGGTGATTCATGGTGAGGGTGGGATTTATGTTTAAGGGAAA
This sequence comes from Sminthopsis crassicaudata, assembly GCF_048593235.1. Lineage (NCBI taxonomy): Eukaryota > Metazoa > Chordata > Mammalia > Dasyuromorphia > Dasyuridae > Sminthopsis > Sminthopsis crassicaudata. The sequence continues at coordinate 663,537,974 of NC_133617.1, forward strand.
GCTGAGGTAATTCAGGGTGAGTGTGGGATCTATGTACATGGGGAAGCTGAGGTGATTCAGGATGAGGGTGGGATCTATGTTCAGGGGGAACCTGGGGTGTTTTAGAGATAGGCTGGGATCTATGTTCAGGGGGAAGCTGGGGTGATTCAGAGAGAGGGTGGGATTTATGTTCAGGGGGAAGCTGGGGTGATTCAGGGTAAGGGTGGGATCTATGTTCAGGGGGAAGCTGGGGTGATTCAGGGTGAGGGTGCGATCTATGTTCAGGGGGAAGCTGGGGTGATGCAGGGTGAGGCTGGGATCTACTTTGTTTAGGGTGAGGGTGGGATCTATGTTCAGGGGGAAGCTGGGGTGATTCAGGATGAGGGTGGGATTTATGTTCAGGGGGAAACTGGGATGCTTCAGGGTGAGGCTGAGATCTTCTACATTCAGGGGAAAGCAGGCGTGGTTTAGGGTGAGGCTGGTGTTTAGGTTTATGGGGTAGCTAGAGTCCAGGGTTAATGTGACTGCAATGAGTAGCATGAGGGAAGGATTGTGGTTTAAATGGGAAGAAGGCTCTGGGCTGAAAGAAGGACCCATCTTGGGATAAGTAGGGCCTACTTTCACCCCTGCCTGATGCAAGGGGTTCCTCTTTTATGTCATGTCTTCCTCGCCTTCTGCCAGGGTGACCTCTAAGCGGGGCTGGTGATGCATCAGCATCCAACTCTTCCTGGGCTTGACCCTGCTGTGGAAGAAAGAAGCACACACACCTGGTCATGACTTTGGAAGGCAGATGCAAGTTTGTAGGACTATTAGGATGTCATGGACCCCTGGCTGAAATTCCGGAGGATTGTATGGATGGGGCTGTCCTTACTCATAAGCACAAAGGGCAAGTTGCCTAGACTTAGGAGGTATAATTTTAGAAAGCTTCTCCCCCCAAAAAATATCCCCTTTTACAAATTTTAAAAATCCCTTCTGATGTTAGAGGTCTGTGGATCCTTTCAAGGGGCACATTCTTCCCTCTCCAGCAGGGGCTCAGGTTGGTAGTGCCAATGGCAGGGAAAGGAAGCCAGAAGCCACAAGGAGCAGGTGAAGGACTCTTCTGAGAGCAGAGTCTTGATATGCTTTGTAAGGCTTCTTGAGTGAATGAGAAGGTCAGGGGAAGGAGTGAGAATCTTGGGATTGTGTCAAAGGAAGTAGTGAAGATGACCCAGAAAGAATAGATTGGGTAAGTTCTCCAAGCCTTCAAGCAAAGTCTCAGTACACAGCCCATGGCCAAGGATGGACCTTCAAGGCCACATGAGGCAGAACACCCAACTCTAGGACAGACATGTGGGAGGAGAGAGGCTCCAGTGGTCAGGAAGACGCCCCCTAGCCACTTGAGGACAAGTAAAATCTTCATTATCTTCAAGTGAACCACGAATTTCAACATCTATTATATGCCAGGAATGGTCAAGAAGACTTTTTTTCTCCCCAGAAAGAGACCCAATCCATGAGGATAGATGAGAATTCCCAGAGAAATAGGAGGATGAGCTGAGGGTGGAGGACTTTTTAGTCCTGGCCTTCCCTTGAGTGGGAAGATCTGGCTTTAAGCACAGATAGAACAAACACTAATGGGATGGGATTTCAGCAGGTCCTCTTCCCTTCTGCTCCCCAAGGGCGGATTATTCCCCCTTCTCTCCTTTTTGCCATAATGAAAATTCATTACATAGAAACCACAGAAGTCCCCTCCAACTCACTGATGGGAAGCTCACTGTTTCCTAAAGCAGCCACTTCTGCTTTTTGGAAATACTTTTCCTGACTTCCCCCCCCCCTTCCCTTTTCCTGGTGCTTAAAGCTGATTCTTAGAATCTTCAACCCATTATTCTTTTTTTTTTTTTTTTTGTGACTCCTGGGCTAACTAAAAGAAACTAAATCCCTTTTCTACATGATAGGACTTCAGGGAGTCATGGGAACATGTCCTAGGAAGTTAGAACTACATATTCTTCCTGAACTCAGGGGAAGGAAATTCCTTGGGAAAAGAGAAAGATGGAAAGGTCAAGTTCAGGGACACACTTTTCTGTTTCATCCAAAAGCATCTAGTTGTAAAACTCACCTGTCCAGCCACAGTGTTACAAGAGAATACAACCAACTGATGAAATCGGGCAGAGGAAATCTGTCCTGAGCAGTCTTTCACCAGCTATGAGGACAAAGCAAAAAAGGTGATACTTGAGGCATCAGTGACTCTGCTCCCTTAGGAGTCACATGCTCCTGACTTTTCCCATCTAGCCTGTTGGGGCACTTCCTTAGGCTGGAGAGCTACTTGGGTGATAGGATTTTCTCAAATTTCAAACTTAGGAAGACTTATATAAACTGATCCCCAAGGAAGTAAGCAGAGAGAGGGAAAGACTGTACCCTATGACTAGAACAATAGCAATGGGAAGTGGATGGCAAGTATTATGGCCAACTTGGCCAGACACTACATGAATGGACTTCCCTCTCTTCTTTGGAGAAGTGGAGGACGAAGGATATTTAATGAAGCTTAGCTCATCATGATCAGTTGAATTGCTTTATTTTGTTGAACTCTTAAAAACTTCATTGTCTCCTTTTTTTTTTTTTAAATCAAATTTTGTTTCCTAGGTAGAAGATTAGGAAGGGATTTTTTAGGAAACAAAGGGCACATAAGGACAAAAGAGATCAAAATATTTTTCAAAAAACACAACAATCAGAAAACTCCCTCTGATTCACCAAGGGTCTCATGAGGCCATATTGAGAGACTCTGGACTCTCAGGTATAGAATGGTTTTCAAAGGCATGCTAGGGAGCTGGGTTACCTTGTAGTTGGAGACAGGATGTTGAATAGCATCTCATGCTCACCAGAGTGGGTACACTGTCACCTCACCTATTGTCCCAAAATGGCTAAGTCACTTAGCCACAGTCACACAAGTAGAAAGTGACAATGGCAAGATTCAACTCTAAAGCCTCAAACTCCCAATCCTGTGTTCCTTCCACTGCCTTAGATTGCTTTCTTTAAGAGAAGAAGCTTGAAGTCTCCTCAAACAGAATCTGGACACATAAAGTCAGAAAGTGATAGATGTCATGTGCACCAGACAGAGCTACCTTAGAGCAGAAAATGAAAAGTAAAAACAAAAACAAAACAAAAAGCAAAACAAAACAAAATAAAAAAAAAACTTCTTACTATAACTTTGAGGCTTTGATTACCCTCTAATAGCCAGAAAGGATATAGCTGTCTAATGCAGGATTTAGAGACCAGAGTGGTCCAGACAAGAATCTGTTAGCTTCCTTCAAATACTTTTAAGTACTCACCTCTACAGGAAGCTTTCCCAACTCTTGAATCCATTGCTGTTCTTCCTTGTATATATTTGTTTGCATATTGCTTCAATCCTACATTATATAATAAGCAAGGAAGGAACTGGACTTTTATCAAAAACAGGTAGCACAGTAACTTGTATATTGCAGGCACTAAATACCTGCCGACTGATTGGTTGAAGGAGAGTGCTCCCCTATAATTGTTTTAGCTATTATATTCTGAGTTATATTTATTATATATATTTATTATATATTATTATACTGAGTTATTCTACTTAGCTATCCTATTCTGAGTTACTATGTAGTTATTATATTATTTTATTATATTATATATTATTATATTCTGAGTTAGTCTATTTAGCTATTATATTCTGAGTTATTAGATATAGTTATCATGTTATATTAATGTATATGGTGTATATGGTATTATATGGTATTATATTCTCAGATATTCAAATTCCTCTTGACTTGATTTTAACTCATGTGACTCCTCTCTCCCTTTACAATGAACTGAGCAAAGCAAATATCATTTGGAATTATTTCAGGGTACAGCACTCCAGAAAAAGGAGTCTTAGACTTGTAACAGTCAGAAGACCCTTCAGGGTTCAAATCCTATCCATAATATTTATTAGTTTATGACTTTGAGCAAGTTATTTCTCTTCCATGACACTTAGTTTTCTCATCTATATTATGAAAATAAATTTTTAATGGTGAGAATCATATTTGTACTATCTCCCTCATAGGTCTTTTTTGTGGAGAAATTGCAAAATGTCTGTGAATTATTGCTACAATTGCTGGATTCCACCATGCTGGATTTTTAAAAACCACACAATGTATGACGAACAGGGTCTTGACACTAGACTAGCCTCTGGCTCTGGGTCCTGATAGTCTCATTGATGAGATAACATTTTCATGAGTTATTTTGAGACTTTTGCAGTTCTAGGAGCTAGTACCTGAAGATAGAAGGCTAGGTAGAATTTTCCTTTGCTATGTCCCTTGAAAATCAACCCATTTTGGAAAACGGGATGTACAAAGGCAGTGTGCATCAGATCCTGTCTTTGGTCAGCACAATTTTTTTTTTGTTTTTTTTTTTCCCCTGAGGCTGGGGTTAAGTGACTTGCCCAGGGTCACACAGCTAGGAAGTGTTAAGTGTCTGAGACCAAATTTGAACTCGGATCCTCCTGACTTCAAGGCCGGTACTCTATCCACTGGGACACCTAGCTGCCCCCAGCACAATTGTTAACAACCTGTCTGCCTGAAAATATTTCTTTCCCTTCCTGAGTAGAAGGATTAGGAAGCTATTTTGATATCTGCTCAAGCCTATTGGGATGATTGGGCTTGAGGTTAGCAGCCTGTTTGCAAGGCTGGCTTAAAACTTGCTCCTGAATACTTGGGTGTTGGCATTATTTTTATTTGGGGATCAGGGATAATGTTTGGGGTATCCAAGGCTCAATAAAGAGTACTTACCCCATCCTCTTTGAATTCACACTGGTCAGGATTCCGATTCTCTAACTTAAGGCACTTGGCTTCTTGAATGCACGCTCTGTCTTTCAGTCTAGGAGGGAGAGTTTTGAAGAAGCAAGAAGTAAGAGGAGTGAGGATGATCCTGGCAATGTGACACTGACAAAGCCTGTCTGGGAAAGCTTCCCTAGGATGCAGATCTTTGTCTTCTTTTTGCCCTCTCCCAGCTTCCTAGACCCAATATTCTCCTCTTGAGAGGTAATAAGGTACAAAAGATTTTAAAATAAGAAGATCTGGGTTTGAAGTCCAACTTTTCCACCTAATTCTTACATGACCTTGTACTCTTGGTTCAGGATATTCCTCTTCATCCTCTAATATTTCTCTGCTAGAAAATATGAAAATCTCTCAATTCCTCCTCTCTGAATGGGGCAATGGTTAGTAACATCTGACATGGGTGTATTTTAGCAGAAGCCCTCTGGAGAAGCTACCTCCACTAAGAAGTGATTCAAATAAAAGTAGCAGATTTCACAGGAAAAGGGATGAGGGGAATATTTTTGAAAATTATCCTAATATAAAAACAAAGATATCAATAAAACTTAAAAAATATATACCACAGCTTAAGATTCTCTTTTCTGAAAGGCTTTTCTAGGGGAGTGCAGACCCACTTGAATCTGCCCAAAGTACTGAGATTGCAGCTGTCCCAACAACCAGAACTAGTCTGAAATGAACCTCCCTAAATGACACCCAGAGGATGTTCTGTCATAGATTGGGAATGACCCTCAGGATGGACTTAAAACCTGCCTTCAGGTCTGCATTGAAGCATCTACTTCTCTCTTCGAGTCTATCATTCAAAGTTCTGTTCTTGGAGAGATGTAGACAAGTGAAGAAGGGACTCACCTCATAAGAGACATGTTTGATTTCAAGGATCTTGTAGATGAAATTATCATGGGACTCTTTGTTGTAGGTAGCCTGTAATAGGGATCTAGCTTCTTGGTCACTCAGCTTCTTCTTTTGCTGAACAGAAAGTGTTGAAGTCATTGCAATAGTCACTGCCACACATAGCACCAGAAGGCTTCTCCTCAAGGACCCCATCCTTAGTCCCCTTGGCTGGGGATCCAAGTGTGTTCCTGTCTCCAAGATGGTCTTTTTAAGGCCACTGGAGGGTAGGGAGTGGGGCAGGTATCGCTTTCTTTCTCTATAACACCTTGCCTAATTCATGTCCAAATAGGAAGAGGTGCCTTTTGAAAAATCTCAAGCATCTTGATGGAGTCCAAGGCACTGCTGAGAGATTGAGAAATAGGTAGAAAAGCTTATCTATTATCTCTGTTTTGTATTTGAACAAAAACTTGAAAGCCGAGGAGTTAATTCTGTGCTTAGTAGTCCCCATACAAATAATTGTGATAGCTTTAGGATCCACAGGGTATCCTAGAACCAGCAGTAGAAGCTGATCTCTGGAGATCCACCATGTCAGTATGAATCGAAGTTGGAGGAATGTCACCTCAAAGGGGCTGAATAACTTAAGGGTTATTTTTATAATTCTTACTTTTCTTTGATGTGATGCAGCTTCCAGGGGAAATGTAGCAATAATTCTAAGATCACTTAGCCTTGGGGGTGAAGTAATTAAAAATGATATATTTCTTCTCTTAGTTTCTAGGGGAGATGAAGCAAGAACCCTGAGATTCCCTGGCTTTGAGAATGCAGTAGATCTATAAACATTCTTGGCCATCAGAAGTGATAACAAACAGATAAGTCCCCTTCATCTTCAAGACTTCATGACTTCAGATAAGTCAGATAAGTTCAGATAAGTCAGTGATAACAAAGTTTCGGAGACAATAATCAAGTGCATCCCAGACTACTCCTGGACTCCTGTAAGCCTATAAAAGTATAAGCTATAAAATTAGTATATCAGTGACATGAAGTCTTTCTTTTTCCCATAAATTTATCTCCTTGCCCCTGGTTCCTTGCCAAATTCTTTGGAACTTTCATTGGAGTTACAATTATAATAAACTATGTCCCTTGATTTGGTGAAGGATTCTGGTCTGCAAATTCTTTTGGGATACATCGTGACACTGGTCTGGAGCCCCAACCTTTTTGGGTTCTCCTTTGAACCTCAACATCTTTTTACAAAGATGTTCAACACACTGACTTTTCTTTCTCCACATAATTGGGGGCAGGGGCAAGTGTCATATCATATGGTGGAAAAGCCTTGATCTTGAAGTCAGGAAATCTCTGTGGGTTCTTTCCCTGCTTCTGCCATTGACTATGTTATCACCTTAGACACTCACTCCCTTAACTCTGAGCACCCTTCCTGCTCAAATGGAGAAAATTGTCTATAGGATGGTTTCCAATGTTTTTGTTCTTTGAACTCCTTTAAAAATGTGTTTTAAACCTCCATGGTGATTTGGCATACTACTCATAATATTCTTTTAGATTTGTTTATTAGATACTTAAAATAATTGCAATGATACCTTTTGCCCCTTGAATTTCCAAATTAAAATTAATATCATAAAATCATAATTATAAAAAATTTAATTATTTCATCTTTGTGAAAATTTTATAAAGTTATGAAACTAATTTTAGAATAGTCATGAATATCTTTTAAAAATAATAACGTTTTTGTTTTCAAAATATATGCAAAGAGAGTTTTCAAATTCACCCTTGCAAAACCTTGTGTTCCAAAATTTTCTCCTTCCTTTTCTTCTTCCCCCTCCCCTAAATAGCAAGCAATCCAATATATATTAAGCATTTGCAATTCTTCTGTACAGTTCCATATTTTATCAATCATGAATGAATGTCTTAAGGGAGATATTTTATAAAGTTTTTTTTTTTAATAATCTACAAGATCTCAATGCTTACTGTTTCTTTGCTAGATTTCACATTGATTTGCTTGATTGTTCAAGACTTCTCAAATATAAGTAACATTTTAGAGAAATATATTACAACTTGGATGGCATTTAACATAAAATAGCAATGACATATACACTTATGTTTGATGTTGGACTTTTTTTATTTAAACAAAGGAGATTTGCAATATTTGAGTGAACAACAAAAACAGTTTTGAATCTGTTTCCACATAGATTTTATTTCTGTACTTTGATTTAAAATAAGAATAAATTGAAAGTGTATTCTGATATAAGTTCTTCACTCTTCATGATAGAAGAGGACCAATGAAATCAACAAGGTGATAGTCTTTACTTGCACATGAATTGGATTTAAATGAGGCAGCACAAAGTCATGAAACTAACAACTTGTGCCAGTTCTTAAATTCAGTTCACTCACAAGTCAGGACATGAAAATGTATGGTGGAAATTGGTAGGAGAATTTTTATAGGGTCTCTTAAAAGTCATTCATTTTTTATTTTTAAGAAAGAGTATTTAACCTTGTCATTTATGAATGTCTAAAACCCACTGATAGATCAATTAAGTTTTCTTTTTTCATCCTTGGTCAATTCATCAAGCAGAAATAAAAAAGGCATGCTAAAATAGTTTATGAATCCAATTTAATTTATTGGAAATTTCACGAAAATATTCATTGAAAGTCAGTTTTAAATTTTTCAGATGATCGTCTATATCTTTCTTTAAAACCCAAACCAAGGTAATTCATTTTTTTTTAAAATTTTAATTATCCCCCCTTCCCTCTATTCCCTCCCCCCGATGACAGGCAATCCCATACATTTTACATGTGTTACAATATAGTCTAGGTACAATACATGTGGGTAAATATCATTTTCTTATTGCACAATAAACATTAGAATCCGAAGGTACATGCAACCTGGGCAGACAGATATTAGTGCTAACAATTTACATTCACTTCCCAGTGTTTCTTCTCTGGGTGTAGCTACGGTAATTCATTTTCTAATAAGAAATTAGGTAATGTCACCAAGAAATTATATAATGTTACAGAACTTTTCTCAGTTTTGCAGTTCTAAATTTTAGTTTCTTAATGAAACTTTATACTTTGTCTTGACCAATCAAGATGTTTTTATTTGCACTCCCTGGTTATGATATGGTGAATTTGTTAATTCTGAAGAGATATCTACTAAGCATATTAATCTTACTAACCACCTTACATCACTTGTACATTCACTCAGGTGAGAAGATCTGTGAAGAAGACAAAGAACTCTTCTCTTCAAATGGAAAGCCACTAAATGAAAGTTGCTTGTTGCCTATCCTTTTGCATAAAATAGTAAATAATCAAGAGATAGAGGACCATAATTTTGAGAAAAAAATTAGGTATTTTGACATTTTCATTTAAAAAAATTTTAAAATTAATTTTATAATTATAAAATTTTTGATAGTACATATGTATAGGTAATTTTTACAATATTATCCCTTGTACTCCCTTCTGTTCTGAATTTTCCCCTCCTTCCCTCCTACCTCTCCCCTAGATGGCAGGCATTATCATACATATTAAATATGTTATAGTATATCCTAGATACAATATATCTGTGCAGAACCGAATTTTGTCATTGTTGTTGCAAAGGAAGAATTGCATTTGGAAGGTAAAAATAACCTGGGAAGAAAAACAAAAAATGCAAACAGTTTACACTCATTTCCCAGTGTTCCTTTTCTGGGTGTAGATGATTCTGTCCATCATTGATCAATTGGAATTGGATTAGCTCTTCTCTATGTTGAAGAAATCCACTTCCATCAGAATACATCCTCGTACAGTATCATTGTTAAAGTGTATAGTGATCTCCTGGTTCTGCTCATTTCACGCAGCATCAGTTGATGTCTCTCCAATCCTCTCTTTATTCCTCCTGTTGGTCATATCTTACAGAACAATAATATTCCATAACCTTCATATACCATAATTTATCCAACCATTCTCCAATTGATGGACATCCATTCATCTTCCAGTTTCTAGCCACTACGAAAAGGGCTGCCACAAACATTTTGGCACATACAGGTCTCTTTCCCTTCTTTAGTATTTCTTTGGGGTATAATCCCAGTAGTAGCACTGCTGGCTCAAAGGGTATGCACAGTTTGATAACTTTTGGGGCATAATTCCAGATTGCTCTCCAGAATGGTTGAATTCTTTCACAACTCCACCAACAATGCATCAGTGTCCCAGTTTTCCCACAGCCTCATTAAAGTATTTTTAACACAATCTCTTGTCTAGACCATCTTTACAAACACCTAAATGGGAACCACTCGTCTAAGAGATGACTTCTTAGTAGTCATTCCCTAAACATTGATAATTAATAAAAACAGAAAAATAATTCACCTTTTGATAGTACTTTAAGTGTTAAGTACTTAGCTCACAATTGTTCGGGGAGATTAAGGAATATTTCTAAAAAACTGTATTTCATTTAGTCCTGTAGGTACAACTGGTACCTTTATCTCTATGTTGCAGATAAGGAAATAGAATGTCTCCCTCTTTCTTTTGTTTCCTGAGGTAATTGAGGTTAAGTGACTTGCCCAGGGTCACACAGCTAGGAAGTGTTAAGTTTCTGAGACCAGATTTGAATTCAGGTTTTCCTGACTTCAGGGCTGGTGCTCGAACTACACCACCACCCAGCTTCTCAGGAAATTGAATCTCAAAGAGTTGAAGTGATGTAGGATCATAAGATTTCATAGATTTAGAAATAGAAAGGACCTCAGAAATCAGTCAAGTCCAGTCTTCCCATTATACTCATAAGGAAATTGATACCCAGAGTACTTAAATGACTTATTCATTTTGATAAAGTCATCTTTTCTCCAAACCCATCCCTCTTGCTTTATTTAAGCAAGATACATTTATTTAAAATATTAAGATACATTGTATTTATGTCTTTTGTTTTTATATAATCTATAATTCCCAAATGAATCCCTTCCAGAGGGTTATTCCTAATAATAAAGAGTTTAAAGGGGGGGATTCATCAAAACTAAGCAAGATATAAAAATTCTGATTTTTTTGGCAATGTTCTATATCTATAAACCCCCAAATGTGGAAAAAAAGCAGAAAGATGGTCTTATCGTCTTTCTTTTGTTGGGGACAAGCTTGGCCACTATAATTTCATTGCATGATTGTCAATTGTTTTATTACTGTTACTCTTTCCATAAATGTTGTTTTAGTCACTAAAATATATTGTTTTCCTAATTCTGCTCACTTCATTCCACATCAGTTCATATAATTCTTCCCATATTTCCCTGTTGCATTCATCAATTTAGCATATTCTATTATATTTATGTATTGTAATTAGTTAACCATTCTCTCAAGTGATGGTCAGCCACCAGTTTTTTTCTTCTACAAAAAGTGCTGCCATAAACATTTAGGTGCATATGACACTTTTCTTTTTATCATTCATTTCCTCGAGTGTTTATCTAGGACTGGTATCTTTCTGCAAAGGATGTAGACATTTTGTGCATTCTTTTTCACATAATTCCAATTTAGTTGGATAATATCACTACTGCATTAACTATGCATTAATGTGTCCATCTTCAAATTTGACTCCTGTGGCCATCATTGTTGTTTTATTGAATGTCAAATAGGCTCTCTGATCCTCAAGTCTTCCCTCACTCTAATCTGTTCTTCAAACAGAGTGATTTCCTTAAGCAGGGGTCTGACCAAGTCACTTCCTTAGCTTCTCAGTTCTCAGTTCTATTAAATCTGTATTTTCTCTAGGATACAAATTCCTCTTCACAACCTGTTTGCATTCTACCTGTGTGTGTGTGTGTGTGTGTGTGTGTGTGTGTGTGCATGTGTGCACCTCATTATACATCCCTCCTTTTCCTTTCTTCCCTTTCAGGCTGTTTCTTACCCAGAATACTAAATTTTCTATTTTTGTAAAATTTTCAACAATTTCAAGTCTCACCTCATATACCACCTTCTACATCAAGCCTTTCTTGATTCTTCCCACTGCTAGTGTCTTCCCTCTCTAATCTACTTTGTATTTATTTTGTATCGATTCTCAATATGTTTTAAGATACACATGTTATCTCTTCACATAGAATGTAAGCTCCTTGAAGTCAGAAATGGTTTTCATTTAATAACTTGAGCACCTAGCACTATTTCTGATATATTTTTATTGTTCTCTTGTCTCAGTTGGGTTTTAAACTTTATGACCTCATTTGGCATTTTCTTGGCAAAGATATTGGAGTAGTTTGCCATTTCTTTCTCTGAATCATTTTTCAGATCAGGAAACTGAAGGAAATGGGGTAAATGATTTGCACTGGGTTACCCAGCTAGTGTCTGAAATTAGGAAACTATGAAGATAACTCTTTCTGACTCCAGGCCCAATTCTCTAGACATTCTGCCATCTATCTGCCTGCCTAACATATAATAGACATTTAATAGAAGTTTTCTGATTGGTTGATTGTCCAAGTTCACACAATTAATAGTAACAGACACAGAATTTGAAATCAGGTCTTTTGACTCCAAATGCCATGTGATTACTTAGCTGGTTGCTTGGTAAGTTGCTGATTGATTGGTTGTTGACCTTTGCTCTAGAAGAGGACCAAAACAACATTATTATTAATTGAGTGTGTCTGACAGTGACTGATCAGACCAGTAAGATCTTAGAATGCTCTGCCACAGATTGGGTACAAATAGTCCATATTTGGGGTGGATTATCTAACTTTGCACATCTTGCATTTCTTCTTGGCCAATTCAATTCTGCTTTGCTAATAGAGCACTTCTCCTTTTCTGATGAGGGCATGCCATGCTGGGTGGTCTGGTGCCAGGATCTCCCATGTCATAAATCAATTCTAGAGTTCTTAAGAGAAATCTTATGATTGTCTTTGTATCACTTTTTCTGATCACCTTGGGAAAGCTTGACCTATCTGAGTTCTCCACAAAATAGTCTTTTTTGGTAAGCATACATTTGGAATTCAAAAAATGTGGCCTTCCCAAAGGAGTTGTGCTCTCTTTACAAAAGTTTTGATGCTTGGCAGTTTAGTTTGGGAAAGGATCTCAGAGTGTGATATCTTATCCTGCCAGGTGATCTTTAGAATCTTCCTAAGACAATCCAGATGGAAGTGATTCATTTTCCTGATGTGGTGTTGGTACTCTGTCCAAGTTTATAGGCAAGAAACAATGAGGTCAACACAATGGCTCTGTGGACCTGTAGTTTGGTAGTTGTTCTAATACCTCTTATCTTCCACACTTTCCTCTGGAGCCTTACAAATCCTGAGCTAGCTCTACAATGCATGTGTCAATCTCATTATCAATGTGGACCCAACTCTGGTTTGAATTACTTACCTAGTTAAGTGTCAGAAGCTTGCAACTGTTGTAATTGTAAATTGTTGTTATTGTCGTTCTTTTCCTTCTTCCTTCCTCCTTGTCCTCGTCCTCCTCCTTTTCTTGTTCTTTCTTGTTCTTGTTCTTCTTGTTCTTTTTCTTGTTCTTCTTGTTCTTGTTCTTCTTGTTGTTCTTGTTCTTGTTCTTCTTGTTCTTGTTCTTCTTGTTGTTCTTGTTCTTCTTCTTCTTGTTGTTCTTTTTCTTCTTCTTCTTCTTCTTCTTCTTCTTCTTCTTCTTCTTCTTCTTCTTCTTCTTCTTCTTCTTCTTCTTCTCCTTCTTTTGCTGTTGCTGCTGCTACTACTACTACTTTTGCTGCTTCTTGTTATTATTTTTCTTCTTCTACAAAGGGAGAAACTAAGACTCATGGAAATAAAATAACTTTTTCATAAATTCATAGCTAAGAAGTATCACAGACTGGGCTTAAAGCCATTTCTATACTATCATACCACTACTGCTTTCTGCCATTCACACTCCAGTTCCTTCCCTGGGACTGTGTTGATTAGTGAGAACTCATTGCCTCTAGTTGGCCTCAGCCATGTCAGCCACCATGACATTTCCCCTCCACTGTTTTTCCTCTTCTCTCCATTCCTCACATGTCTTCCTCTGGGAATGTTATCAAATCCATACTACCATTACTTCTGGAAAGGTTCCATTTATCTTTCCTGAGCCTTCACCATTACCTGGCTACTGTTCCCTGGGTTTGTCATCTCCTTGATGAGAACATAAATTTCTTGAGGGTAGGGACTGTCTCTCCCAGTGCTGAGCCCAATTTCTGGCATATAGTTAGTGCTTAATAAATGCTTTTGCATTAATTTATTCTGATTCTAAGACTTTAAAAAATCACCTCACAGTTACAGATCAATTATTTGGGAATGTTTTGGTTACAGACAGATTTCATACTGACTTAATTCCAAAGGATGGGTGGAGTATGAGGAAGCTAAGGTTTGGACATGTTCTTAAAACCATGTAGACTTCATTAAACCCAGGGAAATGTTTCAAAAAGGTTTCTTCATTGATATTGGATATACGTCATTGTGTCTCTAGACACAATCTACCCCTATATTTGACAACTTATATCAGATAGCCCCCAAATATCCCATGGGAAGATTCTGATTGGTATGACCAGAAAACTCTGAAGTAAATGAAAACTATCTTATGCATAAGCCCACTCCCTCATCCTCAGCTAGCTCTCAAGTTAGCCTCTCTATCTTACCTCCCATTCCCTACTCACCCAAGCCAGTTGCCTCTCCTGTGCCCAGTTCTTGCTTTCAGCTGTCCTTCAACTAATCCCTGCTAGAAATAAGATAAAATGATATATGGAAGCCACATTTGGAGCATAAAATTCTAAAGTCAACATTACCAAACACTATTTTTTGTATGTCCCACAAGATAAGAGCAGATTAGACATTTTAAAATACATCACTTTATTTAAAAACATAAAAACCATCCTTAGTTGAAGGTCCAAAAAAGAAAAAAAAAGTACACTGTATTGATTTGGCTCATGAGATATAGTTTTCTGGCCTTTGTTCTAAGGAAACATGAATTACAATTATAATAACAATGATTAACATAATAATTATTGTTAATATTTTATTTAAAAGATTAAGAAACTAAAGGAATGGTAGTTTAAGCAACTTATTCAGTGTTGCACATCAAGTTGATCACAGGATTAGGACTTGGCTCATGATCCGACTCACTTAGCAATGTACACCTCTCCAAAGGAGAAAGTAAGTTAAAACATGACAGAATTCTGCTGAAAGGTTGCCAAGCCTTGATTTAGGTAGCAGAGGTATATTAGGAGAAATATCACTGGTTTTGGAAGGAAAAGACCAAAGTTTAATTCTGCATTCTGTCTTTATGACTTAGGCAAACAATTACTCTCAGTGAAGTTGTTTCTAACTTTGTAGAGTGAGGGAGGTAGGCCAGGTGAGTATTAGGTTCCCTTCTAGCTCTTGAATATTTGATTCTAAGAATTGTTTCTGATCTCTTGCTATGAGTCCAGAACTGGTCTGGACTTCATCAATAGATCAAATCCCTGAGAATGACTTTAGCCCTGTGGATCTTTCTCATTCCAGAGAGTGGAGCTGATTTCCCGCTCCCTGGGATATATAACACCCATCTGAATTCTGGAGCAATTTGTTTGCGTATATTTTTATTTCCTGAATGGATTCCTTGGTGAATTACAGATATAAGTGACTTAACTTAATGTCCCAAATCTGGGCAGATGTGGTCATCTCTTTTTTCTCCATCCATCCTTATTTTCCACATCTTCAGGCCAAAGGAGGCTACAGTAATAATAGTGCCAATGGTATTAATGGTGATGAATTCCATTTACATAGAACTTTAAAATTTGTGAAGTAGTTTGCATATGTGATTTCATTGTAGCTTTGTAACAACCGTGTGAGATAGGTACCAGAGATGGATTATACTCATTTTAGAAATGAGAGAACTAAGTCTCTGACTTGTCCAGAGTCACCCAATAGTGACAGAACTTTCCTGGCTCCTAGTCCTGCAGTCTATACACTAATCTGTGCTTCTTCTCACACTGCCAATGGTCATCAACTAAGCTGGCATGGAGAGATGGGGAGAGTTATCTCCTTCCCCTGCTCCCATCCTTTACCAACCTACAGTAGTCCCTGACATTCCAACATTGTTCCTTCACACCTTTAGTTTAAGGGATGGTTTCTTAGCTTCTTTTGTTTCATGGATCCCTTTTACAGATTGGTGAAGACTATGGAACCCTTTTCAGAATCATGTTTTAAACAATTAACTGAAAAATGGGAAACCACTCCAATATATTTGCCAAGAAAACCCCAAATGGGGTCACAACGAATCAGATATCCTAAAAGACTGAACAGCATCTAAAGAGAGCAATCAGCTCAAACCACTCTGTACAAAGAAGCAGGATTTATTCTTCAATCAGAACATAATCGTAAAGGCTCTTTATGAGTTAAGAGAGCCATTCAGCAATATGTGCCTCTGCCAACTAGCAAGCTCCCAGTAAAACAACTGAAAAGTCTCAGTTCAAAGCCTTTTGTCCCCTAACTCTTGTAACTCTTGCTGGTTTCAGCTTACTACACCTTTTTTTTTTTTTTTTTTTTTTTGATTTGTTTGTTTCCCTATAGTGTCTTCTCAAAGATCCTCCTCTAGCTCCCTATGTTTTCTAGTGCCTCAAAAAAAGATTTTTCTGTGGACAGTGATTCATGGTTTCTTTAGGAGGTAAAACTCAAGAAATCCATCTTTTTGTGAGATATAACCTGAATCCTTATATATATTTACCTATAGTCTGAAAATAGTTATTTGATTTACAATTTCTTATTTAACAAACTTGAAAACTCTAAAAAATCAGTTATATTTAAATGAGTCAATCAACAGTAATGCCCTGGCATCTACTTTTAAATATTTTTCTTAGTATATTCATAGGATGGGGAAGGGAGTAATTCTCTATCTGGTCCTTAGAACAGTTTGTGCCTTTCCTTAACAATTTATCTGAGACTTTATTTTTTCTTTAATTGACTCTTTAAAAATCAGTTTTCCTTTCACAAATGCTATTTTCCTTCAACTACCAAATTGTTCTGTAGGAAACACTTGTGGTTCTCATCAAATTAAAAATTCAGAATGGGAGGAGCATGTATAAATAGCATATAACAGCAACAAGTCAACTATTTTACAAAAGATCACTACAAAATATTTTCCCATTAAATATAATCTATCTATCTATCTCATCCTATGGTCAAATAATATTATTCATAGCAATCATATACAATTATATTAGCAGCAATCCATATTCTTATTGATATATTTACACATAATTCCAAAGCAAAAGAAAACCAAATGTCTAACTCATATTCAAAATCTTATATAAGCAGTTAGATCATTAATGCATATTGCCTCATCAACCTTTTCCAGAGCTCAACCTAAGAAAGACAAATAGAGTTAGGTTGCATCTGTAGATTTATGTCTTCTACAAAAGTAGATACAAATGCATGCATATATGGGAGCATGGTTAAAACTGAGCTGGGAGGAGGCGGGGCTTAGGCAGCAGGCCTTAAAATCATAAGGGGAGGGGCAGGGGAATCTAATAACATAATAGTCTTATTAGATTATCCCTGAGCTGGGCTATTTTTCAGAAGACATATCATGGCCACATCAGATTTGGTCCCTGGGTTTGACATGAGTCAGTCTGAGTTGGTTCTGTAGCACAGCTGGAGTACTTCTGGGTTCAGCAAGCAAATAGTGAAAGGAATTTCTGATGTTCCTGGCTTAAGGAGTGCTCAGTTCATCTCTTGCTTGATTAATTCTGATTTCCAGGTCAGGTTGGTCTCATGTGCATAGAAGGAAGGCTTGAGCAAGTCAAGGTGATTAATAAAAATCACTAACTGCCTCAGCTTCATAGCATGTGTGGTATGGGCGTGTATGTGTTTTGCAATGGAAGAACATTATAAAAAAGCATATCTACATCAATGTTTTATAAATAATACCTTTCAATAGTAACAATAAATAGCATAACACCTGGAGTAAAATGTTGGTTGAAAATACAAATTAATATATTAATACAGACAGTATAATATATATATATATTATATAGAATACAAATAATATAATACAATATATAATAATGCAATAAAATATATAAAAATATAATACTAAAATACAAATTAAACATTGCTATTAAAGAATTGTATTTGTTTATCTAATTAATTATTTCTTTGATATAACCTGGCATATCTTATGTAAGTAGCTTATATAGGATATCTTAATAGTTCTAACACTCTTAGTTTCTAAATTTCTAGGTGTGTTTGATTATTAGGGGAAGGAACAAAGAAAATAAGTATTTATTAAGCACCTACTATGTACTATATTATCCCTTTTGAGCCTCACAACAATCCTGGAAGGTAAGTGTTAAGTATAATTAACATTTTACAGTTGAAGTAACTGTGGTAGGCAGGTTAAGTGATTTGCCCAAGTGTTAGCTAGTAAGTGTCTTGAGTTTGGATTTGAATTCAAGTCTTTCTGAGTCCAGTCATACAACTCTCTTTACTGTGCTATTTAGCTTCCTCAGTATCATATACTGATAATTCTAAGGTTATAGATGAGTCATACATTTGCAATACATTTGTGCTATGAGGGAGAAATGGGATTGTTTTGCAGTCCAATCCAATTGGAACTGAGATTCCATTTTCACTAAGTTGCATGCAGTGGTCCACCCTGAACTTGGCAAGGTACCAATATACAACTATGTCATTGTTATTGGTAAGGCAGCTTCTTTTACTTCTAGATACATTTTAAATGGATTTTTTGTTAGTATGTTTTCCAAAGCAATATTTTAAGATAAGTTTTCTTAATGAACTTGGAAAATGCTGAATTTCAATAGTCTGGGGGTTTTGTTTCAATGTAGTAATTCTTGTATCCAGTGGATTTCTGGTTACATTAGTATTTGGGTGTATGAGACTTTGTGATTTTCTCTTCAATTAAGATCTTTTATACTTTCAGATCTCTAAGTAATTAATTGTTAAATAGTTATAATATTTTCTGAAAAACAAGGTTTTCCTCCAAAAGGAAACTTCTTTCACACCTTGGAAACAAACTTGAATCTCTCCTGTATTATTATTTGTTTGCACTAGTTCCATGAATATCAGTTTTCTCCAAACCAAGTGACAATTTATCCCTTTAATGCATCTCATGTGCTTATTGCCAGTGAATCCTTAAGTGAAACAAAAAATATACTTTCCCCTAATAATATTGTGGGAAATGAATATTTCTCTCATTTCAATAACTGATACTGTATTGGAGTCAAGATTTTTCCTCTTTTTTACTTTCTCATCCAGAAACCAACCAGTGTGGAAAATGTTTCCTAGAGATTTGTACAGACCAATATCTAATCAGATGGTAAAAATCCTTCTATCAAGTTTAGCTCATTGTGTTTGGTCAGATAGGTCTCAGAAAATGTTGATTCTGCCTATTAGACAGGGGATATGAAAATTAATGTTTCTTTGACCAAGATTTGTGTGACCTAAGTTAGTAACCCAAATTAGCCCACTTCCCATTGTGTTAACCAATCAGAGTTGTTAGGCATCCGTTGGGAAGGCATATAAACTGTTAACTCACTGCCATCAATGATTTTTGGTCTAAGGGAGATGGTCAACTGAGGTACCATCTCATACCTCTCAGATTGGCTAAAATGACAGGAAAAGATAATGATAAATGTTGGAGGTGATGTGGGTAAAATTGGACAGTAATACATTGTTGCTGGAGTTATGAAATGATCCAACCATTCTTCTGAACAATTTGGAACTATGCCCAAAGGCTATCAAAGTGTGTGTTGCCTTTGATCCAGCAGTGTCTCTATTGGATATGTAACCTAAAGAGAACATAAAATTTGGGAAAGGACCCATACATGTTTGTAGTAGCTCTTTCTAGGTGTCAAGGAATTGGAAAATGAGTGAATGCTCATTTACTGGGGAATGGGTGAATAAGTTATGGTATAAGAATGTAATGGACTTTTACTGTTCTATAAGAAATGATGAGAAGGCTTATTTCTGAAAAGCCTAGAAAGACTTACTTGAAATGATGCTGAATGAAGTGAGCAGAACCGGATAACATTGTATGCAGTAGCATCAATACTCTGTGGAATATCAACTATGATAGATGACCAAATGAATATCCTTTTATTACTAATCTACTGGTCTTATTACTAAACCAAATCCTTGATTTGCTTTTTCATTTTTTCATCTATCCTTGGAAAATTTTGGTAGTTACAGCTTCAGATATAATTTGAGAGTTAGCAATACTAACTATTGTTCATTTCTACTTTCCTCCTCTTTACCAAGATAGTGTTGATCTTTTTTATTCTTTCATATTAATAATATTAATTTATTATTTTGGCTAATTCTGTAAGGTATATGTTTGATAATTTAATTCATAGAACATTACTATATAGACTAATTTGGGTGGTATTAATACAGGTAGAAATTTTGACAACTTCTTATTATAGTTTTGTTATGATATTGTCATGGTTTAGATTTCATTTCTTCATTTGTCTAGGTCTTTATTTCTGTAAAAATTATTTTTTAGTTGTAATTATATTGTTCCTGTTGTCTGTCTTCATAGGTGTGTCTTTGAATGTTATTGCTCTTTTAATTTTATCTCTTCCTAGCTTTTCTTAATAATGGGTAGAAATGCTGGCGGTTTAGGAAGTTGACTGGTAGCTTGTTACTTTGCTTAAGCAAGTAATTGCCTTGATCTTTTTTTGACTATTATTTTCCTTTCAATTTATTTATTTAATATTTTCCCCCTCTTGATTATTTTGAAGCAAATCATGATACATATTAAAATATAGATATTTTTGCCTGCTTATTGGACAATGCTTATTTGTTTAATTTCTTTTTTATATATATAATTGTTTATTATGTCTTATTTAAAATATCAATATTCAATTGCTATTGGATTAAAAGTTAGCAGGATATAGTGTGTGAAAAACTGGCTTCAAAGCCAGGAGGACTTAGACTTAAGTCTTGAAAAGAAAGTAATTGTAGTTGGAGGCCTCTATACTAATTGTCATATTGCTAGTTCATATCTCTAGTTCCTGTTCCTTTTGGAATAGCTATGTTTTTCTTAGTAACATTTAAAAGAATAACTGTGATACTAAGCATCCTTTCTTTACTTCTGATCTCACTGGGAAAATTTCTAGCATTGTTCCATTGCAAAGAATATTATCTTTTGCTTTTAAATTAATGATTTTCATCATATTAAGGAATGATATTTCATTCCTATGCTTTTTAGTAGTTTTTAAAAAATGTTATAAAGGAGTGCTTTATTTTTATAAGCCCTTTTCAGTGTTTATCGATGCAATAATTTGGTTTTGTTACAAATATTATTTGTTATGGTAGTTATGTTCCTAATGTTGAACTATCATTACCTTATTTGTACAGACTGGTTTCTTTGCATAGGAAGCTAAGTCACTAAAAAACCTTGGATTTATAGTCTTTTCCAAACCCAAGAGAAGATGTAAATATTATGCAGTGTGGTACATACAAGGTAAAACATGCCATCCCAGGAAATTTTTAAAATAGTATTATGAAGAGAACAGGAGAAGAATGGCAGCAGCACAGCAACAACTGAGACTCTAAGCATTGGAGTGGCAAGAGCCTTTCTCCCTTGCTCACTAATTTACTCATTAAGTTGATATTTGAAATAGAACTATTGAACTATGCTTACCCTAGGCTGCTGCCAGGCCAATGGTTAACATACTCCTTTCTCTTCAGAGACAATTCCTTTAGGACAACCCTTTTGTTTTTATTACCACCTAAATGTGCTCATCATTATTCTGTCAAACATGTCTCTGCTCTTCTACATTTGTTTCCTACTTGTTTTATTTTTTTTCCTAGGTGAAAATAAGGCAATTAAAAATGTATCAAGAATTAGGATCTCTGCTGCCCAGATCAAGAATGAGAGGGAAAACCAATGGATAATTGACTATGCATAATTTAACAGATTGGGTTGCCTCATTTTTGTCTTGGTGATCTTTGGATAACTTGGGAGCTGATGATTTTTTATTTTATTAATAATCTGTATTTTTAAACTTTGTATTTTTACAGAGACAAGAAGCAATATAGACCTGGGGTCTTTGCCATAGGCTAACAACCTCATGAACTAATACTCTTATGAATTAATTTTCTTATCTCTAAGCAGACAGATCATCCTGAGTAAGAAACTATTTATTTTTCTCCCCTCCTTACTAAAGAGGTGAGGAGGGGCAGTTGAGGTGAAGACTTCAAAGGAAGATCATACTGTGACTCAGCAGGACCCATTTAGTGCTTTTGTTGAAGAGAATCAGTTCTGCGCAAGGGAGTAAGAGAAAGATCTTCTCAGTTAAACTATCAGTACCTATAGGATTATAACTGGTTACAATGAATAGTTTATTGATATATTGTATTTTTGAGCACCATTTTATTTAATAGTTTAAAATCACTAACAAATATTAGTGATATTGGTATATAGTTTTTTTTTTTCTCTCTGATTTGGAAAATAGAATCATATTTGCCGAAAAGAAAGCATTTAATTGGGTTTTGGTTTTGTTTTTGGTTTAGGTTTTTTTCTGAGGCAATTGGGGTTAAGTGACTTGCCCAGGGTCATATAGCTTGGAAGTGTTAAGTGTCTGAGGCCAGATTTTGAATTCAGTTCCTCCTGATTTCAGGGCTGGTGCTAGAACTTGGTATTTTTAAAAAGACTATTATAAAGTATAATTGAGTAGAATTAACAAAAGTCATTTCACACAGAGATATAGAAGTTTTGCAGTTCTTTTGGAAGATGGATACTACAAAATGGTTTGATATTTTAATGCGTTTAAGTGTTTTAAAAATTCATTTGCAAACTTGTCTGGATCAGGAGAGTTTTTTTTTTTTTTTATAACTATGAGAATTCATTTATGATTTGCTTAATTTTGTTTCCTAGACTGTTATTATCAGTTTATCTTCTTCCTATTTTTTGATAGTTTTTTTAGTTGTCTATTTCATTTACAAGTTAAGTTTTATCACCTTAAAACCAGCTACAATAAATGTCTTTTATCTTTAATCCCTATCTCAGTTTCCTCAATTGTGAAATGGAGATAAGAATAACAGTATCCATCTTCCAAGGTTGTTGTGAAGATCCATTGAGATAATATTTGTAAAGTGCTTAGCACAGTACCTGACATATAGTAGGCACTTAATAAATGCTTATTTTCTTCCTTCCTTTTATTTTTAATTTCATTTTATCTTTGTAAGTCACATTAGCTAATGTTTAATCAGTTTTATTCATTTTATTAATCATCTAAAATGAGAAAGAGATTGGAATTTTATCTCCCTATAATCACAGTGAATTATGAGGCAGGGTAGGTCTGGTAGGAAGAGAATTGATTTTCTATTTATTTGTCTTCTGAGGAGGAAGCAAAACCACAGGGTGGCACTATGAGCCTGAACTGTGTAAAACCTGATGGTAGAGATGTTTTACATTTTACAGAATGTCAAAGGGTAGCTGTGATGCAAGAGAGAGTTATGAATTTCTGTGAATAAGTGACATTAATTTCACATTTGTTTATGGATAGATATGAGTCCTTTGAATCTTCTGCATTTTTTTTTTGGAGTGAAATAAAAGCTATCCCCACCTCAATATGCATGTGAATGCTCACATAGTGACTGAGAAGTGAACATTCACATTTTTGGAAATTTGATGCAAACGTTTTTCCAGAAGAAATTCTGGGTAAGGAGGTAGTATATGAATCAAAGAAGTTAATTATCATCTTAGTCAGTTCTTGAAATCAATCCAGTATGTATGACTGAGGATTTGGAGGGTCTTGGCATTTAGATTATATTTTATTTTATTGATAACTTTTGCTTTGACAGCATTTTTTCCATTATTTCTTATGGTACAATAATATTCCTTTACATTCATATACCATAGTGGTAGAAATGGAATATATGTATATCTCTATATATGCTATGATATGTATTACACTAAATATGGTATATATACTATGGTATATGTGGTATATGTGTAGAAGCAGCCCCTTTCTATTCTTGTACCATAATCTGTTTAGTCATTCCCCATCTCATAAAATGACCTTTGTTATAGGTTCTTAGCTATAAGGAAACATTTTGCTATATTTGACTCTTTCCTCAGGCTCTTTCTTTGGTCTCCTTCAGGAATGAGCCCAGAAGTGGTATCATTTCGTCAGAGGATTATCATTTAGTCATTTTTCAAACAGGGTAAAGTGACTTTTCCAGGGTCATGCAGCTGGCAAATGTCTGAGGCCACATTTGAACTCAAAAAGATGAGTCTTCCTGACTCTAGGCTCAGCATTTTATCTACTCTGCTACCTAGTTGCCTAGATCAAAGGTTGTACACTATTTAATGACTTTTGAGGCAGTTCCACATTGCACTCCTAAATGAATGTCTGAACCATGCCACAGCTCTCCCTATAACATACTAATATGCCTATTTTCCTACACCCCCTCCAATTTTTGTCATTTTCCTTTTTGGACTCCTGCTCTTCCTCCTCTTCCTTCTCCTCCCACTCCTCCTCCTCCTCCTCCTTCTTCACTTTGTTTTAGGCCATTATGTATATTTTTTCTTGGTTCTGCTTATTTCAGTCTGTATCAAACCATGCAAATCTTTCATGCTCTTCTGAATATTCTTATTCTTATTCTTAGCTTCTTATAAGTCAGCAATGTTCTATTACATTCATATGTTGTTCTTATTTACTTCAGACTCTTTGTGACCCCATTTGGGGTTATATTGGCAAAGATGTGGGAGTAGTTTGCCATTTCTTTTTCCAACTCAGTTTTTGAAGATGAGGAAACTGAATTAAACAGGATTAAGTGAGTTTATCAGGGTTCCATAATTAGTAAGTTTTGATTTTGAACTCAAAAAAGTGAGTCTTTCTGACTTCAGTTTTGGCCCTCTTTCTACTGTGTGACCAAATTCCCTAAATTTGTTTTTTTACCATTCCACAATGATACTTGATTTTCAGTTCTTTGATACCACTAAAAGACCTGGTATGAATATTTAGTATATATGGAGCTTTCCTTTCTAACTTTGACATCCTTAGTGGAATATGCCTAAGCAGTGGGATCACTGGGTCAAAGTTTATGGATATCTTAGTCATTTCAATAGCAAAATTACAAATTATTTTTTCCAGAATGGTTGACCAATTCATAATTTCACCAATAGCATATTAGTACAGTGACTTTCCACAGCCCCTGCAATATTACTTTCCCCAAATTTCTTCGAATGAGGAAGAACCTCAGGGTTGTTTTGATTATATAATGATATCCAACAATCTTTTGTATGACCATTAATAGTTGTATTTCTTTTGAGAACTGTTTCTTCATATACTTAGGTTAGTTATACACTGGGAAATGACTCTTGGTCTTATATATTTCTGTCAGTTCCCTATATATCTGATGACCAATTTCCATAGGAGCATAGATGTAGGGGTAGAATGGACTTCAAAGGCCATTTAGTCTAATTTTCTCATTTGACATATGGGAAAACTAAGACTTTGAGTAGTTAAATGACTTCTTTAGGGTTACAAGAGTGAGGATCCAGCTTTGAGAAGCTGGATATAAGCAAAGTCTCTTGAATGTAGAGTCATTGTCTTTTCCATTGTACCATACTGCTTCCCTAGTGACCTTTTCTCAATTCTTTATCTATTTTCAAAATTTGACATTGTAACAACTCTCCTCCTCTTTGGTACTCCCTCCTCTCTTTATTTTCATGACATGTCTCTTTCTGTGTTCTTCTCCTCCCTGCCTACCTGCTCCTTATTAGGCTTCTTAGCTGCATCATCACATATCCTGCCCCCTAAATATGGATGTCCCCCAAGGCAATGTCCTGGGCTCTTTTCTCTTTTTTCTCACTCAGTGATCTTATCAGATCCTTTGGGTTCAATTATTATCTCTATATAGTTACCTCCTAGTTCTCTCTAACTAACTTTAGTCCTTCTTCTAACAGCCAGTTGTGCATCCCCAACTACTTAGTGGGCATTTTGAATTGTAAGCATCTCAAACTCCATGTGTCCAAAATACCAATGCTCTTCTAAATTTCCCTGTTTCTGTTGAGTATCACCTTTCTTCAGTCATCCAGGAGTCATCCTCTACTTCTTCCTCTCCTTTCTTCTATGTATCCAGCTGTTGCCAAGTCTTGTTGATTTTATCTCTCATATGTATTTCTTTGTCTAAAGTCATGTATTCTAGCCTGGAATATTGGAATAACCTCTGAATTGGTCTTCTGGACTTTCCAATCCAAATTTGATCCCCCTTTTAAAGTATCTCTCTACCCTGTGCAAGGCATTGTGCTAGGCATTAGGGACAGCAAGAGAAAATCTTATATAGTCCCAATCCTCAAGGAGCTTACCTTCCATTTAGGAGGATAATACATATATAAATACGAAAAAGTACAATGAAAGATAAAGTGAGGAGGATCTTCAATTCAGAAAAAAAAAAAAAGGTTTTGGATTTTACATAGCCTAGTTAATAAAAGTATTTTAGGAGGGGAGGAGAGGGGAGGATCAGGTTTCTGTATTTAGAGATTTTATATCTAAGAGAAAATTTAGGGATAAACTTTCTGCTTTTTACAAGAAAACTTAGGTATAAGAAAATGAAAACTCCCAAAGGTTGATTTACTGGCTTAAAGTTACACAAAGGCAGAGCTAAATTAGAATCCAGCTCTTTTGATTTCAAGTCCAATCCCATTTCTTTGATAATGCAAGCAGTGTATAGAACACAAGGATTGGGGTCAGGAAGGCATGAATCTGAATCCATCTTCAGACTCTTAACTAGACAAGTCACTTAACCTGTATTTGCCTCAGTTTCCTCAACTATAAATTGGGGATCATAATAGCACCTTCCTCCCAGGACTGTGGAAAGGAACAAATGGGATAAAATGTATAAAGCACTCAATCCAGTGCCTGGCACATAGTAGGTCCCTCTCTTTCTATGCTCTTTTAGGAAAACTGATTTGTCCATGTGGTTAAGATAGATTGGAGTCAGGAAGAGCCAGGAGACAAGAAGATTGTTAGAATGATTACTGATATCACAAAGCCTCTATTCAATTGCTGTTTGCTTGGAATGCTCCATGAAAGGCCTGCCAGTTCTTGTGTTATTGTGGACAATCCAATCCCTTTTTTTTGGTTTTTGGATTTCTTATTCTGTTTGGTCTCTATACATTCTGCTTCTTCTGTATCTGTGGGTCAAACCTTGGAACTTACTGCAGAAGCAGGTTAGTAGGCCTAGGTCAAGCATGGAATCTAAAAGGGGAGCTTAGCCAGAGATGAGGCCCAGGAAATTCAGTTTTAGGCTGGGGTCAAAAGTAATCAGCATCAGGCTAGAGTCCAGGTTCACCAAGGTTAGATTGGGGTCAAGATTCATCCCGGTGATATGGGGGTTCAGAAGAATCGGGGCTAAGCTGAGTAGCAGGGAAGAAGGTTCCTGGTCCAGCTTAGCGCCCAGGCCAAGATTGAGGGCGAGGACGAGGGCGAGGGTGAGGGCGAGGGCGAGGAAAACCAGGCCTTCCCAACGGAGGTGGGGGTAGGTTGGATCTAGGCAAACGCCTGGCTGGTAAGAGACCTGCTGGTTTAGCATGGGGGAAGGATTTTGGTTTAAACGAGAAGTAGGTTCTGGGCTGAAAGAAAAACCCATCTTGGGATAAGTAGGGCCCACTTTCACCCCTGCCTGATGCAAGGGGTTCCTCTTCTATGTCACGTCTTTCTCGCCTTCTGCCAGGGTGACCTCTAAGTGGGACTATTGATGCATCAGCATCCACCTCTTCCTGGGCTTGACCCTGCTGTGGGAGAAAGAAGCACACAGATGCAAGTTTGTAGGACTATTAGGATGTCATGGATCCATGGCTGAAATTCCGGAGGATTATATGGATGGGGCTGTCCGGGCCTCTCCTTACTCATAAGCACAAAGGGCAAGTTGCCTAGACTTAGGAGGTATAATTTTAGAAAGCTTCCCCCCCTCCGCCAAAATAACCCCTTTTAAAAATTTAAAAAATTCTTTCTCATGTTAGAGGTCTGTGGATCCTTTCAGGGGGCACATTCTTCCCTCTCCAGCAGGGGCTCAGGTTGGCAGTGCCAATGGCAGAGAAAGGAAGCCAGAAGCCACAAGGAGCAGGTAAAGGACTTTCCTGAGAGCAGGGTCTTGATATACTTTGTAAAGCTTCTTGAGTGAATGATAAGGTGAAGGGAAGGAGTGAGAATCTTGGGATTGTGTCAAAGGAAGTTAGTGAAGATGACCCAGGAAGAATAAATTGGGTAAGTTCTCCAAGCCTTCAAGCAAAGTCTCAGTACACAGCCTATGGCCAGTATGGACCTTCAAGGCCACATGAGGCAGAACACCCAACTCTAGGACAGACAGTCAAGAATGTGGGAGGAGAGAGGCTCCAGTGGTCAGGAAGATGGCCCCCCTAGCCACTTGAGGACAAGTAAAACTTTCATTATGTGCAATTGAACCATGAATTTCAGCAATTATTATATGCCAGGAAGGGTCAAGAAGACTTTTTTTTTCTCCCCAGAAAGAGACCCAATGAGGATAGATGAGAATTCCCAGAGAAATAGGAGGATGAGCTGAGGGTGGAGGACTTTTTAATCCTGGCCTTCTCTTGAGTGAGAAGACCTGGCTTTAAGCACAGATAGAACAAACACTAATGGGATGGGATTTCAGCAGGTCCTCTTCCCTTCTGCTCTCAAGACCAGATTATTCCCCCTTCCCTCCTTTTTGGTATAATGAAATTTCATTACATAGAAACTCAGTGTTGGAAGGGACCACAAAAGTCCCCTCCAACTCACTGATGGGAAGCTCACTGTTTCCTAAAGCAGCCACTTCTGCTTTTTGGAAATACTTTTCCTGACTCGCCCCCTCCTTCTTCCCTTTTCCTGGTGCTTAAAGCTGATTTCTTAGAATCTTCAACTCATTTCTCTTTTTGTTCTGATTCCTGGGGCTAACTAAACGAAACTTAATCCCTTTTCTACATGATGGGACTTCAGGGAGTCATGGGAACATGTCCTAGGAAGTTAGAACTACATATTCTTCCTGAACTCAGGGGAAGGAAATTCCTTGGGAAAAGAGAAAGATGGAAAGGTCTAGTTCAGAGACACACTTTTCTGTTTTATTCAAAAGCATCTGGTTATAAAAACTCACCTGTCCAGCCACAGTGTTACAAGAGAATACAACCAACTGATGAAATCGGGCAGAGGAAATGCGTCCTGAGCAGTCTTTCACCAACTATGAGGACAAAACAAAAAAGGTGATACTTGAGGCATCAGTGATTCTGCTCCCTTAGGAGTCACATGCTCCTGACTTTTCCCATCTAGCCTATTGGGGCACTTCCTTAGGCTGGAGAGCTACTTGGGTGATAGGATTTTCTCAAATTTCAAACTTAGGAAGACTTATATAAACTGATCCCCAAGGAAGTAAGCAGAGAGAGGGAAAGACTATACCCTATGACTAGAACAATAGCAATGGGAAATGGATGGCAAGTATTATGGCCAACTTGGCCAGACACTACATGAATGGACTTCCCTCTCTTCTTTGGAGATGTGGAGGACTAAGGATATTTAATGAAGCTTAGCTCATCATGATCAGTTGAATTGCTTCATTTTGTTAAACTCTGAAAAACTCCATTGTCTCCTTTTTTTTTTTTTAAATCAAATTTTGTTTCCTAGGTAGAGGAATAGGAAGGGATTTTTTAGGAAACAAAGGGCACATAAGGACAAAAGAGATCAAAATATTTTTCAAAAAACACAACAATCAGAAAACTCCCTCTGATTCACCAAGGGTCTCATGAGGCCATATTGAGAGACTCTGGACTCTCAGGTATAGACTGGTTTCCAAAGACATGCTAGGGAGCTGGGTTACCTAGTAGTTGGAGACAGGATGCTGAATAGCATCTCATGGTCACCAGAGTGGGTACACTGTCACCTCACCTATTGTCCCAAAATGGCTAACTCACTTAGCCACAGTCACACAAGTAGAAAGTGACAATGGCAAGATTCAACTCTAAAGCCTCAAACTCCCAATCCTGTGTTCCTTCCACTGCCTTAGATTGCTTTCTTTAAGAGAAGAAGCTTGAAGTCTCCTCAAACAGAACCTGGCCACATAAAGTCAGAAAGTGATAGATGTCATGTGCACCAGGCAGAGCTATCTTAGAGCAGAAAATGAAAAGTAAAAACAAAAACAAAACAAAAGAAAATAAAAAACCTTCTTACTGTAACTTTGAGGCTTTGATTGCCCTCTAATAGCCAGAAAGATATAGCTGTTTAATGCAAGATTTAGAGACCAGAGTGGTCCAGACAAGAAGCCATTAGCTTCCTAAAAAGATCTTTAGGTACTTCCCTCTACAGGAAGTTTTCCCATATCTGGAATCCATTGCCTTTCTTCTTTGTATATATTTGTTTGTATATTGCTTCAATCCCACATTAGATAATAAGCAAGGAAGGAACTGGGTTTTTATGAAAAAGAGGTAGCACAGTACCTTGTATATTGTAGGCACTAAATACCTGCCGACTGATTGGTTAAAGGAGAGTGCTCCCCTATAATTGTTTTAACTATTATATTCTGAGTTATATTTATTACATATATATATTCATAATATTTTTATTATATATTATTCTATTGAGTTATTCTATTTAGCCATCTTATTCTGAATTACTATATAATTATATTATTTCATTCTTTATTCATTCATTCATTATTATATTCTGAGTTAGTCTATTTAACTATTATATTCTGAGTTACTAGATATAGTTATCTTGTTATATTTATTATAGTATGTGGTATTATATTCTAGATATTCAAATTCCTCTTGACTCGATTTTAACTCACATGACTCCTTTCTCCCTGTACAATGAACTAAGCAAAACAAATATCATTTGGAATTATTTCAGGGTACAGCACTCCATATGAAGGAGTCTTAGACTTGGAATCAGAAGACCCCGCAGGGTCCAAATCCTACCCATAGTATTTATTAGTTTATGACTTTGAGCAAGTTATTTCTCTTATGTGACCCTCAGATTCCTCATCTAAAATATGGAAAGAATTTTTTAATGGTGAGAATCATATTTGTACTACCTCCTTCATAGGTCTTTTTTGTGAAGAAACTCCAAAATGTCTGTGAATTATTGCTACAATTGCTGGATTCCACCATGCTGGATTTTTAAAAACCACACAATGTTTGAGGAACAGGGTCTTGACACTAGACTGGCCTCTGGCTCTGGGTACCGATATTCTCATTGGTCAGATACATCTTCATGAGTTATTTTGAGACTTTTGCAGTTCTAGGAGCTAGAACCTGGAGATTAAAAGCTAGGTAGAATTTTCCTTTGCTATGTCCTTTGAAAATCAACCCATTTTGGAAAACGGGATGTACAAAGGCAGTGTGCATCAGATCCTGTCTTTGGTCAGCACAATTGTTAACAATCTGTCTGCCTGAAACTATTTCCTTTCCTTCCCAAATAGAAGAATTAGGAAGCTATCTTGATATCTACTCAAGCCTATTGGGATAATTGGGCTTGAGGTTAGCAGCCTGTTTGCAAGGCTGGCTTAAAACTTGCTCCTGAATCCTTGAGTATTGGCATTATTTTTATTTGGGGATCAGGGATAATGTTTGGGGAATCCAAGGCTCAATAAAGAGTACTTACTCCATCATCTTTGAATTCACACTGGTCAGGATTCTGATTCTCTGACTTAAGGCACCTGGTTTCCTGAATGGTGAAACGCACGATCTGTCTTTCAGTCTAGGAGGGAGAGATTTGAAGAAGCATCAAGGGTAAGAGGAGTGAGGATGATCCTGGCAATGTGACACTGACAAAGCCTGTCTGGGAAGGCTTCCCTAGGATGCAGATCTTTGTCTTCTTTTTGCCCTCTCCCAGCTTCCCGGACCCAATATTCTCCTCTTGAAAGGTAGTAAGGTGCAAAAGATTTTAAAATAAGAAGATCTAGTTTTGAAGTCCAACTTTTCCACCTAATTCTTATATGACCTTGCACTCCCCTTCATCCTCTAATATTTCTCTGGTAGAAATTCCTCCTCTCTGAATAGGGTAACAGTTAGTAACATCTGACATAGGTGTATTTTAGCAGAAGCCCTCTGGAGACGCTACCTCTACTAAGAAGTGATTCAAATGAAAGTAGCAGATTTCATAGAAAGAGGGATGAGGGGAACATTTTTGAAAATTACCCTAATATAAAAACAAAGATATCAATGAAACTTTAAAAAATACACCACAGCTTAAGATTTTCTTCTCCAAGTGGCTTATCTACGGGAGTGCAGACCCACTTGAATCTGCCCAAAGTACTGAGATTGCAGCTGTCCCAACAACCAGAACTAGTCTAAAATGAACCTCCCTAAGTGACACCCAGAGAATGTTCTGTCATAGATTGGGAATGACCCTCAGGATGGACTTAAAACCTGCCTTCAGGTCTGTATTGAAGCACCCCCTTCTCTCTTGGAGTCTATCATCCAAAGTTCTGTGCTTGGAGAGATGGGGACAAGTGAAGAAGGGACTCACCTCATAAGAGACATGTTTGATTTCAAGGATCTTGTAGAGGAAATTATCATCGGACACTTGGTTGTTGTAGGTAGCCTGTAATAGGGATCTAGCTTCTTGGTCACTCAGCTTCTTCTTTTGCTGAACAGAAAGTGTTGAAGTGATTGTAATAGTCACTGCCACACATAGCACCAGAAGGCTTCTCCTCAAGGACCCCATCCTTACTCTCCTTGGCTGGGGATCCAAGTGTGTTCCTGCCTCCAAGATGGTCTTTTAAGGCCACTGGAAGGCAGGGAGTGGGATAGGTATGGCTTTCTTTCTCCATAACACCTTGCCTAATTCCTGTCCAAATAGGAAGAGGTACCTTTTGAAAAATCTCAAGCATCTCATGAGAGATTGAGAAATAGGTAGAAAAGTTTATCTATTATCTCTGTTTTATATTTGAGCAAAGACTTGAAATAGATAATTCTGTGCTTTGGAGTCCCTAAACAAATAACTGCAATAGCTTTAGGATCCACAGAGTATCCTAGAACCAGAAGTAGCAGCTGATCTCTGGAGAGCCACCTTGTCAGTATGAATCCAAGTTGGAGGAATGTCACCCTCAAGGGGGTGAATAACCTTAATGGTTATTTTTATGATTCTTACTTCTCTTTGATGAAATGTAGCTTCCAAGGGAGATGTAGCTAAAGTCACTTAGCCTTGGGGGTGAAGTAGTTAAAAATGATACAGTTCTTCTCTCAGCTTCTAGGGGAGATGTAGCAATAACCCTAAGATTCCCTGCCCTTGAGAATGCTGTAGATCCATAGAACTGTTGGCTGTCAAATCACAATCTGTTGGTCAATGATAATAAAGTGTCTGAGACAACAATCAAGTGAATCCCAGACTTCTGTACTCCTGTAAGCCTGTAAAATTGTAAGCTATAAAATTAGTATATCAGTGACAGGAAGTCTTTCTCTTTCCCATAAATTTATCTCCTTGCCCGTGGTTCCTTGCCAAATTCTTTGGAACTTTAATTATAGTTACAATTATAATAAACTATGTCCCTTGACTTGGAGATGGATTCCAGCCTGCAAATTCTTTTGGGATATATCATGATCTGGAGCTCCAACCTTTTGGGGTTCTCCTTTGAACTTCAACATCTTTTTACAAAGATGTTCAACACACTGACTTTTCTTTCTCTACATTATTGGGGGCAGGGACAAGTGTCATATCATATGGTGAAAAAGCCTTGATCTTGAAGTCAGGAAATCTCTGTGGGTTCTTTCCCTAGTTCTGCCATTGACTATGTTATCACCTTAGACACTCACTCCCTTAACTCTGAGCACCCTTCCTGCTCAAATGGAGAAAATTGTCTACAGGATGGTATCCAACGTTTTTGTTCTTTGAACTCCTTTAAAAATGTGTTTTAAACCTCCAGGGTTTTGCATACTACTCATAATATTCTTTTAGATTTGTTTATTAAATACTTAAAATAATTGCAATGATACCTTTTGCCCCTTGAATTTCCAAATTAAAATTAATATCATATAATCATAATTATAAAATTTTAATTCTGTTATTTCATCTTTATAAAATTTTATAAAATATTGAAACTAATTTTAAAATAATCATGAATATCTTTTAAAAATAATAACTTTTTGTTTTCAAAATATATGCAAAGAGAGTTTTCAAATTCACCCTTGCAAAACCTAATGTTCCAAAGTTTTCTCCCTCCCTTTCTTCTCCCCCTCCCCTAAATTGCAAGGAATCCAATATATATTAAGCATTTGTAATTCTTCTATACATATTTTCATATTTTATCAATCATGAATGTCTTATGGGAGATATTTTATAAAGTTTCTTTTTAAAAAATAGTCTACAAGACCTCAAATGCTTACTGTTTCTTTCATAGATTTCACATTGATTTTCTTGATTGTTCAAGACTTCTCAAATATAAGTTATACTTTAGTGAAATATATTACAACTTGGATGGCATTTAACATAAAATAGCAATGACATATACACTTATGTTTGATGTTGGACTTTTTTTTATTTAAACAAAGGAAGTTTGCAATATTTGAGTGAACAGCAAACACAGTTTTGAATCTGTTTCCACATAGATTTTATTTCTATATTTTGATTTAAAACAAGAATAAAGTGAAATTGCATTCTCATATAAGTTCTTCACTCTTCATGATTGAAGAGGACCAATGAAATCCACAGGGTGATGTCTTTACTTGCACATGAATTGGATTTAAATGAGGCAGCACAAAATCATGAACCTAACAATTTGGTCCAATTCTTAAATTCAGTTCACTCACAAGTCAGGACATCAAAATGTATGGTGGAAATTGGTAGGAGAATTTTTATAGGCTCCCTTAAAGGTCATTCATTTTTTATTTTTAAGAAAGAGTATTTAAGCTTGTCATTTATGAATGTCTAAAACCCATTGATAGGTCAATTAAGTAATCTTTTTTCATCCTTGTTCAATTCATCAAGCAGAAATAAAAAAGGCATGTCAAAAAAGTTTATGAATCCAATTTAATTTATTGGAAATTTCATGAAAATATTTATTGAAAATCAGTTTTAAATTTTTTAGATGATCATCTATCTTTCTTTTAAGCCAAAGGTAATTCATTTTCTTTCTTTTTTAAAAATATATTTATTTATTTTAACTTTATTATTTTTTTTGACAGTACATATGCATGATTAATTTTTAAAAACATTATCCCTTGCATTCCCTTCTGTGCCGAATTTTCCCCTCCTTCTCTCCACCCCCTCCCCTAGATGGCAGGCATTCTCATACATGTTAAATATATGTTATAGTATATCCTTGATACAATATATGTGTGCAGAACCAAATTTTTGTTGTTGTTGTTGTTGCTGCACAGGAAGAATTGGATTCAGAAGGTAAAAATAACCTGGGAAGAAAAAGAAAAATGCAAACAGTTTATACTCATTTCCCAGTGTTCCTTCTCTGGGTGTAGCTGATTCTGTCCACCATTGATCAATTGGATCTGAATTAGATCTTTTCTTTGTTAAAGATATCCACTTCCATCAGAATACATCCTCATACAGTATCGTTGTTGAAGTGTATAATGATCTCCTGGTTCTGCTCATTTCATTCAGCATCAGTTCAGGTAGCTCTCCAAGCCTCTCTGTATTCAACCTGCTGGTCATTTCTTACAGAACAATAATATACCATAACATTCATATGCCATAGTTTACCCAACCATTCTCCTATTGATGGACATCCATTCATTTTCCAGTTTCTAGCCACTACAAAAGGAGCTGCCACAAACATTTTGGCATATACAGGTCCCTTTCCCTTCTTTAGTATTTCTTTGGGATATAAGCCCAGTAGTAGCACTGCTGGGTCAAAGGGTATGCACAGTTTGATAACTTTTTGGGCATAATTCCAGATTGCTCTCCAGAATGGCTGGATTCTTTCACAATTCCACTAATAATGCATTAGTGTCCCAGTTTTCCCACATGCCCTCCAACATTCATCATTATTTTTTCCTGTCATTTTAGCCAATCAGACAGGTATATAGTGGTATCTCAGAGTTGTCTTAATTTGTATTTCTCTGATCAGTAGTGATTTGGAACACTTTCATATGAGTGGATATAGTTTCAATTTCATCAACTGAAAATTGTCTGTTCATATCCTTTGACCATTTATCAATTGGAGAAGGGTTTGATTTCTTATAAATTAGAGTCAGTTCTCTATATATTTTGGAAATGAGGCCTTTATCAGAACCTTTAAGTGTAAAAATATTTTCCCAGGGGTAGCTAGGTGGTGCAGTGGATAGAGCATCAGCCTTGAATTCAGGAGGACCTGAGTTCAAATCTGATCTCAGACACTTAACACTTCGTAACTGTGTGACCCTGGGCAAGTCACTTAACCCCAGCCTCAGGGCGGGGGGAATATATATATATATATATATCTCCCCCCCCAATTTGTTACTTCCTTTCTAATCTTCTTTGCCTTAGTTTTGTTTGTACAAAAGCTTTTTAATTTGATGTAATAAAAATCTTCCATTTTGTGATCAATAATGATCTCTAGTTCTCCTTTGGTCATAAATTCCTTCCTCCTCTACAAGTCTGATAGGTAAACTGTCCTATGTTCCTCTAATCTATTTATGATCTCATTCTTTATGCCTAAATCATGGACCTATTTTGATCTTGTCTTGGTATATGATGTTAAGTGTGGGTCCATATCTAATTTCTGCCATACTAATTTCCAGTTTTCCCAACAGTTTTTTTCAAATAATGAATCCTTATCGCAAAAGTTGGGATCTTTGGGTTTGTCAAACACTAGATTTCTATAGTTGTACCCTATTTTGTCCTATGTACCTAACCTGTGCCACTGATTAGTTTGGGGAGTATTGTCATCTTTATTATATTCACTCAGCCTATCCAAGAGCACTTAATGTCTTTCCAATTATTTAAATCTGACTTTATTTTTGTGGCAAGTGTTTTGTAATTTTGCTCATATAATTCCTGACTTTCCTTTGGTAGATAGATTCCCAAATATTTTAGACTATCGAGAGTTATTTTGAATGGAATTTCTCTTTGTATCTCTTGCTGTTGGATTTTGTTAGTAATGTATAAAAATGCTGAAGATTTATGTGGATTTATTTTATATCCTACAACTTTGCTAAAGTTATGAATTATTTCTAATAGCTTTTTAGCAGAATCTTTGGGGTTCTCTAAGTATACCATCATGTCATCTGCAAAAAGTGATAGTTTGATTTCCTCATTTCCTACTCTAATTCCTTGAATCTCTTTCTTGACTCTTATTGCCGAGGCTAGCATTTCTAATACAATATTGAATAGTAATGGTGATAGTGGGCAACCAGCCCTGCATTCCTGGTATAAATCCCACTTGGTCAAAGTATATTATCCTGGGGATAATTTTCTGTAGTCTTTTTGCTAATATTTTATTTAAGATTTTAGCATCAATATTCATTAGGGAGAATTGCCTATAATTTTCTTTCTCTGTTTTCAACCTACCCGCTTTAGGTATCAGTACCATCTCTGTGTCATAAAAGGAATTTGGTAGGACTCCTTCAATCTCTAGTTTTTCAAATAGTTTATATAGCATTAGAGTTAATTGTTCTTTAAATGTTTGGTAGAATTCACATGTAAATCCATCTGGTCCTGGGGATTTTTCTTGGGGAGTTGGTTAATAGCTTGTTCTATTTCTTTTTCTGAAATGGGACTATTTAGATGATTTACTTTTTCCTCTGTTAATCTAGGCAAGCTATATTTTTGAAGGTATTCTTCCATTTCCTTTAAGTTATCGAATTTATTGGCATGAAGTTGGGCAAAGTAACTCCTAATTATTGTTCTAATTTCCTCTTCATTAGTGGCGAGTTCTCCCTTTTCATTTTAAAGACTAACAATTTGCTTTTCTTTCCTTTTTAAAATCAGATTTACTAAGGGTTTGTCTAATTTGTTGGTTTTTTCATAGAACCAACTCTTAGTTTTATTAATTAATTCAATAGTTTTTTTACTTTCAATTTTATTAATCTCTCCTTTTATTTTTAGAATTTCAAGTTTCGTGTTTGGGGGTTTTTAATTTGTTCCTTTTCTAGCATTTTTAGTTGTAAGCCCAATTCATTGACCTTCTCTTTCTCTATTTTATGCAAGTAGGCCTCTAGAGATATAAAATTTCCCCTTATTATTGCTTTGGCTGTATTCCACACATTTTGGTATGATGCCTCATTATTGTCATTTTCTTGGGTGAAGTTATTAACTATGTCTATGATTTGCTGTTTCACCCAATCATTCTTTAGTATGAGATTATTTAATTTCCAATTATTTTTAGTCTATTTTCCCCTGGCTTTTTATTGAATGTAATTTTCATTTCATCGTGGTCTGAAAGGGATGCATTTACTATTTCTGCCTTACTGCATTTGATTTTGAGATTTTTATGTCCTAATATGTGGTCAGTTTTTGTAAAGGTTCTATGAACTGCTGAGAAGAAAGTGTATCTCCTTTCTGTCTCCATTTAGTTTTCTCCAAAGATCTATCATATCAAACTTTTCTAGTATTCTATTTACCTCTTTGACTTCTTTCTTATTTATTTTGTGGTTTGATTTATCTAATTCTGAGAGTGCAAGGTTCAGATCTCCCAATATTATAGTTTTGCTGTCTATTTCTTCTTGCAGCTCTCTTAATTTCTCTTTAAGAATTTGGATGCTGCACCACTTGGTGCTTATATGTTTAATATTGATTCAGCTTCATTATCTATGCTAACCTTTAGCAAGATATAGTACCCTTCCTTATCTCTTTTAATTAGATTAAGTTTAGCTTTTGCTTGATCTGAGATGAGGATGGCTACCCCTGCTTTTTTTGCTTCTCCTGAAGCATAGTAGATTCTGCTCCAACCTTTTACCTTTATTTTGCATGTATCATCCTCTTTCAGGTGTGTTTTCTGTAAACAACATATTGCAAGATTCTGGCTTTTAATCCAATCTGCTAACCGCTTTCCCTTTATGGGGGAGTTTACCCCATTCACATTTATGGTTAAAATGACTAATTCTGTATTGCTTGCCATCCTGTTAACCCCTGCTTATGCTTTTCTCCTTTCTTTCTCCCTTACCCCCTCCCCAGTATTAAACTTGTGAGCAGCACTTGCTTCTCACAGCCCTCCCTTTTTGGTATTCCTCCTCCCCCTTAGAGTTCCTCACCCTATTTTACCACTTTTCCTCACAATTTCTGAATCCCTTTATGCTTAGCTTATTCCTTCTCTTTTCACTTTTCCCCTCCCACTATTCAATGAAGTGGAAGGAGTTTCACCATAAATCAAATGTGTCTATATTTTTCTCTTTAAGCCAATTCTGATGCGAATATGATACACACTATGTTCATCCCCCTCCATTCTTTCTCTCAGATATAATAGGTTACTTTTGCCTCTTCATGAGATGTAGTACCACCACTTTACTCTTTTTTCTGGTACAATTTCCTTTCCATCTCTAGTTTCTAGTACAAATTATACATATGTTCTTTATATGACTTTGTGGCAGAAATATAGTTCTCAAGATTTCTTTTTACCTTTATAGAAATCTCTTAGCCAGTACCAAATGGTTTTGGTGACTGCTGCTATATAATATAGCTTTAGATCAGCTATATTATATAGCAGCAGTCACCAAAACCATTTGGTACTGGCTAAGAAATAGAACGGTAGATCAGTGGAACAGATTAGATACAAAGGACAAAAAAGGGTACATCTATAGCAATCTAATCTTTGACAAACACAAAGATACCAACATTAGGGACAAAAATTCATTATTCGGAAGAAACTGTTGGGAAAACTGGAAATTAGTATGGCAGAAATTCGATATGGATCCACACTTAACACCATATACCAAGATAAGATCAAAATGGGTCCATGATTTAGGCATAAAGAATGAGATCATAAATAGATTAGAGGAACAGAGAATAGTCTACCTATCAGACCTGTGGAGGAGGAAGGAATTTATGACCAGAGGAGAACTAGAGATCATTATTGATCACAAAATAGAAGATTTTGATTACATCAAACTAAAAAGTTTCTGTACAAACAATACTAATGCAAACAAGATTAGAAGGGAAGTAACAAATTGGGAAAATATTTTTAAAAGTAAAGGTTCTGACAAAGGTCTCATTTCCAAAATATATAGAGAACTGACCCTGATTTATAGGAAACCAAACCATTCTCCAATTGATAAATGGTCAAGGGATATGAACAGACAATTCTCAGATGATGAAATTGAAACTATTTCCACTCATATGAAAGAGTGTTCCAAATCACTACTGATCAGAGAAATGCAAATTAAGACAACTCTGAGATACCACTACACACCTGTCAGATTGGCTAAGACGACAGGAACAAATAATGATGAATGTTGGAGGGGATGTGGGAAAACTGGGACACTGATACATTGTTGGTGGAGTGGTGAAAGAATCCAGCCATTCTGGAGAGCAATTTGGAACTACGCCCAAAAAGTTGTCAAACTGTGCATACCCTTTGACCCAGCATTGCTGTTATTGGGATTATATCCCAAAGAAATACTAAGAGCGGAAAGGGACCTGTATGTGCCAAAATGTTTGTGGCAGCTCTTTTTGTTGTAGCTAGAAACTGGAAGTTGAATGATGTCCATCAATTGGAGAATGGTTGGGTAAATTGTGGTATATGAAGGTTATGGAATATTATTGCTCTGTAAGAAATGACCAGCAGGAGGAATACAGAGAGGCTTGGAGAGACTTAAATCAACTGTTGCTGAGTGAAGTGAGCAGAACCAGAAGATCACTATACACTTCAACAACAATACTGTATGAGGATGTATTCTGATGGAAGTGGAAATCTTCAACATAAAGAAGATCCAACTCACTTCCAGTTGATCAATGATGGACAGAAATAACCATACCCAGAGAAGGAACACTGGGAAGCGAATGTAAATTGTTAGCACTACTGTCTATTTACCCAGGTTACTTATACCTTTGGAAGCTAATAATTAATGTGCAACAAGAAAATGGTATTTACACACATATATTGTATCTAGGTTATATTGTAACACATGTAAAATGTATGGGATTACCTGCCATCGGGGGGAGGGAGTGGAGGGAGGGAGGGGATAATTTGGAAAAATGAATATTAAAAAATATGCATATCTAAAATCAAAAAGTAGCATCATTAGAAATGGATAAATATTAGAACTTTGCCAAGAAATAAAGGGATAAAAGCAAAAAAAAAAAAAAAAAAAGAAATCTCTTGAGTTCTGTATTTGGGGATCAAATTTTTTGTTTAGATCTGTTTTTTTCATCAAGAATAGATGGAATTCATTTATTTTGTTGAATGCCCATCTTCTACCCTGGAAAAAGATGCTCATTTTTGCTGGCTAAGTTATTCTTGGCTGCATATCCCTTAGCCTTTTGGAATATCATATTCCAGGGCCTTTTATCCTTTAATGTGGACACTGCTAGATCCTGGGTAATACTTATTGTGTCTCTTCCAAATCTGAATTGATTTTTTTCTAGCAGTTTGCAATATGTTTTCCTTCCTATGATATTTCTTGGCGTTTTGATTTTAGGGTCCCTTTCAGTAAGTAATCGATGAATTCTTTCAATGTCTATTTTACCCTCTGTTTCTAAAATGTCTGGGCAGTTCTCTTAGATGATTTCCTGGAAAATAGTGTCCAGGCTCTTTTTTTCAATCATATTTTTCAGGGAGTACAATTATTCTCAGATTGTCTCTCCTGGATCTATTTTCCAGGTCTGTTGTCTTTCCAAGAAGGTACTTAATGTTTTTTTTCCATTGTTTCATTTTTCTGGTTTTGCTTGACTGATTCTTGGTGTCTCCTCGAGTCATTCACTTCTATTTGTTAGATTCTGATTTTCAATGATGTATTTTCTTCACTCACTTTTTTTATATCTTTTTCTAAATGTCCAATTGAGTTTTTAAGTGAATTTTTTTGTTCTATGGAATTTTTTCCATTTCGCCAATTTTATTTTTTAGAGAACTGTTTTCTTTTTCCAACTCCCTAATTTTGTTTTTCAATGATTTGTTTTCTTTATCCACTCTGTCTTTAAATGCATGGGATGACTTTTCCAGACTCTCTTGCCAGAGTTCCCTTTCCTTTTCCAATTTCTCTTCTGGCTCTCTTGTGAGAGCCTTTTTGCTTTCTTCTATGAGAGTTTTGTGTATTGAGGAGCAGATCATATCCCCCTTTGGGGATTCCTCTGGAGACAGTCTGTTTTTAGTTTCCTCAGGGTTTAAAGTCTGCTGCCTATCCATATAGAAGCTGTCAATGGTTAGAGCCCTTTAAAATTTTTTGTTCATTTTGTCAGAGCAGAATCAAAGAAAACAAACTGACAACAAAAACAAATGCTCTGCATTTGGGGGGATGGGCTGGATGGTGTTAATGGGCTTCCTCTACAGACTGCAGGAGACAGCAGCGAGGCAGTAGCAGGACAGCAATGGCTGCACTGCCTCTGCTCTCTGAGGCTCTAAGAAAGGGCTCAGTCACTCCGAGTTGGGATGATGGTGGCGAGGTCCTGAGAGAAGCTAGCTTTTTGGAGTTTTATTCTTTACCTCCTGTGTTTACAGCTTCTCTGCTGATCCTGGCTTGCTGCCAAGACAGAATATCCACACTTGGGTAAGGGTCGTTCAGTAGAAATGACAGAGATCACACCCCTCCCCCCTCTGGTCTTCAGAGTGTGAGCTGCTTCGCTCTCACTACTTGCCCTCAGCCTGCTTCAGATCTGTCCGTCCCTTCCCCCGAGCAAAAACAGACCTTTTCTGGTGAATTTCAAGGATGTCTGCTGTTGGGAATTATTTGTGGGTTTTTTTTCCAGTCAAGTATTAATTCCAAGGCTTGTCATGAAGTAAATTCTGAGAGAAAATGTTGAGCTGAAGCAGCTGTGTGCCACCTCTCCATCATCTTGGCCGGAAGTCCGGTAATAAATTTTCCAATAAGAAATTAGGTAATGTCACCAAGAAATTATATAATGTTACAGAACTTTTCTCAGTTATGCAGTTCCAAACATTATTTTCTTAATGAAACTTTATACTTTGTCTTGACCAATCAAGATGTTTTTATCTGCACCCCCTAGTTATGATATGGTGAATTTGTTAATTCTGTTAATTCTGAAGAGATATCTACTAAGCATATTAATCTTACTAGCCACCTCATATCACATGTACATTTACTCAGATGAGAAGATCTGTGAAGAAGACAAAGAACTCTTCTTTTCAAATGGAAAGCTACTAAATGAAAGTTGCTTGTTGCCTGTCTTTTTGCATAAAACAGTAAGTAATCAAGAGTTAGGGGACTTCAATTTCAAAAAAAAAAAAATTAGCTATTTTGACATTATCATTTAATGTGCCTTTAGATTATTGTGGCATATTCTTAGTGCCTAAACTTGTTTGTTTAGCAATAGTGTGTCCATGGTATATTTACAGTCATTTTTTAATTGATGAAACAGGGCCCAGTATTTTTGAGT
This sequence comes from Sminthopsis crassicaudata, assembly GCF_048593235.1. Classification (NCBI taxonomy): domain Eukaryota; kingdom Metazoa; phylum Chordata; class Mammalia; order Dasyuromorphia; family Dasyuridae; genus Sminthopsis; species Sminthopsis crassicaudata. Next base: position 663,580,934 of record NC_133617.1, read on the forward strand.
CATACATTTTGCTCATCTGTGCAAATTCTATGATAAGAAAAGTAAATGATTTTTTTTCCTACAAAAGATGAATTAATTATATTAAAAGTGTCTTTTCCAGTGGTAATAATTGATAACAATATAGTATATTTTCTTCCACTTTACCATTGTGTACATTTCTTATGAAATAGCTAAAATGGCTAGGTTGAAAATATAGTTATCTCATCAATTACAAAAGATAAAAGTCACTTAAAAAACACCTCTTTTTACAATGACTGATTCAACATTAGTGGACATATATCTCTGATAAGACTTGCTGTTATTCCATCTGATGCTGTTAGTCTTACTTGTTTTCCTCTAATTTTTTAATGTAATTATCTCCAATCATACACTTAGCCATTACTTTGGCACATAGCAAAATTAATTTTTTTGCAATAATATGAACTTGAGGGTAGTCAAGTGGCATAGGAGAGTTCTAGCTTTGGAATCAGAAAAATCTTAGTTCATACCTGGCCTCAGACATTTTTAGCCAAGTGACCCTGGACAAGTCACTTAACCCTGTTTACCTCAGTTTCCTCATCTGTAAAATGGGTTGGAGAAAGAAATGGCAAACTCTTCCAATATCTTTACCAAGAAAACCCCAAATGGGTTCATGAAGACTCAGATAGGACTTAAACAATTGAACAATGATAGCATAATGCTCAGTGAACATAGTTTTCACATAGCCCGATCTTTGCATTACAAGAATGAAAATGTTTTTAACATCATGATCACATAATTATAGAACTGATGAAGTTGAATTACAAGATAACAAAGAAAGATGAGGGAACTAGTGCAGTATAAAAAACATAAATAAGGGTATGAATATATATACATATATATACATACATACACACACACACACACACACACACACACACACACACACATATATATATATATATATATATATATATACATATATATATATATATATATATATATGATCATCGATTGGGCATCTGTTTGCTTTCTATTCTACCAAAAGTGGGTCAGGGTTTGTTGTAATTGCTGCAAGAACATCAAAATTTTTGCATGCATATTGGTTTTGAAATGATGCAGAAACAAGCCTATAATGTTTCAAATATGTACCTACTTGTTGTTTTACAGGGCAAATATATTTGAAACTTAATTGTGAAGTTGTTTACTTTTAATCCATCATTAAAGAATTTTTAACACAATCTCTTGTCTAGACCATCTTTACAAACACCTAAATGGGAACCACTGGTCTAAGAGATGACTTCTTAGTAGTCATTCCCTAAACATTACTAATTAATAAAAACAGAAAAATAATTCACATTTTGATAGTATTTTAAGGGTTATAAAGTACTTAGCTCACAATAGCTCAGGGAGTTTAAGGGATATTTATATAAAACTGTATTTCATTTAGTCCTGTAGGTACAACTGGTACCTTTATCTCTATATTGCAATAAGGAAATTGAATGTCTCTCTCTTTCTTTTGTTTCCTGAGGTAATTGGGGTTAAGTGACTTTCCCAAAGTCACACAGCTAGGAAGTGTTAAATGTCTGAGACCATATTTGAACTCAGGTTTTCCTGACTTCAGGGCTGGTGCTCTATCTACTGCATCACCTAGCTTCTCAGGAAACTGAATCTCAAAGAGTTGAAGTGATGTAGGATCATAAGATAAGTTCATAGATTTAGAAATAGAAAGGACCTCAGAAATCAGTCAAGTCCAGTCTTCCCATTGTACTCATAAGGAAATTGATACCCAGAGTACTTAAATGACTTATTCATTTGGATAAAGTCATCTTTTCTCCAAACCCATCCCTCTTGCTTTATTTAAGCAAGATACATTTATTTAAAATATTAAGATACATTGTATTTATGTCGTTTGTTTTTATATAATCTATAATTCCCAAATGAATCCCTTCCAGAAGGTTATTCCTAGTAATGAAGAGTTTAAAGGGGGGATTCATCAAAAGTAAGCAAGATATAAAAATTCTGATTTTTTTTTGGCAATGTTCCATATCTATAAACACCCAAATGTGCAAAAAAGCAGAAAAATGGTCTTATCACATTTTTTGGTGGGGAAAGCATTGCATTGATTTTCTATTTTTTTATTGCTGTTATTCTTTCCATAAATGTTGTTTTATTCACTAAATATATTGTTTTCCTAATTCTGCTCACTTCATTCTACATCAGTTCATATAATTCTTCCCATATTTCCCTGTTGCATTCATCAATTTAGTATATTCTATTATATTTATGTATTGTAGTTAATTAACCATTCTCTCAAGTGATGGTCAGTTACCAGTTTTTTTCTTCTACAAAAAGTGCTGCCATAAACATTTAGGTGCATATGACACTTTTCTTTTTATGATTCATTTCCTCAAGTGTTTATCTAGGACTGGTATCTCTCTGCAAAGGATGTAGAAATTTTGTGCATTCTTTTTCACATAATTCCAATTTAGTTGGATAATATCACTACTGCATTAACTATGCCTTCATGTGTCCATCTTCAAATTTGACTCCTGTGGCCATCATTGTTGTTTTATTGAATGTCAAATAGGCTCTCTGATCCTCAAGTCTTCCCTCACTCTAATCTGTTCTTCAAACAGAGTGATTTCCTTAAGCAGGGGTCTGACCAAGTCACTTCCTTAGCTTCTCAGTTCTCAGTTCTATTAAATCTGTATTTTCTCTAGGATACAAATTCCTCTTCACAACCTGTTGGCATTCTACCTGTGTGTGTGTGCACGCGAGCCCGTGTGCGCTTGCCCCTCATTATACATCCCTCCTTTTCCTTTCTTCTCTTTCATGCTGTTCTTACCCAGAATACTCAGTTTTCTATTTTTGTAAATTTTTCAATACCTTCAAGTCTCACCTCATATACCATCTTCTACATCAAGCCTTTCTTGATTCCTCTCACTGCTAGTGTCCTCCCTCTCTAATCTACTTTGTATTTGTTTGTATTGATTCTCAATATGTTTTAAGATACACATGTTATCTCTTCACATAGAATGTAAGCTCCTTGAAGTCAGAAATGGTTTTCATTTAATAACTTGAGCACCTAGCACCATCTCTGACATATTTTTATTGTTCTCTTGTTTCAGTTGGGTCTTAAACTTTATGACCTCATTTGGCATTTTCTTGGCAAAGATATTGGAGTGGTTTGCCATTTCCTTCTCTGAATCATTTTTCAGATCAGGAAACTGAAGGAAATGGGGTTAAGTGATTTGTACTGGTTTACCCAGCTAGTGTCTGAAATTAGGAAACTCTTTCTGACTCCAGGCCCAATTCTTTAGACACCATGCCATCTAACTGCCTGCCTAACATACAATAGACACTTAATAAAACTTTTTTGATTGGTTGATTGTCCAAGTTCACACAATTAATAGTAACAGACACAGAATTTGAAATCAGGTCTTTTGACTCCAAATACTATATGATTACTTAGTTGGTTGGTTGGTAGGTTGCTGGTTGATTGGTTGTTGACCTTTGCTCTAGAAGAGGACCAAAACAACATTTCTATTAAGTAAGTGTGTCTGACAGTGACTGATCAGACCAATAAGATCTTAGAATTCTCTGCCACTGATTGGGTACAAATAGTCCATATTTGGGGTGGATTATCTAACTTTGCACATCTTGCATTTCTTCTTGGCCAATTCAATTCTGCTTTGCTAATAGAGCACAGCCCCTTTTCTGATGAGGGCATGCCATGCTGGGTGGTCTGGTGCCAGGATCTCCCATGTCATAAATCAATTCTAGAGTTCTTAAGAGAAATATTGAGATTGTCTTTGTGTCACTTTTTCTGACCATGTTGGGAAAGCTTGACCTATATGAGTTCTCCACAAAACAGTCTTTTTTGGTAAGCATACATTTGGAATTCAAACAATATGGCCATCCCAACAGAGTTGTGCTCTCTGCACTAAAGTTTTGATACTTGGCAGTTTAGTTTGAGAAACAATCTCAGAGTGTGATATCTGATCCTGCCAGGTGATCCTCAGAATCTTCCTAAGGCAATCCAGATGGAAGTGATTCATTTTCCTGATGTGGCATTGGTACTCCGTCCAAGTTTCATAGGCAAACAACATTGAGGTCAACTTAATGACTTTGTGGACCTGTAGTTTGGTAGTTGTTCTAATACCTCTTATATTCCACACTTTCCTCTGGAGCCTTACAAATCCTGAGCCAGCTCTACAATGCATGTATCAACCTCATTATCAATGTGGACTCAACTCTGGTTTGAATTACTTACCTAGTTAAGTGTCAGAAGCTTGTAATTGTTGGTTATTGTAAATTGTTGTTATTGTCGTTCTTTTCCTTCTTCCTTCCTCCTCGTCCTCCTCGTCCTCCTCGTCCTCCTCGTCCTCCTCGTCCTCGTCCTCCTCCTCCTCCTCCTTCTCCTCCTCCTCCTCCTCCTCGTCTTCTTCTTCTTCTTCTTCTTCTTCTTCTTCTTCTTCTTCTTCTTCTTCTTCTTCTTCTTCTTCTTCTTCTGCTGCTGCTGCTGCTGCTGCTGCTGCTGCTGCTGCTGTTGCTGCTGTTACTGCTGCTGTTGCTGCTGCTGCTTCTTTTTCTTAAGATTATTTTTCTTCTTCTTCTACAAAGGGAGTAACTAAGGCTCATGGAAACAAAAGAACTTCTTCACAAATTCATAGCTAAAGAAGTATCACAGACTGGGCTTAAAGGCATTTCTATACTGCCATGCCACTACTGCTTTCTGCCATTCACACTCCAGTTCCTTCCCTGGGACTGTGTTGACCAGTGAGAACTTACTGCCTCTAGGCTACTTGGCATCACTCATGTCAGCCACCATGACATTTCCCTTCCACTGTTTTTCCTCTTCTCTCCATCCTTCACATGTCTTCATCTGGGAATGTTATCAAATCAATACTACAATTACTCCTGGAAAGGTCCCATTTATCTTTCCTGAGTCTTCAGCATTACCTGGCTACTGCTCTCCTGGGTTTGTCATCTCCTTGATGAGAACATAAATTTCTTAAGGGTAGGGACTGTCTCTCTCAGTGCTTAGCCCAATTTTTGGCATATAGTTAGTGCTTAATAAATGCTTTTGCATTAATTTATTCTCATTCTAAGACTTTAAAAGAAAATCACCTCACAATTACAGATCAATTATTTGGGAATGTTTTGGTTACAGAGAGATTTCCTACTGACAATTCCAAAGTGTTAGAATTCTTACAAGATGTTAAGTCCATAAAGAATGAGATAATAAATAGATTAGAGAAACAGAAAATAGTCTACCTCTCAGACCTGTGGAGGAAGAAGGAATTTATGACCAGAGGAGAACTAGAGATCATTATTGATCACAAAATAGAAGATTTTGATTACATCAAACTAAAAAGTTTCTGTACAAACAATACTAATGCAAACAAGATTAGAAGGGAAGTAACAAATTGGGAAAATATTTTTAAAAGTAAAGGTTCTGACAAAGGTCTCATTTCCAAAATATATAGAGAACTGACCCTGATTTATAGGAAACAAAACCATTCTCCAATTGATAAATGGTCAAGGGATATGAACAGACAATTCTCAGATGATGAAATTGAAACTATTTCCACTCATATGAAAGAGTGTTCCAAATCACTACTGATCAGAGAAATGCAAATTAAGACAACTCTGAGATACCACTACACACCTGTCAGATTGGCTAAGACGACAGGAACAAATAATGATGAATGTTGGAGGGGATGTGGGAAAACTGGGACACTGATACATTGTTGGTGGAGTGGTGAAAGAATCCAGCCATTCTGGAGAGCAATTTGGAACTGTGCCCAAAAAGTTATCAAACTGTGGATACCCTTTGACCCAGCATTGCTGCTATTGGGCTTATATCCCAAAGAAATACTAAAGAGCAGAAAGGGACCTGTATGTGCCAAAATGTTTGTGGCAGCTCTTTTTGTTGTAGCTAGAAACTGGAAGTTGAATGGATGTCCATCAATTGGATAATGGTTGGGTAAATTATGGTATATGAATGTTATGGAATATTATTGCTCTGTAAGAAATGACCAGCAGGAGGAATACAGAGAGGCTTGGAGAGACTTACATCAACTGATGCTGAGTGAAATGAATAGAACCAGAAGATCTCTGTACACTTCAATGTTGTATGAAGAGGTATTCTGATGGAAGTGGATATCTTCAACATAGAGAAAATCTAATTCAGTTACAGTTGATCAATGATGGACAGAAACAACTACACCCAGAGGAGGAACACTGGGAAGTGAATGTAAATTGTTAGCACTACTGTCTATCTACCCAGGTTACTTATACCTTCGGAATCTAACACTTAATGTGCAACAAGAAAATGGGATTTACACACATATGTTGTATCTAGCTTATATTGTAACACATGTAAAATGTATGGGATTGCCTGTCATTGTGGGGAGGGAGTGGAGGGAGGGGGAGATAATTTGGAAAAAATAAATAGAAGGGATAATATTATAAAAAAAATTACTCATGCATATATATTGTGGAAAAAAATTCTAAATTTAAAAAAAAGATGTTAAGTTAGTGGAATGGATAGAGACAATAATTATCTAATTTAGCATGGTACTTAAAAGTTCTCTAGTTTAGTAATGTACTTACTAGAATTCCACACCTTGAAGAGAGCATATATAATGAGGAGATCCCATAAGCCAACAGAAAGGGGCTGGGTGCGGCAAAGAGATTCACAAGTTGAAAAGATTCACGAGTTGAGGAGATTTACAAGTTGGGCAGAAATATAAGCATGAAGCTCTCAGGGCTAGATCCACAAGCCCATAGAAACCTACAATCTCACTCTTGGAGGCAGAGTTAGATTCATCCCAACTTCCATCTTTGTGCTGATTTGAGACATTCAGAGAGAGCTCTCAGAATCAAGGGAGAGATAGACCTCTAAGAAAGCTAACAGGGCCCCAGCAAAAGATTCAAAACTTTGAAGGAGAAAGTAAAGGATAACTCCTGGCTGCATTTGGGGTGATTATTGAAGAGAACTGAAACTAAGGCTGCTTCCAGAAGCCCTCCAAGAAACCCGCTCCTAGAGAACATTACACTTTAGAGAGAAGAACATTGCATTTTGGTGCCTGAATGTGGAACCAAGAACTTTCATCTATGACTCAAAAACTAGGGGGAGTACAACAAGGAAACTTTGTTAAGGGCTAAAGTATTATTTTAGCTGAAATAGGACAGAAGTTTAGAAAACAGCCTTTTGTTTCTCTTCAGGGAAAATGTGTAGAGAGCATTGTCAGGGTTATAAAAAGCCAAGGTTTGATTACAAATTGGGAGCAGATCACTGAACTTTTAGAAACTGTACAGTACATATCTCCTTGGTTCTTTATGGAAAAAGAATTGGATCTAAAGGAGTGGAAATTAGTAGGAAAGCAACTTTGTGAATACTACAATAAAAATGGAACTGATTCTATTTCCAAAGATACACTTAATACATACAATTAAATACAACTGGCTTTAGGAAATTATATAAGTTATTGAATAAGGAAAAAGAAGAAAGAGTAGGAGGGGGAGGTGCCAATTAAACCAAGTGAAAAGGATGAAGGATCAGATAAAAATTCACAGCAGGAAAAATTAGATCTGTCCCCCTCCCCTGACCTACTTCCCTCAATTAACCCTTCATGGGTGGAGGAAGAAGGAGGAGGGGGAGAGGCAGAAATACAATCAGCATCTCCTATGAAGCAGGCTATGACAAGATTAGAAAAGGTATTGGTCAAGGCAAAAAATGAAGGATGGGATGTATCTGATTTTTTAAATGCATACTCTGTGATTGAAGAGTTTGACTCTTCAGGTCAAAAAAGGAGAAGAAACACTCCTTTTGATTTGGAAAAAATCAAGGATTTGAAAAAAGGTTGCACTCTTTATGGGCTACATCATCTTATGTTACAATGTTACTAGATAATTTGGCTTATGAAATCCCAACCCTTAGTTACTGGAAATCCATAGCAAGGATGGGTTTAGAACCTGAACAAAACTTGTTGTGGCTTTTGGAGTATCATGAATTACGTAGGATTCATGCCAGATGCAATAGGCAATCAGGAGTTAATGTACAAGTCACTTTTGACCAACTAGCAGGTGAAGGTCAGTATGGAGAGAACTCAGAACAGATTAATTATTCAATAATAGTGTATGAGCAAATTTCTAAGACTGCAATAAAAGCTTGGGATTCTCTCCCAGAAAAAGATGAAGGTAAATCCTTCACAAAAATAGAGCAAGGTCCCAGAGTGGGCACAAATACTTATTATTCCCAGACTATATGAACATGGGGAGACAGGATCCCTCTTGGCAAGAGACTTCTAGAGAGAGTCTTGATGTTTTCAGTATGGAAAAGTTGGACATCTAACAGTTCAGTGTAGATATGGAGAAGACAGGCTAAAAGAAGACCTAAACCCCTATGTCCAAATTCTGCAAGGGCTTCCACTTTGCCTCAGAATGTAAATTGACCCAGGGAACTGAGAGGTGGATCCCAGCTCCAAGTTATCAATCAAAAGACAGGTGGGGCATGATGGCAGTTGAGTTTACACCCAGATAGTCTTTAGAAGGTCAGGACTCTGATGTGATCTATCAGCCAAAAAGCAATCACATGTCAGAAAGGGATTACATGATCTCTCAGCCAAAAAGCAATCAAATAGCAGAAATGGATTGCAATTGGGGAAAAAAACCAATAGGGCAGTGTCCAGTTGGAGCAGCTCCAAAATAATTGCCAGGTGATGAGGAGAAATCCCCAAAGTGGTAAATAGAAGGGACTAGATAGATTAACTGCCTGGGAGAGAGAGTTTGCTTTTTTCCTACAGATAGAAGGAAACAGATGGGTGCCAATGAGCCATATTAGCCTTGTCCATCAGAGAGAGACAGAAAAAAGAGAAAAATCTCAAAACAAAGGAGAAAACCTAAGAAACATTTGATACTAAAAGAGCTTGGCTGATAATGAGACTGTTGCACGACTTGAAAACCAGCAGGAATAATTGGATTCCATAACACAAGATAAATCTGTTGCAGGACTTGAAAACCAGCAGGAATCATTGGATTCCTTCAGATGAAAAATTGTTGATAAAGATTGTTGCAGGACTTGAAAACCACCAAGGATCATTGGATTTCCTAACACAAGATAAGACTATTACAAAACTTCAAAACTTGCAGGAATTATTGGATTTCTGGCACGTGAACTAATGGACAATGGATTCCTTTTGGACTATTTCTAGGACTTATGGACATGTACAATTCCTCATGCTGATTCATGTTATTTGTTACATCACTTCTTGCCTGTGTTATATAGCTATGTGCTTATATAATTTATATGATTATGTTGTAATACCTCCCATATTGATGAATTTAAGTGTGACTCCCTTCAGAAACAGCGACAAGTCAAGTATTTTACAAAAGATCACTACAAAATATTTTCTCATTCAATCTAATATATATATATATATATATATATATATATACATATATATATATATATACATATATATATATATATCAAGCATATGGTCAAATACTATTATTCATAGCAATCATATACAATTATATTAGCAACAATCCATATTCTTATTGATGCATTTACACATAATTCCAAAGCAAAAGAAAACCAATGTCTAACTCATATTCAAAATCTTATATATGCAGTTAGATCATAAATGCATATTGCCTCATCAACCTTTTCCAGAGATCAGCCTAAGAAAGACAAATAGAGTTAGGTCGCATCTATAGGGTTATTTCTTCTACAAAAGTAGATACAAATGCATCCATATATGGGAACATGGTTAAAACTGAGCTGGGAGGAGGTGGGGCTTAGGCAACATGCCTTATAGAGACAAAAATCATAAGGAGAGGGGCAGCGGAATCTAATCATATAGTGGTCTTATTAGATTATCCCTGAACTGGGCTATTTTTCAGAAGACATATCATGGCCACTTCAGATTTGGTCCCTGGGTTTGACATGAGTCAGTCTGAGTTGGTTCTGTAGCACAGCTAGAGTACTTCTGGGTTCAGCAAGCAAATAGTGAAAGGAATTTCTGATGTTCCTGGCTTAAGGAGTGCTCATTTCATCTCTTGCTTGATTAATTCTGATTCCCAGGTCAGGTTGGTCTCTTGTGCGTAGTAGGAGGACTTGAGCAAGTCAAGGTGATTAATAAAAATCACTAACTGCCTCAGCTTCAGAGCATGTGTGGGTGTGTGCATGTATGTGTTTTGCAGTGTATGAAGAGCATGTATGAAGAACATTATATAAAAGCATATCTACATCGTGTGTTTTATAAATAATACCTTTCAATAGTAACAATAAATACCATAATGCCTGGAGTAAAATGTTAATTGCAGATACAAATTAATATGTTAATACAGACAATATAATACAATATACAATAATATATAGAATACAAATAATATAATACAATAAAATATATAATAATTTAATACTTAAATACAAATTAAACATTGCTATTAAAAATTGTGTTTGTTAATGTGATTAATCATTTCTCTGATATAACCAGGCACATCTTATGTAAGTAGCTTTTATAGGATATCTTAATAGTTCTAATACTCTTAGTTTCTAAATTTCTAGGTGTATTTGATTATTAGGGGAAGGAACAAAGAAAATAAATATTTGTTAAGCACCTACTTTGTATCAGGCACTTTGAAAATATTATTCCTTTTGAGTCTCACAACAGTGCTGGAAGGTAAGTATTAAGTATAATTGGCATTTTACAATTGAGGTAACAGTGGTAGACAGGTTAAGTGATTTGCCCAAGTGTTAGCTAGTAAATGTTTTGAGTTTGGATTTGAATTCAAGTCTTTCTGAGTCCAATTGTACAACTCTCTTTACTGTGCTATTTAGCTTCCTCAGTATCATATAGTGATAATTCTAAGCTTAGAAATGAATCATACATTTGCAATACATCTTTGGTATGAGGGGGAAATGGGATTGTTTTGCAGTCCAATCCAATTGGAACTGAGATTCCATTTTCACTAAGTTGCATGCAGTGGTCCACCCTGAACTTGGCAAGGTACCAATATACAACTATGTCATTGTTATTGGTAAGGCAGCTTCTTTTACTTCTAGATACATTTTAAATGGATTTTTTGTTAGTTTGTTTTCCTAAGCAATATTTTAAGATAAATTTCCTTAATGAACTTGGAAAATGCTGAATTTCAACATTCTAAGGGTTTTGTTTCAATGTAGCAGCTCTTGTTGTATCCAGTGGATTTCTGGTTACATTAGTATTTGGGTGTATGAGACTTTGTGATTTTTCTCTTTAATTAAGATCTCTTACACTTTCAAATCTCTAAGTAACTATTAAATAGTTACAATATTTTCTGAACAAGAAGGTTTTCCTCCAAAAGGAAACTTCTTTCACTCCTTGTTATCAAACTTGAATCTCTCCTGTATTATTATTTCTCCGCACTAGTTCCATGGACATCAGCTTTCTCCAAACAAAGTGACAATTTATCCCTTTAGTGCATCTCATGTGCTTATTGCCAATGAATCGTTAATTGAACCAGAAAATATACTTTCCCCTAATAATATTGTGAGAAATGAATATTTCTCTCATTATAATAATTGATATTGTATTGAACCCAAGATTTTTCCTCTATTTTACTTTCTCATCCAGAAACCAACCAGTGTAGAAAATGTTTCCTAGAGATTTGTGCAGAACAATATCTAATCAGATGGTAAAAACCTTCTATCAGGTTTAGCTCATTGTGTTTGGTCAGATAGGTCTTAGAAAATGTTGATTTTGCCTATTAGAAAAGGGGATATGAAAATTGATGTTTCTTTGACCAAGATTTGTGTGACCTAAGTTAGTAACCCAAATTAGCCCACTTCTCATTGTGTTAACCAATCAGAGTTGTTAGGCATCCGTTGGGAAGGCATATAAACTGTTAACTCACTGCCATCAATGATTTTTGGTCTAAGGGAGATGGTCAACTGAGGTACCATCTCATACCTCTCAGATTGGCTAAAATGACAGGAAAAGATAATGATAAATGTTGGAGGCGATGTGGGTAAAATTGGACAGTAATACATTGTTGCTGGAGTTATGAAATGATCCAACCATTCTTCTGAACAATTTGGAACTATGCCCAAAGGCTATCAAAGTGTGTGTTTCCTTTGATCCAACAGTGTTTCTATTGGGTAAGTATCCTGAAGAGAACATAAAAGTTGGGGAAGGACCCCTACATCTTTGTAGTAGCTCTTTCTGGGTGGCAAGGAATTGGAAAACGAGTAGATGCTCATTAACTGGGGAATGGGTGAATAAGTTATGGTATAAGAATATAATGGACTTTTATTGTTCTATAAGAAATGATGAGAAGGCTTATTTCTGAAAAGCCTAGAAAGACTTACTTGAAATGATACTGAATGAAGTGAGCAGAACCAGGATAATATTGTATACAGTAGCAGCAACATTCTATAGAATATCAACTATGACAAATGGCCAAATGAGCATCCTTTTATTACTAACCTACTGGTCTTATTACCTAATCAATTCCTTGATTTGCTTTTCTATTTTTTCATCTATCCTTGGAAAATTTTGGTAGTTACAGCTTCAGATATTGTGAAGAGCGAGTTAGCACCCTAGATACCTTAGAATCAGCCAGAGTCAGGATAAGCAAAAGTCCTTGATCTTTATTGTTGGTCTTTTGGGGTTTCCATCAGGAGAATATAGTAATTTCCCCACCTCCTTTTTCTCTCTCCACTGACAAAGAGTGATTCCAGTTTGTCCTACTCCACATTTTGATGCCTCTTTTCATTCACTGTATACACCCACAGATTGAGACAGCCAGGTAATTCTCCAAGCATATGCTAATAGAGTATTGGCCAATTGATAATTAGCCTCAAGTGCTTGAACACAGTACAACTCAGTTTCAGCCCTTTACATCTCCAGCTTTCTTTTGTTTTAGAATACCGATGGTCACACCTTCCCTGTCTTCTCAGGAAAGGAGGTAAAAACACTAAAAAAGAAGATAATCACACCTTACCTGACATCTCAAGAAGGGAGATGAAAAGTGCCAAAGGGAAATGGGGATTGCTAGTGGGTTTTTGGGTTGAAGGGTCTGATTAGAAACAGGTATGCCCAAACCCATCAGCATGGGAGGTATTATACAAGCACATAGCAATAACACACAAGCTATTAGTGGTGACACTCCCACAGCCAGTGCAGGCTCAATGAGGTGTAACAAACATGAATTGTACATGCAAGTAGTGATATAACAAACAATATAAATCAACATGGTCTTGTAAAAGATTTCCAGAAGTCCTAGAAGAAGGGTACATAAACATCAGTCGCACATATGCCTTCTTTAGCAGCCAAGACATAGTCCCAAATCAATCCATTGTCCATTGGTTCACGTATCAGGGAATGCAATGCTCTCCACAAGTTTTTGAATTCCTGCAACAGTCTTACTATTTCCCAGAAAATCCAATGATTCCTGAGGGTTTTGAAGTCCTACAACAATCTTTTCATATCTCAGGGATTCCAGTGATTCCTGAAGATTTTGAAGTCCAACAATTTTTGATGTCCATAAGTCAAACACCGAACTGCCTGGCTCTTTCAGTAATGGGTACAATCAGCTAGGGAACCACCCAATGTTTCTAGAGTTTTCTCCTTCGTTTCAAGGGTCTGCTCTGTCTCTCTCTGATGGACAAGGCGAATATGGCTTGTTGGCAACCATGTGATTCCTTCTCCCTCTGTAGGAATGCAAGCTTTATTTTTATAAGCCCTTTTCAGTGTTTATCGATGCAATAATTTGGTTTTGTTACAAATATTATTTGTTATGGTAGTTATGTTCCTAATGTTGAACTATCATTACCTTATTTGTACAGACTGGTTTCTTTGCATAGGAAGCTAAGTCACTAAAAAACCTTGGATTTATAGTCTTTTCCAAACCCAAGAGAAGATGTAAATATTATGCAGTGTGGTACATACAAGGTAAAACATGCCATCCCAGGAAATTTTTAAAATAGTATTATGAAGAGAACAGGAGAAGAATGGCAGCAGCACAGCAACAACTGAGACTCTAAGCATTGGAGTGGCAAGAGCCTTTCTCCCTTGCTCACTAATTTACTCATTAAGTTGATATTTGAAATAGAACTATTGAACTATGCTTACCCTAGGCTGCTGCCAGGCCAATGGTTAACATACTCCTTTCTCTTCAGAGACAATTCCTTTAGGACAACCCTTTTGTTTTTATTACCACCTAAATGTGCTCATCATTATTCTGTCAAACATGTCTCTGCTCTTCTACATTTGTTTCCTACTTGTTTTATTTTTTTTCCTAGGTGAAAATAAGGCAATTAAAAATGTATCAAGAATTAGGATCTCTGCTGCCCAGATCAAGAATGAGAGGGAAAACCAATGGATAATTGACTATGCATAATTTAACAGATTGGGTTGCCTCATTTTTGTCTTGGTGATCTTTGGATAACTTGGGAGCTGATGATTTTTGATTTTATTAATAATCTGTATTTTTAAACTTTGTATTTTTACAGAGACAAGAAGCAATATAGACCTGGGGTCTTTGCCATAGGCTAACAACCTCATGAACTAATACTCTTATGAATTAATTTTCTTATCTCTGAGCAGACAGATCATCCTGAGTAAGAAACTATTTATTTTTCTCCCCTCCTTACTAAAGAAGTGAGGAGGGGCAGTTGAGGTGAAGACTTTAAAGGAAGATCATGCTGTGACTCAGCAGGACCCATTTAGTGCTTTTGTTGAAGAGAATCAGTTCTGTGCAAGGGAGTAAGAGAAAGACCTTCTCAGTTAAACTGTCAGTACCTATAGGTTATAGGTACTGACTATATAGGTATAACTGGTTACAATGAATAATTTATTGATATATTATTGTATTTTTTGAGCACCATTTTATTTAATAGTTTAAAATCACTAACAAATGTTAGTGATATTGGTATATAGGTTTTTTTCCTGCTTTTTTTTTTTTTTTTTTTTTTTGTTTTTTCTCTCTGATTTGGAAAATAGAATCATATTTGCCTAAAAGAAAGCATTTGGTTGGGTTTTGTTTTTGGTTTTGGTTTAGGTTTTTTCCTGAGGCAATTGAGGTTAAGTGACTTGCCCAGGGTAACATAGCTAGGAAGTGTTAAGTGTCTGAGGCCAGATTTTGAATTCAGATCCTTCTGACTTCAGGGCTGGTGCTAGAATTTGGTATTTTTAAAAAGACTATTATAAAGTATAATTGAGTGGAATTAACAAAAGTCATTTCACACAGAGATATAGAAGTTTTGCAGTGCTTTTGGAAGATGGATACTACAAAATGGTTTGATACTTTAATGCGTTTAAGTGTTTCAAAAATTCATTTGCAAACTTGTCTCGATTTGGAGAGGGTTTTTTTTTTTTTAACTATGAGAATTCATTTATGATTTGCTTAATTTGCTTCCTAAAATGTTATTATCAGTTTATCTTTTTCCTATTTTTGATAGTTTTTTTAGTTGTCTATTTCATTTACAAGTTGTTGTATCACCTTAAAACCATTTACGATAAATGTATTTTATCTTTTATCTGTATCTTCTGTATCTGGAGATAAGAATAATAGTATCCACCTTCCAAGGTTGTTGTGAAGATGAATTGAGATAATATTTGTAAAGTGTTTAGCACAGTACTTGATATATAGTAGGCATTTAATAAATGCTTATTTTCTTCCTTCCTTTTATTTTTAATTTCATTTTATCTTTGTAAATCACATTAACTAATGTTTAATCAGTTTTATTCATTTTATTAATCATCTAAAAATGAGAGAGAAATTGGAATTTTATCTCCCTATAATCACAGTGAATTATTGAGGCAGGGTAGATCTGGTAGGTCTATTTATTTGTCTTCTGAGGAGGAAGCAAAACCACAGGGTGGCACTATGAGCCTGAACTGTGTAAAACCTGATGGTAGAGATGTTTTACATTTTACAGAATGTCGAAGTGTTGCTGTGATACAAGAGAGCGTTATGAATGTCTGTGAATAATTGACATGAATTTCACATTTGTTTATGGATAGCTATGAATCCTTTGAATCTTCTGCTTTTTTTTTTTGAGTGAAATAAAAGCTATCCCTATCTCAATATGCATGTGAATGCTCACATAGTGACTGAGAACTGAACATTCATATTTATGGATATTTGATGCAAACATATTTGCAGATTTTCCTGAAGAAATTCTGGGTAAGGAGGTAGTATATGAATCAAAGAAGTTAATTATCATTTCAGTCAGTTCTTGAAATCAATCCAGTATGTATGACTGAGGATTTGGAGGGTCTTGGCATTTAGATTATATTTTATTTTATTGATAACTTTTGCTTTGACAGTGCAGTCATTTGTGCTGCTGCTGCTCTCTCTCTCTTTCTCTCTCTCTCTCTCTCTCTCACTCTCTCTCTCTCTCTCTCTCTCTCTCTGTTTCTTTGTCTCTGTGTGTATGTCTCTCTCTCTTTCTGTTTCTCTCTCTCTCTCTTCTCTGTTTTTCTCCTTCCCTTCCTCTCTCTTTCTATGTCTCTCTGTCTCTCTGTCTCTGCCTTTGTCTGTATGTCTCTCTTTCTCCTCCTCCCCCCAGCCCCATCTCTTTCTTTGTCTTTCCCTACTCCCAACACATTCTCCTTTAAAATTATTTTAAAGTAAAATTGTTAAGTAAAGCGACCTCATATAGAAAAATCTCAGAGGCATTTCTGGTATAATCAGGGGTAAAACAAGTATGTCCACCATCATCACTCTATAAAAATTAACTATTACAATAAGACAACAAAAAGAAATTGAAAAAAATACGCATAGGCAAAAAAGAAACATTTTCATTATTTGCAGATATTTTGATGATTTACCTAGAGATATGTACAAGATATAAAATAACAACCCTCCCAAATTATCAGTCTTTCTGTATGTTTTCAAAACACCTAGAAACAGGAATGTCATTGGAAATAACTACAACATATATAAAATATCTAGAGCTCCACCTACCAAGACACATTCAAGATTTCTATTGTACTTTTTGTTAATCCTTAAAGTAATAGAAGAGAAGGAGATCTTAATTCTATGTAAAGGACTTCGACTTACTCAAGAAAAAAGGCTACTTCTTCTGTGGTCACAGTGTGGGAATAGTTAGTGGATTAAGATGTCTGAAAGATGGCAAATGGGGAGGGGGAGAAGTGCCTTGGGGAAAGAGCTCCATTTTTTCCAGTTAAGTATAAACAAAGATTCACAGCAGAGAAAATATATTTTTATTCTATTTTAACAATGTCACTGAAAGAGAGAACATTTCCATATGCCAAGTAGAACAGATGAGGAAGGTTAAAGGTAAAACCACGAATCTGTATTATATATAACATGTTTTTTTTTTTAAAGTACATAAAAGTACATTATTCCAATATGTTATTTTTAAAGTCGTCCTGCTTGTTTGTCTTCTTCTGAATTTTTTCTTCTCTTCTGTACATTTAAAAAATGCTTCCATAATCCTTCCTTCCTCCCTCTTTCTCTTCTTTTTTTCTTCATTCCATTCTTCTCCTTTCTTCCCTCTCTCTTTCTTTTTTGTTTCTTTTTCCTCCCTCCCTCTTTCTTCACTTCCTCCCCCCTTCCTCCCTCATTTCCTTCCTTTTTTTCTTTCATCCTTCTGTTTCCTCCTTTCTTTCTTTCTTTCCCATGTTTGCTAATTTTCATTTATTTTTCCCTACATAGAAAAGGAAAAACACAATTCTCCAATAATAGAAACATATTAATGCAAAAAATAAATGGACACATTTTTCCTGTCTACAGATATATTTTATTCTTTATCTTGGGTCTATCCTCATCCCCTTTATTTCCCTGGATCACTGGGCATATACCTGCTTCATTTTTATCCTCTGGAATTAGGGTGGATCTCTATAATGATTAAAATTCATAAGTTTTTCAAAGTTTTTTGTTTGTTTGTTTGTTTTTGCTGAGGCAATTGGGGTTAAGTGACTTGCTCAGGATCACACAGCTAGGAAGTGTTAAGTGTCTCAGACCAGATTTGTACTCAGGTCCTCCTGACTTCAGGGCTGGGGTTCTATCCACTGTACCACCTAGCTGCCCCTCAGAGTTCTTTATTTTAAAATGTTTTTTATAAAACTTGTTCTCTTGGTTTGCTCACTATACTATGCACTTTTTCATATAAGTTGTCTCTGAAGCTACTTTTTCCATTATTTCTTATGGTACAATAATATTCCATTACATTCATACACCATAGTGGTTGAAATGGAATATATGTATATCTCTATATGTGCTATGATATAGATAGATAGATAGATAGATAGATAGATAGATATGTATCTATGTTACACTAAATATGGTATATATACTATGGTATATGTGGTATATGTGTAGAAGCAGCCCCTTTCTATTCTTGTACCATAATCTGTTTAGTCATTCCCCATCTCATAAAATGACCTTTGTTTCAGGTTCTTAGCTATAAGGAAACATTTTGCTATATTTGGCTCTTTCTCCAAGCTCTTTCTTTGGTCTCCTTCAGGAATGAGCCCAGAAGTGGTATCATTGCGTCAGAGGATTATCATTTAGTCATTTTTCAAACAGGGTAAAGTGACTTTTCCAGGGTCATGCAGCTGGCAAATGTCTGAGGCTACATTTGAACTCAAAAAGATGAGTCTTCCTAACTCCAGGCCCAGCATTTTATTTACTCTGCTACCTAGTTGCCTTGATCAAAGGTTGTACACAATTTAACAACTTTTGAGGCATAGTTCCACATTGCACTCCTTAATGAATGTCTGGACCATGCCACAACTCTCCCTATAATATACTAATATGCCTATTTTCCTACACCCCCTCCAATTTTTGTCATTTTCCTTTTTGGACTCCTCCTCTTCTTTCTCCTCCCACTCCTCCTCCTCCTCCTTCTTCACTCTGTTGTAGCCATTATGTATATTTTTTCTTGGTTCTGCTTATTTCAGTCTGTATCAAACCATGTAAATCTTTCATGCTCTTCTGAATACTTTATATTCTTAGCTTCTTATAGCTCAGCAATGCTCTATTGCATTCATATGTGTTACATCCCTATGGACTACTCTAACCTGGTAGCTCCCCTTAGAGCTACTCTTAATGCCCATCCATCAACAGCACAGCTAGGCCACACTTACCTGTATCAGGCACCAACATGGATCCCATAGAGACAGACCACCAGAGGGTAGGGGTGAAGCAAAAGATAACTTTATTCTGAGATAGCACATATTTATACCCCCCTGATGATATGGGGGAACGGAGGGGGGTCCTCTAGGAACCTGGCATAATGGGATTGGCCTGAGAAGAAGGAGGGAGGCGTGCTAGTCTTTGAGAGCACTAAGGAGGGTGGCGTGGTACCTGGAGTCAGACACCGCCTCATGGGGCTGTGCCCCACCTCCATGTAGGACTTGCCTGCACCTCCAAACCTCTCATCCTTCATTTCCTCCCACGTGCCTTGAACTACATTCCTTGCTTCTAGAGGCTTTTTAACCCTTACATATCCCCCTTTTTTATTAGTAAGACCAAAATGTTCTCATGTTGACAAATGAGAAGCTCTTCCATAAGTACCTCTAAAGAATTTTTTTAAGAATATATATAAAGCATCCTAGCAAAGTAGGCAAAAGCATCTGGGCCCCATTTAATCCTAGTAATTGAGGGCTTCTACTTTCCAGAAGCTTGAATTTTGCTAAATGCTCTTTGGGCACATTGAGACACAGCTGCATATACTGCTGCATCATATTGCATTTGATCCTCATTTCTTTTATATTTTCCAGCTTTCTGTATTATTTGTCCTGAACTTGTCTGGGAATCTGCAAAGCCTTCACAAGCAAGCGTAGAGGGAGTGGACAGGAGACATATCTCCTCAGGGAGGGCGGGGGAAAAGGGGGAAGGCCATGCCTCAGAGACGAAGGTGACCTTCCCTCTGTTCGCTTTCTCCTCCCTCGTCTTATAACCTTCCTTTACTTCAAGGTCATATGTCTCTCTGTTTATTTTCTCATTACTCATCTTATAGCTGCCCCCTCTTGTTCTGTCATATCCACTTCCTGCTTCTTCCTTACTACCTCTTCCTTCGTTCATGTCACATCCACCTCCTTCATCTTCCTGTTTATTTCCTGATTCTCTTCCACAGCTAACTTCTGAAGGCTCCATTTTATGGGTGTAACTGGTCCTGGTGACTGCCAGTTTACAATCCTCATTTGTTTTATAACTCTCATTTGTTTTATGACTTTCCGTTTGTACTTCATTGTCTACTTTTAATGAATTGTGGCTTGCACCTCTTAAAGTGCCCCCAATCACTTGATGCCATTCTGGGATGGCTCCCTGAGTTTCCTCATCATAGGAAGCCATCTGATTACCTACTATCTCCCACTTTTTAAAATCCATTTCTAATTCTACTTGCGTTACTATTCTAGAAGCTTCTTTCCTTAGTACCTTCTGGTCTGGGACCATCAAAATAACCTGTCCCGTTTTCCTAACTTACTATTCACTTTAGAGCAGAGTTCTGTCTCTCTTCCCTGACCTGCTACAAGGTGAGGTCCTAGCCAAAAATGTCCCACATTGGGCGTCACTTGTTACACCCCTATGGACTACTCTAACCTGGTAGCTCCCCTTAGAGCTACTCTTAATGCCCGTCCGTCGATGGCATGGCTAGGCCACACTTACCCGTTTTCGGGCACCAACCCAGATCCCATAGAGACAGACCACCAGAAGGTAGGGGTGAAGTGAAAGAGAACTTTATTCTGAGATAGCACATATTTATACCCCCTGATGATATGGGGGAAGGGAGGGTCCTCCAGGAACCTGGCATAATGGGATTGGCCCGAGAAGAAGGAGGGAGTGCTAGACTTTGAGAGCACTAAGAAGGGAGGCGTGGTACCTGGAGTCAGACACTGCCTCATGGGGCTGTGTCCCACCTCCACGTAGGACTTGCCTGCACCTCTGAACCTCTCATCCCTCAGTTCCTCCCACATGCCTTGAACTAACTGCATTCCTTGCTTCTAGAGGCTTTTTGACCCTTACAATATGTTGTTCTTTAGTTACTTCAGACTCTTTGTGACCCCATTTGGGGTTTTCTTGGCAAAGATGTGGGAGTAGTTTGCCATTTCTTTTTCCAACTCAGTTTTTGCAGATGAGGAAATTGAATTAAACAGGATTAAGTGAGTTTATCAGGGTTCCATAATTAGTATGTGTTGATTTTGAACTCAAGAAAGTGAGTCTTTCTGACTTCAGTTTTGGCCCTCTTTCTACTGTGCAACTAAATTCCCTAAATTTGTTTTTTACCATTCCACAATGATACTTGATTTTCAGTTCTTTGATACTACTAAAAGACCTGCTATGAATATTTAGTATGTATGGAGCTTTCCTTTCTAACTTTGACATCCTTAGTGGAATATGCCTAAGCAGTGGGATCACTGGATCAAAGTTTATGGATATCTTAGTCACTTCATTAGTAAAATTACAATTTTTTTTTCAGAATGGTTGACCAATTCATTATTTCACCAATAGCATATTAGTACAGTGACTTTCCACAGCCTCTCCAATATTGACTATTTCTTTCCCAAAATTTCTTGAAATGAAGAAGAACCTCAGAGTTATTTTGATTATATTAATGATATCAAACAATCTTTTGTATGATCATTAATAGTTGTATTTCTTTTGAGAACTGTTTCTTCATATACTTTGGTTAGTTATGCACTGGGAAATGACTCTTGGTCTTATATATTTCTGTCAGTTCCCTATATATCTGATGACCAATTTCCATAGGAGCATAGATTTAAGGCTAGAATGGACTTCAGAGGCCATTTAGTCCAATTTCCTCATTTGACATATGAGAAAACAAGACTTTGAGTAGTTAAATGACTTCTTTAGGGTTACAAGAGTGAGTATCCAGCTTTGAGAAGCTGATATAAGAAAAGTCTCTTGAATCCAGAGTCATTGTCTTTTCTATTGCACCATACTGCTTCCCTAGTGACCTTTTCTCAATTCCTTATCTATTTTCAAAATTTGACATTGTAACAACTCTCCTCTTTGGTACTCCCTCCTCTCTTTATTTTCATGACATGTCTCTTTCTGTGTTCTTCTCCTCCCTGCCTACCTGCTCCTTCTTAGGCTTCTTAGCTGCATCATCACATATTCTGCCCCCTAACTATGGATGTCCCCCAAGGCAATGTCCTGGACTCTCTTCTCTTTTTTTCTCACTCGGTGATCTTATCATATCCTTTGGGTTTAATTATTATCTCTATGCAGTTACCTCCTAGTTCTCTCTAACTAACTTTAGTCCTTCTTCTGACAGCCAGTTGTGCATCCCCAACTACTTAGTGGAGATTTTGAATTGTAAGCATCTCAAACTCCATGTGTCCAAAATACCAATGCTCTTCTAAATTTCCCTGTTTCTGTTGAGTATCTCCTTTCTTCAGTCATCCAGGAGTCATCCTCTACTTCTTCCTCTCCTTTCTTCTATGTATCCAGCTGTTGCCAAGTCTTGTTGATTGCATCTCTCATATCTATTTCTTTGTCTAAAGTCATGTATTCTAGCCTGGAATATTGGAATAACCTCCAAATTGGTCTTCTGGACTTTCCAATCCATCATCTATCCCCCTTTTAAGTATCTCTCTACTCTGTGCAAGGTATTGTGCTAGGCATTAGGGACAGCAAGAGAAAACCTTAACTAGTAGTCCCTGCCCTCAAGAAGCTTACTTTCCATTCAGAGGGATAATACATATATAAATATGAAAAAGTATAATGAATGATAAAGTGAGGAGGATCTTTAATTCAGAAAAAAAGGTTTTGGATTTTACATAGCCTAGTTCACGGGTGCTTAAACTACGGCCAGAGGGCCAGATGCGGTGCTGAGGATGTTTATGCGCCTGCTGGGTTATGGCAAATGGGCTGAGGGGCAGAGACAGAGTGTGAGCTTTTGTTTTTACTATAGTCCGGCCCTCCAAGAGTCTGAGGGACAGTGAACAGGCCCCCTATTTAAAAAGTTTGAGGACCACTGGTCTAGTTAATAGAAGTATTTTAGGAGGGGAGGGGAGGATCAGGTTTCAGTATTTAGAGATTTTATATCTAGGAGAAAATTTAGGGATAAACTTTCTGCTTTTTACAAGAAAACTTAGGTGTAAGAAAATGAAAACTCCCAAAGGTTGATTTAATGGCCTGAAGTTACACAGAAGCAGAGCTAAAATTTGAATCCAGCTTTTTTGATTTTAAGTCTAATCCCATTTCTTTGATAATGCAAGCAGTAGATAGAACACAGGGATTGGAGTCAGGAAGGCATGAATCTGAATCCATCTTCAGACTCTTAACTAGACAAGTCACTTAACCTGTATTTGCCTTAGTTTCCTCAATTATAAATTGGGGATCATAACAGCACCTTCCTCCCAGGACTGTGGAAAGGAACAAATGGGATAAAATGTATAAACTTAGTCCAATGCCTGGCACATAGTAGGTCCCTCTCTTTCTATGCCCCTTTAGGAAAATTGATTTGTCCATGTGGTTAGGATAGATTGGAGTCAGGAAGAGCCAGGAGACAAGAAGAACAGGTAAGAAATTGTTAGAATGATTACTGATATCACAAAGCCTTTATTCAATTGCTGTTTGCTTGGAATGCTCCATGAAAGGCCTGCCAGTCCTTGTGGAATTATGGACAATCTAGTCCCTTTTTTTGTTTGTTTGTTTTTGGATTTTTTATTGCATTTGGTCTCTATACATTTTCTGCTTCTTCTGGATCTGTGGCTCAAACCTTGGAACTTACTGCAGAAGCAGGTTTAGTAGGCCAAGTTCAAGCATGGAATCTAAAAGGGGAGCTTAGCCAGAGATGAGGCCCAGGAAATTCAGTTTTAGGCTGGGATCAAAAGTAATCAGCATCAGGATAGAGTCCAGGTTCACCAAGGTTAGATTGGGGTCAAGATTCATCCCCGTGAGATGGGGGTTCAGAAGAATCGGGGCTAAGCTGAGTAGCAGGGAAGAAGGTTCCTGGTCCAGCTTAGCGCCCAGGCCAAGATTGAGGGCGAGGACAAGGGCGAGGGTGAGGGCGAGGGCGAGGAAAACCAGGCCTTCCCAACGGAGGTGGGGGTAGGTTGGATCTAGGCAAACGCCTGGCTGGTAAGAAACCTACTGGTTTAGCATGGGGGAAGGATTTTGGTTTAAACGAGAAGTAGGTTCTGGGCTGAAAGAAAAACCCATCTTGGGATAAGTAGGGCCTACTTTCACCCCTGCCTGATGCAAGGGGTTCCTCTTCTATGTCACATCTTTCTCGCCTTCTGCCAGGGTGATCTCTAAGCGGGGCTGGTGATGCATCAGCATCCACCTCTTCCTGGGCTTGAACCCTACTGTGGGAGAAAGAAACACACACACCTGGTCATGACTTTGGAAGGCAGATGCAAGTTTGTAGGACTATTAGGATGCCATGGATCCATGGCTGAAATTCTGGAGGAGTGTCAGTGTATGGATGGGGCTGTTGGGGCCTCTCCTTACTCATAAGCACAAAGGGCAAGTTGCCTAGACTTAGGAGGTATAATTTTAGAAAGCTTCTCCCCCCAAAAAATACCCTCTTTTAAAAATTCCTTCTGATGTTAGAGGTCTGTGGATCCTTTCAGGGGGCACATCCCTCTCCAGCAGGGACTCAGGTTGGCAGTGCCAATGGCAGGGAAAGGAAGCCAGAAGCCACAAGGAGAAGGTAAAGGACTCTTCTGAGAGCACACTCTTAATATGCTTTATTAGGCTACTTGAGTGAATGATAAGGTGATAATGATAATGATAAGCACCTTTTCCTGGTGCTTAAAGCTGATTCTTAGAATCTTCAACTTTTGTTCTGACTCCTGGGGTAACTAAAAGAAACTTAATCCCTTTTCTACATGATGGGACTTCAGGGAGTTATGGGAACATATCCTAGGAAGTTAGAACTACATATTCTTCCTGAGCTCAGGGGAAGGAAATTCCTTGGGAAAAGAGAAAGGTGGAAAGGTCAAGTTCAGGGACACACTTTTCTGTTTTATTCAAAAGCATCTGGTTATAAAAACTCACCTGTCCAGCCACAGTGTCACAAGAGAGTACAACAAACCGATGAAATCCAGCAGAGGAAATCTGTCCTGAGCAGTCTTTCACCAGCTATGAGGACAAAGCAAAAAAGGTGATACTTGAGGCATCAGTGACTCTGCTCCCTTAGGAGTCACATGCTCCTGACTTTTCCCATCTAGCCTGTTGGGGCACTTCCTTAGGCTGGAGAGCTACTTGGGTGATAGGATTTTCTCAAATTTCAAACTTAGGAAGACTTATATAAACTGATCCCCAAGGAAGTAAGCAGAGAGAGGGAAAGACTATACCCCATGACTAGAACAATAGCAATGGGAAGTGGATGGCAAGTATTATGTTCAACTTGGCCAGACACTACATGAATGGACTTCCCTCTCTTCTTTGGAGAAGTGGAGGACTAAGGATATTTAATGAAGCTTAGATCATCATGCTCAGCTGAATTGGTTAATTTTGCTGAACTCTTAAAAACTCCATTGTCTGTCTGTCTGTCTGTCTGTCTGTCTGTCTCTCTCTCTCTCTCTCTCTCTCTCTCTCTCTCTCTCTCTCTGTCTCTCTCTTTGTCTCTCTCTGTCTCTCTCTTTAAATCAAGTTTTGTTTGCTAGGTAGAGGAATAGGCAGGGATTTTTCAGGAAACAAAGGGCACATAAGGATAAAAGAGATCACAATATTTTTCAAAAAACACAACAATCAGAAAACTCCCTCTGATTCACTAAGGGTCTCATGAGGCCATTTTGAGAGACTTTGGACTCTCAGGTATAGAATGGTTTTCAAAGGCATGCTAGGGAGCTGGGTTACCTAGTAGTTGGAGACAGAATGTTGAATAGCATCTCATGCTCACCAGAGTGGGTACGCTGTCACCTCACCTATTGTCCCAAAATGGCTAAGCCACTTAGCCACAGTCACACCAGTAAAAAGTGACAGAGGCAAGACTCAAATCTAGAGCTTCAAACTCCCAATCCTGTGTTCCTTCCACTGCCTTAGATTGCTTTCTTTAAGAGAAGAACCTTGAAGTCTCCTCAAACAGAATCTGGCCACATAAAGTCAGAAAGTGATAGATGTCATGTGCACCAGGCAGAGCTACCTTAGAGCAGAAAATGAAAAGTAAAAACAAAAACAAAACGAAACAAAATAAAAAACCTTCTTACTGTAACTTTGAGGCTTTGATTGCCCTCTAATAGCCAGAAAGGATATAGCTGTTTAATGCAAGATTTAGAGACCAGAGTGGTCCAGAGAAGAAGCCATTGAAGCCAGGAAGCCATAAGCTTCCTTCCTTAAAGGATCTTTAAGTACTCACCTCTACAGGAAGCTTTCCCAATTCTTGAATCCATTGCTGTTCTTCCTTATATATATTTGCTTGCATATTGCTTCAATCCCATATTAGATAATAAGCAAGGAAGGAACTGGGTTTTTATCAAAAACAGGTAGTATAGTACCTTGCATATTGTAGGCACTAAATATCTGCCAATTGATTGGTTGAAGGAGAGTACTCCCCTATAATTGTTTTAGCTATTATATTCTGAGTTCTATTTATTATATATATTCATCATGTTTTTATTATATATTATTATATTGAGTTATTCTATTTAACTATCCTATTCTGAGTTACTATATAATTATTATATTATTTCATTATATTATATATTATTATATTTTTAGTTAGTCTATTTAGCTATTATATTCTGAGTTATTAGGTATAGTTATCATGTTATATTTATGTATATGGTATATATGGTATTATATTCTCAGATATTCAAATTCCTCTTTACTCGATTTTAATTCATGTGACTCCTCTCTCCCTGTACTATGAACTAAGCAAAACAAATATCATTTGAAATTATTTCAGGGTACAGCACTCCAGAAAAAGGAGTCTTAGACTTTTAGTCTGAAGACCCTGCAGGGTTCAAATCCTATCCATAGTATTTATTAGTTTATGACTTTGAGCAAGTTATTTCTCTTATGTGACCTTCAGATTCCTCATCTATAATGTGGAAAGAATTTTTTAATGGTGAGAATCATATTTGTACTACCTCCTTCATAGGTCTTTTTTGTGAAGAAACTCCAAAATGTCTGTGAATTATTGCTACAATTGCTGGATTCCACCATGCTGGATTTTTAAAAACCACATAATGTATGAAGACCTGGGTCTTGACACTAGACTGGCCTCTGGCTCTGGGTCCTGATATTCTTATTGGCCAGATAACATCTTCATAAGTTATTTTGAGACTTTTGCAGTTCTAGGAGCTAGAACTTGGAGATAGAAGGCTAGGTAGAATTTTCCTTTGCTATGTCCTTTGAAAATCAACCCATTTTGGAAAAGAGGATGTGAAAAGGCAGTGTGCATCAGATCCTGTCTTTGGTCAACACAATTGTTAACAACCTGTCTGCCTGAAACTATTTCCTTCCCTTCCCAAGCAGAAGGATTAGGAAACTATCTTGATATCTGTTCAAGCCTATTGGGATGATTGGGCTTGAGGTTAGCAGCCTGTTTGCAAGGCTGGCTTAAAATTTGCTCCTGAATAATTCAGTATTGGCATTATTTTTATTTGGGGATCAGGGATAATATTTGGGGAATCTAAGGCTCAATAAAGAGTACTTACCCCATCATCTTTGAATTCACACTGGTCAGGATACCGATTCTCTAACTTAAGGCACCTGGTTTCCTGAATGGTGAAACGCAGGATCTGTCTTTCAGTCTAGGAGGGAGAGATTTGAAGAAGCATCAAGGGTAAGAGGAGTGAGGATGATCCTGGCAATGTGACACTGACAAAGCCTGTCTGGGAAGGCTTCCCTAGGATGCAGATCTTTGTCTTCTTTTTGCCCTCTCCCAGCTTCCCGGCCCCAATATTCTCCTCTTGAAAGGTAGTAAGGTGCAAAAGATTTTAAAATAAGAAGACCTAGGTTTGAAGTCCAACTTTTCCACTTAAATCTTATATGATCTTGCACTCCTGGTTCAGGCTACTCCCCTTCATCCTCTAATATTTGTCTGCTAGAAATTCCTCCTCTTTGAATCAGGCAATAGTAACATCTGACATGAGTGCCTTTTAGCAGAAGCCTTCTAGAGACGCTACCTCCACTAGGAAGTGATTCAAATGAAATTAGCACATTTCACAGGAAGAGGGATGAGGGGAACATTTTTGAAAATTACCCTAATGTAAAAATAAAGATATCAATACAACTTTAAAAATATACCACAGCTTAAGGTTTTCTTCTCCAAGAGGCTTTTTCTGCCCAAAGTTCTGAGATTGCAGCTGTCCCAACAACCAGAACTAGTCTAAAATGAACCTCCCTAAGTGACACCCAGAGGATGTTCTGTCATAGATTGGGAATGACCCTCGGGATGGACTTAAAACCTGCCTTCAGGTCTGCATTGAAGCATCCACTTCTCTCTTGGAGTCTATTATCCAAAGTTCTGTGCTTGGAGAGATGGAAACAAGTGGAGAAGGGACTCACCTCATAAGAGACATGTTTGATTTCAAGGATCTTGTAGAGGAAATTATCATGGGACTCTTTGTTGTAGGTATCTTGTAATAGGGATCTAGCAACTTCATCAAACAATTTCTTCTTTTGCTGAACAGAAAGTGTTGAAGTGATTGTAATAGTCACTGCCACATATAGCACCAGAAGGCTTCTCCTCAAGGACTCCATCCTTATTCTCCTTGGCTGGGGATCCAAGTGTGTTCCTGCCTTCAAGATGGTCTTTTTAAGGCCACTGGAGGGTAGGGAGTGGGGCAGGTATTGCTTTCTTTCTCCATAACACCTTGCCTAATTCCTGTCCAAATAGGAAGAGGTGCCTTTGAAAAATCTCAAGCATCTTGATGGAGTCCAAGACACTGCTGAGAGATTGAGAAATAGGTAGAAAAGTTTATCTATTATCTCTCTTTTGTATTTGAGCAAAGACTTGAAATAGATAATTCTATGCTTCAGAGTCCCCAAACAAATAACGGCAATAGCTTTAGGATCCACAGAGTATCCTAGAACCAGCAGTAGCAGCTGATCTCTGGAGAGCCACCTTGTCAGTATGAATCCAAGTTGGAGGAATGTTACCTCAAAAGGGCTGAATTACTTTAATGGTTATTTTTATGATTCTTACTTCTCTTTGATGAAATGCAGCTTCCAGGGAAGATGTAACAATAATCCTAAAGTCACTTAGCCTTGGGGGTGAAATAGTTAAAAATGATATATTTCTTCTCTCAGCTTCCAGGGAAGATGTAGCAATAACCCTAAGATTCACTAGCCTTGAGAATGCTGTAGATACATAGACATTGTTGGCTGTCAAATCACAATCTGTTGATCAGTGATATCAAAGTTTCTGAGACAATAATCAAGTGCATCCCAGACTACTCCTTGACTCTGGTAAGCCTATAAAAGTGTAAGCTATAAAATTAGTATATCAGTGACATGAAGTCTTTCTTTTTCCCATAAATTTATCTCCTTGCCCCTGGTTCCTTGCTAAATTCTTTTGGAACTTTAATTGGAGTTACAATTATAATAAACTATGTCTCTTGACTTGGAAATGGATTCTGGTCTGCAAATTCTTTTGGGATATCTCGTGACACTGGTCTGGAACTCCAACCTTTTTGGGTTCTCCTTTGAACCTCAACACCTTCTTACAAAGATGTTGAACATACTGACTTTTCTTTCTCTACATAATTTAGAGCAGGGGCAAGTGTCATATTATATGGTGAAAAAAGGCTTGATATTGAAGTCAGGAAATCTTTGTGGGTTCTTTCCCTGCTTCTGCCATTGACTATGTTATCACCTTAAACACTCACTCCCTTAACTCTGAGCACCCTTCCTGCTCAAATGGAGAAAATTGTCTATAGGATGGTTTCCAATGTTTTTGTTCTTTGAACTCCTTTAAAAATGTGTTTTAACCTCCATGGTGATTTGGCATACTCTCATAATATTCTTTTAGATTTGTTTATTAGATACTTAAAATAATTGCAATGATACCTTTTGCCCCTTGAATTTCCAAATTAAAATTAATATCATAAAATCATAATTTTAAAAGTTTTAATTCTGTTATTTCATCTTTGTGAAAATTTTATAAAGTATGAAATTAATTTAAAAATAGTGATGAATATCTTTTAAAAATAATAACTTTTTGTTTTCAAAATATATGCAAAGAGTTTTCAAATTCACCCTTGCAAAAGCTAGTGTTCCAAAGTTTTCTCCCTCCCTTTCTTCTCCCCCTCCCCTGAATAGCAAGTAATCCAATATATATTAAGCATTTGCAATTCTTCTATACATATTTCCATATTTTATCAATCATGAATGTCTTATGGGAGATATTTTATAAAGTTTCTTTTTAAAAAATAGTCTACAAGACCTCAAATGCTTACTGTTTCTTTCATAGATTTCCACATTGATTTTCTTGATTGTTCAAGACTTCTCAAATATAAGTTATACTTTAGTGAAATATATTACAACTTGGATGGCATTTAACATAAAATAGCAATGACATATACACTTATCTTTGATGTTCAGCTTTTTTTTAATTTAAACAAAGGGAGTTTGCAATATTTGAGTGAACAGCAAACACAGTTTTGAATCTATTTCCATATAGATTTTATTTCTATATTTTGATTTACAATAAGAATAAAGTGAAATTTCATTCTCATATAAGTTCTTCACTCTTCATGATTGAAAAGGACCAATGAAATCCACAGGGTGATGTCTTTACTTACACATGAATTGGATTTAAATGAGGCAGCACAAAATCATGAACCTAACAACTTGGTCCAATTCTTAAATTCAGTTCACTCACAAGTCAGGACATCAAAATGTATGGTGGAAATTGGTAGGAGAATTTTTATAGGCTCCCTTAAAGGGCATTCATTTTTTATTTTTAAGAAAGAATATTTAAGCTTGTCATTTATGAATGTCTAAAACCCATTGATAGGTCAATTAAATTTTCTTTTTTCATACTTGGTCAATTCATCAAGCAGAAATTAAAAAAAATGCATGTCAAAACAGTTTATGAATCCAATTTAATTTATTGAAAATTTCATGAAAATATTTATTGAAAATCAGTTTTAAATTTTTCAGATGATCATCTATATCTTTCTTTAAAACCCAAGCTAGAGGTAATTAATTTTCTAATAAGAAATTTGGTAATGTCACCAAGAAATTATATAATGTTACAGAACTTTTCTCAGTTTTGCAGTTCCAAATATTAGTTTCTTAATGAAACTTTATACTCTGTCTTGACTAATCAAGATGTTTTTATTTGCACCCCCTAGTTATGATATGGTGAATTTGTTAATTCTGTTAATTCTGAAGAGATATCTATTAAACATATTAATCTTATTAGCCACCTCATATCACTTGTACATTCACTCAGGTGAGAAGATCTGTGAAGAAGACAAAGAACTCTTCTCTTCAAATGGAAAGCCACTAAATGAAAGTTGCTTGTTGTCTGTCTTTCTGCATAAAACAGTAAGTAATCAAGGTTAGGGGACTTCAATTTTGAAAAAAAAATTAGCTATTTTGACATTATCATTTAATGTGACTTTAGATTATTATGGCATATTCTTGGTGCCTAAACTTGTTTGTTTAGCAATAGTGTGTCCATGGTGTATTTATGTTCATTTTTTAAATTGATGAAACAGGACTCCAGTATTTTTTAGTCATACATTTTTTTCATCTATGCAAATTCTATGATAAGAGAACTAAATGATTTTTTTCTTTCAAAAGATGAATTAATTATATTAAAAGTGTCTTTTCCAGTGGTATTAACTGATAACAATATAGTATATTCTCTTCCACTTTACCATTGTGTAGATTTCTTATAAAAATAGTTAAAATAGCTAGATTGAAAATATAGTTATCTCATCAGTTACAAAACATAAAAGTCACTTAAAAAAACACCTCTTTTTACAATGACTGATTCAACATTAGTGGACATATATCTCTGATAAGACTTGCTGTTATTCTATCTGATGCTGTTAGACTTATTTATTTTGCTCCAGTTTCTTAATAGAATCATCTCCAAACATACACTTAACCATTACTTTGGCACATAACAAAATTAATTTTTCTGCAATAATATGAACTTAAGCGTAGTCAAGTGGCATGGGACAGTTCTAGCTTTGGAATCAGAAGGATCTGAGTTCATACCTGGCCTCAGACATTTTTAGCCAAGTGACCCTAGGCAAGTCACTTAACTCTGTCTACCTCAATTTCCTCAACTATAAAATGGTCTGGAGAAAGAAATGGCAAACTCTTCCAATATCTTTACCAATAAAAATCCAAATGGGGTCATTAAGACTCAGACAGGACTGAAACAGTTGAACAATGATCACATAAAGTTCAGTGAACATAGTTTTCACATAGCCCAATCTTTGCATTACAAAAATGAAAATGTTCTTAACATCATAATCACATAATTATAGAACTGATGAAGTTGAATTACAGGGTAACAAAGAAAGGTGAGGGAACAAGTGTAGTATACAAAACATAAATAAGGGTATGAATATATATATGTGTGTGTATATATATGTATATATATACACATATATACATATACATATATATATACACATACATATATATATATATTTGATCATCGATTGGGCATCTGTTTGGTTTCTATTCTACCAAGAGTGGTCAGGGTTTGTTGTAATTGCTGCAAGAATATTAAAATTATTGCATGCATATTTGTTTTGAAATGTTGCAGAAACAAGCCTCTAATGTTTGAAATATGCACTTACTTGTTGTTTTACAGGGCAAATGTATTTGAAATTTAATTGTGAAGTTGTTTACTTTTAATCCATCATTAAAGTATTTTTAACACAAACCTCAGTCTAGACCATCTTTACAAACACCTAAATGGGAACCACTGGTCTAAGAGATGACTTCTTAGTATCATTCCCTAAACATTGCTAATTAATAAAAACAGAAAAATAATTCACATTTTGATAGTATTTTAAGGGTTATAAAGTACTTAGCTCACAATAGTTCGGGAAGATTAAGGGATATTTATATAAAACTGTATTTCATTTAATCAAGTAGGTACAACTGGTACCATTATTTCTGGGTTGCAGATGAGGAAATTGAATGTCTCTCTTTTTCTTTTATTTCCTGAGGCAATTGGGGTTAAGTGACTTGCCCAAAATCACACAGCTAGGAAGTGTTAAGTTTCTGAGACTACATTTGAACTCAGGTTTTCCTGACTTCAGGACTGGTGCTCTATCCACTGCATCACCCAGCTTCTCAGGAAACTGAATCTCAAAGAGTTGAAGTGATGTAGGATCATAAGATAAGTTCATAGATTTAGAAATAGAAAGGACCTCAGAAATCAGTCAAGTCCAGTCTTTCCATTGTACTCATAAGGAAATTGATACCCAGAGTACTTAAATGACTTATTCATTTGTATAAAGTCATCCTTTCTCCAAACCCATCCTTCTTGCTTTATTTAAACAAGATACATTTATTTAAAATATTAAGATACATTGTATTTATGTCTTTTGTTTTTATATAATCTACAATTCCTAAATGAATCCCTTCCAGATGGTTATTCCTAATAATAAAGAGTTTAAAGGGGGGGATTCATCAAAACAAAGCAAGATATAAAAATTCTGATTTTTTTTGGCAATGTTCCATATCTATATACCCCCAAATGTAGAAAAAAGCAGAAAGATGGTCTTATCGTCTTTCTTTTGGTGGGGACAAGCTTAGTCACTATAATTTCATTGCATTGATTTTCCATTGTTTTATTACTGTTATTCTTTCATAAATGTTGTTTTAGTCACTAAATATATTGTTTTCCTAATTCTGCTCACTTCATTCTATGTCAGTTCATATAATTCTTTCCATATTTCCCTATTGCATTCATCAATTTAGCATATTCTATTATATTTATGTATTGTAGTTAGCTAACCATTCTCTCAAGTGATGGTCAGCTACCAGTTTTTTTCTTCTACAAAAAGTGCTGCCATACTAAGATGACAGGAACAAATAACGATGAATGTTGGAGGGGCTGTGGGAAAACTGGGACACTAATACATTGTTGGTGGAGTTGTGAAGGAATCCAACCATTCTGGAGCGCAATCTGGAACTATGCCCAAAAAGTTATCAAACTGTGCATACCCTTTGATCCAGCAGCGCTACTACTGGGCTTATATCCCAAAGAAATACTAAAGAGGGGAAAGGGACCTGTATGTGCCAAAATGTTTGTGGCAGCCCTTTTTGTAGTGGCTAGAAACTGGAAGATGAATGGATGCCCATCAGTTGGAGAATGGTGGGGTAAATTATGGCATATGAAGGTTATGGAATATTATTGCTCTGTAAGAAATGACCAGCAGGAGGAATACAGAGAGGCTTGGAGAGACTTACATCAACTGTTGCTGAGTGAAATGAATAGAACCAGAAGATCGCTGTACACTTCAATGCTGTATGAAGAGGTATTCTGATGGAAGTGGAGATCTTCAACATAAAGAAGATCCAACTCACTTCCAGTAGATCAATGATGGACAGAAATAACTATACCCAGAGAAGGAACACTGGGAAGTGAATGTAAATCGTTAGCACTACTGTCTATCTACCCAGGTTACTTATACCTTCAGAATCTAATACTTAATATGCAACAAGAAAATGGGATTTACACACATATGTTGTATCTAGCTTATATTGTAACACATGTAAAATGTATGGGATTGCCTGTCATTGTGGGGAGGAAGTAAAGGGAGGGAGGGGATAATTTGGAAAAATGAATACAAGGGATAATATTATAAAAAAAATTACTCATGCATGTATACTGTGAAAAAAATTATTTAAAAAAAGTGCTGCCATAAACATTTAGGTGCATATGACACTTTTCTTTTTATCATTCATTTCCTCGAATGTTTATCTAGGACTGGTATCTCTCTGCAAATGATGTAGATATTTTGTGCATTCTTTTTCATATAATTCAATTTAGCTTGATAATATCACTACTGCATTAACTATGCATTAATGTGTTCACCTTCAAATTTGACTATTCTAATCTTTGGCCATCATTGTCGTTTTATTGAATGTAAAATGTAAGGCTCTCTGATCCTCAAGTCTTCCCCCACTCTAATCTGTTTTTCAAACAGCTGCCAGAGTGATTTCCTTAAGCAGAGGTTTGACCAAGTTACTTCCTTAACTTCTCAGTTCTCAGTTCTATTAAATCTGTATTTCCTCTAGGATATAAATTCCTCTTCACAACCTGTTTGCATTCTACCTCTGTGTGTGTGTGTGTGTGTGTGTGTGTGTGTGTGTGTGCGCACCTCATTATATATTCCTCCCTTTCCTTCTTTCTCTTTCATGCTGTTCTTACCCAGAAAACTCAATTTTCTATTTTTGTAAAATTTTCAATACCTTCAAGTCTCACCTCATATACCGCCTTCTACATCAAGCCTTTCTTGATTCTTCCCACTGCAAAGTGTCTTCCCTCTCTAATCTACTTTGTATTTATTTTGTATCGATTCTCAATATGTTTTAAGATACACGTGTTATCTCTTCACATAGAATGAAAACTCCTGGAAGTCAGAAATGGTTTTCATTTAATAACTTGAGCACCTAGCACCATCTCTGACATATTTTTATTGTTCTCTTGTTTCAGTTGGATCTTAAGCTTTATAACCTCATTGGGCATTTTCTTGGCAAAGATATTGGAGTAGTTTGCCATTTCCTTCTCTGAATCATTTCAGATGAGGAAACTGAAGCAAATGGGGTTAAATGATTTGCACTGGGTTACCCAGCTAGTGTCTGAAATTAGGAAACTATGAAGATAACTCTTTCTGACTCCAGGCCCAATTCTCTAGACACTCTGCCATCTAACTGCCTGCCTGACACATATTAGACACTTAATAAAACTTTTTTGATTGGTTGATTGTCCAAGTTCACACAATTAATAGTAACAGACATAGAATTTGAAATCAGGTCTTTTGACTCCAAATGCCATGTGATTACTTAGCTGGTTG
This sequence comes from Sminthopsis crassicaudata, assembly GCF_048593235.1. Classification (NCBI taxonomy): domain Eukaryota; kingdom Metazoa; phylum Chordata; class Mammalia; order Dasyuromorphia; family Dasyuridae; genus Sminthopsis; species Sminthopsis crassicaudata. Next base: position 663,616,852 of record NC_133617.1, read on the forward strand.
CTTGGTAGGTTGCTGATTGATTGTTTGTTGGTTGACCTTTGCTCTAGAAGAGGACCAAAACAACATTACTATTAATTGAGTGTGTCTGACAGTGACTGATCAGACCAGTAAGATCTTAGAATGCTCTGCCACAGATTGGGTACAAATAGTCCATATTTGGGGTGGATTATCTAACTTTGCACATCTTGCATTTCTTCTTGGCCAATTCAATTCTGCTTTGCTAATAGAGCACAGCCCCTTTTCTGATGAGAGCATGCCATGCTGGGTGGTCTGGTGCCAGGATCTCCCATATCATAAATCTTATTCTAGAGTTCTTAAGAGAAATCTTGAGATTGTCTTTGTGTAACTTTTTCTGATCACCTTGGGAAAGCTTGACCTATATGAGTTCTCCACAAAATAGTCTTTTTTGGTAAGCATACATTTGGAATTCAAAAAATGTGGCCATCCCAAAGGAGTTGTGCTCTCTTTACTAAAGTTTTGATGCTTGGCAGTTTAGTTTGGGAAAGGATCTCAGAGTGTGATATCTTATCCTGCCAGGTGATCTTTAGAATCTTCCTAAGACAATCCAGATGGAAGTGATTCATTTTCCTGACGTGGTGCTGGTACACTGTCCAAGTTTCATAGGCAAACAAGAATGAGGTTAACACAATGGCTCTGGGCTGAAAGAAGGACCCATCTTGGGATGAGTAGGGCCTACTTTCACCCCTGCCTGATGCAAGGGGTTCCTCTTCTATGTCACGTCTTTCTCGCCTTCTGCCAGGGTGACCTCTAAGCGGGGCTAGTGATGCATCAGCATCCAACTCTTCCTGGGCTTGACCCTACTGTGGGAGAAAGAAGCACACATACCGTGTTCATGACTTTGGAAGGCAGATGCAAGTTTGTAGGAATATTAGGATGTCATGGACCCGTGGCTGAAATTCTGGAGGAGTGTCAGTGTATGGATGGGGCTGTCTGGGCCTCTCCTTACTCATAAGCACAAAGGGCAAGTTGCCTAGACTTAGGAGGTATAATTTTAGAAAGCTTCTCCCCCCAAAAAATACCCCCTTTTAAAAATTCCTTCTGATGTTAGAGGTCTGTGGATCCTTTCAGGGGGCACATTCTTCCCTCTCCAGCAGGGGCTCAGGTTGGCAGTGCCAATGGCAGGGAAAGGAAGCCAGAAGCCACAAGGAGCAGGTAAAGGACTCTTCTGAGAGCAGAGTCTTGATATGTTTTTTTAGGCTTCTTGAGTGAATGATAAGGTAAATGAAGGGAAGGAGTGAGAATCTGGTGATTGTGTCAAAGGAAGTAGTGAAGATGACCCAGAAAAAATAGATTGGATAAGTACTCCAAGCCTTCAAGCAAAGTCTCAGTACACAGCCCATGGCCAGGATGGACCTTCAAGGCCACCCGAGGCAAAACACCCAACTCTAGGACAGACAGTCAAGAAGGTGAGAGAGGCTCCAATGGTCAGGAAGACGCCCCCTAACCACTTGAGGACAAGTAAAACCTTCATTATCTTCAATTGAACCATGAATTTCAGCAACTATTATATGCCAGGAAGGGTCAAGAAGACTTTTTTTCTCCCCAGAAAAAGACCCAATCAGGACAGATGAGAATTCCCAGAAAAATAGGAGGATGAGCTGAGGCTGGAGGATTTTTTAAAAATCAATTTTATAATTATAACTTTTTTTTTCACAGTACATATGCATGGGTAATTTTTTACAACATTATCCCTTGCACTCACTCCTGTTCCGAATTTTCCCTTCCTTCCTTCCACTCCCTCCCCTAGATGGCAAGCAGTACCATACATGTTTGTTATGTGATTTTAGAGAAAAGTTCAGATTCACTCCTATAAATGACGCTCTCGCACACAACCAATTTTAAAAGTAAGATTTAATTATACATTACATGGAATAGATTGCTTACAATAATAACTAATACAGCAAATAACACATGCAAGACAGAGAATAATGAGAATTATGATTAAAATAGTAGAAAAGGTAATTTGGAGGAGCACCAACACTAGATTGCAGACGACTGGGAAGTCCCGATTCAACAGCCTCTAGGTTCCCAATGGGAAAAGGGGTCCCAGACAGATCGTCATCTTCATGGGTGAGATTTCAAATAGGGAATGCTTTACCTGTCTTTTATAGGGGTCGGGACAAAGAAGGCTTTGAGCCAAAGTGTGCATAAGATGTTATATAAGACAGGGAAGTGCCAGATGTGTTTTGAGGATGAAGCTAAACATCTGTGTGGCATGTTCCCAATCTCATAAGGTTAAAGAACGGTTAAGTTCCCATGAAGAAAGTTATATCTTACATTAATTGGGTTCCCATGGTTCAAATGGAAATCAGGTTATTAGGCTCACATGGTCCAAATGGAGATCAGGTTCACATGGAGAGAGTCATGTTCTTTCAGTGATCTGAAATGAACTTACTAATAAGAGGACTTTTCTTATTCAATGTTAAATGTGTTATAGTATATCCTAGATACAATGTTTGTGTGCAGAACTGAATTTCTTGTTGTACAGGAAGAATTGGATTCAGAAGGTCAAAATAATCTAGGAAGAAAAACAAAAATGCACAGTTTACACTCATTTCCCAGTGTTCCTTCTCTGGGTGTAGCTGATTCTGTCCATCATAGATCAATTGAAACTAAATTAGATCTTCTCTTTGTTGAAGATATGGTGGAAGACTTTTTAGTTCTAGCCTTCACTTGAGTGGAAAGACCTGGCTTTAAGCACAGATAGAACAAACACTAATGGGATGGGATTTCAGCAGGTCTTCTTCCCTTCTGCTCTCCAAGGTCAGATTATTCCCCCTTCCCTCCTTTTTGCTATAATGAAAATTCATTACATAGAAACTCAGTGTTGGAAGGGACCACAGAAGTCCCCTCCAACTCACTGATGGGAAACTCACTGTTTCCTAAAGCACCAATTCTGCTTTTTGGAAATACTTTTCCTGACTCGCCCCCCCCTTCCCTTTTCCTGGTGCTTAAAGCTGATTCTTAGAATCTTCAACCCGTTACTCCTTTTGTTCTGACTCCTGGGGCCAACTAAAAGAAACTTAATCCCTTTTCTACATGATGGGACTTCAGGGAGTCATGGGAACATGTCCTAGGAAGTTAGAACTACATATTCTTCCTGACCTCAGGGGAAGGAAATTCCTTGAGAAAAGAGAAAGGTGGAAAGGTCAAGTTCAGGGACACACTTTTCTGTTTTATTCAAAAGCATCTATTTGTAAAAACTCACCTGTTCATCCACAATGTTACAAGAGAATAGAAACGCCCGATGAAATGGGACAAAGGAAATCTGTCCTAAGCAGTCTTTCACCAGCTATGAGGACAAAGCAAAAAAGGTGATACTTGAGGCATCAGTGACTCTGCTCCCTTAGGAGTCACATGCTCCTGACTTTTCCCATCTAGCCTGTTGGGGCACTTCCTTAGGCTGGAGAGCTACTTGGGTGATAGGATTTTCTCAAATTTCAAACTTAGGAAGACTTATATAAACTGATCCCCAAGGAAGTAAGCAGAGAGAGGGAAAGACTATACCCCATGACTAGAACAATAGCAATGGGAAGTGGATGGCAAGTATTATAGCCAACTTGGCCAGACACTACATGAATGGACTTCCCTCTCTTCTTTGGAGAAGTGGAGGACTAAGGATATTTAATGAAGCTTAGCTCATCATGATCAGTTGAATTGGTTAAGTTTGCTGAACTCTTAAAAACTCCATTGTCTCCTTTTTTTTTTAATCAAGTTTTGTTTCCTAGGTAGAAGATTAGGAAGGGATTTTTTAGGAAACAAAGGGCACATAAGGACAAAAGAGATCAAAATATTTTTCAAAAAACACAACAATCAGAAAATTCCCTCTGATTCACCAAGGGTCTCATGAGGCCATTTTGAGAGACTTTGGACTCTCAGGTATAGAATGGAGACAGGATGTTGAATAGCATCTCATGCTCACCAGAGTGGGTACACTGTCACCTCACCTATTGTCCCAAAATAGCTAACTCATTTAGCCACAGTCACACCAGTAGAAAGTGACAGAGGCAAGACTCAAAGCTAGAGCCTCAAACTCCCAATCCTGTGTTCCTTCCACTGCCTTAGATTGCTTTCTTTAAGAGAAGAACCTTGAAGTCTCCTCAAACAGAATCTGGCCACATAAAGTCAGAAAGTGATAGATGTCATGTGCACCAGGCAGAGCTACCTTAGAGCAGAAAATGAAAAGTAAAAACAAAAACAAAACGAAACAAAATAAAAAACCTTCTTACTGTAACTTTGAGGCTTTGATTGCCCTCTAATAGCCAGAAAGGATATAGCTGTTTAATGCAAGATTTAGAGACCAGAGTGGTCCAGAGAAGAAGCCATTGAAGCCAGGAAGCCATAAGCTTCCTTCCTTAAAGGATCTTTAAGTACTCACCTCTACAGGAAGCTTTCCCAATTCTTGAATCCATTGCTGTTCTTCCTTATATATATTTGCTTGCATATTGCTTCAATCCCATATTAGATAATAAGCAAGGAAGGAACTGGGTTTTTATCAAAAACAGGTAGTATAGTACCTTGTATATTGTAGGCACTAAATATCTGCCAATTGATTGGTTGAAGGAGAGTACTCCCCTATAATTGTTTTAGCTATTATATTCTGAGTTCTATTTATTATATATATTCATCATGTTTTTATTATATATTATTATATTGAGTTATTCTATTTAACTATCCTATTCTGAGTTACTATATAATTATCATATTATTTCATTATATTATATATTATTATATTTTTAGTTAGTCTATTTAGCTATTATATTCTGAGTTATTAGGTATAGTTATCATGTTATATTTATGTATATGGTATATATGGTATTATATTCTCAGATATTCAAATTCCTCTTTACTCGATTTTAATTCATGTGACTCCTCTCTCCCTGTACTATGAACTAAGCAAAACAAATATCATTTGAAATTATTTCAGGGTACAGCACTCCAGAAAAAGGAGTCAGACTTTTAGTCTGAAGACCCTGCAGGGTTCAAATCCTATCCATAGTATTTATTAGTTTATGACTTTGAGCAAGTTATTTCTCTTATGTGACCCTCAGATTCCTCATCTATAATGTGGAAAGAATTTTTTAATGGTGAGAATCATATTTGTACTACCTCCTTCATAGATCTTTTTTGTAAAGAAACTCCAAAATGTCTGTGAATTATTGCTACAATTGCTGGATTCCACCATGCTGGATTTTTAAAAACCACATAATGTATGAAGACCTGGGTCTTGACCCTAGACTGGCCTCTGGCTCTGGGTCCTGATATTCTTATTGGCCAGATAACATCTTCATAAGTTATTTTGAGACTTTTGCAGTTCTAGGAGCTAGAACTTGGAGATAGAAGGCTAGGTAGAATTTTCCTTTGCTATGTCCTTTGAAAATCAACCCATTTTGGAAAAGAGGATGTGAAAAGGCAGTGTGCATCAGATCCTGTCTTTGGTCAACACAATTGTTAACAACCTGTCTGCCTGAAACTATTTCCTTCCCTTCCCAAGCAGAAGGATTAGGAAACTATCTTGATATCTGTTCAAGCCTATTGGGATGATTGGGCTTGAGGTTAGCAGCCTGTTTGCAAGGCTGGCTTAAAATTTGCTCCTGAATCATTCAGTATTGGCATTATTTTTATTTGGGGATCAGGGATAATATTTGGGGAATCTAAGGCTCAATAAAGAGTACTTACCCCATCATCTTTGAATTCACACTGGTCAGGATACCGATTCTCTAACTTAAGGCACCTGGTTTCCTGAATGGTGAAACGCACGATCTGTCTTTCAGTCTAGGAGGGAGAGATTTGAAGAAGCATCAAGGGTAAGAGGAGTGAGGATGATCCTGGCAATGTGACACTGACAAAGCCTGTCTGGGAAGGCTTCCCTAGGATGCAGATCTTTGTCTTCTTTTTGCCCTCTCCCAGCTTCCCGGCCCCAATATTCTCCTCTTGAAAGGTAGTAAGGTGCAAAAGATTTTAAAATAAGAAGACCTAGGTTTGAAGTCCAACTTTTCCACTTAAATCTTATATGATCTTGCACTCCTGGTTCAGGCTACTCCCCTTCATCCTCTAATATTTGTCTGCTAGAAATTCCTCCTCTTTGAATCAGGCAATAGTAACATCTGACATGAGTGCCTTTTAGCAGAAGCCCTCTAGAGACGCTACCTCCACTACGAAGTGATTCAAATGAAATTAGCACATTTCACAGGAAGAGGGATGAGGGGAACATTTTTTGAAAATTACCCTAATGTAAAAATAAAGATATCAATAAAACTTAAAAAATATATACCACAGCTTAAGATTCTCTTTTCTGAAAGGCTTTTCTAGGGGAGTCCAGACCCACTTGAATCTGCCCAAAGTACTAAGTTTGCAGCTGTCCTAACAACCAGAATTAGTCTGAAATTAACCTCCCTAAGTGACACCCAGAGGATGTTCTGTCATAGATTGGGAATGACCCTCGGGATGGACTTAAAACCTGCCTTCAGGTCTGCATTGAAGCATCCACTTCTCTCTTGGAGTTTATCATCCAAAGTTCTGTGCTTGGAGAGATGGAAACAAGTGGAGAAGGGACTCACCTGATTAGAGACATGCTTGATTTCAAGGATCTTGTAGATGAAATTATCATGGGACTCTTTGTTGTAGGTAGCCTGTAATAGGGATCTAGCTTCTTGGTCACTCAGTTTCTTCTTTTGCTGAACAGAAAGTGTTGAAGTGATTGTAATAGTCACTGCCACACATAGCACCAGAAGGCTTCTCCTCAAGGACTCCATCCTTATTCTCCTTGGCTGGGGATCCAAGTGTGTTCCTGCCTCCAAGATGGTCTTTTTAAGGCCACTGGAAGGCAGGGAGTGGGGCAGGTATCGCTTTCTTTCACCTTGCCTAATTCCTGTCCAAATAGGAAGAGGTGCCTTTTGAAAAATCTCAAGCATCTTGATGGAGTCCAAGACACTGCTGAGAGATTGAGAAATAGGTAGAAAAGCTTATCTATTATCTCTCTTTTGTATTTGAGCAAAGACTTGAAATAGATAATTCTATGCTTCAGAGTCCCCAAACAAATAACTGCAGTAGCTTTAGGATCCACAGAGTATCCTAGAACCAGCAGTAGCAGCTGATCTCTGGAGAGCCACCATGTCAGTATGAATCCAAGTTGGAGAAATGTCACCTCAAAAGGGCTGAATTACTTTAATGGTTATTTTTATGATTCTTACTTCTCTTTGATGAAATGCAGCTTCCAGGGAAGATGTAACAATAATCCTAAGGTCACTTTGCCTTGGGAGTGAAGTAGTTAAAAATTATATATTTCTTCTCTCAGCTTCCAGGGAAGATGTAGCAATAACCCTAAGATTCCCTGGCCTTGAGAATGCTGTAGATACATAGACATTGTTGGCTGTCAAATCACAATCTGTTGATCAGTGATATCAAAGTTTCTGAGACAATAATCAAGTGCATCCCAGACTACTCCTCGACTCTGGTAAGCCTATAAAAGTATAAGCTATAAAATTAGTATATCAGTGACATGAAGTCTTTCTTTTTCCCATAAATTTATCTCCTTGCCCCTGGTTCCTTGCCAAATTCTTTTGGAACTTTAATTGGAGTTACAATTATAATAAACTATGTCTCTTGACTTGGAAATGGATTCTGGTCTGCAAATTCTTTTGGGATATCTCGTGACACTGACTTTTTGGGTTCTCCTTTGAACCTCAACATCTTCTTACAAAGATGTTCAACACACTGACTTTTCTTTTTCATAATTGGGGGCAGGGACAAGTGTCATATCATATGGTGAAAAAGCCTTGATCTTGAAGTCAGGAAATCTCTGTGGGTTCTTTCCCTAGTTCTGCCATTGACCTTAGATACTCTCTCTCTTAACTCTGAGCACTCTTCCTGCTCAAATGGAGAAAATTGTCTACAGGATGGTATCCAATGTTCTTTCAACTCCTTTTAAAAATGTGTTTTAAACCTCCATGGTAATTTAGCATACTCATAATATTCTTTTAGATTTGTTTATTAAATAATTAAAATAATTGCAATGTTACCTTTTGCCCCTTGAACTTCTCAAGTAAAATTAATATTATAAAATCATAATTATAAAAGTTTTAATTCTGTTATTTCATCTTTATGAAATTTTTATAAAGTTATGAAACTAATTTTAAAATAGTAATGAATATCTTTTAAAAATAACAACTTTTTGTTTTCAAAATATATGCAAAGAGAGTTTTCAAATTCACCCTTGCAAAACCTTATGTTCCAAATTTTCTCCCTCCCTTTCTTCTCCTCCTTCCCCTAAATTGCAAAAATCCAATATATATTAAGCATTTGCAATTCTTCTATACATATTTCCATATTTTATCAATCATGAATATCTTATGGGAGATATTTTATAAAGTTTCTTTTTAAAAAATAGTCTACAAGATCTCAAATGCTTACTGTTTCACAGATTTCACATTGATTTTCTTGATTGTTCAAGACTTCTCAAATATAAGTTATACTTTAGTAAAATATATTACAACTTGGAGGGCATTTAACATAAAGTAGCAATGACATATACACTTATCTTTGATGTTGGACTTTTTTTTATTTAAACAAAGGAGGTTTGCAATATTTGAGTGAACACCAAACACAATTTTGAATCTGTTTCCACATAGATTTTATTTCTATATTTTGATTTAAAATAAGAATAAAGTGAAAGTGCATTCTCATATAAGTTCTTCACTCTTCTTAACTGAAGAGGACCAATGAAATCCACAGGGTGATGTCTTTACTTGCACATGAATTGGATTTAAATGAGGCAGCACAAAGTCATGAACCTAACAACTTGGTCCAATTCTTAAATTCAGTTCACTCACAAGTCAGGACATCAAAATGTATGGTGGAAATTGGTACGAGAATTTTTATAGAATTTCTTAAAGGTCATTCATTTTTTATTTTTAAGAAAGTGTATTTAAGCTTGTCATTTATGGGTCTAAAACCCATTGATAGATCAATTAAGTTTTCTTTTTTCATCCTTGGTCAATTCATCAAGCAGAAATAAAAAAGGCATGCCAAAACAGTTTATGAATCCAATTTAATTTATTGGAAATTTCATGAAAATATTCATTGGAAATCAGTTTTAAATTTTTCAGATGATCGTCTGTCTTTCTTTAAAGCCCAAGCCAAAGGTAATTCATTGTCTAATACAAAATTAGGTAATGTCACCAAGAAATTATATAATGTTACAGAACTTTTCTCAGTTTTGCAGTTCCAAATTTTAGTTTCTTAATGAAACTTTTTACTTTGTCTTGACCAATCAAGATGTTTTTATTTGCATCCCCTGGTTAAGATATGGTGAATTTGTTAATTCTGAAGAGATATCTACTAAGCATATTAATCTTACTAACCACCTTACATCACTTGTACATTCACTCAGGTGAGAAGATCTGTGAAGACAAAGAACTCTTCTCTTCAAATGGAAAGCCACTAAATGAAAGTTGCTTGTTGGAGCAGCTAGGTGGCCCAGTGGATAGAGCACCAGACTTGAATTCAGAAGGACCCGAGTTCAAATGTGATCTCAGACACTTAATACTTGGTAGCTGTGTGACCCTAGGCAACTCACTTAACCCTAGCCTCAGGGAATAAAAATAAATAAATAAAAGAAAGTTACTTGTTGCCTGTCTTTCTGCATAAAATAGTAAGTAATCAAGAGTTAGGGGACCTCTATTTTGAAAAAAAAAAAAAAAACAGCTATTTTGACATTATCATTTATTGTGCCTTTAGATTGTTGTGGCATATTCTTGGTGCCTAAACTTGTTTGTTTAGCAATAGTGTGTCCATGGTGTACTTACATTTATTTTTTAAATTGATGAAACAGAGCCCCAGTATTTCTTAGTCATCCATTGTGTTCACCTGTGCAAATTCTATGATAAGAGAACTAAATGATTTTTTTTCCTACAAAAGATGAATTATTTAGATTAAAAGTGTATTTTTCAGTGGTAGTAACTGATAACAAAATAGTATATTCTCTTCCTCTTTACCTTTGTGTAGATTTCTTATAAAAATAGCTAAAATGGCTATGTTGAAAATATAATTATCTCATCAATGGCAAAACATAAAAGTCACTTTAAAAAAAATCTCTTTTTTTACAATGACTGATTCAACATTAGTGGATATATATCTCTGGTAAGACTTGCTGTTATTCCATCTGATTCTGTTAGACTTATTGTCTGCCAATTTCTTTACGGAATCATCTTCAAACATACACTTAACCATTACTTTGGCACATATCAAAATTAATTTTTCTGCAATAATATGAACTTAAAGGTAGTCAAGTGGCAAAGGAGAATTCTAGCTTTGGAATCAGAAGGATCTGAGTTCATATCTGGCCTCAGACATATTTAGCTAAGTGACCTTGGGCAAGTCACTTAACCATCTGTAAAATGTCATTCATATTTTCATAGTAATTCAATTTCAATTTTCAAGTTTCTTAGGCAATTTAAATTTCAAGTTTCATAGGCAAACAACAATGAGGTCAACACAATGGCTCTGTGGTTTGGTAGTTGTTCTACTACCTCTTATCTTCCACACTTTCCTCTGGAGCCTTACAAATCCTGAGCTAGCTGTACAATGCATGTGTCAACCTCATTATCAATGTGGACCCAACTCTGGTTTGAATTACTTACCTAGTTAAGTGTCAGAAGCTTGTAATTGTTAGTTATTGTAAATTGTTGTTATTGTTGTTCTTCCTCTTCCTCCTTCTCTTCCTCCTCCTCCTCCTCCTCCTCTTCTTCTTCTTCTTCTTCTACAAAGGGAGAAACTAAGACTCATGGAAATAACATAACTTCTTCATGAATTCATAGCTAAGGAGTATCACAGATTGGGCTTAAAGCCATTTCTATACTATCATACCAGTCCTGCTTTCTGCCATTCACACTCCAGTTCCATTTCTGAGACAGTGTTGACCAGTGAGAACTCATTGCCTCTAGTTGGCCTCAGCCATGTCAGCCACCATGACATTTCCCCTCCACTGTTTTTCCTCTTCTCTCCATTCCTCACATGTCTTCCTCTGGGAATGTTATCAAATCCATACTACCATTACTTTTGGAAAGGTTCCATTTATCTTTCCTGAGCCTTCACCATTACCTGGCTACTGTTCCCTGGGTTTGTCATCTCCTTGATGAGAACATAAATTTCTTGAGGGTAGGGACTGTCTCTCCCAGTGCTGAGCCCAATTTCTGGCATATAGTTAGTGCTTAATAAATGCTTTTGCATTAATTTATTCTGATTCTAAGACTTTAAAAAATCACCTCACAGTTACAGATCAATTATTTGGGAATGTTTTGGTTACAGAGAGATTTCATACTGACTTAATTCCAAAGGATGGGTGGAGTATGAGGAAGCTAAGATTTGGACATGTTCTTGAAACCCTGTAGACTTCATTAAACCCAGGGAAGTTGGTCACAGATGATTGAACTATTAACTCCACTTTGATTACTTTGTTGGGCTTGTATCCTACAGAGCTCACTATATTCAGAAAGCCACTTCAAGTTTTGTCCAGTTTCAAAGCATACCTTTGCTATAGATTTATAGTCACTACGGATTAAGACTTCATAAGCCAAATTCTGTAATAACCTCTTAGCATAAGCTGATGTAGCCCCATAAAGAGTGCAAGTCTTTTTCAGGTCTTTGAGGACGTCTATATCAAAAGGAGTGTATCTTCTACTTTCTTGACCTGAAGAGTTAAACTGTTGAATCACAGGATATATTTGTAGCTTCAACTCAGCTATCTTCTTCCCTTCCTCTGTGGTTTTAAGTACAGTCTTTTGCAATCTAGTCATGGGAGGGGGTGATTGCTGAGGGGGAGGTGCTGGTAGTGTCACTGCCCCTCCTACTATTCCTCCTCTCTCCATCCTGGAAGGTGAAGTTGATAGGGGCATGTCAATAATCTGCTCCCTAGGTGGGGTTGAAGCTGCTTCATGAGGGTTCCATAATTAGTAAGTATCTATTTTGAACTCAAAAAAGTGAGCCTTTCTGACTTCAGTTTTGGCCTTTGGTCTACTGTGCCATCAAACTCCCTAAATTTTTTTTTTTTTTTTTACCATTCCTCAATGGTACTTAATTTTCAGTTCTTTGATACCACTAAAAGACCTGCTATGAATATTTAGTATATATGGAGCTTTCCTTTCTAACTTTGACATCCTTAATGAATATGCCTAAGCAGTGGGATCACTGGGTCAAAGCTGATGGAATTCTCAGTCACTTCTTTAGCAAAATTATAATTTTTTTTTCCAGAATTGTTAACCAATTCATAATTTCACCAATAGCATATTAGTACAGTGACTTTCCACAGCCCCTCTGATATTGATTATTTCTTTTCCCAATTTTCTTGGAATGAGGAAGAACATCAGAGTTGTTTTGATTATATTAATGATATCAATCTTTTGTAGGACCATTAATAGTTGTATTTCTTTTGAGAACTGTTTCTTTATATATTTACATTAGTTATGCACTGGGAAATGACTCTTAGTCTTATATATTTCTGTCAGTTCCCTATATATCTGATGACCAATTTCCATAGGAGCATAGATTTAGGGCTAGAATGGACTTCAGAGGCCATTTAGTCCAATTTCCTCATTTAACATAAGGGAAAACTAAGACTTTGAGTAGTTAAATGACTTCTTTAGGCTTACAAGAGTGAGGATCCAGCTTTGAGAAGCTGGATATAAGCAAAGTCTCTTGAATCCAGAGTCATTGTTTTTTCTATTGCACCATACTGCTTCCCTAGTGACCTTTTCTCAATTCCTTATTTGTTTTCAAAATTTGACATTGTGACAACTCTCCTCTTTAGTACTCTTTCCACTCTTTATTTTCATGACATGTCTCTTTCTGTGTTCTTCTCCTCCCTGCCTACCTGCTCCTTCTTAGGCTTCTTAGCTGCATCATCACATATCCTCCCCCCTAACTATGGATGTCCCCCAAGGCAATGTCCTGGGCTCTCTTCTCTTTTCTCTCACTCAGTGATCTTATCAGATCCTTTGGGTTTAATTATTATCTCTATGCAGTTACCTCCTAGTTCTCTCTAACTAACTTTAGTCCTTCTTCTGACAGCCAGTTGTGCATCCCCAACTACTTAGTGGAGATTTTGAATTGTAAGCATCTCAAACTCCATGTGTCCAAAATACCAATGCTCTTCTAAATTTCCCTGTTTCTGTTGAGTATCACCTTTCTTCTAGTCATCCAGGAGTTATCCTCTACTTCTTCCTTTCCTATGTATCCAGCTGTTGCCAAGTCTTGTTGATTGCATCTCTCATATCTATTTCTTTGTCTAAAGTCATGTATTCTAGCCTGGAATATTGGAATAACCTCCAAATTGGTCTTTTGGACTTTCCAATCCATCTTCTATCCTCCTTTTAAGTATCTCTCTACTCTGTGCAAGGCATTGTGCTAGGCATTAGGGACAGCAAGAGAAAACCTTAACTAGTAGTCCTTGCCCTCAAGAAGCTTACTTTCCATTCAGAGGGATAATGCATATATAAATATGAAAAAGTATAATGAATGATAAAGTGAGGAGGATCTTTAATTCAGAAAAAAAGGTTTTGGATTTTACATAGCCTAGTTAATAGAAGTATTTTAGGAGGGGAGGGGAAGATCAGGTTTCTGTGTTTAGAGAGAAAATTTAGAGATAAACTTTCTGCTTTTTATAAGAAAACTTAGTTGTAAGAAAACGAAAACTCCCCAAAATTAATTGACTGGCCTAAAGTTTCACAGAGGCAGAGCTAAAATTAGAATCCAGCTCTTTTGATTTCAAGTCCAATCCCATTTTTTTGATAATGCAAGCAGTGGATAGAACACAGGGTTGGCGGTCAGGAAGGCATGAATCTGAATCCATCTTCAGACTCTTAACTAGACAAGTCACTTAACCTGTATTTGCCTCAGTTTCCTCAACTATAAATTGGGGATCATAATAGCACCTTCCTCCCAGGACTGTGGAAAGGAACAAATGGGATAAAATGTATAAAGCACTCAGTCCAGTGCCTGGCACATAGTAGGTCCCTCTCTTTCTATGCTCCTTTAGGAAAATTGATTTGTCTGTGTGGTTAGGATAGATTGGAGTCAGGAAGAGCCAGGAGACAAGAAGAACAAATAAGAGATTATTAGAATGATTACTGATATCACAAAGCCTTTATTCAATTGCTGTTTGCTTGGAATGCTCCATGAAATGCCTGCCAGTCCCTGCCCTTTGACACTCCACAATCTAGTCCCTTTTTTTTGGTTTTTGGATTTCTTATTGCATTTGGTCTCTATACATTTTCTGCTTCTTCTGGATCTGTGGCTCAAACCTTGGAACTTACTGCAGAAGCAGGTTTATAGTAGGTCTAGGTCAAGCATGGAATCTAAAAGGGGAGCTTAGCCAGAGATGAGGCAAGGTTAAAGCCAGGCCCAGGAAAATCAGTTCCAAGCTAAAGTCAAGGGTAATCAGCATCAGGCTAGGGTCCAGGTTCACCAAGGTTAGATTGGGGTCAAGGTTCATCAGGGTGAGACTGGGGTTCAGGTTCATCAGGGTGAGACTGGGGTTCAGGTTCATTAGGGTTAGATTGGGGACAGGGTTCATCACGGTCAGACTAGGGTTCAGGGGGATCGGGGCTAAGCTGAATAATAGGAAAGAAGCGTCCTGGTCCAGCTTAGATGGAGCGCCCAGGCCGAGGGCGAGGGCGGGGAAAGTTTGGCCTTGGGAACCGAGGTCGAGGTAAATAGGGTCTACGTATACGCCTGGCTGCTAAGAGACCTGCTGGTTCCTCTTCTATATCACGTCTTCCTCGCCTTCTGCCAGGGTAACCTCTAAATGGGGCTGGTGATGGATCAGTATCCAGCTCTTCCTGGGCTTGACCCTGCAGTGGAAGAAAAAAGCACACACACTATGTTCATGACTTCATGAAGGCAGGTGCATGTTTGTAGGAATATTAGGATGTCATGGACCCGTGGCTGAAATTCTGGAGGAGTGTCAGTGTATGGATGGGGCTGTCCGGGCCTCTCCTTACTAATAAGCACAAAAGGAAAGTTGCCTAGACTTAGGAGGTATAATTTTAGAAAGCTTCTCCCCCCAAAAATACCCCCCTTTAAAAATCCCTTCTGATGTTAGAGGTCTGTGGATCCTTTCAGGGGGCACATTCTTCCCTCTCCAGCAGGGGCTCAGGTTGGCAGTGCCAATGGCAGGGAAAGGAAGCCAGAAGCCACAAGGAGCAGGTGAAGGACTCTTCTGAGAGCACAGTCTTAATATGCTTTGTAAGGCTTCTTGAGTGAATGAGAAGGTCAGGGGAAGGAGTGAGAATCTTGGGATTGTGTCAAAGGAAGTAGTGAAGATGACCCAGAAAGAATAGATTGGGTAAGTTCTCCAAGCCTTCAAGCAAAGTCTCAGTACACAGCCCATGGCCAGGATGGACCTTCAAGGCCACCCGAGGCAGAACACCCAACTGTAGGACAGACAGTCAAGAAGGTGGGAGGAGAGAGGCTCAGGAAGACGCCCCCCCCCAGCCACTTGAGGACAAGTAAAACCTTCATTATCTTCAACTGAACCATGAATTTCAGCAACTATTATATGCCAGGAAAGGTCAAGAAGACTTTTTTTCTCCCCAGAAAGAGACCCAATCCATGAGGATAGATGAGAATTCCCAGAATTCCCAGAGAAATAGGTGGAGGACGTTTTAGTCCTGGCCTTCCCTTGAGTGGGAAGACCTGGCTTTAAGCACAGATAGAACAAACAAATACTTATGGGATGGGATTTCAGCAGGTCCTCTTCACTTGTCCTCTCCAAGGCCAGATTATTCCCCCTTCCCTCCTTTTTGGTATAATGAAATTTCATTACATAGAAACTCAGTATTGGAAGGGACCACAGAAGTCCCCTCCAACTCACTGATGGGAAGCTCACTGTTTCCTAAAGCAGCCACTTCTGCTTTTTGGAAATACTTTTCCTGACTCGCCCCCTCCTTCTTCCCTTTTCCTGGTGCTTAAAGCTGATTTCTTAGAATCTTCAACTCATTACTCCTTTTGTTCTGACTCCTGGGGCTAACTAAAAGAAACTTAATCCCTTTTCTACATGATAGGACTTCAGGGAGTCATGGGAACATGTCCTAGGAAGTTAAAACTACATATTCTTCCTGAACTCAGGGGAAGGAAATTCCTTGGGAAAAGAAAAAGATGGAAATTCGGGCACACAACTTTTTATTCAAAAGCATCTGGTTATAAAAACTCACCTGTCCAGCCACAGTGTTACAAGAAAGTAGAAACACCTGACGAAATCCAGCAGAGGAAATCTGTCCTGAGCAGTCTCTCACCAGCTATGAGGACAAAACAAAAAAGGTGATACTTGAGGCATCAGTGATTCTGCTCCCTTAGGAGTCACATGCTCCTGACTTTTCCCATCTAGCCTGTTGGGGCACTTCCTTAGGCTGGAGAGCTACTTGGGTGATAGGATTTTCTCAAATTTCAGACGTAGGAAGACTTATATAAACTGATCCCCAAGGAAGTAAGCAGAGAGAGGGAAAGACTATATACCCCATGACTAATAGAACAATAGCAATGGGAAGTGGATGGCAAGTATTAAGGCCAACTTGGCCAGACACTACATGAATGGACTTCCCTCTCTTCTTTGGAGAAGTGGAGGACTAAGGATATTTAATGAAGCTTAGCTCATCATGATCAGTTGATTTGGTTAATTTAGCTGAACTCTTAAAACTCCTCTTTTTTTTTTTTTTTTTTTTTTTAGTCAAGTTTGTTTTCTAGGTGGAGGAATAAGAAGGGATTATTTTGAGAAATACAGGGCATGAAAAGAGATCACTACTCTTTAAAAAAGAAAAACAGAACACTAGAAAATACCCTATTTCACCAAGGGTCTCATGAGGCCATCTTGAGAAACTCTGGATTCTCAGATATAAATCGGTTTCTGAAGACATGCTAGGGATCTGGGGTACCTGCTAGGTGGAGACAAGATGTTGAATAGAATCTTGTTGTGCTCATCAGGGTGGGTACACTGATATCTCAACAATTGTCCCAAAATTGCTAAGTCACTTCGCCACAGTCACACAAGTAGAAAGTGACAGAGGCAAGACTCAAATCTAGAGCTTCAGACTCCCAATCCTGTTTTTCTTCCATTGCCTTAGACTGACCAGATTCAGACTCTAGTTAGAAGTAGGGAAAATATCCCAGCATCTAGGGAACAATACTCATTGTCCCAGTCTCTTCATTCCTTAGTTATTACCCTTATTATAAATAAAGAGATTTATAAGTTCCCCTTATTCATTCCCTTTCACTTTTCATCTTCTCCATGTTTTAGGTGTGTGGATGTGAATTCAGAAAGTAATTATCATGTGCCCCAGGCATAGCTATTTTTCAATAAAAACAAAAACAAAAGACAAAATAAAGACCTTACTATAATTTTGAGGCTTTGATTGTTCTCCACTGGCCAAAATGATATAGCTGTCTAATGCAAGGTACAGAAACCAGTGTGGTCCAGACAAGAAGCCATCAGCTTTTAAGTACTCACCTGTACAGGAAACCTTCCCAAGTCTTCTTAATCCATTGCCATTCATATATATATATATATATATATATATATATATATATATATATATATATATATATATATATATATATATATATATATATATATATATATATATATATATATGGATATATGATAGATAGATAGATAGATGTGTACATATTTACTTATATAGTTGTTTGCATACTGCATCAATCCCACATTAGATGATAAGCAGGGGAGAAACTGAGTTTTTTCTTGCCTCTTACCAAGAAGAAGGCTTAGCACAGTACCTTGAACATTGTAGGCATTTCATACAGGCTGATTGGTTGAAGGAGAGTATTCCCTATCAAATTTAGCTAATATATTATGAGTTATTAGATACAGTTATCATGTTATATTTATTATAGTATATGGCATTACATTTGGAGATAATTCAAATCCTTTTGACTAGATTTAACTCATGTGACTCCTTTCTCCCTGTACAATGAACTGAGCAAAACAAATATCAGTTGTAATTATTTCAGCATACAGCAGTCTAGTTAAAGGAGTCTTAGACTTGTAGTCAGAAGACTCTGCAGGGTTCAAATCCTACCCTCTGTGATCCTTATTTTACTCATCTATAAAATGGAAAGATTTTTTAAATGTTGGGGATCATATTTGTGCCACCTTCATAAGCTTTTTGTGAAGAAATTGCTAAATGACTATGAATTATTGCTACTATTGCTGTAGCATGCTGGGTTTCTTATTGTCATAGCATGCTGGGGGTTTTTAAA
The DNA here is from genome assembly GCF_048593235.1 of Sminthopsis crassicaudata. Classification (NCBI taxonomy): domain Eukaryota; kingdom Metazoa; phylum Chordata; class Mammalia; order Dasyuromorphia; family Dasyuridae; genus Sminthopsis; species Sminthopsis crassicaudata. The sequence goes on from NC_133617.1 coordinate 663,635,143, forward strand.
CCACATAATGTATGATGACCAGGACCTTGACACTAGACTGGCCTCTGGCTCTGGGTCCTAGTATTCTCAATGGTCAGATAACATCTTGATGAGTTATTTTGAGGCTTTTGAAATTCTAGGAACTAGGACCTGGAGATAGAAGGCTATATAGAATTTTCTTTTGCTATGTCCCTTGAAAATCAACACATCTTAGCAACGGGATGTGCAAAGGCAATGTGCATCAGATTCTGTCTTTGGTCAACACAATTGTTAACCTGTCTGCCTGAAACCAATTTTTTCCCTTCCCGAGTAGAAGGATTAGGAAGCTATCTTGATATCTGCTCAAGCCTATAGGGATGACTGGGCTTGAGGTTAGCAAGGCTGGCTTAAAACTTGCTCCTGAATACTTGGGTGTTGGCATTATTTTTATTTGGGGATCAGGGATAATATTTGCGATATCCAAGGCTCAATAAAAAGTACTTACCCCATCGTTTTTGAATTCACACTGGTCAGGATTCCGATTCTCTGACTTAAGGCACCTGGTTTCCTGAATGGTGAAACGCAGGATCTGTCTTTCAGTCTAGGAGGGAGAGATTTGAAGAAACATTAAGGGTAAGAAGAGTGACGATGATCCTGGGCAATGTGACACTGACAAAGTCTGTCTGGGAAGGCTTTTTGCCCTTTCCCAGCTTCCTGGACCCAATTTTCTTCTATTAAGAGGTAGTAAGTACAAAAGATTTAGAATAAGAAGATCTTGGTTTGAAATCCAACTTTTCACTTAGTTCTTTTGTGACCTTGCACTCCTAGTTCAGCCTTCTCCCCTTCTCCATTAAAGCAATTTATCCTCTAATAGTTTCCCTTCTGGAAAATATGAAAATCTCTCAATTCCTCCTCTCTGAATGGGGCAACAGGTATAATTGAGCTAATATGTGACATGGCTATGTTTTAGCAGGTGCCCTTTGGAGACCCTTCTACTCAAGAATAAGAAGAATGATTCAAATGAAAGTCTCAGCATATATATATGTACAATAGTCCCTGTTACCTTATGTGAAATTATGTTTCCCCTCTCCTTCAAAATTCAATTCAAAGAGATTCAAGGAAACATAAGGATATTTGTTTGATGAATAAAATGAGCAGGACCCAGGATAACAGCATACCAAATGACATAATTTTAAATGAAAATAATTATAAAATGAAGTATAATACTGTATAACTGTAATGATCAGTCTTGAACTTGGCGAAGGGATGTGGAAATGCATTTCCCTCCTTTCATAGGAGAGGTAGGGACACAGAATTTTGTATAGACAAGCAGTCAGGCTAAAAAAGTTTAACTTTTTTTCTTTATCACAAGAGTAGGCACATCGGGTAAAGAGGGATGAGGTGAATATTTTTTTAAATTACTCTAATATAAAAATAAAGATACCAATAAAACTAAAAAAACAACAATAACAATTCCAGTTAAAATTTTCTTCTTTAGAAGGCTTTTCTAGGGGAGTCCAGAGCTATCTGACTCTGCCCAAAGTTCCGAGACCTGAGAGGAAACTTGCAGCTGTCCCAATGACCAGAACTACACTCAAATGAACCTCCCTGAAAAATATCCAGAGAATACTCAGTCATCACTTAGGAATGATCTTAATGCCTTGGATTGGACTTAAAATCTCCCCTCAGATCTACATGGAAGCATGAACCTTTGACTTGGAGTCTATCCAAAGTTCTGTGCTTGGGGAGATGGAGACAAGTGGGGAAGGGACTCACCTGGTTAGAGAGAGGTCTGACTTCAAGAAGCCTGTAGAGGAAATTATCACTGGACAATCTGTTGTACTTAGCCAGTAACAGAGATATAGCCTGTTGTTCATTCAATCTCTTCCTTGGATGTGCAGAAAGTGTTGCAATGGTCACTGCCATACATAGTATCAGAAGATTTCTCCTCAGGGATCCCATCTTTTCTCACCTTGGATGGGGTTCAGGTCTATCACTGCCTCTTAGATGGTCTTTTAAGGCCTGTGCAGAGCAGGGGGTGGGACAGGTTAGATGTTTTAATCTGTGGCTTTCTTTCTCCATTATACCTTGCCTAATACCTGGCAAAGAGGAAGGAGATAACTTTTGCAAAAACCTCAATGGCTCAAGCCCTCTCACCTTGATGGGGTCCCTGGCACTGCTGAGAGATTGAGAAATGAGCAAGAAAAGTTCCTCTCTCTTTGGCTGGCATTTGAGCAAAGACTTGAAGTCTGAGGAGATAATTCTGTGCTTCCAAGTCCCCAGACATATAACTCTGCCATAGTTTTAAGATCCACGGGGAATCCTAGAACTAGGAGTAGTAGCTGATCTCTGGGGATCCAACTTGTCAGTGTGAATCCAAGTTGACAGAATGTCATCTCAGAGGGAATGATATATCTTGAGTGTCATTTTAAAGATCTTTGCTTCTCTTTTTCTCATAAAGATGTTCAATTCTCTAAATAATTGGGGGCCAGAAAAGGAGTCATACCATATGGTGAGAAAGCCTTAAACTAGATGTTAAGAAACCTCTGAGAGTATGTGTATGCATGTGTGTGTGTGATAGTGTTTTATTTTTTCTCCAGGTACTTGTCAATAAAAATTTTATTATTCATTTGTACAAGATTTTAAGTTCCAAATTTTTCTCCCTTTTTCCCTTCCCCTCTTCCTAAATTGGCAGGCAGTTTATATAGTTTATATATATATATATATATATATATATATATATATATATATATATGTTACTATATAAAACATTTCCATATTAGTCTGAGTTGTAAAAGAAGTAACAGATCAAAAGGAGAAAAGAACTGAGAAAGATTAAGGTGGAAAAAATGCTTAGATCATTCCAAATTCATCAGTGCTTTATCTGATTATGGATAGCATTTTCCTTCATCATTGCCTTGTCATGGGTCCTTATATTGCTGAGAACTGAGTCAGTCATAGTTGATCATCACACAGTGTTGCTGGTACTACATACAATGTATTTGAGTTGTGTCCATTTCACGTTGTATCAGTTTGTATAAATCCAGGTATTTCTGAAACCTATCTGCTCATCATTTCTTACAGAATAGTCGGTTGTTAATGTGCATCCCGACGATTTCTAATATTTTGCTACCACTGCAAGGACTGCTATAAATATTTTTTGTACCTGTAAATACTTTTCCCTTTTTTATGATCTTTCTGGGATAGATCACAATCTGGTTATCCATGGGCCATAGCTCTAAATTGCTCTCCAGAATTGTTGGATCAGTTCCAACAGTGCATTAGTGTTTCAGTTTCCTCACATCCTCTCCAATATTTGTCATTTTCCTTTTTCTTTTTCTTTTTTTTTTTTTTTTGGTCATATTGGCCAATCTGGTAGGTATGCAGCCATATCTTAGAGTTTTTAAAATTTTCATTTCTCTAAACCAAAAGTGAGTTAGAACACTTTTTCGTATGCCTAAAGATAGCTTTTATTTCTTTATCTGAAAACTGCCTGTTCATATCCTTTGATCATTTATCAGTTGGGGAATGGCTTGTACTCCTCAAAAGCTTTTTAATTTAATATAATTAAGATTATCTGTTTTGTATTCTGTAATGTTTTCTATCTCTTGTTTGATTGTAAATTTTTCCCCTTCCCAGAGTTCTGATACGTAGATTATTCCTATGCTTATGGTGTCATTCTTAATGTTTAAGTCATGTATCTATTTTGAATTTATCTTGATATACAGTGTGAGATGCTGGTGTATACTTAGCTTGTATCCTATCACTTTCTAGTTTTTCCAGCAGTTTTTTCTCAACTAGTGAGTTCTTATCCCAAAAGTTTGGTCTCTGTGGGTTCTTTTTCTGCTTCTCCCACTGACTATCTGTGTGATGCGGGACATTCACACTCTTGCTCTGGGTACCTTTCCTGGTGAAATGAGGATAATCATATCTAGCAGGGGTGAATTATCTTTTTTTTTTGCCAAGGACCATTTGGATATTTATAACATCATTTATGGGCCATAACATACATCATTCATAGTCTCAACTTGTAGAGCTCAAGCATTGGGAAGTCTTTATTTTTATTTTTATTTAATTTTTTATTTTTTTGGAGACCTACCTCAACTTCATCTGTGGTTCCCTTGACAAGGAAAAAACAAAAGACTTCAAAGGCTTTAAATGGCCTGTGAGATAGATATTCCCCACCCATGGTCTACTGTATGGTACCCAGAATTTTCTGTGTTTTGAACCTTTTTCAAAAAAAATTAAAAAACATGTTGTGAACCTACAGGGCAATTTAGTATATTACTCATATTATTCTTTTAAATTTATTCATTAAGTGCTTAGAATAATTGCATTGATAACTTTTGTTCCTGAATGTTCCAAATTAAAATTTGTATTATATAATTATAAATATAAAATGTATGATTTTGTTCTTTCATATTTATGAAAATTTTATTTAAAATCTAAAACTTTAATTATAAAATAATTATGAATATCTTATGAGGGAAGGAGCAATCCAGCAAAATTGTAGGAGAATTTTGCAAGTTCTCTGGCTAGACAACCATTTTTCCATTTTTAACTAAGAATATTTAAGGCTGTCATTTTTGAGAGTCCCACATCCATTGATATGGCAATTAAATGTCCATTTTCCATCCTTGGTCAAATTATCAGCCAGAGATATAAAAGGCATATCAAACAGTTTATGAATCCAATTTAATTTATTAAAATCCCTTCAAAATATTCATTGAATGTCAGTTCTAAAATTTCCGGATGATCATCTATGTCCTTTTAAAACACCAATCCAAAGATAGTTAATATTTTTAATAATAGCTTTCTATTTCCAAGATACATCCAAGACAGTTTTCAGCATTCACCCTTGCAAAACTTTGTGTTCCAAATTTTTCTCCCTCTACTCCCTCCCCTAGACAGCAAGTAATCAAATATATGTTAAATGTGTGCAGTTCTTCTCTACATATTTCCACATTTATTATGCTGCAAAAGAGAAATCAGATCAAAAAAGAAAAAAATGAGAAAAAAGCCAAACATACAACAACAAAAAGGTGAAAATATTATATATGTATGCAGTTCCCAGAGTCCTCTTTCTGGATATAGATGGCTCTCTCCATCACAAGGCTATTGGAATTGGCCTGAATCACCTCATTGTTGAAAAGAGCCATGTCAATCACAGTTGATTATCACACAATTTTCTTGTTACCGTGTACAATGTTCTCTTGTTTCTACTCACTTCATTTACCATCAGTTCATGTAAGTCTCTCCAGGCCTTTCTGAAATCATCCTGCTGATCATTTTTATAGAAAAATATTCTATAACATTCATATACCATAAGATAGTTCATTTTTAATAAGAAATTAGGTAATGTTACCAAGAAATTACATAACATTACAGCATTATTCTCAATTTTGCAGCCCCAAATTTTAGTTTCTAAATCACACTTTATACTTTGTCTTAAACAATCAAGATGTTTTTATTTCCATCATTGGTAATGATGTGTTGAGCTTGTTAATTTTTGAAGAGATGTCTGTGGTCCATCATATAACTTGTATATTCACTCAAATGAAAAGGTCAGTGAAGATAAAGAACTCTTCTCTTATTCAAATGGACAAATAATAAGTGCCACAGGAAAGTCACTAAATGAAACTTGCTTGTTGCACATCTTTCTGTATATAGTAAGCAATCAAGAGTTAGTGTAAATAGTCAATAACTATAGTAATCCATCGTTTGACAAACCCAGAGATTCCAACTTTTGGGATAAGAACTCATTATTTGACAAAAATTGCTAGGAAAATTGCAAATTAATATGGCAGAAACTAGGCATTGACCCATACCTAACACCCTGTACCAAAAGAAGGTTGAAATTGGTTCATGATTTAGACATAAAGAGTGATATTATAAGCAAATTAGAACAAAGGATAGTTTACCTCTCAGATCTGTGAAAAAGGAAGGTGGTTTTCAACATTCACCCTTGTAAAACCTTGAATTCCAAATTTTTTCCCTCCCTTTTTCCTCTCCCCTCTTCTAAATAGCAAGTAATACAATATAAATTAAACAGGTGCAATTCTTCTATACATATTTCCATATGGAGAAGGAAGGAATTTGTGGCCAAAGAAGAAATGGAGGACATTATTAAATACAAAATGTATAATACTGATTATATTAAATTTAAAAGGTTTTATACAAACAAAACCAAATGCAGACAACAGTAGAAGGGAAGCAATAAACTGAGAAAAAAATTTACATTCAAGGGTTCTGATAAAAGCTTCATTTCTAAAACATATAGAAAATTGACTCAAATTTATAAAAATTCAAGCCATTCTCCAATTGATAAATTATTTCCTCTTTGTCACTTTTAAAAACTCTTTGTGCAATTGCTTATTAATATCATTGGATATATCCTATCTCTGATAAGATGATACTGTTAGATCTGATACAGTTAGATTTGGTTATTTTCCTCTAACTTGTTCATGGAATCTTCTCCAAACATATACTTGACCTTTGCTTTGGCACATGGCAAAATCAATTTTTCTGCAATAATATGAGCTTAGGGGCAGCTGGGTGATATAGCAGAGGGCTGGGATTGGAGTCAGGAGAAAATGAATTCAAATCTGGTCTCAGACACTTATTAACTATGTAAGCTTGGACAAATCAATTAACCTTGTTTATGAAGTAAGCAAATCATGAATTTCACTGAGATTGTTTCCACTTCAGTAAAATGAGGAAGGTTATACCAAGTGAGTTCTAGATTCCCTTCTAGGTCTTCAATCTCTGATTCTAAGAATTGTTTCTGATTTTTAGCAACGAGTTCAGGACTGGTCTGGGCTCCATCACTAGGTCAAATCTCTGAGGGTACTGTAACCCTGTGGATCTTCCTCATGCCAGGGAATAAAGCTGATTCCCTGCTCCCTGGGGCATATAACATCAATCTAAATTCTGGGGCAATCTGTTTGCCAATATCTTTATTTCCTAAGTGGGTTCCTTGATGAATTGCAGATCTCTGTGACTTAACTTAATGTCCCAATCCAGGCAGATGTGGCCATCTCTTCTTTCTCCATCCATCCTTATTTTCCACATCTTCAGACCAAAGGAGAGAGACTAACCAAGAGTGTTAATCCTGCAGGTGGCTGCAGTAATAATAGTGCCAATGGTATTAATGGTGATGAGTTCCATTTACATAGAACTTTAAAATTTGTGAAGTAGTTTGCTTATGTGATTTCAATGTAGCTTTATAACAACCCTGTGAGATAGGTGCCAGAGATGGTATTATACCCATTGTACAGATGAGGAAGCTAAGTCTCTGACTTGTCCAGGGTCACACAGTAGTCCTAGCTCCTAGTCCTGCAGTTTACATGTTATTCTGTACTTTGTCACACTACCAATGGTCACCAACAAAGTTGGCATGGAGAGATGGGAGTTATCTCCTTTCCCAGCTCTTATCCTCCACCAATCTAAAGTGGCCCCTGACATTCCAACATTGTTCCTTCACCCCTTTAGCTTAAGGGATGGCTTCTTGGCTTCTTTTGTTTTACAGACCCCTTTCACAGTTTGGTGAAGACTATAGAACCCTTTTCAGAGTCATGTTTTTAAATAATTGACTGAAAAAAAGTAACATTTCAATTAGAAGTTAGTGAAAATAAATATAATAATTTTTTCATCCAAATTCACAGGCTTCCTGAAATCTATTCACAGACCTTCACCTTAAAAGATCCCTGGATTAAAGCTCTGCCCCCTGTTAATATTGGACTCCCAAATGAAGTTATCAGATATTGAGACCTTAGTAAGTGAATTTGTTTTCCTCCACTCTCCCCCAACTTAATAGTATTTTATTTTTCCAATTCTATGTAAAGATAGTTTTCATCATTCACTTTTATAAGATTTTGAATTCCAAACTCTCCCCCTTTCTCTTTCCCTCTCTCTAAGACAGCAAATAATCTAATCTAGGTTATAAATGAACAATCATATTAAACATATTTCTATATTACTCATGTTGTGAAAGAAGAATTAGAACAAAAAGGGAAAATCACAAGAAAGAAAAAACAAAAAAAAATTAGTGAAAACAGTATGCCTTGATCTATATTCAGACTCTATAGTTCTTTTTCTGGATGTGGATAACATGTTCCACCATGAGTAGTAAGTGAATTTCTTAACTGAGAAGCTGAGTAGGGGTAACTAAGGAGAAGTTGAGTAGAAGTTGATAGGAACAAAAAGTAAGGGAATGAATGGTGATAGGAAGGAAAAACAAGAAGACAGAGTCAGGGGTAAGGGTAAAGAGAAGTGGGCTTAGGGGAAGCTAGACTATTCAAAGCAACTTTGTCTGAGTCCTTACTTTGCTGAGGTGTGAGCTGAGATCTTAGAGCATCTGAACTGGAAGGAACCTTACAGGCCATCTAGTTTAAACTTTCCTTGACCAAATATTTCCTCTCTGGGTATATTTGGTACCAGGGCTTCAGATGGGTCTATGAGCCCAATGAGAAACCACTGAGTGAGGGAAAGCCAAGAAATAACAGATTAGGATGGTTCTTAAAGCACGGTTGAAGCCCTCTATTATGTGCTGCCTTTAGTGTATAGTAGGCCAGTGAGCCCTTTGTTAAATCATCATAGTATTATTGTATTTAAAGATGGAAAAATTTAAATAACTTCTAGCCCAAACCTCTATTTGGACGACAGAACATTTGGAGTCCTGGAAGAGAGGTTCTCCTCTCTACCACTCCCCAACTCTAATCCTTAGAGAAGCTGCTGTGGATTCATCTTCTAGGACAAGGCAGGAAATCTTGGGGGCTTAGGACTGGGTCCTCACCTCTATTTCCAGTACCCACTGACTGAAATCTGGCCTTTGTCATGGTCAATAAAGCTTTTCTAACGTTAGACTCTATCAGGCTCTTGGAAACCAACCTCCTCTACATAAAGGGGAGTCATTTATCCAGACCATTTTACCATGTTACTAAATCCAGGTATTCAGCCAGAGCTAGATCTGTAATATAACAGTGCTTTATTGATGCAAGACTACTTCACTTTAGGCAGACTCCTCTTACCAATAGGTACCTGTTAAAGCCTAAAATTTTACCCCCCTGCCCAGTCCTGTAAATGCTGTAGGAAAGGCTCACATCAGGCAGCTGGACAGCAAAATGGATAGAGTACCAGGCTTGGAATTAGGGAGACTTGAGTTCAAGCTCTGCAAACACTATTAGTTGTGGGACTCATGGCAAGTCACTGACCATCTCAGCTTCAGTTTCCTAAACTGTAAAATGGGGGTGGTAATAATGGCTACTTCCCAGGGTTATGACTATCAAATGAGATATTATAAGTAAGACACCTGGGAATGGGGCAAGGCACCAGTTCTTACCAGCACCAGCTTCAGCTAAAAGAAGAATTTGACAAAGTTTGTCATTCTAGCCTACCTTCTCAAAGCCCTTTCCCCCAGTGATGGGTAGGATCCATCTCCTTTTCTACCTCCTTTTACCTCCTTATACCATAGTCATATTCTTTTACTCTTTCCTCTCAGTGAAGTTTTGCTTTTAGGAAAGGGACATAAATACAATGAGATATTAATAGTTGATAATGGTTTAATATGCAATTCCTAGTAGAGAAATATGTTTATAGGAGAAAAACGCTTTATGCTAAAGGAATGAGGATTTAATGCTAAATTTTCAGAAACTAAAGCTTTCAAAAAATATAGGGACAGAAGGATACCTTCCTTAAGTTTCAGTACACCGCTTGTAGGTAATCATATATTATAATCCTCTGTGGGGTCACCACTAATTAATGTACTCTGAGTTTCTCATTTTTCTTTCTTTGTCTCTCTCTCTCTAGCTTTGTTTTTTTCATTTCTTTCTCTGTCTCTCTCTGTCTCTGTTTCTCTGGCTGTTTCTCTGTCTCTTTCTCTGTTTCTTTCACAAGCTTGTGGGATGAGGGCAAATAGAGAAGGAAGAATTGATCCCAACAGACTTGATTAGTACACTCAATTAGGACACATACATAGCTGCAATTTTTTTTAGGAAATCAAGGCTTTGGCAAACACGTTACCCCACAGCAGAGGAAGATGTCACTTTCCCAAGACCCTAGAAATCAAGAATGAGAAAGGCTCATGGTTCCAGAGTCAACCCCAGAGACCTCTTCTGTATCATAGTTTGCCTAACTTCTCTCTTAGGCTAAGGCCCAGCACCAGGCCTAGTCATCGTTCCATATCAGTTTAACAAAGACCAGAGCTGGCAGACCTTTCCAAGGCTTCCTTATTCACACTAAATTAAGAGATCAACGTAGGTTCCAGTACTGAGGTCAACTTAGTAAGTCTCAATCTCTCTGAGAGAGTTTTCTCATTTCTTTAATAACAACTAACACTCACATAGTACTTGACTTTTTTTCTTCTTATAATATTAGATTTTCCTTTTTTCAATAATTTTTTCTCTCCCTTCCATCCCCATGTAAGAAAATAAAAATCTTATAACCAATATACATAATCAAGCAAAAAATATACGTGCATTGGCCATGTATCCTGGTTTTATTTTTCTCATTTTGTAATCTTAGTCCATAACTTCACTGTCAAGTCATGGGCAACATATTTCATTATGGATACTTGAGAATCAGAATTATTAAGGCTTTCACAGTGGTTGCTATAAAATACTTAATTGTTTCAAAGTGCTTTATATGCATCATAGTGATTCCTATTACTATTGTCAAGTTGTAAAAATAATTCAAGGTCCGAAGTGGAGGAATAAAGTATTTTTAATCAAAATTACAGGGTAGAAAACCTGCCACAATGTCTCACCAGTAGATTTGATGGAGGAGGAAAGGAGGAAGGAGATAATATTAGATATCAAGGTCTGCTTTTGAGACTCCAGGATCCTTTGGCAAACTGAACAGAGAAAACTAGTTCATTCTGCCTGTTTTGCCCTTCATGCTATGGATCCCAGTGAAGATAATAAAGACATAGGAAGCTATTTTGGTGCATCCCCTAGATAGTAGAAATATGTGTTAAATCCAATATATGCATACATATTTATACAATTATACTGCACAAGAAAAATCAAATCAAACCAGTAAAAAAAAGAGAAGCAAAATAAAATGTAAGCAAACAACAACAAAAAAAGCATAAAAATGCAATGTTGTGAATTACACTCAGTTCCTATAGTCCTCTCTCTGAGTATAGATGGCTCTCTTCATCACTGAACAATTAGAACTAGTTTGAATCATCTCATTGTTGAAGAGAACCCTGTCCATCAGAATTGATCATCATATAATTTTGTTGTTGCTGTGTATAATGATCTCCTGGTTCTGCTTATTTCACTCAGCATCAGTCCATGTCAGTCTCTCCAGGCCTCTCTGTATTCATCCTGCTGCTCATTTCTTATAGAACAATATATTCTATAACATTCATATACCATAACTTATTCAGCCGTTCTCCAACTGATGGGCATCCATTCAATTTCCAGTTTTTTGCCACTACAAAAAGGGCTGCCACAAACATGTTTGTACATGTGAGTCCCTTTCCCTCCTTTAAGATCTCTTTGGGATATAAGCCCAGTAGAAACACTGCTGGGTCAAAAGGTATGCACAATGGGGCAGCTAGGTGGCGCAGTGGATAGAGCACCAGCCCTGAATTCAGGAGGACTGGAGTTCAAATGTGGTCTCAGACACTTAACACTCCCTAGCTGTGTGACCCTGGGCAAGTCACTTAACCCCAGCCTCAGGGGGAAAAAAAAAAAAAAGGTATGCACAGTTTGATAACTTTTTGAGAATAGTTCCAAACTGTTCTCCAGAAATAGATCTCTAGAAATAGTTTCAGTTTCTTCATCTGAAAATTGTCTGTTCATATCCTTTGACCATTTATCAATTGGAGAAAGGCTTGAATTATTATAAATTTGAGTCAATTCTCTAGATATTTCAGAAATGATGGCCATAATCTTTTTAAAATGATGCCCCAAACTGAACCCAATACATTAGGTTTTTTAATCCAAGACAGAGGATAATAGAGCTATTATCTCTTTTGTTTTGAGCATTATGCCACAATGAAAAGTCTGAAACCCAGTAGAAGACTCAGGTGAAGTGTGTGGTATGAGTCTGAAAAGCCAAGCAAAGGAAAGGTACATGAGCAGGGGGGGTTGTAGGACTAAGGAAGACAACAAAGTTTTACAAAATTTCCCCTTGGCTGAACTTAGTTTTGAAATACTGAGCATTGAGTTTGTCTGGAATAAGTTGAGAACCTCAAGTTTTTTGTGGGTTTTGTTTTTTTAATTAAGAAAATAGGATAAATCTTGCCTCAAATAAAGACATTATTCAAAAATAAGATCATTCATCTTTGTCCCTGTATTTGAAGAAGTGTGAAAGATGCCAGGATATATTTTCATTGGTCTCAAATCTGGCCCAATTTATTTCTCCAGTTTTTTAACACATTATTTCCCTTCACAAATTGTATAGTCTAGAAAGAATGCTGACTTATGGTGCCTCATACATGGTACTCAATCTCTGGTTTCTGGTGTTTGCCTGCCTCCTCACCCCTACTTTTCCTCTAAGGAGCAGCTCAGGAATCATCTTCCATATTGGTGGTATCAAATTCAAATATAAAGGAATTCCTCTGGGTTACACCTTGACTTAGAAAACCACACAAATAATAGATGTTTTCACACATTTTATTAAAGATTTCCCAATTACATTTTAGTCTGGTTCAGGCTGAATTCAGGAATTTTACTGGCCATTTATTGTTGGTTGTCTTCCAGTTTGATACTCTATCACAGGAAGACTTTCTTGATTCCTCAATGATATCCCCCAAATAATCTTGTATCAATTTTGTATAAACCTACAAATATCCAGGTTGTATCCCCAGCTAGATTATAAGCCTCTGGAAGACAGGGACTGTCTTTTAACTTTGTTTCTCCAATACTTAAGCACAGTGTCTATCACATAAAGGACTCTTCATAATGTTTATGGATTTATTGATTCCATCTCAACCCATCCTGTTAAATTAGATTAGTAGGAAATCTCTGTGGAATCAAAGTGGTCAAGGCTAATAGGACTGAGAAAGGGAACTGTGTTTTGATAGAAAAGAGCATTAGACTTGGTGTCAGAAAACCTGAGTTTAAATTCCTGCTCTGCCCACTTAGTGGCTGTGTGGCTTTAGACAAGTAACTTTGCCACTCAGCCTGATTTTCATAAAATGAGGTTTGTATAGGATTTATAAATTCATTGCAACAAATGAGATTTCAAAGTTTCCTTCTTAGTTCTCTTTAATGCTAGCAAAGGAGAATGTTAATAGGGTTGAGAGATTGGAAGAAAACTATGAAAGATTGATGGAAGTTAAGAAGATCTGCAATGTTAAATCCTGAAAGAGGTGCAGAAGTGGTTAAAAAAAAAAAAAAAAAAAAAAGGGATGAGCACACAAATTGCTTTACCTCAGCAGCTCTTGCTTGTTGTATTCAATACATAGACTTCTTGCCCAAGCTCATTTTCCTTTGGGGCCCCTCTTGACCAATTCTACTTACTTGAAATATTGGCCAATGGAAATCTATTGCAAAGAAAAAGAAAAGTCTCCAGTTTGGGGAAGATGCTCGGGAGGAGCTATTTCTTTTGATGTAAAAGAATTTGGACAGGTGTATAAATAGGAATCTCTGATAGACTGGGAAGTATCTGTCCTGAACTTAAGAAGAAAAAGGATGGGGAGTACTTGGAAAGTCCTGCTGCTGCTGGGCCTGGCTACAGCAGTCATAGCTAGACCTAGAAAAACGCTGACCTTCAAGGATGCTTCAGTCCTGGCTGCACGCAAGTTTAATCAGAACTTAAATGAAGGAGCAAAGTATCGTGTTGTAGAGTCCAGTATCTCCACTCCAGTGAGTATACAGTGGTATTCCTGGGGGTCTATGTGTTAGGGGCAAGGAGAAACCACAAGAATACATGAAACTGTTGGGCAGTAGATTATAATGGAAAGTGCTGAACTTAAATCTGGGTTCCTGACCCAGCGCTGAAATTGAATTGTATGATTTTCTACAAATATCTACAGTATTGAAGGGCCAGTTAGAGAGTGCAGTGGATAAAGTTCTGGACATGGAGTCAGGAAGATTCATCTTTCTAAGTTCAAATTTGGGCTCAGATACTTAACTGTTTGCCTCAGTTTCCTCATCTGTAAAATGAGCTGGGGAAAGAAATGGCAAAGCACTCCAGTGGTCTTTACTAAGAAAACCCCCAAAAAAGAGTCACAAAGAATCAAATGTCTGAAGTGATCAAACAACAACAAAAAAGTATTTAAGTCTTTGTTGAACAGCTTAGAGGTGGTCATTTTTGTTCAGAGGTCAATGAAGCCAGCTTTGTCTATCACTGCTACAGAAGAACAGTATGGTAGAATGGAAAGAACCTTTGATTTGGGGTCAAAGACACAGAGTTCTCTTATTTACACCCTGTAAAAACTTGAAACAAGTTATGTAACCTCTCTAGATTTTATTTTCCTCAGCTATAAAATAAAGAAATTGGATTAAAACAATATTCTTCACCTTTCTATCTGTGTCATGGGCTAGTCTGAGGAAGCCTTTTGAGCCCTTCTCAAAATCATGTTTTTAAATAACAGAAAGAAAAGCTAAATTTCAGTTAGATATTAAATAGAGTAAAGATGTAATTTTTTCCTTTCTGAGTTCACAGACCCTTTGGGAATCTGGAGACCAAGGTTAAAAATCTTTGAGCTCTAAAGTCCCCCTCAGGTCTTAATTCCATGAGTCATTTCCAGGACCTAGAATGGGGACAAGTCAAAAGTAGCTCCTCATCTTTTTGTTTCCTACCTCAACACCATACCAAAGTGACCACAGCTTAGATCTCAGCATCCCTCAAAATGACAAGAGCCTGAACTCTGAAACTCCCTTTTCTGATCATAATAAGTTCTATCCTTCCAACTCTTTTATTCCCTTATTCCTTCCTAACCTGTTCTTTGCTCTTATAAGAACATGTGCTATTTTGATTTATTCCTTTTTTCTCATCTATCAATCAGATTCCAGATTGATTTCCTTCTCTACCTAGACTAAAGGGCTGTATTTCCCAGAGATTTCCCTTGATATAATGTAAGCTCTTGGAAGGCAAGGATTATCTTATTGTTCCTTCCTATGAAAACATGGGTTTCTTGAAAATAGAAACCATCTTGCTTTTCTATTTGTATCTTTAGCATTTTCCACAGAATAGTTTAATAAATATTTTTCATCCATTCATTATATAAATTCATAGCTTTGAATTATCTCTGTTGACATCTCATCCTTTTTTAGACTATGAAGATCTAGGAGGTCAAGGACTATGTAATTTAAAAATTGAATCTTTTAAACTTTTGTATCAGTACCTGACATGGTGGTCTAAAGCCAATAAGTACTATGTGTGTGTATTAAGATGTATATATGTGTATGTATGCATCCATATATGTATATAATGGGTATATATGTATATATGATATGTATATATGATATGTATATAATATGGTTGGTTGATTTTAATTTGATCTGGAATAGTTTTGAAGGGCAAAAAAAAAATCACATAAGACTTGCCTGAGGAGTTAATGAAGTGGGCAGGGGAGTCTTCACTTGTGCCTTAGTGACTAAAACAAATTTTTGGCCAATAGTAGAGGTTCAGATCATTAATACATAGAAGGAAATAATCATCTAGGGCTTCACATATATAATAGTTATGATTTCAAATGCTTAAATACCAATATCAATATGCAAAGTACAAGTTATTAAAAAGCAAAATAGAAATTTTAATGTGAAGAAGTAGAGCCTCATGGGTATCACCAAGGATTGGTGGGCTAAGACTTGTGCCTTGGAATACAGAAATATGGTATGTTTTTGAGCTCAGATTTCATTTGTTTTGCCTGGTCTTGGTGGATAAATATAGGAGCACTAGTAGGAAATTGTAGAGAAGCAGACTTAAGCTCCATGTTAGAAAAAAAGATCTTCCTAGTACTTAGAACCATTCAAAAGTGAGGTGGGCTGCCTTGGAAGGTGATAGGTTACTCCTCTCGGAGACTTTCAAAGGAAGATGAGATGATAACATGTCAGATACACTGTACATGGGTCTAAAAAGTTAAGTATGGGGGGCTAGATGGCCTCTGAGGAGATCAGCTTAAAACTGAGGTATTCTGTAATCCTTTTCTTATCAGCTAAGAGAATCCATTTTTCCACTGACTTCCATCTCTACCCTCCTCCCTCTACCTCCCAAGCCAAAGCTTACCTTATAAATTAAAATAAACTACCTAGTGATGGTTCTGATGATAGCACCTCTCATAGAATCAGGTAGCCAGAGATGCTTCTATCACCCACTTTTGCTGTTCGTATATCATTTAGACCCCACTGAAGAGAATTAAAAGTCAGCTCAGATAGTATGATTCAGATCCACAAACTCTCAGGATTCAGTTCACTTCTATTAAGTGCCTACTATGTACTATGTATACCATACCAGAAAGGACAAAGTTCCTGTCCTCAAGGGATTGACCTTCTTTTGGGGGAACTTACATTCAGATAAATTATAATACATTAAAACTGATCTCACAACCATAAACAGTATTTACTCCCTTGATGGTATATACTAGGTATACGTGTGTCTTCATGATGGAAGACAGCTCAGCCTTGAATCCAGACTGGGAAAAACAACTATGGATGCTTACTCTGCCCAGGAAATGTCTTAGTCACTCTATCTCGCTTAGCCTCTCTTCCTCCTTCCTCATATTCATCCTATTTTCTCATACTTGGGCACACCTAACTCCATCTACCACAAGTCTCCAGGTCTCATCCAACTCCACCAGCACAGAGCAACTACATGGCTATTCCACTTTCCGAACCATCAATCTGCCTACTTCCTAAATGTCCCATGTAATACTGAAATGTAACCACTCCCTTCCCTAGTTACTCCCAAAATGATGAGAGTAATATCAGGGACAGTCCTACAAGCATAAGACAAATCTATGGTCCTCTTAGCAGAAGTAGTAAGACCTGGATTCACATCCTGTTTCACACTAGCTGTGTGACTCCAAGCAAATTTCTGAGAGGGTTGGACTTTGATGGTCTCTAAGATCCTTTCCAGTTCTAAATCTATTATAATTATAGCTATCATGTGTACGGTACTATAAGGTTTTTCAAAGTGCTTTACATATGCTAACTCCTTTGAATCTCCAAGAACCCTTTGAGATAGGTGCTCTTATTATTCCCATTTTACAGATGAAGCACAGAGAGGTTAAATTCCTTGCCTATGGTCACACTGTTGGGGAGGGGAAGATAAGGAAGGTGTGTGTCTTTGTTGTTGTTCAATTGGGTGTTTTCTTAGCAACAATCCTGGAGTAGTTTGCCATTTCCTTCTCTGGCCCATTTTACAGATAGAGAAACTGAGGCAAACAGTGTTACGTGGCTTGCCTAGGTTCACACAGCTAGTGTCTGAGGCTAGATTTGAACTTAAGAACATCAATCCTCTGATTCCAGGCCCAACACTCTATGTACATGGCTTCACCTCGTTGCCTTATGAACCTGAGTCTTTCTGACTCAAGTGTACACCTTTCTAATACTCTGAGAGACAGACTCTCAGCAAATTCTTTACTTGTTTATATTGTTTATTTCAAAAGATTTGTGATTTCATTGGCATAGGTACCCTGCCTTACTTTTGTTGCTTCCTCCACTCCCTCTTTCCATATAAACTATGACTCAGCTATATTTCTTGACCTTCCATGGCTAAAATAATTCTTATCTTGTGGTTACTCTTCTGGTGATGGACTTCCTTATAGCTAGCCCAACTGGCCACTTTCCACTGACACAAGCCCACTGAGTCTCAAGTCTTTCCAGGCAGAAACTGTGCTCTGATAGTACAGCTTTGAGGAAGACAGGATCACCTTCAGACCATAATGGGGCATGGAATTAGGACCTTGGAGTATGAGACCTTTGTTGACCCTGATTTTTTTTTTTAACTCTGATGTTTTAGGACTCAGCTCTCGTGTTACAACTGAGATTCAGAATAAAGGAAACAGAGTGTTCTTCATCAGAGAGGCAAGATGCAGAAACCTGTGCCTTCAGAGATAATGGAGTGAGTATCATTTGGCTTTGGAGGTAGCCTCTGGAGCTTTCTGTGATTCCCCAGGATGGGTTCTCATTGCAGAAATTTACCTTGTCTCACTTCATTGTTGAAACTTTAAGTTGTAAATACTCCCCCATTCTTGGGTCACTGTGCTCTCTTTCTAGAAATTATAACTACCACACTTGGCATCTGAACAACCCATAACCTCTTTTTTTAAAAAAGTTTTATTGATGATTTTGTTTCTTATACCATAATTCCTAATATATAGCACTCTCAGTAGAGCCCTTTTTTATATGCTATATTTACCATCTGTGTTCCCCTGTCCCTCATCTCTACTGATATTATGATATCACTTGTCCTCTGCAACCAGAATTAATTATTGCATTTATTCCAAACTCAAGTCTTCTAGTAACATGTAATTTTCCCTGATAAATAATTGATTGACACAGAATGGCATATAGATGAGAAGTACCTTTGAGGTTCTTTGGGTCCAAATTTCCACATGAGGTGATGGGCATAAAGAAGGGGAATGATTGACTTAGGATCATACAGAAAAGTTGAGAAATATGGCAGACTTGTACTGGTAAATGTTTAACAACTGACTTTCCCCCTTTCCACAAAATATACACACTTAAATTTAATCTGCATTCTTAGTATTTTCTCCATCAGTTTCTTAAGTTTAGACAATAAGTTAAACATAAAATCAATCTCTGATTTGTCATTTTGCCCACTTCTGAAGTATAAATGCTCACTCTGAAAATTTAGCAATCAGCTATTATGAGAGCAATTTGAGCTAGCTCCAGTACACCTCTGACTGGAAAAATAGGCAAGAGAACTGAATGGTTTCTATTCTCAATTTTTTCACCAAATCTGTGTGACTTTGAGTAAGTTATTGAATATCTCTTTCTTCTTCATAATGAAGAGCTTGAATTAAATAATCTATTCCTTCACTTCTGATGTTCTTTCTTTTTTGGATTGGTTGAATATCTGGACTGAATTTCTATCTTTGCTATAAAGCAAGGGAGAGGAGCCAGACAGTAGACTATACTTCCTGAGAGAGGATGAGAAGTATTTTTCTAACTTTCATACATTTCTTCCCTCTTTCCTAATCAGTTGGAAAAGGAATGCACGGCAAATTTCACCAGCCTATCTCGTTTTGGACTCCATTCTGTGGAATGCAATGACATTGGCAATAACAATAATCAGGTAAGTAATCAGTAGGTTTGTTGTAGAAATGCAAGCCAAGATTGGGAGTTTCGAGCTCCTTTTTGTTTTTTTTTGTTTTGTTTTGTCAAACTGGCCCAAGACAAGAATCTAACTGGGGTAACTCCCTAGATTTCAACTCAGATCTTCAGAAATCTTAACATAAAACCTTGATGGAAAACTAACATCTCAGGAAACAGGAAGTCCTGCCTCACATAGACCTAAGATACTAAGAAATGTAAATCTAGATTTACCAAAAAGAAAAACTGTGGACAAGCCAGAAAATTTTAAAATATTCTGACCAAAGATCTCATCAGATTTGTTTATTCAAGGAAAATGAACTGAAACTGATCAAGTTTGTGGTCTTTGTGAATTGCCAAAAGTTGGTCAGCCATACTTTTCCACTATTATGGCAAGGGTCCTTTAGCTGCCATTCTGCTTTTCCCCTTTTGACTCTGCTGGAGTTATGTTTGAGTCCCATCTCCACCATTTACAAACTGAGTGACTTTGGATAATCTCTTTCTGTCTCAATTATCTGCTCAGTCAAAAAAGAAGGAAGGGGTGGACTGGATAAACTCTAAGGTTATCTCTAGTTTAACATTCTGGAATTGTGAGCTGAAATATGTGTCTATATAATATAATAAAGAAAACTCAGGTTTGGGAATTGGGAAATGTGTTCTATACTTACACTAATCAATGAATTTAGATTATCAAGCTATTCAGTAAAATCCTATGAATGTGTTATGGATTCTTTATATTATGATTGTACATTTGGAGAGTACTTTGGCAGTTACAAAATACTTGGACATATTTTATCCTATTTGATTCTTGCAGGTATGTGAGTATGATTGCTCCAGTCTTTTTTATTATCATCTGTGAATACGGGGCATTGTGGAAAACTTTAGATTCCATCTTGCTTCCCAAAGACTCACATTATTAATTTGTATTTTCCCCCTTCAGACTGTTCGTTCTAAAAGATCTATATCTGATGGAGTCATAGATACCAGCTCCCTTCCACCCAGGATTAGAGACATGTATGAGCGGGCCAAATATGACATCATAAGCAGAATCCTGAGTAACTTTTGAGGAAAAGAATTACAATGGAGTCAGTGAAATGGAGAAACTTTTAGTCACTATGCCTTTATCCCTCTCCTCCACTTTGACTGGGAAAATCTTCCTTCTTTGTTTTGACTGGAAAATAAATAAAAATTGCAATTAAAACTCTTTAGAGTTGTCAATTTTTACTTTGGAGTCTATGGTCATATTTCCTCTAACTCTAGCACAGATCTGGAACAAATTTCTTTTAAGACTTTTGATTTAATTAAAATATTCAATTTAATAATTGTTTCTCCTTTCCACCTTTCCCCATCCTCATTAGAGGAAAAAAAAGAAATCTCTTAGTAACAGATATGAATATATTCAAATAAAATGGATTCCCAAGTAGGTCCTATTAAAAAAAAAAAACATAGCTCATTCAGGATGTAGGTAACACTTCATTATCGGTCCTTTGGAACTGTGGTCAATTCAACAAATATTTTTATTAAATACTCACTATGTGCTAGGCGCTGTGTCAAGTGCTGGGAATACATAGGTATCTGCTTACAAGGAGACAATACTAATATGTTAGAATATATTGTTAGATAATAACAATAGTTATTATATAATACATATTGGCATTACATAAAAACACATAATAGAAAATATTCATCACTAATAATAATAGCTAATATTTATATAGTGGTTTAAAGATATTTTACAAAAATCTCATTTTGTTCACAACAAACCTGGCAGGTAAATGCTAATTAAGCCCAATTGATAGGTTAAGAACTTGAGACAGACAGAAATTAAGCTGACTTACAGCTAGATATATCTGTCTAGAGTTGAATTCAGATCATCCTGACTCCAGGTCCACCTCTATCCCAACTGTGCCAACTATCTGCAAACAATTATTTATAATTGAGTTATTTAAAATTAATTAGAAATAATCAACAGAGGCAGAACTAGCATTAAGGGGAATTGAAATAGTATTCTTATAGAGGGTGAAGTTCTATATGGGATTTGAAGGAAGCCAGAGAATCCAAGAGACAGATGAAGCAAGGGGAAATTCTAGTAATGGGGAACAGACAGTGAAGATGGCCAAAATAAGCAGCAGAATTGATAATGGATTACAGAGTGTGGAGAGTAACAAGGTTTAAGAAGATTGGAAAGGTAAGATGGGAGGTAGGGAATGAAAAGCTTTGACTGTCAAACAGAGGACTTTGTATTTAGTTCTAGAAGTGATAGGAAACCCCTGGAATTCATTAAGTTAGAGGGATGACATGGTCCAATGCACAGTTTAGGAAAATCACTTTAGTAGCTGAATGGAAGATGATTGCAGGGAGGAGAGATTTGAGGCAAGCAGAGCCAGCAGGCTAGTACAATAGTAAGGGTGTGAGGTGATAGCAGGAGTGTGATAGCAGTAAATGGGCCATGGCAGCCAATTGGATGTGGGGTGAGATGTAGGGAGGAGTCAAGAATGGCATTTAGCTTAGAAGAATGATGTTGCCCTCCCCATACATAAGAAATTTAGGAAAAGGAAAGGGCCTAATAGGCTAATAGTAAAATAATGAGTTCATGAGTATATATTATATTATATAATTTATCAAATATATTCCATAACAGTGAGCATAATAATCAATTCATTAGCATATATATTTTATATTGCATATAATATGTCCTATATTGTATAATATAATCATGATATAATATATATATATAATATAATATAATATAAATAATGAGTTCAATTTTGAATGTGCTGTTAGTTTAAGATATCTATCCAGTTTGACATACCCAGTCAAGTGCATTCAAAATTGTTTGCATTTACAATGATCATTACTTTTTATTGTATGAATTGTATTCCTGCTTCTGTTCCCTTCACTCTGCATCACAGAAAAGTGTAACAGATTCAACTTTTCAGGGGAATGGCAAGCACCAAGAGGCAGAGAGAATGAGAGATCTTGTGCAAGAGATTACAGTGTTCCTAAGGCCAAGTTCAATATGATGGAAGAGGGGAGGATACTAGAATTAGAAAAATGCTAGAGATACCCAAGGAGTCATGTGGCTGTGTATAGCTTGCTTTGTGTATATTGGTTTGCATATTATTTCCCCCTTAAATTGTAAGCTCCCTGAGGACAGGAATTGTCAGTAACTTCTTTTGGTATTTTCAGAACTTAGCACTGTGCCTGGTACATGTCAGGCACTAAATGTTTATTGAGTGATTACATATTCTACTATCCCTAGGGAGAAAACTTTCAAGGGGCTGTCCTTGCCAGTCTCTCTTTGAGGTGCCATGGTCCACATGGCTGGATCTACCCATAGGCAGAATAGATGGCTGCCTACATGGTGGGCTGGGAAGAGGGAGTGCTACAAGCCCTCTTGAGCCAAAATACCTTCCTGTGACCTGCCCTTAATGCCTGAATCCCTACCAGTGGAGATATTAATTGAGGCAAAATAGATGGAAACTTTCAAATAAAATGCATATGTGTTAAACATAAGATTAGTTGTATCCAATGAAAATGAATAGAGTAAATTGTTTTCTAATACTCTATGCCCTGAGGAATCTGACTCAGGATGAGGATATTTGAGAGTGGTCAGGGAGAATACCAGCCTTGAAACATATGTTACTATAAGAAGCAACAGTTTATACCTTAGGGCTGGAGAATGCCTGGAAGGAAAGGTAGGGATGTGTATGTGTTTGTATGTATTCATAGGTGCATGTATATATGTGTATGTGTGTGTATAATCATACTGAGACAGACCCTCATGGCCCTGCCCAATGCTTTGTCTGATTCTCACTTTCACAGGCTAAGGGGCTTCCTATCTTGTGACTGGGCTCTGTCATGAATGAGTCCAAATGCACCCCCCCAACTCTTCTCCAGCTCTCCAAAGGAATGAATGAGCCAGAACCGTAGCACCTCAAAGACCAGCTGGCAAGGACAGCCCTTTTCTCCCTGGGGATGGTAGAAGAAGGATGTTAATCACTCAATTAATGAACATTTAGCACCTTCTATGCACCAGGCACAGTGCTAAGTGCTAGGGATACAAAAAGAGGTTACAGACAGTTCCTGCCTTGAAGGAGCTTACAATCTAATGATATATATATATATATATATATATATATATATATATATATATATATATATATATATATATATATGTATGTATATACACAATCTATACAAAGCAAGCTATATAGAAGATAAAAAAGAAATAACAATTTAAAATTAGAATTAAAATGAGCTAGGGAAGCCTCACAGTAAAAGTTGGGATTGATTTAAAGCAAGTTAGGGATGTCAGTAGTTAGAGCAAAGGAAGAACATTTTAATTAATGATGCACAGTCAGAAAAGACATGTCCTGGGATATGGTTCAACTTTTCTTTCAGATGAAATGGCTTTATATTGTGGTGGCAAATACTTAGGTCACTCTTGATGAGCTTGATTCCAGAGAGCAGAACCAGAAGCGGAAAGAAGGAAGTCTTAGAGAAATAGATTCCTGCAGGAAGAAACGAAAAGCTTCCCAAACCTTAGAACTATCCGAAAAATAAAATGAATTGTCTCAGATAGCAATGGGTTACCCCCTTCCTGGAGATTTTCAAGCAGAGGTCAGATGATCACTTCTCAAGGACCCTGTAGTGGTGATTCCTATTCAGGGATGGATGGTGATCTCTGACATCCCTTCTAACTCTGAGATTCTACATTTGTCCAGGACCAGAGTTAGAACCCAGAAAGTTAAATGGTTGATCAAGGCCACATTGAAAATTGTGAAGGAGTTTTGAAACCAGGACTTTTGACTCCTGATCTGTTACACCATACTGAAGATGGTGGAAATAAGGCGTGATCTCACAGATCATCCCTGAAAGGAGGCCAGTTCCTGGTCATTTTAATAAATTCCTTCTAATAATTAATCATGATTCCATGTCTGTGATGGGCTCTAGCCAGAGGGAGAAGTTATCCAGAGCATGGGTCAAAGTGGATCCTTCAAGGCAAAAGGACTTCCCCATTTCCAAGTCCACTTCCCCACCCTCATCCAGAGCACAGACCATCATCTTGAGCATTGAGGCAATAGGTTTGCCAATGCTTGAATTTCCTGAGTGGGTTCTTTGGTAAGTTGCAGATATTTGTGTCCTAACTTAATGTCCCCAAATAAGTTGATGTAGCCACCTCTTCTTTCTCCATCAGCCCTCATTCTGTTCCATAGCACGAGAAAGGAGAGACTAACAAAGCATACTGATCAGAGGATGCCCTTGCCTTTAAAACCACAGCATTATTTCTTCTAACAGGAATGTGGGGGAAATGTCCTTGGAAGAAAGTTGTGGGGTGAGAGTATGGATGATAACCAGTCTATTAGGACCTTATTTTTTCTGCTGCCTTACTTTTTTCTTGCTCTCTTCTTCCTTTTCTAACCTGAGCAGATGATGTTTCTTGATTTTTTTTTGTGGATTCTAAGTGCTGCCCTTAAGGACCTTGCCCTCTGGTCCTCAGCTGGTCTGTTTTTTTTGGCCTGAGACCAAGCACTGCTTGGGACCAACCCCACCCCAGTTGTCTCTCTTATTCTTTGTCCCAAAAGTTCAGAAATTCAGGACAGAAGGTAAATTTTTATAGCTATATTTACCAAACATGAGGAGGAGAGCACTTTCAGCTAGCACAGGACCCTGTTGCTCTATCAAGAAAATGATTGTCTCTCTTCAGATTCAGGCCAGGTAGACAGAGCAGAACTGGGGACAGGACTAAGTGCTAGAAACCCAACCTCACTAACCATTCACAAGTTTGACAAAAGTCTGGTGAGCTTATCTTAGAGTTACAGGTGTTTAGCTGAAAGGGACCTTGGTGATCATAGTCCAATTCTTTCATTTATAGATAAAGAAATTTAGTCTCAGAGAGGAAAGGGGCTCATACAAAGGTCACACAGGTGGTGAATAATCTCCAAAACTCAGGTTCACTAACTACAAGTTAAATCTTTCCAATAACCATAATCCCTTTCAGCATCTTCCAGGTTTTTTTCTTCTTGATCTTAGTGGGAACCTGCTTCTTCTGCCAAGAGGCCATAGTTTTGAGGAAGGCATCATCTGCCATGTTTTTCTAATACTTCAGCTCTTCTCAATTCTTTTTTTCCTCTGCTAGTCTTGACAGATTATGCTTCTTTTTTTGGAGAGGGTTTCAACATTGACCCCTGCAAAACCTTGTGTTCCAAATTTTCCCCTCTCCCCCCCCATTCCATTTCCTAGATGGCAAATACTCCAATATATGTTAAACATGTTAAATATATGTTAAATCCAATATATGTATATATATATGTATGTGTGTGTATATGTATATATATATATATATATATATATATATATATATATATATATATATATATATATATATTTACACAGTTATCTTGCTGCATAAGAAAAATAAGATCAACAAGGGAAAAAAATGAGAAAGAAAACAAAATGCAATAACAAAAAGAATGAAAATGCTACATTGTGATCCACACTTGGTTCCCACAGTCCTCTCTCTGGGTGTAGATGGTTCTTTTTATTACAAGATAATTGGAACTGGTCTGAATCATCTCATTGTTGAAGAGAGCCACATCCATCAGAATTGATTATTGTATAATCTTATTGTTGCCATGTATAAAGATCTCTTGGTTCTGCTCACTTCACTCAGCATCAGTTCAGGTAAGTCTCTCCAGGTTTCTCTGAAATCATCCTGCTCGTCATTTCTTATAGAACAATGATATTCCATAATATTCATATACCACAATTTATTCAGTCATTCTCCAATTGAGGGGCATTCACTCAGTTTCCAATTTCTTGCCACTACAAAGAGCTGTCACAAATATTTTTGCACATATGGGTCCCTTTTCTCCTATAAGATCTCTTTGGGATATAATCCCTGTAAAAACACTGCTGGATCAAAGGGTATGCACTATTTGATAACTTTTTGAGCATAGTTTCAAACTGCTCTCCGTGATGGCTGGATCTGTTCACAACTCCACCAACAATGTACGTGTCTCAGTATTACCACATTCCCTCCAACATCAGTCATGATATTCCCCTGTCATCTCAGCTATAAATTATGCTTCTTGACTTGGTTATAGATGCTGACTGCCTTTGATTCAGCCTCCTAATGCTGTGGTTTTGCAAAGATATGGTCCTCAGCTAACTTGTTCTTGGAGGACCTATAAAACCAACTCCCTCTCATTCATTTCTTGAGAGATTTATGCAGGAAGAAGGGGACTCTACAAGATGTGAGCCAAGGGACAGAAATAACAGTATCAAGAAGACAGCCAGGATTTGAAGGGATACAGGAATGTAGAAAATCTAATACATCATTGGTATGAACTCATCCGATTTGCAAAACAATATTGGAGTTATACTAGAAAACTGACCAAATTGCTCATACTCTTTAACCAATTGATACTACGCCTGTACATATGCTTCAAGAAGACCAATGACAAAGTTATTAGAATATTTGTAGCAACATTTTTTGTCATAATATAAAAATTCAAAAACACAAATTAGGTGCCTCTCATATGTTCAGTAGCTGAGCAAATTTTGCTTCATGAGAAATGATGAATCAGGGGAATCCAGATATCTTGAAAGACTTATTTGAGTTGATTCAGAACAGATGCAAGAGAACAGAACACATGACCAGAAGAACATAAAGGAAAACAACACAAAAGATACAGAATTAAAATCAAAGCTATGACTTCATTTCTGCTTCCCTCCAGCATCTCATTACAGCCTCATCTCTCCCAGGCCTCTGTACTTTGTGAAAATGGAAATATATCCAATACTCATTTTTAGCATCATTTATAGAAATTGTCACTTGTTAGCTTAAGAACACAAAAATGTATTATGTAGAATTTGGTTTATTTCCCAAGTTATCATGTTTCATGGAAGCATAGAATTTTAAAGTTATAAAGGATCTTGAGAGAGATGTTAACTGGTTCAACTTTCTGTCTGTGATAATAATAATAAACCAACCCCTGAGCTTATGTGATTCTCTGAGACTCATGATGCTTATTTGTTGTATACCACTACTAGGCTTGTACCCCCCAAAAAATTAAAGAAAAAAGGGAATGATTTATATGTTTAAAAATAAATTAATCCCAATTCTTGTTTTAGGCCTCCCCCCCAAGAAACCAAAGAAATGTTCTCCTTTGGAGGAACAGATAAACAAATTGTGGCATATGAATGTGCTGGAATGTTATGTCATGAAATGATAAAATAGGCATTTCAGAGAAAACTTGGAGGACTTCTATGAAATGATGCTAAGTGAAATAAGCAGAACTAGGAGAACAATTTATACAGTGATAATAGAGAAATATTATAGAGGAAAAAAAACCTTAGAAAGACTTTTAAACTCTGATCAGCAGCCTTTATTAGTAAAGCAAGAATCTAAAAGATTGAAGATGATATAAGCCACGGGAACCAGGGTGCTATGCATAGAATCAGGAAGACTTTAGCATAAATCTGAGGTTAAGTCACTTAACTCTGTTTGCTTCAGTTCCTCATCTGTAAAATAACCTGTAGAAGGAAGTACAAACTACTTTGCCAGGGCAGAACTTTATCCACCAAACCACCTAGTTGTCCCTAAAGGTAAATAGGATCAATTTTCAAAGACATAGAATCAATCCAATCATTTTGCCTTACAAGGTTGTTGTAAAGATCAAATGAGAAAATACTTATAAAGTGCTTAACACAGTGCTTGGCACATTATAGATACTTAATAAATCCCTCAGGGGATAAATTTAAAATGCAGTAAGTGACATATACTTATTAAATTGGCCATTGTGAGAATTTGTTTTGCTGGAGTGTACATATATGTATTGGGAAGGGTTTTTTTTTAATATTTTTGTTTTCTAAAAAATAATTCAAAATTCTTCAAAATTTTGCATGGGAAGGATAGATTAAAGATTTAAAGATTTTAAATAATGATAATCATTTTGTAATTCCTACCTCATGGGGCTGATAAGAAGAACAATCTTTGTAAATTCTAGTGCTAAAGTAATATGAAGAAGAAGGAGGAGGAGGAGAGGAACAGAAAGAAGAGGAGGAGAAGAAAAAGGAAGGAGAAAGAATGTGCTTCTGATCCTGGCATCATAGCCATCAACTCAGTTTGAAATATCATATAGGAGATTCAAATCTTCAATGAAAGATTAAAAAATTATCATGATATTAAAGTATTATAAGAAAAATCCTCCATTTTCTCCTCTATAGGTCCATATTAATCATAGGAGGTAGGTGATATAATCCAAAGAGCCTTAAATGTGAGGTCAGAGAGCCCAGAATGGATTGGAGTCCTAACTCTGTAGCTCATTAGCTATATGAGTTAGGTTATTGTGTAATCCCTCTGACTTCAGTTTCCATATCTGTAGAAGGAAAATGGATTAGGAGACTCCTTGATCAATAAATTTGTAATTAAAGGGTGTGAGTATGTATAGAGAGTTGCTTGAGGAACTGTAGACATCCCATTAGTACCTTTCTTGGTACTTGGACTTGGAGAACTATAGCTTGGGATTCAGAGATGAGAACTGGATTTAAGATGATTAACTGACTGGGACTCAAAAGGAAAAATCCTTATCTTTGTGCTGATGAATATAGTAAGCATTTAATAAATACATAATTTAATAAAATAAATAGTAAGCATTTAATAAATTAATTAAATTTAATAAAGTAGATTGACTGAAGGAAGAATTAGAGAAGTATGGAAAGACATATATATTGATATAGTGTGAAGTAAGCAGAATCACCTAAATGATATCCTTATGACTTTCAGCAATGTAAAAAAAAGCAACAATAAATGAATGCTGTGAAACTGTAAGGTCCTTGCTTGGCTCTAGAAAAGAGGTGAGAAGATGGACTTCCCTCTTCTCTTTTCAATGGTGGGTGGACTATAAGTACATGTAATGGCTGACTAAGTATTAGGAGCTGGTTTTGCTGAACTGTTTTTGTTTGTTTGTTTGTTTATTTCTCTTATTTATTGCAGGGGATTGTTTACTGGGAAGGAAGAGCTAAATTTGGAAATGATGGTGACAAATAAATGAAAGACATCAAATATAAGATTTAAAAAAAAATTGTGAGAATCCTGGCCAATGGAAACTAACTTGATTTCTTTTTTCCCAACATTGTCTAGATATGATTATCTAGATATGATCAAGGACTACAATCAGCATCATACTCTATGTTTTACGTAACACCTATAATTTTTCTGAACTGCTGATAATATATCTTATCTTTTGATCCAATTCTTAGCTTCTATAAGAAAGAGAGCTTTCCTGACTCACCAAGTGTTACTACACTATGCAGATACTGCATACTCTCAACAGAATGTCTTTTGTTTTGTTTTGGTTTTTGTAACCCTAGCATTTGGCACTAGAGCCCATGTTAATTAAATGTTTGTTAAATTGGATTGAATGAAAAACTAGTGCATATATTATTATTCCTGCTTGACAAATGAGGAAACAAGTTGATAAAGATTAAGTAATAATTATTTAATTAAACTAACTAGCATTTATATAATGTCTTCTTTGTGCCAGGCTTGCTAACTGCTTTAAAAATGTTTTCATTTAATCTTCACATCAACTCTGAAAGGATGCTATTTTCTCCATTTTACATTTGAGGAAATTGAGGCAGACAAATGATTTGTCTAGGGTCACACAGATAATAAGTTTCTAAAAGGTAATGGTGAGGATTTGAAGTCCAGACCCCAGTGGATAACATTGCACCACCTAGCTGCCCAAGTAAGTGGCACAGTAAGTGGCAGAACTGGAAACTAAGTGAAGGTGCTTTGTTTTCCTATTAGGAAATCTTTCCAATTTCTTCCTTCTTTTCTTCTTGTTCTTCCAGTCCCATTTCCCCCCATTTTCTCTTCCCTTCCTACCTCTTTCTCCACTCAAATCTATTTATCATGAAAATTCAGCTTCCTCTGAGGCAATTCTAGGTCATCTATTCACTAGGTCATTGACCAATGTAGGCTCTCGGAGCAGAGAGAAGCCCCCGATTTCAGGAAGGTCCTGACTCAGCTGGTTTCTCACTGCTGGTCTTCCCCTTTTTCTACCTTATCACAACAAAGCAAGTGCCAGGACAAGGCATAAATGGGGTTCTGTCCTACACCAGGAAAGGACCTGCCTTCCTTCAGGGTGGAGGAAAGATGACAAATTCCTGGGCAATGCTCCTGGAGATTGTGCGGCTCATCTCAATGCACTGAATTATGAGGAAAAAATCTTTTTTGACAGGGTTATAATAATGATAGATTAAGTGAATGTTATAGACAGAATTTACTTAGATTTTGGCAAAGTTCTTCACAGAGTCTCTCCTGCTATCCTTGTGGATAAGATGCAGAAATGTGGGTCAGATGATGGTACAGATGTATTTGAAGATGGTTAAATTATTGTACTCAAAGAGTAACTAATGTAAACAGCAATAAAAGTCTCCAATGGAGTCTCAGGGATCTATTCTTAGTGCTGTGCTATTTACTATTTTTATCAGTAACTTGCATAAACACCAGGCTTTTCAACTTTGCACTTTTTGAATGACATTCAGGATTCAAATCAATCTCAACAAGTTAAAATATTGTATTCTAATAATCCAATAACATTATTAGATCTTATAATAAAATTTTAAGATCTAATAAAATTATTATTATTAATATTGATAAGATTAAATTAGCAAGGACATATGTGATATCTTACACTAGTATAAAAAAAGGATTTTCACAAAGTACATGATTAGGGAGGCATAGCTAGGCTTTGATGGACTTTAAAGAGAACATGGATCCTGAAGATTTGTTCCACTATTCCCACTCCCATCTCTAAGGGAATAATAGAATATTAAGATACTGGAAACAGCTGATCTCCCCATGTTTCCGTTATTATTTATTTTATATATGTATACATATATACACATACTTATAATACACATATATACATGCATGTTGAGATCTTTAAAGCTATAAGTATTGTATAGTTCATTTGCATGTAATTATTTTATGACTAAAAAGGGTAAAACTAAAAAAATGAGAAATCACAAACTTTTGGAGCTGAGGTATGTTTTTTTTAAAGGACTATTGATTTGATAGAGGAAATTTG
This sequence comes from Sminthopsis crassicaudata, assembly GCF_048593235.1. NCBI lineage: Eukaryota > Metazoa > Chordata > Mammalia > Dasyuromorphia > Dasyuridae > Sminthopsis > Sminthopsis crassicaudata. The sequence goes on from NC_133617.1 coordinate 663,666,440, forward strand.
GAGAGTTGTGACTTTTTAGGTGAAAGATAAGTCATTCAGAGTGAGGAGTATCTCATTTAAATCATTGAGGGTTATATGAACCAGATAGAGGAACTATCTATAGGAAACCAAAAGAAAAATCTGACAGGAAGTAGAGGGAAAGGAAGAGACATAGCAGGGGTCTCATCTTCTGTCAGAGCTGGGGTAGTTAGATGCAGTTAGGTAATAGAAGGCTTCAGCAAAGTAGCTTCTGAGAGAAAATCGACTTCATTGGCCAAGAGCTTTGGTGACATCTATTGACCATCCACAATTAAAGTTTCTCACAAGAATGTGTTGCTTTCTACTGCCATCTCTGACTTGACAAGGAAATGCAGAGCTTTGGGTTCCTTGGTGAACTGACTTAAATCTGAGTTGTGTTTCTGTGAGTTCCATTCTGATGGAATAACACGTTGTCCCAGTTAGTGATTTACTGTCTAGACCCATCTTTACAGCCCAGAAATAGGCAGTCTGATAAACTTTGAAGTTTTCTGGCTTAAAGAGAACTGTTAATTCATGTTAAGAGATAACACTTTCTAAATACCCTTTTAAGTGTATTATAAATTGAAAAAGCTTAAAAATGATATAGAGATGAAGATTTACCCTAGGAGTGGTGAGAATCAATAGTGAAAGGCAGCGAAGCTGTTTCTAGTGGTGCATATATCCCTGAATGGAGCAGTAATATTAAATCTCACAGTTCAGAATTACTCTAAGAGCATGAAATTTCCTTTCTTATATATTTCCCTTTCAGTATCTATAAATTCCTGATTGCGTATCACTATAGATACTGAATGCATTGATAGGAAACTCTAATTGTTATATAATATTATACATTATATAAACTATGTAGTTTATTATATATTCATTTGCTCGGCTATATTAGCATTTAAGATATTATTTCTTTGGTTATGTTTAAAGATCTAAGTGTGTCATTGTGAGCATCTGATTATATAGATAGTGAATTCATTAGATGGAGCTCAGAAGTTAGAATGTTGAACAAAGGGAGTGCATTTCCTCTCCAAAAAGTTACCCCTTAAGACCTTGAGAAAGTTTGAGTGTAACCTTGGGGTAAGTGTTGAACTTCAGCAATATAAATTTGCTAGGATGAGACAGAAGTCATTCAGCAAGAGAATGGGATGCAGATATGCTGAGATGAGGGATATGAGGTCCAGATCTAGTAAGGGTCTATACCTATTACATTTCGTCAGCTGCTGCCATTACTAGAAGATTTAAAAATGGAGGATCTTGAAGATTCAATTACCTCATTTTTAAGATTAGGAAACTGAGACCCAGAGCTATGGCAAAATTTAGGTTCCCTTGTTCTAAATCTAAAGGCAGTGTTCTTTATAACATTCTGCCTCTTCAAGTACATTTATCCCTTCTGCATTACAGAAGGGATATATTGTGGGAGCATAAGAAATTAAATGGGAATTTGGGAAGAGCTTTGCAAAAATCACAGAAGATATGTAAAGACCAACAGATGACACAGAAAAAGTTTAAAACCTGAGAACTACATTAAATATATATATATATATATATATATGTAGTATTGTATAATATCAACATATTTTATCTTTTAATACCATAATAATTAAGACCAAAAAATTTTAGATGGATTTTCCAGATCACAGGGACATTATGTCCCAAATCCTCATGATATTGACAGAATAACTCTATATTTATTTTTTATTTATTGTCATGTATTTTTTTGTGTGATCCCATTTGTTCCAATAAAATTCCCTTAAACAAAGGACTCTTAGATTTTTTCATATTATGTATTTCCCATGGACAAAGTCACCCTTAAGGGAAGGATGGACCTGGCCAAATCACATTATATCTCATCTTTGCAGGTGAAATAAATTTATAATGAGCATTCATGGCAGTAGTAAAGGAGACATAAAACCATATGTCTGAGAGAGTAATGAGGTGTAGAGAGGCACTCTCACTACTTGCCTTGATAATATGCAAAATTGGGAAGGAAGGTTAACAGGATAATACAATTGAGTTTCAAAAAGATCTCACCAGACATGAACAATGGGCCCAGTCTTTTAAGGTGAAATTTAATAGTAACAAATGTAAAATCCAATGAGGATGAAACCCACTCTTGCCTACTCCTTGAAATCACTTCCTAGTTCCCAAAGGAAGAACTCTGATCTAACTGTTTTAAGTCACCACAAAGATGACTCTACCAATGACACAATCAAATAAATGTTGAACAAATATTGATTGATTTATTGCCTCTGTTCTGTAGGATTGTACTATTTGAAAACTTTGAAAGACTTGTAATTTAATTGGTGTGGTCTCTGCTTAAGAAAATGAAGCCCTTCCATGTTTCATGAGTTAAAACCGGTAAAAGGTTCCTCACTGTTGGCCCATCTCCTTATGACATGACTCTGAATTTAAAGAGGCTAGTCCTCAGAAAACAGGCACATGATTAAATGTCGAGTGCAAACTCAAAACCTTTCCATAAGACTGAGGAAAGATAGAATTTGTAGTCTGCTAGTATTGTCTCCAAGACTGCAAAGTCCCTCCCATGTCTCACTGAGGACCCCAGAGAAACTTGAGTGAAGGGAATCTCATTCACTCATTTTGGGAGCTCTGAGCTACAGTATGGTTTAAAAAAGTGGTGTGCACATTAAATCAAGTACTAATACTGTATGCCCCTGGGGACAAGGGGCCACCAAGCTCTCTAAGGAGGGGTCAACTGGTCCAGGTCAAAAATATATCAGGTCAAAGATGCTACGCCAACTAGTAATGGTGACTGCTGCACTTTCAGTCTGGATGAAATAGAAAAAGAAGGGAAGGGAAAAGAAAGGGGACATCAAGGCAAGACAAGAATAAAGGAATGTTGGAGTCCAGCTCTGGTAAATAACAGAGAGGGTCAATGAATACCTGAGGCCAGTGGAAGATATGTTTTGCAGTTTTGGTCTCTTAATCTCAGTGCCAAAATTTATATATCTTTTACGCTAATGTTATGACATTACTAGGTACCTTCAGTTAACATCATATTCCTCCAGGGTTAATGCAGATTCCATACTTTGACATTTCAGTATCCACTTTAACTATCAATATCAAGATACTTATCAACACAGAATTGTAAATAGTTGTGATATTTTATCAATACCAAAGTACTTGTTGAAACTGTGGGAAATAGCAGAAATTATCTTACTAATGTATTTACCTCAAGTATGCCCTTAATTAATTGTTAAAGATAAATAGCATAGTTGAAATGCCTTGTTCCAGTGGCAAGTATTCTCCTAAAATTACCCCAAGTATGTCTTTCAAAGATTGTTTGAAGAGATGGTGAGCCATTATGGGCGTGGACTTACTGGCTCTCTACATTTTTCCCCTTTTTAAGACATACTGGAAAGCAAAAGGGGCTAAGCAAATGAGTATAAAAAGACCACATGCAAGAGGAACAAAATGCAAAAGCATAGAAGTCAGATTGTTTACAGGATTTGTCTTTTTTAACCACTCAAATATTTGGTTTGCTATGCTATCTGCATCAATTCCAGGGACACTATTTTTTGCTATGTTTTCTGTTTTTTTAGTAAGAACCTAACAATTATAGAATCCCATATCTGAGATATGAAAATGTGTGCCATCCTAAGTCCCAAAATTTTGTAACAGGAGACCCAACCAGACACTGAATAACTTGGGTCCATTCACCAATCAGTTTCAGTTCCTCCCCAAAATCAATGGGGCCCAAAGTCCTCTGGGAGCAGGGGGGATGATCTCATCTTCTGAAACTACTTCCTGCTAAGAACACAAGGTCCCATTCTTTTTTGGAGGGGGTAGTAAGCTGGAGCTGATTGAAATATCCAATGGTTGATTCAGTTATTTGAAGCTGGTTATTGTAGCTGAAAGTGACCAAAATCTAGAATAAAAAAAAATTAATAAGTAGAGGTTAGGATAATCTGAGATGGAAAAACAAGCCCACAAGGACTGCTATAAGATATAAAAAGGCCAGTGTAGATTGGCCAGCAACTTCTTAAATAATGAAATATATTCGTGTCAGAGGATACACAGTATATACAAATGTTAAAGATGTTTCAGCTGTAGTTTCAATAAATAGCAAAATAACAGTTAGGTCTTACAGACAATCATGTTAATTATTCTTACATTATTTTGGAAACCTATATTTAGGAAACTTTATTTCACACAAGCAAATATCTGTATCTATAACAAATAGATGTCTGAAAGAAATACTCATTCACCAAATTATTTAGGATATAATAACTACATTTTTCATATTGAAAATAATAAGATATATAATTGAATCCACATTGACCATTTGCTCTTATCATAGACATTTGTTATTGGAGGAAAATACAGGGGTATGTCAATACCACCATAACTGGTTCTTCAGGTCTCAGCCTGGGAGCATACACATGACAAAATAAAGCTTCCTTAGTAACTAAACTATATATATCCAATTGTAATAGTTCTACCTTATCAGACTCAGGAATGATCAAGTGGGAAACAAAGAAACAGAACTGGGAAACTGAGTCAGAAGGATCTCATCTTGAGCAGAAACTCCCAACTCTTATCTATATACAGACCTCTACCTGTTCAGGGTCATATCTTTCTGAGTAGCTTAATTCTTTCAAGTGGTGAGTTACTGACCAAGATCAGGCAATCAAAAAAACAAAACAAAAAAAACAAAACAAAAAAAAAAACAAAACAAAACAGCTACAGCTACAGCTACAGTCCCAAGAGATTTTATCTCTAATACCAAATTCTAGTAATCACAGCCTAGGGCTAGATAATTTTTTTTTAAGTTTACTAAAACTTAGACATATAGGAGATTGTTTAACTTGTTTTGTATGTTATAACTCATGCTGGTGCAAAGGACTAATCATTAAATGAGCTTATAGATTTGTAGTAGACACTTTCCTTGTCATATATATATATACATATATATATATATATGCAGAGATAAAAATAATTTGCCATAAATCATATAATTAAAACATTTCTGAAACTGAAACAGAGAATAGTGGGTTTACCTGAAAACAGGGTGGGTGGTTTTCTTACTTCACATGCTAGGTGCTTCCAGGGGCACCCAGATTCTTCCCAAGCAGTTGCTGGACAGAACCTGATGAAGGTTGGGGTGACTGGTATCAGGTTTTCCCTTTGACTGTAGTTCCAGGTGTCCTCAGGGCTCAGAGAATGCTGACCATGGAGCTGACCCTCACTCCATCCCCATTCCCCCAAGATGGGTTGGGGAGGTGTTTGGGGAAGGTTGTGAGCTCACAGTTGTTGCTGCTTCCCCTATAATATTTAGCATTCTCTTTTCTTAATCTGATCTGGGATGAAAGAAGTTGTCAAATAGATTCAATCTATATCAATCTTGTTTTAACCCCACCTGAAATGCTTTCCCAATGAAGTAAAAGGAAACTTCAGACAAGATAGAAGTCAAAGAAGGGTTAGCAAAAATGGCTATTTACCTGTTTTGTTTTTTTTTTTTTTGTTATTGTTTTTGTTTTTTCTTTCTTTCGGAATGGGGTAAATTCCTGGAATTATCCCTAATGCTTCAGGAATTTTTCTGGAAATCTTAAAATGGCTAATTGCCAAACTTCTTAATCATTGCTTTCAAAATTTTGAGAATTTGCTAAGATGTTTTGCTTTCAAAATTTTTGAGATTCTATAAAGATGGTATTTTAATTTTAATTAGCTAAAGTTTTTTTGTGTAGCCCCCAGCTTGGTCAGAGCTGAAGTTCACAGAAAAAAGTTAGGCTTTTTAAGAAAATTTTCCAGCATTCTAACTATAGCAAAGAGTTTTTTCTTGCTGGTTGTCTTTTAATTCTTTCCAGGTAACAAAATCTAGCTCACAGAACAAACATGACACAGATAATTCTGCACAGAAACACAGACACAGACACTAACAAAAATGGCATGAAAGAAGACTATTCCAGCTTTGCTGAAAGCCATAAACTTGAAAAATAAAAACATCTACTCAGTTATTAACATTGTGCAAACATAAACCAGTCTTACAGTTTTATCCAATTAATACCCTCACCAATTTTTGACAATTATTCAGAGTATCTACATTATCCATTATAATTTCTACTTTAAAATTGGCCTAGATTCAGTGATAGATTGCATCCAGAATGCTTTTCTTGTATCTCCCAAAATTTTTACCACCTCGAAATTTTGTTTTTATGCTTTTACTATTTTTTGTAAGGCATTATTAATAACTGAGCTATCCTCTCCCCCTTGTTAAAAAAAATATTGTGGTGAGGAGTGGTATGAGCAAATACATATTTTCCCCCAAAATCAGAATCTCTTACTCTGGGCATAATCTTTAACCTTAGTAATGCCTGTGAATTGCATCCTAAAATGAGACCTAGCATACCAGAAGGAAGTGGACCTGAGATTCCAGTAGGAAGAGAACATATTCTATATTATGTGTAATTCGGTATGATACTGAAAGGGACAAATCAAGGCTGGCACTTCCCGGGATAGTATGCATTAAATCTTGTACTGTCAAAAAAAAAAAAAAATAGGATTTAAGGCATTTTGTTTGCAGGTACAGCTTCGGGGGAAAATAAGGGAAAGTGCCCATTGTTTGAATGGGCCAGAGTTAGTCCCCGGAATGGTTTCCCCAAATCAAATTACCCAACATCTGTACTTCCTGCATTTTGGACTTAAAGTCAAAGTTTTATCTCCTGGATTGTGAAGTGCAATCTTTTGAGTAATACAATTTTTTTCTTATGTGACCCAATTTGAAAAAGTTTTTAGATAGTAAATTTTCCTGATTTAATGAAGCTACTTGAAAAGTAAAAGTCTCAATATTCTGACACCTTTGAATCATTTCTAATAAAGTCATTTTTGGTTTCTCCTCAGCTAAAGCTTTTTTACAATTAGCATTAGCATTTTCAAAGGCAAGTTTTTTCAATAAAATTTGTTGCCTCCCCATACTGATTAAAGCTGGATTTCAATCATTAAATAGTTAGCAAAAATCTCATTAAGTCCTGGTACTTTTACTCATGCTGCTCTAAGCATTCCTCAAAAAATACTGCTCTATATAAAATAGTGTCCTCCTTCCAAAGTGGCCACTAATCTAAAAGGTGTCAAGGAGTTCAGGAGAATACTTTCAAATAATATTCTCTGTCCCTGATACCTGATTGATTTTGCCTTATTCAGATTCAATATGGGTATTATATTGGTATCAGCTGGACAAGGATCAATCTTATATATATTTTTATTTTATATCTTATATTCCGTACCTTATGTTTTTTATCTGATATCTAATATCTTATATAACTTATATTTTATTCCTTATATCAGCCTGGTGATAAATTACTTCTAGTGATAAATTACTTTTGGTGATCACCTCTTCCTTATTTTATCTTACATTTCATGTAAATTGCTTCACCTTATTATATTAATTGTGAGCTCACAGAGATCACTCCCCTGCCAGGAGTTCAGTGTCATCGCTTGGAATCCAGCTGCAGTGAATAACTGAGAGTGTGAATGAACACCCCAGGCCAGGCAGAAGATACACTTTGCAGTCTTGGTCTATTAAGCTGAGTGTCAATGTTTATAAACTTTTTTTAGGTTAAGGTTGCGACATTCATAGCTACCTTCAGGTGACATCATATTCCTCCAGAGTTAATATACATTCCATACTTGACACTTCACTATCAATACCAAGATGCTTATCAACACAGAATTGCAAATAGTTGTGATGTTTTTTTCAATACCAAAGAATTTGTCAAACAGAGTAGTAAATAGCAGAAATTATCCTACTAATGTATTTACCTCAAATATGTCCTCGATTCATTATGAAGGGGTAAATAGTATATTTGAAATCCCTCATTCCTGTTGCATGCATTCTCCTAAATTTGTCCCAAGTATGTCTCTCAAAGATAGACCCTCTGCAAAAGAAAAGACAAAGGAATGGGATGGAAGGTAAGGGAAGTGAAGAGAGAGGAAGGAAGGGGAGGCAAAAGAAAGAGAGGAGAAGGAAGGGGAAGAAGGAGAAGAGGAAAGAAGGGGAAGGGATATAAGAGGAAGAAAGAAGACAGAAGACAGGTAAGGGGAGAGCAGAAGAGGAAAGAGGAAGGGAAGGAAGGACAAAAAAGAATGGTGGGAGGAAGGGCAATTGCCATACTGATCCTGGGCATGGGGACCACCTCTACAGCTGATTGCTATCTCTTTGCCTTTCCCTATAAAAGCACATCCTTTTCACCTAGCATCCTTCTCTTTTCTTTCCTCACTGTGTCCCTCTTCCCTCTTTCTTCCTCTTGCTTTCCCCTGTCCTTGGCTGGGCCAACCTTACACAAAGGCTGAGTATCAAAACTTCCAATAACACTAAATCTGGGAGAATCTCAGCTTTTCATTCAGCCCAACCTCCTCATTCTGATGAAGGGAGAACATGAAAAGCTCTTCGAAGGAGAGATTCTCTTTGAACCCTGCCTCTGTGAGACTCGCCCCAGGGAATCAAGATAAGGTGGTTTATTTTGGTGGAACTAGTTGAAGTAATCTCATTTAGCTGGAGATCTAGATTTTGGGGTTCCTAGTCAGGGAACTAAATGATGAGGTTAGGGTTCCTGGTGGTCAGGGAGTTAAATGAGGTTAGTGGCAGGTTTGGGGTCCAGGGAACCAAATGAAGAAGTTTGGCTCCCTTAGATTTCCCTAGAATTTGGCACAAGGTAGGGAGTTGTGGGAGCCCCCTTCTGGTGGTGCAGAGGTCCTTCATAAAGGAATTTACAAACCCAAAAAGCTAGATTGATAAAAGAAACTTATTATTGGCATTGGGAAGTCAGCCTTTGCTATGCATGAATAGAAAGACTGAATTCCTTGATGGCAAGGTCCCGACAGAGAAGTAAAGTTTCTAGAAGAGAAATCCCAACAGAGAGATATAAAATCTTGTTAGGTGAAATGGGAAGCCTGAAGAAACTTTTTCTCTCAAGGAGAAAGCTACCTTGAACTTTACCTCTGTACCCCACTTGAGGCAAATAGGATAACCAGCCTCCTTCTGTTATCCTGAGAGACCACCCCCATTGATAATACTCACTACAGATTAAGTTCTCTATAGAGGTAAACAGATACCTATTCAATTCCAGAAATTCTCCATTATTTCAATATTCCCAAGCTCTAAGATCTGCCCATAAAACTAAATATCCTCAACAAACCTCTTTACAAATCTCCTTATTGTGCACTAAGAGTATCTCTTAGTGATGTTCAGAAATAAACTATTCTTCACCACAGATAACTCAGATTAGTGAATTCTTGTCACAAGAACTCACCTTGCTCTTCCTTTCTTGTTTCCAAACCAAGGCTTGAATCCCATCATTAGGGAAATAAGTAAGAAAGATAAAGAGAGGGTAACACTGAAAGAGAATATCTTTTCAGTGGGCAAGGGATTGCTGTTATGCATGTTAGGTCCTCTGCAAGGACCAAGTTAAAATTGCCGTTTTATAAGGAAATCTGAGATAGAAGTTTCAACCAAATGAGATTCCCTCAATGCTGTCACTGCCACTAGACCTAGATGAGACAACTTACTGGGAGTGGTATTGAGCCAACAAGAGTAGAGAAATCTCGATCTCCAGCTAAAGGAGATTACTTCAACTAGTCCCACCAAAATAAACCACTTTATCTTGGATTCCCTGGGGCAGGTCTCACAGAGACAGGGTTCCAGGAGAATCTCTCCTTCAAGTTGCTTCTTAAGTGCTTCACCTCATGACCCACCTGGAAGTCAGAGGGAGAGAGTTTTGGGCTCCCCTCATCATTTCCACAGGTAAAGAAACAGGCTCATACAGAGGAAAGGGCTTGCCCAGATCCACATGGCTAGGAATTTGAGCCCTGAGATTCAAACTTAAAGCTTCTGATCCCAAGTTTAGAGTTCACACCATTCTTTAGCTCCTCCCTGAATGTCTCCCTGAAATTCCATGTTAGAGCTTCATTCCTTTAGCTACAACATCTGATACCTGCTGCCAGGTATTAATGGCTTTGAGAAATCACAATATAAACTGTAATCTGTGACGTACAGAGCTAGCTGAGCTAGTCATTCACCCACTGTCTGCTGCCAGTCTATGAGTCATATATAGAGTGACCTTATTTGAATAGGACTTTGAAGAGTACAAAATACTCATGCTTTATCCTGTTTGATCCCCAAGAACCACATAGTGTGGGGGAGGGAAGGAGCATTTCTATCTCCCTTTAGAAGACTCAATTTAATGTAGTAAGCATTTATTAAACATTTACTTTCTACACAGCATTGGGCTATATACTGGGACAAAAGAAATGAAAAGAACAAAAAGTACTCTAAAAGAACTGAAATTCCATTGGATGAGATTCCATTAGGTGATTGGTCCCTGGCTCACAGGGATATTAAATTGCAGAACCAGGTAGAAGACATAAAACCTAGGGGTTAGAACTCCAAAGCCAGGGTGCTCTCCATTCCAGCACACTACCTTCTATGAACATAGGGCATCCTGTGCACTCTTAGGCCCTGTCTCAGTTCCTATAGGCCCAGAATCCTAATACATATATATATTTTTTCTTTTGCAGATAACTTATGTCAAACTACCTTCATTCAGGGAATGAGAACCATTCTATCCAAAGGCAAAATACACAAATGAAAGATCTAAGTTGATGCAAAAACTAACATTTTGAAGGTCTTCTGGGGAAAAGACCCAGGACCAGAGATAGAAAACATAAATAGGTTTGGTAGATCTAGCAACTGTGTCATCACTTCTTGCCTTTCTAACTCTGAAAAATAAGTTGTATGGTTGTTGTAACAAATAAGTTGTTAATTTTGTCCCTTGTTTCTGTTCAGGATGTCTGTTGCCAGATTTCTAAATGTCTCTCCCTTCTCAACAATTCATGCACTTTCTTTCAGGAAGGAAACCAGTAGAAAACTCCCAATCCAGCACAATTTAGTTCAGCTGTTCTAGACAGAATCTCAGCTCTCAACATTGCCCTAGACATACTGGTGTGTGTTGTGTAGGGGGGGGATCTACCAAAAAAAAAAAAAAAGCAAAATCTTACAAATACTTACTTCCTTAACACACCCGTGCACACATACCACAATGACCACAAAGGGGAAGGAGAAATAAAGTGAATACCCTGGCCCCAAGCTGTGCCTCAAAGGCTTTCCCTTGTACTTGTACTCTACCACTATTCTCCTTTCACCATTGATTCCTTCATACTCCCTGAACACAGGCCAAAGCTCTTCTCTTGACTGTAGAATATAAGCTCTTGAGGGCAGCTAGCTGGTGCAGTGGATGGAGCACCAGCCCTAAAATCAGGAGGCAGAGTTCAAATTACTCGTGTGACCCTGGACAAGTCACTTAGTGTTTCACCAAAAAAAAAAAAAAAAAAAAGAAAGAAAGAAAAAAGAAAAAAAAAGTAAGCACTTTGAGGGAAGGCAAAGGCTATTTCCTACCCAGCACCTAGTGCCAGCATATAGTAAGCACTTAATAAATGTTTGTCAATTGATTCTGAGATCCTCATCTATTCCCTCTATTCTCTACATTAAGGTAGAGTCCTCAATTTAGCTAAACATTTACTAATATTATTTATTAAAAGATATGCAAAGTACTGGGAATCAGACAAAATTGAAGATGTCTTTATTCTCACAGAGAATAAAATATAACACGTACATAGATAAACACGGTTTATAAAGTAATTCTAAGAGGGAAAGAATGACAAAAAGTGAGTAGGATTAAGAGATGTCTCTTGCAAGACATGCCACATGAGCTGTATTTTGACTAAAGGTAAGGGGGCATTGCAGATATGGAACTTACCTAAATGGCAAAGGGTGAAATGTTATGTACTTGAAGATATCCTGAGGTAGGCCATTCCACTGTGGATGACTTTCATTGTTAACAGGGATTCCTTTACAACTTCTGCCCCTTTTGGGGGGATCTGGGGCCAAGAAGAACAAATTAAATTCATCTTCATATAACAGCTCTTCAAAATAATTGAAGACAGTTATATTTCCCATAAGTCTTCTTTTCTACAGGCTAAACATACTAGTTAATTATTTCCCCTTTCTGATTTTTTGACTCCAAAGCCTTTTCCATTTACACTTTATATATATGTATATACACATACAAATACATTTACATATACATACATATGTGTACATACTTATATACATTTCACATAATTATGTACATCATCTATATCTAGATATAAATTATATGTATTATATAATTTATATATATATATATGTTTATATATATATGTATATTACATATAATATTTGTGTAATTAAGAATATTACAATCTATTTATATGTGTGTTTATTTAAAATAATTATTAACAAATCCCTCTGAAATAATTGTAATATTTAACAACTGTAGACCAACATGCACAGGCATCTTCTCTCACTAGGGAATGTGGGTAGTTATTGGGTGGCATTCTGATGGGAGCCACATTGATGTTACACTGATGGAAATTAGCAGGTGCCACTTGAAGTTTTAGCTCTATCAGCTCACTCAAAACTACATATGCACCTTGTCTGTGTGTCTGAGTGAATTAATTCCCTCAAAATTATAATTTAGCAAATGGCTCTAGATTCCATTCCACTTGCTTTCTCAACTTTTGCCTTCCTTTTCCAGTTTATCCCCATCTCATTCCTTTGGCATTTAGATTAAATGAAATTTTCTAAAAAGAAACAAACAAAAAAGAACCGCAAGGTTTTATAGTAAATCCCTCTCATTTGTAACACACCTAAAGCCTGTTACTTAATTCATTCTCGTATTTAATCTGATATCCCAAGGTCCAGGGAAATGTTTTGATAATTACTCCTAATTAATAAAATTCTAACCCTTTTTTCACTAATTAGCTTGAGCTCTACCTAATGCATTAAATATTACTTAATCAACCAGAGAAACCTCTTTCTGCAATAATAATTAATTTCTCCATGTAGTAAATTCCTCAATCTCCTGTGATTAAATATTAATATTACTGAATAATTTATTAACAAATTAAATTAATAATAAGGCAAAGTTATAGATAATTATTTATAATATTTTTGCTCTGAGGAAGATCACCTCAGTGTCACCTTAAATCCTCACTATAATAGAAGATGACCACTTCTGGAAACAAAATTTCACCTTTCAATTCACTCAGATACTGATCAAAGTCAAGAATACTCTTCAGGTTGTGCTTCCTGACTCTCTGGACTTGTTCTACCATGTCCCAGACTGACCTTTCCTTTCTACCCCCAACTCTTTTTCAGCTTCTTTTTGTGAGCTATCTTTGGCACTGGAGCATAAGCTCTTTGTAGAAAGGCATTGCCTTTATTCTTGCATTTGTCTTTCCAGAATTTTAGCAGTATTAAGGACATAATAAGCCTTATGGTCAGGTGCGTAGTGCAATGGATAAGTCTCTGGACCTGGAGTTAGGAAGGCCTGAATCCAAATCTGACCTTAGACACGTACTACTTCTGTGATCCCGGGCAAATCACATACCTTCTGCCTGCCTTAGTTTACTCAAAATAGAATGGGAACAAAAATGACAATTATTTCCCAGCATTTTTGTAACATTCAAATGAGATAATAATTATAAAACACTTAGTGCATAGTGTCAAGTATATGGTAGATGCTTAATAAAGGCTGTGTTTACTTCTTTCCAATTAATATCTTTCTTCCTTAATAAGTATTTTTAGACTTTGTATTTCTCTTCAATATAAGAGTTAAATTAAATCACTGGGGAAATGAATTTTATTCTTTTTTGTCTGTCCTTTCATTAGCAATCAGGCAACAATCTCTTTCAATTTTTTTAAAGCTAACACACTTTTAAAGAATACATTTTTATTGATAATTTTAATTTTTATATCATCTAGATTTCTCCTTGTTTTCCTTCTCTCTCTTATATGGAACTATTCCCTATAACAAAGAATTTTTCAAAGAAGGAAAAAGAGAGGCATAAAATCATCAAAAATGATCAATGAATTGGAAAAAAAATATGTGGAATGTTCCATACCTATAGACACCAACTCTATAAAGATGCAAGGGGAAATGTCTCCTCAAATATCTTCTTTGGGGGTCATGCTTCTTCATTATACTTTTGCAGTTTTCTATTCATCCAATTTCTACTGCTTTGTGGATGTTGATCTTTTTTTACTTATAATATCATTGTATATTGTTTTCCTGGACCTGATTACTTTACTTTACAGCAATTCACTTGCCTGACAAGTTATAACTCCAAACGATATCTCTTTGGGGTTTGCTCCTTATAAAGTTCTCTTTATTTCTTTGTAAAATAACATTTAAGACAGTTATCACAAAAAAGTAATTAATCATCATCTTCTTTCTCTGCCTTTCCATAGTTTTTCTCATAGTTCCTCATAGGGTCAAAGACAAAAAGCACAAACTCTCTTTGATTCTATAAGGGGAAGCATATCATTCCAAGACATTTTCAACTCCAATCTTAAACTCCATTTTCTGAAACATTCTATTCAGCTCTTAAAGTTGATGTTGATGTTTGTCAGGGAGCTTAGTAAAACAGATGCTAGAAAGGCAATATTATTTTAAGTTCCAAAATGACTTGAGTTAAAAACAACACCTGATTATGGTATACTGAGATTAAAATTGATTCTTCATCATTTTCTTATTGGCCCTGTTTGCAGTTTGTTGATTTTGTCCTGTAACTGCCTAAATCATGGTTCTTTCTCTCTGACTTTAGTTTAAAATTCAGCTGGTTTGTAATAAATTGAGTTTAAAAATCTGATTATCTTGCTAACTTCAAGGAGTTTTGCTAACTTTGGGGGGATACCACTTGCCAGAAAAACATCAGGCCTTTCTTTGGCTTTGCAGTCAGATGCAAATAATTAAAATTTAAAGTCTCAACAGGGAGGAAAGGGGCTATTGCTAGCCTTTCATTATAAATGAATCATATTTTTCCCTTCACTTCACCTATGTAACTAATCATGTTGCCTTCAACCCATGTCACCTATCTTATTTTGTTCTTTGTTTTGTACTCCCCAAAACCTATAGGGGAGTTGTCCTTTCATTGTGGTCTTCAGCTGAGACAGACATTGACCTATCTTATTCTCTGGTTACCAGCCCTGATAATAAAATGCCATCTGGTTCAGAGAAATGTGTCTTTGTTTACCATTTTGTTGAATTTCACTCAACAAAACTCTGACTTTCCAATTCCCAAACTCCATTCTGCTTTCTATATTCTGTTTTTCCTTGAGGGACAGAAATTCCTCAAGATTTTTTATAAAGATTTTTATTTTCAAAACATATGCACAAATAATTTGACATTGACCTTTGCATAGCCTTGTGTTTCCTCCCACCCCTCCCATAGATGGCAAGCAATTTAATATATGTTAAACATGTTAAAATATATGTTAAATCTAATATGTATAAATATTTATACAATTCTCTTGCTGCACAAGAGTAACCAAATCAAAAAAAGAAAGTAAATGAGTAAGAAAGCAAAATGCAAGCAAACAACAACAAAAAGAGTAGGAATGTTATATTGTAGTCCACACTCATTTCTCACAATTCTCTGTCTCTGGGTGTAGATGGCTCTCTCCATCACAAGATCAATCATCTCATTGTTAGAAGGAGTGACATTCATCAGAATTAATGTTGTTATGTACAATGATCCCCTGGTTCTGCTCATTTCACTCAGCATCAGTTCATGTAAGTCTCTCCAAGCCTCTCTGTATTCATCCTGTTGGTCATTTGTTATAGAATAGTAATATTCCATAACATTCATATATCATAACTTATTCAGCCATTCTCCAGCTGATGGGCACCCACTCAGTTTCCAGTTTCTTACCACTACAAAAAACGCTGCCACAAACATTTTTACGCATGTGGGTCCCTTTCCTCCTGAAGGATTTTTTTTGGTAGATGATTGTTATTAAGTGTTCTTAGTCTCAGAAATAAAAGTGTACAGGAGAAAGCTGCTGTTCACCACAGTTCCAACCCCACTGTCTCTTTCCATTCTTAGTGGAGATCATTGTCCCTAACTTCTGGCCACTGGCAAAATGAATCTGGCAGTTGGGTGTCTCATTCAGGAGACTGGCTTTTGGGAAACTGAAGGTGTCCTAAGCATTCCATGCCAGGTTCAGTGTCCTGTCTATTTTCCTCTCTGAACTTTCCCATATAAAACAGTTGCACTTGTGGAGTCTAGAGAGAGCAATCCAAAGCTCAGTTTAAAGTTTCACCAGCATGCTATAAAGAATGTCACCAGAGCAGTTCAACAAGTGAAATAGCATGCATAGAATGCTTTGCAAACTTTATTAAGACTATAGATGTTATCATCCATCATCATCTATTCTACAATGTTCTCTATACATTTAGTGCTTAACAAATGGTTGCTGAATTTATTGACTGAATAACCTTGTGAGTTGGGAAGTGCAAGTACCATTGGCATCCCCGTTTTGTTGATGAGGAAACAGATTCAGGGAGATGACGTGATTTGCCCACAAATCCTATGGCTGGTAAAGGCTAGATTTGAGACTGAAAACCAGGTCTTTCTAATTCCAGGACTTGGAACTTGGGTCCTGAGGTGTTTTGTAATATGTTAAAACCCAGGAGATAGTTCTGACAAATGTAAGACAAAAACTGAGAGATTAAAAGTCTCTCTAAGCAGGCACTGATTCTACTCTGCTGGAACTGCTTGCAGAAAAGCTCCCTGGTTCAAAAGTGGCCCAAGACTTGCTGGCAGTGTTATCAATTGATCCAGATAGGATCACATGGAAGCAGATATCAACACAGGGAGAGGATTTAGGATGAGAAGACCTGAATTCAAATGTATGGCCTGCTATCTTTTGGTAGTTGCGTGATCTTGAATAAATCATTTACCATTTTCTCAGTTTCATCATCTGAAAATGGGGACTATCTATCTTACAGGAATATTGTGAGAAAAGTGCTTTGTAAACTTTAATATGTATGGAAAATAATGTTAGAATAGTTGACCCTGATTATTGACACTGTCAGCAGGAAGAACAAATAGGGAAGCCAGTTTGCAATCTGTGCATTCCCTGAATTATGTTAACAGCAGTTTCTGATCCTCAGCAAGGATTGGGTTCTCTTGTTCATAAATAGAAGTTATAGCATCTGCTTAGCAACAGGACAGAGATAATTAGCAAGGGGTCTCTGGAGGAAACAATAAGAGATTGAGGAAGCAGTCCAGAAGGTGGAAATAGCAATATAGATTTAAGAAAATTTTGCTATGTTAGAGGATTTAAAGCTGGAAGGAATGTTAAGACATCTAGTCAACCTTACCCCATCTCCCAATTTTCTTTTCTTTGACTAGCCCAGGGAAAGGAAGTTCACTCACTGGCATTGATGGACTTGAAGTCAGGGAGATTTGAGTTCAAATCCATTCTTAGATACTAACTATGGGACTGTGGGCTAGTTATTTACCCACTCAATGCTTCAGTTTTCCTCACCATAAGTGAAAAATAGCATTTGCCTCCAAGAGCTTTTGTGAGGATAAAATAAGACAATATATGTAAAATACTTTGTCAAACTTATAGCACTGTTTTATAAATGATGGTTATAATTCTCATAGCTATTATTGCTAGTATTCAAATATAGGTCCTTTGACTTTAAACCAAATCCTCTTCGGGTTAAGTATGCTACTTTCCTGGAAAGGGTTGTACAAGTGGGAGATATGGATTTAAGAGAGGCACAAAACCTTGAATTTTGCTTGGGGTGATATCTATTATCAATGTGGGCTCCATTTTTGTACTTATACTTTAGTATTGCAATAGATGTTCATAATGTTTTGAAGTTCTGACCCCGTCTTATTTTCTTTCAAACAAGGTCATCTTTGTTTCTAAGGTTTGTTTATCACAAATCTTTACCTCTCCAGTGCCTACAGAGAACAGAAAAAACTCTTGTATCCTGAACCTGACATTCAAGAATATCTACCCTATAGCCTTCTTCAGTACTTCCTGCTAGATAATCTCAGTATTTCAGATGATTCAAGATATTTTTTGATGTGGGAAGTCCCTCACAGAAACAGTTTGGAGCTCTTTAGCACCTCTAGTTACTGTAGCAAGACAAAACCAGAAAAAAAGCCCCCAAAACTTCTCTTGATGACTCCTAATGATGGTTTTAGCATTCTTCACTCACCTGATATATGGATGCCAAACAAAATGTTTATTTCCTGGCCAAAATAACATTCAAAGTGTTTCTAGCTTGGTAAGACCAGATCAGCATCTGTAGAGTTATTGAGTCAAGCTCTTTGAATTTTGATGCAGAGGTAGTAACCTTCAACCTGAGAATTGAATTCAGTCCACAATTTAATTTCATCCAATCCAAGGGGCAAATACCAAGCAATGACATTTATACCTTTAGTTATGAATTATGAATAATTATTTTAATTAATATTATGAATAATGAATTTAGTTATGAATCACCTGTAGTTGTGAAAGCAAAACATATATTTAGAGATCTTTTTAGCTTCAATGAGTCAATCAAAAAGCATTTATTAGGTACCTGCTATATGTCAAGTGATGTGTACAGCACTGGAGACATAAAGACAAAAATGAAACTTCCTTCTCTCAAAGAGTTTCCATTGTATTGAGAGAGACCTTGGACATATAATCCTTGTTTCAGATATATTTCTCACAACGATTAGAGATATTGTGTTATTGTAGAGTCAGAGAGAATGCTGAGAAAAACAGTCTGCACTGGAAATTTTAAAGTAATGTTTAAAAATGTTTTGCTATGAAATGTATCTTGGTGTGGAATCAAGAAAATTGTGTGTATTTTATCTATGGTCTATGAAAAATTTGTGGAGAAAACAGAAAGGTGAGGATGAATTTCTTTCTTGCAAAAAGCTAGAAAGTACGGGTAATTTTGGAAATATTATTCTCAATAACTATTGAAAAGAGAACAAAAGAAAGAAGATTTATCAGGCACCTGGGTGACTTAGTGGATAAAACTCTGGATTGTTGTTTGTCCTCTGTTCTTGAAAAGGACCATGACATCAAGGAGGTGACGTAGTGACATGCAAGTGAATTGGATTTAAGTGAGGGAGGGCTGTGCAAGGTCATCTGCCTCACTTTCTCCTCCAGAGCCATCTGGGTCCAATGGCCAAATATAGATCAGGAAGATTCCTATTTTATTTTAATAATATTTTATAATAATAGTATAATAGTATTTTATTTTTCCAAATAATATAAAGATAGCTTTCAACATTCAAACCCTTTGCAAACCCTTGTGTTCCAAATTTTTCTCCTTCTCTTCTCTCCTCTCCCCATCCTAAGATAACAAGCAATCTACTATAGATTCTTCTAAACATATTTCCATATTCAAAATGCTGCACAAGAAAAATCTGATCAAAAGGGGAAAAAACACAAGAAATAAATCCAAGCAAACAACAACAAAAACATGAAAATACTATGCTTTGATCCACATTTGGTCTTCATAAATTTTTTCTCTGGATGTAGATGGCACTTTCCCCCAAGTCTACTGGAATTTTCTTGCATCACTTCATTGTTGAAAAGAGCCAAGTCTATTATAGTTGATCATTACATAATCTTCTCACTGTGTATTCTTGGTTTTGCTCACTTCACTTAGCATCAATTTATGTAAGTCTTTCTAAGCTTTCCTGAAATCAGCCTGCTCATCATTTCTTTTAGAACAATAATTTTCCATAACATTTATATACCATAACTTATTTAGTCATTTCCCAACTGATGGGAATCCACTCAATTTCCAGTTCCTTGCCACTCCAAAAAAGAGCTTCTACAAACATTTTTGCACATAGGGGTTCTTTTTCCTTTTTTATGATTTCTTTGGGATACAGACCAGTAGACACTTTGGATCAAAGGGTATACACAGTTTGATAGCCTTTTGGGCATAGTTCTAAATTGCTCTCTAGAATGGTTGAATCATTTCTCAATTCCACCAACAATGCATTAGAGTTCCCACATCTCCTCCAACATTCATCATTATGTTTTTCTGCCATCTTAGGCAATCGGAGACGTGAGAAGTGATACCTCAGAATTGATTTAATTTGCATTTCTCTAATCAATAGTGGTTTGGACAATGTTTTCACATGACTTGAAATGGCTTTAATTTCTTCATCTGAAAATTGTTCATACCCATTGACCATTTATCAATTGGGGAATGGCTTATATTCTTATAAATTTGAGTCAATTCTCTATATAGTTTAGAAATGAAGCTTTTATCAGAATGTGTTCATATTCACAAGAAAACTTAGGGGTTTTTTTTTTGTTTGTTTGTTTTTTTAGCTACAAATTAACAGCAAGTCAGTTTCCTGTGGCACTGATACTGTATCATCTATGTTGTTTCATAATGGCAGAAGTATAAACATGAACATTTTATGCCTCTGAAAAACATGTATTTTTGTTATTATTGCATGGTCAGAACACATACTCAGAGGTTTGCAAGTTGATATTTTATGGAATATGTACCCAGAGGCTTAACATCTCAAAGTTCTTCTCAGAGCTATTCAAAACTTCCTATTGCAAATAGGAAGGGGAGATTAGGTCTAGTACAATTATACCCTTTGCTCTAAGTATAGTGTAGGAAGATTGAGAAGCAGATGAACAAGTTGCAGCATATGATTGTGATGCAATACTGCTGTCTATAAAAAATGACAAGGAGAGGGTTTCAGAAAAACATGGCAAGACCTATATGAACTGATGCAAAGTAAAATGAGAACTAAGAAATAATTGTGCACAGTAGCAGCCATGTTGTAATGATTATCAACTATGAAAGACGTGGCTACTCTGATAAACACAATAATCCAAGACAATTCCAAGTATTTATGATGAAAAAATGCTATCTACCTCTAGTACAAATTAAAATTTTCTCACTTTATTTTTCTTACTTCTTTTTTTGGAAATATGGCTAATATGGAAATATGTTTTATATTATTTAACATGTATAATTGATATCATATTACTTCCTTACTCGGTAAACAGAAAAGGGGGGAGAAGGAGAGAGAATTTGGAATTTACAACCTAGAAAGAATGACAAAAAAACCCAATAAATTAAAATGTAAAAAACAAAAAGAATAGTTTAGGAAGTTTCTTCTCCCCAGCTTCAAATCCTCACTGAGAGATAGTTAGAAATGATAGCTTCTTGTGTTTCCAGAAATTCCACTTTATATGTATCTTATATATGTGTATCCACATATTCCAAATTACTGGAAGAAAAAATAATATCAAGTGTTTTCTTTATAGTTAATCATTTGGGTTTCTTTTTAAATATATAATAGCTTTTTATTTTTCCAAATCTATGCAAAAATCATGTTTGCAAAATCTTATGTTCCAAAGTTTTCTCCCTCCAGCCTCTACCTCCCCTAGGCAGCAAGCAATCCAATACAGGTTAAGCATGTGCAATTTTTATAAATATTTTTTCTATATTCATCATTCTGTTCAAGAAAAATCAGATCAAAAAGGGAAAAATAAAAAAGGGAAAAAACAAGCAAACAAATCAACAACAACAAAGATGAAAAATATTATGCTTTGATCCACATTCAGTCTCCACAGTTCTCTCTGGATGCAGATGGCTCTTTCTATCCCATGTCTATTGGAATTACATTGAATCACTTATTGTTGAAAAGAGCCATAATATCAGAATAAAAAGGAAATAAAACACAATTTCCTTTTTGAAAATCAGAAATAAAAAGAAGCACTCCATGAGCCATTCAAACTTCAGAAAACAATTCTGTTCCCCTTCCTTCCCTGAAGTCAATCTTGTTTATAATTTATCATATCAGGCTGGAATTAAGCCAATGTTATGAGACTATAATAGTCTTAGCAATCATATCAAATTCTTAATTTTTAGCATCATTTAAGCAATAAACATCAATGATGTTTTACAAAGGGATATTTACTGGAAAGAATAGGAGTTATAAAACATCCTTTCCTCTGAGCATTCTTCCTAATATTACCTTGCTCCCTGAGAAGAGTGAGTTCAAACTTAAAAGAGTTTCTACAAAGTATCTGTCCCACTTAGTTCTCTTCCAAAGGCAGCATGGATAATGGATGAGTCTGTGTTTCTGTACAGCAAGGCTGGGTCAAGTATACCACTCTTCAGTGCCATCTCCTATGGTTTAGCTTCCTGCGAATACTCCTGGACTTATGGCACCCATTATTCCAACATTTGGAAGCTGTCACCAATACTCCTTCACCTAAAAGCAAAAAAAAAAAAAAAAAAAAAAAAAAGGAAAAAGAATAGGGACCCATCCATATTCATAGGCCATGTGTCAGTTTGGGTAAGGAGGTGCTAAGGCTTCTTCAATTCCAGAGGCTTAGAGCATCCCTCTCTCATATGAGCATAGTCAGGGAAGAGAGAATTTGCTTTGGATGTCTGATGCTTTTTGAAAGTACTTCAGTTCCATCTCAGCAGCCAATTAAAAGTCTGTCTCTTCACCACATTGTTAGTGGACAGGAAGCAGTTATAGAATGACAACACATGACTCATAAGGACCGGGCTTTCTTGATCCCCTTTATGCCAGCAAAAAAAAAAAAAAAAAAAAAGTTGGATATGATATAATTAAACCACGTGATAGTAAGCACATTTATATATGAAGCTAGCAGGAGGGTAACAAATAGAAAAGAGATATATTTCTATTATGGCCTATTTTTTTACATTGATGACACCATTTGGTCTTTAATATCTTAGTACCTTATATGTTATTTGAGAAAGCAGAAATGACAACTTAAGAAAATAGAAAAAATAAGAAGACATGATGAAATGCTCACAGAAAAAGTATTTGGTGCAGACAAAGATTTTCAAGATATCTGAAAGAAGAAAATTTACCACACAGTTGAAAAAGATCACAGAAATTACTAAAAAAAAAAAAAAAGATAAAAATGACAGGCAACAATAATTAATAGTAATATAAAATGGGAACAATCTTTTTTGGCAGATTTTCTACAGCAGATCTCATTTTCACAATCATAAGATTGGGAGGTACAAAGGAAGAATATATAAAATATAGATGTGTTTATTTGTATCCCTGAAATTTGGTGGGATGTTAAATATATTTAAAAAGTGACTCTTGAAGAAAAGATTTTAACCAAAATGAAAAGAATAATCAAAGTGGGTGGGGTCAGAGAAGCATTATACATTAAGGAAGTATACTCATATAAAACAATGGAAAAAGAATGGAAAAGGAAAGCAGGGAAGAGAACATTAATGGGGTGGAACAGGGATGGAAGATCAACAAAGGAAGAAGGAGATACTATATTATACATATGTTAGAGACCACTTGGGCAGAAAGAGGAAATAGATGAAGTATTCAAGAGACCTATTACAGAGAGTTGATATAGTAATAATGGAGGACTTCAGTTATCTGGACATTTGTTATAGCTTTCTCTCTGCCCAAAAAAGAGTAACTTAAAAGTTTATTGATTTTCTATTTGGGTTTATTGCTAGGACTAGAAGGGTATTTGCAAAAGAATTAGATAAACCAGCCAGTACTTAAAGTAATAGGCCTATTTATTTGATACATTTAAGAAAAATCCATGTGGTTTAATTAGAGACACATGATGGAGTATAGAGACACAGAGGTAACAAGGAAAGGAAATTTAGCACAGTCCTCCAAATTAGGGCAGTGTGTTTATACATTAGGGTTAGGAATGATACCTTTCATGATGAACCAGGGAAGGATAATGAAAGGATTCCATAAAGAATGTTATCAGGGAGTCTTAGATTACTTCCCAGATCATGGGAAGAAAGAAGGAAGAGAAAGAAGGAAGCCCATGATCATTTTTTTTGAGAATTTATTGCCTAAATTGACACATTTTTTAAATTATAGTTTTTATTTACCAGATATATGCATGGGTAATTTTACAGCATTGACAATTGCCAAACTTTTTGTTCCAATTTCTCCCTTCCTCCTCCCCCCCCCAAGATGGCAGGTTGACCAGTATATGTTAAATATGTTAAAGTATAAATTAAATACAATATACATATACATGATTAACACATATTTATATTAAATTCTCTCTGGGATTCCTGGCTCTATCTTTATTCCATCCCTCAGGGCAGTTCAGATAGTTCTGGAATCGCAGTATCTCCTGGATCAAATATATCTATGTGTTAGTTTTCTAGAGATTGTGAGATCCTGCTCAGGGAAGTCTAACTTTCCAGCCTAGCCCAAAGCCTGAGCTATCAGTATGATTTAATAGAATTTTTAAATTGGCAACCTCCTAGGATCCCCAAGTCTCCAGCATTCAACTGCTGTTGCTGATCTTGGAGAAAAGAATCCTGGACTGTTGAAATTGGGCTATTAGACTCAATACTTCAACCTGTCTTTTTGAGTTTTCTAGAAAGATGTAGGAATGAGCTTGTGGTTGTGGTAGGGATGGAATTCAGAGAGTAATACAGAAACATTAATTGCTTGGGTTTTAGGCTTCTCAAGATACCAAGTTCCAGACAAAGTTTCTAAAATCTCAGACTTTCTTTTTCAGATCAGGATTAGTACAGCAGAAAGGAAAGAAGAAATCTGGATAATTTTTTCTTGATTACAAGAAAGCTTTGTAACCTTTAAAGCTCAGACTATTTAAATTTCACCAGTTTAGAGGCAGATCTTCAAGGGTCCTGAGTCAGGGAACATCGGCTAAGGGGATGCATGCCTAGGGAGAGACTGAACAGAATTCTCTACTTCTTCAAAACAGGAATGGACTGGGATTATGAGTAGGATAATTAAATTAACTGTAGGGAGTTTTCCTGACCTATCCCAGATATCTGGGTGGGGTTAGATTGATCAATAGTTGACATTGCTAAAGAAAAAAGTACATATACATGTACAAAAATATTTATAGGAGCTCTTTTTGTAGTGACAAAGAACTGGAAATTGAAGGGATGCCCATTAATTGCAGAATAGCTGAACAAGGTATAAGGTTCTGATAAAGGCCTCTTTTCCAAAATATATAGCGAATTGACTCTAATTTATAAGAAATCAAGCCATTCTCCAATTGATAAATGATGAAAGAATATGGACAGTTTTCAGATGAAGAAATGGAAACTATTTCTAGCCATACGAAAAGATGCTCCAAATCATTTTTAGTCAGAGAAATGCAAATTAAGACAACTCTGAGATAACACTACACACCTCTCAGATTGACTAGGATGACAGGAAAAGATAATGCAGAATGTTGGAGGTGATATGAGAAAACTGGGACACTGATACATTGTTGATGGAATTGTGAATACATCCAACCATTCTGAAGAGCAACTTGGAACTAAATCAAAAAGTTATCAAATTATACATACTCTTTGATCCAGCATTGCTGCTATTGGGCAAAGAGATCTTAAAGAAGGGAAAGGGACCTGTATGTGCCAAAATGTTTGTGGCAACCCTTTTTATGGTGGCTAGAAACTGGAAATTGAATGGATGCCCATCAATTGGAGAATGGATGAATAAGTTGTGGTATATGAATGTTATGAAATATTATTGTTCTGTAAGAAATGACCAGCAGGATGATTTCAGAAAGGCTTGAAGAGACTTACATGAACTGACGCTGAGTGAAATGAGCAGAACCAGGAGATCATTATACACGGCAACAACATACTATATGATGATCAATTCTGATGGACATAGCTATCTTCAATAATGAGATGAACCAAATCGGTTCCAATAGAGCAGTAATGAATTGAACCAGTTACACCCAGCAAAAGAACTCTGGGAAATGAGTGTGAACCACTACATAGAATTCCCACTTCCTCTGTTTTAATCCACCTCCATTTTTTATTTTATTCTCAGTTTATTTTTACCTTATTTCTAAGTCAGATTTTTCTTGTGCAGCAAAATAACTGTAAGGATATGTATACATATATTGTGTTTAATATATACTTTAACATATTTAACATGTATTGATCTACCTGCCATCTTGGGGAGGGGGTGAGAGGAAGAAGGGGAAAAGTTGAAACAAAAGGTTTTGCAAAGGTCAATACTGAAAAATTACCCATGCATATGTTTTATAAAGAAAAAGCTATAATAAAATTTTTAATGAAATAAAAATATATAAAAAATAAATGTTAAAAATATCTTCACATGTAATTAGCAAAAAAAAATTATTTAAAAAGAAAAAAATAGTGGAAGTTGCTGACTAACTGCTATACCACAAATAGATTTAGCCTGCATGGGAGAACAAGAGCTGGAACAGAATGAATATTTCTTTCTTGTACTCCATAGCACTTGTATTCAGTTCGGCACAACCTTGTAAATAGAGCCTTGGGTCCCTGGATTTTAAAAACTGCCAAAACAAAAAGTAAATTAAAAAAACACCTAATAACTTCATCCACCAAGAAGTAAATGAAGGTGATCACAGAAGGAATTGCTATTTCTGGACTGGATTCTCACCAATCAGGATAAACAAATTGTGAGGAATGATGAGAACCTTGAGGGAAAGTGACCTTTCCATCTTAAAATTTGTGAGACGTAAGAAAATAAAAAAAAAAAAAAAAAAGCTTGGCATAATCTCATATGCACCCTACATTTTGAGTAAGCATATTTCAAAGGCTTCAGAGAAAGGATAGATAAGATTCCATGGATTATAATTTTATTGGGACAAATCTGCCCCAGTGGTAAATTTTCAAGAATGAAATAGAGGAGGACAACAGTTGTCCAAACAGAACAAGGTGCACATGTAGGGAATTCACTGAACTTAGATTTTATCTTTTATAATAAATTAGATTGATTTTTCATTTTTATATTATCTACATTCCCAATATAGAGAGCTATGTTTAATAACAAAGAACTTTCTAAATGAATAAAAGATTAATTACCCCAAACTAACCAAAGTCTGACATTATCTGAAGTTCAACTTGGAATTTTAAATGGCAAGAGCAGAAGATGGAAACAAAATCATGTCATTGTATTGTAAGAATAGTTTCTGGACTGCTAAGGCTTAGCATAAGCTTGGAGCGATGACAGCTAAGGAAAACAAAAAAAGTTTTAAAATGATTGTCTTAGGAAAAACAGGAGAATCACTTAACATGGAAGAGATAGTAGTTATCTTTTTGTGATATGGAGAAGGCAAAACTATTTGTGGAATCTGAGCTCTGCACTTCTCTTTTTGTTGTGCTTCTAAGGAGTTTGACACTACAGCAAAGGACTATGGGGTAGGTTACACATTATTACCCAAGAATTACTATGGAAAAAATTCCTTTCCCATGAGACTCTTCTGGTTCCCAGCAAAACAATGAAAAGTATTTGTAGTTTGTAGTCAATCATACATTAATATATTTTTTAAAACCCACTTCCCACATGACCACTATTTCACTAGTTCTCCCCGTGTTATAAACACATATCAATCTCTTGACTTGTACCACTCACATCTAATTTTCTCCAACTATATTAAATTGGTCCATTATACTCAACACGAATGACAGATTTCACAATGGCATCTAGAAAAAGTATGCAATTTGTCCTCTTATGCAACAAATTAAGCCAAATGCTCTGAATTATTTCCTTGACATGTTTGAATTTCATTTTGCTTCTGTTTTCTTTGACAAGAATCATCTTTGTATTGGAACAGATAGAATGAAATGCTTAATAAGGAGTAATAAAGCAAAATAAGCATCTAGCTACTCTTAATAAGTTCAAGACAAAAGATTCAAATAAGCTGCATCTCTGAATACTTTAAAAAGACCAGTGAATGTAATTGCTGGGCCAGTGTCAGGGATATTTGAAAGAGTAGAGAATGGTCAAGATTGGCAAAACTAGAAGTATGCTAATGTCCCAACTTTCTAAAAAATAAAAAAAAAATAAGGAGGTTGGGTTTGGGAAGAGAATGGTAACTGCATTGTATAGATAAATGAGCTTGACTTTGATTCCTTGAGATTTCTAAAATGTATTATTAAAAGGATAATTACTGAATATTGAAAAAGAGAAGTGGTGATCACAATATGATTTCCTCAAGACTCAGGTTCTAAAGGAAGAGACTCAATCATTTTAGAAAGGAATCCTCTCTGAAAGTAATCAGACTGAGAAAGAACATCTTTTCCTTCTTCTTCATGTTATTGTTATTATGATTATGAAATTCAATTAGAAGAAATATCTCTTGAGTTTACCTTTGACCAAATTAAAAGGGAAGTCCTTAAAGGAAGTGGCTAAAAAAGAATCGATTGGTTTTAGGGAAGTGATTCTGTAAAGTACACTGAAATTACTATTGTTCTATTTAAGGAAATTTTAAAAAATTAAGCTTTGTATACTTTTTAAATTTTGATTGTGGAAATTTTTCTTTTTTCTTGAATGTGCAAATTTTTAATTAGAAAAATGGCTTGAGTTAAAGAGATTTTCAAAGGCATCTGGAGAGTCTTTTTTTATTATTAAGATTTCTTTCTCTAATTTACCATGCCCAGAATTCAATTAATACTTTATTTTTTTTGTTTTTGATGTGATGAAAGCACAGATTATGTTGCATGAAGAAGATTTAAGAAAGATACTAGCTGAATTCAAATATTTAGAGGATTATTATGTGAAAAAGGGAATAAACTTATCTTCCAGAGCCAGAAGCAAAGTTCAAGTTTCAAAGAGGCAAATTTAGGATTGGCATAAGAAAAAAAGGACCTAATAATTAGTGCTACCTAAAGGCTTTGAGAGGTTGTAGGTTTCCCTTCCAACACTGAGCTTCAGTGGTAGAGTAGCCTTTAATTTACATGCATCAAACATTACAGTTAGATTTGCGAAAGAAAAGTTAGAAAGAAGGAATAGATTAAAAACTAATAGTAGGGCTATTTAGCATTCTATAATCAGAGTATATACTAAATCTAATTTTAAAAAAAAATTTTTTTCTTCTGAGGCTGGGGTTAAGTGACTTGTCCAGGGTCACACAGCCAGGACGTGATAAGTGTCTGAGATCACATTTGAACTCGGGTCCTCCTGAATTCAGGGCTGGTGCTCTATCCACTGCACCACCTAGCTGCCCCCTAGTTTTAAAATTAAGAACAAAAAAATCAATAAATCTGAACTTATTTAGTGAGTAATATGTAATAGATTTTTATTGTTCAGTCTTTTCAGTCATGTCTGAGTTTTTTGGAATTCCATTTGGGATTTTCTTGGTAAAGATACTGGAGTGATTTGCTATTTCCTTCTTTAGTTCATAGAATTTAAAGGACAGAAGAGGGAAATACATTTTGTTAGTGTAAGAAATGGGATTTTGCAATCTTAGTTGTTTTGCTTCTCCAGGTATCCTTGAGGAAAGATAAATTACTCTAGAGAATGTGATAAGGCTGCAATTAAGGAGGGGGATGTTGCCTCTTGGACAAGAATTGAGAAAATGAAGACATGACCAACTGCTTTGGTCACATTTTGCTTAAAATTGGGCATATTACTTACGTTATAATAATAATCTGGAAAAGATCTTGTCCAGTCAGGATTCTGAAGGAAAAAGTAAGGGTAAATAATTACCCCCATAAACAGACTTAACTTGGCCTCTGTAGTTGCATTCCCATTCTATGGAATTGGGGTACACCCATTCTTGCAAGAATTTAAATAAAATCTTTCCAACAATAATCAGAGAGTGGGTGGAGTTCTTGGTAAGATATTTTATTTTTTTATGTGATCAACCAGGTAGCAAAGTAGAGAGAATGTTAAGACCTGGAAAATTTGCTCTTTAACCTGGTGCTCTTCACTCTGGCTCCCTAGCCTGGGTGGCCAAGCCAAGATGGGTAGCCAAAAGAGGTAAGGGTTTTGGTAGTGAACACATGGGTCTTCTGACCAGGTGTTCACTCGGGAACCAACAAGTCAGGGCATCAGTCAGGGCATTATGTGAGTAGGTATAATAAAGGCTTTTAAGATTACATGTGGTTGTTCTTGAGTGCGCTACCGGTTACTAAGCTATAGATTTAAGAGATTGTGGCCAGAGACCTTTGAAGGCCTCAGAGGAGGCGAGCCGGGTAGAGTTCACACTGCAAAGGACAGTGGTCAAAGGTACTCTGGTGGGTCTAGGACAGACTAGTAATTGTAACTGCCAGGAGAGCACGTTACAAATGGCGCCCAACGTGGTGGACGCATCAGGAATTATCAGGTTTTGAAAATATTTAATATTCAGAATTAAGATTCTGAAAGATCCGGTAGAAACGCCACTTAGGAGGGAAGACAGAGAAGCAATATGGACCCAGGTAACTCTGGGATCAGACTCAAGGACACAGCTGAACATAATGCTTATATCAAGAGGTTAAAGAGCCAGATGGAAGATCTTTTAACAAAGATCACCACTGAAGAACAGCAGGAAGCTTGTAATCAAGCTCCACAAAGGCTATCCCCACACCCAGTAAATAGAGCAAGGAGAGGGAGCAACCTAGAGCTAATGCGATTGTATGACAGTAGAGAGTATAAAATGCCACAGCAAGAGTTGCTGGAATTGCAGGTTAAACTACAGATGGAGATAGAGAAAGAAGAAAAAGCTAGGTTACTACAGATAGAACAGGAAGAGTTCAAACCAGTGGCAGAAACTAAGGAAGGAAATAAACGAATCACATGGACTTCAGTTGTAGAAATTCTTCTTAGCGTTTTGTTGGTTTACCTTGTGCATTGTTGTTTTAAGGAATTTATTGATTACTCTTTCATTGAGAAGAAGTTTAGTTCTTTTTATGTGCAAAGCTCAGGTTTGATTTTAAATCAGCCTTTGGGGAATTTTCCAATTCTTCTTCCCTCTGCCTCACCTTCTTGGGCCAAGGGAGAAGGGGGAGGAGGAAAAGGAAGGGCGATAATATCATCAGCACTGCCCATTAATCCATTCAAAACTCCTGTGTCTTCATTTCAAAAGACTGGAGTAGGCTTTATGCCCCAAGGCAAAAAGGAATTGTGGGGTATTGAGTATAATCAGAAAAGTTTTAAAAATAGAGTTCAGTTAATTTCTAAGAAACCTTACAGGGATAAGACCTTGCAGTTAGAGAGAGTGGAGTTTTATACTTGTAAAACTGCTAGGATCGTCTTTGGAAAGTTGAAACTCCTCTTTTCTTACCTCGTGGATTTTCCACTTCCACAGGCGAGCTTGATTTCCCAACCCCCTACGGGTACTTATAAAACAGTGTTTATGTCTAGAATGGGTTGGAAAATTGCTGTTTTAATCACTAGAATAAATAGACAGTGTGTGATCTTTGACCCAGGAGGAAAATATCAGATTTATTGATTCACACTCCTGAAGTACAATTCGGTATCAGAAACTCAAACTTTGATTTTTAGGCAAAAGAATTCAGGGATATAGCCGAGTGTTCTAGTAAAGTCATTACTGCACAGACTATCCCCAAGATCTTCTCTTCTAAACAAGAGAAGGGAATTTTGGGATATGTGATTGCTTACAATTTTTAAATTTTGATTTTACATTTTTAAACATTTTTGATTTTACATCTTCAAAGTATTTTGATTTTACATTTTAAAGTTATTTTGGTTTTACATTTTTAAATTCTTTGCATTTTACCTTAGCAATGCACTTCGGGCATACACAGAAAGTGCAGCTAAGTGACAGACTGACTTTTGTCTGACTTGTTAATCTTTTTGACAACAACTTTGTTTCCACTGTGATGTGGAAAGGCCTGGATGGCATTTGGAAAGGCCCAAGTTGGGCCCCAGGGACATTCCTTCCTAGGTGCAGATCCAGCAGCAGAGTTCATCCCCACCAGAGACATTTGTAACCTGGGGATCCAAGAGAAGGACCAGACAACCGGCCAGAGGGACCAGCCAGATGTCCGCAGCCCTTCAGACGCTGATGGCAGCAATGTCCCTCCTGACCATGACACCAGAGACAGCAGACACAGTTCCAGTGTTGCAGCTGAAATGGACTGTTTCGGGTGATATGCAATATAAAGACTATAAATGGACAATGGGCCTGCTTGCTCCTCCCGTGGCTACTTGCTGTATGGTGGCCTGGGGAGAGGCTTTGCCCTATGCTTTCTATTGAAGGACTATGCTTTTAAATTAGTGGGTGAAAAACCAACGCACCCACCTGCCGTTGTTATTGAGACAATGTTACTGGACATGACTTTGCTTATGTGCACCTGTGAAACTAGAATTGTTCTAGAATTGTGAAAAGTGCAATAGAGAATTGTGATAAACTAGAATTGTTCTAGGAGTGTGAAAAGTGCAACAGAAAATTGTAAGAAACTAGAATTGGTCTAGAACTGTGATAAATGTAACTAGAATTGTGACAACCTACCTACTGATATTTGTTAACTAGAATTGTGATGTTTTACCTTGTTGACTTCCCACCTCAGTGTTGACATCCTACCTCATTGGCATCCAATCTCTTTGGCCTATTATCTCGAGTATGACTTTGATGAATGGGTTGAACACTTGGGCCACTGTTGAGCCTGGTTCTCATGTCATACTTCTGTTTACTGATCCGCTGCTTTGTACCTCCTTGGGCATAACACTGTCATCTCATGGATCAAGTGGACTATAGCTGGTTTAGCTTGGTGAGATGTGCGGTTCCCGCAAAACAAGAGAAAGGGAATTGTAAGGGCCCTTTAAATGGGCGGACACAGTGCATCGGGAGATTGAGGCCCAGAAGTAATTTCTGTGGATATTAGGACTGCCCTTGGGCGGGATCCTGGCCATATTGAGATAGTTTTGTAATGGGTGACTCTCTCGCTGATTGGCTGTGTGTGTGACCTCACAGGCCCTATGTAAGCCCACTGCAGGCAGCAACCGCCCTCTTTAACCTGGTGCTCTTCACTCTGGCTCCCTAGCCTGGGTGGCCAAGCCAAGATGGGTAGCCAAAAGAGGTAAGGGTTTTGGTAGTGAACACATGGGTCTTCTGACCAGGTGTTCACTCGGGAACCAACAAGTCAGGGCATCAGTCAGGGCATTATGTGAGTAGGTATAATAAAGGCTTTTAAGATTTAAAAAAAAAAAAAAAAAAAGACCTGGAAAATTTGAATTCAAATCCAGCCTCAGATCTCTGAGCAAATCATCTCATCTCTGTATATCTCAGATGTTTAATTTCATCTGCAACATAAGGGTAATAATAGCACACTGTGTGAAGATAAAATGAAATAATATTTGTAAAGTGTTTTGCAAAGCTTAGAACACTACATAAATGGTGGCTATTAATTTAATGAAAATTTTAAAAATTCCCATATATAAAATAGAATAGAAAAGCAAAATTATATGTGAAAATACAAATTTCTATTGCATACAACTCACTTTTTAAAAGTATATAATAAATTCAAAATCTTAACAATTTTGTCTATTTATGAACTTCCCTTTGTTTTACTCTGTACACTTTAAAATGCTTAAATAACCCTCTTTCTCTCTCTTTCTTCTTCTCTCAGTCACATCTAACTCTTTGTGACCCCATGAACTTATCCCTAAGATTTTCTTGGCAAAGCTAGAGTAGTTTGTCATTTCCTTCTCCAATATGTCCCCATTTTACAGTTGAGGAACTAAGGCAAATAGGGGTTAGTTATCTTGCCCTGGTTCACACAGTTAAACATTTGAGGCACCATATGAACTCCAGACTTCTGGATTTCAAGCCTAGTGCTTATGCACTGCACCACCTGGCTGCCCTCAAGTTTAACTTCCATAATCATTGATCATGTCTTAGGCCTAAAAAGCCTCAGCTCATCTCCAGTCATATGAAAAGGTGCTCTAAATTAGTATTGATCAGAGAAATGCAAATTAAAACAACTCTGAGATACCACTACATGCCTCTCAGATTGGCTAGGATGACAGGAAAAGATAATGATCAATGTTGGAGGGTATGTGGGAAATCTGGGACACCGATACATTGTTGGTGGAGTTGTGAATGCATCCAACCATTCTGAAGAGCAATTTGGAACTATGCTTAAAAAGTTATCAAACTGTGCATACCCTTTGATGTCTCTCCTGGGTCTGTATAGCAAAGAGATCATTAAGGAGGGAAGGGGAGTCACATGTGCAGAATTGTTTGTAGCAGCCCTTTTTGTAGTAGCAAAGAATTGGAAAATTAGTGGATGCCCATCTGTTGGGGAATGGCTAAATAATGATATATTAATGTAATGGAAAATTATTGTTCAATAAGAAATGATAAATAGACTGGTTGCAAAAAAGCCTGGAAAGACCTACATGAATTGATGCTGAGTGATGTGATCAGAACCAAGGGAACATTATACACAGCAACAAGATTATGTAGTTATCAATTGTAATGTATGTGGCTCTTTTCAACAATGAGGTGATTGAAGACAATTCCAATAGACTTGTGAGAGAGAAGTATGACTGAATGTGGATTGCAGCATAGTATTTTTATATTTCTTTGTGTTGTTATTGGGTTTTTTTGCTTGTTTTTTTCTTTTCTTATTGTTTTCTTTTTGATCTGATATAATAAACATGAAAATATGTTTAGAAGAATTACACATGTTTAACCTATTACTGCTGTCTTGGGGAGGATGGTGAGGGGAGGAGAAGGAGAAAAAATTGAAATACAAGGTTTTGCAAAGATGAATATTGAAAACTATCTTTGTATGTGTTTGAAAAAATAAAATATCATTTGAAAAAGCCATGGCCCAATTTAAAAAGAAATAATGGCATTTGCTTATAGATCATAATACATAAAATTAGAAATAAATAATATACATAAAAGAAAGAATATAGCCACTTGGAAAGTAAAATTTAGTCTATAAACAATAATTGGGTTTAGGGAAGAGATTAGAAATGCTATAATAAAATATTTAAACAATAATGGTGATCTATACAATTTATCAAAGTCTGTGGAATATAGCCAAAATGGTTTTTAGAGAGAAATCTGGAATACTGAATACCTATATTAATTTTTAAAAAGACAAAGAAAAGCTAAATTAATTATACCTGTGACTAAGAACAGGGGGAAAAGCCATAGTTCTGTTAGTTATAAATGTAAGATCCTATAGCAAATTATTAATAAGGCCTATGGTTCCTCTATAAAGATTCAGTTCGTGTCTTATGTTCCTATTAAGCTTCTAAGCTTAATAGGCAGGGGCTGTGCCATTTTTCATATTTTGTCTATATAAAGGCATCAAATATAGCCTTTTAACTAAGTAGTTGCTTTTTAACTAAATAGCTTCTACTCAGTTCAATAACCCCTCCCCCAAATTGGGGCACAGAGTTCAAATTTGGCCTCAAACACTTACTAACTGTGTGATCTTGGGCAAGTCACTTAACCCTGGCTCCACATTTATCTTTTTGGTTTTTTACATTTTTTTACATTTTACAAATGAGGAAACTGAGGCAAATAACATTAAGACTTCAGACTCACTGCACTATTCATTGTACAAACTGTTCCCTCTTCCTAATTTTCCTATGCTTGAGAAGATTACAGTTGATAACTCTATTTTCTTTCTTCTCACTTTTTTCTTCTCTTCAGTCTGGCTTCTGACTTCATTATTTGGCTAAAATTGCCCTCTCCAAAGTTATAAAGGATCTCTTAATTGCCAAATCTTATTAGCCTTTTCCCAATCTTCATCCTTCTCAGCCTCCACACAAACTTATGGGAGTTAGTCAAGATAAATGTATGGCGTCAGTAAAGAGAGTATCTCTTGTGAAGGAAGTGTCACTAGATTAGAGAAAACATGGAGAAAAGAAAGATGTAAGATGGGTAAAAAATTAGACAGCCAGTTTATGAAAGGCTTTAAAAGAGGATTTTATATTTGATTCTAGAGATATAGAGAGCAAGTGGAGCTTACTGAGTAAGAGAGTGACATTGTCAGATCTACTCTTGAGGAAGATCACTTAACTATCCAAACGGAGGATGGACTGGAGCGGGGAGAGTTGAGGCAGGATGTCCAAACAGGGAGCTATTGTAATAATCCAGGCTTGTAGAGATGGCAGCCTATACCAGGTGGGTGGCAGTTTGATTAGAAAGAGACATACATGAAAAAATGGCATAAAGGTACAAATGACAGGATTTGGCAATTGATTAGATAAAGAAGAATGGGAAAAAATTCTAGGATGACATCTAGGATCTGTGCTTGGGTAACTATCCTAAGCAATAAAGAGAAAAAAGGAAAGGAGTAGGGGAGAAGAGAGAGAGAGAGAGAGAGAGAGAGAGAGAGAGAGAGAGAGAGAGAGAGAGAGAGAGAGAGAGAGAGAGAGAGAGAGAGAGAGAGAGACAGAGAGAGAGAGAGACAGACAGACAGACAGACAAAGAGAGACAGAGAGATAGAGAGAGAGAGAGAGAGAGAGAGAGAGAGAGAGAGAGAGAGAGAGAGAGAGAGAGAGAGAGAGAGAGAGAGAGAGTTCAATTCCTGGCATATTGAGTTTAAAACCTTTATGGACATATTAATGAGTAAGTCTAATATGTAATAAATAATAAGTCTAATAAGTAGTTGGAGGTGCAAAATTGGAAGTCAGGAGGGCAGTTAGATCAGGCTATTAAAACTAAGACACATAAGCATAGATATGGTAATTGAGGAGATCACCAAATGAAGTTATATATAGCGAGAAGAGCCTTGGGAGACATCCCAACGCGTATGACCTTGATGCAGATCTAGTAAAGGGGACTTTGGTGGGAAAGGGAAGGATTAATCAGACAAATAAGAGGAGAACCAGGAGAGGACAGTATTAGGAAAACCTAGAGAGAAGAGAGAATCGAGAGGAAGAGAGTGACCAACAGTATCAAAGGCTTCATGGAGGTCATTAAATTGGCAACTAAGAGATCACTGGTAACTGAAGAGAACAGTTTCAGTTAAATGGTGAGGGGAGAAGTCAGCCTAAAGAGAGTTAAGAAGAGAATGAAAGGAAAGTAAGTGCAGAAGGGAGAGTATGTGAGATTTTGGGAAAGCAGAATCTACAAGACATGGCCATAGATCGGATATGAAAAGTAAGAGAAAGTAAGGAGTCCAGGATGTTACCTAGGTTTCAAACCTGAGTGACTGGGAGCATGGTGATGCCCTCAGAAATAAAAGGGAAGTTAGGAAGGGTAGGAGGTTTAGGGAGGAAAGACAAATTCTCTTTGGGCTATGTTAAATTTTAAGATGTCTCTGGGACATCTGATTTAAGATATCCAATAGACAGTTGAAAATTTGAAGGTAGAGATTAGGAGAAATATTAGGGTTGGACAAATAGATCTGAGCATAGAGATGACAACTGAATACATGGGACTCAAAAATGAAATGACCTGATTTTTCTTGTATAGCATGACAAATGTGGAAATATGTTTAGAAAAACTGCACATGTTTAACTTACATTGGATTACTTGCTGTCTAGGGGAGGGAGAGAGAAAAATTTGGAATACAAGGTTTTGCAAGGGTGAATGTTGAAAACTATCTTTGCATGTATTATGAAAAATAAAAAGCTGTTATTATGCTAAAAAAAATAAGTTCATAAAATGAAACTATATAGAGAGAAGAGCCTTGGGGGACAACCTAATGTGCATGACCTGGATGAAGTGACAGCAAAGGGGACTAGAAAGAGCAATCAGATAGGTAGGAGAACCAACAGAGAGCAGAGACTTAAGGAGAAAGGAACTAACAAAGAGAAGAAAGTAATCATCTACTCCAACTATGGATTTGAAAATCTTCAGGCAGCCAGTAGCTGGATGACCTCTTGTGACTATGTTTTAAAGGAAAGTCGTCTTCAGGCATGGGTTGAATAATGTGACCCCAAAAGTTTCTTCCAAACTGGAAATTCTTTGATTTATTTTGTATTCTGCTTAATACACAATGCAAACATTGACTGCAAAAGAGAGGGGTAAAGAAAATTTCAATGAATTCTAAAAAGGAAATATTTATTCACACCTTGAAGTGCATTCAAATTACATAACATGCAATTGAGAGAGCCTCACTGAGGGGACAGAGTAAAAAGTGAGGTACTGTAGGAGCCGAGACTATTTTATTTTAGTTGGGATGGCTTTCCTTATAGGAAATAATGGGAGAGCTAGCTTTAAAATTCAGGACCCTGAGATAGAAGAAGCCAGATCTGAGCATTGGGCTAGGTTAAGAGATTGGGTAGCCAGGTAGCCATCCGTGCGTTAGGATGGGAGTTAACTTCTTTGACTTTGCAGTTTGCCAGAGTTTAGGGTGGACCCAAGGGCAGCTAAGTGGCACAGTGATCCTAGAATGTGAATCTGGCCTCAGGCACTTAATAGCTGTGTGAGTAAGTCACTTAACCCCGTTTGCTCAGTTTCCTCCTCTGTAAAATGAGCTGGAGAAAGAAATAGAAAACCACTCCAATATCTTTGCCAAGGAAAACCCACATGGGGTTGCAGAGTCAAGCACAATTCTGCCCATTTGTTGACCCTCTTGAAACTTCCCAAAGCTGACTCATGAGGAAGCTCTATCAAAAACATTTCCCTATGTTCCCCCTGTCACAAGGCCAGCCATCTGTGGAATCTCCCTGGGGAGACAGTCACATGAGAGAGGAGACAAGGGCTTCCCATAAGGAAGGACTTTCCTACAATTGACCCAACAGCCCTGACTCAGCACTTTCCTTTCCCCCTTTCCTGCCCTCTAATTCTCAGTTCCTGCTCCGTGCTCCCCTCTCTACAATGTCAATATTTCCTTCTGCCAAAGCTGTATAAGTGATTGTATGAATAAGGAATCTTACGCCAAAGAGATTGTGAGACTGATAACATAAATGAATATAGGTCAAGATTATGTTATCTAATGAAAAGCAATAACCAACGCAGGGATATACCCCCTAATCGCTCTCATTTTATTAAATGATGCCCTGTGTTTTCTTCTGGTGAGCTAAAAAATGGATGCAATCTGTATGGAGTTCATTGTCTATTAGGGTAATAAAATGTCCCCAGATTGATATAATCCAAGAAAGAATGTGTTAAATGTAAATGTAAATGTCCACAAGAATTAAAGAATCACACATTTTTGTTGCTAAAATCCTTAGTGATTATCTAATAACCTAATCCCAATTGGATTTGGAATGCTCTTGACAGCTTTCATAACAATCTTATTCTTCTTTCTTCTCAAGGAAAGAAGGGGAGCTCCCTATTTTCCAAGGCAGCCCATTCCACTCTGGGACAGTTCTTATTGTAAGGAGATATTCCCAACACTGAACTAAAATATCCTTTTCTGCAACTCTACTCCATGGTTCTGGATCTGCCTTCTGGAGACAAGTGGAATTATTCCTCTTTTCTCTGATAGCCTTCAATACACTTGAAGATAGCTTATATAGCCTCCTTCTTTTTCAGACTAAATACAGCAATATCTTTATTTTATTAAAGATTTTTATTTACAAAACATATGCAAGGGTAATTTTTCAACATTGACTCTTGCAAAACCTCATGTTCCAAGTTTTCCTCTAATCCAATACATGTTAAATGTGTTAAATCCAATACATGTATACATATTTATACAGTTATCTTGCTGCACAAGAAAAATCAGATCAGGAAGGAAAAAAAAAACCTCAGAAAACAAAATGCAAGCAAATAACAGAGAGAGTGAGGATGCTATGTTGTGATCCACACTCAGTTCCCACAGTCCTCTCTTTGGGTGTAAATGGCTCTTTTCATCACAAGATTATTGGAACAGATCTGAATTATCTCATTGTTGCAAAAGGCCACAAAACAGCAGTGTCTTAAATCAATCCTTGTGAGGCATGATTCCTGGTTCCCTTCCAGCTCTTGTTTCCTCTTTAGGAGCTGACTCCTTTTGGGTTTATAATTCATTAAAACTCACATCATTTTTTCAGGAGTCATTTGCAAGGCAAATCTCCATGATGATTTTGTATACTGAATTTGAATATCTAAGATAAAGACTTTACATTTATGCATTTAATCTTTTTTTTTTTCTGTTTCAGAATCAGAGATGGAAGCATCAACAATGATGGAAGAAAAAAACACAATGAGTAAGTAGCTCCCAATAAGCATTTAGTATGCACCTACTCAGTTTGACTCAAACTGAGACTTCTTTTTTTTTTCACTCTCTCTCGCTTTTTTTTATTTTTTAATTTATTTTTTTAATTTTATAATTATAAAATTTTTTGACAGTATATATGCATGAATAATTTTTTTATAACATTATCCCTTGTATTCATTTTTCCAAATTTTCCCCTCCCTCCCCTAGATGACAGGCAATCCCATACATTTTAAATGTGTTACAGTATAACCTAGATACAATATAAGTGTGTAAATACCATTTTCTTGTTGCATGTTAAGTATTAGATTCCGAAGGTATAAGTAACCTGGGTAGATAGACAGTAGTGCTAACAGTTTACATTCACTTCCCAGTGTTCCTTCTCTGGGTGTAGTTGTTTCTGTCCATCATTGATCAACTGGGAGTGAGTTGGATCTTCTTTATGTTGAAGATTTCCACTTCCATCAGAATATATCTTCGTACAGCATTGAAGTGTACAGAGATCTTCTGGTTCTGTTCATTTCCCTCAGCATCAGTTCATGTAAGTCTTTCCAAACCTTTCTGAATTCATCCTGCTGGTCATTTCTTACAGAGCAATAATATTCCATAACCTTCATATACCATAATTTACCCAACCATTCTCCAATTGATGGACATCTAGTCATCTTCCAGTTTCTAGCCACTATGAAAAGAGCTCTCACAAACATTTTGGCACATACAGGTCCCTTTCCCCTTTTTAATATTTCTTTGGGATATAAGCCCAGTAGTAGCACTGCTGGAACAAAGGGTATGCACAGTTTGATAACTTTTTGGGCATAGTTCCAAATTGCTCTCCAGAATGGCGGGATTATTTCACAGCTCCACCAACAATGTATTAGTGTCCCAGTTTTCCCCTCCAACATTCATCATTATTTGTTCCTGTCATCTTAGCCAATCTGACAGGTGTGTAGTGGTATCTCAGAGTTGTCTTAATTTGCATTTCTCTGATCAAACTGAGACTTCTTGAAGATTTTAGCTTTAAAAGGCTAAGCTCTCCCATTTCATCCAGATCCACCTCCAGTGATCTTGAGCTATATCTTGCCACTGGACTCAAATGGCTCTGGAGGGAAAAC
Organism: Sminthopsis crassicaudata; assembly: GCF_048593235.1. Classification (NCBI taxonomy): domain Eukaryota; kingdom Metazoa; phylum Chordata; class Mammalia; order Dasyuromorphia; family Dasyuridae; genus Sminthopsis; species Sminthopsis crassicaudata. The sequence goes on from NC_133617.1 coordinate 663,707,259, forward strand.
TGAGGCAAGTGACCTTGCACAGCCCTTCCTCATTTAAATCCAATTCACTTGCTTGTCCCAGCATCACCTCCCTGATGGTCCTCTTAGAGAACAATGGACAAACAATATGCACCTACTCTGTACCAGGCATTGTGCTAAGTACTAGGGATATGAAGAAAGGCAAAAAACCCTAACAATTCTTGCTTTCAAAGAGCTATTAGAGAAAGACAATGGGAAAATTGTGTACAAACAAAATATATAAAGGACAAATTGGAAGTAATTTCAGATTATATTAAAGAGGACTGAGAGACATTTCTTTTTTTTTCTTAATTGATTTAATTTTTTAATTATAGTTTTTATTTACCAGATATATGCATGGGTAATTTTTCAGCATTGACAATTGGAAAACCTTTTGTTCCAATTTTTCCCCTCCTTCCCCCCTTCCAGATGGCAGGTTGATCAATACATGTTAAATATGTTAAAGTATAAGTTAAATACAATATACGTATACATGTCCAAACAGTTATTTTGCTGTCCAAAAAGAATCAGACTTTGAAATAGTGTACAATTAGCTTATGAAGGAAAAAATGCAGGCAGACAAAATTAGGGGGATTGGGAATTCTATGTAGCAGTTCATAGTCATCTCCCAGAGTTCTTTCGCGGGGTATAGATGGTTCAGTTCATTACTGTTCTAGTAGAACTGATTTGGTTCATCTCATTATTGAAGAGGGCCACGTCCATCAGAATTGATCACCATATAGTATTTTTTGAAGTATATAATGATCCTGAGAGACATTTCTTTTTTTTTACTTTTTTTAAAAATTAATTTTATAATTATAACATTTTTTACAACATTATCCCTTGTACTCCCTTCTATTCTGAATTTTCCCCTACTTCCCTCCAACCCCTCCCCTAGATGGCAGGCATTCCCATACATATTAAATATGTTATAGTATATCCTAGGTACAATATATATGTGCAGAACCATATTTTGTTGTTGTTGTTGCAAAGGAAGAATTGGATTCGGAAGGTAAAAAAATAACCTGGGGAGAAAATCAAAAAAATGCTAACAGTTTACACTCATTTCCCAGTGTTCTTTTTCTGGGTATAGCTGATTCTGTCCATCGTTGATCAATTGGAATTGGATTAGCTCTTCTCTATGTTGAAGATATCCACTTCCATCAGAATACATCCTCATACAGTATCATTGTTGAAGTGTATAATGATCTCCTAGTTCTGCTCATTTCACTCAGCATCAGTTGATGTAAGTCTCTCCAAGCCTCTCTGTATTCCTCCTGCTGGTCATTTCTTACAGAGCAATAATATTCCATAACATTCATTTACCATAATTTACCCAATCATTCTCCAATTGATGGACATCCATTCATTTTCCAGTTTCTAGCTACTACAAAAAGGGCTGTCACAAACATTTTGGCACATACAGGTCCCTTTCCCTTCTTTAGCATTTCCTTGGGATATAAGCCCAGTAGTAGCACTGCTGGATCAAAGGGTATGCACAGTTTGATAACTTTTTGGGCATAATTCCAGATTCCTCTCCAGAATGGTTGGATTCTTTCACAACTCCACCAGCAATGCATAAGTGTCCCAGTTTTTCCACATCCCCTCCAACATTCATCATTATTTGTTCCTGTCATCTTAGCCAATCTAACAGGTGTGTAATGATATCTCAGAGTTGTCTTAATTTGCATTTCTCTGATCAATAATGATTTGGAACACTCTTTCATATGAGTGGAAATAGTTTCAATTCCATCATCTGAAAATTGTCTGTTCATATCCTTTGACCATTTATCAATTGGAGAATGGCTTGATTTCTTATAAATTAAAGTCAATTCTCTGTATATTTTGGGGATGACACCTTTATCAGAATCTTTAACTGTAAAAATGTTTTCCCAATTTATTACTTCCCTTCTAATCTTGTTTGCATTAGTTTTGTTTGTGCAAAAGCTTTTTAATTTGATGTAATCAAAATGTTCTATTTTGTGATCAATAATGATCTCTAGTTCTCCTTTGGACACAAATTCCTTCCTTCTCCACAAGTCTGAGAGGTAAACTATCCTATGTTCCTCTAATTTATTTATGATCTCGTTCTTTATGCCTAAATCTTGGACCCATTTTGATCTTATCTTAGTATGTGGTGTTAAATGTGGGTCCATGCCTAGTTTCTGCCATACTAATTTCCAGTTTTCCCAGCAGTTTTTGTCAAATAATGAGTTCTTATCCCAGAAGTTGGGATCTTTGGGTTTGTCAAACACTAGATTGCTATTTTTATTCACTTGCCCTGTGAACCTAACCTATTCCACTGATCTGAGAGACATTTCTTAAAGATTCAGAGATTTTAGGTGAAACTTGAAGGAAATCAAAGAAGCTAGAAAACAGATGAGGAGAGAGAGCATTCCAGACATGAGGGTCAGCCAAAAAAATGCTTGGAGTTGGATGATGGAGTGTTTCCTAAAAGGAACACTGAGGAGGATAGTGCTACTGGATCAGAGAATATGGAAGGCATAAGGTATAAAAACATGGAGAAGTAGGGAGTAAGGATAGCTAGAATATAAAGAACATTATATAGCAAATAGAGTATTTCATATTTGACCCTGGAGGTAACAGGGAGTTTCAGAAGCATTGAATCATTAAAGTATAAGTAAATTCCACATTATTAAATCCATCTTCTAATCTATCCAAGTCTTTTTCTTTTTTTAAATTTATTTATTTAAAACTTGAATGCAAAATAAGAAAAAAATAAAATAGAAAAAGACACACACATTAAAAAAAAAACAAAAAAACATTGTCATGTGCCCAGCAGAACATCAGGAAAGATTCAAAATATGTAACAACAAATTTCCATTTTAAGAAAGCCTAAGGGAATTGGAAATTGAGTGGATACCCATCAATTGGGGAATGGCTAAATAAATCATGGTGTATGTATGTAACAGAAAATTTTATTATTCTATAAGAGACAATAAGCAGGCTATTTTCAGAAAAGCCTGGACTTACATGAACTGATGCTGAGTGAAGTGAGCAGAACCAAGAGAATATTGTACATGGTAACTGCAAGATTATGTGATAATCAGCTATGATAGACTTGCTTTTTCTCAGCAATGCAGTGATCTAAGACAATTCCAATAGACTTGTGATGGAAAGAACCATCTGCATCCAGGGAGAGAACTATGGAAGTTGAACATGGATAAAAAGCATAGTATTTTCACCTTCTTGTTGTTGTTGTTCATTTGTTTTTTTCTCATGATTGTTTTCCTTTTGGTCATATTTTTCTTGTACAACATGACAAATATGGAAATGTTTAAAAGAATCGCACATATTTAACTTAATCAGATTGCTTTCTGTCTTAGGAAGGAAGAGATGGGGGAAGGGAGAAAAATTTATTTTGAAAACTATCTTTATATGTATTTGGAAAAATAAAATATTATTGAAACTTTTTTTAAAGCCTATAGGGACAGCTAGGTGGTACAGGGAAGAGCACTTGTTCTCAAATCAGGAAGACTTCAAGAAAGCATAGGTAATAATAGAAGACATTCTATTCATAACTGTCTGTCTTTGCTTCCTATAGGCTTTTTTTTTGTTCTCTTTTGTGCATTTTTTACTTTATTCTTTTTTCCCCTTTCCTTCCCCCCCCTCCTCCAAGCAGGTTACAATTAATCATAGATCTATTTTTTGTACATTTATATATATTATATTATATACCCTTACACATATACACACATACATATATTTATACACACACTAACACCTAAATATACACACAGGTATATACATATGCATATATACATACACACATCTAAAATAATATTAATATAGCTGACATATAATGTTGGTTTCTCTCTTGATTGAATCTTTTTTAAGACTCAGACTTTGACTGAGATCAATGATTACTATCCCTACTTTTTTTTCTCCTAATAAATTCTACTCCTGATCATTGTAATTGTGCCAAGCCTTTTCCAGTTTTGCTTCTGCCTTTTTTCCCTTTTCAGGCATGGGTCATCAAACTCTCTGAGGTGGCCTATAGAATAGAATGGGAGGGGAGGTGAAGAGAATAGCAAGAATAGGTACCCCCTACTGACCTGGAGCTTTTTAAAACCCTATAGAGGAGCCCTGGCCTTGCCTCCAAAGGCTCTTGAGTCCCTGTTCTTCTGATGGCATGCAATCCCTGGTCATCTTACTGGCAAGGGACCCATCCTTCATTTCTCTCTTGCCAAAACCCAATATAGTGACTAGAGATGAAGAAATCATGACCAAAATTGGGACTTTTATTGGGGATGCATGGGATCTGTTGCAATGATCTGATTTGTTTCCCACTCTCCAGGCCCAACATTTGGCTCCCATTTCCCTCTTAGTCTAACTCAAGGGCCACCCTTGAGCAAGAGGGTGAAAGTGTGGGTTCACTGTTGACCCAAACAGAGACAGCTCAGCCCCTCCCTTGTTTCTGGCACTAGATGGGAAATAATTTCACAATCTCAGCTTCCCTCAGACCCTCCCTCTCTGCCCCTGCCATACAACAAGCTGAAGCCCCAGAAATTGGATAGCACGTCAGGGACCCATATTGCGCAACAGAACAGGGGAGACCAGACATATAAGGGGCCAGCTGAGAGCCAGTGAAGCAGAGGAAGGAACATGGAGCACCTCAGGAATATCCTACTATTGGCCAGCGTAGCCACTCTCATCCCCACTCAGGCTTTACCTCTGTCCAGCCTGAGCTATCAGAAGGCCCTTTTCAAGGCCCTTCATCTTTACAACCAGGCACACAAAGGAGAGAATGCCTTCCGGCTTCTCCAAACCGACCCTCCTTCACCCAATCAGGTAAGTGCTAGTTCTGGCCTCCTCCGGTAGAGGAAAGAACAGACTGACTTGGATCTTGTCCATTTTCCCTTGCTGCCCATTAATCCAGTGTCTTGTTGGGAACAAAGCAGTCCTTGGAATGAAGCTCTTGGGTGCATGGATAAAGCTATGGCTCAGAGGTGTGAGTTCCCACTTCAGTGTCACTTTCTCTGTGTCTGTCTCTGTCTCTCTATGTATGTGTCACAATCTCTGTCTCTGAGTCTCTCTCTCACTATCTTTGTCTTTCTCTTTTTGCCTCTCTCTGTTTATGCATGTGTCTCTCTGTGTGTTTCTGTTTCTGTCTCTTCCTCTCTATCTCTCTGTCTCTCTATATCTCTGTCTCTTTCTGTCACTGTTTCTCTCTCTCGAGGTTCTATCTCTCTGCCTCTGACTTTCACACACACACACACACACACACACACACACACACACACACACACACACACACTCTCCAGAACAAGGAAAACTAAACATGACAGGATTGCACTGAGGAGATATTTGCTGTTAGCAAAAGGCTCTTGCCTTAAATCTTGGCTTTTTGAGTACTGTTCCTTTCTTTCCTTCCAGGGCATGGGTTCTTAATTTGGGGTACTCAAATCCATTTTTAAAATATTCTGACAACTCTATTGCTTTTCTTTATAATTCTATGTATTTTATTCTGAGAAGGGGCTCATAGTTGTCACCAGATTGACAAAACTGGCACAAAAACTGCTCTGGGGAATTCTCAGGTGAGTATTCCACATGACAGGAGGCAACTAGGAAGCACAGTGAATAGATAGATTTCTGGCCCTAGATTCAGGAAGATGTGTTCGAATCCAAGGCCATCCTTGAGCAAGAGAAAGTGTGAGCTCACTGTTGGCCCAAACTGAGACAGCTCAGCCCCTCCCTTCTTTCTGGCACTAGATAGGAAATAAAAAGCTGCTGTTCTCCCAGGCAGAGGAAGAAGCTGAAAGCCATCCTAAAAGAGAGGAGGCTCACTTCAAGACTTCTTTTCTGACCAAATTCTCCTTTGTCAGCTGAGTTCTAGGGCCAATGGAATTAATGAATCAGCTTGGGAAGGAGCCTACAATAAAGAAAACTTTATAGAGATGCAGGAGAATTTAGAAATGCAAAGGAAAAAGGATGCTGTTTATGGAGTCCTGGAAAATCATTGAAAAGTCTAATTTTATTGAAATTCGATTCAACAAACAATTATTTAGTATTTATTGTTTGCAGGAAACAATTTCTCAAATGTAATCTAGCCTGTTGTCTTCCTATTCAGTTCTAGGCCCACTCTACTGTCTGTTTGTAGTGACAATGCAATATAACATTATTATGTTATGTTATTAATGTGTCAATATTAACATGTTAATTATTAAATTAATATTTATTGTCTTAATTATTAATATAATAAACATATCAATTATTTAAAATGAAATATTATATGTATTTCTGGCAGTGAACTAGAGATCTTGCTTCATAGTCTGGACAATAGTTCATCTATTTGGTTTTTCTAATGTGGGCTCTTAAGACTAATTTATTTTAGGTAATCTCAAATGTCAGGCATCTCATTGAGGAGGCCCTGTAATGGTCTGGGATATAATGCAATCAGTGCAAGGTTATCCTATCTAGGGAGGCTCTATCTAGAGAACCATATTTTGCTTGAGATCCTGTATGGAGCATTATCTCCAGAAGTTGCAAACCGTTTTTGGAGAACTTGATTTTATGTCCAGCCTGATGTGATAGGATGATATGTGATGTGATGTAACATTATCAGTTGGTAATCAAAGGTATCACTGAGGTTGCATTCATGAAGACACAATCCTGACCCCAAATGGAATGGGATCATACCTGGACAAATCCCATTGTGCTTTTAATGATTCTAAGCTGACCTTGGTGATACTGTATCATTGTGAATCTTGGAAGAATACAAACTCTGAAAATCAAAGTTGAAGTTGATGCAAATGGCAAGGGAGAGAGAAAGAGTCCTGGGGAAGGGAAGGGAATAAATTTTTTATTACTATGTGCCAGACACTGTACCAAGCACTTTGTAAACATTATCTTATTCATTCCTCATCAACAAATATGCAAGGTAAGCTCTACTATTACCCTCCTTTTGTACTTGAAGAGACTGAGATAAACAAGTTAGCATTTTCCCTAATTAGTGAAGTTAGTGAATTCCCCAAGTCACATAGCAAATAAGTTTCTGCAGCAGGATTAAAACTCATAGTTTCTGGATTCCATGTCCGATGCTCTCTTTAGCTACTTCTACACCTAGTTGCTCCCTCACTGGATGTATCAGGTAAGGAAGAATGAAGAGTCCAAAATGACTGTGACAATTCTAGGCTAAGTAACTGTTGGCAAATGTTGAGAAGCTGGGGGTGAAGGATGATTTTGTAGAAGAAGAAGATGAGCTTAGTTTTAAACATGTCAAATTTGAGGGGATGGATGGTGGGACAGTCAGGGGCCACCACAGTGAGGTACCACCTCACGCTTATCAAAAATAACAAATGTTGGAAAGGATAAGGGGAAAATAGGTACAAGGAAGTGCTGATGGAGTAGTGATTTGCTTCAGCTAATATAGGAAGCAATGGAATTAGTAGTATTCATCAGGCAGTTGGAGATTATAGGATTACAGATTTAGATTTGGGAGGAACCTTTCAAGTCACTGAGTCCAACATTCTCATTTTTCATATGAGGAAACTGAAAATCAGAGAGATTAAGAGACAACTACTAAATGTCTGAGATGGATCCAAATCCAGATTTTTCTTGACTCTAAGTCCAGTATTATGCTGCTATCTCTTTGCCAGAATGTGGTTCAAAATTAAATAGTGATTTAGAAGTCATTTCAAAGAGCTCATAATGGAAGCCAGTGGAATGAATGAAGATTGTTAAGAGAGATAGTGTCAGGACAGAAGGCAAGGAGGAAGGAGAAGCACTGAGTCCTGAGCAATGATCACAGAGGGAGGGCAGAAGAAGAACTAAGGAAGGAAGGTAGAAAGGAGAGTAGAAGTAAGAGATTTTAGGATCCAAGGTATAGATATGGGACAGACCTCAGAGACCATCTATTTCAGTCTTCTTTTACAGATAAAGAAAATGAGGTATAAAGAACTTAAGTGACTTATTAAAGGTTAGGTAAGTAGTAGCCATGATGTGAATCCCCATCTGACATCAGCAGAAGCATTTTTTCAATTATATAGCACACTGTCATAAGACATACTATGAGCATTCATAAGGAATGATGAGTGAAATGACCTCCTCAAAAGTCATACAGCCAATCATTATCAGAGTAGGATCTGGGACCCAAGACTACTCCATTTACCAAACTTGCACTTTTCCATACTGTAGGAAGCACTTGTTCCCATTGACCCAAGCCATTGGATAATGAAGGTGATTTCTTCTCAACCTAGGGCCCTCCTCTACCTCCATTGAGTAGCCTCATCCCATCTAACCTCACCTTCTCTTTTCAGGACCTCCAAGAACAAACTTTGAAGCATCTGAGCTTTACCTTGAAGGAAACTGTGTGCCCAGTGACTGAGGAGCTCCTGCTGGATCAGTGTGACTTCAAAGTTGATGGGGTAAATAGTCAGTGGGACAATGGACTTGAAGGCACCCTGGAGGAGGTGGAGGGGTATATTAGAACCTTTATTATCTCTGCTCAATCCTACTTTTCATCAGTGCAGTACCTAAGATTTCTATGCAATCTTGAAACCTTGGGAGGTGAATAGCATAGCAGTTATTTTCCCATATAAATCATGCAGAAGCAAAGGTTCAAAACAATGGAGCTCCACATAGATACAATCTACTGGTTGTGAAGCCAGGAATGGAACCCAGATCCCCTAGATCCAAATTTAAAAGCTCTCTGATTTGGAAGAGACTCTGTGAGTCCCTAATGCCAGTGTGGAATTTCTTCCCTTTTTCCCTCTCATCTTCCCTCCTTTTTTTCCATATTTCCTCCTCCTCCTCCTCTTCTTCCTCCTCCTCCTCCTCCTTCTTCTTTCTTGTTGTTGTTGTTGTTGTTCTTCTTCTTCTTCTTCTTCTTTTCCTTCTTCTCCTTCTCCTTCTTCTTCTTCTTCTTCTTCTTCTTCTTCTTCTTCTTCTTCTTCTTCTTCTTCTTCTTCTTCTTCTTCTTCTTCTTCTTCTTCTTCTTTTCCTTCTTCTCCTTCTCCTTCTCCTTCTCCTTCTTCTTCTTCTTCTTCTTCTTCTTCTTCTTCTTCTTCTTCTTCTTCTTCTTCTTCTTCTTCTTCTTCTTCTTCTTCTTCTTCTTCTTCTTCTTCTTCTTCTTCTTCTTCTTCTTCTTCTTCTTCTTCTTCTTCTTCTTTTCCTTCTTCTCCTTCTCCTTCTTCTCCTTCTCCTTCTTCTTCTTTTCCTTCTTCTTCTTCTTCTTCTTCTTCTTCTTCTTCTTCTTCTTCTTCTTCTTCTTCTTCTTCTTCTTCTCCTTCTTCTTCTTCTTCTCCTTCTTCTTCTTCTTCTCTCTTCTTCTTCTTCTTCTTCTTCTTCTTCTTCTTCTTCTTCTTCTTCTCCTTCTTCTTCTTCTTCTTCTTCTTCTTCTTCTTCTTCTTCTTCTTCTTCTTCTTCTTCTTCTTCTTCTTCTTCTTTCTTTTTCTTCTTCTTCTTTTTCCTTTTCTTTTTTTCTCTATATGTCTCCTACACAGCTGGTGAAAGACTGTCAAGGCTTAATATCCAATGAACAGGACATTGCTGCAATCATCCTCACCTGTGACCCAGCAACCTCAGCAGTAAGTTTTCTGTTCTTCATTCATTTTCTGCCCTAGCCTTTCATATTTGATTCTTTTTTAAAAATTTCTTTTATAGTTTTTATTTACTATGCATGGGTAATTTTACAGCATTAACAATTGCCAAACTTTTTGTTCTAATTTTCCCCTCCTTTCTTCCTCACCCAGATGCAGGTTGACCAATACATGTTAAATATGTTAAAGTATAAATTGAATACAATATCATATTTGATTCTTTAGGGCTGATCATGTTAGCTCCATTGAGGAGGGAGGGGGAAATAGAGGAATTGGTACAGGGAGATTGCATCCTGCCTTCTCCTGCCCTGACCTACTGTCCCTATCACCTGAACAGGAAAAATATCCAAGAGAAGGCTGGCCACAGCAGTGCCAGAGGGCACACCCAGTCTTCTGTAGGATTTCCAGCCTCTGTGGCTACTTTTAAAGTTGCAACTCATATGGGTAGGCTTACCCCAGAGGATAGTTTGCACTTTAATTAAAGAAAGCAACTTTCCTCCAACTCCATTGCATGCCAGCTGTTCCTATTTACTCTGGGAATCCTGAAGGGTAAGCAAAGGACCAGGTCTGGGGGAATAACTTAAGCTAATTATTCTTAGTAACTAGCAAAGAACCACGCACAACCCCTACTCCAAGGGCCAGGACCCTGATAGAAGCACCTCAGTCTCTTGATCTATTATCTGAATCAGACACTTACCTTCCATTCTAATGTCTTTGCAGCCCTCCTCGCTCCAGAAGATCCCCATTTTCCAGACGAAAGAATGGTTCAAAGAAAAATAGCCACAGACCTGGGGGATACTCTCTGATTGCTCTTGGAGATAAAAAAGTACTAAAGGCTCCATATATGGAGTCTCTCTAAACTCAAACCAATGTAACCAGCACTTGCTTTCTCCCTTATATTTTACTTTTTCAAATTCCACTCCCTAATCACATTCACATATACACACACATATACACCCTATGTAATCCATAGGTGTGCATTTTTCTCTGTATATGGTACACATATAAAATATGTTGGGTACACATATATAATTTGTATGGTATATACATATACGTGACATATATGTATATATACATGTAGCCTGGTCTTCAAGACTGGAGCATTTGCATAAGAAATTGCATTTCTTCTTTGGTAGACAATGTTTTGATACTACAAACCTATCTGTGTGAAAGGTGGAGTTGGTAGAATTGGCTTTGAAGAAGAGAAATTTTATTCTTCTTCAGATATATTCAAATATATTTCCTGCTTCAAGGGAGGACACACATTTCTAGACACTCTTTTTCAGAGAGATTCAGAGAGAAGTGGGGGAGGGAAAGAGGAAGAGAGATGGACTTTGGAAAGTTGACATGCAGGAGAAAGCTGCTTCTTCAAACATGTTCCAGATTTCCAGTTTGCCTTTCTAGAGTCTTTGGGAAATTATCATTTGGATGAGATTACAGTGTTTCTCTCTTTGACCTGAAATATCTCATGCTTCATGAGAGACCTTGATCCTGTGTATTATCTGGTGTGTTATAACTCATGTAAAACTTGTCTGATTTCTATTTGCTATGTGCTTGGATAAATGGATTTACTCATTCTTCAGTATTTGTGAGGATTTTTATACAATTAGAATTTGGTGGGAAGGAGTTATGACTCCAATATAAGCTTTGGGTACTCCTTCATTCTCAGTCCTTTTACAAACTCAACCAGGAGTTTACCTCAATATTCTTTGGGTATACTTTGGGTCTTCTTTTCTCTCTTGGGATTATTAGGATTTTAGGATCCCTCTCACTTAGGTTTATAAGTTTTCAGAGGTTTAAGTATCATCTTTACACAGATGACTATATATCCAATATATATATTTTATACATTCAATTCTAACCTCTCTATTGAGACATAATCAGCTGTCTCCAACTGTCTGTTGGACATCTGAAACTAGATGTCCTATAGTTATCTCAGCATGCCCTCTCTCAACAAAAGAGTTTATTATCTTTCGTTCCTAACCTACCCCTTTTCTTAATTTCCATATTTCTAATGAGGATACCACCATTTTTCCAAAATCCCAACTTCACAATCTTAAGTAATTTTAGGGTCTTTACTCTCCCTCACCCCACTGCTCAGTCCCTTGCCAGTTTCTCTCATGTCTGCTTCCCTCTTCCTACATCAGGCCACCACCGAGGTCAGCTCCATTTCACCTCTCACCTCCACTTGGGCTCCTAATTGGTCTTCCTACTTCAAGTCTCTATATTGTAATCAATCATCCATATAAACACATTTTCTTTAATTGAATGTCTGATTATGGTATCCCCTTAATGATTAAACATCAGTAGCTTCTTATTGCCTCTAGGAGAAAATACAATTCCTCTGTTTGGATTTTAAATTTGCCTTTTACAATTTGTCTCCAACCTGTGTTATTAGGCCACATTTCCCTTGCATCATGTAGTCCAGTCAAACTGGCTTCCATTTTAGTCTTTATAAATGATACTCCCTGTCATCTCTGTGCATTTCTGTGTATCCCCCATATCTGAAATGCATGACCACTTCACCTTGCCCTCATAGAATCCTTCACAGAATCAACAAGACACAGTCTAAGAAAAATTTCTTTGTGAAGTTTTTCCTTATTATCTCAGTGGCTCTTGCCTTCCTTTCTTAAACTACCTTAAATTTAGTTTTGATTAGTCTCGATGTAATTACATATACACATTAAGTTCTCCTTTTTCTACCTCCCCTCAAATTCCCCTCTTCTTCCCCCACATAGAATTTATAGTAAAATAGCCAACAACAAGATGGAACAGGCAGAAAACTCAAGGGAAAAGATGAACATGAAGATTCAGGAAAGTACACAAAGTTTGCTCAATTAAATACTGCAGCTCCAGCTGAAGGACAGGTTGAGGTTTCCAAGTTCAGCATTTCTGCAAAAGTAACCTACTCAAATTTTTTACTGTAGCTGCCCTTCTAGGCCCAATTCTGAACCCATTCTAATATCACTACTCACCTTTCAGAGATTGAAGAAGCCCCTCTTTGCCCAGTGTGAGCCACTGAATGAACTATTGAGTAGCTATAAGTGTCTTTTATTATAGGGAAATCGAGAGGTTGCATTGAAGTGAGCAGTCATCTAATGTAAGAGAGAAGCCCCTTGCAATGGAAATATCAGCAGTTCAAGAAAAGATGTGTACATGGTGGAGGAGAATGGAAAAGGAGAATATTGTTGGTGTGGAGCCTACATCCTCCAGGCTCCAAATCACACTCAGGCAGGGACTCCTCCTGAATAGCTTTCTGTTCTTGCTTTCTGGCCCTGCGATGCAAATGTGGAGATAAGGGAAGGGTTGGGAAGGGGAAGCTTCTGTTTTTAGTAAATAGTAAGTGGGCCTATTTTATTGCATTTTAGGCTGCATGATGGTTGCATTGGCTCCAATTCTCCAACCAACCTGGAGTGATCCAAGCAAGGTCTGTCTCAGGACAAGAAGTTAGGGTTTGTTGCTAGAGCAGAAAATGCTGAGAAGTGAGAAGTGTCTGAGTAGAAGGAATGAACATCTCTCTGTTCACTACTTGACTGGACATCCTATCCTCACCACTCCTTAAATGGAGAAAATTCTGGTTTTGATTGCAACTTAGCACTGACAAGTTATACAGAGGGGCTGGAAGGCTTTCCCAGTGTCCATCTCAGTGCCTAGCTACTCTACTATGCCATGGGTGCTGTCCCAGGTGCTATCCCAGGTGCTGTCCAGGGTGCTGTCCCAGGCGCTGGACTGGGTACTGTCCCAGGTGTTGTCCAAGGCGCTATCCCAGGTGTTGGCATTTCTCATCTTCTCCTCCCAAACACACTCAACTCCCTCCCCACCCCACCCCACCAGGACTAGAGAAAGTATTAGAAGTGACTCCCAGATCTGGGAGACCATAGAATAGAGAAGAAAAAATCCTATCTTCCTTCTTGTTGTGGCAGTGTCCTGGGCCTACCTCCCTAAATGGGGATTAAAAGACCATTATGAGGAGGGGGGAGGTTCTGACAGTCCTAGCTGGACTATAAAGTGTGAAGAGTGGCTGTTTAAGTGTGGTGTTCACACACACAATAAATGAACAGGCATTAATGTTTGTGCTCACTTTTTCCTTTCACAGTTTTCTTTTATCTCTGCAGTACAAGTAGCTCTGGGCAGCTTGGTCATGGCCATAAAGAGAATGTGCTTAAATTCCAACAGCCAAATGATTTCTCTGATCCCAAACACATTAAGGTGCTTAAAGGAAGAGGACACTCAGTTGTGGTCACAGGTCCCTCACTGTGGTTCCTTGCTGAAGACCAAATGCAATCAGATTCATAGTATTTAGAGCTAGAAAAGGCGCCTTATTGATCATTTTGTTTATTTTTTTCAGATGAGGAACAGAGGCTCCGAGGGGGAATGAGTTGCCTTTACTGATACAAGTATTCTGATAATCCCAATTTTCTTTCATAAATTAGAATGTCTCTTCTCTCACTATGATGTTTGCAGAAGTTAACCTTTTTTTTAGTCATAGTCCTCTTGAACAATCAGTGAAGTCTATATGGATCCCTTCTCGAAAGAATAGTTTTAAATGCATAAAATAAAATACAAAGGAAACCAATTATATTGAGGTATCATTATCACAATTTTTAATGTTTTAAGTTTGCTTTTTTTTTAAGCAATTGGAGTTAAGTGACATGGCTAATAAGTATCTGAGGTCAAATTTGAATTCAGGTCTTCCTGCCTCTGGGCCAAGCTTTGTTGAAAATGTTTTAAGTTCATTGACCCCAGGTTAAGAACCCCTAATCTAAATAACAACTACACCCCAACCAAATATACCTGTGACCCCACTCCAGAGGCCCTAGGAATTAGTAATCAGTGAGATGACTTGGTTAGTCTCACTGCCTCTCACAGGAGGAAAGCTATGAGGCTAGAAGAGGAATCAATTCCTACATAGAAGCTGCATCTTTTTTTAACCTCTCTTAATTGTAATGATATTAATAGTATCAATAATAATGATGATTAGTGTGCTATTTAGAACTTTAAAACAAAGATGTCAAACATATACCAGTAACATTCCTAGGTGCAATCTGGAACAGATTAAAATATAATTGAGAAATTTTTAACAAAAACACAAATACAATAGAGTATAGGTAATGTTAATGTGTGGTTTTCCCAAGGATCCTTATATAATGGCCCCCATTTCTATTTGAGTTTGCCATTGAAGATATTCACAGAGAACTTTGAAAATATTATCTCATCTGAGATTTGCCAATAGCCATTCTTCTTATGTCCATTTTATTTTTTTATTCAAGTTTTTTATTTGCAAAACATATGCATGGATAATTTTTCAATACTGATTCTTGCAAAACCTTGTGTTCTAATTTACCCCCTTTCCCCTCTACCTCTTCCCCTAGATGGTAAGTAATCCAATATATGTTAACCATAGTAAACATGTTAAATCCAATATATGCATGCATATTTATACAATTATCTTGCTGCACAAAAAAATCAGATCAAAAAGGAAAAAATGAGGAAAAAGATGTTTTGCAAACAGCAAAAAGAATGAAAATGCTATGTAATGATCCACATTCAGTTCCCACAGTCCTCTCTCTGGTTATAGATAGCTCTGTTCATCAAAAAATCACTGGAATTGGCCTGAATCATCTCATTGCTGAAAAGAGCCACATCCATCAGAATTGATCATTGTATAATCTTGTTGTTGCAATGTACCATGATCTCCTGTTCTATTCATTTCACTTAGCATCAGGTCTTATAAGTCTCTCCAGGTCTCTCTAAAATCATCCTGCTAATCATTTCTTAAAGAACAATAATATTCTGTAATATTCATAAGCCATAACTTATTCAGCCATTCTCCAACTGGTGGACATCCACCAGTTTCCTGCCACTACAAAAAGGGCTGACACAAACATTTTTTGCACACGTGGATCTCTTTCCCTCCTTTAAGATCTCTTTGGGATATAAGCCTAGTAGAAACACTGCTGGGTCAAAGGATATGCACATTTTAATAGCCCATTGAGCATAGTTCCATAAAACCAACTCTTGGTTTTATTTATTAATTCAATAGTTTTTTTTACTTTCAATATTATTGATTTCTCCTTTTAATTTTAGTATTTCAAGTTTGATTTTTGGTTGGGAGTTTTTAATTTGGTCTTTTTCTAGCTTTTTAAGTTGCAGGCCCAATTCATTGATCTTCTCTTTCTCTATTTTATTCAAGTAAGCTTCTAAAGATATAAAATTTCCCCTTATTACCGCTTTAGCTGCATCCCACAGATTTTGGTATGATGTCTCATCATTGTCATTATCTTGGGTGAAATTATTGTTTCTATACTTTGCTATTTCACCCAGTCATTCTTTAAGATGATATTATTCAGTTTCCAATTACTTTTTGGTCTATTTACCCCTAACTTCTTATTGAATGTAGTTTTATTGCATTGTGATCTGAGAAGAAAGCATTTATTATTTCTGCCTTCCTACATTTAATTTTGAGATCTTTATGTCCTAATATATGGTCTATTTTTGTATAGGTTCCAAGAACTGCTGAGAAGAAAGTATATTCCTTTCTATCACCATTCAGTTTTCTCCAAAGGTCTATCATACCTAGTTTTTCTAAATGTTCTATTTACTTTTTAAATTTCTTTCTTATTTGTTTTGTGGTTTGATTTGTCTAAATCTGAGAGTGCAAGGTTGAGATCTCCCACTATTATAGTTTTACTGTCTATTTCTTCTTGCAACTCTCTTAACTTTTCCTGTAGAAAGTTAGATGCTATACCACTTGATGCATATATGTTTAGTATTGTTATGGCTTCATGGTTTATGCTACCTTTTAGCAGGATATAGTTTCCTTCCTTATCTCTTTTAATTAGATCAATTTCTGCTTTTGCTTGATCTGAGATAAGGATAGCTACCCCTGCTTTTTTGGCTTTACCTGAAGCATAATAGATTCTGCTCCAACCTTTTACCTTTACTCTATATGTATCTCCCTGCTTTAAGTGTGTTTCCTGTAAACAACATATTGTAGGGTTCTGACTTTTGATCCAGTCTGCTATCTGTCTCTGTTTGATGGGAGAGTTCATCCCATTCACATTTACATTAAAATTACTAATTCTGTATTTCCTGCCATCATATTAACACCAGATTATACTTTTTTCCCTTGACCCCCCTGAACCCCTTCCCCAATATTTAATTTATAGACCCCACTTGTGATGCGCAGCCCTCCCTTTTTAGTATCCCTCCCCCCTCCTTCCAAGTCCCTTCCCTTTTCTTGTGCCCTTCCCTTACCTTTTCCCTTTTCCTCTCCCCCCTTTTAATGAGGTGAGAAAGAATTCTCTGAAAAACAAATACGTCAATTATTTACTCTTTGAGCCTACTCTGATGAGAGTAAGATTCATACAATGTTTCTCCCCCTCTCTAAATTCCCTCAGATGTGGTATATTTTCTATGCCTCTTCCTGGGATGTAGTTTCCCTCTTTTTATCACTCCCCTTTTTCTGATACTACCCTCTTCTCTTTGCTACTCCCCCCTTTTTTTATATCAGTAAAATCAAATTATCCATGCGTACTTTCTATATATCCACAACAGAGATACAGTTCTCAAGAGTTCTTTTTACCTTTTTCTGTTTCTCTTTAGTCTTGTGGAGGTAGATCAAATTTTTTGTTTAAGTCTGGTTTTTTTCTTAGAAACAAATGGAATTCCTCTGTTTCATTAAATGACCATCTTCTTCCATGGAAGAAAATGCTACACTTAGCTGGGTAGTTTATTCTTGATTGCAATCCTTGATCTTTTGCCTTTTGGAATATCAGGTTCCAGGACCTTCGATCTTTTAATGTGGAGGCAGCCAGTTCTTCAGTGACCCTTATTGTGGCACCTTGGTATTTAAATTGTTTATTTTCTAGCTGCTTGCAATATTTTTTCCTTTGTTTGGTAGTTCTGCAGCTTAGCCACAATGTTCCTTGGAGTTCTTTTTAGGGTCTTTTTCAGAAGGTGTTCAATGAATTCTTTCAATGCCTATTTTCCCTTCTGTTTCTATTATCTCTGGACAGTTCTCTTTGATGATTTCCTATAAAGTAGAATCTAGGCTCTTTTTTTGGTCATAGTTTTCGGGAAGTCCAATGATCCTCAGATTATCTCTCCTAGATCTATTTTCCAGGTCTATAGATTTTCCCAGTAAGTATTTGACGTTATTCTCCAGCTTTTCATTTTTTTTTTTTTTGTTTGACTGATTCTTGGGTTCTCAATGAATCATTCATTTCTATTTGTTCTGTCCTAATTTTTAATGAGTTATTTTCTTCATTCACATTTTTTAGTTCTTTTTGTATATGCCCAACTGAGTTTTTAATGAATTATTTTGCTCTATTGAATTTTTTTCCATTTCCCTAATTTTTTTAGAGAGTTATTTTCTTTTTCCAATTCAGAAATCCTACTTTCCTATGATTTTTTAATCTTTTCTAATTCACAAATTTTGTTTCCCTGCATCTCCTGTGAATTCTGTATTTTTTCCAACTGAAATTTCAGGACATTGTTATTCTCTATCATAGCTTCTCTTTCCTTTTCCCATTTTTCTTCAAACTCTCCTAACTTTTTAATAGTCTCTTCTAGGAGAGAGTTATGTGATGGGAGGCAGGTATTGTTCCCCTTTAGAGTGTTATCTGCTGACTCTCTGCTGTTAACTTCCTCGGGGGTGGATACCCGCTCTTTCTCTCTGTAGAAGGAATCAATCGTTCTCTTCAGCTTTTTACTCATTGTTAAAAATCTTTTGGGGTCTGCCCTTGGGGTAAGAAGTTTATTTATTTATTTATTTACCAGCTTCCTCCCAGACCGGATGAATGCAGCAGCTCCTGTGCCTGAACTAAGAGAGAGCTCTGGGAGAGATTTCCCTCCCCCTCCCTGGAAGTGTCTCAGAGGTGATTAGTACAACTGCACTGTGAAGGTTGCCCAGTGAAGGACCCCATTGTGTGGCCTAGCGACTGCCCTGAGGTTTAAGACTGAATAGTAAAAGTGACACAAAACCCAGCCAATGCGTCCATGGGGCGTGGATATCAGCAGCTGACGTGAAAAGTCCTTGTGTTGAGCATAGTTCCAAATTGTTCTCTAGAATGGTTGAATGAATTCACAGCTCCACCAACAATGTATCAGTGTCCCAGTTTTTCTACATCCCCTCCAACATTCATCATTATCTTTTCCTGTCATCTTAACCAATCTGAGAGGTGTGTAGTGCTACCTCAGAATTGTCTTAATTTGTATTTCTCTGATCAATAGTGATTTGGAGTGCCTTTTCATATGACCAGAAATGGTCTAGAATGGAATTCAAGCCATTCTCCATTTGATAAGTGGTCAAAGGATATGAACAGACAATTGTCAGACAAAGAAATTGTAACTATTTCTAGCCATATGAAAAGATGCTCCAAATCATTACTAATCAGAGAAATGTAAATTAAGACAACTCTGAGATACCACTACACACCTGTCAGATTGGCTAGAATAACAAGGAAAGATAATGCAGAATGTTGGAGGGGACATGGGAAAATTGGGACACTGATACATTGTTGGTAGAGTTGTGAATACATCCAGCCATTCTGGAGAGCGATTTGGAACTATGCTCACAGAGTTATCAAACTGTGCATACCCTTTGACCCAGCAGTGTTACTACTGGTCTTATATCCCAAAGAGATATTAAAGAAGGGAAAGGGACCTGTGTGTGCAAGAACGTTTGTGGCAGCCCTATTTGTAGTGGCCAGAAACTGGAAACTGAATGGATGCCCATCAATTGGAGAATGGCTGAAAAAATTGTGATATATGAATATTATGGAATATTATTGTTCTGTAAGAAATGACTAACAGGATGATTTCAGAAAGGCCTGGAGGGACTTACATGAACTGATGCTGAGTGAGATGAGCAGAACCAGGATATCATTATACAAGGCAACAACAATACTATATGATGATCAATTCTGATGAATGTGGCTCTCTTCAATAATGAGATGCACCAAATCAGTTCCAACAGAGCAGTAATGAATTGAACCAGTTACACCCAGCAAAAGAACTCTGCTTTAGTCTGCCTGCATTTTTTATTTTCTCCTCAGGTTATTTTTACCTTATTTCTAAGTCCGATTTTTCTTGTGCAGCAAAATAACTGTATGTATATGTGTATATATATATATATAATGTTTAATATATGCTTTAACATATTTAACATATATTGATCTACCTGCCATCTTGGAGAAGGACTAAGGGGAAGGAGGGGAAAAGTTGAAACAAAAGGTTTTGCAATTGTCAATGCTGGAAATTTATCTATGCATAAAATTTTTGTAAAAATAAAAAAAATTTTAAAAAGAAATTAGGCCCTTATCAGAATTTTTGAATGTAAAAATGTTTTCTCAGTATACTGCTCCCTTTCTAATCTTGTCTACATTAATTTTGCTTGTAGAAAACCTTTTTAACTTAATATAATCAAAATTATCTATTTTACTTTCAATAATGAACTCCAGTTCTTTGACCACAAATTCTTTCCTTCTCTACAGATCTGGGAGGTAAACTATCCTTTGTTCTTCTAATTTGCTTGTAATATCACTCTTTATGTCTAAATCATGAACCCATTTCAACCTTATCTTGGTATACAAAGAAAGCTGAATCTTATCCAATCATTCTGCAAAAGTCAATACCCCAAGTGTTCAGACTCAGGTACCTTCCAAAATCCCTCAATTCTTCCCATTGGTAATAATTGTTCCTATTTTCATAGTATATTAGTTCTCAAATTAAGACACTTTTTCAGTGATTCTACAAGATTGTGCAAAAGAATTCTAAGATGTTGTAATTTCCAATATAATAATAATAATAAGTGTTTTTCTAGCACCCACTGTGTGTGGCATTATAAATATTACCTCTTTTGATGCTTACAACAATTCTAGGATGTAGGTACTATTATTATTGCCATTTCAAGGTTGAGGAAACTCAGGGGAAATGACTTGCCCAAAATCACAATAGGTATCAAGCCATATTTAGATTCAATACTTGTTCTAAGCCTGATACTCTGTGCACTGTAGCACCACCTAGCTGCTAGTAAATACCAATAAACATCTCACATAAACCAAAGAAAGTTGGGGGCAGGGAGGGAAGGAGGAAAAAGGATTGTGGGGGAAAAGTCCTCAATAATTTTTAAGACTGTATAAGGTTCCTGAAGCCAAACATTTTGAGAATCACTGCTCTAATATTACAAGTTTCATAAAATGTTTTCCTCACAATACCCTTGAGAAGTAGGTAGTGCAAGTATTATTACCTGAATTTTTACAGAGAAGGTAACAAAGGCTCAGAAAGGTGACTTATCCAGAATCACACTTAACTGCCTCTTGTATTGTTCCTCATGTCCTATACTGGCCTCTTGCTAATATGACCATTTGTTGCCCATCCTTGACTCTCTCAAATCCAAAAGATCACCTCTTTTTTCTTAGATTTCATCTTGATACAATAGATGTATACCCATCTCTATTAGAGCTACAGTTAGAGCCCAGTTGGTGCAGAAAAGAGCTTTTGGAATAATCAGAGGGCTTGAGATCTCATTTTGGCTCTGCAGCTACAATCACATCATTCTCTATGTGAACCCTAGAAAACACCCCTTCTTATCTGTAGAATGAATGGGATTGCACTAGAACAAGGCTTCTTAAACTTTTTCCACTTGTGATCCCTTTTCTCCTTAAAAAATGTTTACACAATCCCGGGTATATAAAATAGAAATATTGCATATAATATAAATATAAATGATAAATAAATAAAATATAAAATCAAATCAAACATTTACTGATAATACATCATAAAGAAATTTATTCTAAAACAATCCTTTAGTATACATATAATTTTAGCATTTATGAAAGACAAAAGCAAATTTGCATGCTGAGATGGATGTGTTTGATTATTTTTTCATAAAGAATTTAATCTTGGTGGAATATTTGACACCTTTACTGTTGTCAATTTTTTTGTACCTCCACATTCAAGTATGTGACCCCATATGGGGTTGTGACCCACAGTTTAGGAAACTTTGGACTAGATGGCCCAATCTCTTCTGGTCCTTAATCTATGCTCCTATGATTCTAAGATCACTATTGTTTTCACGTTGCCTCTCTACACTTTTGTATCATTGTGATGATATAGCTCTAGCCCTGTGACAACTCTGAAGAGATAATTTAGAATTGCCGGTATTCACATGTATCTTGTCTGTCTTCATCATTCCTTCCCAGCCACCCCTGCAAAAATGCCAGTCCATTTGGGGTCAGAAATAAAGTGACTGCATTTAGAAAAGTTTTTTTTTAAGAACTATCATATTTTACATGTATACTTATAAATGTATAGTAATGCATATTCAAACTGTATGCAGATAAATATGAATGCATATATATAATGTTTATGTGTCTATATGTGTAGGATTGTTGTAGATTTTGTATATGTCCACAAGGCTTGTTTCAATGCTGTTACCTTTGAGATCTTGCCCCCTTCAAGTAGTTTTGATTTCTGCTTGGAGGAGAGACGAAGAAGGAGCTATGAGGCTGGATGCTTTGCTCTCTTTAGAGAAGGATACTATCCTAGAACCACATCTTATCTGTCCCTTTGCCCCTCCAAATAAAGCTAGTCTGTAGTAATATTGTTTTTCCTTATATTCAAGGCACTCATTAAAGAGGAAGAAGTCTCCCAAATTTATTTCTAAAGGCTTCACTCCATTCCCACCAAATTCTAGGTACACAAAGACCATCACAAACACCAAATTTCAAAAGCTCTTTTATCCAAACAAACAGCAAACAGAAATCAGAGCAGTGATACAGATTTGAATATACCAGACAATACACATATTGAATGAGCTTTCCTACTGAGAGGAATATATCTCAACTCAACTAAGGAAGAGAGAGATTGAAGAAAAATGGAATATGGTCAAGCCTATGAAAGATATTCCCAGCTCCAAAGCCAAAGTCAATCAAAAAAGCTCCTCTGAACCACATGACTCGGTAGCCCACAAGTGGTAACAACATGTCCATACATCTCAACAGATACTCTAAGGCATTTATGTCACAAGTCATCACACACCTCCAGGAAACAGGTTCTCCATCGCCTTTTGTGATGTTTTGTGTGATGTAGCACCTTGTAAGAATCCTAACATCCTTTGGCATGGGGACATACCTTTTGTGCCAATCCCCATTACTCATATATATTTTTTTTCTGGAAGAGTGAATTAGAAAATAAGGTAAAAATGCCAGGGAAAAGACTTATATTGGCCGGACTGGGGGATACAAGAAGTCAGGATAAGCTAGACCCATGAGATATTTCTTCTTTACTTGCCTCGGGGAAAGAATACTATGGTTTGAAGCACATTAAAAGCATTCCATGGCCTTCTCCTTCTTTTGTGACGGGATCTTCTGAAGCGACGGGGCTGCAGAGAGAGGAGATGGCCTGACTCAGACTGCACTACTGGAGAGTGAGGGGCTCCTATCCTCTGGTCCTTGTAATAGGAGCTGGACATAGAGTCTGGGCTCACTCCTAAGAGCTAGCTTAGATCCTGCCCAGTCCCTGGTTTTTTCCTCCACCCTTCAGGTCTAAGACTCCCAGAATGCACAGGGACAGCTGGGATGTGGTTGGAGGGTGCATTTTCTAATCTGTTAAAAACTATGCTCTAGGCTAAGCCCACTTGGATGAGATGCAAACCCTGGAGTGTGGCCACAGGTGCTCACAGCAGCCCGGGTGTTGCCCGTGATTGCCCTGCTGTGGCCAGGCCTCCCTCTGGTGACCAGGGCAATGGGAAAGGCAGGATGCGATCTCCCTGAACCAGTTCTTCTATCCCCAACCCTCACCCATGGAGCTAATAGGATCAACCCTGAAGGATCAAATACAAGGGTGTGGGACAGAGAGAGAAAAAGGGAAAACTCACTGCTGAGGCTTCTGGGCCACAGGTGAGGACGAGGGCAGAAATGTCCTGTTCAGTGGATGCTGAGGCTTGACATTCTTTCACCAGCTGTATAGGGAACATCCACAATGAGAGAGAGAAGCAGAAAAAGAGACAGAGAGGGAAGAAAAGAGAGGAGAAAAGGAGGAGAGAGAGAGAAAGAGAGAGGGAGGGAGAAAGGGAGAGGGAAGAGAAGAAGGAGAAGAGAAAAAAGAGGAGGAGGAAGAGGAGGAAAAGGAGGAGGATGGGAAAAGAGAAGAAAAAGGAAGAAATGAAGGAAAAAATTGGGGAAAAAAATCCAAAATGCTCATCTTTTTAGGAACCCAGAGGGTTTAGATCTGTGAAAGCCATACATGCAGTTATTCCCAATGCTACACTGAGTTCCTTCCAGTGTAAGAGAGAAAGGAGGGAAGTGAGCATTTAAGCACTAACTATGTGCTTTACAAATAATACCTCATTTGATTCTCAGGGCAACCCTGGGAGGTAGATCCTCTTCTATAATTGAGGAAAATCAGACACAGACTTGCCCAAAGTCACACAGCTAATATGTGTCTAAGGACCCATCTGAAATCAGGTCTTCCTGACTCCAGGCCCAGTGTGCTTTCTCTACTACACCCCTTTGCTAATATAAGTTCTTGGATCCAGGAGATCTGGATTCTTTCTATTCACAACCAGTAGGCTGTGCCCTTCCAAAGAAATCACCTCCTTGGGTCCCCTTTTTCCCCCATGGGATAAATGGGAGTAGTTATGCTATGCTATCTCCCTCCAAGGATTTCAGAAGTAAACAGACTCTAGGTCCAACAGCCCTGCATTGATGCAATAAGAACTCTCCCCCTCGCCCCTTCTCCAATAGGCCCTCAGACCACTCCTCGCCACAAACTGCTTACCCCATCTGTTTTAAAGTCACACTCTTTTAGGGGGAGCTCCACAGTCACTGGGCACACAGTTTCCTTCAAGGTAAAACTCAGAAACTTCTGGAC
The DNA here is from genome assembly GCF_048593235.1 of Sminthopsis crassicaudata. Lineage (NCBI taxonomy): Eukaryota > Metazoa > Chordata > Mammalia > Dasyuromorphia > Dasyuridae > Sminthopsis > Sminthopsis crassicaudata. Next base: position 663,731,693 of record NC_133617.1, read on the forward strand.
TTGCTCTTGGGGAATCTGAAAAGAGAAGTTCAGTCTAGATGGGACAGGGCTGATTAAGGGAAGAACGTGTAGGATCAGGGTCATGGTCTTCTCCTGAGTTTGAGAAGGGATTGCCTCCATCTTCAAGGCATTGAGTCAATGGGAAAAAGGAGATGTACAGTCTTGTGAAGAAGGCAAGAGCCTGCTCGGCTAGTAACTGGCTGTGTGATTTGCAGTAGATTACTTCATTGTCTGAATCTCAGTTTCTTCATCTGTCAGGAAGAGAGGCCCGACAGTAAATGTCTCATGAGAATGTTGCAAGGATTTCTTCCTGCCTCTTTCATCCTTCCTTCTTAGTCTCCTTCAGTGGCTCCTGTTCCTCCTCCTGCCTCCTTCAAGATTCTTCTCTATCATTTCTTATTTATTCCCTTGATTTCGATGGTCACTTCCAAGGGTATCAATCTCAAATGAATACCTTTATCATGACTTCTCTCCTCAACTCCAGTCTGGCCAAGAGGCCACATGGACAACATAATAGTGGATAGACTATGGGAGAGTCAGAAAGAGTTGGGTTTCAGGCTCGGATTCTTATTATCTATGGGAACTAACAAATCCCGTCATCTCTCTGAGGTTCACTTTCCTCATCTGTAAAATGGGAACTGGAATAACTGTAATTTTTTTAAAAGCCAATTAAGCATTAGAATTGATGAAAAGAGAAAGATGAAGAAGAAGGAGGTCAAGCTAGGTATTGCCCTAGGAGAAGAGGCCAGAGGGAGCACTCACCTGACCAGAAGGAGGAGCGTGCACTTGCAGTAGCCAGAATGCATTCTCTCTCCCATATACATAGTTGTAGAAGTTAATGACTGGAGAGAGGGCCTTCTCATAGCTTAGGAAAGGCTGAGGCGAAACCCATGTAGGAATGAGAATGGCCACACTGGCCAACAGCAGGAGCTTCCCTAGGTGCTCCATGCTCCTTCCTCTGCCTCAGTGAGCCTCAGTCTGTCCCTTTTATGTCCCCCCTTCTCTATTCTGTTGGGCAACGGGGTTCTTGTCTTTCTTCTGGGCCCTTTTATTGGATTTCAGTCTGTTATATGGCAGGGACAGGGAGGGTATGAAGGAAGCAAAGCTTGTGAAATGCTTTCCTATTCAGAGATGTGCTAACATCACAGACAAGGGATGGGCCTCGCTGCCTCCGCTTAGGTGGAGAAGGAGTCTGAGTGTTTGCCCTCTTTGATAAAAGTATTTCTTGAGGATGGGGCCAGACCAGACAAGTAGTCTGAACTTTGGCCCTGGAGTCTCCATCTCTAGCCACCATTTTGGCCTTTGAGAGGAGTTATGTAGGATTACTTACTGTCTAGGGGAGGGGCTGGAGAGAAAGGAGGGAAAAATTTGAAACACAAGGTTTCGTAAAAGTGAATGTTGAAAATTATGTATATGTTTTGAAAATAAAAAGCTTTAATTAAAAAAGCCAAATTTATAAAAAAGAGAGAGAGAGACAATTGTAGACAATTTTTTAAGTTTACCTAAATCTTATATATTTCTACCATCCACCCTACCTTCCCCTGTCTCCTCAGATAGGTCTGTCTGTCCATCCCAAGTGCCCATATCCTTGAGGTGATAAAAAAAGTTTCCTCATCTCCTCTCAGCTCAGTCTCAGCAACCAGTCTAAATGGATTATTCTTGGGAGTAATCATTTACATTGTAGGCTGCAGGGTCATCACAGGGTGCTGTCAGGATTTCTGGCTTCAGGGATACCAGCATTTTGGTCCCTCTTCCTTATGTCCGGCCTCTGGCAGGTACTTAATAAATGCTTAACTTGATCTTGCTCTGACTACTTGGCAATCCGTCCTCCTAATCACAGCAGAAGATCATCCCTATTTCTCAGCTCCCTCAGCATATTCTTGGCCACTAGAAATTAGGCTTTGTCAGAAGTTTCTTCTCATTTCTTGGACTGGACACCACCACAACCACTCCTTCCCTGCAACATTCTTCTTCCCTAAGCCTTCTCACATGCTCTGATGACCCTCTACATTCAGGCACAGGTCTTGTGGGGTTCTGATTTCTTGGCAATGGTCCCAATGAGTTGTGGTTCTCTCACCTTAATCATTATTGACAAGTTCAGATGGGAGTCAGTCATTATGGACAATGATTAACATGCCCCTAATATACATATTAAAATTAAAAGGAGATGGAAAAAAACAGAAATTCAGAGAAATGAGCTCAAGGAACATTGGGTTGGGATTGGGCAGACAGTAGTCCTGCTTCTTCCATTCATTATCCTAAACAGCAGGATCAGCCCAGTGGAGAAGGAAGTCAGCTAAAGGAAGGAAACTTTCTGAGTCCATGAATGTTTGGAGGCCATTGAATGAGTCTGTTTTTAAGTTTATTCCAAATTGAATTAGTCAGGGATCTCCAGATGTGAAAACACTAAGGAGAAACTAGCATGGAGCTGTGAAGCTGCTATTTTGCTGTTATTGCTGTTTTTGAGGGAGGGCTACTTGGCAAAAAACTGGAATAGTTTGCCATTTCCTTCTCTAGCTCAATTTACAGAGGAGGAGCTGAGGCAAACAGGGTTTTAAGCAACTTGCCCAGGATCACTTTTATAATCCAAAAGGAAATGAATTATTTCTCTGTCACTTTGAAGCAGTTTTTCCTGTAAGAAACTTTGTCAGAATTCTTATAATTGTTCAGGTTTCCTTTGAAGCTTGAACCTATCCTTAAGCATAATAATAAAACTTAGGTTTTTGTCACTGTAATTTTTGCATTGAGATATATAGATATAGATGGATAGATAGATAGCATTTATCCCCTACACACACACACACAAACACACCATGTGAATTCAAAAAGGAGTTATTTCTCCCATTGAAGACAATGGCTACTATATCCTGCTCAGTCAAAATGGAACTTCAACATTCTCTCACCAGCTTTGAGGGACACAAAGAAAGAGAAAAACAGAAGGGCAGAAAAGAGGGAGGCACAGAGGAATAAAAAACAGAGAAAAAGGAATGAAGGAAGAAAGTTAATATTAATTAATTAAGATAAAATTAATATTTTATACATAATCAGGGTCATAAAACAAAGTTTGTTCAGAGATGTAATCCAAGAGGTTCCAGAGATATTTGTAAATAAGACAGGAATTTCTCTTAAGGATATAAAATTCTATTAATCATTTGTGTCTCAAGTTATCTCCTTTAACCTCTCCTAAGACAGGAATTTCCTGTTAATTATTTGTATCTTGGGCTATCTCCTTTTATCCTCTTCACTCTAATCATTACTGATTAAAGAAATGTAAATTAAAACAGCTCTGAGATATTACCTCATACCAATAAAATGGGCTAATAGGAAAAAAAAAAAGAAAGAAATAATGAGGGGAGGTAGAAAATAGGGATACTAATGTACTGTTGGTAGAAATGTGAACTGATCCAGCCTTTCTGGAGAGCAATTTAAAACTAGGGCCCAAAGGACTATCAAACTGTGTACATCCTTTGACCCAGCAATACTACCACTAGATCTGTATTCCAAAGAAATCAAAAAGGAAAAGGACCTATAGGTACAATAATATTTATACCAATTCTTTTTGTGGTAGCAAAGAAATGGAAATTGAGTAGACATTTTGTCCTTCATTCTCAAAGAGGACCAATGACATCAGGATGCCCTTGACTTGCAAGTGAATTGGATTTAAGTGACAGAGGGCTGTGTAATCATCAACCTCACTTTTCTCCAGAGTCTTCAGAGTTTAGAGGCAATACAAAGGTCAGGACAACTGGGGATGTGGACATCTACCAATTGAGGAAGTTCTAAACAAGTTGGGACAAAGGATTGTAATGGAGTACTATTGTGCTATAAGAAATGCTGAGCAGGTGGATTTCAGAAAAACCTGGAAATACTTGCATGAACTGATACTGAGTCAGGTGAGCAGAGGCAGGAGAACAAACAGTAACTCTGTGAGATGATCAAGTATGATTGACTAAAATCTTCTCAGCAATAAAATGAGCCAAGATAATTCCAAAAGACTCATGATGGAAAATGCTGTCCACATACAGAGAAAGGAGTTTGTTTTTTGTTTTTTTGTGGCTTTTCCCTTTTGTTCTGTTTCTTCTTTCACAATATGACTAATGTAGAAATATATAATTACTTTACATGTAACTAAGGAAAAATAAAATATTAAACAATTTTTAAAAGAAAAAAAAAGAAAAATGAATCTTCTGATATACACCAATATAAACAGAAATGCCATTGTAGGTATTTATATATCTGCACACAGATGGCTTTGAGTTAGAATCCTTTCTCGAGGTCTTACTGATTATATGCACCCAGATGAGTCATCAAAAAATAAAACAAAATGCAGCCTCAGTTTCCCACAATTTTTCCATTTGTAAAAAGGAAGTGATAATAGTTGCCACTTTCTAGGGTTAATTGTGAAAAATCTTAATTGGTTTGGAAACCTTCAAATGTCATGCAAATTTCTTGATATACATATATACATACACAAATATCTATCTATAGGTAGATAGATAGATAGATAATGTGTGTGTATGTGGCCAGGGACTAAAGAATAGTCCAGATCTATGATTTCATTCATACATAGGGATCCCATTATAGAAATCCCCTCCCTTGATACAAATGGAAAACTTGTCTGTGAGAAAATTATTATTAGTCACCCATTAATATCAGAATATTAAATATCATTAACATTTAAAATATTAATATTTTCCCTTTATATTTTCTCATTTAAGTCTAGTCTCTCAAGGACATTTCTGACCCTGACCAAAGAATTTACTTCACCTAGCTTACCTTATCTTATCTAGGAGAAATTGCTCATTATTTATTGACTAGGTGGAGGTAGATTCATTGATTAGCAGAGTAGTCTGGCTGGAGATGAGTCTTTTTTTTCCCAAGAGTGACATAATCAGAGTCTTGTGCCCAGTCCATCATTAGAATAAGCCCACTTCACATATTCACTATCTCATTAATTTTTAACCAACCAGAGTTTATTTCCTCATGTTGGGGTACTCTTCTAGGGCTATATAAACATTCAGTAGCCCCTAAAGTTTATCTTTGGGTTATGAGAGAAAGCCATTGACCTCAATCTATTATTTGTTAGCCATAATCCATATATTGATTATTAATTATCCAGCATATCTCTTGGACTTTTCATTGGTCAAAAGCCTAATTTATAGGGCCACAGACTTGGAGCTACAAGAGACCTTAAAAATAATCATAATCCAATACTCACATTTTACAGATGTGAAAACTGAGAATGAATAATGGATAATAGCTTTGGCCATTTGACTTAAAGAAAAGTTAAGTGCCTTTGCCCAGGGTCAAATAAACAGTAAGGTGGAATTTTAACCTACTTCGCTGCCTTCAAATACTGTCCATTCTACCAGATTGGGATTAAGGATAAACATAATAAGTGACACAGGCCCTGAAGCCTGTGATCTGTGCTTTAATTATGGGAGTTGGGAGATAGTGGTTATACACTTGGAAACACATGATTTCCTATGGAAAGGAAAGGAGAAGGAAAAAGAAAGGAGGAATTAAAACTACAAAAGCAGTAAAAAGGAAAGCTTAGGGTCAGCAACAAATCATACATAAAACTGTAGCTTGGATAAACCTTGGGGAGATAGGTTAAGGTGTCCAGAGAGGATTTTTGACCATAGAATTTTAAAAACTAGAGCTAAAAAGGACTTCAGAAACCATCTATCTAACCTTTTCTTTGTACAGATGAGGAAATTGAAGCCCAGGGAGTTTAAGTGTTGAATAGGAATTCTGGTCCTCTGATTCTAAGCCAATATTCTTTCCATAGTATATGTGAAGGTAATGGAGTCAGACTTGCATATCAGGAAAATTACTTAGGTAGCATTTGAAAAATGGCTTGAAAAGGGGGAAAAAATGGAAAACAGGACTGCTAATTAAGAGGCCTTAAAGATAGTCTCAGGTGAGGAATAATGAGAGCTGAACTCAAACACGAGTTTTCTAAGTAGAAGATGGAAGTGAAGGATTTTGTAGAGACAGAATCTAAAACACTTGGCAATTGATAGCATGAGGCAGGTTAGGGGAAAGAGACTATGACAGAAGACTGGGATTAGAAGCAAAGCAAATGTCCATTGATCAGGGAATGATTGATAAACTGTAGTGTATGGATGCATGGAATCTTACTGATCCATAAGAACAGAGAATTTGGGAAAAACTAGGCAAGTTTTGTATGAACTGATGCAAAACAAAGTAAACAGAACCAGTGACCACAATAATGTAAAGGAAAACAATATTAAAGGCACCAGAACTAGTCAGCTCAGTGACCAACGGAGAACTGAGAGTAAAGCATGCATCCTGCCTCTTAGAAAGAGAATAGAAGGACTAAGTTGCAATGTATGGCATATAGGGACAGCTAGATGGCATGATGGATAGATCTCCATCTCTGGAGGCAAGAGGACCTGAGTTCAAATCTGACCTCAGATACTTAACACTAATTGTGTGAGTCTGGGCAAGTCACTTAATCCTATTTGCCTTTAAAAAAAAAAAAAAAAAAGAGTATGGCTTATGTTGTCAGACATTTTGCTGATTTGTTGGTTTTAATTTCAAATAAATTAATGTCAATTTGTTTGGTTTCACTGTACTTTTTTCTTCAAGGGAAGGCTTTATAGAAGACAGAAGAGTCATTGGGAAGTGAAATAATAGGAGAAAAGAGCATCAATAAGAGATTTTTAAAACGATAACTCAAGTTTTGAACCTGGGTTACTGGGAGAATTGTGGTTAATAATAAATATTAATATTAGTAATAAATATCAACAATATAATTAATACAATAATCAAATTTAATATTAACAATTAATATTGTAAATCATGAAGACTGGACACTTAGGCAAGTTGACCAGTCCGTGGTTTCAGATCATTTCTTTACTACTGATCAACCCTCTGCCAGGTAAGAATAAGAGAGGTGAGGATTGCTACATGGAGTTACAACAGAAAGGAAATTTAGTCATGAACTTATTAAGACAGAACAGGAAAACTTTAGAAACTAGCTCCCTTTCTGGGCTGGAGATAAGGCCAGGTGAAGGCAGAAACGTCCAAATGATTGTCATTAAAAGATGACTTCAGAATCTGGACTCCAGCAATTCGAATTATCTGTAAAATACCATGCAATAAATACACTACAATAAGCATTTGAGAGGCTATGGTGTGCAGAGTAGAACTAGATTTTAGCTAAGACTTAGTCCCTGCTGTTTTGGAGTACACAAATTATTGGGGGTAGAGTAGGGAGAAGAGAATACACAAGGAGAGCTCACTATAACATACATAACTGCAGTGGAGACTCTATTAGTGCAATGAACACTTTGACAGATTCTACCATGATAGAACGGCTTCATATATGATTATGGCAACATATAGTGGGGGTTTGCTGAGGACCAGTCTAATTCAGTATAGTGAGGGTTAATTCCAGAAGGCTAGATGTTCAATAATGAACTTGTGGTCATGGAAACTAATGAAACAAAGAAAAATTACAGAATGACCCTTACTTATGTGCTTATGCTTTCTTTCTTCAGTGATGGTTGCAGAAAATGATAGACTTGTCAAAAAGCACAGGGTTTTATTATGTCTTACAAATATTAACAATTTAACTTAATTCTAAATGAGGGAATCCTTATCCACAAACTAAAAAATGGACAAAATGCAGAAAGAAATGAGTAATATTAATCTTGATATTCTCATTACAAATTCTTCTCAATGAAGAAATTAGTCAAACCATCATGGAGAACAACTTGGGAATCGTTCATATCCTTTGATCTAGAGACCTGAAAAAAATCAAAGACAAAGAAAACTCTCTCTCCACAAAAATAGCCATGGCAGCTGTTTGGGTGGCATCTAGAAAAATGGAAATAAAGTGGATGCTTTGCTTCTAATCTCAGAATCATCCTTGATGGTTTCCTTTCCTTCTCCTGCCACCTAAAGACTTTTTTCCTCTTTTGAAAAAAAAAAAAAAAGTCTCCTAAGGGTATATGGATAGTAATGGTATTGTTGGGTCAAATGATATGCATACTTTAACAATTTTTATTTAAAGTTCTGAATTGCTCTCCAAAATGGCAGATCAATTCATATATCCACCTACAGTGCCCTATTTTCTCTGTTCTTCTACATTAGCTTGAACAACTGTCAGTTCCCATTTTTGTTATCTTTGCCAATCTGATGAGCATGAGGGGGAACTTTTAGAGTTGTTTTAATTGGATTTATCTTATTATTAGCTATTGGGGGTGTTTATTATTCATTGATAGAAGCCTGGAGAGTCAGGAGTAGAACTTATGTGGGGTCTACAGGACATAAATCTTGGGCTTGGCAGGAAGTGATGAGAACTTTGCCTACAGTAACTCTGCTATGAATAGAAAAAAAGATTTTGAGAAATGTTATGGAAATTAAATCAACAGGTCCTGGCAACAGATGTCTTAATAACAATAATAGCTCCAAATTCTGTACCATTTTAAGCTGTTCTTTGCTAACAATAACCCTCTGAGAAAGACTGCACAATTGGTAGAACCTGCACTTGAAAAATGGGAAAAGCTCAGGAGATGAGGTCCCTTATTCATGGTTACATGGCTAGAAAATGTCTGAGGGCTACTCAAAGCCAGATTCCTTGACTCTGGATCTTGTATTCCTTTCACCACATCCCTCTTCTACTGTGTGTTGAGGGGCAGCTGACTGCCAGGTACAGGGCTTCTATTTCTACCCTCCCCCCCCTCGCCACCCTAATCCCATCAGATGGGTGCAACTAGCTTGTTAATCAAAACTGGAGTTTCAGGAAATGGAGGAGACACACTAGGAGACATCCTCCCAGGCCAGTGATCAACCACCTCTGCATCTTGATCTCCCTGGCAGTAGCAACACAGCATCACCCACTATTTTAGGCTAAGAAGTACTGTTACTTAAAGGATTTTTTTTCATCTGCTAGGATTTTCTTGCCCCAAATGTTTTATGAGTTAAGTGAAAGAAAGTTGCCTTTGATTTGAAATATGATTTTGTTCTTAAATTCCTATATGATTTTGAATCTTTCTGGGGGTCTCAGCTTCTTCATTTGAAAAATCAAAAGGGAGAGAACTGAAATGATTTTTGATCTCTGGGGGTAGATTTGGGGTGAAAAGGAAATAGAAAATTGCCTATGAGGCTCTATTATGTAATTTTTTTCTGCTCACTCATTATTTGATTCCACCGGAGGATGGGCCAGAGAACCTAGGATCTGGTAGCCTCTGAAGATGCTACTTTTTGTCCTGCCCCAGTGAGTTAAAAGGAAGCTCATGGATGGAAGCTGGAAATGCCCAATTGTTTTTAGAGTCCAGTGCTAGTTGTCTGTACCATAGTCTCTCTGATAATCATACTTTCTGCTTATCCCTTTTCAGCTTAGTAAACAAGGATTTATTCAGCACGTGGAATAGATTTTTTTTCTCTTCTTTCCTCTAGCCTTTTTTTTGCACTGTGCTGGATTAAGCCTTCATCATTTCCCCTCTGGACTAATCAATAGCCTCCAATAGTTTCCTTGACTTCCTCCTTCTTCTAATCCATCAGCATACCCAGTGAAGAATGCAATTTAGGCTTTGTGCTTGGGTTAGCAGCTGCTTCTGGGAACACATTTAGGGAAATGTTGCTATTGACTTAGACCTTTGTTCTCTGATTTCTAAGTTGAATTCACTTCTAAATCCAGGCTCTAGAACACCCCAAACCTCTTCCCCATTTGATGCCCGTTTTTCACTGAGTTCAGATGTGCCACCTCCAAATCCTAATTATCTCCTTGCCACTGTCACCAAGCTTGAGTGCTCAGGCACTCAACTTTTGGGGTGCACAAAGCATTGTGTTGGGCACTGGAAAAGATATAAAACCTAGACATAACTCCCTTCTTGGAACTCAGCTTGGTGAGGGGGCTAAAGCTCTCAACACATGTTGAAACCAGTTTGGGGTGCAATACAGAGTGCTATATGAGATCTTAGAGTCATGATTTACTAATCATTTACAAATTACTAATCATTGACAATTGAGTAGGGGTTTTTCATGAAAGACTGAGGTGACAGCTGAACTAAGTTTTAAAGGAATGAATAAAAATGAAGAGACAAAGGGGAGAAGGGAATTCAAGGAATATGGAGAAGCATGATCAAATGGTAAGGAATTGCATGTGTCCTGAGCACGGAATGGGTAGAAGAGATAAGGCTGAATGGGTGGTGTGGTACCTGATTGTGGAAGGCCCCAAATGCTATGTAAGGAAGTGGAATTATATGCAAAAACAGAAGTGTTTGGACAACTTTTGAGAAGATGTTATCACTATACATGAGAAGTACATGTATGGATGAATTGAAGATGGAGGGAGCAGAAGCAAGAAGAGATTATTTAGGAGGCTGATTATAGCAATTCTACAGGCAGATGGTAATGATAACTAGTATTTTATAAAATGTGAAGATATGTAAAGTGCTTTATATATGCTATCTTATTTGACCTTTACTGTATGATATAGGTGCCATTAAGTAGCCCAAGATTGAGAAATTAAAATGCCACCCTGTGGGTCATGTAGTTAAGGTTTCAGGATTCAGAACTTGGGACTCCAAGTCCAGCACTCGAGACCACTTCACTACCTTGTAATGAGAGCTTGTGCTAGAGGGTGGCACTTGGAACAGAGAAGAGGGAAACAGCTCTCTATTCTTCACACTGATTAGCATTAAGTGTACATTTTCTGAGGTTTTCTGTATAGAGTTAAGCGCATATAACTTAAAGGTAAATATAAAATATATAAAACAAATATTCTACCCTACCCAGGTAGGAAGGGTTTTCGTTTCTTTTATTTCCCAAATCCCCATAGTGTAAGAACATCACTCTCTGACACAAATCACTGTACTGTCACCATCTCCCTTTGCCAGTACAAGTTTCATAAAGCTCAAAGAATGAACAGATTTATTTAAAAGTCAATACAATGGATCTACAATATTATCAATCTGACCCTTCAATTCAGTTCATTCATGAGCTGCAGCACATTCATGAATTCTCATCCTGGGTAATTCTTGTTTACATTCTTTACTAGATCCTCTCTGAAGGGTTTGACCTTTTCCTATTTCCCACACATCAATGCAGCTGCTAAGCTGCTTGGTATAACTCACTCCATTATATAGCCATTGCACCTCCTACCCAACCATGCACTTTCTCCCGGGTATGCTATAAAGCCAAATCTGGTGCATAGGTCACAGAAACAAATAGGGCTTATGTCATGTGAATCAGAAATAATGAATAGGGCTTCCATATGGCTTATAAAATAACAGTAATTTGTGATCAATGTCCTGAGGCAGGGGTCCAATCAGATATGTTCTATGGTCTCTGTCTCTCTTTTTCTGTGTTTGTGTGTGTGTGTGTGTGTGTGTGTGTGTGTGTGTGTAAGATATGGTTTTCTTATCTCAGCCACACTAAAAGTACAAAGTTACCCATTCATTATCCATTGAGCCTTCATGAGCACAAAAGCTTTTCTTCCTTGTGCTGATTTGTCCCTCCTTAGGCAGGTTGCTGGTCCCTCCTCTCAAGACACTTACCATATTGGTGCTGAACTTAGTAAGAACACCTTAGTATGCTTCAGCTCAGGGCTCCAGAGCACAAGTGATCCCCCAACCTTGTCTCCCCTGTCGTAGGACTTGAGGGGTGTGCCACAATGCCCAATTAGCATCTCCCACTGACTTTTCAGAAGAGCACACACAGCCCCCTTTACATCAGCAAATCCCTCCAGGAGTATATACCTTCTTCAAGTTACCCAGAGAATTTTTTTCCACCTGAATTTTTTTATTTTGCTTTTTTGGTGTCAACTCCCAGTAAACTGTTAATAATGGGGGTGTGCTCAATATTAGTGTCTATTAAGAACTTCCCAAAGGAGTTTTTTCTACTGTCTGGTCTAGGATTGCTTTACCAACAATTCTCCAGTAGAGGGAGAGAGTCAACCCCTTTGGAAGATAATCAGAACAGTACTTAGTCTTTTCCTCTAGCTTTAAGACAGAAGCCAATATTGTAGCGATGGGGGAAGAGTCCAGAGCTCCTCTTCTCTTGGTCTTCCCTGGATCCAGTTCTAATGTGGAACCAAACAAAAGGCTTCTACTCCAGATTTCTCTAGTTGGCCCAGTGATCAGAAACATCTTCCCTGCATCTTACAAGAGCTTCTTAAATCTCGCTAAATTTAAAATAAATTTCATAGACTGATGATCTCCTCTTGGTCTGCTCCTAACTTCTCCCTCTCATTTTTTTTTTTTTTTTTTTTTTTGGACCTTACAAGTGGTTCTTTGGTTAATATGGTTATTAAAATGACTTGGAGTTACTTCATACATCATTCAGGGAAGAAGGGGTTGACTTGGGATGAAACCAAAGTATTTCAGTATTTCCATAGGATGAGAGAATTCCTTATAGTCCTGGACATATTAGAATTCATAGTCCTCTGTGACCATCTCCAATCAATTTTCTACATTATTTCACACTATTTACTTTTCCACATTCTATCTTACAGATACTTTGTAACTCATTATTCCTGGTTCTAGAAATTCCTTTACTCAATCACAGTCTAAACCTAATGTCTGGAACTGTATCTTCATCTCTACCTGTGGAAGACTTTTTTATTCAAGGTCAAGCTCAAGTACCATGCTTTCCCTCATCATCTTGGTTCCAAGCAATCTTTCCCCACTCAAATTTTCATACTCTGGCTTTTTTATTTTCATCCCATTCTACTTTATAAGCTCCTTGCAGGAAGAGATTGTTTTCATTCATGGTCTTTATGTTAGCACCTGAGATGGTGCTTGACATATTTGTTCATTCAGTTGGGGCTTGAGGGGGACCCCAAAAATGTGGGGGTAACAAAACTAGCATTACAAGGTGTCTTAAAAGAATTCACAGGCTTGGATCCATCTCCAAATCAAGGGCAAAGTTTATCATAATTGTAACATTAAAGTGACCTAAATTACAAACCAATTGAGCAAAAAACCAGAAGTAGGGAAGTAAATTTAGAGGGGGGAAAATGAGAACCAGGTGCTTCATGTTATTGATATGTTAATTTTATGGCTTAGAAGTGGAGTTGAGGAGCAGTCTGGTTCTGACTTTGTGTGCAAGTGAAGTACCCATAATTCTCTGGGCCCAGCTTATGGAGGAATCTTTCAGAATTGTGTTTTTAGGCCTGAAACATCACTAATTCAAGTAAACACTAATTTTGTTCTTTTCCTGCATCAACTTCAAGCATCTCATTATTGTTGTTCTTTTAGTCTCAGAAACCTCTTATCACTGACCAACAGGCTGTCACCTGCCAGAAATATTTGTGACCTTAGCATCCTGGTCATATAAACTAGGTCAAGTTAGCTTAGAGGAATAAATATATCATTTCTAACTACATCACTTCCAAGGCCAGATGGCCTTGGTTATTGCTATATCCCTTGGTAAAGATACTGGAGTTGTTTGGCATTTCCTTCTCCAACTCATTTTACAGATGAGGAAACTGAGGCAAACAGGGTTGACTTGCCTGTAGTCACAGAGTTAGTAGGTGACTAAGGCTGGATTTGAACTCAGAAACATGTCTTCCTGATTCCAAGCCCCGTGCTCTATCCATCCCTTATGCTACCTAGTTGTCCTATTTGACACAGAAGGCACTTAATAAGTGCTTGATGATTGAATGACTGTGCTCAAGTCATATTCCCTCCATTAGATTGTCAGCTCCTGAGAGCAGGATTTGTGCCATCTGAATATACCTCCTTTGTTCATCCTAAAATCAAGTATGATCATGTCACCCACCCACCTCCTCTGCTTAGTAAACTCTAATGGTTCTCTATTACCTCCAGGATAAAGTATTATTTTGCTGTTTGGCATTTAATGCCCTTCACAACCTGGTCTCTATCTACCGTTCTACTCTCTATGAACTCGGTAATATAGCCATGATGACCCATCCAAAGTTTACGCAACATTCATGAAGCACTTTCTAGGTGTAAACCACTGTGTTCAATATTGGAAATATTAAAATGAAACAACAAATATGACCAACTCTCAATTTTCTCTTTCACTAGTTATGTTGAGACAGAGAGGTGAAGAAGAAATGTATTCCAGACACACAGGACAGGAAGTAGGGCTAGCTTGACAGGCCTTAAATATAAGAGAAGTTTATGCTCACTCCTATAGGTAATAGGGAGTGAAGGGGTCAGGTATGTCCGTTAGGAAAATCACTTTGGCAGCTGTGGAGGATGGATTGGAGAAGGGAGATTTGAAGCTGGAGGTCCAGATAAGAACCAATAAGAGCTGAACTAGGTTGCTGGCTTAGTGAGTAGGGATACATGAGAGGTTGTGATGGTAGAATCAAGATTTGGTGATTGATTAGAAGCTGTGAACCTGGGTTACTTGGACCATTCTAGTGGCCTAGAAAGAAACAAGGGAATATGAAATAGGAGTGGAATGTGGGTAAAAGAAATGCTGAGTTTGGGATGCCTACAGGACATCCAATTCTAAATGTTTAATAGGTAACTGATGATATGGGACTGGAACTCAGCTCTTAAACTAAATATGAAGATCTGGAAATGATAATTAAGGGAGCCAATGAGGTAATCTATGAGGTACAATTCTGTACAATGAGTGTACAGAAAGCAGGTCCTGTCCAAGGCAGAACTCTAAGAGTCATGAGGTGAGAGCAGGAGGAGAAGCAAAGAGAGGATCCTGAGTATATCCAGAAATAATCCCAAATGCTGCAAAGAAATATGCTTGGAGATTAAACAAATGTTTCCAGGATTTATTATCCAGTTGAATTCATACATGTATTTTCTGAGTTCTGAGCTTTGTGATCTGGTGCCGGGATGGATGAATACAAAGTTGGGGAAATGAAGTGAGAGACATAATTGTACAATGAAGCCTACTAGAATCAGTGATGACAAATTATCCTGTAGTTGAATTACTTTACTTTTTAACAAAGATTTCAGTTGGCTAGAGGCTAGAAGAACCAATGAGTTACATTTGGAGAAGTCCTAGACTAAGTCCAGGAAACCTCCTGGAATCAGAATGCTGTGACTGAATCTGTCCAACTTTTACTTACCTGTACTCATCCTTATAGGACTTTTAGGAAATTCAGATTCTTACCTCCAAAATAAAAGACCCCTATATCTCCAATAATATATGGAATGATGAGAGGAGTCAGACAGCAAGGGGCTGATCATATGGTCCTGGGGTAGAGAGCTGGTCTTGGAGCCAGTAAGTCTGGAGTTTTGAGTCTCACCTCTGACACATGTAGCCTGTGGGACTCTGGGGCAGGCTCCTTAAATTCCCAGTGCTCCTCAAACTTTTGTTCTCAGTATCTTTAAACTATTAAAAAAAATATATTGAAGATCTGTCCAGAGTTTTTGCTTATGTGGGTCATATTTATAGATATTTACCGTACTTAAAAATAAAAACTAATTTTGAATTTGTAGATCCTCTTAAAGGGGTTTCAGAGATCCCCAGGATTCTCTGGACCACACTGTGAGAGCTACTATTCTAGTTTTAGAGGACATGCCAGAGTTGCAGAGGCAGCTTTCTGCACAGTTTCTGACTCCTATAAGAGCACTTCCCAAAAACTCCAACTTGGTTTCTCTTCCCTTCCCCCTCCTTGCAATGTCAGCAAAAGGGAACCGTGGTAATGAGATTGTTTTGCTTCTTTTATTTTCTCTTTGGCTTTCAACACAAAAAGACATATATTCTAAAGAATAAAAAGATAACCAAATTGCAGGAGAAAAGCAAGTGAACATTGGATTAGTCTTTTCTGGTCAGATTTTGTCATCAGGCCAAAAGGCTAGTCCACATCCCCACTGCTTACACTAATCAGAGGAAACTGGATGTGCCAATTTCTGAGATGGGGGGGGGGGGAGGAGAAAGCACAATTGCAGACCAAGGTACCCATATTTACTTGAATCATTGTGGTCTTCTTCCTCACATCTAGGAAAACTGGGGAGGCACAACTAAGTTTTCATTCACAGAACTTGGAGAGGTGTGAGATCTGATCTCATAATCCAACCAAGCTCCTCAGTCCTATTAAATTTTAATGGATGAAGTTTCCTAAGGACATCCTCATCTTTAAGTGTCAATTTGACTGAATTAAACTTCAAACCAGACTAGCATAACTACCACAACATCAATGTAGCCATCAGACTAGAAACCTTTCCATGGCAGCGTAGCTGCCCTTAATGCTAAGAAAAGCCACTCACGTAGTCACCTATACTCAGAAGCTGGAACAAAACCAATGACTAGGCCTTCTAAAATTTAAATCTTGACTACCAGAGTGTACCACATAAGTGATAGTATAGTTATGAGTGAGCTAGATAGTATAGTTATGGATGAGCAAACATCACTTTAGGGACTGGAATTCAGGTTTTAGTAGTAAAAACAGAATCTGGCAAGATATGAACTTAAGCGTTCAATATATCTGGACTTAGCTATTTAGAGATTTATGAGTGCCATGAAGACTTAAATGATGTTAGATTTTAAGATACTGTCTTCAAAAATTACAAAGCTTAAAAACAAAACAAAACAAAACCCCCAAATTAGAACTGTTAACAATCTTTGTTACAAAACAGACAAATAAAAACACAACAGTGTCTGCTAGCCAAAAGCAATTTCTCATTGATGGGAATTAAAAAAAAACAAACAAGCTTGAGTACCACTACTTGTGTTCAATGATAGTAAGCCTTAAAAAGGAACAAAAACTCTAAATTTTATTGCTCATGTAGCAGGATCAATCTATAAATTTTCTTTTAGAATGGTATTTCTTCTAAAGGTGAGAGATGAGTACGGGAGTAAGAGAAGGATCTCATATGGGGTAAACCTCCAAACAAAACCAAATGTGGAACATAGGGTATGGATCATCAATTGGGAAAGGAGAATCCATAATGGTGTATAAGACAGAATGCTGCCTTAAAACCAAAGACTCTGGGTTTGAAAACTGAATGTGTGGTCTTGGACAAGTCACCTAATCTCTGGGGGGGAAGGAGGGAGAGGGAAATTGTCGAAAAACAAAATGAAAAAATTGGAAAGATGTCCTCTGTAACATCGTTTTCAGCTCTAACTCTGTAACCCTATGACTATTCCAGTCTGGTTCTCTAATTCCATCACTCTAGACAATGACCATCTTACTACTTACTCCAAGAATAAGGTGTCTTCTTCACCTCCATTGTCTTCTAGCAGAACTTTTTTTTTTTTTTTAAATAAAATCAATTTTGACATCAGAAGTGAAAGGAAAAGTCCATCATGCACACATTTACAAGTCTCATTTTATTTTCCCAACTTGTTCTGGCTCTGTTACAAAAGACAGTGGGATAGGGAAAGCCTTTGACTCCCCAGCAAGCCCCAGAAATAACTAGGGAGTTTGACTTCCCTGCTATAGTAAAAGTTCTTTAAGAAACAGTGTCAGCAATCTGCAGGGTGCTCTCTTGTTCATAAACTCACTTTATTATGTTAAAGGTCCCAACTAGAAGTGGAGGAGAGGCTGGACTCCCATTGTGAGTCCCTTGGTAGAGCTATGGAAACACATAGAAAAACAGAACTTAGAGGTGAAAAAAGGGTGTCTGGTTTTTTGTTTTTTAACATTTTTGTTCTGCATGCCATACACCCACCTTGCATAAATCCAAATGGTCTGCATTACTGGTCTGCCAAGGACATTTATTAACAACAACAACAAAAAAAGACAAACCCTTGGAATTATAGACCAGTTGGAAGCACAGCAGACCCAATGGCAAGCTGAGGATAAGGAATTCAGTTGGCTAGTAGTTGTATCCAACTCTGGAGCTACCAGAGAGTCATTGATGTACATATTGTGAAAAGGACAAATGCAGGAACTAAGACCTGAAAAGTGAGGGTTGGATACAGCCCTGCTGTTTTCCAAATGACCAGAAGGTAAAAGTGAGAAAAGGAAAACTGAAGAAGTTAGAAAAAAACAAGAGCTGTGAGTCCATCCTTAGAGAATATGAAGTAATGAAAGGACTTAGGAGTCCTGGCTGACTTCTTGGAGCACCAAGAAAAGTGACTGATGGCTGAGCAGGGAGCAAAAGGTTCCAGACCTGCTGTACCTATGATTAAAAACTTCTGTGCATTTGTTGCACTATGCTCCCTATGTGATGCACATCCAGTCCAAAGACAAATTTAGCCTTAAAAAAAGCCTCTTAGCCTTAAATATCTGCCTTTGATACTGGATTAGATCACAAACCAGTTCTTGGTATACTACAGGCCAAAGCCCAGCTTGGATTCCATGCACATACCAAGTCCCAGAAAATTTGTCATATTTCATACCTGCATAAGTGCATTTCTTTGAATGTTTGGCAGTTCTTTGTTTTATACAAAGGTTTGCTGCTTGTGTCTTTTATCCATTTTTTTCCCTTTCTGCAAACCCAAAGAAGTGGTTCACTTTTAAGAATTCCATTTCCTTTCCAAAATCAGGAGAGAAAAAAATTCATATTCTTCAGTCTAGTTTTCAAGTGTCCTTTTTGTTTTGTCCAGATCAAGATAAAAAAACCACATTCAAACTCCAAACTAAAACATGAGAAAAACCTATTCGCTTCCCCTCATGCACCTATGCAAGGATATAATCCTATGTGCTCTACTCTATCATAGAAGGAACATGATTTTTTTTGCAACAGACAAGCTGCTGCCATTAAATATACTGCACTGTTATTAGGGTCATTTGCCCTGAACACAGAGTGTACACCTTCTCTTAACCACAGACCCACACATTACACAGGGTTGGGCCACTGCAGCTGCTCCATGGAAAATCCCACACATTGTGGCTAGAAAATACCCAGACAAGGATAGGTGCTGGGCATGAAGCCAAACTAGGAAGGACTTGGAGCCCCTGGGCAAGCTGAAGTGTGGGAGCTAGATCTGAGTGGAGCATTTCATGGGCATCAGCTACTGAGGAGGGTGCTGCACCATGAGATGGCAAGCCACGGAAAGCCCAATGGTGACAGCTTCATGTTGTGCGTTTCAGTGATCGTGGCCTGTCGGGCCAGAGGGCCGTGTGGTGATGACTTAAGCACCTGAAAAACTGTACCTCCTGTGATTCCACACTACACCCCCAGGAGATGCGCTGCTTCTTCCCAGGATTGTCACTTGAAGGATAAACCCACGGTTTGACCCCCACCCCACGTCCCACTTCCTGTTTTAAATGGTGAGAAGGGGAATGCAGCCCACCCCCACCCCTCCTTCATGACACACCATGGGGGCCATGAACGTCCAGCGGTTTGTTTCTGGGTCATACATCTCCACTGAGCTCAGGTTGGACTGTCCATCATAGCCTCCCACGGCGTACAAGCGCCCACAGTTTGCTACCAGGGAGACTCTGCTCCGGCGTGTGTTCATGGGGACAATCAGGTACCACTGGTCTGCCACAGAACTGTAGACCTCAGCAATGCTGAGGAAGCCAGAACCATCGTATCCCCCACAAACAAACATCTTGCTACCCAAGGAGGCTGCTCCATGACGGCAACGTTTATTAAGCATGCTGGCCACTGGGTGCCAGGTGGCTGTGTGATGGTTGTAATATTCCACCTGTAGGGACAAAGGAAAGCTGGATTTCAGTCTCCACTCAAAGTTAAATCTATGATGTTCCATGGCACCATTCCTTCTCTTCCCATTGACCACTGGAGGATTCTAGGCTAAACTCTGTTACTCATATGAACACAAAATGATCTTGTCTGATCCTCAACTTCTTCAGCCATATTGTGGGGCTCACCTTGTTCCCCTGCTTCTCAAGTGAACTGTGGAGTATGCTGTTCAAGGGCAGGTTAACCTTTTTAAGTACAAATACTAATTGTACATGTCAAACAGAATAAAATCTTGAACAAATTATGGTCCTTTAATATAAGGAAATTTTAAGATCACTAGTAATGAGCAATTTGAAGAATATAAAATTATGGAAAGAGATGAAACAAATGCACAGTAAAAAAAGTAGGATCAGGAAAACAATATGTCCACTGACTACTATAAAGGACATATCATAGAAGAGGAGTAAACCAAGAACAGAAGGGGAAATGGGAGGAATAACGGAAACACTGTCATCATTAATATTTTTAAATTGAAGATAGTTTTCACTGAGATTTAACATTAGTTTGTTATATTGTTTTAAAAAATACAATAGAAAAAAAAAACAAATGATACTAAAAACTGCTCAGAAACTTAGCTAATAGAAAACTGTCTTGTACATAATGGTGACTTAATAAATATCAGATACCATTAATAGGAGGACATGTAAAGAGGGATAGAAAATGTGCTTTAAGGTGGAAATGGTAGAAATAGTGATGAAGAATTTGGTTTTGTTTTTCTTTTGCATTTGTACTAATTCTTTAGAAGTTAGGAACTAACTATGTATTAAGTAAGGTGACTTGTATTCCCTCCAAAACTTCTCTCCCTAGGTAATTCCTTGTCATCATTTTTGCAGGTGACAGACTAATACGTAATGAAGTAAGGAACACATGCTTAGGAATGGGAATAAAGAGCCCCAAACTCAAAAGAAATAGAGACTCACACTGTTGAATATCTGTAAACCATCATGTCCTCCAGACACATATATTCGGCCTTCAAATACGGTGACACCTGCCGCACTTCGGTTTGAGCTCATTGGGGTTACTATAGTCCACCTTTAAGAAACAGTCAAGCAAGAAAAGTATACATTATATTCAGTCAGTCTGCTGGGCTTCTCTGCTCTTCAGAAGCATTTGGTTAGAGCTAACAAGACACTGTAATATGAGCTTTGCATAGATCTCCAACACAAAGTTAACTCAACTAAATTATCCATATTAACCAAAGTATTTCAATAAAACAAAGAGTTTAAGTTTAAATTGTCCTTAAATGATCTATTCAATTCTTCCTCTCTTTTGTGAACTTTTAAATCTTTGGTTCACTCAAAACACTGATCCTGAATTTCTATAAATATACAAATGGAGTCTTTGAGTACCAAAGCAGCACATTTCTTGAATCCTTCATAACTCATTTAACTGCATGTAAGCTCAACCCCCCCAAATATTCATATAGCAAAGGTATGAAAAAGCACCAGGCTGAGATGGGCGCTCTTACTTGTCTGTTTCAGGGGAGTACGTCTCCACAGAATTGAGGGAAGAGTTGCCATCATATCCACCACAGACATAGATTTGTCCATCCAACACAACCGTTCCCATAGCACTGAAACACAAGCACAGGAGAGCAGGCATTAGTAAATCACATCCTCATTCTACTTCCTGCATCAGTACCCATAGCACCCAATAAAGAGACTACAAGCCATATCAGATTCTAGCTCAGAAACTAACTGTGATATGGTGAAGTCATTTTCTTTCTCAGAGACCCTGCTTTCTTCTTTATGGTCCCTTTTAGCTCTTTTTCTCTCTCTGATCCTACTTATAAATCTGATGTAGCATTTTGAAGGAATATGCAGTAGATATTCAATTTTTAATCAATCGATCAACAAGTATTTATTAAGTACTCCAGGCACTGGAAGAAAAATATTCTCTATTAGAAATGAATTTACACTCTTATAGTGAGACAAGTTCATAATTAAACACATATCCATATCCATATATACCTACAACATAAACATAAATTTAATAAATACAAAGTAAAGTACAAATGTGAGAGGAAGGAGGGTTCCAGTAATAGTGGGGAAGGGTCAAGAAAGCCCTTTCACAAAGAAGATGGTGTTTAAGCTGTATCTTAAAATATAAAAGTGATTCTGAGTTGTAGAGAGGTGGAAAATGCATTCCAGCCCATGGGGACTGGCCAGTGCAAAGACATAGGGAGGTGTGTAGAACAACTGGAAGCAAGTACAGCTGCATTGAGATGAACAGGAAGGGGGATTTTGTCCAATGAGCCAGAAAGATAGGTTCAGGACTAGGTTGTGTAAGAGCTATGTGTTCATATCTGCTCTTAAGAGAGACTGAGGCAAGAAACCAATTCTGATACTGCTGAGATAATCTAGGTAAGCTGTGATGAGGGCCTGAATTAAGTTGATACTACGCCATGAAGAGAAAGGGACAAGAGAAGTGGTGTAAGTAGAAACGGCAACATTTGGTAACTGATTAACTGTGTGGAGTTAGGGACCATGAGTGGGTAAGACTACAGCTGTGATTACAACCTGAAGCCATTCAAAGGATGGGTGTGCCTCTGACAAAAATAGAAAAGTTTGGAAGAGGGGTTCAAGGAAGAATGACTATGAGCTCAGTTTTATACTTCTACTTAAAACATCTCTGATATCAAATTTGGGGAAAAAAAGTATAATAGGATGTAGGCTCAGGAGAGATAATGGATTGGATACTCAATTTGAGAGTCATCTAGAGAGAAATAATAGTTAAACTTATGGGAAATGATGTGCTTTCCAAGAGAGAAAAAGGGAAGAAAGCTTATGCCAGAATCTCGAGAACACCACCAGTTAGGGGGCAAGATCTGGAGAATGAAGCAGGACAGAAGGCTGAGGAGTGGGTAGGCTGCTAAGAATTGAACCAGGAAAGCGGAGCATCATGAAAACTCCAGATGACGGGATAGTTAGCAGAGTCAAAAACAGCAGCCAGGCTGAGGATTAGGGCTTAGAAAAGACCATCAGATTTGGCAAGTAAGAAATCACTGGCAGCTTCAAAGACGGTAATTTCAACTGAGTGAGGAGGTCAAGAATCACCCTGCAAAGGATGGAGAAGTGAGAAGAGAAGGTGGTGAGAACAGCCATCTGACTGAGAAAGGCAAGAGAGCTATGGGCCCTAGTGGCCCAGTGAATAGAGTGGGAGCCAGGCCAACTTGGTATGCTGCCTCAGGTATTCCTAGCGCTGTGGCTGCATGAAGCACTCCACTTATGCCAGGTCTAATTTCCCCACCTGTAAAATGGGGATAATAGCACTCTGCACACCTCAAAGCATGAGAGAAACACTAGCTATTATGAAGAAGAAGGTAGACTGTGCACTAGATGGAGTCCTGGGCCTGGAGTCAGGCAGATCTGAATTCAAATGAAGGCTCAGATACCTAATAACTATGTGACTATTTTCAAGCACCTCAGTTCATCATCTGTAAAATGGAGAGAATGGTAACTGGTTCCCAAGGTCATTACAAGGATAAAATAAGATCGTATTTGTAAAGCCCTCTGAAAACTTTAAAACCCCATAGCAAGCTAAGATGGGGAGAGTGATGAGCCTTTAATGGAAGACCAGTGTCCCGATCAAGTCCTGGGAGCCACATCTTACAAGGGACATGGTCAAATATAAGGGAAAAAAGGAGAGTCATGAGATCGTGGGAGGTGCAGAAAGATCAAATGAGGAATTGCTTAAATAATTGGAAATGAAATCTAGGAGAAGAGGAGAGAAAAGTGGGGCCAGAGAGCTGTCTTCAAGTCTTAGGGGGTGGGAGGAGAATCAGACAGCCTCTGCACCTGAAGGGGATGAGAGGAAACAAGGAGAAAGCCAACTGGACACAACCATCTAAGCTCTCTAACAGCGCGTTGCTTCTTTGAGGTCCATGCTCACCATTGCCGAGAACAAACATTCCAGCACAGGCTGAGGTATGGCTGCCATGAGCTCAAGATCCCTGTAAGCTGAAGAGCTCTCCTACCCCTCCTCACGGTTCCCCTTCCGGTGAGTTTCCCTGAGCAGAGAGAAATAACGGTTGCTGCCCCCTCCTTTCCTGGGGCTCCCTTCTTAACTCCCAGCAGTCAGACCTCTGACCCTGTCATTCACAGAACTCCTCTCACCTCCCATAATCAATCTGGTGCCATGGGAGCCCATTCTGCCTCCCTGACAGCTCTTGCAGAAACTGCTTCTTCTCTTTCTGAGCCACTGTCTCCCTTCCCCTTCAAATTTATATTGTAGTAGTGATGAGAAGATCACCATGAAAATAATTCCAGCTAAGATTTCTTTCATTGAAAGAATAAGGCAAAGAAATTTTATGAAGAACTCATCAAAAACCAGCACTTTAAACCATTTTCAAAGGCTTTTTCTGCCTCTATTTGTATAATCACATAATAATTTTGGATATTTTTACTTTTAATATATTTTTCTAAGTGTTTCCCTAATGTTGTATTCCTAATATCATTTCTAATGAATTCTTCCATCTCTAGTATAAAGTTCAAATGGATCAAAATGGCCAAAACCTTTCTATTCACCCAGGAATTGCCTCCTACACATACTGGGCTATTAATTTCTTGATAGGTACCCCTCAGTGCTCCATATAGTACATGGCTTAATAAATGAGTTGTTTTCTCATTCATTCATCAAAGTGAATAATTTTTTGATTTATTGCCAAAGTTATTTTGTTACTATTTTATTTAAATTTTTTGTTTTTATGTATATTAGTGATGTTGGTGTATAATTCTCTTTTATTGCTTTACTCTCTTCACTAGTTTAGATATTACGGCTCTATTTATCTCAAAAAGAAATTTGGCAGAATGTTTTCTTTCTCAATTTTTGAAAATAATTTGTATAGTGGAGTTAAGTTTATAGAATTCACCTATAAATACATCTGCATGAAGATTTTTGTATTTTGATTGTTTCCTTTATAGTTAACTTTCTTTCTGAAACAGGAATAATATCTTTCTTTGAGGGCCCTCAATTTGAATGTTATTTTTTTATAGATATTCTTCCACTTCTTTTAAATTCTCATTTTTCTGGCATATCATTATGTACAAGGTAAGGTGCTGGACTTGGAAGCCAAGAAGATCTGATCTTAAATCCTACCTTAGACATTTTCTAGCTGTGTGACCCTAAATAAGTTATTAGATCTCTATCTGCTTTATTCATTTTTCACTATGGTGAATAAATTTTTCTGAACTTTCTTTAAATGGGCTAAAGAGGCATTAGATATTAGTTTTTTTTTTCAAAAGACTATCCTTTAATTTTATCAATTCTGTTTTTGAAGGCTTCTGATTTATTTCTCCTCTAATCAACAATTTTTTCTCTTTTAGACTTAGTCATTGATCTCTAAATTTTAAAATTTGTACCCAGTTCATTAGTCATCCTTTTCTCTTTCATTAATATATTTTATCAGAGATGGATTTTTTCTTTTCTTCTGAAGACTAAGTTAGCTATATCCCAGAAATTTTGGCATGTGTTCTCATCATGATCCTCTTTCACATAATAATGAATTGTTTCTATGATCTGTTCTTTGATCTACTCCACTTTTAAGGACTCATAATTAGGTATCTATCTGGGTCAATTAATATATACATAAACTTTCATATCCAGTAACTTTGATGTAGATATGTAGATATGGGGAAGATTTTTTAAAATGCTGTATACTTCAGAAGAAATGCAGATATCAAGGATTCATAGATAATATATAAGCCTCATACCTGCATATCATGACTATTTTCTTCAAGACAAGCTAGAGAAGGAGCTGGAGCAAAACCAAGATGGCAGAGCAGAGGCAGCAGCCTAGACAAACTCTCTCAAAATTCCCCTCTAAACAATTTTTTTAAATCTTTCAAATAGAATTCTGGAGCAGCACAGCACAGCAGTCGGGGTGAGCCATTTTTCCAGCCAAAGACCACTTACAAAGTCAGCAGAAAAGTTCTGTGACACTAGGATGGAGGTCAGCCCAAAGCACAGCAGCAATACTACCTGTAGGCCTTGGAGGTATCCACAACAGAAGGTTGGAAAGCTCCCAACCCAGAGACAGTAAGGGAAGGCAAACAAGTGGTCAAAACCAGATTGTAGGGAACCCTTTGATAGCAGTGGTTGTAGGGTCTGGTGCTATTTGGCAAATGCAGTTTGGAGTCATGATTTTAGGGCAGAGAGAAGTGCTTAGAGTCAGGCAAGAGAGAGCCCTGGTCATACTTCTGAGGCACAGAGAAGCACCAGTGCTTACAGCTAGAGGTAAGCGAAGCCCTGCTTGGGTAAAGATCAGAGAACAGGCCAGGAGGGCAGTAACCAAACCTCTTCCAGGATTACATCACTTGGAAGCACTGAAAACTTACAGACCTCCAGAACTACCTCAGAAAACAGCAGCAAGAAAAGGCCTGAAGCTTCCCTAGCCCCAAGTGAACAGAGTCCAATTTTAACAAAAAAGTTCAAAGTTAAGAAATATGCTGGGAAAAATGAACAAACATAAAAAGCAATCATTATGGCTGAGAAGACCAAGACACAGAAAGAAGACTGAACTTAGAAGATAACAATATAAGAATAAAAAAGTAAAGCCTCAAAAAAAAAAAAAAAAAAAAAAAGGAAATGGGACCTAAGTCCAAAAAGAATTCCTTGAAGAACTAAAGAGATAAGAGCACCACAGGAAAAACTGGAAAAAAAAAATAAGAGTAATACAAGAAAATTATGAAAAGAGAATTAACAGTTTGATAAAAGAGGCACAAAAAAATTAAGAAAATAATACTTTAAAAAAATTGGCTAATGACAAGAGGTACAAAAATTCACTGAAGAACACCTTAAAAAGGAAAAATAGTCAAATAAAAAAATTACAAGAACTCACTGATGAAAACAATTTCTTAAAAACTAAAACTGGTTAAGTAGAAGTTAATGACTCCATAAGACATCAGAAAACAATAAAATAAAATCAAAAGAATGAAAAAAATAGAAGAAAACAAGAAATATCTCATCTGAAAAACACATAACCTAGAAAATTAATCCAGGAGAGATAACTGAAGAATTAATGGACCTACCTGAAAAACATGATCATAGAAAAAGCCTAGACATTTTATTTTATGACCAGCAGGATGATTTCAGAAAGGCCTAGAGAGACTTACGTGAACTGCTGCTGAATGAAATGAGCAGAACCAGGAGATCATTATATAAATTAACAACAATATTATATGATGATCAATTCTGATGGGCATGGCCATCTTCAACAATTAGATGAACCAAATCAGTTCCAAAAGAGCAGTAATAAACTGAACCAGTTACACCTAGCGAAAGAACTTTGGGAGATGACTATGAACCACTACATAGAATTCCCAATCCCTCTATTTTTGTCTGCCTACATTTTTGATTTCCTTCACAGGCTAATTGTACACTATTTCAAAGTCTGATTCTTTTTGTACAGCAAAATAACTGTTTGGACATGTATACATATATTGTATTTAATTTATACTTTAACATATGTAAAATGTATTGGTCAACCTGCCATCAGGGGGAGGGAGTGGGGGGAAGGAAGAGAAAAATTGGAACAAAAAGCTTGGCAATTGTCAGTGCTGAAAAATTACCCATGCATATATCTTGTAAATAAAAAGCTATAATAAAAAAAGATATTATATTCTAAGAAATTATAAATGAAAGCTGCCCTATTTCAGATATAGAGGGTAAAATAGAACTTGAAAGAATCTAATGATCACCTCCTGAACGAGATCTCAAAAAGAAAAGTTGCACAAATATTACAGCAACATTTCAGAACTCTCAAGCTAAGGAGAAAATATTGAAAGCAACCAAAAGAAAGCCTTCAAATTTCACAAAGCCAGTCTTGTACTGTAGTATATACTGCTTGGAATATGACGTTCCAGAACGGTAAAAAAGCAAGAATTACCACCAAGAATAAGTTATCCAGAAAAATTGAGTATAATTCCTCAGGGGAAAAAAAAAATTGACATTTAATGAAATAGAGGACATTCAAGCGTCCTTCATGAAAAGACCAGAGCTAAATAGAAAACTTGACATTCAAACATAAGACTTTTGGAGAAGATTATAGAACCCCTTGAAAAGGAAGAAGTTCTAATAAGCTAACAACTTCATAACTTCATCTAGAACAAGTCATACTAAATGGATGCCCATCAATTGGAGAATGGTTAAATAAGTTATGGTATATGAATGTTATGGAATATTATTGTTCTGTAAGAAATGACCAGCAGGATGATTTCAGAGAGGCCTGGAGAAACTTACATGAACTGATGCTGAGTAAAATGAGAACCAGGAGATAATTGTACATGACAACAGCAAGATTATACGATGATCAATTTTGATAGATGTGGCTTTCTTCAACAATGAGAGGATTCAAACCAATTCCAATTGTTCAGTGTTGAAGAGAGCCATCTACATCCAGAGAGAAGACCGTGGAAGTTGATTATGGACCACAACATAGCATTTCCACTCTCTCTGTTGATATTTGTTTGCATTTTTTTTTCTTTCCTAGTTTTTTTTCCCGTCTTGATCTGATTTTTCTTGTGCAGCAAGATAATTGTATAAATATGTATACAAATATCAGATTTAACATATATTTTAACATATTTAACATGTATTAGACTACCTGCCATCTAGGGGAAGGTGATGGGGGGAAGGAGGGGATAACTTGGAACAGAGGCTTTTGCAAGGGTTAATGTTGAAAAATTATCTGTGGATATGTTTTGTAAATAAAAAGCTTTAATTAAAAAAAAAAAAAAGAACAAGTCATGACTGGGCTCTTCTCAACAATGTAAGATTTAAGGCAATTCTAATAAATTTAGGATAGAAAATGCTTATTACAACAGAAAGAGAACTATGGAGTCTGGATATGGATCAAAGAATAGTATTTTCACCTTTTTGTTTTTTTTTTTCCTTGTGTTTTTTTTCCTTGGGATCTTATTTTTCTTGCACAAAATGACAAATATGAAAATATATTTAAAAGGATTGCACATATTTAACCTATATCAGATCGCTTGCTGTCTTGGGGAAAGGGGAGTTGAGGGAAGGAGGGAGAAAAATTTGGAAAACAAAGTTTTACAGAAATGAATGCTAAAAACTGTGCTTATATGTATTTAGGAAAA
This sequence comes from Sminthopsis crassicaudata, assembly GCF_048593235.1. Lineage (NCBI taxonomy): Eukaryota > Metazoa > Chordata > Mammalia > Dasyuromorphia > Dasyuridae > Sminthopsis > Sminthopsis crassicaudata. The sequence goes on from NC_133617.1 coordinate 663,760,362, forward strand.
ATACTATTGAGAGGAAAAAAATAACAAGTCATAAGTCATTAAAAAAAGGATCTCCATATAGAAAAATATTTACAACAGCTATTTTAGTGGAGGCAAAAGATTAGAAATAGTGGGGATGCTCATCAAATTCGGAATGCCTGAACAAGTTGTGGTTATGAATGTAATGGAATACTATTATGGAAATGATGAAAACGCAGATTTCTGAAAAACTGGAAAGACTTGTATGTACTGAAGCAAAGTGAAATAAACAGAACCAAGAGAACATTGTCTTCAGTATCAGCAACACTGTAGTATAATCAACTATGCATAACTTAGTTCTTCTCAGCAATACAATGACCAAAGACAATTCCAAAGGACTCATGATGAAAAATGTTATCCACATCCAGACAACAAACGGAAACATACTATTTTCATGTTTTTCCCATATTCTATTCCTTTTTTGACTGTATCTTCTCTCAGAATCTAAATATAGAAATGTTTTACATGATTATATATATGTATATGTGTATATGTGTGTATATATACACACACATATATATTATAAATATAAACTATATTATATTATTTACCATTTTAGGGAAGGGGGTGAGTTGAGAGAAAGGGAAAAAAAAACAGGAACTCAAAATTTTATTTCATTTTTAAAAATTTTTCTATTTTTAATTTTTATATTTTAATTCAATAGTATTTTATTTTCATGATTACATGTAAAAATAATTTTCAATATTCACTTTTGAAAGATTTTGAGTTTCTGGTTTTTTTCTCTTTCCTTCCAGTCTCCCTAAGACACTAAGCAATTTGATATAGGTTGTATATGTTCAATCATTTGAAACATATTTTCATATTAGTCATTTTGTGAAAGGAGAATTAGAACAAAAGCGGGGAAACCATGAGAAAGTAAAAGAAAAAAAAAAGATGAAAATAGTATGCTTCGATGTGCATAATTCTCTCACTGGTTGCAGATAGTATTTTCCATCCCAAGTCTATTGGAATCGTCTTAGATCAATGTATTGCTGAGAAGAATCAGGTCTATCAGAGTTGATCAGATTTTACATAATCTTCTTGGTACTATGTCCATTGATCTTCTGGTTCTGTTCACTTCACTCAGCATCAGTTCATGTAAGTCTTTCCAGGCTTTTCTGAAATCAGGTTACTCATCATTTCTTATAACCCAATAATATTCCATTACACTCTTAAACCAGAAGTTATTCAGCCATTTTCTGATGGGCATGTACTCATTTTCTAATTCCTTGTTACCACAAGAAAGAGCTGCTGATATTTCTGAACATGTGGGTCGTTTTCCTTTTTTTATGATCTCTTGAGATCTTATGATCTATGGGATACAGATCCAATAGTGACATTGCTAGATCAAAGAAGGTGTATAATTTTATAGCCCTTTGGGCATAAGAGCTCGAATTTTTTTTTAAAAATGAATGTTTAAAAATATCTTTATATGTAATTAAAAAAAATACTATTTCAAAACAGAACAAGTCATGGAAGCTAACCTTATTTCCTATTTTTGACAAGATGTGGAACTGCACAACATGATCTGGATAAAGGCATGGTTCTTTTGGCTCCCTGGTCCACATTCTGTTTATTTCACCCCACTGTCCCATAGCATTCAAGGAGAGAGAGAATGCATATGTTTTCTCTATGTTCTTGTGGATGAAAAGCTGTTGGGAAAACACCAACATTAAACATACTTAACCTTAGGCCCATTAATCAGCCTATAAATAGAGAATGATACAGAAGTGAAATACAAAAGGTATCAAAGACAGCACAATTGCTAAGTAAGTGGCCTAGCCAGTAAGTTTAGAGGAGGGAGATATTAGTATGAGACTGGGGGGTTTTAGAAGGAAGGCTTTGAAAAGCTTGTAGCATTTGACCTAAGCCTCAAATGATGGGTAGAAGAAAAAAACATTGGAGAAATAAAATTCTTCCAAAAAGCACTGTAGGAAGAGAACGCCTGAAAAAAGACAAGAACATTTTAACGAAGCCTATAATTTAATGAGAATGAAATGGAGCTATATTAAAACCATTAAATAACAGAGTATTATTCAAAAATAGAAAGTAACTAGATTAGTAGCATGACCTCCCAAATTTTATTTCAAATTCTGCTAAAATTAATAAGAAAGTAGACAAATGAGATTAAATGAAAGATGACTGGCAACTTCTCTTCAGTACAGCTCCTCTCCAAATAAAAGTCAGAAAAATAACTAAACTTTGGAGATACAGGACAATGGAACATTTAAGGTCACAAAAATGCTATGTTATATCCAAAGAGTGGGAAGAGGAAAGTCCCCAAAAGCATCAGTGGTGGGAAGAAAGTGCAGACATAGCATGAACTAGTGGGTTTTGAGAAGTGGATTATATATGATGCTTTGTTTCCAAGACAGACCACAGTTTAATCCTTTTCTAAGTAGGATTTGAATAGCACAAAAAAAGCACAGATTCATTATCTCTGGACATAAATATAAGCATTATTTCTTTAGTCATAAAAGAAATCACCACATTTATCTACACAAATGCCTTCAATTATATGATATATTACCATTAACCATTTTATGTAACAAAAAGCCTTAAAACAGAGGTAAATTGGTCTTATTTCTGAAAAAGAAAGTGAGGGATAGAGAGAAAGTAACTGTGAAAGAGAACATTCATACTGTTAATGAGCATTTTTTGAGTGCTCTATCATTTACAGAAATCATCACAGAAAATCAAGAACGTGTAGAATGTGCATTTTTCCCCCATTTAAGAGGGAAAACTTTCAGTGGGAAGGAGGGTTTCTAATATGTAAACCAATGCAGATCAGCAACTCATCTCTAACTTACAATCTTAAAGGGTTCCCCTAGAGACCTAAGAGATTAAATGACCTTACCATGCTCATACAGCTATCATAAGTGAGAGGCAGGATTTGAACCCAGGCCTTTCTGACTTTGCTACTAATTCTATATGCCCTATATCATCTTGCCTCTCAGAACAAGTATTATAGATGAGAAGATTTATCTTAGGAAAGTGAAATGAATTGGCCTGGCTCCCACCATGTGCTGGAGTGCTGAGATTCCAATCCAGGTCTCCTGATTCTGCACCCAGACAGCTGTTTATAGCACTTTTCAGCTCACTGAGTCAGCTTGTGTCACCCAGAGTAGCATCAGACAGGACACAATCCCAAAGTCAGAAATGAAGTCAGAACACTGACTCCATCTCCATCTCCCAGAATAACCCAGGTAATTAAGGATTAGGGAGAAAAAGGCTGACTCTTTTGGGTAACTTCTGCATTTACAAACCTGCCTTCTAACATGAATTCTACCCACCTAAATCCATTTGAGGTTTTTTCTTAGGATTATAAATTTAGAGTTGACAGGGACCTCAGGGGCCATGCCATCAATTTCTTCCTTTTGCAGAGTAAGAGGCTAAATGATCACCTGACGTCTGGGGTGTGTGACTTCAAATTTGGCCTCCAATGGAATGTCCATGAGCCTCCCCTAACCTCTCAGGCTTCCTGCAATCACTCTCTCATCAGAGTTCCTGCAGCATTTACTGACTTTACCACTTAGGTAGAACTTCCATTCTATTTCATTTTCTATGTTTATGTGTGTTTGGGGGTGGGGGAACAGACACAGGAGACTCACTGTCCAAGTGAGATCCAGAGTCCCTTATGAGTACTGTGATAATGTGTGGAGCTTAGTTTTCTCCTCAATAAAAAAAGGACTTGTCCCAGATGGTCCCTAAGGTCCCCCTAAGTTCTAAGTTCTATTTTACTTCTTTGCAATCCTCATTGAACAGAGATTTAACAAATATTTACTGAATTTTTAAAAATGGTAAAACAGGGAAGAATTCATAGCCCAAATACCTTCGCTTGCTGTTCATGCTGCCCACTTTGGTCCACGTGTCTGTCTCAGGGTTGTATACCTCCACGGTACTCAGCCGCAATTGGCCATCATATCCTCCAATGGCATACAGGAGCCCATTGACCACAGCCACTCCCACGCGGCTACGGGCTGTTGTCATGGGCTGACACTTCTCCCATCGATTGGCGATGGGGTCAAACACTTCGACCACATTCAGCGAATCACCTGCATAAAAATTTGCTACTCAAATTAAAACAAATGATCCCATATATTTAGGTTGCTACTTATGAGGAATGATGAAGTATAGCATTCACTTCATTCTAACTGTCTGCAGAATGACAAAATACCATAGACACTAGATCTGTCCTGTCAGGACACTAGACAAACATAAGACCCATTTCACCCTTAGTAGAGAATAGTTTTCAGTACTGAACATCAGTTTCCATGAAGGAAACTCCTGGCTCAGAGCTAGTGGCAGAGAAGCAGCCCCTCAATGTAATCTCCCATGCCCGTTACACCGAGTTTCCTGTTAGAACTATAGCTTTAAGGGCTGGAGAGACACACATCTCTGGATAATAACCACCTTCCGCGAGGCAGCAAGACCCAGAGGACACAAGATCCACCCTGAGACCAGCAAGGCCTGGAGAGAGACCAGGGAGCCTCGAGTCCTACATCTGGCATCTACAGAGATACTTGGTGTCTGTTAATCTCTAGAAGCTTTAGGCACTAGAGAAAGTGATTGCTGTGGTGGAGGGAGTTTCCTCACCTTATGATGTTTTAGGTCTGATCTATATTCTTTTATTCCAGAGAGCTCAGTGTGTATATATATATATATATTTCTTCTGGATGCCATTCACAAGGGCAGTAGACATTCTAGGACCTACACTGCTTCAAAGTTACCAGGGCTGGAGTAGATTTCTCAGACTGTGCTGCCACTAATCCAAAAGAAAGAAAGTGGATCGCCTCCTTTGTTTCATCCACAAAATCCGTGGTCAGGGAGAGTGAAGAGTATAAGAGAAAAGAAATGGCAGAAACTGCTTACCAAAAGCACTGAGTAGCAACTTGAACCTGGAATAATCCAATTTAGGTGAATTTTTAGTAAGAAAGCTTTCAGAAAATAAATGGACTAATTATTTTCTAAAAGCTCTAATATTAGAGACTTGGCTAAACTGGTCCAAGAAATGGTTATTAGATTTTTTTCTTTATTCTCTCCTTTCCTTTTAATTAGGTGTACAATCTCTAATTATAAATACAATGGGAAAAGATACACTCAATAAATATTCAATCTCCACCTCCCAGAATAAGCCAGGTAATTAAGGATTAGGGAGAAAAAGGCTGACTCTTTTAGGTAAGTAACTTCTGCATTTACAAACCTGCCCTCTAACATGAAATCCTACCCACCTAAATCCATTTGAGGTTTTTTCTTAGGATTATAAATTTAGAGTTGGCAGGAACTTTAAAGAATATAAAAAGTCATTGAAAAAAAAAATCAGTAAGTATACAAAAATAAGCCAAGTATTTTCTGTTAAATTCTCCTGGAAAATCACCTCCAATGGAGTAAAAGGAAAATTCTCATTTCAAAGGGGAGTTGCAAGATACCTGCTGAGTTAAGCCCCCCCACTGCATAGATGAGACCCGCGATAGAAGTACAACAGCGAGGCCGAGTTTTGAAGGCCAGCAGGTGTGGCCGGCGCTCTGGCATGAGGTGATAATCTTTTGCTTCATCCACCAAGTCCCTGAAATGAAGCACAAGGTAAGAAAGATGATTTATTCCCATTCAAGCAAGACATAGATTGTCAAACTCCAGCACAAACTCGACCCCCAAAAGAAATACCCAAGTTACCCTTTCTCACATAAAAATAGGATGGCTGTGAAAGGATCCCAAATGGCAGAATGATTGTGTACTGGTGTGGGTTTTGTAGAGTTAATAAGGGCAAGTCTCCAGGCATCTGCTCATTCCTGAGTCAATTATATCTTGTGTTTTCTGGGAATAAGCAAATGCTTTCTTGCTAAGTACAAGTACACATTCTATTGCCTTGAAAAGTCACTTGGGAGCTTAACTATACTCTGCTGATGGGCTGGAGTTAATAACCAAAAGATCTGCTACTAAAAAAAAATCAATAGGGAAATTAAAAATCCACCACCAGAGAACAGAAAGCACTTAGATTTGATGAATGTGCCACAGGAGGGGAACTTCATAAAAGGAAAAGAAAGAAGAAGGTGGGAATTAGGAAAAAGAAAGGTACATAAGCATAAGGTTTGGTTGAAAGGGAAAAGATTTCATTACTATGATCATGAGAAACAATGCTGGGACTGGTGAACATTGTGAGCTGGTAGAGATTCCAAATCCAGGTGTGTGAGTGACCTAAATAGAGCCAATAATGTTTGGTTTAGTAGTCCTAGCCATATTACACTTCTGAGCATCAGTAATAATCTTCTCTCTCTTTAAATTGTTTTGACCCACAATCGTCTTGCACAATTAAATCTAAAATCCATTCAATCCCCAGTAGTAACAGGCAGAGATGTAGCTACTGACAGCCAACTAGGTCATACCCTTGAGCTCACAATCAGCTTTAGTCCATGGATTAAGGCACAGGTCACCAGGAGGCACATACCCTGATCCTTGCTAGCATGGAAAGGCTTAGCAATATGGAATGTAACAATTTAAGTCACCTAGAACAAATCATTTCCAGCTCTTAGGAAGACCTGGCTGAAATGCCCTAATAACATGAAAGTACTTTGGTTGCTAGAGAGATAGTACAATACAACAGAAGATACACAAAATTACAATCAGAAGACTTTGGTTTACATTCTTGCACTGACACTTTCTTGCTGTATGATTCTGGGTAAGAACTTCACCTTTGTGAGCTTCCATTTCTTTGTCTGTCAAAAGGAGATAATATATATACCATCAACCTTCTTGCAGAATTGGCATAAGGGAAGTGCTCTGTAAATCCTAAAGTGCCACAGAATCTCAAGCTGTTATTAATAGTCCAGACACAGGATAGCCTTTCTATTGCCAAGAGGCTGCTCAGGATGGCTGCTCCCCGCAGAGTGCCAACACTTAGGAGCTTTTATTCTAGGACCAGGACTAGCTGAACTTGAGACTTGGCCAAAGCCCTCCCTTCTAAATTAATCGACCCAAATAAAGCATTGAGAAAAAGGCATCTATTCCAATCCTGTTGACTGCTATTTTATTCTTATATTGATAATACTGCCCAACCTTCTTAAAGTATTCATATTAATAGGTCACTCCCACCAATTATGGGTACTGAGAGACAAGTTAGATTATTATAGACTGGAATAAGAGGTGGGTATTACAGGAAATGAGAGAGGCAAAAAAGGCAAGTGATTGATCAAACTCAAGGAATGTTGGGAGAATGATACCTACAGCAATTTGGCTGCAGTAAAGGGTTTATTAGGAGCAGGAGTAGGAAGGGGTGAGAGTGAAGAAATAAGCAGAAGCCAGACTTAGAATGTCAGGTTAAGAAGTCTTGACTTTATTCTGGAGGCACTTGGATCGAACAAGCAGCAACCACTGAAGGTTTCTGAGCCAGAGTCCTGGGCTAATATGATAATGAGAAATGAAGTCAGTGATTTGCTATGTTCAGAATATACTAAAAAGGGAAGAAATTAGAATCAGGAAGATAAATTAGGAGGCTCCTTAAGCATAACAGGAGCTGAGTTACATAACAATAGTGGGAAGGAAAAAGATTCAGAAAAAACGTCTTTCCCTTAAAAATCTGAGAGAGTTTAGATTGCCCAGAGAATTGGGCCTCTACCATCAGTTGGGAAGTGATTGAATAAGTTATAGTATATGAAGACAATGGAATATTATTATTCTATAAGAAATGATGAGCAGGCTGATTTCAGAAAGGCCTGGAAAGATGCTGAGTGAAATGAGAATCAAGAGAACACTGTACACAGTAATGGTAAGATTAAGCATTGATCAACTGTGATGGACTTGGCTCTTTTCAACAATGTGGTGATTTAAGGCAATTCTAATAGACTTGGGATGGGAAATACCATCCGCATCCAGAGAGAGAACAATGGAGAATGAAAGTGGATCAAAGCATAGTACTTTCATCTATTTGCTTTTTTTTTTCTTGCTTGTGATTTGTTTCCCTTTTGGTATGATTTTTCTTACACAACATAACAAATAGAAATATATTTAAAAGAATTGCATGGAGCAGCTAGGTGGCACAGTGGATAGAACACCAACCCTGAAGTCAGGAGGACCTGAGTTCAAATCTGATCTCAAATATTTAATACTTCCTAGGTGAGTGACCCTAGCCATATCACTTAACCCCAAATACCTCAGCAAAAAAAAAAAAAAAAAAAAAAAAAAGAATTGCACATATTTAACCCATATTACATTGCTTGCTGTCTTGGAGAGGGGAGAGGTAAAAGAGAGAAGGAAGAAAAAAGTCTTACAAAAATGTTGAAAACTAGTTTTACCTGTAGTTAGAAAAATAAAATACTATTAAAAAAAAAAAAAAGAAAAGAAAAGAGAGAGAGTTGGGCTTCTATTGCCTGCTAGGCCCCAACACCATGGAGATCCAGGTAGAATCAAGGCATGACATAATTTTGGTTGCATTTGGGGGGAGAGAGGGAAACTTCCTATGCTCATAGTATCATCTTATAAGGAATTATTCTTGATGCCTGTGGAAAAGGCCCATGATAGACCTACCTGCTTATAAGCATTATAAACAATGCGATAAGAAAGCTTAAGATTGAATTTTCAGAAAACATTTTGAAAAGATGGCTGGGTCCAAAGAGAGAAAGGACCTACTTGGGCAAAAGTAGGGAAAGAGTGGGTGGGTCTGGAGAGAAGGAAAAAGAGGGAGTTAGGCAAAAAAAAAGTAACAGAAAAAAGAAACAAGACAATAATAATGTAAAAAATGAAGAAGATAATGAACTGGATCCAGAAAAGAGAACAAAAAAAAAAGGATGCTGATAATGTTTTTTGTTTGTTTGTTTGTTTTTAACAAAAGGAAATAAAAATTAGGTAAAATGTTGTGGCTAAGAATGAGAAAAAAAAATATTTGGTTACTGTGACTAAGCAACTGAGTAAGCTGATAAGTATACTTTTAGCTGGTAGACTTTCAAAGCCAAATGCTAGGCCAACCTAAATATCAAAGTGGGGCCAGTGGCCTTTTTGATTGGCATGTCTAGTCATCATCTATTCATCATAATTTATGGTTTCGTGCACTAGTGGTATCTTCCCTCTCCTTAAGTCCCTGTGGACTCCATGTCAACCTAGAGTCTTGGGTAACTAAACTAAAACTGCCTGATTTGAGATGACAGTTACATCTGGGAAATGAGCAAATAGCCAACCAATTGGCTTGATGATCCTATTCCAGAAGGGAGCTAGGAGAAGAGCACAAGAGCCGGTGGGGAGATGGGGAGGGGGAACAAGAAGTTTTTTGAGAACCTGTGAATTTAAACATAGAATCAGGAATGAGAAAAGAGTGAAATATGGAAAGAACAACAAGGAATAGATATCCAAAAAAGGAACAGGACGTTTTATTCTATGTCCTGGTCTGTCTTCCTGTGAAGCACAAGTCTTATATGGAACCTGGAACTCCACTACTTTCCTAGGATACAATGATAGAGGTGAAGTTCCTTTGTTAACATAGGATGTATTCCTATTCTTTCCTATGCTGCTCCCTGTACTGGCAATATAAGTGCCATCTAGAATCACTTTTAATGAAAGGAAGTGTTAGTTTCAGTTCAAGCCCTGAACTTGGAGTCAGAAGACCAGATGCAACATCCCATCTGTGCACTCATTAGCTGTACCATTCTGAGCAAGTCCTTTTGTGAGATTTGGTTTCCTGAGCTATAAAGTGGGGACAATGATGCTTGGACTGCCTGTCTCACAGGGTTAGTGTAAGGATGAAAGGAGATGATGCTAATAAACTGAGGATGTAAACAGCAAAGCCTTCTAAGGGCTCTTGGTAAACACGGCCCCTCCGAGAGAGAGAGAGAGGGGGGGGGGGAGGGAGGAGAGAGGGAGAGGGAGAGGGAGAGGGAGAGGGAGAGGGAGAGGGAGAGGGAGAGAGAGAGAGAGAGAGAGAGAGAGAGAGAGAGAGAGAGAGAGAGAGAGAGAGAGAGAGAGAGGAGAGTTAGTTCACAGCAGGACAGAGTTCAAGTCAGGCCTTGCTTACCTGCATTTATGACAGCAGCGTACCAGGTCATCTTGCTGGACCCGATCTGATAGGAACTGAGGCCGACAGAGAGGCAGGCGTATTTTGGACAGAAGCTCTGGAAGACAGGGCTCTCGCTGCTCCTGATCATACCTAATCCAGGCTAATGCAGCTTCAAATACCTGCCAGGCAAAAGAGCAATGACAGACTGCCTACAGGAACTCATTTTGAAAGTCAAATTATTTATAAACTATAAGAATTTGACAAATCCCAGATTTTATTAATAGTGTCACCATTCTCTTGGGTTGACCACTAGAAGTCATCTTTGACTCTTCTCTAGCCTCCATATCCAGTCAATTATGAATATATGGAAATATATTTAAAAGAATTGCATGGGGCAGCTAGGTGGGGCAGGGATAGAGCACCAGCCCTGAAGTCAGGAGGACCTGACTTTTCACATCCATTCCTTATTCTCTATGCTCACAGCTAATATCTGTATGGCCTAGCCCTAAACTGAAAGAGCATATGGCCCCCCCTGCTCAAAAAACTCCTTAACTTCTGCTACCTCTAATCCAAATGCTATGAGAAGGACCCCTACCATAATACTACCTGACCCTCCGCTCTAGCTACTGTCTTATCAACTTGGTGTATTCACTATGGCCTTTCCATTTGTACTCTTCCCTTTTCTTAGAATGGCTTTTCTTCTCTCCTCTATTAATATAAATCATTAGATCAATCAACATTTATTAAGTGCCTAGTGTGTGCCAGGTTGTGGCAGCTAAGTGCCACAGTGGATAGAGAGTGCTTGGCCTGAAGTAAGAAAGCTCTGAATTCAAATCCAGTCTCAGAAACATACTAGCTCTGTGACCCTGGGCAGGTCACTCAACCCTGTGTCCCTCAGGTTCTTCATCTGTAAAATAACCACTCTCTTATGGGGTCATAATGCCTTCTGCACCTCCACTGCTCCCAGCTCACTATAGACTACATAGTAGGTGTTCAATAAACCCTTGTAGATTGCTATAGAGTCACAAAATAGGACATGATAGATGGAAACATCAATAGTTCCTCTCCTCAAACTGTTAAGTCAAAAAACTATTTTGCTTATTTCCATTAAATAAAAGCATCTCTGAGTATCCTGACCCTCATACATGCCTCTCCCCCTTTCCTTTGGTTTCATACACTAGTGGAATCTTCCCTTTCCTTAAGTCCCTGTGGACTCCATGTCAATCTAGAGTTCTGGGTAACTAACTAAAACTGCCTGACTTGAGATGACAATAACATCTGTGCCACCCAAGCAGGTTGATGATCTTGTTCCAGAAGGGAGCTAGGAGAAGTGCAAAAGAGCCAGTGGGATATAGAGAGGGGGAACAAGAAGTTTTTTGAGAACCTGTGAATTTAAACATAGAATCAGGAATAAGGAAAGGGTGAAATGTGGAAAGAACAGGAGATAAACATTCCTTCTTTTTCAGTTAAGCTGCTGAGGCTCAACCTTCTCTTCCTAAAAAGGTCAGTGTGAGCATCAAAAGGGATCACACCTGTTTTGCTCACTTCAAGCAGTACCTAGAACAGCGTCAGGAATCATTATTATTCTCATTCACCGGGCGTATAAGTGCTGCACATCACCATGCTTGCATACCACATTGCACTGCAGGAGAAAAGCTGTGTCTAGATGCCGACTTCTTATTTGTGCTGCCACCCGGTGGCCCCCAGGACTGCAGAATGCAGGGCAGACATCCCCAAATCCAGGAAGGGTCCACTTTTGAAATTTCCTTGGGCCAATATTACTAAGCACAATGACTATGCAAGATCATGTTAAAGGTTTTTGGGGGAGCCCACTAACCACACATGAACATTATGGTCTGAGGGCATCTGTCCAATAAGAGTCCCTTCTAAAGCCCTCACCACAGTCCTGAGGCATTCAGGACCTCCGAGGAATGCCAGATCTATTCCCCAAAGACAAGGTCTCAGGCTCTGGCCTTTACTAGCAATGGGATCTTGGACAAGTTATTTAAGCGACCTCTCTAGCCCTTTAGTTTCCTCATGAAAAACAGATGATAATGCCCACATTCCCTAACTCACAAATCTGTGGTAAGATAAACCATAAAGCATCATAGACATAGTCATTACTATCATTTCAAAGACAGAGAAACTGAAGCACAAGTAGGTTGATAAAAGAGATGTTGGTGAATACGCTGTCCAATTGCTGCAATGCAGTCAAGTTAGTCATCCTTAGTAGACAAAGAAATGAGTATTAGCGCTGGGCCTAAAGCCCCAACTCTCAAGGGAAGCAGTGTGCAAAGAGCCTGTCAGGATTTGGAGCTGAAAGACCAGGCTGTAACATTTATAGGTTCTGATTTGGGACAAAGCCCTGCCTCTCTGGCTCAGTTTCCTCATCCAAGAAATGGAAATCCTAATTCCCGCACGACTTATGTTTGAGTTATTATGAGGATCAACTGTGTCTACGAGAGCCCTTTGTAAGATATAAAATGTTATATGAAATATGAGCTCTAGAAAAGCTTTCCCCTAGACAAAGGGGCCTATTCCAAACTGGTCCTCCAAAGGCCTCTCCTGAACTTTCAGTCCATTTGACAACTAGCATGAAGAGCTTGAAGCAAATGCTCCTCCTTTCTCCCAACTACCCTAGCCTGATCCATGCATCCTTGCTGCCTATCGCCAAACTGTGTGTCCAGTCCTTTCTCCTCCTTTAGAGCACAGCTATACCTGTGCTATTCCCTAATTACTGCTCTCATTGCTCCTCTCATCCCCAATCTAAAATACCCTGCCTGCTCTCTTCTACCTGTAGTGAAATCTTGTGTATTCCTCAAGGTGCAGTTCAATCCCACATTCTATATGAAATTTTCTCTGATGATCCAAGCCAAATGTGACCATCCCTGCTCTGTGTTCCTGTAGTAATTACTGTCTATGCAGTATTCTGGCTACATATGTACATGTCTAATCTCTCTAATAATTCCATAAATTCTAGACAGATGCCATGTCTTCTGCCTTTGCATCTGACCTCCCACCCTTTGAAACAGAGTCCAGGGTGCTACTGCACATAATAAGTACTCAGGAAATGCATACTGTAATGACAAAATGAATAAATATATGAAGAAGGGGGCTAAGCTGTGTTCTTGGACAAGCAATTCAATTCAATTTGCATTGATTAAAGTTTATTAGATGTGAAGCACTGTGCAAAAGATAGAGTTATGAAGATGAAAAACAATACAGTCCCTGTGTACAAGGTGCTAATAATTTAATAAGGAACACAGCATGTACATAAGCAAATATAAAATGTGTAGGCAGAATGTGATAAGAGCAAAGGAAACTGAGAGAAATTCTAAGAAGGAAGAGAATGCTTTTGCTCCGGGGATCAGAAAGGCCTCATGGAAGAAGTGGCAACTGAGCTGAATCTTAAATAGAGAAAAGAATTTCAGCAGAAAGAGATGACATTCTGGAGAAAAGACATTCTGCTTTTCTCTTCAGAGCTCATGTGAAAGGACAAAAAGTCAAATCAGTAAGTTACTGATGCATCACAAAATGTATTCTGTTCTCTACTGACTGGAAAAAGACAATGTCCCCACCTAATGCTTTTAGAAAGCTTACTGTTCCCCAAGTACCTGCTCTTCTGATTTCACATTGAGCTCATCCCGAGACACCAATTCAAGGACATCATCAAAGGGCAATGCCAGGAACTCTTCTGACACAGACACCTCCACAAAATGCTGATGGATGAAACTGTTGGCCGAGTCATACAGTACTGCACACATCATGGTCTCAGCAAACTGACGAACACCCAGACAGTTCTTGGGGTGAAGCCTTTGGAAGTGAGGAAAAGAGAGAAAGGGAGAGCTCAGTCGAAGAGAAAGTTAGATGAAATCTTTCATCATTTCTTAGGTTCTGAGCAGAAGAAAGAAGCTTTAATCTAGGCTTTGCCATTATATATATTACTGTTTAAATTCTGGGTGAGTCACTTCAAGGGGGCTGGGCTACAAGATCTCTAAGGTCTCTTCCAGATTTAAAATCTGATGTTTAAGTTGGATTCTAAACTAAGATGTGTATCAGCAAATGCAATGAAGTGAAAAGAATTAGGCCAATGGGAGGAGGGAGAGAGAAAAAAGCACTGGCAGCCAGAGGAAGAAAATCAGCCTGTGTATGAAATTATAGCAAGGCATTCTCTAGAGATCTGGGTCTCTTTTCATTATAGGATTACAGGATTGATAAAGGGGAAAGAATGTTCTTTAGAGATTATCACCCTCCCCACCCACCCAATCCCGGACAATTTAAAACTGAGGAAAATTAGGCAGAGAAAGGTACAGAAACTTGCTTGTGATCTTGGGAGGTAAGCTGGGAGACCCACCCAAATCATCTCTCAAATACACTTTGTCAGCAATACAAAGCAAAACCCTGTACCCAGATCCTTTGGTGAATAACACTTAGAGCTCTCGGCTCTGAGTTGACTCTGTACAGATCATTTAGCAATTCCAGAATAATTGTCATCTAAGAAACAGGGAAGATTTCTTCTTGCTGGTTCTTCTTGGGTGATATTAATGGTGACAGTAAGGTAGATGGACCTCTTGTCTAATGATAGAGCACAAAGGCAACAGACTTGAAATGATGTACCAATGAAATGTCCAAGCAAGACAATGGAGACTTGGTGAAGAGGGAGGCGGCAACAGGCCCCAGGGACTATTCTTAGTATAGTACTGGGATCTTTGCTTCTTCTAGTAATGGACTTTGGAAAAAACCTGAAACTCATCATTTTTTAAAAGCTTGCAAAATTTGAAAGTTTTCACAATTAAAATGCTTTGTCTTGTCTGACTACTTTTTCAGTCTTCTTTGCTGGCCTATCAGCAGCATCTCATCACTCAGAAGGAAACTTTGCTTTGCTAAGGTTTGCTGAGGCTCTGTCCTGGGCTTTTTTCTCTTCTCTCCCAACAAATAATCTCATTAGCAGACATGTGTTTGACCAAGAGTTTAACACTCCTACACAGACAACTCCAAGATTTATATATCCAGGTATAGTCTCCACCCTGAGTAAGTCTTGTATCACCAATTGGCAGCAGACATTTCAATAAAGATGTCCTTGGGACATTTTAAACTCAACAAGGCTAAAGTGAAATGTATTCTTTCCCTCTAAATTATTCCCTCTTCGGATGTATTCTGATGGAAGTGGAAATCTTCAACATAGAGAAGATCCAACTCACTTCCGGTTGATCAATGATGGACAGAAATAACTACACCCAGAGAAGGAACACTGGGAAGTAAATGTAAATTGTTAGCACTACTGTCTATCTACCCAGGTTACTTATACCTTCGGAAGCTAATAATTAATGTGCAATAAGAAAATGGTATTTACACACATATATTGTATCTAGGTTATATTGTAACACATGTAAAATGTATGGGATTACCTGTCATCGGGGGGAGGGAGTGGAGGGAGGGAGGGGATAATTTGGAAAAATGAATAAAAAAAAAAAATTTAAAAAAAAAAATATTCCCTCTTCCAAACTTCCCTATTTCTGTCAAAAACACCACCATCTTTCTAGTCTCTCAAGATCATCATCTTTTCTGCTCACTCCTTCACTGTTCACATATTTATTCAGTTGCCAAATTTTGCTGTTTCTACCTTCACAACATCTCTCACATATGACCCATTTTCTCCATTCATACAGCTACTACAGTTCAGTACTCCATTACCTCTTATCTAACAGTCTCCTAACTGGTTTCTCTGCCTCACCACAACTCTAAACCATCCTACATCCTACTACCAAAGTAATTTTTTAAGTACAGATCTGACCATACAACTTCTACTCAACCAATTCTAGTGGTTTCCTAATGACCCAAGAATAAAACACAAATTCCTTTGTTTGTCCTGTATAACTCTCCTACACAATCTGTTCCCAACCTATCTTTTCAAGCCTCATTGGATATCAGTGAGATACAGCAAACTGGCTTTCTCTCTGTTTCTCATATGCACAACATTCCAAATGAAAATGAGAGTTCTTTTAGTCTAGCATTGGCTTGCTTGGCCTACCATCTGAGAAGGTCCTACTTATGTTCTTTTGAGAGTAGAAGCCAAGGAGCTATGGAAATACTGGAACAGCAACCACAAGTACCTTTCCTATGTCACTACATGGGAAAGATTCATTCCTAGAGCTCAGTTTTCAACCTTGAAAAAGGACCCAAAATTCCATCTTGAAACTTGACCATAGTTATATTGTTCTATGGAAGTACTACCAAAATATGCTTAAGTTTTATGTGCAGAGATGCTCACCCTTGCCTCTTTCAAACCAATTTTTGAAATAATCCCAATCGTCTTAATTTTTTTTGTCAGATCATGGTTTCTATAACCCTTTTCCAGACATTCTCCTTTGAGCAGGCTAATGCTAAGTACTTCCTCAGCATTAAGAAACAGCTGAACTGAATCAAGGTAGAATTGTTTTTATTTTTCTTTCCTGAGCATTTTATGATGATTTCAAAGGAACAATAAGTATCTAGCTGGAAAATGAGGTAAATCCTTGCTTTCATTTGAAGTCCAAGGGAAACTGACTTTAGCTGACTTTTAAACTTTTTTTTTTAATTGTGAAATATCACAATTATCAACAAATATAATCATCCCACTATCTAAAAAAGGAGTAAGACCCAGGCTTGTACAAGAAACTATGACATTCTACCATATACAGTTTTTTTCTCTACAAAATGGAAAATTGCACTGAATTTACAGTGTCCCTTGCTCTGCCTCTTGGCTTTCTTATGTGCATTTCAAACAAACAAACCCATTTCACAGACAACTCTTCTCTTGTGTGTTCACCTACCACTTGTAAGTAGGAGGAGACTAGCATACCTTCTGGGCAATCACAAGTATTGTGCTGCCTGGAGCTGCAACATGGGCTTGGCACAGGGGGAACAAACTCCCAAGGGAATGAGGAGGAAAGGGGAGAGGCACGCAGGAGATGGAAGGAAAAACAACTTGGGCAAGAGGGAGAAGAAGACAACAAGCCGGAGGAGAGGCTCATGTGACTCCTGTCTTCATCACCATCCTAATTACTTGTAGGGTACCTTTAAGTGTATGAGGGATCTCACACCCATTCCCTCCTTGAAGCCTTACAATAATGCTGGGAAGTAAACACTACAGGGATTTGCCACATTTTACCAGATGAGGTAATCGAAGAACAGAGAGATTCAGTGCTTTGCCCCTGACCACACAGGGGAAGGAGCTCAGTAATCTCTTTAGTCTGCACTGATCCAGACCTCATCATAATTAGCTATAATTCACAATGTGCCTTTCCTTGAAGGACAGCTTAGAGGGTTATGGAGATGCTGCATTATAAAAATCCTGCAGGCTAGGGTTCTGTAAGTGATGGAAACTTTTTTTTGTATTTTGTTTTTTTTTTAACAGAAGGATAACTTTCAGTAAATGCTATTTTGGGAAAAATAATCTGGCTGTGGGTAGTTGTGACTTCATTCAGATTTTTAAAAATATCACTTCTGCAGCACCGACTTTCTTACCAACAGGCTTTTTCATGCAAACAATACCTAAGCAGTTAGGGTCCTGGAAACGCCAACCACGAATCTGCAGAGCAAAGGGAGACCATTTTCTCCCCTGCTAGCTTCTCTAAGCCCACTCACCGTTCTCTGAGGAATGTGCAGCAAGCGTCTTTGATGTTCTGCAACTGTAGGAAACTGGCCCCCATGAGCAAGGACTGGACATTTTGCTGATCAATGGCAAGGTGACCATTGTAGGCAAAGTTAATCAGAGCCTCCAGGGCACTAGAGTGAAGAAAAGGAAAAAGCAGCAAAGTTAACCAGAGCTATTTCTCTGCCAACTTTCACATTCAAGAGGCTAAGAAAAATGTACCAGACTCAAAGTCAGACTGTATGAGAGACATGTCTTGTCTCACTCTAGGTAGGGCTCTACTTGACCTCAATATCCCTCCCTTCACATCTAAGATTATCTGCTGGTTAAGTAATTTCTAAACAAGCTTTTCTTCCATGTCTCTTTGGAGTCTCTCTGAATTTCACTTACCCTTGCTTCATTTTTGGCACCTATTCCCCCTCTTCAGACCCCTCCAAATTTTTTCTTTCTCTGATACCACAAAGATTTTAATTTTCCCCACTATATACATATTTTACAAACACACACACACACATACACACGTTCTTCACTCAAGTTCCCTTGCTCATCAGAATATACTCTCACCTTCATCTCCTGACCTTCTGCTGTTTCATTCTCTGGTTTCCCTATCCCTCTCTCTAGCTCCAAGGACTATCCGGACCCTGAGCACATATCACTTTGAAAAATCACCACCCAAAGATTTGGCCTTAAGGAAAAGGTTCAACAAGACCATCCTTTCCCTATGTCTTATCCCCCTAATATATATTCCAAGCTGGACTAACACCTGTCAATGGCAGTGGACCTTTCCTGCAACATCTGGGTGGAACTGGAAGCCTATATGGCACTACTGGAGGGAGTCACCCTTCCCACCTATGAAAACATACTGAGGGATTTGTACCACAGAGAATGTACTCAAAGAACCCCAGTCATTTGTATGGCTTGACATGCCAAATGTGTTCCTTTCCCCAGAAGCACTTCAATAATAGCACTCTGATTGCTAAGGCAATTAACATACAATTAACAGCTTTGCTTTTCACTTATGATCTAAGGAAAAGTTTTATTTCTTTTTGTTGAAAGGGTAGCAGCAATCAGGAGGCTCAAGTAATATCAGCACCACCACACTTAAAGCATGGCTGAGATCAACTAAGAGCAGGTAGTAACTTCTAAGCCTGGAAGCAAAAGTCTTTAAAAAAAAAGTGAGAAGTTAATATGCATCATTCAGAACCCAACGTGTAGGCAGGCTTTTGCCCCTACCAGATCCAAACACAATGGGAAGTTATCAAACTGCCTGAGTTTCAAGGTAACATTAGGAGCCTTGTTTCCTATATCTCCTTAATAGACATATTTAACCTGACTCTCTTCTCTCCAATACATAATGTGGAAATCTCTCATTTCAGAATCTCTGACCATTCTCCTCACTATTTCCAGCATGATTTTTCAGTAATGGTTTAATCCTAGGAGGCCAACAAGACTATGAAATAGATAAAAGATTATCATAGCAACATGTAGCCTGAAGCAGGTCATCTGCCTTTGCTCAGATCAAAACTTAGTTAGCAATGTTCATATTTCTCACTGATGCTAATCAAAATATAACATTTGCCAAGCACTGGGCTTTCAGTATGCACTGATACTGCCCCTAATAAGGAAAAGAATAGAAGAAATAAATAAATAAAAAGGCAAAACACTGCTCTCAGACACATAAGCAAAATCTGCAAGTATTGAAGGACAAGTGTAAAGAAAAGACTTAAACAACCACAAGCAGATTCTCTGATGTAAATGCATAGTACAATCACTGGTAATTACCTTGGGTCCATTCCTTGCATTACAATCTCATCCTGCTTACATTCCATCATGTCATTGGTAAACATAGCATGAAAGTACGGGATAGATGCAGCTAAGACAATCCGGTGGGCACTGAATTTGTGATCTCCAACCTGCAGAGGGAGAAAGCCATAGAAAAACAAAGTGAGGGATATAAACAGATAAATTCAGCCTGCCTGCTTTACTCACCCTGGACACTTGCCATTGCCTGGAGATAGCTTGAGGTAAAGTCTCACAAATGTGTCCCTTAGGTCTGGCTCTGGGCTGCCTCTGTGCCCCAACAGGTTCCCCATCTTTATATCTATGCAGGCAGTTGCCTCCTCTACAGTGACAATTACAAGACCAGATTTCAAACCCTCTGACCTAGAGGAGAGGTCCTTGCCCAAAGATACTGACTTCCAATTTACACACAGTTCTGAAAACTTCACCCATCTCAGTCCTAAGACTGTACACAGATTTGAAGAAACAGGCAAGAAAAGGGAGAGAATAGACTGCTTTCTAATAAAAGACTTTTAAGATATATATTCTAAATACTTTACAAAGATTATCTCATTTGATCCCTACAACAACCCCATGAGGTAAAAATCTTCCCATTTTGGAGATAAGAAAAATGAGGCAGCCAACAGTTAAGTGACCTGCTCTGAATTACAAAGCTATTAAGTGTCTGAGGCAGAATCTGAACTCAGGTCTTCCAGACTCCATGAATATGTTCTATCCATGGTTCCACCTCATGGTCCAACTTTTTCTCTGATTGCTAAGACAAGGAAGCAGTTTGCATTTCAGAGAAATTTCAATCTCAAATGGTTAAAAAAAAAAAAAAAGCATTGATACTTTAAGGGACATGTTTCAGTTATACAGAAAATTCATTCATTTGGAAATGGCTGATTCCAATGACAAAATGTTACTCTGTCATTCAGTATATTTGCTGTATTCAATAAATTCAAGTATTCAATCTTCACTTTTGTCTCTATGTTCCAGGAGACCATCCTTTTATTCCTCCCTTATGAATCCTCCCACTTTAATCAACTGATAAATATATCTTTATTTATTAAGGAATTACCACGTGCCAGGCATGTGGTTACTGTAGATACAAAGACTAAAAAACAACCAAGAAAATTCCTAAACATATATTATCACATTTTTGTAAGGAAATTGATATTAAGAAATAAAAATACAAAATGACCTATGTCAAATTACCAAACTACTAATGGCTAAATGAAACATACTTAGTCAGAAAACAGTATTAATGATTAAAACTGAAGAAAATCCACACTAAAATAGTAATTAATCAGAACCAATACAAAGCATTTGTGGACTAAGATACATTTAATGGCTATCCATCCACCCACAACCATTGTTACACTGGGCAACTTGGCACAATAAAGCTCTTTGCCACAAGAAAAGCTTTCTAACATTAAAATCATAGACATTTTTAAAAAGCAATATTTTAAAATGTTTATCATGCCCTATTGCTCTTCATATGTTTTATATAGACAACTACTAAGCCCTCATTTTAGTTTTCAACTAAATCCAAAAGAAAAGTGATAATGTGATAAGCAAGCTCATATCCTTAACCTTAAGCAAAAGGAGGGAAAAACTTCAACTATTCAGAACCAAGTATATTTGGTTTTGAACCACTTGCTTTATTCTACTATATTATCTTTTCTCACTCTGAAGAATCTGATACTGTGAAAAGGTACAGAACTGCCCTTATTAAGAGGTGTCTGTCTCCAGGGATGTCTTCCAATGAGGCACAAGGGCAAGTTCACTTCTGGACAAGTTCATGAAGTAACAAGCTTCATTAAGGCAAAAATAGGTATGAAAAAGGCTACCTAAGGCTCCTGAAATCATGGTCTCAATCATTATCCAAGCTTACTAATGAAGAAATGACTTCATTTGGTTTTATATAAAATAGGTATTTAATAAATTTATACTAAATTGAAGAGTTTCCCATAGAATTATTTATATGTTCATTTGAAGATTTTCCAATACAAGAAAACCAATGATACGAAAACTTTTTTAGGCCAAGGATGCTGTTCCTTCTAATTACTATTTTTTATCAAGAATATCCCAGTAACTCCATTATATTTCATGGCTTAGTCAAATAAACATTTCTTAAGTGCTTATTCTGTATAAGATTGTAGAAATGTAGCAATAAAATTATTAGGAAATAGTAATAAAAATGCCATTTTAACTCAGGACTGTAGCTAAGCATTTACTGAATACAAAGTAAATATAAAACATAGAAGTCCCTGTTTAGAAGTGCTTTCCATGTAACAGTTAATAATAACAGCAATTTTCAAACTTTAAAGCAGTGATCCTCAAACTTTTTAAAAAGAGGGCCAGTTCATTGTCCCTCAGACTGTAGAAGGGCCGGACTACAGTAAAAACAAAAACTCACACTCTGTCTCCACCCCTCAGCCCTTTTGCCATAACCTGGGGGGCCGCATAAATGTCCTCAGCGGCTGCATCTGGCCCGAGGGCCGTAGTTTGAGAACCCCTGCTTTAAAGCAGATGATATAGTCTTTTGGTTCTAATTCAGTGTTCTTTCTACCAGAATAAGATGTCAAACTGAATGTGGTAGTTAATTATAAAAATAAGATGGTACACAACAAGGTGCTCATTTTGTATACTTGTCAGAAGCAACAAAGGAATTAGAATTGGGAAAAAAACCCACTCCTGTTGTAAAATCCTCTAGGGCATTGGTGTCAAACTCAGAAAGAACTAGGAAAGAGACAAAACTGTATATAAGGATGCATGTAGACCACATATCAGTTTAGAAAACATGTGGTTTGTGCATGTGTGTGTTTATAACACACATGTATAAAATTGATTTCTTTTGTTAAATATTTACCAATTAGATTTTAATCTGTTTTGGACTATATGCCTGTGTTTGAAACCTCTGCTCTAGGGACTTCCATGGAGGATGAAGGGGTTTCTGGGATAGGATAGGCAGGGTGGAGGGGAAAGAAGGCATTCTAGCTAGGGTGGACAATATAAACAAAGAAGCAGAAACTGTGGGGAAGGAATGAAGAAACTGGCCTTATTAGACCAAGAAATCAATGTCTAAGTATGGGAATGACAGATGAGGAAGAACGAAGCTGGATTTTAGAAGGTAAATCAAGACGAATACTATTTAGTAGAGTATCAAGGAGAGGAATCACGATTAAAGCTGTTTCATGAAGATTCGGTATGAACCAAGTGATTCTACAGGATGGATTACAGATTTGGTCCTGGTCACTCTGCCAAATCCAGATTCTGACCATGTCACTCCACTACCCAAAAAATTCCACTCGTTTCCCAATACCGCTAGGATAAAATGGAGGCTAAAGTCCTTTATCATATACTTCCTCTCAATTTTTCTAGGTTTACTACCCATTCATTACTGCTCTTCTTCTTCCAGAACTCCAATATGGCCAAACTGATGGTATCTGCTTCTCTCTGCTTCCTCTCTCCATGTCTTTGCCCAGCCTACTCCATTTGCCTAGCACACCCTATCTCCTCATCCTCCTGCCCATCCTCCCCACCCCAAAACAATCTCTTCCCTGTTTCAAGGCTAAGCTGAAGTGGCTCTTGCTACTAAAGTTTATCACGATCCTTCTAGTTCTGCTAATGCCCCATCCCAAAAATTACTTTATAGATATTGAGTAATGAATTATCTATCTAGGTCCAATTATTTCCCCCAAAAGAACAAAAGGTTCTTGAGGTCAGGGACTACTCTATTTTTGTCTTTGCCAATGCCTGGCACATAGGAAGTGCTGAAAAAAATGTTTGCTGAATAAATGAAAGACTGGAGAAAGAAGGAAGGTTTCAGAGAAGCTTTAGGGAAAGAAAGGTCTGTTTAGGACCCATTAAATCTTCTCATTATTCTAAGTTGAAAGAAATATGCAAAGTGTTTTAATAGTGCCTCTGTTTAAAGATTTCCCTCAACACCAGCTGTTACATTTCTAGGTCAAAGTCACAGGGCAAATATTTCTACTCAATTTTGTTTTATCCACAAAAAGAGTTAAGGTTATGACATTTTTTTCTCTCTAATGCTGCTCCTCAAAATTACAAATGACATTTTGCTAACAATATAACATCACAAAGTGCCCAGTTGGTCTCCTTTACCCTGGACCTACCACTGTTACATTTGACTTATTTAAACTTCCTAGGCTTCACTTTCTTCACCTGCAAAATAGGAAGAATATACTGGATTATCTCCAATTAGAGTCCACTCCAGCTCTAAGGTTAATGCTTCTTTTCTGCATATTCTAAAATTCAGATCATAAGAAAAACAATGTGAAGAAGCTAGAGATGTTAAACAATAAAAGCAAACCTTGGGAAGTCACTCTATGTAGAAACTGAATTAAGAATAGCACCTTCTTCCATATATTGGCCAAAATGTGAGTTCACCCTAAGTACTGTCCTAGTAAAAGATTGTGTTTGCTTTCTGAGGATTATTCCAGCTAAATTTGGAAAGACTCATCCTTATTTGGCTAGCCTCTTGGTGATGAAGTGGTCCTGAGCCCTATAAGACTCACTGCTGGTTCTCCAGAATGGTGGAAAGGAGAGAAAAATATCCTAAGAAATCTTTAAAAATCAACTCAATGCCAAATTTAATTCAACAAGTATTTACTAAACATCTAGTATGTATTTAAGGCACTGCTAGATACAAAGACAAAAACCTTACAGAGAGAAAAGCATATAATTCTATTGAAGTCCATACTATTTTTTGTTTAATTTTTATTTTTGTTCACATCTTTTATTTTTAAATATATTTTCCCAATTACATGTTAGAACAATTTTTAACATTTTAAAAAAGTTTTTAATTCCAAATTCCATCTCTCCCTCTCTCTCTTACTGCCTCCCTGAGACATGCATAAGACATATCTTTGTCATTTTGTACAAAAAGACTTGAATTATAAAAAAAGAATGAAGGTGAGAAAGAGGAAGGAAGGAAGGAAGAAGGGAGGGAGGGAAGGAGGGAGGGAGAGAAAGAGGAAGAGAGGGAGAGAGGGAGGGAAGAAAATATAGAATGTTTCAGTCTGTATCAGACTGTATAACTTCCTTCTTCAGAAGCTGAAAAAATGCTTCATCATTACTCCCTTGGGATTGTCTTGAAAACCCATGTTGCTAAGAATAGCTGAGTCATTCACAATTCTTCATCACACAATATTATTGTTACTGTGTATAGTATTCTCCTGCTCATTTCACTCATTTCATCAGTTCATTTAAGTCTTTCCAGATTCTTATGAAATTAAACTGCATGTCATTTCTTACAGCACAATAATGTTCCTTTGGTCATTGTTCAATTGATGACCATCCTCTGAAACTTGTATTACCATCAACTCCTCCAATTTTTAGTGGATTCAATATGGACAAATGATTTCCTCTAGCAAAATTTATCAGCAAACTACTAAAAAAGCAAATCTCATTTTAAAATTCTATGTTCCCATCATAGGCACCACTATTCACCCATGTTTGAAACCTTGGTATTATCTTTGACTTTTCCATTAAATTTACCTTTCATATCCAATCAGTAACTAAGTCCTGTCAATTTTACCTCCTCAGTCTCTCTTGAATGTGTTCCTTCCTTTGAATGCCCACAGCTATCATCCTGGTTGAGGATCTCATTAGTATCTTGTTTGGATGACTTCAACAGCCTCTAAAAGGCCTTCCTATTCCCTAATCTAACCTTTATATTATTGAAAGAATAATCTTCCTTAGAGATAAGTCAAGTCACTCTTTTACTCAAAAATCTTTAGTGACTTTTTAATTGCCAACTAAGTCAACTTCAAAACATTTTGGCTTCAAGGCCTCCCCAATCTGGCACCTTGGGGGCTATTTGGATCTTCTCTCTCATCACTCCTCTTCACACAGTCTATACTATAATCAACTTTAAGTACTCTATCCCCAGAATATACTTTGTATTTTGTTCATTCTGTTCCCAGTACCTAGAATATTCTCCTTCATCTTGTCTACTGAATTCCTACCTATCTTATAAAGTTCAGCCCAAATGTCACTTCCTCCATGAAGCCTTTCCTAAATCCTCCAGTCTGTAGTGGACTTTTCCTCCTTATAATTCACATAAAACTTTTGTCCTGTACCAATATAATTTTGTGTTATAGCATATTTTAATAAATTGTGTATAAACCATATTCTCCTATTAGGCTAAGTTCAGTGAGAACTGATCTTGGTTAAGCTTGGTATCTCCTCCAGCATTTAGTTCAGTGCTCTGCGCAAAACTTGTTTTGAAGAAGATTGTTCAAACATTGCCCATATTTATTTAGATTTAATATTCCTTACTGATGATCAAAAGTGCTTTCCTCAGGATGATTTCAGAGAGACTTGGAAAGACTTACAGGAACTGATGCTAAGTGAAAAGAGGAGGGAGGGAGAGAGGGAAAGGGAGAGGAAGAGGGAAAGGGAGAGGGAGAGGGAGAAGGAGAAGGAGAGGGAGAAGAAGGAGAGGGAGAGGGAGAAAGAGAGGGAGAAGGAGAGGGAGATGTTTCTGATTCCCTCAAGCACAGTACTCTAATTCAGAGATTTAAACTCAAGTAAATTTTTGAAAATTACTAAACTAGATTGGCTTATTATGCCTCTCCATGTGCAAAACATGCATTTAGTGCCCCCACTAACATTCACACTTAACGAGAGAGCATGTCAGAACCAGTGATTTATCCATAGTTGGAAAATTTGCAGTGAATAAAGACTGCAGAGCAAATTAAAGACAATTATGGGATTGCCTAGGCATGTACAACACCCCTGAATTTACTGCAAAGAAAAAAAAAAATTAATTCAAAGGGAAAAGCCTAAACCACTTCCCATTTAAAAAGGAGGGAACAATCACTTAGAATTTGGCTTACTTTTAACATTGCCAAATCGAGAAAGTCTTTCCTTCCTCATCATTATGCTTTATTTTTTTTTTTTTTTAATTTTAACACTATGATCTGAGTAGTGAGAGACAGAAGGGGAACGTTTTTCAGATAAGTAGGTAAAGTGAGTTGAAACTAGTTTACAACAGTGGAAGACACTGGGTAAGTAAAAAGAATCAAGAAAATTATTTTTTCAGCTTGATAAAAGTAGTGAGCCAAAGTCCATTCATTCAAACAACTATTAATACCAACTATATGCTATAATATTAGTAGTTCATAATTTGATAAATCAGTAAGAATTATAAATACTTTTCTCAAACTAATGAATTAAGCATTCTCAGCATTGTTATTCGAGAGATGGGATGATATAGTAGAATTAAAAGAGCTGGGTTTTAATCCTATCCCTATCTCATACCTCTGTCAATCTCAGTCTCCTCATCTATAAAAGGGACAGAATGGGATATTCCATTGGCATAGGCAACTTGCTACTGAGGAAATTCCCACTAATGAGGCAAGTTAACATTGACTCTACAATTATAGCCTTAAACTCCTGACAAAATGGACTCAGTTTGCAGATTCCCACATCAACAATGTGGGAATGTTTCGCTTTACTATGTCTTTTTCTTTCTTTTTTCTTAAATATAGGAAGAATGGAGATAAAATAATTTTTTGTTAATTAAAAAAATTATTTTTTAAAAGAAGCTAATCCACATCTGGCACATGTACTCCATTCTGGGTCAGGTCTGAGATACTTGAGGTCTTTCGGTGCAAGGTATAGTGCTGAAGCTTTCCTTTCAGTGGTAGGTCCTGATTAAGGTATGATTTTGCCTGAAGTTTTAAATCCTTCTGCCTCCAATGATGTCTTAATCCCAAGTCCTTTTAACCTAAGCATGGTGACAAAACCTGGTCTACTGCCCATTGTATCTCTACTCCTTATTTTTCTACCACTTAAGTAAATGCCCTTGTCAAATGCATATTATTTAAGGTTAGTAAATATTTTTTCTGTCCACTTTCATCCATATGATGGCTAAATCAAAGAAATGTGTTTTGCTATAAATGTATAAAAAAGTAAGTCATATTCCATACCACTATTCTACTCTTTTCTGATAATATCATATAAACCAATATGGTTCTAACTAAAAATCCTAAACTTCTACCTTTAAGAGTTACCAAGGATACTAAGAGTTTAAGTGACTGACCCAGGGTCAGAATGCTAGCATATATGGGCAGGGAAGACTTGAATACTTATCTGATAGGGTTGTTGTGAAAAAAAATCACTTGGTAAATCTTGAAGCACTACACAGAGATAGAAATGTCTAGCTAAACTCTAAGTTCATTGTTTTTTCTACCATGCCACGTTTGTCCTCTAGTATTTTTTCTTCATATTTAACACAATATTTGATACTGAGAGATATTCAATGATATATCAACAATAGATCAATATAATAAAAGATAAATATAAAATCCTACACGGGTTCAAAAAATAAATATAAAATCCTACATGGGTTCAAAAAATAAATATAAAATCCTACATGAGTTCAAAAAAACAATTTCATAAGCATAAAATAGAGGAGGAGCAGGCAGATAACAAACAGTTCTTATGAAAAAGCTCTAGGGTTTTAGTAGATTAAAAGCTCAATATAAGTCAACAGAAAAACATGGCAGCCAAGAAAACAACTGTTATTGCAGGCCCCACTGAGAAACACAGTGTCCAGAGCAAACACTCTGGCCTAGTTAGACCTAATGTAGAAAACTGGCTTTAGTGTTATGTTTCTGGAAAGATGTTCACAAGGTGGAGAACATCCAGAAAGGAATGATGAGGATAGTAAAATGCTTTAAACCAATGTCATATGAAGATAATCTGAAGGAACTAGCATTAGCCTGAAAGATTTAAGTTGGATCAATAGGAATGGACAGATGGAAGGTATTCTAAGTGTTACCAGAAAGAGGGACTGTATTTATTCTGCTTACCCCAAGAAGGCAGAACTTGGAACAGTAAGCAGAAGATGCAGTGTCAGATTTAAGTTCAAAATAAAGGCAAAACTAGCTGGCTGAAGATTTACTTCATACATCCTCAAAGAAAAGAAGTATTTAGAAAAGACCAATAGATAGGATACAGACACAGTTCAAAACAGCTCTCCCTATTTGTACAGTGGATAAAACACAGACTTAGTTCAAGCAATTTCTCCCTGGTAGTTTGCCAGGGCATCTCAGTGTCCCTACACTCTTTAAAATTATATTCTTAGAGCTTCCTAGAGTTGTCTTTAAGAAATTTAAGTTTCTATAGCAAGAATTCTTAACTTTTTTAATATCATGGTCCCTCTGGCAATCTGATTAAATCTTATGGTCTTTTTCTTAGTATGATATTTTCAAATGAATTTTTAAAAATTCATAGGATGGTAAAAGAAATTGATGATATGGAAATAGTTATTAAAAGATATTAAAATTTCACAGGTTAAGAAACTCTGCTCTATAGAAAACAAGGGACTCTAGGGTGAAAAGAAGGTAAAACCAACGGTCAGAAGTTAGATCAAGATGAAAAATGATGGCAGAAAACCCAACAGGAGAACAAAAAATAATGTTGAGTGGTCCTAGGACTTGGGCATCCAAATATCTGACTGTGAGGTATTGGTGGATAAGAAGAAATAGAGGTTTTGCTTTTCCAAATGAGTATACCCCATTCTAACAAGGGGAACAGGAAAACATATGGAGCAATTTATCAAATTCCAGTACTGAAATGGTTTTTAAAAAGAACCAAAAGGCACAATGAAAGGGAGTATAGAGAACTTAACACAGTATTCAAAGGGGAAAGAACATACTAAAGGTTTTTAAGGTATGGCCTGTATGAATCCTAAAAGTAAGCAAAGGCCTTGATCTAATACCCAAGAATCAGCACAAAGTTATTTGCTGATAGGAAGGAAAACAAGAGTATGCTAAGCACCTCCCCTTTATCCCTGTGTTCTACTCATATACTAATGTGTGCCATATTTATTCCTCAATCCTAGACTAAATTCCTTAAAGGATTTTGTTTTTGTGCTTTTCCCAGCCTAGAATAGTACTCTATACACTTGGATATGTATTATTAGGATTATTAGAGTAACTAGAAAGAGGAGTAGTCCATTAAAAATAAACTGTGCCATGTGAAAGTTTGAGAATCAAATATGTGTCCTCTGTTTGATAAGATTATATTGTTTCCTCCAAACTAGAGGGTGTGTTTTGAATTGTTCTTCCAGTTGCAGGTATGGATTTATATTGATCTATCCAGACTCACCTGCCCACGCTGTGTTTTTGATGTGACTAAAAGCACAAAATTGGCAAGATGACCAGACAGGAACCAAGTCTTATTCATGTTTACATCCTCGTACTGTGCCTGGCATGATTCCTAACATATAGTAGGCATACAATATGTGCTTGCTGCATGAAAAATAATGGCCTTCCAATTTCAATAGACTTGTGATAGAAAGAGTCAGCTGCATCCAGGGAGAGGACTGTGGGGATTGAATGTGGATCACAACATAGTATTTTCATTTTTTGTTGTTTGTTTTTCTTTATCGTTTTTTTTCCCTCCTTTGATCTAACTTTTCTTATGCAGCAAGAAATTTGTTTAGAATAATTGCACATGTTTAACCTACATTGGATTGCTGTCTAAGGGAGGGGGCAAGTGGGAAAGAAGAAAAATTTGGAACACAAGGTTTTGTAAGGATCAATAATGAAAATTATCTTTGCAAGTATTTTGAAAAATAAAAAGCTATTATTATTAACATAAAAAAGAATGGTCTTCACAGGGCTTAAAACTATACTTTGGCATCAAATACGGTTTCTAATTGAGCAAATGGCACATAGTCACTGGAATATAAATATGAATGCCTGAAATTACTAAGGAGGTCTGATCTTTGAAACACTGGATTGGGAGTTTCCTTACTTTTGAATTTCAGTCCTAGCTCACTGGTTTAGTCAGATTGTTCATACATACTATGCCTCAGATTCTCAAAATGGAGTATTGTAGAAGTATTAACTAACCCCAAGTGTAATACTTCAAAGGGATTAAAAGATTATAGAATCAGAGTTGGAAGTGACCACAAAGGTCACCTAAAATAAAATGATAACATTTATATAATTCTGACTATATGCCATGCACTGTACACAATTGTACATGCTTTACAAGTATTATTTCAGTAGATCCTGACAAAAATTTTGGGAGGTAGGTGCTATTATTACTCCGATTTTATAGATGAGAAGACTAATATGCTCAGAGTAATACATCTACTCCAACTGGTACCTATTAAGTCCTCAAAATAAATACCATAAATACAGTCAATGGTAATTATTAATCATTAGGCACTCACTAATGTTGTATAAACATCTAGAGATCACAGCAGCAAATCTTTAAAAGTCAAACCATTTTAAATATGCCTGTTATGTGAACTGTGAGAGTTAAGAGCCAAAGAACAGCACAAGCTAAAAGGAGCCAGAAATCACCAAGTACTTCTGCCATAGCTTAACACCATAATTTGCTTTCTTTAAACTTTCCATTCATTTCCTTCCATGGGAACACCAAGGGACATTCCATTCCTTTTTTGTGCTTTTACCCAAGAGGTACCCTGGGGTCAGGTCAACATGAGCAATCTGTTATTGGGATTCTCTGTTACTGGGATTCCTCTGCACCTTGACAAGCACTGGCAAAACATAAGGCTTTATTTAGAGTACTTGTTATACCCAAGAAGGAAAATCGCATTAAGAGATTATGAGCAGAAAAATATAGCTGGAAATAATTGTTACAGAAGAGGTTGGGGTTTCCCCCCAAAATATTAATTCCTGCCAACACCAAGGAGATTTAAATAGCAACAAACTATTCACTCAGGGGAAAAGATCCTGTGACCTTCTGATGCAGTTACATGGACACCAAGAAAGACTATTATAACTTGTTATTGTCAGGGACTTTACTCTTAAGAGAAGTCACATGGAAGAACTACAATGGCAAGATTACTTGACTGGAGAAAAGCTAGGTTCCTGTCCTGGCTTTTCATCTTAAGAGATGTGTCACCTGCACATCTCTTAGATTCAGTTTTACTTCCCTTCAAATGGAAATATCAATTTTTTAACCTAATTTACCAGCTAAAGGAAGCATTTTATAAACTAAAAAGTTAAATTAATGCAAGCTACTATTATTAGTAAGAAAGAAGAGCAGATACTTCTCATCTATGATGTCTAGGTTTTTGCTGCTCCTAAAAGTAGTAGGGAGTTGGACAACCTTTTGGGTAACAAAATACCAACCAAGCTATATCCATTTATCAAGGATTTATATATTTACTATCACATTAAGTTCCATTGTAATCTCTGTGCAAATAATTCTCAGTTTTAGATGTCAAGTTCTAGTCTCTCTGCTAAATCCCAATTCCAAATCATCAACTGCCTACTGAACATTTCCAACTGGATATTTCATTGGCACCTCAATCTCTACATGTCCAAAACAGAATTCATTATCTCTCTCCAAACCCACTCTCTTCCTAATTTTTCTGTTTTTGTCAAGGAATCCATAATCCTGTCAGACATACAGGTTTGTAACCTGTTTTCTCTCTCTCCTTCATATAACATATCCAATCAGTTGCCAACTTCTGCCACTTCTATAATATCTCTCAGATCCATCCCTTTTTTCCAGAACCAGAACCTCTATCCTGATAACATTATCTTTTTCCTTCATCTTGGCCTTCAAATCATTCTTAAACAAGGTTTCCAGTTAGATAACATTCTTTTTGGAGGACAAGATTAAAAACAAAATAGGAAATGAACAGTTCTACTTTCTCATCTATTGACAGCATAGCCATCTAGTCCAAGCTGTTGGACCTCTTTCTTTTAACTTATTCCCTCCATACTATAAGGATCCATGATTTATTACTACATGTACTTCCTCACAATACATAAAGAAATTAATTCAGGCTATTGACTGGAAGGTCAAATACTGAAGTTGAAGCTTAAATACTTTGGTTATATAATGAGAAGAGAAGACTCATTGGAAAAGACCTTGATGTAGGGAAAAATTGAAGACAAAAAAAAAAAAGGGAACAGTTGAGAATGAGATAAAGAGTGTGTCATGGAAGCAATGAACATGAGCTTGGACAGACTTCAGGAGATTGTCAAGGATATAAGGGCCTGATGAACTATGGTCCATGAGATCCAAAAAGTTGGACACGACTGAACAACAACAAAAAAAAACTCCCTCAACCAATAAAATCACAAGCTTTCTGCATTTTGGTTAATGATTTTCATGAATTGTTGAGTTCTTGAACCCTGAGTAAAACAAAACAAAGCAAAACAAAACAACAACAAAAATTCTATTGCTTTTAGGATTTTTTTCACATGCCTCAGTTGAGTGTGAGTTCAAGCATTCTTGAACACAATTCTCTTAGGTTCATACCGATATTTTATATTTGTCCTTTGATATGTGTCCTTCCCTCAGTCTTTTATACATGTTCATCTTAAATCTGAAAAGTTTTCTCTATAGCTTTAAGTTTTCTCCTTATAGAATTATTATTTAAGAGTGTGTTATGAATTAATTTTTAAAGTTATTTAGACATTTTAGAGGCAAGAGAGATCAATCTCTCTTAACTACATTCATCTTTTTTGAGTATCCAACCATTTTGATATAGATTTTTCATTTTTAGGTTAGATTATTCATTCAGCATTTCTTGTTGTTGCTACTGAAGCATACCTATTTTTTCTTAGAATTTAAAAAACAACTACTAAACAAACCCTGATTATCTGGTATATTATTATATACCAGGGTATATACCTGTCAATGTCCAATATTTCTTTTAGTTGTTATAAAGTTTATATATTTATATAGGATACTTGCCAAGCCTTCAGTTTGCTGAGTGGAACAATAGAGAGTGACAAAATCAGACTAATAGTCTTAGCCATGATGGATCTGACCTCTTATATACACTCAGGTAGGGTGGTGGTTGCTACTCATTTCTGTGCTGCTTTCCTGATGGGGTGATGGGGTCCTTCTATTTCTATAGCCTCCAACTAAGATCAGCAATAGCCTAAAGAATAAGGGTGGGAAAGAGCATTAGGTTATGGTCCTGAAGGGATCAAAAGAAAGACCTAGCAAGAAATTTTGACAAAAGATATATGATTTCTTCCAGGATAGGAAGCATAAAGACAATACCCTATGGACGTTCTCATTGTTCAGGTGACTAGAATGAGGCTTGTTACACTGGAAAGATCTAAGGGATAAAGGTGCTAAAAAATGTTAACTTACAAAGATCTTAGTTCTAAAGCAGCTCATATAATGGACAGTATAGTGCATTTATTTTTTAAAATAGTAATTCTATCATTATTTATTATTAAATTAATTAAATATAATATAAATATCATATAAAAATATAAATATCATATAAAATTAACAATTTAATAATAATAATAATAATAATAATTTAAGACAATGGATTTAGCCATAAAACATGTTACCATATAAAAAGAGGTTCTGTCCCTGTCACTTTGTATCATGTAAATAACATCCCTACTTAACATCTGTAATAATACCTCAAATATGGAACAACAAAGAATATTTGACATCAAGTCAGAAGGTTGGATTATCACCATTACCACTGCTACTTTCCACTAGTCACCGGCCCTTAGCAAAGTCATTTTCCTCTCTAAGTCTCCATTTGCTTATCAAATAGATCACAATGATGTTTGTCCTGCCTGCTTCTTAAGGAGAATTATGAAGAAAAAGATTTTAAAATAATAAATCATTACATAAACCTGAGCTCTTATTATCTGGCCCCTACAGCAAGATTGGGAGATAGGCAGATTGCTGGCATGAACTGCATTCTATGGATCAGGAAACTGAGGCTTAGGGAGATGAAATGCACAATCACTAAGATTAAGGTCATCAAATTTGGAAAAAAGAGACTACTCTTGCCCAAGACTTCTAAAATACTGGGCTGTGTCCAGAAAGAGGATTTTGCTTTTTTTTTCTTTTTCATTTTTTTCCCTTTTTGATCTGATTTCTCCTGTGCAGCATGCTAAATGTATTTATAAGTATTCATCTATTCATGCTAAATGTAAAAATATGTTTAGAAGAACTACACGTTTAACCTATATCAGATTACTTGTTGTCTAGGGGATGGGGAGGAAGATGAGGGAGAAAAATTTGGAACACAAGGGAGGATGAAATGTTGAAAACTATCTTTGCATGTATTTTGAAAGTAAAAGTTATTATCAAAATAATAAAGAAAAAAAAAAAAAAAACCAAAAAAACCTGGGGTGATAACAACAACAAAAAAAAATTTAAGTGACAGGGAAATTTCTCTTAAGTGGGTTATCAGGAACCCTCTGCCAGTCATACTGGGCTGTCCTCTTTGGTATTTCCTAACTTTCCTGCTGTACTAATATGAACCTTCAACATTTTCAGAATTAGAAAGAGGGAGCATCTCAAAAGAGTCCAACTGTGGGATAAATTACTGTCTTAAATGAAATGATTTTCATTATTTACAGCCAAACAATCTCGGTTGGCAGAGAAGGCATTTTTTATTCAGGCTATAAATGGCACTCTAATCAGCCTTACCACCTCCATTTGTCTTTTTATTCTTCACAATAGGTTACACAATGCTTCTCTCTCTCCTCCCCCTTCTCTGTTCTTCAATTAGCTTTGGAGAACAATGAAGCCTTCTCAGAACAGAAATGTTAGAGGTGGGGTTACATAGAGATGTCTTTTGTCTACAGGAAACTGTAATACTGGATAGCCAATATTTTAGGATAAGCTGATCTCAGGATTAGAACTGAAAGAAAAGCCTGATATGAGAATGATCTGGTAGGTAGCCAGATTTGACTTCCATAAAGAATTTTTAGATTATATTTCCCAGAGTTCTTCATAAAGTAGTCTACCTTAACTTTATTTCTAGTATACTGAAACAGCTCAAGCTGAAATCCACTGTAATTTCCTTAATAATGGGAATATGGATGGATATGTGTGATTTATTTGATGAGGAAAACCCTTCTACCAATGTAGGTCATCACTTTATTTGTAATTGACCGTCTTAAAAAATTGTCTAGCCCATTGACAAATTAAGTGACTTGTCCAGGATAACCAAACTAGTATGTATCAGAGGCAGAACCTGAATTCAGGTCTTCCTGATTCTGTGGCCAGCTCTCTAAGGAAATTAATTCAATGTAATTTGACTGAATAATGTGACTGTTAAAGCTTGGTGAGTACATACCACTGTCCTTGGTGCTGCTAGTTTAAGTAAAATAATTTTTTTCTATCTTCAATTTAAAAGAAAAACATAATAATATAAAGAGAATTATAGAGGTATAAACAAAGTACAATGTGAATTCCAAGGGGGGAAAGATTTTTATTGACAATAGAGATCGAGGAAGACTTCAGAGAGGAGAATGTACTTTAATTGAAGATTCCTAAATTGCTAAAACTAAAGTTTAGTTCAATTTCCCATTCATTTAGTGAGCACCTATTATATGCAAAAGGCATTGTGTTTAGCACTAAAATACAAAAACAGAAACAAAATAGTCCCTATCATCAAAAAGCTCATATTTTATGGTAGACTTAGCAGATCTAAAAATGCTTCATATAATAAGTTCCAAAGTTGATTATTTAAACTTCATTTAGTTATTTATTCATAAAAATTTTGGCGCTGGTGATGACTATTCTGTTCAAATAGAATCAGATATACCTTATTGTTCATTGTGATCCCATTTGGGGTTTTCTTGACAGAGATACTAGAGCAGTTTGCCATTTCCTTCTCAAATCATTTTATAGATGAGGAAACTGAGACAAACAGGGTTAAATGACTTGCTTAGGGTTCCAAATTAGTAGGTGCCTGAGACCATATTTGAACTCAAGGCCTCATGACTTCATGACTCCAGGTCCAGTACTCTATCCACTGAGCCACCCACCTGCAACATACAGCACAGAAAGCATCAAACTTAAAGTGTTAAAACAGCACCATTTTCTCCCTTCTTCATCCACTCCCTTTTCCCTGCTTTCCCTATCACAATGAGTAATGCCTTGATATCACCCACTCCCCAATTAAGAAATCTCAGTTACTCCCAACTTCCTCTGACATTTGGCTCACTAT
This sequence comes from Sminthopsis crassicaudata, assembly GCF_048593235.1. Lineage (NCBI taxonomy): Eukaryota > Metazoa > Chordata > Mammalia > Dasyuromorphia > Dasyuridae > Sminthopsis > Sminthopsis crassicaudata. Next base: position 663,796,749 of record NC_133617.1, read on the forward strand.
CAAATTTTGTCCCCTTTCCTTTCTGAACATCTCTGTCACCTTTTGAATGTCAGTCGGCTCCTCTCCTCTATAACCTCAATTTCAGTACCTTGTTGTTTCTCCCTCCTTCTCAAAGAGGAACAAGACATCAGGAAGCTGATGCTGTGACATGCAGGTAATTTGGACTGAAGTAAGGGAGGGCTGGGCAAGGGTATCTGCTTCACTTTTTCTTTTTATCTGGGTCCAGTGGCCAGAGAGAGATTAGGATGGCTGGAGATTGGGCTGGATGCATTGGAGAAACCCTGGCCTTTTAAGCTTAGATCTTTTAACAGTTTGATTGAGGCAAGATCCAATCAGAGTTAAGGCTAGGTAAGAAATAAAGCAGAGAATGGCCTCTAATATGTAGGTCACAGAGTTCACTATATTTAATAACTAGTTTAATATGCCAAGTTTTCAAATCTATTATTTTGCTATGCAAGTATGTATAGGGGGACAAAGTATAAAAATAAGGGGAAGAATCAGGATATTCTCAATAATTCTCACAAGAGATGTGACAAGCTATCACAAGGTTGCTCAGAAATTCTGGGATGAATTCAAGGAGAAGGAAATGACCTGGAGGGGAAAAAATGGCCCATGGCATTAAACCCAAGAATGTTGCAACATCCAAAGCCTTAAGGCTGACAAAGGACTTTCCTTCTTAGTAATCCAGTAAGGAAGGGAAGTTTTGCAGAAAGGAACTAAAATTGAAGACCAGTAACTTTGCCCATTATTGCCCTGCTAGTAAGTGGCAACATTAGGATTTTAAATCAAGCCCCTTCATTCCAAATCCAGCTATCTTTCCACTGTACCACATTGTCTCTCTTAGGGTGGCAACTCTATGCCTGAAAAATTCTCAAAAAGGCAGTTATCTATTTGGTCCAATCCGTTTTAAATATAGCTCTATCTAAGTCAGCCAACACAGATAATTGTTTATCCTATTTATAAACATTTACAAGGATAGATATCTCATGGTACGTATTATAATACTCAATTACTTATAATCAAAAAGGTCTTTAGATGAAACCACTGCAACTTTCATGCAATTTAAGTTCAATTCCTATTTTTCTTGGTAGTGAGAGAAAACAATTATTTTTAATCCTCTGTGTACAATATCTTCATTGAAAACACTATACCTCCTTTAATCTTTCCTCTTAAGACCAGAAATATATTGAAAATTAAACTATAAAGTCAGTCCTAGAATCCTCTCAAAAATTTTAAAGCAGTGTTCATTATTGGATCAATTCACAGAATCACAGATTTAGAGGTAGAAGGGATCCTGGAGGCCAACTGGCCCAAATGCCTGATTTTATAAGAGGCCTAAAAAAACAGGAACCTAGGGCCCATAGGTTAATGACTGGTGTAGATCATACAAGTCACAACTGGGAAAGCAAGGATTCAAACTTCATCCAGATCATCTTCCAGAACTCTACCACATGTACTTGCCAAGAAAAATTTTCTAGTCTGTGCAAATGACTCCCTAGACTCAGACGTGAGCTGCTGGTTTAGCATAAACCAAGCTTTAAAAACTAAGGCATACTCAAACTTTTCCTCTTAATTTCTGAAAAACCTTTAAAGCCAGTCAATGCATTATACCTGCTTTGTAACTGCTAAGCAGAGTGAAGCCTTATGCAAAGTTACCTGTCTGGAAAAAAAACTATTAAGACAAATGCTCAAATGTTACCTCTGCTGAACTCTTACATCTCAGATGTAAGATTATATAAACTACATAAGATGTAAGTTATATAAACCCCCAGATTTTCACCTTTCCTGAAATCAAATATAAGAAACAATTCTTCACTTTTACACAAAGAGAGTTAAAGAGAACTGCTGGGGAAAAATGCCATTATTAAGTAGATCTGGCTACTTCAAGTTTATATTTCTCAATTACAAAACTATACCTAACATTCATCTCTCACTGAAGAAATTCCAAACTTTCTCATAAATCCTGAAATTCCTGAAGATCTTCTCTTTTTCCTCCTCAACCTTTTTTTTTACCTCCTGCACGAATCTATACTAAAGCACACCCAAACAAGCCCATAAAGACACAGTCCTTTAGGAATAGCAAAGCTTATAGCTCAGAATCCTCTGCCATTATCCTGTAAAGAGGGGGCCTGGCAACCCAAGAATCAGAAAGGAAAGTTCTTAATCAAAGTCTTTGACTAAATCAAATGGTTCAGTCTCAGAGAAATTGATGCCATTTTGTCCATGGAAATGATACTATTATTTGCTTTGTCACTGCACCCTAAGGCCCATGGTACTTTTCCATTTGTGGATGAGACCTTCTTTATGAGTTGTCTTCTCAATTACAATATGAGATCCCTGAGAGAGAGATTATCTTACTTTACAATTTGTATCCTCAGTATTTAACACATGCTTAGCAAATGCTTCCTTCCTTCCTTCCTTTTTTGAAAGCCTCCCCTCCTACAGCTCTTCAATCTCATTTCTTCTACAATCCCTCGTCAGTACTTCCCCCCTCGATTTCCTCACTATTATCAAGTTCCAAGATCCCATTTCCCTGATTCTTTCCTGGCTTTTTTTCCTCTCACCTACCTGAAAGCTTTTTTCCTAAAGTCCCCTACTTATCTTTGTCTACATTCAATCATTCTAGAAGCTTGTCCATTTCCACTTTAACTCTTGACTGATGACTTTCAAATGAGCATCTCTACCCCTGACAATGTTGGGAATGACCTCTACTATCTTAATAAAATGAAGCAGTGGCATTGGAATTGCTACATTTGTACTGCCATGAGCAGCATAAGCAAGTAAAAAAGGCAATCAAGAAAAAAAAAAAATGTAGGAGTCCATACCTTTCTCTCATTTAAACTCAGCCAAAGCTACAACTTCCTTTCAGATTCAACTCAATGCCTAAATTCTAGAAAAACATTATCAACCTAACAATATACCTTGGTTGACCTTTCCTTTTTTTCCTCCTGTGCCTGACTGAAATAGAACTTTTCTAAAGTTGTTCCAAAGTATCTTCTGCTGGAAGTTTGTTACACTTCAAATAGTTGTGAGTTCTTTCACTAAAAAATCAATTCACAGGCTTGATTTGGTGCTGATCTGAGGGAAGCCAGGAAAGGCTCAGACAAAGATATGTCTACGTTCCACCATCTTGGATCTGCCCCTTCCTAAAGTATGGTCCATGGGATTTCCCTGCCAGAGATCTGGAGTAATTTGCTATTTTCTTCTCCAGTGGATTGAAGCAAATACATTAAGTGACTTGCCCAGGCTTACACAGCTAGTAAGTATAGGAGGCTGTATTTGCACTCAAATCTTCTTATCTCTAGGCCAGCATCCTATCCCCTGAGCCATCTAGCCTTTCCAATGTATGCATTGCACATAGATACCTAATAAATATTTGTCTGTTCCTTTACCATGTACGCTTAGCACACATGTTCTTGGCGGGGGGGAGGGGGGGAACCATCAAAATAGATAAAATCTTTAGTTAATTCAATTAGAAAAAGGAAAGAAAATCAAATTGTTAGTATCAAAAATAAAAAAGGGTGAACTTTCCATCAATGAAGAGGAAATCAGAGCAATATTTAGGAGCTATTTTGCCTAACTGTATGCCAATAAAAACAATAATCTAAATGAAATAGATGAAAACTTATAAAAATATTGATTGCCCAGATTAACAGAAGAGAAAATAAATTATTTAAATAGTCCCATTTTACAAAAAGAAATTTAAAAAGCTATTAATCAACTCCCTAAGAAAAAATCTCTAGGGCCAAATGGATGTGAATTTAAATATATATATATTTAATAAATATTATTAATATAATTAATATTATAATTACTAATATAATTAAATAAAATAAAATCATATATAAATATATGTAAATGCAAATATATATTATATATGTTAAATATAATATATTATAATGTAATATATTAATATATAATAATATAATCTTGTATTTATTTACAAGATATATACATGGGTAATTTTTCAGCATTGACCCTTGCAATACCTTCTGTTCCAACCTTTCCCCTCCTTCCCCCTCCCCCCTCTTCCAAATGGCAAGTAGACCAATACATATTAAATATGTTAAAGTATATGTTAACTACAATATATGTATACATATCCATAGTTATTTAGCTGCACAAGAAGAATCAGACTTTGAAATAATGTAAAATTAAATGTAAAATTAATCAAAAATGCAAGTGGGCAAAAACAGAAGGATTGGAAATGCTATGTAGTGGTTCACACTCATTATGTATGTGAATTCTACCAAACATTTAAAGAACAATTAATTCAAATACTATGCAACTATTGGAAAAATAGGGAAAGAAGGAGTCTTACCAAGTTCCTTTTATGATATAGATATGGTGCTGATACCTAAACTAGATAGGGTCAAAACAAAGAAAGAAAATTACAGACCAATTTCCCTAATGAATATTGATGCAAAAATCTTAAATATTAGCAAAGAGATTACAGCAAGTTATCATCAGAATAATACACCATGACCAAGTAGATTTATATCAAGAATGCAGGGCTGGTGCAATATTAGGAAAACTATTAGCAAAATTCACTATATCAATAACCAAACTAACAAATAATATGATTATCTCAATAAATGTAGAAAAAGCATTTGACAAAACCCAACACCTCCTATTAAAAACACTAAAGAGTACAGGAATAAATGGAGTTTTCTTTAAAATGATCAATAGCATCTATTTAAAACCATCAACAAGCATCATATGTAATGGGGATAAAGTAGAACCATTCCCAATAAGATCAGGGGTGAAAAAAGATGACCCACTATCACTATTACTATTCAATACTGTATTAGAAATGTTACCTTTAGCAATAAGAGAAGAAAAAGAAATCAAAAGAATTAAGAGTAGGTAATGAATGAGGAAACCAAATTATCACTCTTTGCAGATGATATGATGGTATGATGGTAGGAATCCTATAGAATCCATTAAAAAACTACTAAAATAATTCAAAACTTTAGCAAAGTTGCAGGATACAAAATAAATCATCAACATTTCTATATGTTATCAACAAAGTATAGCAAGCAAAAGATACAAAAGGAAATTCCATTTAAAATAATTGTAAATATAAAAATAGTTCAGAGTCTACTTGGCAAGGCAAGTCAGGAACTATATGAACATAATTATATATTTCCACACAAAGTCAGATGTAATCAATTGGAAGAATATCAAGTACTCATGAGTAGGCTGAGCTAATATAATAAAAATGACAATTCTACCTCAATTAATCTACTTATTCAGTGCCATACCAATCAAACTACCAAGAAATGATTTTACACAGTTAGAAAAAATAATAACAAAGTTCACCTGGAAGAACAAAAGATCAAGAATTTCAAGGGAATTTAAAAAATGCAAATGAAGGTGGCCTAACAATACCAGATCCAAAACTTTATCATAAAGCTGCACTCATCAAAACCATTTAGAACTGATTAAGAAACAGTTAATCACTGGAATGGATTAGGTTCACAGGACAAAATAATCAATGACTATAATAATGTAGTGCTTGATAAACCTTGATAACCCTGAAATAAGAATTCACTCTTTGTTGATTCTTTTTGTATAGTAAAATAACTGTATGGACATGTATACATATATTGTATTTAACGTATACTTTAACATATTTAACATGTATTGATCAACCTGCCATCTAGGGGAAGGAGAGGAAAAATTAGAACAAAAGGTTTTGTAATTGTCAATGTTGAAAAATTACCCATGCATATAACTTGTAAATAAAAAGCATATATATAATAATTAAAAAAAAATTCACTCTGACAAAAATTGCTGGGAAAATTGGAAATTGGGATGGTAGAAACTAGGCATTGACGCACAACCAACCCTTATACCAAGATAAGGTTGAAATGAGTTAATTATCTAAACATAAAGAGTGATACCATAAGTAAATTAAACAAAGGAGAGTCTACCTCTCAGATCTGTGGAGAAGGAAGGGATTTGTGGCCAAAGATAAACTAGAGTATATTATGGAATACAAAATGGATAATTTTGATTAAATTAAATTAAAAGGTTTTTTATACAAAAAACCCAATGCAGATAAGATTAGAAGGGAAGCAATAAATTGGGGGAAAGTTTTCATATTCAAGGGTTCTGATAAAGGCCTCATTTTTAAAATATATCGAGAATGGACTTAAATTTATAAAAATTCAAGCCATTCTCCACTTGATAAATGGGCAAAGGATATGAACAGACAATTTTCAAATGAAAAAAATTAAAATCATTTCCAGTCACATGAAAAATGCTCTAAATCACTATTAATTAGAGAAATGAAAATTAAGACAACTCTGAGGTACCAATACATACCTCTCAGATTGACTAAAATGACAGAAAAAGATAATGATGAATGTTGGAGGGGATGTAAGAAAACTGGGACACTAAAACATTGTTGGTGGAGTTGTGAACTGATCCAACCATTCTGGAGAGCAATGCCAAAGGCTATCAAACTGTGTACACCTTCTGATCCAGAAGTGTCTCTACTGAGTCTGTGCCCCAAAGTGATCATAAAAAAGTGAAAAGGACCTACATGTACAAAAACGTTTGTAGCAGCCCTTTGTTTCGTAGCAAGGAACTAGAAACTTAGTGGATGCCTATCAGCTGGAGAATGACTGAATAAGTTACGGTATATGAATGTAATGGAATATTATTATTCTATAAGAAATGATTAGCAGGATGACTTCAAAGAGGCCTGGAGATACTTACATGAATTGATATTAAGTGAAGTGAGCAGAACCAGGAGAACACTGTACAAAGCAACAACAAGATTATACAATGGTCAATTCTGACAGATGTGGCTTTTTTCAACAGTGAGATGATTCAGGTCAGTTCCAATGGTCTTGTGATGAAGAGAGCCATCTGCACCCAGAGAGATGACTATGGGGATGAAGTATGGATCACAACATAGTATTTTTACTTTTTTTGTTGTTGTTTGCTTGCACTTAGTTTTCTTTCACATTTTTTTTTCCTTTTTGATTTGATTTTTCTTGTGCAGCATAACTATGGAAATATGTATAGAAGAATTACACATGTTTAACACATAATGTATTATTTACCATCTAGGGAAGGGAGTTGGAGGAAGGGAAGGAGAAAAAATTTGGAACATAAGGCTTTGCAAGGGTGAATGTTGAAAACTAACTATGCCTATATTTTGAAAATAAAAAGCTTTAAAAAAATCAAGAAAGGAAGAAAGAAAACTCCATAGACAATATTAGCACACTATAGTCCACAGGATCATGAAAAGTCAGACACAACTGAAGACTGAACAACAAATGTGCAATGAATAAAGCTAACTGAAGGAACTGACTCAGACATAGAAAATTCTCTGAAAACAATGAGCTGCTTGAAACTGAAACTTAAGTTAAAGGGCTAAAAAAAAAAGTAGGTCAGCATCTTTTAGAAGGAATGGGAAAATAATTCAAAAGGAAACACAGGAAATGCAATGGCAACACAAGATATTTTCATGGCTAAGCATCAACATCCCTGCATAAGAGTCATTACCACCAGTGGAAGAAATAAAAAAATAACTAAGTGTGGAGACCAAAACTTACATTTGCCCTTGCCAGGAAAACAAATGACTCCTAAGCCAATATGACTGGCAACTGACAGAGCAGCTTAGCTCTTCTTCCATAAGCAACTGCTCTGGCACCCAGCATTGGGAAATCAGCTCTGCTTCAACTGATGCTCACACTCAGCAAGGATTTTTGAAAGCAGGACAAGGAGGACAATTTCACTTGAGTGGAACCTAATCATTGCTCTTTCCTGGTGTGCCATTGCTAGAAACACATTTGCTTATCCTGGGCTCTGCTTCTAGTCACTCCCCCTCCCAAGCCTGCTCTTAGTTTCAATCTCTGCTTCAACTACTTGTTCCCTAAAACAGCCATTGGTTTCTTGCCTGTGTCTTGGTTTATGTTACATTTCCTCTATCTGTGATGGTGTTTGCCCCAAAGCTCCACCTATCTGATTCCTCCTCATCCAAAAGGCCCAGTTTCAAATATCATCTCTTCCATGATGTTAGCTTGCTGCCCTCTATTCCAGTTGTTTTCATATCTAAGTTTGACTGTCTTGTTGTCATGCAGTTGTTTCAGCTGTGTCCACCTCTTCGTGATCTCAACTGGCAAAAATCCTGGGGTGATCTGCCATTTCCTTCTCCAGTTCCTTTTACAGATGAGAAAATTGAGGTGACTTGCCCAGGATCTCACCATCAGTAAATCTCTGAGGCCAGAACTTGAATTCAGACTTGAAGATGACTGACTCTAGCCTCAGCACTCTATCCACATCCATCCAGCACTGTACCAGCCAGCTGCCCCCACTTCCATTGATAGGTTACCTCTGCCCACACTGCGGCAAGCTCTGTGATAGCAAGGATGTGTATTGGACTCATTTTTGGATCTCCCATTGCACTCTGCAGCATCACAAACATAAACAGATTCTTGATAAATATGCTGACATCACCTACACTATCTCTATTCTCTGCTATCCCTTTTTTGTTGCCATGGAACAATGGCCCTATCTCTTGAACTTCTGGTACCTTCAAACTATGCTGGTCTTGAACTTGCAATTGATAGGCAAAGGAAATTTGCCCAGAACTGCCAGAAGGCAGGTTCAGCAAATGCGCCCGCTTCATGTGCCTTGAGGCTGACTGTAAGAGTCTGTTTAATAGCCTGATCTGGTAGTAACAGCACTAGATTGAGAGGGAAATGGTACCTGAGTTTGAGTCCGAGCTTTGCAAGTTGTCAACTGTGGACCTTAATTCTCTGAACCTCACTACTTTAGTATAATGGGAATGTTTTTTCCATCACTCATTTCACAAAGTTGTTATAGGGGGTACTGGCTAAGTCCTGAAGTGACAGGAATGTGAGCCAATATCACCATCATTGCATTTAGTAATTTCGTTCAATACAACAAATCCTTTTAACCAACTACACCATGCAAATGATAAGCAAAAGTTGAAAGAAGCAGCAGGCATTCTGGTAGCCTGGGGATGTGACATCTTGAGAAGAGGGACTGTTGGTTTTCTCCCTCTTATTACCAGTTGCACATGCATGTCACAGTCAGTACTAATATGATGAAAGCTTGCTTGACTGACTGCCCTGAATCACCACTGAAAACTGATACTTATTTCAACTATTGTCCTGTTAAAAAAAACTGCTGCACTATGATATTTTCCCAAGAATTGGAGTTCAAGTTTTGTCCTGCTTGGCTGAGTGATCTCCACTTCTTTTTAATCCAGTCTCTGGTATGTTCCTTAACATGACACCCAAGGAGGCATTAAACTGGGAAGACATTTTTACAGTTAAAGATTCTGATAAAGGCCTCATTTCCAAAATATATAGAGAACTGACTCTAATCTATAAGAAATCAAGCCATTCTCCAATTGATAAATAGTCAAAGGATATGAACAATTTTCAGATGAAGAAATTGAAATTATTTCTACTCATATGAAAGAGTGTTCCAAATCATTATTGATCAGAGAAATGCAAATTAAGACAACTCTGAGATACCACTACATACCTGTCAGATTGGCTAAGTTGTCAGGAAAAAATAGTGACTAATGTTGGAGGGGATGTGGGAAAACTGGGACACTGATACATTATTGGTGGAATTGTGAACACACCAGCCATTCTGGAGAGCAATTTGGAATTATGCCCAAAAAGTTATCAAACTGTGCATATCCTTTGATCCAGCAGTGTTACTACTGGGCTTATATCCCAAAGAGATCTTAAAGAAGGGAAAGGGACCTGTATGTGCAAAATGTTTGTGGCATCCTTCTTTGTAGTGGCCAGAAACTGGAAATTGAGTGGATGCCCATCAGCTGGAGAATGGTTGGGTAAATTGTGGTATATCAATGTTATGGAATATTATTGTTCTATAAGAAATGACCAGTGAGATGATTTCAGAGAGGCCTGGAGAGACTTACATGAACTGATGCTGAGTGAAATGAGAAGAACTAGGAGATCATTATACACTTCAATAACAACACTGTATGAGGATGTATTCTGATGGAAGTGGATATCTTAGACAAAGAGAAGATCTAATTCAGTTCCAATTGATCAATGATGGACAGAATCAGCTATACCCAGAGAAGGAACACTGGGAAATGAATGTGGACTACTTGCATTTTTGTTTTCCTTCCCAGGTTATTTTTACCTTCTGAATCCAATTTTTCTTGTGCAACCAAAAAACTGTACAATCTGCACACATAAATTGTATCTAAGATATACTTTAACATGTTTAACATGAATGGGATTGCCTGCTACCTAGGGGAGGGGGTGGAGGGAAGGAAGGGAAAAGCTGGAACAGAAATGAATGCAAGGGACAATGTTGCAAAAATTACCCATGCAGGGATAGTCCACCTCTCAGACTTGTGGAGGAGGAAGGAGTTTGTGTCCAAGGGAGAACTAGAGACCATTATTGATCACAAAATAGAACATTTTGATTACACCAAATTAAAAAGTTTCTGCACAAGCAAAACTAATGCAAACAAGATTAGAAGGGAAGTAACAAATTGGGAAAACATTTTTACAGTTAAAGGTTCTGATAAAGGCCTCATCTCCAAAATATACAGAGAAGTGACTTTAATTTATAAGAAATTAAGCCATTCTCCAATTGATAAATGGTCAAAGGATATGAACAGACAATTTTCAGATGATGAAATTGAAACTATTTCCACTCATATGAAAGTGTTCCAAATCACTATTGATCAGAGAAATGCAAATTAAGACAACTCTGAGATATCATTACACACCTGTCAGATTGGCTAAGATGACAGGAACAAATAATGATGAATGTTGGAGGGGATGTGGGAAAATTGGGACACTAATACATTGTTGGTGGAGTTGTGAAAGAATCCAACCATTCTGGAGAGCAATCTGGAATTATGCCCAAAAAGTTATCAAAATGTGCATACCCTTTGACCCAGCAGTGCTGCTATTGGGCTTATATCCCAAGGAAATACTAAAGAAGGGAAAGGGACCTGTATGTGCCAAAATGTTTGTGGCAGCCCTTTTCATAGTAGCTAGAAACTGGAAAATGAATGGATGTCCATCAATTGGAGAATGGTTGGGTAAATTATGGTATATGAATATTATGGAATATTATTGTTCTGTAAGAAATGACCAACAGGAGGAATACAGAGAGGCTTGGAGAGATTTACATCAACTGATGCTGAGTGAAACGAGCAGAACTAGGGGATCATTATACACTTCAACAATGATACTGTATGAGGATGTATTCTGATGGAAGTGGATATCTTCAACATAGAGAAGAGCTAATCCAATTCCAATTGATCAATGATGGACAGAATCAGCTACATCCAGAAAAGAAACACTGGGAAATGAGTATAAACTGTGAGCACTGTTTTGTTTTGTTTTGTTTTTCTTCCCAGATTATTTTTAGCTTCTGAATACAATTCTTCCTTTGCAACAACAACAACAACAAAATTCGGTTCTGCACATATATACTGTACCTAGGACATACTATAAAATATTTAATATGTATGGGAATGCTTGCCTTCTAGGGGAGGGGGTGGAGGGAAGGAGGGGAAAAATTTGGAACAGAAGGGAGTACAACGGATAATGTTGTTAAAAAAAAAATTACCTATGAATATCTACTGTCAAAGAAAATGTTATAATTATATAAATTAATAAAAAAAAATTTTTTAAATTACCCATGCATATGTTCTGTCAATAAAAAGCTATAAAAAAAAAAAAAAATGACACCCAAGGGTGAACTGTCAAAACAATCATAACAGAGAACCCTGAGCTAAGGAAAGACTGATGCCTTCTGAAAGAGGGCATATTCTAGTACATTAGCTGAAGAGATTAAGCATATAGTATACACAAAGCCCTGGATACTTGGATTGAGGAATGACAATATTAACAGAAACACAATTTTGATATTGCACAATGCTTTTGATCTAAATGGGGAAACAAATTATGCATATAATCAAACATTAAAAAAAAAAAAAAAAAAAAAAACAACAACAACTTATAGAAACTCACCATTCCCTTGTCCCTCCAAAAAAATAAATAAAAATCAGTAGGGCTTCAAAGTGCAGGCTATACAATCTTTAACCAGAATTTTTGAACCAATACTGGTGCAAGCTCATCCAAACCACAGGATATGGTCTTTGAGGGCAAAGTCCACTTCTTATACTTGTACTCTTAAGTATACTAGCATAGGACCAAATGTAAGTTGTTGAATAAATACTTGTTGCACTGAACATAAAAGCTGAAATCCAGGGAACCAAGCCCTAATATGCAGGACTTCATAATTTAATGTTTGCATTTTAGGTGTTCATTGGCATTAAGACTATCCCAGGCCTTCTTTGGGAATATCACTGGGAAGTCTGCCATCAGAGCTAGGACATAAAAACAGCATAGTGCAGGGAACTAAGCAATGGACAAAATCTCAGCAGCACAGGAGTACCATAATGGCTCTAGTTCACACAATCAACATCAATAGAACTTGAAGGGCCCTTTAAAGGGTATTCTAAGCCAACACTCCTTATTTTTATATCACAGAGGTGGCAAGAAGTAGAATTAGGTTAGGCACCTAAAGCCTCTAACTCCAAATCATTGCTCTACTGCCATGTTTTTTTCTGGATGACTAAAAAATAACCACTAGTCCCAATGAAGAGGGAGAAGAATACCTGCTACAATAAACGATGGCAACCAGTTAATCAGCTTTTATGAAGAAAATTTCAGATTTTAAAATGTCAGCAAACATTTGCAGTAGCATTATAAATATACTTTTCCATCATGATATTTTGATAAATTCTAGTTACCATCTATGTGAGGAGCAGATCCATAAAGCACTTGCCCTCTTATGCTGTGGTTCCCAATATACTCACCATTTTAAGCAGATGAACAGAAAATCATCTATCTCCTTCCCCTATCCTTTTACTACACTTTAGAAAAGAAATAGAATAAAATCTAAAAGCATCGTTGTGTTTGAAGGTGGAGATGGAATGAATTAAAGATGCTCCCAGAAATCACAGTTTTATGCTATAGGGTGTAATCAATCTGTGAAGTGACGATTTCTAAGTGAGTTTAAAAGCATGAGAACAAGAGCACAATTATGGCAGTGGCAATAGTACTGACCTTGGAAAAGATCTAGGTCTGAGTCTCAGAACTATAGGAAAACTATGTGACCTTCAACAAGTCATGCAAACTCCTAAAACCTTGATTTCCTAATTTATAAAGTGAAATGGCTGGATTAATGATTCCCAAGATAACTTTCAGCTCTGACCTTCTGTGATCTAGGGAACTATTGATTTCCCTGGGGAATCAAAGATCAGAATCACAGATATTTCAAAGGGCAAAAGTGACCTAGTTATATATCAGCCTGGCAACAGATAAACTAAATGCAATTCAGGTCATCTTTTAGAAGTTCCAGAAGTGAAATGAAAAAACATTTATTAAGCATTTACTATATGGGAACCACTATATCAAGTGTTGTTTGTTCTTCATTCTTGAAGAAGGCCATGACATCAGAAATGTGATGTCATGACATGCAAGTTAATTAGATTTAAGTAAGGAAGGGCTAGGCAAGGTCATCTGCTTCATTTTCCCCTCCAAAGCCATCCAGATCCAATGGTAAGATATAGATCAAGAGGAATAGAGATGACCTTGGATGAAGTGGGAGACCTTTTTAAGTTAAGGTCTTCAATAAGACCAATAGATCTCATTTTGGCTGAGGCCACACCCATTCAGTGATTAAGGCTAGGTAGCAATTGATGCAAAGAATATTATTTATTTAGATTTTTTTTTGGACTAGAAAATATTAATAGAAAAATGGAAATAGTCCATGCTTTCAAAGAACTCACACTTTAATTAAAGGAGACAGAAATATACAACAAATGGGGGAAAATGGAAAGTTCCAAAAATTCTAAGAGTGTAGAGATTGGGAGGATGGTAAGGTCCAGGACTCCCTGGGTTATATAAATATGTCAAATTACACTACTAAGGAACCAAAGAAAAGAAGACCTCTGCATCATAAGGAATAGAAATAACGATTCCCATTTGGGCAATGTATATACAGTCAAGCAGCAAGAAGGGTTGGCAACTTGACAGTGAGAATTATTTTCAGTATCTTGTAACAGCAAAATGACAAAAGCCTGAACAACAGGTATTCTCTACTTTTATCCAAATAAAATTTCCCTGACATTGTAAGTATATTAAAAACTTTTAAATACTTAGGAATTTTTTTTTTTCTATTTAACTGATTTTTAGTTGAGAGGTTAATCTGTGGATAATTTGATGTTGTGAAAACAGCATTTGTCTTGCATTAAACAAACCTGAGTTCAAGTTCAAACTGTGATAGTTACTACATAGTTATTGCCTGTATGGTCCTGAACAAATCACCTATCTCAGTGAGCCTCTGATTATTCCCTCATTTGCTGAATGGGGATAAGAATACTTGTACCATTGGCCTCAAGAAGTTGTTTTGTGGCAAAGTACTTTATAAATCTTAATGTATCATTCAAAAGGAAGATGAGTTAATTATTCAGTTCTATATCAAAAACCATTCTAAAATGTTAGTAACCTTTCCTACCTTAATTACTGCAGTATATGAAACAAATGAATCTTTCTTCATATGAGCATCTTACAATGCTTCAAGGTCAACATGACAATGGCCATGCAATACTTTACATTTAGAAGATCTAGGGAAATTGAAAGGAGAAAATATTGTTAAGTGCCTAACAAATCATTTGTTGAATGTTGTGGGCTACAAGTGGTCATGTGTTTTAAAATAAATCTCTACTAATTGATTTTCTCCCCTCCCCATAAAATTATGTTTAGAAGAAAAAAAACTGATTACTTTCTTAAGGAATAAGATTTTATGAAATAGAGCTCAAGCATCACAGAATTTCAGAGGAAGTTAAGAGGTCAGTTAACTAATCCGCTCCTTTTATTTTACAGAAGAGGAAATTAAGGTCCAGCAAAGCAAAGTAATAAGTATCATAATTTAAGGAAATGTTATTTTCATGTCATTTCTTAATTTTCTTCCCCAATTATTTCCTGACTCTTCTATATAATTGCACTAGAAGAGCAGTGCAAGGTAGAGAGAAGGGTGACAAGTCTTAGGAAAGCTCTGCATAGAGTTAAACTCTAATGAAATAAAAAGAGGAGGATCCAGGTTCAAACCTAAGCCCTACTACTTCCTTCCTTATCTATATGAACTTGGATAAGGCTTCAGTTTTTTCATCAGTATTTGTAGAGGGCTGGAACTCTGGAAAGATATACTTAAATCAAGGACAGCAGGGTGCTTATAATTAAGCACATACTCAGTGTGATCCATGGGATCTTTAGTTTTTTAGTTAAACATATACTTAATGTGATATAATGATGCAATCACTCTAAGTCCCAGCTAGCTTTCTGGGGGATCTCTGGATAGGCCTTGGTCTTTAGGTGGGGAAGTGTTGAAGGCAGGAGAGCCACCACGAGGCTGGTCAAAGATGGAGTCTGGAGTCTTCTCTGGGTTTGTGACGGAAACTCTCAGTTCCCAGTCCTCTCAGCCCTTAAATTCCTCAGTACGATTACTACAGCAACTGAGCATGTGCCAAGTGTAGAACATTACATCACCATATTATACTAAGTATATGCCAACTAAAGTGATTACATCATCACATTAAGTATATGTTTAACTAGAGAACCATTATCCCAGCAAACAAACTGAGTAGGTGCTTAACTATAAGTACCCTCCTATCCTTGATTCAAGTACATCTTTCCAGAATTCTGGCCCTCTACAAGTATGAAACTGAAAACTCTAGTGAAGACAGACATATTTGCCAGATAAGTAAACAACAATTGGTAGATCACTGTTCAATGATGTCAAATGGACAATCTCAGACTCAACTGGTCCAAAAGGGAATTCTTGATTTTCCCCCAGCCCTTCCTGGTCCCCAACTTAGTTATTGTTGTTGGACTCTCCTGCTCCCCATACCCAGGGTCCCTTATCCAAATGTCATCATCAGTTCTTCACTTATTTCTTCCCTCATTCAATCTGTGGCCAAGGCCTATTGATTTTATCTTTATAAGATCTTTTAAAATCACTTCTTCTTTCTTCTGATTCTGCTACCACTTGGTACAGGACCTCATCACCTCATCAGATTATTATAATAGCTTTCTGGTTGGTTGGCCAGCCACAAGTCTCTCCCCCATCCATTACTTTAGTCCATCCTGAGTTCAGTTGCTGAAGTGGCAGCTAGGTGGCACAATGGTTAGAGTACCAGCCCTGAAATCAGGAAGAGCTGAGTTCAAATTTGACACACTTAACACTTCCTAGCTGTGTGATCCTGGGCAAGTCACTTAACCCCAATTGCCTCAGCAAAAAAAAAAAAAAAAAAAAATCAGTTGCTGGTGATTTTTCCTAAACCATTCAATAAACTCCCTATCATCTCCAAAATCAAATATAAAACCCTCTATTTGGCCTTCATAACCCTTCAAAATCTACCCCCTCCATCTCAGTTTTCAGTTTTCTTACACATGGCACCCCATTCCTCACTCCCCACCTCTGATATACTCTTCGATCCAGTGACATTGGCTTCCTTGCTGTTCTACAAACCACACTCCATCTCACCACTCTAAATATTTTCAACAATAACAGTACTATCCTCAAAATAAGACTCAGTTTTGTTTTGTTTTTTTTTTAACCTGTGCTTAACTCAATGCCCTGAACACAAAAGATCTTCAAGTAATATTTATTGAATTAAACTAGACTGTGATCTACCCACCAATTATTGTAGCATACCTACCTGGGAAAGAACTCATTAAAACCACTAATATTTAGGTCCTTTTTATTTGCACATATACTGCCCAAGGCATGTAATCAAGTCATCCCTCACTTAAAAATACCAATCGTTCTTTCCTTGTAAGAAAAGTTCTTTAAATAAGCAATTAAACATTGGCCTTTTTCTTTTAAAAGTCAACCATCTACTTAACAAAAAAAAAACAAAAAAAAAAACCCTAGCATTATTCCTCAAAATGAGGTTCTGAGGCCTAAAGGGCTACCTCCAGCCTCTACAAATTTCTGGTTGACGTAATGTTTGTTTAATTTATTCAACAATGTTTATTGATGGCTTAATATTTATTCATTAAGTATTCTAAGCACTGTAAGGATTACAGAAATGTTTAGGTCTTTGTCTTCAAAGTACTTATAACCTAACTGGGAAGACAAGTACACAAATAACCATGTGGCAAATGCCATGGGAAAGGTAGAGCTAAGCAAGGTATGCTATAGGAATTCATTAAAGAGATAGAACATTTTAAGCTGTCATCTAGAAAGGCTTTATGGAGGCTATGGGAATTATAATGGACCTTTAAAAAAGTGATTATCAATAAGTAGAACAACAGAATCTTGAAACTTGGAAGAGAACTGAGAGACAGAAATAAAGGGTTCTTAAACCTTTCCATTTTATGAACCCTCTTAAGTAGGCTGATAAATCCAATGAATCCCTTTTTAGGAGAATGAAACCTATATTCACAATGAAAGGAATTTCCAAATTTCAATTAGAGGTTAGTGAAAATAAAAATGTAATTTTTTTCTCCCATCTAAGTTCACAGAGTCTCTGAAAATCAGGAATGATCTGCATAGGATTTCATGAACTCCAGCTTAAAAAACCTTATTTTAGACTAGCTCCTACCTGAAGCAGGATATCCTTTTATAACATCCCAGACCAAATGATCTGCCTGAAGACATTCAGTAACTTCCTACCTACAGAAAGAACCAATTCCATTTTGGGATAGAGCTAACATTAGAAAGCTTTTGAGACAAAATCTGTTTCCCTTTTAACTTATTTTTAACTTGATCTTAGGTTCTGCCCCGTGTGACAGAGCTAAGAGATAAGGGGGAAAGCATGTGCAACAAAGAGACTTAACAAGAGCATGGGTTTAAAGGCAGAAATCTACAAGGCATATTTGGAGCCTTTGGGGCAAATAAGACTGATCTGACTTTGGTAAACAGTTTATAGGGGAATAGAAGGAGACAGATAGAGAAAAGTGATATAAAGGCATAGATAAGTCAGGCCATGGGGCAACTCATTTAACTTTTCTGGGCCACAAGTTTCCTTATCTAAGAAATAAAAATACTCAATTAGAAGGCCTCTAAGGTATCTTCCTAGGATCCTAATTCCTACCAGGCTAATGGATTTTATTCTGTGCATAATGGGAAGAAAATTAAAGTTTTGTGCAAGAGAAGAATCTGACTAGATCATTTTTGGGAAGATTAATCTGGTCAGAGGGCTCTCAAGAGGCTAAAAAGGGGAAGAACTAGAGTAAACAAGGCTCCTGAAACAGTATGGCCGTGTGCTACAGAGGCAGCACAAAATAAAAAGAAAGGATGAGAAAAAAGATTTTGAAGGAAGAAGTGAAAGCCTTGGGGACTGAATGGATGCGAGCTCATCAAATAGCTGCCCCTCTCTTATGAAGTGGCAGAGGGTTTTTTCTGTGATTTAGTCAATGTGTTTGGATGAAATCCCTCTATGCCTCAGTCAAGGGTTTCATGAGCTACTTTACTAAAAAGGGTAATGCCCTGATTACTAGTAGATAGATTATTGAAAGTGAGATACATAGTCCATTATCAGGTTTATAAAGAACCCAGGGTTATTTTACCACTAGAATGAAATATCAGAGAGGTTTCTCTTAGAAGAGAGAAGGTGATTTCATGGATAAGAAAGAAGATGATGTCCTTAATATGTGCGTGTGTCTGTGTGTCTCTCTCTGTGTATGTGTGTGTAGGGGAAACTAAAACATTTCATTTGGCTTAATAACAAACAAGGTTATCATTGCCTAGACTGAATGCCAAATATCCTAAATCTCAAGCCACGGGTCTATCTATCCACAATGTCGATCCACAAAGTCAACTCATTGAGCTACTTTATCTTACCTTTAAACAAAACTATCAAAAGCTAAAAAACAGTGAAGAGCTAACATGCTAGTACATATCCAACCCTAAGTTTACCAGGTTTCCTCTTAAGGGAGACAACATCTTATAATTCTATTCACTTATGAGATGTTGCTAATGAGATTCCCATTGGTTCTTATCATCATGTCTACTACAGGAATTGTGCTAAAGATATTCTCAGTGAGTCCAAAGAAAGCAAGAATATGTCCAAACACTTTAATTTTCTTAGGAAAAAAAAATTCATTTTATAAATTCTCCTGATATGTCAAACATGAAATATCAAAGAACAATAATAAAGGATAAGTTGACTGTTTTTACATGAACTCTATTGATCATAAAGATGAAAAGGAAATAACAAAATAAAAGAGTAAAAGCAAGACAGTTTCTTGTCCTAGGGCTGTTTCGATTTGAGCTCCATTGAAAAAAAGATTAAAAAAAAAAAAAAAAAGACAATGCATTTCATATTCTGTAGCACTTCTTGGGGTGAATTCCTCACTATACAGAATTTTCAGTGAGGAAACGCTCTTCCAATGTAGACGGGCATCTGTTCTGCACCTTAGCAAGTAAGATACTGAAAGATCAAGTGATTAGGCCAATATGTCAGAGGTAGATATTGAACTGAGATCTTCCAAGATCAGCTCTCTGTTACAATTACACTTGTAATGTTGACTATGTGCTTTATGAGCAAGATCTCTTAATCCTCATAACCATCATGCCTGGTAAGTGAATGCTATTATGATGTTCATTTTACAGATAAGGAAACTGAGGCTCAGAGTGATTACATGATTAACTTGGGGTGTGGAAGAAAGCCCTGGAGGTACACTAGTGTATAAGGAACAGGATATGGAGGATATTCTAGTAATAGAGGAGACTAAGCGGACTGGTCAGACAGGATGGAAGAGAACTAGGAAAGAACAGGGTCACAAAAACAGAGTATTTAAAGTGTGAAAGGTCAAGGAGTCTGAGACCTGATAATTGGTCATCTAATCTAGCAATTGAGAAATCACTAGTAAACTCAGAGCAATTTCAGTGGAAGTGAGGAATGAAAGTAGAGGCAATATGAATATAATGCTTTTTTTTTTCTCTGAATCTTACTGGAAAAAGAAGAGTATTCAGAGAGTACTTGTTTGACTGAAAAAAAAACAGAAACAGTGATCTTAGAAGAGTCACAGAAGAAAGAATAGAAAAAGAAATGAAGAGGGGCAGATTGATCATATTAAAATTTAGCCAAACTTTTTGAATTATTAAAAAAAAGAAAAAAAAGCTTGCACCATTGTAGGCTTCATTTACTTGGTAAAAAAAATACCAAATAGGTTATGTTATATAGTTGAGAATCCATGAAAACATGAACTAGATCCATAAGAACAACCATGACAGACACATATAGTTGATTTACCTAGTTACCTTTTTCATAACATTAAATTTAATGCTGATAAGATAGAAACATGCATAGAAAAGCATCCTGCTTTCTTGACTTTATGCAATAAGTTTTCAAAGAGGGTAATTAATGTCTATTTTCAGGTACTATTATTCTTACAAATAATGATGGCTAAATCATCACTATTAATTAACATTAACAACACATGAACAAGGACAAGTAGTCAGTTTAAAAATTTGACAAATCCCACTTGTTAGCAGTTAAAACTCTGAAATCTTTTGTCTCAGAAAAATATATACAGATGCACAACCTATTGTTTTTCGTTTTGTTCTTTTTTTTTTTTTTATCATTTTCAATCAGTTGTATGAATCAGTGCATGCTTTGATTCTTTTACAATCTATGTTTGATTACACTGCTCTTCACTTACTTCCTAATTATTAGTAATGGCAAAGACAAATCTACCATGAGCTTAAGAATGGAATACATTGTGAAGTTTGGCATTCCAACAAACCTGGTATATGAGTCTGTAGGAAGTTATTAAAGGGTTACAACTCAGAAAAATAACAATAATTTGCAATTATAAAAGGAAGTGTAGCATCACTTCCCTCTCTAGGCCTTTATCATCTGAACAATGACAGCCTTTCCCTAATTCCACACTTTGTTACCCTTCAAAGTTGCTTATGATGACCATTATAAAGATTTTCTCATTCCTCAGGGAGGAGGGGTGAGAAGGTTGGAGATGTGAGGGTGGGGTGGGGAAACTGGGGCAGGTGGTTTTGGATCAGAGGAAGGTATGGTCAATAACCTATGATATGCCCCAAAGGCATTATCAACTTCCCAGAGACAGCCCCGCTACCAAAGAGACTGGATTCTAACCCAGCATACACAACATGTAATAAGTATTATGCTAACTATTTATTGTACCAACAATACTGCATGCTTCACAGGTATTTTTATAACTTATCTTTTATCCATATTAATGGTCCTTCTTGGAGAACAATTGTTTCTATTGCCATTCATGTAAGCAAAATGAAACAAAGATGATCTTTTATCTACCCCAGAACACACTCAACTCTGAGCTACTCTCAAGACAGAGACAACCCTGACAGATTTCTGTAGGCTTAGGATAATCAGAAATCCAGCCAAATCAGCACTTCTTTCCCTAATCTCATCTGAAACCAGCTGCTGTCTGCTGCTATCATATCATTATCATAGGAGTCTTTTACCTTAACAGTATCCATTGATACCTCTGAAAAGTTGTCTAAGTGATTCCCCCATGGGTTTACTAAAAGCTTGACAAGTGAGGAAAAAAATCCAATCCTTAGTATAAAAGAAAAAAGGCTTTTAGTAGTACTGTCTGTGAGCAGAAGGGCTCTGTGTAACTGCTTTTTCTCTCTCCAAGGTTCCTCCCTTTGATTTTATTAAAGGAATAGCTGTGGGACCTGTCCTTGGCCTGATTCTGTCATCAGTGACATAGATGAAAGCACACTTATCAAATGTGTAAAAAACAGAAAGCAGAAGGGACAGAATGCATGTCAGATGGCAGAGTTGGATCTGAAGTCAGTAGGGGACAAGAATCTGAATCTAGTAAGAGGAAATTCATTAACAATAAATGTAAAGTACCACATCTGGGTTCAAAAAATGAATTGTACAGGATAGGGAAAGTCCTGGCTATAAATAACTTTCTGTGAAAAGTGACCAAGTGATATTGGTGAATTCCAAGCTTAATGAGTTAACAATGTTAATGTAGTAGCTAAAACAGTTAATGAATAGATGTGTAGCATTCAGAATAAAGGAAATGCTAGTCTAGCGTCCCCTGGACTGGTCAGGCAACATTTGTTTAGTGTTCATTTCTGGGAGCCTCATTTTAGCAAAGACACTGACAAGCTAGAGCATGGAGGGATGCAATCAGGATGGTGAAGAAAACTATGTCATGTCAAGGGTAAGATAAAGGAATTGAGGACATTTAGCCTGGAAAAGATGATTTAGAAGGAATACAATAATCGTGATCAGCTATCTGAAGGATATGGAAGAAAAATTAGGCCTGTACTTCTTAGCCCCAGAGGAAAGAGCTAGAAGCAATGACTGTCAGGAGCCCTATTGATTAGGGCCACACTCAAGGACAATGGGCTGTCTCAAGAGCTCCTGAGGCCTTTAAGCAGAGGACAGAAGACTACTTGTCCGGAGGATGGCCAGGCAAGATGCCTCCACCAACCCTTTTTAGCTCTGAATTTCATGAATATTGTGGGATTGAATCTCTTACTTGGGCAATTTGCTTTGTCCCTTCTTGGTAAAAAAGAAGATGAATGTCACAGAAATTCTGGAATCATCTGCTGAATCTGTATCACCAATAATACAGTTCCCTAGTAGGAAAAGCCTGTTCTTGTAGAATGAAATTCCTTGAACCTAAATCTTGAGTCATCTAGTTGATATAGTGGCTCAGCAATGAGACTAGAGTCAGGAAGAACGGAGTTGAAATCTAGCTTTTGACATTTCCTAGCTGTGTGACCCTGGTCAAGTCACTTAATCTGTTTGCCTTAGTTTCTTCAATTGTAAAATGGGGACAGGGGATAATAGTAGCATCTCCCTCCAAAGGTTGTTATGAAGACAAAAGAGATAATAATTGTAAAGCACTTAGCACAGTGTCTGGCACATAGCAAACACTGTGTCCTCTTATCATCTTTTTATATTCTTGCCATAGGACCTACTACAAGCAGGGTTCTGTACACAGCAGACACCCATATACTTGCAGAATGAATGTTTGAACATATGTCCTTTCTGTATCTATAACCCTTCTGTACAACCTTTTTTAAAAACTGTCATTCCTCGTAAGAAGAAATGTTAACAATATTAACAAAAATATTTTGGCAGGGTACATTTCAATTGTCCCCAAGAAAAGTAAATAAAAAGATCACACAGCACTCAGATTTTACATAACAGCACAAGAAATAGAAGCTAAGAAAATACACTTTAATAAAATATTTACAAGTTATCTTTTTCTCTTAAGCATCTGTCAGAGCTTCCTGAAATAAACTGACAAAGTTAATTGAATAAAAATTGACTGATGCTAATAGCTGGGATAACCACTAAAGAAGCTGTGGTGGGCTGCTAGAGATGGGCAATCTCAAATGCTTCTGAAAATGTTCCCTCTGTCTCTATCTCTTTCCTTCTCTCTGTCTGTGACACTATGTCTCTCTTTCTCTCTTCCTGTCTACCTCTCTCTCTTCCTATCTCTCTTTTCTGTCTCTCTCTGTCTCTCTCTCTCTGTCTCTCTGTCTCTCTCTCTCTCTCTCACACACACACACACACACACACACACACAAAATGTTATCTTTAGTTACTTAAAGAATAGGACACATGCAGTCCAAAAACATTCCTGAATGTGGCCTGAAATTAAAAGTTTTTCTCTGATCTATATGTCGATATAGTAACAACAACAACAAAAGAAATTTATAAATACGTGTGGTTTTCTTAGTTAATATCCTTAGGTATCCTCATTTCTATTTCAGTTTGATACCACTGATGTTCCATGTCAAAATCACAAAAGCAGAGGACTGTAGCGACCTTTCCTTGTGGCTACTTCTAGCCTTCCTGACGCTTCAATACCAAGGGTTGGAACTATGGTACTTTTATCTTTCTTTCTCTAGAATCTAGTAAAGTGCCTTAGCACACAGCAGACTTGAAATGTCAACTGCCACTAATTTGAAGTTGAAGAGATATATGAAAATCTACAGTTAGCTTATTTTTTGGTAAGGTATAAATAGACTTTTTTTATATTCTCTGGTCACCTTACCACTTACCACCAATGTGCTTTGCACCTACTAATAGACCAGGTTAAGTATGAACCATTTATTTTGCAAACTGATAGGGCCCAACTCTGACCCCTCATTTTCAAAACCTTAAATAAAATCCATCAAACGCAAGAGAAATACATGTATCTTCAGAGTAACTTTGGCAGAACAGAGGGGGGGAAAAAATACTGGAATGAGTCAGAGAACTAGATTCTAGATGCAGTTTTGCCACTAAATAATTGTGTGAGCTGGTTCCAATCACTCCCTCTCTCTACAGTTCAATCTCCTCATCTATAAAATGAAAACTGAATTACATTATCTCTAAAAATCTTACATTCTATAGTTCCTCTGGTCTGACATGCTGCAGTCTCAATCTTTACTCAGTTATGAATAATTATGGGGTAAAAATGCAGATTTTTTTTTTTTAGGTCTCAAACTGTTTCTAAAGTTCTAGCAGAATTTAAACAAATAAATGTTAAAGAAAGGAAAACAAAATTTATTGTGCATCTCTTTCATGTAAGATATCTGATCACCTATAGGAATAGTGCCAGGATGGTCTGGAGTTGAAGTTCAGGTATCACTCTTTTTCCTAGACTACTTGGCTATTTTATTTTGTTTTTAAATACTTAGAAGCTTTCCAATAGTTGGAAAACAGTTGAACACTGTGGCAACAGTGCTTCAGAAAAAGATAGCTAAGAAGATAAAAAGGAACATGTTTCCATTTCTACCCTTCCACTAAAGTCATCTTCAGATGTTTCAATGTTGCATGGAGGTTATTCCAAGTTTTCAAAAGCCAGGCCAACAAAGCCCAAACTCTCACATGCCCTACAGCAAGCTGGAAAGACTTCATTGAATGTGTCTAGCAAGAACCAACCTGATTAAACTGCATGTGTTCTCATCAGGGGTCTAGCAATGATAAATATCTTCAACCACATCAACTCACAAAACCACAGAAGCTTTTTTACTAAGCCATGGAGAGACTGAGATCTGCATTAGTAAATGGTAAAATCAACAAGATCAAGGCTCACCACAATCAAAAGCTTGATCCTCTTTGATGAAAACTTTAAAAGATTATGATATGACTTCAAGATAATGGTTTCAAGAACCCTCACTCAATTATTATTCTGTAAGAAATGGCCAACAGAATGATTTCAGAAAGGTCTGGAGAGATTTACATGAACTGATGCTGAGTGAAATGAGCAGGACCAGAAGATCATTATATGCTTCAACAATAATACTATATGATGATCAATTCTGATGGACATCTTCAACAATGAGATGAACCAAATCAGTTCCAATAGAGCAGTAATGAACTGAACCAGCTACACCTAGCGAAAGAACTCTGGGAGATGACTATGAACCACTACATAGAATTCCCAATATCCCTATTTTTGTCCACCTGTATTTTTTATTTCCTTCACAGGTTAATTGTGCACTATTTCAAAATCTAATTTTTTTTGCACAGAAAAATAACTGTATGGACATGTGTACATATATTGTATTTAACATATACTTTAACATATTTAACATGTATTGGTCAACCTGCCATCTGGGAGAGGGGGTGGGGGGAAGGAGGGGAAAAGTTGGAACAGAAGATTTTGTAATTGTCAATGCTGAAAAAGTACCCATGCATATATCTTGTAAATAAAAAGAAAAAAAAAAAAAAAAAAAGAACCCTCATTCAAAGTACATAAATTTCATTCATCTCCTCCCCTTTCATTTCCTATTGTAAACTAAAGTAAAATGACTAGAAGTAGTGTGAGAGAGAGAGAAAGGGATGACTGTGCAGTACAAAGATATAAGCAGTGTTTTAAAGGTTATTTTCCTTATGCTTATGACAAAAAAGAGTACAAGCTCTGAATCTTTTCAAAGAAGTAGAAGTACTCATTTCCAGCAAATGTTCTTTTTAGGAAAAGGGATGCCTTGCTTCTTGCAACATACATGAAGCATGCTACAAGGGAGGGGAGACAACAACACACCAAAATCTGGATTCTTTCACTATGAATCAATCTATAGGATCCAGCTCAAGCGCTGAGGCAGAAATTAGCTAAGAGAGGCTGAGAGAACAAAGGATTCAATCTCATGTAAATATCCTAAAGATATTACATGCATCAAAACAGTAGCACAAAATGCTGACTCCACAAATCCCCCCACCCCCCAACAGGATAACCTCCAAAAGCCTTAGGGTAAGCCACAACGAATGCTGCTTAGCTAGTAACTCAATTTTCCAGGGTGTACCTCTCACTGCTGATCTCCACCCATACTGTAGTCGGTGTAAACTTCAGTCACATGATTCACACTAAGGCTTTGACCAGAATTTCCCAGTAAATGATTGGAAAGAGACCAAGGTTGATTTCTGAATGATTAATTATTT
The DNA here is from genome assembly GCF_048593235.1 of Sminthopsis crassicaudata. NCBI lineage: Eukaryota > Metazoa > Chordata > Mammalia > Dasyuromorphia > Dasyuridae > Sminthopsis > Sminthopsis crassicaudata. Next base: position 663,823,219 of record NC_133617.1, read on the forward strand.
ATGCTAAAAAGATCTGGCCAGTTCTGTGTTTCTCTAAAAGTCAATTCTAATCAATTACTGTGGATGAGCCCCAAAAGACAAGGTGGATGTAATGAGGGGTAGATGGGAGTGCTTAATATATTAATATGCATGCACATACATATATGCATTCACAAAAACCCACACATTTAAAAGCAGGTCCTTTGGGGAAAAGTAATTGGCCCATATTCCTAAATTAGAAGGAAAAGAACAGTTCAGAGGATCAGCTGTAAAGTTTCAACATTTCTTCTGAAACATGTGGCTTTTCTTTCTAAATATCTGAACATATTTTTGCCCCTTGTATTAAATATGACACAGCTAAAAGCATTTTCATAGAGATATTAAGATCAACAGCATCTATAAATAGATTATCCCTTAATAAGTAGTTATGTCAATTCCAAATGAGTTTGCTGATGTAACACAATATGATAATGTATGCAGCACAGAAATGGCATGTGTTAACATGCCATCCAATTACATTGGGGAATACTTCCTTGTCCACCTAAAATTACAACATCAAGTAACTTTGTATTTACAAAAAAAAAGGCTGAACAAGATTCCAAACCAAAATATTTTACTTTTAAAGTTATTTTGGTAAGAAATTGTGCACCTAGCATAGATAGTAGGCAAAAAGGCAATATTATAATATTGTATTCCATTCAAGTTCAAACATGAGACATAAAAGATCCCACTAGGATAATGTGGGCCTAGGTTCAGAGAATCTTAGGTGAGAAGCAACTTTCTGGAGATGAAGAAAAATAATAGAAATACTTTCCTACATTAGAACAAGATTCACTAGCTGTGTTCAAAGCTGAGTCAATTAATTTCTCCAAGTCTTTCTTTCAAACAACATCTCTAAAAAAGAACCAATAGGTAATACACCTCAAGACACTGATGTGAAGGTAAACGAGAAAAATCATATAAAGCAATTTTTCGTAAACCTTAAAGTGTCAGCTGCTATTAATATGTGTACAGAGATTAAAGAACATAGTGACATGAAAACTAAGAACAGAGGCTTAAGAAATGCTAACTTTTAGAAGAAAAGCAAGTAAGAAGGAATAGTTCGAGAAGAACAAGAAGAGTACTGTCAAGAGAGGAAGAGAAAGCAACAGTATCAAATGCGTAAAGAGAACAAGGAAGCTGAGGACTGATAAAAGGCTGCTTGACTTATCTGATTATGAGTGAATGAACAAAGTCTGAGTACAGTGCTGGGAGAAAACCTGATTGCAAAGAGTTTAAGTATGAAAATGATAAAAGGAAGTGGAAGAGTGATGGTAGCCTATACATTCAATTAAGTTGAAGAGGGAAAAAGATGGTAAGTTAAGAAGTTAGCAGTGTCTAGGGAAGGATTTTCTTTAAGAAAGGGAGTACCAGAATAGGTTTGCAAGCAAAAGGGATGAAAAGAGCATAAAAAAGAAGAGATCAAAGATATAAGGGGAATATTTAACTGAAAACAAGGAGGTGAAAAAGCAGGAAGAGATACAAAGAAGAAAACAAGTAGAAGAATTGGGTTTCAAAAGGAAGCTGGTCAGTAATTTTTTGGAGAAAGGCAGAAAGGATGAGATAATATGTGAAGATTCAGAAATTTAGAGATGACAAGAAGCAAAGCTGGGGCAGCCCAAGTTAAATGACTTCTATCTTCTTGGAGACTTTAAACATCAGGCAAAACTTCTGAATATTATTCACTAACAAGGAGTCACACAAAAGCAGCAACTTCAGTTCTTTTCTCTTTCCTGTGTTGTTCAGAAGTTAATGAAACTAGAATTTTTTTTTCCTCTTACATAGTATTTCCAAGAGAAGTTGTTTTTCTGCTTTCTCCCACATCACAATGGGCAAATCTGATACAAGTATCCCAATCCCGGAAGAGTTGCTAGCTTCTTTTCACCAGATTATCTATGATCTCCTTTTTTCATTCATTCATTTCATCCTGAAATACCACCATATCACATGTTTCCTCTATGTATATATTTCCAATAACTTCTATCGTTTCATGGAAAATTGTAAGTTATTCACTCAACCTCAAAAGGTTTCATTTGTTCTTCATATCTACTTAACTTCTTTCATTTGAACTTGCCCTCTGGGCCCCCAAAACGGAATAACACTTTCCTCCTCTTCAAAAAGACAAGCTTTCTCAATTCAATGTAGATTAGGTGAGGGTTTTCTTTTTACATCCTCAAACATTTCAAATCTCTCAAAACTTCTTTTGCTGCCTAGAGACTCTCACAGCAGCCATCTCCCATCATCCATGAACCATGCCCTCCCCTTTCTCAAACTCTCAGCATCTTTCCTCTCTTCCTTCTCCATTCTCCCTCTCTTCTGCCTTGTCTCACACTCTCAAGGTCCGATGCACATCTGGGCCTCACGCTGCCACCCTTGTCCAACAACCCTCTTCTCAGCGCCCACAAACTCAGGCCCTCAGCCTTTCTCACCCTCCCGGTCTCCTCCATTCTTCTCCTTCCGCCCAGGTCTCCTCTGCGGTCATTTCCTCCCCTTAGCTCTCCCTCGATCTCTCTCCCTTCTCTGTTCTGTCACTTCTTTCACTCCGTTTTCTCATCTTTTTTCCCAGTCCTCCACCGTCTCTCCCTTCTTCTGTCCTTTCTCTCACATCTCTTCCTTCACTCTCCTTTGATGTCTTCCCTCTCCCTCTTCTCACCTCCAACTTTCCTCTTCCTCTTTTCTTCCACCTCTCCTCTCCCTTCCTTTTCTTATATCTTTTTTCCATCCCTCGCAACTTCCTCTCCCTTTTCTCCTCCGCTTCCCACTTTTCCTATCCCTCCCCGCCTCTTCTCCCTCCTTCTCCTCTCATCTCTTTTTCTTGTCTTCACGCTTTCTCCCACCTCTCTCCCCTGCCCATTTCTTCCGTCCTCTTTTTCCTCCTCCCATCTCTTCTCCCCATCTTTTCCTTCCTACGCCTCTCTCCTTATTTCTCTTCTCTCTTCTCTCCTCTCCCCTTCTTTCTCTTCTCTCCTTTCCCTTCCCCCTCTTTCCTCTCCATCCCCCTTCTCCTGTTCTCTCTCCTCCGCTCCCATCCTTCTCTCTCCCTCTCAGTGTCTCCGTCTCTCCTCTCACACTTTCCCCTTCTCTGGCATCCCTCCCTCCTCTCCTGGTCTCCCCCGGCCCCGGCACCTTCAGGGTCACATCGCACAGCTTCCCCTGCCGCCGGATTTCCTCCATCACTCCGTATCCCCGGCTCGGCAGCTCCGACACAGAAAAATGCACAAGATCTTCCAGCTCCTCCACTCCGTCCTCCACCATCTTCCCCCACCCCCGAGGCCGGCCGCAACTGCGGCGGCAAAAAGTCTCCCCCTTCAGCGACCCAACTGCACCAGCCGGGCGGCTTAGGACAGGTGCGGCCCCGAGCGGCCGCCGTAGCTCCGCCTCCCGGAAACACCTAACTTCACTTCCGGCTTAGAGCCACCCTCCCTCTCGCCGGTCTCAGGAAGCCCCGCCCACCCCGCTTTCGACTCCCTTTCCCCCGCCCCTTGGAGTGTTTCCCGAGATTCCAGGTAGCGTCACGTCACCATAGCGACGGCATACACATTTCTGCGCCACAGAGCGCTGAATATTCCGTTTCCCGCCTTGGAGCGGACTAGTTTGCTGTCGAGGAGTCCGCTGCTAGGTCGCTGCCGCCGCTGCCTGTGTGGCCGCCCTCGGACCTGGTGCTGTCCTTGCTCTCCGAGGAGTGTAGCGGGGCTGCCGGTGAATGGTAAGGAGGGGACCAGAGACAGGGCTGCGGCGGGCGGGCCCACAGCAGCGCCAGGGCTTTCTCCCCGAGAAGGGAGAGGAAGGGGGAGGGGAGGGGAGGGGAGGGGAGAGTCTCAAACGCGAATAGCCCCCATTTCTAGAGCGCTTCGAGGCGCTCTCCCCGCAGCAAATCCGTCAGAAGCGTCAACTGTGCCCCGTTGTACAGATAAGGAATCCGAGGCCGTCCCCGGGGGGGGGGGGGGGTGAGCGGGGCCGCCGTAAGTCTGAAAACTGGGGGAACGGCGGAATGTAAACGCTCAGACCCGGAAGGGACTGCACCGACCTCCTCTAGAACCCTCAGCCTCCGCCGGGACTCGCAGGTAGGAAGCGGTGAGAGTAGCACCTTCATCTGCTGCTGCTCACTCCCAATCCCCCCGCTGGTCCCTGCGGCCTCCGTGGCCTCGAGAACTTCCGGGTGGACCTTTCTTGGAGGTTCACTAGGGGCTTCCCCTCACCTTGGCTGTGAGAGAAGTGCGAGGAGGATGGGCCCCTGCTGTTAAAGTGGGAACGGCCCGTGTCACGGAGTAGGAGAGGGAGAGTCACACCCAGCGGCGCCCGGCGTGGTGTGTGGATCCCTCTCAGAGTCATGCTTTTAACTACGAAGCCAATCAGGTATAGGGAATTCCTTCTAGAAATGTATTTTTAAACAAGTTCCTTGGACCCCAGTGTGCCTGCCACACTGAAAAGACTCGAGACTGGCGGAGAAAGCAGCTTGTTGGTACAGAAGAAAGATGTCATCCCTGTCACCATCACAGAGCTATAGATTTGGAGCTAGGAGGACCTTAGGGCACTAAGCACAACCCATAACTTCGTATAGGGGACAATTGAGATTTAAGGAGAAATAATTTACAGCAAAGACGTGGCTTGTTCGGGACTGAAAAGTCTTTATCCAGGATAAAATAGACAGCGTAGCCACTTGACGTAATACCGGTCCCGGCTTTCTACTTGATCCTCCTCTTCTGAACGTGCAACAGCCCATTTTGTTCTTAAATATGAGGTTCAGAAGGGAATCCAGTGGTGATGTGACCCAGGCAGAGGGCGCCGGGATGATTCTCCCCCCTTTCCTGAACACTTTGCTTCAATGAATAAAGCCTCGGTTACATTAAAGAGCTGGCTTCGTGCTCAGAAAGGCCCGGGTCTGGGTTTTGTATCGGTACAGCTTTCACTTCTCAGCGTTCTAGGCAGAAACTAACGTCAATTCAAGAGAAGATGCTGATCCAAATTGTACAGGATCCCTCCCAATGTAATCAGAGATCTGGTTTAAAAAAAAGTACGTATGTTTGCACATGCTTTTATATCTCAATGCTGATTTGTATCATACTTCCAATCTCCTAGAATACAACCTTTTTCATCCATGCTGTTGTCTTGTCATGTCTTCCCCATTCTGTACTTGTACAATTGACTTTTTGAAATCAAGTGTGGGAATTTACACTCACTTCTATTGAATTTCAGCTCATTAAATCCGGTCCATCGCTTCAGCAAGCGGAGATCTTTTGGGATCCCAGTTTTGTCTCTCCCTCTCATCTTTATGTCATCTCCAGATTTGATAGACACCTCATCTATGCCGTCATCCAAGCCATTAACAAAATGCTGAACAGAACAAGGCTTATATCGAACACCATGTAGTCCACTAAACTCACCAATGATTTTTTCACTTGAAAGTCTCACTTCCCCTATTCAATACATGTACAATTGTTTGAAAAAATTGATTTCTTTTAAAAAACTAAATATTTTGCATTTATCTTGTTAGCTTCTGCCTACTATTCCACCTTTACATTATCTGGATTTAGCAACTTATTGTTTTTTCAGTAATGCAGTTATGCCCTTACTGAGAAGTACCCAGGAAATGTACTTTTAGAGGGAGCAAGGAAAGAAAAAACTAGGAGTTCCTGAAATTACTGATAAAAGATAATAAAGGTAGGGAGTGATGACTCAGAGAATGTTCAAGTTATCTGATTAGATAGAAGTTGTCTAGTTCAACTTCATGTTACAGTGAAGAAACTGAGGCACAGAGGTCTAAAGTGGTTTGACAAAGGTCACATATCTTGAAGGTCACTTAGCCAAGGGCCTTAAAACTAGTTTTTCTGAACAGTGAAATGGTGGTCTTTCTGAACTGTGCTATATATGCAAAAGACTGAAAGAGCTTATTAAGATAAGAAGTTTTTCTCCACTGAAAGAGTTGGGTATCAGGAAAAAGAAAGGGTTAACTCAGCAGGTAGAATGGTCCCAGTGGAAAGGGTGAACCCACATACACATGAAGGAAATGAACAGGAGGAAAACACATCTGGATGTGAGAAATGTTCTCTTAGTAAAACAAGAAGACGGAATTGAGTGTGGAGACTAAACTACTTTCCGATGTCTAACAATGGTCATCACTGTCCACAAGCATTTTTTGAGCATCTGCTATATGCTGAGCATATATCTAGACATTGTGGGGAGGGATTCATAAGAAATAAAAGACGCAGCCCTGCCCTCAAGAAGCTTAAAATCTAATTGGGGAGACCGAAAATTCCAATGAAGCGACGTAAAGACAAGCGGCGCATCAGTAAGTCCTAAACAACACAGCATCAGCTCAATACCAGGTATTGAGGGGATGCCTGGGGTACAGGAGTTGTTGTCTTGGGTGGGCTTACTCTTTAAGACCTTGCATGTTTTATGGAGTAGTGGGTGTGGCTAAGTGGCAAGGAAGGATATTGCATTGGGGGAATTTGTTGATTTAAATACGTGAGAGAGGTTGGAGCTAGCAAGTTGTATAGGAGGGATGTGGCAAGCAAGATTGAAGGACAGAGGAGGAGATAGGAAGTGTGGGAGATGATGGATTTGCCCTTCCTTATGCTGGCAGTCGCAGGGGTGCTTCTGGACTCTTGAGGATCTTTTGGTCTTTCAAAGGAACTATAGGTTTTTCTCCCTTTTGAAATAATGCCAGTAGATACTTTTTATATACTTGGAAAGTATAAATGTCAACATGTGATGATATGATTTCTTCCAAAGGGTTAGATAAAAAAAAAAATGTACTTCAGCCAAAAAAACTCAGCCTCTTTCCATTGCCATACTAACCACATAGATCAAAGCAAGCCAAACAAATGATTTCTTCTTTTATATTTCCCTTAATTTGGAAACACAATGAAAATATTTGAGGCTTTTATTAAAAAAAAAAAAATTAAAGGTTAAACATCATGCTTTGATAAATCGGTGATTTTAATTTATGGAGGAAGGGGAGGGATCACTTCCCCTCTCTAATTCCTTATACAGATAGCAACCCCCCCCCCATACTCTTAATCTGTATGATTCTTGTTCATGTTTCTCTTAAATATCCTTCTTAGAGACATAGTCCAACATTAACCTCTAGTTCTTTGAATACATTGAGATACAGGTTCTAATGAACCACCCAAGCTGTCATCTCTTATCTTGTTTTTGGTCCGCCCTCTAATCCTTTTGAGAAGCAATAATCAGCATGATGAGTTTTAGATCAGTTGAATTCAAGTTGTTATTGACATATTGCAGCATATTTATCCCCACTATTATTATTTGGATTATAATTTTATTTTTTCTGAGATCAAGGTTTTTTATAATTCATAACCAAAAAACATTACAAGAAAATTTTTGGTGAGAATTGAGTGATGTTGCCACAAAATGTGATTTTTTTTTTTTTTTTTAAAGACCAAAGGGCAGCTAGATGGCACAGTGAATAAGAATATTGGCCCTGACAGCAGAAGAACCTAAATTCATATCTGGCCTCAGACTCTTAAAATTTACTGTGTGACTCTGGGCAAGTTACTTAACCCTAACTGCCTAGCCAAAAAAAAAAAAAAAAAAAAAAAAAAAAAAAATGAAAGGGAGTTGAAAATAGATTAATTAACTTTAATCTTTATGTCCTAGTATTTTCTGATCATTGTCACATATTAAAAAGTTTAGTGGGCCTTTAAAAAGAATAAAATCTTTTAGTATACTAATGAAGATTCTTTTTTCCCTAGTAAAAATGGGCACTCGAAAAAAAGTACATGCGTATGTAAGGGTTAAACCCACAGATGAATTTGCTTATGAAATGATTACCTTTGGAGAAGACAACAAGGTAACTATAATTTTTAATGGCTACATTTGCACTGGTGTCTCTTAGTTAAGTACAGTTTCCATTTTGGGGATTGATATTATCCAAGTTGGATACTATTGTACAACTACTGAAGTCCGGGTGGAAATTTTACCATAGAATTTTGAAATTAGAAGGGCTTTAGATATTAACTAATCTAACTTCACTTTACAGATGAGAAAACTCAAAGGCCCTTATAGATTAAAAATATAGATCCTTAAATTAAGAATCACAGAATTTCAAAAGTTAAAAGGGACGTTAATGGCCATCTATTTCAACCATACTTGGAAAGAATCCCCTCTATAACATATCCAACAGTATTTTCTTAAACCATGCTTAAATTTTCCTCTCTGCATCTTTCAGCCATTACTCTTAATTCTGTCCTCTAAAGTCCAAATGGAACAAATTTAATATCTTAGTAAATGATATTCTTCAAATACTCCAATACAGATGTTTTGTCCCCTCTTAACGTCTTCTCCAGATTAAACATTCCCATTTTCTTCAAACAACTCATACATGGACTAAACTTGAGACTCTTCACCAGCCTGGTTACTTTATGCTATACCCTCTCCAGATCATCAGGCTTCCTAAAATGTGGTACTCAGAACTGAACACAATAGTCTGTTTATGGTCTGACTAGTAGAGAAAGACTTAGACTTCCTTTTATTTCTTAAATGCCAACTAAAATCATATTGGCTTTCTTAACTTCCATATTAAGCTGTTAACAAACATTTCAGCTTGCTTACACTAAAACCTGCATACCTTTTTCATAGTGCCATCTAGTAACGTCTTTCCCATTTTGACCTTGGAAAGCTGACTTTAAAAATATGTATAAGATTTTACATTTATCTCTATTAAATTCCATTTTCTCCTTTCTCATTTTGATCTTGGAAAGCTGGCTTTAAAATATGCATAAGATTTTATATTTATCTCTATTAAATTCCATCTTCTAAGTTTTGGCTCAATGATCCCATCAGCCTAGATCTTTTGAATCCTGATTGTCATTTAGCGTGTTAGCTCTCCTTTTCTGAAATTTACTAAGCATTAAGTAAATGCTTTTTTTAATATCTTGACTGATTAATTTGATAAGCATGCCCTTCTATATCTTAAACCAATTATTGCTAAAATGGTAAACACAGATTCTTGGCACGCTCATTGAGAACACTGCTTTCCAAGTTAACATTGAACAATTAGTGACTACTGGTTGAATTTGGCCATTTATCCTCTTCTAAATGTCTGTCTCTTATCCATAAGAATGAGAAATTTTATCAAACATTTTGCCAATATTTCAATAAATATCAACGAATTCCTTTGATCTGCAATTTTAGTAATCCTGATTTAAAAAAAAAAAAAAAAAGATAGTTTGATATATATAACCTGTTTGTGATGAAGCCCTGTTGGTGTTTTCTGTTTACTACTACTAGAGATCTTCACTGGCTATCTCCATAATACATTCTAGAATTTTGTCAGGAATCCAAATTAAGCTAACTGTCCTATTGTTTGCAGATTATTTTCTCTTACTCCTTTTGAAAATCAAGAACTTTTCCTCTCCTTAGATCTGTAATACTTTTCCTATTGTCTCTGATCTGTTAAAGAGAATGGGTCAGAATTATTTTAGAGAAAAAAACTTATTTCAGAAAAAAAATTCATGTCAACGTAATAAGGGAAAAGAAAAGGGGAACCCCATTTCTCTGCACATAGATAATCCCATGAGGCGCAGTGTCCCCTGTAAAATGAATTTACAGGCCCGAAAACCTAGATTGATAAATAAAAGGTTTATTGTAGGAATTTGGAAGTAAAGCTCAGTTAGAAAGACGCCAGGGCCAAAGGTGGCTGCTGGTGGGCAGGAACCCTTACATGGCTGGAAGGATACCATGTGTTGGCTGGGAGGGCTCCTGCAATGAGGGTGTTCCGGCTCACCTCTTTTATATCCAAAAAATGATGGGCGGTACCCCTAAGTTCTCGGCTGGGCTTTTCAGTTAGCACAGATCAGGTGAGGGCTGGGGGAAGCTGAGCTGAGGGTGGGGGCTGGACCCAGATATTCAAAGGGTGTCTTTGACCAAGATTTGTGAATTTGTGAATCAAGGTCAGTCATGGGTTGGGCAATTAGAAAGGAATTTTAAAGGGACCCCAACCCTCATCAAAAGGAGCATTGATATCTACATAATTTAACTTTATCACATAAAAGTTTCCTTCTGGTCAGATCTATCTTGACTCTTTTTCAGATCTCTTTTACTCCTAAAGAAGTAAAAGCATGAAAAATAGTAAATTATTTAGAATTATTCTACAAATGTTTATGCTAGTGAAAAACTGCTATAGTGGCTTTCCAAAGTATAAATGTGCTAAATTAATTGAGGACATTTTTCCTTTCCCTAACCACTCTTCTGTAGTTTGTAAATATATTATAAATTAAGGCTATGATAACTTAGTAGATGGGGAGGAAAAGTAATAATATATTTCTTTAGGATCATAGATTTAGAATAAGGACCATCTAGACCAATTCCCACATTTTTCAGATGAGGGAACTATAACCTAGGGAAGTTACATAATTTGGCCAATGTCACACAAAATAGTAAATATCAGAGATAGAAGGTGAACCTAACATCTCTAAATTCAGTGTGAGTAATCTTTCCACAGTACTATGTTCTTTCTTTTTGAGTAGATACCTTCATATATTTTAGCTTTTATTTTCTTCATAAAACCACTTTATATTTTTAGAGCATTGATATTCATATCAAGAAAGATGGCCGAAGAGGAACTGTCAATAATCAACAGACAGACTGGTCATTCAAATTGGATGGAGTTCTTCACGACGCCTCACAGGATTGTGTTTATGATACAGTAGCTAAGGAAGTGGTTGCTCAAGCCCTGGATGGCTATAATGGTAATGATTAATTAACATTTTTCTTATTTTAAGAACTGTATAACACTCTACACATAGAAAATGTTGGAAGAAAGTTAATTATAGAAATTAGAGATTTCTCCCAATGACATTTTTATGGTAAAGTTCTGATTTGTTAATTAGAAGAATCAAAGTTGACCCTAATTTTTCAAAGGTTAAATCAGTAGAATATCAGCTCTGGCAAGTCTTTGAAGCTCATGAAGAGCTTCAGTATAGTCCAGGTACAGATCAGTTTTCTGATGTCCAAGGACCAAATGAGTGAAGTTGAGAGAAACTTGTCACTTGCATTTATACAGAGGATGATGAGTTTTTGACAAGTAACTCTTTTTTTCCCCCCCCTGAGGCTGGGGTTAAGTGACTTGCCCAGGGTCACACAGCTAGAAAGTGTTAAGTGTCTGAGACCAGATTTGAACTTGGGGGGTCCTGAATTCAAGGCTGGTGCTCTATCCACTGCACCACCTATCTGCCCCTGACAAGTAACTCTTAAATAATTTATACTTCATCACAAAAGAATTGCAATTTACTTTGATGAAGAAAATACCCACACTAATGAAACTGCAGGTTAAAGATTACAATAGATAAAATACCATTTCTACTAAAATTTATTTGGTCATTGGTTCATATATTCACTCTGTAGAGGAATCCATTATCTACTTCCTAATATTCATGACAGAGCACAAACCACTTATACTGGAACAAATTTCAAGATTGATTTATAAATCATAAAGAGTTTTTGTGCTTAACAAACTCTATGATAAAGATTCCCCAAAATAATCTTTTTGACACTTTTTGATTAAGTCAAATCATTTTTCATATCTTCTTGATCTTGATTCAAGTCCAATAGCATCAATATATATTTGGAAAAAAGTTATAAATATGACATCCAATTGGCTATTGCCACAAAGTTCTTTAGCATATTTAAATACAAACACTTAAGTATATATTTGTGTTTTTAGTACTACACACAAAAGCAAAGTCTGGTCTTCATAACAAAATTTGAAAATTTTGTTATTCCCTTCCTGGGAAAAATAAAGAGTTTTCTTTCTCTTGTTTTCTACCTAGTGTTTACTATTTAGAAAACCATAATGGCACACAGTTTTCAGCCTATGCCCTACCAACTAAATTTCTTCACTCTTTAATGGGCTCAGTCTTACCTCTCCCATTTCAGAACAATTGTATATAATAACAAGCAATACTTAGGTTGTAGTTACTTTAATTCTCAAGGATTACACGACTATATTGTTACTCCAACTAATCTTTACTATTATCTTGAGCTAACATAGTCCCCAACTCTTATGGTTAAAAAATAGCAGTATAGGGAAGTTAAAGAACATTAGAAGTTAAGAATATTTGTTCCAGGAAGGAATCTTAACTACCAGTCAGTCATATACTCTCTTTTTAATAATAATAATAATTTAATAATAAAAAAATGTCATGTTCTTCTGCCCTGATAAACACTAATGTATGTTCCTATCAATGAAAAGTATGTCAAAATCATATTCTGTTAAATATTGAGTTTCATATTATAGAATAGAGTTCTATTGGAAATTGGGCCAATATATTATAGTATTAACCTCTGCTGAAAAGTTAGACATTATTTAATAAATCTATCTGGACAGCTTCTAAGCATTAACCTGGAAATCCGAGTAATGATGGATGGATACAAAGGTGCTGGAGAGAGGACAAGTTTCATCCTGTCACAGTCAGAGAACCTGAGACTCACCAAAAGCCAGCAAGAATATTGTTGAAATACATGGGTTCCTTGCGTAGTGCACTCAAGAAAGATGACGACTTTAATTTGAAAGGGAACTTTCCTCACCTGCTCTGGGCAGTGCACCGCAGGGGAGCTGACCACAATGTGCCTGCATGGCTAGTGACTTCCTGGTAGGGCTAGGTTACTACCCGAGAGCTAATGGTCCTGTGGATCCCCGCAGGGGAGGGGAGGAAAGAAGCTTATGAAGGTGGGACCACTGGTCATGCTTCAATTCGCTGGTCATGTGATCCCATCTCAGACTGGCTTTGTGACCTTGGACAAATCACTTCACTTTCCCAGAAGTCAGTTTTCTCAGTGAAAGAGTTGGACTAGATAGTTTTATGATCCTATAATTTATTTTGGGTTAGTTTTGCTAAACTACTTTTTTCCATTCGTTGGATTGGTAAAGGGGAAGGGATATAATTAAAAATTACAGTAGTATGAAAACATAAGATAACAAATTTAAATATTTTTAAATGGGCATAGAAAAAAAATCAATAATCCTCCCTTGCCTTACAATCTTGGAATAGAGAGAGGACCCCAGTAAAACCTACTTCCTATACACTTTGCTCACTACACAAAGAAAATGTCCTTCCAAAATCTTTCCATCCTTGTGTAAAAATGATAAGCTTCAGAGGGCCATTTCCAATTTCTCCAGAAAAGCCCTTGGAATTTCTGATGTCTACTCAGGGAAATACATTCCTGCCTTCTTAAACTCCAATACTGGGACCACCTGGGAAGTCAGATCCCTTTCTGAATAATGATAATAATTAAGATGGTTGGATGTTTTGAGTGACTTAGGGAGAAGTTCTTTACACTTGACACTCATAACTTCAGTAGCTTTTCTCCACAAATTGTCTGAGATGGGGAAAATGAGATTTGCTCTTAGAGATTTCCAATCTTACTGAGTTTAAGAAGCTCTTTTTAATACCAATATACATGGTAATAGATGGGCTATTAGTATCTGTACATTGAAAATATATATAATAACAAAATCACTATAAAGGCAATCATGCTTTTTTAATGATCAGTCCAATAGCATCAATATTTATTTGGAAAAAAGTTTACAAATATGACACCCAACTTATTGTTTTACCACAGTGCCAGGGACATAGTAAGTACCTTTTTTTTTTTCTTTTTTTTTTTGCTGCTGAGGCAATTGGGGTTAAGTGACTTGCCCAGGGTCACACAGCTAGGAAGTATTAAGTGTCTGAGGTCAGATTTGAACTCGGGTCCTCCTGACTTCAAGATTGGTGCTCCATCCACTGTGCCACTTAGCTGCCTTGTAAGTAAAGTCTTAAATGCTTTTTCTATCTAGTCTATCAGAAGCTATGTTCATTATATTTATTAAGTCACATATGGATTTATAAACCCTTTGTAGTAACTCTGCATCTCCAAGTGAACCATGAGGACAGGTTGGAAAATACTATCTTGAGTTATAGATAGCCAGAGGCAGGACTTGTCTCAAAACCTTAGGATCATAATTTAGAATGGGAAGAGATCTTAAGAGAAAATAGGAGCATAGATTAATCAATCATTCTGGTAAATAAGAATTTAGTGAGCATAGCTAGCATTTGAATAGGGGTTATTATGAGCCCAGGCACTATGCTGAACACTTTACAAATATTATCTCATTTGTTCCTCATAATAATCCTGAGTGGGAGGAGCTATTAATTTCCCCATTTTGCAGTTGAGGAAATTAAGTGAGTTGTCTAAGGTTATCAAGCTAGTAAGTGTCTAAAGTTGGATTTGAACTGGGGTCTTTCTGATTCCAGCCCAGCATTGTATCCACCCACCCATATAACAGGAACTGTGCTAAATGTTGAGGACACAAAATCAAAAAAATGGTGCCTGCTCTCAAGGATCTTGCATTCTAATAGAGAAGATAACTGCAAATAAATAGGAACTTAGAGTAAAAAGGAAGATGGCTTTAGAGAAGACTTCACTGGATAGGGAATTGGGAAGGCCTCCTGCAGAAGGTCTTGTAACAGGCCAAGGCATCCAAAAGAGGGAGAATGTTCCTGACCTTCAGAAGTCCTCTAGTCCAAAGCTTCTAAAACTATATGTTGCAACCCCACGTGGAGTTGCTCAAGTAACTAAATGTGGGGGTTGCAAAGTTATCATTTATTATCAGTAAATGTTTGATTTGTGTACCCATTTTATATACCTGAATACTTGGGGTCACAAAAAATTTGTGGTGAAAAGGAGTCAGGAGTGGCCCTGATTTAGTCCAGTCTCCCCAAGGCCTCTCAATTTATAAACAAGAAAACTAAGTCCTACAAGGACTAGATTGCCCACAATCCTATAGATAATAAGCAGAGCAGGGATTTGAACTCATATTCTCTGACTGTAAATGCAGCTGTCTTTCGACTGAAAAATGCTGTTTTTCCAAACAGGTGAGTAAACTGGCATTGAAAGTCAATAGTATTCCTTTTTTGTCTAATTCCCTATTCCTCATTTTCCCTTTCTGTGGAATTTCTATTATTATAAGTAATATTTTTTTATTTTTTCTTGCTGAGGCTGGGGTTAAGTGACTTGCCCAGGGTCACACAGCCAGGAAGTGCCAAGTGTCTGAGACCAGATTCGAACTCGGGTCCTCCTGAATTCAAGGCTGGTGCTCTATCCACTGTGCCATCTAGCTGCCCCTAAGTAATATTTTTTAAAGTTTCTGTTTATATGCTTTTAATGAATGGTATTAGATTTATTTTCCTCATTAATTCAACATTTCAGAAATTCCTGTGTCTAGACATCTGCATTCTATGGGAAGATATTTCACCTAATCTTTACACATTTTTTAAATGTTTTCAGGCACAATTATGTGTTATGGGCAAACAGGAGCAGGAAAGACATATACCATGACTGGTACAACTGAAAACTACAAGCATCGAGGCATCCTCCCTCGAGCTTTACAGCAGGTATGGACAGTTTCTGATAGGAAAGAAAAATGGCAAAATTACCTTTTCTCTAGGTTCTGAAAATATAGGTGTTTAGGAAAGCCCAGCTGTGAGCTTATCATTGCCCTGTGGAGGATACAGGAGGCTAAGAAGTGTTCTGTGCTCTCATAAGGGATCTAGATGTAGCAACGAGATGACCACAAAAAGGTCAAAGACAGAAAGAGTCATCATACATGTGTCAGATTCATAGCAAGACTTTTTGTGGAGACAGATCTAGAAACAATGTAAGAATCTATTAGGTGGAAAGCACATTAAATCAATTATGGTACATAAATGTTATAAATATCAAAGTCCCATAAGAAGCAACACATATGAACAATTCATAAGGGCAGAGGAAGGTTTGGGGGGACGGCTCAAGGGAAGTAACAGTGACAACAACAATAAAAACAGAAAAAAAAAAAAGTAAATGCTAAGTGACCAGGTTTGGCCCAGGAGAAGGGTTGAAAAACATGCCTCCTTCCTTTCTTTGCAGAGATGGGGACAAGTGGATGTGAAATGTTACATGCTGTCAGAAGTGGTTGATGTATTGCTTGAATGCTTTTTCCTCTTTATTTCTTAGTTTTTGTTACAAGGGATGGCTCACTGGCTGAGTAGGAGGCATATAGTCAGACATGAATGCTATAAAGAAACAAAAGGTATAAAAAAAAAATACCCCCCCAATCCTAGCCTTTTAATAGTATCCCTGTTTCCTTCCTATTATCTACTTTAAGGCTTCTTAAACTTTTTTCCACTCACAATCCCTTTTCACCTGAGAAACTTTTATATGATTCTAGGTATATAAGTATGTAAAATAGGTAAAATCAAACATTTACTCATAATAAATAATAATTTCACAACTCCCACATTTAGTTATGAGACCCCATATGAGCCTATGTTCTGGCTTGCAGTTTAAGATGTTTTGTCCACCCAGCTGCCAGAAGAATCTTCCTATAGCACAGCATATCTGACAATGTTGATTTTGCTGTTGGAACTTTCTTATTGCTTGAAGGACAGAATTCTTGGTTGTCATTTAAAACACTGGCTCCAGTCTTGTTTCCCATTACTTCCTTTCACGCACTCTCCGTTCTAGCCAAACTGGTCTCCTGGCTGTTCCCTACTATCACATTGTAACTCATATCTAGTTTTTGTGCTGGTTCTCCCATATTCATGCCCTTTTTATCCCCAATCTCTTTAAAATGTTTGCTTCCTTCAAGGCTTGCTATGGATTTTTTAAGACTTATCTCAGTTATCACACCCATAGACAGCCTTTCCTAGTCCCCCTAAATCCATTCTTTCAAATTATTTTAAAATTTATTATCTTTATATTTTTATATTAAAGTATAAAATTAACTATAAAGTTATGTTCTCATATTAAAATTTGTTTACATATGTATATATAAAGTGACAAATATAGCTAACCTAATATAAAATATATATATATATATATATATATTTTTTTTTTTAATATTAGGTTAGCTAGGTGGCAAAGTGAATAGAGCACTGGATTTGGACTCAGGAAGAATCACTTACCTGAGTTTCAAATCCAGCCTCAGATATATACTAGCTATATAACCCTAGGTAAGTCATATCCTGTTTGCCTCAGTTTTCTTATCTGTAAAAATGAGCTGGAAGAGGAAATGGCAAACCACTCCAGTATCTTTGCCAAGAAAACCCCAAAATGGAGTCATGAAGTCAGGCACTACTGAAAAATGACTAAAACTAATTCTAGTTTGTTTATATTAAGTATTATATTGAACATTAGATATTATATTGACATTTATATATGTTTAAATTTCACATCTCTCCCTTTTTTTTTTCTTTTTTTTTTTTTTTTTGCTGCTGAGGCAATTAGGATTAAATGACTTGCCCAGGGTCACAAAGCTAGGAAATGTTAAGTGTCTGAGGTCAGATTGGAACTCAGATTCTCCTGACTTTAGTGCTGGTGCTCTATCTATAGCACCACCTAGCTACCCCAAATCCCTCCTTTTAATTCCTGAAAGGCAGAGACTATATTTAATTTTATCTTTGCATCCTCAATGCCAAACAATAATTGACATTTTATATAGCATCAGGGTCACATAGCACAATTCAAAAGGCAGATTTGAACAAAGGTTTTCCCAATTCTAAATCAGTCCTCCAGCTACTTCACTATATTGCTTGGTAGTTCTTTGCACATAGAATAACAGATCTGGAGTCAGGGAGACCCATCTTTCTGAGTTAAAATTCAGCCTTAGAAATTTACTGGCTGTGTGACCTTGAACAAGCCATTTTACCCCATTTGCCTCAGTTTCCTCATCTGCAGAGTTAGCTGGAGAAGGAAATGACAAACCACTCCAGATCTCTGCCAAGAAAACTCCGCATAGAGTCACAAAGGGTTGGATATGACTGAACAACAGCAACACTTTGCACATAGTCCTGAATAAATAATAATCCAATGAGATTACAAATTACTTTGTAAATACAGGTAGAATTATGAAGTATTATACAAATATCAAGGATTCTTATTAACATCACAATAAACACTTATTGAATCGAACTGTTCACATTTCTGAAGATCTTTAAGATAGAGAGTTCTTTCATGACAACCCTGTATTTTCTTGAGGACTTTTCTCAGAAGCAAACAATACATCTGCTATGTGCTAGGGGTAAAAATATAAAAAATAAACAATTCCTGATTCCATAAAAAGGTCATTCGTTGATTTGAGAGAGGTTCATAGTCCATGTTACCACCTGCGTGACTTTAGACTGGCCACTTTATTTATCTTCTTGGTCTCATTTCCCTCATCTGTAAAATGAAGAGGTTGGTGCAGATAGTCTCTGAGGACCTTTTAAACCAAAATCATGTTCTAAAGGAGCTTACATTCTAAGACAAGTATACACATATGAACATGTACACACATAAGCACACATAGATATATATGGACGGGGATGGGCTCCAGAGCACTTGTAGAAAGGGTTTGTCTTGACTAAAAGGAGGGTCACCTCATTTTCAGAGATTAAGGAAAAGGAAAGCGAGGGAAGTGTTGGGGATAATATGGAAGGGTTTGAGATAAAAGGTAGAGAGAAAAGAGAGGTCACGTGAAATAGCTTCAATTTTATAAGTGAAATAAGAGTTCCATAACTGGAGGAGATGGGTAGGAAGCTTAAGGAAGAAAAGGTTTAAAATATTTTTTTTCAGGGAGCTGAAGTGGAACACATTGTAGAAAGAATAAAAGTTCTCTCTTGCAAGGGCCCAGTTGAAGATGGATAGACCGTTCTAAAATCATCTTAGAATGAGATCAGTTATTCCAGGCATATACCATATCATAAGGTTGTCTAATTGGATTTTTTTTTTTTGGTTTGGTTTGTTTTTGTTTGGCATTGCCCCTTCTGTTTCATTGGTATAGGAAACTCCTGAAAACTACTCTCCATGCAGAATAACAAGTGTTCTTATAGTAACAGTAACTGTAAGTTGCTGTAACAACTTATAGTCCTAAAGAACTTCTTGGGACATCAAAGAATTGAGTGACAGTGTCACACAGCCAGTACGTGTCAGAGAAAGGGCTTAAGCCTATATTGTTCTGAGGCCAAAACTTGGCACAGGACCTGGCATATAAGTAGGTCCTTAATAATTGTTTGTTGACTTGACTCAGTATTGTGCTGTTTATTGTTGTGATGTCATATCCTTAATGATATTCGTCAACTTATGGTAGTATGACTATGCAAAAGAATCACAGCATTATAGAATGTAGAGCTAGAAAGAAATAACTAAATGTGTGACACTGGAAAAGCTACTTATTGGAAATTGTGTAATTTCCTTTCCTGGAGATTTTTTAGAGTAAGCAATTTTCTGGGATGTTTGGAGTATTCTTTCTCTTAGGGACAGATGGTAGATAGGACATTTCACTCTAATTATGATTCTCCACAATGTAAAGAGAATGCATAAAAGGTCTCCACCATATTAGGAAGCCCCTATTGTAGTGAATTTAGGAGAGGATGTGGATGAGAATCATACCAAATGGGTAAGCATAAATAGGTTTCAGTCTTTGAGGGAAATACCCTCAGTAGTGAGATCTCTAATTTATTGGTGTATTAAAGTGCATGCAAAGCTCTAACATGGTATCTGAAAACCTTCAGCTTTGCCATTACCCCCTTAGTGGGGCTTTAAAAATTATCCCCTTATAACAAGTTTCAATTACTAAGAAATCTATGGAATCTTCAAAGGAAAACAACTCTTAAAGATCATCAAGTCCTACCCTCTCATTTTATATGAAAATTGAATTCCAAGGGAAACCCACCTACTGAAGGGCAGAGATGTGACTAAGACAGAGGGTGAGACTAGACCATGGTGTCATTCTCCCTCATTTGTTATTCAGTCATGTCCAACTCTTCATGACCTCATTTGGAGTTTTTTTGTCCAAGTCCTAGATATTGAGGATACAAAGATATTAGTTTGTCAGTTCCTTCTCCAGCTCATTTGACAGATGAGGCAAATTGGGATAAGTGACTTGCCCAGTTCACCCAGCTAGTTCCTAAGTATTTGAGGCTGGATTTGTATTCCAGGCCCAGCACTCTATTCACTGTGTCACCCACCTGCCCCAGTATCACTGTCCAGACATTTTCAAATCCATTCATAATCTCTCTCTCAGTAGGACCTGGATTCTTCTCCTAGAACACTAATCCGATAGGCAAGTTTCTACTTTATTTTCCTGGAATCCATGTCATTTTCTAGCCATTTTCAAACCACCTGTCCTGGGCATTCCATCACCTCTTCCCATCCTACCTTTTAAATATCTCCTTCCTCCATTCCAATGTAAGTTCTTTGAGGGTAGAATTTACTTATTTTTATGTTTCCCCAGTGCTTAGCACAAAGCCTCATATAGAGTAAGCACTAATAATAAGTGCTTTTTTCATTCATTTGGAAGAGCTGTTCTTTGATTCACCTAAACCACATTACCAGCTCTACTTGTGAATTTACAAATGCTGCTCAATCTAATTAATAATCCATGATCTTAAAAACAACAGAATAATGTTTTTGTTGCTGTTTAATGGTTTTACTTCTGCTGGAATCTTCATGGACCCATTTGGGCTTTCTTAGACAAGATACTGCAGTAGTTTGCCATTTCCTTCTCCAGCTCATTTTACAGACGAGGAAACTGAGGCAAACAGGGTTAAGGATCCCACAGTTAATAAGTGTCTAAGGCCAGACTTAAACTCAGGTCTTTCTGACTCTAGGCCTGATTCTCTTATCCATTGTGCCACCAAGCTGCTCTTAACAGAGTAATAAAATACTTTATTGATGATAAGTCCTAGAAAATAGATTATAAGCCATTTGAGGGCAGGGGCTGCCATATATCTTTGTATATATGGCACACACTCAGTGTTCAGTAAAAATTTGTCAGTTAATTGAAAGCACATGTATTGATTTCTCAATTTATTAATTATCTTTTCTAGGTTTTTAGGATGATAGAAGAACGCCCCACACATTCCATCACTGTTCGGGTCTCATATCTGGAAATCTATAATGAAACCCTGTTTGATCTCTTGTCTACGCTTCCCTATGTTGGCAACTCAGACACTCCAATGTCTATAGTAGAAAGCCCCCAAGGAATCTTTGTCAAGGGCCTGTCTGTGCATATGACTGGACGGGAGGAGGATGCTTTCAGTCTCCTTTTTGAGGTAAGGTCTAAATCTCTCACAGTTACTTCCTCATTCTAAGTTTTATGTGAGGGAACATTATAAAAATCATAGAATCATCAAATCTCAAGCTAGAAAGGAACTCAGAGGTCATCTAATTCACATATACCTAGTACACAAGCTAGTATATAAGCAGAGTTCCTCTTTGATCAACTGAAAAACATTTAAATTTTTAGTCCTCTTCCCTTCTATTTTGCCAGCTGCTATGTACAAATTTTCTTAAGCTATGCTTCTTTTTGACTTTTTCTCTTCAAGGATCCAAAGAAATCATCAGAGTGAGCATAACATCAACTAACATTAATTGCAATCTTTCCATATTTTTGATAGGTAGTCTTATTTATTTATTTATTTATTTTTTTCTGAGGCTGGGGTTAAGTGACTTGCCCAGGGGTCACACAGCTAGGAAGTGTTAAGTGTCTGAGAGCAGATTTGAACTCTGGTCCTCCTGAATTCAGTGCTGATGCTCTATCCACTGCGCCACCTAGCTGTCCCTGATAGGTAGTCTCATGAGTTGTTTTGGCTGGGGAAAAAAAAAATTATTCCTTGGTGGCCAAATTTTATGGTGATAAGTCTTTCTAAAATTAGGTTTGTCCTTAAATTATAGACATATAGACTAGATAATGAGCACCATTCCAGTGCTTATTATAAAAGACCTTCTGACTTAATAAAAAGCAGCACAGCACAATTGGCAATTTGCTGGCATAGTTTTGAAGAATCTAAGTCAATTTCCAACAAATAGGCAATCTAAAAGATCCTAGCCAATCTCTTTTCTCTAGAGAATACTATCATATACAAGTATCAACAAACGCAAAGACAGATCAGTAAGCTGTGCCTTGACATTCAGGATTGCCCCAGGAAAGGGACCAGAGTCATTTTAACTTCCTGTCTAAAAACTTCATCAGGAGATGAGGCTGGAAATCAAAGATTTCCCAGTTAAGAACAATAGCAGCAGGGTGGAATTTGGTTCCAGCTCTGATTCCAAGCACGGATTATGGAAGAAAAAATAATTTAGAAAAACTAACAAATCCCCAAAATTTGAGATTATGTTTAGAGTTCCACATCCAGAACTACCCCCCTTTACAAATAAGTGGAAGAAAGTGGAAAGAATATATTATATAATAGGATATTATGGAGATTAAAGAAAATTCTAATACTATGAATGGAATTAATTCACCCATAAAATAGAGAATGGAAGTAGAATTGATTAGAAAATAGAATCAATTATTATGCTATTTACATGAAATTAAAATTTTAAATATACACAAAGTTGAAATAAGAGATGAGATTAGAATATATTAGGCATCAGATGACTCCATAAAAATCAAGGAAAGCAATCATAATCCCAGATAAAACAACATAAAAAGAGATATTATTAAAAGAGATAATGGAGAAACTAAAATTGTTTGTCTTACACTGATTTGGTGCTGACTGGGTGCTGTTTGGCAATTCCATATGCAATTCTGGATTGTTTCAAGTCATAATTCCAGGGTAGAAGGAGGCACTTGTGGTCATTCACAAGGGAGCAGGGGCCTGAGTGCAACTCCAGAGGAGTTTTAGTGCTTGTGGCAACAGGGGGAGCAGGAGCTCTCCCTGGGTAAATCTCAGAGCACAGACAAGAAAAGCAGTAACCAATTACTTAATTACTTTAAAATTAGAATTAAACAAATGGAAGCTAATGACTTTATGAGAAATCAAGATACAATAAAGTAAAACCAAAAAGAAAAAAAATAGAAAAAATGTGAAATATCTCCTTGGAAAAACAATTGAGCTGAAAAATAGATCTAGGAAAGATAATTTTAAAAAGTATCAGTCTATCTGAAAGTCACAATCAAAAAAAGACCCTTGCATCATCTTTCAAGAAATTATCAAGGAAAACTGTCCTGAAATTCTAGAATTAGAGGGTAAAATAGAAATTGAAAGAATTGACCGAGCACCTCCTGAAAGAGATCCCAAAATGAAAACTCCCAGCAATATTATAACCAATTTTCAGAACTCCCAGGTCAAGGAGAAAATATTGCAAGCATCCAGAAAGAAACAATTCAATTATAGTGGAGCCATAGTCAGAATAACACAAAATTTAGCAGCTTCTACATTAAAGAACTGGAGGGCTTGGAATAGGATTGGAATTGACTCATAGAGAAAATAGCCTACATATTCAATAGGGGAAATAGAAATCTATCTTACCGTGCAGGAAAATAAAAGGGAATGGGATATGGGGAAAAGGGGAGAGTTCACATCCTCTTATCCCCATCTCTGCTAACACATCGAATGACAATCAGGATTCAAAAGGAGATGATAAAAGAGAGGGCACATTGGGAGAGGAAGTGGTCAGTACCAAAACACTTTTGAGGAAGGGCAGGATGAAAAGAGAGAGAATAAATGGGGGAAATACAGTTAGCAATAGTACTTGCAAAAAGAATTTATCCAAAATAGGGACTTTAGAAAAAGAGAACTCTAGATCTCCCCAAATTATTGGTTATATTAATAATTAATAATCATTTCTCTATGAACTATTCCCCAGTTGATAAATGGTAAAAAGATATGATCAGGCTGTTTTCAGAAGGAATCTAAAGTCATCTATAATCACATAAAAATGCTTTAAATCACTATTGATTAGAGAACAATTTAACAATTCTGATGTATTACCTCACACTTATCAGATTGGCTAACATGACAGAAAAGGAAAATGAGGGAGTTTGGGAAGTTAGGGGCACTAATGCATTGTTGATAGAGTTATGAAGTGGTTCAATCATTCTGGAAAACAATTTAGAAGTAGATTTTTAAGAGTTTTTTTAAAAAGAAAAGGATTTATGTACACAAAAATATTTATAGCAATTATTTTTGTGTAGGTAAAGCTTTGGAAATTAATGGGATATTGATAAATTGGGAAATGGTTGAATAAGTGATATATCATTGTGATAGAATACTATTGTGCTATAATAATTGACAAAAGTAATGATTTCTGAAAAACTTTTGAAAACCGATATGAACTAATGCAGAGTAAAGTGGGCAGAGCCAAATAATAACAGCAATATTATAATGACTAGTAAAAGACTTAACTTCCTAACCAAGGGAATTCCAAAGGACTCATGATGAAAAATGCTATCCACCTCCAGAGAGAGAACTGATGAGTTCTAAGTACAAATTAAAATGTATCTTTTTTCTTTATTTCTTTTTGATGTTTTTTTTGGGGGGCAACATGGCTAATATGTTTTGCCTAATTTCACATGTATAATTGATATCATATTGCTTCTTTTCTCAATTAGTAGGGGAGGAACTGGTCTTATAGGAAGTTAGAACTCAATTTTTTTTCAAAATATTAAAAACAATTTTTTAAAAAGAAAAAGACAATTGATTGTAAGTACAAATACCAAAAAAATTTTAAAGTTGAGTACTTTATTTAAACCTGTATCTAAAATCTAACCAAAAAGTTAGCAAGAAAGAAATTAATAACCTGAATCGAATTTAAGGAAAATTAGATATGATAAAGCTTTGGTATGGGATTCATACAATATATAGAGACTTTTTAGATTTGCATGTCATCTTTACAAAAACTATGTGCTAGGACATGAAAATTCATAAACAAATGCAAAAAAGTAGAAGTGTTAAGCATGGTTTACTGACCGTAATCAATTAAAATTATAATCAAGAGAAAGTTGAAGAAACATTTCAAACTTAAATGGGCCTTCAATAATAACTGAAAAATGAGTGAATTTGAGAACCCATAATAGAAAAATAATTCCGTCAAAGAAAATTACAACATTGAGGAGGCAACATACCTAAAGTTTTGGGATGCAAACAATTTAATTCATATAAGAAAATGTATTTTGATAAATATCGTCATCAACAAAATAAAGAAAAAATGAATTGGGCATGCAGTTGACTAGAAATTATTAAATACCTACAATAAATCCCTGTGTTAAGTACATGCAAATAAAAAAAATTTTAAAGCAACAAATAAAAAACCTACAAAAATAGAAACTCTGAAAAACCAAAGAAGAAATCAACAAACTTGGAGGAAAAAAATCACCTGATGAATGATGAACAAAATTAATTTTTTTTAAGACTAGCACATTTTTAATTAGCTAATTTTGTTAGTAAAGCTAGAAGTAAATGAACAAGATAAAAAAATGAAGAGTGAATTTACAACAGATAAATGAAAATAAGATAATTTTTTTAAATGGTTTACTTAAATGCCAATAAAAAAGTTAAATGGATTAACATTTTTAAAAATATGAAATACTCAGATTAACAGAACTAGAAAATAGAGATTTAAACAACTGAATCTTGAAGTCAGAAGCCTAGAAGTGAACTTATAAAGAAGACAGCAGAGACAGATAACACATTTTGATGGACAACAGTGAATTACACACAATCTTAAAAGAACGATTTTTTGCATCTTAACATATATCTTTTGCAAGTATGGAGGAACAAAAGAGCATCTTAATAAATTCCTTCTATGACACAAATTACAACCCTACTATAGGAGAGGTAAAACAGAAAAAAAAAAAAAGTAGATTCTATAATGAAAATGTGGGAAAAATTATAAAATACTAGCAAAAGCCTACAGCAATATATTCAAAAGATTATTCCTTCTATGACCACAAATGCAATCCTACTACTCAAACCCAGAAGAGGTCAAGCAGAAAAAGTAGACTCTATTTCTAGTAAAAATATGAGAAAAAAATATCTAATAGAATACTAGCAAAAGCTTGTTACAGCAATATATTCAAAAGATTGTTCATTATGAATGACACTCCATCTTGTACCTCTAACTTTGGGCATCTTCTTTTACTGTTCCCCATTCCTGGAATGTTCTCCTCCCTCTGCTCTGATTACTAATCACCCGGGCTTCCCAACTATAACCCTACTTCTACACGAAACCTTCCCCTCTTCTGCTTCATTCCAGTGCCTCCCCTCTGTTATTTAGTTTTTGTTTATTCCATATACATAGCTTTCTTTGTATATTTTTGACTGTCTTGTCTTTTCATGTAGCCTCAGCATTTACCACAGTACCTGTCACATAAAAGGTGCTTAATGTTTATTAATTGATTGATTGATAAATATAATAGACCATTGCAAAACAACAAAAATCATGTGATTATATCAATAGAGGCAGAAAAGCTTTAGAATATATTAAAACACTAACATGAATAGATTAAAACATAAAAATAATAGGAAGTACATCTTCCCTTAATTTGTAAATAGTATTTATCTTATTCTAAGACCTAATATCAATAATGGAGTAATACTGGAGGCATTTCCATTAAGATTCCATTAAGAAAGTGAAGATGCCCATTATCATTATTTTTATTTGATATAGTTTTAGAAATATTAGCTATAGTATTAAAAAAAAGAAAAGAAAAATAGAGAATAAGCATCAGCAAAAAAAAAAGAAAAATTATTACTATTTGTAAATTATATGTTGATTTACTTGATAACCCCCCCAAATTCAACTAAAATTATTTGAAATAATACCTTCAGTAAAGTAGCATGATATAAAGTTTGCTCACAAAATTATCAAACTTTCTATATATTACTATAAAAACCCAACAGGAAGAAATACATTCATTGTTACAGCAATATATTCAAAAGGTTATTCATTATGAATAACACTCCATCTTGTATCTCGTAACTTTGGACATCCTCTCTGACTCTTCCCCATTCCTGGAATGCTTTCCCTCCTCTGCTCTGATTACTGTTCCATTCAATCCATTCAAAATAATTTTTTAAGAATAATAAAGTTTTTTAGAAAATTGATTGGTCTTTGAAAAATAATATCCTGCAAATATCCTCAGCCTAATCATCAATGAAAAAAGGTGGACATTAAATTAAAAATAGACCTTTGAAGTATTCCTACAAAGAAAACCAAACCTGAGCAAGGCTCCTCAAACAACAGAAATACAAGAAAAGTGAATCACTATAAAAATTAAGGAAGGTACATGTAATAACTCAGGGGGAAAAAATTAGAAAAAGGAATATTTCTATTATATCAATAGTAAAAATAGGAACAATTAAAAAAATAGATACCATTAAGAGATTCTTTGTAAAAAGTATACAGGAAGACAAAGATAAGAGAGAAATTAAAAAAAAAAAAAAAAAAGGGACAGTTGGAGAAACAAGTGTGAAACGTTATTAAAAAAAAAAAAAAAAACTCATAATATCCTGCCTAAAAGTGAATCAACTTTATAATGGGACAAATATGCAGAATGGGAGGGCACATGAAAGAAGAGAGGGAGGGAAATATGTAACTTGATCAAGTCTCTGGTTAACAATGAAAGGAAAATAATTTCTATACTCTGGAAAAATGGGCAAAGTAGTAAAGGGGGGGATTGAAATAAAAAGAGTAAAGGAAAGTATTTGTGAGACAGGATCTCACTGAAATGGATATAATCTTCAAGAATTTGGTGCTTAAAGTAAAGTGTGGTGTTTCTCCAACATCTGTCTCAGGATATGGGGAATCAAAAGTTTCTGGGGGCAACTGACACCCAGAAGAGTGGAAGAGCATGAGCCCAAAGAGAGAGGCATGTCAAATGGGAAAAAATGATCATTAGGAGGGAAACATAATCATGGACATGGGAAAATTCCTACCATAGGCTAATACTTTTATCCTCTGTATCTCCAGAAGGATTGGTATTTCTAAGACTGAGGCACACAGAAAAAGGAGGTCAAACAATAACAAATTCTTTAGAATAAGGAACTCAAAATAAGTAACCTAAAAACTTAAATTTCATGAATACTAAGGAAGGAATAAATTTAGTATAAGGGCAGTGAATAAAAGTACAAGATATAGAAAGGGAAGAGTTAATGAAGATGAAGAAAAGAAATACTTTTTAGAAAATGCGAAGAAAATTAAATTTTTAAAGTTGCAAGAGAAAAGAGGTTTCATTTTATGTGAGAGGGGGGAAAAGAGGGAATTAAATAGCCAGGTAAAAGGAAGAGAAAAAAAAAAAAGGAATTAATGAATTTAATCAAAGCACGAGAATTATACCCAAGGATAACATTTTTTTTCTTTTTTTTTTTCTTTTTCTGAGGCTGGGGTTAAGTCACTTGCCCAGGGTCACACAGCTAGGAAGTGTTAAGTGTCTGAGAGCAGATTGAACTTGGGTCCTCCTGAATTCAGGGCTGGTGCTCTATCCACTGCGCCACCTAGCTGCCCGCCTCCCCCCCCCCCCCCAAGGATAACATTTTACATAAAATTGAATATAATCTTCCAAAGAGAAAAAAAAGATTTTTTAATGAAATAAGATTTTTAAAGCATTCCTGATGAAAAGACCAGAGCTGAGTAGGAAATTTGACATTCAAATAAAAGTCTCAAAAGAAATATAAAATGGTAAATATAAAAGATACATTATAAAGATCCTAATAAAGTTAAACTGTTTATAGTTATATCTTGGGAGGTAATATAACCACACAGAACTTAGCATCATCAGGCATCATAAAGGGGTCTCACATGTGATTCTATTATGTGTGGATAAAGAGAAGAATGGAAGGATGGAGAAGAGGGAGGAAGAAAGAAGAATGGGTCAAAATATCTCACATTGATGGGATACATAAGAAGGCTTTATACAATTGTGAATATAGGGTGGGAGGGAGTGAGCAATGCTTAAACTTGTTATCCAGATTAATTTTTTTAATTGTCTAGGAGGGAAGAATAAATATAAACAATACATTTGTGTATAGAAACTTATCTTCCCCAACAGGAAAGTAAGAAAGAAAAGGATTAAGAGAAAAGGAATGGGAGAAAGAAGATAGATTAGGAGATACAGTAGTGAGCAGCCAAATATATTCTTAAAAAGAAACATACTGGTAACATTCATAACTATGAATGTGGATGGGAATAAACTCAACCATAAAATGGGAGAGGACAGTAGAATAGATGAGAAGCCAGGATCCAACAATATGTTGTTTAAAAATAGATTTTTCTTTTTCTCTTAATCTGTTTTTTTAATAAAATTTTTAAAACATAGATTTTAAGGGGAGGAGGTGAAGAATAGATGAGAAGCCAGGACCCAACAATATGTTGTTTAAAAATAGATTTTTCTTTTTCTCTTAATCTGTTTTTTTAATAAAATTTTTAAAACATAGATTTTAAGGGGAGGAGGTGAAGAATAGATGAGAAGCCAGGACCCAACAATATGTTGTTTAAAAATAGATTTTTCTTTTTCTCTTAATCTGTTTTTTTAATAAAATTTTTAAAACATAAATTTTAAGGGGAGGAGGTGAAGGAGGAAGAAAAATTTGAAACACAAGCTTTTGCAAGGGTGAGTGTTGAAAACTATTTTTGCATATGTTTTGAAAAATAAAATCATCCCAAAAGCCGAAAATTACTATTCTCAGTAAATGTATATTTTGTAAAAACTAAAAACAAAAACAAATGATAGACTTTAAGCAGAGAAAATATGCATAGAATTAAGATAAAGGATTGGAGCAGAATCTATCATACTTTAACTGAAATAAAGGCAGGGGTAGCAGTCATAATCTCCAACAAAGAAAAAAGTAAAAATAAACCTAAGAGACAAATGAGATGGTTTTGTTAAAAAGTAATAGACAATCAATACCGACCACATATACACAAAGCAATAGGATATCTAGATTTTTTTAAAGGAAAAGTTAAAGAAAAGGGGAAAATAGTCAAAGAACATTCATTTACTCCTCCCAAATTTAAATAAACCTAGTCATAAAATAGGAAATAAGAAGCTGAATGGAATTTTAGAAAAGTTAGCTCTGATAGAACTCTGGAGACTATTGATTGGAAATAGAAAGGAGTATACTTATTTCCCTGCTGTGCATGACATTTAAAAAATTGATTTTGAATTGGGATATATACTCAAAAGAATCAGAAAAGGGGAAATATTTACACTTAAAATATTTACATTTTATTAATTTAAAATTAATAGTAAACTAAATCCTAAGGAATAGATGGGTGAAAGCACAAATCTTAGAAATAATATTTTGCTGAACTATATACCAGTAAAATTTAAATGGATAAATGTTTACAAAATATGAATTATGTAGATTAACAGAAATGAGAATTTGAACAGGAGATAAAATACTCTTATCTTAGAAAAAGAAATTGATGCCTAAATGGCACTCCCTAAGGAGGAAAAAGACCAGATGGATTTATAAGAAAAATTTGCCAAATATTTGAATAGTTCATTCCAATATTACATAAACTGTTGGAAAAAATAGGCAAAGGAGTCCTCACAAATAAGGTTGTGGCACTTAAACTAGAAGAATCAAAATAGAGGAAAAAAAATTTAGACCAATTTTCCTAATGAGTATTGATGCAAGATTTTGAAATAAAAGAGTAGCAAAGATTTTGAAGCAATATATTACAAAAATCATGCTATGATCAGCCTGGATTTATACTAAGAATATAGAGTGGGTTCAATATTAGGAAAACTATAATTTACTACATTAACAAAAAATAATTACTTCATTACACACAGAAAAGGCTTTTGACAAAATAAAACACTTATTTCGATTTCTAAAAATCACAAAAGAAAACATGAAATAAAGCTTTCTTTAAAATTATAAGTATTTAAAACTAAGAATAAGCATTATCTGTAATGAGAATAATGTAGAAAAAGCCTTTCCAGTAAAATCAGAGGTGAATCTATAATGTTCATTATCACCATTACTGTTTAATATTGTCCTGGAAATGCTAACTAGAGAAATCAAACACAGGCAATTAGGAAATAAAACTCAATTTTTACAGATGGTTTGCTTAGAAAAGCTTAGAGAGTCAACTAAAAAACTAATAATTAACTTCAGCAAAGTTGCAGCATATAAAAGAATCCCATGCAAATCATCCGCATTTCTGTATATCACCAACAAAACCTAGAAGGGAGACAGAAAAAATCAGTTTAAAATTACTATAGACAGTATAAAATACTTGGAATTCTAACTGCCAAGACACACTTGGGAATTATATAAACACAGTTACAAAACACTCCACTTAAAGACTTGAGAAATAAATGTTGAGAAATATTCATTGCTATTGGGTAGGCCAAGCCAAAATAAAACTTTAAATACTATCTACATTGATTTACTTAATTCAATTCAGCTTTTCAGAGCTAGAAAAATAAAATTCATCTGTAGGAACAAAAGGTTAATATCAGTGGAATCAATAGAAAAGCAATGGGAAGAAAGACTAGCAATACTGGATCTCAAGCTATGCTAAAAAATCGTAACCATTAAAATAATTTGGTGCTGGGTGAGAGATAGGTTGATTAATGAAATATTTTCCATATACAATGCAACAGAAGCAAATGAGAACAGTTAAACCCAAATATTCCAAATGTATGGTAAGAATTCACTACTTCACCAAAAATTATTGGGGAAGTTGGAATGTGGTCTCACAGAAACTAAATATATGTCAATATCATGCCATATATCAAATATATGCTCAAAAAGGGCACATGACTTACACATAAAAAGATGATGGCATAAACAAATTAGTGAACTATGGAAGAAACTACCTGTCAGACCTGTGA
Source organism: Sminthopsis crassicaudata (assembly GCF_048593235.1). Taxonomy (NCBI): domain Eukaryota; kingdom Metazoa; phylum Chordata; class Mammalia; order Dasyuromorphia; family Dasyuridae; genus Sminthopsis; species Sminthopsis crassicaudata. The sequence goes on from NC_133617.1 coordinate 663,854,831, forward strand.
ATGGGGGAAGAATTCATTACTAAAGAAGAAATAATGTATGTGAGAGGTAAGTGTAATGTTTTGATTTCATAATTTTAAACTTTTTATACAAAACTGATTCAGCTAAAACTAGGGAGGAAAGCTTGAAACTGGCCATCACTGCATTAAGTTTCTCTCTTATTGGTATTTCTAAAATATGTGGAGAACTGAATCAAATTTTCAAGAATAAGAGTCATTCTCTAATTGGTAAATGGTCAAAGATTATGAATAGTCTTCAAGAGAAGAAATCAAAGCTGTACAACCTCACTCTTCTCAGATTGACTCAGATAACAACTAAAGAAAATGATAAATACTGGAGGGAAAGTGGGAAAATAGTGTTAATGGGCCTGTGAACTAGTCTTAAACCATTCTGAAATCATTTAAAACTTTGTTTTAAACTTTTGATTCATATCCTTTAAATCAGAGCTATAGCTACTAGTCTTTACCACAAAGTTTAAAGAAAGAAAATAACCCACATGTACAAAAATATTAATAGTAGCTTTTTGTGTTGGGGGGGGGTAGCAGCTCAGGAAATGATGAAAAAAGATGATTTCAGAAAAACCTAGGGTGATTTGGATGAACTGTTACAGCAAAGCAAAGTGAACAGAATCAGAACAATTTAGACATCAATAACAATATTGTAAAGATATTCAACTTTGAAAGACTTAGTAACTCTGATCAATACAATGATACACCACAGTTCCAAAGGATTCATTATATAGAGATTCATAATATAGAGAAATTGTATAAGCCATGCAAATTAAAACATTTTCTTCTATTTCTTTTTCTTGCAATTAAAAAAAATGACTAATGTGGACATTTGTTTTGCAATACTACATGGATTTGTAACAAGGTTGATTTTTCTTCCCTTCTCAATAGGATGCTGAAGGGAAAGAATTTGGAATTGAAAATAAAGTTAATTTTTTTAAAAAGAGAAACTTATTATGTATTTTTTTAAAAAGAGAAACTATTATGTTTAAGGAGATATGACAACACAGTAATCAATTCAGAGAGTATTAACAATAGAAACCCAAGACTTAACAAATTCCTAAATTTTGAGTAGGTCAAAGAATAAATCATAGAAATGAATTAAAAAATTGTAATAATAAATCAATATACTTGAATTTCTGGATGCAGGTAAAGCAATGCTTGGAGAAATTATATCCATATAGACACATTTACAAAATAGAAAAGGCCAGGATTCATAAATTGAAATGAAAATGATTTAAAAAAAAACTTGCTTAAAATAAGGACCAAAAGAAGATATAAAAATTAGAGCAAAACAGACAAATTGATAGAAATGATAAATAAAACTAAAGAGTATCCTTTAGAAAGACTAACAAAGTTGGTAAACTGTTAGCCAGATGTGAAAAAAGGGCAGAAAACACAAATTGTCCCAAAAACAAAAGACTAAGATAAAATTACAAGTTATCAGAATTAACTATGCATGATTATATACTACTGAAACTGAGACTACAAAGGAAATAAAATGCTTCAAAAATATGATATAAAACTAACAGAAAATCAAATACAGTCTCTAAATAGTTCAATTAAAAAAATAAAACTGGTTGAAATGAAACTTGGTCCTGATACTCTCAGAATAAGTCTTAACCAATTTTTAAGGGTCAATTAGTAATGATTGCTGAGAAATTGAGGCAAATTTATATTATGGTTGCAAAGAAGGTTCAACATTAGAAAAGGATCATGTCGCTATGTAGAAAAATCCTTTGGCAAAAAAAAAGACTCATTTTTTTAAAAATCTCTATAGAACTTTATAGATATAGACCATTTTTAAAATCATGCAAAGTATATATAAAAAGACATCATATAGAATCAGGATATATATCAGAAGCTATCCCAAATAAATGCAAGAATAAAGCAAAAATGACCATTCTCACTACAATTTTTTATGTGGTTCTGAAAATGCAAATAGCAATTAGAAAATTGAAATTTAAAAAATAAAGTCTTACAGATAAAGAGACAAAACTTTCCCAATTTTCTCAGAGCTTATTTAGAAAATCCTAGGGCATTAACAGACATATTAAAACAATAGTTTTGGCAAAGTTTCAGGCTATGAGATAACAATAGTATTTTCATATAACAAAATCTAGGAGATAAGAGAAAGGTAAATATATTCCAAATAGCTATAAAATATTTGGGGATCTATCCACTAATGTTCACAAAATATTAAATAGATCCAATTTAAAAGTGTTTCTTAAAAGTTTTTTTTAAAAGTTGATGTGCTCATGCCTGGACCATGTCAATATATTAAAAATAGCACTATTAAAGTCAATTTACAGTTTTAGCACTGTAATACTCATATCAAAGGGATATTTTACAGCATGATAAAATGAAAGAAGTTCATATTGAAAAATAAAAGGTCTAACATATTTAATATGTATTGGTCAACCTACCATCTGAAGGAGGAGGTGGGGAGGAGGGGAAAAATTTGAACAAAAGTTTTGGCAATTTTCAATGCTGTAAAATTACCCATGTGTATATCTGGTAAATAAAAAGCCATAATAAAAAAAAGAAAGAAAAATAAAAGGTCTAGACTATCAAGTGAAATAATGAAGAGGTAGGGATAAAGGAAGAACAGCATGTCTATACCTGTAAGTATATGAATGGAAAATAAATTACTTAGAAAAGTACTTCGTATTTGATTTATTAATGGCTGGAAAATCTGGAGAACAGTCTGATAAAAATTAAGTTTAGATCAATATTTTTGCCATATCCTAATACATTCTAAATGGTTACATGATCTTGATATTAAAAGATTATGCCATTAAAAAGAAGAGAAGCAGATGTTTTATCTTTCACAGCTATGTGTATGATATGTGTAGCTAGGTTGTGATAAGTTCAAATAATGCAAACTTCTATTTAGTGCAAATTATAAAATACCATGTTGCATTTAATGAAAGCCAAAATTCAGTAAATATGGCATATGATATAGGTGACTTAGTTTTTAACACATTACTATGTTGTCAATCTGTCCATCATTTTGTGAAAATATAATATGCTTCTAGCACACCATATTATCAACAATTATATATATATATAATTTTTTAAGAGCTCTTAACAAAATGGAGAAAAAAATACTTCAGATGGATATATTCCCAACACAATAAATGAGATACTTGTTATTACATTAGGACAAAAATTGATGTAATTAATTGAGTAGCATGAACTATATACAGCTCATAGTAACCAAAAAAAGAGGACAAGATGTTAGAATGCCTTAATCTATTGTTTGAAATATAATTTTTAAAAAGACAGTTGTATCAGTCTTTTGTGTTTTGTGAACATTTGACAAGGAATAGAAATATTGCAATGATAGAAATGAATCATCTTTTAGCTATATGAATTCAAGATTGCAGTTTTTAAAAATGCATTCCTGTTCAAGTAAGAATTGGTTGGTTCAATCCCTATGAAAATCCAAGTCAGTTGCATAGTGTTAAAGTTACTAGAGATAACAGCCGATGTAGATGAAGATACAACAGCTAAATGTCTTGATGTTTTAAATAAAATAATAAAATGGGTAGCTATGTGATCAACAAAATTTTAATATGGATAAAACATGCTTATTCTGGAAAGGAATACTTTCTAGAATTTATCTTTCTAAGAAAAAAAATCTGTATTACATTTGATGTAATTGAGTAGCATGAATTATATATAGCTCATAGTAACCAAAAAAAAAAAAAAAAAGGACAAAATGTTAGAATGCTTTAATTTTGGGTTTGAAATATAATTTTACAAAAGACACTTGCTGGAAGATAATGCAGAAAGTGATTTAAATTAAAATGAATGTATATCAGTCTCAAAATCCTCACACTTTGAAAGACCACAACCATTGATTGTTTATAGTTCTTTAGCAGTCAAGTAAGAAAGCATGGGTGATTCAAGCTGTTTTTAAAGATTGATTTTAAAATCATTTTAGCCCAGTTGGAAAAATATGTCAAGGACAACAATATCATGTTTCGATCCTTACTAATCTTAGATGATGTCCCAGGTCATCCAACTATTCTTGGTTCATTGTGGGAAAATGTGAACATAAAAATTCATTAACAAGTTCTCTATTATCTAGCAGTTATATGAAGATTTAAAGAAGATGGTAGTTTAATTTACAATGCTAAAATATTTTAAATTACAATAACCGTTTTTGTCATATTATTGTAGGCTAATCAGTAATTATTTTTAACTTTTAAACTCTGTTTTCTACTTTGTAATAAGCCTGAATGAGAAATAATTTTTTATCTTTTGCTGTTTTATTAATGTTAACAAATAAATTAATTTAAAATTTTTTTCATCACATATTTTAATTAGCCTGAAACCAATGGCCATATTTTATATGCATTTAGAATTTTCCTTAGTATGAATTTGTATATTATGACTATCTCACAGGATTCATTACTTGTATTAATTGGGGACTATAACTTTTATCAGCTGATGCTGAAAAGTTTCTGCACAAACATAATGTACCTATGATAAGAAGGGAAATTTAAAAAGAGGGGAAAATATATCAAATTTCTCTAATAAGGTATGGCATTCAAAAAACAATTAATTTACACATACACACACCACAGATGCCTTTCCCTGATATGTAGTCAAAGAATATTAATAATTCTCAAAATAGTAAACTATTAACAATTGTATGGAAAAATATTCTAAAGCACTAATAGTAAGAGAAATGCAGATCAGATCACCTTTTTTTGGTAAAGTTTCACCTTATACTCTTAAAATTGGCAAAGATGATAAAGGATAGGACTAGGCAATGTTAGAGGGAAATATGTGGGAAGATAGGAACACTTGTTTAAGTTTTGAGCTGTAAATCAATATAATAATTTTGGTAAGCAATTTGGAATTATACAAGTGATGGAAATGTCCATATCCTTTTACCCAGACATTTCACAACTAGGCTTATGTCCCAACGATTCTTATTAGTGAAGAAAAAGGATCCCCATTTATAGTAGCATTTTTTTTATGATAGCAAAAAAAAAAAAATTGAAAACAAAGTGGATTGTGGAACATCTAAACAAATTGCACAGAAATGTAATAGAATATTATGAATATAATAAAATAAATGAATATAATACAATAAAATATGGAAAGAGTAACATGAAGTAAGCAGAGTCAAGAACACAATATACACATTGACTATAACAATGTAAATGAAAAGAATGATCATGAAATGATCAAAAGTGAGTGCTGCAAAATTACCAAAAAAAAAGCATAGCTTTTTGAAGAGATATGAGAACATCCCCTCCTGCTCATACATTAGTTATAGGAAGTTCATGAGTATTATATATTGATTTATTGATCAATTTTATTTTCATTTTCTTTAAAATATTATTTGTAATATGGTATGACTCTCTGAGAAAAGGGAAAATCCTGGGAGAAATTTTGGTGATATAAAAAAATCAAGAAAACTTTAAATGAGAGGTGATTATAAAAGATGAAATATGTAGAACAACATCAATGCAGTTATAATTAAAGAACAGCCAGCTAATTGGGAAAATTTTTACTATAAAATCAGATTTACTATCAGATCAGATTTCCAAGATACAAAGGGAATTAGTGCAAAAGTGAAGTTAAGAACCATTCCCCAATCAATAACTGGCCAAAAGAAATGAACAGTTTTCAAAAGAAGAAATAAAAGTTATCAATAGTCATATGAAAGAATGCTTCAAATTATTAATAAGATAAATTCAAGTTAAAATAATTCTGGAATTTTACCTCATACGCATCAATTTGACAAAAATAACAATAAAGGAAGATGTTCATTTTTGAAAGGCTTTTCGAAGAACAGGACTCTGCAAGCCTAGAGAAATCAGTTCTCCTCTCAGGGTAGATGTAGCATCCTTATCAACTCTCATTTTGGAAAATTGCTTTCCTTTCAAAATTTGATAAACTACATCTCAGAGGAAAGGTTTGGTGTGGGGGGTAGGGTTGTGGGGAAGAGGCTGTCAAAAAGAATGGCTGCCTACTTCAATTCCTTCATTTTCCTTTGTGTCTATACCAATTTGTGCCTACTAGGTGAATCTTCATGAGAATTGTTCTCTCTTTTAAAAAAAAAAAAAAGTATTAAAACAACTTGATAAATTCTCAGTTCCATGAAATGTATGGTTCTAAACCCCCAGCCAAGGTTACACAGCAAAAAGCCAAATTAAGTTTTAGAAACTTTAGAAACTTAAATTTAGAAAATTTAGAAACTTAAACCTCAGTAATTTAATCTTTTTTTTTTTTTTCAAATCTTCCCAAATACATTTAAACAAATAGAACTGGTACAAATTCAATAGCCATCTAAATTTAATATATAACAAGAAACTCAAACTATCCCTTAACAGTTTCATAAGTTGTTAGCTCTTTCTCCAGCTAAAAAGAGGGGGGAAAAAATAGATAACTTTGTTCACCTCAACTCAGATTATAATCTGTTGGGATGGGTAGAAATAGGAAATAGATAAAGGTAAATAAGAATGGATTAAGTCTCTGGTCCCAGGTAAAAACAGGGAGGAGCTCATGATTGAAATTCTTAGTAACTTTTATCTTCTAAACTTGTAAAAAGCACTGTGGACAGGAAAAGATATGTGTGGAGGATATTCCTAAGAGCCAAGTAGAAGGTTGCAAAATTTATTGGCATAATATAGTGACATAGTTCTATGGCATTAATAGTGGAAACATGAACTGAATGTTGTTGTTATTATTCTAAAATGTTTTTTCCTTTATTTTCAGGGAGAGACTAATAGGATAATAGCTTCTCACACGATGAACAAAAATTCATCTAGATCTCATTGCATTTTTACAATATATATTGAGGTAGGCAATATCACTCCATCTCTCAAAAGATAGAGATAATTGACTACTTCATACAATTAACCTATTATATATATTGTTTCTTTTGTTTAATTTCTATTTAATTATTCCCCAGGCTCATTCAAGAAGCTTATCTGATGAGAAGTACATAACTTCTAAAATTAATTTGGTGGATTTGGCAGGTTCTGAGAGAGTGGGGAAGACTGGGGTAAGTAGCTAGGAGAAAATGTTCATTTAACAAACATTTATTACCTACTATGAGCAAGGTATTCTACAAATGGTTCTCCTCAAAGAATTTATAATGCAATAATGATAGACTACACGTTCATAAATTGTGAATGCAAAATATAATTTGATATAACCATAAAAGGTTCACATGAAATACTATGAAAGTTTAGAGGAAATCACTTCTGGCTAGGGAAATCAGAAAAAGCTTAGGAGAGGGCTTGGCTTTTAAGATAGCTCTTGGAAAATGGTAGGAATCAATGGTAGGGGAGTCAAAGAACAGAACAAGGTGATTCTTGATTTCCCATCTCTCCTAGTTTCAAAGTACTATCTGACATTGTGACAATTCCATCAATCAATAGCAAACAATACTAGACACTATAATCAGATGTTGAATTATACAGCATGGGCTATAAATTTTGGAGAAGGACGTGATGTAAGCTTAAAATGGGTTGTATTCTTGCCACCCAGAAAGGAAATGGGACTACCATAAAGGTAATTAAAAACATTCACCAGGGCTTGAAGAAAAGCCTTCCTGGGGGAAAAAGGCATGGTCCAAGCTGTGGTCTGGCCTTAAGGCAAAGGCCACTTTGAGCCAGGACAGGTTTCACTGAAAAGATCAAATCCAGTAGGTGAGGTAGGAAGGAAAATAAACCCAAACAAACCTAAAACTGGAAAAGTTAGCAGAGAGTCTGCTAAAACAGGCTATGGAGGAGAGTGATTGATGCCAGTAAAACATAGGCTACACTGGTGTAGCTGAGGGCAATGGGCTGCTGTCCTTGCCACACGCACTCCTACTTTCTACATTGGTAGAAAGAGAGGGGCACTTGAATTGGGCCTTGAAATAAATTCAAAAGTTCAATATGCAGAAGTATTGTGGGAGAAAGAAGACATTCCAAGTATGGAGGATGGTATCTGTAGACAAAGACCCCACTAATTATCAGGTCACTAAATGAAATCAGAGCAATATTTAGCAAAAGTGAAGGGTAGGTTGAAGATAATATATAATTGGTTAAGGTTTGGAGGATCAGGCAAGTTTCAGTGACCATGAACAAGAAAGAAATCAAGTGTCTAGATAGATGGATCAATTAATCAAGATGATAGTAAAATATAAATCATGATGTAAGAATGTGAAACTGAATTGAGGTGAAATTTTGTTGAGCTTTTATGTGTTTACATTCAAATATATTTTTGGACAAAGAAATTATTGCTTTCAGTGAATATGGGGGCCTTGGCTCTTAAGTTGAGTCAAAAAGTAGCAGATTGAGATTATCTAATCCAACCAGGTCCTGAGCAAGATTGCCCTCTATATAATACCCTCATCATAAACTTGAGTTTGAGGGTCTCCACTGATAGGAAACCAACCCATCATTTCTGAGCATTCTACTTATTGAATAACTTTGTTTTCTCATATAAAGTAATAATCCAGCTCCCAAAAACTGACTACTACATCTCGTTCTGGGACAATGTCTGGGACAAACGCAATCAGTTCAATTCTTCCACTTATCAATCCTTAAAATACTTGAGGCCTACTATCATTTTTCCTTTTCACTTCTCCCTCACCAAGTTTGCTCTTCTCTAAGCAAAACATCCCTAATTCCTTCATTGATCCCCATATGGTTGTCTCTACCCTTCTAATCACTCTCCTGGATGTGCTCCAGCTTGTGGATAGTATTTCTAAAATGCACCATAACTAAATATAGCTATGCTACAGATGTGGTCCGATTAGGAAATAATGAAGTGGACTTTTTATTCTGGGCACTAAGCCTCTATTGATTAGACTTAATATTCCATTAGGGTTGTTTGTTTGTTTTTTGTTTTTTTTTTTTTTGTTTGTTTGTTTTTTGCTGCCATTGGTTCATTTGAAAAACCTCAAGATATTTTTCACACAGTGTTGTCTATTTTCCCCATCCTATATTTATGTCATTTATTTTTTGAAAACAAATATAGGACCTTTTATCCCTTTTACATTTCCTCCTTATATTCACCAATTAATCATACCTCTTGACCCAGAGCTTCCATTGCCAGAACACTCTTCCCAAACCATCCTCTAAAAGAAAAAAGAACCTCCTACTTGTACAAAAGTATTCATTTTTTTGTTTTTAAGATGAAAAGAAGGAAATAACCTAAATATCCAATAATTGGGAAATAGATAATTAAATTGTTATATTAAGTTAATGGAATAATAGTGTCAGCCAAGAGTAGCTAGGTGGTGCAGTGTATAGAACAACAGGCCCAGAGTTGGAAAGATTCCTCTTGGGGCAGTTAGGTGGCATAGTGGATAGAGCACCATCCTTGAATTCAGGAGGACTCTAGTTCAAATCTGGTCTCAGACATTTAACACCTATCTGTGTGACCTTGGGCAAGTCACTTAACCCCAGCCGGGGGTGGGGGGGGGGGAGAAAGATTCCTCTTTGTGTGTTCAGATCTGGGCTCAGACACTTATTAGCTATGTGTGACCCTGGGCAAGTCACTCACTTTTGCTTGGCTCAGTTTTCTTATCTGTAAAATGAGCTGGAGAATGAAATGGCCAATCACTCCACTATTTCTGCCAAAAAAAAAAAAAAAAAAAAGTAGGGTGAAAGAGTTAGGTGCAAATGAGAATGACTGAACAACAACATAGTGCCATAAAAACGCAATAATATAAAACATACCAGAAAATATTAAAAAAATCAGTATGAGGTGATTGAATAAAATCTGTAGAGTCCAAATAATATCTATATTGATCAGAAAAGACAGGAAAAATACAGGTTTTTAATGGCAATGCTTGAACCTGGCCTCAAGGGGGACACAAAACAAAGGAATCTTAGTTGTTTTTTGTTGATTCTGACTTGTTAAAGGATACTGGGTTTGTGTGTGTTTCTCCCCCGCCCCCCTTTTATGTTTGTATAGTTATTTTATTGATGGTTATTACATTTATAATACATTTAAAATAACCCTATGAGAGCAGCTGATTGAATGATTTGAAACCTTGCAGACAGGCTCTGGAATCAGTTGTGAGAGATGTATGTTTGTATGTAGGGTTTTAATGACAACATATAACTTGGAATACCCAGTGTACAAGTCAGAATGAAGAAAGAAGACCAAAGCAAATGGCTATTATCTTACAAACTTAGACTGTTCAATTATTTCTAGACTTAATTTTTCCATATAGGAATTGATCCGGGTTATGAAGTGAGCCTATCTGATCATTTGCTTAAATTTTTTCTCAAAATTTTAACCAATTGGTTCATATCTATTAAAATAGGACAATCATAATTGTGACAATATTTTGAGATCATGCTACAGGAAGATCAATGGAAGGAACTAAGAAAGTCTAGCACAGAGAAAAGAAGGTTATGGGATGTTATATGGAAGGAAGGGTTGGGCTTCTTGGTTCCAGTAAATAGAACTAGAACAAATGGAAGATGGAGAAAGGTAGAGTTCATCAAAGTAAAATAAAAAATATCATAACAATAACATTAATTTTATTTATTGATTGAAAATGGAATTATGAGGTAAAGAGTAACCCATACTTGGAATCTCTTTAAAGATGGAAATGACCACTTGTTAAGGATATTGTAGAGACCTTCAATGCTTAAGATTAGGTTGAGCTACAAAATGTTGATGTTCTTTCCAACTCTGACATTCCACAATTACCAGCTCCAAATGAATTTTCTTAGGCTTTTAGAACCATCTGTAAAGTTAAGAATAAAAATTCTGTATGAAAAAGATCTTGTTTGAAGTAGAAACTCCTTTAGGCCACAGAAAAAAAGTAGAACTGAAAAGTCTTAAGGGTTTCTTTTCCAGAGGAGTTAGATTAATATAAGACATTCTGAAAGTTTGCATTTCCTCCCTTTAAAAAGCCTGGTACAGTAAGGTGAACTCAGGTTTTAATTTAATTCTTTCAGCAAGAAATTAATGGATTCTACTATATGCCCAAGTTTAATAGGCACTGATATATAAAATATGAGATACAATATCTATCATTAAAGAGTCTTGTTGAGGAGACAAGCGTAGATACTATAAATTAAACAAAGCACTCCCAGTTGTGTCACCTGAATAGCATCTTCAATCTTCTGGAATTCCAAGTGGTCACTGGATCAATCAGAATTCCTAAGTTTTTCATAGTTGTTTCCCTTTAAAATGTTTTATTCATATGAATTTGCTTCCTCATTCTCATTTTACTCTGAATTAGTTCATAGACTCTTTCCAGTTCTCTCTGAATCTCTCCCTTTCCTCATTTCATAGAGTGATAACATTCCATTCCATTTACATATCAGGCGTCAGCCATTCCCCAGTTAATTGGCTCTCTCACCTTATCCTTGCCCTAGTTCTTGCTACAACAAAGCAGTAAAGCTCTCCCCAATCTCTTGACTGTGTTTTTAGACTTATTTCATGTTATTTCCCTTCATGCCAACTCAAGTGTTTACCAAATGCAACATGCCAGCTCTGGTCTCAATACCTAGAATGCCCCATCTCCTCACAACTACTCTTAGATCCCTAGTTTCTGTGCCAATTCTGGAAAAGGCCTTTCTTGAGCCCTCCAGTTGCTCTCTCTTTTTTCTTAATCTATACTTTATCTGTGTACATGTTATTCCCAGCTCAATAAAATATAAGCTCCCTGAAGGCTAAATCTTGTTTCATTTTCTGTTTTTATGTTCCCAATAATAAATAAATAAAGGCTTCCATGGCTTAGGCCTTAATAAATAGAATCTTATTATGTCCAGTATTTGGCAGGTAGGTGGTTGAGTTGATAATGGATAGTAATGATGAGCCTAGAGTTAAGAATCATCATATTCCTGAGTTCAAATCTGGTCTCAGACACTTACTAGCTGTATGACTCTAGCCAAGTCACCTAACTCTTCAGTTTCCTCATTTGTAAAATGAGCTGGAGAAGGAAATGGTAAATCACTGCAGTATTTTTGTCAAGAAAATTCCAAATGGGATCAAAAAGAGCTGGAAATGACAAAAATGACCAAAAAAACCCAAAAATCATATCCATCCTGTCTTTCTATTTGTTCTACTACTCTCTTACAGGCCTTCATTTCTATTTTCCCAGGCCAATAGCTTCATAACAGGTCTTTCTCCTGCTTTCTCCGAATTGAATTTTTAAAAAAGATTTTCATTTAATTTCTTTTTTATTCTGAACTTTTATGGCAAATAAAATGAGCATTTTCATCTAAATTATAGAATAAAAAGAGAAATCCAGTTCATTTTTTACATTACTGCCAGAAAAAAAAAAAAAAAAAGCTTTCATAAGCATAAGTCTGATCGTGTCACTTTTTGCTCAAAACTCATTGCACAGTGATTAAAGTAAAAACTCATGTGTCAGGCATTCAAGATCCAAGGCCATCTGGCACTGTCCTATTCTGCCAGCTTCATCTCCTACTTGTCACTTTCATTCAGAATGGACTACCTCTCATACACACTGCTCTGTCCTGCCTCTATCTTTCCACTTATTCTATTCCCTATGTTTGTTGAATTCCTACACATTGTTTAGAGGCAAACCAAATGCTACCTCTTCTACAAAACCTTCCCTGATCCCCATAGCCATACAGCTCTTAGGTTTGCAAGAATCTGTTTCATTTATTTAGCACCATAAAAGCTTTCTGTGTTTTTAGCTAATTTCTCTTTACTTTTTTTGTTACTATACAAACAGCATGAGGGAAGAGAACTAACTATGTCTTAGCTAAATTTCAGATTTCCCCACATTCTCATCTCACACTGGGCTCTGAATATAGCAGACATTTAATAAATCATTGTTATTGTGAAAGAAGAATTTAGAGAATTTGTGCCTGACTGGAAATGGATGATGGTTCTGAGATTCTGGTCCTGAGTGATTGGGAGAATAGTAATACCCACTGAGCAGAGCTGACCTCTCCAGCTAAAGTGTCTGAACCATTTGACTTTTTTTTTGTATTATAGTCAGAAGGACAAATCCTGAAGGAAGCCACGTATATCAACAAATCTTTGTCCTTCCTGGAGCAGGCTATTATTGCTTTAGGAGACCGAAAGAGAGAACATGTCCCCTTCCGACAGTGCAAGCTCACCCATGCTCTGAAAGACTCATTAGGTAAGGACATCATAATTTAAATTGATATAAAGCAGTAAAAAAAAAATTTTCTGGCTTATAATCCAGAAGGCAATCTGGGAGTCATTGTCCATCAAGGCATATTATATAAGAGCCAACAATAGGCACTATTGCTTTTGTCAAATCATTCAAAAGATATTTGAATTCTATTGAGACTACAGTCTCCTTTTCTCTTCTTTTCAGGTTTATCCTTTTATATATTCCTTTGCCAGTAACCATCAAACATAGTAGAGTGAATCAAAAGCAGATGTTCTTTGTCTATCTGAGTTTCTCTTCTGTATTTTCCATTCTGTGTTTACTTTTCTTCTCCTGATTTCTATTTTTTATTTTTTTTCTTCCCTTCCTACCATCTCCTCTCTCTCCTTTCTCAGTGTGTGCATCTCATTTTTTTCTTCTTTGTTGAGTGTTTCTTTTCCACCATACACACCTGCTCCCCTCCCTAATTATTAGAGGCATTCTGGCATGGTTGGCAGAGCTTGGCCTTGGAACCAAAAAGATAGGACCAGCCTCTGACACCTTCTGGTCACAGGATCCTGGTCAAGGTTCTTGATCCCCTTCTTATTTTGGGGAAACCTCTAGGGCACCAGATGCATAGAAGATGACATCTTGCATTGGTAAAACAAAATCACGGCCTCGTTGCTATCCCTATTCTCTAGTTACTAGAACACTAAAGTGATGTCTTGCCATAAAAGCCTTGTGGCTCATGGCCTTCTGTCTTCTTCCTTTACAGGAGGAAATTGTAACATGGTTATTGTGGCAAATGTCTATGGTGAAGCCACTCAGTTGGACGAGACAGTAAGTAGAGGGGACAGTTACTTTTTGGGATATATTTTCTTCCCAAGAACGTGAATTGCCCTTTGCCTCAAGAATGGGCAAAAGAGGAGAAGTATTTCTTATGGATCCAATTAAAATCCCTTTTCCAAAAACACTTGATTTTCAAGGATAAATTCACAAGACCTGCTATGGCATAGGCATTCAATTTGGCAAATATTAATTGAAAATCAACTGTGTGCAAATGACTGTATAGTATTGTAGGGAATTTGAATATAAAATCAGTCTTCATCTCTTAAAGATTTATCCCATAACGGAGCTAAGACAAATAACCATACAAGTAAGCAAAGTAGAGAAGTATATTGTACTAGAAGAAGGAAGAAGAGAACATTTCTGGATAACAGGATCAGGGAAAGCTTCAAGGATAAGATAGAATTTGATCTAAGACTTGAAGGATGGTTAAGTAAAAATGTGAGGGGAAGACATTCAATATAATACAACTACCTATAAACAATAGCACTGAGGTGGATGGCTTCGTTGAAGGAAAAGTAAACAGTCCAGTCTGACTGAGCAAAAGGTACATAGAAGGAAATGGAGAAGATGAGCTTAGAAAGGAGATTATGGAGAACCTTGAATTACAGGTAAGGCTTTATTCATTGGGGAGTCACTGAAGGATTTGGAGCAATGAAATAATGTGATCAGAGTTGTTCTTCATAAAGTCCGAATCACAGTATGAAGATTGGAGGAAGAAGAGAAGGAGAATGAGAGTGGGAAAAGTTTACAGAATTAAAGTGGAGGCAGTGGGACAAGGAAAGGAAGAGGATTCAGGAGATATTATTATTATTGGGACAGCTATGTGGTGAAGTAGATAACCAGCCCTAGGATCCTGAGGACCTGAGTTCAAATCTAGCCTTAGACACATCCTAGCTGTGGGACCCTACACAAGTCATTTAACTCTTATTGACTCAAGAGAAAAAAAAAGAAAAAAGACACATTGATAAAACAGTACATGTGAAAGGAGAGAGAAAAAGCTGTCTGGGAATTCAAGCCCTGGTGACTTCAATAATAGTCTTGATATTTACATAAATAGGAAGCAGTGTGGCACAGTATACCACCTCTGACACATACTGGCTGTATGGCCTTAGTCAAGTCCCTTAGCCCCCTTGTGCTCCAGGAAATTCATTAAGTCTCTTTAAGTTGCAAAGAAAGAGTGAACTATATTAGTAGAAGGAATTTCTATATACTGAAACCTAATCGCCTTGGAATTCCCCACAGCAATGGAATCTTAGGGTCAGCCCCTATCTCTTATATAGAAATATATTTCTATTATATAGAATATCTCTAATTATATATGTATGTATATGTACATGCAATATATCTCTAATATATAGAAATAATGGAGCAAGACCTGATTTGAAGGAGAAAATAATAAAGTTGATTTGGAGCAGGTATATATTATATCAGCTGAAAATTCAAGTATAGATGTCTACCAGAATGTTGCAAGAGGAAATATAAGTACCAAAGAAGCCAAGAAATAGAGACTTTCTTTTTTCCCCCTCAATAGTATTTTATTTTTCCAATTACAAGTAAAGATAGTTTTCAACATTCATTTCTGTAAGATTTTGAGTTCCAAATTTTTTCTCCCTCCCCCTTCCACAAGAAAGCAAGCAACTTGATATGGATTATACATGTACAATCATTTTAAACATTCCCATATTTGTCATATAGTGAAAGAAAAATCTAGCAAAAGGAAAAAACCATGAGAAAGAAAAAGCCAACAAAAAGTCAAAATAGTATATCAGCTCTGATCTGCATTCAGTCTCCGTAGTTATCTTTCTGGATGTGGATGATATTTTCTGTCCCAAGTCTATTGGAATTGTCATGGATCACCACGTTACTGAGAACAAAGTCTGTAGTAGTTGATCATCACACAAACTTGCTGTTATTATGTCTAATGTTCTCCTGATTCTATTCACTTCATTCAGCATCAGTTCATGATTCTTTCTAGGCTTTTCTAAAAGTATCCTGCTCATCATTTGAAACAGAGAATGTCAAGGTTATTCTCAATTAGTATCAAATGATGCAGTCGGCTCAAGGAGGGTTCTCAAATCTGACAATTACAAGGTCCTTCATAAAAGTTTTAATATAGTAATAAATAATGAAGTCAGATAGAAAAGAGCTGGGGAAAAAGTAGATGGTAAACATGTTGAAGGAGTACATGTGGAGCGGCACAGTGGATAAAACACTGGCTCTGGAGTCAGGAGAACCTGAGTTCAAACTTGGTCTCCAATACTAGCTATGTGACCTTGGGCATGTCACTTAATCCTGATTTCTAAGTGAGAGAGTGCATGTGCTCGTGTTGGATGACCTTGATGTTTTCCAGGGACTTTTCTCAGGTTTTCCCCTTCCTAAGTCTGTATGTTAGTCATGTCCAACACTTTGTGACCCTATTTAGAATGTCCTTGACAAAGATACTAGAGTGGTTTGGCATTTCCTTCTCCAGCTCATTTTACAAATGAGGAAACAGAGGCACAGTGCCTGAGGCTAGATTTGAATTTGGGTGCCAGGCTGCCTGCTCTATCTACTGTGCCACCTAGCTGTCCTAAGCCACCTAGCTGACCTCCAGCTTTATCTGTATGAGGTTATCCACATCAATTAAGAGTGAAATCACTTTGCCATCACTCCTTTCTTCCACAGATGTCAGAGCCTTTAACTTTCCTGGAACAATTTTAAGCTCTGGAAAAGCCTGATGGATATGGCCTAGTCTAATCAGTTTGTTTCTATGTGGGGGATTTTGCATTTGAAAAGAACATGATTATCACTTGCTTCCGTGCTATAGGGCTACTCTGTAAAAAAGTGTAGTCTAAAGTAAATTTGGGTCCATCCAAAATTGTGGAACAAAGTCAGATATTAGTCTTCTTTGTGTGACAGACTCTTTAGGCAGTTTGATAAGGTCTTTGGACAACTCAGAATGTTTTTAAACACTTAAAAATATACAGGATCACAAAAGAAATCAATCATTGAAACACAGTTATAAAAAAATTTGTTAAAACAAATAGACTCAGCCAAATACCTTTGTTCTACTGCTATATTAACTACACTGCAAATCTTGCAAATCTCAAACTTGGTTTACTATTGCTAGGAGAGGGAATAGATGTAGTGAATGGTTAAGAAATAACTAACCTAAAAAGAACAAACTGTTCAGCAAGAAATTCCTGACAGGTCACTTTTGTTTGCTGATATTTTGTGGAAACATAATGCACATATCTTTCTAGGAGACGACGATACTATACTTTCCAATCCAAAAGGATGAATGAAATAGGGCTTGATGAGCCAGATTTTTTTCCTACCACTTGTAGAAGAACAGATGTATATTTTACTCTTCAGGCTCCTATTTATCTAGCTAATGAGACTTCTGAAATGCTGCTTTCTGACTAATACTGTGCCAAGTGTTCTAGAAAATATAAGGGAATACAGTAACCCACCACTTATTTGGAGGTCAGACTTCTAACATCAGTAAAACCAGAGGTATTGAAAGGATTTCTCTGAATTGTTGGAAGAGCCGAGACAAAGTCTCACTACATGACACTCAGCACTGGAGCCCCCCTCAGAGTACAGAGCCTGATTGATTTTGTTTTAATATGCAATTTTTAACAGGTAGATGATCGTTTCTCAGCTTCCAGAAGTTTAGAATCAGCAGCTTAGAAAACTGCAAACTTGTTAAAGGTAGACTCAAGTGATAGCAACAAGAAGAGACTGCTGCCTACCTGATAATGAAGTGGGAATCAGGAAAACTATAAAAGCCCAGCAATCTGCAGAAAGATGAAGCAATCAGTCCTACTGGCCTAAAGAGGCCCCAAGGGCATCACTATCACAATAGCACAGTCAGATACTGGAAGTACCTAATAACTCACTTAGATTCTGTTCAGTTTAAGAGAGAATAGAAATCTAGGATGTATCTTTAAATTTTTCTAATCCCATAAATTTAAAACAGGGTTGATACTTTTAAAGGAATGAACTTCACTTATCTGGAAAGGGCTGCTTAACAGCTTTTTCCCCCAAAATGTTGCATTTTGAAGATATTATATATAAGGGATATTAAAACTGTAGAGCATTTGGTGGTCTGATTGCAACGAACATAAGCAAATGGGTCTTTCGAGACACCTAAGACAAGGGCTAGTTAGGCGGCTAGCTCTCAATGCTATGGACTGTGATTTAATGTCCTAAGTCACTAATTACCTAGTACTCTTCAAAGGTGGAATTTCAGCTTTAAGAAGGAAAAAATCTGGTATAATGATTAAAGCCAAAGACTGTCATATTAAACCACAAACGAGAGTTTTAGTTTAGATGATAAATGCTGATCATCCTTACCAAGAGTTAATATTTCAGAGATTTTCCTGGACTCTGTCTTCAGGCAAAGTCAGAGGGCTGTTAAACTACAAACCCATTTCAAAATGTAAGAATAGGGGCAGCTAGGTAATGCAATGGATAGAGGACCAGTCCTAAAGTCAGGAGGGCCTGAGTTCAAATATGGCCTCAGACACTTAACACTGCGTAGCTGTGTGATCCTGGGCAAGTCACTTAACCCCAATTGCCTCAGTTTAAAAAAAAAAAAAAAAAAAGTAACAAAATACTTACATATCCAAATGTGTCAACAAAGGCACATTTGATTAAAATTAAATAGCACTTAAACAAATTCTTTCTCATTCTCATCCTCAGTCTTTTGTGTTAGCCAGTCTTATAGCTTCCTTTTCAAATAGGAAGTTTTTTTATAATAGCTTTTTTTTTTTTTTTCCAAAATACATGCAAAGATAGTTTTCAACATTCATCCTTGCAAAACCTTGTGTTAGGAAGATATTTTTTAAAAGACTGAAAGCTCTTCCCAGGTGTCAATCAAGAGACAGGACATACCAGAGCCAGATGTTTTTCCTGCTGCTCCCTAAGGTTTCATTGGGTTATGAATCCACAATGCTTGCCAACACTTTATCCAAATTCATTGTCTAGAGAAACACTTATACTAATTCCAAAGAGTTTTTCAGTGGAGAGAGAGATGAAAGGAGAGAAAGAAAGGACAAAAATATATGGGATGAATTAACTCTCATATTTTTAAAATGTTTTGATATTTATATAAAAGACTTTACTGTTTTAATCACAGATAAGTTTATATTGAAAAGATTATAAACTTTATTCTATAGTCAAGTAAAATATTCTACTTTGTTCTTTTCTTAGTGAACTAATTTTGAGTTTTCAGTTCTGATTGTTTGTGTTATGATTGTGTTTGAGGCACACCAGTGAATGACCATGATAGACAAATTGGTTTCCCTGTCAATGCTATTGAATCTACTGACTTTGCAATTTCCAATTATGACTTATGAAACTATTGAAATCCTCCTGCCAGAAGGAAATGTTTTCTCCGAAGTTATTCAGGGAGGGAAGAAGTAACGTCACCATATAGGCCTAGAGGCTCCCAGCTTAAGCCTTAGAGAGCTAGTGCTTTTGGGCATTAGCCTTCCATCATTCATTAGACACTAACTACATATTTCAGGAAAACCTCTGCTCAGAGATGATTAGCCAGATATTAGCAGATCAATAAAAAGGAATGCATAAGAACTGTCATGGCATCCTTTGGAACTAAATACCACAGGTTTAGGTGAGAGGGAATTCTCTCCAGCCCCAGTTCCACTTGCATTCTCCTGTTTCTATTCAAGTCCCCTGCCCCTTTACAAACAAAAACGGCAAGCAAAGTTAAGAATATTTCCTTTTTGCCATTTTCTTGGGAAAGCAGGCAAACCTTTACTTTCAAGACTGTTCCATGGCCAGAAATGCATGGGTGAAGATCAGGCCAGCCTAGTTAGGTGGCAGGGTCCTTGCAGATAGGAACCAGCCCCCTTTTGGAGGACCCCAGGGTGGGGAGGCAGTCAGGCTAGTAGGGACCTAAGAGCTACTTAGGAAAGGAAAAGTTACTTCATGATCACAATTTGTTTTTCAGCTTTCTTCACTTCGTTTTGCTAGCAGAATGAAACTGATCACAACTGAGCCTTCCATCAATGAAAAATATGATGCAGAGGTATTTATTTACATTACTTTGGGGACAGAAAAGGTGAAAAGACAAATAGCTGCAGATAGGGAATCAGGAAAGCTAAACCTTGGACCTACTGGTAATGTTCCCCAGCCCTGGGAGATTAGGTCAGTCCCTTTATCTCATTGAATGTCCGCTTACTCATATGTAAAATCAACAGGGCAATGGATCAATTGGCCCTTGAGATGACTACCAGCCCCAAAGGTCTATGATTCTGTAAAGGTCCTTGGGACCAGAGACACTGAGAAGACAATAGTGTTAATGTAAATAAGATTGTCTAGGAACCCACTGGATCTGTGTGGTGTACAGAATCATAGTTTCTGCTTTCAGGGAGCTTACTGTCTAGTTGATATAGACCCATAAAAAGGTAACAATATGCTATATTAAATGATGTGTTGAATAAGTGATATAGTTACTATTAATAACAGTTCAGAGAAGAGAAGAAAAACTATGGACTGGAATGCCCAGGAAAAGCTTCTCTGTGGAGGTAGAATTTAAACAAGGCTTTGAAAACCAGAAGCAAAATCTTTTTTTTTTTTTTTTTTTTTTTTTAATTCTAGCTTTTAATTTACAAGATATATGCATGGGTAATTTTTCAGCATTGACAATTGCAAAACCTTATGTTCCAATTTTTCCCCTCCTTCCACCCTACCCCCTCCCACAGATAGCAGGTTGACCAATACATGTTAAAAATGTTAAAGTATAAGTTAAATGCAATATATGTATATGTGTCCATACAGTTATTTTGCTGCACAAGAAGAATCAGACTTTTGAAATAGTGTATAATTAGCCTATGAAGGAAATAAAAATGCAAGCAGTCAAAAATAGAGGGATTGGGAATTCTATGTAGTGGTTCATAGTCATCTCCCAGAGTTCTTTTGCTGGGTGTAGCTGGTTCAGTTCATTACTGCTCTATTGGAACTGATTTGGTTCATCTCATTGTTGAAGAGGGCCATGTCCATCAGAATTGATCGTCATATAGTATTGTTGTTGAAGTATATAATGATCTCCTGGTCATGCTCATTTCACTCAGCATCAGTTCATGTAAGTCTCTCCAGGGTTTTCTGAAATCATCCTGCTGGTCATTTCTTACAGAACAATAATATACCATAATATTAATATACTACAATGTATTCAGCCATTCTCCAATTGATGGGCATCCACTCAGTTTCTAGCCACTACAAAAAAGGCTGCCAACCAGAAGCAAAATCTTACAAATTTAAGATACAGTAATTAATGTTCACGACCTATTGGGCTCCCTATACATTCAGCAAATCTTTTCTAAGCACTTATTGTATGTGGTACTTTGTGTGGGGACTGTATATAGGGAATACAAAGATAAGACATATTCCCTGTCTTAATGTTAACTTAATCCTTCTCCCCCCACCCCTAAAAAAGACCAAATTCTCCTTCCTTCCAAACTTCTCTATTACTATGAAGGTCAACATCATCTTTCCCGTCTCTCATGCTCACAACTTAGGAGTCATCCTTAACTACTTAGTATCTCTTACCCCTTATATCCAGTCTGTTGCCAAGTCCTGTTGATTGTACCTTTGTGACATCTCTGTCTTCTGTCCAATAGAAGTCCTCATCATCCCCCACATGGACTATTTCCATAGCTTGCTGGTGGGTCTCCCTGGCTTACTCCAGGCTATCCTCCACTCAGCTGTCCGAAGGACCTTTCTAAAGCACAGTTCTGACCATAGTATCCCTCCCCTACTCAATAAATTCCTATAGTTCCCTATCGCTTCCATGTTTGACATTCAAAGCCCTTCAGGACCTGCCTTGCTTACCCTTTTTCTATTTTCCTTTACCTTCAATCTAGTGACTGCCTTTATACTGTTCATTGAATAAGAAGCTATATCTCCACATTGAACATTTTCACAGGCTTTACCCCAAATTTGGAATGCTCCCCTTATCCAACTCTGCCTCTTAGCTTCCTTGTGAATTCTTGCAGATACCAGCCAAAATCCCACCTTCTATAGAAAGCCTTTCTGGCTCCTTAATTCTGTTACTTTCTCTCTATTGATAACTTCCAACTTAGCCTTCTTTGAGCTTGTTTGTAAGTGTTTTGGGTCCTGTTGTCTCTCCCATTTGATTGTGAACTTCTTATGGGCATGAGCTATCTTTGGCTTTTCCTTGTGTCCCCCACATTGAGCATACTACTTGGTGTAGAGAAGGGCTTCATTAAATGTTTACTGGTCAGCAGAAGAGTTTAGTAGGGGAAGGTAAGGCCCATGCCAAATAACTATATTGCAAAGCAGTACATCCTAAGTCCCCAGGATAAGTTCAATCACAGCATAAGCAGTCCAGACAAGGGAAAGGTCACCACTGTTGATGAAGTCAAGGAAGGCTCCAAAAAGAAAGGATCTTTTGTCTAAACCAAGACTGGAGTGCTTCAGGCAGAAAGAAAGAGAGTTGAAGTTTCCTGTTGCCTTTTTCTTTCTTCCATTTTCTAAAATTGTATTATAAAAATGTATATGAACCAGGATTGTGCCAGTTCCTACTGGCAAGAAGTCTGATTTTCAGTTTGAGTATTGACACCTCAGAAATTGGCAAGCTACCAATCAGGGCTGGATTTATTGTTCTTTTTGTTTTTGATTTCTCTACTTAAAAAAGTGATAGATAAATAGTAATAGTGTAGATGAAACTTAAATGTATTTCCTGTATTTTCACAGAGCTGATTGGATAGATCAAATATAGATAATAATCAAGTAAAGGTTTTTCTCTTGAAAGCTGAAAGTAGCTAAAAGTCAACTAGTAAAAGATATCTATAGTATGTCCTGTTTCTTTTAGAGCTAATAAAAGGTGAGGATTACCATAGGAAAAACTAGATCAATATGAGGTTCTTAACAAGACAGGAAGAGCTTTATATTATAAAAGGCAGTACTAAGGGGGAGCAAAAATAGAATTTTGAGGCATTAGATTCAACTTTCACAACTACTAGCTCCTGCAATGTCAGAAAAGATGCTTAATAAATGCTGGTTGAGTGATTGAAGGTAAAATCAGCCCAAATGCTGAAGGTGGTCAATTCTGCCTCAGGAACTGCAACTGTTTTGTAATTGTAAATTGGACTATAAACTGTTTTTTAAAGGAGGAATTCCACCAGATCTCATGTTTAAAATATAATTTAGATAAATATAAATACCTTTCCAGAGAGGTAAAATCATACCCTGGTTGTTTATTTTTCCATACAACTATACTTAATAAAATATTGATTAACAGAAACACTGACCATTCTGTGCAGAGACAACATTTCAAAGACAGGTAGTTTTTCTTTTGTTTTTATGTTAAATGAAGCAAAACACAGACCACAATTTGGAATTATATCCACAAATTTTAAAGCTTTTTAACATCTTAATTACCTCTTTTCTGTATCCATTTTTATTCAGTAGAATTTTCTTAAGCTGCTTGCTGCTGTTGGATCTTCCATTTGAAATTATATATACACTGTGACATTATTTTCTTTGGTAATTGGAGCACATTTTCCCTAATAACTTTGTTGATGTGCTATAAAAGTTGGAAAAGATCAAATATGTAGTGAGTATATTTTTTAAATAGAGTTAGTGGAACTTTTGTAACCTACATTTGATTCATGTTCAAAGTACTGATACTTTATATCTCCTCTTTTTAGGGACAATTATTTCCAAACTTAAAGCTGGGAAGTCACCAGTTTAGAAAAAGGATTATAACTATATGGTTTTTAGATTTTTTTTATACTAACATTGCAGAGCAGCTAGGTGGCACACTGAATAGAATGCTGGGCCTGCAGTCAGAAAGACATCTTTCTGAGTTCCAATCTGTCTTCAGACACTTACTAGCTGTGTGACCCTGGACAAAGATATTTAATCCTACATCTGTAAAATGAGCCAGAGAAGGAAATGGCAAACCACTCTAGTATTTTTGCAAGGAAAACATCAAGTGGGGTCACAGTGTAGGACACAACTAAAATGACTGAATGATATTTTAGCATTAAAATTTATAAATTGTTTATAGAATCTAGATACTGATAATCAAACAAGAAATGATAGCATTCTGAGTATCAAAGGAAAAAGAGAAGTGATCATTTAGAAAAATTCCGTTGACTGAGAGTTTAGGCAAATTAAATTAATAATTAATTATTGAGCATTCTGTGTATCCAGAAGACATTTCTCATGGTCATTTTCCCCCTCTTGTTTCCCTGCTAGAGGATGGTGAAGAATCTGGAGAAGGAGTTGATTCTGCTCAAACAGGAACTAGCCATTCATGACAGTCTGGTAAAGAACTCTTTGCCCCTGCTCCTCCTGGATCTATCAGCCTACCCACCAGTGGCCTGCATAGTGGTAGATGGGGAACTGCAGGACCAAGAGGGAATCCTCTATTCATCAAGTTTTTGTTTTTTTTTTTCATTTCTGTCCTCTTTTCCTGGTATCTGGTATGTCTTGTTTACCCATCATTCCAAGCATCCAGAGTGCCCTCCCTCTTAATGAGGGGCTTCTGCCACAGAGCCCCTTATCCTGACACCAGAGTTCTTACACTGTCTTAAAGCCCTAAATTGATGACCCTGTTTTGCTATTTATAGGATGGGAAAAACACTAGACAGAGCAAAAAATCTGGTTTTGTATTTTGGCTTTGTAAAGAGAAGGCATAAGTCTCAGTTTTGACAATGACAAATTGTGCATTCCTGGACAAGTCATTTAATTTCTGAGCCTTGATTTCCTCATTTGACAAATGGGTGTAATACTTGCATTACATCAGTTTGTTGGGATGCATCCTTACTACTGCCCAGAATTTAAGGATCATTTCTCTTGGACTGGCATCTCTGTCCCAGAGCAAGTTCAGTAAAGTGATTTGTTTAGCTTGAGTTTCTTTGTTTTTAATGAAACATTTTTCAATTTTAAGGCTAACCGTGCTATGGTCACCTATGATCCCATGGATGAAGTTCAAATAGCTGAAATTAACTCTCAGGTTCGCAGGTATCTGGATGGATCTCTGGAAGAAATTGACGTGAGTAGCATTTTCACAGAGCTGTTTGGAGGCTGGAGCATTTTATTCACAAGCTGCTTAGCTAATAGATGGATTTGGAGCACTCTTTAAACACTCCAAGAGAAATTAGGCTCCATTATCACAACTTCCATTGCCTTAACAGTTGCTCCAGTGGAGGGGTTAATTGCTGTAAAAGTGGTGAGTTCCCCAGGCAATATGGCTCCTTATCTGAGGCTGCCCATATCAGTGGCAGGAAGACTCCTCAAAATTCCTTTTTATATATTTGAATTTCTTGAAGGTTGACCTGGGTAAAGGTTCTTTTTAGGCTGTGGAACCTTTAGAAAGAGAGGCTGTGTGTGTGTGTGT
Organism: Sminthopsis crassicaudata; assembly: GCF_048593235.1. Lineage (NCBI taxonomy): Eukaryota > Metazoa > Chordata > Mammalia > Dasyuromorphia > Dasyuridae > Sminthopsis > Sminthopsis crassicaudata. The sequence continues at coordinate 663,880,138 of NC_133617.1, forward strand.
GTGTGTGTGTGTGTGTGTGTGTGTGTGTGTGTGTGTGGCAAAAGGAGCTAAGAGTGTAGGGGTAGAGAGTGGCACCCCAGCATGAGTAATAATGGTTCTGAAGACAATTTTAAGACTATCTTTAAAAGATAGGTCAGTTAAAATATAAAAACATTGCCAAAGAACCCAATCAAGGGCAAGAAAAAACTTAAATCAAACCTTAAAAAATGTTAAGCTTAAACTCTAGTTTCATATTGAAAGGAGTGATATAAAAATTAATTTTCTCTTTTAAACAATAAAAAATAATTTCATTAATTTTCTCTTTTAAACAATGAAATTTTAAAAATTAAGTTCATTATTCTTATTTGTCACCTCAAGGGCATTTAATTATTTTTTTTTCTGTTTTGAACTCATGAACAGTTTTAGACATAAAATTTTAAGACATAAATTAAGTTTTTCCTCTATATTCGGGCAGATCATATTTACCAAACCAGAGAAAGGTTATATTCTTTTTGCAAATGGCCAGGAAGGTAAATTGATTTGCCTTATTTAACATGTTTTATGGTAACATTTGTCTTTGGTTTCCTAAAATAAATAGTATCTAAAATCTTCAAACAGCAGCCTCACTGAAGTTTCATGCAGAGGCTAAGGGTCAGCTGTAGTTTGATTTTGTATTAACATATATAGGATTGCATTTTTTAGTCCTGAATTCAGAGCCCCTTTTTAAAAAAACAGATCCTTTTGTGACTATTTGTAGTTAAAAAAACCCACAAACAACCAAATCTCTTGTGTTAAGAAGTCTGCATCTATCTTATATATATATAATTGTAATTATATAGATATAATCTATATGTATAATAAATATATATTATATGTCAAAATATAATATATTAATTATAATTTACATATATATGTGTATATGTGTGTATATATAGACATATATATGTATGCATATATACATATATATATGTATATATGCATACATATATATAAAATTTACAATTTCAAGTAATTTACAATTTAGTTGGAGGAACCAAATTTCTTTCGTAATGATGCAGCCTGTGGGACCTGATATAGCCTAGTAAATCTAGTCTAACATCTGTATTGTTTTTTCTTCCTCAGATTATTAACCTGCGACAGATCCAGGAGGTGTTTAATCAGTTTAAAGTAATTTTAAGGTAATAATGCCCTTCTCCCCAACTGTAAAACATTGAGATATGAGTGAGGGAACTAGCTCCTTTCCTGGGATCTGTTACAAAGCTGTTAAATTGGCTTGAGAGTTGATTGTACTCTATCAGTTTTTCAAGAACAATGTTTAACCCCGAGACATATTTTGAATAATGCTTTGAGCTCATTGAACAATTGAATTTATTCAAAAAGCATATACTAAGCTTCTAGTAGATGGGAGCTACTATTTTGGTTGCTTTAAAAGCAAAACAAAGGTGAATAAGAGACTGTCCTTGACAACAAAGGGTTTTACATCAGTGGAAGTTACTATAATGGGACATTTATTTCATATTATTTATTCATTCAAAAATATTTATGGTGGGGAATAATTTTCCATAAAATGGAATCTTTTCCTTTTGAGCATTGAAAATCCATTTTTGACTTTAAAAAAAAAAAGCTTTCTAAATTTTGTTTTATATGTAAGACCTTATTTTGGGGAAAAGGATGGATATTTGGAAATGACTATGATCTAAGAAAAAAAGACATCAATAAAGTTTGTTTTAGAAAAAATAAAATGCATTACATGCTTCCCTACTTTTTTTTTAAAGAAACCAATAACATGGAACATAATTTATAAATTTTTAAAGACTCAGAAGCATCAGATTATTACTGTGAATGTTAGTTTTGTTGCCTGGTTCTGAAATGCAGTGATAATATTCATTTGTTAGGTCTATAGGGTTGCTTGCTTATACACTAAATGGCCCTAAATTGCTGAGTTGGGTTTTTAACTCTGCTTCTATATCTGTCCCCTTCCTCAATTATAGATTATTATCTGTCATTCTATTATGCTGCCACTGGTACATTAATTCTCCATCACTACTATCATCTTTAGCATTTGCTGCTTCACTATCATACACTCATACAATTATAGAGCTAAAAGGCACTAGAGTTCATCTGTTATAATCTACATGGAGTTGAGAAATTATATAAACTTTTTCACAATCTTCATGTGTATAGTCAGGGTGAAAAAGACTCAGAATGAGGAGCGCCTAAATTTTTTTTTAAAAGCTGTATTTCTGGCCTTGTGGGAACTATTTCAGCAATAGAAAGACCTCTTACAGCTTCATAACTATTCCAAATGATTGCCATCTAATAAATGAGGTGATATTATAGGATGATTTCATTTTAATGTTTAAAAAATAAAAGTCATTTTCATATCCATTTTAATAATCAAGCATGTAAACTATCCCTTTGGTGATCTGAACTAAAAACTGTTTAATAAAGACATTGAGTATGATCATTGTGATTTTTAAAAATATATCATTTGGTATTATAAATGCTAAGACTCCAACATGTGGTTGCATAGGCTAAGTGGTCCTAATGACCATAAGCATGTCAGCAACGAGACAGCCTGTATTTTTCCCACTGCCCTAGCTTATTTTGAGCCTAGGAATAACCTTGACCCTTAATTGGATCAAGTAACTAACTGTAGCACTTGTGTATTGATCATCTTCCCCACCCTCACCACCATTCCTTTTATCCATTTTCTGGTTCCTGAGTAGAGAACTACTCTACCTGAGTCTGGCACCAATAAGCAACTTTTGGGAATTTCCCCAATATACCTGGGTCTGATAGAGAACCTTCCACATTTGGTGCTAATTGTCTGCTCCAACTAAACTCACCTTTAAAGTATAAGCCTTCTAGTTCAGACCTCATTCTGAGCATGTACTTCTACTGAGGTCTGACAGATACACATCTCCCACTACAAGTGACCTTGACAAGTTTCAGTCAATCTGACCTATTTGCTCTCTCTTAAATCCAATACTCTTATCCTCCATTCTACATTCATCCATTCACACAAACATCTTTCACTGCCTCTTATAAATCCTTGTCTGTCTTTAAAGCTTGGTTCAAGGGGAATGTCTTTTGTCAAGCCTTCCTGGGTCTTTCCAGTCTTAGTGCTCTTTTCTTCAATTTTACTTATGTCACATTGTTGATGTCCATCTTGTAATTCCTCACCTTCATACCCAGTAGAACACACAGGGACAGTTTTGTTTCTGTCATGAGGGCTTATAATGTCTGATAAACACATAAGTTCTTATTAAATAATCTTTGAATTGAATGATGTGCCATTGGTTGCATAATGGAAGTACAAATCAGTATTACAAGGTATCTAATGTTAAATGAAAGCAAAAAGTTCTCTCTCATGAGTTTTTAACTTCAAAATTATGACTTGCTCAGATAAAAATTTTCCGGTTTATCCTACAGAGAAAAATTGCTCTTTTGCTTAGTAACTGTCATTCTCTTTCCAAAGCCAACAAGAACAAGAAGTGGAGGCCAACTTACGTAAAAAATACACCCTGATAAACAAGAATGACTATGCGACCATTACTGCAGTCCAGAAGGTAGGGGTTTGCAGGACTTTTCTAGGCTGGAACTCCTGCTTGGGATTCTCCATCACCAGACCTTTTCCAGAGAAAGTGACTTGCTTTGGGGCAGAACTAGGGATAAAATAGGTAAGAGTAAGATCCACTTTGGATTTCCAGTAGAAGTCCACACCTTATTAAAAATTCATCTAAAAACAGGCATCTCTGATTAACTTCTCCTGCAGGCCTACTCAGGAGCTAAGAATTAGAGTGAAGGGATTATGGCCATGAACTCAGTTAACCATCAGGACTAATCTTTGGGAAGAGAGGAACCAGATCAATCATGTGACAGAATCCTAATCTTTGCCTGTCTCTGGGATTTTCCTTATTCAGGCCGGATTGGTTGATGTGGAAGGCAACACAGTAGGAGAAACAGATGGACAAGGATTTGGGCTTGGTATTGCACCTTTCTCTGCTAAGCCTGGAAAGAAAGGCAAGATCAAGAAATCATATAAGGATATACCTGGGTGAGTTGCCTCACAAGGCTACTTTTCATGTTTGCTTGTCTTGTTAGAGCTTTTCACTATTGTTCAAGATATTGATTGACTTGTTCTCATAAGGAAAAATAATTGTAATTAGTCTAGCTTCCCCCATTAACTAAGATTCTGAATGACTGTCTCTAAAAGAGTTAATTCACCTTCAACAGAAGCTTAGAGTATGCTCTGAGAGGACATCTAGTTTGGTCAGTCTCCCATCTTATAGATGAATTTCTTTTATATTTCTATTAGGTCATTATTCAGTCTCTACTTGAAAAAATGCCATGAACAAATAGCTATTTCATGGGACTATTAATTTCATTATTGCATAGCTCTTGCTGTTAAGAAATTCTTCCTTATAATGATCTGAAGTCAGCTTCCCTGCAATTTCCATCCATTGGTCCTAAAAGAGCAATATGTGCTCAGGGAATAATTCATTAGATATATTAAATATCCTACCCTTATCCTCAGAAAACTTCAGTTCCAAAAGAAAAAAGGAGCATGGACATACCAATGGAGAAAATGTTTTGTCAGTCAAAACAAAACAAACAAAACCCAACAAATAAAACTCAGTATCCAGCCAACTCAACAACTGGAGTGGAGGGACTTGTCTTGCATGGTCATTGTGGCCTTACAGTTATCCCACAGTTGAAAATCATAAGATCAGAATTTTGTGAGCATGATTCTGTGTTCTATTGTCTTTACTTCAACTGACACATTGTCATAATTCTCACCTAGGAGACAAGGAAGAAAGCTGGAGGGTAGGAGGCTCCTTGATGAAATGAGCGGGAGGCCACAATGATCACACAAAACAAGTCCCTCCACATCTAACTCTTGAATCAACAAGGGTACTTTTCTTTGTATCTGACAAAAATGCATTCTAGACATAGGTATTTCTACATCTTTTTTTTTTTCTAAAGGCATATTAGGAGAAGAGAAACAAGGGAGGAAAAATTAGAAAACAAAGGCTTTCGTGTGTTAAGAAAGTAGAAATGTGACAATCATTCCTAAGCAGAGTGGTAGAAAGGCTTGTTCTACTATCCAAAGGAAAGGACCAAGGCCTTACAGTAATGCTTTGATCCAGGACAATATAAAAGACACTTGTCATGTGGATCTAGAGATTGGGAGAGAGAAGGGACAATTCTGCTCTCTCTCTCCAAAAAGAAAAAAAATCCAGCCCAGTGAGAAAAAAAAAAAAAGCCTAACCTACAAGGCTTTAAAAATTCAAAGATTTCTTCAGAGCTATCATTAGCTCCTTTGAAAATGCTTGAGGTAAAAGAGGATACCAGGAATAGCAGATAAGCCATCTCCCTTTTACTACAGGAAGAGATGGTGAAGACTAATAATTTGTGCCCTGCCACAGCATCTGTAATAACAGCAGAGTTCTGTCAGAGCCAGGACTCTCACCCTATATCCTTTATCCAGAGCTTTAGGTAAGAAGGATGGCCTCCTCAGCCCTGTGAGTGGGAAGGATGGAGAAAGTATTTCCACATCAAGGACTCAACTGTTATCATCCTCCAAGGAAGCAGATGTCAAGGATGTGCTCTCCCGTGATCGGGAAGCTTCTGGCAGTGAGCCTATTGCATCAGATTCCCCTAAGGAAGATTCTCGTATGACTAGGTGAGCGCCTTTAAAGTATATATCCTTTAAGATACAAGGGATTTGAGCCAGAGCTAACAAGCATTTATTAAGTACCTACCATGTACCAAGTACATAAAAACAGATACTCTGTTCTCAAGGAGCTCACATGTAAATACTGGATCTGTAGAGTTAAATAGAAGGTGACATCAAAATGAAGGGATGAAGTCAAGCAATGATAATGGAAAAGAAGAACTGAGCAATATCTCCTGAAGAAATGTAGACTTTAGAGCCAAATTTTGAAGGAAGCCAGAGAAATTAAGAAGAGGAGGCAGGGACAGCTAGGTGGTGCAGTGCATAGAGCACTAGCCTTGAATTCAGGAGGACCCTAGTTCAAATCTGGTCTCAAACACTTAACACTTCCTAGCTATGTGACCCTGGGCAAGTCACTTAACCCCAGCATCAAAAAAAAAAAAAAAAAAAAAAAAAAAGGAGAGGAGGCAGGGGTATAGAACCTTTCAGATACAGAACAGTTGTGTTCCTGATGGGGTCTTATATGTGAGGAACAGCAACTAAATAGAATAGCTGGATGACAGAGTGTGTAGAGAGAAGAAAAAGATAAGCAGCCTGGAAAGATAAGAAGGGATCTAATGGAAAGGACTTTCTATGCCAAACCGAGGATTGTATATCTGACCCTACAGGCATTAAGGAGACCCTGGAGTTTAATAAAGTAGAGAATATGGTCAGACCTAAACTTTAGAAAAATCATTTTGTCAGCTGAAGTGGAAGATAGCGTGAAGGGGAGACTTGAGGCAGGTAGACAAATTATAAACCTGTTGTAATAGTTGGTGATGAGGAAATTTAATGGGGATAAAAAGAAGGGGATGCTTATAAGAGATATTGTAACAGCAATTTACTATATATGTTGGATGAGTGGGAGAGAAATAGAGAATGACACTAAAGTGGGCTTGCTTGTTGTTGACAGTAATCGGAAATTTGGGAAGAGGGGAAATGTTGAGGAAAAAGAGAAATTCTGATTTGGACCTGTTGAGTTTGAGATACCTATGAGACATCTAGTTTGAGATATCCAAGAGGCAACTGGCAATGAAAGACTGCAGGTAAAGGCAGAGATGGAGGCTAGATATAGAGATAATATAGCTCAGAGGATCATTTACATTTACATAGAGATGACAATTATCCATAATTCTCTCAAGTACGGAGAGAAAAGGGCACAGGACAGATCATTGGGTAAAACCCTTATTTAATAGGCATATAATCTGGATAAAGATCCAGCAAAATAGACCAAGAAGGAATGGTCAGATAGGTAGAACAGTATCACAAAAACCCAGCAAATGGCCACATGGCAATTTTTTCAGCAGTGTCAAAAGAGATGAGGATTTTTAAAATGCTAGTAGATTTGGCAATTTAGAGATCATTGATCACTTTGGAGAGCAGTTTTAGTTGAATGATGAGATTGGAAGCCAAATTGTAATGAAGGGAGTAAGAGGAAGAGAAATAGAGACACCCATTATGTATAAGAATTTAGCCAAGAAGGAGGAGGAGATGGACAGTGGAAGTTATCCAAAGCTGGGGTTTGACTAGATAGAATTGACATTGACATGAGAATAAGGGATTGAATGTAGAGGATAGTGTTGAGTTCAACTGGTTTACCAGAGGGTCAAAATAGGAAAGAGAGGTGCAGAGGTGATACCCTAGAAAAGAATTGGGAAGCGGAAAAATTGGAAGTCATAGTGGGGACCAAGAACCAAGTTAGGGGTTATAAGACCTAGGGAAGATATTTTGATGAAAGATTATGATTAGATAAAGGAATTTGAGATTTTATTAACAAAGTAGAACATTTTATTCTCTTGTTCTTGGCATGGAGTAGTGGGGCTATGACCACAGAAGAATGTAAGTATTAAAAATGAGTTTATTCTGTCAAAATCTTCTAATATTTCCTTTCCTCCTCGGTTTCCCAGACCTGCCACCCCACCTCCTAAACCATCAGCTTTTGAGGAATTTAAAAATGAACGTGGCAGTGAGATCAACCGGATCTTCAAGCAAAACAAAACCATACTGAATGACCGAAGGAAAAAAGCCAGTGAGACTGCCCAGAGGATCAATTCTATCAAAAAAGAAATTGACACTACCAAGGAGGCACTGGATGTGCAGAAAACCTTCCGAGAAGAACAAGGTAATAAAGGGAAGGGTTCCCTAGAGTTCCTTACAGAAAAGGACTTGTTTTCTGTAGTCTAGTATGAATAGTGAGGGCCTTCACATTCCCTTGAAGGGGGGCTCTTTGGAAAGTTTGAGCTCAAAGGACAGATAGGCTGGATAAGGTGTTTCCAGCTCTTATTTTGAAATAGCAGGCCAATCTAAACCAAGGGAAGCCTATGATTCTCAGAAGACAAAATTCAGATTTACTGTAGGAAAAAATGTCACCTACACGCACACACTCCCACCCCCATGCTGAGGGATTCTTTCCTTTGTTACTATTTTATCCAGGTTCTTGGGTTAGTTTTGGGTGCTATACAGGCAACAGTCCCTTGCCCTGCATCCTATCTCAGGAGCTCTATGGCTGACTGCACAGTGGCACTGTCGAGTCCGGTACTGATGCTATTTCATAGGTGAACTCCTGGGTTTGTTTTATCAGGGATCCTCCTAAGAACCTGTGAAGTTATATGAACAGAGCTTTCTGTTGGTGAGAAATTAGCTCCTGCCTACAGCCACACCAACCCCATTGCTCCTTCCCTCTTCTCTCATGAACAGTAACTGACCTGTTATCTCTGGTCCCACAAGCAGGGTTTGGTGGAGATGACCACTGGTCACCATGACTCACTGCCTTCATTTTCACATCACCTTGGGGCACTTGATTTGCACCATCTTAGACCTTTCCCTACATCTGTGCCTTCTTAGGGGTGCAGCATAGAAGCCCAGATTATAAGACTTGAGTGGGGAGCCCCTTGACACTTGTCTGGTAGGGCTTCTTGTTCATTCCAATTATTCTAATTACCCTGCAAAGAAAAAACAGAGTTCAAGGCTGTTGAAAAGTAGCTGTCCCACCCACAAATGGAACCTAATGGTTTGAAATAAGGAACTCCTAAAGCAGTTAGCCAGCACTAGTGACCAGTATCCTAGGCCCTTAGTATCTGAGGGACAACTTGGGCATAACCACAGGCATGGAGGAGCTTTGTAATAGTCCAGAGGTCAGACCAGACTCTGCTGCTAACTACTTCATCTGAGGCAAACTACTTTCTCCTCCATGGGTCCCATTTTCCCCTTTTGTAAAATTAGGGCATTGCCCTAGATCAGTGGTCCTCAAACTTTTTAAATAAGGGGTCAGTTCACTGTCCCTCAGACTGTTGGAGGGCCGGACTATAGTAAAAACAAAAACTCACTCTGTCTCTGCCCCTCAGCCCATTTGCCATAACCCGGGGGGGCTGCATCTGGCCCGAGGGCCATAGTTTGAGAACCCTTGCCCTAGATGATGTCTACAGCCCTGTTAGCTCTAAATCCTGTGATTCTACACTGTCCTGAGGATCATGAGTTTTCTTGGGTAACAATCAAACCAAGTCAAATGGCATAAACCCAAATTTTTTCTGCTTTCCCTAATCCTCTAATCTCATTTTACAGGTGAATATGAGAATAAAGGGCTGATGATCATTGATGAAGAGGAATTCTTACTTATTCTTAAGCTAAAGGAACTAAAGAAGCAATACCGGGGAGAATATCAAGATCTGCGTGATCTCAAGGCTGAAATTCAGTACTGTCAACATTTGGTGGACCAATGCCGCCAACGATTACTCACAGGTAAGCAGCTTTCCATCTATAAGTCAGCTTCTCAACAGCAGTGTGTGTTCAAGGACACCAATCCAGAAAAATTAATTTAACCCGATTAAAGGACCAAGTTCTTAAAGTCTTGGGGAACAGGGAGAGAAAAGAGGGAAAAGGGCAAGTAAAGGGAGAGAAGTCAAGGTCAGCTGATAAGTCAGCATACCAAAGTGCTTTTTATTCCTTGAGGATGTAGGAAAGAAGTTTTCAGGTGTGAAATTTTTCAATCAAATTGAATAAAGTCAGTGGGGAACTAGTTATTAAGGAACAAAAGGATCATCTATGACCCTAATGGACTTTAAAAAGACAGACAACTCTTTTTTAGGAATCCACTAATATAGCCAGGAATAATTCTAGCAGAAAAGGTCTATTGAGAGACTTAGAATCTATCTTAAATTCCATATTGTGGATAATTTTTATCCTTAAAAGTACACTCTTTCATATGGTATTTCCCTCACTCTGAAAATGATTTTCCTGGCCAAGATTTGTGAAACTGTAGAAGGGCAAGCCTTCTATACCAGGTCTCTGGCTTTGTCTCTAACAGACCCAATTTACTGTGGATTTTTAGGCAAGTGTTAATACTTAATCCCTCCTTTAGGAGACATGAAGACATTCTCCAAATATGAAGAAGCTCTTTGTTCCAACCTGATAGAATAAGGGGCTACTTGCAGCTAGCAAAAGGACAGAAAGTCCTGACAGCCTTTAAAATGCAAAGTACTCTCAAAGGAGTCCTCAAGCTCTTAGAAGGCCCTTCATGGTGGAGAGTCCATCTAGAAGCCAAGCCAGTGAGAGGAGTGGAGGTTACCCTGGTAGCCAGTCAGGAATTGCCTGCATGGGATAATGGCAAGAGTCTTGTCACCAGACCTTTGTCCTCCTAAGCCTGAGTTTTGTGCCCTTACTGAAAGGGCTGTTTTGAGGAAAGTGTTTAAGATAGTCCTGAGTCTCCAGTGAAATTTCATATTTGAAAGCCCTCTGTAAATGTTGGTTATAATTGTTCTTGTGAGAAATCAGTGCTGTGGGGACGACAAGATTCCCTATTCTCATGGTGCCATCTTCCTCCTTTCAGAGTTTGATATCTGGTACAACGAATCCTTCCTCATCCCTGAGGAAATGCAAGCGTCTCTGAAGGCTAAGGGTAGCATCAGACTAGGCTTGTTTCCCCTGACCAAACTCACATCACTGGTAAGGTAAATGGGGGTCAGCTTGTGAAGCTGGCATGGAATGGGACCCCAGAAAGTCTCAAGGGTAGAACCCAGCCTTAGCTGCCAGTCTCTCCTAGCAGAACTGAGTTTATTTAGTCAGGGCAATGCTAGTCAAAGAGGAGGAGCCAATGGCTTTCTTCCACATTTGTGCCCTGACTAATGAAGGAAAGACTGGTAGAAAAGGGCATCTGGTTGGAATTTTCACCCCCTTTCTGGCCCATAGTAGTTTGAAATCTAGGACTGGTTCACACTAGCTAGAAGATGGGTAGTGATTTAGGAAGCACTAGTAGCAATTGTCTATAGTCTTCACTAAGATACTTTGACTGTAAATCCCCACCACCACCACCGCTGCTGCTATTCAGGAAAAGTTCACTCTCCATCCTCATTGTCCCCTGTGCAGAATGGGCCACCTCCAAAAAGGGTATAAGCTTCCTGCTAGACCATGTAGCTATCTGTGGAGTGGCAATTAAGACCTTCCTACCCGCTCCCATGCCCCATCCCTATGCCAGCTTGCTAGAAATTCGTTTTTACCTCATCCCTCCCAATTCATCAAGTTCATTTATCCCTTTCTAATGACATAGCTCCTAGGCCAACTGGATTCCATGGCCAGTAACTTCAATGATGTTCTTGAAGACACCATTAATTCTCTAATCATTCATTCATTCAGCCAATGTCTATATTTACGTAACTTGTAAACTAGGGAGTAAGAATTTATGAGGCACTTAGAGGGAAATAGAAAGTCATTCAATTAAGATCAGGACTTAACCCCCACAAATAAAATTCCTTATGGAAGGAGAAATCATCTAAAAGCTATTGAGGACTGAAGCAGATACATAAGTAAGTCCTTGTGCTAGGAGACACAAGGCTTGCCTGCCTTCTTGCACATCATCCCTCAGGACTTGAATGACCCCTCCTCCAACTCCTTCCAGAGCAAGATCTGCTCAGATGCCCTTTCCTCCAGGATGTAATTGACAAGTGTCCCCTGCCTCCTTGAATCTCTCAGGCCATGTTGGTTCCTCCCATGTACTTAATGTTTTACCTTGAGATCTAATTTTTTTTCCTTCTTCCTATTGAAATGTAAGCCCCTTGAAGACAAAGGCCATGTCCTTTTGCTCAATAATGTATCCCTAATAGCTAGCAGAGTTTCTTGCATTTAGTTGGCATTTTGTAAATATTGATGGATTAAATTGAATTGAAAATTTAGATACACACACTGCCTTCAGGAATTTGGTCTAGATGGGAGCAAGGTAAGACCTCAAAAGGACAGATAATACAAAGTCATGTGTTATGTGAAAGGTACCAAATAAGCCATAGAAGGCAGAGAAGCCTCCTCCTGGTTTCTGCCAGCCAGGCCTCAACATTCCTTCCATCTACCTTTCCTGCCCTCAGCCAGAAGTCATGGGATCATACAACTTGGGAGTGGCCCCTTACTTCCCTAGCACTTCCTAAATTTCTTTGCTCTTACTCTCCCAAGGCTGTACTTTCCCCTTGCTCTCCTACGACTACCTCACTTCATTTACTTACTTTAAAAAAGTAACATGTGTAAGATTGTATCCCCTGTTATCTCAAAGTATCTCCATCTTTCCCTCCTTTCCTCTCAAAGATATTGGTAGCACTTCTCCTCCCTTTCTATCCCTTGTCTTTTCCAGGACCCTGATCTTTAAATCACTCCCTCTTTTTCATCTTCATTTTCCTTTCAAACATGTGGCCTCTTATTTATGAGATGCTGCTTCCCATGATTCTCTTTAACTATTCTGGATTCTGCTCCTGCTTCTCTAGCTACAGCTTCTCTATTTCCTTTTTCAGAATCCTCATCCCTCTCCTGGCCCCTAATTTCCAGTGCTGCTCAAGATTCCATCTTAATTGTTTTTTTTTTACATTATGTTTTGTCTTCTTACCTAGATTATAAGCACCTTAAAGGGCAAAAACCATGTCTTAGACCATCACCAACTGTACCTAGGACTTTGCTTGCCTTTAAGAAGCAGCTGATACACACTTGTGGATTTATAACAGGTTCCCTTCCCCTAAAGTTCTCTGAGCCTCCCAAGGACAGCTGCCTTCAGCCTGTCAGTAGAAAGAGGCTGTTGTTCCAAGTTGGGCCAGGTTGGAGCCTCTGTCTGGCCCTCAGGTGCTTCCCTGTGGTCTGAAATGGGATTATGGCTTTATTTCATACAGCTAGGAGTTGCAGGTTTCTTCCTACTTAGGGTGCCCCAATGGGGAAAGAGACCAACTGTAAAGATGCATGGGGCCAAAGCTTTGAAGGTCGATGGGGTTCTAGCAACCAGCCCAAGAAAGAGGGACATTTGCAAGCCTCATCATGCACATGCTAATTTTTCCGTGAAGTTATCCCTGATCCACCAAACTATATGGGATCAAACTGCATATTGCATATGCATGTAGCATACTAGAAATAACTTAGAATTTGCATCATTTGTGTCCATATTTTACCCTACTCCCACCAGACTGTAAGCTCCTTAAGGGCAGGGAATACTATATTCTCCACCTCCCTCCCCTCCTCCCCAGTCCCTGGCACAGTGCTTTGCACATAGTAAGACACCTGATAAATGTTTATTCAATAATGAATGAATGAACAAATTAATTTCTATGGCCCTTAAGAGTCAAGGGACTCTGATAGTTCTGGGAAACTGTCCAATCACTTAATGGGCTTAATGGGCTGTTTTATTGGCCTTCCCCATAGGCTGAAGATGATGAGGAGAAATTTGGCCAAATCCAAGCTTCAGTCCTCCCTGACTGTCCCGACTCGGTCTCTTTCTACAATGCCAGAATGAAGTTCGACCAGAAGGTAAATCAAGACTCAGATATTGTTCTTGGCACTTTTCTCTCAAGTGGCTATAACTATTTCGACATTCTGATTTCTTCTCAGTTAATGCTTTTATTTAATTATGACAAAAGGGAAACTTTATTTAATTATGACAAAAGGGAAATTCTTTGAGAGAGACTGTCATAGTGTCTAGGTACACATCACACCATTGTAGCAGAAGTGTTCTCCCATTTCACACATGGGAAAACTTTGGAACTTTGAGACTAAATCACTCACTAGAAATCAGTAAATGAGTGGTTATCAGTATCATGAATGTGAAAATTTTGTAAGTAATTATACCAAAGATCCCTATCTCTCTAACCTACAGTACCTGACAAGAGTCATATGAGGAACACTAAGAATCTGACACTTCCATTTTAGACACCCTATTCCTGTAGGTAAGGCAGGTAGCCAAAAGAGCAAGTGTTAGCTCTTTGTCTAGAATGACAAGAGTCTCCAGAAGAAGCTGGGAAGCAGAATGGAAAGAATGTTGCACCTTGAGCCAGGAAGCCATGAGTTCAAATTCTGCTTCAAATACTTAACTAGCTATGTGACCCTAATCAATTAACCTTTATCCATTATAATTTCCTCAACTTTAAAATGAGGATCATAATAGCACCTACCTCTCAGGATTGTTAGAATAAAATAACATATGTAGACCTAAGGTCTACATAACTTAACTAACATGAGACTGCATTATTCCCTTATAGATGAACAGAGAAAAGTAATTTGCCCATTGCCATGAGGCAGAATTTGAAGGCCTGTGTACTCCATCTACTTTATCATTCTTAAAATCTTCCTATGAGAGTTTTTTTTCCTTTTCTCTTTAAAACTTTTCTTAAAGGAGACATGCCTTCTGTATATTCAAAACCAACTTTGAAAAATACTAATCTTTTTTAATCAATGGTTTCCTCAGGGTTAAAAAAAACAAAAAAGACAGAAATACAATGTTATTGAAGTACAGTTTGGTTCATTTGAGAATTAAAATATCAACTATGACCTATCAATATATCATAGGTCAATCATGTTTAACATATCATAGGCCAGGTCCTTGCCAGCTGTCTTCCTCCTGACTTGCTTCTGTTTCTTGTTTTCTCCTTTTTCCAGCAAAACTACTCCAAAACCATGGCCAGTTTCCAAAATAAGACATCTGGCTTAAACCCCACCGTCCTGAAGGAGAAGTCTCAAAGCGACAACAACCTACCATAGGTGGAAAGAGCAGGGCCCAGTACACTGCTGTCTAGCTGTCCTGATCTCAGAGTCTGGCAGAGGATGGTCGGATTGTTACCCTGACAAGCCTAGCTTACAGAGGAAAATGTTAAGTGGAGCCTTTTTTTTTTTTTTTTTTTTTTTTTGGTTTTAGTACTTTTTCTATTTTCTATGTAGGGAATAAAATGTTTGGGGTGTTAAGTCACCTTCAACATTCGTTTCTTCATGTTATCAATCAAGCAGGAACTGAGTTTGGCATGAGTAGAATAAAAACACCGCTGCCTAAAAGTCAATCTCATCCTTGGTGCTCAAGTCTCATTACAGCTAAGAAATGCACTCTTAACGCTATGTGATTTGAGCTTCTCCCCGCCACTGAAAGAACTTTTGAGCTCTCTGCGCCGCCAGATTCTGGAGATGATCCAACTTTTGTAAAACTAATGACAATGGAAAGTCAGTGTGACGATGGCCCCCTCGGGGTTGGTTTCAGCCACTTTTACCTAGTGTCAATTAGACAATATACCACTATTTCACAAGGAGGCCCAGGAACTCAGTGTTCTTCCCTCCCTGGCCCATAGATTACATGTGAAATGAGGCCAACTTTGACTCCCAGGCACACTTGCTGTGGAGAAACCCACATGGCCTCATTCCTCAGGTTCCTATCTTCATCTGCTCCTTGCTATGTCAGTTTTCAACTAGACTAGTTATTTCCAGATGTAATCTGAATTTTCTGGTGGAAATGCAGATAGGTTCATTCCCCTCTCCCCCTGCCCCACACCCACTCCACTAAGGCAGAGTAAAAAGTCATCTTTGATCTGGTGAGGCACTGGTTTTCAGGCTCATGTTGCTGAATGTTTGTTGGTATATCTTTTTAGTAATTTCCTTTCTGAGCTATTAAAAAACAGAAGAATGACTTTCTTCCAAGACAGGTGGGAATGGGGAGCTTGCTTTGGGATCTGGAGAATCGTTTAACTTATGGTCAAGGCACCCTCAGTTCAATCCATTCAATGGGACATCAAGTGGAGAGTTACACAGTGCTTATCTAAGAACTGTCGCTCATTCTCCGGCACTGCAATACTCTGCCTCCACCGAGGAGAGGGTATCAAAAGCCTGCTCAAAATCTCCCTCCCCACAGCCATATTGCCTATACCAGTGGATATATGCCTTGGCCGAGTACATTTTTTGTGCCTTCTCCAGCGTGTGCTTCAATAGGTCTACAATGCTGCTGTGGTTGGCACAGACGGTGAGTGAGTGCCTCTGACCAGTTGGATCCCTCATGTCACAGGAAGCTGTAAGAAAAGATTTACGCTGAAATTGAACTGAAATAAAGAATTACACAGGCTTAGACTGCACTCACTTGTCCCACTCTGTTCTGCCTTGGTTGGGCAACCCACCTCCAAGTACTGATTAAAGATCTTTAAAGATGCACAGTAACAAAATCTAACCCAATCTATTCCAGAGGAAATCCAAGCAATGAGACTGAACAGGGATAAACAGGAAGTAGGGAGGTAGAAAAACTAAAATGTTTAGCCTGGAAGAGACAAAATTAAGGATAAACTCCATAGATGTCTCCAATTGGAAATGGATATGGAACAGCATTATTCCATGTAGCTGCAGTAAGAACTAGGACCAATGTCCTAGTCAAATTTTGACTTAAATGAGATAGGGGATGATTTACCAATAGCACCCTGTCCTACAATGGAATAGATTATCTAGGGAGGCAAAAGTACAACAGAAGTTTTCAAGTAGGCTACTGCAGATGTTGTAGAAGGGGTTCCTGCACCAAGTTAGAAACTATATTCTGATTTTGAAGATTCTATGATTGTTTACCTCCCTTTACTATCATGCATGGTTCCTACTAAAACTTTAAATTTTTAAAAATATTTTGATAGTTATTTAAAACATTATTGACTGGGGCAGCTAGATGGTGCAGTGGATAGAGCACCACCCTTGAATTCAGGAGGACCTGAGTTCAAATCTGGTCTCAGACACTTAGCACTTCCTAGCTGTGTGACCCTGGGCAAGTCACTTAACCCCAGCCTCAAGGAAAAAAACAAAACAAAACAAAAACATTATTTTATCTTATGCATTTAAAAGCACTGAGAAATGATCCTTAAGCTTTACCAAACTGCCAAAAGAGCCCATGACACCAAATGGGTTAAGAGCTACTGCTATAGGAGTTTCCTTAACATTCACTGATTTAAAAACCTCTAGAGTTCATCATCTTCACTTTACATATGCCTATAACCTTTCCCAGCTATGAAATAAGAGCAAGATTACTATTTTTATAGTAGTCTTGTCGAGAAGTCCTAGAATTGCTGTGAAATATATGAGCCTGCTTCATACAGTTGGGCACTGCCCCAGTTGGTTTTATGAATGGCTTATTTAACTACTTACCATTCCTTTACAATAGGTGCTGTCTGGAGTACCAAGGTCTATTTTTAGTTAGCCAGCCAGAATTCCTTCTGGGAAAGTATAGGATATACCCAGCCAGCCAGCTGTATAAGATTCTTGGGTGGAAATTCACTTTTTTTTTTTTTTTTTTTTTTTTTTGTGAAGTCCATCAGCTCAAGCATTTGGAAAACATCTACAAAAACTTTTGACTTATACTTACCTTAAAACATTAAAACCCTCCCTTTCACAAGAATTTTCTTCTAGCTAAAATAACACATGATTGATTCATATTAACCAAAGTATGAGACACTCACTTTTGTCCCCATTAAATTTCATCTCATTAGATAACAATCCACTATCCTAGCACTATTCTGTGCCAAGATCAACTGACTGTAAAAATGTTGTGTCATCTGGAAATTTAATAAACACATCAATTTATACTTTCATTCAAATCATTGATTAAACATATTGGCAAGCATCTGACCCCTGGAATACATTTAGCATTGTGCTGTAGCTTAACTAAGAGATCTTACTGTAGCTTAAGGAAAGCAAAACAAGACAAAAACCCTGCAAAATGACAGCAGGTTAAGTCATCAGAATTTCTACTGAAGTAAGCAATTGGAAGATGTGTTGACATCTCTTTTGGACTGGACTTTGGCTTGTTAAATTGCACTAAAGAACCTTATGAAAAAAAATTGCTAAGCAGCAGTGATTATGTAGTCTATGCTATGATCAGGACACTGCACAAATGCCAGTAAAAATAAAACACAGATAAATACAGGTTAAATCTCATTGTGGTCCACTCAAATTTTCCTTTTGTAACAGTATGTAACACTATCTGCTGCCATGACATAGGAGAAAGAGAAATGCCCGTACAACAGAGAAGAGAAAAATGGCAACCTTTCCCATGTTTCACATTTAGGGAAAATGTGGGAGGGAAAGAAGTAAAGGGAATAGACAGTGCTTTGGCAGAGAGGAAGGGGAATTACTCATATAATCTATATTGGATCTATATATGTATTCTTATTGATACTGTTATCCATCTGGTAATGAAACTATCCGTGCCTGCCCATTTTTTTGCATACCTTGTCAATATTTTTCCAAAGGATTGCCTCAGAGAGATCAGTGCACTAAGGGCCTTTCTCACTTTCTCTTCACATCTCAAAAGTATTAGAGGACACATTGTCTTTCCAATGGTCATATCTCACTCTCACTATATAATGATATCTTTTTTGGATCATGTCTGTTTGACACTACTTGACTCAGGTCTGTCTCCTACATAATTTCTAGTCTGAATATTTGTTGGAGAATTTTATATTCAAATAGAACCTTAAGGTTAATCCTTAAGAGGTGCTGACAGGAGATTTCAGTTCTAGTTTCTGCCCTGTCACTTACAAGCGATGCAACCTTGGGCAAATAATCTAACTTCTCAGCCTTGTTCACATTTGTTAAATGGGTAAAAATAGTTTTGTATTACCTACCTGCTAGAATTGCTGCAAAGACCAAAAGAGATCATGCATGTAAACCCTAAAGCACCACACAAGTTTTGTTCCCTAGAAATAGTTTGCTTTGATGGGTCTGTTGCCATGGCATTCTGCCTCCTCAGCTGCCTCACTGTTGAATAGAAGTGTCCCTAGGTCCTTTAAGGCCAACAAAGCACAAGCTCTGGCAGCCTCCTCAAACTGGAGAGAGTTCAAGCAGGACTTTGTGATGGGCTGCTCTCTGACTGGGGACCAGCCCGGATCTCATCCCTTTTTCCACTCTCCTTCACAAATGCCACATACCAGCTGAGTGAAACGGTGCCTTCCATGTATTTGCAAAGGCCATCCTTCGTGTCTGGATTTGCTCTCCCCTCATCTCCCATGGCCCCTCAGAGCTCAAGAAGCCTCAAAATCTGGGCTCAAATTCTAGGTCACACCCTTCCTAGATGTTTGACCCTGGCTAATTATTTAACCTCTGGCGAATGAATTTTCCTATTTGTAAAATAAAGGGGGTGGGTTCAATGACCTATACATATCCCTTTGAGTTTGAATCCATGTCCCATGACTCTTCCCTTATTTTTTATGTCCTTGAAGCCTAATTCCTACTTTGCACATATTTGCTAAATTGGATTGGATTGGGTTGAATTGTTCATCCTGTGGAGGGAAGCTCATCATCAAAAGACTGGCTGCCAAGAGGTGATCTTTTCCATCAACAGCAACTCATAAAAATCTTCTATACTACAGAGAGATTCCAATCTGTGAGGATGAAAGGAATAAGCAAACCACAGATCCTTGCATTATTTCTCTTACAAGAAAAGTAGGTTGTGGCTACTAATCCCTTTATAAATGACCTTCAGATTATCCACATACTTTAAAAGTTTCAAAGCCACATTAGTCTTAACAATGTTAACATTATATGCTTTGTTATTGTTATCTACCTTATGTGACTGTGAGCAAAGTGTTTGTCAACTTTAAAGCATTTAATAAAAACCTAATTGCATTGAATTGAAAACTATGGAGGAAAGGGAGCCCATTGGCTTACTTACTATAGGTTTGGCCAGGCAATATGGTACAATAGATCAAGAATCTGATCTTAAGAGTCTGGGAGAACTCTTCCTCTAACATATATTAGCTGTAGGATTCTGGGAAAGTCACCTAAGAATCTCAGTGACCCAGGTAACTCTCTAAGAAAAGTTGATAATGGGGAAGATTCTGGGGAAATGGCAGAATAGATCAGAAAATTTCAAGCCTTCCAGATTTTCCCCACAACAAAACAAAATTGTGCCTCAGGATGAACATAGACCAGTGTGGGGGGAAGGGGAAAGAAGACCTGAAGAAAAACCTCAGGAGTGGGTTTTAATCAATGTGAAGTGTAAACATCTCCAGGCTAGCTGTTCAGAAATAGCAAATAGCTGTAGGCACTTACAGGAGGGAGGAGGTCTTGGTTTTGGGGTTCTAGGCCAGAGAAGAGAACTGAAGGAAAACCAGGGACACCATTCCTCTCCCCCACCCCAAGATCAGACTGGTTACACTAGTAAGTTCTCATTTTTAAAAAATGATCAAGCAAAGAAGAAAGAACTGAACCACAGAAACTATGGAAATATAGTAGACCTACTATGAGAATCAGGAAGACAGGCATTCAACTTCAAAGGAGAATATTGAAGTTTAAAAAAAAAAAAGCCTCTCTTAACTTACATGAACTGATGCTAAGTGAATAGAGAAGAACCAAGAGAGCATTGTACACAGCAACAAGAGACTGTGTGATGATCAATTGTGATGGACTTGGCTTTCAACAATGAGGTGATTCAGGCCAATTCCAATAGACTTGTGAGGTAGAGAGCCATCTGTATCCAGAGAGGAGTATGGGGACAGAATGTAGATCACAACATCGTATTTCCACCTTTGTTGTTGTTGTTTGCTTACTTTTTTTTTTTTCTTTCTCATTTTTTCCTCTTTTGATGTGATTTTTCTTGTGCAGCATTATAAATGTGGAAATATATTTAGAAGATTTACACATGTTTAACTTATATTGGATTGCTGTTTAGGAGAGAGGAGAAATTTGGAACATGAGGTTTTGCAAGGGTGAATGTTGAAAACTATCTTTGCATGTATTTTGAAAAATAAAAAGCTAATTAAAAACCCTCTCTTACTTCAAACAATAACATTAAATGGCTGCTGGCCCAGAAAGAATTTATAGAAGAACTAAAAAAAAAAAAAAAAAAAAAAAAAAAAAGACTTTTAAAAACCAAATGAGAGAAACTGAGGAAAAACTTTTAAAAAAATAATAAGGACCATTCAAGAAAAACAAGATTATGAAAAGAAAATCAAATAACTAGAAAAGGAGATCCAAAGTCTTAAAGTAGAAAATAATTCTTGAAAATTAGCATTGAACAAGGAGAAGTCAATGAAGTTGTAAGAGACTAAGAAATAACAAAACAAAATATAAAAAATGAAAAAATAGAGAATGTGAAATATCTTGTAAAAAAAAAAACCCCAACAGATCTGAAGAACAGATCAAGAAAAGAAAAGAATAACTAGACTCCTTATGAGTTATGACCCAAAAAAGAACCTTACATACAATACAATACAAGAAATATTTTTTAAAAATTGTTCTGAAATGAAAGAACAAGCAGGAAAAGTAGAAATAGAAAAAATACACTTTTTACCACTTCAAAGAGATCCTACAAGAAAAACACATGGGAACATTATTGCTAAATTTCATACACACACACACACACACACATACACACACACACACACACAACATCAAAGAGAACATTTTACAAGAAACAAACAAAAACTTCAAATATGGTAAAGCTACTACTATAGTAGTTCAGATATGGTGAAGCAACTGCAATAAAAGATCACAGTTCCTGCAATTTTGTCAAACAAAAGAACTAGACTTGTAGCCAAAAATATCATATCCAGCACAATTAAGCATAATATTGAATGAAAAAAATGGACATTCAATGAACTTAATAGATTAAGGATTTTGTCTCAATTAAACCTGAACTCAATAGAAAATTTAACATAGATCACAACAAACACTAATTTCAAAGGACTTAATAACAACAACTGGTTTATATTTTTTATGTTGAAATGTAAATCATATGTCTAAAAGTAACATTAGTAATCAGATAGTCCAAAAGAAAAATTGGGGCAGAGGTGAATATAATCAGACTCTAAAAAGCAAAAACATCTAGGAAAAGGTAAAAATACTAATTGTGCTATATGAATGAGGTACAGAGGAAGAACTGACACAGAGATATTAGATGGGGAAGAAGGCTAATAATTCTGAAAACTTACTAACAACAGGATGAGTTAAATAGGGAACAATACACATATATACTAGGAAGGGTATAGTACCCTCCAAAATCTACAAAGAAAGAAGGGGAGGAAGGGAATAAGATAAATGAGGTACAGAATGGGATAAAAAGGGAGTAAAAAGTGGGAAAAGACTATAAAAGAGAGATCTATGTGGGAAAAGGGGAGGGAGATTTGAGTACGGCAAGCCAAGGAGTAGAATTAAAGTATTAGAATTAGCAAGAATAGGAAATAAAAGAGACACACAAACACAATAACAAGGATCAGGAGTAGAATTCTTTAGGAAAAAAAAAGTAGGATAGTAATCATTGATCTCAGTTGAAGTCAAAACTTAAAAGATTCAATCAAGAAAGAAATCTATATTTTATGTAAGCCATATTAATATTGTTTTAGATGTGTATCTGTGGAAACACATATATATGTATATATGTATACATACATGTATGTATATAGGTTAGTTATGTATATACATAGATATATATAGATATAGATATAAGGGGCATGTGCATATATATTTACATATACACATATTTATATATATATATATACATTAATATATCCTTGCTTATATATATAGCCTGTTTGGAGTGGGGGGGGGGGATAAAAGGGGAAAAAAGAACAAAGTAAAAAAGTGCAAAGTAAAAAAAGCAAAGTAAAAAGAGAAAACAAAAGAATAACCTAAAATGAAGGGGAAAAAAAGCTGGACAGCCATGAATATAATGTATTCTATTATTATATATACACTTTCTTGAAATGGAAATTTACTGTTACATATTTCGAATCCTGCCTGATATTCTGTGGGGTACATAACAATGTTTTGTTTTTCCTTTTTCTATTTGTCTTTTTTCTTATTTTGTATTTAGTTTAAAGAAACTTTTTAAGTTGATACAGGGCAGGTGAGCAGCTACATGAACAATAGGAGTTTCATATTAGTTGTATAACTTTGGGAAAACCTCCTTCAATTCCCTTATGCATAAAACAGATATAGTAGTACTTGCCTTAAAAGATACAACTACCACCATCAATATTTCCATAGCACTTAAGAGTTTATAAAGAACTTTTAAGTACATTGCCCCTTTGGATCCTCCCAAGAGCCTTGTTGGCTAGATACTAGATATCCCTATATCTTGTAGATATGGAAACTGAGTTTCAGAGAACTGACATCAGCCATACAGATAATAAGTAACAGGCTTGAGGTTGAAACTCAGGTCGTTCTTTCACTGACTATAATCCCAACACTCTTTCTAATAGACAGTTGGCAAATGTGTCATTCTTAATTCAGTCTAGCAAATATTTAGTAAGTGCTTATTATGTGCAAGACGTTATGCTGAATACTGAGGACACAGAAATTAAACTATGACATTTCCCTGTCCTCAAGCAGCTCACATTCTAGGAGGGAGGTCTTGAGTGAGATACAATATGATGCAGATAGATATATGTACAGAGTACAGAGATATAACGGACATAGCCTGAAAAAAAAATGTTTTTAGAAATATTTGGGAGGTAGAAAGAATAGTCTTGTCAGTAATATATCCTTAATACTCATATCAGCGGTGAGATATCCTTAATAATAATGGATGGGGCAGTAAATTTTTCAATTTCTATTGTTTTTTACATATTAGCTGATCATGGACAAATGATTTAATTAATCAGTGATCTTTAAAGCAGAGGGTGGCTAAGCTCATCACTAAGACTTCTTTATGCATTAATGAAATCACAATTCTCTCCAAGTCAAAAATAATTTGTAACACCTCACAGTCCGTTAATTAGAAGTAATATAATGTGAACACTTATGATCAGAGGTTATTATTCCCCTGCAATGATGACCCTAGCTTGGGGGTGCCATGGTCTTTTGGTAATAAGCTTCTGGTTGATCCAGTACCTACACTGACTGACTCTTCTGTCTGGGGCCCTGGGGTCCTAAGTCCAGCTTTTGGAAACCCAATGTAACAATGTTTGCTCCCTCTTTTCGCTCAGTGCCCTCTTTCCCCTAGGCACTGACACCTGGGGAAGCCAAACTACTAACTCATATTCTTGAGGGCAGAGACTGCCCTTCCTCTTTTTTTTTTTTTTTTTTTTTACATCAGTGTTTGTTCAGCACTGGTTCTTTCACAGAGTAAGTGCCCAAGAGATGACTACTGAATACGTGAAGAGCCTCCTAGTGGTTCGCGAAAGTTTAGCTGACCTGTCCAAAGAGAGAGTGGGAAAGGATTCCAGGACACACAGCCGTAGGCCCGCTGCAACTTCTTCATAGCCGAACTCTGGGGCTGGATCAAGGAGCAGTGGTTACTGCGGGCCACAGACAGCAGTGAGGTACTGTAATGCTGCAAACAGGTGGATTAAGGACCAAAGACTGGGCAGGCTTCAGAGAAATGACTGTTATCCGAGGGGAGGAGGGAGTTTGGTGGAGGAAGGCACAGACTCTCATCCTCACCTGCTCATCCAAAGCCTCCCATCCTTCCGGGCTCTGCAAAGCCCCCCTGGACACTCCCTCAGTCATCACTCCCTCTGTGTATCTACCTAATTCTTGACTCTGGTCCTCATTTGGCCTTGGCCAGGAGCTGCCCCCCAGGTTAGAGACCTCTTCTTGCCTTTATCATTGCGCTGGGGGCTTCTTAGGGTCAGGGATCATGGTGGCTCCCCCATGGAGACAAGGTCCACTCTCTAACTCCTCCCCCCAACCTCAAACGCCATGACTTTTTTCAGGATCCTCCTCTAAGCTCGGTTCTTGGTATTCCCTTAGAGAAGAAACCTTCTGATGTAATCCTGGAGCTCTGTCACATTTCAAGGGGCATTTGTTAAGCACCAGGGACCGTGCTGAGGGGTGAGGATACAAAGAGAGGCAAAAGCAACTCCACCCTTCTCAAGGTCGTCAGATCCTTGTGGAGCAGGTATGTAAGTGACCCCGAACTTTCTGCACAGCAGGCCCAAGGTAGCGGAGAAGGGACCTGGAGGGAGGCTAAGCTAAAGCAGCTGCTGGAAGGTGGGGCTCCGATCTTGAAGGAAGTTAGGGATTCCCAGAGGGGAGAGAGAAGGAAAGGCAAAGGCAGAGGGGGTCTACAGAGATAGAAATGGGGCGACCATACTGAGTGTGGAAAGGAAGAGTAAGGAGGTAGGAGAGGGCTGGTTGCTCTAAGTGACAAACAAGCTTACATTTGATCCTAGATGTATCATGGAGCCAGGGGAGTTTACTGAATAGGGATGGAGGTGTGGAAGGACTTTGGGGAGACTATCCACTTCCACTCCTTGCCCCTTCCTCCCTCCTCTTCCATCTCCATTTTGCCCAAAACATGACTAGATGGTGAGAAAGCTAGAAAAGGAAAGAGCCTCCAACATACAACTCGTGTCACCTCATACCTAAGTCTCTCTGTGGCCAATCTAGTCCATGGGGACCTTTCTCCTCTGAATGTCTGTCATACACAGCTCTAAAATTCCATTGATATTTAGCTTCCATTGCTTTATAATAATAACAGCTCTGGTCTCATATATGCTTTCTAAAGGTAGGGATTTTTTTTATCTTGACACAGTACCCACTATATAGAAGTTCTAAGAATTTGGTCTTAGGAAGTTCAATTGCTAGCGAGGCCATGTATTAACTGTGGGACTTTGGGCAATTAATTCATGTCCCTGTCTGAGCCTCAATTTCTAACATCCATTAGAGAAAAAGGGGAAAATATTCACATGAGCTATCTCACTGGGCTAATGTAGAGTTCAGAGAAGAAGGAAGTATGGTACTTGGTAACTATAACGTATAGATATGACTGGGGCATCTGGTTGGCGCAGTGAATAGGGTGCCAGATCCGGAGTCAGAAAGACCTGAGTTCAAATTCAACCTCAGACATGTACTAGTGTATAACCCTAGGCAAATCACTTAAGCTTTTCTGCCTTAGTTTTCTCCTCTGTAAGATGAGCTCATAAAGGAAATGGCAAAGCACCCCAGCATCTTTGCTAAGAAAACCCCAAATGGGATCACGAAGTGTAGAATAGAATGAAATAACTAAACAACAAATACATGTGAGTTGCATGACTGAGGACCAGCTGACTTGAGGAGTGACAACGTCTGCTTGCTCCTGTTTAATCAGTAGTTTGCTTTTCCGTAAGGAAGCACAAGCAGATTCAAGCTCCTCTATTATACTCTCAGTTTTGATGTGACTCCATCAGCACCGACATAAAGAAGGATACAGGGCTCCCAGTACTTGACTCAGGATCCAGGAAGTGTGTCACAGAGGAGACCATGCTATCCCAAAACACCTGGCCTCTGTGGGAAAGAAAAAACAAAACATTGCCTGGGCACTGCTGGGAGGCTAAAGCTGCCTTGGGCCTTGGCTCAAAGCGAGCCAGCACTGTGACTGATGGATTCTGCTGTGCCTTTCCCTGGGCAGGGTGGAGCTACCATTTTCTCCTTGCATTCCCTCCTTTCTCAGAAAGGCTCAGGCTTGACCTCATTAGCACTGGCAGGCCCCGCCTGGGCAGGGTACTCAGCTAGATTCCCTGGGTTAGGTTCTGGGTGGAATGAAATCTGGTTCAATTAAATCTACACTGACCCAAGCCAACTACGCATCAGCCCCAGCCTGGAAACACACATCTTTCCCTGACATAGTGCAGATGCAAGTGGTCTCTGTTTCCTCTAGCTTTAGGGCACTTGTCAGTGGCAGCGTCACTGAGTTTCTGCTCATTCTGGAGGCACATGGGGATCACTCTAAGGGCTGATGGTGTAGCCAGCAAGACAAACCGCTTTGATCCATCGTTTCTCTGAGCTGTGACAGCCAAGGTGATTCCCCCCCCCCCAGCTGCTCGACCAACCTGGCAAAAAGGGGCTACCCCCTCATTAGATTATGTGGTGGTGGAGAGGCAGCGTGATCCCCTAGAATGAGGGCTGGACTTGGCTTTACAAGTAAACCCTAGTTTTACTAGCGCCCTGAGCCTCAGTTTCCCTATTTGTAAAATAGGAAAATAATGCTTATTCACTACCCTTCACAGGGTGGTTTTGGGGGAAACCTCAAAGTGCTAGAGAACCATGAACTAAATTTGTTATTTTAGGGTAATCATATTACCATGTTTCAGAAGATATTCTGTTTTACATTTCCTATTTATTCTATATATAGCTTGCCTTGTATACAAACACACAGACTCCTAGAGGATAGGGGCCTATGGATTTTAAGTGTTTTATACAGTACTCAGCTATGCACAGATAAAATACCAAGTGTAGCTCTGAACTGTTATATAGATGCAAGTTGTTATTGTTATTCCTACTTTTGTTATTGTTGACACCAATTGAAATACCAGGGATGAGTTCAATCCTTATTGTAATCTCCTGCTAACCAGTCTCTCTGCTTCCTGACTCTCCCTTTTCTAATCCATCTTCCCTGCCTTAAAACACTAATGTAACCATGACACTCCCCTCCTCAAAAATCCTTAGGGACTCCCTAGTATCCCTAGGATAAAATACAACCTCATCGCCTGATATTTAAAGCCCTTCACAATCTTTCCAATCTTATTTCATTATTATTTTACTTCAGGCACTCCACATTCCAGTCAAACTGGTCTTATACACTGCATTTCATTTACCCTTCCATGTTTTTCATGCTTGTGTCTGTAATAACTCCCCTGGCCCCTCCCCTCTCAGAGTCCCTTCCTCATTTCAAAAACAGTTAATATACAACTTCCAGTTGTTAACAGTTCTTTACCTCTTAAAATTGCTAATATAAATTTTACATTACTTATCTATCTCTATGTATCTATCTGTTGAAAATTATCTTCCTTTCTATCCTCACTACTGCTAGAATACAATTTCCTTGAAAACAGGAAATGTTTTATTTTTAGTTTTATATTCCTGGTACTAAGCATTATGCCTTGAACAAAGCCCATGTTTAAAAATATTAACTCAATTGATTTCAAGGAGAAAACAGACAGAGAAACAGAGAGAAGAATTTCAACTGGAGAAATCAAAAAATGCTTAATGGGGGAGGTGGCTCCTGATCCAGGCTTTGGAACAAGACAAAGATTTCAGTACACAGAGATGAAAAGGAAATAGGTGCCAAGAAAAGTCTGTTCAAATGTGCAGAAGCAAAAGGCAGCAGAATGAGAAGGAGATCAGTAAATATTGCAGGTTAACTGAAACAGAGCATGAATATTTCCATAAAAATAGAGCTCTAAATGCCAAGCCAAAACTTTGTATTTTAACTCAGGTTCAAAAGAAAACCACCAAAATTTCTCAAAGGCCCGGCATTGGTTGGACCTGCCCCTCTGAAGAGAAGTCTTGAACAGGAAGCTATTAACCCACCAATTAGTCCCACTTGCTAATTATCCAGGCAATTAAATCTTTTTTTGAAAAAAAATGTTTTTGTAATAGCTTTTTATTTTTCCAAATACATGCAAAGATAGTTTTTAACATTCACCCTTGTAAAACCTTGTGTTCCATATTTTTCTCCCTCCCTCCCTACTTCCTCCCTCCACTAGACAGTAAGCAATCCAATATAGATTAAACATATTAGGCAACAGAATCTTGATCAAAATATTCCTTTCCTATTTTCAGGAGGAAAACCCTCCTTGTTTACCTGGTACTGGTCTGAGCAACGTGCAGGAATTTCATGGTGGGCACAGGACAGACAGAGCGAACCAACTCCCAGGGCTCTACTCCCATGTTCAGCCCACTACAAGATGACAGAGACTGAGTCAGTAGAGCCTAAGTTTTTCTGTTTCCTCCAACAACATGGCAAGGCCATCCTGCATCATCTCACCCTTTTGTTTATCATGTGCCCTTTGGATATAAACTCCCCAAAGGTAGCACTTTAGAATCCCTGATTCAAGAAAGTGTCAACTCAGCACAATGCATCTTTAGGGAAGCTCAGTGGAAAAGTAATCTATGGAATACAGTACTTGAAGTCGTGGGACCATTTTTGCAAAAACATCAATAACCACACATTGAACGACTTCACTAATCATGAGATGTCGTAGTGTAGTAAATGGAAGGCTACTCTTGAAGTCATGAAATCCTGGGTTCAGGTTCTATCTCTGACACATCATACCTGGTTGACTATATCCAAATTATTTAATCTCTCATTGTTCCAAACAATTTGCTAAGACTATAACTTGATAATCAATGAAGCAATAAGTACCTATTATTTGTCTACTAAATACCTACTATGTGCCCTGAGGCATAGTGGACAGAGAGCTAGCCTTGGACCCAGGAACAAATTAATTATTAAACATTTACTAAATGCAAAATGCAGTGTTATGCTAGAATATCAACAGAAAAGTGAGTTCCTACTCTCAAGGAGCTCAACATTCTAATGGGGGAGTCAACACATCTAGGAAGCTTCAGATGAAAGCTGGTTGAACAAGATGTTGACCATGATAATGACTGCTTTGGGAGGACAGCCCTAAACTGGCTGCATGAGTGCTCATTCTTTCATTCAGTAATGAGCCTGGTCCCCTTCTCATTATCCCTTCCATACAAACTAAAAGGAGAACAAGACAATTTCAAGTGGAGGGGGGCAAGAAGGAGGGAGGGGAGGGAGAGAGGAGGCAAGAGCTCACATCTTTTACCTGGTTGGCTCGAAGTTGCTGACAGGGAACAAGAGTCCTGCCACACAATCTGCAATATATGTATTCATGCTCAACAGGGACACCTGGGAGAGCACCCGGATGTTCTTCTTCCCCATGCTGGCCAATGCTCTCCTGAGGACATCATCATTATAGAACAGGAAGATGCCATCTGTGTACCTACGAGACACAGACCACAGCAACGGGTGGGGCATGACTGGCTGGCTGGGCCTGGGTCCCCAAGCAAAGCCTAGAAATCCTCGCTGGCCGGCTCTCCTGACCAAAGTCTCCTAGGCTGGCCACTTCTCTCCTGTTCCTAACATCATATTTTTACAGTTGAAAAGGTAGGAAGAGACCATACTCCAACCCCTTCATTATATAGGTAAGAAAACTAAGCCCAGAGAAATTGCATCATTTACCCCAGCTTATAGATAACAGATGCATTTGGACCAATACTTTTACACAACTGGGTCTCCTGGGGACTGGAGAAAAGGTCATGGAAGGTTATAGAAGGGATCTATAAAGCAGCTAGTACATGTCCAGCACTGTGTTGAACACTTCACACACACCATGCCAGTTGGGCCCACAGATAATTCCTGCCTCAGGCCCCACTCGGAGCCTCACTCATGAAAAGTGCCCGGGGGACCCAAACAGGTTGCAGCCCAACCCACAAGCAGGTATGATGGAGAAGAGTCAAGGATGGGGTTGTGCAAAAACCCCAACCGGCTGGTAATGGACAAGTGTGTTCCATGGGCACCCCTGCAATATCAAGAGGCCATGAGGAAGGCTCCTGGCTGGAGGCCGGGGATTGGGGAGAGCCTGTGACGCTCAGTCCCCATTGTTTTTTGAGCCTGCCTTGTCTTTTCAATGCCCTTTGAGACTCTGCTTCTTCACCCCCTATCACTCTGCTGAAACTATTCTAAGGCTGCCAGCAACCCTCGTAACTGTCAAATCCCATGGCCTTTCCTCCACCATGATTTCTAACCTTAATGAGGTCCTCTTCCTCCTGAAGATCCCACACCCTGCCTGTTTTCCTACTTCTCTGATTCCTCCTGCTTCCATTGGCTCCCCATTGTCTTGCTTAGCCCTTAATGTGGATGTGCCCCTAAAGGTCTACTTATAGCCCTCTTTCTTTTCTCTTCTTCTCTGACTTTACTCTGCACCTCACCATGTCTTCTTAGCACTGAAATGCATGCAACATCTTCAAAGTAGAACTCTGTGTCTTTACCACTAAATCTGCTCTTTTTGACTTTTACTATGTCTACCTTTAGCACAACCATTCTGCTGTCCTATTATTATAGATTAGGCCTAAAGTAGACCAGGTTAGCAAGTTCAAGGTTTAGAATGAATTAAGTATTCATGAACCATGAACCAAAAACAACTTTGCAGCTTAAAATAACATATTTTTTAAAAGCTATAAAGATAAAATATTACTCCAAAAGACTATAATCAACATCACCAATTTCTATGGCATCTCATATTTTAAATGTTTGTAATGAATGAATATTAGTATTAATCCTCACTTTTGTGACCAAATATCAGTATTGCTATTTTCATTTTATAACTAGAGAAATAGAGGAACAAAAAGATGAAGTGATTTACATAGAATCATCAATTTATTGTCGGGCGCTGTTCCCCTCCCCTTTCCTTGCCATTAGGACTAGAAATTGAGTTCTACGTAGTATTGTGACAATGAAAGATTAAAAAAAAAAAAAAAAAAAAAAAAAAAACAATATCCAGGTACCTGCCACTATGTCTCCATTCTAAACTACCCTAGAATAGAATTATGCTATCTTGTAGTATACCTACCTAAAACTTAAGTTTTAGCCCCTATCTATCAAAGAATGGTCCTCCTCTCTTGTCTGACAGGGCCTGAGCCACAATCCAAAAGCTGTAAATACAAAGTTCACTCCTCTCTCCCTGTTCTTTCTCTGAAATAAAGATAATAACAGCTGCAAAATGTTAGACTAATTGCCTTCTCAGCTTCTGCATCCTGCTTGCAAACTAATTAGCTAAAACCCTATATAAGTTCCCTGCCTCAATTCCTCGGGCTGAAATACTTTGGACAAGAGTCCCATGAGCTGGCTAGTCTAAACTCTCCCACATTAAAGATCAAAAACAAATCTCTGTCTTGCCTCAGTTTCTCTGGTATTACATTATCAATGCTAGAACTGAGACTAGAATCCAAGAGTCTTCCACTTCCAAGTTTAGTACTCTGTTCTTGGGTAAAAAAGAGTTTTGGAACAAAAAAAACTGCACCATTACTTCCTTCCATGGGGATTTGCCTACAGCTCCATTTCTTCAGATGGTTAATGAGGTTACCTCTGAAGCCAAGAAAGGCACAACAGAATATTGTAATGTTGAAGAGGGCACTCTCCAGTCTGGTAAGGAGCCACTGCTACGGAGAGAATCTGTCCTAAAGGATACTCATCTCGGATTTCCTCACAGAGATGAGAGCCAAGACCTAAGTGGGGGAAAAAAAATAAGTTACACATTTACAGAAAAACAGGAAAGGTGATTTGGGGAGTTTAGTCTCTGTATCCACCTCTATTTGTTGCTGCCATCAAATGACATAAGAAGGAACTGACCAATGGAAACCCAAACCTCGTGGGCATGTGCCCACACCCCAGACCTGCAAGGTGTTCAGTTTGCTGCAATCCCCAGCAAGGCTTCGGAGCCAGCTACAAGCTCTTTCAGGATGGAAAAGGCTTTTTGCCAGTTTCTGAGTCAGAAGTGAGCATGCTGCAGAAAGCTCCAGTCATCGGACCTCGGACTCTTTCCAGCCTGGCTCTGTCTGAGGGAGGAGGTGACAGCCCCCATGCCCTAAAGAGAGGAAGAGCCCCATTGGCCTGAGTCTTCTACCTGCTTTGATGCAAGGCCATAAAGGCACAGCTTTGTTGTTTGTGTCCCTATTGCATCCATTCTTTCCTATATTTGGGAGAAATCATATAGATTGAGCAGACTACTTGGAACCCTATGAGCACGAAAACCCAGGAGACACCCAGTGTTTCCAAGTGAGAGCTGTGCTGGAGTTTGCAGACATGTCTGATGAGCAGTGAAGTCCCAAAGGAACTGCTTGACCCAGCCCAGGGGTGGATCCACACCACAAGGAATTCTCTAAATCAGGGATTCCCTCTTGGCTCTGGGACAACTAATAGATAAAAAGAGTATAAGAGAAAGGTCCTGGACCAAAAAACTGCCCACTGTGGAACAAGAATTCTAGAGGACACAATGGAAGGAATGACAGAGCTGGAGTTAGACATGGATGAAAGAGGGGATTGGACAGTTTTCACATAAATTGTTGTTAATTATAGGTACAGGGAGAGATTCATTAAAACATGGTGATCTCTACAGTCAGATCTGAACAGCTTAATCTGGCTTCTGTGATTTTTATAATCACATGATTTTTTAATCATGCATTAAAGCAAAAAATTTTAAAGCAGGGTACCCATTCCAGAATCCACAGATCAGAACATCTCTCTATATGTTCAGGAAATTTAATATTTAAGTATTGACTAAATCAAAGGTATATTCCAAGTAGAAATGAATAAACAAACTTTTTAAATGTAGGTATGTATATCAAATTGCTTATCATTTCAGAGAGGAGGGAAGGAGAGGAGAGAGGGAGAAAATCTGGAATTCAAAATTTTAAAAAATTAATAATAAAACTTGTCTTTGCAATTGGGAAAATAAAATATTATTTTTAAAAATATTTTAATGTAGGTATGATTCCTGTGGTATGAAAGAGATAATTACAATTGATTATCTCGCTATAATAGTATAAGATTTGAAGGGCTTTGAATGATCCTATTTAATTTTCACAATAACCCCATGAGAGAGCTAGTTCAAAAAATATTATCTCTTAAATGACTTTCCTATGGTCACCTAGTACACAATGATAGGATGACAATTTGAATCCAGGTCTTTTGATTCTAGACTAAGACTTTTCTCACTTTATGATGCTTCTTGTGCAAAAGAGTGGTATCCTTATTAAAAATGGGCAGGCAAGTCACAGAGGAATAATTCAGAATATATATAGGTGAATATTTTTCTTTCTTTTTTTTTTTTTTTTTTACTGATAGTAGAAAGTTAAAGATAGAGGTGACAAGAGTGCTACAAGTAGAGCAAGAATATATGAAAAGAAACCCAAAACTTTTCTTGGGAACTAGCAGAAAGCAATTATAGATAACATTATGTTAGTATAGCTATTGTTATCTGTCCTTTCTTCTCACAGAGGACCAAGACATCAGGAAAGTGATTCATTACTTGCAAATGCATTGGATTTAAGTGAGATGGGGCTGTGCAAAATCACCTGCCTTATTTTCTTATCCATTTGGGCCCAGTAGTCAGATACTGATCAGGATAACTGGAGGTGGTACTGGCTGAAATGGGGACAAAGTGTTTAACAAGTTTCAGTTTGACTCGGGCAACACCCAGTGATAGGTAAGAAATAAGACAACAGAAACAAACAAAAAAAAATCAATCTGGGAAGGGAAAACCCAGAGGGTTTCTGGGCAAAAAGAAGAAGGTAAGGGAAGAAAGGAGGGAGGAAGGGAGGGAAAGAGGAAAAGAGGGTAGCAAGAAAGAAAGACAGGAGGGGGGGAAAAGATGAAAGGAAAAAAGAAAGGAAGAAAGCTGTGTGGTCCAATTCGAAGTGATCCTTGATACCAGGTGAAACTACTAAAAGTTTTAAAGAACTAGAATAGCCCCCAAGGAAGGTTTAGGGCAATGGTCCTCAAACTCTTTAAATAGGGGGCCAGTTCACTGTCCCTCAGACTGTTGGAGCGCCTCACACTCTGTCTCCGATGCCCTAGCCCAGTGCCGGAAGTGTGTGTTGCTAACTCGAGTTTAGGTTGAATGTCACTTCCAGTCTGATTTTGTCATAACCCTTCGGGCCACATAAACGTCCTCAGCGGGCTGCATCTGGCCCGAGGGCCGTAATTTGAGGACCCCTGGTTTAGGGTATGTTATAAAGTTATATAATCTGTGTAATTATAATGATTAAGCTTAACCCTGAAGACATGAGGAAATACATTTTCCTCTTTTTGCAGAAGTGGCAGGTTATTGATGTAAAATACTGCATATAATGTCAAACTGGGTTGGTGTGTAAATTCATTTTCCTAAACTACTTTTTTCTTCCTCCTTCTTTTATTTTTAGTTATAAGAGTTGGCTTGCTGGATAGGAGTGGGAGGGAGTGATATGTTCAGAAACAAAGGAATGAAAAAAATTAGCAAAAATTAATTTTTTTAAAAAGGAAGAAAGCAGTGTTACAAACAAGAATTAAGAAGCTTTAGAAGACACAAATAGGACATCAGTGATCTTGCTCCATGATAACCCATCTTCATTTCTTGTCTGACATCTCTCTGATTATCCCCTTAGTACTTTCTCCTGCCCCACTCATTATGGGTAATATATTGCAACCCCATCACATACCTCTCCTGTTCCTCTTTGGCCCACTCAATTTGAGTTTTTTAAAGGCCAGGGAACCAGCAGCCACCAGTAGAAGAACACTAAAGTGCACTAGATGAACCTTAATATCATGTAAAAGCTTGAGGCTATTAAAAACAATGTATCATTTCTCAAAGGCAATCCAGTCCTTTCTTTGGGTCCATTTATTAGCAATCTTCTATGCTGTTATCATTCACTGTCTTATACTCTGATGCCTCATTGTGGCATGGAAGTGGCTCTGGATTCTTAAAGGCAAGGTCAGCAAGAAAGAAAGTTCTAACTCCATCTATTAAGATGGAACAGCTTTGAATACAGTCCAGGTTTTCTCTGCTTTCCAAGGATAGCCTGGCTCATCGTGCCAGTAGTCTGGTCGAATGATAATGAATTCTTCAGCCAGGAATTTGGCCACAACTGGAGATTTGTTTGGCAATGAATTCATAGCAGATCATGAAACAAAGCATAATGGAGTGGGGGAAATGTGATAATTTTTTTTTGGGGGGAAAGCACACCTTGGAGACCTCTAACTGTTTAGGCACCTTCATCACCTAGTGTTAGTTTATCTGAATTACAAAACCCAGTAGAAAAAGGAAAAAAAAAAAAAACAAACTGGGAGGGGGGGGGGAAGCTAAATGAATACTTTGTAAACCCTAATTTAAAAGACAATGTCAAATTCAAAACATAAGGATAATAATCTAGCTAGATCCCTTCTCCTCTCCCATTAAATACCTGCTCCTGTGCCCCCACTCAGGCTGTGGAAAAGCACGGTCCCACTGTAACAGTCTCGAAGTTCCACTTCCTTCCGAAGTCTCTCCATTGTCTTGTAGAGAAGGCTTTCTTCACTGTTCAAAGGCTTGTTGTAGCCTTGAAATAAACCATTTACAATAGCCAATATCAGAGGGATTAGGGTCCAAACCAAAATATCCTGGGGGCTATATCTTCCAAGCAATCCCATCTGAAAGCCTGTAGATTGTTCTACCACCATTGTCACCCCCTCAGACTTCACACTGTTGCTTTGAGTCACCAAGAGAGGAGGAAGACACAGGAACTAAGTCAGAAGCCAGGATCCACTTTCATCTTCCTTTTCCAAAATTTTAGCAATGGAAGCATTCAGACCACAGAGGAGAAAGTGACAAATAAGGCCTTCTCATTCCATCCAAGAATGGAGGAAGAGAAGGAGAAAGGGGGGCAGAGACTGACTCTAACACAAAGTCTTAGTCCAGAAACTGAGCATAGAGAAATAAGTAAACAGAAGAAAATACAGAAGACAGAAGAAATACTAAATGTTAAGGAAAGTCCAAGAGGTAAGTCTAGAAGAAAAGAGTAACTCCAAGGCAAATGCAAATAGAACTTCAGATAAAAGAGTGGCTTGGCCCCCAAAACTCTACAGATCTCTGCAAGAAATTTTACAAGAGCCACAAAATAAAGTTTACACTTTCAAGGAAAAATTTGGAAAGGATATAAATAAATTAGAACAGAATGTATAAAACTTTACCAAAGTAGTGAACTCTCTTAAAGAAATTTTAAAATGAAGCAAAGAGAATTAAATGGTCCCATATAAGACAAGACATATGAGAACAAAGTCAAAATATTAGAGGAAAAAATGCTAGGTACTTTATACGTTCTTCATCAAAAAACAAGTGACCTGTTAAACAGTAAGACGAAATCATGTAAAAATCATGAGGTTTCCTGAAAATCATGACAAAATAAAAAAGTTAGATATCATATTTAAAGATATCATAAAAGAATGATGCCCAACCAATATAACCAAAGGGCAAAATAAAATAGAAAG
Source organism: Sminthopsis crassicaudata (assembly GCF_048593235.1). Lineage (NCBI taxonomy): Eukaryota > Metazoa > Chordata > Mammalia > Dasyuromorphia > Dasyuridae > Sminthopsis > Sminthopsis crassicaudata. The sequence continues at coordinate 663,916,806 of NC_133617.1, forward strand.
AATCTACTGATCCCAATCTGAAAACACCAGATAGAAAATTCCTGGGAACATCAAAGCCAAAATCCAGGGTTTTTCAGTAAAAAAAAAAAAAAAAAAAACCATAGTGAAAGCAGCTAGAAAGAAAGTTTGTTAGGGAATAGCCACAAATAAAACAATTTCAACTTTAGGAGGTGGATTATAAAGAAATCATAATAAAAGGAGAGAAAGAAAATGATGAGGGAAGGGTTGGGTTTGTGAAGAAAGAAGGGGCAAAAGAGATGCTACAAAATATGGTGGTATTTAATAAAAGTGTCACTGGTGTGTAACAAAAAAATGCTGTTATTTTATGAGTTGGTGGGTCCTAAGTCATCTGCAGATTCAGAGAAATAAGTTGTCTAAAATCACACCTTACTTTAGCAATGGAAGCTAAATAAAACTTAAATTGTACAAATTCCAACAGAGCATTCTATCCCACTATATGTGGGATGTGGTAGAAATAATACTAGATTAGGGGCTAGAAGATTTGGGTCTAACTGTCATTTACTAGCCAAGATTCCTTGAATCAAACCCTTTGCCTCTGAATCTGTTTCATCACCTGAAAAAAAAGGAAATATTTGTCCAGTTAACTTTATAGTTTTCCTTCCTCCTATAAGCAAATGAGATAATGCCTGGGAAAGCACTTTTACAAATTATATTAATGAGACTGAAGGAATTATTATTATTATTATTAATTATTATTATTATTATTATTATTATTATTTGCACATGACTTCTCAGCACAAGGTTTAAAGTTTAGATAACCCTTGTGAGGTTATCACTTCTAAATAGTAATAAAAGGGGAAACTTACTAAGTTAATCTTTCATACATTCTCAATAAAGATTTCTTTCCCTTATAATGTGACAAGTTCCTTAGTCATTTCTATGCCCATATATATAGACTACTAATAACTTCTCTATACAGATGCAGTCTCTAGATCTGTAATTCTAGAATTGCACAACACAGCCCCCTCAACTAAACCCAGTCAGAGCTAAGAACCACATCCACTCACACCAAAAGACTTAACTTTCAGCCACTGTGAGGAAGGAGCTACCTACCCGGTTCTTCTCTCTCTGTCTCTGTCTCTCTCTCTGTCTCTGTCTCTGTCTCTCTCTCTGTCTCTCTGTCTCTCTCTGTCTCTCTCTCTGTCTCTCTCTGTCTCTCTCTCTCTCTCTCTCTCTCTCTCTCTCTCTCTCTCTCTCTCTCTCTCTCTCTCTCTCTCTCTCTCACACACACACACACACACACACACACACACACACACACACACACACACACACACACACACACACCACCCACACACACCCCACCTGTGGACCACAGCATCTTTCATTCAGCAACCACCTTTTCTGGTAACCAAAGACAAGCAGAACAGCCGGGGCGGATCAGCAGCATTCTGAGCTCCCCAGAGCCGGACGTGTTTGGCTCCTTCTCCACTAGTGCGGGGAGGCCGGTTCATCCATCGCCCATCTTAGCAGCTTTCCCAGTCAGGGCCTTCGAGTTTACTCTCTCTTGTCCGAGTTTGGACAACTGACCTCTCTTTGAGGCAGTTCTCTTTGACTGGCCAAGTCTGCTCTTGACAGCCACCTCCCCCGGGGCCTCAGGTGTGAGGGGCGGAGCTTTACTTCTCATGGCTAGGCCGGGATTCCCTTCCTGAATCCGGGAAGCATTACAAGTTCGGGCCATGTGCCCCTGCTGACATTTTGGGGGAAAGCTGTAGCTCATGGTATAGTTTCTTTGCTTACGGAATAAATACCAAGAGACAATTATTCCTCTTTTTCCTACTGTTCTGAGAACACAAACTTTGGAAGAGGGAATATCTTAAAAGACCACCAAATCAATCACGGTGAGAGGCAGTATAGAAGGAATCCGGGAGACCGGTTTTAAATCCCAATTCTGCCCCTTAGTAGCTCTGGGACAACAGGAAACTTAATTAATCTCTTTGAAACTCGGTTTCTCTATCTGTTAAATATGGATTATAATACTTATAATAAATAGACCACGCAGTTGCAAGAAAAAAAATACTATATAAACGTTAAAGTGCTCTACTGCTTTATAATGTCTATGAATAGCCTTGCGTCACTCTATTCCTTTGTGGGGGAGGGAAGGAAGGAGTCTGTATCTCTCTTTTTTCCCCATTGTGCCTCTAACTTTATTTCTCAAGGGTTTTTGTTTGTTTTTGTTTTGTTTTTTGTTTTTGTTTTTGCTGAGGCAATTGGGATTAAGCGACTTGTCCAGAGTCACACAACCAGTTAGTGTTAAGTGTCTGAGGGCCAGGTTTGAACTTCAGGGCTGGTGCTCTGTCCCCTACATCAACTAGCTGTCACTCAAGTTGTCTATTTTTAATCCCTCTCCCTTCACGTCTTAGTACCTTTAGTGCCGGTAATATGGAGGAGACAATTAAAACCATAAATGAATAAACTTTCTAAGGAAGAGAATGGAGTGAGCTTCCTTACCCATATTATGAGGTAAGGAAGAGAATAAAAAACTATGTAAGAAGATAGAAAAGGAACAATTAGGAGGAAGAAGGAGAACCAGGAGAATGTGATATTCCTGAAGTTAAAAAAATGGGGGAGGCAGCTAGGTGGCGCAGTAGATAGAGCACCAGCCCTGAAGTCAGAAGAACCTAAATTCAAATCTGGTCACAGACACTTAACACTTCCTAGCTGTGTGACGCTGGGCAAGTCACTTAACCCCAATTGCTTCAACAACAACAACAACAACAACAACAACAAAAAAAAAAAAAAAAAAAAAAAAAAAACAGAACAAATCTGGTGTATCCTATAGGAGGTGGTGGTGAACAACAATGATGAAAACTGCATAGAGATTAGAAAGGAATCCAGTTAATAAAGGATTTGTGGATTTTCAAAATAAATTGCTGTTGATTTTTAAGAACAGGTTCAGTAATCTATCTACTAGCAGAGATATTGATGGTGGGTTAATTGTACAAGAAACTTAGAAGTGAAGGGAAGGGAAAAGTAGAATGGCAAAGTGTATGGGTTTGTTTGTTTGTTTGTTTTTAATAGTCAAAGGGATCACTTTTTTGTGATGTGTTATTTTTAGGCTTAGAACTGAGAATTTTTTAAGTGGAAAGGAAAGAGAACCTGAAAATTTTGTAAGTTTCTTGTAAGGATTGTTTCATTCTTTGTTTTTACTTCCCCAGGGCTGAACTCTGTGCCTTGCCTCTATTAGGTCATTAAATAATCCTGGTTGACTGATCAATTGATCTATACATCTAAAGAAGAATCTCTGTTGGAACAAAGTTCAGGAAGAAGCAAAAGGAAGGGCAAAGCAGATAGGACATGGGCAGGGATTAGTAGCCTAGTCAAGTATAAGGAGGAGAAAATGAAAGAAAGGTTTTAAAAAGAGGGAAGAACGGAGGAAGTGTCCTCAAGGTCTCAATCCTCAGTGAATTGGGAGCCCCGGTCATGCGGCATGTGTGGAGAATCGGGATACAGTTGGAGCCTGAGGTCAGAAGATAAAGTCAGAGTTGAGGGTGGGGAGAAAGATAAGGAGCCAATAATAGTAAATCCTTTGTGAAGCAAGTGTAGTAAGAAACCAACAGGGGTAAAGACCCAGGACCATTATCCACCTGGTGGCCATTAATTTAGAGTAGGTGAAATCAGTTTCATTCTTTGTATGACTTTCTTGTAAGGACCTTCACAGCAGCTTTACAGCATTAGCAGGAAAATCTGAAGGTGGATTTTCCCCAGGGTTACTCAGGTGAGGAATGGAAAATATTGTGGGAGATAAAGGAAAATTAAGGAGTTTCTATCTGGTTGTGAGGGATAGAAAATCCTATACAAGTTGTGAAAGAATCCAGCCATTCTGGAGAGCAATTTGGAACTATGCCCAAAAAGTTATCAAACTGTGCATACCCTTTGATCCAGCAGTGCTACTATTGGGCTTATATCCCAAAGAAATACTAAAGAGGGGAAAGGGACCTGTATGTGCCAAAATGTTTGTGGCAGCTCTTTTTCTTGTAGCTAGAAACTGGAAGATGAATGGATGTCCATCAATTGGAGGATGGTTGGGTAAATTATGGTACATGAAGTTTATGGAATATTATTGCTCTGTAAGAAATGACCAGCAGGAGGAATACAGAGAGGCTTGGAGAGACTTACATCAACTGATGCTGAGTGAAACGAGCAGAACCAGAAGATCACTATACACTTCAATGCTGTATGAGGATGTATTCTGATGGAAGTGGAAAGAAGAGCCAACTCACTTCCAGTTGATCAATGATGGACAGAAATAACTACACCCAGAGAAGGAACACTGGGAAGTGAATGTAAACTGTTAGCACTACTGTCTATCTACCCAGGTTACTTATACCTTTGGAATCTAATACTTAGTGTGCAACAAGAAAATGGTATTTACACACATATATTGTATCTAGGTTATATTGTAACACATGTAAAATGTATGGGATTACCTGTCATCGTGGGGGAGGGAGTGGAGAGGGGGGGGGATAATTTGGAAAAATGAATACAAGGGATAATGTTATAAAAAAAAATTGCTCATGCATATATACTGTGGGGAAAATTCTAAATAAATTAAAAAAAAAAAAAGAAAATCCTATCCAAAAATGACTTCTCAGAGACCTCTCGAAGTAAAAAGCAAAAAAGTTGTTTATTTAACAAATTCTCATGAGAATGAGCAATTCCACCGTGAGGAGGGAAAGAAAGAAAATTCACGGTGGAAGGGCTAAAGAACTAAGGGAAGATATACAGTTTTTATAGGTTTAATTGCAAAAGGATTACATCATGAGTTTGGGGAACATTAAGGGATAGGTGCCCTCCCCTTCCCCACTAGTTAGTTGAATGTTATCATTCATGTCAAAAAAAACAGATTCTCCAGTTCAGGGAAGAACCATACATTAATTAGTCCTCTAAACATTGATAGCCTGGACAGACATAAATGTTATCATATATCTCAAAAACTAAACAATTAGTAGCCCAAACATCGATAGCCTGGACAGACATAAATGTCATCAAAAAATCTAAGCAATTAGTAGCCTAAACAGTGAACATACCTATGCAGGTCACAGAGACCTAAAGATAGAATACAGAAAAGGAATTTAACATTGCTGTAAGTTCTTCACCATATCCTTACTTCATACTTGCTCCACACACGGTGAAGAGTAAATCACACACACACACACACACACACACACACAAAGGCAGAGCAGGTATCTGTTATTTAATCAGCAGCATTTACTAATCTCCTATTGTGCAAAGTATTGGGGGTGGGGGGAATCCAAAGAAAAGGAATCATTCAAACTGCATTTCTTTAGGGATGTGCTAGATAACTCTACTGGACCAGTTAGATGGTACAGTGGTCTGGAATCAGGAACACCTGAGTTCAAGGCCAGCCTCAGGCTATGTGATCCTGGGCAAGTCATTTAACCTCAGTTTCCCCATCTGAAAAAATTAGCTTTAGAAGTAAATGGCAAATCTCTCTAGTACCAAAAAAACCAAACCAAACCAAAACAAAACAAAAACCCCTCAAATGGGGTCACAAAAAGTCAGAAATGACTGAACGACCATAGTTACTCTACTAGGGGCTAGGAATACAAAGGCAAAACTGATACTTGGTACGTAAAAATATTTATAAAATAAACATAAGGTAAATATTTAGGAGGAACCAGCTAGAGGAACCAAGAAAGATTTGCTAGAAAGTAAGAGTCAAGAAAGTAAGGGAGTTTTAAGGGAAAGTTTTAAGGGAAATAAGGGGTGCTAAGAGATCTGGGTGAGAAAACCATTTGGGCAGTGGGAATGAAGGACAGTGAAAGGGCAGGTCCCTGGGATTATCCCATCCACCTGCAAGTTATTTCCTTTGGGGGGTTAGAATACTTTTAGACTGAATCAGAACTGACTGTGAACAAAGCCAGTATTTCTTCTCAAATCAACCAAAGCCACTTGGGGCACACCCTAAGGAATTTGTATAAAAGACTGGCAATCTCAGAACAGATATACCAAAGATCTGATACCAGAGAGGAAGAAGTGGAATTAAATTAAGCAATCAAAGAGCTAGCAGTCTTGGAGCTACCAGCTAAAGCAGGAAGAGTAGTTAAAACTGATTTGTGGCAGAGCCTGGAGTTCTGCTGCCCAGGCCTCACAGAGCAGAAGACCAATTGTAGAGTGGATGACCCCAGTGCCCAAACCTACTTAAGGACTGAGGTAAGTACCAATAAAAGTCTCTTTCCCAAAGTGTCTCCAAAAATACTATAATATATACCTATGCAAATGCTATCAGCAACCTGAATTATCTTTCAACCTCTAAGATGTCAGGAATGAACTACAGATAAATATAAAAATAAATTTAAGTTATTCCAACCAATGTCTAAATCTTAGAAGTTTTTCTGATTGAGAACTCTGAGAGATTGTAATGGAACTCCTAACTTTTCATCTAAAATAAGCTCTCTAAAGTCAAGATCAGAAACCTAAAGGTTTCTAAGCTGTTCCTAGGCTTACAAGTAGCTAATTGTGATGGGAGATAAGAGTGTCCTATACGGGAAATAGTAAAAAAGTGAGTAAATAAAAATTAAAAAATAAAAAATAAAAATATTCAAGAACTAAGCAAGTTCTCACTATATGCATAAATAAATGTCTAGAGAAGAAGTCTGATGGGATGATGAGAGAGCCAGCACTGGAGCCACTAAGAAATTCCTCTCATAAATAGAAGCTGTGTGAGCAAGGCACTTAACCTCCAGCCTCTCTCTGTTTCTAAAATTCAACTCTCTGAGAAAGTAGACTTTGGAACGGGTCATGTAGCTACTGTTGAAAATATTAGATCAAGTCTGGACAAAACAAACAACAAAAGTAAGTGCTAAATAGTTAGTCTTACTTACCACAAGCCCAGTTCTTTCCTCTTCCCTGTTTTCCAACTATTAGATTCGATTCTCTGAATAAACTGAAAATTAAAAAAAAAAAAAAAAAAAAAAAAGCATTGTTGAAACTGAGAGGCTTGTCAGAAAGGCTGGACCATAACCTGTATTGGGGAAGACACCTAGTAATTAGCCACACAAGGAATCTGCTTGATAGCTTTAGTTATTATGTTGAAAAACTGCTTCTATCTCTTAATTATGACTTTAATTTGTTATCCTTTCTAGGAAAGCATTACTCTTAAAATTTGTGGCACAAGTCAAAAGAGAAATTAGCACCTGTCAGACAATGAGTATCCTTTTACAGGATTTTCTCCAATTAACTGAATAAGAACTTGGGGCAAAAAGGATCATGGGACCATAGAGGTAAAACTGAAAGGATCCTCCCTCTGAGGACTTCTAAACCCAACCGTTCATTTTACAAATGAAGAAATGAGACCCAGAAAGATTAAGTGATTTATTTATTTATTTGTCCAAAGTCACATAGATAATGCCACCTGGAGTTTAAACCAAATCCATTGTCTTTCTTACTATGCTATGGAATAAAAACATGATCATAACAATAAACCTGTGGCATTTGCCATGGTTTACAGATTTGGGTTTGCAAGGTTCAGATCCAAAGGTCTAAACTGAAAATAACCTTATAAACTGGGTAAATAGACCCTTTGGATTTGGAAAGCCTGGAATATATAACCATATGGTCCTAAATGTAGACTTTCTTTATAAATGTAATATAGTAAGATTCAGGGGGAAAGATCACTTAGAATTCAGCTACATCAGTTAGCTTTTTCATGAGATTCATCAGTTACTATACCCTGTGATTGATGAATGATTGTGATTGACAATTTTTTAAGAGAACACTAAAATTATAATTAGGAGATATGGGTTCAAGCCCCAGTTAAGTAGACTTGTACAAATGAGTCCAACCTGTCTGCCTTCAGTTTCTCTTCATTTATAAAAAGAAGGGTTGTTCTTGATAACCCTTTAGGGTTCTGGCTTCATCAATGGAAATAACACTAAAGAAGATATAATATTGTCTATTTTGATGACATATTCTACTAAGGATTTCTGAGTCTTTACATCTTACTTGCAGCTGAAACTTTCTATATATGCTGTTTTTCCCCTATTAGAATATGAATTCTTTGGGAGTAGGAATTATCTTGCTTTTCTATTTATATTGTTCAGTGCTTAACCAAGCATTTTGAATAAAAATTTAAGTGATTTTTTATTCATTCACTGTGATTCTAGATTTCTATGTTGTAACTGCCTAATCTTAGGAAAATCAACTGTTTCTTAATTTTTTCAACTATAGAAAAGTGTTCCTTCTTCACACTGTTGTTAGGATCAAATAAAATAATGAGGAGAACATACTTATGCATTCAATTATCCTTTATTGAAATAATAAATATAATTATTTAGTAAGATGGTTAGTCATGAGAAACCATTAACCATATACAGTTTAGAGCAAAACTTAAATAAAAATGACTAGGTGATTGAAATACTTTGGACATAAAAGAAAACTAAATGCTTAAGATTTAAGTCTCTTTGCTGACTTCCAGTGATAGTTATTTGCAATCTTAGCATGAACTTGATTTACCTACTTACAACAACTTCTCAGAGAGTTTTACTTTTGTACTATGATCTACTCTACCTTTCTGTTATACATGATACTAAAAGATTTATATCTGGAAAGAAACTTCAGAGTTCATTAAGCCTAACATCTTGATTTTACAGATGGGGAAGTATTATGGGCCAGAACTCTGAACTTGAAACAAAGGATTCTTACAAGGTGTTAAGTCAGTGGAATTGAGACAAAAATTACCTAATTTAGCATGATGCTTATTAATAGTTCTCTAGTTCAATATATGTACTTAGTACTTAATATAGTTCCACAAGTTTCACAACTATGATAAGAGAGCATATAAGCTCAGACAAACTCAGTCACAATCAGAACTGGAAGACAGAGACCATGGTGGCAGTCCTCCTGCCTCCCCCACGGAAACCAAATCACATTCAGGAGGACCTCAACAAGCTGGCAGAGGCAGAGAACATAAAGGACTGACGGTAGGAGCTCAAGCTCTTAGAACCAAGGAGAGAGATAGGCTTCTAAGAAAGCTAACCAAGCTCCAGGAAAGGAGACAAGACTTTTAAAGAGATAATAAAGGATTTGGACTTTAACCCCTGGCTGCACTTGTGGTGATTACACTGAACTGAAATGAAGGCTGCTCCCAGAGATCCCAAGAAAGCTGAATAAGAGAACATTAGAGGGAAGCTGAGGCTCAGAAAGATTAAATAAAAAGATCACACTGAGTGTAAGCAATAGAACTACTATTTATATATATCTTCTGGCTCCAAATTCACTACATTTCTTTCTAAGCTACAGTTGCCGTATCTTTGGCAGAAAAAGAGATGGACTCACATTTTTCAGCCTAGAACTATTTTTTTGACAATTATGAAGAGGGTTTTTTTTCCCCCTATAGTTGTTTTGAAGTTATATCTTATATTTATATACATATATATATACACACATATATATTATATTTATTAATTTGAACTAAATACTTCACCAATAAATTTATGTACTATCACTGTAAGGGCCCTTTAAATGGGCGGACACAGTGCATCGGGAGATTGAGGCCCGGAAGTGATTTCTGTGGATATTAGGACTGCCCTTGGGCGGGATCCTGGCCATATTGAGATAGTTTCGTAATGGGTGACTCTCTCGCTGATTGGCTGTGTGTGTGACCTCACAGGCCCTATGTAAGCCCACTGCAGGCAGCAACCGCCCTCTTTAACCTCCTGCTGTTCACCCTGGCTCCTAGCCTGGGTGGCCAAGCCAAGATGGGTAGCCGAAAGAGGTAAGGATTTTGGTAGTGAACACATGGGTCTTCTGACCAGGTGTTCACCAGGGAACCAACAAGTCAGGGCATCAGTTAGGGCATTATGTGAGTAGGTATAATAAAGGCTTTTAAGATTACATGTGGTTGTTCTTGAGTGCGCTACCGGTTACTAAGCTATAGATTCAAGAGATTGTGGCCAGAGACCTTAGAAGGCCTCAGAGGAGGCGAGCCGGGTAGAGCTCACACTGCAAAGGACAGTGGTCAAAGGTACTCTGGTGGGTCTAGGACAGACTAGTAATTGTAACTACCAGGAGAGCACGTTACAAATGGCGCCCAACGTGGGGCACGCATCAGGAATTATCAGGTTTTGAAAATATTTAATATTCAGAATTAAGATTCTGAAAGATCCGGTAGAAACGCCACTTAGGAGGGAAGACAGAGAAGCAATATGGACCCAGGTAACTCTGGGATCAGACTCAAGGACACAGCTGAACATAATGCTTATATCAAGAGGTTAAAGAGCCAGATGGAAGATCTTTTAACAAAGATCACCACTGAAGAACAGCAGGAAGCTTGTAATCAAGCTCCACAAAGGCTATCCCCACACCTATTAGATATAGCTCGGAGAGGGAGCAACCTAGAGCTAATGCGTATGTATGACAGTATAGAGTATAAAATGCCACAGCAAGAGTTGCTGGAATTGCAGGTTAAACTACAGATGGAGCTAGAGAAAGAAGAAAAAGCTAGGTTACTACAGATAGAACAGGAAGAGTTCAAACCAGTGGCTGAAACTAAGGAAGGAAATAAACGAACCACATGGACTTCAGTTGTAGAAATTCTTCTTAGCATTTTGTTGGTTTACCTTCTGCATTGTTGTTTTAAGGAATTTATCCATTACTCTTCCATTGAGAAGAAGTTTAGTTCTTTTTATGTGCAAAGCTCAGGTTTGATTTTAAATCAGCCTTTGGGGAATTTTCCAATTCTTCTTCCCTCTGCCTCACCTTCTTGGGCCAAGGGAGAAGGGGGAGGAGGAAAAGGAAGGGCGATAATACCATCAGCACTGCCCATTAATCCATTCAAAACTCCTGTGTCTTCATTTCAAAGGACAGGAGTAGGCTTTATGCCCCAAGGCAAAAAAGAATTGTGGGGTATTGAGTATAATCAGAAAAGTTTTGAAAATACAGTTCAGTTAATTTCTAAGAAACCTTACAGGGATAAGACCTTGCAGTTAGAGAGAGTGGAGTTTTATACTTATAAAACTGCTAGGATCGTCTTTGGAGAGTTGAAACTCCTCTTTTCTTACCTCGTGGATTTTCCACTTCCACAGGTGAGCTTGATTTCCCAACCCCCTACGGGTACTTATAAAACAGTGTTTATGTTTAGAATGGGTTGGAAAATTGTTGTTTTAATCACTAGAATAAATAGACAGTGTGTGATCTTTGACCCAGGAGGAAAAGTAATATCAGATTTATTGATTCACACTCCTGGAGTACAATTCGGTATCAGAAATTCAAACTTTGATTTTTAGGCAAAAGAATTCAGGGATATAGCCGAGTGTTCTAGTAAAGTCATTACTGCACAGACTATCCCCAAGATCTTCTCTTCTAAACAAGAGAAGGGAATTTTGGGATATGTGATTGCTTACAATTTTAAATTTTGATTTTACATTTTTAAACACTTTTGATTTTACATCTTCAAAGTATTTTGATTTTACATTTTAAAGTTATTTTGGTTTTATATTTTTAATCTATTTCGGTTTTACACTTTTAAATTATTTTGGTTTTACATTTTTAAATTCTTTGCATTTTACCTTAGCAATGCACTTCGGGCATACACAGAAAGTGCAGCTAAGTGACAGACTGACTTTTGTCTGACTTGTTAATCTTTTTGACAACAACTTTGTTTCCACTGTGATGTGGAAAGGCCTGGATGGCATTTGGAAAGGCCCAAGTTGGGCCCCAGGGACATTCCTTCCTAGGTGCAGATCCAGCAGCAGAGTTCATCCCCACCAGAGACATTTGTAACCTGGGGATCCAAGAGAAGGACCAGACAACAGTCCAGAGAGACCAGCCAGATGTCCGCAGCCCTTCAGACGCTGATGGCAGCGATGCCCCTCCTGACCGTGACACCAGAGACAGCAGACACGGTTCCAGTGTTGCAGCTGAAATGGACTGTTTTGGGTGATACGCAATATAAAGACTGTAAATGGACAATGGGCCTGCTTGCTTCTCCCGTGGCCACTTGCCATATGGTGGCCTGGGAAGAGGCTTTGCCCTATGCTTTCTATTGAAGGACTATGCTTTTAAATTAGTGGGTGAAAAACCAACACACCCACCTGCCATTGTTATTGAGACAATGTTACTGGACATGACTGCTTATGTGCACCTGTGAAACTAGAATTGTTCTAGAATTGTGAAAAGTGCAATAGAGAATTGTGATAAGCTAGAATTGCTCTAGGATTGTGAAAAGTGCAATAGAGAATTGTGATAAGCTAGAATTGTTCTAGAATTGTGAAAAGTGCAATTGAGAATTGTGATAAACTAGAATTGTTCTAGGATTGTGACAAGTGCAATTGAGAATTGTGATAAGCTAGAATTGCTCTAGAATTGTGAAAAGTGCAATTGAGAATTGTGATAAACTAGAATTGTTCTAGGATTGTGACAAGTGCAATTGAGAATTGTGATAAGCTAGAATTGTTCTAGGAGTGTGAAAAGTGCAACAGAAAATTGTAAGAAACTAGAATTGGTCTAGAACTGTGATAAATGTAACTAGAATTGTGACAACCTACCTACTGATATTTGTTAACTAGAATTGTGATGTTTTACCTTGTTGACTTCCCACCTCAGTGTTGACATCCTACCTCATTGGCATCCAACCTCTTTGGCTTATTATCTCGAGTATGACTTTGATGAATGGGTTGAACACTTGGGCCACTGTTGAGCCTGGTTCTTATTGTCATACTTCTGTTTACTGATCTGCTGCTTTGTTCCTCCTTGGGCATAACACTGTCATCTCATGGATCAAGTGAACTATAGCTGGTGCTAAAAGTTTAGCTTGGTGAGATGTGCGGTTCCCGCAAAACAAGAGAAAGGGAATTGTAAGGGCCCTTTAAATGGGCGGACACAGTGCATCGGGAGATTGAGGCCCGGAAGTGATTTCTGTGGATATTAGGACTGCCCTTGGGCGGGATCCTGGCCATATTGAGATAGTTTCGTAATGGGTGACTCTCTCGCTGATTGGCTGTGTGTGTGACCTCACAGGCCCTATGTAAGCCCACTGCAGGCAGCAACCACCCTCTTTAACCTCCTGCTGTTCACCCTGGCTCCTAGCCTGGGTGGCCAAGCCAAGATGGGTAGCCGAAAGAGGTAAGGATTTTGGTAGTGAACACATGGGTCTTCTGACCAGGTGTTCACCAGGGAACCAACAAGTCAGGGCATCAGTTAGGGCATTATGTGAGTAGGTATAATAAAGGCTTTTAAGATTACATGTGGTTGTTCTTGAGTGCGCTACCGGTTACTAAGCTATAGATTCAAGAGATTGTGGCCAGAGACCTTAGAAGGCCTCAGAGGAGGCGAGCCGGGTAGAGCTCACACTGCAAAGGACAGTGGTCAAAGGTACTCTGGTGGGTCTAGGACAGACTAGTAATTGTAACTACCAGGAGAGCACGTTACATATCACCAACTACCACAAATTCCTTTCAGTTTTTAGACAGATTTCAGATATTCACTGTGTTCTTTAAAAGAGATTAATTTTATAATTAAGTGACTTTTTTTCACAAGTCCTCACAATAAAAGATTGAACAGAGTATAAAATCAAATTTTCAGTAATCAACCTCAAAACATAAAAATAGCTATTGCTAAATTAGTATGAATCGAAGAATTTCAGACCCCTCCACATTCACCTGAGACAGGGGGTCTTAACCTTTTTGTATATCATGGATCTCTATGGCAGTCTGGTAAAGCCTATAGACTCCTCTCAAAAGAATGCATAAATAAAATGCCTGAAATAAATAAGATTACAAAAGAAAATCTATTATAATGAAAGTTCATAGACTCCTTCAGAGCCAACATATACCAGATTAAGAAACTTTGATCTAACACAACTCATCTCTAAGAATATCCCAGAATTGAGAATAAACAAAAAATAGAACATTCCTGAATAAGTTGTCATCCAAAATGGATGAAACCCTTTTGATACAGGCCAATTTATTTTTGGATGAGTCTAACAGTTAAGTCTTTGTTTATATCAAACAAAAATCTGCTTCCCCTCTTTGTAATTCACTTCTCCTCTTCACCCTTCTACCTTACTTTTGAATCAAAGAAAAATCTTATCTCTCTTCAACATGGCAGCTCTTCAAGTACTTGAAAATATCTAATATATCTCCTTAAGTCTTTTCTTTTCCAAGCTTTAGTTCATTCAAAAAGCATAATTTCTAGTTTCCCTCATTTCTCATCCTCTTACCAATCTTTGTCACCTACCTTTGGACATATAACAACTAGCTTCCCTTTCTACAATATGGCAACTAGAACTGAATACAAAACTCCTGATGTCTGACCAAGGCCAAAGTATACCAAAATAATTATGGCTTTCATTTTTTGATACTATATCAGTTAAATCTGACCATATTCATTTTTCTAACTGTCATAACATACTAATGGTTTATACAAAGATATCGTCTAGACACGCCAGTCTGTGCCCAACCCTACCCCATTTGCCTCCATCCTCTGTTTACTCAACACCCTATTCTTGGCTCTACTGTCAAAACTCAACATTGAATTCTACTAAATTCTGTCATGTTTATTCACCCCAACATTCTTGGCTCTGTAACCTTGCTTTTGTCAATATGTTGAATAGAACAAGCACAGAGGAAATAAGTGGAGCAATGCATTGGAGACCTTCCTTCAGAGTGACTTGGACTGCCATTTTGATATGGGAGTCAGAAGATATTTTAATACTGGCTGTGACCTTTGTTAATTGTGTCTCCGTGGACAAGTCACTTAAGTCTCTGAGCTTCAGGGGTCTCATCTGCAAAATTAGAATAATAATACTTGCAATATTTCCCCCATGGGATTTTGTGAGGAAAATGTTTTGCACTGTATTTATGTGACTGTCATCAACATCATCATCATTACTTAAGGTCCAGTTCAGTTTTGAATCTAACAGTCCACATTCTTCCATCTTGTCTGCATGGATTTTGCAAGGGACTGTGTCAAATGCTTTGTTGAATTCTGGATATATGCTAAGGATCTATAGCATTCTCCAGAGAAATTAATTTCTCAAATTAGAACATATTTATCCAAAGGAATTTTTCTCATATTTAGCAAAGTCACTTCAGTCTCAAGTTCTCATAAGTATATGGAGCTTTTTCATGAGTAATGATGTTACTCTTAGTACCTGGCATCCTGTGCAACTATTGCCTGTGTTTTTTCATAGAAAATCTACTTAACATTCTAGAAGCTTTCCTCTATTTCTTTTAAAATCTCAGGGTTACAAAGGTACCACCTGGGTTGTCCAATTTTATTTTTTTGTTCTTAAATACTTCACCAGCTCATGTCCATTTCTGTCCATACATGTACTCAATCAAGGATGAAATAAAGATAAATTCAAATAGAAGGATATCATTCCAAAGGTTTGGAAATTACTTTTTAAAAAAAACAAGTTCTACTGATTCCTTCTTTGTTTATATCCTTGTCATTTTGAATATACACCACTCCCAAATTGGACTTTGCTTAGTAACAAAGAACAGTCAGCAAAAAGCCAACCCCACAGTTGTTCTAATTGCCACATATTTGAGTCAGGTTCCTCAGAGGAGGACTGGTAGTTGGGTCCCTTACCCTTTCTTCATTTGTTTCTGCATTTTCTTTATCACTTTGGATTCACTGTCCACACAGACAGCACTGAGCTTTCCATCCCGAGAGCAGAAGGGGTTCCTGAAAGAAAAATAAACTCGGTGAAAAGGAAGTGTCTGCAGTCTCCCAGCTTTATGTGACTTCAGAATGTGGTTACTTCATTTACAATTTCATTTGGTTATTTTTGGTTTTAGATTGCCTTTTTTGAAAACAAAAGTTTTATTGGTACTTCTTGGGTTTTTTATACCTTGTTCTTTTCTGAATCTATCTTTCTCCAATCTTTTAAATCTCCCTTGAAACAAAGAAAAAGTTAAGCTGCACCCCTCCTTTTTATACAGTCCCAATAATTAGGAAGCTTTTTTTCTTATGTCAGGCTAAAATCTTCCTTTCTGTAATTTCTTCCTGTTCTTCCTAAATTTGTACTTTTGGGAAGCACTCCCTTCTCACTCTCTGGGATCTTTCTCTCTAGTCAAGGCTCTGCTTTGATCAAATGTCTCTTTCTATTGGAGACCTTTCTTTAGCCCCTTAATTGTTAGCACCAAAAAAACCCATTTTGTTCCATTTTGTATTTACATATTTTAGCATGTGGTAGGAGCTTAACAAATACTTATTTTATTAAATCGAATTGAATCTTAAGTTTGATGTCACTAGTCAGTAACCCCCTGCTACCAGGATGATGTCAAAAAGGACTCTAGCAGAAGAAAATGCTATATAAAGATGCTGAAATTATGTGCCTAACACATAGTAGCTGTTTAATAGATGTTTATTGACTGACTATATCTTCTCTCTTACATCCTTTTCTAAGAAAATGGAATTTGGCCAAATGAAGTAGTATGTTCCTAGAATCTCTGAGAAGCTGAACTTTCAGCTGCAGAAGGACTAAAGCTGACAAGCTGTCACAGTGGATAGTGAAGCCCCAAGAGTGGAGGGCTACCTTAAAAAAGCGTAAACTGACTTAGGTAAAAAAAAAAAATAGAGCAGGTAAAAGCTTCTGTGCCCAACAATATTATAGTATGGCCTATAAATTGGACACCATACTGGGTGAGATAGGGAGACCCAATGTAAAAAAGACAAGGAAGGCAGGAATTGGAAACCAAAAAATAAAGATATGTCCAGTGAAGTATCTTATAAATAGGCATAAATGACACAATCCTGAAAAGATAAAATTATTATTTTCAGAGAGAGAGAGTTTAAAAAACTTTTCAATTTAACTTAGTTTTATTTTCAGTTCTCAAATTTCTCTCTCCTTACCCCTTGAGAAAGCAAAAAATACAGAACTCATTACACGTAGAAGTCATGAAAAACATATTTTCCCATTACACATGTTCTGGAAAAAGGAAAAAAAAAAGAAAAAGAAAAAAAATGCTTCAATCTGCTCTCTTGACCCCTTTCTATCTGGAAGTGGAGAGAATTTTTCATCTTGAGTCCAAGAACAGAATTACTTGACAGAAGTGGAAACATACTCAGTTATTAAAGGTTTCTTAATTATGGTTTCCAAAAGAATTGTATTTTTTTCAATTTGTGGCTATTAGCTGTAGGATTCTAACTACCAAGTGGCTGGTTTGTTCATTACACACAAAGAGCTAAAGTTAAAACTCCATTATAGAAGTTAATGCTTTTCTAAAAATTCTCTAACTGTCAATCCATGATAGGTTTATAAATTCCAGGTTAAGAATTCCTATTTGGTTTTATACACACACACAAACAAATACATTTCAACATAATTGGCTTCCTTTTGTAATTTTATGTATTTTACTTTATGTGCTTAACATAATTCTGGGAAGGGGTTCCTGTGTGTTGCACCAGACTCCCAAAATAGACCACAATAAAAATTGATTAACAATGAAGTGGATATGAAAAATGAATTAAGTGAGGTGTGATGAAGGAAAAAACCAATAATGAAAATGTTAGATCATCACTTGAATATTCAAAGGTAATGCGTATATATGAGGAAAAATCTTAAATTTCACTAGAAAACCCCTGATGGAAATCAGGCCTGAACTGATGGGAAAATGGAGCTATACAATACCTGCTAGCCAGGTCACAGGTATATAAACTGAAGGAGTAGACTAGAGTTGTTTCAGGAACCATATTACCTATCTATTTTTCTACAGGACCCATCCACGAGGCCTAAGGTGTGCCACAACTCCTGAGCTATCTGGTTGCCACATTGTCCAACTTGAAGCCAAACTGTAGACATCTCCCTGGAGAGGAAAATGAAATGATGGTAAGAATTCAAAATACAATATATAGAATCCAATCACAAGCCAAAATAATCCTGTGCAAAGGCCCCCAAAATGGAAGCTGGGAAGGCTGTCATCTTCTGTCCTCATGCATCACTACCTCTGTGACCTTGCATAAGTCACTTAAAGGCTTAGACCTCTATTCAATAGGTCAAATAATAGGTTGTAGAATGACTGAATTCTGCAGAGGTGAAGACTTAAACAATTCAAAGAAGGTATGAGAATCAGATTCTGTCTGCCCACGTGGAAAAATTAATGTGTTGGGAATTTTATTTCTAGTTGCATGTAAAGACAATTTTTAACATTCATTTTCTTAAAAAAAAAATTGAGTTCCTATACCCAAAGGGCAATCAAACTGTGTATACTATGTGATCTAGCAATACCACATGCATGTCTATTTGTTAAAGGCATTGCAAAAAAAGGAAAGGGATATAAATGTACAAGAATATCTATGACAGCTCTTTTTGGGGTGACAAAGAATTAGAAGTTGAGAGGATGTCCATCAGTTGGGGAATGAAATTGTGGTACCATGATAATTGTGGAAATATGTATAGAAGAATTGCACGTCTAACATATTAAATTACTTGCCATCTGGGGGGCTGGTGGGAGGAAGGGAAGGAAAAAAAATTGGAACACAAGGTTTTGCAGGAATGAATGTTGAAAATTATCTATGCACATGTTTTGAAAATAAAAAGCTTTAGTTTTTAAAAATTAAAAAAGAGAAGTTGTGGTATATGAATGTAATATAATAGTGTTGTGTTACAAGAAATGATAAGGAGGTGGATTTCAGAAAAGCCTGGAAAGACTTCCATGAACTGATAATGAGCGAAGTGAGTAGAACCAAGAGAAAACTGCATACAGTAACAACAGGATCATGCTGTGATCAACTATTACAGTTCCAAAATATTCATAATAGAAAATGCTTTCCACATTCAAAGGAAAAACTAAAGAAGTCTGAATACAGAAGAAAACATATCATTTTCATGCCATTTTTCATAACTTTTTTAAATTCTATTTTTTCTTTCATGACTAATATAAAAATGTTTTACATGATCTATATCAAGTTGCTTACCAGTTTTTTTTGGGGGGAATAGAGAAAAATCTGGAATTTAACATTTTATTTTAAAAATGAAAATGTACAAAAAAGTAGCAGCTCTTTCTGTTATGGCAAGGAACTGGAAATTGAATAGATGTCCATCACTTGGGGAATGGCTGAATAAGTTATGGTTTATAAATGTGATAAATATTATTGTTCATAAGAAATAATGAGCATATTGATTTCAGAAAAGCCTGAAAAGATTTCCATGAACTGATGCTAAGTGAAGCAAGCAGAACCAAAAGAACACTGTACATAATTAACAATATTTTGGGTTTTTTATTAATTAATTTAATTAATTTTTACAAAAAATTTATGCATAGGTAATTTTCCAGCATTGACAATTGTAAAACCTTTTGTTTCAACTTTTCCCCTCCTTTCCCCCACCTCTTTCCCCAGATGGCAGGTTAACCAATACATGTTAAATATGTTAAAGTATAAGGTTAACAATATTTTGTGATGATTAACTATAGTGAACTTGGCTCTTGTCAACAATGCAGTGATTCAAGGCACTTCCAACAAAAATATGTCTCGATATCAAAAGAGAGAACTATGGAGACTGAATGTGGATTGAAGTATAGTTTTTGTTTGCTTTTTCTTTCTTGTGTTTTTTCCCCCTTTTGGTCTAATTTTTCTTGTGATAGATATGGAACTATGTTTAAAAGGACTGCATTTAAAAGGACTGCACATAGAAACTGGGCATTGACCCACACTTAACACTGTACACCGAGATAAGGTCAAAATGGGTTCATGATTTAAGCATAAAGAATGAGATTATAAATAAATTAGAGGAACATAGGATAGTTTACCTCTCAGACCTGTGGAAGAAGAAGGAATTTATGACCAAAGAAGAACTAGATCATTATTGATCACAAAATAGAAAATTTTTATTATATCAAATTGAAAAGTTTTTGTACAAACAAAACTAATGCAGACAAGATTAGCAGGGAAACAATAAACTGGGAAAACATTTTTACAGTCAAAGTTTCTGATAAAGGCCTCATTTCCAAAATATATAGTGAATTGATTCTAATTTGTAAGAAATAAAGCCATTCTCCAATTGATAAATGGTCAAAGGATATGAACAGACAATTCTCAGACGAAGAAATTGAAACTATTTCTAGCCAAAGATGCTCCAAGTCATTATTAATCAGAGAAATGCAAATTAAGACAACTCTGAGATACCACTACACACTTGTCAGATTGGCTAGAATGACAGGGAAAGATAATGCAGAATGTTGGAGGGAATGTGGGAAAACAGGGACACTGATACATTGTTGGTGGAATTGTGAATACACCCAGCCATTCTGGAGAGCAATTTGGAACTATGCTCAAAAAGTTATCAAACTGTACATACCTTTTGATCCAGCAGTGTTACCACTGGGCTTAGATCCCAAGGAGATTTTAAAGAAGGGAAAGGGACGAGTATGTGCAAGAATGTTTGTGACATCCCTCTTTGTAGTGGCCAGAAACTGGAAACTGAGTGGGAGCCCATCAATTGGAGAATGGCTGAATAAATTGTGGTGTATGAATATTATGGAATATTATTGTTCTGTAAGAAATGACCAGCAGGATGATTTCAGAAAACCCTGGTGAGACTTACATGAACTGATGCTGAGTGAAATGAGCAGGACCAGGAGATCATTATATACTTCAACAAAAATACTATATGATGATCAATTCTGATGGATGAGGCCCTCTCCAACAATGAGATGAGCCAAATCAACTCCAATAGAGCAGTAATGAACTGAACCTTCTATACCCACCGAAAGAACTCTCGGAGACGACTATGAACCACTACATAGAATTCTCAATACCCCTATTTTTGTCCACCTGCATTTTTTTTTTCCTCCACAGGCTAATTGTACACTATTTCAAAGTCCAATCCTTTTTGTATAGCAAAATAACTGTTCGGACATGTATACATATATTGTATTTAAATTATACTTTAACATATTTAACATGTATTGGTTAACCTGCCATCTGGGGGAGGGAAGTGGGGGGAAGGAGGGGAAAAATTGAAACAAAAGGCTTGGCAATTGTCAATGCTATAAAATTATCCATGCATATATTTTGTAAATAAAAAGCTATAATAATAAAAAAAACATTAAAAAATTTTAAAAAAGGACTGCACATGTTTAACCTATATCAGATTGCTTGCTGTCTTGGAGAGGGGAAAAAGAAGAGAAGGAGGGAGAAAAAATTTGGAATACAAAGTCTTGCAAAAATGAATCCTGAAAACTATTTTTACAGATATTTGGAAAAAAATACTGAGAAAAAAAGGAATGTTAAAATTGTCTTTACATATAATTTTTAAAGTCACAAATTTGTATTTTTTTTAAAGAAAAAAAATGTTTCAAATTTTCTTTCTGCCTATCTTGCCTCTCCCCTTCCTGAAACATTAAGAAATTTATATTAGGGTATACATGTTCAATTATGCAAAACATTAACATATTAGTCATGTTATAAATGAAGACAGACCCAAAAGAAAAACAGAACATGAAAAAACATAGCAAGTGAAAAATAGTATGCTTTTGATCTGCATTCAGACTGCCTCAGTTTTTTCTCTGGAGATGGATAGCATTTTTCATCATGAGTCTTTTGGAACTGTTTTAGATCACTGTATTGCTGAGAAAACTAAGTCATTCACAGTTGATTGTTTTATAGTACGTCTATTATCATGTATAGTATTCTGCTGGTTTTGCTCACTTCACTTTGCATTCGTCCATATAAGTCTTTACAGGTTTTTCTGAAACCTGTCTACTCATCATTTCAGTATAATATTCCATCCCAACTTGTTCAAGTATTCCCCAACTGAAAGACATCTAGGGTATGCTGTATAACACAGAAAATTCTCTTAACAATATTAGATGTAAGCCTACAAAAAAGTCATATTAAAGAATATGACAAATTGGAGAATAAAAACTAGATTGTATATAATAGATATAATTTCTCTGTATTCATTAAAGATTATCCAAGCACTTCCCTTAAAAGCCTGTGAGTCAGAAAATATATTTTATCCCCATTTTACAGATAAGAAAACAATCTGAGAAAGGCCTTTTGAACTCATAATAGATTTATAAAGAAACTAAATTATTTCACAAATCTTAGGCTGATATGGAATTATAAGTTACTAATATTATCAATCTTTGTTCTGGGTAGATCAAGATTAACTTTTCCTATGAAAAAATGATGATGGGAGAATTAGTCAAATCCCTTGTACATATAAGGAAGATAATTATTTCCCCCATATTTCCTATCACTGTTATATATATTCTGTCTGTTCCAGTGGATGGATGGTTGCCTTTAGTAAGCCCTTACCATAAATCAAGTTCACTGATGTTCCTTGATGACCTTGCCTCTCCCTGGACCCTGAACTGGGTCTCAAGTTCTTTGACCCTCGTCTTCAGGAAAAGGTAGTCTCTGTGGTCTCTACAAAAGTCTCCCTGAAAAACAGTCACTGACCTTCCTAACCAAACCAAGCCACTGTGCGCCTGGTGCTGGAAAATACCTACTGCTAAGCTCTGTATCTCCCAAGCTATCTGGATACACAATAAAGGTAGGGGGCACTGTTTTACTACAAGGGGCATAGTACCATTTATTGGTACTCACTGCATTAGGGAAACCCAAGCAGAAGAAAAGTAAGGGATTTGTTCAGTTACAAGACCATTTAGTGGTCAAACCAAGATGTCAGCTCATTACTCCCAGACATGTGGTTTGCTAGTTAAATGCAGACACATGGCCTAGTATGGGGGAAAGAGACCTGGATAGAGAGCTGGAGCTAATGGTTTTTAATATTACCTCTTAAATATTTAAATAAATATTGGACAATTCACAACCCTGTTCACTTCAGTTTCCTCATCTATAAAAATGAGCTGGAATTTTCATCAAGCCCCAGAATGGGGTCACAAAGTGTTGGACCCAATTGAAGTAAGTCAACCACAACAACAAACAACTGCTATTTACTTATTTTAGGCACAATCCTTAATCCCTGTGATTCTCAGTTTACTCATTTGTAAACTGAACTGCTTGGCCTAGGTCATGGACCCCATTGGTAATTTGATGAAGGCTATAGACTCCTCAGAATTTTTTTTTAAATATATATGTAAGATAAAATACATAGGAAACCAGTTAGTTATACTGGAATGTAGTCATCAAAATACTTTTTAAAAACAACTTCACAGTCTCTAGGTTAAGAACCCCTAGCTTAGGTGTTACCTAAGATCTCTAAAAACTCTGAATTTTAGGAAATGTCTTTCTACTCACAAATGTTAGAATTCTATAATTTCCCAAAAAAGCTATCCCCACAAAATGAACATTGATGTCTTAGAGGATGGAGACATTATATTTTTTTAAATACTTCAGAAATGAAATTAGAAAATATCCAGAAAAGGGCAATTAGAATTGTAAAGGGCTTCAAGGTCACACCATATAAGGATCAATTTTAGGAAATAAAGATGTTCAGCCCAGAGAAGAGAAGACTTGGGTAGAGATGGAAAACATAATAGCTATCTTTATATGAAGGGCTGTCATGGTGGAAGTACAAACCTTGCTCTGGCCCTAGAGAGCAAGGAAAGGAACAATGGGTATAAATTGCAATTTAAGCTTGATAAGGAAAAATAACTTCTTAATTATTATAGTTACCCAAGAGTGGAATGGGCTGTAGGGAGGACACGTAGTTTTCCCTTCACTGGGGTGCCACAAAAGCTGACTGGGTATGTTGTAAAGTAGAAGCTCGCTCAGATAGAGGTTGGGTTAGATGACAGCTCCTCCAGTTTCCTTCAGAATTTAAGATTCCAAGATTCTGTGTAAAGTCTGAAAAATAAATTGGAGAGATGTGAACAAAGCAGAGAAAGGGCCAGTGAGACCTTTGTGTAGTGGCAAGAAACTGGAGTGGATGCCCATCAGCTGAAGAATGGCTGAATAAGTTATGGCAAATGAATGCTATGAATACTATGGTTCTGTAAGAAACAACCAGCAGGATGATTTCAGAGAAGCCTGGAGAGACTTACATGAACTGATGCTGAGTGAAATGAACAGAGCCAGGAGATCATTACACATGGCAACAAGATTATATGATGATCAATTCTGATGGACGTGTTTTTTTTTCCAACAATGAGATGATTCAAACCAGTTCCAATGATCTTGGGATGAAGAGAGCCATCTACATCCAAAGAGAGGACTGTGGGGACTGAATATGGATCACGACATAACATTCTCCCTCTCTTTGATGTTCGCTTGCATTTTGTTTTCTTATTCATTTACTTTCCTTTTTTATCTGATTTTTCTTATGCAGCAAGAGGATTGCATAAATATGTATATATATATTGTATTTAACATATTTTAACATATATAACATATATTGCATTGCTTGCCATCTAGGGGAGGGGGGGAAGGAGGGGAAAATCTGAAAGACAAGGCTATGCAAGGGTCAATGTTGAAAAATTATCCATGTATATGATTTGAAAATAAAAAGCTTTAGGAGCAGTTAGGTGGCCCAGTGGATAGAGCACCAGCTCTGTAGTCAGGAGGACCTGAGTTCAAATTTTATCTCAGATACTTAACATTTCCTAATATTGTATAACCCTGGGGTAAGTCATTTAACCTCAATTGCCTCAGGGGAAAAAAAAGAAAAGAAAGCTTTAAAAAAATAAAAAGAGAAAGGGCCAGTGATAAGAACCCTATACATCTCAAATTGGGCCTATACAGTTATCCTCTCCATATTATAACTTTCCCCATCAAGGTTTCAATATATTGTAGGTTGGCATAATAAACAGAAATGGGGGGGGGGGGAGGTTTGTAGAAGCTGCTGAGGATGACACAACTAGCAGACAACACAGTGTGTGACCAAATACTTAAACCAATTTGGTTCATCTCATTGTTGGAGAGGGCTTCGTCCATCAGAATTGATCATCATAAAGTATATAATGATCTCCTGGTCCTGCTCATTTCACTCAGCATCAGTTCATATAAGTCTCTCCAGGCCTTTCTGAAATCAAGGGAACTTTATTCTAACAAAACAACTTCACTTACTCATTTCTCTCAGAATTTTAATCTAATAATCCCTTTTAACTGAAAGAGGAAAAAAAGAAATATATAGTTGATGATGGCATTATCCTTGTCATTAAAAGGGAAAAAAAAAGGAAGTTGGGAGGCAGAATAATAGAAAACACTGCAGTGGGCCCACCTCTACAGACTCCTCCAAACAGATTTAGACTAAATCTAAATTCTGATTGGAAAATCCAGAAAAAATCACAGTGAGTCATCTGTCCAGTTCAGCTGGGAGACAGATCTGTGAATAATAGGAATAAGTTGGGACACTGAGCAGAGCACTCCAGCGCCCAGGAAGAAACTGTGCATCAGTGCAAGGGGAGGTCCCAGACCATGTGTGGACCCACTGGACCCAGAACAAGATTCCATCATGAAGCCCCAGTTTTGGGTAACAGATTCAAGGCAGAGGTGAAAAAAGGCCCAATGTACAGGGGTGGTTTTCCAGAGTTAAGGAGGCTCTGGTTCTATTCTGAAAAAGGATGAAATTCAGAAACCACTGGAAGTAAAGCTTTAGTTTGGACTCTAGACTCGGAGCAGGGTCTCACTCCCAGCAGGCAGCCCAGTCTGCAGAGGAACACCCAAAGCAGGAACCTCAGACCCAAAGGAAGCCCACAGTTCTGCCCCTTTGAGCCAATAAAGCTTCCCAGCTGGTTGATCAAGACAGAGACCAATAGCAGCCTCCTTTTGCAGACTCACACCCAGGTCAGGAACTTGCAGAGCAGCAATCACACTTTACCCTGAATGAAGCCACTTTAAGAGCACTGAAAGCTTTCAAGCCCCTATACTGTCCTTAAGATGCTGAAATAAGACAATCCTCAAAGGCCCCAAGGAGATAGCAAAAAAGTTGGCAGGGATCTTCCCTACAGAAGTGTCAATGAGCTCAGCCCTAACTCCAAGTCAAAAGTCAGAAAGGTGAAAGAATGAACAACAAAAAAAAAGAACCCATCACGGGCCATTTATGGTGGCAGAGACAGTCAAAACATAAGTGCAAAAGAAGAGAATGACTCAAAAAATATGCCTCAGAGGAAAAAAAAAATAGCTTGAACATAATAAACTCAAGAATTCCTGAGATGAAAAAAAAAAGTTTTTTTATTTTAAATTTTTTTATTAAACCTTTTTTTCAAAATATATGCATGGATAATTCTTCAATATTAAAACCCTTGTAAATCCTTGTGTTCCAATTTCCCCCTTTCCTCTTTCCTAATGGAAAGTAGTCCAATATATGTTAAATTCAATATATGCATACATATTCATATAATTATCTTGCTAAATAAGAAAAATCAAATCAAACTGGAAAAAATGAGAAAGAAAATAAAATGCAAGCAAACGATAACAAAAAGAATAAAAATGCTATGTTGTGATCCATATTCAGTTCCCACTGGGTATAGATAGCTCTCTTCATCATAAGATCATTAGAACTGGCCTGAATCATCTCACTGTTGAAGAGAGAGAGCCACGTCCATCAGAATTGATCATCATATGTTGTTGCTGTGTACAATAATCTGGTTCTGCTCATTTCACTTAGCAAAAAAATCTGTTTTTCCAAAAAAAGAGTTTAAAATAGTTTGTAAAAAGAATAAGAACACTTGAAAGGGGAATGGAAGAGAAATCAGAGCTATGGAAAAAAAGAATTTAAAATGGAATTAGCATCTTGGTAATGGATATACAAAACCTTGCCCAAGCAAGACACTTTCTGAAATTTAGAATGGACCAAATAGAAGCCAGTGGCTTTATGAAGCAACAAGAAATATTAAAGCTGTGTAAAAAGCGAAGGAAGAAAAACAAGAGGAATAGAAAGAATAGGAGGAGAACATGAAAGACGTAAGGTATCAAAAATAATTGATCTGAAAGACAGATCAAGGAGAAAATCATTGGACTATTTGAATGTCATGATTTTTTTAAAAAAGCCTAGACATTACATTTCAAGAAATCTTTTGAAAAAAGATTAAAAATGTAAACATGAATTAATGATAGAGGACTAAAGAAGGGCAAACTGTTTATATCCAAATATGGAGAGATGATGTATGCTACCTCTGAACTTTGTTATCATCAAGGTTCATAGAGGGAGTTCAATTAGATAAGGCCTGGGAGTCTGCTATGTCTCTGTGATATTAAGAATGGAAAGAAAAAGGAAGAAAAAGAGAAGGGGAGAGAAATGAAGCTCAAAGTTAATTACCTCACATAATCAGATGTACAAATAGCTATCTATACCAAGGAGAGGCGATTTGGAGGAACAGCTGACACTTATCTGAATTTCTCAAAAGAAAGGAAGAATTCACACACACACACACACTACAGAAATACATTTTCCTTAAGAGGAAAATAATGGCAAAAGAAGTATATTATGGGGATAGGAAGGTGAGAGAGAGTAAATTGAAGGATTAATCTTATGCAAAATAAACTCTTAAAGATGTACTAGAAAAATCAAAGCTCTTTTTGAGGTGGCAAAGAATGGGAATCTGAAAGGGGGGGGGGAGACAAAGACAGAGAGAGACAGAGAGGAGGGAGGAAGACAGAGAGACAGAGGAAAAGGCCAATGAGGTAGGTGGCCAAGAAATGTTTGTTGAAATCTTGTGATCCTAAGGGTTGAAAAATGGTAGAGAATCCCAATGATATCACCTGGAATGTCTTAAAAGGTTCAAAAGATTGTCTTTCATTCCATTTCCAAATCAGGACCAAATTGTAGGTCCCCCTCATGTCTAGTTTTATGAACCAGCAAAGTCTAATGAAATGAAGCTTTTTGAAAAATTTTTGGCATGAAACATCAGGCACCAACTTTATAGCATGATTTGGTTTTAATACTTCAATGGCAATGCAAGAGCAATGTCTTAGATCCTGAAAAAATATTTTATGAACGATTAAGATACAGAGAGAAAAGCAATTAATAATTGATGAGTATAATTTAATAACTTTGATTTATAAATAAAAATACAGAAGTTGCATTGGATGACAATGAAATAGTAAAATATTTTAATAATTTGCTTTAAAAATTCCAATAAACTATCCAAAGGAATGCTTATTTATAGATATAAAGAACAGAAAAATGACTTGCATTAAATGAGTATACATAAAAGCAATATGGCATATTTAATAGAGAACTGGTCTTGAATAAGAAAATTCTTGCCTTTGGAACATGCAATATATGTGATCTTGGCCAATTTGCTTAGCTTCTTGGTACCTAGGCAACTCTCTAAGACTACAAATTGCAAAGAAGGAAAGTACTAACTTGAATTGCTATATGGGCATTTCCTTGCTCTAGAGTTCCCCTTACTAATGAAATCAAAGTCTAATTTGTGTCCAAATTTACACACATATGTATATACAACTCTATGTGCATATATCTTTAAAACTATATATAGAACCTAAATGTACACAGTAAAATATAGTCTGGATTTTGATAATAGGATGTATGCAATATATGTAGTTTGACTACAGAATTTAGAAATGTTTTCAAAACCTAAATATATTCTTGGAAGTCAAGATGTTACAATCACTGAAAAAATAAAGGAAACATTTCTGGACTTAATTCCTCATCTACATCTGTAAGCCCAGTATACTTGAGAAAGGAAAGAGTGCAATGAGAAGAGAGCAGACTCTCCCCAAAGAGTGCTTGTTGCTGCTTAATTACACCAATATCTTGGTTACCAGGTGTTGTTTCAATTATTATTCATCATAAACCCAGCATTCCATCTTCACAGAATAGTT
This sequence comes from Sminthopsis crassicaudata, assembly GCF_048593235.1. Classification (NCBI taxonomy): domain Eukaryota; kingdom Metazoa; phylum Chordata; class Mammalia; order Dasyuromorphia; family Dasyuridae; genus Sminthopsis; species Sminthopsis crassicaudata. The sequence goes on from NC_133617.1 coordinate 663,945,492, forward strand.
TCCCCCTGGACTTCCTTTTTCCTTACATTGTTGAGCTTTTATCTTTTTTCCAGCCTATGCTTTCTTCTGTCACTGCATCAATGTCTATTTTGGTTGTTTTCTGTTAATTATTATTATTATTATTATTTTTTTTTTTAGTAAAAAGTGAACCCTGAGTCATATTTCTTTGTCTTCATTTCCTCATCTTTGTAGTTACGGATATCATCTTGCTATCTTTAAAGACAGCCTTCTACTTATTTGCATGTTTTGCATATATTACCATTCTACTCCCTTCCAAATGAGCAAAAGGATTTCTTCTCATTTCAAGGGAAAATTCCAGCTGAAATTCTTTAACTCTTTTCCTTATAACTTCTTGGGGCAGAAGCACTCCTCCTAAAACAAAGGGCCAGAATCACTTGGGGAACATTCTTTCACGCTCCATGTAATGGAGTGAGTAGCATCAGTTCTTTTTAAAAGCAGTCAGGATCATCAAACCCCAAATGTAGCACTGGTATTATTTATGTAGCAAAGAACTCAAAGTATTTAAATGTGGAGCTCACTGGTTCAGGAGTGTCCTCTTTCCCTGTTCCAGTAGATCCTCCCCCTTTCCTTCATGAGAGTAGACCCCCTACAGACCCTGTGATTCATTCCCTGGAAACACTCTACCAGAGACAAATTCAGAGCTCACTTCTGCTCTTTACCATTGTGGATCCTTGTGGGCCCTCTGCTCCTGGACACTTCTGTGGCTTTTCTTGCTATTAAGTTGCCTCACAGTACTAATATATTTACCTCTCTGATTCAGACTTATTGCTGTTTGACCTTCCCTCCCTCCACAGAGAGTCTCCAGGGCTTACTTCTCTTAGAGAGATGCTGCCAACTTTTCACTTATGGGACTACTGAGAGATTGCAACAGAATCTTGAACCGAAAATGTTACAGTTCTCCTAGGACTCTGGGAGCAGAATTTCCCCAAGCTATTTATTTTTCCTGTGAGTATGTATGTATGTATTATATGCTTGGAACACAATCCCACAATATACAAAAATCAATGGGCTCCAAATATTTTCGGCAATCTTTTAAAGATTTTAGTTACAAGCCAGGTTGAATACAGTTGAAATTTTACAGAGGGCAACGGGTGAGGTAAACATTTATACATCACAGAATCAAAGTAATAATTAAGTAAAATGATGATTAGGTAAAATAATTAACTGATTAACAAATACTCTAGTGTTAGGCTAAAGCTGATATCTCAGGTAGGAATTTTGTACATAGATGATAAAACAGAAACTGATCAATATGTTCATTCTAACTATTTTGCTTACTTGACTCTGCATTAGCTCATATAAATCTGAAAGATATATTTTTACAGTGCCATAAGTAGATCTGAGAGGCAAATATTGTCATAAGAATATGTATATGGGATAGTAATACATATGATGACCAAATGGAAAGAACAAAAAGTAAAAATAATTAGAATGATCAAGGTTGGCTCAAAACGTAGATGGGAAATGTATCTTGTTTTCCTTTTTTCAGAGGTAAGCAATATTGCATATAAGTCAAACATAGTTGATGTGTTGATTGGTTTTGTTGAACTGCTTTTTTTTTTCCCTCTCAAAATCTCTTTTAACAAAGGATGGTATGGCAGAAATTAGATATGGATCCAAGCTTAATACCATATACCAAGATAAGATCAAAATGGGTCCATGATTTAGGCATAAAGAATGAGATCATAAATAGATTAGAGGAACAGAGAATAGTCTACCTCTCAGACCTGTGGAGGAGGAAGGAATTTATGACCGGAGGAGAACTAGAGATCATTATCAATCACAAAATAGAAGATTTTGATTACACTAAACTAAAAAGTTTCTGTACAAACAATACTAATGCAAACAAGATTAGAAGGGAAGTAACAAATTGGGAAAACATTTTTACAGTTAAAGGCTCTGATAAAGGTCTCATTTCCAAAATATATAGAGAACTGACCCTAATTTATAAGAAATCAAACCATTCTCCAATTGATAAATGGTCAAAGGATATGAACAGACAATTCTCAGATGATGAAATTGAAATTATATCCACTCATATGAAAGAGTGTTCCAAATCACTACTGATCAGAGAAATGGAAATTAAGACAACTCTGAGATACCACTACACACCTGTCAGTTGGCTAAAATGACAGAAACAAATAATGATGAATGTTGGAGAGGATGTGGAAAAACTGGGACACTGATACATTGTTGGTGGAGCTGTGAAAGAATCCAGTCATTCTGGAGAGAAATTTGGAACTATGCCCAAAAAGTTATCAAACTGTGCATACCCTTTGATCCAGCAGTGCTACTACTGGGCTTACATCCCAAAGAAATACTAAAGATGAGAAAGGGACCTGTATGTGCCAAAATGTTTGTGGCAGCCCTTTTTGTAGTGGCTAGAAGCTGGAAGATGAATGGATGTCCATCAATTGGAGAATGGTTGGGTAAATTATGGTATATGAATGTTATGGAATATTATTGCTCTATAAGAAATGACTAGCAGGATGAATTCAGAAAGGTTTGGAGAGACTTACATCAACTGATGCTGAGTGAAATGAAAAGAAACAGAAGATCGCTGTACACTTCAACAACAATGCTGTATGAGGATGTATTCTGATAGAAGTGGATATCTTCAACATAAAGAAGATCCAACTCACTTCCAGTTGATCAATGATGGACAGAAATAACTACACCCAGAGAAGGAACACTGGGAAGTGAATGTAAATTGTTAGCACTACTGTCTATTTACCCAGGTTACTTATACCTTCGGAATCTAATACTTAATGTGCAACAAGAAAATGATATTTACACATATATATTGTATCTAGGTTATACTATAACACATGTAAAATGTATGGGATTGCCTGTCATCTAGGGGAGGGAGTAGAGGGAGGGAGGGGAAAATTTGGAAAAATGAATACAAGGGATAATGTTATTTAAAAATTACTTATATATATATATATACTGTCAAAAAATTTTATAATTATAAATTTAAAAAATAAATAAATAAACAGAGGATGGTTCATTAAGTAAGGGAAATGGGAGTGATATATTTGGAAATGAAAGTGATTTAAGAATTTTGTCAACAAAAAATAAAATAGGTTTAAAAAGTTCACCATCACCACCAAGAAGAAAATATATTAACACTAGGAAAATGAAATAACTTTATAGTTTAAATAAGAAATACTTCCTTGCCCTAAATAATGGACAACAGATAAATCTTTCAGTAAGAATTAGCCATTGTGCAGTTTCATAAAGACTCAACTTATTGACCAGTCTTCTTTTCCCGCCAAGTCAGTCTAAAAACAATTGTCATCCTCAACAAATCAGCCATGATGTATTTTGAACATGGTCTTTGTCTTTAATCCATAACAGTCCTCTGGGATCCTGCAGAGACATACATATTGTCCCTTCACTTGCTTCCCTAGTTTTACATAGAAAAGAATCTAAAATAGTCAATGCAGCACCCTCCTGTACAATCCCACATATATGGACAAAAATCACAATTATCCCAAATAACAAAGTTATGCAGTTACAATAAACAAAAATTCACACAATTTATCAAAGATTACTGCCTAATACTCAATAGTGATTATCTTGGTGCTCAAAATGGCCTTCCCAACATAAAAAAGATAATAGGGAAAAAAAAATCAAACCAAAGGTTTTTCTATCCAGGAAAGAAACCTCATCTACACAGAGCGTCCTAGGCCACATAAAGCTCTCAGGGAAGGAAGTTAGAACCTAGGATTTACTAGAAGTCATCCCCACCTCCCTCAGATGTTAAACCAAGTCAACTTGACTTGGTGCTTACAAACCAAATCTGGGTCAGAGAACAAGAAGGGGACCAGGACTGGAGTACTTTATCCTCTTTTGTTTCCTCCAGGGAAATCTTAAAGAGCACATTTAATCATTAACTCCAAAAGAAAGCATGTCTCTACAGCAATCCCATAGCACATGGGATTCTTCCCAGGCTTTAGGGATGTAGGATCCACTCAAAAGTCACCCTCTCAACCTCAGGATGAGAAACCAAACTGTCTTGGATGAAAACTCTTGTCATGAATTCCTTATCCCATAAAGTCATCCATATGAAGTCTAGGACTTTCTAGGGCCCTTTTCCCCAGGGCCCTAAAATTTCTTTAAGTAACTCCTGCAAGTGCATTGTGCATTGGTATATCCAGGAGTGGCCTCAGTGAGTAGCCCTTCATTTCTTATCCAATAATTATGATTTGGTCTATATGTGAGATTCTCTTGCTAAAATATTTAGTATAAAATGTTGAAGTAGGAAGGTGATATGAAACTTGTAAACATTGCATGATTTTTGTAAACACTAGCAATCTTTCTGATATAGGTTCTACATTCTCTTTGTTCTTAGTAGATAACAAGTAGGGCTAAAAGATACTAATAAAAAGGTACTGAATTATATGGCTTTTCAGCAAAAGACCCTTTTCTTGCTATATGTAAGGTAAAAACATACCTTTAACAATCCATTATTTCATCAAACGATCCTCCTGATCACTGAGGTTCACAATTAAATGTGATTTCTGAGGCAGTAAAAACCAAACTAAATCTTTTGGCTTTCTTCTCTAGATCTACTCCTCCATCCTATCTGGTCCTTTGTCCTTTTTCTGAAATCTCTACTTGAAACCTTTTAGACTCACTTCCATGGCCCCTACAACACCACTAATTGGTACCTACCTAGTTAGGCTGTTAGGTGCAGAGTGCTAGCTTGGAGCCAGGAAGAATCCTGCTAGTGGGTTTAAATCTGGCCTTGTTTGACCCTAGGTAAGTCATTTAACTGTTTGCTTCATTCTTTATCTGTTAAAGAAGCTGGGGAAGCAAATGTGCAATCACTTCCAATGACTCCCAAATGGGTTCATGAAGACAAGGCTGAACAAGCAGCTTCCTTCCTATGGTATCCAAGATGATCAAACTATCAGACATATCTGAGCTTATAAAATTAATACTCCTTATCTGGGGGATGCTCAAGGAGGTGAACTGCTCTGCACTGTCCGTCTAGGAGGGGAGTGTTCTAGAATCTGAAGTAGCCTGGGAGCGAGGAATTGTCTTTGGAGGCTAAGCTTTATTACCTGAATGGAGGAGAGGACTTCCTACTGAACTTGGGAGGAGCAAGAGAAACAAAATGTGCTTTTATAGTTTTCCACAAAGCCAGCCCCACCGTTACCAACTCTGCTAGATGTATTGGGGGAGAGTGCTGAGCCTGGAGTCCGGCAGGCCCGAGTTTAAATCCAGCCTCAGTCACTTACTAGCTGTGGGACTCAAGGACATCCCGTAATTACTGTTTGTTTCCTGAAAAGTAGAGATAAGAGCACTGTCCTCACAGGGTTGCCTAGGACTCAAATGAGATAACTGTAAAATGCTTAGCATAGTGCCTGTACATAGTGTACCATAAATGCTAGCTATTGTGTTGTATCTTGATTTATTTTGTTATACATTTCCCAATGACATTTTAATCTGATTCATTCAGCACTGTTGGAAGTGCATACAAACAGCATATTTGATAATATGTAGAGAGCTTGAAGAGAGAGGGAAAACTTGGAAGGTCAACTGAGAGAAACATGAGATTAAAATAAGAGGAACGGTTCACTACATGTGGCTTTGAAAGCTCAAATGAGTAGATAACATGACTTAGTCTTCTTGGCTGTATCCTCTAGTAGAATTAAACAGCATAGATATAGCAGCCAATGTAAATGAGGAGAAAAGGCAAAAAATTAGAGCAAAGTCCAAAAATACAGCCATGGGTAAGAACTGGGATTCAAAGTAGAAAAAGGAAATAGGCAAGCAATGTGCTCAGACCAGGGGTCACTGAGTAGGATTAGAATTGTCTACACGCCAATGCCACTGGAAAATGACTGCTAATCCCAAAATATAGATTGTGTTAGCCCTCATTTTATTTCATTTAGATTATATGTCAATTACATACTGATTACACATCAATTATGTGTAGAGATTGCAAAATAGGATAAAATACACAATTTAGCTAAGACATCTTCATGTCCTTTCCTCATTTCTTTGCGAAATTGGTGGGAAAAGGTCCACAGATGTGGAAAAGTTTTTTTTTTTTTTTCAGAATTATTTTTCTTTTGCTTTAAAAAAATCTTTGTTAAATATTGATAAGCAGCTTTGTTTGCAGTGGCAAAGAATTAGAAAGTAAGGAGATAGCCCTCAATTTGGGAATGGGTAAACAAATTATGTTTAAAAAATTTTTTTAGTTTTTTATTTTCATAATGCATTCTTGCAAACCTTATAATTTTTCCCTCTCCCTTAATCCCATACCCTCCCTTAGATAGCAAATAATACAATGTTAAACATGTACAATTCTTCTACATATATTTCCCCAATAATCATACTGCATAAGAAAAATCAGAACAAGGAAAAAAAAGAGAAGTAAAAGGCAAACAAACATCAACAAAAAAGGTGAACATACTATATTGTGATCCACACTCAGTCCCTATAGTTCTCTTTCTGGATGCATAGGGCTCTCCCTATCTCTATTGGAATTGGCCTGAATCACCTCATTGTTAAAAAAAAAAAAAAAAAAAAAAAGCCATGTCCAATGTGACAGAATTCTGATGAAATGATAGAATGCTTTCAGAGAAACATGGGAAGCTGTGTATGAACTGAAGCAGTATGATGTGAGAAGAACCAGGAGAACAATTTACATATGTCAACAAAAAACTTCTAATGCCTTAGAAACTATTCCTCAAGTCAACATCAAAATTTATTTAAAAAAAATTTTTTTTTGGTGAGGCAACCCTAGTTAAGTGACTTGTCCAGGGTCACATAGCTAGTACGAATTATGTGTCTGAGGCCAGATTTGAACGCAGGTCCTCCTGATTTCAGGGCCAATGTTCTATCCACTACAACATGCAACACTGCAACATCCACTGCCCCTAAAAAATAAATTTTAAAGAATGACATAGTAGCTAAAAGAATATAATAGCTTTTAACTGATATGGGTTTGCCTTTTCCTTCTATTAGTTGAATGGGTACTTGGAGATCCAAGTATTTATATGACCTTCTGAGTTTAGGAGATCCAGAAATTCCATCAGAGGTCCCATTAAGGGTCAGAACTGAATGGCAGCAGTGGTCACAGTGCTCATCCAAGTGATAGTAGCTGACAGCAGTAGGAACTCCTATCCTAGTTGTAGAAAGGTACACCAAGAATGAATAGATGTGGAGTGGTAGTTCCTAAGGATAAAAGCAGCTTCATGGTACATCACCCCTGGTGATAGGGCAAAGAGTCAGCGATCTTAAAATGACATGAGAACCAGAAACTGGAAACTACGTGGATGCCCATCAATTGGAGAATGGCTGAATAAATTGTGGTATATGAATATTATGGAATATTATTGTTTGTAAGAAATGACCAACAGGATGATTTCAGAAAGGCCTGGAGAGACTTACATGAACTGATGCTGAGCAAAGTGAATAGGACCAGGAGATCATTATGTACTTCAACAAGACTATATGCTGATCAATTCTGATGGATGTGGCCATTTTCAACAATGAGATGAACCAAATCAGTTCCAATAGAGCAGTAATGAACTGAACCAACTACACCCAGCAAAAGAATTCTGGAAGATGACTATGAACCACTACATAGAATTCCCAATCCCTCTATTTTTGTCCGCCTGCATTTTGGATTTCCTTCACAGGCTAGATGTACACTATTTCAAAGTCCGATTATTTTTGTACAGCAAAACAACTGTTTGGACATGTATACATGTATTGTATTTAATTTGTACTTTAACATATTGAACATGTATTGGTCAACCTGCCATCTGGGGGTGGGGGGAAGAAGGGGGAAAATTAGAACAAAAGTTTTGGCTTGTCAATATTGTAAAATTACCCATGTATACATCTGGTAAATAAAAATTATTTTTAAAAAAATGGCATGAGGCCCAAGAGTCATGCTGAGTATGTTAGCCCCAAAGATCTACTCCAAAAAGGAACTCCATGAAGGGAGGAAAGAACTCCCCAGCTGTGAATTACTCCTTTGTCACACATGTTTTCTACAAATGTGCCTCACTATCCCTGCAAATCAGGTTTGTGCTTACTATTCAATGAATATTGTCTATTGGGCAGAGAGTTTGGTCCTAGGTTTGGGTCAAATATTTTGTAACAACAGACCTTAGGATACTATTTTAATAAGTGCCTTTGCTCCAACTTAAGCTCAGTTGGCTGATTGTTACTAGGGAGCGTACCAGTGGGAACTCAGAAGCAAAATATTAGAAATACTGCCCCTTAGGATCAGCTCTAGAATCCTTAGTTATAGTCAATCTCCCTTTGGGAAGCCCAACCTGCCAGCGTAAGATAGAGATAGGGACTGAGTCCCAAAGGAGGTAAATTAGCACCATTATCACCACTACAATCATCATCTGTTATTATACCACCCACTCTCACTAGAACTAGGAAAACTGGGTGATGCTATTCTTAACATAGTTAAATTAATGAAACATATCACACTTTATTTACCTTAGCACAATTTTAAAATATTCTAAGATTAACACTGAAAAACACAACAATGCTGCCAGTTAAGAATTTTTTTTTTCTTTCTTTTTTTTTTTTTCTTAAGGGGCCTAATTTCTAAAGGCTTGCAGTTTGTCAGGGGGAAAAAAACAGCTAAGCCTTTATCTGGGCATTTTAAGTCTCAGTCTAGGAAGCCCATTTCTCCAATAATTGTTCAAAATATGCCCTTGGGTAAGTTCTAAATGAGGCACATGCAACAAGACACAAATTTTATTTGAAAGCTTTTTGCCTTATATCCCCAAAGGCTCATATCCAATTTGACAAGACTGAGGAACTAATTTATGTTCAAATCAAACTGAAAGAACCCAGTGAGCTAAATGTCAGAAAATGCCGAGCAACCAGTTTTTAAATAATTTACTGTTTGGGAGAGGAAGATGGAATGGTGATATGGGGGTTGGAAATTTTACTCAAGTGATATTGAGTTCAATTTCACAAGTATTTACTATGCCCACTTTGGGCATGGTACTGTGCTGGGTACTATCAATATGAAGGTTAGTTAGGAGTTTAAACCCGGCCCCTATCCATGGGGGCTGAAAGTTAACAAAGGTTCACATTTTATAAACCATAATGGGTTATGTAAATGGCTATAAAAATGTGAACTATTATTTAATAACCTTCATGAAATTACACTAGCCCTTCCTCCAGGAGCAGTCATGCTCATCAAATTGTCATCAGAATGGACAGTTGTAATGATCTGTGAAGTGATTCAGTGGAGCCTATGAAAACCACCTCTTCCTCACCAAGGGAGTTTCTTAGGAGAATTTCTGTACTGTCCCAGGGTGAAACTGAGTATAGTCCAATGTAGCACCTTCCACCATAGATACCCTCATGAGATTCTACTCAAGTGCAACCAAAGGAAAGGACCCCAGAAACAGACTGGAATGTTAATGTGGTCACTGCTCTCAGCTTTGCAAAGCCAGCATTTCAGGGGCTGTTTATTCCTTCTTAGGAACCCTGACTGCAAATTAGAGTATGCTGCCATCCAGTGAACAGTACAGCCTAAGTTATACTGTCTTTGAACTGCACATAGCCAGGCTTTAGCCATAAGGATGGGTTTCCTGGAAAAGATATTAGCACACTTTTCTAGTCATTATCGTGTATAACAACAGAACATTTAGGCAAGATAAATTTAGCAAAACCACAACTATGTGTACACTGACAATGAACATCTAAAAAATAAAATAAAAATGGGGAAGAAGGAAAAACAGGGACAACAGAGATAGAACTTAGGGCAGGCCTAGAAAGAAATACAGAACAAGAAGAAAGCATTTTGTTGGGTTTTTAAAAAATTATTTAGTATCTACTTTAGCTTTGCCCTGTTTGGAAAGATCTTTGCTTCATATTGGATGTTTAATTTGCTTGTTTTTGTGGGTGGCTATGAAATCTGAAATTTTTTTTCTGAATCATTTTTTTTAATTTTATTTTTTATTAATTTTTATAATTATAACATTTTCTTTGACAGTGCATATGCATAGGTATTTTTTTTTTTTTTTTACAATATTATCCCTTGTACTCCCTTCTGTTCCGAGTTTTTCACCTCTTTCCCTCCACCCCCTCCCCTAGATGGCAGGCATTCCCATATATATTAAATATCTTAGTATATCCTAGGTACAATATATATGGCAGAACTGAATTTTGTTGTTGTTGTTGCAAAGGAAGGATTGTATTCGCAAGGTAAAAATAATCTGGGAAGAGAAACAAAACAAAACAAAAAAAAGCTCACAGTTTACACTCATTTCCCAGTGTTCCTTTTCTGGATGTAGCTGATTCTGTCCATCATTGATCAATTGGAATTGGATTAGCTCTTCTCTATGTTGAAGATATCCACTTCCATCAGAATACATCCTCATACAGCATCATTGTTGAAGTGTATAATGATCCCCTAGTTCTGCTCGTTTCACTCAGCATCAGTTGATGTAAGTCTCTCCAAGCCTCTCTGTATTCCTCTTGTTGGTTATTTCTTACAGAACAATAATATTCCATAACCTTCATATACCATAATTTACCCAACCATTCTCCAATTGATGGACATCCATTCATTTTCCAGTTTCTAGCTACTATGAAAAGGGCTGCCACAAACATTTTGGCACATACAAGTCCCTTTCCCTTCTTTAGTATGAAATCTGAAATTTAAAACTAATTTGAATAGAACTTTTTGTTAAAACAGAGAAATTTTAATATTACTAAACATTACTTTTATTATTATTATTTTGCTGAGGCAATTGGGGTTAAGTGACTTGCCTAGGATCACACAACTAGGAAGTGTTAACTGTTTGAGGTCAAATTTGAACTCATGTCCTTCTGAATTCAGAACTGGTGCTCTATCCACTGTACCACCTAGTTGCCCCTAAACATTATTTTTAAAAAAAAGATAAAACCAAATCAAGCAAAGTATTTTTTTTTGTGAAATGTTTATTTTATTCTGTATATTAATTTCCCCTCTTATAAGTTTAGTCTATATATTAGTCTATTTTTCCATTAAGATTTTAGTCCATATTTTCATCTGTAGATTAATTTTTCCCTTTTAGAGTTCTAAAAAAGACATGACATAGAATGTTATAGTAGATAGAAATTTGTATGATAAGTGAGAAAAATGTTAGTCAAACAAAGTTTTAAAAGAAATAAAGACCCAAATGCAATTTATCTTTTTTAATCTTTAACAAAGATTTGTTATTTAATTTTGGTCATATGGATAGATACTTTTTCCCCCTAGATAATAAAAATTCCTCTTTCAACTAAGAGACAATCACTCCTCACTAACACAGCTCTTTGGAGCACAGGATTTGGAGAAAGAGACTTTGGTTTAAGTCCTGGCTCTGTTCTTTTTTTACCTGACTTTGGACAATTCATTTTATGTCTCTAGAACTGTTTCCTCATTTTTAAAACCAAGGAGTTGGATCTCATTGAGATCCTACTAATCTATAATTCTTTGATTATCTTATATCAGCTCTAACAAACTCATTTTTCTCTTCAAAACTTTGTTGCCATCACCAATTCTCTCCTTCCCTAAAGAGGGCACTTTCCTCCGAGCTATGATTGCCCATCTATGCTCTTGATATCATACAAAGAATTTTGAAAGCCTTAAGAACTTTGTTCAGCACGATGACCAACCAAGAAGACTTAGGATGAAACATGCTTCTTACCTCTGTCAGAGCTGATAGATTCAGAGTGCCCTCCCTCCCTCATTCTGTCTCTCTCATTACTTCCTCTCTCCTTTCAAAGTACTTTGTCTCTGTGTTATTGGGTTATTATATAAATTATTTTCCTATTTCTGTTTACTTAACTTCATAACCAATATTCTTCCCAGATTTCTCTGAAATTATCTCCATCATTTCTTACAACATAAGTATTCATTTACATTCATATACCATTACAAGTTTAGTCATTCCCCAATTGATGGGTACTCCTTCAGTTTCCAATTCTTTGCCAAAGCCTTCCCAACTCTAGACAAAATTCCCTTAATGCTTCTAATTTATCTAACTTCTCTCTCCCCTTGTAGCCAAACTTGTTGGAAAAGTAATTTATACTAGTGTTCAATAAAGGCAAGAATATAAAACAATAAGTAAGATAATCATCAAAAGCCATAGAGAAAATGTAGTACCAGCATGGTAAAAATCCTTTTTATGTTATAACAATGTTTGTTATATTATGGTTATGGTATAACATAATGTTATGTTATGGTAATGGTATAACATAATGTTATGTTATAACAATATTTTCAAAAATAAATTCTATTATCTTTTATTTTTTACATTAGCTAATTTTCCTACCATATCATTCCCCTAACTCCCTTCTAGAGAACTATCCCTTATAATAAAGAACAAAGTTTAGTAAAACTAATCACATATCAAATTGATTTGGGAACTCTTGAACTTGGGATCAGTCATTCATGAGGCATTCAGAATTATGACCATGTTTACTTTCTTTGCTAGAGGATAGCTGCTAGGATCATGTTATTTAAAGGATCCCTCCCCCTATAAGCAAAAGCTTGGTGTTTAGGAGGCAATGTCCTCAAGGACAATGTCCTCCTCTCATGCTACATATGCAAACACAGACCTCCCATACTCAAGAGTTTCTGCCAAAAGTCATTACTGCTGTTGTTTAGGGATGAGTCAAAGTTTCCTTTCCCACTTTTGTAGCACTCTGAAAGAAGCAAAGAAAAAAGGTGAAATTAATTTCTCAAGAGCAGAGTCAATAGTTGGGCCCATGGCTAATTTGTCCTTCAATCAATAGGAGTTCCCACTAATTGCTTTCATCTAGTAGCTATAATCTAATCAGGCTGATAGAGGAACTTAATCTGATCACTTCTAAGTAGGGTCCATAACATATATTGTTGAGTTGCAAGAAAAATTCCTTAGTTTAATCATGGACTCCTCTGATCTACCTTTTTTATATACTGACAAATTATAGAAGATAAAATAGATGGAGCTGATTATATAAATTTGTATTTTTACGTAACAAGAGAGAATTATATAATTCTATTAGAGTAAGATCCATTCTGAAATTGTTGATATGATGAAATGATGGTTTAGCACTTACACAGCACATCAAAATTTGCAGGGTTTTTTACACATATTTAATTTTATCCTCACAACAACTGGGAAGATGGGTGCTTTATTATCACCATTTTACAGAGGAAGAAATTAAGGCAGAGAGATCAAGTGACTTGTCCAAGGTCATGTAGCTACAGAGGAAGAAATTAAGGCAGAGAGATCAAGTGACTTGTCCAAGGTCATGTATCTAATTAAGTACCTGAAGCCAGAGTTGAACTTATCTTTTTAATTCCAGATCCAGCATTAGATTCTATTTTATCATCTATTCACTATCAAATGATATAAACAACCCCTCCCAACTTTTATGGCAATCTACAAAGGAAGTTATAAAATTCTTTATACTAATTAACCCTTACAACATATAGATATAATTGAAAGAAGAAAAAAAAGACCTGTTTATATAAAAATATTTAGCATTGCTTTATTTGTGATGAATCAACAGTGATGATGAGCTTTTTAACCATGGCAACAATGAAATATAAAAATGGCTTTTGATAATAGTGGCAAAGAGACAGAAAATAGGGCAGATGATGGTAAGAAGCACAATTTTCAGAATATTTGTAAACATTAACTCCAAACTGGAGTTGTTGTCCAATGACTGAATTGGTAGACGTAATTTTGGACTAAGTGATTCATATCAATCGTGAGCTATAAACAAAGCCAGAAGACAAAAGGAAACTTTAGCTAAATGCAAGGCTGACTCATAACTTCTCTTAAGAGAGGCAAATAAAAGGCTGGCAGAGCTGTTTTTATTGTTCATCCAAAGCCCAAAAAGAAACATTATTTCATGGTCCATTTGACCATGGACATAATTGTTGCTTATGGACAAACATCTGTTGCAGAGAATGAAGAGATAGAAAAATTCTATGAAGCAATTGATGAGTCACTCCAAATTAAATCAACAGTGATATAGTTTGATATTCTAGAACTTTATGGTAAAAGCAGGCATATTGTAAAATATAGAATGATAGAGTCCAAACACTTTAAAGCTACACAGAAGCTTTACACTTCTATGTAGAATCATAAAGTTAAAGCTATAAGGGGCCTTAGAAAGCTTAGAAAAAGATAGAAATAGGTTTATCTCCTAATTTTACAGAAAAGGAAACTGATGCCCAAATTCTGTGACTTGCCCAACATCACACAAGAAGATTTGAACCCAGGTTTTCCCGACTTCAAATCTCTTTTTATATATAAAATAGATCACACTGCCTTCACATTATTTCAATTTCATTTGAAATATTTTACTAAATATCACAAAAAATGAAATTGATTACACTGTAATGGAAATAATTTGATCTAAGAGTCATCTTGAATCCCTATATTGGTGCCAGACAGTTCAAACAACTGAGGGCTTAACTATAACTCAGAATTCTTAAATTAGAAAATCCACCAGTCTTGGTTTCTCCTGGGATTAGAAGGAACAAGTGTGCACAAATATAGTCAACAATGATTTTTGAGTTGTCAAACGCAATGACTCTTAATTTTCATCCTCTAATGACTGCAGCATTTGGCACTGTTGATATTTTCCTCTGGAAATTCTTTTTTCCCTTGGTAATGAGACATTTTGATGATTTCATATCTTAAAAGTTCAGAAGCCCAGAACCATGTCAGGATCACAAAATTCTATTACAGGTGAAATTCTCCCACAACCTGCTAATAATTTCAAAAAATTATTCCACTAATGTTAACCCTGCAATGGGATGGGTATATGAGAGCTAGCTAATTAGCAATGTTGATTCCCATTATATAGAAGGGGAGGTTAGTAAAAAACTAGTTTACCTCTTTTATCATCTCCAACTAATTCCCTTTATCCATTCACATCAGAAGGTTCCTGGACCAAAAGTAGATTCTAACATTTTACTAACTGAAGATGTTTATCCATTTAGAAGAGACCCAAAGACATCATAGGATAACATCTTGACTTTCGAGTGAATTGGATTTAAGTGAGGAAGAGTTGCACAAAGTTATCAGTCTCTCTTTTCCCAAGTCATCAAAGTCCAGTGGGAAGACAAAAGTCAGAATGTCTATGACTTGGGACTCGATGGGTGACTGGAATCTTGATGGCTGTTGGAGCAAATTGTTCTTTATCTGCCCATACCTCCAAGGAAGTTTTCAAAGGTTTGGGGATGCCTCCCCTTAACTGTCCACTGGATTACAGCCTGTTGAGAAGTCCTGGTTCAGCCTATCTGCTGAATTATTTGCCAGGGGTGTAGCCTCTGCATATGCTACAGCTTCCTGGAGTCACAGGTAAGAGCCGGGCAAGAGGTGGACACCTACAAGTGAATGAGCAGCCCTGAAAAGAGTTCAACAGGATTTGCTCCAGGAGTGCTAGTCCTCCCTGAAGAATTGTTAAGAGTGATAGATTTGGATTCCTAGGCTTGTTGGTGCCTGAAATGTTTCAGAGTCCAGAATTGGATTACAAATGAAGATTACATGCAGTTAAGGCAATACAATCAAGGCAGGATTCTGACAAGCGCCACATCTCCAGGAGGTGACAACCAGAAAACCAAGGGTGCTAGAAATCATATCATATGGAGATTGCTTAATGAAACTGGAAGAGAGACAAAAAGGGAAATAACACTTGCCTTGAAATATTTCAAGGGCTATCTTGTAGATGAGGAATAATTTTGTTCTTTTTGACTGCACCTTGGAAGGCAGACGTAGGAACAATGAATGGGTAGAAGTGAAAGATTTTAACTTGTAAGGAAAAAATTCCCAACAATGGAAAAACTGTCCCAAAGTAGAATAGGCTGCCTTGGGAAATAGTGAGTTCCCCTTTACTAAAGTTTTTCAAGCAGAGCCTAAATGACCCCTTATCATCTCAGGGATGATATAGAATTTCTAGTTAGGAATAGTGTCTAATTAGTGACCTCTGAGATCCCTTCAAACTTTTGAGACCTTCTACATAAACACTTCCCTGATCTTTTAGCCACTAGTGCCTCTCCCTCTGCCCCATCAAATTTACCCATTATTAATTTTCTATAACCTCGTAAATGCAATCTCTCCTAATAGACTTTTTTTACATTTGTCTTTGTATCTCTAAGTACCTAGTATCTAGCACACAGTAAAACACTTAATGTTTGTTAATTGACTCAGAAGAAACTAGGGATCGAAAACACTATTATTTAGACTTAAAATTTAACTTTAATCTTCATTGTAAAATAGGCTGATCTCTAGGGTCTCTCCCCATTCTGAAATCCTGACATTGTACTTTTTTCATTCTTCTCTTTCTCTTTTCTTCTGAAGTGCCCTGGGAAATTTATGACAACTGCTCACTTAAGACAGCAAAAAACATGTTCTCATCATGAACCTGAGGACTGGTTCTCAAGTCTCTGACTGCTTTTGTATTTCTTGCCCTAAATTCAGGAGATTGAATGTAAATGCTCATAGGAGATGGGCTATTCAATCTTATAGCTCAGGAATTAAAGGAGTTCTTGGGTTCTGCCCAAATATGACTGCTAAGAGAAGGATGAGCCCAAGTCATACCCTGACTTGTTAGAAGATATAGACTTTGAAGAAGTGAGTTAATCAGAAAATACAAAGCTGAGATGCTCAATCCTGTCAAGGGAAACTTCACACAAGCTATCAGCTTTTAGTCCTGGTCATACTGCCATTTGACCTCATCTTCCAATTCTCTTCACCTAAAAAAGTATCTCCAGATCAGATAACCAAGAAAAATATTCACCATTCCCACCACCACCCCTTTCTTCCCCACCCCATTTTCACAACCACTAGGAGAGAGCTAATCTATTCAGCTTTGGAATTCCCACCCAAGCTTAACTGTCTTGATTGGTGAATATAGATGTAATTAATTCATTATACATACTCAAAATCACCAGATTGGACTAGGTGTATGTCTCTTATGGCTATGCATCTTAGTTATTTTTGTCATTGTCCTATTCTGGGAACCTTAATAAAATCACTACTATATAACCATTGTTTAAGAACAAAGCATGGCAAAGCATGCCAAATTGACTATTCTATGTGCCAACTCATTATCCTTGTCTTTCTACTCATTCTCTTGTACCATTATTTCTCTCTCTGTCTCTGTGTATATATATATATATATATACATATATATATATATATATATACACACATATGTATATATATATACATATACATATAAATATGTATGTTAACTCCTATTAGAATATAAGCACTTGGAGGGTAACATTTTAATTTTGTATCTTTATCACATCTCTTAAAAAACCAAATCAAATCTCCAAAAACAAAACAACACAAAAAAAACCTCTCACTTGATGTACCCATCACTGGTATATTATTCTATATCTCTCTTTCCTTTTATTAATAATTCAAGATCATCTATAATTAATGTTTTTAACTTCCTTTTCTTGCACTCTTAAATTCCTTGAGGGATAGGGTGTGTTCAGGAAAGATTAGTACCTCTGGGGTAAGAGCTCTCAAGTCCCTTTCCCGGGGTCCCAGCTCCCAGCTCCCCAGCTCCCAGCTCCCAGCTTCCAGCTTCCCCGGCCCACCCTTTCCAGCACTGGTTGCACACTTCCACATATTTATTTCCGTGGCCTCACCAGTTGTGGTAGGGAAAGTTGAAAATACTCTTTTGCTCCTCACTGCCAGCTCCATATTCTCCATCTGCCCCTTCATTTACTAACCAGTCCTTTTAATTTCATTCAATTCATATTACCCAATCAAGATTATAGTAGCTGTTGCCTCCTGACCTCTGAGACATCCTCCTTTCCTCTTCCTCAGCTCCTGCCCTTTTAGAAGGGAAACAGAATATACACAGATGAGGACATGGCCTCCCAATTCCTCAATTTACTCATTTTTCAATATCTTATTCCCCTAAGCTATTACAGCTTACACAGAAAAAATAATCTGATCTTGCCATTACTTCACAAGTATTCCACTTCCATGTTCATGAACTCTGAAATCCTTTGATTAAAAACATATGGTTATCCTCTCTCTCCCTGTGCCTTATAACCCCAAACCCCCAGCTATGCTCTTGATCCTTATGACATACACTGCCTTCACCCTCCCAGTTCTTTCTGAAGCTATTACCCTTGAAATGGATTTTACCATCCTCCTTTCCCAATCCCTAATCCTTACCAGTTTAAACTGGACACTGTCCTTTTATTGGCCCCTTATTCTAGCAAAGATGTTGCTTTGTCAAGGACAAGAGAGTTTACTTTGCCAAATCTCAGCCTTAAAATGATCCCATCTACTGCTGCCTTTGCTCTTTTATTCATGATATTTCCTGAAGCTAGGGAAAAATTATGAAACTGGACCAATTGGATTCACTACAAATTTATATTAATACTCTCAACTAAGCCCTCAGTAAGGCAAGGCAACAATTTGCAACCCCCTAAAGCAGGGGATAGTAAAGCACTATCTCACTCACAACAATGGTTTTTCTAAATCTTTTTACCCATCCCCAACTCCTCCATTACTCTTTTTCTAATTAAGAACACCGTTTCATATTTCACTAAAAAAATTTGAGAATATTCACTAAGTTCCATTTCCTCCCTACCCCAACTCATATCCTTCAGATGCCTTTTACCCCTTCTTTTCTTTCATCTCTGGATCACAAGAACATATGGCCCATTTCCTGACAAGATAAACCCCTCAATCTGCACAAGGGATCCCGTTCCAGCCTATTTCTGTGTTGCAGATTGTTTCCTCTATCAACCTCTTTCATTTATATTTAATCTTTAAACATGTTCTCTTCTATTCTCTAAAAACTCCTAGATCAATCCATCCTCAATATCTATTAGATCTCTTTTCCCATTTATTGCTAAATTCAAATTCATCTACAATTGATGCCCTAACTTCCTTTTCTCTTGCTCTCTCAGCTTTCTGCAGTCTGACTTCCATTTTATATCAGTCTATTAGAATTGCTCTCTTCAAAGTTACTAATGATCTCTTCACCGGGAAATCTAGTGTACTTTTCTTAATCTTCAGCCTTCTTCACTTCTGCAGCCTCTAATATCACTCTCTCTAGATTTTCATAATTCTTTCTTCTGATTCTCCTTTACCCATGTTACTGCTGCTTTTCAGTCTCTTTTTGTTAAATCTTCACCCAGGTCATAATCCTTGCCCTTTTCTTCTCCCTCTATACTAGATATCTCCAAGTGGCAATCTTGGTAGACCTCTTATATTTGAATATGTACAAAGTTAAACTTATCTTTCCCCATCACCTTCCCTTTCTTCCTAACTTCACTATTACTGTGCAAGTCACTACCTTTCTCACAGTCATCCAGGCTAGAAAGCTCCAAGTCATCCTCAACTCCTTTCTCTTACCCCCCCCCCCCATCCAATTGATTTGCCAATCCATGTCATTTCTACCCTTGTAAGATCTCTCATTTATGTCTCCTGTTCTTCTCTGACACTCATCCCCCTAGTCCTCCTAACTATACTTGGACTGCTACAATAATATGCTAGTTGGTTTCCCTGCCATGATTCTTTCCCCACTTTAATCCATCTCATGCTCTTATCAAAATCATTTTCCTAAATTGAAAGTCACAGTCAACTACTGTGGCTCCCCATTATCTACAACATCAAATATCAAATTATTTGGCTTTTAAAGCCCTTCATAACCTGCCTATTTCCTACCTTCTCAGTCTTTTATTACCTGTCCCATACTCTGTGACCTAATGATCTAGCCCAATATCATGTCCTCTTGCTGTATTTCACTGATGTCCCATTTTGTGACTCAAGGTATTTTCAATGATATCTCTCTAGAAAGAGGAGACTGGAATTCTCTCATTTTTATTACCTAGCTTTCTTCGAGTCTTAGCTGAAGTCCCACTTTCAATAAGAACCTACTGCTAATATTGTAAGATAATAAGCTGTGGGATGTATTCTGATGGAAGTGGATATATTTTTTTGATTGATCAATTGATCAATGATGGACAGAATCAGCAACACCCAGAGAAGGAACACTGGGAAATGAGTGTAAACTGTTTGCATTTTGTTGTTTTCCTTCCCAGGTTATTTTTTTCTGAATCCAATTCTTCCTTTGCAACAACAAATTCGGTTCTGCACATATATATTGTATCTAGGATATACTATAACATATTTAATATGTATGGGAATGCCTGCCATCTAGGGGAGGGGGTGGAGGAAAGAAGGGGAAAATTCGGAACAGAAGGGAGTGCAAGGGATAATGTTAAAAAAAAGAAAATTACCTATGCATATGTACTGTCAAAAATGTTATAATTGTTATAATTATAAAATTAATATAAATAAAAAATAAAAAAGATAAGCTGTGGATGGCTTAGCTATTCTCAGCAACATGATACAAGACAACTTTGAAGGACTTATGAAAAATGCTATCATCCCCTCAGAACTAATGGTGTCTGAATATAAGTTAAATCATACTTTTAAACTTTATTTTTCTTGAGTTTTGACTGATTCCTTTTACAATATGACTAATATTTAAATGTCCTACATGACTACAAATGTATAACCTGTGTCAAATTGCTTGCCTTCTCAATGAGGGAGTTGGGAAGGAAAGGAGAGAATTTGGAACTTGGGAAGGAAAGGAGAGAATTTGGAACTCAAAATCTTTTTATATCTAATTGGGGGAAAATAAAATACCAATTTTTTTTAAAAAGTACCCTTTGGTGGTCTTCCTTGATCTTGGTGCTCTAATTTTTGTTTTTTAATTATTTTTAGTAGTAGTTTATTTTTCCAAATACATGTCAAGATAATTTTCAGCACTCATTTTTGTAAAACTTTGTGTTCCACATTTTCCTCCTTCACTCTTACCTTCCTCCTCCCCAAGACAGAAATCTGATACAAATTAAATATATGCAATTCTTTTAAACATATGTCCATTCTTGTGTTGTGCAAGAAAAAATCAGATCAAAAGAGAAAAGCCATGAGGGAAAAAAAAAAAGCAAACAACAAAAGGTGAAAATACATTTTGATCCACATTCAGTCTCCATAGTTCTCTCTAGATGCAATTATCATTTTTCATCCCAAGTCTATCAGAATTACCTTGAATCTGTATTTTTTTTTCAAGCTTATTTACAAAACATATGCATGGGCAAAGTCTGTCCCTAAGGGCTAGCCCTTAATTCACCCTAAGTATAGAATTACAATCACCTTCATCACAGATAATATCTACCAATCACCATCAAGAAGAAAGGTTTAAGTAGACATTGAAGGGTTTGTGGAAAGATTATTGGATTTCTATTCAGAAGATGAGATGGCGACAACTTTTTAAATCTAACATACTTTCATCTTTTAAAAAAAAGTGAATCACTGTATTGCTGAAGCTGAAAAAGAGCCAAGTCTACCACACTTAATCATCACATAACCTTAACTGTGTACAATGTTCCCTTGGTTCTGCTTGCTTTACTCAGCATCAGGCCATGAAGTCTTTCCAGGATTTTCTGAAATCTGCTTATCATTCTAAAAATTTTTATTAAAGCTTTTTATTTACAAAACATATCCATAAGTAATTTTTCAACATTGACCCTTGCAAAACTTTCTGTTCCAAATTTTTCTCTCCCCCCACCCCCTCCTTAGATGGCAGGAATACATATTTCTTATATATTTTTAGCTTTTTATTTTCAAAATTATCTGCATAGTTTTCAACATTCACCTTGTAAACTTGTGTTCAAATTTTTTCTCCCTCACTTCCTTCTATCCTCTCCCTTAGATAGCAAGTAATCCAATATCTGTTAAACATGTCCAATTCTTCTATATATTATTTCCACATTTATCATGCTGCACAAGAAAAATCTGACCAAGAAGGGAAAAAAATAAGCACACAAAAAAGGTGAAAAAACATTGTGATCTACATTCAGTCCCCAAAGTCTTCTCTCCATCCAAAATGTATTGGAATTGGCCTGAATCACCCCTCTCTTTTCAACAGTCCATCACAGTTGATCACACAATCTTGTTGCTGTGTACAATGTTCTCTTAGTTCTACTCCACTTAGCATAAGTCTATGTAAGTCTCCCCAGGCCTCTCTATAATCATCCTGCTGATCGTTTCTTATAGACCAGTAATTTTCCATTAACATTCATATACCATAATTTACCCAACCATTCTCCAATTGATTGGCATCCATTCATTTTCCAGTTTCTAGCCACTATGAAAAGGGCTGTTACATTTTTTACACATGTGGGTCTTTTTCCTTAATGATCCCTTTGGGATATAAGCCCAGTAGAAACACTGTTGGATCAAAGGATATGCACAGTTTGACAGCCCTTTGGGCATAGATGGAGCAGTATTACATTCACATACCATAACTTATTCAGCCTTTCCCCAACTGATGGGCATCCACTCAAATTCTAGGTCCTTGCAATTACAAAAAGCGTGGCTATAAACATTTTTAGTGCTCCAGTTTTTGGAGGGCTGTATTTCCAGTCTCAGTATGGTGCTTGGCAGGTGCTTAAGAAATGCTTAATTTGACTTGACATGGCCACTGCCCTTAAGAAGCTCACTATCTAGCAAATATATATAAAACATGCAGAAATAAGCATGTTGCAAATAAAGCCTTAAAAAGTATATTAGAGATGTTCCATTGAAATGCTATTTGTAGGGTAATGGCTAATAATGGGAGATGTTCAGATGGTGACCTTGAGATGGCATTTATGTCAACTTTTGTTGAAAAGAGCCAAGTCCATCACAGTTGATCATTGCATAATCTTGTTATCATGTACAAATAAAAAGGAAAAGAGGTGACATTTTAGGCATAGGGATACTATGAACAAGAGCATGAAGGTGAGAAAGGGCAGTGTGTTTGAGGAATCTAGTTTGATTGCTGCCTAGAGATCCTGAAAAGATTAGGGAAAAAAACGGAAAGGTGAGGTGCAGTCATAGTGGGGGGGGTCCTCAAATGGCAGATAAAGGAGCTGAATTTTACTTGATAGGTAATAGCAAAGGACTGGAAACTTTCAAGCAGATCAAAGGACCATTTTGGAGGATGGAGGTAGGAGTATAAATTAGGCTATTGCAGTAGCAGCAGGTAACTGAGGTTGTACTACAGGGTTTTGGTGGAAGTAAAATCAGTGTGGAGGTTCGCTGAGGGTGAGCACTTCAAACATACCTCAGTCTTCCACAATCAGCCTGATGGCAGGACACTACCAATTTGTTCCTAAACTTATTACACATCTCCAAAGACTGTTGCTGATATTCCCTATCATGTTCTACCTTTCTCAAGGATGGTCCATCCCTTATTTTTGCATGACTACATGACTACGTATTGCCCTCTGTACAGATGAATTCCTGAGAATATGATTTGAACAAGCCAAAACTCTCTTCCTCAGCCATCATGCCCCACCCATCCTCCAGTGGCCTGATTCTACTTTTCCTTACTCTTCTACTATGACCTCTATCACACTTGTTCAATTGTTTTAATTAATTACCCTTTGTGGTATCATTCTCCATGGAAATTACTTTGTACATATTATGAACTTATATATGTACATCTTGTTCTCCCTACATCACTCCTACTCCTAAAAGAGGTTTTCTTGAAGGCAGGGGATTTTTTGGGGGGAGGGCATCCCAAATACTCACTGCAGTGCTAGTATAGTCATTGCTCAGTTGTGTCCAATTCTTTGTGACCCCTTTGAGCTTTTCTTGGCAAAGATACTACAATGTTTTGCCATTTCCTTCTCCAGATCATTTTATTGTGAGAAAACGGAGGCAGACAGCATAAAGTAACTTAGCCAATTGAACTGAGGAAGCTTCCTATTCCAGGATTCCAGGAACAGCACTCTATCTACTTTGCCACCTAGCTGCTCAACCTCTGCCTAGTATAGAGCATTTTAAAGTCAGTTGGGACAGTTCAGAGTTAAAATCTGCAAGACTTAGAAGAGATTTGGTGAGAAGTGTGGCAACATTTATATTAAATTTGAATGTTTAGGTCTCTCAATTAACAAATGGGAAAATCAGAAAAAGCACTTCAGGAGGAAAGCTAAGTGTTCTGTTCAGGTTGAGGTGCAAGTGTGACATTCAGATGGCAATGTCTTGAAGGCAGCCACAGATAAAGGTTTGGAGTTCTAGAAAACAGGCCCTGACATTTGGCCTGCATCTGCAAAGAGGTTAGAGCTGAAATCATAAAAGCAAATGTGACAGCTAAAGGAGTTTTTTTTTTTTTTAAGGGGGGGGCACTGAGAAAAGAGATGTGAATATTAGAAATAGCATGCTTCCCCAAGATACTAGAACTGCTGTTTTGAAAATGTACCTTATTCCATAAATGGGACATAAAATATTGATACTGAATAAAGTAAACTGCCAACTTCAACATTTAATGGCAATGAAAATGTTCAGATTCATCATAAAGGTTCTATTTCCCTCCCCCACATTTTACTGATTAATTTGATGGCAAACTAATCTATTTAGTTTCATTTCATTATCTTTGGCACTTTTTTTTTTATAATAGCTTTTTAATTTTGCAAAACACACATATTCACCCTTGCAAAACCTTATATTCCAAAATTTTCTCCTCTCCCCTAGAAAGCAAGTAATCCAATAGAGGTTAAAATGTGACACATAATCTTGACTAACCCTCTCCCCCCTCTCCATATTATTACTTATGAGGGAAAAAAAGCATTACTTTAAATGTTAAAATTATCAAGGGCCAAAAAGCAAAAGTTAACAGGATTAAACTAGCTCTTGAAATGTTATTGGTTTTATTTTACTAATGAAGCAACCTCTGGCCCCTTAAGTAATTCTAGTTAATGTTACCTTGTCTTTTTTAATATCTACCTCACAAGACTATATTGAAAAAAGCACTTTGTACAGCACTATATGAACAGGAGCTAATATCACATCCCTGGGAGACAACGGTTAATGACCCTTCCTAGGAAATTACCTCCTTCGCCTGCAGGAGAATTCAAGAAATCCTTTTTAGTTTACTACAGTACAGCTCAGAATTCTCGGGGTCAGGAAATCCTAGAGATAGGGGACTGAGGAAAGATCAAGCAAAGACAGAGACAGGAGGAAAATTCAACTCCAAGAAGATATCTAACAACACAATGAAAGCAAGGCCTAGTGAGTGGAGACATATTTGGGGTAATTTTGGGTAATTTAAAAAGCGTGACATTCAGGCCTAAAGCCTTCCTTTCCGACTTCTCCTCCTCGATGCGGGGCCCGGATTCAAATCATAACCACAACCCTTTCCAACTGCCTGACCTTTGGCAGGAGACGTCATCTGCCCAGGCCTGAGCCCCGACGCCCGGACTAGGGCTCCAAGGGCTCGGGGTGCCTTCCGGTTCTGAGTCTCCGAGCACTTGACTTGTCCAGTCCCAAGGCCAGTTAAAAAAGACAGCAGTTAAGGAGGATCCCAGAACACTTAGATTCTTGCCAACTTCTGCGCTTCCCCTGATTTCTGAAACTCGAGTTTTTCTTGGAGAGAAAACAAGGCAGCAGCTCGAGGAAAGGGGGGCCGCAGTGACGGACTTATGGCCTTAGCGCACTTGCCGCCCCTCCTCCCTAGGCGGGAGGGGCGGAGGGGGAAAGGCAGAGGGTAGGAAAAAAAGAAAAAAGGGAGTGAGGCCGGCCACCGCCTACGGAGGGGACAGGGGTGTCCAGAGAACACACCAGACACAACAAAGTGTTACATCGGAGCGACTGACCGACCTCACCCGGGACCCTCAACAGCCGTTCCAGTTCCCCGCACGTCGCGATTTCCCTCCCTCCCCCCACCCCCCGCACGAGGCTGCAGACGCTCTCGGGTGCAGGGGCCTTTCAGGGTGGGAATCGAGGGGACGGTGGGGTGAAAGGGAAGGGTGAAATCAGATGGGGAGAAAGAGGAAAGGGAAGCAAGCTGGGGGCGGGAGAAAGGAGGGATATAGGAAGTGTGAGGAAGGGAAGAGGGAAAGGAGAAGGCGAAAAAGAAGGGGGAGGAGTGGGAAGAGAAGGAAAAAGGGGGACGGAGGAAGAAGAGGAAGAGAAGGAAGCAGTGACAAGAGATGGGCGGGGATATAGCCTCGAGAGGGCGCCGCAGCTATAGCAGGCTCCCAGAGGCCGAAAGACCGGGACGCGTCCCCGGCGGGGGGCGGGGTCGAGGGGGAGGCACAAGTGCTGCTGGGAACGAGCGCGCTGGGATTGGCTGCGCCGCCGACAGGGGGCGGCGAAGAGCGGCCGGGACTGCACCAGGCATTGGGAGAACCCACCTGGAGCTCGGCCGGGGGTGGGCGACGGAGGTGGTGCTAGGGAGGCACCGTGGCCTGAGCGGCGCCCCGCCCCAGGGCCTAGCCGCTTCTCGCGGCCCACCCAACGGGAGGGGCTCCCCCAAGTTGTGGTCTCAGTCTCCCATGAGGTCTGAGTGTGTTTCTCTTTAAGGGCCGGGGGGGGGGGGGGCGGGGGAAGGAGACGGCCGCGGCGCCTGCGAGGGGGGCGGGGTGGCTGCGTGTGTGAGCGTCTCTGCCGACGCTGCTGCCGCCGCCGCCGCCGCCGCCGCCGGAGAAGCCGCCTCCTCTCCTCCCCCTTCCCCTGCTTCCCCCTCCCGCCCCCCTCCCCCGTGTCTCCCCTGCCTTCGGGGAGGGGGTTTGGGCCGCCGCCGCCGCTTCCAGCTCTTTCAGATGAAGCAGCAGCAGCCGCTGCCGCCGCCACCGAAGATGGGGGATTTCTATGACCCTGAACACCCCACCCCTGAGTGAGTATCTCTATGCTCTCGCCGTCGCCGTTATCCGCCTCAGACGCGGACCGGGCGGCGGGGGGGTGGGGTGGAGTGGTACGTCCGGGCCTAGGGTCGGGTGAGGCCTTCCCCGGGCCGGACAAGCCGGGGCTCGGACGAAGGGTGGGGGAAGTGAGCGCTCCCAGTGACTGGGCGCCAGCAGGGCGCGGGCCCGCTTCTCCTCAGTGGAGCTGGCTGTGCGGCGGCGGCGAGAGTAACGGGGCCTGGGAGGCCGCCGAGCGCGCTCACGGCGGGGGGGCGAGGGTGGGGTGCTGAGCCCCAGGCCTGCGGGGGCTGCGTCGCGCAGCGCGGCGTTAGCCGAACCGGCTGTGAGGGGGATGAGTTGGGAGACAGGGCCCCGGAGAGGTCGCGCGAGCAGTTGGAGGTGCGCGCGGCGGTTTGCCGCTGCGGGGGGCTGGGGGAGGGGAAGGGCAGGGCGGTGGGCGCCTCGCGCCGGGGCTCGTGTGGGGTGGTGCGGGAGCAGTTGGAAGCCGCAGGAAAGGTTAGAGGAGAGGGGGGGGGAAGGGTAGCGGGCACTTTCTTCGGGCTCTGAAGCCCGTCCTGGCCCCTGGGCCGAGAAGAGTCTGAGCTGGCGACTCTATTCCTTCTCTTCCTCCCCTTCTTCCGCTGGATCCCCACCCCCCACCTCCATCTCCTCTGTCTGCCTCCTTCCAAGGTGTCTGGTCCATCAGGCCTCCCCTCTGGCGGCGTCGGAAGAGGAGACGCAGGAAAGAGCTAGGCCGCAAAGCCCCGGACTCGGTTTGAGTCTGAGGCCGGAGGGTGGCTCCTTCAGCCAAGGTGTTTTAGCTGCCTGCAGGAATCACTTCACTTAGTGGATTGTGTTGGGGGCCCCACCTTCACCTGCTCCCTGTTCCCTCCTGGGGCCATGTCTCATCCATGGTTAGTTTGTTTTGGTTGTTGTTTTTTTTCCCCCCGACCTTATATCGCATTTCTGCAACTGTACTGGTCATAAAAATCTTGTACCACTAGACTTGAGATGTCACTGAGTTTGTTTTGCTGATTAGAAACGAAGCATAGTACAGCGTTACTGTGCATTTTGGGGAGTTTTACAGGCTTTCCTTTTCTAAATATACACCTGTTAACCTTTCTCCTGGAGGAACTTTGTTCTTAACTTGGGAGAAGAGACACCGTTGAATATTAAACGATAGTCAGAAAATTGAAAGACAGCTTTGTTCCAAGTTGTATAATCAGTGTACTATGCTCACTACCGACCTGATATAGGTGTTCCCTTCCCCCCAGTTAATTCTTTATTTCTTAAGAATACTCTTAAGGCAATTGAAAGTGTTGTCTTTTCTACTTTGAAATCCTCCTTAGGACATACTACTCATTTTTTAAAAAGAGGTTGTTTATGCTCCTGTCCTAACTTTAGAAGTATATAGAATCAACTTCAAAGTGTTAAGTGTTTCAGTTATCACTGGTAAGATTATACTAATTTGAAATTTTTCTACTGTTACAACAATTTTTCAACAATTCAAAAATTAAGTGATCACTATGTTCAAAGTAATTTGTGAGATCCTGGGGATATAGGTAGACTGAAAGGATATTTTTGGCCCTAGAAAAGCTTACATAATTGTTTGAGGGATAAAGTGAACTCAAGTAAATTCAAAGTAATTTTTAAAAAAGGAAAGTGTGTTAAAGAAGGGTTCTTCCACAGGAAATCAAGGAAGACTTCACATAGGAAATTGCAGCTGATCTTTCTTATGATTTTAATCTGTCCTTAAAGGTGTAAGTGGTGAGGGAGTGCACACAACAGATGGATGGTATGTAATGTAAAGGGTGGGATAATTATCAAGCTAATTTGTTATGGTCAGTACTTGGAAGGGGAATAGGGATGGGTGCTGTAATAGAAAACAGTATTGAAAAGGTAAGTAGGAACCAGATTGTAAAGACATTTTAAGTACTAAATTGTGTAGTTTGTATTTTATCTTAGGGGTTAAAGGGACCCCCTTTGAGCTTTTTATTTATCTTTTAATCTTACTACCAAACCTTACAATATTTTTTTCAATCATCTAATAACCTGATGACCCTTCTGATTACAATAGGAAAAGAAACTGATGATGTCAAAGGCATCTTCCTGAGATCAGAGAAGTCAATGCCACTTAAAAATTCCAGTGGCTCCCTATTGCCTTTAGGAATAAAATATAAGTTCTAAAACTAAACAGTTTTTAAGATCTTTCACAGTCTGACATTAGTTCCATTTTTTTAGCTTATTGAATTGTATGCTGAACTTGGGATCTGGAAGACCTGAGTCCAAGGACTCTGGCTAAATCACTTAGCCTTTCTCATCTTCAGTTTTCTTATCTCTGAAAGGAATGTAAAAACAGTAACTCCCCCTTTCCACCTTAGAGCATTTTTATGAAGAATAAGAAAATGTGTACAGACATCACTTATTTGCATAAATGCATGCTAGCTATTATTGAATCAAGAAGCATATGTTAAGCATCTTATGTCAGGCACTTTGCTAAGCTTTGGTAGTAACAAAAACAGGTCACAACAGTGCTAGTTCTTAAGGTTCACATGTGAACCTTTTAACATATTACTTCCCTCTTATGAACTGTAAGCAAACAACGTGGCCTTGTTACAGGAGACTTCATCTACCTCCATTATCTTTAACACTGGCTGTTGCCTATGTAAGAAACGTATACTTCTTTCCCTTCTGTCTAGATGCTTGTTAGCCAAACATTTTCTTTCATCTCCTGTCTCTGGTTGTACATCTAGGCAACTAAGTGACACAAAGTATAGATCACAAGGCCTGAAGTCAGGAAGATTTGTGTTCAAATCCAACTTCAGATGATTACTAGTTGTGTAACTTTGGGCAGGACACTTAACCTGCCTCAATTTCCTTATCTGTAAAATGGGGAAAATAACATTTGCCTCTGAGTTGCTCTGAAGATCAAATGAGATAATACTTCTAAAGCACTTAGCACAGTGCCCGCTACCTGTTAGTCTGGCCTGACTATGATCCCATTTGAGGTTTTCTTGCCATTTCTTTTTCCAGCTCATTTTACTGATGAAACTAAAGTTAACAGTTGATGACTTTCCTAGGGTCACATAGCT
The DNA here is from genome assembly GCF_048593235.1 of Sminthopsis crassicaudata. NCBI lineage: Eukaryota > Metazoa > Chordata > Mammalia > Dasyuromorphia > Dasyuridae > Sminthopsis > Sminthopsis crassicaudata. Next base: position 663,975,297 of record NC_133617.1, read on the forward strand.
AAGAAATGTCTGAGACCATATTTGAACTGGACTCCCAGTTTCTAGGCCCAGCATTCTATCCACTCTGGCACTTATTCATAAATGCTTGCATCTTTGTCATTGGTGGTTCTCTCTACTCTCTACCCCCTCATGCATGTAATATACTCTATATTTACTTCAGCTTTGTAGAGTTACTCCCTTTGTTTTCTAATTTCCACAAACTCTTCCCCCAATTGCTAGTGTCCATCCATCCTTAACTTCCTGTGTTTATTTGTATTCTTCATTTTTATTCTGTATATATTAATATTTGTATTTGTTTCCCTGTTAGAATATAAGCTACTTGTGATTTTCATTCTTAGTATTTGTATTCTATCACCTTGTACAGTGCCTGGGACATAGTGCCTAAGAAATATGTTAGTTTATTTTGGTATTGAGTCAGTTGAGAATAAAAATGATTGTTTGTCCTGTTCCTCTTTAATCATCCAGGTGTTTAAACAATGTAAGAATTTTATATTGATAGATTTTGTATTTTGTCTATACTCTGAAACATCTTTGCATAATATGTTTAGCTGAGTGCAGTTCTTGGGCATATAGCAGGCCCTTATAAAATATTAATTGACTGAGCTCTAACATAGTACAGAACCCCATTATATTTTTGGTTTTCAGTGTAGTAGTGATTAATATATATAATCTAGTCTATAGTCTGATGAAAGGCACTTCTTACAGTTTTTACTCAAGCAGAAGTTTGGGATTCAAACTCTTGAGGCTAGAGGGGTAACATATTCTTTGGTATCTTTTTTTGGTTAGTGGTCCAGGATTAAGGACATTGATCTGTATTATGTTTTGAGGTAAGAGGAAGATTTTATGAAAAATATACAATTAAGTCAGCAAACAGATCCTCTACTTTGTAGAGTAAAGAAAAGCTGAGAAATGAGGACTTACTTGGAGCAACATCATGGCCCATGTTTATTCTTCTCTTTCCTTCATACTTTCTCAAGTCAGTTGGACCAAGAGACCTACCTACCTTATTGTGTATCTGCTGTGCATGTGGTATATACTGAATAATCACTGGACATCAGGGATAGGAAAGCTGTCTTTAATGAACTTATTTTCTAGTTGAAATAGCAATAAATATTAGCATCTGTGTAAGAATTATGTATGCTACATTCTGAGGATAAGAGGACAGAACTGAATTTTTTCCTTAAAGGAATTTGTATTTCACTTGGCTTATCAGTGCATCATTTACACAAATGAGTCTAATGTGTTAGAAAGACTACATGCTAAATGAGTGATATATAGACAGTAAAATAATTGGTTAAAAGAGCATGCTACCTTTCAATGGGCGTGGGTAGAGAAAATTTTAAGGAGATGAAATTTGAACTTGGTTCATGAATGAAGACTGGGTAGGATTTGGAAGGAGGTGGGGCAGCTTTTGTTAAACAAGTGATTTTTTTTCACCCTGCAGTATTGGTAGATAATTTCATGTTGCCTTTTATATTCCTGTGAGGGGTTGCTACAAAAAACTGAAGCACAGAAAAATTGTTTATTTAGGAAAAACAGAATTTTCTGTGTCCATTTGAATAAATATGACCATAGACTTTCCTTGTATGGAATCAACTGAGACAGTAATTTTGTTTCAGGTCAAAAGCTACAATCACCTGAAATCTATCTGCTTACATCAAGGAAAGCAGTGAGGATTGTCAGCCTACCATAATCCATATGTATGTAATACATAAAGAAAACCTTAATTATTATACAAGATATTTAAAAGCCCTGCTAGTTGCTGGATCTTATTGTGTGGTTTCTAAAATACAATTGATTGTTATGTTAAATGTAGATTAAAAATCAAACCATGTTTCCTAGAGGATATTTTATGCTATTGAGGAAGATTGCTTCCTCCAATATATAGTACCCTCTACAAAAGGATCTGTTTGCTGACTTAATTGTATATTTTTCATAAAATCTGAATGTCAGAGTTGCAAGGTGCTTTTTTTTTTAACATCTACTCTAAATTTTTTCTTCTTACAGAAGAGGAAACAGGCTCAAGGAGATAAGTTTGCTTAATCACAAATCTAGCAGATTTAGAATGTTTATTTACCAAGACATTGCATTTATCATGCCATTGACTTAGTTTCTTTATATTTTAGATCTCATTTACTATGTGTTATAGCAAAAAAAATTTTTTTGGTTGTTAAATTATTACTTTAGTGCTTAGTTTAGTTAATATGAGGTCACATGGATGCTAGGGCTATATCTGAATGATTCCTATGGATTCTTAATATTTTCTACCCAAACCTTTTATTTTAAAAATCCATTTTTCCTTTTCCCAAAGTAAAAAGGGCATCAGAGGGCAGGAATATGTGTACCAATTTGGGGAATGAAGGGTGCTAACATTGAGCTGTGATAACTTTTATTGTCAAAGACTAGCATCTTCTCACCCGTCTTCCCGCCATCAAAATGAACAATTATAACATCTCAAAAGTCTTGAAGTTGGGGGGTGGCTTGGAATGCTTTCAACTGATGCTTCCCTTTTGTGGCTTATATGCTCTTATATGTGCCATTAAGAGTTGATTTTTTTTTTTTTTTCCTGAGGCTGGAGTTAAGTGACTTGCCCAGGGTCACACAGCTAGGGTTAGGGTTAGGGTTAAGTGTCTGAGATCAGATTTGAACTCTGGTCCTCCTGAATTCAGGGCTGGTGCTCTATCCACTGTGCACCTAGTTGCCCCCTTTTAAGAGTCAATTTTAAAAAAATGTATCAATAACTAATTTAGTTAATTAAACTAGTAGAATATTTTCCATAGCATTTGAAATTTATGTATTTACATATGAAGGGAGTAATGGTAATATTGCTAAAACACTTAGCTATATAAAGTGTAATAATTGTAGAAATAGTTTTCTTAGAAAATTCATTTGGTCTTTAAACTTTGTTGCAAACTGTGACCTCCTAAAATTGCCAATTGATTTTCATTTTTTAGTTTGGATAAATATTTATTACATTTGAAAAATAAACAAGAATTTATAATCTTTTTAATTCCTACAAATTTTATTCTTAGGAAAGATAAATTTGTCCTGTCTTACTTTTACAATCAAATATAAATTCCTGATTGACATTTAAAGCTCATTGAAACCTGCTCCAGTTTACATCTCCAGCCTTTTCACATATTACTTTTATAAAATGTAGGCTAACCAAACTGGCCTTGTTATATGAGACTTTATCTCCTCCTCTGTCTTTTACTTTGACTGTTGCATGTGTTAGGAATGTACATCCCTTCCCCATCTGTCAGAATCTTTATACAAGAGTTACTTCCAAGAGTCAACTCAAGTACCATCTTCTTTATTAATCTTTTCCTAATATACCGTTTCCTATAATTACTGTGTACCTTGTTTTTTCTCTTGACTAAATTGTAAAATCTTCAAAAGCAGGAGACTTGTTTTATTTTTGACTTTGTTTTCTCAAGCACTTAATGTGTGGTGGTGTGCTGAATAAAAAACTAAAAATCTTCGCTAAAGATGAACTATTTTGTTAGAATGGGTTGAAAATAGACTGCTTAAATTTACCATGCAAGGAAAAATATGAAGTCATTTTTGATCAGTGTTCTTTTTCAATTTATTTATTTATTTATTTATTTATTTATTTATTTATTTATTTATTTATTCATTCATTCATTCATTCATTCATTCATTTATTTATTTATTTGTTTTGAGGCTGGGGTTAAGTGACTTGCCCAGGGTCACACAGCTAGGAAGTGTTAAGTGTCTGAGATCACATTTGAACTCAGGTCCTCCTGAATTCAGGGCTGGTGCTCTATCCACTGCACCACCTAGCTGCCCCCTTTTTCAATTTAAATAAACTAACTTCATTAAAGCATTCATTTAACTATATATTGGATTTTGGTAGGTAAAATGCTTTTAATTTGGATGTACTTTTTAAAAAAGTTGGTCTTGCCTTTTGTGGGAGAGGAACATTTCCAAAATTCTATATGTACAAGATATTATTTCCTGGAAAATATAACAGCATCCATCCAAAATATGGAAAGGTGGTTGCCTCAATTATATTATTCAAATGCAATGATACTTTTAAATGTGTTGTTTTTTTTTAAAGCCTTCATTTTCCTTTGAGAATTTCCTCCCTTTATTAGAGAGGCTAATATTGATCTCATAGGACTTGAGATTTATGGGTGGGAGTTGGCACTTGCCTTTGGACCTGGACACATTTTTTATTAGATATATCATATCTACTTTTCCAAAGGTTCTTTGGTTTTTCTAGATAGGTGTTAATTTTTTTTTTTTTTTTTTTGCAGTATTCTTAATAACTTATCTCATTTGATCTTCACATCAATCCTGTGAGAGTAAGTGCTATTCATTAACTCTTGTTTTAGAGATGAGGAAACCCAGACCAACAGAAGTTAAATGACTTGGTCAAGGTCATGAGACCAGTAAATGTCTTAAGCAGGATTTGACTCCAAGTTCAATACTTTATCCATTGTGCCTTTTAGATGCTTCTACTAAAAATTTATAAACTTGCTTTATGTGGTTTGAGACAAAGCAGCTCCCATAGCATTAAGCTCTGATTCAGTTTGTCTTGTATTGGTTACTGGATTGTGCCAAATATTCTAGTGCACAATCTTTACTAAGTACTAGTATTGAGAATTGTATTACAGCGGACTTCAGTATGTACCAATTTTTTTTTTTTTAATTTTTTTTTTTGTATTCTAATCAAAGGTAAAGGATCACTGTAGTAATAGCTGGCATTAATAGATTTACAAAATAGTTTTCTTTTTTTCTTGGCTGTATGTTTAGGCTCAAAGATATTTATATCCCCGGGGTCACATAAGGAGTCCATCAAATCAATAAGTCTGTATTAGATTCTTATTTTGTACTGAGCTACTTGCTAAGTCCTGGGGATTTACAACAAATTCTCCCCCTTCCCCCCCCCCAAAAAAAAAAAAGCCCCAAACAGTTCCTGCTCACTTGGAGCTTACATCTTAATGGAAAGTTCTACATCTACAAATCACAACATAAAAGATAAAAACAAGTAGAAGGTAACCATAGAGAAGATGTTACCAGTAGCTTGGGAGAACTTGAATCTTAAATGAGTAGGTTCTTGGATATGTAAAATGGAGAGTTTTAATAAAAAGATTGTTAAACTTTATCTTCTGGGAATTGATCTTGTGGTTAGGCTGATAGAATAAGATTTCAAAAAAGCTGCATAAAACTATTCAAAAGAAAGCAGTGTAACTGATTTAGATAATTCATTATGGATCATATCGGATGGTTTAGGAATTTCCTCTTTTCATCTACATTATTGAACCCTTTGTTTTTTAAAAAGCCTAACCATATACAATGAATGTTTTCATTTTTTGAAAATATGATTCCCTTTTCTTTGTGCTCTTCACTCAAAAATAATGAAACATTAAACTAAGTTAAACCAAAATGTACAGAAATTTATATAATTCAGGATTTATAGATTTTTTCTTAAGCAAAATAAAATTTTTTAACTTGTTCAATTTGTTTGTGATGAACATTGGGAAGACATTGTAACTTCTATGATGGGAGTTAAGAGAAATAGATAAGGACCTTTGGTAGCAAGTTAGTGCTAAAACATTTACTTCTTTTTGGGAAGGTTATTGAATTGAAGGGAATCCAGATAATTGATAGGTTGATTGGTGCCAAAGTGTTGAAATACAAAGGCTCAGCAGTTAAAGATTGAGTCTCACTCAAAGACATAGACCAGTTTCCCAGCCTTTTAATCTTGATAACCTGTGAATCCTGGGGAAGAGGATCAGGCATAAGTAGAATAGAGCTAGATCTATAACTTCCTATATGTCTTCCCACTCTGCCTTTCTCCAGCCAAGTCAACAAAGCATATTAAGTACATGCTGTGTGCTAGGTACTAGACTAAATGCTGGAGATAATAGAGAAAGGTCTGTTTCAAGGAGCTCACAACCTAATGGGAAGAAAACAAGCAAACCAAATGCAAATGCTATATATAAAGATGTGTATGTATATTTGATAAATTGGAGATAACCAACAGAAGGTGGTTTATTAGAACCACCACTTCTTATAAAAGGTAGTTTAAAGGAAGCTATCTCTAAATTCCATAAAATGCAGTAAGATTCTTCTACTGTTGTTAATGTCATAAAAAGTTAACTCAGACCTAGCTTAGGCAAGTAACATAAATGCTTAGTTTAAATCTTAGATTTATTCTGCTTTCTTTCTTTGAAATAAATCAGGGAAAACTCTTAATATGAATAATTGACATACTGGTCAAGAAAGTATTTTAGTGCTATTAAACAGAGACTTTGTTTTCTTTTGGCAGAACTACTTCCTTTCATGTTTCCCAAAGGCTATATGAGCTAGTTATTTAATTTAAATCACTTGAAACATTGCTCTAAGGTCAGTTATGGTTAGGTATCCGTTATTGCTAATTAGGGTTTTGTTTTTTTTCCCCTTAATTTGCTCCTGGTGTTTTATAAGAGCTATTGCTGAGAATTGACTTTTGCTTATCTTCACTAATAGAATCCTGCAATGACCAGATAGTGTAAAAAAAAAATCATTATATTTACCTTCCCTATTTATTGTTTCACTACACCTTTTGCTAATCTCCCCTACAAACATTTTCTCCTGTTTAAATCCTCATGTTTCTAGTTAAGTTTCATTAAGTTGTTTTGTCCCTTGTCAGAAGAGACAACTGACTAAGTCATAAAGGGGAAATGCTTTATTTTCACCAGCTGACTGTTACTCTCATCTATTTCACTTCTATCTCCGGTGTTTATGCTTGTAAGTGCCTGACCTTTATGCCTTTATATACCGTCTCTCCTTTTAGAATGTAAATTTCTTTTGGTCCAGGATGCTCTCACTTTTCCAATCTGTCTCTCTGAGCTTAGCACTCACTTGTTCCCACCACTTAGTTGTTTGTTTAGGTTTTTTCAGTACCTTACTTTTTTCAAACTCCTTTTTGGCATTTTCTTGGCTGTGATGCTGGAGTGATTTGTCATTCTTTCCCAGCTCATTTAGGTCTTTTTGAGGAAACCAAGGCTACCAACAGTAAGTGTCTTAATACCCAGGGTCTCATAGCTAATGTCTGAGTCTATATTTGAACTCCACTTTTCTTGATTACACTTCTAATACTCTATCTACTGTGTCCCCATTTAAAATATCTTTTCTTTCAAGTTACTTTCCCTCTCACAGCCTTATGTTTCCTTAGTTTTTTGTTGTTTCCTCAGGTTTTTGGGTAAGAGAAGCACTTTGTACACAATGATGCCCTGCATAAATATTAGCTTATTGAAATGCAAAGTTTTCCCTTTTCTCAGTGTATTTTTAATTATTGACAGAATTTGTTTCACTTTGTTCCATAACATAAGCAACATCTGACTCTTGCTCATGTTGCACTTTTCAGTACTAAGAATTATTGAAAAGAGGTAGAAATTTTGAAAGAGGTAGATTCTTTAAGAAAAAAAAATTATATCTATTGTGTTTTTAATATTGCCTCCATTTCCCATTGTAACTATTCCCCTTCTCCAGAGGAGAATCCAGAAACCCATCTCTTATAAAAGACCCATGTGTATTGTTTAATAAATCCAGTTTCCTTTCCCTTTCAAATTTTATTTATCCACTTGTTTTTCTACATTTACAATCAGCTTCTCCTCCCCCCCCCCCCAGAAGCTGAGGTTAGGTGACTTGCCCAGGGTCACACAGCTAGGAAGTGTTAAGTGTCTGAGACCAGATTTGAACTCTGGTCCTCCTGAATTCAGGGCTGATGCTCTATCCACTGTGCCACTTAGTTGCCCCCAATCAGGTGGTACTTAAGATTCTAACTTTGTAAAAGCAAGGGGTTTCCCTTCATGAAAATACATGGCCAAGCTTTTGTCACAACATACTCAATAACAGATTTTAACCATACACATTTCAAGTAATATATCTTCTGTATTGCTTTACAGAGAGAATAAAGTTTCTCTGCCTAAATTTAGAAGACTGGAGTTAGAATAAAAAGTGGTTTTCCAATTAACTTTTTAAACCTGTTGCTTTCCAGACTTGTTAAAGAGCAACCAAATATCATCTAATAAGTTAGTTCAGGAACTTTTTTTTTTTTTTTTTTTAACCTCAGGTCTTGAAAGAGTAGCTGTTTTCACATACATGTGAACTTGGATACTTTCAAAAAGAAAATCCCTAAAACCTCCTTGCAAACACAAAAAAGAGACAATCTCCTTTCCATGGGACTAGAATGCTTTTTTTTAAAGGACAACACACTGTATTCAAAAAAGGAGGGGTACACGCAGTGAAAGGTATCCCAGTAAGCATAGTCTTTCCCTACAGAGAGAATATATCTTCTCTCTTCTTGGGATGCAAGCTTGTTTATTATAATTTCACAGCATTAATTTTCAGTTTTTATTTCCTCTAAATTGTTGTGGTTTTTCTGGTTCTTCACTTGCATCAATTAATATGTCTTCCCATGCTTATCAGTGTTAATTTCTTATTGTAGTATGGTAATATTCCATTACATTCTTGTATCAGCTTTTTTTTTTTTTTTTTTTAAGCCAATTCCCCTATGAGTTTGGGAAAATGTAATTTTTGATTCTATTTTGTGTAGAAGTGTTAGTTTGTAAATAAGTGAGACCCTCAAAGATTAATGAAGATTATCTAAGATCATAGTACATGCCTGACATAAACCTTACCTTCTCTTTTATCTGCTAATATTGAGTAGAATCTTCTTTTTCCCTTTAAAAACATACTTTTGATAGTATTTTCTGAGTTCGCCGTCTAATAAGGAAATAATGTAAGTGCATAATAAATTCTTTATTTAAGTCTAGAATAGGAGGAGATAAATGCAATAACTTCGTATTTTTTAATATTTTCTTTCCAGTTACATCTAAAAACAATTTTTAACATTCACTTAAAGATTTTTTTTAGTTCCAGACGCTCTTCCCATCCCTTCTTCCTGAAATTAATGCCACAACTTTTTAGTGCTTTCACTTGCCTTTATTATTTTGAAGTACTAGGGAAAAGAAGTAGTAGTAGTATCTGATCATCTTACAGACCTGAATTGTTAATAGTTTTTTTTCCCTAATCTGTGTTGAGTGCCTGCTGATGATATTTGTGGAAAGATGAATATAGACCATTGGAGTGTCTAAACACTTGAGCTGCCTTAGTTTTCTGGCTCATATTTGCCTTGGGCAGGGGAGATTTAAATTAAATGTGAGTTTTCAAAGGCAACCATTTTTCTTTCTGTACTATATTAATTGGGGGGGGTGGAATAAACAATATCTATTAAAATTTTTATTGACTAACATTCTGATGTTAATTCAAAAAGTGATACGTATATCAGTATAATGTCTGTGGATACAGAGGAGATGGGCAAGGGACTAAGTAATGTAGGTTTGGGGGGTGGGAGTAGGGAAGAGAATAGATGTACTTGATTTAACCAAGGTGTGAACTCAATATTTCATACCCCTTTTGGGATTTTGATGAGTCAAGCCTTATTTTCCTTTCTGCCTTCTTGAAATGATCCCATTTTTATTCACATAGTCCATTATACAAAAGTCCTCTGCCAATATATAATTTTTTTCAGTTATTACAATTTTATTATTTGACTCATGCCTTCAAAGATCTAAAAATATAGTTCCTTTTATATAAATTTTTTTAAAGAAAACTTGTAATTAAAATACAAATAGAATATGAATTGTTTTGCATTCTAAAAATTTTATAAAGGTGGAAATTACTTTATCGTTAAGGTAGCTTTTTAGAGGAAAGACAAGCATATTTTTTTAAAAAAAGTTTTTGAACCATGCTGCAATTGGAATATACTAAATTTATCTCACTCAGTTTATTAAGAATTTTATTTCTCCATAACTTAAATTTTATAAATATGTAATATGGTTGGTTCATGGTCACTATTATATGATTTATCTTTATATCTCAGATATTTTTATTCTTGTCATCCAGTTAATTCTCTTTTGGGTCAATTTTCAGCCATTACAGGGCGTGAGCTTAGACAGATTTAATATGTTACTGCAAAAACTAATTTTAAACATTTTTGCTTTGGGTTTCCTACAGAAGTGTTTTTTGAACAAGTGCAGTTTAATTGGATTTAAATTACTGTTTTAGACAGATTCACTTTTATCAATACTTTTTCCTTTTCTTTTAAAATTTTTTTTTATTATTATAGCTTTTTACTTACAAGATAAATGCATAGGTAATTTTTCAGCATTGACAATTGCAAAACACCTCTTGTTCCAACTTTTCCCCTCCTTCCCCCCCACCCTTTCCCCTAGATGGCAGGTTGACCAATATGTTATCAGTACTTAAGTTCATTTTCTTATCTTTCTTTAGACTGGCTTAATCATAATATAGATTTCATTTTAGCTTTTCCCCTTCTTTGTTGCCATACAGTATACATTTTAATGCAATGATTTACAGCTTAAAAAATATTATAAAATGCCAGGAAAAAAAAGGTTGCTTTCACTTTTCTGTTTGCCAGAGTTACAAGAAAAATACTTATGAAGACTTTGGATAGCAAACCATCTTTTAGTTTATCATGTTTGTTTAAATTGGTGTGCCATCAAAATCTGCTGGCCTATGCATAAGTTAAGAGCTTAGTAAAATTTGGTGAAAATTTATTTACATAGATGAAACCAGGGAATTGCTTTCTTTCAGACTTCTTTTGGTTTCAGTATCAAGTGAGTCATGAAAGAGGTACTTAATGAAAGTGTTTGCCAGTTGGGAGAATGCTTTGAGAAGCCCAAATGGAAAGTTTCCTGAAAACTGGCAATGTTTTCCAAATGTACCTATATATCTATTATATTTTGCTTCTACCATAAAACTCCAAAAATACTCCATCTCTTGATTCTGGGCTCTCTCCAGAGATAATACTTCTGTAGATGTATCTTCCATGGTAAAATTAAATTCTTTGAGGATACCGTCTATTTCTTATTTGTTTTGTGTATCCAGAGTTTAGCACAGAAAGTTGCATATAATAGGTATTTAAATTATCCCTCAAGTTTAATTGATTCATGGACCCATTGAAGTCAAGTAAAAGACATGTTGGATATCTTTCTTCTATGGTATGCATATTCTAATAAAATAAACCTATTCATGATTTAAAAATAATTTTAGTAACATAAATCCAAGTTCTAAAAATAAAGATTGCATGTCATTTCAGTCAGATCATCATGAAAAAAAAAATTGGGGGATAATCTTAGTATCCAACATTATTCTCTTTGTTTTATAGTATGAAAAAGAAAGACAAGCTTTTTGGTTTTTCAGTTTTAACTTCCTCCATTTAGAGGAGAATTAGGCCAAAAGCATAAGAATGGTTTTTGTGCCTGCTAAGGAAGGAGCTCTTTTTACAAGCCCTTTTCAATTAGCTACTAAATTACTGATAGAACTTATTTTGAACCCTTACCAACTAATAAGCATTATATAGCATATTAGCATAGCTTATTATGGTTTGTTCTGACCAAAAAAGGGCTTATTTTTGGCAGTATAAAAATATAGGATTTTGCCTCTTTTACTATTCCCGTCTCTTCATAGAACAAGCCAGAGAGCTGAAGACACAAAACTGGTTAATTCTAATAGAAATAGAATAATGCTATAATAGCTCACATTCTTACAGCTTTGTAAAATGTAAAAAATTACTTAATTTTAACAACCTTCTATGGGTAGGTAGTGTATAATAAGAATTTTCTTGATTTGAAAAACTTTGAAAAAGAAAATTGTCAGGGTCACACAATTATTAAGGATCAGAACAGACCTTCCCAGTTCTTCTTACTTGAATCATTGTTCTTTCCATTATACCAAATTGCTGTCCAGTATAGTAGTTGATATCATGGAGGGATATTTAGTGTATACATGTATCATAACTAGCTCTTAATGAATACAATCAGAATTGTTTCTGACATTGCTGAATATTAAGATAATTATCAAGAAAAGACCTGTAGGTAACCTTTTCCTCTCTAAATTTTTATCACACTGCTCTTTTTCTTACCTTCCTTAACTTTGCTCATTCATTATCTTATGCCTCAATCCTCTTAAACTTCTCCCTCTATTCTCTCTTAGTAATCTCATTAGCTTCCATGCATGAAATTATCATGTTTGGAGATGATTCCCATCATCACTGAAGTTTATCTTCATGGGTTTCAGTCTTATCATTTGCCAATTGTATGTTACAAACTGGATGTGGAGATGCCTCAACTCAACATGTCTAAAATGGAACTTAACCAAAACTCCTATCTTATAAACTTTTCTGTTTCTGTGGAAAACACTGCCATAATTTGCATCTCATAATTTTTACACTATCATTGGACTCTACCCTCATCTACACACTATCAGTTATTTTTTCGACCAATTCCTTGTATTCATTTACATAGCTTAAGTTGAGGCCATCTTCAGTTTTTGCCTAGATTATTCCCAAAGCCTTCTAAATTAGATTCTTAGCTTCATAATTGTTGTTTCTATTTTATTCAGGTTGATTTTATATAATGATGCTGCAATAATTTTCCTTAAAAAGAGATCTAATTGTAACTTTCCTATTCTTCCTGCCACATTGGCATTCCCCTACCTCTAGAATAAATTAAACTCCTCTGTTTAGTTTTTAAAAGAAATTCTATGTGGAACATATCCCCAAACTAGCTTTTCCAACTTCATTGGGCGTTACTGCCTTTCCTTCACTCTGTAATCCAAAATGCTCTTTTTACTCACTTGGTCTCTTTTAGACACAGTTCAAATACCACCTTCTACATGAATCCTTTTCTGATTTTGCCAAATGCCATTGTTTTCCCTCCTAATATATTTAACTACTCTATGTGTACACTCATACATGTATTCTTTAATTTTATGTTTAATGAGTGTTTTTATGTTTCTGTCTCTATTAGGATATAAGCTCATTGTGAGTAGGTATTGTTATTTTCTCTGTACTTTATATTCTCAGTATCTACTATAGTGCCTGCCATGAAGTAGGTCCTTATAACAATTACTTGATTTGATTATAAAAGCAGGATAAAACCCTTGGCAGATGTTTTTAGGTTCTAAACTATTTTCCCAATTAGGTCTGTTTTAAAAACCAAAAAACCCTTCAATTTAAAGAAACCTGGGTATCTGAAGTAAATCTGTTAGATTCGAAATCTTAATCTTCATTAAAAGGTTCATTGGGCATATTGGAAATCTTCAGTAATCGGCCTTTCCTAATATGGAGCAGAAGTTTTGGTCACACTTGGAGCAGAACTTGAAGAGAGTAAGCCTAGTTGAAGTTCATGCCCCTGTCAAAAGCTTTACCAAAAATTAACTAGCTTTTTATTGAAAAGTAGAGTTAAGATTCCTTCTAGGATTTGGGGGAGCATCTCTTTTAATTTTGCAGCTAGCACAGTTTTGTTCTTTTCACTGTACTTATGTATAGGGATGTTTATATCACATAGTGAAATAGTTCAAAATTGATAAGACTAAAAGAAAACATGGCAGAAAGGGGGGAACAGCTAGGTGGTGCAGTGGATAGATAGCCTTGGAGTCTAGAGGACCTGAGTTCAAATATGGCTTCAGAAACTTGACACTTCTTATCTCTGGGACCCTGGGCAAGTCACTTAACTTAATTGCCTTGACATATATATTTTTAAAAAATATTCTGGCAAGGAAACTAGGAACAATAAGTTTTAGACCTATAAAGTCTTGTTATAGATAGAATTAGATAGTATTTGCTGACTTGAACTTTTCATTAACATACCTTTGCCCTTTAGGAACCATAGTGCCATTATTCTAGAAGCCTTACTTGTAAGATGATAAGTTCTTGGAGATTGGGCCCAGGTTTCTCATTACCTTTCTGTAAATGGTATAGATACCACTCATTTTTAGGAAGAATATATGATTTTATGACACTGAAGGACTGTATCCAGGTGAGATTATAGAATGGAAATGCTTAAACAGTAAAAAAGTGTATTGACTGTCATGCTTTCCTTTATATGAATTATATTGATATTTATATCACTTTGATTTCTCTCTACTTATCCCCTTCCCCATAATATATTTATGCAAACTTTTCTTGTAACAAGATTTTAATAAAGAAAAAGAAGCTATTAACTGAGTTTGACCTAATTATGAAGTGTTCCATACCTTACTTAGTCCTTCATGCCTGCAGCAAAGGGAGATATTCTCTCTTTGGAATGAAGTTCCATGTCTCCATAATGTTCAATTTTGGTTTTTCTATTTATGTTAAATCTATTTATATCTGGTTTTTGTATTTGTTATATGGTATTTCTTGTATATAGTTTTCCTGATTGTGCTTTTTTTTCACATTAGTATACTTTTACTTTTATTTCACATTGAGTATAAATCTTCTCATACTTATTGTTTATATTCAAAAAAGTTTAGATGGCAGTTATAAATGGATCATCTTTTATTACATCATTCATAAGCCTAGCAGTCATTGGATTTCTAGGATTATAGATACATTAATTTTTTTTTTTTTAAACAAAACAAATTGCTTTCCAGAGCAGTTGGACAAATTGATTACTCCATCAACACTTGACCCCCATGGTCTGAGCCTTGTAGAGTCTCAACCTAGCTTGGAAAATTTATCTTCGTTAAATAGTAGCTAGTCCTAGCCCTATAAATGATAGGCATTACAGATTCAGAGTGATAGCTGTAGATCAACCTGTAGTCCTCTCAATCTTATCCCTGGTCATGTGGAATCAGAAAAACAAAGTCACTTTGAAAGGTATAGTTTTGGGATAATTAATCATTTTATTAATAATGCTAGCATTTTATTAATAAAGGGATCAGTGATACTTTTGAATGCCAAGGACTATCACAGTGTTGGACAACAGTTTATATGCTCTTGGAAGAGAGGATGTTTTTTTGAGGGTGACATTCATTTCTGATTGATTTAACGAGTAATGAGAGAGAATGGTTATTACAATGAGCCATGGGCCTATTCTAATGAGAGACTGTGGGATATAACTATGTAATTTATTTCTAAATTACCTATCACTGGTCAATCTAATCAAAGACATTTTATATCTCCTACCCTAGGCTGAGCAGAATATAATAGGCCAGGCGGTAGGCGGTTCACCTTAAATTCCTTGAAAGGTTGGGTGGGGTATATCTGCCTATCCTTCAGTGGTTAAACTTTGAAAAGAGAACCTTAGAAAAAGGTTGTAGAATTCTACATCTCCCCAAATTAAGAATCATTTTTAAGGCTAGAAAAATGACACTGTGGTTTCTACTTGGATTTCTTTTTCACTACTTAGTCTGGTAATCTTCCTGTAATCTATGGCAGACCTGGGCTATATTGCTCCATTTATATACCATATTTGCAATTTTCCTCAACAAGCATTTAAGTGCCTGCCTAGGAGCTAGGGGAATAAGTGAAACAGTTGATGTTTTAAAGTGTATTACATTCTTTTGGGAGGGAAACAATTTGTGGGAGTGGAGGGGAGGGAGGGGGATGCTGAGAACTGGGAGAATCAGGCTTCAAACAGAAGGTGCTACTTCACCTGAATCTTAAGAAGACTAATAGAAAGTTTAGGAGATGAGATGGCAGTACATTCAACCTGGGGAACAGCTTGTGGAAGGGTAAGCAACATTTCATGTGGGAAAGGAATAAGGAAACCAGATTTCACCAAATTATAATGTTTGGTAAGATATTAGAAAGGGTGGTTTGGAGCTAGCCTGAAAAAGGTTTTATGTCAGAATTTGGTAGGGCTTTTAAAACAGCAAATCTTTGACTACTACAATAATTTACATAGTGTTTGGTCTCTAGTTCTGTTCCCTTTTCAATTTTTTTTCACTTTTTTTAAAATTGGAAAATATTTTCTTTATTATCTCTCTACCCCAGTGAAAAAAGAGAAAAAAGAAAACTTATGTAACAAGTATGTCTAGTCAAACAAAACAGATTCTCAGGTTAGCCATGCTGAAAATTAAGACTATTTTTATATTTATAACCATCTTTATTTCTTTACCATCATTTATTTGTTGACATTTTAAAATTTTTTTCCCCAAATAAGTGTAAAGATAGTTTTCAACATTTTTTTTTTTTTTTTTTGGCTAGGCAATTTCAGTTAAGTGACTTGCTCAGGGTCACGCAACCAGGAAGTGTTAAGTGTCTGAGACTAAATTTGAACTCCTGACTTAAGGGCTAGTGCTCTATTCCCTATACCAACTAGCTGCCCCTTCAACATTCATTTTTGTAAGACTTTGTGTTCCAAGTTTTTCTCTCCTCCCTTACTTCCCCCTCCCCAAGATACATAATCTGATATAGGTTAAATGTGTACAATTCTTTTAAACATATTTCCATATTTGTCATGTTGTGCAAGATCAAAAGGGGAAAAAAACCAAAAAAGATGAAAATACTATGTTTTGATCCATATTCAGTCTCCAAAATTCTCTCTCTGGATGGTACTGGCATTTTCCAACCCAAGTTTTTTGAAATAGCCTTGAATTAAGTTAATGCATTGTTGAGAAGATCCAAGTCCATCACATAATCTTGTTTTCTAAAATCAGCCTGCTGATCCTCTTTTATAGAATAATAATATGCCATTATCTTCATATATCATAACTTACAATTCCCCAAACTATAAAAAGGACTGTTACAAATATTTTTGCACACATGCTTCCTTTTCCCTCCTTTATGATCTCTTTGGGATACAGATCCAGTAGACACTGCTAGAGCAAAGGTATTCACAGTTTGATAGTTTGAGCATTGTTCCAAATTGCTGTCTAGTATGTTTGGATCATTTCATAACTCCACCAAATAAGGCATTAATGTCCCCGTTTTCCCACAAATCCTCCAACATTTATCATCTTTCCCTGTCATCTTAGCTAATGAGAGCTATGAAGTGGTACCTTAGAGTTGTCTTAATTTGTATTTTTCTAATCAATAGTGATGTAAAACATTTTTACATGACTAGAAGAAATAGCTTTCATTTTTTTAATCTGAAAATTTGTTCAATATTCTTTGGCCATTATAAATTAGGGAATGACTTGTATTCTTAATAAATTCGAGTCAGTTCTCTATGTAATTTAGAAATGAAGAGGCCATCATATATGGGTAGTATGTATCATCATTGGTGCCCTGTGATTTTTAGCCATTGCATTGATCGGAATTTTGTTGTCTTTCAAAATTATCTTGTTGTGTAAATTGTTCTCTTAGTTCTGCTCTCTTCAGCTGTTCGTTTCCTATGTTTTCCTAGATTTCTCTGAAGCAGTTTTTTTCATTTCATATAGCACAATAGTATTCCTTTATATTTATACATCATAATTTGTTTAGCCATTTACCAGTTGATAATTGCATTCTAGTTTCTAGTTCTTGACCACGATAATAAAAAGCTGCTATAAGTATTTTTGAACATATAGGTCTTTTCCCTCATTGATTTCTTTGCAGTCTATACCTCTTTCTTATGTTGTAGATGATTTGAGTTTTCCATAGAATTTTGTTTTAGTTGCTATCCTAACTCTTAGTGATGTAATTGAATCAGGATTTTTTTCTGGAGAATTGCACACACACATTTACATATACATGTAGGGAGTTCTTAGTTTGGTATCTTTGGATACATACATAGATTTCAGGATCTTCAGTATTAGTATTATTATCTTAGCAAGGAATGTAAACCAAATCTTTAGCCTAGTTAGATAGGCAATATGGTATAGCATTATGGCCATGTAGAAAGACCATGAGACTTCAATTTGAAAGGACTTGGTTGAGTACTTTTCTCTGGTGCAACTTAACTAATACCAACTTCTTTGAGTCTGTTTCCCCATCTCTAAATGGAATAAATGTAATTTGAAGTACCTCTCTTCACAGTGTTGTAAGAAAGTACTATTAAGTCCTATATAATTGCAACCTGCAAGTATTAAGCTTGTTGGTAATTTTTTGTTTAGGCCAGATAAAAATTTTGATGACAGCAGTAGTAAAAATTGCTTATGTTTGAATATTATTTTACAGTTGCCTTATAGCCTTGGTCTTTTTGGATCCGGGCTGTGAGCCTGTATGGAAATTGTTATTTATTATCTATTCTACACAGATAAGGAAAAGACTGATTTGCTCAGAAGATTCAAACTTCATGACTTCAGGCTGGGGTTTTTCATTTTAGCATGATGCCTTTCATGGCCTATCCTATGATGTGATGCTATCTGGGAAAACTAGGTGTTTTTTTTTTTTTTTTTTCCATGGAGAATGATTTTCATTAAATATGTATGGAAGCTCAGTATAGATTGATTTTAGCCAATAAAAGGTGTTAGATGAGATAGTTATTATATAACTAATTGGTCAATAAACATTAAGCACCTCCTATGTACCAGGCACTGTGCTAAGTTGTAGGGATACAGAGAAAGGCAGAAGATAGTATCTATACTTTAGGAGCTCGGTACAATTGGGGAAATAATATGCAAACAATTTATACAGGATAAGTCAGAGATAGTCTGCAGAAGGGAGGCACTAATATTTAGGAGGATGGGGGGAAAGGAATGGAGGAAGCTTCTTCCAGTACTTGAGGTTTTAGCTGAAAGTTTAAAGCTGCCAGGTGGTGGCGATGGGAAGGAATAGAATTTCATGCCTGGGGACAGCAATGGAAATGCCTGAAAATGATAGGTGGAGTATTCTGATCCTAGAGAGATGATTGGAGAGACAGGGGGAAGAGAGTGAGAGGTAACAGATATGACAGATAAACCAATCTGTAGGCTATTGCAGTAACCCTGATTAGAACCTGAACAAAGGTTGGTGGTAGTTTTCACAAGAGGGCAAATGCAAGAAATGCTATGGAGGTAAAATCTAAAATCGATAGATTTTTGGAACAGATCGGATGTGGAAGATGACTCTCAAAAGAAATAGGGAAGTTAGAGGAGAAGGTTTTGGGGGGGCAGATAATGAATAATTCAGTTTTGGATGTAGGAATTAAAGACATCTGTAAATCATCTAGTTCAGGATAACTAGTAAGCAGAGATATGAGATTGGAGGTCATCAGAGTCATTGGGGCTCCCTAAGTAAAGTTGAAATTCATCAGCATAGAAATGGGAATTGAATCCTTGGGAGCTGATGATATCACTAGGTGAAATAGTATTGAGAGAGAAGAGGGCCTTGGGGGGATACCTAAGATTAGTGGGCATGACCAGCTTTATTGCTAATGACTATACTTGTAGGGATAGGCCGAAGGTGGTGGTGGTGGGGGGGACCTCTGCCTTCTGGGAGCTTACATGCTGATGGGGAAGACAACAGGCGAATGTATGGATGTATAAGTATATACAAAATAAATTTGTAAAAACAGTAATGGGAAGGTATTCTGCCATATAATAATAAAGACATACCAGCATAGTCAAGACAGTGCTTGAGCTGATTTTTGAAGGTAATGAGGGTTGCTTAAAGCTTAGAAAAAAGATCCTTTCTGAAGAACGGTTAGAAAGGCCTGTTTAACTACTATATATGGAAGAAAATACTATGTCCAAGATAGTAAAAGTGAATTAGAACAAAGTTGAGAAGGACTTTAAGTGCGTGATTGTGTGTGGAAGTATTAAGAAACCATTGGAATTTGATTAGTAAGTTCAAACCTTTGCTTTAAGAAAAATGACTTTAGCAGCTATGAGGATAAATTGAAAAGGGGAAAAGGAAATAGAGCATTTAGGTACTTCATTATTATTATTATTATTATTATTATTATTATTATTATTATTAATACCCAGAGATTTCCACATATTTTAGGAAAAATGTAATTGTTTTATACTGAAAATATAATTGTATTTTGGATAACAGTGAAAACAATAAATATGAAGGAGAGGTAGAGGGAAATGGTACCTCCAGTGTTCAGAATTATATATACATAATTATGGGAGGAAGTCTCTATTTTTGCCCTTTTGAGTGGCAGTAAAAGAAAAATCATGTCACAAATTGGTAATAAACATTTAGACTTTTGGTATTATATATACCATTCCTTATTTTTTAAAAAAAGGTTATTTAAAATTTAGATAACTTTAATATCTTTATTTTTGCCAGCCTTTCTAATTATTTTAATAAAGAATTTTTAAGAAAGAAAATAAAGTTCTGTAAAACTATCCAGTATATTTTAAAGGACTGATGTCATATGATACTTTACTCAGTTATGTATTCCCACCTCTGTAAAAAAATAAAATAAAATGGGAGATATCTTCTAATATCTTTTTGGAAGTCAAACTTGGTCATTATAATTTTTCAGCGTTTTGTTTTATTTTGTTCTTTCCATTTATATTCTGTATTGCTTTCCTAGTTCTATATGTTCCTATTTCATCATATTAATAATCTTTTTATGATTGTCATTTTTTTAAGGTCATAGAATGACTTCATCTTTTATGCTTTTGAATAAAAGGTAAAAAAAGACAAAGATTCTGTCAGATATATATCTGATTTTTGGATTGATTTTTAATAGTGATTTTTAGCATTATGACAGCAGTTCTCTTTGCTTTGTCATTGGTACCTGTCAAATCAAGTCACTCACTAAGTTCCACTTGCTTTGAAATGGCTGTAAGGGGCCCCCTATCTGTCTTTGCATGTCAAGCAAGGATTAGTACAGAGTTGTCAACTTAGACTATAAAGACATTCATTCCCCAATTGATATCAATGGACAGTTTTCAGATAAAGAAATTAAAGCTATTTCTAGTCATATGAAAAAAATGCTTTAAATCACTATTAAGAGAAATACAAATTAAAATAACTCTAAGGTACCACTTCACACCTCTCAGATTAGTTAAGGTGACAGGAAAAAATAATTATAAATGTTGGAAAGAATGTGGGAAAGTGAGGACATTGTTGGTGGAGATGTGAAATGATCTAACCATTCTGGAGAGTAATTAGGAACTATACCTAAAAGGCTATAAAATTGTGCATATCTGATTCAGCAGTGTCTTTACTAGGTCTGTACCCCAAAGAGATCATAAAAGAGGAGAAAGGACCCACATATGCAAAAATGTAGTAGCTTTTTGTAGTGGCAAGGTTTCGGAAATTGAAAGGATGCCTACCAATTGGGGAATGGCTAAATAAGTTTTAGTATATGAAAGTAATTGAATATCATTGTTCTATAAGAGATATGATGAGCAGACTGATTTCAGAGAGGCCTGGAGAGGCTTCCATGAATTGATGCTGGGTGAAGTAAGCAGAACCAAGAGAACATTGTACTGTTGACAACAATATTTAGTGATGATTAACTGTAGCGGGTTTGCTCTTCTCAGAAGTGAAGGCACTTCTAATGTGCATGGGATGGAAAATGCCGGTAGCATCCAGAGAGAGAAATATAAATTGAAGCATGGTATTTGCATTTTTTTTTTTGTTTGTTTCTTATGTTTATTTCTACTTTTGATCTGACTTCTTGCATAACAAGATAAATATGGAAATATGATTTAAAAAAATGATGCTAAGTAATTGCTTATATGAAGTAAATAAAATCAAAAGACACAGAAATGAAAAACAAAAGACTATTAAGACATTAAGTGTTCAATCTGTTACATACACACAATATTAGCATTACATAATGGCGAAAGTTCAGGAATTCAATAAAAGTCAAAAGACCCAGATAAATTCAAATATTTACTAAGTATGTACTGTGGAGAACATTGTTCTATGGCCCTAGGGTAGGGCAATGATAACAAATATCAGTAACAATTTAGGTAAAACTCAGTCTTTTGTTGGTCCTGTTTGGATCTTGGCTTCTAGACTGCCAAGTGTGATAGGTCCAAAAGGAGTATTTTTTTTTTTTTCAATCCTATCTCATTAAATATATATATAGTATATGAAAAATTAGCATTATGCTGTCATTTATTTTAAAACTGGCAAAAGACAAAGTTGTGAAATTTATTTACACCTTCAGAGTTGTAATATCCAAGAGAGGCAGCCGAGTGCAATAGAAAAAGTGCTGGATTTGAAGTTGGATGATCTGGGCTCCAATCTCTGCTCTGCTACTTACCTGTGTGACTAGGGTGAGTCACTTCTCTGTGGGCCCCCATTTTTTCAGTTAGTAAAACCTAGAGGGTTGTTAGGTCTTGTCTGACCTGCTTTTGTCTCTTTGGTTATAAATTGAAAGAGGGAGGTGGGATTCTTAAAATTATCTTATTGGTAGTATTCTTCTGGCATCCTTCCTCTTAAAGCTACCATTTCCAAGAAAAATATACAATTTTTTTTTTTTTAGTATATAAATTTTTGTTGTTGTTGTGAACTTGACAGCCCGAAAATATAAATATTTTTGGATTCAAAGGATAGAGCTAGGAGATACTGAAGTTGAGGGTGGGGGTGGGGGTGGGGGTGGGATGGGAGAGTGGGAGGTGGCATAGCTACATTGCAGAAGTCTAGAGAGGTTAGATTGAGTTTGCATGTACAGATTTGTACATGCAAATTCCAGGAGAATTAATAGTCTCTTTTTTATATAGAACAAAAATGTGAAATAAATAGTAAGGGAGAAGGAAGGAATAGTAAAGCATTTTTGTACTTAGGCAGCTTAATTTGTAGTTTTGATACTTGTCACTGTTTTTTGTTCCTTAAAACCTTATCCCCTAAGAAACGAACTTCTATTTTATCTCTGAAATTATGCCTCAAGTGAGAAGTGCTGTGTCTGTTCTAAGAATATCATATACCGGATGATAGATTACAATATTTCACTGTAGTTGAATATTTGTGAAGGAAATTTTGTTTTTTGTTGGGTCAAGAATGTGAAAACTGTTTGAGGACCAAGGCTACCTTCAGCAACAATTATCTGATAAGATTATATTCTGGAGAGAATAATACATAGACATAATCTCTTCTGTGCTTTGTCTAGAAACACTGTAACCACTGAAGTTTCACTTTTCCATTGTTTCCCCTTTTTATGGATAAGGAGTCTGTATGTGTGTATGTGTAAACCTATTTAATAGTATATAACATTGTGACAGTAACCCTATCCATCCATCTATGTTAGTATAAGTCCATATAGCAATTACTTTAACAGTTACAGTAGGTACTTCATTGGGAAAGGCAGCTTTTAAAGTAAGATCATAGGCTCAGATTAAAACACAGAAAAACAAAGACAGCTCCTTTCCCTTCCTGATTTTTCAGACTTCTTAGACTTGATTCACCTCCACATATACCGTGACCCAGAGATACTGAGTAACCTGCTTGCTGTTCCTCATACAAGATACTACACATCTCCCAAGTCTCAAAATTTTCATTAGTAGTTCCTCACGCCTGACATACTTTCTCTTTTATTCTTTGCCTTCTGTTCTTGGCATCCTTCAAGTCATAATTAAAATCCTGCTTTCTGCTGGGAGCCTTTTCTAATCCTTCTTTACAATTATCTTGTATATATGCAATTATCTCTTCCCATTAGACTGTAAGCTCCTTGGGGGCAGGGACTTTACTCCTTTCTTTATTTATATCCTCAACACTTGACACAGTACCTGATTGATAGTTTGAGCTCAATAAATGCTCTTAACCTGACTTGTGCTTTTTTTTTTTTTTTTTTTTTGGCAGAAAGAGCTCCAGCAAATGTCTGCATAAATGAAGTCTCTACCACTGTTTTATTATTATATCTCTGTGCCAGACCTATAAACTGTTTCCCACAACTTGTCATCTATTTCTTCTTTATGTTCAAGTGGTTTGTGGGGATAAAAGTAGTCTACAGTGATCAAGAATTCTGTTTTTTCTTCCATTGACTTTCAACCAAATATGCTTCATCATTTGTCGTCCCTTCCACTGTATTGATTTTGTTTCTTTGTTAAGGTCCAGAGTCATAGATTTTTTTGTCTTTCCTAACACATTTCAGTAATATATAATGAGGTCAAATTTGTCATCTTATTAGAATTTCTACTTCCTCTTTTTATTACCTAAACTTTGAAACTATGGGTTTCACTTTAGGTTCTTGAATTGATTTTATTTAACTTCAAAATTTGTTTTAAAATTCAGTTTATTTGATAAGGCAAAAAGCTACATATAAATTGAATAAATGTACATCCATTGTCGATCTCTCTAAAGCCTTCCTTATATTTTTCCCTTTTCCCCCACTACTTATTTTCACTTTAAAACTTTCTTCATTGTATTAGATTGTCTTACTTTTTTTTTAATTGTTACTATACTTAGTATACTATACTATACTTTTTATTATACTTAAATTATATTTTATTATACTTTTATTATACTTAAAATACTATGAAGATGGCACTTTTTTATTCTTTTGTGTTTTTCTTAAATTAGGTGTTCAGTTTGATCAGTGCTCAACAAATATTGAACGAGTTAAGCGCCAAAATATGTGTGGTTCAAATAATAAATTTCATAGGCCTTCAAAGGTGGAGGGGGGAAAAGATTGTGAAAAGATTAATCCAATTAACCAGCATTTATTAAGTGTTTGTATGTGCTGGAGATCAAAGATAGACAAAAAACTGTTTCTCTTAAGGCCTCACAATTTAAAGGAGGAGCTAGTGTGCAAATAACTATGTACAAATAAGATATATACACAGGATCAATTGGAAATAATTTCAGAAGATAGGTACTAGTCTTAAGGGGGCACTTCTTAAGAAAAGGCCAAAAAGTGGTTAAGAACTCCTGAATTGTATTTCTTGAAGTAGATGAATAATTGGAAATTCTTGCCTACATAACTAAATTGTAAGCTTTTTGTTAAAAAAATTTTTTTCTTATATTTCCTAATCACATGTAAAAAAAATTTTGAAATAGGTTTTAAACTTCTGAATTCTAAATTATCTTCCTCTTTCCTGCTTATATCATGTAAAACATATTCATATTAGACCTGTTGCAAAAGAAAACACAAGCAAAGTAAAATAATAAAAAGTTAAGAATATGTACTTCAGTATACATTTTTTTTTTTTTTTTTTTTTTTTAAGCTGGGGTTAAGTGACTTGCCCAGGGTCACACAGCTAGGACATGTTAAGTGTCTGAGACCAGATTTGAATTCAGGTCCTCCTGAATTCAAGGCTGGTACTCTATCCACTGTGCCAACTAGCTGCCCTTTTAGTATACATTTAAAGTTTATCCCTTCTTCCTGGAGATGAATAATAATATTTTTCATTATGAGTCCGTTGAAATTGTTTTAGATCATTGTCTTCATCAGTGTAGCCAAGTTTTTCACATTGATCATTTCTATAATATTGCTTTTACTGTATACAGCAGGGGTTCTCAAACTAGGCCTGAGGGCCAGATGTAGCTGAGGACGTTTAAGCCGCTGGGTTATAGCAAATGGGCTGAGGGGTGGAGACAGATTGTGAGCTTTTGTTTTTACTATAGTCCGGCCCTCCAACAGTCTGAGGGAGAGTGAACTGGCCCCTTATTTTAAAAGTTTGAGGACTACTGGCATATAGGATTCTATTTCTACTCACTTCACTTTGAGATTATATTCTTACTAGGCTTTTCTGAACATATTTCATTCATTATTATAGCACAAAAGTATTCCATCATAGTCATATACCACATATACCATAGTCAAGTCAGGAAGACTTGAATTCAAATGTGACTGTAGACACTAACTTAACTCTGTTAGCCTCAAATTGCTCATTTGTAAAAAGAGCTAGCAAAGAAAATGGCAAACCACTCTAGTGTCTTTGCTAAGAAAACTCCAAATTGGGGTCATGAAGAGTTGCGCATCTAATCAACAAATGGTATTGCTGGATCAAAATATGTGTAGTTTTATAGCTCTTGAGAGCATAATTCCAATTTGTTCTCCAGAATGATTGAACTAGTTTACAATCCAACAGCAGTCCATTAATGTCCCAATTTTTGCACATTCCTTCTATAGCATCTGATATTTTCCTTTTCTGTTACTTTAGTCAATTTGATAGTTATGAGGTGTCATCTTGGATTTTGATTTGCATTTCTTTAATCAGTAGGGATTTGGAGCAATTTTTCCATGTGACTGTTGATTGTCTTGCTACTTCTCTGAAAACTGCCTGTTCATATATGTTTGCAATTTATTAGTTGAATAATAGTTCTTGGGTTTTTTTTATAATTTTGGCTGAGGTTCATATATATTTGAAAAATGAGACCTTTACCAGATAAATTTTTTGTAGATTTTCTTTCTAATTTTGGTCACATAAATTTTATTTGTACAAAACCTTAATTGCATTAATCAAATTATCCATTTTACTTGTAATCTCCTATCTGTTGTTTGATCATAAACTTGCTTATCCATAGATCTAGCATACATTTTTCCATGCTCCTCTAATCTCCTTATATCATCTTTATGTCTAAATCATTTATCCATTTTGACTTTGTCATAGTGTATATAGAGTGAGATGTTGATCTATGCCAAATTTCTTCCAATAATTTTCCAATTTTCCTAGCATATATTGTAAGCTCTTGGAGGGCAGGAACTATATACTAAATTTGTCTCCTTAATTAGTTAATGAATGAATAAAATTGTTAATACTAAAATGTGTTGATACTTAAATGAAGATTTGTGGTTGATATAGCATTGTATCATAAAAAATAACATGATACCCACCAATGCAGTTGTTGTAGGCTGAAAAAAGACATTTTCATTTGGTTTAGTGGCTGGTATTTATATTCAGTGATAGGCCAAATAAGATGATAGTCTTTATGTGTTTAATTATGTAGAATATAATCCCCTCTACCATTGTTGTAGCATCAAAGTTTCACTGAAACACTACAAATATTAGAGTTTAAATCCTTATGCTTTATTCAGATTGCACGTTTTAAAATCATCTTTATTACAGTTTTAAGAGATTTATATTTTGGGGTTCAGGGAAAAACAACTCTTAAGCATTGCCTTCTTCCATTTCAAAAAATTCTGTAATATTTACAATTTTTTTTTTCTGTTTTCTTTTACATATGTGTTCTTGGCTGGATTACAATAGAGAAGAAGAAAATGAGGTGAGTACAGTTGAATCTTTTTTTAAAAATTGTGGAATGGCTTGTATTTTAGATTTAGACATAAGCTGCAAATTTCATAAGGAATTTCTTGGACTTAACATACATTAAGGATAATTTTGCCTAGTTTAACTCAACCTTTAGTAATTATTAGGTTTCAGGGATTCTGGTCTTTTTTGTTTTTTAACAAAAACTTAAACTGATTTCAGAATTCTTTGCATTGGTAAATTTACTAAAATGAATTTGGTGATAAATTGACTTCTTGTCAAACTGAATTTTGTTATATGTCCCATTCTCAAGTTAAAGTACATTTTATTTACAATTTTCTAAGAATTATGGTATCTTAACCTGAATTACTTCCTCATCCCCTATTTCTCACACTTCATAAAAGATTTGTGTTCATTTTTGTGTTTTAAGAAATTAATCTGATATACAAACGCCATTGATATTCCTATTTATAAAAAGCAATGTCAGAAGCTGTCTAGGTCTTTTTGTCTTTATAGATTTATTTGTGGTAAGGCAAATGTAAGTATTAACTAGAAAAAAGGGAAAAACATTAAATCTTAAGGAAGGGACTAGGATTGTTAAAAAGCACAAAAAGGTATTATGCACCACCAAAATCATTCTAGAGCCTCTCCCCACATGTTTTCTTTCAAGAGTTGCATTCCTAGTTAGTACAATTTGGAGCAGTCTTAAAGATTGTCATATCTACATTTATGTACATAAAAATGGATATGTAATAATGATAATAGGAAGAGCACTTGATGCAAGTCCCGTAGGAAGCCTAGGTTGTAGTTGTGGCTGCAGCACCAGCTATGGCAGACACTCAGGGAAAAAATTTGAATCTTCTTGGACTTGTTTTTCTCTCCCTATAAAATGAAGGTATTGTATTAGATTATCTCTTAAGGGCCAATAAAATGTATGGTTGGTTTGAGGAGAGTAGCCCTTTTCTGATTTCTGATATTATTAGCTTTTGGTCTGGATAGTTTTATGTTAATTGTATTAATCACAATCCAAAAGGGCTTTTAATTTACTTAATACAACTTTTTGCTTTTTTCGATAAAGTAGATCCTGAGGAATATTTGTGATAAAACTTTTGAAATGCCATCATTTTGGCTCATATTCTCCGACGAATTTCAAGGTTAAAATAAATAGAGGTTTGTTTGGGAGATGCAGCAAGCCTCCTGTTGATCAGGTTTCTTGGAGTTACTTTGATCTGGGATGGCTCCATAGCTTGCTACCCCTTTCTTCTCTGTGTATGTCTCAGGACTTGGCCTACCTGTACCCTTGGGTTTGAATCCTGTTTCTGCTATGTACTACCTGTGCAACCTTGGGCAAGTCATATAACTCTTTGAGTCTTGGTTTCCTTATCTGTAAAATGAAGGGGTTGAACTAGATAACATCTAAAATCCTTTCAGTCTCTGAACCTATGATCCTGTGATCTGTTCTCCTGCTTAGTTTTTCTAGTGTTTACTGTGCAATGGTATATGGGTTTCTGCTTCTCCTTCTACCCTGGTGTTTCTGAGAAAGCATGCCACCCTTTTCAGATTTTCTAAGGGAAACAGAAGCTTAACTAATCTTCATTTATGCTAACTTCTGTTGTCTGTAGCACTGTCTGTCATCCCCTAGAATTCCCTCTCAGAACTTGTGGCCAAGCCACCTTCATCTTTCCCATATCTAAGCTCACTCATTATTGAACTTTTCTCAGATTTCCTCACTAGAGGGAGCCCTCATCAGTTCTACCTATTTGCTCATGTTCTCTTTTATTCAACTATCCAGAATCCTAAGTAGTAGTTTTCCAGGATCTTATAATAATGATTGTATGATGTAAAAAAGATTTATTCATATTATATCACAATTCCCATAGCAAGTAAGAAAGTCATTTTCTCAGATGATAGAAGGCTTTTGAATTTATTTTCACCGTCCGTTGAAAATTCACACCACGCAGCCCAGTTTAGAGGAACTATTGTAGTAATGACTACTTGTTTTTGTTCAATACAGGGAAAGATTGAAAATGTGCAGAAAATGGGTTTCATCAAAGGTCCAATGTTCAAGGGTGTTGCATCTAGTCGATTTCTGCCTAAAGGCACCAAGACAAAGGTGAACCTGGAGGAGCAAGGGCGACAGAAGGTTTCATTCAGCTTCAGCCTTACAAAGAAAACTTTGCAAAACAGGTTTCTAACAGCACTTGGAAATGATAAGCAAAATGACACTCCAAATTCCCCAGCTGTTCCCCTTCAAGCAGATTTTGTTCCCAAAATTAAAATGGACCCTGCAGATACTTCAACTGTTACAGAAGAATCTTCCCCACCAAAACCAAAGGTGGAATTGGGCAAAATCCATTTTAAGAAACATTTGCTTCATGTTACATCTAAGCCACTATTAAATGCTGTCACACCAGTAGCAGCATCACCACCTCTTTCCATAATACCATCACCAGTAGTAACAGAATCAGTAGTGGCAGAGTCACCACCACAGTCACCCCCTCCACCGCCCTCAGCCCTACAAGTTAGAACACCGTCACCACCAGCACCAATATCAGTAACAACAGCCTTGCCACAAATACCAACATCAGTACCAGTGGGGACATCATTACAATCCCTACCAATAGATGTAGCAATTAAAGCCTCAAAAGAGTCTTTAACTATAGTAATACCAGAATCTTTAGAATTGGACACTAAGCAAGATACATGTTCTTCTGAACTATTAGATATAATATCTCAGAATGTGTCTGAGAAAGCAGATATATCTCCACAAAAAGAAGACTCCCATATTGGGAAGGAAGAGGAAACTCCAGATAGTTCAAAGAGTTCTCTGTGTTCTAAAAAAGCAGGTTCTAAGAAGAAATTCTCACAATCTGAAGGCATGTTTCTTGGTTCAGAATCAGATGAAGATTCTGTACAGACTTCCTCAAGTCAACGGTCACATGATTTTAAGAATTCAGCAAGTATGGAAAAGGAAAGAGATTCAAAAAAAAGCTTAACTACCTTAAAAGGTGAAGATTTAGGAAAACCTTCAAGATCCAAAACTGAGAGAGATGATAAGCATTTTAGTTACTCAAAACTAGATCGAGATTCTCGTTATATGTCTTCCCGTTCTAGATCTGAGAGAGAGAGAAGGCGGAGCAGGTCTCGCTCTAGATCTGACAGAGGATCTAGAACTAGTTCTTCCTATTCTCGATCAGAGCGTTCACATTACTATGAGTCTGAAAGAAGATACCATAGGAGCTCCCCTTATAGAGAGAGGCCACGATATTCTCGTTCTTATGTAGATAATAGGATGAGAGAGAGCTCTGATTCAGAAGAGGAATATAAGAAGATATATTCTAGGTCTAGTGACTCAAGACGTACATCTTCCCATTCTTCATTTTACAGAGACTCAAGGACATCTTACTCTAAATCTGATCGGGACAGCAAAATTGAATCCTTCCACATGGATACAGAGAAAAGAGGAAAGTATTCCTCAAAACCAGAAAGAGAATCAAAAAGGACTTCAGAAAATGAATTAATGAAAAGATGTTGCTCTCCTCCTAATGAAATGGGATGTCGGAGAGGTGCATCTTACTCTAAACATGATAGTAATGCTTCCCGTAATAAATCTGTCCCATGGAAGAGTACACAAAAGCCTGATAAAATTAAAAGTTCTTTCTGTTGTACAGAATCAACTGAGGAAATTAAGCATCAGTCTCACTCTTTAAATTTACAGACTTGTTCAAAATCTAATGAATTAAAAACGGTTGTAAAAATTCCTGAAAGAGATAAAACTTTATGTCCATCTTCAACAAATCGATTAAATGATTCACCTACTTTTAAAAAGTTAGGTGAATCTCCTATTTTTAAGTCTGAATTTATGGGAAATGATAGCCATGATAGTATTAAGGAATCAGACACTTTACCTAAAGGAAAACATAATCAATTAAGAACTTATTGTCCCATGGAATTAGATATAAATGGATCTCCTGGGGAGGGATCTGATTTAGCCACTTTCTGTGTCTCTAAAACTGAGGATATTTTTACGTCTTCAGATGATAGTATAAATAGATCAGAGGTATCTCCTTTGATAAAAACTAATAAATCATGTGTATTACCATCAAATGGATTTCAAAATGTAAACAGGTCTAAAGAAAAGAATTTGGATGATTCTTCTGTATATCACAGTGAGTTAAACAGCTCACTTAAAGAAATGGATCCTTCAGTTCCTTCACAAGATAAATTTGGTTCATTTCCAGTTAAAAATGTAGATTTTTCTAAAACAGTTAAAGAGTCAGATGATTTGAGAGTTTCTTACTGTAAAACCAAAGATTTGGGTTCTTGTAATGATTTAGGTGACAATAGCCCTTGTTTGTATCAACTTGAAACTGAAAATATTGAGCCTGCAGTTATAAAGGTTGTCCCAAACAGTCTTATGAACCAAGATTCAGAGGTACAGTCTGTAATATATGACAATAAAAACTACAAGACTCTTCATTCAGTACAGTCCATAACTGAAGAATCTGAGCAAAATGTTAGGGTAAAGTCATTATCTGTTAACCCTTGTGATTCAAATTCACCTGTAGAAAGTTCAAGTGTTGCTTCAGTGTGTAGTCCTACATTAGGAATCAAAGTAGACAATACACCTGTTAAACAACACACTGAGGAGAACTTGTCTCTTGGTTTGGATACTGTTCTACAAAACCAAAGCACAGAATTTCTCAAACACGCAGGAATAGAAATAATAGAATTGGATGAACAGCAAATAAATCCTGAAACAGGAAAAAGAATTGTACCCTGGAAGAATAGACATAATAGTGGACAGTCTATGGAGTCTTTGCAAGCAGAGGACGTAGAAGAAGAAGCAGATGTCATGCTTCCCAGTGGACGAGAGAGAGCTGCTTCCACAGAAGGGCTGTTTAACAAACAGGAAGGAAGTAGAAAAATGTTTATTTCTGGTGTTTCTGAGCCTTTGTTTTCATCTTGTGAAATAAGTAGAACTGTAGAAGAAGGAGGAAGTAGTATTGCTCGTGGCTCTAAATGTGATAGCAGTGGTAATACATCAGAGTTTGTTTCTCCCATCCATGAAGATTATTCTGATTCTTCACAGAGCACAAGTGATGAAAGTGATACAGAGGATACAGATTCTGATGACAGCAGTATTCCAAGGAACCGTCTCCAATCTGTTGTTGTTGTGCCAAAGAATTCTACTTTGCCCATGGAAGAAACCAGTCCTTGTTCATCTCAGAGCAGCCAAGTTAATAGGCACTATTCTGACCATTGGGAAGATGACAGACCAGAATCAAGTAAACCTTATGAAGAAAGATTTGAGGGAATGATGAACAAAAATTGTTCTCAGACCGAGAAGTTCTCTCTTAGCAAGGGAACAGATAAAAGTTCAGATCTTCCTTATATGGAGCCAAGCAGAAAACACATGGAGGACCTTGAGCTAGAAGGTGCTCAGCCTCAGAGTGATGGGGTTGATAGTACAAGTCAAGCAGATGTTGCATCTGATAGAATTGGTCTGAAAAGTCTAGAAGAAAGAACTGTAATTAAAGAGTCCTTGATTATAACTAAACCCATCCTGAGGCAGCAAGAAGAGCTACCAGCTTATTCTTCTGATGGTTTTGAAGGTGTCCTCACAAAATCTCGGCAACAGAATAATTTCCCTAATAGGCCTGACAGTAGACTAGGAAAAGCAGATTCAGATAATTTTTCTTCCTCAGGGGACTTCTCCAGAGTAGATGGTTTCCATTCAGCAGAAGACCTTGGTAATCTGGGTTGGGACTTCTCCCAACCAGAAAAACCCAGTACCACTTACCAGCAGCCTGATAGCAGCTATGGAATATATACTGGATACAACTACCAACAAAGTACAGAACAATACCGTGGCACACATAATTACTGGCAAGGCAATGGCTATTGGGATCCAAGATTGGCCAATAGGCCTTCTGGGATGATGTATGATAGAGCACAGGGACATGTACCAGATTCCTTAACAAATGACCATGAAGAAGATGAGGAAAATTGGGATGATCCTCGCAGACATCATTTTTCCAATCAATCTGGTAAATTTCTTGCACATCTTCATAAAGAGAAAGGCTCTGTGCAAGCACATGAAATAAGTAGCAATTCCATTAAAGACCTTTCAATTGTAAATGAAAAGAAAGTCCCTCCAAAGAACCTTGAAAAAGGTGATGTGAAAGATCGAGGGCCTCCAAAGAAAAGACGGCAGGAATTAGAAAGTGACTCGGAAAGTGATTCTGATATGCAGGACAGGAAAAAAGTGAGAATGGAGGTAGAGCAGTTGGAAACATTACCCTCAGGTTCAGCATTGGTTGGTCCACTGTGTGTTATGGATGACTTCAGGGACCCACAGCGTTGGAAGGAATGTGCCAGGCAGGGGAAAATGCCTTGTTATTTTGACCTTATTGAAGAAAATGTGTACTTAACAGAAAGGTAAGTGACACAGCAGGTACTCAATAACAGTTTGTCTAATTTTTGCATCTCAAAATTTGGGAATTTAGTTTTTAAAGTTGACAAATTAGAGGTTTAATTGACCCTTATTTTTCATTTTGGGTCATAAAAATTAATTGTCCCTGTTTTGATTTGTAAAGTAGGGTGTTTTGTAATTAAAAAAATTTGTGTATACTACTTTGTGAAAGAATATGGTCATTTTTGTTTTTTATCTGTTACTTTTTTTTTCTTACTTTATAAGTTCAAATTTTTTTTTCTTAAGATTCTTCTGTTGAACTCCTGAATGATATACTTAATTCTTGGAAATTATTCTTCACAGTACTTTTTTTTTTTAAAGTAGAAACTTTTATAATTTTCTATTGTTCTTTCTGAATTTGAGAAGTCAAATTTTATATATTTTTACATGTATTTATATATATAGATATTATGTATCTATATATATAAATGCAAAACATATTATTGTCTCACAAATCCACAGTAACAAGTAACTCAATCATAGGGTGTCTATATAATTATCCAAATTAATAAGAATATGAAAACACTTCTATTAAAAATTCCTAATATGGCTACCTCTCAGTTTTAAATGTTTCATTAGGTTCCTTTAACTTATTTTTTATGACATAAAAAGAACCTTCTATTTTAATTATTGTCCTATACATTAATTACCTTTAGAATTTAAGGTTCAAATCTAGATTATTCAGTGCTAGTTACATGATAGAATTAATAGCCTCACAAAGGTACATAATTTTTTGAGTCAAAAATAATACATAGAATGGCAATTGAGATTTGGGCTTTTTATCCCTTTTTGGAAAGCTAGATATATATGTATATATTGAAATTATCAGATGGAAGAATAAGTGTTAATGTAATTTGAGCATCCTTATTGGGCCAGTGGCTTGCTTTTGGAGCTCTAAAATCAGTTGTGAAATCTTAAGAATTATAAGATACCTTAGAGATTTATTTAGTTGAACTCTCTCACTTGGTGAAAAATCTGTTTTACAGCATCTAAGACGCCATTCACTTTCTGCTTAAATTCCCCTAGTAAAAGTGAACTCTTTCTCTTAGGGCAGCCTGTCCTTCATTTGGGTAGTTTTTTCATGAACAAGTTCTTAGGTTAGTCAAAATCTGCCCCCCCCCCCAATTTTGCCCTTTGGAATAATGAAATTAATCTGCTCCCTTATATGGTAAAAGTCTTTAAGATATTCAGAACTTGTCTTCCTAAGTATTCTCTTTTACAGCCTAAACTTAACTAGAATTTCTTCAATTCTTCATGGTTTCCAGACAGACCCTTCACATTGGTTACTGTCCTTTGGATAATATTTCATTTTGTACTCTTTTAAAATATGGCACTGCACCTGAAATAGAAGACCAAATTTCTAACCATTACAAAGTAGAGTAGAAAAACTGCTTCTTCTGATCTAGATGCCTTTTTAAAAATTTGACCTAAATTTGTGTTATCCTTATTTTTAAATAACTATGTATCACTCAGTTGAAACTGAGGAGCTTTTACTACTTCTGTTATCAAACATAATATATTTAATATGAGTAACATCCACATATTGTTGCCAAATAATAATAGATTTGATTGAAATTTTTAGTGAGTACCACTATGCAAATGACTTGGTAACATAATGTTGAAAGAAGCCCCAGAGATGTAGTTCAACCCCTTGACAATTCTTAAATCCTAACCATGGTAATCTGGACAAATAATTACGTATTCTTCAATTGAAGGCCTTCAACCTCATCTCCAGAGGTAACCTACTCTCTTTTTGTTCAGATTGAATATTTTTACCTTAGATTGAATTTAAATTAGCATCTTTATATTTGATATACGGCGGATCACCTGGGACCAAACAAGTATAATACCACTTTTACAAGATAGCTTTCTAAATAAACTTTGCCAGTCCTGTCATTTTTCAACAGCCTTTTTATCATGCTAAACATCCCTTCAGGTTTAGCTTGGTTGACTTTACTTAGATATGGTAATGTTTGTACCCTCTACATTGTTTTTCTAAACCTGAACATGATTTTTTCATAGTAATATCACTTCCTTTACTCTGAATACAGTATTCTACTCTGAACTCAGCCTAAAATCTCATGAGTTTGTTTTGTTGTAAAGTTGTAATGACTCATTTTGAGCTCCCCAAACCTTTTCATATAAACTGCTAACCGTATTTCACTGTCTTGTTACTTGCACAGTTGATTTCTTTGGACCCAAGTGCACAACTTCATATTTTTAGTATACTGAGAAATAGCTCCATAAATAATCCACCTTAGATTAGTAAAGGATATATTTAATTGGCACAAGCCAGTCATTTTTGACTATTATTTTTGAAAGTTTGGACATTTGCCACGCTATTTAAATGCTTTACAAAGATACGAACAATTGCATATAAAAAGAAAAAAGACCGTTTAAAATTTAAAGGATTAAAATGAGGCTCTTTTCTCCTGTTTGTCAATTAAAGGGAGTATTATTCTGTCCCTTTATGTGGAGATAATTTTGTTCATTTCTTAGTACTGAAAATCTAATGATCATCAAACATCATGGTTAAGATAAGAGCAAGGATCATACTACTGGAAGTCATTTAGCTCATTCTCAAGAATCCTTTCTCAATATTTCTTACTAAGAATCCTGATAGAGTTAAAGTAAGAGGTAGGTAATCGCGCTTTTAGTTGAATATATATTTGCTTTCTTTTCTTGAATTTTTCTATGGATTATTTTTGCACTCAGAACAGCCCAACATAGTTGTATGAAAACTACAGAACTGTTAGCTTTATTTATCTTCATTCTATTTTATTAGACACCAGTGAGGAGTAGTTTTGAAGGAGTGCAAGAAGGGATCCCTAGGCATCCAATAAAGGGTCAATAAACACTTAACTGCATAATCTGTTTTTCCTGCCTTATTTTATGACTTCACCTCTTTCCTCCTGCCCATGTATCTACTGTTTGTCCTTCAAGACAACTGAATCTGAAACTTGAATTAGCTGATCTTTAATTAGCCTGCTGAGTCACTGTTGTGCATCTCCAGCCTTTATTTCCTCCTGAGCTTATCCTGAGTCTCTTCAGTAATTTGAGTTATTCAAGAATGAAATCCTAACAGACTTGGAGGAAGGGATCAAGCTCTGGGTTCCAAGAGTTTTGAATTAACCCATAACATTACTTGTCAAGTCTTTTGACTTGTTATATTGTTTTGAATTCTTATTATTACTAGAGATTTTATCTCATTTAGAAAACAAAAAATATACAGTAAATCTATTTAAGGCTATTTGACTTAGAAATATCAGGTATTTCATTTGTTCTTAGTTAACCCATTTTTTAAAATTTTACTTATTAGAAAGAAGAATAAATCCCATCGGGATATCAAGCGAATGCAATGTGAGTGTACACCTGTTTCTAAAGATGATAGAGCTCAAGGAGAAATAGCATGTGGGGAAGATTGTCTCAATCGTCTCCTCATGATAGAATGGTAAATATAATTTTATTTTCGTAATAGTGTTTTTTTTTCAGTCATTATATTACATTCTGTGTACCTGTACTTCTAATATTTTGTCTGCTCTGTCAGATCACTGTCATCAGTACAGTTGATTGTAGAGACTGTCATTCTTTCTAATAGGACCATAAAAAAAGTTCTCTTGCTGTAGATGGCTTTTTGGAATTACAGATGATCCTTCTTGGAACAGAGCAAATATCTTAATGGGTTTGTTTTTGCCATTTGCTATCTCTTTTGGGTATTCTGAAGTAGTTTTAATTGTTTAACATTGTTGTTGGATGATTAAGGGGATCTTAGAAGTATTATATTAAAATGATTCATAAATATGAAAATCTGAGGCCTACAGAAGTTGAGTAACCTTGAGGTAGGAATTGGCAGCCCTGGGAAAAGGGAAAAATTAAACTACACATTTCCATTTTATGACAGAATTGGCAAAAAGTTTGAGAACATGTTGTTTAGATATTTATCAGCGAGCTTCTTTGGGATAAGAGTTAGATTATGTTTGCCAAGGCTTATTAATGATTATATTTTCTTTTGTAACTCTAGAATTTAGTGCTTAATAAATGTTTCCCTAGTGATAGTCACATTAGCCAGTTTTTTTTAACTTTTAGTGCTGTAGACAACTTATTAAGAATATAGGATAATAGAGAAAACACTAGAATTCATTTATAGAAATAGTTCCCTTTTCTAAAAGATTTATATACCAATAAAATTACTGGTCCAATTCCTGTCCATGCCAGATTGATATTTTCAAGAATGGCAATAGAAAAATTGATAGTCTCTTTAGACACTTAAGATTTGGTCTTTTCTGATTTGTTTATAATATAGCAGTTTATACATTTATAGGTTATATAATGCTGGTGAAATAAAAGTTACCTTAAAACATAGACAGTTAGGTACATTTCTTGTGCACATGGTGTGTGTTCAATTGAGATGAGACTGGTAAAGAAAATTGATAAGTCTGGCTTCTTATTCTTTTCTTAACCTATGGATTCCAGACTTGTATTCAGATGTGATTTTGGAAATTGCCATGTTTACTAATACTTTATCGTTACTTTAACGTGTCAGCTTTTTCTTTACCATCCTTCATATCCATTTCATTATGCATGTTTAAAGTCCCTTTTGCTTTGATATGTAGGCTCTTCATAGTTTTTATACAATATTTGATGCCTTCAGCAATTATTCTGAAAACATGAATGGTGAATACTTAACCTGCCATTAAATATTACTTCTGTACATCAAATGGAAATTAATTGATCCCTATCAGATGTATTCATTTATTGGGGGAGAGGAGTAGTATTTTTAACACATCTTTCAAGATGTAATTGTTCTGGCAATTGATAAGTGTGTATATTTGATCTTATATATTTACATAGTGTTGTAAGATTAAAAGTCGCTTTAATCACAAAATCTGTGTTGGGGAAGGTAATATGAATATATTTTGTAGATAAGGAAATAGTTTTAGATTCTGAATTATTCAGGGTCACAACTGATGTTTGAACTAAACCTAGGTCCTCTCTATATCCAGAACTGTTTTAACTATAGCACTCTCTAAAAGTAATTTGTTACATTTTCTGAAGATGTAAGCATGTGAGAAAGATTGTCTCAATTGTCTTCTCATGATAGAATGGTAACTATAACAGCACAGTGTTAGAGTAGTTATCCCCAATTTACAGAGAAGGAAACAAATGCTCAGGGAAATGGGGTGACTTGTCCAGGGTTGTAGACCTGGTAAGTATCATAGCTTGGGACTTGACTTCAAGTTTTCAGGCTCCAAAATCAGTTTTCTTTGTATTTTGTAACCTGTTAACCTTTACAGGAAAAAAGGGGGAAGAAGCCATCTTTTCATTTTTAAAAATACTGTATCCTTTTGATTAATTTCAAAGTGTAGTATTCAGGTTTGCCAATTTCCATGTTAATCCTTACATAATTCAAAATGAGTTGGAGAAGTAGGAGTGTTATTCTGGTTTTCATTTTTCCAAAAGAATTGAAGAATTCTTCATAAAGACAAGAGAAAAGAAAATAATTAGAATAGATCTTCTTGCCTCTGGTCCCTCCCTTTGCTAAGCCTTTTCTACCAGATGAATTTATCTAGTTTCTTTTGGTCTTTTTATTTCCTTTCTTTAAAAACATTTTTAGTAAAAGAATATAACTTTTAAATTCTTTATCCTGATTGCCAAGGCCTTCTATACCCATTCTGTTTTTCCAATTTTACGCCTAATTATTCTGCATCCTAAGAATCGAGCTCAAAAGTTTTTTTTCAGTGAAACCTTTTTTCTCATTTACCTCAGCCTGAAATGAGCTCTATTCTCCATACTATTTTAAATAGCTGTTTTTGTAACATCTTTTCTGTAGTCTTGAAATGGTATTTTCATCTTATTATTCAATATTTCCTTTTTTTTTCCTTCCTATGTTGAGGGTAAATTACTTGAGAATAGTAACTAGATCTTCAATTCATTCGTTCATTCATTTATTTATTTTTGTCGTCTTTCTTTAGGAACCATATTGGTGCTTGATATTTGTTTTAATTTGGGTCCTTCCTTTTGGTTTACTGACCAGAAGAAGAAGAAAAAAAAAGCTTGTCATTAGTTTGTATCTACTCTCAAACAATTTTTCTTAATTGGCAGGCCTGTGTTCATAAAGCTAGACCTTTTCTCAGATATTGATCTGGCGTTCGAATATATCAAGTGTCCTAAATTAACGGGTAACGAGTTTGATGGGGATTATGGAAAATAATAAATTGTACAGGGTAATAAATATTTCCTATTGAGTCGACTTTTGCAGGAAAGCCTGTGTGTACTTGTTATGAGATAGGAAACTAGTGTTATCTTTAGAGATTCATTCTAGAGAACATTGTGTATGATCAATATCACTTTTAATGGAAAAATCATTAAAACGACAATAATCAAAACTGACAATCAAAACTCTTATCTGTAGGTTCAGAAATTTAAAAGTGTGGCCACAGTTAGTTCATTTATACTTTCTGATGCCTAGTTTCCTTATTTATTTTGTGGAGATAATCCTTTACTACACAAAGTTATTGTGAAAGAATATATAAACTTCTCTGTGAATGTAAACTGCTACATGGGATTATATATGAATGATAATTCAAACTGATCATTTTAAGTTAGTTCCTCACAGTTATCTTTACTACCATCTAATTTCAGTTCTTCTCGGTGTCCAAATGGAGACTATTGTTCAAATAGACGATTCCAGAGAAAACAGCATGCAGATGTGGAAGTGATATTAACTGAAAAGAAAGGCTGGGGTCTGAGAGCTGCCAAAGATCTCCCATCGTAAGCCATCATTCCATTCTTTTTCAAACCAGACTTTTCCTTTATTGTATATGCTTTATAACTTGGATGTGTAAGGTACAGAGAAATGAATTTTCAGCTGTGAACATTAGTAACTGTCCAGTTAATGAAATTATCAAATATGTAGTAAAAATGGTTCTATTTGAGGAACACTTTCTTGGAATGTTAAAAATTATAAAATATCCTTTTTTAAAAAATATACAGACACTTGTTTCTATTATGATACTATTTACTTTGTTTTGAATTGAGTAATCTACATTGAACATCCTCCATAAATATGGCTCATCTTATTTTTTAAGAAAATAAGAGAAATTATATTGATGCTATCTTTATTTTTTAGCAATCATTTTTATCCCTCTCATCCATTTTGCAACAAATAAAAACAATCAAAGTCAAGTATATGATAGAGACCATGTTATCAGGGTATATATTACATTGTTCAAGTAATCCCCTTCCTCTTTCGCTGTATCCATGTGGGATATTGAGGGGAGGAAAAGGAAGGCATACTTTAGTGTCAGTTATGTAAGACCTTTCTTCATTTTTTAGTTATTCGAGGTTGAATTTTGTTTTAATCTTTTTGTTTACATTATTATCATCTTGTATATTATTGTATCATCTTGTATATTTTCTTGATTCTGCTTATTATACTCTTATCTACTGATTAGTATTTTCCCATGCTTCTTTTAATTCTCTCTATTTATTACTGCATGATAGTATTATTTCATATATTATTGTTTCTTCAGCCATTCCCCAGTTGGTGGGCTTTTACTTGGTGTTCTTGGCTATTACAAAGAAAGTAGTTGTGAATACTTTTCAACTATATCATTGAACTTTGATTTCCTTGGGGGTGTATGTATGGTATCAGAAACAATGGGTTTCAGGATATATGATGTGCATATCACTACCCTGCTAATCACCCAGATTTTTTGCAACTTTGACTTTCACTCCCTTTCCTTTCCCCCATATTCAATCCACTGTCAAGTTGTCAATTTTACATTTGTAACATCTTGTATGTGTTTTTATATATATATATATATATATATATATATATATATATATATATATATATATATGTTCATTTTTTTCTCAGACACTGCATCATACTGATGTTGGCCTTCCAACACCTTAACACCAGCAGTACAGCAATAGTCTGCTAATTAATCTTCCTGTTTAAAATATCTGTCCTCACTCTGAAAGATTCTTAACTTAGCTATTGTCAACTTGATCTTCCTAGAACACAGGTCTGATTTTTCAAAAAATTACAGTAATTGCTGTTGCCTCTGAGTTCAGATATAAAATGGCATTCAAAATCCTTTATAACCTGGTCTCTTCATCCTTTCCAGTTTTCTTATGTTTTATTTCTTTCGATGTACTTTCTCTTTGAGTGACACTGGATAGACAATCATCTCCCTTACTCCAGACATTTCTACTAATTTTCTCCATGCTTGGAGTTCTTCCTCTCCTTGATTCATTTCACTCTGCTATCAACGCATACAAATGTATTTTCTCTGAATCTACCACTTAGTGCAAAATATTCCATTACATTCTGTAAAATGACAACATTGATTAAGGTTTTTGGAGTCCTTTTAAGATCTAAAATTGTATGTTTAGAAAATGATCATTTAAAGATCTGATGATCTGAAATAGTTAAGATTAGGGAAATAAAACATAATGTTTTCTACTTTTACAATGAATATAATTAAAAGGGAAAATGTATTCATAAGACTTTCTTCAAGAGGAAGAAAAGTCAAAGCACTTGAAATTAAGCACTTACTGTACATAAAAGATAGGTTGGCACAGTAAGGGAATAAAGTAATTGTGACACATGGTGGTTCTTGTTCTTATGATATCTTATAAGTTTGGGCTACCAAGAACTATTCTCATTGAAAAATAAAAGCAGAATTTAAATAATTCTATCCTGGTTTTCATAGGATTCTTATTGATTTTACCTCAACCAAACAGGATTATATTTAATCCCTAACCAGTGTTGCCCACTAATTTTTTTTTTTTTTTTTTTTTTTTTTTTTTTTTTTTTCTGAGGCAATTGGGGTTGAGACTTGTCCAGTTTCACACAGCTAGGAAATGTTAGTGTCTGAGATCAAATTTGAACTCAGGTCCTTCTGACTTCGGGGCTGGTACTCTATCCATTGTGCCATCTAGCTGCCCTCTCCCACTAATTTTTATGCTGACCACCTCAGTATCTCATCAGATTCAATGTGCTTTGTGCACAGCATTTTTACACTATTGGGAATTGTTACTAATTTTATGCCATTCTTTTTTTTCCTCATGTACAAATAACAAGTCTATTACCAGGGCACCTATGGAACTTTGTCACATTTGCATTGTTACAGATGTCTTAAATTTCTGTTTTATAAGCTTCTTGAGAATTTTCCAAAACTGGGAATTTTTTTGGAAGAGATCATTTCAGTTCTATAAACATTTAATATCTGCTATAGTGACTCATTTT
This sequence comes from Sminthopsis crassicaudata, assembly GCF_048593235.1. NCBI lineage: Eukaryota > Metazoa > Chordata > Mammalia > Dasyuromorphia > Dasyuridae > Sminthopsis > Sminthopsis crassicaudata. The sequence goes on from NC_133617.1 coordinate 664,017,797, forward strand.
GGTAGGTATTGGAAGTGTGAAGGCAAAACAAAACCTCTGTCTTCAAGAAGCTGACATTTTACTGAATATTTAATGAACAAATAGCATTTATTGCTGTGAATACTTTTATCATTAAACAAAAGAATGAATAGGATTTGGACGAGTTGAGGGTGGGACAAAACATGTTAAATATGACAAATGGTATTCAAAATGTAAGAGGCATTGGGTAATAATGATTGCAAATAAATTTGTTAGATTCAGCCATGCTAAATAGGAAATAAGTTAACTGGGACTAGATTTTATAGTTTCTGGAATTACATAGGAAGGAGACTACTTTTAAGTAGTGTAGAACCATTGATGGCATTTTTCATCCCAAGTCTTTTGGAATTGCCTTGACTTATCCCATTGCTGAGAAGAGCCAAGTCCATCATATATCTAGTCATTACATAATCTTGTTACTATGTACAATGTTCTGGTTCTGCTCACTTTACTCAGAGTTACTTCATGTATATCTTGCCTACACTGGACCACATTCCTCTCTGCTCAGTTGAGACACACCTCTCCTGAAGTTCTTCCAAGATATATCAAGCTAGAAAATTATTATACTCTGTTTGAAGGTTCAAAATCGTTCAGAGGCTTGATCTAAAGTTGATTCTGAGGGAACCCAGGAAGAGCTTCTTTCTGCTATTTTGGCACCCTCTTCCCATCTCTTCCACTCCCAGGATTGAGGAAGAATTACATAAAGAAGAAACAAGTATAACTAGGAATTTATATATTTATTTATTTTTTTTAACAGTAAGTCTACCATTAGTTCTTGCTTGAATTATTCTAGTACCATTACTTAAGGAAGAGAAAAAACCGTAAGAAAAACTGCAGTGGAAAAATTTTTAACATTTAGTGATTGATTATTCAGGAGACTCATAAGGCAATCATGGAAGAAACCCAAAAATATCTTTGTTCTTGGATAATTAAGGAATGATGATTCCCTTATATGTATATGTAGAGGAAAAATCTTGTTTTAAGTAAAAATGAGCCAAGGCTTTGTGCTTACTAAGTTTGAGGTAATTATGGGACATAATATATAGAAAGTTGTACAGGCAATTAAAATGTGTAATGGAGCTAAGAAAGAAGTAAGAAATGAAATTAAAGATGAGAGATCTATTTTGAAAAGGTGAGAGTTTAAAATCATAGAATGAGGTCATTAGGAAGTATGTCTGCATAGAAGTTTCGGGACTGTGCACATTTTGGACAGGAGGAGAGTAGAGGAAATGGAAGATCAGGAGAGAGTGGGAGCTAATATGAGCCAAAACTGTCAGAACATAGAAAGGTAGTTGAGAACAGCAGCACCACAGACTAAGGGAGGAATTATATAAAAATGCAGAAGCTATGCTAAATGCTACAAAAGAAATCAAGAAGAATAATTGAGAAAAGGATATTGGATCTTTAAGTTCCTTGGTCATTTTAAACATATTTTAGCTTCAGGAATATTGGGTTTAAGGCCTTTAGTAATTTTAGAATGATATTAGGAAGAGAGTAAGAGAATCCAGAGACAAGTGGTCTTTTGATTTAATTACATATATTAATTGTTGTCCTTGAGTATACAACTTAAAAATTATTCAGGTAAGTTCCCAAATTGCTTTAAAGCTCTTGATCCATTGTATTGATGATGGTAATGCCTATACTTTTTAAAGCTAAACTAGCTTGCTCATCAATGTTTCTTGTTAGAAATAAGTAGATTATGGGAAGTAATGTTTGTAATTTGCATGATTTACTAACTATTTACAGCTTTAATACAGGGAATGGTGATTTTTTTTTCTTCCTTGAATTTTATAGGAATACCTTTGTCTTAGAATACTGTGGCGAGGTATTAGACCACAAAGAATTTAAAGCCAGGGTGAAGGAATATGCCCGTAACAAGAACATCCACTATTATTTCATGGCACTGAAGAATGATGAGGTGAGTTAACTCCCAGGGATTGTTTCCTCTGTAACAAATAAAGAGAAATGATTAATATCTAGAATAATAACTATTTTGGTGGACTTCATAATTTACTATGTTGACTTTAAATTCCAAGGTATTGAGAGTATCAGTAATAGTTTTAGTAGAAGAGAAGCTTTGGTAGTCTAATGAATGTGAACATGACATTGAGGAGAACTGAATGTGTTTACTCTGAGAAGTAAAAGGGAAGGGACTAAAAATGAGGTGGGGGAGTTATTATTTTTTATGTTTTCCTCAGAAAAGAAGATAAATAGGGTACCAACTGGTCTACTGATAAATAGGAAGAGGAGCACAAACTAGGGAATAGATTAGCTTACCAAAGAAAAAAAGATATTATGTAATGTTCTTAAGGAGAATACAGAACTTAGTTTGTTTTAGCCAAGGTTAAGGTGATGTGAGACAGGAAATGAAGAGACAGGAAAGTGTAAAATATTCTAATAAATCAGAAGTGAAATTAATTTCAACAAATCAAATATAATTGAGTATGGGGGGAGGATTATACAGGAAGAGGAATAGCTTATTGGAGAAATGTTTTTAAGTTAAAAAACTTCTTTAAGCAAGGACACTGTGCTTATATTGAATAACTTTTAATATGGCTGTATAAATCTGATGGGAAATGTAGTATGTAAATGAGGGCATGATGAGTAAGAAGGCAAAGTATAAGTGATATATGTTTATGATGCTGATAGCTGATCAATTGTTTGGATTTAGGAGTCTGAGACACAGAAAGGATAAAATGATAGAATGTTCACACTATGTCCAGCATCATTGTGGTCAGCTTCTGGGAATAAAGAGCTATTAAGCTGAGAAGATGAATCAGCTCAGATTAGAAATGGAGAAAATTACTATACCAATCAACAAGTTTTATCAGGCCCATAAGGAGGCCAGTCTTTTTTTGTAACAAGTGAGAAGGTATTTTAGGAAAAGTATAAAACCAAAATGGAATGGATGGGATCATGGGGAAAAGTTTCTGAGAATAAGACAGATTGTGAATATTATTTATGTTCCATGGTCATATTCGTATTCTTTTCCCCCTCCCCCCCTTCAAGTTATTTCCTTCCTAGTAAATTTTCATTGGGTTTTTGAAGGCGTAATAATTCAGTACTTGCTGCATTTTTGACATTTGAAATGTGTTCAGAAGATTTAAATTTCTAATCACTTCAGGAAACAGAAGGAAAATGCAATTTTTCTTATGTGCTTTATTAACAGACTGTTAATTGAATAGATTGATAATGCTTTGCTGGTCAGCAGTTTTGAAAGCCCACTTGTGTGTGTTTCTACAGTTGTATATATGGTGTACAAGAGATATTGATAATTGAAAAAAGCCTTCTCAAGAACTAATAGAGCAATTAACCATTTTTGTGTCACAGATTCCTTTAGCAATATGAAGACTAGGGATGACTGGATCTTGGAATAATATTCTTAAATGCCTAGGATGGCAAAAATCAAATATGTTGAAAATAAAGAAAAATTTGAGGAAAACAAATTCATTAGCCCCAGATTAAGAAGCCCTATTTCACAAAGAAATAGTTGTTACTGTATCTCACAGGATTGTTATGAAGATAAAATAAGATGTCTGTAAAGCACTTTGTATAGTGCCTGGTACATAGCAGATGCTTAATAAATGCTCCATTTCCTTTTGCTATTTGTAGAAAGATAGTTATTAATTAGGCTTTGTATACTAAATTTGGGGAGATGGTAATCTTGAGATAGTCACAATTTAACATGAAAAAGTAGAATATAAACTCTTAAATTAATCAGAAAAAAGAAATTAGATCTCTTTTGTATAACATGGTATTTAAAAATGAGTTTTTATGGATATTAGTGTTGTGATAAGGGACAGTGGATAGAGGAGTAGCCTTATAGTTTGGAAGATCTGCTTTCAGTAGATCTTAACTCTAGTCTTGAGGAAATCACTTAATTTCTCAGCTCTCCAATACAGTTCTCTTAAGTTTGTAAAAGTTGCAGATTGCTAATTTATAGTCTGTTAGTGGGCAATTTCCACACTGAGAGTTCCTAACACAGATGCTTAGACCTACTTTCCTGCCCCCAATTGTTGGGGTCCTTTGTTCTTTGAGTTTTATTGTGGGTGCATCTATAATAAGGGATATAATTAGGAATAAACTTAATTAATATTGAGTGAATTTTGTGTATAAATAAAATGTATATTAGTGTTGGAGATGTTTGCTATATTAAGAAGTTCACTTCAGAATTTTGCTAACACCATAGGCAAGAAAGAAATTTAAGTCGGTTTTTAACAAGAACATTTTTAAAATTGCATTTGCAGATAATAGATGCTACTCAGAAAGGAAACTGTTCTCGTTTCATGAACCATAGCTGTGAGCCAAACTGTGAGACACAGAAGGTAAGTAACATGCAACTTAAACTTCAAAATCATAGATATGATGAAAACATCAAGTGGAAGTGTACATGTTAAAATATTATATTTGGTGCTTTTAGCACCTTTTATTGAATAAAATTTTAATCACTATTAAAAATATTTTAATTCTTAAGAAATAATACATGTAGTTTTTACACACTTAAATCATTTATGTAATAAATTTGTTATCTGAAAATTTGTATATGTCAAATTTTTGTATGTCATGTTTAAAGAAATTCTTCATAACTCTTGGTAATATAAACTATCTTCTCCCTAATTGTTTATGTCAAGATTTTTATGTATTAAAATTTTTTTATATTAGATCATACATATATACATATGAATGCTTTATTGGTCCTTGGCTAGGTTATTCCCTAAATATAGGCAAATCTCCTAAATTGAGATATTTTTTAAAAAGAAGAAAATTTTTTTATATATATTTATACCTTTAAAAAAAATTACTCTCCTTACCACTGTAGTTAGAGAGAAATAATACTTGGATCTCAGCTTTGATGGGAATTTGGGAAGAAGCTAACAGCTTCTCTAATATGCTCTTTCCCCCCCCCCCCCCCCCCCCCCCCGAAAATTTCTAGGGCAGCCTTAGATGTTTCATTGAATAAGCAATAGCAGTACAAAGCAGAGCTTGTGAAATAAAATGCATACTTTTGTTTGGGGTAGTGTTAGGGAAATGCCTTTCATCTTCTCCTAGTACTTCACTTTCTGAGATATAGAATACAAACTAGAGCTGGTAGACTTCAAAAAGAGATGTCTTCTGTGAAAAATTGAGAGGTGTGTGGGGTCATTTCTCAGTGACTAGTAAGGCTGACACTAAGATGTGACTATAGGAGCAATATTTGGTGGGGAAAAAATATAAGCTGTATTTGAACCCATTGTTGCTCATTATTCGTGAATTAAATATTTTTTCCTAAATTGAAATGTTACTTTTTATTTTGACTGATGGAATTTTTTTATTGTGGTTCTTACTGGCTTTCACTACTGTCATCCCTAACTTAACTTGATTTTGCAGATCATTAATCTATCTACTCTATCTAGTGATTGCTTCCTTACTCCCTATAAACATACCCAAAGCTTTCTACCCTCCTCTTCCCTTATGGGAAACCCCATAAGCTTTTCCTCAAAAGTTTTACTTTGATCTCTCTAGTGTTGAGGCTATTTACAATCAGTATTTCCATTTCTGTCCCCTCTCTTCTTCAAACTCATTATTCAACTTAAACTACTCTCTCTAAAGTTAACAGTAGTTTGTTAACTGCCAAATTTAATGTCCTTTTCTCACTCCTCACTGACCTTTCTGCAGCATTTGAGATTACTAACCACTTTTCGATACTTTCTTATCTCTAGGTTTTTGTAAGTGTTTTCTCTACCTCTCTAACCTCTCCTATTTATTATGCTTTGCTGGGTCTCCATCATGCCCAACAGGATATTCCAGTAAGATCTGTATTGAACCCCTTTCTCTTTCTCTATACTATTTCATTTGGCTATCTAACCAGTTCCTCATAGATTTAATAATTATCCCTATATTAGTGATTTCTTTTTCAATCCTAACTCCTCTCCTGACCTCCAATCTCACATCTCCATCTGCCTGTTGGACATTTGAAGATTGAATGTACCATAGACGTCTTATATATCAACATACTTAAAAATGAATCTGCTACCTTAACCTGTTTTTGTCTGGGATATCTCAATCCTGTTAGTCACTCAGTCTCACAGCCTAACTCTTCATTTTTCTCACTTCTTATATCCAATCTGTTGTCAACTTGTACTAATTCTGTTCAACCATTGCAACATCTCCCATATACGCCCCTTCCTTCTTCTGGCCCTGCCACTCATTCAGTAAGCTCCAGGGACTGTACTCCTTACACTCCAACTCCTACCCAATTACCACATACTTTGCAATCCAGTGACAGTGGCCTTCTTGCTGTACCATGCACAAGACATCTCCCAATTCCATCATTTTCACTGACTGTCCCTAAACCCGAAATCTTTTCTTCATCTCCATCTCTTGACTTCAGATGCCAGTTAAAATATACCTCTTCTACAAAAAGCTATTGCATGTCCTTCTTAATGCTTGTGACTTGCTCTAAAATTATTTCCTGTTTATCCTGGCTGTATCTTTTTTGTTTGTATAGAATATGAGCTCCTTGAGAGGAGGGTCTAATTTTTGTCCTTCTTTTCCCTAGTACTTAGTGCAGTTTCTGATCCATAAGGCTAATAAAAATGCTTTCTGGTCAGACTCATTTGTGGCATATTGAGGCTTATTTGTTATTCTTTCTTCCTTATATGTGCATATACCAAAAGGAATATTTAAGAATCAGCTATAATGTGATACCATCTCTTTTCTTTGTAGCTATTAGTGATTTCTCTTTCCTCAAATTAGTTTGCATTTACTTGTCTGTACATATTATGTCCCACTAGAATATAAGTTCCTTGAGGTTAGGTATTCTTGTGTTTTTATTTATTCCTAGTGCTTAATATATAGTGCCTTAACAAATATTTGCTGATGTAGAATTGAATGATTGAATGAATGCTTGAAATTCAGTCACTTGATAGGGGCTTTTCTAGTCCATTTAAGATATAAATGAATTTATAAATATTGACATATTCTCCATTTATTAGGAATATAAAATCTATATAGTGAGAACCATCTAGCATCAATATCATAAATTATAATCTGGCATCCTCTTAATGTCTCAAAAGCATATAACATTCAAAACTCATCTCAAAATCCTTGACATCATTCTCACTCTGTAACAAGGCCATTCTCTTTACTTATACTCTGGTTTCCATTCCTCTTCCTTTCTATCTCCCGCAGATGGTACCCTCTCATTATTGTACTGTGTGTTTTATGTCTTCCTCCTATTCCACTTTTTGCCTCTTCCCCCTCACCCTATTAAAAAAAAAAAAAAAAAGCAACTTCACTAAGTTCTGCCATTCTTCCAAACATTCTGTTTGTCCTTACTTTTCCACCTAAATTCTTAGGAAAACATGACCACACATTGCATTCACTTGCTTTTTTACTTACTCATTTCAAAATGGTCTTAAAACAGTAGTATCTGATGGTTTTTTCTCATTCCTTATCCTTTCTCTGTATTTTAGCACTGTAGACTTGCCACTCTTTTCTCTTTATGTAATCTGTGGAGTATTGTCTTACTTGATTTTATTTGCATATATTTTGTTGAAGTCTTTATTTTTTTTTATTTTTTTACTAAATCATCTTTTATTTCAGACCCATAAAATAGTTCCAAGGGTCTGTCCTACATTTCTTATTCTCTGTCTTGATGACTGTCAATTACCATGCATTTAATTATTGTCTTTATATAATTATCTCACAGATCCATATAGCTAGCCTCAATTTCTTCCCATTTCATGTTACCACTTGATATGTTCCTAATTGTCTATACCAGAGACTTCAAACTCAACATATATAAAACTGAATTCATTGTCTTTCTTGAAAGCCTTTCCTCCTGCCCTTTCCTGCCCGTACATGTTCTCTTTTTCCAACTGTTCCTAGTTTTTTGAAAGATACCGCCATTCTTTTAGTTCTCAGGTTAATAATCTTGTTATCCTTGAAACCTTGGCCTTCCTCAATCCACTTAGATCCAGTTAGTTGTCATGTCTTGCATCATAAGCATATCCCACCACTTCTAGCCTAGATTATTGCAACAGCCTCCTGATTGTTTCTCTACCTGAAGTCTCCTCCCTACTCATCTCCCATCTCCCACACAGCTGTCAAATTACTTTTTCTAAAACATAGGTCAGGTCATTTCTTTTTTTAATTAAATTCCAGGATTCTCTGTTGCCTCTAGAATAAGGCCTCTTTGATATTTTTTGTATCATGGTTAATGACCAACTGTCTTTTGATAGTCAGCCTGTGGGTATCTTCCCAGAATAATGAAGCATAAAATATATTCAAAATATTTTTAAAAAACAAATTTAACAAAGGTTAAGAACCCTTGCTTTAGAGTGCTATATATACCCATCGGTTTACTTTTAAAGTTCTTTATAACTTTGTCCCAATTTTTTAAATTTTAGATCTTATTATATATTATTACTCTCTGCATTTTATGATTCAATCATAATGGCATTCCTTGCACATGACATTTCATCTCCTCTTTGCATCAATAGTCCTTTATGGCTAGAATGCACTCTCCCTCTTCACTTCCACCTAGGAGAATCTCCCTGTCTTTTTTTAAAATGGCATTAGAGGACCTTTTATGAGAAGATTTTCCTCAATCTGTTTAATTACTGGTGCTCTCCTTTCAAATAAGCACTTTATAAATAAATGCTTTGATTAAAATAATTCTTCTATGTATGTATATATGTTCCTATGGTTAATATTAGGCACAATATATATCCATGTCAGACAGAACTAAAATTACTCATATATTGATGTCTGAGCTTCAGTTTACTATAATGAAAGGTTGGGTAGTATATTGAAAAGAGTACTAAAATCTCACCTCAAACATTTTGTAGCTGTAGAATAATGCATAAAATATTTAAAGTTTGAACCTGTTTCCTTCTTTGCAAAGTGGATGACACTATATTATCTTTTTATTGAGATTCTTGCATATGTTTTTTATTATGAAATGCCCTGTGCTTATTTCCATTGAATGTTAAAAATTAAAACGATTTTTAAAAATGTTTTAAAAGAAAATTCTGACTCCATAATAATTTTCCTTCACCTTTTCTCATACTCTTTCAGTGGACTGTGAATGGACAACTGAGGGTTGGCTTTTTTACCACTAAATTGGTTCCTTCAGGTTCTGAGTTAACATTTGATTATCAGTTTCAACGATATGGGTATGTTTAAAAACTTTTTTAACCTATTTTGTTGGGGTATACTCTGGGTTCAAAGGCATAGAAATGATGTATGAGATTGAAAGATTTTTTTCAACAGATTTAGTTTAGTAAGGATCTGAAGAAGAGACTGGAAACTAGTGCATAGCACACAGTGACATTTTTTTCAGTTATCTAGATTTAGTTTTTATGAGTTTGACCCTGTTCAATATTTCTAAAGAGATAATTTGAAAAATAGCAATCTGCAGGATTAATTTATTGTGAGAAACAATATACTATCTTATTGAGAGCAAAATTACCAATTGTGTTTTCCTTCTTGGGCTGTTGTAAAGTGAACTTGTTACTTTTCTTTACCAAACCTGTCACTTTTATTTTTTTGCATAACCTTGTTCATACAATTTCTCTTGCATACATGCTGATGTGTGCATATTTCCATTAAATAACCTTTGGCAGTCAAATTAGAATAGCCAATTTCTGGTGACTGGATTATCTAGTTACTATATGAAAACTATATAAATGTGATAACTTCTTGACCCCTAGAGGATATTTTGTGGCAACTAATTGATGTTTATTTAGAATTCTCCTCTTATTTATCATTTTCTTTATTTTAGATTTGGAAAATTAATGAATAAACTAATTAAAAGTTTTTTTCTGAGTAACAATAAACTCAGTAACTTGGAGGTGTTCCTTCTCAGAAAGGTATAGTTGCTATGAACAGTGTGATTAGGTCCCTTGAAGTTCTGAAGAACTTTTCCTTGTAGATATTTCCAACCAGTCATTTTTCCCAATTGAATCATCTTTTTTGCCTCTAAAACCATATGCTAACTACATCAAATTCTTAATTTATTGATGTAGCATGCTATTTATTTTTTATTGAATTGTGAATTATTCTTTTTAGCTTTGCTATGTTATATAATCTTGGTGGATTGAAGTCTTCTAAAAGTAAACTGTGGAGGAAAGTGAAATATTCTGGAAGAGATGCAGAATAAGAAACTAAGCAATCCAAAACAATTGAACTTGGTTCCATTTTTGAGAATATAGATGCATTTAGTGGGGTTGTCTTTTGAGTAGTATTTCCCATTTGGAGCAAGTACAACCTTTTTTTTTCCTTCTACCTTAAATCATTACATGGCTGTCACTTATTACAGTAGTTTAGATATGGTGTTATTGGGGCAGATACAATGAGACTTATACCTCTTCTATTACTAAGATGATGCAGAAATGTTGGGAGCAAAATTGGTTAGGAGGATTTGTCCAGGTTTAAAATAATGGACTTCTGATCTGAGATAGCATCAAGAAATGATGGGGCAATAAATAAGAATCTGGACAGTGTTTATATATAGGAAATAAAGGGAATTAGAAAGACAATTTCAAAGATTTCATTTGGGGTAAGAGAATCATAATGTCATTAAAGAAGACTAGAGAAGTTCAAATCAACATTGAGAAAAATAAGATTCTTGCATACAATATAAGAATAATTTAGAGATGATTGGTAGGTGGTGCAGTGGGTATATCTCCAACCCTGGGATCTAAGTTACCTAAGTTTAAATCCAGTCAGAAACTAGCAAGTTATGTGACCCTAGGAAAGTCACTTTAAACACTGACTGCCCCACAGATACATAATATCCCTTTTAATTGTTAATATTCTATAGTTCTACTTATCAAGTCAGAAAATTAAAAAAAACTTGAAAAGGATCCTAGAGACCATTGATTATCGCCATCCCTGAACTAGAATTCCCTCTATAATAAACTTGATAAGGGTTCATCCTTTGCTTGAAAACCTCAAATGAGAGGGAATTGATTTGCATGTGAGGTAACCCAGCCCATTTTACCTTTAGATAATTCTAATTATTGGGAGGTTTTTATTTATTCTAAGTATAAATTTTTCTTTGCAATTATCTGTTGCTTTATGTTCATTGCTTCTAAGATCAAGCATAATATTTTCTGCACCTTGCCCCACCACTTGTCATAATGTAGGTAGGTGCTTAAGAAATGCTTGTTAGATTGAATTCCATTTGGAGCACTGATCCTTCAGATACTATGGTCATTATCTTATTCCCAATGAGTTAACTTCTATAAGCTAAAGACTCCCAAATTCCTCAAACTGGTCCCAAGTATCATATGGATTAAAATAACTTTTTCATATATTTGCAAATATTTTCTGAAGATACTACTAATTTTTTATTTTACTGTTTGTTCAGCTTAACTTATGTCTTCCTCGTTCCTTTGCTAGGAAAGAAGCTCAAAAATGTTTCTGTGGCTCAGCAAACTGCCGAGGTTACCTTGGAGGAGAAAATAGAGTCAGTATTCGTGCAGCCGGAGGAAAAATGAAGAAGGAACGATCTCGTAAGAAGGACTCTGTAAGTATTCTCTCCTCTCTCATTATTTTTGTAATGAGAAAAATAGTTTCCTTTAAAAACTATTTGGATATTTCAGTAATGAGAAAAACATAAATTAGAGGGGAAATGTATCACGTTGATAGAAACTCATTCTTAAAGATTTTTAGTCACTATTGGAAATCATTTCACAAATAACAGCCTTTTGTTATTTCAAGAACTTTTCAAACATTTTTTCATCATTAATTTGAACAAATTGTTTTTACTCCATGATGGGGCTATTTTGGTGTGTTTTTTATGCATACTTAATTAGATCATGGACATTAGGTAAACAGAATAAAGCCCTAAAAGAGATTAAAAAGTGCTCCATATATCAATTATATCAACCCGGGAGGAAAAATTAGATGACTAGAGTTGAGATGGGCAAAATTATCAATTACTTTTCTATTTAAAGACATTTTTGAGCCTATGTGAAGCTCTTAAAACAGTACCTGGCATGTTGAAGGCACTATGTTAATAGTTATCCCCTTCTACTTACCAATATTTATTTATATGAAATTGAGATCAAAGATATATGGGTTTCCTATCATTATAGAGAAGAATGAAAATACCTCATTGTAGTCACTATACTTATTTCTGCATGTCATTTATGACTTTTTAAGAACTTTTAAGAAATACATATGAATTGGAGTTTAATCTATACTTTTGAGATGACTACCTCTGAGGTAATAGGACAAAATTAAAAATTTTGACAAAGAACAGTGTTTTCTTTGTTTTTTTCCCCTCAAATGTATATACTATGCTAATTGATTAAACAGTACTGGAGGATGAGAGATGTATTCCATACCCTGAGAGAAAATATCTAAAAGTTTCATCGAAATCACTTATGAAGATGATATGGAGTATATCGACAAGAGGAAGGGACTGTATTTTACTTCTCTTAATACTAACAATTTTTTTATTTCCTGTGAGGTTTCAGTGAGTGTTGAAATTTGTAATTGCCCAAGGAGGCTAATGCTCATAAGCAGATTCTATTAATGCAAATTCATGTTCAAGCTTTGACAAGGTACTCTCTATGCCTTCCCTCCTTTTATTTGTAAAATAGTTAATAAATCTTAAGTATAAAATCTTTACTTGAGGGCAGTGCAGTGTTTAACTGTTTTTGTAATAGGCATTCATTTAGCCTTGCAGAATAGGTCTTGGGATTTGAATCCATTTCAGAATCAACTTTAAGAGTCCTGAAGGAAACTGACTTCTCTTAATCTAGGTATATCACAAGCAAGTCTCTTGTCTCTGCTTTGAGAATTCTTTGAGAATTTGCCCGATTTCCAGGAGTACCACCCTCTTACTCTTTAAGTATCTCAAGGGTACCAGCACCTGTTGTGTTATTCTCTGTTGCCTCATTTATCTGATCAGCTTTTAAAATTACTAAGTCATGTGATCAGTGAAATTTTTCTCTAAATGAAGTTCATTATTATAACATGTCTTTCATATCCCATATTTGTAATTTCAATTCTTCTGAGATAGAATATTTAAACTTCAGCATAATATTAGATATAGGCTTTCTCATTGGTTTGTTGTTTGGAATATTTGAAGGTGCGTTTTATTTTTTTGAAATTCAATTTAGCCTGACCAGTTCATTCTCTTCCTAAAGTACTTGTGCAAGATATACATATTTATGGACTGATTCACATCTGTCTGGGCAATGTGTGTTTTTTCATCATCTTTGTTTTCCAGTATTGATGTTAGAATGTTCTTTATTAATTATGATTTTCAGTAAAGTTTTGTTTTGAAGGGAGGCAATCCAATTCCAATATGAATAGAAACATTTTGAATACTTGACTTTTACTAGGAAAAAGACTGGATGTCAACAATAATTGCATTATTTGAAAAATGTCATTTCTTTAGTCAATAGACATTGTATAATCTTGCCTAATTTTTATGTAGTTGTGAGAACACTTTAAAGCTACATTCTACCATACTGAATCAAATTCTGAAAAATCAATAAAGAAGAGAATTATAATTTTGTGTTTTCAGCCAAGTTCATCTGCTGGAAAGATGCAAAAATTCTATATTCTTGCATTTAACAATTCCAAAAAGGTTTTTGGAATGAAAAATTAATAATCCCTTCCCACAGAAATTCATCTCTAGAATTCAAGTCTTTTCATTCCTGGAGAAATTCCAAACCTTCAGATCTACTCTTTGAAATTACTTTATTTACATTTGTTTTCCTTTAGAATAATAAGTTGTCTAAGAAACCAAATCTATTTTTTATGACCCTAGTCCTGAAAAGCCATTACTCACAAAAGTTTGTGTTGCATTACATCTGCTGGTATTTTGAGAGTGTCAGAGGAAATGGCTTGTAAACTCCATATTCAACTTAATTTTAAGAAAAGTTTTGGTTTTCATAAGTGGGAATAGACATTGATCTGTATCTTTTTCTTTGATCCATTCTCTTTTTTTTCCGAGCTGGCATTGGATTAAGGCTAAGCAGAACCATAATGACTTTAACTCCCTCGAAATGATCACATTTTCTGTTAATTGTTTTTGAAATTTTGATGTTGGTGTCATGTTTTTAATAGTAAGGTTTTCCACTTCGACCTCAAATAATTTAGAATACTACTCACCTGTACTTGGCTCTGTTATTTTCCCTTTTATGTGTGTATGCATACACACATTAAGTGAATGAGCCATGAATGCAGAACTGAGTTCAAGGATTTTTGATAATCCACAAAGACAATATATATCTTTTAAAAAAATTTTTTTAGTATTATAGCTTCTTATTTACAAAACATATGCATGGGTAATTTTTCAACATTGACCCTTTCAAGCCAACTCACTTCCAGTTGATCAATGATGGACAGAGGTAGCTACACCCAGAGAAGAAACACTGGGAAGTGAATGTAAATTGTTAGCACTAATATCTGTCTGCCCAGGTTGCATGTACCTTCGGAATCTAATGCTTATTGTGCAACAAGAAAATGATATTCACACACATGTATTGTATCTAGGCTATATTGTAACACATGTAAAATGTATGGGATTGCCTGTCATCGGGGGGAGGGAATAGAGAGAAGGGGGGGGATAATTTGGAAAAATGAATACAAGGGATAATATTATAAAAATATATATATAATAAAAAATTATTAATTAAAAAAAACTAGACTTGGGCAAGGAGAAAGTAATGGCATTATAAAACACCAAGGAATAATAAAAAAAAATTCAAAAGAAAAAATATATGGCAGAAACTAGGCATGGACCCACATTTAACGCCACATACTAAGATTAGATCAAAATGGGTCCAAGATTTAGGCATAAAGAACGATAAAAAAAAAAAAAAAAACATTGACCCTTTCAAAACCTTCGGTTCTAACTTTTTTCCTCCTTTCCTTTCCCCTTCGCCTAGATGGCAGGTAGTCCATTACATATTAAATATGTTAAAGTATATGTTAAGTACAATATATGTATACATATTTATACAGTTATCTTGCTGCACAAGAAAAATCAAATCTAGAAAGAAAAAATCTGAGAAGGAAAACAAGAACATAAGCAAATAATAACTGAAAGAATAGAAATGCTATGTTATGATCCACACTCCATTTCCACAGTCTCTCTTTGGGTGTACGTAGATAGTTCTCTTTATCACTGAACAATTGGAACTTGTTTGAATCATCTCATTGTTGAAGAGAGCCACATCCATCAAGAGTATCCATCATGTAATCTTGTTGCTGTGTATAATGATCTGGTTCTGCTTATTTCACTTAGCATCAATTCATGTAATCTCCAGGCCTTTCCATTGAAGGCTGTCAAACTGATCTCACCAGTATTTAGTAGAGGCTACTTAGAAACCTATGCCAATTTGACTCTTAAGATTTCTTGGGAACTTTTAGTTACTGTGGTGTTGTGCTATATCACTCAACCTATGGTATTGCCAGAGCTCAGTTGTCCATGTTTTTGGGTTCCATCCAGGCCTTCATAGCTCCAAGGCATACATAGTTCCTGCCATCTATCACCCTAGATGACATTCCCTTACATTTCAAATCTCCTATTTTTTCCCCTAATCTTATAATCCTGTTAATTTTAGTCTTCCTTTCTAAATCCATCCTGCATTACCAAGGCCAGACTGATATTTTTAGAATACTTCCCACATTAATCATATGATTACCCATACTCAGTACTTAGAAATACAGGTTTGTCTGCTTTTCTTTTTTCTCAATAATCAGCCCATATCCTCTCTCTTGGCCAAGTTGATCTCCTATACATATGTAACTTATTCTGCTTTCTCAATTCTTATTTTTGCTCATTCTCTCCTTCCTATCATCTTTTCTCCCCACTCTGCCTAAATTGGAATGCCCTTTCTTCTCTATATCCAACTTGTGTCCAAATTAAGTCTAATTGAAGTCTTATTTTTTCCATGAAGTCTTCTGTGACTTTTCAAGTAACTTAGTCACTTTTGTTCTTGAAGTATTATACATAAAATTTTAAATTCATTGAGGACATTGATCTTATACTTCTTTGACTAATAATTTTCTTTGGCTTCTAGCACAGATTATGCCATATAAATACCCAGTATTTGTTGAACAGTTACTTTCCCTCAACCTATGAAAAATTGACATTTTTGTAATCTAGTTTTTTTCCTTTTTTTCTTCCATGCTAGGTGGATGGAGAACTTGAAGCACTTCTAGAAAATGGTGAAGGCCTTTCTGATAAAAACCAGGTGCTCAGTTTATCAAGGCTAATGGTTAGAATTGAGACTTTGGAGCAGAAACTTACCTGCCTTAAACTTATACAGGTGATTATTCGATTTGATTCCTATTCTAAAATATGAAAAGATATTTAAACATATACCATAAGTTAAAATAAAGGGATTAATTCTTACTGGAGTAGGTCCATTTATATCTTATGTTTTGGCATTTGTAAATGTTGATTTTTGTTTTTTGAAGCTTGGAATGTATGAAAAATTTGTTAATATAAAATAGCAATTATATACAACCAGTATGTGTCTGGGACACAAAGTCTTGTTTCTTTTCTGGCTTTAAAGCCACGTATCTATTCACTATATCATATTGCCTCTTTTTGGGTGGAATGACAAAATAAAATCTAAAAGAAAATTACTGCATACTTATATTGTTTCAATTTACTGATAGAGATGGTAAAAAAAACAAACCAACAATTCTTAACATCTTAGAATTGCAGTTATTTTGATAACCTTCATATATTTCTCTACTATAATACTTTATCTGGAGTGCAGTTTTTCTCAAAGTACAATTTTAGGACATAATATTAAAATTTTATGTTTAAATCAGTTTTGTAGTAGTGATTCTAATTGTAAAGTATCTGTATAAGGTTTTAGCAGATGAGAGAAAGAATGCTCCTATTTGTTCTGCTTTGACTTTTCTTTTCCTCTTGATTTTAAAGAATACTCAGTCTCAGTCCTGCTTAAAGTCCTTCTTAGAATGCCATGGGCTCTCTCTTCTGTGGATTTGGATGGCAGAGCTAGGTGATGGTCGAGGAAACAATCAGAAGCTACAGGAAGAGGTCAGTAATTTTTATTTTTTATTATTTAATATTTGGCTGCTCTTCAGTTTTTTTTTTTATAATAACTTTTATGGAAGTCTTTACATGTGACCCAATTTTGATAATTCAGTACCTCCATAATAATTATTTAGGTGTGAAGGTAAGAATTTAATTCATATACCCTTGGGAGCATATGAATTATTAGTTATGATGTACTTTACATCAATTTTGCCAGCAGTACAAAAATGTAGCCTCTCATTTTTCTTGTGTATATCAATTAATACCCTAAAAGTAAAGATTTTATGTGATAGGATCTTATCAGTCAGTAAACTTTTTATTGTTGTTGTTGGTTTTTTGTCTGTACCTATAATTTTCATTGGGGTAGGGAACTTTTGGTGAGAATATTCTCTCAACTAAATTAGATTAGCACTTGTTTCAGCCTTTATAGCTGGGGGATACTTAAGAGGTTAAGCGACTTGCCCAAGGTAATATAGCCAAAACATGGTAGATCTAGAACTTGAACTCAGGTGTTCTTGATAATTATGTTGGTTATATACCTGCCATACTACATTTCTTCTGAAAAATAGTACCATTATTCAATTAAGAATGTGTTTTATTTTCTCAACTTATATAGAGGGAAATTGGAAGATCATACCTGATTTGTCTGGAAGGCACTTTAGAGATTATCTAGTTCAAACCATTTAATTTTATAGAGTAAAAAACTGAGGTTTGACAGCATAAATTTGCCAAAAATCACACAGCTAAGCCTGGGAACTAATTCTTTTTATTTCTGTAGTGGTAGAAGAAAAACATTTTAAACTTTTTTTAAAAGGCAAAGATTTTGAGTTTGTTACACGCATATAACCTTTATCAGAGATTATTAAATATTTTGGATGATCCCTTTAACCAGCTTGCATACTTGTGGTTCAATCTTGATAAACTTTATAGTCCAGTTTTTTCCTTTCATTCTATAGGAAACTGATGTTGTATTTATGATATCCTTGAGCTTTTGCATAAAGTGTGTGGCAAAAATAAACAAAACAAAACATTTCCATGAAATTCTTAAGTTTTGATCCAAGGGATTAAAAAGTGAACAATATAAAGTAATGATTTTTTTTGTCAAAATTGTGTTTAATCAGATTATAAAGACCTTGGAACATTTGCCTATTCCTACAAAAAATATGTTGGAGGAGAGCAAAGTACTTCCAGTCATCCAGCGCTGGTCTCAAATCAAGACTGCTATCCCCCAGTTCAGTGAAGGTGATGGTTATTCCAGTGAGAATACATCACGTGCGCACACACCACTCAACACACCTGATCCTTCCACCAAGCCGAATGCAGAAGCTGACACAGATACTCCAAAGAAACTTGTGTTTCGTAGACTTAAAATTATAAGTGAAAATAGTATGGACAGTGCAATCTCTGATGCTACCAGTGAGCTAGAAGGCAAGGATGGCAAAGAAGACCTTGACCAATTAGAAAATGCTCCTGTGGAAGAAGAAGAAGAATCACAGGCACAACAACTGCAACCACAGTCCCTTACCCCACAGCACTTGCCGCCAACAAAAGGTGACATTGAAACTTCACTAGACATCAGTAAACAGCCTGCCTCAGAGCCAGAGGCTGAGCATGAAGCAGAGGCCAAAGAAAGTAATGGCCCAAAGCTAGAAGAATCTATTGCTATGGAAACACCTTCCCAAGATGAAGAGGAGGGTGTATCTGATGTAGAAAGTGAGAGGAGTCAAGAACAGCCAGATAAAACAGTGGATATAAGTGATCTGGCCACTAAACTCCTAGATAGTTGGAAAGATTTAAAGGTAAGAGTAAATTGTGATTCGTTTTTAACAATGTAGTTTATTTGAATTTCGAAGGAGTCTAAATTGAATTGCTTCATTTATATTTCACACATAAAAGGTTTACTTTCTCCAAATTAGCACAGTCTGTTAATGCTAAGTTCCTTTTATTGTTTTTAGTATTTTGCCTTGACTGTAACTTCAGGCAGGCAAGATTTACAATAATGGCAAATTGTTCAGATGATTCATTTTCCCTTTAGTAGTAGCTAATGGCTTTTGTTTTCAGTTTTCTTTCACAGTTAATTATTCTAAATTACTACAAAGGGTCAATATCCACATTATAAAACTCATTTCATTAATGCAGTATATCATGGGATCTTCAAAAATAAATGACTGGTTGGCCCCATTATCTTATTCAATAATTGCAGGTTGCTTTTATACATAAAATATTATATTTTACTTCTATCCCTGGTCAAAGAGATTGACATTACCTTATCTCTTAGAAAATCTTCCTTTGTAAATTTTTTGTGTGTGTGTGTCAGAAGAGAGTAGAGATCAATGTCCCTTATACCTTTTCCATTATCATTTATTGGAAGAATGGAATAAAGTAGGCATTATTATTAACCCATGGTAACCTGATTTTGGAAGATCACATGTGAGCTTGGAAAGTGGTCCATTAGGTTCTGAATTCAGACCTGGATTTCAAGTTTTTAAAGCCATCAGGACTTTGGATTCCTGGCCTTCGTGTCTTTAAGGTTTGTATCATTCCTTGGTGAATCCTGTATGATCATGGACCTGGCTGGCAGCACCATGACCATTTGAGGAATCTTAGAAGTATTCAAATTTCATTTTACCTTAAGAAAAAGGAATGATAAAACTGCTAATTCAAATTTATTGGGGCTCCTTGCTCAGAGGCAGTATGTGGGATTTTTCTTAATTTGGCCCTAAACCTCTTGAGATTTGTCCAAGTAGGATCATCTTCTTATATAAAGTGATGAGTTGTTGGTTTTTGTTTTTCATTCTATTAAATAAGTACAATCTCCATTCATCCGTTGTATTGAAACTCTTAATTGAGAATTGAGCAGTTTGAGATATTGTAGATTCTTGTACACTCTTGACTGCTTTCTTATTTATGCTACTATTTCATCATTTATTTGCCCACTGTGACTTTTCATGGAACACATCCTCTTTCTGTCTAATATTATAGAAAGAATTCACAGTGAATATGCCTTTTATGGAATATGAGCATAAAAATAATCAGAATTGTTAGTTTAAAAAAAAAAAGATGCAGTTTTAAATTCGCTAAACATTTTTTAAAATAAGTGCTTATATATAAGCTACCAGGCTAAAGCAAAGCAGGAGAGATTCCTTGATGAATAAATTATGTTGGGAAGGGTTAGCAAATTCTATACCAAGATGGCAATACTGTAGGTAAGGTGGGGGTGGGAATATGCAAAACATTGTAGTAAATGCATTGTGCTTTCCCTGTTATAGAGAAATTTTAAGATTTATATTTAAGATTGAGTTTCAAGTGTGGTTGCCTCAGTGAGTAATGGCTTCAGTGGTGGGTTTTGTCTTTATTACCTCTTTGCCCAATATATTTCATAAAGCAAATGTAATCATTGTGATTATCTTACTTTGGATATAAAAATAATAATTTTTTAAAAAATATCTGGGTTTTTCTCAAATCTTCTGGAAGGACATTTTTTGCTTGTTTTTGATATGATTAGTATATAGTATTGGTCATAGTTGAATGTGTCTGTAATATTATTAACCCAATTGAAATGAATTATGGCAATTTAAAATTGTCCTCCAAAACTTAAATTTGTGAATTTGACATCTTCTTCCTCTTAACCTCTACAAACTGTTGTACCTGAATAAAAAATTTCAGAGTATCATGCAGCCTGATCTGTGAGCTTGAGGTTTAAATTTTTTTCCCTAATATTTGCTTAAAATGTGTACTTTTCAATTTATATCTTGTTTTCATCTTGACATTCTTGTCATTTGGAGCCACTAAATATAATTCCTCTTTCTCCAAAATTTAGTTCTGAAATCCTTCTCCAAACAGATTTGCAATTCTGTGAAATTCTGTATTTATCTGTGAGCTGTGCTCTTGTTATAGCATTGATGCTTAGAAATTTTTTAATATAACTTTGGCTTCAATTACCACTTATCATGGCTCTGATCTCAGAAATGTGGATAAGATTGCTATAGTTAACTTAGTTGTTTTTTTTTTTTTTTTTTTTTTTTTAATCTATGCATCTGAAAAAGGGATACCCACACAAGTTACATGTTGTCTATAAACTTGTATGTTTTTGGTTTTTTTTTTTTTTTTTTTTTTTTTTTTTTTTTTTTTTTTAAATATAATAACCTAGTGTATTTGTTCTGTATTTTCTGGGCACTGAGTTAACTACTTCTGTCTGACTTTCACCTATGTATAAAAGTAGATTCAATTGAAAAGAAATATCCTTAAGTTTCAAATTCCTAGCATATTTACCAGCCAATAGATACAGTATCTGCTATTTTATTTCACTCAATCCATGACTTCTTGACCTTCTTGGGCAATTGGATCATTACTGGACATATGTTTCACAATAAACAAGTTTTCTTAAACCTGATTTTACAGTAATTATAGAAAATATGGATCATCGTTTAGAAATAAGTCTAGGAGAGGGTGGGATGAGGGTATGAAGACTCATGACTTAAGCTTTGTCCTCCCAGATCTGATGATGATCCCCCTTGTAACTTGAACCATTTCCATCTAGCTTCTCAGGGCAGCAAGGAGCTTGTTAACATCACCAGCTGACCATGTGTCTCCTTTTCTCAACTCCATTTTCAACTCCGTGCTGAAGAAAAGAGAGAACCTAGCGTGCATTCTGTGAAGAAACAGGAAGATGGTTGGGAAGCTGGATGATGCATGAAAAATATAATAGGTGAAAAGAGGACAGAGGTGGTTAACTCACTGGCGCCGGCGTTATTTTGGTGCGTCCATTGCCTGATAATGGACGTCGTTCCGGGAAAATCCCGACTCCTGGCGTGAAAGGATTAAGTGAGCTATCTTTTCTATACCTATATACACAGGACAGTTGCCTTGGCTACACAAGGCTCACACATTTTCACTCCTTAAGTTGCAGAACCTGTGAGGAACATCAGTAACATGTCACACACATAATCACAATATACATTATTATATGCATAGCTTTTACTGGCCTACATTTTCAGCAGGGAACTGCATACAATTCCACTTGAAAAAGGAATTGTTGTGCAATATCCCCTATGCTGAAAATGTATCCAAGGTTCAACAGGTCAAGACAATTGCAGCAGGTAAACAGGTGATGGTTAAGTGCAGCTCCTGCTCAAGATGACTGAAAACATCTGTGTTCTGTTGGATCCGAGAAAAGGAGGTAAGACTCCTGTGAGATAATTAGTATCCATTGACATGAGTAACTGGAGACTGCAGTGGGTAATATTTCTGGAACTTTCCCTGTTGGTGCTTGTGGTCAATGTCAGAGAAAAAGAAGAAATTTAATAATAAAAAAGTTAGAGACAGGAGTCCTTGCAAGTAGTTACCTACTTTTGACCCTTCTTAAATTCATTTTTAACTTAAGACATTTGAATTTTAATTTATAAGAACATATAAATATTTATATTGGGTCAGACTTTTTGTCCATTCAGCCCTAGGATGTGCCCTCAAGAGGCATAATTGTCTTGCATGACAGCATATCTAATAGAGTAGGATTATTTACTCAACTTGGAAAGAAAATGTGAAGAAGTCAAAAGTTTAGATGGTTTGAGTAAGCAGTAAGGCAGAAATAAAAATATAGTGCTAGTGTAAATTGTAATTTGGTTTTAAAAAATGTCCTGGGTTCTCTATAAACTCCCAACAACTTAAAGAGATATTGGATACTTAATTAAATTTTGTTGTCAAGTGATTTTTCTCAAGATTTTTTTTTTTTTTTTAATTTTGAGGAGAAAATGTTTGCCTTAAAAGTATGTGGGAGTGATTTAAGTAAGCTAAATTGATAAATCAACAAGTAGCTAATTAGTAGTAGCTTATAAGGCAATAACAACAAACATTTAATAATAATGTTTGGGTTTTTTTTTTTTTAATTTATTTACATTTTTGTGGATTTTTTTTTCTTTATATTTCCCCAGTTTCACTTTTCCTTCCCTTCTCAAAAAAATATCCCCATATAATAGAATATTCTAAGATGAAAAGAAAGATAGGGGGGAAAATCACAATTGATCAATACACTGAACAAATTTGAAAATATTTGCAAGGTATAACACTTGTTAACTTCCTTTCTCTACAAAGAGGTTGGGTATTAGGGTCTTCGTTCACTTCTAATATTTTTGTCTTTTCATTTGAATTGTCACTACTTACACTGTTTTCTTGACTGCTTTGTATCATTTTGGGAAGTTTTTTAATGCTTTCTTGAATTCATCACCTTCATTTCTAAATATAGTGATGTCTTATATTTATTTAGCCTTTAACTAACTAATAGGCCTCTGTTTTGTTTGCATTTCTAAACTTTCACTAAAAAGTTCTGCTCTGAATATTTTGGTGAATATTTTGGTTCTTACAAATGGGCTTCTTGGAGTGTAAGCCTATAAATAGAATTTCTAGATCAAAAGATATGAATATTATAATCAATTTTTGTACATAAATCAAAATTGCTTTCCAGAATAGTTGTATTGATTCACAGATTGACCAACAAAGTTGCTAGCCTACCTTCCCCAAGCTCTTCCAATCTTGGCTAGTCAAATCTTTTGTCATGATTTATAAGGCAAAAAGTCAAGGTTATTTGATAATGCATTTTCCTTCCTTCCTTCCTTCCTTCCTTCCTTCCTTCCTTCCTTCCTTCCTTCCTTCCTTCCTTCCTTCCTTCCTTCCTTCCTTCCTTCCTTCCTTCCTTCCTTCCTTCCTTCCTTCCTTCCTTCCTTCCTTCCTTCCTTCCTTCCTTCCTTCCTTCCTTCCTTCCTTCCTTCCTTCCTTCCTTCCTTCCTTCCTTCCTTCCTTCCTTCCTTCCTTCCTTCCTTCCTTCCTTCCTTCCTTCCTTCCTTCCTTCCTTCCTTCCTTCCTTCCTTCCTTCCTTCCTTCCTTCCTTCCTTCCTTCCTTCCTTCCTTCCTTCCTTCCTTCCTTCCTTCCTTCCTTCCTTCCTTCCTTCCTTCCTTCCTTCCTTCCTTCCTTCCTTCCTTCCTTCCTTCCTTCCTTCCTTCCTTCCTTCCTTCCTTCCTTCCTTCCTTCCTTCCTTCCTTCCTTCCTTCCTTCCTTCCTTCCTTCCTTCCTTCCTTCCTTCCTTCCTTCCTTCCTTCCTTCCTTCCTTCCTTCCTTCCTTCCTTCCTTCCTTCCTTCCTTCCTTCCTTCCTTCCTTCCTTCCTTCCTTCCTTCCTTCCTTCCTTCCTTCCTTCCTTCCTTCCTTCCTTCCTTCCTTCCTTCCTTCCTTCCTTCCTTCCTTCCTTCCTTCCTTCCTTCCTTCCTTCCTTCCTTCCTTCCTTCCTTCCTTCCTTCCTTCCTTCCTTCCTTCCTTCCTTCCTTCCTTCCTTCCTTCCTTCCTTCCTTCCTTTCTTCCTTCCTTCCTTCCTTCCTTCCTTCCTTCCTTCCTTCCTTCCTTCCTTCCTTCCTTCCTTCCTTCCTTCCTTCCTTCCTTCCTTCCTTCCTTCCTTCCTTCCTTCCTTCCCTTTCTTCCTTCCTTCCTTCCTTCCTCCCTTCCTCCCTCCTTCCCTCCTTCCTTCCTTCCTTTCTTCCTTCCCTCCCATAAGCAATTGGGGTCCACAGTCCAGAGTCACACAGCTAGGAAGTGTTAAGTGTTTGAAACTAGATTTGAACTCAGGTTCTCCTGACTTCAGGACTGGGGCCACCTCGCTGCTCCTTGATATGCAATTTCTTAATGATTTGAAGCATTTTTTTTCCCCATGTAGTTGCATATATTTTTTATTTCTGTAGGTTCTCAAATAAATAAATTTACTGCAAAACAGATGTCCCAAGTCAAGCCAAACCATTTCATTTTAAATGAAGTTTTATAAAATTTTTAACCTATCTCTCCTGTCTAATTTCTAAAATCATCATGATTTTGTTTTTGTTCATGAAGTAATATGAACAGTTCTAGAAGAAATTCATAAGTCTAGGCAGTGGAAGAAATTGACTCCAACTTTTTTGGAGTTTTAGATATCTGGAACATAGTAAATATTTATAGTATGGAATTTTTAAGTGCCTATACATCAAATACAAAGGATATTTCAGTATCCTTGAAGTCATCAAGTCTTTTAGATAATAGTATAATTACAATTTCAGAAAAGCATTTATCTTTTTGGCAATCAATTTAACATATTTATTGTGCTCCTATGTATAATGTATGGGCTAGGCACTGGGCATGTTAAAATGCAAATTAAGTCTTTGTCTTCAAGGATGATAAAGTTAATCAAATGGGAAAAGTAAAATAAAATCAGAATTTTCAAAAGTCCTAGAAATCCAAAGGGTAAGATTGGGGAACTAACACTTATTATAGCTGACAGGATATTAAAGAAAGCAATGGTATTTAAGATAGGTTTTGAAGGTATAAAAAAATCTTGGAAAAAGTACAAATGTCCTGGGGTTAAGAGAGAGAGGACAAGATCTGGAAATGACTGGTGGTCCAGTTTGGCCATATTATAAAAAGATAGCATAAAAAAGTTGGAAAATTAAGGCTTTAGGTAATTCTAATGGGGCAAGATTAAAATCAGATTATTCTAGGCAGTGACTAACAAAGGAGTGGCATAATTAGACTTATGCCTTAGATTTTTACTTTGGCAATAATAGTAAAAGACAAATTTGAGAGAATATGGCTAGAATGTTAATAATGAAAGTGATAGTGTTGTAAAGGAGGTAGTTTTAAATAGAAACTGTGCTGCTGGGTGATCCACATTATCACTTATTATTCAATCAATATTTGAGTATTTCTTATGTGAAACTATATCTTTGATAGTGGGCAAAGAAAAGTAAAGCAATCTTTATCCTCGTGAAGATTTGCGTCACAGTTTCTTCATGCAACGGGTTTTTTTCTTGCCATACTTGCAGTTGGTTACTCTTAGCTTTTCCATAACTCCTTTAAAAAATTCTTTTAGCTCTAGTTTAATTGTCTCTTAAAATGGATTCATAAAAACTTTTATTATGATTGAGCTCTTTTCAAATGGAAGACCTTGCCATATAATTTATTGAAAAAAATATTATTTATGCTAAATAGTTGTTTAATATTCTAGAACTCAAAACCTCCTAATACTATTTTAGATGTTAACCTTCTCAGCCAAACTCCTTGAAAAAAGTACTTGCTTACTTCTCCTTCCTTTCTTTCACTTTACAACTGGTACAGCCCATCTTTTATTATATTGACATTATCTTCTTGTTAAGTTACTAGTGATTTTTCTTATTTGTTGGATATCTTCTTTTTTTTTTTTTTTCCTTTTTTTTTCTTTTTTAACTGCTTATCCTTCTGGAAATCTACATCATTTGGCCCTTAGTGTGATTCTCTGATTTTCAACATCTGCTCTTTTTGGTTCTTTTTCTCCTACTCCCTAGACTCCTTTACTAGATCATCATTCACTACCTGACTCATAACTATGGATGTTTCCTGAGGCTTTGCCCTGGACCCTTTTCCTTCTTTGAACTCTCTCCCTCAATTGCCTTATGAGTTCACATGGGTTAAATTATTATCTCTCTACAGATAAGTTATAGATCTTTATATTTAGCGCTAGTCTTTCCTGAACTCTGCATCAGCTATTACTTATTGGACATTTAAAACTGTATGGCATACATTTTAAAATGAATATGTCCAAAACCAAAGTTGATTATTTTTCTCCAGAGCCCAATCTTCCCCTCCTCCTCTTCTTCTCTAATGTCCTTCCTTCTATCCAAGATATTACCATCCTTATCTGGGTTCAGAGCTTCATTGTTCCTTTTTCTTTGCTTTTTCACTCCTCTATCCAATCAGTTTCCAAATCTTACTGTACACACCCTCACTGTTTCCAGTTGATGCCCTCAAATGATTCCCACCATAGTTAAGGCCCTCACCACCTTTTTGTCCTATTCTATTGCTTTCTAATTTATGTCCCTGTCCTAATTTTTTTCCCTCTCCAATCCTTTACATAGCTACAGTTATTCCTCAAGCAGAAATCTTAACCTAATGGTGTGACCAGAACTCCAAGTAATATTCCCAGTGTGAATGTACTATGCTTTTATAAAGAAAAACAATGTTTTCTCTTTTTAGTATCCTTTGTAGTGATCCCACAATGATCAACAGCCATTTAATTAAGACCTTATGATGGCTAAAATACTATTAGAAGTAGTATAAAGAATAGAATAAGATGAGTAAGAGATTGGTGGAGATAATATTTCCATCTGCAGAATCATGGAAGACTTTTTAGAACAATAATATTTGAGATGAGACTTGATAGATAGAAATTCAAAAGAGACACAAAGATATATGGGGATTAGGGCATTCTGACCAAAGGAAACTTTGGAAATGAAGACATCTTGATATTGGGAGATAAATACAACTGTCATTAGGCCAAAAAGGGTTATTGGAGGATTTTAGATAATCTACTTTTAAGTTTCCTTGAGCAACTCTTTTCTTCTGGGCCTCAGTTTTCTACTTTGTTAGGTGAGCTTTCAACTAGATCATTACTATATCCAGTGGCTTTTCCACTATATTATGCAGTGTGCCTCTCAAAAATAAAACAAATGGGGAGGCCTGGGTTTCCTGTGTCTTATTGATGCAGTGCTAGTGGTAGTGAAAAGAGGTATGAGAATTGAGGTGGGGAAATCCCCTCTGGTCAGTGCAGGTCCAGTGTAAAAAATTTAGCAAACCCAAAAATCCGAGGCAAAAGGGAATTTTATTGGCACTGAGAAGCTAGCAGAAAGGTATGCTTTTCCCAGGGGAGAACTTGAGACTGCAATCACTTTTTACAGATTAAAGGGGACACAGTTTCAGGGTTCACCCCCATCATTATGCCATTTATTTGGTTTTTACTCCTTTCTCAAGGATTTCTGTACTATGCTTCTAGAATTCTCTTTCAAGCCATTAAACCTGTAGAGCCTTTATTATAAACATATTTACAAAAAATATATATTCTGACCAAAATCATCATGAGGATTTACTGACATTCCCCAAATATAGACAACTAATAAATTGTATGGATGCTGTATATTTCTTGTAATTTTAGCTGCTTTATTTTTAAAAAATTATTTTGATTTTAATAATCAAATATGCAAAATCTAAAATCCTCCCTTAGCCCCTATCCGCATAGGGACAAAATATTTATATGTACCTCCCAGTTCTAGGAATCCATAGCTAATTAGGGAAATGCAAAATTGCGATTACTTCTTATAAATATTTGGAAAATGTCTTTTAAATTTTTTTAAATTTCTCTTCACTCCCATTATTTTTAATAAGCTAACACTTCTAATTCTAAAAATTTATCATTCCAATACATTTCTTTCCAAGTAGTTTAGAAATACTTCTACTTTAGAAAGCTTTAAACTGATGTTGTTGGACCTTAGAATTTCTGTTTCTTTAACATCATTAGAGTTCTTAGCTGTTAACTGTCATATATATGCACAATATAGCTCATCCTCTACTTCTAACATTTGATACTGTTGATCCCCTGGATTCTCTCTCATTGGAGTTTTCCTGTCAGTGCTTTCTCCTAGTTCTTTTCCATGTCTAACAATTCTCCTTAGTCCCCAGACCCTTTTCTAGTATTCACTTAATCTTATTAGTTCCTTGTATTTGAATTATTTTATTTATATGATTCCAAGATCTATATTTCCAGCCTCAGACTTTTCCTTGAGTTCCATTCCTATGTATTTAATTGCCTATTGGATTTTATAAACTAAGTATGTCAGAGACTCATTGTCATCCCATTCCTATGTATATTCCTCTACTAAACTTTCCTCTTTCTCTTTAAAATTTGCCACCTCAGCATTCATCTACAATTCCTCCATTCTGTTTTTGTTATAACAAAGACATTATTCTTAATCTCCCTACATAGCTAATAACTTATCTTACAAATTGTATGTCCATGTAATTCTATTGGTCCCCTTTTCTCCATTCATACAACCACTACTGTAGTTTACTCTTTTACCTCTCACCTTTACTATTGCAGTGTCTTAATGAGTTTTCTTATTTTGAGCTTCTCCATTCTGTAAACCATCATCCACATTATGGTTAAGTGTCTGAGATCTGATTTGAACTCAAGTCCTCCTGACTTCAGGGGTAGTGCTCTATCCACTACATCACCTAGCTGTCCCCTAAAGAACAAATCTTTTGGTTTCTAATCAGAATAGGAAGTTCTTGGAAGACATTTGTTTGTCAATAAAGAACAGGAAAAAAAGGACTACATGTAAAACCATAATTTCTAACATACAGCTTGCTTCTTTAAAATTATAATAATGTTACTTTCCAAGCTTTCCAGCTTGTCTACATTTACTGTTGAATGTTTTGTGCATATTTTTAAAAATGCCTTGATGATTTTTTTTTTTAAATTTGTTTCTTTTCATTTGGGGAATGAGGTAAGAAGTAAGAAAGTGGGTTTTTTGTTTTGTTTTTTTTACTGTTTTTTAGTACTTTTTGAGATCTGGGATTATTAGACAGGATACAAATGTAATAAAAGAAAGACAGTCACTACCTTCAAGGAGCATACAATTTAATGGCAAGAGGTAAGCTCAGGGACTACCAGGCTTAGGAACAAGGTATAGTCTAAGAAATTGAAGCTGTGGGAAAATAGATGGCGGATTTGAGTCTTGGAGAGAGCTTTCTTTATATATAGGCTTTGGGAAAAGTTTTATAATCTGACTTCCAGCCCTACAATTAAAAAAGGTAGAAGATATTGATGGTACTGAAGGAGGGAGCATCTAAGTTGATGCCTCTTTTGGAAGCACTTTACATATATTACCTAATTTTTGATTCTCATTATTTCACTTAAAATTTTTGACTATTTGAATTTTTCTGTCCTAAGTGAATCTTGTTACTTTTTTTTCTCCTGGATCTAAAAATTTAATCTCTATTGATAATTTAATGTGAAAAGTAAAAAAAAAAAAAAAAAAAAAGATATATTATTGTCATTTCTATTGTATTAGCATGATGTGTACTTGACATGAGTCTTAATCAATTTTAGGTCAGTTTGATTGCTCTGCTGGAAAGCAGAACTACTTTTTAAAGTAGTTAATGTCATTTTCTGATCTTAATAAATTTAGATTTCTAGTATGAGTGATGAAGATATGACAGGAAGAGAGTTTGGTCTCATTAATATGTCTTTCTAATAAATAACTTATCTGAAGGGGTACAGGTCAACATATATGATCTAACAAGTATTTTTAGTTTTGAAATGTGTGCTGAGTTTTAGATAACATAAATTATGTTTAGAGTTTTTACCAGACTCATATAAATCCTGCACAATGGATAAGTGTTTCATACAGAATCTTAAATCATGATTTGTTTTATCATTTTCCAGATTTTAGTTGTTGCAAGTTTATGCTTTGTGTATAAGGGGAACTTTAGTTATTTCAAAGGGGGCAAAATAACAAGAAAGGGGGGTGGAGATACTTTGAAAGATACACTAGTGGACTGAAAATAAAATGAAATAAATTTCTCCTTTTTCTTTTCTTTTTTTTTGGGGGGGGGGAGAAGCAGTTAGGGTTCACAGCTAGAACATATTAAATGTCTGAGGTCACATTTGAACTCAGGTCCTCCTGACTCCAGTATTGGTGCTCTATCCACTATGCTATTGAGCTATTCGTAGGATGAAAATTTCTAACTAGATAAGAGAATATCTTCAAAGCATAGAAATAAAAAGGAATCAAAAGATTTATTTAAGCTCAAATTATTCTGTATACTTTTCTATGGAGATTTAATAGACAAAATACTTGAGATTGTCAAGAAAACTAGGGTTCTAGCCTTGTGACCATAGACAAATCTAGTTAACTTCCTCTTCCTTCCCCTATTTTACTTTCCTTTTGTATAAAATCTTAATAATACCTTACAGGATTTTGAGATTGAAATGATAATTTATGTAGAATGCATCGCAAACTGGAAAATTCCCAACAGAAAGAGTTATATTATCCATCATGCCTTAGGAAGATAGTGAATTTCCCCTTCTTAAAGGAAATAAATGTTGGATGGTTATTTATTTAGAGAAATTTTTCATATGGCTATAGATGGCTTTAATTTCTTCATCTGAAAATTGTATCCTTTCACCATTTATTAATGGTTAATGAGGAATAACTTGTATTCTTATAAATTTGAGTCAGTTCTCTTAAGTGAGGCCTTTTATCAGAAACACTGCCTGTAAAAATTGTTTCCCAGCTTTCTGTTTCCCTTCTAATCTTGACTGTATTGGTTTTTTAGATACAAAAACTAACTAATTTAAGATAATCAAAATTACCCATTTTGCAATTGGGTAATGTTCTCTATTATTTATTTAGTCATAAATTCCTCTCTTCTCCAAAGAATGGACAGATAAACTATCCCTTGTTCTCCTAATTTGCTTATATCACCCTTTATGTTCAAATGATTGAACTCATTTCGACTATATCTTGGTATATGGTCTAAAATGTTTATGCCTAATTTCTGTCGTGCTATTTTTTAGTGTTCTTAGCAATTTTTGTCAAATAGTGAGTTCTTAGCCCTGAAGCTAGGGCCTTTGAGTTTATCAAACACTAGACTACTATAGTCACTGACTATTTATATCTTGCATATCTAACCTATTTCAGTGATCTGCCACTCTGTTTCTTAGCCAAATAACAAATGCTTTTGATGACTGACGCTTTATAGTATAGTTTTAGGTCTGGGACAGCTAGACTACCTTCTTTTGCCTTTTCTCCCCCTCTTCATTAATTCCCTTGTTATTTTTTACTCTTCTTCCAGATGAATTTTGTTATTATTTTTTCTAGCTCTACAAAGTAATTTTTTTTTTTTTTTGGGCAGTTTAATTGATCTGACACTGACTAAATAGATTATTTTAGGTAGAATTGTTATTTTTATTGTATTAGCTCAGCCTATCCATGAGCAATTGATATTTTTTTAATTGTTTAGATTTGACTTTATTTGTATAAAAAGTGTTTGGTAATTGTGTTGATAAAGTTCTTGTCTTAGCAGACAGACTTCCAAATATTTTATCATATCTACAGTTAATATTAAATGGAATTATAGATGGTTATTGATAAAATATATTGTAGTGAGTATTCCTCTGTGGTATGATTTGGATTAGATGATGACCGATCCCTTTGAACTCTAGAATATTATGATCTTACAAAGTCAATCTATGTGGTAGTTTATTTTTCCTCATGAGAGCTAGAGAAATGTATCGAACTTAACATCTATCATTATTTTTTGTAGTATTTTCTTTGACTAATGCCTGGCATTTATATTGTGCTTTACAATTTGTAAAGTGTTTTTCATTCACTCTTATTTGATCCTCAGAGTAATACTTTGAGGTAGGCAATGCAAATATATCCCCTCTTACAAATGGGGAAATCAAGACTAAGAAGTAATTAATTGCATGGCTTGAATTACATGCCTATTAACAGAACTAGGATTTGAGCTAGATTCAAATCCATTATACTTTGCATTACTTCATCTGCTGGACTTGCATTATACTATCATTATGGAATAATTTCAATGCAGTTCCTATTAAGGGAAAAGAGAATTTCATGCAAACAAGAGTCCAATTTTTTATTTTTGATGACTTGTCTTTTACCACACTGTTATATTTTAGTATTGGGAATTTCGTTATGTATGTATATGCATCTATACATATATGCATATATTCCTACAAAGTGAGTGTGAGTGGTATGTGTTTTTGAGGTGGGGTGGAGGGTTAGGCAGGCAATGTTAGTCTTTCAGGTTTTTTTGTTATTATGAGGGATCCTCCCTTGAAAGTCTAAATGTGGATCTGTCTATTCAACAAACCACCTAGAAAAGTCAGAGGCTTTTTACTTTGGCAATAAGGTGTAGAATTTTTCCACCTTAGCACTCATAGACTATATATTAAGTTACAAAGGAAGTTAACCTTACTAGAAGGAAGAGTGATTATATTAATTTTGACAAAATGACTTCAAACTATTGAAAAATAATATACATCTATGCGTATCTACGTTTACTTCTTTGTATATCTATATGTCAATTTTTTCTCCTCCAACATTTAGTTTACTGATAGCGTTAAGATATATCAAGTTGTATTGATCATGAATTGCAAACATTTGAAAAGCATATGGCATGACTTCTTTTGTCCAAAAACTAAGCTTTATAAATATAATCAACCTGATCTATAGAAGATCATTAGTGACTTCATACTTGTAATTAAAATTTGACCTGCATACTAAAATATGGTAGAAAAGAGGAAGTAAAATTATAGAATAAAGTGTAAGAGAGATCGTTATCCTTAGCATTAAAAGACACTGGCAAAGAAATCTGAAAGAGATCTATAGAAGTTTTACATGAGAAGACTACAGTACTATATTTGGATTTTGTGCAATTATAGAAATTCAAGTCTGTTTTAAATTTGACAGTCTAAAGAAGTGTTCATATAATCTTCAAGGGATGAAATGGGGAAAAAAATCTCTTAAAATAATTCAGTACTATTCCCTAATTCTACTTTTAAGGAATCCATGATTACTATTTTCCTCTCCAGTTTATCAGCAACAAGAATATTTTTAAGTCTCTGGTTGTTCTTGTTGTTTATGTTTCTGTTGTTCTCAAAGAGGACCATGATATCAGGACAGTAATGCGGTGATATGTAAGTGAATTGGATTTGAATGAGGGAGGGCTGTGCAAAGTGTGTCTAGTAATGGCTAATGAAGTCTAAATTTAGATGAGGACAGACTGATTGGAATAGATTTTAATTTTATACATGAATTTACTACAGATCACCAGCTAATAGATTATATTATATTATTTATTGTGGAGGTTTTTTAAACAAAACTGCATGATAAGATTGAGTTCAAGGGTTAAAACAACAAAAATTAATCTTATTCTATTTCTAGTAAAATTTTTACTCCCTGAAAGATACATGAAAACCTAGCTTAATGTTTCAGAAATTTAGATTAAAATATGACTAAAATGAAAGAATTTATTAAGTGCTTACTATGTGCCAGGCAATATGTTAAATGCTTTATATTATTATCTTATTTGATTTTCATAAAAACCCAAGAAGGTAGATGCTATTATTATCCCTATTTTACAGTTGGGCAAACTGAGATAGGGGTTCATTAAGTAAGATATTTGGCTAGTAGATATTTGAGACCAGATGTGAACTTGGATCTTCCAAACTCTAGATCTAGTGTTTTCTTCTTGTTATTTCCTGTTTAGCTTTACAAAGCTTGTTTGTATATATTTATTTGCATAGTGTGTCTTCTCCATATTAGATTGTGAGCTCCAGTGTTTAACACAATGCTTACCACTTAGTAGGTGCTTAATAAATCCTCATTGATCCAATAAGACATATTTGAACTACTCAGATCTTCCTGAATCCAGTTTATGTGCTCTATCTAGGAAATACAACTTTGTCTCATGTAATTATAGTAAATAGCTACAATTACATCAGTATTGTGTAGTAGATAAAGCACAAGACTAGGAGTCCAGATATACTTGAATCCTTTCCTAACCAGTTCTGCTTTATTCCTGGCAAGTAACTTAATCTCTCCAGGACTCAGTTTCCTCCTCTGTAACATGATAGAGTTAGATAGATTCAGTGACTTGAGAATGCTATTCAGAAGCTTTTATTAAAAAAGATTATTTCTGACCTGATAAGGTAGACTTAATGTATTTCATCAACTGAGCCAATCAGAAATCCATTGAATAAAAAATGAATTTAAGGGGCAGCTAGGTGGCGCAGTGGATAGAGCACCAGCCCTGAATTCAGGATCTGGTCTCAGAATTCAAATCTGGTCTCAGACACTTAACACTTCCTAGCTGTGTGACCTTGGGCAAGTCACTTAACTCCAGCGGGGTGGGGGGGCGGCAAAATGAATTTAAGAAATAATTGTTCTTCACATTTAATATGTATGGGATTGCCTGTCACCTGGGGAGGGAGTAGAGGGAAGGAGGGGAAATTTTGGAAAAAGGAATACAAGGGATAATGTTTAAAAAAAAATTACCCATGCATATGTACTGTCAAGAAGAATTATAATTATAAAATTTTTTAAAAAATAATTATTCTTGTTTTACTATAAGGGAAGTCACTTCACAGCTCCAAATTGAAGTTTATAATATAGACCAAGGGAGATAATGTGATTTTAGCATGGAAAAACCATGCTGAACTATTCTAATTAATCATCCATTATTTGAGATTTTCTCTTAAGAAGACTATATCATAAAATTTTTACAGCTAACAGGTAAATTTTTAAAAAATTGAGAGACAAGTAACTTAGTAAGAGTTTGAATTTGCATCTAAATCTGACTCTTAGACTAGTGTTGTTTCCACTTTTTTGCTGATTTTTTTTTTATTTGCCTAATATTCAGTCAGTAAATATTTATTAAGTATCTGCAATGTGCCTGTCACTTTGCAAAATGCTGGGGATACAAAAAGAGGCAGAAGATAGTCTTTGTCCTAAAGGAAGGCAAATAGTTTGATGGAGACAATATGAAAACAAAATATATATAAATCAAGCTATATATAGGATAAATACAAAATAATTTTAACAATGGAAAAGTACTGGAATTGAAGGATTGGGAAAGATTTCCTTTCAAAGATGAATTATTACTTTTAGAGAAAGACAAGCAGAGTTGGGGAGAGAGTTTTAAGACTCGGAAAATAGAGATTATTAGATTTCCTTTTTGTGTGTGTGTGTGTGATCTTATTAAAAATGTATTCAAACAACATAAAACTGCTATTGCTTCATGGGCTTATTTAGTATAATGTTACTTGCTTTTGAAAATATTTTTGATTATTTGACAGTACAAGTTAATGAAAGTTGATAGTGCTTAGATCTGTATTTTTAACATGTGATCTTTAGTTCTTTAATATACAATCTTAAGATTCTTCTTCTTCTTCTTTTTTTTTTTTTTTTTTTTTTTTTTTTTTTTTTTTTGAAGCAATTGGGGTTAAGTGTCTTGACTTTCCCAGGATCATTCAGCTAGGAAGTATTAAGTGTCTGAGGCCAGATTCGAACTCAGGTCCTCCTGACTTCAAGGCTGGTGCTTTATTCACTGCGCCACCTAGATGTCCCACAATCTTTGGATTCTTAAGAAAATATTCTAAGGTTTTATTAGGGTGTTGAAGTGAAACTGGGGTTTTGTTAGAGTCCAGGGATAGAATATTAATTGTTTCTCTTCTCTTTTCTACAAAATCTAGTTATCACTCAAGCTAATGTCAAAGATAATTTTTTATTGGTACATTTTTTAGGAAGGCATATGAGGTCATGGATTCCAATCCCTTTATTTTGGGAGCTATAACTAGGTGGCACAGTGGATTTAATTTAGCACCAGCCCTGAAATGAGGAAGACCTGATTTCAAATATGGCCTGAGATACTTAACTAACTTGAGTTAGTTAATATTTCTCTGCTTTAGTTTCCTCAACTGTAAGATAGAGATGATAATAATAGCCTTTATCTCTCAAGATTATGAGAATAAGATGAGAAGTTTGTAAAGCTTTTAGTATAATCCCTGACACATGATAGGTGCTATGGAAATGTTAGCTGTAATAAAGTAATATTTTATAGATGAGGAAAACTGAGAGTAAAGATTTTTGCCTGGTTTCTCAGATTTCAAGTTCAATATATTTTCTATTCCTTTCGCATTTTTGACAAAACTCTAGAAATAAAATAGCTATGCTAAAAATCCAAGAGCTCTTTATTGATTAACACGTTATGGTGATGATCATTTTCCAGTAAAAAATTCGTTAGCTCTTGTCTTGAAAATCACTTTAATGTTGTCACATTTACACAAGAGAGATCATGGTATTACTTCTATCTCTCATCACTTTTATTTGTACTGCTGTCAATGTGAATGATGGGCATAATTATATTATTAATGTCAAGGATTTAGTTTTTAGGTTCTGTTTTCAATAGCATTTGTTAAGTGTTTTTAAATAGTTTGAGTTACTGATTTCAGCATTCCAAAATAGCAGTTTTACTCTTTTTGTTTGTTTGGTGGTGGTGGTGGTGTTTTGATTAGGAGGAAAATCATTGATCTTTGTAAAACATTTCCTGTGCAGTGTGTATTGCCTTCCATAACTGTGGTGCTTGAACTTTTTGACAGAAATATACGATTACATATAGCCAAGAATGGCAGATACTTAAAAAGATAATGTTCATGTCAGTTAATTGTCTCAATCTCATTTGTTGCATTGCCCAGGCATACTTGAAAACCTGTCCCTGAGCCCGAGGCCTTCCTTTTTTTTTTTTTTTTTTTTTTTTTTTTTTTTTTTTTTTTTTATTATTAAAGGAATGCCTAATCTTTGTGCTATGTTTGATTACCCATAGAGTTCTGTAGCCAAGAAGGCCCAGCTTGGAGTTAAGAGACATAGAAATGGAGCAGAGCTAAGATTGGGAATTGAAAGTATATTCTGATAGGTCAGTTTTATGGCAGGTTCCTAGAAATCAGAGGAGTTGAATGTATTTGTTTTCATATCTTCATTGTTGAGAATGGGCCATGTTTCACTTTCTTTTGGAGCTAGGACCTATTAAAGCACCCTGCCAAACTCCCAAAGTATATGTTTCTCTAATCACAAATTCAAGTTCTTTGTAAAAGGTTACCTAGTCTTGCACTGCCTTCTCTATCCTTGCTAATATGTTTCCCTACAACTCTTAGCTCCAGATCCCATCACTTGTAAGTTGCTTCAGAAAAATATAGTTGTTATCATTAACATACAGCTTAAAATGGAGCTGCTAGATGGCACATTTTTGTGTCTAAAGTGATAGCGCAGTAGCCCTGGAGTCAGGAGGACTTGTTTCAAATCTGGCCTTAAACACTTGACACTTACTAGCTGTGTGATCCTGGACAAGTCACTTAACCTCAAATGCCTTGGCCAAAAAGAAACTAACTAAAACACAATTTTGTTGCGGAAAAATTTTCCCCCAAAATTTACTTTATCTGTTTTCAATTCCTTTGTAAAAGGTTTTTGGTATTTAAT
Organism: Sminthopsis crassicaudata; assembly: GCF_048593235.1. Taxonomy (NCBI): domain Eukaryota; kingdom Metazoa; phylum Chordata; class Mammalia; order Dasyuromorphia; family Dasyuridae; genus Sminthopsis; species Sminthopsis crassicaudata. Next base: position 664,055,722 of record NC_133617.1, read on the forward strand.
AGTTCATGCATTTAGCCACTAGTTGTTGCAGAAATACTCAAAGGGACCAAATATGTATATTAGATTGCAAGAGTTCTTAGGTCTACAGATCCTGTGAAATTTCTGGAAAAGTCTTTGGCATATATATACACACACACACACACACACACACACTTATATTTATTTTCCCTAATCTCTAACTGAAATTTAGCATTTCTTTCAATTAAGATTTAAGAAAAGCATTACAAGCAATGGTCCCTAGGATCACCAGATTGCCAAATAGTTCCATGACACAAAAAAATGACTAATAATCCAAGAGGGTCCAAAGGAGAGGAGGAAGTGACCAGAATGACAAGAAACTGTCATTGGATGAATGGTTGATGGGAAATCTATTAACAGAATTTGATAGTGATTGTTAAGCATTTGAAAAGCAGTTTTATAGAAAAAAGAAATAAATTTAGAATTAGTGTAAATCACAGAACTAGAGCCAATAAGTAGAAATGACAGGAAAGCAGCCTATTTTAAAGAAGTACTTTATAAAAATGAAAATGGTCCAGTAGAGAATGGGGCTGCCTTATTAATTCAGTAAGCTTGACCCTACTGAGTGCTAGTCACTTAAAATTCCCTTCTCTTTGCAGTTAAGTATGAGAAAAGCCTATTGTTGTTTCTTGTTTATACTATTTCTTCGAGGAAAATTAGTAAAACTAATTCCAATTTATATATGAGGATCCTGAGTCATAAATTGCAATCAAGGAAAATTCTTAAGAAAAGTAACAAGCTATTAATCATTTAAATCTTAAAACTAATGGACTGTGTTAGATACAAATGAAAGTAAATATCGCTTTTGAAACTTCCTATACATAAATCTCTAGTGTCCATTCCTTAACCCCTTAATTATTCTTATTGAAAACCCATTAAGTGTGAATATTTAACTTAGAGTATTGTATGAATTATATTCACTCCCATTTTTCTCTTGCCAAGTAAAATTGTCATTGTCAAACAACTGAAATGCTGTCTTTTCCACAAAACTAACCTTTCTTCTGATTTATTTTTAGGAGGTATATCGAATTCCCAAAAAGAGTCAGACTGAAAAAGAAAACAATGGTATGTATTCATTGGTTCTCCACAGGTGGGTTTATGTAGCACTAAATGTATCCTGTTTCTCTGTATTGTTTCCCTAGTTGGACTTAGAGTTGCCTGAGGGACTTCGGAAACTGATCTTTCTTTGTGACTTATATAATGTGATCAATAAATATTTGTGGATGAAGGCCTTTTGGGTACTTCAATTCCTTCATTTATTAAAATTGGGTGGTTGAAGTAAGTTTTCTCTAATGTCCTTTCTAGCTCCGAAGTTCTCTTTCAATATAATACACATACTTCCTTTATATTGAAATTTTAAGCTCTTTTGCCAAAATCATGGGAGTGCTGTAAATATTTAACAAAGAGTTTTGAATAAAATATCTTATTTTCTTCTTGTGGAAAAGATGAGAGCAATGTTGGCTAAACATTGATAAATTTAGATGGATTCAGAAATGGTTGTTTTAAGTATGATTAATCTGGAAGATCTCCAGTGGAGTAACCCAGATATGTGTGCTTGGCCTTGTGCTTCTGGCACTTCTAAGTTTTGGATTAAAGAAACTTTAGAAAGGAATTATTCCATTATCTTTCTGGTAATGGTTAACAATATCTTTAAAGTTGTCAACCCATCTAGGATAAGTTATGAGTTCATTTAATTTGCTTTTATAATACTAAAGTGGAAAATTCTGTTGACTTGGTTGTTTTAGTTGACCATTTTTTCTTTCAGGTGAGCGGGGAAGGGATAATGTAAGTCTCAGAGACCAAGCAACTACTCCAAAGACTCCTAACCGATCCAGAGAAAGAGAACCAGAAAGGCAAACACAGAGCAAAGAAAAAAAGAAACGACGAAGTTCCCTTTCACCACCACCTTCTGCTTATGAACGAGGAACAAAAAGACCTGATGATAGGTAAGTAGGAGCAGAAATTACTCTATGATCTGATTAAGGAGACAAGTACCTAAGCATACAGTCTACAATTCTTATAGGAAGGAATTTGGATTGACAAATAACATGATATAGAGGGAGATCTTAAAAATAATTACAAATCTTCAGTTTATTGAAAAATTGTTGATAGCCTTGAAGAAAATGATATGGTTGAAGTTGGAAGCCATATTGCAAAGACTTGAAGTGATTGCAAAATGTGAAGGGTTAGGGTACAATTTATTTAATTTTTAAAAATCAATTAATTAAATTTTACAAAAATTTTATGCATAGGTAATTTTCTAGCATTGACAATTATAAAACCTTTTGTTTCAGCTTTTCCCGTCCTCCTCACCCCTTCCCCCAGATGGCAGGTTGACCAATACATGCTTTAAAGTATAAGTTAAATTCAATATATGTATATACGTTCAAAGTTATTTTGCTGTACTAAAAGAATCAGACTTTGAAATAGTGTACAATTAGCCTGTGAAGGAAATAAAAAATGTAGGCAGACAAAAATAGAGGGATTGGGAATTCTATGGTGTGGTTCATAGTCATGTCCCAGAGTTCTTTCGCTAGGTGTAGATGGTTCAGTCCATTACTTACTGGTCTATTGAAGATGATTTGGTTCATCTCATTGTTGGAGAGGTCCTCATCCATCAGAATTGATTATCATATAGTATTGTTGTTGAAGTATACATCTATCTCCTGGTCCTACTCATTTCACTTAGCATCAGCTCATGTAAGTCTCTCCAGGCCTTTCTGAAACCATCCTGCTGGTCATTTCTTACAGAACAATAATATTCCATAATATTCATATACCACAATTTATTCAGCCATTCTTCAATTGATGGGCATCCACTCAGTTTCCAGTTTCTGGCCACTACAAAGAGGGCTGCCACAAACATTCTTGCACATACAGGTCCCTTTCCCTTCTTTAAAATCTCCTTGGGATCTAAGCCCAGTAGAAACGCTGCTCGATCAAAGGGTATGCAGTTTGATAACTCTTTGAGCATAGTTCCAAATTGCTCTCCAGAATGGCTGGATGTATTCACAATTCCACCAACAATGTATCAGTGTCCCAATTTTCCCACATCCCCTCCAACATTCTGCATTATCTTTCCCTGTCATTTTAGCCAATCTGACAGGTGTGTAATGGTATCTCAGAGTTGTCTTAATTTGCATTTCTCTGATAAATAATGACTTGGAACATCTTTTCATATGGCTAGAAATAGTTTCAATTTCTTTGTCTGAGAATTGTCTGTTCATATCCTTTGACCATTTGGAGAATGGCTTGATTTCTTATAAATTAGAGTCAGTTCTCTCTATATTTTGGAGATGAGGCCTTTATCATAACCTTTGACTGTAGAAATGTTTTCCCAGTTTATTATTAAGCAGGTACAATTTAGAGTGGTTTTCTAGGGATTTGGTTGTAAAAGGAAGCAAAGGTATGGGATGATGATCTTGAAAGGAGTGGCAGGATTAGGGGAAAGTAAATGGAGTCCTAGGCATGTTTTAGAGGCCACATTCCAAGGTCCAAAAAATGAAGAGATATATAGACAACTTCTGGAGAACATAGACTATGAGCCGTTTTTAAGTGCTTTAGCATTTTTTTAAAAATGGATGAAGCTTTTCCTGATGTTTTTAATCTTCATTTTCAGATATGATACGCCTACTTCTAAGAAAAAAGTACGGCTTAAGGACCGTAATAAGCTTTCTACAGAAGAGCGCCGGAAGCTCTTTGAACAGGAGGTAGCCCAGCGGGAGGCTCAGAAGCAGCAGCAGCAGATGCAGAACCTTGGGATGACTTCCCCCCTTCCTTATGAATCCTTGGGCTATAGTGCTCCTCACCATAGCTTTGTTGGTTACCCTCCTGGTTATCCCATGCAGGCTTATGTGGATCCTAGCAATCCTAATGCTGGGAAGGTGCTATTACCCACACCTAGCATGGACCCTATGTGTTCTCCTGCCACCTATGAACATACCCAGACTTTGGGACACTCAGTAGAACCAAGCCTTGCTACTCCTCAACCAGTTCCAGTAGTGCAACATGTAGCAACACCAATGGAGGTTTCAACTTCACAGTACGTAGCACAGAATGAAGCCGTTGTTCATCAGGAACCTAATGTGGCTGTTTTGCCAGTACCTGCCCCAGGTCCTGTACAGGGACAAAGTTATGGTGTTTGGGATTCTAATCAACAGACTGTCCCTGTGCAGCAGCCATACTCACCTGCACAGTCTCAAACAGCTATGTATTACCAGGGTCAGACATGTCAGACTGTCTACGGTGTGACACCACCTTATTCTCAAACAACTCCACCAATTGTACAGGTAACTTACTTTACAAAATCAGTTTGTCTTTGTATTCTGTTTATCATGTTAGTCATTGTGCAAAAGGCTTTTTGTACAATAAAAGCAGAGTTGGATTAGAATTTTACATTTTTATCCTTTCCGGTTTTTTTTTTTTCTGTTAACGTGTTTTTTTCATGTTATTCCATATTATTTTTATGTCCTCAAATCTTTTCAAAGGGATAGCTATTGACTATTGTAATTGAGAACTTGATATCTTAATTACAATATATGTAAAGAATAGTTTACTTTCCCTATTGTCTTCATCTTATTCATATTTTGTGTCCATTATTTTTGTGCTATTTTGTATACTTCTCCATATGGGAATTAGCACATGATCTTATATGCCCATAAGCTTGGGCATATAAAAATAAAATATTAGAGTTCATGATATATGATCTTGTACCTTTGAATAAATTTTGGGTAAGGAAGAGGAGATGACCCCCCCAAAAAACTAGTTGTATTCTTTTTAATTTATTTTTAACATTTAAATAGATTCATTTAGTTGGTATTAGAACTATTCTGAATCAGAAATGACTTAGAAGATTATTCATTTTATCCAGTGTTTGAATAATTTTTGCAGTATCTCTTATGTTGTCTTTCAATAAATAACTTGGCATTTAAATTTTTTACCTTACTGTAGTATTCTATTTAGATCTCTAATTAGATTTGTTTTTTGTTATTTCTTCCTTTTTTATACTATTTGTCATGTCATATTTGAAATTTCCTAGACTATAAATTGTTTCTTGACACATTTGAGTGCCCATCTATTTGTACAAGTCGGGATGGGAGGGAACCATTCTCTGTGTATCCTGTTATCTTGAGTGTAGTCATATAATATAAATTAGAGCATGGAGGAATTTTAGAAAAGTCATCACTTAGGCTAATTCCCTCATTATATAGATAAGAACTTATATGTATTGAGGCTCAAAGATGCCAAAGGACTTTAACAAAAGTCCATGTAGATATATGGTAGATATGTAGATATGGTAGTATTGTGCACCTGAAACTATACTTCTATGTAACTTAGGGAAGGCATATAACAATGGTGGTTCTAAACAGATGTTATTCCTGTTTAAGTCTGTAAAAATAGAATCTAGTTTCATCATTCTAGTAGGTAAAAAGAGTTCTTTCAGAATTAGCTGTTAACACCATTTAACAAAACTTAAATCTTTTTTCCAATCCCTGCCAGTCCCTCATACTTGACCATAATATGTAAGTCAGTTAGACCCAGTTAATCCTCCTATCTGTAATTTACCTGAGGCCTTATATATGCTGAACTACTAAGTATAATAGAAGGGATTCAGGGATAAGAAAATCTTTACTTTCTTTGTTTTTAGGTCATCTCAATTGAGCAGAGTGGACATTAATTGAACCTGTACCCAAATCTGTATATAACTGGGAGAGAAGGGAGTATTTTATGGAATGTCCTTTAGCAGATCTGAAATTTTTTTTTTTTTTTTTTGCTATGTTTTTGTTTTTATTTTATTTTGATTTCCATGCATTTTCCTTGTTCTTCCCCTATTGAAAGCCATCTTTCATAACTGAGAATAAAAAAGAGGGAAATAAGCAGTTCAGGAAAATCAATGAACACATCACCTATTCCAGACTAGCATAATTTCATAGCATTTGATTTTGATTTTATTTCTACTGACATTGTTGCTAGTTGTTTACTTCACTCTACAGTTGCTCTCATGTTTCTTGGGTTTGTTTGTAGTCTTATTGATCATTTCCTAAGGCACAGTAATATTCCATTATTTGCTTATTTTTACTTGTTTAGCCATTTCTCAGTGATAGACATGTACTTTATTTCTGAATCTTTGCCACTACAAAATTGCTGCATTGGAATTTTTTTTTTAATTGTTTTTGTTTTTAACTAGTTAGTTTGGGGGGGGGTTGTTTTTTCCCCTAAAATATTCAGTATAAATTCTTTGCCTTACAGGTTAGGGAGGAACATAGATATTACAAACTAATGATTGAACATTTAGACATTTTGTTAGCATAACTTAAAGTTATGGTTTTCAGAATGATTTTCATCTTTTTCCCATTACTAAGTATTCCTATCTTTTGTCATACTTTGCCAGTTTGATGACCAAGAGTTTGATACGAATTTCTTGTAAAGAAGCTAAGTAGCACTGTGGGTGGAGAATGCTAGAGTTGGAGTTAGAAAGACCTGGATTTAAATCAAGAGCCTGGGGATCTTATCTCTTTGAGTCTTAGTTTCTTTATCTGAAAAATGCAAATAATAGTACATTATTTGGCAGCATTATCAAGATCAAATGAGATATACATAAAATGGTTTACAAACTTTTAAAACTACATAAATGCTATATATTACATTATTATTTTTTTATTTAAAGCCATCTTTATGAACAATAATAATTTTTAATTTTACTTTTAAGAGCTGTTTATTCATGTCCTTTGACTCTTTTCAAAAATAGCTATGGTCTTAATATTCATACTAATTGCCTATATTTTCATTTCTTGGATGTAAGATCCTTATTGGAGACATGATCCAAAATTTTTTCCCAATCAACATTTCTTTATCCTTCAGTCCTAAATGGGAAAGGTTTATCTATTCTAGTTTTCTCCTATGTGAAGAATATGGCATATTTGTTAATATTCAGGTCACAATCATTTTGAGTTCATTTTGTTTTGCAAATGTTGGTTTGAACATAATTTCTGTTCAGAACATAAGTTCTGAACAAACTGCATTCTTTTTTCCAGGAGTTTTTATGAAATAAAAACTTTTCCCCAGGTAATTTATATTGTCAAATTTATTGAACACTGGATTTATTGAATTTATTTCCAACTTCCTTATCTATGCCTAGCTTCTTGGTTTGTGACTATATTTGGGGTCTCATAACTGAATGTAGGAGTAATATCCTATATACCAGGATCATATGAAAATTTCTCAGGTGAAATGAGGTTGTCAGTGGAAAAAGTTTGAGAAGTCCTTACTAAGTACTACTAATCATTTTGTAACTCTTACAAAATAACTTTTTTTACCCTTATCCTTACTTTTAAAAATTTCATTATTTTTCTTCTACATCTAGACCTTATTTTACTCTGAATGTATTTTGATTTTTTTCCCCCTCACCCAGTAAAGTATCTCCTTGCTTTTTTGATAGCTTATCACTGAGTCCAAGTTAGACTTATGCCAAGGGTGCAAGAATGTTTCAAGACTAAAAAAAAATTATCACATTGGAAATACAAAATCAAGCCACTATCAATTAACATTTAAAAAAAAAACTCTTAATAAAATCCATTTATTTATGCTATTAAAATTAATCTTAGAATCATCATTTTTAATGTAAAAAAGGGTATATTTAAAACCTCTTTATCATGAGGAAACTCCAACTTTGCCAGTAAATGCAAGAATTAAGAATCTCCTCTTTCTCTCCCTCCCGCCCAAAAAAAATTACTGTAGTTTTAGAAGCATTAATATGTAGTAAGACGAGAAAATAAAGACAAACTGAAAGGAAAATAAAAATTACATGTAACTGTTAACTGGGTTTTATAATTGAGATAATTTAGAATGAAGTTTCAGGATAAAGAATAAACCTACAAAAATAATCGTTTTGTGTGGTAATAATAAAATAAAAGAGTAAAAATATAAGGTATTCCAATTTTTTTAGAATTACAAAATGCATAAAATATCTGGAAAGCATGATAATAAAAGCAATTGAAAAGCAACCATTAATGAAATAAAGAAGGCTTTAAGAATATTCAGTACTATTGTTGGACTGTTGAGTATAATAAATGTTGTCATGCTATCTAACCAACAATTTCATTCTATACCAATCAAAGTTTAAAGAGCTAGATAAAATAATAAAAAAAATTTTGAAGAACAGATTTATTTTTTTCTTCAGTAATATTTTTCCAAACACATGTAAAGATAGTTTTAAACATTCATTTTTGTTAAGATTTTGTATTAAAAAATTTTTTTTCTCCCTCCTTTTGCCTTCCCTTTTCTCAAGATAGCATTATATATAATATAGATTATACATGTACAATTCTTTTAGATATATTTTCATATTTGTCACCTTGTACAAGAAAAATCAAGATGAAAAGACTATGTTTCAATCCACATTCAATCTCCATAGTTCTCTCAAACATTTTCCCACCAAAGTCTATGGGAATTATCTTTTATCATCACGTTGCTGAGAAAGCTAAGGAAGGAATATATTTCTTGAATAATGTTTTTCATATTACTATTAGAACAATTAATCTGTGGTAGTAGGCTAAAGCCAAGACATGTTCAATATGTTTCTCTTTTCCTTTGGGCGGCTCAGATATTTAAATCTTTGGAGATTATGAATTCTTCAGGCATATAACTTAAGAAATTACTGCCTCAGGGATTTAAAAGTTGTCAGTTTTTGCATCTATTTTCTCTGTATTCTGAACTAACCTAGCTGTGTCTTCTTATCTAGCTTATTTAATGCCATTTTTATTTTCTTGTCTGGGAATATCCAGTCATGCTTCCTTAATCATTCATAGGATAGCTTTTTATAGTGACTTCAATAATCTTTTTTAATATTTATACACTGTTTTTCCCCAGTTCTATCCTATACATTGGTAGAATTTGGTTTAATTGCTCACTAAACTTTTTGGAAAATGTTTTCTCTAACTTTTTGCTTTATCAGAAGATATAACATTTTTCAAATGACTTCATATCCTGAACCGGGGGTTCAGGGGGTTCAATGTGCCAGGCATTGTGCTAAGTGCTGGGGATACAAAGGTAAAAGACAATCTCTGCTCTGAAGGAAGTCACAGAATAACAGTTGGAGGCAGCATGCAAGCAACCATGTACAAACAAACTAGTTGTGTACAATATTTGCTGGAAATAACCAACAGAAAGGAAGCATTAGAATTAAGGAAGGACAGAAAAGCCTTTATGTAGAAGGCTATATTTTTGTTAGAACTTGAAGGAAGCTAAGAGGTGGAGACAAGCAGGGAAAGGATGCTAAGCATGAAGGATGGCCTTGGGAGTTAGGAGATGGCATGTGCTATTTAAGGAGCAGCAAGGAGGCCAGTGTTGGTGGTATAAGATGTAGGAAGAATGGGTGGGTGGGTAGGGCAGGTTGTGAATGGTTTTCTGCATTTAATTCTGTAAGGCAGGGAACCACTGGAATTTATTGATTAAAAGGTGTAATATTGTTAGTCCTTTAATGCCTGAATGGAAGATGGACTAGAATGGAGACAAAGACTTGGGACAGGCAGACCAGCCAACAAGCTATTGCAGAAGTCCATTTGGGAGATACTAAGGGCCTGGCAATGTCAGAGGAGAGCAGGGGGTACACATGAGACATGTTAAGCTGGTAATGTGGACAGGCTTTGGCAACAGACTGAATATGAGAGGTAAGAGAAGGTGGAGAGTTTGCAAGACTAAGTGACTGGGCTAAAGGTGATGTTCTTCACAGTAAGGGGAGAGATAATGAAGTCCGTTTTGGATGTGTTGAGTTTAGTGTTCACAGGTTTTTTTGTGTTCAATGAGCACTTGGAGATAGGAGATTGGAAATCGGCAAAGAGATTAGAATTAAATGCCTAAGTAGATTTAGTGATTGATCATCAGTTGGGAGATGGTAGTGAATCTATGAAAGATGATGATTTCATCAAACAAAATAGTGTGGAAGTGTCCAGGACAGAACCTTGTAATCTCCAATTAGTTGGAGGTGACTTGAATGAAGATCAAGTAAAGGAGACTGAGAAGAAGCTGTCAAACAGGTAGAAAGAGAAACAGTATCACAAAAATCTAGAGAGAAGAAAGCGTTGATTTGAAGATATCCTCTTCCAGAAGAGTTGAGAATGGCAATTGAGATGGCCAAATCCAATGATTTGACAATTAAGAGATTGTAGAGGTACTTTGGAAAAAGTTTTGGATGGATAAGATAATTTTTCAAGGACTTTAGCCACAAAAAGGAAGAAAAGTATGGGATAAATCAAATGAGGGTCTTTTTGAAAATGGAAGGAGATGTGGGCATTGCCTGTTGGCAGTAATGAAGCAGGCAGCAGCTGGCAGATAGAGTGCTGGGCCTGCAGTTAGGAAGATCAAATGTGAGTTCACATATGCCTCAGATTTTTACTGGTTGTATCAATTAGTTGTTTAACCTCTGCCACAATCTCCTCGACTGTAAAATGAGGATAATAATAGTCTCTATTTTTCCAGACAATTGTGAGAAGCAAATAAGATATCTGTGAAAATGCTTAGCACAGTGCCTGACATTCCAGGAAGAAGTTTATGAAACACCAATAGTTCTTATAAATAGGTGAAATTGGAGTTGTTAGAATCGTTTGCTGTTTACTTCTAGTTTAGTATTGATTTTAGTCAGTGCCCTGACTATGCCTATACAGATAATTAGGAAATGATTCCCAAATTCATGACCAATTGTTTCATTCCTATTTAAGTTTAGTTCATTTTTTGTGATGCTAATTAGAAATAATAATATATTGTTTTTATATAGTTGATGTTTGCCATATCCAGTATCTCCAGGCACCTTTTTTAAACCAGAGATTCATGTTGCATGGGCTTGTGACTTCTCTTTTCTATATAAGCTTTTAAACCCTGCTGTATCCTGTTTCGTAATCCTATTGTCAGACATGTTTTTGCTATCTTCCTGTATCCCCATCTTTGTATTAATGCTATCAAATATCAGATTATATCTTGAATTCATTTGAAATGTATTGAGTGAGTAGAATTTCTCTTCCTCTTTTATCTTCTGCAATAGAATGTTACATAGTTTCAGAAGTAACAGAAGAGGTCTTTTTGCATATACATGAAATAGGGTTTTTTTGGAGTACTTTTAGATTAGCATGTAAATCAACTCCTTTATTTTCTCCTCCAAAGACTTGAGATAGCCATGCATTTAGCTTCAAATTCTTTTTTTCTAGTTTCATTTATATTGAGAATGTTATTATTTGAAATGATACTATTGCTCTAGAAGATTATCTGTCTGATCACAGTGAAAGGATCTTGTTTAGAATACAAGTAGTTAATTATTTAACTTAGCAGTTAAGTTAGTTGTACTAGGGCTCTTAAAACTACCCAGTACTTGCTTTTCTGATAGTTACTTACTGATCAAGTGCAAGAAGACTGTATTGGAAGAGGACCATTTTTACTTCTATCTCTTTCTGACATGGTGTAAGCAAGAAACCAGCTTTAATAGAACTTTGAATTAGGGAAAAAAAAGATAGCATTTTTTCAAATGTATAAATATCTAATATATAAAAGAAAGGTCAGACCTTTAAAAGATATCTTTATAGTAAGCTTTGACAGGCAGAATTTATTCAGATGGGTAAAAAGTGAAAGGGAGACTCAAATTTAAAATTTCCTAACAATTCAAATAATAGAATGAGCTGCCTTTAAAATTAAAGAATTCTTAAGAAGTACTTAAGCAGAGACTGATCCATCATCTATTAAGCTTACTATAGAAAAAAGCATGCTGACTATAGTAATAAGATAAATGTAATTCCAGTTACTGGAGAAACTGAGACTGTTAGATCTCTTGAGTTTAGTACTTCTGAGGCTATCCACACTTAAATTTCAGCATTTATATGGTAAATTCTCAGGAGTAGAAGATATTTGGTTACCTAACCAAAAAATAAAGGTTAAATGACCTAAGTTGGAAGCAGAGCAGGTCAAAACATTTTCATGCTGATTAGTGATAGGTTTGGACATGTGAGTAATCCTGTATTTCTAGCATACGCCAAGATGGGGAGACCTAGCTTTTTTTTTTTTTTTTTTTTTTTTTTTTTTTAAATGGGGGGAGAGAAAAGAAGGAATCCCAAATTAGCAATAAAATAGTACTTAAATGACTGACAAAATTATTTTCAACCTTTTGTTTCTGAGGTCTGAGTTGAAACTGCGCAGAATTTCACACTTTGATTCACTCACACCCTTTGACCTTTTGGGGATGATAGAAACAGGACTAGGGTTAGGAAAGTAATATGAAAAGCAATCTTCTTCATCACTGAAATTGAATTAATTTTATTTGTCTAGAACCCAAATAGTTGAGAAGCTCATCTAATTAACATCTTTTATAAATGCTCTTCTGTGAGAGAAACAAACAAGTTGGTTTTGGGAACATAAATGCCCCTTGGTGAAAAGTTTTTACTTATGCAATACACTATATTTTTCACTTTCAAACTTAGCATAAGCTTTTAAAAGCTTTAGATGATTTCATGTTGGGCTTTGTTGGGCTTTTTTTTTTTTTTTTTTTTTTCCCTTTAATTGTAAAATATATTCCCTTATTACTTGTTTCCCAATATAAATATTAATAGGCCAAGAAAGTTTGAAGACATTTTAAAGCTTTATTTCAAAATGTGATAACCTGAACTTTATCTTGGTTAGAAGATGCCACATTTAAATTTTAATTATATTACCTTAGAACTAACAGTGTTTATCACTGCTTCATTTTCTTTATTTCTGTTACAGAGTTACCCTCAACCAGGACTTCAATACATCCAGGGGCAGCAGATATTTACAGCTCACCCACAGGGTGTGGTAGTACAGCCAACAGCAGCAGTGACTACAATAGTAGCAACAGGGCAGCCTCAATCCTTACAGCAGGTAAGAAATATTTTGCATGTATTTAATTTTTTCTTACTTAAGCTCACTTGTTTTTCTACTAATTTTTCCTTTTGATTTCTCACAGATTTCTTACGTATTCTTCAAGGTACATTCTGTCTATTTTCATTTCTTTAGTATATTTCTTATTGTGATGGGGCACCAGCACATCTGTCTATTGGTACAGCTTTTGATCCCATTTTTTCGAAAATTCTTTTAGTCATTTGTATTTCTTAGACGGGATCTGGTGGCCTAAATTCTACAAGGGAAAATGGTGCTGGTGGGAGGGAAAACTCAAAAAGAGAGTTCTGAAAACAAGAGTAATACTTTTAATGGGAAAGAAGGTTGAGTTTAAAAAAAAAAAAAAAAGTGTGAATATGTCATTCTTCAAATCACCATTAGCCACAATATTGCTGTACTTTTCTGTTTTCATGAATTAGGAAATTTCTTTAAAGCTCCTCTTCCTAGCCTCACTCTTCTGACCTTATTGTTCATCCTTACCTTAAGATGCCATGCTTCTGCCTTTCAAAATTCTCTTGCTAGGTTATTTACCTTTTGCTCTGACTTCACTTTGTTCTCTTCCCCGGTTTCATCCTGAAATAGTTGAATATTATAGACCTCTGTTGTCTTCTAATTCCTTGCTACTATTTTCCAGGCTTAACCTTTGGATTCTATCTCTGGATTATTTCCACCAACTTCCAAACAGCTAAAAGAAGCTGGACAAAGTCACACAACTGTACTTAGTCATTCCTAATTTTTATCTTAATTTCCATTTTTCCCCTATTGTAGAAGGCCAGTTGATTTGCCCTTCCCTAATTTTTTTTATCTTGCATCTAAAAACAATTACTTCAAACCGCTTTTCCTCCTCAAGCCTCTGACATTACATCTTCCCTACCCTGTCAGCAGATTTCTTTTCTACTGAGAATATACAAGTTGCTCACTGTGAGCTCTTTCCTCTTTTCTAATTTAAAAACCTCTTGATGTCATCTCCCTTTTTTCCTTTGTCTCTGACGAAAAGGTGGTCTTCCTACCAAGGCCAACCCCTTTATTTGTACCCATGATCCCATTCCCTCTGATAGATATCTCTGCCCATAGTTTTCTTCCCTTGCCCTCTCATTTTTCAAGCTCTTCCTTTCCTACTCTTATTTTTTGCGGTATAGATATAACTGGGCCTAGATCTTCCTGTCCTGCATAACTCCGTAGTAAACCTAACTTTTCCTATTCCTCAAATTGTCATAATTATATCTCATATCCTTTTACCAAAAACTATCTGCTCTGGTTGCATCTGTTTTTTCTCACTTATGAACTCATTACTAAACTAACAATAATACAGTCCTTGTCAAATAAAGATTGCTATCAAGAGGAAAATATTATGTTATGTTAAAATATGGATTTATTTGTGAAATCTTAGAAAATGTTGGGAATGTGTGAAGAAAACCAAATTTGATATTGACAAAAGACCTAATTTTAAAAGTCATTGCAAGGAAATTTAAAAATGAAACTGAAGTTAAGGATAATTGGACAAAAAAACTGGAAAAAAAATAGGTAGAAAATGCTACTGACAGTACCAAAATTTAAAAAGCAGCTGGATTAGACGGAATATACAGGGAGAAATTTCTCTCTTTACAACTTTCATGGTATCTGAAAAGACTAGAAAATACCAAAGCATTGGGGAAAAAAAATCCTCAGATTATGTATATTTTTAAAATTGGCCAAAAATGTATTTTGGAAAAGAGTTCATACCTTCCAAATTCAATATAAATTTGTTATCAACCTTAAATTAAATCTAAACTTCAGTAAACATTTGTTTTATTCTTACCTTGTCTTATAATTGCTGTCTCTTAGACCTTGTCTTGTAATTGACTGAGAAAATAAGAGACTTACTTGCTATGAGCTCTCCTCCCATTCTCTTCATCTCGAATTCTATTTTTCCCTATTCTTTATTCCTTTCCTCTTTAATAAGATGGCCCTTCTCATGAAGACACTAACTGCTATATGAAATCTTGATCCCATCTCTTATCTTCTCCAAGAGACTGATGCCCCCCTTCCCCATCATTTCTTCTTCAAACTTTCTGTTGGTTTCTTCCTGCAGCTTTCAAATATATTCAAGTCTTCCTTGTCCTTTTAAGAAAAAACAAAAAACACTTCACCAAATTTCAGCATCTCATTTGAAGCATTTATCCTTTATTTCTCTTCTCAGCCAGATTTCTGTCAGTTTGTATTTATTGCTTTTATTTTCATCTTACTAATTTCTCTACTTTTTCCGATCTGACTTCATTACTTAATTCAAACTGCTTTCTCCAATTTTACCAGCGATTTCTTAATTGCTATTTGATAGTTTGTTTGTTTTTTCAATTCTTCATCCATGTCAGCTTATCTATTAGATAAGCTCTTATTTTACTTCCTAACAATAAGTATTCCCCAAAGATCTACGTTAGGCCTATCTCACCCTGTTTTTATTCTGTACTTCTGCTTATTTTCCTAGTCTCCTTCACCTTTATACTCACTGCCTACTCTTTCCAAGGATGACTCTACCCTTAGACCAACTTGCTGAATAGTCAGTCTCCATTGGGAACCACTCTATTTTAAGCATCTTCAATTAGGATGTTCATGTCTGGTTCGCTATTTCTCCAAACTGTCTATTTTGCTCTCACTCAGATATTTGCCTTCTCTCTTCCCGCTAGTTCTGCTTTCCATTTCCTTTTTAATATTTTGTCTAATGTGGAATATGAACTCCTTGGGCTTTTTTTTCTCCAGAGTTTAGGAACAGTTCTTGTCACATTAGTAAGCACTTAATATAAATGAATTTGATAAACATTTCTTACTAAATAATTATTTACTAAATAATTTAACAAATCTAATCTTTATTCACCATTGGTTCCCATGGATGTCATAATCGTTTCAATAATAGTCCCTCCCATATCTATATATCTTGGTCCTAGTCTCTCCCCTGTACTTCATTATCCTATCACTAATTAGCTTTGGATGAGGACATTCCAAAGTCAGCCTGTTTCCCACACTTCCTTATTTCTATTAGAGATACTAGCATTCTTCCCTTCTTCCAAGTTCATTATCTTAACATTATTTATTTCTCCTTCTCTTTTCCCTCATCTCACATGTTAGTCTCCTTCTCACATGGCCATCCCATTTTGTTCAGGCCCTTATCATCTCTATCCTGAATAATTGCAATGGCCTCTTTGGTTTTCCATGTCTCATGTCTTTTTTTTACTCCAGTTCTCCAAACACCTGCCAAAATGATTTTCTTTAAACACCGGTCTGACCATGTCAGTGCCTTACTGGTGTTTAAAACCCTTCACGACCTGACCCCAAAATATCTTTCCACATTTGTTTTTCCAATTTTTGTTCTCTGAAAGTTAGCCAAATTGGCTTACTTTTTATTGCTTACAGAATCTATTTTCCATCTTTGCCTGTGTGTGTTTTTTGAGGCTGGGGTTAATGACTTGCCCAGGGTCACACAGCTAGGAAGTGTTAAGTGTCTGAGACCAGATTTGAACTTGGATCCTCCTGAATTCAGGGCTGGTGCTCTGTCCACTGCGCCACCTAGCTGCCCCCCTTTGCCTGTGCTTTTTTACTAACCATGTCTGATTTCTGAAATTTGCTCTCTCCTTGCTCCTTTTTAAAATATCTTAATTGTTTCAAGACTTGGGGAAAGCATCATATACCTGAGGATTTCACTCTTCCCCTCAACTACTAATGACATCTTTCCCTATTATCTTATATGTATTTTGTATTTATGTACATGTTGTTTTCTCCATAGAAAATATCACCTCCTTGAGGCAGGGATAATTTTGTTTTTTTCTCCATATCCTCTTTGCCGATAACAAAGTCTGGCAAATGATATATACTTAATAAATGCTTTTTGATCAGTTAATGAACTGTATATCTATTTATCACTTGTTTTTATTCATTCGTAGAGAATATTCCTCAATAAATTGTCTTTTGGGAACAGTGTTTTACAATAATTACATATTTAACTGAAAGGTGCAGGTAATAAAAGATCCCACTCTTTTTATTTGACTGGGGAAAAAAAAGCATTTGATTCAATAGTACAAAATCTTATCTTAAAGACCCTCCTCCAACAAGGTGTCTCCCATACATGTGTTAAATCATACAACATTCTTTTAAAAGATGTAACAGAAAACTTTTTTTATTCCCTTAGTTACTAGTATTAAGCAAGAGTTTATACTTGTCCATAATGTTTGCCACTCTCATGGAGGATGTCCATCATAAGAGTCCCAGTCAAAGGACAATTTCCTATAAATGGTGAGGTCCCCCAGATTTTTTGTTTTTATTTTTTTAATTTTGGTGTGTATTTTGGGTATTGGTAACTAAAAATTTTTTAAATCATTAATTAAATTACTAATCAATCAAGATAGTTTAGTTATTAAATAAATCTATTGCTAAATCAAGGGCATAAAGAAAACGTGTTATATTGACTATGATACAAACTATATAGCTTGTTGTGTGCATGTGCATGTGTATCTGTCTTAGACCCACAATGCAAATAAATAATGACCTGATCCCAGTATTGAATAGATAGAGAATTCTGATGGGCTGCATTGCATTTGGTAATTTGCACAATTCTTTAACCCCAAACTTCTTTCTGAAACAAAAAGTATGTTCTTCTTCTCCTTCTTTCGTCCTTCTTTCTTCTCCTTCCTATTAGTTATGTATTTAAAATATGATAAATAAAATAAGTGTAAATAAATAAAAATGTATTAGTTATGTATTAGTCTCAAAAGAATAAAAATTGAGGATCATCTTACAGAGCAATGGAGAAGCACAAATTGAGCTTGAGCAGGATGCAACATAGTATGTTTGATAGTATGTTTGATGCATTGTTTAGGACTGGTCTTTGTAATAGTCAAAGAAACATAATTAAAAACTAGTCATGTAGAGAGGAAGTGATAATTAAGAGTCTACATACATAATCTATTTGTTATCCAGAGAATTGTGGAGAGCTTCCTTATTCCTTCTCCTTCACCACATTTCTTTATGTTGAATAGAAGTGTGGGAAGATTTGGACAAAGAGTTTGCTTTCAATGTATGGCTGGTGCATTATTGGGGGTGTGCAAATCAATGAGAATACATAGTGCTATGAAGCATGTGAAAAGATACAGGAAAATGATGGTTTTTATATACAGCATGTTAATAAAATCTGAAAGCCTGCTTTCTTGGTCCATTACTAGGCAATGTTGAAATTCTAGACTCCTTCTTCCCCTAATAGAGTTTATTATGGTTGGGCTAACAGCACTAATGGATACATGAGATAATTTGTGGAAAAGAGTGTACATACAAGTTAAATGATATAGAAAGACAATAAATAGTGGATATCAATCTTGGTTTGAAGAATTAAGAATTGCTTCCTCAAGGAAGAAAATTGGGTCGGATTTGCAGGTATATTTGGGAAGTCATCTATGAAAAGATATATAAGTAAAAAGTGTGTGTGTGTGTGTGTGTATGAAATATAAGATGTATCTATAAAAGATGTGTAAGATATAAGACTGACGTATGTGAAGTCTCTAAATCTTACCTGTTTTTAGTGATTATTTTAATTTATTCTGTTTTTTCTCTGATGACAGTTCTAATATTCACTGCAAAGAAAGGGGACAAGTGTAGAATGGTAGTGATATATAGAGATGGTATAAAAGAATCAACCACAGATATTGGAGAAGAGACTACTTGGGAACTTTTGATTATGTTTTCAGATAAAGGAAAGGAACATTTTATCCTCTTTCTATCCTTTAAACCCTTAAACACAACTAAACAAAAAAATTTGATAAAAATTTAAAATATGTGTGTATGTTCATATCTCTTCATGGAGGGGGAGAAGAGAGGTTTCATTATGTCTGAGACTTTCAAATTTTTTCCCCAGTTATACAGATTTCGATTTGTTCATGGTCATCTTTTCATCCACATTGTTGTAATGTATATCTTGGTTGTATTTATTTTGGTCTGTATAAATTTACACAACTCGTGTTTTTCTGAATTAGTGATATTTGTCCTTAATGCATAGTAATAATCCACTGCATTCATATGGCAGCTTTTTCATTCTTTCTCATGTTAGTGTACACATTTCTAGCTATAAGCCACCACCACTAATACTGTTATGAATATTTTGTTATTTATTAGACATTTATTTCTACTGTTGATTTCCTTGTAGGAAGGCCTCTGACACTCATAATGTGGAAGAGGGATTAGACTTGTTTTGCTTGATCTCAGTGAGCAGGCAAGACTAGTAACAACATGTGAAAGTTGAAGGAAAAAAATGCTTTATCACAATTAGAGCTTTCCAAAAATGACCTACCTCTATTATTAATAGATTCCTTTTCACTTTGAAAACAAAGACTGGATACTTATTTGTAGCATATACTATAAAGGACTTTGTTGTGCTGGATTACTTTTAAGGTCACTCCCTGCTCTGACATTCTGTGATTGTATTGATAACTCAGTGATGAGAAACTTAGAGTGATTTCCCTATTTGTCAATTCTTTTTTCAGATAAGGGTACATTGTTCCCCTGCATACATTAAGCTTCATATTAAAATTTTTGTCCATTTCACCGGATAGGAGGCATATTCACTGACCACAAATTTCCTTTTGGCTTTCTTTAGCCAGAGTTAGTTGTGACAAATAACCTCCTGGATTTGCCACCACCTTCACCTCCTAAACCAAAAACCATCGTCTTGCCTCCCAATTGGAAAACAGCCCGAGATCCAGAAGGAAAGATCTACTATTACCATGTTATCACAAGGTAAAATTATGTTTGACCTTTCATTATAGTTTTCTTGAATAAGAGGCTAGTGTTAACATTTGCAGAATTTGGTCTTAATGTTTGTCATTGCATTATTCAACTGCCAAATTAGAATGATGATAGCTAATTTTAAGGGTAGTCTGCAGCACACAGCCAACCATAATGCAAATGCCTTTGTTCAAGTAAGTAGTTCAGGAACTAGCAGTGTCTTGAAAGGACCAAATGAAATGATAATACAGTCAGTCTTTTGAAATGTATTATCTCAAATCAATGTTGTTGGTGTTGGTATTAACACAAAAAGGTGTGGAATTCTTAGGAATTATTAGTGAAAAAAATGTTTTGCATGTTGCTAGTTTTATTTTGTGTTACTGTATTTTATGACTTATTACTATGTTAAGAGAAATCCATATTATCAGAATTTTTTTGTTATAAAGGCATGTAGAAAAGTATTAAAATTGTATTTTTATTTTATTTTTTTAATCTTTAGCAAAAGATGACAGTTTTTGGTGGTCATGGGAACTTAACTCCCTATTTTCCATAGATTCATTGTATCAACATTCACGTTTTTTATTTCTGTGCCAATTTCTAGGAACTTTTGTAAAAATTGAGGATTGATTATGTATAATGTTTTGCATATCTTAACATGCTTTCACAATGTTAGCTATTTTTGTTGGATATTGAAAGTTATCTGTAGTATAAAGGAATCAGCCTTTGGTTTCATAAGTCTCTGGAGAACATGCTTAAAAACACATAAAAAAACAGTATTAAGTTACTTGGTCTCAGTAGCAGACTTATCTAAAGTAGCCAGTGGCCTTGATAGTTTTAGCCAAAATTTCTTCTTATCCAAAAAGCAAACTGTATTTCATATTGGTACAGGTTGCTATCAACTCACATCTAAACTGTTGGGAGTAATCTATTCAGTAAACTCTATTTGGGTCCTTGTTTTCTTCAGAATTAAATATAAAATTCCTTTGACTTTAAATCCTTTCATAATTTAGCCCCTTCCTACCTGTCCAGTAATTCTATACTTTACTCTCTTTCCCATACCATGTGATATAGAAACACTGACCTTCAAATACTCACATCTCCCAACTGCAGGCATTTTCCTCGAATATTCCATGTGTTTCCTTCTTATCTGTCTCTTAATTTCACTGGCTTTCTGAAATACTGATTTAAAAAAAAAAAAAAAAGTTTTCATTATAGCAACTTTTTCTGGCAAAGATGGAGAGTGGTTAAACTCAGAGCAACACCTGTTTTCCTTAAAAATCTTTTAATACTTTAATAATAAAAATCTTTAATTTAATATTTAAGTAACATGAGCTAGTGTTCAAAATATGTATAAATTCTGAATTTAATTTTTCCAGTTGCTTCCCCTTAGGCCTTCCTGCTTACCCCTAAAATTTCAGAATTTTTCAATTCTGAAAATATCTTAAAATGATAGAATTATATGGTTATGCCATAGTAGTTGCTTGAAGCACCTGGTTTTTTTCTGAGCATTTGATTTCTCAGGTAAGCTAAGGAGACCTGAAGAATACCAAAGCAAGAGCTTTTGCCCCAATGCATCTATATCTTGCTTATTTTAATCAACCTTCAAAAAGCTCTTAAGATGTAGACTATCTATAAATATTGTATGACCATTCCAATTAGCCAGCTAATGCCCAACCAGTTTTATGTTTAGCCTATTAAGAGAATAAAACAGGTCAGACTAGAGAAAAAGATTCTTTAGGAAGTCTTTTTACTGATAAGCAAATCTACATAATCCTTTTTGATTTTTCTTTTCTGTTCCCTCTTCCTCCTATATTGTTTTGAGTTGTACTTATTGCTGAAGACCACTTAGGTTTTAGACCTGTTTCTTTTTCTCTAAACTGTCACTTCTCAATTGTTTCTTTTTTCCAGGCAAACTCAATGGGATCCTCCTACTTGGGAAAGCCCTGGAGATGAAGCCAACCTTGAACATGAAGCTGAAATGGATCTGGGAACACCAACTTATGATGAAAACCCCATGAAGGTGAGAATGACTCTTTTTCTCCCCCTACTCCAAATAGTCCTTCACTGTTCTCTTTATAAGAGTAGTAGTCTACATTATCTCAGAATGTCTTTAAAATGTGCTGGGACTCTTTTTTAACTATAGTTACATCTGAAAGTTGTAATCAATGTTCATTCATTCTTAGTTCATTTTCCAGTTCTGAAATTAAGTTAAACTGGCTACATAATACCTTCACAAATGTGTAAATCTATAATTTAAAGAAGGAGGAAAAAAAAAAGAATCTTATCTTAGAATCCTATTTTGTGCACTACCACCCTCTCTCCAAATGCCTTTTTGAAAAGAAAAGTCAAGAAAAAATAAATCTTTTTCCCCTACCATACATGTGATATAACTAATGCAGAATGAAATAATCTGGAGGAATTAATAAACTAAGGTTTTTATTTTGTTTGGTTCTACTCCCAGAGTAATGCATCTAATGAATACTGTTTGTCAAAAAAATTTTGGAAAATAGAAAAAATTAAGAGAATCTGAATTCTAACCTATATTTGAATTTTGTTAAGCATAAAAAATGGTTTTTTCCCCCCTTTTGCCATGTATTTACATTTTCTGGAGAGACAAAAAAACAATAACTGGGATTTGATCAATTTCAATTGAATTTTCTTGGGTCATTTTACCACTCTACTATTATATTGCAATATTCCCTGGATTCAAGTTCAAACATAACTCTTATGGCAAAAGTTAATTAATTTTTTGTTTAGTCACTTCACTCACATCTGATTTTTGGGGACCCATTTGGTATTTTCTTGGCAAAAATACTGAACCGGTTTGCCAATTTTCTCCTCCAGATCATTTAAAAATGAGGAACTGAGGCAAACAGGGTGAAATGACTTGCTTGAGCCACACAGCTAGTAAAGGTCTGAAACTGGATTTTAACTCATCATGAGTCTCTGATTTCAAGCCTAGTGCTCTGTATAAAGTACCACATTAGCTGCCATAATTTAAGGTAGTTAGAAGTAAAATAGAATTTTTTTACCCACTTGTATTCTTTGATTTTATTGATTATAATTTGGAGAACAGGGGGGAGGGGTAGAGATAAATACAAAACCAAGATGCTTAAGAGGAATTTCTTTGAGAGGAATTTACCAACATTGTTGGTCCAGATGTATAAAAAATACAGGATATTTTCAATAAAATATCCAGAGACGTTTAGCTAATTTGTTTTCATAGTATAGGATTTAAATACGCACATTGTTTGACAATGCACATAAAATAAAATTTTAAAATAATTTTTATTCCAACCGTAAATCCTTTTGTAGTGCAGAATACAACATTGCTGAAAGAATATTATACATTTTCACTTATAAATTATAGTCTTAAATGAACTAATTTATAATAATGATGAAAATCATTGTGTTACCTAGTCTGATAATCCTTTAGATCAGATTCATTTTTACCTTGTGAAAAGTTTGGAACTATCCTTAGCTTATTCTTTTAAATATCTGGCTAAGCAAGCAGCTTGATGTCACTCAATTCCAAGGAATTAAATGTTATCTCTGTCTTTTTTTTTTTTTTAATAATATTTTATGTTTCCACTTACATGTAAAGATGGTTTTCGGCTTTATTTTTTTGTAAGATTTTGAGCTCTACAGTTTTTTTCTCCCTCCCTCATTTACCTCTCCCCAGCTTAAGACAGCAAGAAATTTGATGTAAGTTATATTTGTACACTCATTTTGAACATATTTTCATATTAATCATATTGTAGAAGAAAAATCAGAAAAGAGAAAGCAAAAGCAAATAGAAATTAAGAGATGAAAACAAATGCTTTCTCCATAGTTCTCTCTGTAGATGCAGATGACATTTTCTATCCCAATTCTATTGGACTTATCTTGGATCAGTGTGTTGTTGAAAAGAGCTAAGTCTGTCATAGTCATTGCACTATTTTGGTGTTACTTTGGCAAGTGTTCTTGATGTCCTTGATGCTTTCCAGGCTTTTCTGAAATCTGCCTGCTCCTCATTTTTTATAGAACAAGAGTATTCCTTAATATTCATGTACTACAGCTTCTTTAGCCATTTCCCAACTGATGGGCATCTACTCAGTTTCCACTTCCTTGTCACTACCAAAAGGAGTTCTCCAAACATTTTTGCACATGTGGGTCCTTTTTTCTTCTCTTATAATCTCTTTGGGATATAGGCCCATTAACATAGAGAGAGAGAGTGTTTTGTTTATTTTGGGGGGAGGTATTTGTTTTTTATTTTTTGTATTTTGTTTTATTTGTTATTACTTTAATGATTTTCTTACATCAGTTTTATTAATCTCATCTTTGAATTTTAGGATTTCCACTTTAGCATTTAATTGGGAAGTTTTAATTTGTTCTTTTTCATTAATCTCTTTGTTTACTGATAAAATAAGCATTGAGAGATTTTTCTGATTGCTGCTTTTGCCACATCTTATGGTTTTGATAAGAGCTTTCTCATTGTTATTATTCTCTTCGATAAAATTACTATTTTTATGATTCATTAACCCACTCATTTTTAAGATTGTTCTTTAGTTTCCAATTTCTGTTTTTCCATGGTCCCTTATTAAATATAATTATTATTATATTATTATATGAAAAGACTGCCTTTATTATTTCTGCTTTTATGCCCTAGTATGTGATCAGTTTTTAAAGTTAATGATATAACACTTTAAAAGGGGGGGGTATATTCTATTTAACTTTGTCCAAAATCATAATTGCTACTACTTCCTGTTTTTATATCAGCTGAAGCATAATAAATATTACTCCAGACCTTTATTTTCATTCTTTGTGTATTTCTTATTTTTATGTGTGTTTCTTGTAAATACCATACTGTCAGATTCTGGTTTTTAATCCATTCTGCTATTCATTTCCATCTTGTGAGTGAGTCCATCCCATTCACATTTCAAGGTTAGGATTACTAGTTGTATATTTCTTCCATCCTATTTTCCCTCACTATTTATCCTTTTCTCCCTCTCTTTTTACCCAATCCTTCCTTAGACCTGTAATTTACTTCTGCCTGCTACCCTCCTAATCCACACAGCCTCCTCAAAATCCCTTCCTTATCTTCTCCCTTGCCCCCCTACTCTTTAATCTTTTTTTAATCCTCTCTTTTTATTTCTCACTCCACACACCCTTCTAAGAATCCCTCTCTAATCCTCTCACTTTACCCTCCTATTTCTTAATCTGTATTGTTCTCAGGGTCCCTCTCTTATTTTATCCCCTCAGGTTCCTATTTATAAGTTAAGAAGACTATTATACCCTTCTAGGTATATGTTATTCCCTCTTAAATTCAGTTCTGGTGAGAATTAGCATTAATATTATCAGTCCCCTTCTGCCTCCACTAAAATAATTTTTCCATTTATGCCTCATTTATATAATTGCTTTTTCCTACCCCATTTTATTTTTTGTAGTCATCCCATCATAACTCAATGCAATCCTCCATCTTCTATCTTTGTAAGCTTTTCCATACTACCCTAGTAATGATAACATTCTTTTTTTTTTTTTTTTTTTAATAAGTAATTTTATTTTCATGATCTATTTACACTGTACAAACATTTTGGAAAAGCACCTCATCAGTTCACAGTACATATACAATATATTTACTTTTAAAATACATTTTGTTAGAAAAGATTCCAAAAACAATGACAGGTCAACAAATGATAAAATTCTGGGAGCAAACCATTAATTTTGTGAGGGCCCTGGTGTTTCCACCAAGAATGATAATTTTCACAATCACAAAGTCACAATGTTTGCAATAATTATGAGTTTTTAATGAAACTTTAATTCTTCAGTGGAAAGATTCTGATGCCAGACTAATTTTTATGTGCTTTCCAAAAAGGAAGATGCTTTATGGAAATTTAAAAGTCCCAACAATGTCTGGATTTCAAACAGCACATTGTTTACTCCATTGGTTCAGGGTACACATTCTTTCTTACTTTTCTTCTTTCCTTGTTCAGTTTCCACTTTACGTTTTTCTGAAGTAGGTTCATCTTTTTCATCATCTGACTCCAGGGTCTCCTCCCCTTCAGGCAGTAACTTCACTTTTTGCGCATTCTGGGGGGCATCGTCCCCATTGTCCTCCTACATGCTGGACCACTTGATGGCCATGTCCAGATCTGGAGGAGGCGGGGGCTTCTTCTCTTTGACTCGGTATGACTGGGGGGGGGGGCACAGCGTTGTTCCTCCAGGCTAGGAACTCCTTGGGGGGCTCTTCGGGCGCCTTGCGGACGTGCTGCTCCCAGTCAATCTGCTTGTTGAGCGGGTTGTAGAGGAAAGCCGGCCGGGACACGCTCTGGAACAGCTCGTCCGGCAAGCCGCATCCCCCCGGCTGCGCCGTCCCCTGTGGCCGGCTTGGCAGGCTCCCTGGTCACTCGGCCCGTCTCCTCCGGGTCGCTGTCCTCCGAAGACGAGGACGACCCGGAGTTGCTACTGCCGCCGTAGGCAGCAAAGTAGCCCAGTGGGTCCTTCTCAGCGGCCATGGCAGTATGAGAGAGCCGGGTGAGGATCCCGCCACGATCTCGAACCAGATCCGTCTCCAATGATAACATTCTTAAGAGGTACAGATAACATTTTCCCATATAAGAAGTAAACAGTTTGACCTTACTAAATTGCCTTATATTTGTTCATGTAGGTCTTTTTCATTTTTGTGTTTAATCTCTTTGGATTACAAATATGACAGTATGTTGCTTGATCAAAGAATTTGCATGGTTAAACCTTTTGGATATAATTCTAGATTGCTCTCCTGAATGGTTGGATCAGTTCATAACTCCAGTAGTGCGTTTGTCTCTTAATTTTCCCACATCTCCTCCCCCATAATTTTTCTTTTCTCTTAATAGTCAATCTGATAGATGTGTGGTACTTCAGAGTCATTTAGTTTGCATTTCTCCAATAAGTAGTGGATTAAAGCATTTTTTCATATGTCTCTAGAGAGCTTTAATTACTTCATCTGAGAATTGTGACTATCATTTGGTGAATGGCTCTTATTATTACACATTTGGCTTAATTAATTCTCTATGTATTTGAGAAATGAGGCATTTTTTTTTAGAGAAACTTGATATAAATTTGTTTTCACAGTTATGATTAGTGTGTATTTACTCTCCTTTCTATTTTCCTGTCTTTCTTTCTGCTTTTATACCCTGTCCAGCCTCAAAAGTGTTTTGCTTCTGACAACCTTCTATCAGCTCCCCATACCTCTCTTATTTATTTCTTTTCCATCCTGTTTTCCTATAGGTAAGATGAATTTATGTACCTGAGTGTGTATGTAATTCTTTGTTTAAGACAGTTCCATTGAAACTAAGGTTCCTACACTTTCCCCTAATCTTCCCCTCTGTTGTAAAAACTATCTTACTTGAGATAGACTACTCCATTCTACCTAAACCCTTTCCTCTTTTTCTGGTGTACTTCTTTTTAGTCTTATATTTGAAAATCAGTTTTTGTCTTTTTAGCTCTGTTCTTTTCACCAGGAATGCTTGAAAGTCCTCTGTTTTGTTCATTATATGTCCGTGTATGCTCCTGAAGGATTATAGCCAGTTTTGCGGGTATATCGGTCTTGGCTATAATCTTAGCTCCTTTGACCTGTTGAATATCAAAGTCCAAGCCCTCTGATCTTGTGCTATTCTGATTGTGGCTTTGTGATAATTAAATTGTTTCTTTCTGGCTGTTTATATTTTCTCCTTAATCTGGAAGTTTTCATTTTGGGCTCTTTTTTAGAAGGTGATTGGTTGATTCTTTCTATTCCTATTTTACCTTTTGGTTCTAGAATATCAGGATAGTTTTCTTTTATGATTTCTTGAAAAATGGCTTTGAGATAGACAAGTAATTCTTCAGTTATTTCCAACTCAGTCGTTTTTTCCTATGAGATCACATTTTCTTCTGTTTTCTCAATGTCTTGATTTTGTCTCATGTTAATTTGTCTCATCATAAGACAATATCTTATTGTCTTATAAAATCATTAGCTTCCCCTTGCCCAATTTTATTTTTGAAGAAGTTATTTTTTTTCTATAAGATTTTTGGATCTCCTTAAGTTCTTTTTAAGCTCTTCTGAGAACTCTTTTGGGGCTTTTGACCATTTCCTGTTTTTCTTTGAAGTAGAAATCACTTTTTTGATTTTACTGTCTTCTGAGTTTGAACTCATATCTTCTCTATCACCATAGTAGCAGTTTATGTGACACTTTAAAATTATCTCTTACTTCATTTGTTCTCACCATAAGTCTGTGAGGTGGTGGTGATGGTGATTTTTCTCAGTTTGCATACAAAGAAACTCAATCTGAGGGATATTCTGATTTTACAGAGTCATCCCAGCTCTAATTTTTAAAAACTTAACCAATACTTGCTCTTGCCACCAAATCATGAAATGTAGTCTAAAAGGTGAAACGGCTCATCCACAGGGGAAAGTTTCAATCTTCCATGCCATGTCCCAAGGTTCTGTTATTTGTCTTTTCATTAGTGCAAGAGTGTTCTCTCCCCAGTTAGAAGATAAGCTGTCTAAGAAAGTATTCTAGCTTTTTTGTATCACCATGCCTGGCACAAAGTACTCAAAAAATATATAACTGATTTCATCTATAAGCCATAGAAATAAATCTCATTAAGTAGTTAAGTAGTTTTAGTCTTTTTTTTTTTTTTTTTTTTAACATAAGTACCCTAAGTTTCACTCTTAATTTTATATAAATGAATCGGTTTTCCTGTGAACAAAATAGTTCTATGAAATATATAAATAAAATAGTTGCAGACTCTTCAAAGGCTACTTCTGACTTTTAATTTTAATATTGTTTTGGACTCAGTAGGTCAAGGAATTATTGTGAGCAAAATAAGACCAAGGACTATTTCATTCTTGTAATACTATTAAAAACCTTTTCCTAAGCTGATTTTGATTTGCTTCATAGTCTCCAAAATAGCTATAGAACCATCTAAGTACTTTCATACTATGTTTTAATATAAATATACCACAAGCATATAAAATGCCTCACTAAAATCTGTGTATTTCACCTATTGTTTTATCTTAACTAATTAGTCCAGTAATTTTACCAACTGTATAAAAGCTAGTCTGACAGTTTTTAGAAAATCCATGGAAGTTCCTTGAAAATGATTGCTTCTTTTTGTAAATGGTCACAAATGAACAATTTATATTAATTCATTTCAGACTTTGTCAAAAGATTGCCATTAAATTATATATGATATGTAATATATTTTATATATATAATATAAGCCTGGAAAGAATTATATGCTGAGTGAAGTGAACGTAGTAATAGCAAGATTATGTGGTGATCAACTTTGATAGACTTGGTTCTTTTTAGCAATGCAGTGATCCAAGACAGTTCTAGTAGACTTGAAATGGAAAATGCCAAATATAGTTCTCAGAGAGAGAACTATAGATAACTGAATGTAAATTGAAGCATGCTATTTTCACCTTTGTTTGCTTTTTTGTCTCCTGTTGTTTTTTTTTCCCTTTTCTTGTTCTTATTTTTCTTTTATAACATGACAAATATGGAAAATTTAAAAAATATTGTACATCTAGAAGATATATGAAATTACTGTCTTCGGAAGGGGAGAGAAATATTTAGAAAAACTGCATGTATTTGGAAAAATAATTATTGAGGAAGGAAAATTGACATTAAATTCATCAGATTGTATCTTAATTTCCTCATTTTGAAAATTAAAGTACTGTTCCCTGTCTTTAGTTTTTTGGCACCTTGTTCTTTATCATTCCTCTGAAAATTTAAACAACAATTGTATATATGCATAGCTCCTATGATATGATCTGCATAGTCTAGGAGATATGAAGTCACTTAGAGGAATTGAGCATTCTGTTACTGTGTCTTTTCCTAGTCCTCTGGTTTAGTCTTTACCATTTTACAGTCTTGGTAAAGAATGCAATAAAAATAAAATAGAAGTGAAATAATAAGTTTTTTTTTTTTTTTTTTTTTAAGCAATTTACTATGGCCAGGCACCATGCTGATTACTGTGAAACCTTTGCTAGTTTAAACTTTGAAAACTTCTTTTGCTCTACTTGTCCCTTAGCTCATAATTACTTTAGAACTTTGGTTGTCCTAGTTAGGACATGAATTAATTTATTTATACTATAAATTGAGGAGTTGAGTAGATTGAGTAGAGGGAGTACAGAGCAATAGAGAGCATAAATCTTTGCTTAAGGAAAATCAGCTTGGCAACAGTATACAAAGATGATTGAAGTAGAACAAAGACTTGAGTCATGGAGGACCAATTTGGTCTTAACAATAGTATAGGCAAGAGGCAGAGATGTGAATCAAAGGTCTTTACCTTTTCTATAAGCTGCATGTAAAGAAAAGAAAAAGTGCTCAAGATGTTGTTATGGTAGAAATAGCAAGATGAAATATGCAGAGTGCAGAAACAAGGATTATGAATTTGTTGGACTGGAAATATAGTATGGTGCCTTTGGTAAAAAAAAAAAAAAAAGATAGGACAATTGAAAGAGAGACTTAGGGAAAACAGTGCTTGGTTAAAAAGATGTTTAGTAAGATACAGCCCCTTTTCCTTTCAGAAATGATCGTTTAGCAGAAAAGGCAATGATTGGTGTCAGTGTAAAAATAGTGCTGAATATATGAGAGTATCTCTGTTCCATGTATGACTCTACAAAGAATTGGCCAGAATTTAAATTGTTTTAGATGAGAGGATATTGTGATATTAGAGCTACCTGCCAGTGGCTGCTAGAGGTTTAACTCAGACCTGTAGAATGGATGTCTTCATGTGAGCGGGTGATAATGATACAAGGAGACTGAGAGGCAGTTGCTGTTGTCTGACCTTTCTCCTCTTCCCTCTTGCCTCCAATTTATTGCATTCCCAATCCACAAGGAACATCTGCATTAATAAAAGCTGCTTTGCAACTCCTTCGAGTGTTATGATCCACAGCTTCAGAGGCTCTCAGAGAATTGACCTGCCCTTTCACTTAGGAATATGGTCCTTAACGAGAGGGAGCAATGGCCACTGATTAATCCAGTGTATAGTACTACTTATATTTCATTTGTTCTTTAATTCTATTTCCTCCCAGTAATATTGAAGAGGATTTTCTAAAAATATGTTTTCTTAATGCTGAAGTTTTTTTTAAAGGTATGTTTGAGTTGAGCTGCTTGCTTCAGTTACAGTTTTGTGGGGGTTTTTGTGTTTTTTGTTTTTTACCCTCAAAGTTTACTCACAGGCCTTTTTTCTCCCCCAACCTCTCCCCATTCTTTTTTCCTTTAGAAAGTGTTAGCTTTTAAATTAAAGGATTCTGATGGCAATTTGCTGCTACTTGCCCCTCCTTCCCCTTTTTTCCCCTTTGGGGCATTTTTAGGACAAATGGGAATTTTAGCCTCTGGGTTCCAATTTTCCTATATTCTTGCATACTCTTGAAATAATTGCTAGGAGTAGATATTTTTGAGTCTTTTTTTTTTTTTTTTTTTTTTTTTTTGAGGTGGACAAAAAAATCACATTCAACATGGAGCTGACTACAACTATATTTTTGAAATGTCACACACTGAATCATTTGTTTCTTATACCTATGTACTCAAAAATGTGTATTCAGTTTTTTTCCTACCCAAAGTTAAAATTTAGTTACTTTGTATATGTTCCCATTAAAGCATTACTTTCTTAGCAATTTACTGTGGTCACTTCATAATACCATACTTAAGTTACTTGGCATTTCCTGAATGCCAAGTTCCTGAAACAGCAGTAGATTCCAGTCTTTGTCGTATTTGAGCTTACCCTAGTTACATTGAAACTAATTCAATTTAACAAATATTTATTGAGTGTATATTCTGATGCTGGAAATATAAAGAAAAATAAACCAGTAGCTGCCTTCAGTTGCATTTTGCATCTGTGGAAGATGGCAGGAATGAATACAAGTCAAAGCAATGTTCCATGCTATGCTTTACTGGCTGCCTGCTCTATGTCCCAAGGTGGGGTCAGAAGGTGGAGGGGAGGATTTAAAAAAAAAAATTTTATTTATTTTTTTTTAATTAAAAGCAAGATTGATAAATCAGCCTGTTTTACCAGGCCTTATCCTATACCCCAGGCTTTAACTCCCACCAATTGGAAAGGCAGTAGCTAAACTGGAATAAGACAAATCCTTGTCACTATTGCTGGACTACTGTTACTTCCTTAATAGCCTTGAGTGAAAAGATTTTTAAAAAGGGGACATATTTTAATTTATTATTAATTTTATAATTATACATTTTTTTGACAGTATATATGCCTGAGTAATTTTTTTTATAACATTATCCCTTGTATTCATTTTTCCAGATTTTCTCCTCCCTCCCTCTACTCCCTCCCCTAGATGACAGGCAATCTCATACATTTTATATGTGTTACAGTATAACCTAGATATAATGTGTGTGTGTAAATCCAATTTTCTTGTTGCACGTTAAGTATTGGATTCCGAAGGTATAAGTAACCTGGATAGATAGACAGTAGTGTTAATATTTTACATTCAATTTCCAGTGTTCTTTCTCTGGGTGCAGTTGTTTCTGTCCATCAGAATACATCTTCATACAGTATTGTTGTTGAAGTGTATAGTGATCTTCTGGTTCTGCTCATTTCACTCAGCATCAGTTCATGCAAGTCAAAAGAGGAACATTTAACAAATGTACAAATAACAGGAGAGACACAGGCAAGAAATTATAATAGGGCACAATTCCAAGCTGTGATACTGAGTTTTGTCCTTATATAGCAAACTTGTAAACCAATGAAATACAAAGTAAGTTTCTAAGTTGTGATGCTTTAATGAGAATGAATAGCCAGAATAACAAATAAGCAGTCTTCTTATTTACTCTGAATCTAAAATAACAGTAATTTTAGAGATCCTGGGATCTTAAATCATTTTGTTCTCCCCAAATCCCTTTAGATGAGAAGATGTTAATCAATAAAAAAAATAATAAAGAGAATTGTTTTATATTCCTAGGCACTTTGGAAATGTTATCTGCCTTAGAAAGCTATAAATTTCCACCTTTCAAATTGTAGAGCTTTCAAGCTAAATAGGACCAGACCTAAAAGACATGATATCAAAGACCTGGAAGTCTGATTGAATAAAATATACTGTTTTCAATGTCTTTAACAAAAAAAACAAAAAAAATGAAAATAGAAAATCCCCAAATTTAAGGTAAATAGGTTAGCTTTTCAGTTGTTTTGTTTTTTAGTTATAGAAATGCTTTTATAAATCACAGTATTACATTTTCTGAGATGTATATAGTCAAAGATTGGGTGTTGGTGTGTTTTTTAATCAAAAGCTAAAACTAGACTTAAGTAGTTAAGGAAGTTTTCAGCTCTACTATGCAATTATCAATTTTATCAAAGCTACAGGTATTTTAAAGTATGAGTATCAAGTTAAGAATGAATTCAGAGTAAAGTTCACCACTACTGCTATGGATGTTTATGAGTATCATAGGATCTAAGGAATTGAATAGTAAATTTCATCCCAGGTCAAGGAGAAAATAATTGCAAGCATCCAGGGGAGAAAGAAAATTCAAATATAGTGGAGCCAGCTAGCCACAGTCAGGATAACACAAGATTTAGCAACTTCTACATTAAAGGATTGGAAGACTTGGAATATGATATTCTGGAGAGCAGATGGGGAAAGTGAAGCAGAAATAGTTATGTTTGTATGTTGTTTTTTTTTAATAAAGTTGTCCTTTTTATAGCTTTTTATTTACAAGATATATGCATAGATAAATTTTTAGCATTGACAATTGCAAAACCTTTTATTCCAATTAGAAATAATTATCTTAATATACCATTTTTTAATGTTTGAGATGAATCTTTATTCTTGAGAAGTTTATAGAGTTTTTTTCCATTCACAACAAAATGAGCTCTAAATTTAACTTTAAAATTTTTGCCAAATAGTTTTCAGAAATAGTACAATGTAGAAATTACACAGTGAATGATGACTCTTCAAATATTAGGAATTATTTAGCCATTCACTATATTGGAACTTTCATCCTCTACTAAAAATTTTTTTGTTTTTAATTTTTTGTTCCAAATTCTCCTTCCATTCAGTTCCTCTCTCACTCATTGAGAAAGCAAGCAATATGATACCCATTATAAATATGGTCATTCAAAACATTGTATTAGTCGTTTGTGTGTTTGTGTGTGTGTGTGTGTTTGTGTACACATACACAAACACACAAAGATACAGTCTTAAATTGTAAAATATCTTTAAGGGTTCTAAATATTTGATGGGTACAATAACTGAAGTACATAATGTAAGTCTCCATTTTGCATATGCAAAGTTAAAAGACAGCACTGAGCACAAAACCAATGTTTAGACATACTGTTCCTATTTTTGATATGCCAAATTCATATTGTGATCATACAATTTTTAGAGCTTGGAATAGGATACTTAATTCTCCTAGATTAGGAGAATACATTCCTAAATTGTATAATATATAACATATTCAAATCAATCACAATCACCATATAATAATTTTATATTTTTCTATTTAACCACTAGAAAGAGCTTTACTAGAGGCAGAAGTTTGTGATCAGAGGGAATATTTGCATTCTGCCTGCTCCCAATCTAATCTTCGTATATGAAAAAATATTTGAGGATGA
Source organism: Sminthopsis crassicaudata (assembly GCF_048593235.1). Classification (NCBI taxonomy): domain Eukaryota; kingdom Metazoa; phylum Chordata; class Mammalia; order Dasyuromorphia; family Dasyuridae; genus Sminthopsis; species Sminthopsis crassicaudata. The sequence goes on from NC_133617.1 coordinate 664,089,946, forward strand.
ACTTAACAAACTACATGAAAGTTCTTGTCATATGTGTAACTCTCCATTGTTTTAATACTGTATGATAAAAACGGAATGCTAAATTATCTGATTTTATTTTATTAAATGATCTCTAAGCATCAAACTAAGTTCCATATTTTAACATGAAACCCTGTAATTAAATATTTTCTCATGGAGAATTCTCAAGAATTCTCATGAAATCACTTATTTGTGAAGGAGCTTGAAGATTTTACAGAAACCTTTAGGAACTTTAGTCTCTGGATTTGCCTCTGGAGGTATCAATTTGAAACCATATTTTGGAGCTTTTCCTCACCTCTGCTTCCATAGAAGATATAATTGTGTATTTATAACTTCAGAAAACAGTGTTATTTCCTAACCTGTCTTTTCATTTCTAAATTTATGTAACCTATAACATTACATTGGCTCTTATTGACAGAGAATAAAATAATTTTATGTTTTAATTAGAGACAACTTTAGAAACATGAAGTAAAACTGACTACTATAGTAGCTAATATACAATGCTGATTTTCTTACTTTTAGAATAGGAACATTCTATTTATATCTTGAATAGGACATGTCACTTCATAGGTATGTGCCACAAGCTCTATAGTGTATGCTTCTCTGTGTTTATAAGGGCTGTATTTGCAACCATGATGCCTTTTACTATTACCAAAGCAATTTGACCAAGCTTGAATTCTGAACCTAAAGATCTAGCTGTCTAAAACCCTATCTCCTATATACAGTTGGAATCTGAATGTCTTTAGTTAGGTTACTACATGTATACCTGATTCTTTGGCATTGTAAATGTAGTTATAGTGAGCCAACCTACACTGTTATGTAGCTCAGCCTCTTATTGCTTCTGCATCATTTGACTTTGCAGTTGCCTAACCAATTATTTCTCTTTAATTATGTTTACAGAATTTTTTTTTTTATTCCTAATCTCTTTTGGCAAATAAAAATGGAGCAGTAGGTTAAGATCAGAAGTTATGTAGCACTTCAACATATTTTGATTTTTTTTTCCTACCTTAATAATTATGGATCTTATCTATTGTCACTCTAGCTTTCTAAAAAGTAGAAGGTATTTTTCATATTATCTTTGTTTCTTTTTCTAATCTTGACTGGTTTTTGCATCATCAGTGTTTCTCCAATTATCCTTCCCAGGGTCCTTTTACATCTTCTAATGTAAAAAATAATATTTTTTTTTTAAAAGGAGAAAGAAGAGATCAAACAATTACATTAGAAAGTCTGAAAATATCAATATTTCACATCTTTGCAAGAAGTAGGTTTGGGATTATCTTCTGAACACATATTTTCTTTGGAGCCATACTTCTTTTTTAAAATATGTTTCAGTTTGCATTCATATTTCATCACTTCTCTTCTCTGGAGGTGGAATAGATAGCATTTTTCAATACAAGTCCTTCAGAAGTGTCTTGGATCAATGTATTGCTGAAAACAGTTACGTCATTCACATTTGATCATTGTATGATATTGTGGTTACATATACAATGTTTTCTTGGTTCTGCTCATTTCATGTTTCAGAAGTTTATTTTAAGTCTTTGTAGAATTTCTTGAAAGTATCCTGCTCATCATTTCATATAGCATGGAATATTCCATCTCAGTCATTTATTACAACTTGTTTTACTGTTCTCCGACTGATGATCATCCCCTTGGTTTCCAATTCTTTGCTATTATAAAGATTATTGTTCATATACATCCCTTTTTTGCATGGGGTGGAGTGGGCATCTGTGGTTTCTTTTTTGTTACAAAAAGTGCATATTTTAGTATATATGAGAACATTCTTGTCATTTACCCCTTTGAGTGTAAATGCATGGTAGTATAATATCTGGGTCAAAGGGTATGAACATATTAGTTACTTTATTTGCATAATTTCAAATTGTTTTCCTTAGTGGTTGTATCAATTCATAGCTTCATCAGCAATGCAGTATTGTGCCTAAATTATGAGGAGTTCTTTTACACTGCTTTAAGATCGCCTGTGTACTGCCTATTATGGAACCATTTATTCTCAGGTAAACTAAACTACATTGTTGTGTTGGGTAAAATATTTAAAAATTGAGTCAATATTCATTTGGACATATGAGAGTTGGGTTCTATTTGTGTCTGAAGCTAGTTACATAATTTAAAAAAAAAAAAAAAAAACACTTGGCCATTAAACATTTCCCATGTGCTTAGGCACTTGTTGAGTACTGAGGATAAAAGGAAAAATCATAAACACTTGCTGACTTTAAGATGTTTGCTTTCTAATTTGAAACTCATAAAGAGTCCAAATGAAATGTGATGAAGGTCTGAATTAGGGTGGTGAATGTGTCAAGTAAAGAAAAAAAATTATGAGATCTGGCAGTTGATTTAGATGTGTGGTTGTGCTGGTGACTAGAAGTTAAGAAAAAATAGAGCTATATCAATAGCTCTGGGAAATTATCTGCAAGGAGATAGTAATATGGAAGTTATTGAGGTCACCAGATGAAAGAGTTTAGAAAACTTAAAGAAGAGGGTGTAGGATAGAGCCTGGATATGATTGAAGTTATAGCAAAAGAAAAAAAAGTGAAAACTTTACAGATAGATGTGAAAAAATCCAAAAGAGAGCAATCATTAAAATCTAGAAGAGATAGAGAAAGGTGGTCATAAATGTCCAATCCTCTAAGAAGTCAAGAAGAATGAAGATTTTAAAAAAGACAATTTGGCAATTAAGAGATCCTTCATAACTTTTGAGAGTGGTTTCATTTGAATGGTGAAGTTGGAAGCCAGATTACAGAAGATTTAGAAGAGTGAAAGGAAGTGGAAACAGCCTTTTTCAGTGGTTTCAGCTAAGGAGTGGAAATATAAAGGACGGTAGCTGATGGGGAATGGTTAGATGAAATGAGAATTTTTTTTTTTTTTTTTTTTTTTTTTTTTTAAGGATGAGGAAGGCATCAGGAAAGTGCCAATAGATTAAAAAAGAGAGAGAGACTAAGAGAGAAGATAGGGATGACAGTGCAGGGAGTCTGATGATTGTGGGAATGAAAGCAAGGTCTCTTGAAAGATTGACCATTATTGGGCAAATAGACATCTCTTCATCATAGACTAACCAGATTTAGTAAAAAGGGAGATAGTAGGGAAAGTTGTCAGATGAATGTCTCTCAAGAAGAGGGAAGAAAAGAGAGCTCTTGGAGATTGGCCATCCAAGTTTTTGGATGAGCTGACAAGCTGGGGAAGAAGTTGTGTGGGAGGCTTGAGGAAAGAAGAGAAGATTCAGAACTTGTATATAGGGAATTAGAGAAAAATTAGAAACCTTCTTTTTTACAGTGAAGGTCCCTATTGAAATTATTTAGCACAAATTTGTAATGCCTTCAGCAGTTTTGTGAGTTCTTCTAGTTCCATTCAGTAGTTTGCAAGTAGGATTAAACAACGCAGGTAGTGAGAATTATCAAGGGATGGGGTGCTTAGCTTTCTAGCCATCATTATGCCAAGTTTATTGATTTGCACTGGGCTTTCCAGCTCCCCTTTCCTCAGTTTGATTCTTACTAATTAGGGTTCTTAAAATGCCCTACCCAGTTCCAACTCCTTGTGTCCCCCAACTCATCTTCATGTCATGACAGTAGCCTTCATGTCCATTTCCTAACCAAATCCTCTGTCTTTGGCCAGCATTCTTGTATGTGTGCTATTCCTTTATTAGAATATAAGCCCCTTCAGTGCGGGAAGCTTACTATTCATTTATCTATCAACACTATATCTCACCCCATGTCAAAGAAACAAAGTGCTGCTAAGTAAAAGATGCAGTAGAAATGAACACGATTGGAATAGTAGGATGGTATAAACGGAGCAGGGATGGTGGATGGTCTGGGATAGTGTGGAGGAAAAGGACAAAAAGTTAGGAAAAATAAGACATAAGGAAAGATGAAAAGATAAAACTTATTTTGGGATAAAGGGAATTCAGAACATTGTTAAAAATAAGGGCAAAAATGTGATCATGCCTTTGTGTATAACTTTGGGTGGGTAGGTGATGGGAATTGAGTAGCTTTAAAAAATAGAAAGGTAAAGTATGTTAAGGATATTCTGACATCTGTTAGGAATAAGGTCAAGAGTTGAAGATTTTGAACTAGACTCTGGAGGGAGAGAATGGTGGTAGGTAATTAAGGTTATCAGTATCTAAATTGGGTGATATATTTGGATTGCATCAGTCTAAAAGTAGGAGAGGTTGTCAAATATGGAGATAATGGAAGGAAAGTCTCAAAGTAGCATGATGGAAAAAGAAATTTTTGGACTTTCTTACAACCAGGAAGTTGAAGTATATCAGTGAAAACGCAACTAGTACTAGAAAGAGCAGTCAGCAATGCAATGTCATCCAAAAAATGAGTACATTTCAGAAGGCAGAAGAAAAGAGGGTGTGGTATAAAATGAAAAAATTAATTATAGAGTACAATGCAAAAGGTCAAAGTGGGACAATCTGGAGTGGATCATTACTTTCAGATGAAAGCTGTTCTTGGGTAATCTTAAGGATCAGACCTTAAACCAAAACTAATCTAATTCTCCTGGGCCACCTAGTTGTAGGCCAAGCTCCCTTTGGTCATTATTTGGTTCTTGATTTGATTCAGATTGTATGTAAACAGCAGTCATTTCTGCTTTGGCCAGAAAACCCCAGATTGATTTGGATTTCTTTTTTTTTTTTTTTTTTTTTTTTTGGACTAGATGAAAGAGAAGATTTTTTTGCCTCAATTACTGATCTAGCCTTAATCACTGAATAGGTGTAGCCTCAATCAAACTGAAACCTATCAAAGACCTTAGCTTAAAAAGACCCAGGTTTCCCATTGTATCCAGAGCCATCTCAGCTTATCCTGATCTATTTTCTGGTCATTGGACCCAGAGGGCTCTGGAGAGGAAAGTAGGGCAGGTGACCTTGTATAGCCCTCCCTCACTCAAATCCAATTCACTCACATGTCATAGCATCTGTTCCCTGATGTCTTTGTTGTTGTAAACAACAAACTCTGGAGTTGTGTCACAGGACTATCAAGAATAAAGAGGGAATAGGAATGTGTTAACCATTGGTCAATGAGTGCAGTAAAGAAAGAATATCAATAAGGTCAGCAAATGAAGTCAAGTCTTTTAGAACTTTAAAAGTCAACCCTCATTTTTCCCCTCATAATTTTTATCTGTCACTGTGTCACAAGAGATTTTTCTCCTGGGATCATTTGGAGTGAAGCTCCAAATGTATTGTTTTGTCCATCTTATGGAGTATAGAAACTTAGTGAAGAATCAGGAGGTATGGAGAAGAGACAAGAAGTAGAGTCCTGCTCTTATTTAAACCTAACTAGAGTGTGTGTTTATAATGGCCTTCATGTTGTCCTAAAGTTTTGTAGAAAGACAAGGAAGTAGGATGTTCTTCCTGGAGCTAACCCTGAGGAGGGCCTGGCCATTGAATCCTCCAGTCATCTTGATGAGGTGGTGTGTCTTGGAATCCCTAAAGTCCCTTCCTGCTTTATAATTTTACAATGAAAACATTTTGAAAAGCCTAGACAATCTGTTATTTGATCAGTTTGTAATTTGAGCTATTTAGGAGGGAGGGTGGAGGAAGGAGAGAAGGCTTTTCCATTGTAGGCCATAAAGATTATAATTACTAGTTACCTCCATTATCATTTAAGCTTAGTTTAAGTGATGACCCATTTGGAAAATTCTAAAACCACAGAATAAACAGGAAGCAAAGAGTGACTCCATCATGCCAACAAGAAACTTTTCAGATTCCTCCATGTCCAGGATGTAATAGTTGTTTCCCTATAGTTGAGTAGTTTCATCTTCATACCCTTTTTGGAATCAAGAGAACACAGATTAATGAATTGTGCTACATCAGTGTATGAGCAAGCCCTCATGACACTCTTAGGGATTAAATCGGACCATAATTAAAATGCATATCATGCTAATTAGATGCCCATTCTATGAAGCCCTCCCATTTCAGAATCTGGACTCTTCAGTTAACCAGTGATTTAAATAGGCATCTGAAGAAAATAGAGCCACCATTTATATCAATGTAGTTAAAGGTCTTTTGTTTAGTATATACAATTCTTAAGTCATTTCTTCTATCTATTTTAGTATGGATGCAAAAGTAAAACTGAGAGTTAATTGCCTTAACTTCCTTCAGCAGCTAGCTTTTGAATGTTTGTTCCTTAAGGCTCTTTGCTATCAATTTACATTGGAAGTCAGAAAAATCTCCTCTCCAATAAAAATATAAACTCTTTCAAATAAATACTAGAGGAAGGAAGTACAACAAGCTAGGAAGTACCATATTTGTGAGGGATAGAATGATAAAATTAAGCCATCAATAATAACTAAAAATAAAATAAAAATAAAAATAAAGATGGAGAAAGAGGGTGTTCTGTAATTTCACATTTCTTTGCATAAACTAGGTAGAGTTACAGAAGTGAGAAGACTGTAGTAAAATGTTCTTAGAGTAGTTATTGCTTCTACCTATAGCAACAACATAATTGAATACCAATAAATGTAACCATAAAAAATTTGCTTTCAGGCTGTCTGAATTAACCTGAATGCCTAAAAGGAACATAGCTGGTGATTACTTTTTTCCATGGAAAAGTTTATTGGAGGTGACTAAGGGAGAGGTGGTAGACCTGTTTCTTCCTAGTTTGTGTCATTTCTGAAATTCATTGCTTCCTGCTTTTTTTCTAATACTAGTTTTTCCACAGTATTTATTTACTTTTTTGAGAATTAGCTATTCATGTCTAGAAGTGGTATAATTGGGCCAAAATTAATTCTCTCTTGTACATTCTAATTAAACTGCCACTGCTTTTCTTAATAACCTTTGGTTGTCGCTTAAATCTCTGGCTAGTTTTCTCTGTTTGTAAACAGGAAGTCTCATCTGTTAATTATTTCTGCCTTTTTAGAATGTTTAGGCTGGATGATATGTGAAATCCAATGTAATTGTAAGTGTAAATGTTATTCCGTGTGATAGGAGTAGGATGCATTTAGGATTTTAAAGAGACAAAGTATTTAAATTTTAATAAAAGATAACATTTTATTTGTCTTCAGTGATCAGAGATAAGATCTAGAACTTAAGGGCATTTTCAGCATCACCTAAATATGAATCTAATATATAATAGCTAATATAATAATAAATAGTAATAGCTAGAAAATGTATAATATATTTATATTATATAAAGCTATTATACAATATATAATAATATAAAATGTAATAGCTAATATAATAATAGCTCTTAATTATACCTTTATTCAAGGACAATTCTTCAATGTCTCTGTTTTTATAACAAACCTAAGGAGATAGCAAAACTGCTATTTGGAAGTGAATGGCCCCAAATGTTACTATCATTGAAAATAGAATTTATAGTCAGAGTGGCTTTTCCTAGTAAATACTATATTGGTTATTTTTTTTAGCAAATTCCTCTAGGCCTAACAACAACAAATGGTTTAGAAATTATCTGTTGGGTAACTATGTATCTCCTTTACTTAAATTTTTTCTTCATAAATATACTTGATATAAACAACACATGTTGAGTGTCATGTGCAGCCTTCTGCATCTAATCCAATTAATTTATACATTGAAAATAAAAGGATATGACCAATTCTGAAATTTCTGCCTGATATGTATTTATTTAGAGAAAATTTTAAATCAATAACCGCTTCACAAAAGATCTTTGAGCCAGCTTCTTATATAAATGTCCTGTTGTGTTTTATGTTTCCTCTAGTCTTCCAAAAAACCCAAAACTGCAGAAGCAGATACCTCAAGTGAATTGGCCAAGAAGAGCAAAGAAGTATTCAGGAAAGAGGTGAGGATAGAATCAAAACTTGTGATGTTAGATTATCAGTTTTCCCTTCTATTCCAAAAATACATAGGGGTATACACACACATTCTCTTTCTCTCTGTCCTCTTTCTCTCCCTTTCCCTCCCTCCCCCCACCACAATCACTTTCACCTGGAATAGACAGGACCAGAAAGTTAAAAGGATTTATATTTCATGGTTATAGTTAAACCCTTTTGACCTTTACCTAATTTCACAGAACTGTGAATATCTGTATAGTTCACTTCCTGGCGTGATAGTTGTTGGGTCCCTCTTCCATCACAGATGTCCCAGTTCATTGTGCAGTGCCTGAATCCTTACCGGAAACCTGACTGCAAAGTGGGGAGGATAACCACAACAGAAGACTTCAAGCATCTAGCACGCAAGGTATTCTCCCAATCCTTAGTCCATGACCCCCAGTTCTTCCTCATTTGATTAAATTAGTATTCAGGTGAGGCTTAAAGGATATCATTTGTACTAAAAGTGTTGTGACCTTCGAAAATTTTGATCTGGAGTAGAAATCAGTTTCCTTTTTGAGTGCCTAAGGATAGGGAAGGTTGCTTTGCTAGCAACTGCTAGCATGCATATAGATATATAATTCTAGTATTCTCACATTTAGTACAATTACTTCTTGAAGAATGTGCCTTATTACCCGTGGGTGACTTTAGATGGCAGAGTTAAGTCTCAGTATCAGTATCTCCATACTGATTTATCTACCATGGTCTTTTTTTTTTTTTTTTTTTTTTTTTTGTTCCCTTTATCCTTTTCCTTGGGTGGGCACTCCACACAGCTGACTCACGGTGTCATGAACAAGGAGCTGAAATACTGTAAGAATCCTGAAGATTTGGAGTGCAATGAGAATGTGAAACACAAAACAAAGGAGTACATCAAAAAGTACATGCAGAAGTTTGGGACTGTTTACAAACCCAAAGAAGACACAGACTTGGAATAACGTCATGGGTCAGCAAAGATGGCTTAAAGTGGGAAGACAGAAAAGGAAAAGTTAATTCAATGAGAGAAGCCCATGGGCCTCTTTAACCCATTTCCCCCAACCTTGTCAGGGCTGTTGCCACTGATGACTCTTGGCACTTGAATCCTATGAGTCATGCAAAGTAAAGAAACCATATTCCATTTAAGGCAAAGCAAGGCCACAGTCAATATGATACTGGGGTAGGTGGGCCAAGACTGTCAGGACCCTGGAAGGGAGACTATTCCTCTCAATCTCCTAGGCCTGACCCCTATTCTCTAACTTGGGTCTCCTACTTGGCGGTGCTGTTAGCGCACTGACCCATGCGCACCCCTTCCTCCCCACCCCCTGTGCCGGGGAATCTGTATTATATTTTAACGTATATGTGAATATATTGATAAATATTTTTTTCTGGGTTTTTGTTTTTGTTTTGTTTTGGGTTTTTTTTTTTTTTTTTCTTTTTTTTTTTTTTCTTTTTTTTTTTTTCTTTTGGTTTGTTTTTGTTTTTGCTTTTAGCCTATGCGTGCTAAGATCACGGGAACACTTTGTAAGGATAGTTTGGGTTCTCCTGCAAGGTTTAATCTGTTATCATGTAAATATTCCAGAGTAGGCTACCTCTGAGTTTCTGGTCAGCCTCATGCTATGTTGATAAGATTGATTTTACTGCTTAAAATCATTTTACTTTATCCAATTTTTACTGAACTTTTTATGTAAAAAAAAATTAAAATAAAATCAATTAAAGAACTTGGCCTATACTTCACCTATAAGATTAATTGGTTAAAAAAAAACTTTAAGTACCAAGTAGACATTATGAGTTTGACTTCTGAACTTTATTATGTGGGACTGTTAGGACATTTCAGGGACATGGGTTAAAAGGAAGAGAATACTTTTGCGTGAGAGTATATATATATGGCTTATAGTTTGAGACAAATGGTTTTTGATCCTTGACCTAAAATTATGTAGTGGGATAATCTTGAAACAAAAATAATGATGCTACCCAAATCTATTGTGAGTCTGAACTGAGTTTTCTCAGTGGGAATTAAGTCATTTACCATCAACCCGTTTGGAACAGCAGAAGTGAAAATGATGTGAACACATTTTATTCAATCTGTGAAAATTTTCTCATGGCTTTCCCAAAGTGAAATGGGTTTGTTTGTTTCAAATGGAGAGTCTTGAGGCTGTATGGCACTTGCCATGAATTGTTGTAGAGAGAATATGTGGGTTCGTATGTGGGTTAAAATAATTGCTCAATTGAAATCCCTTCCAATTTGATCATTCTTGGCTATACCTATAATCCAAGGCCTATTTAGTACTGGGTTAATTATAATTAAATAGTTACCTGGCCAGAATTACATGATGTTGAGTTTTGGAAGTGGTCTAAAAATTCATCTAGTTGAACCCTCCCCACTTCTTCCTCCATTTTTCTAAATAGTATTTTATTTTTCCAAATATATGTATAGATTGTTTTCAACATTCATTTTTGCAAAAAAAGATCAAGGGGGGGGGCAAAAGGTGAAAATGTTATGCTTTGATCTACATTTAGTCTCCATAGTTCTCTTCTGTGAATCTTGGAATTTTCTTGAATCACTTCATTGTTGAAAAGAGCCACGTCCATCACAGTTGATTATCACATCATCTTGCTGTTGCTGTGTACAGTAATCTCCTGGTTCTACTCAGTTCATGTAAATAAGTCTCTCCAACCTTTCTGAAATCATTCTGCTGATAGTTTCTTATAGAACAATAATATTCCATAACTTTCATATACCATAACTTGTTCAGCCATTCTCCAGCTGATGGGCATCCACTCACTTTCCAGTTCCTTGCCCCTACAAAAAAGGCTGCTTCAAACATTTCTGCACAAGTTATCCCTTTTTTGGGGGGGAAAGAAAAGGAAACTAGAAACTCAAGACCTATTAGGCCAATCCCACCTTTGCACCTGTCACTTTTCCTGGTCAAAAAAGGGGACAAACTAGTATACACCAGCGATTCACAAGGCCTTGGATGAGCCCTGACTTGGAGTTATGGGGTAGAGCAGAGGCAGTAGGGTGACCCACCTTCAATTTCAGTCATGTGGATATGACCTTAGAATCTATTTTCTATTAACTATTACTAAATCTAAAATCTATTTGTCTAGCTCAGTAGAGTCTAGAAGAAATAACATTCCTTAGCCCCAGGGACCATCCATCTGATGAAGAGACAACATACAGGTGTGTTAGAGCACTCATAGTAGATGGCATCTAGTAAGTACAAGTTGAAGGGGATTGACAGGCAGTTCCATGGTATTTTAGAGGAGAGAGAAAGTGTCATGCAGGAGTGGGTTCTGGAGGATGGATGGATGACAGTGATATTTCATGCTGTAGCCCTAAGAGGATGGATAGTCAGTGAGAGTCTGATCTCATTTCTACCTTCCAGAATGCTTCCAGGGTCTCAGATGTAAGAGTAAGTTGAGTGCAAGTGTTCTAGTGCTAGGATTTCCACCTTCCCAATAAGATAGGACTTCATTTAAGTGTTTTAAGTTTTTGCAAAGTGCTTTTTTTCATAATACTTAGAGATAAAAGTACAAGAATTATTCTTATTTTACAAATGAGACACAGGGGGGAGGTAGTTGGCATTAACACATTCAGTGAATTAATTCAATTAGTACTCACACTTGAGAATATAAATGAGGATAATGCTAATTATTAATGCCTGTTTCACAGGTATTTGAGAATCAAATGAGACTGCATTTAAAGTCCTTTGCAAATTTCAATGCACAATATAAATGTAAACTTCTCTCTACAGTGCTGATTTTGATTGGTCTATCATGTCTTCTAAAGTTTTGATGATAAGGAGACAGCAGAGCTCATTGACTACCCAAAGAGATGTCTTAGAAGTCCATGGAGACATGAAATTGCTCCAATAGAGTTTAAAATAAACCAGTGTCTGTGAATGGGGTGAGTTGGTTCATCTCACCCTTTATCCTCAGCCTTTCATTGTGTAGACACTGTGCCAAGGAGTCAAAATTGCCAAATTGTAGGAGTTGAGTCCATGAACTTTTACAAAGAAAATTGTCTGTTCAGTGCTTTGAAGGAGGAAGTATGGCAGAATAGAAAAACATAACTTGGGAAAACAGGAAAACTAGATTCAAGCCCCTTCCCAGACACTGCTTCATTATATTGTGGGAAATCATGTTATGAAGGAAAGATTTGAAGGTTTATAAAACAGAAACAGCCACTTTGTATGAACAAACTAACCCTAATTAGCCAGAACTTCTGACTTGAAGTTTTTCTTGTCCTGGCTGGTCCATAGGTTCCCAAGGGCCGAATAAAGTGGTTCTGTATCCAAGGTGGTCTATTTATTCATTTATTTATTTGTTTGTTTATTTTTTTATGGTGAATGGTCAATCAATAAACATTTACTAAGCACCACCCAATTTTTTTTCTCTTGAATTAATAAAGGAAAAATAATAATCTTCTGGAGAATAGGAAGACTTTTTTTTTTTTTCCTTGTGTTTTTGTCCCTAGTACCTAATACAATATCTGGCACATTATGAATACTTTAGTGAATAATCTACATGCGTGTGTGTGTGTATGTGTGTGAGAGAGACAGACAGACACATAGGTATATGTGGGTATAGGTATTCGTATACATATAGTAATGTCGGCTCAAATCTAGGTTTTGTTACCTAGCCCCTGTTTGATGATAATAAAATCATTTCCCCTTTCTCTGTACTTCAGCCTCCCTACCTATAAAATAGAAGGGTTGAACTAGATGGTCTTAAAGGTTTCCTCTCACTGTGAAATTCTCTTGTATGATCCTAAAGTCCTTTCTAGCACTTTTAATGTTCCAAATTCTAATATCCATTCCAGATATAATATTCTGTGTTCTAGGTTTTGTTCAGTTGTTTTTGACTTATAGAACGATAATGATCCCATTTTAAGTTTTCTTGATAAAAGATACTGGAGTGGCTTGCTGTTTCCTTCTCCGGCTTATTTTACAGATGAGGAAACTTACGCAAATAGACTTGTTCAGGATTAACCAGCTAGTAAGTATCTCAGGCCAGAGTTGAATTGAGATCTTCCTAACTCCAGATCCCGCAACGTCCACTGCACCATATAGCTGCCCCAGATCTTGTCTTAGCTCTCATATATGTTCTGAAATTCCTTTCAGTTCTGACATTCATCGATCCATTTGTGTGATGAATTAGGTTATACTTTGGCTTGAATACTATGATAATATATACAGAAGCTCTAGCCTGCCACTCTGGGGGACCAGGACTATTATATCATACCCTTCCAGTTTTCTAGTACCCCAAGGGATTTGATCTCTTTTTCTACTCTTTAGCTTTAACTATGTTCCATCCATTTGTAAGGGGCAAGTGGCTAGCACTTCAGATCATTTAATACTAGGTAGCTCATCCTGCTGTTTGCTAGGCCATTATGGTCTAGGCCTGGGCGGAGTAGGGCAAATTTTCTAAATGAATTGTTTAATTATAGGTAGAGGACAGAATAGGTAGAGCTACATGTGATGAAAATGAAGTCCAATGACTTGATTGTTCAGTTTCAAATCTAAGTCTTTTGAAGTTCAATGCTCTTAAACACTATATACCTATTTCTCCTGATGATTCTTGCCATTTCTTGTTTTTTCTTGTTTCTGGATCAAGAAAGGGAGAAAACTTGTGTTTCTAAAGTAATTCTCCCATTCCAAAGAGATTTTGGTTGCACACTTTGTGCTTCAGAAACCTAAGTACCTTTAGGAACGACTTAGGGGTCAAGGTGGTTGAACTTCAACTTCTGGCTTCCCGGGAGCCTGACCCAACTGATCTCCCAAGCTCTGAAGCAGATTCTGGAGGATTTTCTTCATAGATGCTATGATTTGATCTAGAGTAGTGAAACACTATCTCCTATATGATTTATCATCATCCTAATGACCAATAGTGGAATCACAATTATGGAAATTTAAGAAGAGTACGATTTGAGAATTAATCTTTTTTCTCTTCAATTTTCCATTTAGACATATCCAGGAAAAGAAATTGTCTTGCTTGACTGTGAAGATATCTGTAACAGGGATTTTATCTTTCTGGATTCCTCAGTTGGTGGGGGGGGGGGAGAGAAAGCACATAATTTAAAAATATATATATTTTTAATAAAAACAGCATCACTGTGATTTTCATTCTACTAAATATCTTAATCAAAGTTCACATTAATGTTATCTGCTACAATCTGGTAACTGGTATTCCTTCTCCAGAGAGTCACAGACTCTCAACTGGGAACTAATTTCTTCCTTGATTTAATGGGAACAGAGTTCCACAGAAATTTTTTTCAAAGGGCCTTGCTAACTAATCCCACGCACTTTTTCTGGGTGTTATGGGATTTAGAACTAGAAAAACTTTTGACAGCATTTAACCCCCAATTCATTTTCTAGGTAAACCTTCTGTAGCTGCTGCCAGCCCTAGCTCTGCCTAAACCTGGATAACAAACTGACCTCAGACACTGATAGGTAAAAGGGTGGGGAAAAAAGCCTGAAAGTACACCTATCAAAACAAGCTCACTGGTAGTAATCAGAAAATTGTGTTTATACAAACATGGCTCATTAGAAGAGCTAGATAAATGACCCAGTTTGCTACCATTGGTTACAATACACTAGACAAGTTGGTTCCCATCGTGCAATTGGCTTCTCATGGGCTATTTATGTCTGACTGAATTAAGTGCCAATACCTTGATGCCCCTAGACTTTTCAAAACCTATTGTTGATTAGTTGGTAATCTGCAGTTAGTTTTATTTCTAGGAGTTCTCTACACTGCCTAAATCAAAATTATAAGCTATCTCCTTGCTTCTGACATTGGTTCCATGATCAGTAAGTTTGGGGAGGGATGTGTGAGGGTAATAGCCTAGGAGAATGGCATTGGTCAAGGAAAGCTGAAGTAGAGGTATCTTTTCTCATGTGTCCTGTTCCCTTAGGGCAACTCTCTGATATCGTATTTCCCCACTCCCTTCCCCCTTTCAGTCCCATCTTAGAAAGGCCAGACAATTTTGAAGAGGTTTGACATGTTACAGTTTAATTTGTAAACAAATGAGACCAAATACTGGTGCCGACGTACTGGTTTGAAAGCCCTCTTTACCTAAGCCTAACTTCTACTTGAAAGAACTGGAAGCTTTCCTTCCCAGCAGGAAGTCCAGAGGGCCTTCCATACTCCATCCAGCACCTTGCTCTCAAGACGCAGGGCCCACGGTGGAACAAGGACCGAAGCCCACTCCTATCCATTGGGCCTTGTGGACAGTCTTCGGGGGTCTCGGGAGCCTTCCTCATAGGCAGAGCTGTGATAACTAGGAGCCTGACTAGATGTGAGGTATAGAGGAGACGGATCCTGAAGTCAAAGCAGCCAACCATGTTTCCCTGAGAGAAGCAGGGATGTGGAGGAAGGAAAGGGAAGTCCCAGATGGACAACTCCAGGGCCCAAGAGTCATACCATGGAATTGCCCTCCTCTGGACTCCACAGGGCTCTGGCCACATCCTCCCGGCCTATTGCCCTCAGGGATGTCTCCAAGACCTCAAGGGTGGCTCCTGCCCCACTCTCAGTGGCCCAGTTGCATAGCAGAGTGTGAGCAGGTGCTGGGCTCTGACCCATGGTCTCTACAGCCTCGGCTTCATAGCCCAGCTGCTTAGCCAAGGCCTGCCAGCCCGCTCTGGGTGGGCAGCCCGCCACCAGTAGCTGCTCCACTTCCTCTTGTTGCCCACTGGGAAGCTGCCCATAGAGACGCCATCGGCACGGGTCTGGCTGGGCCCCTGCAGGAAATGAGACATGGTGAGTGGGCTTTGGTGATGGAAGAGGGTTAGAGATGGGGGCAGGCTGGAGCTTTGGGGAAACATGCAGGCAGAAGGATGGTCTCACCTTTGCCCAAGCCATGGAGTTCGTGAAGTCCTGTTGTGTCCAGGCAGATACTACTGTCACTGTGCAGCTTCTCCCCCTCAGCAATGCCCAGCTCCCCAACCCGAGCTTTTGCCAACTCTTGTTTCTGTTTATGGGTTCTCCAGCTGTAGAGGGGGTAGGTGTGAGAGGGTGATCCTTAAAGTGCCAATTGACTCATCCTATTACCTACCCACCAACTTCCAAGACTCTCCCGACCCATTGTTTGGTGCTGGGCTTTGGAGAGGGGCTCCCAGAGGGACCCAGACTCCCACCTACCACTTAAAAGCAACGTAAGCTAGGAGTCCCACCACCACAGCTGCCAGGAGGGAGCAATAGATGGGGATGATGGTGCCCGAATCCCTGGGAGGCAGGGGGAAGGTGGAAGAGACATTGGAGTCTGCGCTCTTGGCTTCTGCATCGCGGATCAGGATATGCAATTCCTCATCTGAAGGGACAGAGGAACAGAACAAGAAGTTTATTTATAAACTGGGACACTGAATGACAGGTGTCCGAGCAACAAGGGAGAAAGGCCTGGGAAACTTCTATGGGTGAAGCCTTGGAGGGATGGGTACAAGCTGAAGGGCCAGAAGGCTAAGCAAAGTTTTCAGGTTCTAAGTAATAGTGATGGAGGACTGTGTAAAAGGATGGAGGAATGGAAGGAAGATGATCTAAGGAAGAGAATGATAGGGAAAGCGGTCGTGGGCTAAGAAAAGTGATACAGTGACTTAGAAAAAAAGGATGGGGAAGATCAAGTCTAATGGGGGTCAGAGTGATGAGATAGAGGGTCAGAGAGGTGGCAGAGCCAACGACTAGATCCCATCCTTCTTCCTCCTATCCATTTCCCAAAGCCCATGAATATACTGGGCAACAATAAGTATCCAGATGCCCCAGAGGGGATTCCCAACTCTAGGGACAATACTTTGTGTAGGAAAAAGCCTCAGAGCCACATCTGCTAGCTGCAACTTCCAGTACTCTAGTCATGTTGCCTCCCTTTCCTATCTAATGAAGTTGTCCGAGATTTCTGAAGACTTTGTTCCAGTTTCCCTCGTTTTCATCCACTACTCTCTATCCCCTCACCCAATTCCCAAAACAAACTTGAACCCCTCTCCCCTTTTGAATCAGATTGCAGTCAGTTCTCACCATGCCCAAGTACTCAGTTCAAGAGTTGCAGGCCTGGATTCAGATCCAGGCTAGGTCCTCTGGGGTCCCTCCCTCATCTCTCTACTTTTGCTGTAGGAAAGTACTCATGGGATCCTAGGATTTTAAGCTGCAAGATTTGGAGGTCATGTAGTCCAATCACCCACCTTCACGGCTACTAGATCCTATCCTATCCTATCCTAGGCTATTCTAGATCCTAGGGAAGAGTAAGGAGCCAGAGTTCCTTTCTCTGGGTGTTCTGTAGTGGAAGATAGATTGAGGAGGAAAGAGAGGTGTCTAGCTTATAAACTGCACAGTGAGAATACAGGCAAATGAAAATGAAATTATGTTGCCTCCATCCCCATGTGGTGGTGGGGAGAAAATGTAAATAAATGGAGAAATCTAAAGATTGGGACAGGGGAAGAGAGGGTAGAGGTTAGAGAATATGGGGCAGATAAGATAGAGGACATAGAGGATCAAAAAGATGAGAACTTCCAAGTCAGGGACAGAGGAGCAGGTGACAAAGGTGACATGTCAGAGAGATGGATTGTTTTAGGACAGCAGAGGAACCCTTTCTGTCTCACTGCTTTATCAGGGCAGGGTAAATTGTGACTATCATAGCCTAGTCTTGGACACTGTGTCCCTCAACACAGTCTAAAAGCCGTTTAGCTTCCTTGGTTGCTCTACTGTCACATTTGACTGTTCACGAAAACCTCCAAATCTGTCACTTTATAGATGAGAGAAATGAAGATCCAGAGATGAGACAAGCCTTCTCTGAGGTTACAGTAAAGAATAAGGAAACAACCAGGATTCAAATCTAGGTCTTTTGGAAACCCAGTCCTGGGCTTGTTCTGCATTGGAGATTTGTGAGTGGAAGAGGAATCTGGCTTGAGAGAAAAGAGGTTTGCTAAATGAGGGGCAGGATCCAGACTTCACTGATTGACCAAAGGCTAGAAACTGTCTTTCACTCAAGGAGCTGACGTGGAAAGAGGAGGAACCTTAGAGAAATAGAGAAGAAAGCTGGACAATCCTTTTTGGGCAACAGAGAAAAGAATGGCTTAGTGGTCTCTCCCAGCTGGGGCAGCTTATGGATGTCCCATGGATCAACCTCTTCATCAATTCCTCTCTGGCAAGGAAGCATGTTACTTCCCCAGCTGGGGGAGAAGCGACCTGGAAACCTGGGGCCTAGAATCCCTCTTCCTGGAAGGCTTCATGGTCTGCTCAATATGGCAGCCTCCATCAGAGGCCTTGTACATGGGAGCTCCTTTGCACTTTTTTAAAACTCCTATTCTTTTTATCTCTGAGCAAATCACTTCCCCTGTCAAAGCTTCAGTTTCCATCTCTGAAAAAGAAAGGGCTGGGGTAGATGGTGTCTCAAGAACCCTTTCATTACTAATATTTTTTATTCTAAGGGCACTTTCGGCTCTGTCACTATCATTTTTAGGTCACTTCTAGCTTGTTTTCCAAGGCTCCTTACCAACCTGATACTCTACCTCAGGGAACTTTCCAGTTTTGATGTCATGATAGTGAGATCCTATGACTATATTCTTTCTCTCCCATGCTCCCAAATCCTCCCCTGTCCCTGAGTCATCATCTCTTTAGAACCTTTTCCTTGAGCCACTGCTCTTGAAGCCTTCACTTTCTGCCTCCCAATTTCTGCCCTGAACACCAGGAGTCTTTCTCTTGGATGTGAATGTGACCCCTGCCTTCCTCCAACCTCACCCATGCAAAGAGTGTCAAAGAGGCGGGTACAGGCCAGGACCACAACTTTGCTGTGATTGCAGTGAGTACAGGCTTTGCAGGGCTCCTGCATACTGCTCTCCTTCGAATAAGTGTCCGGGGGACAGGGCTGACACACGGTGTCTGTGTCTTTCCCACAAGGGATTCGGGCTTCGTTGCCCGGCGGGCAGGCCTTGCATGGCTGGCACTGGTTGGTGCTGTTGAGGAACTGTCCGAGGGGGCAGCTGCAACATGGTTGGCAGGGCTTGGAAGTCCCATCTGGGGACAAGGTCTCATCTGTGGAGGAAAGTGGGGAACAAATGAGGTCACCAGGTGCTATAGGAAGAACCCACGGCTGGCAAATCTGGGTTCGAGTGCCCTTTCTGATACTAATTTCCCCCTGGGACTGCTGCTTCCAAGGGGTCTCAGCTAGTTCTAAAAGTTCCAAGACCGCTTGGAGCAGTCCCCTCTCTTTAGGTCTCATTTTTCTTTTTCTATAAAATAAAAGCTTTGGAAGGGATCCTTTCTAGAAGGCTCCAGTTTGTACATTTCCTTAGTTAACAGTCTCTGCTTCCTATCATTCTCTCCATGTGAGATCTCAGAGCATTTGTAGGCTGAGGGAATTTTGCCTCATGGACCCCACAAGGGGATCTTGTCACTGATCATGAAGACTCCAGGACAGTAGTAATACCCGAGACCTCCCATCTCTGCAGCACTTGAAAGTTCAGAGTGTTTTCCTGGGAGGTAAGTGAGGTGACTGGAATTGTGCCCATTTCATACATGAGAAAACTGAGGCTCAGAGGAAATATTGACTTAACCAGCCAGTGCCAGAGATGGCATCTGAACCCAGGTCTTTTCACTGCAAAAGCAGGTGCTCTATCTCCCCCCAAAGTGCTTTGAAAAAAGCTGAAAGCACCCCACAGGAAGTCTAATTATACCAAGTGTATCCTCGCCTTCCTTTTGCCCTTCCCCCACCAAGCCCCCCACAAACGCACTCACGTACTGGAAGGGCATGGTTCACACTTCACATCAGGTTCTCCACAGGGCTCTGAGGCCCCCCAGTTGGGGGGGCAGGTATTGCAGCACAGAGCTCCCCAAGGGAAGAGCCCACTGGGACAGGACTGGCCAGCCCACACCTGGGAAACAGACCCAGTAAGGAGGAATGCCGACAACTGGGGAGCCACCCCCCACTCCGTCAGGCCCCTGCCTCAGCCCCTGGATGGGGAGGGGACAAGGGAGCCCTGTAGAGCAGAGGCCAGAACCTGAGATGGGGGAGGGGGCTGAGAGGGCAGAGACACCGACAGACAAGGAGAAAGTCGGGAAAGAAAACACTGATATGTAACAGCTGCAGTCAGGAGAAAGGGGTGGAGGCCTGAGGAGACTTCCGGTGTGACCCAGTGAGGGGGGGCCTCCCCTTGGGGCACAGGGGGAAATATGGCAATGAGAAGATGGGAAGAATGAAAGACAAATAGGGATAGAGACAAAAATCATACATAAATTTTACCTTCCCCTCCCCCAGTCAGTGGTCTTTGCTTGGACAGAGGATGAATATGGGCTGAGGAGGGGGAGGACATAGTTTGCATCTCCTATCCATGATTTCCTTTTAAACCCCAGTAAATTAGCTCTTTCGATTTCTGCAATCCAATTTTATGTTCTGTGGATACTTGGGATAATTTGCCCATATGAGGAGAGATGATTTTTCTGAAATCTTTCAGGTTTCAGGTTCAGAAGGAAATTAAAGCTTTCCTCCCACCCTAACAAGACAGAAAATATCTCAGATAAGGTCTTGTTCCTGGTATCCTCGGAAATAAATGCAACTAGTTGATACTGAGGTCCAGAAATATGGCACCTTCCCCTCTGAGTCACAGCTGGAACTAGAGTCCTGCAATGAGATCCTGCTTCTAAACATAAAATATAATTTCTTGGTTGGTGGGGATGCTCAATGCTGGAGATGGTGAAATGGGGACAAAGGGTGCATCCTCTTTCCCAAAGGAAGTCTTAGGCTATCTGGATTGAAGGGGACAAAAGGGATGATCTAGAAAGGGGAACTCTGCCAACCTGATTCAACAACGACCTTCCAACTGGCAGAGACCCTTCTGCATCCCCAATTCTTTCCCTTCCTCAGAGTTCCCTCTGAAAGTGGAAAGACTCAAGACCTATTGACTCCACTTGACTCTTAGATGCAATTTTGTCTGGGATGCAGTTAGATTTGTGGGTGGTGGAAAGAACCCAACTCTTAATAATTGGCTTAATGACATTAAGCAAGACATTCCCTTCTCTGGGCCTGGGGACCCTCAAATGTAAATCGAGGGAACTGGATTAGACCTAAAATCCTTCTCTTTTCTAAATTTGGTTCCATTTTCTAAGGTCCCTAATGCTTTGAATTCTAGGTTCTAGGACTCAAGAATTCCGATTCTCTGGGTTAAACATTGTGGGTAATCAATGTGGGATACCTAGCTCTACTCCCTACCTGTGAGTTGAGGCAGGAAATTATGGCTCCTAGCATCTCAAATCCCTCATCTGTAAAATTCTCTGTATGATCTAGGTGTCTTTTCAGCAACATGTTCCTCTGTGTGCGCGTGCCTGGAGACGCATGGCTGTTTTCGGCCTGGCACACCACGTCTGTCTCCCCAAGACTACAGTTCATTATTTCCATGAGACCACACCCCTGCCTTGGGGGCTCTCATCCTTTGTGAAGAGGAGGGGAAGGAGAATTGGGTGTACTCACATTCCTGAACCCCAGGCTTCCCCGCCCACCCAAACCTGGCTGAGACTTGGATGGGATATATGCTGAAAGCCTCCTGACCTAGAAAGGAGGGGAAGTTGGGGGGAAGGGGGTGGTACGGAGAGAGAATGTGTTCGTGACTTTCTCAAAACCACATGGGATCTACTTTCAAGCCATGAGACCGATTTTCTAAAGTTGATCCTAGCATTGACTTGATGTGTGAACTTGGGGCAGTAAGTTCCTTCAGTTTCCTTATTTTTAAAAGGAGAGTCTAAGGACCCTCCCACTCCAACAATCTCTTTTCCCTCAAACTATGCATCGTCAGCCAAGGTGGTCGGAAGCCTCCCAATAAGATAAAGACCCCCCCCCCCTTTCCACAGTCTCCCTCGGGATTCCCACCCCCAGCCTCCCCTCCCACTGGGAAATGCCGGACTGCGTCTGAGCTGGTGACTGCCTTGTCTGGAGGCAAAGGGATGAACTAGTAGGTAACGTCTGGGAGGCACATTAGCGACTGCAACCCCCTCCCCAAAGCCAACTCATTAAACAGTTCGCCAAAGGGTCCGGGCCCCGCCAGGAGCACCCCAAAAGGGTGGGTACAGGCTGCCTCCTCCCGGCCTGTCTCCCGGGTTCGGGCAGGCCAGCCACCCGTGGGAGGGCAGTCGGATGGGAGACCAACGGACAAACGGAGCCTCACCTCGGACGGGAGCAGCGACCTCAGGAGCAGCCACAGGAGCCAAGGGCGCGGCCGCCGCCGGACCCCGGACATCTTCGCCTCCGGTCCCCAGGTCCCTACCCGGGTCCACAAGGAGGGGACCAAAGCCTGCTACGGGGGGCGGGCGGGCGCAAATAAGGAAAGGTACGAAGGGAAAGGAGGGCCCAAAGGGAAGTCGGAAATTTGGGAAGCCGGAGGGGAGCCTGAACCAGAGGCGGGGGGAGCAGGAGCCTGGGCGAGAACTTGGGAGAGGCTAGAGCGGGGGATGGGGAGGGGAGGAGGGAGAGGAGGGAAGGTGGGATCCAAGACCCCGGGATGGGTGACGAGGGGCGACAGCGGAGTTTGGCGATCGGGAGCCTGAGAGGGCGAGAGCTTTGGAGCCCGGCGAGTCTGGTAGTGATCCTGGGGGCGCAAGCTGAAGCCCAGCCCGAAGAGGGGCCAGAGGAAGACTGTAGGGTAGGACAGCAAAGGACCAACTCCTCTCCCTCCGCGCCGCCGACTGGCTCTCCTGCTCCTGCCTCCCCCCACCCGCAGCCGAAACCTCCCCTCCCTCCTCCCACCCCCCACTTTCTGAACTGTCCGACCGCCCACCCACTCTGGATCGGTGGGGGCTGGGACTGCCTCCCGCCCCGCCCCGTCCCGTCCGGTTCCGTCCCGTCCCGTGCGGCATCTAGAGTGAGGGGCCCGGGGAGGGGCGGGGCTAGGAGGTCCCGCGGGAGGGAGCTCCAGAATACCACCCCACCCCCCGCCCAGTTCCATCTTAGCTCAATTAGGGACCTGCTGGGGCAGGGCACGCGCGAGCGCAGACAAAAGAAGCGGCCCGTCAGCCGGCTCCGGTTCCCCTCCCTCCTTTCTCCCCCCTCCCGTACTCCCCTCTCTCCCCCCGCACCACCAGTGCCCAGGCCACGCCGACAGCTGGCCGACCACTCAGAGCACACATGCCGGGTCAGATGCTCCGTTCCCCGGCTCATTTCAAATTTCAAATCTTCGCAAAGCTCCGCAGTTCCATCTGGGTGGTAGAGGCTCCCCCTCCCGAGGCGCATCCTCCCCCTCCTGCCTTTCTTAGGAGGCGCCTTTGGGGAGTTGTTTAAAAAAAAAAAAGCCGCGCCAGGCTGGCTGCCTTCTGGTGAGCCTCTGCTTGTGGTGCGAGAGGGAGGGCCTCTGGAGCGGCCCGGGGAGCTTGGCTCCGCTCGGGGAGCCCCTTAACTCATTTCCCCATTCCGGTAAAAAGAAAGGGCGCCCGGAGCCCGAGGGAGATGAGAGCTCCGAGGCGGCCCGGACGGAGGAGCGGCCTTCCGCGAGGGCGAGCCACACTGGTCCCCTGGAGGCAGGCACGGGAGCGGCCGGGCCTCTGCTTCAGGCTTCTCCAAGTTGGCAGCGCCTGCCCCGGCTTGCCCTCCTCCCTCCGCTGACGGCCTCGGAGAAAAGCGCGGGCCTGCTTCCTGGACCCACCTGAGAAGCCTCCCGGCAGGGGCTCCTGTACCTGCGCCGCAATTATGGGTGGATTGTCCTGAGTCAGCTAGCCTCCATTTTTAGAGTGGTATTTAAGAGGGTACAGAGTGAGACCACAAACACTCCCTCCTCCCAAGTCTGGCACACGCGGCCTCCCACTACACGCCCATCTTTAAAGCTGGCAAAGCGCTTTATTTGATGTGATGAGGGCAATGAAACTCAGTCTCCCGTCTCCAGCGACCGAGGAAGGATGGAAATCTAGCTGTGTCCCGCAGGCTTCAAGGCCCACGGCGTCCACGGCCGCATCAGCCAACCCCCACACACCCGCATTCGCCAGGCACTTCGTGAGCTTGGCAGGACAAGCATGAAGCAAAATGGAGTCCCCAGAGTCCCCCCTTTATTACTGGCATTCTCCACTCTTCTCTCCCTGCCCCCAAAGTCCTGCGCTGGGCTTCTAAAGAGAAAAAAAGTTTGGTCCCTGACCCCGGGAGGTGGGGGGGGGGCAGAGGAGGCTCACTTTTAAGAAACGAAGGAGGCCCAAAGGCATGGCCTTCTCTCCTTCGTTTATTTTTGATCCAGAAAGAGACCTCCCGAGTCATCAGAGGACATTCCCTTCTTTTGACGGAGTTAACAGACCCGGGGCCAGCCAGGTGGCCAACCTGGTCCCGGAGTCGGGAGGATCTGAGTTCAAATACGGTCTCATACACTTGACACTTAACTGGCCGTGTGGCCCTGGGCAGCTCACTTAAGCCCATTGCCTCACCACCCCCCACCATCCCCCAGAGAAGGGACATATGCCGGTCACCTAGGTCACCCAATTGCAGTCCTGATTTGAGCCCAGGCTCTTAGTCTGCAAAACCGAGGCTCCGGCCACAGACCTGCTCGGACAAGATCACACCTGGATGGACACACACACACCCTTGAAAAGACCCATAGCTTTTAGCCTCCTTTCCCATCCGCAGTTCACACAGGGGCCAGGGCCAATTTTCCTATTCTCTTCCCCCCTTCCCCCCTTGCCACATATCTAAGGTGAGAGGGAAGCGATAGAGAGACAACAGGGAAGATGTGGGGGGAGCAGAAGCCACCTCCGGAGAGGAGGGCCAAAGAGGGGCCAAGCAGCCTTTCATCTCAGAGGGGTGGCGGATCCAACACCCCCTTCATGGAGCGGAAGGGGGGTGGGGCAGACTACTTTGGAGCCTCTGGGAACCATAAAACTTTTTACTGGGGTAGTGGGGGACAGGAAAGGAGAGGAGAGGGGGTGGGGTGGGAGGAAGAGCTAATTCAGCCCTGGGGCTTCTCCTTTCAAGATCTCCGAAGGAGTTCCGAAGCCACCGAGAACTTAGAATAAGGGGGAAGGGCGAGGCTGTAAAACCAGGCCAGTCTTAAGAAAGGGCTTGGTAGAAAGGCTAGTTGGGTGCCACTGCTTTTGATCCCAAAGGAATAGAAATCCAGAGAGAAAAGGTTTTGCCCCAGATTATGCAGCTAGAGAAAGAATAAACTGGGATTGCTAGAGCATAGTAGTCTGTCTAAGGAGGAGATCGTTCAGGATAGAATCCTTTCTCACAAACAGAAGTGCACTACTGAGAGTAGGTACCTAGAATTCTGGGTCAGTTGGCTAGACAGATCAAAGGCCTCAAAATGAAGGGGCCAAAGGGTCGGGTTTTGTAGTCAAAGGGGCACATCTCTTCCCTCCCCAATAGAAGCGGTTGTGTATTTGGGCGCAGTGTGACAGTGGTTGTACTTTTGTGTCACACACTGCTGTGCCTTTGGAGCACATGCTGTGTATCACCATGTTGAAAACTGTTTCATTGTGACTAAATCGTTCATCGTCAGCAGGACTGCTATTTTATCACTCACACACAAATTTAGTTTTAAGCCACAGATTTTAGAAGTTGAAATCCATTTTTCAGAAACCATTTTCTTAATCAGCTCCCCAATTTTACCTTGGTATTTTGAACACTTTGCTTTAAATGGGGAATGTACTACCTGTGCCTCTAAGGTAATATTTCTTTCTGAAAGTCATCTTTAACAATGACTTACTTTCACTTGAATCATCAGAAATGAGTAGCAGTCATCAAGAGCTTTCCTGGCACAAGGGAAAGAGCACTGGATTTAGAATAAGAGAATCTAGGTTCAGATCCTGCCTCTGTCACTCCCTGGATGCACTCGGGCAAATTGGGTTAGCCTCAGTTTCCCCATATGTAAAATGAGACTGGACTCTTGGATCGTCTCTTCCCTTACGCCCTCCTTTAAATTACATGCAAAGATATTCATGTGTGTAAGATTTTGAGTTCCAGCAGAGTAAACGTGTATTGAGTGACTGAAGGGTGGGTATAAGTTTTTATTGAGGTTCAATCTTCCTCCGCGGGTTTTTTTTCCCCACCCCACCTCCTTCCCACTGAGCTTGGGGCTGTGGGCACTTGTGATGCATCAGGTGAGTAGTTGAGATGGGGGTGCAGGACCGTGGAGCAGAGAGACACAGAGGCCGGGCAGATACAAAAACAGGACACGTTTATTGTTGGGGGAAGGCCACTTACAGGGACGAGGGTTAAGGCCACGGCACCGGGCACTGGCCCCTTTGTGCTTGGGGGTTTGGGAAGGAGAAGACAGGCTGTCCCGGAAACCCCCCTCCCATCCCACCCCGGGCTGTGCAAAGTGCTGCCACGTAGACAGGGCCCAGGGGCTCGCTCTCCAGGGGAAGGTGGGCCACCCCTCACCACCCCCTTCCTCACTCCCACCCACAGACTAGCCCGCTTTCCCTGGTCCAGCCAGAGAGGGGCTTTCTGCCCCGCCCCCATACCTGCCAGGGGGCGGGTCTTTCCTAAGGATACCGGCCCCCACCAATCCCTGAGCTGAGGGGCGGGCATGACACCTGCAAACGACATCCCCATCCTCAAAGCCTATTTATGGGCGTGTGCCGAACCCCAGCCCGACCCGGGGGGCCGAGGACCACAGAGGAGCTTTTCCCCTCCGGTGATCAGACCAGCGCCCGGCCGGCCTCCGGGGCGTCTCGGCCGCGGCGAGGCGGGGCCGGCGCGTTCGGGGCCCGAGGGCCAGTGCAGAAGTTCTCCGGTCCCATTCCCCAGGAGGAACGGGCTGGGGGCGGAGCCAGAGCGCGGATCCGGGGTCCGGCACCGCCGGGAGGGGAGACACGGCCGGGCCACGGTCACTTTGCCTCGGGTGGGTTATATTCTGTCTCTCCGGAAGACACCTGCGAGATCCGCCGCGTGGATCTCCACAGTCTCCTGGCAAACTGGCCGGACCGCACCTGGGGGAGGGCGGAAGGGAAGTCAGGCTCGTCCTCCGGGCTTCCTCCCCCCACTCCCACTCCAGGGACCCGTGGAGTTTTCCCCTCACCTCCGAGGGCTGCCCGGCCCCCACCACTATCAGCTTCCCGTCCTCCAGCCCCACAAGGATGTGGCTCCTCTCCTTGGTCACTGCCACGCTGTGGATGGGCACCTTCATGGACAGTGAGGGCACCGCTGGGACCAGACTGAGGAGTGACAGGAGAAAACAAAGGACTCAGGGTCTCCCCAGGCCAGAGGGGACTCCCAGCGCGGAATGGGCAGGAGAAGGGAGGGGGAGGTGCATGGTTAGAGAAGCCCAGCAGCACCCTAAAACCTTTTACCCTAGGAATTACAATTTTATGGTAGTCTGTTTATTATCACCTCAAATTTCCTGTGGAAAAACCTGAGTTAATTGTCTACCACAGGGGGACCCAGGAAAAGCAGGTGAGTCATTAAAGCTAGCCCTAGAATTAGGAGCAGGGCCGCCCAGGCTGGGACCCCCTGGAAACTGGTCTGTGTCAAGATGGACAGAAGGTCAGATAAGGGACTTTAATGACAACTTCCAGCTCTGAGAGTCTGACTTTCCCCAAAGGGGGAGAAGAGAACTCAGGAAGTAACCTCTCTGATTAGCTGGCTGAGAGAGGCCCCAGG
Organism: Sminthopsis crassicaudata; assembly: GCF_048593235.1. NCBI lineage: Eukaryota > Metazoa > Chordata > Mammalia > Dasyuromorphia > Dasyuridae > Sminthopsis > Sminthopsis crassicaudata. The sequence continues at coordinate 664,117,280 of NC_133617.1, forward strand.
ACAGCCGGCCATCCCCACGATACCCCCTCCCCCACTTCGGTGGCTCTTTAAGAGTTATGGAGCACAAGCACCCTGTGAGGCAGAAAGTACTTCTTTTTATAGGGACGTAGCCCTTTTCACTAAAACAAGCTATGGATCCCCAGATCAAAAGTGGACCCTTGTTCGTCTGATGGTGAGTTTTTTTGGGGGGAGGTCCCAGCTGTGACTTCATCTTAAAGCAAGAGCAGCTCTTTGGTAACTGGGGTATCGGCTTGGGGCATGGAGGTGAAGTGACTTCCCAGGATCCCAGAGCTAGCCTGTGTGCTGTGTCACTTGGTTAGTGATTTGCGATTGACTCCTGGCCCCTTCACCCTGGCACAGTCCTGTCAGTAACTACGACTGCCGCTGACGGTACAGACTCTGGCCAGAGAGAAGTGGATCGAGCTGAGAGAGGCGGCCTGTCTCTCAATGCCACAGACCAAAGAGACACCTTGAAAAAGATGGAGAAAGAACAGCATTCTTGGCAGAAGACCTGGTCTTCTTATGGTCACACCTAGACCTTTCCTGAGCTCAGGACTGTGCCAAAAGCTGGTCCTACAAAGAAACACAGAAACAAACCCCAAACCAAGAGACAGTCCCTGCGCTCAGAGCTCCACCACAGCAGGGACTCCCCAGGGCATAGCACAGGGCCTGGTAGAGACTTAATCAGCTCCATCCATTCGACAAATACTTATCAAAATACTTGCTATCTACAAGATCCAGGGAAAATCAAGCACAAGAGCTTTATCCTTGTGCCCAGCAACGGGAGGCGCAAATGAATAAATTCATTTAATCTAGCCCAGTAGGAATGGGAAGTTGCTCCAAGGTCATGATGACAAAAAGGGAGAGAGGAAAGGGAAGAAGGGCTCAGTACAAAATATTTGACTATGCCCTCCTGTGTTCTCCAGGCCAGTGTAGGGATGGCTAGCCCCGCTTAGAATCCCCTTGGGCAGCCTGGCACACATGCCCGTGTGGCCGTGTCTTTGTGTATTGGAACCAGTCTTCCCCTTTTGGGGGGAAAATACACCAATATTATAATTAGCCCAAGTTTAGGAAATTTAGGCCCCAGCACCAAGCCCCAGGTATTCCACAGGTAGAGACAATCTGTGTTTTGTTGAATGAAATAATGAAATGGTACTTTAGGTACCAAAGGAAACTCAGAGGGGGAGGGAGACATTTCACCTGTGCAGGTGGAGGATGTGAAGGTTGCACTGAGCTGTGCCCAACAGCACAAAGGTATCAGTCAGGGCCAGGGCTGTGGGTTGCTCCTCCAGCTTCTGCGATGCCAGCAGACGTCCATTCACTGAATAGAGGTGCAGGAAGTAGCTCATCTAGGGCAGGGAAGAGGATGGAAAGTCAGCCTAATCTCTATCCCCAACTGATCCAAGCACCCTACTGACTTCTTCCTCCCTCCCCAAACCTTAAGATGGGGAGTCCATTCCCCTGGTAATCTGCAGCTTGTCTCCTCTATCCTGGGTCTCCCCACCTGTCTTTATCCCTTCCTGTTCCATTAGGGCACTTTTCCCTCCCTTTTAAGGTGGGAACACTTAAGGGCCCAATGGATGAAGCACTGGCCCTGGAGTCAGAAGGCCCCGAGTTCAAATTTGGCTTCAGATACTTGACACTGTGTGACCCTAGGGTAAGTCTCTTAACCCTGATTGCCTTATTTCCCACCCCACCCTACAAAAAAAAGATTAAGGCTCCCTTCTTCCAGGATGTTCCCTTTTAAATATTTTTTCCAATTACATGTAAAAATGTTAAACATCTGTTTTGTTTTTATTTTTAGTTATCTTGAACTTAAATACAAAAAGACAACAAAAAAAGAACATTTCGTAGTTATATATGTCTAACAGATTAATTGCCATCTTGGGGAGGAAGAGAGAAAAAAATGGAAATCAAACTTTTATAAAATAAATATCAAAGACCAATAAATAATTTTTAAAAAATAATAAAAATTTTTAAAAAGCCATTTCTATGGACATAGCACAATGTAAGTTAGGATTCAATATAAAACCATTTCCATTTCAGACTTTTTAAAAACTATGTGATAAATACTACACATCATTTTCAAAGCTACCCTGCTTTTCTGCACTTTCTTCTAAGTTTTTTTGTTCTCTGCTGTGAATTTAAAGCTTGTTCTTTGTTTTTGTTTTTGTTTTTCTTGAATTCCAAATTCTCTCTCTTCCCCTCTCATGGAGAAGGCAAGCAATTTGATAAAAGTTAAACATGTTCAATCATGCAAAACACATTTTGAAACTGTATTTCCTACTACGTTGTTCCATTCTCATTCACACACACATACATACATACATACCTGGGCCCCTGGTCGTTCCTGAGCCAAGCTCTGCACCACGATTTGACCCTCAGGCCCCAGGGCCAGATGAGCCACAGGTCCAGGTATTGCACCCCCTAAGGGCTGTAGTGAAGCCACAAACTGGCCTCTCCTGATGGTGTGGATAATTACTGTCCCATCCTAGAGAGAATGAAACATCAGGAAATGGATTCAGAGCAAGGGGACCAGGGTCAGGACAGAAAGCTCTGCAACCCCTCACCAAAACCAAGAATGAAAACGGGATAGGGCTGTGGTCCTGAGCACCTGTGGCCCCGGCCTCACCTTGGAGCCTGACACAGCCATGTCCAGCTCTGTGCTGATGGCCACACATGTCACCTCAGCCTCATGCCCGTACAGGACCTGCACTGGCTTCGAAGCCAGGCCTGCTGACAAGCCACCCTGAGGGAGAGTAAGCTGGCATTAGGACCATCATAAAGAAAGAAGTCCTCCATAAGGAGGAAGAGGACAGGTGGGAGCTCGGGGGAGAAGGAGCATCAAGAGAAAGATACTTATTTGGTCCAGTATTCCTCTATTCAGCCCTCCACTGCCCTCCGAGGCCTTCTACATTGCAGGGCCACCAATCTACCTTTCCAGCTTTAAACCACGTTACTTCCCTTCTGTGTAGTCTACACTGCAGCTAAGTCAGAGCTCTAAACCCTGAACACTCTCTGCCTTCTGCCCTCCTGCCATCTTGCCTTAGCTTACCCTGTTTTCTAGGCCTGTTTTTGACTTGTTATATTCCTAGATTTGGCTTTTAAAGGTAAATCCAGCTACCACCTTCTCCAGGAAGCCTTCCTGGATCTTCTTAGTCACTTCCTCTCAGATCTCACAAATGTTGGTTTGACATTCTTCTAGTGCAGGTGGGTCTCCTCAGCTTGTGCCCCAGAGTGATACTTGCTATAGGGAATTAAAGTTATCTGCCCTGGGTAGATTGAGCCTCATGAAAGGCAGGGAAAGAAGCCAAAAAGGAAACGAAGGAGAAAAGAATGAAGGAAGGAAGGAGAGAGAAAGGGAGAGTCATTGTAACATTTTAAAATGTACAGAAGAGAAAAAAGTCCAGACGGGACAGAGAAGCAGGGCAATACGGCATGCTACTCTGTTACATTGATATATATTTCATGGTTTCATATGTAAGCATCTTTGTCTGTTCTTTGTGTATAGAAAAATTGATGTTTATTCATGTCTGTTAAAGTCTACAATGAAAAAGGATTTGGGGAAAATTGTTTTGGGGCTTAAGAACGGGCAAACGGGATAGAATGAACCATACCAATCAGGCTAAAAGCAAAACCAGGGACAGAGAGGAGAAAGAACCAGAAACAAAAAGGAGAGAAGGTGCTCTGCCTCTGTCCCTAGCGCAGCCGCCCTCCGACAGTTACTGCAGCAGGAACCCCTGTCCCGGTCCCTAGGGAGCTCACCTGCTGCAGGACCTGCCACACCATGCACGTTGTGTCCCGGGAGCCCGAGATGAGGTAGAGTCCACACAGATCCAAGGCGAGGCAGGTCACCACATCTGCAGACAGACACATGCGTGGATGGAGGCTTCCGATCAACCTCTGGCTCATCCCTCTCTGTTCCCTCCTCCATCCCCTGGCCCAGGGACACCCCATACCAATATGGCGACCGAGCTGGCTCAGGAGTTTGCCGCGGGGCAGGCTGGTCACTCGAAGACTGCCGTCCCAGTGACCACCACTGAACAGGAGCTTCCCATCTGGGGCCACGGCCAAAGCGTGGCCACTCACGCCCCCACCGGGTGCCCAAGGGCCACTCAGCAGTCTCTGTGTCCTAGGATCAGAAGAGAGAACCAAATACAAGGCTGGAGTGCAGAACCTCCTGCTTTCCTCCTCCGTCCCCCACCGGCAGCCTGCCAGCCCCCACCCCGCAGCCCCCTTCATTTGTATTTGACAGCTCCAGTCTACACCTACGCCCGCCCTCCCACTCAGCGTCTAGCCCCCTCCTACTTGGCGTTGGACACAGTGGGGTCCTTGCTGAAAGTGAAGTAGTTGCTGATGTTCCGGTCGTAAGGCAGCCAGCTGTGCGTCCCCAGCAGTCCATTGGCACTCACAGTCACCTTTGGGAAGGACAAGAAAAACACACGTGAGCCTCCATCTAGGTAGCAAGAACCAGCTCAGAGGATGGAGGGGGACTGAAGAGACAAGGGTCCCAGAAGACCACTTTAGTGGGACTTACCAGCAAGTCCGGAGATCCCTGGGTCATGAAGGAATGGGACTGCCGGTGGGGCACTACAGCCAGTACTAGGGGCACTCCGTCGCTGATGCCCTGTGGCACAAGAAGCACAACCTATACTTTCTTGCCGAGCTAGACCCAGGGATGACAAGAGAAGAACTCAAGATTCCCCGGACCGCTGGGGAAAATTTCAGGAATCTTATTCTGTTACATTCACCAGGCACTATTTTTAAATGAATTTTTTCAGGACATATTAAATTTTGCTAAAGTGCTTTCTAATCTGTGAACTCGTTTTATCCTTCCAAATGCCCTAACAAGAGGCCCAGACATATGAAGGGGCTCCAGACCATATACTGTGACAGTACCAGGGCCACATCCAGAAACAATCCTACTGTGAAGGCATTTATGTGGTGCTCCAAGGTTTACAGAGCGCTTTACGTGCCGCCTCATCTGATCTGGACTTCAGCCTGAGGCTCGTCCTTTGACATGGAGCTCCTGGCTCTGGCCGATCCCACTCACCTCAACGAAGAAGGCCTTGAGCTGGTCCAGGTTCTGGAAGAGGTTTGGCGAATAGGTATCAAGGCGCGCGAGGCGACAAGCAGCATCCTCGGCGGACAGTCGGGGCGGGTGGGGCTCCTGAAGACACAGCCAGGGGGGAGGAGGCCCCCAGGTCAGGGCAAGCTTGAGTAAAGTCTTGGAGTCTTGTTCCCTTTCCCTCTGCAGCCCTTCCCCGCAGCCCTGCTCCCACCTTGAGCAGCTGGCAAGGGGTCTGTCCAAAGTTACTGATGATGCCCTCCAAAGCCTTCCGTTCCGTCTCGTCTGCCACGGCGTCCAGATCCACGGCCCCTAAGGGATTGGGAGAACTTTGTTGTGCACAGCACCACCTACTTCACAGGTGAAAAGACCTCAGAACACAGGCTATGGAGGATTAAATAATACCTGGGCAGATAACAGGGACGTGGCTGACTTCGTTATCTTGGCTAAGTTCCATAGAGTGTGGAGAGCAGGGGGAAATTTGCTGGGATCTCTACAGACTGAACAACGCTTCTTTTTCTGCTAAGGGCAGGTATGTGCTACCTTGCTTAAAGTTCAGGAGAAGGAGAACACATCTCTATTCTTCATGTTATGGAGGAAAAATGAAATATTCCTTTTTTAAAAAAATAAAAAATTCAATGCGAAGATAAAGAAAAAGATTTTAAGAAGTAGAGGGGAATTCTGACTTGCATCAGGAGGATGAAGGGTAGTAGAATATGACCCAGAAAAGAAAGAGAAGCTGGAACAACTGAACACTTGGGGTTAAGTGGTAAATATGCAGGCCCTCCCCCAAGAAGCAGCAGCAGCTGCTTGCCTTCTGAGGATCCATGATGGAAACAACAGGTGCTGTCAGGGCAGAGTTCGGCCTGTCAAGGTCTAAGAAAGAGCGGATGAGTCATGGTGTTTGGAGCCCGAAGCAGCTGTGAATGGAACAGAGCAAGAAAGCTACCGTCTTCTCAGACACATAGAGGGGCTAACGGAGAAGCTCCCAAGATTTGTCTCATTAAGATGGTAGGGTTAGAGCAGGAAGAGACTTTGGAACACTTCCAAGAGTCTTGTGATGGAAAATGCCATCCAAATCCAGGGAGAGAACCATGGAGACTGAACGGCAAACAAAGCAAACAATTTTCGCTTTTTTTTTCTCCTTTCTACTGGTCTTTCCCTTTTGTTCTGATTATTTTTTCACTACATAATTAATGTAGAAATACGTTTAACATGATTGTACTTATATAATGTATGTCAGCTGTTTGCTCCTTTGGGGAGTGGGAGGAAGAGTAATATGGAACTTGAGAAAATCTTATACAAATGAGGATCTTTAAATGTAATTTTAAAAAAGACTATTATTAAGTGGGAGAAAAAAGGAAGAGAATGTGGATGTCCAAGAGTCCAGCCTCATTTTACATATGGGGAAACTGATGCTAACCCAATTTGCTCAAGGGCACCCAGGTAGTAACAAAGGCAGGATCTGAATCTAGATTCTCTGATTCCAAATCCAGTGCTCTTTCCCTTATGCCAGGAAGGCTACTTGATGACTGCTACTCATTTCTGATGATTCAAGTGAAAATAAATAATACTGGCGGAAAGGGGCAGAAATCATTGTTAAAGATGATAAAGTCTTCAGAAAGAAATATTACCTTAGAGGCACAGGTAGTACTTTCTCCATTTAAAGCAAAGTGTCAAAATACAAAGGTAAAGTTGGGAAGCTGAGTAAGAAAATGGTTTCTGAAAAATGGATTTCAACTTCTAAGAGCCACAACTTAAAATCAAATTAATAATAGGTTCTTGGCCTGTCAGGATCAGGTCATTTCATGATGGTTAAAATAGCTAACTTGACTGTTTTTATTTTTGCTCATGACAACTAGTGTTTAATATTCCCAGATTGTCCCAGAGCTCACTTTCAAAAGAAAGTAGTCATGACTTATGTGTCTAAGCCTCCTACATGATCTACAAACTTTTGACCTGTTTCTTACTCCTGATATACATTTTTTTGGGGGGGTATTTATCCCTTTTGTCCATCTTTGAATTGGAAATTTCCAAGCATAAAAGTCTATGTTCATTTAATTTGAAAGATTTTTATCAAAGATCTTTGCAGAATTTCTCTACCTTCTCATCCTCTGCAACAAGTTTGAAGATAAAGTGATATTCTTTTTGCAGGTATTTATCATAGGATGACCAAATGCATAATGAAATGTTTATGAATATCCCTTGGACACAGGATAAAACCAATCCTATCAACATATTTGCCTTTCCTAAGAGAACCAGAGAGCCATCTTTCCATTTATCTGAAATTTCCTTCTTGTCTTCTGACTTTGTTTATAGGAAAAATGAAAGACTGAGTTAATGCCCCCCTCCCCCAGCAGCTTGTAGGACCCTAAACAACAGTTTCTCTAGAATAACAATTACTAGGTTAAAGATGTGTAAGTGTATATACACCTCACACATAAAAGAACAGAGAAGGCAGGAAGAGAGTAGAAATAGACTAAGGCTAAATTGGAGATACTGCCACGTGGGAAAATGTGAGAGAAGGTCAGCATAACAGAAGGTATGTGAATGGTGAGTGATTCAAGCAGAGAAAGAAGAGATATAATCATTAAAGCATTCAACAGACTACCTGGAGAGAAAGAAGAAATAGAGTAAATAGTTGTTGAAAGTAGAGAAACTGGTTACTTTGATAGAAATGATAGTAATTTTAAGAAGTAATTAATTACTTTATCTTAGAATTTGTGAATAGAGGAAAAAGCTGGGCTAAGGATACGACATATTCACTTGATTTGGGAAAAGCAGATTTCAAAATGTTTAGAACGATGAAAGGTCCCATGGGTTTAACAGAGGATATCACCCCAAGAGAGGTGATTGATAAGATATCACAATTAAACTCTGAAGAAACCAAGAAAAACAATTTTTATTTGAGAAGAGAGTATTGTTTAAAAAGACCAAGGGAGATACAGAAAAAAACTCATTCACCAATTTTGGTCTTAATTTAAGATATCCATAGAAGATGAGAGGGTAATACAGGATGAATACAAAAGTTCAATATTCTGCTACTTCTCTAAGAATAGAATGAGAAGTATTAACTCTCAGAATGACTTGAGGTCTGTCAAGGAAAGATAAGGAAGTCACTCAAGACTTTTGCCATTGTACTGGGGAAAGAGAAGTATCAAGGAAAGGCTAGAGACCACTAATGTGAGCATATGGGATGAGAGATGATAAATTGCAGAACTTTTCATTTTAGTTTTTTTTTTTTTTTCCAGTTTTCTTTGCCAAAAAGACCTGTGATTGGTATGGGAAGGACAGAATAAAAAAAGTTAGCAGGAAGTTGAAATCCAAGATAAATGAGAAGGTCCTGGCTACATTTGATAAATTCAAGTTACCAGGTCGATATGAATTACATTCCACGGTACTAAAAGAACTAGCAGATATGCTTGTCCACCCACCATCAGTGACTGTTGAAAGATTGAGAAGAAATCTGGAATTCACAATTAAAAAAAAAAAAGCTAATAATTAGTTGAAATCTAAAAAGAAAATAGAAGCATCTCCGTACTAAAGAAAAACAGATGTCTTGATTTCCAAAAATAATTACATAATTTGTAGAAATTATAAAATCAGCAAACTACTGGATACGAGCTCTGGTTAATGAAAAAATTCTGGAATAGGTTAAGTATTAAAGAGATGACTAAAAACTATCTAGAAAAGGAAGTGGCAATCACTAAGAATCCATGTTGCTTTATCAAGAGCAAGTCATACCAAAAAAGAAAAGGACTACGAGAATAGACTATCACATACACTGAGGTAATTATTATAGTATATTTGTTGCTTAATTGTTTTTATTTATCAGACATGAAGGTTCAGTCTGGGCATGGATTGAAATGTCTCTCATGTGAAGGAAAAAAAAACCCAAAATAAACATGTTACTTCCTTTTTGGACTATGTAATTGGACTGATTAAGGGAATTCTGAACATGATAAAATCTCTCATGATTGTCTTGTAGGAAAGATGGAGAGATACGGGTTAGACAATACAGATTAGAAGTTGCTGAATGATTTACCATAGCGCAGAATAGTTCAATGTGTTTGGCCCTGTGCTGCTGAACATTTTTATTAATGCCTTGGATCAAGGCATAGATAATATATGTATCAAATATTCAAGTAACAGACAGCTACATGATGGGAGAGATGATATAAATGTATCTATGTATGTATAGGAGATGGTGACGGAGACAGGATTCTAAAAAAAACTTACACGAACTAGGATGCTAGATCAAATCTAATGTAAAATTTCATAAGAATAAATGTGAAATACAATATTTGGACTCAGAAAAAAAAAATCAACTCCATAAATCCAAGATGGGGAAAGAAATGACTAAGGAGTAATTTTTATCTGAGAAGGATCTGGGAAGAGTAAGAGGCCATCCCTGCCCCCTGGAAGCTCCCAGACAGAAAACAGTTCAAGTTAACTTAGAATCACGTACTAAAGTGAATAGTTGAGATCTGAAGAAGTCAGAGAATGCTTTCTGAAGGAGGTGGAATGAGCGCTGGGCTGTAAAATATTCCAAGAGGATGAGACCTGCAAAGATCATCACACCCATAAAACAGATGGTGAAACTGAGGCTGAGAATAGATGGTGAAAAGATTTACCCAGTGTCACATAACTAGGATGTGGCCAGTGCTGAGGTGTTCAAATATAGTAAAATGTGAGCTTCTTGAGGACAGGGACACTTTTGTCCCCTTTTATCTCTGTAATATCTTGCACATTGTGGACATCCTCTCCTCCCCTCATTATGTGATCCAGAAGCTGGGTGAAATCCCTCTGAAGTCAGGGCTGCCCCCACCCAGCCCCATGGAGGCAGCAGGAGCCAAGGCCCACCTGGGGCCTCTACCCCTCCAGACCCAGACCCTGGCCCCCCTCCCAGCCTTGCCTCCGCCCCAGGAAGCCACAGCAGGCGAGCTAAGCCCTGCCCTCACCCTCGTAGGTGCAGTAGTAGAAGACATTGAGGGCCTCCACAGCGGCAGGCCCACGCTGCTTGCAGCCAAAGATGAGGTCGATCCATTCATGGAGGTGGGCAGACACATGCTCGGATTCCTGGGGGGGAAAGGGGGAATGGCCATGGGGGATCACCGTAGTCATAGGACCCCCTGCTGAGCTGGGGAGGGGGGAAAGGTCTGGGCTGGGGGAGTTAGGGGAGAGAGGGCAGAGAGGAAAAGGAGACCTGGGATGGACTGATGGCTGATGCATGGGGATGATGCATGGGGATGATGCACGGGTGAACGGCCAGTTTATTTCGCTCTTTGTAAGCCCCTCTCTGCCCCAGCCACTCCCCTCGCAGAGTTCTGTACTTGCATCAAACACCCCCACTTACCAAGGCCTTTCGATGCTGATGAATAAAGTCCTCCCGGCTACGGGCCCAGCGGGGGAGCACCACATCCCCCACCTTCTCATTGGTCAGCTGAAGGCTCCCCAGATCAAATCCTGGAGGGGACAGGAGGTAAGGGAGGGTCTTCAGGCCCCGTCTTCATTCTCCTTTGTCCCCTAGACCCATGATACCCCTCCCATTCTTCATCCTGCTTTTAGGTCCTGCATTCCTCCCTGCCCCTTAATTGTATAGCTCTCACCTTCTCTTCTGCCCCAGAACCAATATCCTTCCCATTCCTGTTCCCCAGTTCGATATTCCTCCCATCCCACAGCTATACATTTGTACCCCGTCCCAATTTTTCTAACAGTTTCCCCACTTCAGTTCCATTCTCTCTTCTCTACTCTGAGTTCAACTGTTCCCTTCTATCAGGATCTCCGCAGCCCCTGGTCTCCCTCACCATTCTGGTTTTCTAGAAAGTCAGGGAAGTAGAAAAACTCGGGAATGAGCTCCTTGACATCAGCCGGACTCTCCAGGCGGGCCTGCCAGGCAGCTGCCACAGAGTGGAACTGCCGGTCTGAGCAGTCAAATCTATAGGGGAGAACAGAGGGCTCTGGGAGGTGCACGGACGGAGTGGGTCAGGACAGACCTGGGGGATGAGTGAGTGGGTGGGTGTGGGAGCCCCTGGACTGAACCCCAGCTCTCCCACTGGGCCTCGGTGGGGCCTCCTGTGTGAAAAATGAAACCGGACCAAATGATGTCTAACGTCCCTGCCAGCTCCAAATCTTGAGAAAGCTACAAAACCCAGAACCATCAAAAGGGAAGATTCCTGGGAGACTCACATATGCCCACGTGCACGAAGAAATGAGGGATCTGTGAAAAACATGGACTGAAGAAATGGAAAAATTGAGACCTGTGAGAACAGAAACACTAGACAGGCCACGAAGAACAGAAAGACATGGCCTTGTAATGGCTAGAGGGAGGTGTAGAGAGATGAGCCAGGCCTTCATTGTCTCCTTCACTGACTGCAAAACTGGGAAAGTCACTCCCAGAACCAAGCCCCTGAGCTGGGAAAAGGAAGAACGTTCACAGAGCTCAGCACGTGTTCGGCATCTCAGCTGCCAAAGGGCTCAGGGCCACAGGCCCTCCACGCTCTGAATTTCCTGAAGTGGATTCTGCTTGGATTCTTTTTCCTGAGGGGGTAGTCCTAGCCTACATATTCAGTTTTCTATCAGGATCCTTAGGCTTTCTTCTGGCTATAGTCAGTACTGCAGGGCTACCCCTGCTGAGACCATTAATTTATTTTTTCCCACTATAAGCCCTTTTTATTGGCCAGGGATCTCATATTAAAGTACTTTATTGTATTTTTTAGCTCAAAGCAATGTCTATGAATAGAAATAACTGAAGACTTCACCATTTGGAGAAAATTGTTCTTGCCTTTAGACTCTTTTGAATACTCTATGAAAAATCCTTTCATCAAGCATACATTTTCCTGATTTATGTCAATTGATATTGATAATCAGAGGATTTTTGAACAACTCTCAGTGGTTATATCAAGGAATCTCATAATCTTAATACATCCATGAGAAACACTTTGTTAGAGGACAGACTTTAAGGCAATATCTTTTCCTGAATATTTTTCCTGCATGATTTTTTTTTCAAAGAAACCCTTTTGTACAGCATGAAAAATATGGGAATGTTTAAAAGAATTACACATATTTAATCTATATTAGATTGCTTGTTGTTTGGGGATGGGGAAACTCAGTAAGAGAGGAAGAAAAATATGGAACACTAAGTCTTGCAAAAATGAATGTTAAAAACTATCTTTGCATATGTTTGGAAAAATAAAAACTATTGGAAATTTTTAAAAAATCAACAATAAATACAGTGAGATACTGTATTAGTTATATCTTTCGATCCACAATGTAACTAAAAAAGTGATGTCTGCCGTAGAAGAATTATCCACAAAAGCCTATCTATTCCCTTCTCACATTTTCAAGTCTACTTCTGACAAATACATATCTTATTCTCATAAAGATTTTTTTAGAGATCAAGAAGTATATACAGATTCATAGTCTTATTATCTCCTCTATGTAAGTATTTATATTATCTACAATTTTCCCATTTTTAAAAACATTTCTTTCCTTCTTTGAGAAACAGCAAAGATTTCTCGTGTGCATATATGCTCTAGTCCAGCTGCCCCTCCTAGTTCTATCTTCTTAAATGCTATTTCTACTTAGAAACATCACACTTATAAACATTACAAACATGGACATGAAGTTTTAAAAACTAGAAGCGTGGTTACAGCATATCAAGGACAGAAAAAATGCTACAGAAATACTAGGAGATTTGTTCCATTTTCTGCCTTCTTACCTTCCTTTCCTTTTCATCTTTAAATGATCTTGGTATGAATTCGTTTTGTTAGGATTTCATACTAAGCTTTCTACACTTTCCCCCCCCCCCCCCCATCCTCTGTTTTTGGTGGCAACATTCCTCAACCTCCCACTATTTTCCTCCATAAAGTTTTATTCATTAGCCTGCCTTTGGCTACCACGTGTCTTAATTTGGCAGGAAGTTCCAGTGTTTGCTGGCTAAGATGAATCCAGGCCTTTTAAAACTTCCTTTTTTGGCTAGTTTATATTAGTTTAGTCTCTTAGAAATGGTGATAGTCAAAGTCAATATTTTTATCTTTATCCATTTCCCATTTTTCAGAGGTCATTTAAAAAATAGCTTAGTTTGAAGTTGTTATAAGTACATCTGTAATAATTGTATGCGGCTGGTCCTTCTTATGTTTAATTTTTCTAATTTAGTGTTGATTTTGACTTTTTCAGACTTGATGGTCTGACCCTATATATACATATATATGCACACACACACATACACACACATACATACACACAGCAAATTCTGAAATTAATTCCATATTATTTCTTGTCTGTTAAAATTATAGTAATTCTCTTTCTTTTCTTTTTTTTTTTTTTTTTAACTGAGGCAGTTGGGATTAAGTGACTTGCCCAGGGTCACACAGCTAGGAAGTGTTAAGTGTTTGAGGCTGAATTTGAACTCAGGCCCTCCTGAATTCAGGGCTGGTGCTCTATCCACTGCACCACCTAGCTGCCCAGTAATTTTTATTTCATGTGATGTTTTGTTTGCTATGTCTAACCCCCTTCCAACTCTTCTTGCAGAATGTATTTATGATGTATTATAGGTAATAGATAAGCCTTTGACCTCTTTTATTTCTTAATCCTAGATTTTGCTTTCCAATATATTTTTATTTTTGAAACTTTATTTCCCTATCTTGCTATTTCTGGGCCTGGTTTGGCACAGGAGCTTTGACTACTCTGTTTCTGACCCGAACCAGTTTGTTCCACCTTACAAAGCATGATGGTTTCCCACTCCCAGGGACTCAGTGTGTTAAGGCTGGACTTAGTGTGGACCCCTGACTTTAGTGCTACAACTCAGAACTCCTGAGATCAAATGACCCATCAGTCTCAACTTTGCCCCATAGCGGGAATTACAGGCACATGCTAGCACACCAGGCTCCTATATGTTTATTTTACTGCTCACTTTCATAGGCTGACTTTGCTTCCTCCAAATGACACTCCATCTTCCATTCACACCCCACTTCCTTGTCTCCATTCTTTGGGTCACATAATTCCCTATGCCTGGAATAAATTTCCATCTCCATCAGATGAAACCCTTCCCTTCCTTCATGTCCCACCTTGGGGCTACATACGATCTCCCCCTCTTTATACATTCATGTTTCTTTTGGGCTCTATCTTTGCACTTTGCATCATCACTCTTTATGCACGTAGTTTTAATCCCACTGGACTGTAAGATACTTGATACCAAAGCCATATTTGTAGCTAACTTAAGATCATAGGATTTAGAGCAAGAGGTGGCCTTAGACATCATTGGGTTCAACTCTTTCATTTCACAGATGAATAAACTGAGGGCCAGAAAACTGAAGCAATTGCCCAAGATCCTACAGGGGGTGGTCATGGAGCCAGATTTTTTACTCCAAATAGGGGCTCTATGCTGCTTTTCAACTGTATACTGCACAGCATGCGCAGAGTCTTATAGACGCCGGGCACGTGATAAATGTTTGTTCAATGAGTTATCCCACCTCCAGGAAGAAGACCAGCAGTCCCTCTCCCATCTGCGCCCACATCCCACCCCCGTACCGGCCACTTTGCAGCTGGATGTGCAGGGAGGTAAATGGCTCCATTCGGATGAGGTAGTGCATGACGCCGGCTGCATTGGAGTAATGGGTGCCGTAGTGAAACTTGTCGGTGGTGCCTGTGGGGTCCTCAAAGCTCTCATACCTGGGAAAGGTCAGGGAGCAGGGAGCTCAGCAGGAAGCCCACCTGCCTCCCCCCCATGCCTCTCCAGGGGACCCATGAGCGGCTCACTTCTCTCGGACAAGCTGTGCGTGTTTGGAGTTCACCACCCCAATGGGCTTAGACAGGTCCCGGAACACAGAAGGGTCATTCAGGTCCAGAGTCTCGGATGTGTAATCCTGCAGGATCCAGGGGAACTGCAAGAGATGGGCATGGGGAAGGGGATGTCAGTCACAGAAAGCAGGGGACGCCCCAAGACCTGAGAGAGGAGAGTGGGAATAAGGGATTAAGCGGATGGGGCCAGAGGGTTCGGGGCAGGAGAGAGGTCTCCAGGGGAGTGAGACTGACTGTGCGCAGGGGAGGAATGTGGAGGGGGTGCGCCTGGGGACATGGGCTGGGACAAGGAGACTGATGGAGGGCAAGTGTTGGGGGATGACCCATGGGGAACAATGGAAGGGGCCGGGAGACCATGGTGGAGCAGGGAGGGAACCCTAGAATTAAGGAAGAGGAAAATACAGTCTGGGAGCCTTACCACAGGGTACTGGGAGAGGTCGTTGTAGGTTCTCCCAGCAATGGTATTGAGCTGCATCAGGTACTCAAAGTTGGAAATCTCTCGGTGGACCCATTTCTGGGAAGAAAAGAACACAAAGTGTACATGTTTGAGGGACACAAGGCCCACCCTGCAGGGCCCCCTCGGGATCTGATTTGGAGTTTTGGTTTTGCAGCACTCAATTTAGGGAAGCCCTGACCAACGTGTAGGGAGTGAGGTGGAGGCACTAGATGAACCCTGCTAGGTTCAAGACTGTGTAATGTTGCAAATCATTGAATCCAATCCTTCTTATTTCTTAGATAAGAATTCTGAACCTCAGGGAGGATAAATGTCCAAGTTTACCCAGGCAGGAAGTGCAAGAGACAACCTGCACTTCCATGCCCAAGGTGACATTGTTCCCCAGGACAGAAATGCCCTCTCTTTGCCAGAGGCAGTCATGAAAAGGCAGTTCAAATATCACTTCCTCGCTGATACTTTGGGTCAATGATGAACTCCTTCTGGATCTCTCTTATTTTTTTTAATTAAAAATTTTTTTTTCTGATCTCTCGATGGATATTGCTTTATGATATTTGGCATACTATTATAAATTAGTTATCTGTCTGAGTTTCATTCCTTTTACCAGACTAAGAACCCTATGAAGGCAGGATCTGTATTTTGTTTGAACTTAAGATCTCCACTCAGTGCTCAGAACAGTTCCCTGTGCACAGTAAGTGCTTAAGAAATATTTGTTATGTTACACACCATACTTTGAAGAACAAGGAATGACAGAGGAAGGGAGCAGGAGTGGTTTGCTTACCTGAGTCAGGCCAGAAGCTCGAAGCATCTCCTGTGGAGAGTGGCTTCCATAATAGCCCTGGCTGGGGGGCCGCAGTCCCAGAATGCATGAGTACACCTTGTTCCGCACCTTAGAGGGAGCCAACCTGGTCAGAGGGTGGGGGCCATACCAGACCATGGAGCTCTGACCCCAGTCTTCCCATCCCCAATATGTACATGGACTTAAGCTCTTATGTTGGGGAGACTCAGTGCTAGCCAAGAACCAAGAGCCACCTCCAAAGGGAGAGAGTGGAGTCACAGAAGAAACTGAGAAGGAAAGAGGGGATCAGTAAACTTCCCCAAGAGAAGGTGGGGCCTCGAGTTCTCTGAAGAACAGAATAATGGGAATCACTCTGTGGGGGAAAGGCTACCCATATCTTACTGGGAAAACCTGACATGATAGGTAGGATGAATGGAGAGTTTGGACTTAAATGTATAGGAAGCTCCTGGGAAAAGCTTCAATTCCCCACCTTTCGAGGGAAATTGAGGAAATAGTTGGCCTGGTCAATGAAGAAGAGCTCCAGGGCCGAGCGTCGGAGATTGTAACGCCGAAGGTGGACTTCTCGGAGCTGGGAGAGCGGCCGCCGGAAATCATACCCAATGCCTGGGAGACAGAGGTGGGTTCTTTCCCTTGACCTGGTCAACAGCCCCATTCCATTCCCACACAATCCCCCTGCCCACTATCCCTCTCCTTCTGCTTCCAGGGACTCTACCAGACTCAAGCCCAATACTGTCCACCCACAGGCAGGTCTCCTGTGCTTTCATCACTCCCTAATCCCACTCAGGATGCTTTCCCTTCATAATCCTATGCACATTCACAAGAGGCTGGAAATAATCAAAAGGAAATGAACAGGATCCAGTAAGGCATTTCCTACTACTATTACTACTATAAAAAAATTGTGATTGCATCCATAAAGACATGCCCTCCATGCTTGAGAAAAAATAGTTTCATGAGTTGCTGAAGTTAAAGTATTCATAACCTAGTGATGAACCTTCTAGTAATGGGCCTCTTTGAAGTTAGCTAGACTGTAAGCTCCTTGAGGACCGACATTGTGTCTTTTTCTTTTAACCTCTATACTTCAACACTGAACACACTGAACTACCTTAGACATCCGAAGCATTTATTAAACTTCCTACAGATGAACCTATCTGAACTTAGATTATAAGCCCCTTGAGGACAGGAACTATATCTTTTTTTTATTACAATCTTGGTACTTGAACACTGAACACAGAGCTTTAGATATTGTAAATATTTAATAAATGTGAGTTGAACTTTAATTTAGCTAGTCCCAATTTGGTAGGATTTGCTGGAACTTGTACTCTGCAGGCATGGCTTTGAGAAACCCTGGGTCATCTCCATGTCCTGATAAGATTTTGAGCAGGACATCAGAGGAAAAATAGTCACATTAACACATAATTCTAGAGCACCTTCAGGTGTGCTTCCATTCCCTCATCTGATTCCACAAGAACCCTGCGAACAGGCCAAGCAGGCACGGTTGTCACCACTTTAGAGATGAAGTCCACAACAAATGGACTTGCCTAACAAAGCAGGAAACAGCACAAGCCAGAGAAGCACAGGTGGCTTGTTCCCCCAGACACTCACCCTCCTCTGTCTCCTCCTTTTCTACGCTGCAGTCATAGAAGTAGAGGTGCTGCGTGGTCACTTCAAGACGGCCTGGGATGACAGCCACAATTGTGATGAGCTGGCAGTCCTCCCACAGCACAAGCTTCTCCTGCTGCCCGCCAGGCTCTGAGGACTCCGTGCTAAGGAAAAGGGGGACGAGCACAGGGGACGTGAGGGGAGCCAGGCTCCAGGAAGATCCTGGTTTTTGCTTCCTGAGATGCTGCACGGAGAGCTGAAACCACACTACATCCTGCTCAGCACCAGTACCCACCTGGCAATACAAATCCTCTGCTCTCATTATGTCTGGGAGCCTTGTCTATCATGCTCTTCTTGAAGCCCTCCTAATTTTGGTCATCTCTGGAGCAATAGCTTACATCATTCATTTTTCTGTGAGCCCATGCTACTCCCAAACCTTGGTATACCCCAAACACCAAGGTACACTAAGAGTTCCTGAAGGACAAGAATTATATTCATCTCTCCCTCCCCCCCCCCAAAGAAATTTTGGGAC
Organism: Sminthopsis crassicaudata; assembly: GCF_048593235.1. Lineage (NCBI taxonomy): Eukaryota > Metazoa > Chordata > Mammalia > Dasyuromorphia > Dasyuridae > Sminthopsis > Sminthopsis crassicaudata. The sequence goes on from NC_133617.1 coordinate 664,135,530, forward strand.
ACGGAAAACCTTTAATTAAGGCTAGTTAACTTAAATCAGATTCCTTGCACCCTCTGACTCTTGGTTCTCTAGTCTATGCCCACTGTGGTGCCCCATGCTCACACTGTGTCCAGTACAGTCAGCTCCTCCTCCCCCAGTTGGTCTTCCTCCAATGTGCTGACCTTGGCCTCCTTGGCCACAGTCAGGGGCAGGGAATCCTCTGTGGAGGGTGTCAGGTGATCAGTAGCACCTGTGAGACAGATGTCAATCAAAAATATTTAAGTGCTTGCCACATGCCTTGCACTATGCTAAGCATACAAAGAAAGGCAAAAACAAACTCAATCCCTGCCCTCAAGAGACTTATGATCTAATGGGGAAGACCACATGTAAACGACTACACAAGACACGCACAGTGTGGATGGAAAAGAATCTTAGAATGCATCAGTAGTTGGGAGAAGAAGACAAGGCAGAGGAACAGACTCCAGTGTGGGGAGGGAGAGGAAGAAGGGAGATTGGAACTCTTGATTCCTGGGTTCTCCCAGGCTCTTCTTAGGGCTTCTGAATCCTGTGCTTGCATTCCTGAGAAAGGTCGCTAAGGGATCAGAAGGCCCCTTTAATGTCTTCAGTCCCTCATTTACCCAAGTTGTCTCGAAGAGCACTGGCCTCACTGTGCTGATCAAAGTGATAATTGGGCACCAACTTCAGCCGCATCCGGGAGTAAGTCTCAGCACTGGATAGCTTCCATCGAGGAGGAGGAGGATTTCTATAAGAGAGCAAGAGAAGGTCGGGGAACAAGGGAGCAGAGAGATGTTTTTGTTTATTTACTTTTTTTTTTCTTTGAGACTGACTCTCTTCACCTTGCAGGGGCAGGACAGTGGTCACTCCCAAGTCAGATCCTGCTACAGACTGGTTTGGAGTTTGCACTGCTACACTTCCAGCTTGGACCAGTTCACCATAAGAGTGCTTGCCTTATTGGTGCCAGACTTAGTATGGCCATCCAATTGCCTTTAGCCTTTCTGTAGTTCAGAACTCCCACCGGCCTCAATCTCCCCACTGGCAAGGCTCATAGGCATGTACCAAGATGCCTGGCACAAGGGATCAGTAGTGAGCCACAAAAGGTCAGGAAGGGAAGTAAGCAAGAAGGAGAGAAATGCTGCCAAGCTGCCTTCTCAGGTTCAGTGTTTATTGCAGCCCTCTAGTAATTATTTCTCCTGTTCTAGAAAACTATGCCTGCAGACCACACAGTTCATTGGCCCTTTAAATCAGGCCCCATCACTTCACTCTAGACTACTCCTAGATAGCCCTCCCCTTACCCAGAAGAAAAATTTCCTCCTGTCTATCCAATCCTCACCGCCCATACTCACCTCTGGGCCCAGGCAGAGCGGGGCGCCGTGAGCAAACGGGACAGGGCCTTCCAGTGCAGCAAAGCTATGGAGTGCTGGGAGGCCAGCTGCTTTTGTACACAGCTATAACGCTTTCCCTCTGACCGGCCCCTCTTCATTACTGGTTCCAGCACCAACTCCTAGAGGAAAGTAAGGGGCCTCGTAAAGCAGGAGCCTCTGGGTAAAGAACCTTCAACCTCAAGTAGCATTCTGCAGATCTAGTTCTCACTCATTATCTACAATTCCCACTTCAAAGTCATTGAGAATGTCAGAAATTGCTCAAAGTCACACAGATAATAAAGAGCCGCATCTGAATTTGAACTTGGGTCCCCTGACTCAAAATGACCTTTTTGAAATGCCTCAATGTGTAAGCCTGAAATGCCCTCCCTGTTCCCACTCATTTATTGTTCATATCCACGAAGCCTTTCTTGATACCTTCAGGTCATTCAACATTGCTTAGCATAGTGCCTGCTCCAAGTATAGACTTAATAAATGCTTCACTAATTTTCCCCCTTTCTGATGATCTGGGGTTCAAAGATGAAAAAAAAAATAAGTAAAGAAAAGTACAATTTTGGAGAAAGATGCTGGAGGGCAAGCATACTAATGTACTATTCTGCACTGAAGCTGTGAAACGGCCATTCTGAAAAGCAATTTGGAGTTATACGCCAAAAGTTATTAAATAGTGCATATCCTTTGACCTGGTGATACCATTCCCTATTAGTCATAGGAGAAAGAGGGAAAGGGCCTGTAAATATTAAAAAATGTTCATAAAAAAACTGGAAACTAAGGAGTATGGCTAAACAAATATACAAAAATACAGATATAATAGGATATATATATATATATATATATATATATATATATAAAATATAAAGGATAGGATTATGCAAAATGACCAGATTTAGGAGAACTGTTTATTCAATGACGGTAATAAAGTCACAGTTAACAACTTTGAAAGACTTCAGAACTTTGATCAAAGCATGTCTTTAACAAAGCTATAATAAAGGGGCAACTACTTACCTGGATAGACCAACTAGCCCTGGAGTCTCCCTGATTACAAATCCAGCCTCAGACACTTGATATATAGTAGCTATGCGGCTCTGGGCAAGTCACTTAACCCTGATTGCTTCACAAAAAATCAAAACCACCAACAAATACCTGATGATAAAATATGCCTCTTACTTCTTGATAGAGGGGTATTTAAATAGGTACAGAATGAGATTCCATTCTGAAACAAGGCCAGTGTGTCAATTCATTTAATTGACTTCATTTATTTGTTACAATGAAGAGCTTCTTTTTGATGGGACTTGATAAATATGCAAAAAAAATTTTTAAATAACAACAACAAAAAAAAAGTTAGCAGCTCAAAGACTAGGCAAAAGGCCAAGTGAGCCAAGATGGGAATGAAACCAGAGATTTAAAGGATGAGGACATACATTATGTTAAGCTTAAAGGGAAGGAGGAAAGGAAAAAGTACTTGCTATGTGCCGGCCATTGTGCTAAGTACTTTACAAATATTATTTCATTTGATCTTCACAACAACATTAGAAGGAAGAAGCTTAAGCAAGTGAGAAGGGAAAGAAAGTCTTCTTTAAAGGCATGTTAAAGGAGTTGATAGACAAAAGAAATCATAGGTTCATTAATTTAGAGATGGGGGAATTTGGGGCAACCAAATTTTTTGATAGGACTGGCATTTGAACCAAGGTCACTGAGTGCCATATCCAGTGCTCACTACACTACTTTTCATCATTTATCAGAAGTAAGAGTATGCACAAGAAGCTTCACATCTGCTTTGAGTTGCTGCACTCAAATATATCATGTTTTACATCCTGATTGATAAGACCCAGTGCTTTAACATCTTATAATACAGATGCATTACCCTTTACCACCAGCTGGTGGTGGTAAATGCAACATTACAGAGACTTGCAAAAAGGAAAACTATCCTGAGCACAGACCAGAGAAATTTACCAGCTCACAGGTAATAAATACACAAAAACTCCCTTTCCCCTTAAGTGGATTCAAAAGATTTTCCTTCCTGTGCAGTTTCTTTATAGGAATGTGAGCAATAGCTCTGCCTCACCTTTAAGTCCTGTGGACTGGGGCAGGATTCCTTCCCATCCCACACAACTCTACTTTTCTACCTTTGTTCCACGGAGTCAGGGCAGTGCTAGGGTCCAGGGGAAGCAGTCCTGGCTTTAGAGTCAGAAGAACTAGCTCTGCTATCGACCAGCTCTATGACCACGGACAAATCGTCACCTTTGTGCATTGAGACAGCCGGACTACAGAGTTAGAAAGCCCCTTCCAACTTGGTTCCCTGTGATGTGAAAGTATTCTCCAGGACTCCCCAGCCGCTCTTGATTAGTTAAGAATTTTTCTATTTTTTTAAAAGAGTTTTTGTTTTAATCAGAGTTAGATAGTGGATTGCTCTGTTATTCTGGCAAATCAAAAGAGATGTATGGTATATACATAAAGTGCAAATCCTAAGGCTCCATATTAATGTCAACTGCTGTTTTAGAGGCTTCCTTTTTTCTGTATTTTAGGAATTTAGGAAAATTCATTGCAAATCTAAAAGGACATTATAAATGTGAGCCAACATCATCACCATCACTTGGAAGGTGACATAACCTGAAGGGGATCACAGAAATTCAGCACCTAAAAGGAGTGCAGGTCTCATTTAGCCCAGCTTGTGTCCAAGCAGAAAACCATTCAACAACAGTCCTGGTCAGCTGTCATTAAGCCTCCACGGGGCCACTTCCAGTGAGAGAGAATTGACTCCCTTCTCAAGGCAGCTCTCCTTCTCTGGGGCGGCTCCCTTAGTGAGTTAGTTGCTCCTAACTGGAGCAGCCATTAGCCTTTCTAGCTGTGCTCTCAGTCTGACTCTGGGGAGGCTGAGAAGGATGCTCTTCCTCATCACAACCCTTCAGTATTTAAAGATATAAACTATGTGTCCCCTGATTTTTTTCTTCTTTAGGCTAAAAACAACAATTCAATTCTTCATGTTTCCATGTGGGGTTTTCCTAGCAAAGACACTGGAGTGGTTTGCCATGTTCTTCTCCAGCTCATTTTATAGATGAGGAAATTGAGGCAAACAGGAAGTGACTTAGCCAATCTCACACAGCTAGGAAGTGTCTGCGGTACCCAGAAACTCCCAAATTTGAACTCGGCTACTTTTGGTAACTAAGTCTCCATGAATCTACTGGTCAATCATAATCTGCCCATATTGAAGGCTGCCCCACCTCCCCGATACCCCAGAAACCTGGAAGAGGTGCCGGCTCTCGGTCCGCTCCCGATCCCTGCGAAGGCTGCTGCTCATGAGAGCATCATAGCAGGAGTTCCAAAAACTGGACATGTGGTCGTGGCTTCTGGCATAAGTGTCCATCTCAAACTGGGACATGGCAGGCTGTACCTGGGGAGGGGGAAATGAGCCCCGAGCTGAAAAGGATGAGCCCAGAAGCACTTAGCCCAGGGCAATGCCCTCAGCCCAAGAAAGACATAGCAAAGGGTAAGCAGGAATGCACCCAGCTAAGATGGATAGCTCCAACTCCCCTCCTCATTTTTAGACCACTCTTTTACCTCTTTCTTACTCCTCTATGTCCTCTATCCACTCCCCTTTCCTGCTCCTATTATGTATTTCCTCAGTCCTCCCAGCTTCCCCCCCCAGATATCTCTCCAGCCCTACAATTCTGCTCTCCTTCCTCCTTTCCTCTGGCTGCCATCATCACCCCCTATCTAGCCTCTTCATACTCTTCCCTTTCAGACCTCATTCCCAGGCCAGGGTCACAGAACAATTTGATGTTAGAGACAGGAGGAATCTTAGAAATGATCTGGTGTAACCTTTCATTTTACAGAAAGGGAAACTGAGGCACAAGTCAGGTATGACAGTAAATTAGCAGGAGAATTGTAAACCCAGATGCAATTCCTTCCATGGTGCTCTTTCCACTACCATCTACCTTCTTCTTCTTCTCTGTCCCTCCCTGTCCATTCGCCCACCTCCCCCACTCTCCCTCGCCCCTCCCCTCTCTGTCCTCCCACTCCCCCTGTATTTCTGGCATCCGTCCAGCAGGTACCTGTTTGTCAATGAAGAGCCGCCATTCTGGGGATGTGCAAAAAGCTTGGAAGTCCTCGTAGAAGGTGGGGCTGCCGTTGGTGGGTGGCAGGGAGGGCAGCCCCCACTGCAGGCCCAGGGCTGTGTAGGCCCTATCCAGCAAGGTCCGGACCAGGGGCACAAGCCAGGAGCAGCGCTCAGATTCTGCCTCCAGTGCCCGCGCCAGGGGAGCCTCCAGCTTGGCCAGCAGGTAGCAGGCCTCCTCCCGTCGCGGTGGCACCGCTGTCTGTAACAGGCCATGGAGCTTCACGTAGGCCAGGGCATGGAGCTGGGGGAAAGCACAGGTTAAGGGCAGATGGACCCACCCCCAAAGGGAATGGGAAGGACGGGGAGAGACAGTACGGGAAGCCAAGGCAAAAAGGGCACTGAGGGCACCATGGCACGTTGATCACAGCTCTATAGGAGCTACTACTCTTTGGATGAACTGCTTTTGAATACTTGTTCATATAAAATCTGATTTTTCTAAATTAAAGCTTTTTACTTTCAAAATATATACATGGATAATTTTCAACATTCACTCTTATAAAACCTTGTGTACTTGTTTCCCCTCTTCCCTTTTTCCCACCCCCATCCCTAGACAGCAAGTGATCCAATATATGTTAAACATGTGCAATTTTTCTATACATATTTCCACAAATATCTGATTTTTTTTAATGTATCGATCGGTTTTGCTGAAATTTTTTTCTCTTTTTCCTTTTGAAAAAAAATCTTTTTAAGATAGGTAAACAGAGACCCAGAGAGAGAAACAATTTGACATAGGTCACAAGCAAGTAAGCAATGGAGCTAGCAAGAGGAGCCACGTATCTTGCTTCTCAATGAGATCCGAGCTCCCCTGGCCCTCAAGGGCAGGATAAAGCTCCAGAGGGTCACGGTTAAGACAGGTGGAGGCTTGGGGGATAAAAGGCCCCCTTTTCTTCCCTTCCCGGGGAAGGGGGTCTCACCTGGGTGTCTTCTAACAGCATGTAGCCAAGGACAAGGCGCAGCCCAATCTGTGCCATCTCCCGGAGGTCAGCGGCACCATTGGTCAGATGCTGCCATACCCCTAGGTGATCCAGCAGGCTGCTTACACCTTCAAAGAGCTGCCAAGGAAAGCCACGAGATCAGGGAGGGAGATGGGTACCCAGAAACTCCCAGAGGACAGGGGGGACCCAAGGGAGGAACCGGAGCGAGCAGGGTCGTTACAGGGAGACAAGAAGGGGGGGAGCGAACATTCAGACTCATGACTCAACAGGATATATAACTGGCAGGGGGCGATCATCGGGTCCAACCTCTTGTTTTATAAACAGAAACAATGAGGCTATGAGAGGTTGAATGATTTGCCTAATAGCAGATATGTCATCCACACACACACAGTAATAATTAATAGACAAATAGATGAATAGAGAGATGGATGGATAATGACTCCCATTTCTATAGCACTTTACAATTTACTTTTCTCACAACAATTGTTTGAATCAGGCAGGTAATTTTTTTATTATTACATCCACTTTTTAGATGGGAAAATTAAATCATTAAAGAGCAACTGATTTGCCTAGCTAAGCAAATAAGTAAGTTCAACATTTGAACCCAGAGCTCCTAGAACCTTTTCCTCTAAGGTACCCATCCATCTACCTTGCATGTATTGTGTATATATCCAATGAATTGCATATTTTCTTCCCCACAAGAACATGAGCTCCTTGGGGGCAGGGATTGTTTTTTAAAAATTTTGTTTGCATCCCTAACACTTATCACAGGGCACATAATAGGCACTTAATAAAAGTTACTGAATGATCTACATCCCAGTGTTGTCTCACATTCACTGATGCAGACACATAGTGTGATATTCATTGAACAATAATTTCTCCATGCCTGGCCTTGTGGTAGGCATAGGAGTCAAATCTAGCTGGGGAGATAAAATATAAATACATTGAAAATATGAACATATGAAAAACTCTGACTCCTGAATCTTCCATTCTGGAAATCCTTCCTCTTCCAAGAAAGCCTCTCTTGGTTCCCCCCATCTCCTACACCCACAGTGCCTTATCTTCCTCTGAGATGTCACAGCACTCTATGTGTTATAACAACATAAATAAAATAACAAATTTTTTTCTGGATCAGATCTGACATTTTGTTATTGTTGTTATAATAGGAAACTTCCAATGAAGAAATTCCTTCTACCGATGGAGACTTGCACCTACTTTTCAATTTATAGTCTTGAGCGTAGCCTGGGTCAGGGGGACAGAGAGATTAAGTACTTGCCCAGAGTCATAGTTAGTACATGTCAGAAGTAATTTTTCTTAGTCCAAAGCCAGGTCTCTCTAGTGCCGATACCACGCTCATATCCTCCTGTTTACGCTCAGTAGGGTTTGGGAAATAGGGAAGAACATCCATAAAGCCAGAGGTACCACTGAGGCTGAGTAAAGCATCCTGACTGAGAGAAAGGGCTGATAACAGGACTGAAAGGTAGATTTGAGAAGGGAGAAATGGGAGGGAGACATAAGTACCCAGAAAATCAATACAAGGTGATTGGAGGGAAGGCACTAGCAGCTGGGGGAAATCATATAAGACTCTTTCAATGCCTTCAATGGCGTGCCCCTGAACTGACCTTGAAGGAAAGTGGGTGTTAGGAAGGCTGGGGAGGGCGGAGAGATGTGAGAAAGACCGCCAGGTAGAAAGGATGAGAAGAAGGCGGCTAGATAGGAGCCTGGACTGGGAGGTTTGCAAAGGGGGACGGTTTGAAATTCAGAACTAGAAGGAATCGAATCCAGTTCCTTCTGAATGCAAAGCTAGTACCTCACCCCACTGACTGGCTGCCTGCTAAGGACCAAGGTTTTTCCAGTAGTGTGGCAATAAGATGCACTCAGACAGGCAGACAGACTAGGAGCTTCTGAGTGCCCCCAGAGTGCCCAGCTCCCTCCATGCCCTGCTCTCTCCCTCTCACACACACACCTTCTCACTCCACAGAGCCTGGTTCCCATGGCCCTCAGAGTGCAGGAAGTCCTGGAGCAAACGCAGGAGCTTCAGCGCATGCTGGGTAAGGCTGGGCACGGCCACGGGCAGGGCTTCCTGAATGTCGGTCAGGGCTGAATCCAGCATCATCTCCAGAAGGCTAGGGATAGCAAGAGGTGGGGTTTCTTCCCTGACCTACCAAAGCCATCCATTTCCCTGAATTATCAACTCCTGATCCTTTCTCCACAATGTCTTTTTCACTTTACCTCGTGTCCTCCAGTTCTATCCCATTTTTCCTTCACAGCCTTCCACCTCTTCTGGGGATCTTGCTTTTCTTCCTCTAGTTCTTACCTCCAGACCCTTGCCCTCTCCCCCAGCACACTCTTAGGCTCCCTCCTCCAGTCTCACCCACCCTAGCCTTTCCCCCACTCAGTGACCCATGCCCCATGAGTCTAGAGAGAGCCTTTGACTATTATTTAGCCCTGGAAGAGTCACCAAGCCGGATGCCAGAGAACCTTACCTGCGCTTGATCTCATCAGGGGGACGCACCAGCTCCCCGGCGGCCCCCAGTTTTGTGAGGACTGAGAAGACCTGGCCCCGTTCACGCCATGCAGCCTCATCATCACCCTCCACCCCACGCCACGTCACGGAGAACAGGATGTTGGTTAGCAAATTGCATAGTTCTTCCTCCGGAGCTTGCTGGTGGTAAAAGCACAATAAGGGGTTCAAAGAATGAGGAGAACCCATTAAGGAGATTCACCCTGCCCAGAGATTGAGGCACAGAAAGGCTGGACTAGAAGTGCTCCTGCTCAAGAGCTCCTACAAGGGCCACAAAAGAGCCGGCATCGTGGCCCCCAACTGGGGACGGGGTCCTGGAAGCAAGAGAGCAGTTGGTAAACCAGGCAAGACACTAGCCCAGGAGGCAGACAAGGGGCCAAGGGAAGAACTGTGGAGAGAAGCCATTCCTTCCCTTATCCATATTCTAGTGGGATAACCCTGCCGCCAACTTGTAACATCATTCTAGAGCAGGTATTCAAGCTGGGGTCTGTGAATTTTATATATATTCCAATAATTGTACTTCAATATACTTCTTTTGTAAGCTTCCAATTTTATGCATTTAAAAACGTGATTCTGCTTAAGCTCCTGTGGGTTGCCCAAAGTTAAGAGTCCCTCTCTAGAATCATCTTGAATAATCATCGATCTTTTATAGAATCATAGAAATAGTAAGGACTATCAGAGAAATGCTTCCGATTTCTCATCCCTCTTTAACAGATGAGGCGACTGAGTCAGAGAGGTTAAGACTGGTCCATCATGGCTCTTTTCAACAATGAGATGATTCAGGCCAGTGGTCTTGTGATGGAGAGAGCCATCCGCAGTCAGAGGACTGGAGACTGAGTATGGATCACAACTTTTTGTTGTTATTTGCTTGCATTTTGTTTTCTTTCTCATTTCTTTGATCTGACTTTTCTTGTGCAGCATGATAGTTGTGGAAATATATATAGAAGAATTACACAGGTTTCACATGTGCTGGATTACTTGCCATTTAGGAAAGGTTAGAAGGGGGAAAATTTTAAACCCAAGATTTTGTAAGGATGAATGTTGAAAATTATCCATGTGTACATTTTGAAAATAAAAAGCTTTAATAATAAAGACGGGTCCATTTTTGGACTGTTAGCCTCAGAGTGGTGACTGATTAAGTGGGGAATGATGCTCTGGGCTTGCTATAGGTATGAACAAGTCTTAACCTCTCTGGGTCTCTGCTGCCTTTCTACCAGAAACTTTCTGATGACTCCCCAAATGAACCTCAGCAGGTCACTCCCTTTTTCTGGGGCTATTTCTCTCTTTTGTAAAGCGACGGGGCTGGAACAGATGGTTTCAACCTCTGAAGTTCAATGAAGAGTCCAACTGAGTTTAAATGAAATGGACCTCAAGTCCTTCCCTTATTCCAGGCTGAAGGAATGAATCATGGTCCTAATTTGCCCCCCTGGAGACCCATTCCCCACAAAAGCCTGACCTGAGGGTTGCTGGTATTGGAGGTATCATCCCCGAGGCTGGGTTCCTGGAAGCTGGTCTCATCTAGCACATTGGAGAGGCTGGAGCTGTGGCGGCCCCGGAGGGGCGGAAAAGGCCGTCCCCCTTCCAGGGGAGAAGGGGTGCTAGGGAGGCTGACTGGGGTCAGGTTCTCGCCGCTGCCCACGGTGGCCCCAGACCCCGTGCTGGCCAGTTCTGGGCCCAGATCAAAAGGCGAACAGAAGGGTGAGAGCGGCTGGTAGGTAGCTTCTAAAGATGGTGGGTCACTGGGGACCGTGGTGGAGGAGGAGTGTCTCACACTGTCAGGGGGCGAGGTCTCGGCCTCTGGAAAGCTCTCAGAAGACTCAAGGGAGGCCTCATAAGGCAGAGGCAGGAAGACGTCGCTGTTCAGCTCTGTCGGGGCTGGCTCCCGGGCGCTCGGCGAGGGGGCAGCAGGGGCTTCTCGGACATACAGACGCGTTAGGATGTCCTGCCAGCCCACCTGCCGGGCCAGCTGCCGCACCATGTCTGGCTGCCCATAGATCAGGTGGAACAGCTGGAGGGGATTAAATCATCTCCTTAGTTTCAGTTTTTGTCGCCCTTCAATATTTACAAGATACTATCCTACCTGGGAGATGAAAGCCCAAAGCACTGGAGCAGGTGCAAATCCTGCTTCTGCCTACCTGTGTGATCTCAGACAAAGCCCTTATCTATCTGAGCTCATTCCCTCAGCAGTGAGGTTAAAGGTGGTCTTGCAGGCCCCTTCCAACTCCAAATCCCATGACATGTGTTCTTGACTCCCTTTACAGAAGAGAAAGGCTCCCAGAGCCTCAAAGATTGTGACACGTCTAACTAATAAGTGACAAAGCCAGGCTTTGCATACAGGTCTTCTGAATCTTCTTCCATGTTTTAGGGACCTTAGAAGTCATTGGCTCCTAAGGCCATTGCTCTAGAGCAGGAAGGGACCCAAGAGACCCTTTTTAGAGATAAACAGGCTGACACCTGACTTACAGTCATCAAAGCTTGGAGCATTCATATAATGCTTTAATTTTAGGTTTGCAAAGCATTTTACACCTGTTTTCTCCTTTGATAATCCAGTCATGGAAATAGTAATTGGGAAATGTGGATTTCAAACCCCCATCTCCTTAGATCTTTTTGACCCCAAATTTAGCACTACAAGTGTGTCAATGGCGGCCTTCATGTTTACGTAGGATTCTCATATTTCTACTAACTGTCATCTCACCAGAGGAACTCAAACACGCTGTTCAGAGACTTTAGAAGCCTCTACCAACCATGAGCTCATTTTCTTTGCTCCTCAAGGAGTTGAGGCTCAAATCTTCTTTTCCCCAACCCTGGCCTTCCTTCCTTACACCAACTTAATTCTGACTGAAGGAGGGGGAGAAAGGGGAAAATGTACAAGTGGCACAGACACCCCGTCCTGGCCCCCACTAAGACCCTTAACCCTTGTTTCTCCTGTCTCCACTCCTAGGAGGACCCAGCTTGCATACTCACCTTCCTACACATGTCCAGGCGGACAGTGAGCTGGGCACGGTGGGACAGATATACAACAGCCACCAAGTCTTTGAGGTTTGGGCAGTCTGTGAGAGGAAAGGGAGGATAAATGGCTCCTCATATGTTAGACCACTTAGACCCCTACCTCTTTAGGAAACTCTAGCCTCTAGCCCTACCCACCAATAAATTACATGGATTTTTCCTCACACTCTTCCACTAAAACTATGGAATTCAAGAATCCAAGATCCCATTCTTAAATTCCATAGCTCACCAATTTGTTCCACGTGTCTAGACTTTTCTAGCTCCAGAAACCTCCCGGTTTTACCTCATTTCTCTTCTCCTTGTCTACCCTTGCCCTACCCCTTACCTGCACTCAGGACCTGGTCAGAGAGGCCCCGGCAGAGGTGGGAGGAGACGGGCCCATCGGGCAGGCAGGCGATGAGACCCTGGAGACCACAATCCTTCAGCTTGAGTCTATGCTTACAACGCTCAGGCACGCGATCACTCTTTAAGAGCTTGTTCAGGATCTGGCAAATGACAAGGTGAGAAAGGTATAGTCCGTGCTCCCCTGTGAGGTCCTGTTCTCTAGGCATGGGAATTCAGAAGCAGAAAGTCCTGAACTGGGAGTCAGGATCTCCAGGGGTCTGGGCTCCTTCTCAGGGGCTTAGAGTTTGCGCTTCTGTAAAGGGAGGTTGGTCTAGACCAGGGGTTCTCAAACTACGGCCTAGGGGCCAGATGCGGCTGCTGAGGACAAGCGCCCGCTGGGTTATGGCAAATGGGCTGAGGGGCAGAGACAGTGTGAGGTTTTGTGTTTACTATAGTCCAGCCCTCCAACAGTCTGAGGGACAGTGAACTGGCCCCTATTTAAAAAAGTTTGAGGAACGCTGGTCTAGATTGTTTGTCTGGCTCTAAAGTCTATGTCCTATGAACTAACTCAGCTATGTGGGGTTGATCTTCAATTTAAAAATCCAATGTTCTCCCTATTGTTAAATATTAAGTAGCCTATCTCAGACGGGGTCCTGTGACTGACTCCAAATCCTGTTCTGAGAAAACCTGCAGCTTTTCATCAGCTTCTGGCTTAATTCCCCTGACCCACTCTCATTTGTTTTGTTTTTTTTGGGGGCTATCGAGATGAAGTGACTTGCCCAGGATCACACAGCTAGTAAGTGTCTCAGGCTGGAGGGTTTGAACTCAGGTCCTCCTTGGAGTCAGGACTCCAGGGCTCCTGCTCCATCCGCTGTACCACCTGGCTGTCCCTTCCTCCCCACATTCCTTCTCATTACTATTTATGGACCAGTTTGAATCCACCCTTTCCCTTTCCCACCCTGGCCAGTATCATTCCCTAACCCTTGTCTCGCTAAGAATGGAATCCCTGCTGCAGCTGGCATTTCTTGCCCATGTGCGTCACAAGGGCAAGGGAACTTGGAGACACTCTGGTCATAGGATCACAGGCTTAGATCCAGAAGGGACCCCTGAGGATATCTAATCCAATCCCCTCACTTTACAGGTGAGACCCAGAGAGGTGACGTGTTCAGGGTCAAACAGGTAAGCGTAAAAGAGAGGATTTGATAAAGTCTTCCAATCCCAACACTCTATCCACAATGTCACACTGCTTATATATAGCCATTCTCACACATATACACATGACCTGGCAAAGGCTTTGCAGCTTTAGTAGGAGAATTCTGGGATTTAAAGGAAGGTTTCAATGGGGATGTTGGCGCAGGTCCCCTGGAAGGAGTTAGAATGAGAGAAGGGGCTCACCTTGAAGACCTTGTCCCGCAGCTGGTCAGAGAAGGACCGGTGTATCACCAAGGCAAACAGTACCTCCACGTTATTTGGCTCTAGCAGGAAAGTGCAGAGGGGCTCCTGCACCGGCGAGCTGCGTAGCAGGTTCAGAAGCATGTCCAAAATCCCGCATACCTAGGGTGGAGGCAACGTCGCTCAGAACCTCCAGATTCTCACCAGGATTCAGAATAGCCTCTCCACTTCTGTCCTGCTCACTGGGCCAGCTTCCAATCTGCTCCCCTCATATCCATCCTCTAAGGTTCATCTCAAATGCTTCTCTTAGAGAAAGCCTTCCCAACATCCCTCTTTTCTCCCTGGTGTCTCTCCTAGCACAATGTTTGCACTTCTCTTGGAATATCTCAAGAATCTGTATCCTTGATTCTACCCCTCCTCTGCTCCTCTGACAGTTTCCCATTCATTATACCTTCTTCTCTCTCATTTTCACTTTCTCCTTATGTTCAGATTCCTTTCCCTGCTACTTACAAACATTCCCTGGATACTCTGATCTTAAAAAAAAAAAAAAAAAAAAAAAAAAGCTTCATTTAATGCTGTCAATCTCTGAAGCTATCATTCTGTATTTTTCTATCAGCCAAACTCCTAGGAAGAGTGGTTCAATCCACTGATCTTTTCTTGGTTCTCATCCTCCTTCATCTCTGTGACTTTTGACAGTCAGCCACTTTATATTCCCAAATAGCCTCTGCTCCCTCATTAGCTTTTATGACATGGCTCTCTCAGAGTGATCTTCTGCCCCATCTGAATACTCTTTCTCAGTCTCCTTTGCTAGATCATCACCCAGCATCTTCTAACTCTTGGGAGTCCCCCTAGATTCTCTACAGGCCTTTTTCTCTATTCCATTTATTTTGTTGAGTTCATTGGCTCCTATTGGTCCAATTATCATCTCTATAAAGACTTCCAAACCCAACGAGCCCCAAATCTCTCTTTTGAATTTCAGTATGGAATCACCAATTTATCTCCTGATTACATCTGCCTGGATGTCTTATATAATCTCAAACTTAATATGTCTGAAATTCCAACTTACTGCCTTCTGCCATAAATTTCTCCATTTCTAGTGGAGATACCACCATACTTCTAGTCACCTGGACCTCCCCCCCTCCCAAAATCATCCTTGATTTGTCCTTCTTTCTCTCTCCATTCTAATCAGTTGCCAGATCTATCCATTTACCTTTCATGACATTTCTCCCATGTACAGGACAAATCCTCGGTATAACTTAAAATTCTTCACAATCTGCATGGGATACCCTTCCTTTCTCTCTTGAGCCTCTCCAAAATCCATACAATCAAGGCTCAATTAAGGTATTACCTCTCATAGGAAGCCTTTTCTGATCTTCCTCAACCCCCCCTCCCCCAAATACTCAAGTCTTCTTCAAACTAATTTATTTGCATGATGTGTCCTCTAGGAAAATTATAAGCTCTTAGGGCAAAAATATTTTTTTCTTTTTTCCTTTCTTTGAACTCCAAGAACTTTGTACAGAGTAGATGTTTAATAGAGGTTTGTTGTGTTGAATTGAGAAAGCAGTAGAGAAGGATATCAGGGCACAAATCAATCAGAACTGCATCTGTACTTGTGCCCGTGCTCCTACTAGTTTTGCAAGCTCTTAAGGACATGGTCATCTGTAAATGTCGCATCTTCCCTAGTGCCAGCGGGCTGTTTAGCAAATGTTTGTTGCACTAAGTTGTTTTCTGCTGCACCCTACCTGATCTTCAGGGCTGCTCCTGAACCTCACCTCATGCACCTTTCCATGATCCCCCAGAGCCCTTCAGGTGGCTTCATCCATCCCCCACTTTGTACCTGGCCTTCATCATTGGACCCAGCCAGGTAGTTGAGGACTGCTTGCATCTCCTCTGGGGAGAAGCTTCGGGCCAGGAACTCCTTGACCAGACTGAACAAGGAGGTCTGTACTGTTCTTAAGTCATCCTCAGCAAGTGGATGCTCCCTCTGTGGGCTGGGACACAGGGAAGGGAGAAACAGAGGTGAGAGATGAACCCAAAGGCAGAGACACCAGATACGGAGGCAAGATGGAGGGAGAGAGAAAAGGGGAAGGAGGAGCAGGAGGAGGAGGACGCCCCCACTGTCACTCTGCCCACTGCCCACCCTCACCTGTAGTGGGCCCGCACTGAGTCAAGGATGTACTGCACTCCGTATTTCTTTCGAACCTTCTGTCTGTGCTCCTTGATGGTACTGGACAGGTACTGAATGTGACCTGGATCCAGGGGCAGAAAGAACTGTTTATTTCCTACAATCTCCCAGTCAGAAGAGGGCAGGAACTATTTGTCCTCCTCAGACTGGAAGCTCCTTGAGGGCAGGGCTGAGACTCCCTGTGGCCAGGAGCCATGTCTCCTCTCTTATGAGCCCTCTCTCCTAGCTAGGTCTGGGAAGGGGAATGCTCATTATAGAATGGAGGCCCCGACTACTGCTCTCCCCTTGGGAGTCTCTCCCACTCTCAAGGCCCTACCCCTGCCCGTCCCAGCAGAGTGAAGCTTCTAGCCTCCCTGCTCTCAGGGGAGAAGGGAGGTCTGAGCGGACGTCTCACCCAGCCGGACGGCAAAGTCACTGTGGCTCCACAGGTGGAAGTTGAAGAGCAGATGCTGGTAGAGCAGGTGCAGGAGGGGCCCGTTGCCCTCAGAGGCCACCTGCTCCATGAGCATCTGGGCAGCCATCAGGACATTCATGTCCATGCAGTGTCTGGGGACCTGGGGAAAGGAGACCCAGGAATGTTAAGTTGAATTTCCTAAGATTCCACAGATCTTAAATATCAGAGAGGTAGGATTTGAATCTGGGTCCTCTGATTCCAAAGCCAATGCTCCTTCTACTAGACCACACTCCCTCTCCTTAGAAAGGAGTCATTTACCTGATCTTTCTTGACCTTAATTTATCAATTGTGAAATAAGTGGGGCCAGACTAGAATGATGATTCAGACCCACTACAGCTCTAAGTCCTGTAATGAATCCATAGTACAGAGAATAATAATAACCCCTTCCATTTGCAGAGTGCTTTAATTTACAAAATATTTTCTTGATGATGAGAACCTTGCAAAAACACAGACAGAGCGGATATTACCACCCCGTTTGGTAGATCAGAAAACTGAGGCTCAGAAATCAAACCATCAACAGGAAAGTGGAATTTAGGGAATGAGCTGCCAAATCCCAGCTCGAAGTAGATGGACCAGCTGAGCCATAAGAGTTAGGACCAGCCCAGCTCCCCCTGCCCCCCACAACCCCGAGGGAGCTGGAGCTCCACCTCAACAGGCCCTCACCTTCTGCAATAATGCCCCAATGATGGCGGGCCCGTGGCACTGCATCAAGCTCTCCTGGTTCACCGAGTGTCCTCGAAGAAAGTTCTTCACCATGAGCAAGAAGGCAGCCACGCCGTTCCGTTCGATTCTGCCCTCTTGGGTGGAGGGGAGGCGAAGAGGAAGGGGAGGTCAGAGGGAGGGAAGGCAGAGAGGGCAGCAGGATGAGGCTGGTGATGGGATCTGGGGGAGGGGAAGAGTCACACAGGGATGGAGGGGGAGAACCTATCACTGGGGGTCCCACTGTGGACCTCAGGATGTTCCGACTGGGGCTGGGGGCCTGAGAATGGAGAAGGGCTGAGCTGTGTCAGATTACATCATCTAACCTAAATGTCTTCTTGGGGAAACTGAGGTGCAGAAAAGTGAAATGACTTGCTCAAGTTCACAAAACTAATAAGTAGCATTCCTTTCACTGATTTAATTCTAGAGGAGATCTTACAGACCATCTAGTATGGGGGTTCTTAACTGGGAGCTGTGAACTTGTTTTTAAAATCTGATTGGTTTCCTTTATATAACCCTGAATATTTTATTTTGCTTTAAAAAAATTCTGGAATATGTTTAGAAGAATTGACATGTTTAACCGATATTGGATTATTTTGCTGTTTAAGAGGAGGGAGAAAACTTGGAAAATAAAGTTTTGCAAAGGTGAATGTTGAAAACTATCTGTGTGTATTTTGAAAAATAAAAAGCTATTATTATTAAAAAAAAAATTCGGGGGGGGGGGGTCACAGGCTTCCCCAGATTGCCAGTCCAGGACACACACAAAAAAAGATTAAAAGTCCCTCATTCAGTCTGATTCCGTTTTACATGGCCCTATGAAGGAAAGGCACTTTTTGAAGAAGCCATAAGGAGCAGTATCTGGGATTCAAACCCAGACCCACTGGACCCCAAATCTGGAACTCTTTTCACTCCTTCACAGTCCCTCAATTGTAATCAGACTCATGGGATTTGGAGTTGGGAAAGCTTTTATTTAGTTCAGAGGGGGAGGCAGAAGCAGGGCATGGTGGGAAGGGATCAGACAGAACAGAGAAGGCAGACCCAGTACAGGAGAGTGGGTCGCTTCAGTGAAGGGCCAGGCTCTGCAGAATAGGAGAGAAGCTTACCTGAGGACTTACCCAGGGGGATAAGCAGGCCCTGGGCGTTGTGGGAGGAAGTCAGCTCTGGGCCCACCAGGTCATAGGTTTCAG
This sequence comes from Sminthopsis crassicaudata, assembly GCF_048593235.1. Classification (NCBI taxonomy): domain Eukaryota; kingdom Metazoa; phylum Chordata; class Mammalia; order Dasyuromorphia; family Dasyuridae; genus Sminthopsis; species Sminthopsis crassicaudata. Next base: position 664,153,729 of record NC_133617.1, read on the forward strand.
CTTGTCCCTCAGCTTCCTGGGGCTGGGAACCCACCTGTTCTAGGAGGGGCAACAGAACTCCCATCCCTCCTACGCAGTTCACCACATCCTGGGGAATAACGAGGTGAGGGTCAGGAGGGTGGGCTTATGAGGGTCACTGTTATCTCCCTTTGCCCACCAGGAGCTCGCAATCCTTGAGTTCCTTTCACCTCCCTGCCCCTTCCCACCCTTTACTCGCCATATTTCAGGGGCCATTTATATTTCCTAACGCACAAGGGTCTCCCCCTGTTTGAACCTTCCCCCAACACTCTCAATCACAGTCTTGGAGCTTTGTTAAACCATGTTCCTATACACACAGGGAGGCTCGTCCTTCCGTTCTCTAGATCATAAAGTCCCTGGGACCACAGAAAGAAAGACCAGGAGGGACCAGAATGAGGAACAGGAGAGAGCAGAAAGCACTGGGGCAGAATGGACTGGCAGCATAGAACAGAACAGAGACAAATGTGGAAACATGCTTAAAATGGTTGTACATGTATAACCTACATCAGGCTGTCTGTTGTCTGGGAGGGGGGAGAGAAGGCCAGGAGGGAGAAAAAATTTGGAATCTTATAAAAACGAATGCTGAAAACTATATGTGTAATTGAAAAAATAAAATATTCTTGAGAGGAGGAAAAGAACATAATAGAAAAGAATAGAGAATAAAATAGATTTTTAAAAAACAGAGCAGTACTGGAGGAAACCTAGGGCTGGTATCACTGATACCTGCTTTGTGCTTGGCCCTCAGGCCTGGAGCAGCCATCATCATCTTCCTGCCATGACCCTGCCTGCCTTCTTTGGCACCTGAGCTTTCCCAGCGGTTGGGCACTATGACCCTCCCCCCAGGAACCAGAAGGTCACTGCATGAGACCTGGGGTCTGCTATCCCCCCCATTCCATCTCAGCCCCAGTTCCCGATGAGTGCATCCACGCTCACTCACCTTCACATCCCAGTTCACCACTTTGTGGCCTGTTAAGCGCCCATCTAGCCCATGGCTAGGAGACAGGTCCAGACAGATTTTATTCTTACAAGCCTGAGGAAAGGGAAAAGTAAGTCATCAAGACCAGGAGTGGGGGGTTCCCAACCCTACTAACCTTACCCAGTGGAAAGGAAGGGAAGAGGTCCCTAATTGCTTCCGGGCCTTTCTCCCCCAGGCTAGGAAACATTCGGGGATGGGGAGAAAAATCTAGGGGTCCAATGTAGGCTCTCCCTTGGAAGTCAGGAGTACTATTAACACATTGTATTATTGTATACATATATACGTATACAATGGATACGTATATATAATATATATACATACATATTATATACAATATATCATTGTATATAATAATATATACAATGTAATAATAATAAGAATGAAGACAGGAATTTTAGGGTGGACACAAAAGTGAGTAGTCACAGAGAAGGATGGTAAGGAATAAATGTAGAAGGGCACAAATGAGCACAGGGCGGCAGATTTGGAAACGCAGTGAGAGGTCCTGGGGGATATAAGAAAGAGGAATGAGGTGAGAGAGGAGAAAGGCACAGGTGGGGGGTATAGGTGGAGGAGATGGGAGATGGGGATGGATAGGGATAAAAAGGAAAAAATGATTGTAGGAAATAGCAGATGGGGCGGAGGATGGAAAATGAGGGATATCTGTGGGGAATAAGAGGAGAGGGTGATAGAAGTAGAGAATAGGAGATGGGAAAGGGAGAGAGTTTGAAGGTGAGGATAAAAGAAGCAGTGGGGAGAGAACAGAGAAGGAGGGCTGGGACAGAGGTGGGGCACAGGGCGTGGCAGGGCTGGAACCTGGGGTGTATAGTGGAGAAGCATCTTGTTGCTGAGCTCCTGCAGTTCCCCCTCTGGTTTGAAGGGAGATGTCTCATTGGGTCCTGGAGAAAGAAAAAGAGTGTCAGGATTTCACCCCATCCTCTGTCCTCCCCCCTCACCCATCTGGGCTCCCTTCACTGGGGTGATGGGCTGACTCTCTTAAGCCTCCCCAACCTCATCCAGATGTGAATCTGATCCCGACACCTCCACCAAGAAACAGCTGGACAGGGTATAAGACCGAGAGGGGAACAACTGGGGCAGGGCACTTTTCACATAATTTTAATAGCAGAATCCCTACTCTCCATGACCCACAGAGATCACAGTCACTTGTATTATGGAAAGCTCAAAGTCTCTGCAACCTGTATATGTGGGTGAGAGCACAGGTAATTTTTATACTTTTGCCTCCCAACTCTATAAAAGTTTCCCTAACTGCTCCAAACCTCAGTGACCTCTTCCTGTAGCACTGCAAGAAGATGATGATGGTCAAATGAGGATATGAATCTGACACGTCTGGCCACGTCACTCCCTTCAAGAACCATCAGTGGCTCCCTACTACTCATAGTATAAAGTACACACAGAGAAAGGCGTGCAACTCTCTGCCCAATCTGGCTCCAGTCTCTTTCTAGCCTTAAGTACCCTTTACTCCTTTTCACACTCCTGCCAAAACGGACAGTTCCATCATCCTTTCTCCCATTTCCATGCATTAGCACAGACCATCATCCCTCAGATGTTCAGGTCTCACCCCTGACTGTAGAAATCCTGAGAGTAAGAACCATAGATATCATTTATGTAGCACTTTAAAGTTTGCAAAGCACTTTACTGTCATGATCTCATTTGAGTCACACAATAACCTTGAAAAAAGAGGTGCTACGGGCCTTATTATCCCCATTTTACAGAGACTGGGGAAAGCCAGGTCTGGGAAAATTAAGTAAGTGACTTATCTAAGGTCACACTGCTAGAGTCAGCTGCAAAATTTAAATGCAGGTCTTTCTGTGTATAGTCCACTACAAAGTGATTTTCAATAGCTTCCTTCAAGACTCAGGCCAACAACACCTCCAAAGTTTTCCTGAGCCCACTTTCCTTTTGGGGGGAGTCTTTCCACTTCAAATCACCTCTGTCTATTTAGTATATACCTCTTGCTGTTAGATCGTAAACCTCTGGAGGGGCAGGGACACTTCCCTTTGTATTCAGGTAGTAGCACACAGAAAGCGCTTAATTAATGCTTTCCGACTACTGCAAATACCAATGACACTAATAACAGAGCAAATAGTAACAATTCAGATTTTTCTTGTTCTTTACAAAGTACTTTCTTAGTGACAACCTTATGAGCAGAGAGGGTGAGTATTCTCCCCTTAAGTGACTCATGAGTGTATTTAAATAGATAAAGCATGTATTAAGCACTTAATATATATCAAGCTCTGTGCTAAGCTGCAAAAACTCTTTACAGATTGAGTCCAACCCCCTAATTTTGCAAATGATTTAGATAAGATCACATATACAATAGGCAATAATCCCAGTCCCCACTGCTGTAGACCCCCTCACTGCCCCTATTTTCTCTCCTCACATGTTGAAATCCTGCTTTTCCTTAAAGCCCCAGCTCAAGGGTCACCTGCAAGGAGCCTTCCCTGATCTTCCAGGTGGGCGTCCTACTGCACTTTGTCTCCCAAGGTTAGCAATCTCACACTATTGTGCATGGGTTCAAGTGCACATCCCCCCTTGCTACGGTGTTAGCATCTGAAGGGAAGGAATGTAATTAATTCCCAGTAATCCCAGAACCAATTAAGCTGGCAGCTGGCACTCCTGACTTGCTGTTTCAGAACTTTTCACAATAATGCACACATCGTGTCTCAGTTCCCAACGAGGCTGTGGGCTCCCTGAAGGTCAGGGCCGTGTTTCATTCCTCTCTATAATCTTCTTCCTCTCCTTCCTTCCCGTTCTATGACACCCAGCAAGCACATGCACTGAGCTGAATATGGTTTTATTGAATGTGGGATATAAGAAACCATTTTTTAATCAGTCAGAAGCCAGGCTTCCAGCCTCCAGCTTGTCTTGCTGTGGTTTAATTGGGTGAATTGGGCTTTTCTATCTGTGGGATGATATGGACCAAACCATCTCTTCCCACCCACCCATAGGTCTGAAGACGACCTGGAAAGGAGCCTTTACCTCCAGCCCTCTCTCCCTCTCACCAACGCCCCAAGGCATGAGGGATACCTACCCAGAGTAAAAAGGGTTCTGACGTGTGCCGGCTGAAGGACTTCGTGGAAGATGACCACGGAACCCAGCTGGCCCTCCAGGGATGTAGGGCTGCCCCACTCGGTGTCCTGGCTCCCAGCCAGAATGGTGCTCACACCACCCTCCCGGGAGGGCCCTGCCACATTGCCATTGGGCCCCCAAGAAGACATGCTGGCAGGGAAGGACTGAGACCGGGAGAGGGATGGGTGGGCAGAAAAAGGCAGCTGGGACGGGTAAGCTGGGCCAGGGAAGGGGGGCGGGCCTGTGGTGGTGGTTGTGGTGCGCTGGCCAGCCAGGCCGATGCAGCAGGAGGAGAAGGACTGTGAGAGAGAAGAGAGAGCACATCAGGGGTGGCTGGGATCTCGGACAAACCCTCCTCCATTTCGAGCCCTGGAAAGGGCCTTAGTGCCCACCTGGTCCAACCCCTTATTTCATGGAGGAGGAAACAGAGCACTACAAAGTAGAATTTGAACTGACTTTAAGTTCAGCTCTCTTCCTACTAGACCACACTACCCAACAAAAGAAATAGAAGGGAAAATTGGGGAGAAAAGCTTTTTTTCTCTTCATATTTATTTTTTGATTTAAAAATTTTATGAATGCAGATTAAAAATTTATTTCCTATGAATATACCCTCCACAGCCACATAGAAGGGCTTTTTTCTGGGCCTTTGGGTTCTGATTTCTATGATTCTATGATTTCTAAATATACCCAACTGGATCATTTTATAAATCATTATCCTAAACATATTTAATTGTTCTTATACTAGCAGAATGCCTTTAGATTTGAAAGAAGATTTTAGCACGATATGTCTATTTCAAATTTCCCCACAACACTTTTGATTTTCAAAATGTCTGGAAATCTAATTCTAGACTTTTAAGACCTATGTCTTTCTTATCTCAATTATATATCATCCTCCAATCTCAATCCCACTGAGTCTCCTGGTATTTAGCATAGTCCTTTCTACTCCATAGGTATGGTTAATTAGTATGTCCTGAGATAAACGAATGCCTAGATCTCTGGATCCCCCATGTTCGCTTTAGAGAAGGACCTTGGCAAGGCTGAGGGTGGCTACAGTTTTCAGCAGGTCATGCTTCTAAGCCTGCTGGAATTGTTGGAACACACAAGCCACTTTGAGACATGAATGGTAGAGGAAGCTGACTGCTTTCTCTTCCCCAGCTATCATCAGTCTTTTGGGGGTGTCCCTCCTTCTGGGATGAGCCAGTAGAAGAGAAACAGGAAGAGAGAACAATAAAATGCTTGTGTGTCTACAGAACATTAGGGTTTAGAGAGCATTTTCTTCACAATAGCTCACAGAACTGTGGACTAATATCCCCATTTTAGATGCAAGGAAATGAAGTCCTAGAGAAGAGAACAACTATTTAAAACCTAAGACAAAATTGAACCAGGAATTCTGATGCCCAAGATTGTTCTTTGTATTAGTACCAGTGATTATCTACATGTGGTCTTTGGGGGTCTCTGCACCCTTTCAGGAAGTCTGGGGGTCAAAATAATATTAAAATACCTTATACAACACACATAAACAAAAGCTTTGGCCGGGGGGGAGGAGGAGAGAATCCTTCATAATTTTTATATAAAGGATAAAAGTTTAAGAACTTTTAAACTATATTATGATAGCTTTATGAAGAAGAACAGGGATGAGGAATTTTGCTGGAATATCCCCTGGCAATCTTACAATGTCTAGGTAATGGAGGATGGAGGAGAGTCAGGAATACTGGGATCAGCACTAGGAGAGGCAAAGGGGATTGAAAAGATTTGCAGTCCCTACAACTGGGACCAATCCATGGAAAAATCAGCTTGAGGGGAGAGAGCCTGCCTTGACCATTGTCTATGTGACATAGGGCACAGGACTGAGCACAAATCACGTGTAGTGCTTGGGAATGACTCCAAGAGCTCTGTGGTCTACTCCTGGCTCTGTCACTTGTTTGCTATGGACTAGTCAACAGCTCCATGGGCCTTAGCTTCCTTCTGGGCAAAAATAAGTGGGATACATTTTGAATTTAATACTTAAAAAGAAAGCTACACATTACAGAGATTCATAATGTACAATTCTTTTTTTTTCTATTCTACTATGAATACTGGAAATACTCATTTTATTTGGTGTGTGAAGTTCAGAATTTAATTTTTTTTAAATTACAGAATTATAGAAAATATATAGAAATTACATATAATTAAAATTATAGAATTCTTTTTAAATTATAGAATATTGGACTACAGCAGTGTGTCTCAAATATTTAATGTCAGGCTCCTTTTATGTTATTAAAAATCACAGAGAGAGAGGCAGCTAGACGGCACAGCAGATAGAGCACTAGCCCTGAAGTCAGGAGGACTTGAGTTCAAATCTGGCCTCAGACACTAAATGTTTCTAGCTGTGTGATCCTGGGCAAGTCACTTAATCCCAATTGCCTCAGCAAAAAAAAAAAAAAAAGAAAAGAAAAGAAAAAAAGAGAGAGAGAAAAAAAAATCATCGAGGACCACAAAGAACTTTTGTCGAGTTATTTCTATAAGCATTTACCATATTAGAAGTTGATATTATTATGAACATAGTCTGACTATGCAGTAAAGGCAGGCTACCAGAGGAAAGATCTGCTCTCTGTCTCTTCGTACCTCCTCCCATACCCTTCACTCTTTGGAAATTCAAAGGGGTAGCTGCCTTTAGGATCCATTAGGAGAAGGAGCACCCAGTCCAGCTCCCCAGTCCAACACTCACCTCATTGAGGGAAGGGCAGCGGAGTGGGGCGGTTTTCAGGAGCTGCCCATCAGCATAGATGTACAGCAAGTTCTGGCTGAAGGGCCGGCGTCCAGGAACGTGGATAATTGCTACACTGTGCTGAAAGGAGAACCCTTTACATAAGATTCCTTATGTTATGCTTTGGGGAAGCTGGGCCACAAATCCTGCCTCTGCCAAATCCCTACCCTGCCACCTGTCTCAGGATGTTTTGGGTCCTAGTCCTGGGTCTTTGTCCCTCCCACCTGAAAAAGGAGGTGAATGGCCACAGGTTCTTCCTCCGCAGACTTGAGTTTTCCAAGGGTGGGGAAGCCATACGCTACCCCTTCATCATATTCTCACAGCACCTAGTGCACGGGTGGGTACTTAGCAGGTACCAAAGTCACCAAGGTAGAGGAAAGGTCCAGCAGCCAAGAAATCTGTAGCCAGAATGGCCTTGTCTCCTTCGCAAGTCTCTGTGACTTATTTGCAAGGATTAAAATCCTATTGAATTTAGGGCTGGAAAGGGCCACGGAAATTATCTAGCTCAATATCTTCATCCAAAGCCCCAAAAGATTAAGAAAAATTATGTAGACAGTAAATGCAATTAAGCAATTGTTAAGCACCTACTATGTGCCAGGCATGGTGCTAGGGACACAGAGACAAAATGGAAAGAAGTTACCTTCTATTCTATGTAGGGACATGATTTCAAACTCAATGACATAATACTTTAAAGTTTTAAAAATGATTTTCCGTCTCAGACACTTAACACTTCCTAGCTGTGTGACCCTGGGCAAGTCACTCAACCCCAGCCTCAGAAAAAAAAAAAAAATGATTTTCCCCACTCTAACCCCCTCAGTTAGAGGGCCAAATATTAATGCCTTTGTTTTAAAGAGAAGTAAACAAAAAGTAACTTAAGAAGGTCACACACTGATGAATGTCCAAATCTAACCCCAAACATAGCGACTTCAAGATTGGGGCTCCTTCCCACCCCCACATTGTGATTCCCGATTTTCAGTGAGTAGTTTATGCTGCTTAATCAAGGTTATAGAGGTGGGCTGGGGAAAAATAGAGAAAGGGCAGAAGGAAGAGAGAGATAAAAGGGCCCAGAACACAAACTCCACTTTCCCCACGTCCCTGGGCATCTGTGCTCACCCAGGCAGAGTCGTTGAAGGGGAACTCGGGCAGCGACACTGTCACGTACTCCTTCCTGGTGCACACAGCCACCACCAGCATGCCAGCAGGTGTGAAGAAGGCCTCAAAGCCTGTGCCACTGGGTGTGAAAAAGCTGGGCCGGGCACAGCCCGCCCGTGGGCTGAGGTCACCTTCCCTTCCCAGAGTAAGCAGGGGAGGTGGCCCCTGGAGACACCAGGGCCTTGGGTGCTGGTTCATCCAATGCCCTCCTCCCACTCACCAAATCCCAGCCCACATGCCACCCGAGCACATAATTATACCCCCTATCTACCACCCTGAATCTAAATCAACAAATACTTATTATGTGCCTTCTAAGTGTAGGGCACTGGGTTTAACACCAGAGAAGCTACAGAGATGAAAGAAGGCACAGAACTGTCAAAGAATCCTAGGCAAGGGGCCCTGGGGACCATTTAATCCAAGGGAGAATCTGAGACCCAGAGACTAGAAGGGCCCTACTCTAAACGGGATTGGGATTCAGACTCAGGCCCTGTGACTGGACAGTGTTTGGAGAAAGAGCTCTGGATTTGGAGGCAAAGAATGTGGTTTGTAATCCCATCTCTGGTAAGTGGCCCTGGACAAGTCACTTCTCTGGAGAGGGGACTGGACTATATGGCTTTGAGATATCTCCCACCTCTAAATCAGGAAACATTTTATAAAATTTCTCCAGGCGAGATGGCTCTGACTGCAAGAGCTGAAAACACCTTCCTCTCCCCCTCCTTTTCTTTCTCTTCCTCCTCTCATGGGCAGAGATCCCTGCCCCATTCCCCCCTTACCTGTAGAGCTGCTTCCTCTTGGGCTGTGGGGGGCCCGCAGGGCCGAATACAGGGCACCCCCCCTTTTGGAGGCTGGGGGCGGGCGGCTCCTGGTGAAGGCAGAGCCAGGCGTGGAAGGAGAAAGCAGCCCCTGGCCACCGCTGGATAGAAGGCACCATGATGCCCGCCATGCTGGGCGTCAGGTCAAAGTAGCGCAGGGCCCGCTCAGGCCCCTTCTGCCGGGCCATCCCCGACAGGGCCCGGATCACTGCAGCAGTGTAGGGGTGAGCCCCCTGGCCCGGCTCCGTCCACAGCAGGCGGAAAAGGCACCTCAGCTCCGCTGGCCGCAGGGAGACGCCCCCCAGGGCCTGCAGGAGTTCCAGGAGCTGCTCTGCGGCCTGGCGTTTCAGGGCCGGCTCAGTGCCCAGCGCTTCCAGCAGGCAGCTGACCAGACCAGCCTTCACGCACGTGGTGCGGCTGAGAGGGCCCCCGTCACACAGCAGCCGGAGCCGCTCCGACAGGTACACCTGGAGGTCGCTGGAGGTAAGGGCCGGGAGCCACTGGGCCAGAATCAAGAGAGGCTGCTCGTTGCGGATGGGGAGCGGCGGGCAAGCATTGTGGTCACCCTCCACGGCCTGTCAGGGGATCGAGGGAGAAAGTCAATCCCAGCATGTGGAGAGGACCCTGGACTCGTGGCCCAAAGATCCAGGCTCAAACCTGCATTCACCAACCGTGACTTTGGGCAGCTTATCCCTCCGGTGAGCATCCTCATCCATAGGAGGAAGAGGCCGGGCTCTGGGGCCTGCAAGGCCCTTCCAGCACTGACATTCACAGATTCTGACATTTCTGCCTCTGATCCTCAGGCCAGCCTTGTGAAGCAGTAAGTCACCTGAGGCTGGGAAACTTAATCTCTTTGAATTCTGTATGTTTGGGTTTTTTTTTTTTTGTTTTTTGGGTTTTTTTTTTTTGATAAACATAAGAGAAAGGGAGAAATGTCACTAGGCCTGGAAGAAGAGTGTCAGAAATCTTCTTGTATTTAGAGGAAAGCAAAAGGAATAGAGCTGATTCATCACAAAGTCAAATCAGTCACAAAATGAGAGCTTGGGGAATTTCTGTTAACACTCTAAGATAGGTAAAGCCGGGAAGGCGGAAAATTATCACTCAGCACAGCAACTTATAGAATGCTATAGAATTGTATACTGTTGGAAGAAGTGAGGTAAAATGAGGAAGAGACAGAAAGCAGAGAATGGAGGGGAGATGAGTCTTGTGTACCAGGCCAAGCTGCTGAGCTGCCTGAGTATCAGCTGCCTGATATTCTTAGAAAGATCAATCAATAATCACTTATTAGGCGCTGTGCTTTGTACTGAATATTCAGAGACAAAATGTCCCAGTACAAAGCTTATAATATAATCATGAGACATGTGCATATACTGATTAAAAATTTTATCTTGTATTGATTTGTTGTATATATATATATATATATATATATATATATATATATATATATATATATATATATATATATATATATATATATATATATATTAAACTTAAAAGTAATCAATACAAGATAATTTTTTATTTGGCAGAGGGGATGGTGGGGAGGCACTAACAGCTAGGAAAAAGTAAGAAAAGACTTTTTTAAAAAGATGATGCTGTGCCTTGAAGTGAGAAGGCATTCTAGGCATTAGGAGACAATTTATCCAAAAGCAAAGAGACGGGGAAGTGGCACTTAATAATAATTTTTGTTATCACTGTTCAGTCACGTCTAACTCTTTGTGACCCCATTTGGGATATACTGGAGTGGTTTGTATTCTCTAGCTCATTTTACAGATGAGAAAACTGAGGCAAACAAGTTAAGGGACTTACCCAGGGTCACACAATTAGTGCCCCAGGTCAGATTTGAATTCACTTCTTCCTAACTCTAGGCCTCGAGTTCTTGAGAAAAGTAAGAAGGCTAATTTAGCTCGACCAGAGCATGTTTGAAGAGGAGTAAGATGGAGCAAGGCTGTAATGGAAGGCAAATTTTGAAGAGTGACTAGAATTTATTTAGTAGGGATCTGACAGACTGGTGTTTAAAGAAAATCACTCTGATAGTTAGAATGGGAGACATTTGAAGCAAGGAAATACATCTAGACGGCTATTACAAAAGGCCGGGCCAGAAGGTGGTTGGTTGGCTGTGTAACTTGAAAGGAGAGGAGAGAGACAGGAGGAAGGTTATGAAGGTAGAAATGACAAAATTTGGAAACTGATGGATGGGGAGAGGGTGCCTGAGGGAGAGGAGACAAGCCTGACACTGAGGTTAGAATCCCTGGTAGCCTGATTCAAATGCCACTTCTTCCAGGAAAGCTTCAGACAGTACCGATGATATGTAATACTCTGTGATCTGTCTCCCCTGAATGCACTTATAGACTATCAGAAGTCATTTTCACTTTTGTCTCTTTTCTCCCTACTAGATTATAAATTTCACAAAGCTGAGGACTGCATCTTATTTAAACTACTTCTCCTCCAGCACAGGACCTTGAATGCAGAGTATTTTGTAAATAAATGAAGAGATCCCTTCTCTTTCTGATATCGTATAGTCTAAGTTGCTTTTCAGCTTTGATGGTCTATGAATCAATCACTCTATGATTAGCAGAGCTATGAATAGGAAGAATAGTGGAGAAGCCTCATCATGGAAACCAAATTCAGTTACCCGATGTTATTTGACATGTAAAACTTTCACAGACTTAAGATTTGGAAGGAACCTCAGAAGTCATAAGTCCAACTGCCTCATTTTGACAAATGAGGAAACTCAGATTGACACTGGCAGTGACTTCTGTATGGTCGGTCACCCAGGCAGAGAGTTCCAGAGTTAGGATACTAAACCATATCTCTGGAGACCCAATCAGTGCTTGTCTGACTGAACCATGGAAAATAAAATCAGTCTCACTGAATTCCACATGAATCCTCCCTTCCGGCTGCTACCATTTTCCAAATAAAGAAGCCAGGGCCAAGGGATGGGAGTTAATTTGTTTATGTCACAAAATAGACTAGAATTCTGAGATTTCAGTCTCAATCCTGCTATTATATACACATGTATATATGTATTATATTATAAATATGCATCTACTTATAACATATACACATATAAAATCTTAATGAAATTTTAACTTATTAAAAGCTTTTGGAAAACCCCAGATATAAGGTGCCTAATCAATGCTGATTTAATGAATTAACAGAAAAATGATTGAATAGCTAGTTGAATGAAGAAACAAATGCTCCTCACCAAAAACGTGCAAGTTTTTAAGGCATGAGAGTTAGAGACATAGAAATGTAATTCACATATTTTCTGGATGCCAGCCATCGTTCATGTGACCACTCTCACCCACCCCCTTTATTGTAAAAATTCTGTCTATGTGCCCCATTTGAGATACAGGACCAGTGAAAATTGTACAAGACAAAGGAGCTCAGATTAACCTTAGAAAGAGATTTGCAAATCTGACCAGTCTGTGTTTTGAAATCCACCATACCAAATGAACAATAATAAAAATTTCTTAATTACCCCAACTCTTCCCTCATTCCCACTTTCTTACCATGTTGAGCAATTCCTGGAGAAGTCTTCTAGTGGGTGGACCCTGGCTCTTCAAAACTTCATACAAGTGGGAATAGCCAATTCTCTCCTTAAACACTTCCTGAAGGAATAATTTATACAATTATATATACATATACATATATATATGTGTGTATATATATGTGTGTGTGTATATACATATATATATATATATACACACACATATATATATATATATATATATATATATATATATATATATATATATATATATATATAAACTTTAAAGGAACTCTTTTAAACTTTTTTGAGAACTCTAATCAATGCAATGATCAACCATAATTTCAGAGGACTGAAGATGAAGCATTTTATCCACCACTGCACAGAGAGGAGATGAAACTCAAGATACAGCAGCAGACATATATTTTTGGACTTGGCCAACATGGGAATTTATTTCGCTTAACTAAATATTTGTTATGAAGGCTTTCTTTTTCTTTCTTTCTTTTTTGTTTTTGTTTGTTTAATTGGAGGAGAGAAGTCAGACAGAAAATAAATGCTTGTTAACTGAAAAAAAATTCATTAAGAAAACTTTCTATAAACACTTCTTGTGGTGGGAAAGAACATTTAGGGTCATTCTGGTTGGATATTAATAATTACAATAATGATAGCAATTATCATTCCCATAGTGCTTTGAAGTGTTTTACTCACAATGATATATACCTATTATGATTCCCATTTTGAAGACAAAGAAACTGAGGTATTAATATGGGAAATGTCTTGACCAAGATCACACACAGTTAGAAAGTGCAGAGACTGGGACACAAATTTATTTCCCGATTCCTCATCCAGTGCTCTTTCTACTACTCCCTAATGCTACCTACAGCCTAAGCTCAGAAGCCCTCTGCTTCTATTAGGCTGCTCTTCCTTCTTGTCCCCCAAACTCTAGACTTAGTCCTAATTCACATTCATCATTCTCCACTGCTTAGAATGCCTATCCCTCCCTTCTACCAAGTATCCAAATCTTATCCTGTCCTTCAAAGGCCATGATCACAGAATCGATTTGAGAATTGATTCAACACAAGAACCATCTATAATTCCAGAGGGCTGATGATAAGGCATGCTTTTCACCTCTTGACAGAAAGGTGATGGATTCTGGGTAAGAATGAGACAATTTATCTTATTTTTTTGGAGATGGCCAATGTAGGAATTTGTCTTGCTCAACTATGCGTAATTTTTTTTGCAAAGGTTTTGTTTCCTCCACACACACATACACATATGCCCAATGTGAAATGGTAAAAATTCTATTTAGGAACACTAGCACATCTTCAGAGTAGTAAAAAGTCAGTGATTTCTTTATGGATTCTGATAGCAACTTCTCCCTTCTAAGCCCCAAAGATAAGCTTCTATGACTCCCTGATTGTGCTAATAATTTTCTCATATCTTTTCCCTATCTAGCACTCTCAGTTCTTCCTTGCACTTCATCATCACCACTGCTGCCATCCCCACCTTGCTCCTTGCCCAGCAGCTGCAGGAAGCACCCCAATATGTCTCCAGTGCTAATCCTACCCAATAGCACCCTACCTTGGCAGATGGAGAGTTGCTCATAATGGAAGTAAGCACCCTGACAGCATGGACAGCAATAGCATCAGTGTCTTTATCCAGCACCTTCAGGGTAAGGAGAAGTAATAAAGTTATAAAAGACTAAGTTCACACAGTTCTTTGTTCTCTCCATACCCAGTCACTTGGTCCCCAGAGTCTAGAGTCTTTGGAGGATTGGGAGGTTATGCAATGGAAGGAAATGAGGGTTTCCCTTAAAGGATGACAAAGGCATTCCATTTTGAGAACTTTCCCAGGGGGAGAGCACTATGTCCTATCTCCTCATATGTAGTCATCTCAGATTATCAGCCAGTTCCAGAAAGGAGGCAACTTGTCCTCTGTGGATCCAAGGCATTCTTTTGCTCAGTGCTGACTGAAGAGGGCCGGTATCAATGGGATGGGGTAGCCATGATCCGGAGACCTTGATACTGAAGCCCATGCTAGGAGTAATTATTGGACTGAGATTGAGAGACAGGACCAGGTACCTGCATAGAAATCCTGGAATTCTTGGTGCCATAGAGCATGCTCAGTACTGATTCCCACCAGAATACACAGGCAATGAAGTACCAAGGGAATGTGGGGAGGTTGGGAATTGATAGTTGATTGAATAGGAAAGGAGAGACTCATTCCCTGACCTAGGAAGGGTTCCACTTCTCTCTACATGCAAGACTTCTGGTTGATCTGCATTTCTTTGGGCTTCTTTCTTTTTCAACACCCTTCTCCCTCCCTGCCCAAAGTCTTCTTATTTTATTTACAATCAGGGACACATGTAAAGAGAGTTCCCTCCACCAATTCTAAGCAAGCAGAGGAATGGGTAGGTAGGTAGAATAGATACTGAATTTGGTGAGAAGTGGGGAAATCTCATTATCATGACCCTCAAACCAATCTTGGGAAAGTTCTTGGATGTCATCTTGTTATGTAGAAGAGCCCAATTGAGAGTCCAGATGGCATTTTTCTCCAGAATGCCAGGAAAAGGAGCCAACAGTAGCAAGTGGTCGGGTGGCTTCATCAGTGGGGCCGAGCAGATTGATCAGATTTGTACTACTTGGCCCAAAAAGCAAAGAACTAGAGGACCTGAATTCAAATCTGGCCTCAGACACTCAACATTTCCTAGCTGTGTGACCCTGAGTAAGTCACTTAACCCCAACTGTCTCAGCAAAAAAAAACAAAAAACAAAAAGGGAGAAGTTCCAGAGAGGTAGATTGTGGCTCAAGATGAGGAAAAGCTTGCTAAAAAAGTCAAGCAATCACAAAGAGAAATGAGTTGCCTCATGAAGAGATGAATTCCCTCTCACCAAAAAAGATTTTCTGGGAATGCTGTCAAGCCCTCTGAGGTTCCTATGACCCACAAACCTGAGGTGCTTTTGACTCCAGAAGCCACTTCCTGGGAATGTGGGACTTGATGTTGGGGTAAGGACAAAATTGGAGTTGAGGGACATGAAGAAGGGGAAGATCAGGGAGGGGAATGATCAGGCAGAAGAGGACCGGGGGAATCTGGAAGGCAAACCAGCTCCACTCATCACCATGCATGGCTAGGACACACCAGAAGCCCCCACCAGACCCACAATGGGGATGCCAGCACTGGTAATCCCCCACCCCAGGGGCCATGAGAAAATAGGGTATGGGGAGAGATTAACAACTTCCCTTGGGTTTTAATGCTCAACTTGAGGCCATTTCATTCTCATCACCACAATTTGATCTGGAGTGCCCTCAGCCTGGTAGTGCCCTGTGGGACCAAGTGAATCTGGCACAGTCTGGTGGTCACAGTAACACCCCCATCCTCAAAGGAAGGCACCAGTAGGAGTTAGGAGTGTGAAGACTTAAGGTGCACATACAGACTCTGTCAGTTCTCTCTAATAACAAGGAGAGCACAAACTTAGAACACACTAAATTTAGCACTGTGACGTTTCTGGCACAAATCTTATTTCTAGTTTACAGACAAATAGAAAAACTGAGGGACAAAGGTGAAATGACTTGTGTGACCAAGTCACCCAAGCAGAAAATGTTAGAGGTCAGAATTAAACAGAGGTCCCCTCACGCTGAGTTCGTTATGCTTGTTCTCTCAACACGTATATTATCCACAAGTAGAAGGGATTAGATATTTCAAAGCAAAGGGCAATAAAAATTCTGTTATTCTATCACATTGGGGGATGCATGATGGGATATTTATATGTATGTTTTCAACAATTGGCTTTCCTTATTCTCACTGACATGCAGAGTTTTTTCTCAACTGAAGTTCTTTCCAGGTGTAAATATTTTCTCCCTTCTCAGATTTTCCTAAGTATGTCCGCTGGATCTCTCCTTTGCCCAATGTAAAATCATCATGTATCACACTTACTATCTTTCCAAGAAAATGTTTACATTTTCTTTGTATCTCTGGGACTGATCTTGGAACCTTGAATGTAGCATGTGCTGAATTGATTTTTGTTACAAAAAACAAGACCTTACAGTGGCAAGGGGGGCAATGGCATAAGTAAGTCGGTCCTACCAAGCTGAAGGGGTTCCAAGAGTAAAGGTGATAAAGACTGGGAGGACCAGCCACAATGCCTTCAAACATGTGGCTCAGCACCCCACCGGCTACCAGGGGACCTGTTTTTTTTGTTTTTTTTTTTAAGCGACTACAACTCCTAAAACTTCTAAGGGGTGCAGGGACTGGAGCTGAGGTAGCTGAGGGCACAGCGTCCCTCCCAGCTTACCAGGGATCTAGGAAGTAGGTAGGATGGGTTTGTGGTGCTGGGGCACCTTGGGCAAACAATGAGGAAAAGCATCCTGGCAGTGCCCAAGTTGTCTCATGGCACTAAGAGACAAGGCAGGATTAAAATGATACCAAGGACAAAGAATGCCTCTGCTTCAAGGGATCTGTGACTGGCAGAGGGATCTGGCAGGCAGAAATCTCATTCCATTGATCTAGAATGCACATCCTCCACATAGCAGCCTTCCTAGAGAAGAGATCTACAAAGATTTATTAGCCTAGGGTCTAAAGCCCTTTATAATCCGGCTTTCACCTGTTTCCATCCTTTCTTTCTTCACCATCTCTACTTCTTATGTTTCTCTTTGTGTCCCCTCTGGGGACAGACTAATTAGGGATTCAAACTCAGCCCTCGTGCCTGATGGCAGAAACCATGACCACCACACAGCCTTCTTTGCTTGGGTAACATGGGGTGAGGACACAGGATTTGAGGGTGGGGGATGGTGCTGGCATCTCCAGTGGCCCAAAGCTACCCCAGGGAAGCCCAAACCAGCACATCAAGCGGTACCTTCTGAATATCGAGCTCGGTCAGTAACTGAGTGGCGAGATCATTGCCCCCCTCTGGGGCCACCGGGCTTCTACCCCGCAGGTAGAGCTAGCGGAAGGAGCAAGAAGCCAATATGAAAAGAGGAGGAGGAAGAGAAGCAGGGTCAGGGATAGGAAGGAGATAAGACAGAAAAAGGAGAGATAGAAAATGTTTACAGCAGAAAACCCAGGGGTAAATATTTTCTCCTCATCAGATTTTCCTAGGTATATCTGCTGATCTTTCCTTTGCCCCAGGTAAAGTTACCATGTATCAAACATCTTCTTTGTATCTCTGGGACTGGTCTCTGTATCTTGCATGTAGCATGTGCTGAATATTGTGGTGTTACAATGACCAGGTTTGGTCCCAAAGAAAGGCACTTTACCCTGTCTTTCTTCAAAGGGGGAACCCTAAGGGTGGGAAGAACTATCTATGATATTCAACTATTCTGACATCTTGGTTAATTTTGCTGAACTATCCTCTTTTATTATTCTTTACTATAGAGGATGGCTATGGGGAGGAGGGAAGTAGGGAAAGATACATGAGAGTTGAAAGTAATGTAAAAACAAAAGAACAATATTTGAATTTGAAAATTTTTGAATTTTTTTAAATTTGAAAATTTTTTTGAAAATTTATTTGAGGGGCAGGTAGGTGGTGCAGGGGATAGAGCATTAGCCCTGAAGTCAGGAGGACCCGAGTTCAAATGTGGTCTCAGACACTTAACATTTCCTGACTATGTGACCCTGGGCAAGTCACTTAACCCCATTTGCCTCAGCCAAAAAAAAAAAAAAAAAAAAATATATATATATATATATATATATATATATATATATATATATATATATATATATATATATATATATATATATATATATATTTGAAAATTTTTTTCAATTATTTGAAAAATAAATATTTGTTATGATTAAATTGCCTTTAAGCCATTTGTATAACCTCCATCACTACTGTCACCTCTAGTTCTTTTTTATTCTTTGCTGTAGAGGATGGCTTTCTGCAGGGAGGTAGGAAAAGAAAGACATGAGAGTTGAAAGTAATGTAAAAACAAAAGAACACTATTTGAATTTGAAAATTTGAATTTGAAAAATAAATATTTGTTGTAGTTAAACTGCCTTTAAGCTGTTAGTACAACCATTATCACTACACTCACCTCTAGTATAGCTTAAAGTATCAGGCCCCAGCAGCTGCACTTGGGGGCTGCACGACCAGGTATATTTAAGGCAGAAGAAGAGCAATCACAAGAACTGATAGATTTAATTAGGCCAAACTTTCTCCATTTGGTGGTTTCAGCTGCTCAGACAGTGAAAATCAGATCCGGGCGAGCATGTGAGTCATGAGCAAGTCACCACTACATTGTCTGGGTTTCAGAGGGAGCCACTTTTTTTGTTGTTACTGTTTGCTTGTTTTTTTCTCCTTTTGATCTGACTTTTCTTGTGCAGTATTATAAATGTGGAAATACGTTTAGAAGAACTGCACATGGCAGCAGGATAATTGTATAAATATATATGCATACACTGGATTTAACATGTTTTTACCATGTTTGACATATATTGGATTACTTGCTATGTAGGGGAGTGGGGGGAAAGGGAGGAATAATTGGAACACAAGGTTTTGCAAGTGTTAATATTGAAAAATTATCCATGCATATCTTTTGAAAATGAAAAAGCTTTAATAAAAAAAAGAATTGCACATGTTTAATCTATATTGGATTATTGCTATCTAAGGGAGGGGGGAGAGGAAGGGAGGGAGAAAAAATCGGAATACAAGGTTTGCAAAGGTAAATGTTGAAAACTATCTTTGCATATATTCTGAAAAATAAAAAGCTATTATTATTATGGAAAAAAATAAAGACTCAAGCTCACTAAAAGACTTAAATGCTAAAGATGCCAGGAGTTTTGTGTGTGTGTGTGTGTGTGTGTGTGTGTGTGTGTTGTAGTCTCTTCCTCTCTTAAAAACTCCTTGAGGGTAAGGATTGTTTCTTTTTGAATCTCTAGAACTAAATAAATACAGGGCATTATCCATTGTAGTCATTTAATAAATAGTCTCATTAGGATCATAGTACAACCACTTCATTTTACAAGTCAGAAAACTGAAGTAGAATGATTTCCTTGAAGTCACACAGAGAGTGACTTGGAGAGCTGACATTCAAATTCGAGACACAGGGGAGAATAAAGGAAAGACTGAAGGATAGATGAGAAAGCTGGAGGAAAGGTGGGGAAAAGTAAAATATCTAAGTGTGTGGTTCTACCCCTGACTCCCAAGGAGCTAGTCAGTAACTAGTCATGTAAGCCCATTTGTCTCTCCCTGCTCCCACCACAGAATTTGCAAAAAAGGAAAACACATGGCACAGAGAAAAAGGGACAATAGGAGAAGGAAGAAAGCACAGTTGGCCCCCCATCCAGGGGCACTGCCAAGAGAAAGAGGCTTCAAGAAGTCAGGCAGGGAATTCCCAGTTGTTGAACCCACCCAATCCCAAGCCCAGTAAAGTCACTTATGGTCAGCCCCTTGCCTTGAGGCAGACCAGGGATCTGACCATCCCAAAGTCCTCTAGCAGGAGAGCTCCCTCCACCTGCCATTATCTTCCAGGGATACCAGCAGGAAAGCTAAAGGCAGGTGGGGGTTAAGAATGGAAGCTTTGGGAAAAGTCTCAAGCAGAAGGCATGTATCTCTACCCCCTTGGCTGAGCCTACCAAGGCTCAATGGCCAGCCCCCAAGTCAGACCCCTACCTTGCTGTTCTGAATGAGGCGTGTGATATGTTCGAAGCAGTTGTTGCTAAGGAAGACAGCTTGGAGGACAGGGCGGTCAGCACAGTCCAGCATCTCTGGAATGGCATCTGGAAAAGGGCAGTGAGAAGAGAGAGAAAGGATATTAAAAAAAAATCTCAGTCAAGAATACTGGGCTCAATCTAATAAGATGTAATTCAATGAAAGAAAAACAAACTTTTACACTAGTGTTCAAAAAATGAACTTCACAAATATAGAGTAAGTATATAAATAAGGTAGAGGTATGGTGATAAAGAAATTTATCTGAAAAAGCTCAGGATGACTCAACAATGTTTCACAGTGATAAGGAAGTTACTGCATCATTGGACTGTGTTAAGACACAAATAGTAATCACAACTAAAGAGGTGGGTAATTCTGCTCTCATCTGCCTTAGTCAGATCAGATCTATGTTGAGTTCTGGTCACCATGTTTTAAGAAGCACATTAACAAGCATCCAGGATCACAACCTGGGATGGAAAAGAACCTTAAGGTCATTCTGAATGAGGACTCAAGATCTTTAGCTTGGAGAAAATTTGGGAGATAAATGATAACTGTCCTCAAGTGGACTGATGATTATACTTGTTCTGCTCAGGTCCAGAGGAAAGAACTGGAAACTGCAAAAAGGCAAATTGAGAGTTGGAGGAACATCCTCCTAATAGGATAGTGTGTAGTGGGGCCAGTAATAGGGTATTTGTCATCTAAGATTTCCCTAGCAAAGTGATGAGAAGCTCATCACCAGAAGGCTGGTGACCATGGAGATGAAGTTTTTGGCTCCAGAAATTCATGGAGAGAACTGGGATAAAGCCTAGAGAAAATGTGTTGTGTTGGCAGAGGAAAGACCTACATTGATGCATTCATTTAAATATTATTTGAAATTTTTATTTTGAAAATTTGTAAAGGACATAACAACTCTTTCTAAAATGGCAATCAATCCCTGACCTCGACTATTTTTCCTCACAGGCTTAGTGCTATCTCTCCCTCCTCTGTACCTCCTTCTCATCTGGAAGATCAAACAATTAATTCCAGTGCCTCATTGTCACCCTCCAAAATTCTAAATGAGGTAGTAAAGGTAAGGGCTGAAGGATGGATATTAAATCAGGATCCAAAAAGATCTCAACAAGCTAGAACCTATAATGATAAATGTATATAAGGATAAATATTAAGTCTTACACTTGGATAAAACAAAACAAAACAAAACAAAACAAAACAAACAAAAAAAAAACCCACCAAAAGTACAGGAAGAGGAAGAAAATATGGTTGGAAATTACTTGCAAGAAGGCAGATTTTGACTCAATTTATAAAAAACAAAACAAAACAAAAAAATTCAAGCTAATATTTAAAACTGTCCAAAAGTAGAATGGGTGCTCTGGGATTAGAAGTCTCCAAATATATATATGAGATGACTGATTCTGAGGGATACTGTAAAGAAGACAGGCTAAATGCCCTCTGGAGTCCCTTCTAACTGAGATTCTATATATATGATTTTGGGTTCCACTCCCAAGGGAGTAGAAATAAAATGTTGTCAGGGAATGAGGAGATTTAAGTCCCAGACCCAGCTTGACCACTCACAGGGAAGCCTTGAACAGGAAGCCTAGGTTCTCTGGGCTATAATGTCTAAGGCCCAAGGTGGATGGAGATCCAGAGGACCTAGGCTGACTGGGCTCATGGCAGCTCTGGTTTCCCTGTTTCCCTTGCCTTAATACTGTGTCATTCAGAGAACCTAGTCTTCAGGCAATTGAGTGCTGGGCATTTTCCTCCTACATCCCTTCCCCTGGTGGGGATTTTACATACCAAGCATGCTAACCCGGAGCATGATAAGGCCTTCTTCTCCACCAGTGGGGCTGGGGGAGGGACTATTGTCCTGGACCGGGGCTGGGGGTCGGTCCGTGTTGAGGACTCGGAAGTAGCCTTCCAGAAGGGCGCGGAGTTCTGGGCCCCGCTGAGAGGCCCCGCTGGCATGCAGGAGGTGCACTGCTCCCACCAGCCCTCGAAGGGCCAGCCGCAGGAGGTGGGGGTCCTGGGAGGGGCCGCCCCAACTGCGAAGCACACCCAACAATCCCTCCACAGATGCGGGTGTGACAGCAGCCAGTGCATTCTCCTGGAGAAGGGAGCAGAGAGAGGACATTAGTCAGACCCAGGACAAGGTCTCCCAACAACCTCCTGAACATAAGGTGCTCCGAGTCCTAGAGCTCCAGGGCTTAGACAACAATTCCTCTAATTCCTCCCTTCACTGACCTTACTCTGTCCCCTCCCAGAGGGATCTCACACTCCTGTCTCTTCTCTTTTGGGATGGGAAAAGGATAGAATGCAGGACTGTAGGAGTTAGGGTTACATGGGACAAAGATCACTTAGGCCAAGGTTTCAGGTTTCAGAAAGAGGCCTATGGAGATTGAATGTGGATCATAACACAGTATTTTCACCTTTTTTATTGTTGTTGCTTGCTTGCTTTTTTTGTGCATCATGATAAATGTAGAAATATGCTTAGAGAATTGTACATGTTTGACCTACATTACATTACTTGTTGTCTAGACTTGTCTAGGCAAGAGAAGGGAGGGAGAAAAATTTGGAACACAAGGTTTTATGAGAGTGAATGGTAAAAACTATCTTTGCATGTATTTTGAAAATAAAAATTATTTTTTAAAAAGTAAGAGGTATCTTAGTCAGCTCCCTGAGACCCCTAAACTAGGATAATTTAACCTCTCAGCCTCAGTTTCCTGATCCTGAGGAAAATAACAGCACCTACATCATAGAGTTGTTGTGAGGCTCAAAAGTGACAACATATGCAAAGCACTTTGTAAACCATAAAATGTTAGCTATTATTATATTAGGATTCTGTTTACAGATATTATAAATATCTAGAGAAATCTTTCAGGGAGTTCCCCAAACCATCTAGATCTTGGTCCTATTCTGGGCCTCCTCTATGTGGAGTAAAATCTGCCCCTTAGAGAGTATCCACTGGGGAAAGAAGATGGCTCCCAAATCTTTTGCCTCATATTCCAAAGAAGCTCTTGGGTCCTGTTATCCAGGGTTTAGAGAACATATCTGGGCTCCTTTAGGAACTTCTAGATGGGGAGAGGCATCCAAGCAACCTTAACCACCCCAAAATACAGGTTCACAAGTGATGAAATGATAGACTCCCCAAGTTGGAAGGAACCTTAGAACACAGAATGACAACTGTGAGAATGCTACAGCTAAATGAGACCTTAGAACACAGAATATGAGATGTGGGAGGGACCTTGAGCCACACAATACCAGAGCTGGAAGAGACCTTAGAACACAAACTTTCAGAGAAAAGTAAGAAAGGAAGAAAGGAAAGAAGGAAGGAAGGGAGGAAGGAAAAAGCATTTTTTAGGGCTTACTATGAGTTAGGCAGGCACTTAGAAACTTAGAATAATGAACACAGAATAATGAACTTAGAATCCCTTGGAAGGGATCTTTGAACACAAAAGGTGTACTGCAAAGGAAACTGAGGCAGAGAGAGGCTAAAAGACTTGTCTAAAATGACAAGGCTAATACGTGGCAGAAATAGGCCTAGAAGCCAGAAGCAGCCTTCAAAGCCCACATCCCTGGAAAGAAGCCTCAACCATCAAACTACTTTTTAAAAAAATCTTTCTAGCACCTAAGATGCCTTAAAACAGATTCCCTTAGCTCAGCTCAACATCCCAGAATTCAGTTCCTCAAATTCCTAACTAGCCCTGGACCACGGTTCTCTCCTCCTCTCAGTCCCCAACTCCATCCCTCTGTACCTTTCCTCCGGTGATGATAGCTCCAAAGAGGTGGATGAATCGGAGCTGCAGGACTGGGGGAAGAAGATCAACATCCTGAAGGCTCTCTAAAGGAAGGAGAAAGGAAAGAGTCAGATTTAGGCAGAGAGGGGCTGAAATCAAAGCCTGGGGCCAGAGACACCTAAGGTATATCAAAGAGACAAGCAGGGTCTTCCCTTAGTATAGAGAATTTTCTGCTTCTCTCCTTTCCTGACCAGGCTGGCTCCCAGGGCTAGATCACAAGATCTAGCAGACTCAGGGTGTAATAATACCTTCCCTCTAAAAAAAAGGGGGGGACATATAGAGTAAAATTTTTCCCAGCTTCTCTGCCTCCAAATCTGGTGAGGAAGATAAGCCCTGCCTTTAGGGGTCCCCGGGTCAGATGGGAGAAAGTAGGCAGGGGAAGGGGATAAGTAGGAGGGGGATTCCTAAGTAGATGAAGACCCCCCCCAACCCCATGGTACCCTGAGGCATCTCCTGGATCTCCCCCTGCCTTCTGAAAGGTAATGAAGACACAATGCAATTGGCCCCAGTCTCACTCAGAGTTAAGTCTCAAATGCAAATTTCCTTCATATATTCAGTCTCCAGCCACCTGTTGGGGATGTTGGGGCTTTCCTGCTCCCCTCTTTCTGAAGACCCCAGTTATTCTCTAAATGAAAACATAACGGCTACTTGCAGGACTTTTAGGGACTTTTCCTCAATTCAAATCAACAAACATTATTAAGTTTCTATCGCCAGCTCACTTATCTATTTGGTGTCACTGTTTCAGCTCTTAATGACGGATCATAGCAAGAAGCAATAAAGAGAAACCTGGGGATTGAGCATGAAAGGGACCCAGCTCCCAATTATTCTTTAGTTTTCTTTAAAAAAAGAAAAAAATATTTTTGCTTCCTTGGTCCCACAGCCTTAGCAAAGAGAACTGGGGGAAAAAAAAAAGCACTACATGTTTCAGAATCATAAATTTAGGGCAAAAAAGGTCTTTAGAGATGACAGAATTTCAGTCACCCTCACACACCTAAAAGTCACCATCTTTCCAAGAAATCTCCCACCTCCTAAGGCAGTCCAGGTCCCTCTGAGATTTTCTCTGACATAAAGTCTCCAATTATTTATATCTCTGAAAATCTCTCTCATCCTCTGCTCCTCTAGTCTCTTTTCTACACGATAGTTCTTCACATACTCAAAGATGGCCATTAGGTTCACCCCAAAAACTTTTTTCCAAATTAAATCTCCCCAGTCCTTTTAACCAGTCCTGTCCTCATGTGACATGGGCACAAGACCCTTCACCATCCTGACTGCCCTCCCCTTGACCCTCCCTACCTTATCAATGTCCTTCTTAAATCGTGAAGTAGGCTGCCCAAGGTTACCCAGATCATAATAGCAGTCAGGAGTAGAACTCAGATCTTCTATTTTCCTTTCCCCTCCCATCCAAAACTGGGGAGCCCTTAGCAGCATAAGCTTCTCAAGGGCAGGGACTATCTTATTTGCATTCTTAGCACTTTACACCATGCTTGGCACACAGTAAGTGATCAATAAATGCTAATTAACTGACTGGCTTTACTAGTGAAGGAGAGAAATTATCCACCAAAGTGAAAGAGATAAGAGTGGGAACAATTCTGGCAAAAATGGAGAAGGCAAAGCAACTCAGAACTGACTGAATCATAGAAATAAGCGGATAAATGTTATTGGTGATACAATTTGAAATATTATTTTTTCAAATTTATAAAAAGGCAGGATTTTGTTTCATTGGGGCCATTTATTTCCAACCTCTGGTTTCCCCATCAGCCTTAGATATTTATTAGCTATGTGACCCTAAGCAAGTCAATTAACCTCTGTGAGCCTGTCTCTTCACCTGAAAAGTGGAGATAATATCTGTACTACCTCAAGTCTTTATCAAACAAGATAAAGAATGGAAATGCTATAGAAATGTCAGTTATTATCATCACTGGGGATTAGACTAGACACCAATGTCTTTTCTAGATCTAAATTGGTGATTCTTTGGGGGTTCTTAGTCTTTCTAGATCTAAATTGGCAGTCCTATTAGGATTCTTAGCCTTTTTAGATCTTAACTGACAATCCTATTGGGATTGTCATTATAGATTTAAATTGGTGATCCTGTTGTGCTTCTTAACCTTTCTAGATCCAAATTGGTGATTCTTTCTGGGAAAGGCAATATCAAGAGTTTTAAAACTGGGTTCCCCAAAAGGGCCAAAGAATCAGTAGGAATTACATCTTTATTTTTTACTAACTTATGACTAAATGTTAGCATTTCTTTCAATTATCTAAAAATACCATTCTCGATAGAAGTTCTGAAGCTTCACCAGGCTGGTATAACTAAGGCTAGGAATCCCTAACTCTATAAAGTCCTTGTAGCAACACAATTTCATGAATGTCCAACTCATAGAGATGCAATGTTCAAAAACATAAAGACAACCTGTTCAGATTCATAAACACTAGAATACATGAGGACTTGTGGAAGAGAGAGTGAACTTGTATTTAGTTCCAGAGGGAAGAGCTAGGACTAAATAGTGCAATCTATAGGAAAATGACTTGTTGCTCAATATTAAGGTCTTTGCTCATAGAAAAGCAATTATAAGGGAAAGCTAACCTAGCACAGAGGACAGAGCACTAGTTCCCTCCCCCAGAGAACCATCGTTCAAATTTGGCCTCAGATGCTTGACACTTGTAGCTTTGTGACAGGGCAAGTCACTTAATACTGATTGAAAAGAAAGAAAGGAAGAAAGAAAGAGAGAGAGAGAGAGAGAGAGAGAGAGGGGGGGGGGGGGAGGGAGGGAGGGAGGGAGGGAGGGAGGGAGGGAGGGAGGGAGGGAGGGAGGGAGGAAGGAAGGAAGGAAGGAAGGAAGGAAGGAAGGAAGGAAGGAAGGAAGGAAGGAAGGAAGGAAGGAAGGAAGGAAGGAAGGAAGGAAGGAAGGAAGGAAGGAAGGAAGGAAAAAAGAAAATGAAGGAAGGAAGGAAGAAAGGAAGGAGAGAAGAAGGAAGGAAGAGAGGGAGGGAGGGAAGAAAAAAGGGAGGGAGGGAGCATGGGAGGGAGGAAGGAAGGGAGAAAGTATTGAGAATTGCCAAAAACTGAATGGGCTATCTTTTCATATGGTGAGCTGGATGGCCCACCCAATTGAGATGTTTTTGTAGGAATCCCTACACTGGATAGGAAGTTGGATTAACACTTTAATACTCTCTGGGACATTTATTATCTAATACTGTCAATCACACTTGCCTGTGTATATGAGCAGGTACCACTATGCTAAGGTGTCTCTCCACTGAATCTTTTTATTTTGTCTAAGGCTGGATTTGAACTCAAATCTTCCTGATTCTGGGGCCAATGCTCTATTTATTGCATCCCCTCCTGCCCTAGAGTCTTTACAATTCAATGAGACACAAAACCCAGGCTAGACACACACATAACTGGCACACACGGTCCAGAGATATAATCTCAACAAAAACAGAGAAACATGTATACAAAGATGTACAAGCACAAAAACACACACAAAGTCAGAAAGAAACAAACAAAACATATGCACATAGTCACAGAAAAAAACAAAGAATAAGGGTGTGCACACATAGAGATGCCCCCAAACCATCAGAAAAGGCAGAGCAGCCCAGAGGAATGCAAACTCTGGCTCTGGAGTCATGGGATGTGGCTCAAATTCAGTTTTTTTGTCACTTATTAGCTAGGCTACCTTAACTTTCCTGGATCTCAGTTTCCTTCCCTGTATAATAAGATGGATGCACAAAATGGTCTCTAATGTCACAGCTTTAATACACAAATATTAACCAGGTACAGACTCATAAAGAAAAGTGCATAGGAGAAATCACAGAATTTCCTGTCACACCCACAGTCTCTTTCTCCTAAGCATGACAAAATGCAGTTCCTCCAATTCAGGTCACATCCATATATACATATCCCTTCCCACACTCTATGTGTGGATCTGCTTTTTCTGAATCAATGAGGAAGGGGAACAAATAGGAAGGGGAATCGGCTCCCTTCAGCCTCTTTCCCCTGGCAAACCTCCCAACCCCCCCTTACTTGCTCCCCCTTCAGCCACCATCGAACCAGTGATAAGCAGGGGAAGTTGCTGGGGAAGTCCCCCCACAGCAAGTGCTGACTTAGCAGCTGTCCTTCTTATACAGAATTGGAATCTCCCCTCTCTCTTTTGAGGAATCTCTCCTCTCTTTCGAGGAACCTTCCTTCTCAAACATCCCGCTTTTCCTTTCCAGTCTAGGAAGTCATATCAAGGCTAAGAGGAACACAGAACACAGGGGTGAGGATCAAAGGAGACAATGATCATAAAGCACTAAGCACAATGGCTGGCATACAGTAGGCATCAGATAAATGCTTATTCTCCTCCCCTTCCTCTAAGATGTTATTACTGAAGCCTCTCAACTGAGCTTATTACCTATGTTTTTAACCAAGATAAAGATGGCAAGAAAGGATTTGGGTCTGTGTCAGACAAGCCAGTCTCTGAGGTCTCTTCTCACTCTGAGATTTAGTGATTCAATCCTCTACCTCACCTTTCATATTTAATCCGTTTTCAAGTCCTCACCTCTGCAACTGCTCTCACATGTATTCCCACTAAGACCACTCTCGTTAAGACCTTCATTAACATCAATCTAGAATAGTTCTTTGGTTTCCAAATTAGTTTTGTAGTCTCTCTCCCTGTCTCATCCACTCCTCACACTATCAAATTACATTTTATACATAGCTCTGAACCACTTAACACTTTTGTTGCAAAATCTCTAGTGGTTCCACATTGCTTGAGGAAAATTTAAAATACTTTGTCTCGAATTCAAGGTACTTCGCCATCTGGAGTTACCCTGTCTTTGCAATGTTAACTTATTTTATTCACCCCCATACAGCCTATGTTCTACCCAATTTATTACAGGAGTGAAGTCTAATTTTAAAAAGGAACTGGAACATTAAAAAAAACAAAAACCCATAATTTGTTGCTTGTAAGAAACACTAAAAACAAAACAAAACAAAACAAAACAAATATATACATAAAACAAAATGAGAGACTGGAACAAAATTTATTGTGTATCAGGTAAATGCAAAAGAGAAGGAGCTGCAATTGTGCTATATCTCTGACTGGCTTTTAAAGCCCTTCTTAGAGTGGTCTCCCCTCTCATTTTAGCCTTTCCACATGCTCTTTGTGATCTAGGGACACTGGCTTCCCTGTGATCACTTCATATCACACACCATCACTCAATTTTGGGGGTTTTTAATGGCTAATCCCATGCCTGAAACTCTTCCTTCTCAGCTCCATCACCAGCTTCCTTAACTTACTTCAGATTCCAGCTACAAT
Source organism: Sminthopsis crassicaudata (assembly GCF_048593235.1). Classification (NCBI taxonomy): domain Eukaryota; kingdom Metazoa; phylum Chordata; class Mammalia; order Dasyuromorphia; family Dasyuridae; genus Sminthopsis; species Sminthopsis crassicaudata. Next base: position 664,182,740 of record NC_133617.1, read on the forward strand.
TTCACCTTCTGCAAGCAGTCTTTCCTGCTTTCCCTTAAGGCTAACTGGCTTCTTTCTAAGATCATTTCCAATTTATCCTTATTTGCACATCTCAAATATCTTCATGTATTTTGTAAATCTCCTTTTTGTACATGGTTGTCTCTTCCATTTTCTCTCTCCCACTAAACTGTAAGGTCCCCAGGAGCAGAAACTGGTTTTTGTCTTTCTTTGCACTCCCAGGACTTAGCGCTATTCCTGTAACACTTTAGGACCTTCATGTTTATTGATTTAACTATCGATTGAAGGAAAAGTAAAAATTCACAATATAAAAAAAGATAAACAAGAAAAAAACATTATTCTTAGAGGAACAAGAAACAACAAACCATTATGAATATTTAGCTCATATGCACCAAATGGCATAACATGGAAAGTTATCTAAATTAATTTATAATAATATATTACATATAATAAAATAATAAAAATTGATATAATAAATTAAATTAACTGAATTGCAAAAAGAGACAGTAACACAATAACAGTAGAAATTTTTAAAAAATGTTCCTCTCTTACTGAGCTGAACACACTTATCAGGAAAATAAGCAAAAAGAAAAATATAATGGGGAGAAGGGAAGGTTACAGAGAAGATTTTATCAGAATATTAAGAAAAACTTTCAGCTCTGCAAATATAAAATAAACTGCCTTTAGAAGTAACTTACTGTCCTTGGAAGCCCCCAAATGGAGACCAGATGACCATTTATCATAAATGTTTGCAGTATAAGATCTGCAACCTCAATGTCATCCTTGATTCTTCATTTGCATCATCCCACAGAGCTAATTTGTTGCCAAATTTTATCTTTTCTATCTCTACAACATCTCTCATCTATGCCCCCTTCTCTCCACACACACACAGCCACATCCTGGTTAAGGCCCTCATCACCTCTTGCAACAGACTTCTTACTAGTCTGCCTGCTTCTCCTCCCGTCCCTCCCCACTCAATCCACCCTCCACCCAGTTGCCAGCCCAATTTTCCTGAAGGATAGGTTGGACCATGCTGTCTTGCCCCAATAAACTAATGGCCCCCTCTGACTTCTAGGATCAAATATAAACTCCTTTATTTGGCATTTAAAGCCCTTCACAAATCAGTCCCAAACCTTCTGGTCTTATTATATATATTACTTCCCTTTAAACACTCTGTGCTCAGGTCAAAATGGCTAGCCTTTCTATTTATCACACGCTCAGGACAGGAGTCAAACTGAAAGACAACCAATCATTTTCTGGCTCTAGGTTTCAATTTCTTTACCTGTAAAATGGGGCTCACATTACCTAGCTCATGGGGTTGTTGGGAGGAAAGTCCTTTGTAAAATTTGAAGCACTGTATAAAGTGACCTCAGAGCACCCTGCCAAGTCTGAGATTCTATAATCCTGTGCCCCGGATTCAAAACACTTCTGGTACTTATCTAGCATGATTTAACCATGGATGTGTAACTTCCCCGTTGTTAACTTTCTCACTGACAAAATGGGGAATATCACATTTGCATTTCCTATCTCACAGAGAGGTCAGGAGGAAAAAACACACCGTAAACCTTCCAATGCCATAGAAAGTTCAGTTATTAATACAATATACATACATGTATATAATTCATATTTATATGTGATTATATGTGAACACATATATGAATCCCCCCACTACATGTTAAAACAATTTAAAACTTTTATTTTTTAAGTTTTGAATTCCAAATTCTATGCTTCCCCCTGTCCACCTCCTTGAGATCAACTATCAGATATAGGTTATACATGTGCAATTATGTAAAACATTGCCATTATTAACACAAATATTCCTACAGACTACTTTGAGATGATTCTTTGACCATTGTTGGAAGTGGGAAAAGTATCAGACTTGGGAGTGAGGGTACTTGAATTCAAATTCTGACTCTACTGATAAGAAATCCCTTGACAAATCACTTCCCCTTCTTTACTAGCTGTGGGACCTGGGCAAGCCTATTACCTCAAATGTAAAATGTATTACCTACCTCCCAGGTTTTACAGATCAAATATTTGTGCAGTATCTGAGGTTCCTCCTTAGTAAAAGGAGGGGGTTAGACTCAGGTTCCAAGAGTTCTTTCCAGTTCCAAAGCCCATGACCTTATTAAATAAGTAACTGCTGAATGATGACTAAATGAAAAACTAAAAGGATAAATGGAGGGGAAGAGAAAGGAATAAGTATTTATTAAAGGACTACTATGTGTCAGGCACTGTGCTAAGCACTTTAAAATTATTATCTCATTTGATCTGTGTAACAACAATGCGAGTTAGGTTGGTCTTGTTATTCCCATTTCACAGTTAGGGAAACAGATTAAATGACTTGCCCATGACCACATAGCTAACAAGTGATTTTAACTCGGGTAACTCAGGACTTCGGACTCAGAGCTCTATCTACTAAATTATCAGATGCTTCTCACCAGCAGGAGAGAATAGAAAAAAGGATTAGACTCACCTTGAAAGAAAGTGCTGAAGTCCTTTGGCAGAACTGCTGGAGCAAACTTGTATTTACTTTTCTCCTTGGGGCTCACAACTTCCCTAAAAGAAGAAGGAAGGAACCCTTGAGACTGGGAGTTGGGAGAAGAGGAGAGGGATGTAGGTACAGATAAGGCACTGAGGGCTCTTCAGAACATTGACTGCCTGTCCATCAACCCCAGATTTCCTGCCCCTCTGGCTTATCCTCAAATATCTGCCCCCCACCACCCACCCACTAGGGCCACAGAAATAAATCTCCCAGGTCCTTTAACCAGAGCCTCTTCCAGAACTGTGATGGTCCCTTCTTGAAAAATACCCCTTAGAAACCCTCTCCTCCAGGGGATCCACTGAAATTTGAAGTAGGGGTAATGGAGCCTCAACTCTCCAGATCATGGCTTAATGACTCACTTTACAACAGATATTTATCACACCTTCTCTATATCCTCCCCTCAAAAAAAGAAAAGGGAGGAAAGTCCTGACAAAGGCACATGTTCTATATTATCCTATCCTTACTCATATCCTCTGACTCCCTAAGGTCTCACCCTGAAATTCAAAGCTTCCTAATAATCTCCCTCCACGTGGACATTTTACTTTCACCAAACATTACTTCATTATTCAATGACCATAACATATTTATTCTCATTAAACCTTTGCTGACATTCCACTTGCCTAGAATGCCTTCCTTCAGGGTCCAAATCATTAATTCAACTAGTCAGTAAGTGCTCTAATAAATATCTATTAAGTGCCTCCTGTATGCACAGGACTACCTTAGTTTCCAGGGAGGTCTGCCCCTCTAAAATTATTGCAACAATAACCCAAACATGTCTTCTTCCCCACACAAACTAAACTAAACTATCTCCTCTGAATTTCCTCCAATCAGCTCACTTGATCTTAGCTCTCTGGAGTGGAATCTTCCTTCCTAGAATTCAGAATTCATTGTGTCTACAGAAACTTTGCTTAAAAATCAATAGCAAAGCTGAAGTTCAATCCATATACTCTCTTCTCCAGCCAAACCAAACTTTCTCCCAGGTATGCAATCTCTGTGCTTTCTTGCCCAGGTTGTTTTATGCCCAAAATGTCTTCCCTCCCCATTTTCACCTGCCCAGTTTATAGAGAGTTTCTAAAGGTGATTTCAGAAGATAGCCTTCTCCAGGAAGCTTGCTCAATCACTTCTCAGCCTATCAGCCCTCAGTTAAAGCCTTTCTAGTTCACCCCCCACACTTGACCAAGAATCTTTGCTAAATAAGGTAAGGCACAGTCCCCGTCCTCATTTAGTTTAAGGTGTCAGTCAAATCCTACCCCTTCCTCTGGAGAGAGGGCCCCCACCCCACCTAGGCCACAAGAACCCTTGATTCTCTGGGCTCTGAGTACTTGGAGTTTCTGTTTCTCTTTAGGCAATGAACGATGGCCGGTTATCATTGGTTTTCTCTACCTGTCTGATTTCCCCAAGTAGATGCTGGGTTTTGTATCTCAGCCCAGTGCTGAGCACAGGATGGGATGAGATGGGGAAGATTATTTTTATGCTTTCTGATTGATCTAATCACAGCCCTCCCTTCCCAACCCCACATACACACTGTGAGCCCCTGTATGCTCTCCCCACCCGGCCTGCCAGTCTCACCCACTCAGCTGCCGTCTCCAGGTCTGATAGGGATCAAAAAGGCACTCCAGAAGATGAAGAGCGTGGAGGGCTACACTCTCCAGCTGAGATTTGCAGGGGTTGTCAGGGGCCGGGGCACCTCTCTTAAGCTGGGAAGGGAAGAGAGAAGGAAGGGAGGATTAGGAAGTCAAAGAAGGAATCAGGGGAGCAACAGATTCCCACTGAACTAAACCAGGCAAAGTCACCAAGCAGCCTTATGGTACTTTCCATGTACTCTCCATAAGTCTGGTCTTCATGAATGGAGCTTCCACTGACCCCCTGTCAGCATTGGGCTGACACAAGCATCATTCACCAACACTAGTTGGAGTTTTCAGGCTCCAGGACTTTCAGGAACTTTCAGTGACACACATTCACAACATCCACAATCTCACAATGGCACACACAAATTTGGGGGGACAAGATCTGAGATTTAATTGACATGGGGAACTTCCAGAGAGAAGAAACTCTACCAATATAGATATTTCATGATTGATAACAAAACAAACACAAATACTTTTTTTTTTTTTTTTTTAAATAATCAGGGTTAAGGCTCACATAGCTAGTAAGTGTTGTGTCTGAGGCTGCATTTGAATCCAGGTCATCTAGACTCCAGGATCAACGCTGTATCAATGCTGCCCCAGGGGCTGATTTTTCAAAGATGCTACAGGAAGGGGGCCCCTACTCCCCGCCCCAACCCCTACCCAGAGGATCTCACCTCTGTACTGCAGGCCCCCAGCATCATTATCACTGGGGGGATGAAGATGGGAGTCTTCTCTGCCTGGACGTTCTCTAGGTTCCTGCAAGGATGGAGGAGAGGGGAAATGATTAGGAAGTCAGGGGGAAGTCTGTGAGCATCCTGGGTGCTTTCCCAGGATTTACGTATACCCACTGGCGAACACATTGATACAGGAATGTCCTGTCCCTGACAATGGGTATGAGGTTGGGTCCATGATGATAAAACAACAGAAAGATCTCCTGGGACCTATATACACAGGTGTAAAGAATAATCTAAGCATTTATACACACAAAAGGATACAGAAAAAATTGGACATGGGACGATGAAACACACACAGAGTCATAAATTCATGCACAATCACTTTGGCAGCCTCTGTATAGAATCTCTCCCATCCTCTGGAGTGATGGTGGAGATAGGTATAAGAGAAAAAAAGAAAGGAGGGATAGGCAGAAATGGAGAGGGAAGAGAAGGGCTTCTCCCCCTTAGTCTAATTAGGGCAGTCCTCCTTCCTCACCCTGCCCCCAAACATGGGTCATCAGGAGTCACTTGGGGGGAGGGGGAAGATGTGAGCCAAGAGCATGGTGGGTCTGCTTGGTGCATCAAGGACAAGAATGCAAAAAGGGATTCAGTCTGCTTTGGCCCTACTAGCCCTAAATCACCAGAGGCACCCTCCAGAAGCCACGTGGGACAATGAAAGAACCCCTGAATCGGGTGTTGGGGGACCTGGGTGGGGAGCCAGCTCGGACACTTCCTAGGCTTGAGGCACTCCACTTTACCCGCCTGGATCTCAGTTCTCTTCTCCACAGAGCGGGGACAATAATCCTTATAAGGACGACTTTAAAACAGGATATCCAAACTGTTGCCCAATCTTGTCACTTCTCCACCTTTACAACACATCTAGCACACATCCTCTTTTCTCCACAATACCGACACAACACTAACTAACTCAGGCTCTTAGCACCTCTGCCCCTGGACAGTGGCAGGCTCCCCTTTCCCCCAACTCTCTCCCCTCTCCAATCCAACCTCCATTCACTCAACCATCAAGCAGACGTCTAAAGAGGAGGTCTGACCACATCTCCCTCTCTCCCTGCTCACTGAGCTCTAAAGGCTGCCTATTTCCTCCAGAATAATATATGAAGTCCCCACGTTCAAAGGTTTCATAACCTGGATCATTCCTACCTTTCCAGCCTCTCTCCCCTTTATGCACTCAATGATTCAACAATACATCAACACGGATTGTTTTTGTCTTTTTTGTATCCCTAGAGCTTAGTCCAGTGCCTGGACCATTCTAAGAACTTGCTGACTAACTGAAGAAAGTGCTTTGTAAACTAGAACTTGCTAGATGAGTGGGAGCTGTTCTAAGTCTTCCCTACTCACCAGATCCAGGGATGATGGAGAACCTCATTTTGTCCCCCATCCTTGATACGTCTCTGTCTCACTGAGCATGTCGGCAGAGTCCACAGCTCACCTTCTCAGGCTTGGCTGCTATTACCAGACTGAATTCTGCTTGGGGTCTATGCTGTAGAAAGCATGTTCTACACAGGCAGGCAGCTCTGCTTATAAGTGTTTACAAGGATTCCAGGGTACTAGGAATGAAAGGTTCTAGTGCAAGAAGCAGCCAACATTAGGAGTAGAATGAAAAGATGAGCTCCCCCAAAATTCAAGGAACAGAAAAGAAGGAACCAAAGAGACATGTTCCATCCCAGAATCTCAGAATACTTGAACTAGAAAAAAAAAAAAAAAAAGCCCGTTCTCTTCTCCCATTTAAATAAGAAAATTGAGGGTCAGACAGAGAAACAGCATGGCCGTGCCCAAACAGCAGACACAGAATGCCAGAACCAGAGGGGACCTTTCATCATAGAAAGTCAGAGCCTGAAGCAGCTCCTAAGGCTGTGTAGTTTAATCCGACAAACATCTCCAGAGGAAAGCTAAGTCTCCAAGAGCGCCCAGCCCCAGCATCCAGACACCTGAGCGTGCCTACCTGCAGATAATGATGAAGAACTTGAGAAGAAGCAGGGCTTGGGTCAGGCTGGCCTCCCCAGGCCCTCGGCACATAGCCCCAGCTGCTGCCCCAGGACCAGCAACACGTTCTGGGGCAGGAGAGGAATCTCTGATGTAGCCTCTTCTGGCCTGGGGGGAAAAGAGGGATCATTATCAGAGGACATGATGACCTCCCTCCAATGCTCCTCACCACAGTGACTACAAATAAGGGCAACCCCCCCACCTGCCCCACCCTGGAGTCGCCCTCCCCTCTACTGTCCCAGCCGCTTTGTCTCTCTCTTGGAGCCCTTCCTCAGGGGTACAATGGCTGAGGGAAGGTGCTGAGAGGACATGGAGTGAGAATAAAAATAATGATACTAAAGCATTTACATTGTGTCTACTACTCTGTACCAGATACTCTGCTGAGCCCTTTACAAATCTTATCTCATTGCATCCTCAGAGCCGATCTAGGTGGTAGATGCTATTATCCCAAGTTTAACCGTGGCCAACTAGCGTGACCCAGCTAGTACGTGTCTGAGGATTTCTAGAACTTGTCTTTTCCTGATTCCAGGCTCAGCATTCTAAACAACTGTACCGCCTAACTGCCTAGAAGGGTAGAAAGTTCTCCTCTAATGTCCTCTCCTGTTAACTCGGAAGATAGAAAGAAAAAACCCAAAATCCTTTTAGCCAAGGATGGATGGAATGACAGAGAATGTGATGGGTTTGGGAAGATTAGGAAGGTCTCCGCCGGGAGGGAACCCGTGTTTATGTGTTTGTGTATGTGGGTTTTTTTAATAGTACAATAATATTCCATAACATTCATATACTATAATGTGTTATGTGTTTTTACACATACTTTTGTATATATACACATAGTTTTACACTACTTTCATATGTTTGTATGAATATAAATCCCATAAATCATCACTCTCTCCACTTCAACCCTGGCCACACTGAGATGGAACCCTCAGGTTAGGGATTGATGTAGGATTGGATCTGTGCCCTGGGCCCCTTATTCCCCTTGAGTCCCCCTACCCTTCACCTTCGAGGCTCCAGAGAATGCACCGCAATGACCTTCTCAAAGCTGGTGACGAATGCTTCCAGCCACTGGTGCAGGTAGCTCAGATCTTTCTGCAAGAAACACAAGACCCAGGACTTGGTGAGGTTTCTGTTGGAGGGCAAACTACAGATCCCAGATGCCACAGACTCTCCTACTGACCAGGCCCATTCATGATAGAGTAGCAAGAGCACTGAATTTGGAATTGGGGAATTTGAAATAAATGAGGGATCATAGGAAGAATGCCTCAATTTCCTATCTGTAAAATAGGCAAATAATGCTACTATGTATAATACAGGAATAGTGTAGGAAAATAAAAAAGAGAAATGGTGATTTTTTTTTTTTTGAGGCAATCAGGGTTAAGTGACTTGCCCAGAGTCACACAGCTAGTGTCTGAAACCAGATCTGAACTCAGTCCTCTTGACTCTAGAATCACTGTGTTATTCACTGCACAACCTAGCTGCCCCTGATTATTTTTAAAAAAATCATCATCATTATTATCATTATAAAAGCACATTGAAATGGGAAATACTCAATGTTATATAAATATGTGTGAATATTGTTTCACCTTATGGAAAGTAAGCTTCTTGAAGGCAGAGATTGAATTATTTAGACAGAGAAGTCCTCTATATCCACGTAAGATGAAGTAAGACCTGCCCCCCAGAGACTTAAAAAAAAAAAAAAAAACTATTTTTAATACACATTGTTTTATGAATCCTGTTGGGAGAGAAAAATCAAAGCAAATCACTCTATGGGAGAGAAAAAAAACTAAAAAAAAAAACAAAAAAGAAGCCCACATTGCATGTGTTGATTTACATTCAATCTCCACAGTTCTTTTTCAGGATGCAAATGGCATTTTCTGTCCAAAATCCATGGGATTGCCTTGGCTCTCTAGGGACTTTTATCTTCTACTGTCCCAGGTATCATTGTTTTTAGCTTGAAGTTAATCCCAGTCCCTAGTCCTCCTCTTCCCCTTCCTCATTCTGTATCATTCTGCTCTTCCTAAAGCAAAATGCTGGTTCCTTCCCTGCTCAAATACCTTCAATGATTTCCTCTACTTATGGGATAAAGGTCTGCCTTCTCATCCAGGCACTTAAGACCTAGAACAGGGGTAGGGAATATCTGGCCCATAGGCCACATAAGGCCCATGAAATCACTTGGTCTGGCCCTACCAACAAAACTACAGGAGACAAAAACCTCCCACTGCTTGAGTTCTTTAAGTTGATAATTGTGTATGGCTCATGGACAACATTATAAATATTCAAATGGCCTTTAGCAAAAATAAATAAATAAATAAATAAATAAAAATAAAAAATAAAAAAAGAAAGAAAAAAAGAAAAAAAGATTCCTTAGCCCTGTTCTAGAGTCTTACTAACCATGCCAGCTTTCTCTCCCACTTTTCCCCTTTACCAACCCTAAACTCCACCCAAACTAGTCTCTCTTCCCTATTCTCTGAGCAAGTAAGCCTCATACATCCTCCTTTACCTGTCTCAATCTTAGCCATCCTTCGAGACTCAGCTCAAATAACCTTCACTAACATGTCCCCCTCTGGAAGTAATCTCCCCTACTTCTAATTCTAACAATTTTTTTCTTTATATCTCTCCTTTCTTTTTGTGCTTCACAGCATATGCCTTTTATATAATTATATAATTTATGTATCTTAGCTCCCCAAGAAAAATATAATCCCCCCTGAAGGCAAGAATAGTCTTATCCCAGCTTACAACCTCAAAGTGTTTTGACTATTCCCTTTTCCTAAGTCTCTATACCCAACTGTTTGCTAAGCCCAAAGAAAGCATCATGATATCATGTACACACTGCTACAAAAACCCTGAGTTCCAATGCTGGCTGCTCCTCACTGCCTGTGGGGCCTTGGGCAAGCCCCTTCCCCTCTTTGAGCCTCTATTTCATCATATATAAAATGAAGGGGTTGTACTAAATGACCTTAAGATCATTTAAGGTTGTTGCTCCCCAAAATAATTTCCAGACCATCCTTTCTTTCCTACTCCCCCATCTACTCCCATCCTTATTTAGGACTTCATTTCTCCTTAATTTTACTATTGTACTAATTTCATAACCAGTATTTTCTTCCTGCCTCTGGTTTCTCTTCTCTCTAATTCATTCTGTACTTGCTGGTAGGGTAAAAAAATTTACCCCAATCATATAACTTTACTCTTCAAAGCCATCCAGTGATTCCTCATTGCCTCCTGTACAAAGGAAATATTCCTAATTCTGGAATCCCAGATCCAATCATCTACGGTACAGACTTAACAGCCCCCAAGCAGTGGGCACATAAGAGTTTCAATATAGGAAAGATCAGAGGTTAGGAGGCTTACATTGGAAAAGGCCACGGTGGGGTCCTCGGACAGCATGAAGGAACTAGGGCCTCCAATGAAGGGTGCAGATAGCCAAAGGAAAAAAAAAACATGGCCAACTCTGCTTTAGCTTCCCCTCTCTACCTCTCCCAGATCTGCCAGACAGGCACCCCAAATCACCATGCAAGGATTTAGGAGTCTAGGTGTTCAAAATCAGTATGGAGTGTCAAGCCAGATCTTAAAGCCAGAGGGTGAAGGTACAAGTGGCTTACTCACTTTTCAGATATATGCCCCCTTCTAGCCTCCTCTCCCCCTTCCACAAACACACTTACCCACAAGAAGCATCACTTTATTTCCACAGTATTTAAAAATTTACTAAGCACATTTCCTCCCATCAACTCTATTAAAGCAAGTAGTGTGAACATTATTATCCAAATTTACAAAGGAGGACATTGGGGCTGAGAGGTTAATTGACTTGCCTAGAATCTCAAACCTAGGAAGTATCAGAGCTAAAATCTGAAATCCTAACTCTAAGACCACTACTGCTCTCTTTCCACTAAACCAGAGATGTTAAACATGCTACTCCAAATGTGAAACCAGATTAAAATGTAATTGGGAAATTATTAACAACAAAAAAAGAAAAATATAATAAAACATTTTAAAACTGGCCCATAGGATCTTTTTCTGCCAATAAATACCGAATTAAAATGTAATTGGGAAATATTTAACAAAATAAATAAAAATATACTAAAACATAGATACCATTACATTTTAAAACTGGCCCACAGAGATCCTTTTGTACCAGTTAAAGACTTTTGTTTCTATTTGAATTTCACACTATTGTGCTTGTGTCTCCAAATCCTATCAAATTCTTCAGTGCCCCAGCCCAGACTGTCTGCTCCAGGAAACATTCTCAGAACATGTCAGCCCAGTGAACTGTCTTCCTTAGGGCCTGCAACACTTCATCTGGCATGAACCAAACACAGGAATTAACTTCTTCCTAGCACTTTATGGTTTACAAAAAGCTCCCCCTTTGTTTATATCATCACATTTGATCCTCAATACCCCATAAAGGAAGAAATGCAGACATTTATCAATCCATTTTATAGATGAGAAAACTGAGGTCCAGTCAAGGGAAATTATTTGCCCCAAGTCACAAAACCAGCAAAGGAGACTTCAAGCCAGATTTCCTGGTTCCATTCTGAACAGTTTTAAGCTGTAAGTTATTTTTGAGGTATTCTGGGGGTCTGGAGTGTGTGCAATACCTAACCAGCCTAAGAGCTCCATAACAATACATCTCTCCCTCAGCATCCTCCAAAGGGAACCCAGGACAGGACCATGCCCTAGGGCTCGTTCATACAGAAGAACTATTTGGAATGAATGAATACACGTAGATCAGTGAAGAGCAGCTCTACCCAACCACATGAATCCAAATGTGCTTCTTCTTAGCCATTTCAGACACACAGGTGTTAGGGGCAAAACCCCAGGACGGAGTGAACAAACCCTGGGGAAGGGAGCAGGGATGGAATGGAATGTTAAGAGGGATATCTCTACTAGCAAAGGCATAGCAAGAGGATGAGCACTGAGACAGAAGGGACTGGAAACTGAGGCTGGGGTCCATCTCCATGATCTGCCATGATCCCTGTGGCCACAGAGCTGGAGAAATGATCTCTCAGAGAAAGGTGAAATGCAAATCCATTGAGAAAGGGTGAGAGAACAGGTGAGGGAGGACGGGACATGTGCTTTTGGGTGAGACAGGCTGGTGAAGGCAATATGGTTATTTCTTATGTGATCACTCCCCTCACCTTGTGCATGCATATCCTGTATTTGCCTGTAGGTGGAGAAGCACCTGCCAGGAAAGAATCAGGTTTGGATCTTGGCTGCCCCACTAATTACCAGCTGGGTAACCTTCAGGAAGTCAATTCCCCCACCCCCAGCCTCATTTTTCTTATCTATAAAATAGAGTACAATAATATGATGTTTTTACTCCTTACTTCACAGGGTCATGTAAAGAAGCTGTTATAGTGGAAAGAGAATAGGGGTCAGAGAACCTGGGCACAAAGCTGTTTTGTCATTTTCCAGCTGTGTGGCTTAAGTGAGTAATTTATCTTCTATGACACTTAGTTTCCTCATCATGATGATAAGGTGGACCATCTAGATCAGGGCTTCTTAACCTAGTTTGGTTCCTGGACCCTTTAGGCAGTGTTTGCTGAAGGCAGTGGTAAGCCCTTTTCAGAAGCAGGTTTTTAAATGCTTGCGATAAAATCTTCAGAATTACAACAAAAATCAACAAGACTGAAAGTCACTAAAACATGAGAAAATCAAGTTCACCTAAACCAGGTTAAGAACCCTTGCTCAAGCCCAGCAGGTCTCCAACTTTACACTCTTTAAAACTATTAAGCCCCCCCCCCCACTCCCCTACACACAAAGGGTTTTTGGTTTTGTGGATTATATCTATTGATATTTAATGAAAGGGCCTCAGGGACTTCCAGGACCACAAGAAGCACTGATTGAGACCAGGGGTCTCTAATATCTCTGAGAGTGTGATCCTAAGCTCTGCTTGGCAAACAGGAAAGTTAACTCTGAGGGTGGTGCTGCATTTCTCCATGTGTGTATGTAGACACATGGCATAAGCATGTGGGCACACATCTGTCAGTGTGGATGCCTCCATGAGCCCATGCCAGGGCGTGTGCCCACAGTCATGGCCCCCCTTGCACAACTCAGGCTCGGCTCTGCTTTGCTACTGGGAAGGAGCAGGTGGCGTGAATGCTTCCTCTCTCCTGCCTTCTTCAGTTTCCTCCTTTGTAAAGGGAGGGGTTTGTACTCAGTAGTCCCTAAGTCCACTTCACCTCTGATCCCTATGAAATCAAATGCATATTTGTACAGCCCACAAGCAGTACCTTCTACTGAGTTACCTGAGGATGTTCAGAAACACACGCCCATCCAAGCAGCACAGACCGGGACCCACAGCCACAGAGATACACACAATGAAATTCATGGGTACAAAGAAAAACTCATACAAACACAGACACTTGCACAGAGATTCACTCACTTTTGCACATAGATACATCAATACAGACTCAGACAGACACAGGTTTTTGTACACAGACATATACACACTGAAGAACACACTAGAGACACAACGGGTCCCGCATCAATACAGACTCAGACAGACACAGGTTTTCGTACACAGACATACACACCCCAAAGTGCATACTAAAGACACAATGGGTCTCTCTTCCTTCTTTCTCCCTCCATGAGAGTACCCACTCCCCCCAAGGACACCTTTTTAATTTCCCCAGGCAGCTCACACACTGATAAGAGTCCAACCTAGTGGTATAGGCTGAATGACACTCACTGGTCCAGGACCCCCAGAATCATACCCTCTACTTGAAACAATGAGCTCCTTCTTATCCACCTGCAGGAAGACTTCTATGGTCCATCCCCTTCTGCTGACCCAAGCAACCTCCTTCCACCAAGCCCCCTATCTCTGCCATGGTCCCCAGAGTTACCTGGACCCCCATCCCCCAGGCCGGCTCCATGAAGTGGGATTGGTACCAGTAGCTCTGAGAAGTGTCCATGAGGGCAGGAGCCAGAAAGAGAGGGCAAGAAGAATGGGAGAGGGGGGTACTGGCTCAAAAAGGAGATCAAGTCTTGTGCAAAGGGGAAGCAAGTCTCACACACGCAGGCCTCATATCCCTGCTATCACCCCTCTTACCCCCCCTCCCGCCCCATCAGCCCCCGCCCTCACCGGGCTAGTGGCAGGAAACGCAGAGTCAGGGTTGGGGAGAGAGTCAGCTTCCTCTCTGAGGGAGGGGGGCTGGGGCCCCAGACCGCAAGGGATGAGGAGGAGGAAAGGGGGTGCACTAGGAACAGACCTCCCCAAACTGTGAAACTCCTCCCCTTTTCCTTTCCTTTTTTCCAATACACCCCATATAATTACCTTATTGGGGGGAGGGATGTATGTGTGGGAGCAGGATGTAAATTTCCTCATCATCTCAGGGTCTTTTAGGGGCTAAAATTTATGGGATGAGGCAAAGACATCAAAAGAGGGGTAAAAATATGGAAGGAGGCATTGCGGTGGGATAGAAGAAGACAGGTTCAATCTCATTTCTGCTGTGGATTGTGTATTTATTGTGCAGCAAGTCAATGAACTCTGAATCCAAGTTGACTCAATTCTAAACTGAGGAAGGTGGGCCAGGCAATCTCACAAAAAAGACAATATGGTACCGCTCTGAATGTATAATTGAGGAAGGGGGCCTGACTCTGCCCTTAACTACCTGGATGGGCAAGTCATTCAACTTCCCAACTGTAAAACGTGGCAGTTAGACTAGATGACTTTGAAGTTCCCTTCTCTCAGTATGATTCTTTTATTTTAAATTCCTCCTAGCTAGGTAGTACAGTGGATAGAGCACTGGGCCTGAAGTCAGAGAAACTTAAGTTCAAATCCAGCCTCAGATACTTACTAGCTATGTGACCCTGGGCAAATCATTTAACCCAATTTGCTTCAGTTTCCTCATCTGTAAAATGAGCTGGAGAAGGAAATGGCAAACCAGTCCAGTATCCTTGCAAAAAATAAACACATCCTCAAAAAAAAAAAAAAAAAAAAAAAAAAAGCATAACACAAAAAACAAAATCCCCAAACCAAAAATGGAATCACAAAGAGTTGGACACAACTGAACAACAGCTCTGACATTCTATGGTTTTCTGAGATGGAAGGATGGGCTGGAGGGAGGAAGGCATAAGCCTGAAAGGAAGCAACCTCAGGGTATGTATTAGTGCTATGATGTCCCTCACTGAGACAGAGAAAGTCAGGAGCCCCAAGTAAAAGTGTCCCTACAGCATCCACAAAGCTTCCCAATGCCATCATTTCTAAGGTTTAGCCTCCCCTTCAGACTGTTTTTGCTTTAGAATGTCATACTTGCAAGCAAGGGACCTTAGAACTCAGAGCGACAGGGACTTTAGAACATAAACTATCTGAGTTAGAAGGGCCACCGTAGATACAACTCTGGGAGTCAAGAAGAACTGAGTTCAAAGCCAACCTCTGATCCTTACTTACTACTTCATGCGATCCTGAACAAGTCATTTTAACACCTATTAACCTCAGTTTCTTTATCTGTAAAATGAGATGAGAATAGCACCCTACCTTACACAGTAGCTGAGAGAATAAAAATTAGATATTTGTATTAGTCTAACTCCCTCATTTTAAGTAGGAGAAAACTAAAGTCAGAAAAAGAAGTGCATTGGCTAAGACCAAATAGTTAACTAATTTGGGAGGAAAACCCAGGCCTTCTGATTTCAAGCCAGGGAAATATTCTTCCCATGACCCCACTGCTGCCTCTTTTACCTTCCTCTCTCTTCCCAGAAGGGTTGCAACTGCTCCCCACTTCCCTCCAGTCATGGGAAAAGAAAATATCTTTGTTTTTATCTCTCACAAGTTTTGGCCACCACAAAAACAGAAGCTCAGTTTTCCCCAAGTGAACAAAGATTAGGGAAAAGTCTGTAGCTTTATGATCTAGAAAAACATCCTAATACAAAGTAACTGTCCTATAGCTGCCACACAGTTTCTGGCTCCTAGTTGGGATGATAGAAACGTGTGCCAGTAACCTTACCACACATTCACCCCAAACCAGTACATACAGCTGCCTACATGCATTTATGTGCACAAGAGACTTACACTCAACATCCATCACTTATTACATATTTACATATAAAGAGACTATGCCCATAAATATGTATAAGTCCTCCTGATATGAATGATTCCCATTTCTGCAGCACTTGGTTTTCCTCACAACAACTCTGTGAGAAATGTTTCTATTTTACAGGTGAAGTAACCCAGTGATGGGAAAGGAATTGCCCAAGATCTCACAGCTAGGAAGTATCAAAGTAGGGGAAAAAGCAAACACAAGTTTCCTGATCCCAAGCCCAGAACTCCTTCTATTGTGCCATAATGACAAGTACTTCCCTGATTGGGTGTGTTGACCCACACCTATAATTCTGGAGAGGCTGAGGATAGTGGATCACCTGAACTTGGGAGTTCTCAGCACTAATAGGATTAAAGTCAACCAGGCGCCCATACAAAATCTTCCAAGAAGTTAACGGACTCAACCATTCTAAAGAGCAATTTGGAATTGCACAAAGGGTTATCAAACTGTTCATACCCTTCCATCTAACAGTGTCTTTACTGTGTCTGTATTTCAAAGAGATCATAAAAAAGAGAAAAGGATCCCCACGTGCAAAAATGTAGCAGCCTTTTATTGTAGCGGCAAGAAACTGGAAACTGAGTGGATGCCCATCAATTGGAGAATGGCTGAACAAGTTATGGTATATGCATGTAATGGAATATTATTATTCTTTAAGAAATGATCAGCAGGCTGATTTCAGAAAAGTCTGGAAAAATTTACATGTACAGATACTAAGTGAAGCGAGTAGAACCAAGAGAACATTGTAAATTGCAACAAGAAGAGATTCAACTCTGATGGACTTGGCCCTTTTCAACAATGAGACGATTCAGACCAATTCCAATAGACTTGTATTGGAGAGAGCCATCTGTAACCAGAAAAAGGACTCTGGGGACAGAATGTGGTCCACAATAGAGTATTTTCACCTTTTTTGTTGTTGTTTGCTTGCTTTTTTCCTTTCTCATTTTTTTTCCTTTTTGATCTGATTGTCTTGTGCAGCATGACAAATGTAGAAATACATATAGAAGAATTACACCTATTTCACATATGTTGGATTACTTGCTGGAGGGAGTAGGGACACAAGGTTTTGTAAGGATGAATACTGACAACTATTTTTGCATGTATTTGGAAAAACAAGAAGTTATTATTATAATTTAACAAATTAATTTTTTTAAAATGTCTTCTACCACCAAGAAGAATCCTCCAGTAATAGAGTGGGAATTGATGAAGAAAGTACCAGCAGAAAGCCTAAAAAGGGATGAACCCATCCCAAGTCATGCAGTTCAGTAGTGGAATTGGGCATGTGAGAAGCCACTGATTTTATGGCCTGAGTTAGATAAAGGAGACTTAGTCTCAGAAACAAAGTCCTTTCTTATTACCAAAAAAAAAAAAAAAATTGATGAGGTTGATTTTGTGTGTGTGTGTGTGTGTGTGTGTGTGTGTGTGTGAGAGAGAGAGAGAGAGAGAGAGAGAGAGAGAGAGAGAGAGAGAGAGAGAGAGAGAGAGAGATCATTATTTCCATTTTATTCAAATAAAGAAGAGATTAAGAAAAGGCTATATTCACAAAACTAAAAATTCATAGGTCTAAAACTGGAAGGAACCTCAGAAACCATCTAATACAAGAATTCTTAGCCTGAATTTCACAGATCCTCAGGGGTGTGTGTGGTGTAGTCCACTAAGATTTCAGAAGGTCTGCAAACTTTGGAGGGGGAAAAAAAGGATTTTTAAATTTTCATTATTCTCTAAGTAAAATTTAGCACTTCCCTCAATTATTTTAAAACTTAACTCTGAGAAGGAGTTCATAAGCTTTATCAAAGTATTCTGTGACATACAAAAAGACTAAGAACCCCTGATTCCAGTCCAAAAAGATACAAGACTCACCCAAGATCACACTGTCAATAACTGATGGAGTAACACGTCAAACCCAGACCTTCTGACTCTAAGTTAAGTTTCTTTTATACTGTGTGACCTCTTGTTCACATGATGCATTCATCCATATATATACACATATGTAAACATGCATGTACATACAAATATGTGCATATAGGTATGCACACCCTCACACAAAACACCTTTACCACCTTCCAAGCTGTCATCCACCCCAGCAGGGCCTGTCTGACAGCTCAGGCTTGAGTCAACGGGTGGGACTGGGCACCTGGGTGAGGTACATGGGCTCTGTGCCTCCAGTGTCCCAACTCAACCTCTCTCACCACACTGACTGCTTGCTCCGCCTCTTTGGTTTCCCACCACACACTAATATATACCTAATTTTATTGGGATCTCCTGGGCCAAACACCACTTACCCACTCTACCCTGGGGAACCAAAATCCTGTCACGTGCCCATCTACGAACACTAGAGGGAAACCAGGAGGTAATCTGCATACCACATCATCATCTCTCCACCCTGATATCCTGTCTGGTCAGTATGAGGCATCGTGGGATAGTGGAAAGAGTTCTAAATGGGCCTTTCATCATACTATTGAGTTCAATAGCTAATGTGTCCTTGTCGAATCATGTTCTCTACTCCACTCCCAGCCTCAGCTTCCATTAGTATAAAATGAGAAGGTTGGATGCTAGGAATTTTAAACCTCTTCTTATTCTAATAGCCTACATTCTCAGGGCCCTTCCAACTCTGACATTTTTGTTTTGCAGAATCAAATAAGAAAATGGGGGGAGCATGCTAACTTAGAGGGGAAAGTATGCTTTGGAAGAAGCTAGATATTCCAGTGAGGAAATGTATTCCAGAAATGGAGATACATCTGTGTAAGAGATGCAATGGTATGTATGAAAAACATCTGGTAGGCCAGTTTACACAAAAAGTGCATGAAAGGAAATAATATGAAATAAACTTAGAAAGGCAGGTGTGAAGCAAATTGGGGACAACTTTAAATTCCAGATTAAGAATTCTGCCTTTCATAAAAAATGAGATCATAAATAGATTAGAGGAACAGAGAATAGTCTACCTCTCAGACCTGTGGAGGTGGAAGGAATTTATGACCAGAGGAGAACTAGAGATCATTATTGACCACAAAATAGAAGATTTTGATTACATCAAACTAAAAAGTTTCTGTACAAACAATACTAATGCAAACAAGATTAGAAGGGAAGTAACAAATTGGGGAAATATTTTTACAGTTAAAGGTTCTGATAAAGGTCTCATTTCCAAAATATATAGAGAACTGACCCTAATTTATAAGAAATCAAACCATTCTCCAATTGATAAATGGTCAAAGGATATGAACAGACAATTCTCAGATGATGAAATTGACACTATTTCCACTCATATAAAAGAGTGTTCCAAATCACTACTGATCAGAGAAATGCAAATTAAGACAACTCTGAGATACCACTACACACCTGTCAGATTGGCTAAGATGACAGGAACAAATAATGATGAATGTTGGAGGGGATGTGGGAAAACTGGGACACTGATACATTGTTGGTGGAGTTGTGAAAGAATCCAGCCATTCTGGAGAGCAATCTGGAATTATGCCCAAAAAGTTATCAAACTGTGCATACCCTTTGATCCAGCATTGCTGCTATTGGGCTTATATCCCAAAGAAATACTGAGGAGGGGAAAGGGACCTGTATGTGCCAAAATGTTTGTGGCAGCTCTTTTTGTTGTAGCTAGAAACTGGAAGATGAATGGATGTCCATCAGTTGGAGAATGGTTGGGTAAATTGTGGTATATGAAGGTTATGGAATGTTATTTCTCTGTAAGAAATGACCAGCAGGAGGAATACAGAGAGGATTGGAGAGACTTACATCAACTGATGCTGAGTGAAATGAGCAGAACCAGGAGATCATTATACACTTCAACAACAATACTGTATGAGGATGTATTCTGATGGAAGTGGAAATCTTCAACATAAAGAAGATCCAACTCACTTCCAGCTGATCAATGATGGACAGAAACAACTACACCCAGAGAAGGAACACTGAGAATTGAATGTAAACTGTTAGCACTACTGTCTATCTACCCAGGTTACTTATACCTTCGGAATCTAATACTTAACATGCAACAAGAAAATTGGATTTACATACATATATTGTATCTAGGTTATATTGTAACACATGTAAAATGTATGGGATTGCCTGTCATCTAGGGGAGGGAGTAGAGGGAGGGAGGGGATAATTTGGAAAAATGAATACAAGGGATAATGTTATAAAAAAAATTACTCATGCATATATATTGTCAAAAAATTTATAATTAAAAAATAAAATTAAAAAAAAAAAAGAATTCTGCCTTTTATCTTAGAGGAAGTAGGAAGCCACTCAAGTCATGTGAATAAGGGGTAAGATAGATCTGTGTTTCAGGAATCTCAATTTGGCAGGTGTAGAAGATGACTTGGAAGGAGATGGGGGGAATCTGGGGGACTGGAAACAGGAACACCAGGAGGACACTATCACTATAGTCTAATCAGAGAAGTTAGGAGAGAGACTGTGAGTGGAGTGGAGAGGAAATGGTGTGGAGGGAGAATAAACACAACAAGCTTTAGAGCTTGGATTACTGAAAGGAGGAGGAGAATAACAAAAGTAACATTTATGTATCACTTTAAGGTTTACAAAGTACATACATACATACATACATATGTATATATATATATGTATGTATGTATGTATGTATATATAGTATCATTTGATCTTAAGGATGGTGGTGTCATTAATAGAAATGGGGAAGTTTGGAGAAAAGGTGGGTTTTGGGAAGAAAATAATGAATTCAATTTTAACCATCCTGATTTTGAGCTACCTATGAAATACCCAGATAGAAATGTCAAATAGGCAAAGCTGAGTATAGAAATCTGGGAGTCATCTGCATAGACAATAAATGAACCCATGATATTGACAGGAAGATATACAGAGAAAAGGAAAAAGAGACTAGGATAAAACATTCCACATACTATGTCCTAGGGTATATACCAACTCTGAAATCTCACATTCTATGAATGCACTTACTATGCATCAAATTTTACTAAGTGCTGGGGATTCAAAAAAGCAAGACAGTCTTTTTCTCAAGGAGCTGAGATTCTAATGAAAGAGACAATATACATAAAAAGTTTTAATGGTAACTCAGATGGAAAATCCCATGATTCTTAGGATGCAGAGGCAAAGAAATGTTGGTTATGTGTCTTCTTTAATGCTGTTTCCACTAATGAAATAACATTTATTTGTTGGGATAAAGCACGCAGAGGAATAGTTACCAGTTTTCCTTTCCCTACTTCTAGGCTTAAAGGTTGTGGGGGTCTGGGCTAGCAGCAAGAATAGTGCCTGCCACATGTGCAAAAATGTTTGTGGCAGCTCTTTTTTATATTCCAGAAATGGAGATACAGCTGGGTGAGCAATGGAAGGTCATGTATGAAGAACATCTAGTAGGCCATTTTACACAAAAAGTGCATGAAAGGGAGTAATATGAAATAAATCTGGAAAGGCAGGTGGGAAGCAAGTTGGGGACAACTTTAAAACCCAAAGAATTCTGCCTTTTTTCTTAGCGGTAATAGGAAGCCACTCAAGTTATCTGAAAGAGGGATAAGATAGTCAGATCTGGATCTCAGGAATTGGAAATTGAGTAGATGCCCATCAACTGAGGAATGGCTTTAAAAGCTGTGGCATTTAAATATAATGGAAAACTATCATTTCTATAATAAATGATAAGTAGGTTGATTTCAGGAAAACCTAGAAAGACTTACATGACCTGATGCTGAGTGAAGTGACCAGAACCAAAAGAACATTGGAAAAAGTAACAGCAAGATTGTATGATGATCAATTCTGATAAACTTAGCTATTTTCAGGTGATCCAGGACAATTCCAATAGATGTGGGATGGAAAATGCCATCTTCCAGAGAGAGAACTACAGAGACTATGGATCAAAGCATAGTATTTTCACACACCCCCTTTTCTTTCTCATGCTTTTTTTCCTTCTTAGTTTGCTTTTCTAGTACATGACAATTATGGAAATATGTTTTAGAAGGACTGTACATGTTTAGCCTATATTGTATTACTTGCTGTCTTGGGGAAGAGGAAGGGAAAGGAAGGAGAAAAAAAAAACTATAGCACAAAATTTTACAGAAATGAATTTTGGAAACTATATTTAAATGTATTTTGGAAAATAAAATACTATTAAAAATAAATAAATAAAATTCCATATGTAAAAACTATAAATATATGTACATATGTGTGTGTTTTGCCTACCCATGACCTATAAAGATTTCCCTAATTATTTAAATCTAGAAGAAAAAAAAAAAGAAATGAGAAAATGAGATTTTCAACTGAGACAGAGAATTCTAAATCTTACCCAAAGCAGAAATTCTCCAGTCTCTAATGTAGCAAGCAAGCTATAGTTAGTGACATGATGGAGATTCTCAGCTGCTCTCATGTCACCTTCCCAGAGTCTCTCTTTTTCTCTCTTTAGCAACCTGAAAAGAGGTTGCCTGAGAAATTTTTACACAATCCCTATGATATAGGTATATAAAATATGAATATAAATCAAACATTTATAGATAACAAATCATAATTTCATTACTTTCTACAATTTACAATGTGACCCTATATAGGGTCATGATCTGCAGTTGAAGAAGCTTTGCTCTTGGTAATAGCATGGTTTGACTAGCCCTACTGCCTCTTGATTCTAAGTTGTAGGGTCACTCTCAGCTCTGAAAGTTTAGTATTTGATAAGATTTGATTTGGAGAGAAGATACTTGTTCAGGGATGAACTGATTTATGTGACCTCTGATGTACCTTCCAAAACTGAAATTCAATAATTCTGAGTGGTCTAGAAATACCATCATTATTAATATTATTATGATTATTATTACACAATGATGCTGATGCTTTTCCCTCTCACTCATTTAGCCATTTCCTCCTGCTCCTCAATAATCCTAACTCAAGGTAGAGATTTTCCTGGCAATGGAAGTCTTCAAATGAAGACTACATTACAACTTGTCAGGAATATTATTTGCAACATGAGGTTCACAACCTCAGCATCATCCTTGACTTCTCATTTTCCTCACCTACAATATCCAATCAATTGCCAATTTTTTTTCATTTTTTACCTTCACAACATCTATCCCATATATCTTTCCTCTCCAATCTCATGACCATCACCCTGGTTCAGTTCTTTATTATTTTTACACTAAGCTTTTGAAATGGCTTCCTAATTATTCTCCCTGCCTTAAGTCTCTTCCCTCTCTTCAATCTATCCTCTATGTAGTTGCTGAAGTGATAGTACCAAAAACATGGGTCTGACTATGGCACTCTCAAACTCAAAAAATCCTGGCGGACTCTAGATAAAATGTAATCTCCTGTTTTTGGCATTTGAAGCTAATCACAATCTGGTCCAATCTACCTTTCCAACCTTATTACCTGTTACTTCCCTTCATGCTCTCTTGACAAAACTGTCCCCTCATCTACTCTCTCACCAATCCATTGGATCACTTATCTTTTAGCCTTTTTTCCTTAATTATATATCTGCAGAAATATGGCAGCTTCCCAGTGGTTATTAACAGGAATAATGAGGACTAAGTTATGGGTTTCAACCAATTGATTTTACATATATATGAAAAAGTTTTTAAAGTCATAGACTAACTCTGATCTTAATTCAAGTTGAGGAAGTATAATATAGTAGAGAGAACATTGATTTGGAGACAGGGTAGATATTGGTTCAGATCTTACTTCTGCTGCTTACTAGCTATTGAACTTTGAACAAGTTACTTTCCCAGAGCTTCCTCATCTGTGAAATGAAACAGCTGCATTAAACGATCTGTAAGGTCCCTTCCAAATCCTAAATCTTGTAATTCTGTCATGTATTGATCTATTCCTTTGAGAGAGACTGAATCCTAAATCTGGTCATAGACTGAGCCCAAACTGTTGAGACAGGTTGACCCCTATTTCTAGTCACAGACTCATGGTAAACAACTATATGTTCTAATCATGTTCTGGAGGAATTTTTAACCTCAGGTTTGGATCAATTCAGTCCCTTTGGAGGTCAAAGAATTATGAACCCATCAGTGCTAAAAGACTCTGTGGATCACCCAGTTCCACTTCCTCTTTTTACAGATTAAGAAAGTAAGGTGGAGAGAGCTAAACAACTTGCGTGAGGTTACCCAGCCTTTTGGTCTAGTCATATGTCTAGAGGTGACATCCCCTTAAGGAATGGGGCCACAAAGGGAACATCCCCCACGTATCTTTTGGTCTCGCCATCCAATCCTTCCAGAGCTGACCAACAACCTCTCACTGATCTCCAATAGCAAATCAATAAATTTATCAACCTGAAAAGTATGGAGCTCTTCAGCCAGCAAGAATGGAAGATAAGAAAAGAATTTCTAAGACTGGACATTTCCATTGATCACTAGAGGGGATGGAAGAGGAGGGAATGGTAAGGACAAGATCCCATTCTCTTTCCTTGACTAGCTAATCTCATTTCCCTTTCCCTAAACACACTGTCTAGCTCTTTTCTACTTCTGCACCTTGTTTCATGTCATTTATTTCTACCTGAAAGGCTTTTCCTCCCATAAAATCACAGAATTTCCAGGATTGAAAGTATCCTCAGCAGGCATGTAAGTTCAACCTATCCTCAAAAAGAAATCTTCATTGTAATACATACAAGTAGTCAACCAGATGTTATTTAAAAACTTTCAATGAAGGGAAGCATAGGATTCTTCAAGGCAGCCCTTCTAGATAATTCTAAATGTTAAGAAAATTTTCCTGTTATCAAATCTAAATTTTCTTCTTTGAAAAGTCTACATAATACTTATAGTCCTGTGCTCTGAAACCAAACAGAATAAGCCTAATATTTCCTCTACATGACAGCCTTTGAAAACAGTTATTACATCCCCTATGAGACTTCCATTCTTTAGTACCCTTCACCATCATCTCTTTCCAGTTTTTCAATGTCCTTCCTGAAATGTGAAGCCCATACCAATACACTGTTGATGGAATTGGAATTGGTCTAACCATTCTGGAAAGCAATCAGGAATTATGCTTAAAAAAATAAGGGGAATTGAGAATTATAATGTCTATATACCCTTAAACCCAGAGATCACACTGCTAATAAGTCAGACAGCTATAGCAAAAATCATCACAACAGCACATTGTATGGTTGCAAAAACTGCACATTAAATAAATGTGTGTGGGGGAGAGACCCACAGGGCGGCAGGAAAGCAAATCACAGTGTCTGGATCTAATGGAATCTTATTATATCATAAAAACAACGTTAGAGAAGGATGGAAAAATACAGGAACTGAGGCATAGTGAAATAAGAGGACCAAGAAAAAAAAAACAGGCAATATCTATGATAATGTAAATGGAAATATTAAAAAATTAAATTAAACTCTGTGTAATTAAAGAGATCAAACTTAGCCCCCGAAAAGAATTGAAAAAATGCAACTCCCTCTCTCATTTCTGGAAGTAAGGGATCACAAGTGGGGAATAGTGAATCTCCTTTAAGCCACAGTTGCCTTGTTGGTTGGTTTTGGTGAACACCATTTTTCTTTTTTTTTTAAATCTTTAGTACCAAGATTGACTTAATGGGTGGGAGAAGGAAGAGGGAGGGAGGTATTCACAAACAAAAATGATGTAAAAAGAAAAGGTATCAATTTTCAAAATAGCTTTGTAAAACTTGCAAAAAAAAATCCTCCTATATATTATGTAAAAGTGAATTATAGGTTTTTTAAAATGAGGTGCCCAGAGTTGAATATAATTTTCTAGGTGTCATCTAGCTGAGTGGGGAGGCTCACTTCCTTGTTCCTAGAAGATGCCTGTCTTTATTCTACATCAGTGGCTTTGCTGCCTGCCAAATCACCTAGCTGACTCCTGTTGTGCAGGCTCTTCCACTCCACCTATTTCAACTCTCCTATTCCTTCAGGGCCCGTCTCTGACTCTAATCTCCTCCAGGAAGCCTGCTCTGACTCCTCCACCTCACACCAAATTCTCCCAGCTCAAAACTCCTAATTTATAACACCCTCTCTGTTCTATATTATTCTGCCTCTTAACCATATCATGCCTTCCCAACTAGACTCTGCCTTTAGAGGTGGAGGCTGTCTGATTTCACAGAAGGATTAACATGGTGGGGGCAAGGCAGGGTCCCCAGATTATTTTTTAGGCAGTTATAACTTCTTTTTAGAGTTAATTGTTTCTCTCTCTCTCTCTCTCTCTCTCTCTCTCTCTCTCTCTCTCTCTATATATATATATATATATATATATATATATATATATATATATATATATAGAGAGAGAGAGAGAGAGAGAGAGAGAGAGAGAGAGCATATATAGTGTATATATATATATATATATATATATATATATATATATATATATATATATATAGTAGCATATATATATCTAATTCCCAGCATCAAGTACCCCAAATTCACCCTAACCAAGCACTTCTAGCAAATATACTCTAACCTGAGGTACCCTTCCAAGCACATATGATGTGTGTCTCTTCCTCCCTCCCTCAGATTTTGACTCTGATCACCCTTTCTTAGGCTCCCACAAGGACTTCTAGGGTCCTAGTGACTTTCATTAACTACCAGTACTATTTTTTGGCTCCATTCTCTCCTTTCTCCATTCTCTCAAAGTCCAAACATGTCATCTTCCTTTTTGTTCAATCCCAATCCAAAATTATTTAGTGCCTATTAGTTTAGTATGTGCAAAAGAACTAAGCCAGGTACTGAGGATAGAAAGATAAAAAATAATTGCTGCCTAGAATGAGCTTACATTCTACTAAATAATATATCATAGTATAGTCTAAAACATGGAGTTGACACACTGTAAATTTGCAATAAAATGGAGTAGGATAGGGTGAGGTAGATTAGCATTAAATGGAATGGTTTAAGATGGTGAAGGAAAGTTTAGCTAAACGAGAATATATGAGAGAACAGATTAGAGTGGAGATGAAGTGGATAGGTAAAATGAGATGAAATAAAGTAGGTAGCAGAATGCAGTCAATGAGTCAGTTTAAGAGAATTCATTTGAAGTAGAGGCAAAAGAGTGTTGGTAAATATTTAACAACCAGTGTGTGTGTGTGGGGGGGGGGGTTGTATGCAGTTCACACTTTTAAGTTTAATCTGGATTATTGTTTTCCCATCACTTTATTTAAAGTCTAGACAATCAACAAAACAATAAATCAAGCCCTGAGTTTCAGCATTTGCCAATTTCTAGGGCATAAAGGCTTATACTGAAAAGATAACAATCAGCTAACTGGTTCCAGCACAGTCCTGAATAAAGGGGAATGACTGATTTGTGGGGACCGCCACTGAGCCTTAGTTAAAATAAGGGGATTGGACTAAATGGCCTCTAGGATTTTCTTTTAATTCTACTTTTATGGTCCAATGGAATGAGGGGAACTTTTTAGTTAATTGAGAAATGTGTCTTAGAGTAAAATGGAGGAGAGGGGTGCAAAATTTACTGGAATGGATTGGAATGAAGTTTAGCATAGAGTTTAATTAAATTGAGTAGAGTGGAACAGCCCAAGTGCCAAACCAGAGAGAAGCTCCAGGTAATGGAGCAACAGAGAATATAGGCTAGATGGCATCAAAGACAAATTGCTTAGTCACCAGTTTTCCTGAAGTTCAACTCCCTGCAGAGAGAGGAGGGTCCATTGTGGCATGTGCTGGGTAATTACTGAGGGTAGTCTTTGGGAGACAGATCAGAGTCTCACAGTGAAAGGAACACTGGCCAAAAAAAAGAGAGAAATCATTGCTGGGAACAGGAAGAGTCTGAGTCAAACAGACAGCAGTCAGGGAGTGGGTGATGGAAGGAGATTCCCATATCTATAGCAATACCTTGTCCAGATGCCCTTACACTCCACATAACAAGTAGCTCTAATTATACCCCAACCAGGGAACTCAACACTGGAACTCCTGATTCCATTTGAATATGGCACTGCATAACAGTACAGGGACTCCCCATAATATCCATGCTAGAGAAAACAAATCACATTACTACTATAGCCCCAGAATATGCTCTAGTGCAATACTCCAAGAACACATTAGACTTATCTCTAAACAGGAGTACATTATGAAACATCTAATTCCCAGCACCAAGTAACCCAAATTCACCCCAACCAAGCACTTCTAGCAATGTACTCTGACCTGGTACCCCCCAACCCACATATTACCAATTACCTCTATCACAGTGAATCCTGGAACCCTCAGCGATGAACAATTAACAAGACTCTTAACTACACTGTTTGTAATGCTATGTAATGAAAACCCAGCATCCATTATAACCAGGTAATGACCAAATACATACTGGGACCAGTACTCCTGATCAGGTCCTAACCAGGCACTGTAACTAGATAACCCGAGATCATATCCAGTGTCCCCCCCCCACACATACACCCTAACCCAGCAGTACCATCCCTTCACCCCACTCACATACACACCGAGGGGTACTCGCCGCACCTCCCCCCCCCAGCATCACAGCAGCTCATAGCCAATCACTAGAAAGAAGCCTTAGGCTTTGCTGTCCCCATTACAACTTCTCCCTTGTCCCAGTTTTCCCCCAAGGGAAAACTGTATCCAGCTCCTTCCTTCCATGGAATGGAATGAGGGTCTGTGCTTCCTTTCTACCTCCTTCTCCACACTCTCACCCTCTACATCCTGGGTGTCCACCATTCCTTGCCCCAGAGGCCTGTCTTTCCAATTCAGGCCCAGGTGAGGTTCCTCATCCACTGCCTGAGAGCTTTTCCCATCATCAGGGGCAAGGGAAAGGGGTCAGACAGGAGGTGGTGAGCATGCTAAGTGATGTGTCCCCCTCTCCTCACACACACACTGGTGCCCACCGCCAGCTGCTGCTCAGGCCACCTCCCTCTAGCTACAGGTTGGGAGCGGTAGAGGAAATGAGAAAACCTGCTTTGCTTTCTCCCACACCCCATGAAGGCTGGCCTAACCTCCCGCCCTACCTTGGGGGAGGAGGCCTGGCCTGGGGTGAGGGGGAGCAGGACAACTATGCCCGCCTACCTCCTCCCCTTCTCACCCTGGGGGGTGGGACACCTTTCCTCCCCCCAACTTCAGGAGGGCCCTTGCTGTGGTGTCATCACAAGGCTCTGTCCAGTCTCGCCCAGAAAGCCGGAAAAACAGCTTAGGGCCTTGCTAAAGAGTGAAAAGGAAAAGGGGGGGAAGGGAAGGGAAGGGGGGTTAAGAAAGGGAGGGATGAAGACCCTCAATTCTTCACAAAAATACTGAGTGGTGTAGCATAAAAATTAATTAAAATGGTCATCTTGGATTCAAAAGATGAGTTTGAGTCTTCAGTTTTGATAATGGCCAAGTCACTTTATTCTGAGTCTCAATTTCTTCATTTGTTAAATTCCTTATTTCACAGAACAATCATGCAGAAAATTCTATAGAAACTAAAATCTTATTATTATTTCCTTCTACACCCTCAGCCTGTGGCCAATTGCTCACTAGCCACATCTCTACACAGTACTGTCCCTCTTAGGCTTCCACAAAACCCAGTAAATGTCCCCCAACATCATCAGTCCTTTAATACCCAGAAGCAGCATAGTGTATGGGAAAGAACAGCAGATTTGGAATCAGAAGTCCTAGGCAGGGATTCCCATTCTATTATGGTTATCTACAAGACCTTAGGCAAGTCTGTTCCCTATTCTATGCTTCAGTTTCCACAACTGTAAAAATGAGATAATTAAATTAGATAATCTCAAAGTACCTTTTAGCTTCAATCCCTATAAATATCTGATCCTGGGAGGAAGGGACATGTGGCTCAGAGCAGGGACAGCACAACTTAGAACATGTGTGGGGTCAAGGAAGGAAGCCAAGAGCTGGGAAGTCAGGTGGTCAGACTTCTAAACCTAGAGATACCTCTGACTGTCTGCCCAGAAGGAAATCCTAGACTAGACACTCTAAGAGAGCAGGACGTAGTCAAGAACCAGGGATCTTTAGAGCCGAGGGCTCACGAGTAAGCCTGGATTCTCACAATCATATCTACAAATTCACAGAGGCAGACACCTCAATATAGACCCAGAAGGAATGAGGAAGGCAATGGTATTAGTCGGGAATACTTATAAGGTAAGCTCAGACATAGAAAAATGCAAAGGGGGCTATATAGATGCATAACATATGTGAAGACATGGGATCCTGTATCTTACAAATCCCACATGCTCACTGACCATCTATTTTGAGACAGCATCAGGCACATACACAGAGCAGATAGATGTACAGTCTGTCTTTCTGATATGTGTATATGAACCACACATATTTACATTCATTCACTTAGCACTAGAGAAAAGGAGAAGCCACCTTGTACGACCCCCTTATTGTGCAATAGTCTATAATAATGTCTAATGATGTCTTATTCTCCTAATAGACTAGAAGCTTCATGAGAGCAGAGATTATATGTATTATCACAATTATGTAGTTTTGAGGCAGCACTGGGTATTAATCCTAGGAGTTGCTCAATAAGTATTTGTTTAAAATTAAACATCTTATCCCTCCCAATAAGCTTGCTCAATCAAACAATAAGTATTTGTTAATAGACAACTATATGCCAGATACTGGGAATACAGAAAATGATTCAAACAGGGGAGACAACAAATACGCCAAGTATTTACAGAGTAAACACAAAAAATACAAGGTAGGCAGGGAGGGAGACCACTAAAGGTCTCCTGGAAGGAAGGAAGGAAGGAAGGAAGGAAGGAAGGAAGGAAGGAAGGAAGGAAGGAAGGAAGGAAGGAAGGAAGGGAGGAAGGGAGGGAGGAAGGGAGGGAGGGAGGGAGGGAGGGAGGGAGGGAGGGAGGGAGGGAAGAAGGAATATTTGGAGTGTAACAAAATCCCAGCAGAAGATATTTTGGAAGAACTTCAGGAAAGGTCTGTCTCAATTGAGTGGGGGTATAGGGGAGAACTCTGCCCAGTGTAGGGAGGCCCAGGGTGGAGAGGCTTTCATGTGCCAGGGGAATCTAATGGGAGACTTAGCCAAAATACAGCAGCATTGGCTACTCTATCCTGGTTCACAAGTCAGTGGATCATCAACCTAGCTTTGAGACCTCCAATGCAACTACACAAAGAAAATAATGGTCCCCTGAACCCCAGTATAACAAAGCTGGACTTGGCCATGCCCACCCAGCAGCTGGCAGCATGAAGTGTTTTGCCCATAGAGGAAGCTTGGGACAATTTTCCTTTTGCGCTAAGAACAGACCTCAACTTTTAAAAATCAATGAAAAAGGCAACTGACCATAGATAATTATTATGAAGACAGGGAAGAACAGACCTCAAACCCTGAGGACATTAAAGGCAAAACGTCTCCAGATGAAGCCACAAAGGATGATATAAGTTGGTCTCCAACTCAAAAGGCTCTCTTGGAAGAATTCAAAAAGGATCTTAAAAGAGAGTTAGAAACAAAATATGGGAAAGGAAATGAAAGCTTTGCAGGAGAGTTTAGAAAAGTAAACACAGAAATTATCTAAGGAAAACCACTCCTTAAAAACATAGATTCAGTTGGCATGGACAAAGAAAATAACTCCTTGAAAAACAGAATTGGTGAAATGGAAAGAGAACAACTTCCTAAAGAATAGAACTGGTGAAATGGGGGGGAAATACAATGAACAAAGCAACTCATTTAAAAGTTCAATTGACGAAATTCAAAAGAAGGTTAAAAAAAAAAAAAAAAAAAGCTAACTGAAGAAAATCCACTAAAAATTAGAATTGAACAAATGGAAGTGAAAGACTCAATGAGACATCAAAAATCAGTCAAACAAAACAAAAAAAGTGAAAAAATAGAAGAAAATATAAAATACCTCAGCTTCTGTGAGGCTGAGGTTAAGACTACTCAACTTCCAGATATAAAGGATGGTCTATTCAAAGGCACTCACACAGCAGATAAAAGAGCCATGTTTGAGGCCAATTTGAAGCCAATTAATAGGCTTAATGCTATAATTTAAGAAAAACAACCTGACTTAAAATGTGAGCTGTGTGAACAGAGAGGAGCAATTGTTCCTCATGGAGGTAAGAATAGCAAAATTTGGCAACAAATTTGATAGGTGAGGTAAGAGGGACTGATGAGTTGAGAATGATATTGGTATGACAAATGTAGGAGACTGGATCCCTTCAACAAAAATAGTAAAATTTGGATCTTGGGTGGATTTTGGTGAAAGGATGAGTTCTGTTTTAGTTATGTTGAGTTTGACACCCAGGTTAAAATGTCAATAGATAGGCAGGTGATGGAGAGAAACTGGAAGTGGCTAGATGTATAAGTCATCTGTATAGAAGTGGCAATTAAGCCAAGTGACCAATTAAGAGAATATAGAGGAAAGAAGTGCATTATGGCAGAGCCTAAAGGGACACCTATAATTGTGGCTATGACAAGGATAAGAGCAAATAAGTCTGAAGAGAGGTCAGACAGAGACAAAGAGACTCAGGAGAGAAGAGGGTGGCCAACAGTATCAAATGCAGCAGAGAGGTTAAATAGGATAAGGACTGAGAAAATACAATCAGATTTGACAATCAAGAAACCACTGGTAACTTTGGAGACAGCAGCACCAGTTGACTGATATAATCAGATCCTAGATACAAAAGGTTAAGGAAGAAATGAGAAGAGGATTTTTTCTAGGCGTTCGGCTAAAAAGGGGATGAAAACTATAAGACGATAGCTTGAAAGGATGGGAAGGTCTAATTAATGCTTTATTTTTTTAAGTATGAATAAGACTTGTGCATCGTATTAAGGCAGAAGCAAAGGAGTCAACAGATGAGATGTTTAATATTAGAGGGTCAGCAATGATTGAGGTTGAAATCTACTGGAGAACCCAAGAGGAAGTGGGATCAAGTTCACATGTAGAACGTTTAGCTTAGGCAAGGAGATGACCCAGCCAATTATCAGTGGTTAAGGAAAAGGAGTAGAGAGTGAGAGGTGTCAGGGTATCTAAGATGAAGAGAAGAGCAAGCTCATAATGAATGGTCTCAATTTTCTTAGGAATGTACTTGTAGATGATGATGTCTTATCAAAACTTTGTATCTCCCCCAGTCAGTTGGTCAATAAGCATAATTTATTAAGTGCCTACTATGTGTTAACACTGTGCTAAATGCTAGGGATAAGGCAAAAGTTGGTCCTTGCTCTCAAAGAGCTCACAGTCTAAGGGAAAAGACAACATGAAAACAAGTAGGAGCAAACAATATATATATATATATATATATATACATATTAATAGATAGATAGATATAGATATAGATATAGGATAAAGTGGAGGTAATCAACAGAGGGAAACCACTAAAAATAAAGGTAATGAGAAATGAATTCTGTAGATAGTAGAACTTGAGAAAGCCAAGGCTTTGCAAATATTAGGTGAAATTAATGTCTACTGAGTTGTAAACTAACCTCAGTTTCTCCTAGTCTATCATTAAAGAAAGAGAATGAAATGACTAAGTCTAACTCCAGAAGAAAAGGAGAGAAACTTGGAGAGAATCCCCAAATTGTCTCTCAGTCCTTTCTCCAAGGTATGATGATCCCTTCTCCTCAGTTTTGCTCCTGAACTAACTCCTCGACAAATTTGGCCAATCAAGTGTCAACAAGGTCCCTAGACTCTGAACGTAGCTGACTAATTTCATAAGCAAACATAATCAATGCAAAGTATTGTGGACCACATAAATAGCAACTACTATATGATATGAAATGATGCAGGATAGGTATATTAGGAAACTCCTAGTCACTATGTGAAGAACTAGTTCATAGTTTGGTAGGATTAGAAAGGCATTAGGAAGACTCTGGAGGTGATTGCATTTGAGCTGGGTAGCAAATGATGAGGTGATTTCAAAAGGGAAAAGGAAGGCAGGAAGAATATTTCAGACATAGAGAAAACCATGAATAAAAACTCAGAAGCAAGAGAATGTGGGGTATGTTCAGAGAAAGAGTCATCTAGAGAACAGAGAATACATAAAGGGGAATAATATAAGAAGCCCTCACTAAAGGTTCCTAAACAGATGTTGGATTGCCATTTTTGAGGGATTCTACAAAAGTGGTCTTGTTCAGGTCTGGTTTGACTAGGTATTCTCTGTAGCCCCTTCCAAGTCAGTCTGTTAGTATATAAAATAGGGCTAGAAAAGCTAAGACAGAGACAGATTTAGAAGGACCTTGAATTAAAAGCAAAAACACCTTTACAATTGGGAATCACTAAAGCATTCTGAACAGAAAAATGATATAACTAGATCTGAGAACAATGAAGAATCCCTGAAAAATTCAAAATTAGTTGGGGAACCTATGAAAGATAATTCAGATAAAAGGAGTAAAGAGAATAAAAACTGTCAGCAGTCCCACCTACTCCATAGAGCTTGCAATAAGTTCTTTTTCTTCCCTACAGGACCCACTGTTATTCACTTCTCATTCTGAGAAGTGAGCATATAATATATAGTTCTCTTTTTCACTTGTGACTCATGTCTCCCTAATTATGTGGGAGCTCACTGAGGCCTTCAATCATATCTGGTTTTTTTCCTGTCTTTCCCATAGAAAGTAGTATGGAGTAGTAGAAAAAAAAAAACCCACAAAATAATACTCAAGATCATTTGGAATCAGGAGACCTGAGCTTATACACCCTAGTTCTGACACAGCATTTGTAACTGAGCAAGTCATTTTGCTAGCCTGTTTCCTATTAATTATACGCAAAATTCTAAAAATCAACTACTGAATAAATGGTCTGTGAATACTTTAAAACATAACAACCTAGTGATCACTAGGGGCCATATAGCTTCCTTCACAAAGGTCAACTCACACCAAATTAGTTATATATCTTTTTTGAAAGGATCCCACACTCAAGATATTACATACCAGACCTATTATTTCATTGGTTTAGAGCAGCAATTTCAAATTCAAACACAAATGGGGGTCATTAATCTGTATATTACTAATATAGCTAGGTGACACAGTGAGTAGAGTGCAGAATCTCCTCTTCCTAAAGTCAAATCTGGCCTCAGACATTTACTAACCTGTGTAACTCTGTATAATCCTGAACAAGAAACTTAACTCTGTTTACCTCAGTTTCCTCATTTGTAAAATGAGCTGGAGAAGAAAATGGCAAATTATTCCAATATCTTTGCAAAGAAAAGCCCAAATGAAGTCACAAAGAGTTAGACACAACTAAGTGACTGAACAATAACATAAAACTGGTACTTAAGGATCCTTGTATACTGACATACTTTTCAAATGTAATGCTATCTATGGTTATTGATAAATATTCTCAATTACATTTTAATATGATTCTGTTTATATTGGGGAGCACTGGGAGGTCTGCAGGACACATATTTGACACCACTAGTCTAGAGAACTCCCAGCAAGAAAAATTCCTCTACCAATACAGGTTGGCACATGCTTTCAAATTTATAGCTGTTGACATATGCCTGAAGCAATTTTCCAGGGTTTCAGAGCCATTATATATCAGAAACAAGTCTTGAACTTGATTCTTTATTCACTGAGTCATAATACTTCTAGACTGGATAAATCAGGAAAACATCAATATTTCTTTATTTTAGCAGAGTTTAACAGTGTATTTTATTATATTTTGTGGATAACTATGAAGAAAAGTAGGCTGGATGAAAGCATAATTAAATAAATTCAGAACAGACTCAACTGTCTCCTGGGAAAGTTGATTAACAAATCAATAAATCAACCTGGAGGGAAAGAATTTTTAACCCAGTATGCAAATTTAAAACATTCTTTTCTGGTATAGTAAGGCACTCTTGCTCTCTCTCTGACTCCATCCTCTGCAGCATTTACCAACTATTGGGCTAATGAGAGAAAAGACTGTTGATCAGGTCCTTTAACTAAATAATGTATCCTCCCCTTAACCTCTGCTTCTCCTTCCCATCTCGCTATTCCTTCTTTGTTTTCCTCAATGGTTCAACACCCTAGTTCCATTCGCTAAGAACAGGTATTGTCCAAGGGTCTTTCTTCTCATGTCCTACAAGGCTCCAAGGCCCTTTTCTCTCTATGTACTTTCTCCCATGCCAATCTCATTAATAACTACAACTTCAACTACTTCTATACACATGACTCCAAAATTCAGCCCTAATTCTAATTTCTCTCCTGACTTCTAAACCTATATCTCCATCCTGTGAACTATCTCTACCTGACCATTATATCAGTACCTCCAACTCAACATGTTCTAAACTGAATTAATCATCCCCTTGCCCCTGAAACAGTCTTTCTCCCAGTATCCCTAATACTAGGATAACATCATCCAGTCACCCAAAGTTATCTCTGAGTCCCCCTCTCCCCACATCAATAAGTTAGTAAACCTTATAAAACCCTCTAAAATACAATCAGCATTTGTTCCCTCCTCTCAACACTAGTTTAGGCTTCATTATATCATACGTAAACCATTGTAAAAACCTCCTAACTAGTCCATCCTTCTCATCCTAATTCATCTTTAATATAGCAGCCAAAATAACCTTCTTCATATACAGGTCTCACTATCTCACCCCCAATGAATCCTAAATGCCAGTAGGATAAACTAAAATTCCTTAGCATGGTAATACAATTACCCCCAATTTGGTTCAAACTTGCCTTTCCAGACATATTTCCCTCTACATTTTTTTTTTTAAATTTTGTTTTAGTCAGACTGGACTCACTGCTCCCTGATCTCATCTTGTCCTCTCTCCCCTCTATGAATTTCAAACAGTTCCCCAAGAACTAGACTGTAAACTTACTTTATTTTGACTAGTTGAAATTCTCTCTCTTAAAATGCTCATTTTACTTAGTTTAATTTCTGAATTTTATTTATTTATTAAGTTTTTTTTATTTTCAAAGTACATGAATAATTTTCAATATTCACTTCTGCAAAATCCCATGTTCCAAATTTTTTCTCTCTCCCTTCTCCCTACACACTCCCCTAGATGGCAAGCAATCCAAGATATGTTAAACATGTGCAATTTCTTTAATGTATTTCCACAATTATCATGTTGCACAAGAAAAATCAAATCAAAATAGAAAAAAAATTAGAAAGAAAACAAAATGCAAGCAAACAACAACAAAAAAATGTAAAAACACTAACTATGTTGTGATCCACATTCAGTCCCTACAGTTCTTTCACTGGGTGTAGATGGCTCTCTCCATCACAAGACCATTGGAACTATCCTGAATCACCTCTCTGTTGAAAAGAGCCACGCCCATCAGATTTGATCATCTAATATTGTTGCTGCTGTGTACAATGTTCTGCAGGCTCTACTGACTTCACTTAACATCAGTTCCTATAAGTCTCTCCAGGCCTGTTTGAAATCATCCTGCTGATCGTTTCTTATAGAACAATAATATCCTGTAATATTATTCAACTATTCTTCAATTGATGGGCATCCACTCAGTTTCCAGTTGCCACTACATAAATGGCTGCTACAAATATCTTTGCACATGTGGGAACTTTTCCTTTTTTTATGATTTCTTTGGGATACAAGCCCAGTAGAGACTACTGGATCAAAGAGTATGCAGTTTGATAGCTCTTTGGACATAGTTCCATATTATTCTCTAGAATGGTTGCATCAGTTCATAACTCTACCAACAATGTATTAGTGTCCCAGTTTTCCCACATTCCCTCCAACATTCATCATGTTCTTTCCCTCTTAGCCAATCTGAGAGGTGTGTAGTGTCTCAGAGTTGTCTTCATTTGCATTTCTCTGATCAATAGTGATTTAGAGCATTTTTTCTTTTTCTTTTCTCTTCTTCCTTCCTTCTTTCCTTCCTTCCTTCCTTCCTTCCTTCCTTCCTTCCTTCCTTCCTTCCTTCCTTCCTTCCTTCCTTCCTTCCTTCCTTCTGGCACCTGGGATTAAATGACTTGCCCAGGGTCACATTGCTAGGATGTGTTAAGTGTCTGAGATCAGATTTGAATTCAGGTCCTCCTGACTTCAGAGCTGGTGCTTTATCCACTGTACCATTTAAGTGCCCCACATTTTTTCATTTGACCAGAAATAATTCATTTCTGAATTTATTTAAAAAAAAAATGAAATCCTCTTCTTTCCAAGTTTATCTCTGGTGCATTTCTTCCATGAACTCTTCAATGATTTCCATAGTTAAAAATGATCACTCCCTTCTTCAGTTGTTCCTAATGCACTTTGATTGATCTCTCCTTCACTTTAACTACAAACTATCATGAATCATACTAATTTGTTTACATATTTAGTACTCCTAAGAGACTGTAAGTTCCTTGAAGGCAGAAATCATTTTGTTTTCATCTCTGTATCCCACTCTGCATTTATTATTAGGAATAGTAGATGCTTATTACATGTTTATTGCTGAATTAAAGGTATTCTCATCAAATCTATAAGTAACAAACTGAAAAGGATTATTCATATTTTAGATGACAGAATTTATATTCAAAATTATTGTAAGCTAAACTCTGAGCTGAAATCAATAAGAGGACATATAATAAGGATAAATATAAAATCCTTATTTTAAATTTAAGCCATCAATATTGCAAGACATATGAAAAAGATCTGGCAGCTTTATCTAAACAATGTCAAATACCTTGGTATGACTTGACTACTAAAAAACGAACAAAAAAATTTTAAGTTAATGCAATCTTAGATTATATCATGGGGAATGTATCTAGAATTGGATAGCAATAATCTTGCTGGTCATTGTCTGGTCAGATCTCATCTGAAATGTTAAGTCTAGTCCTTGGCCCCACATTTTATAAAGAAACAAACAGGAATCTATCCATATAAAAGGGCAACTAGGATGATGGGGGCATTGAAGATGATGCCATCCTGGTGCTGATTTAAAAAACTATAGAAGTTAAGGTTTTGAGGGTGACATGATATAGCTGCCCTTAACTTTTGAAGGACTAAATATGAAAAGAGGGAACAGACTTGTTCTGTTTAGCTCAGGATGCAGAACAAGGAATAACAGATGGAAGATATGAAAAATGTAAATTTCATCTCAAAATAAGGAAATACTAAAAAATAGTCATATAACCATCATTTAACAAAGGAATGTCCATTTCAAAAGGTAGTGAGCCCCCCATTCCCTGGAATTGTCAGAGCAAAGGCTGTATGTAAACAGGGATGCCTGAGCAGTAATTTTGATATGAGTTATGCAGTTGAATTATATAACCTTTAAAGTCCTTTCTAAATCTAAGGTGTGCTAATTTGATGCCCCAGGCAGGAGGAGGGAGTTACCCCAGGGGTTGAAGGGAGAGACAGATTTGTGTTGTAATAAGAGGCACAGAGGTCAGAAGTTAGGTCAAACTTCCAGACCACAAAATGTTGGAATGTGCTACTCCAAGGAAGTATGTGAATTCTCCTAATGAAACATCTAAGAAAAATGTCAGTGATTAACTCTGCCTGTGCTAAGATTGAGAGAGGCAGAATATTTCTTCCTGGGTCCAGGAGAAAGAACCAGCTATGGATTCTAAGGCTTCAATGAAAAAAATAAAGGTGTCCTCCAGAATTTTAAGCAATTGAAGGAGGAGCTACATGGTATTTCCTTTTTGTATGTGAGACACAAACCTCAGCCCTGCTTCTCCTACAATAAAGGGGAGGGATTAGCTCTAAGGAGTTTGGAATTCAGTGACCTTCACTTCTTCCTGCCAGGCACCACACCATTCAGACACAAGAATATAGACTTGTAGAGCCTCGAATATGTCTCTCACACACCTGCTGGGGACACAAGAAATCCAAAGGGAGGGGTTGAAAAGACAATTGGAACCTTTCAGCTTGAAGGAAGCCTTCCTGGCCTCCATGACAACCCCCTGGAATTCACTTTTCCCTCTGTCTCCACAGCAACTCCTAGGATTACCCTTCAAAGTCTCTATGGTAACCTCAGAACTCTCCAACCTCTTTATCAGTTTCCATGGCAATCTCAAGAATTCTTCACTCTCTCCCAGAAATAGTTGTCATAGCAACCCTAGGGATTACCTGATCTCCCTCCCCCCCCCCACCCCAGATACTGGTTTCTGTGACAATCCTCAGCTTCCAATCCCCACTCCTGGGATGGATGCCATAGTAACTTTTCCAAGGTGGGGAAAAAAGGGAAAGATCATCATATAGGATTTAGGACAGAAGAGATTATCTAACCCATACTTTCTCTCATTTTACAAAAGAGGAAACTGAG
This sequence comes from Sminthopsis crassicaudata, assembly GCF_048593235.1. NCBI lineage: Eukaryota > Metazoa > Chordata > Mammalia > Dasyuromorphia > Dasyuridae > Sminthopsis > Sminthopsis crassicaudata. The sequence goes on from NC_133617.1 coordinate 664,222,671, forward strand.
GCTCAAAGAAGTTAACTTACTTTCTCAAGATGTGTTTGATGGAATTTTTTTTTTTGGTCAAGATAATGCCACCAGGATTCACAGAACTGCTGTCTGTCATAGCTGGAAAAGCCCCTAAAGATTATCTTGGTCTGGTCTTACCCATAACTTTGTTATAGATAAAAAAAGAAGGAAGGAAGGAAGGAAGGAAGGAAGGAAGGAAGGAAGGAAGGAAGGAAGGAAGGAAGGAAGGAAGGAAGGAAGGAAGGAAGGAAGGAAGGAAGGAAGGAAGGAAGGAAGGAAGGAAGGAAGGAAGGAAGGAAGGAAGGAAGGAAGGAAGGAAGGAAGGGAGGGAGGGAGGGAGGGAGGGAAGGAAGAGGGAAGGAAGGAGGAAGGAAGGAAGTGAAAGAAAGAAAAAAGAAGGGATGGAGGAAGGGAGGGAAGGAGGGAGGGAGAGAGAGAAAGAGAGAGAAAGAAAGAAGGAACAGAGGGAGGGAGGAAGGAAGGGAGGAAAAAGGAAGGAAGGAAGGAAGGAAGGAAGGAAGGAAGGAAGGAAGGAAGGAAGGAAGGAAGGAAAGAAAGAAGGAAAGGAGGAAGGAAGGGAGGAAGGGATGGAGGAAGGAAGGAACTATGTGTCTTCCTAGGTAACTTAGAGCCTGAGCAGCAAGTCTAGCACTCAAGTTTCCAGATTCCCCATTAGGATTCTTTCCAACAATCCTCCTAATCTCTGAAAATGGTTTCTTCTTCACTCTGCTTCTACAGACTTTCTATCCACATGTCCATTCATTCACCTTTACTGTGTTTCTAAGAAGCTGTAATCCCCAGTTCTCACCACAGCATGTTCAGAGGTACCCTAATCCCACATTTCATTGTAAGAGGAAGGGAAATGTGGACATGAATGAATATCAGGATCGATTAGCTCTTAAAGACCATTTAATCCTCTCTCACAAATTTTTTTCAGGGGACACTGAGACTCAGAGTTTAAATGACCCTAAAGTCACACAGGTAGTAGCAAGTTTGAAACCTGATGAAATCATGGTTTTATTAGTTCTTACTTATATGACTTAGCCTTCCGGACATCTGATTCCTCATCTATAAAATTATAGAATCCAACTGAACTGTTTCTCACAACCTCTAAGTCTAAGGTGCTATCCTGATAGCAGATTTAGAATTTGAACCCAAACCCTCTGCTTCCAAAAATCTATATTTTGCTTCTTCCCTCCCTCCCCCAAGCTCCAACATGCAAAGTTTATGAGCCACTCTCAGCAGGATGTGTGAGCATCTGCCTTCACTGAGCTTTGGGAAAGGCATCCAGAAGAATCCTACCTACCTTTAAGGTATCTATCTACCTAAATTAGCCTGAAGCTCCCCTCAAGCAGAAATTCACGACCCCATTCCCATTTGGCCCATACAGTTAATCTCTTCAGAAGGCAGCAGTTAAGAAGCAAATATGTAGGGAGCAAGGCCCTGAGAACAGACTAGGAGAATTCTGATTGGGCTACAAGCTGGGTTTGTAAATTGTTGGGGTTTTATTTTGTTTTTTGAGTAGGATGGAATCAAAGAATGAGAAGAGTAGAGATTTGGTCCCTAGCCTCAATATCCACCAAGAGTTCCCTTTTCTCTAGTTTTGGAGCAAGTTGAAGAAGTCTGGGGAAAAATCACAGGATCACAAAATCTCAGAATCCTAGCATTGGAAAGGACCCAGAGATCATTTAGTCCTCCAGAAAACAAATACTCTAAACAAGTTATCATCTCTGCTTCTGCAGAGAACAAAGCCATCGCTTCCTAAGGCTATGTACTTTGCTTTTGGACAATTCTATTTTTTGGATGGCTGAGTCTTGTTGGGTTAAGAGCTTAGATATCATCTAATTCAGTGTTGTCAAACTCAAATAGAAACAGACTTAGACAACCACAAATTCACATTATTTATGTTATATTATGGGGTCAGCTAGGTGTTACAGTGGATAGAATGAGGCCTGCAGTGAGGAAAACTCATTTCTCAGAGTTCAAATGTGGCTTCAGACATTTAGTAGCTGTGTGATTCTGGGCAAGTCATTTACCCTTCTTGTCTCAGTTTCCTCATCTGTAAAATGAGCTGGAGAAGGAAATGGCAAACCACTATGATCTTTGTCAAATGGCATCACAAAAAGATTGAATTTCCCAATTACATTTTAATGTGGTTCAGGCTATACTGGGGAATTGTCTAAGTCACAGGTTTGTGAGTTTGATACTTCTGACGTAGTTCAATCTCTTTATTTTAAAAATGAGAGAACAGAGAAGAAAGCAATTTGTCAACAGTCACAAAGGTAGTAAGGAGCAAAGCTGGAAAGGGAATGAAGGAGAATAAAGCAGGACTCCTGAAAACTGGGGTTTGCCTGGGGACCACAAGAGTTCTCTTCTATCCTATGGAAAAAAAAAGACATTGTCATCCTCCTGAACCTACTCTCTTCCTTCAAACAGTAAGGGCCTGGGACCTCAAGTATCACCTAGGAAAACTGGTCATTCAGTTCCCAGTATAAGGAATTCCTGTCTAGCTGTTATTCCTATCTTAGTCTGTGATCTTGCATTATCTATGATCATCAGTGATTTCAGAAATTAGAGTTGGAAGTAGTTTAAAGATGACCTAGTCTAGCTCTCTTCTTACAAAGAAACTAATTACATATAACTCCAAATTGTCTTGGCTAATGTCTCACAGTAAAGCTGAAAAATCAAAGCTAAATTTTCTGCCTCCAATAAAAAAAACAAAAATCTTTCTTCAAGGTCTGGCTCGGGTCTCATCTCTTCCATGAGATTTTTCCTGATTTCTGAAGGTCAAAGTAATCACTTCTGTCCTCTAAAGCACTTTTGTTGGCTCTCTCCCTCACCTGGATTACACGCTACCTTGCATTTTTATTATACCAAGATCATCAGGTGTAGTTCCCCATCCTCATCCCCTATCCCCATCACACACACTTATCCCTGCCACGTGCCAATAGTATTCAGCCCCTTCTAAGGCACTTACCATGTAACAGAGATTAGAGTTACTTTGTATCTCATCCTCTTCCTACATAGGGAGTTACATTAAAGTATCTCCTTTAAACTTTGTATCTCTTGAGAACAGAGCTCTCTATGTACAACAAATCAACTGGATCACTGTTAGCAGAATTAAAATCCAATCTTCCATAGCATATGATGTTTTGCTACTTGAGTTATTTCTCCATGTAAACAGAATCATTGCTACTTCCCCCCCTTGGTAACCAAAAAATCCCCAAAACAAAACAACAAAAAAAAGAAAAAACACCATACTCAAATACAGAAATAGAATACATTGTGTAAAATGTTTTAAGATCTCCAGAAGGTGCTCCTCTCCATCCAAAGAAACATAAGTTAATAGATTCTACACGGTTCGTGTTGTTCTACATTTTTCCCCAAAGCAGGAAATATGATATGAGTAAGAGACAGTGACTTGCTTTATACAAGAAATAGCTGCCTCTTAGAGAACCAGGTCAGGATAAGGCTTACAAAGTTTTTCCTCCACCAAAAAAAAACACTATCTCCATGCTGACTCTAACTCTAATGGATGGCCCAGCCATGAAGTCTGCCCATCACAATCCCAGTGTGGACAAGCCCACGCCCCCTTGTCAGAGATGAACAGTGAAGCTTCTTGCCAGGATGTGTGCCTGAGCAAACCTTTCTTTTTTTTTAAATTAATTATGACTTTTTTTGACAGTACATATGCATGGGTAATTTTTTACATTATCCCTGTACAACCTTCTGTTCCAAATTTTCCCCTCCTTCCCTCCACCCCCTTCCCTAAATGGCAGGCAATCCCATACATGTTAAATGTGTTATAGTATATTCTAGGTACAATATATATGTGCAGAACTGAATTTTTTTGTTGTTGTTGTTGCAAAGGAAGAATTGGATTTGAAAGGTAAAAATAACCTGGGGAGAAAAACAAAAAATGCTCACAGTTTACACTCATTTCCCAGTGTTCCTTTTCTGGGTGTAGCTGATTCTGTCCGTCATTGATCAATTGGAATTGGATTAGCTCTTCTCTATGTTGAAGGTATCCACTTCCATCAGCATACATCCTCATACAGTATCATTGTTGAAGTGTATAATGATCTCCTAGTTCTGCTCGTTTCACTCAGCATCACTTGATATAAGTCTCTCTAAGCCTCTCTGTATTCCTCCTGTTGGTCATATCTTACAGAGCAATAATATTCCATAACATTCATATACCATAATTTACCCAACCATTCTCCAATTGATGGACATCCATTCATCTTCCAGTTTCTAGCCACTATGAAAAGAGCTGCCACAAACATTTTGGTACATACAGGTCCCTTTCCCTTCTTTAGTATTTCCTTGGGATATAAGCCCAGTAATAGCACTGATGGATCAAAGGGTATGCACAGTTTGATAAGTTTTGGGGCATAATTCCAGATTTGAGCAAACTTTTCTTAAGTTAAAAAACACTAGTCAGGAAGGTCACTGTCTATAGCACATAGAAAACTGGACTTGGAGTCAGGGAAACCTGGCTTCAAGGTCCACCTCTGAAACATACTGGCTGTTTAATGCTGGGCTAGTCTTTTGCTTAACATCTCATTGTGCTGGGTAGCTCTCTAAACCTGAACTTAAGCTGTACTGCAGCTACTAATCTACATTGCTAGAGTTGAATTCCACACTAGGAAGTCTTTGATAATAATAATAATGCTAATGACATTAACATTATTTTTACAAGGCACTTTAATGTGTTATCACATTTGATGCTCAAAACAACCCATGGCAAGTGTTCTTCCCATTCTCATTTTACAGATGAGGAAACTGAGACGGGGACTTGCCCAGGGTCTGAAAGCTAGTAAGTATCTGAGCCAGAATTCCAATTCAGCTTTGCTTCACTCCCAGGACAATATTATTAACATTCCATCACCTTAGTGCCTCTCAAAAAAAATCACATATTTCTATAATAAAACTTTAAAATGAGTTTCTTAAGGGAAGAATTTTAAGAAAATACACATCACTCAATTACTTCAGGGAATTGAGCTTGCTAGAATTGGGACTTGTATATGTAGCAATGTGGTATAATGGAAAGAACAGTAGCTTTGAAGTTAGAGGGCCTGGGTTTTAATTCCAATTCTGTTGCTTGCTCAGGTAAATCATATCAGCTCTCTGGGTGTGGTTCCTCATCTATAAAATGTGGGAGTTATTTTATTTTATTTTACCTTTCCTATTTTTATTTTTTCTTCCTTATTTTATTTTCCCCCAAAATATATGAAAAAAATTAACATTCATTTCTTAAAATTGAGTTTTACAAGCAAAGTGAAATGTATTATATACAAAGTAATAGCAACTTTCTGGGATGATCAACTGCAAATGACTTTGCTATTCTCAGCAGTACAATCATCCACAGCTACTCTGAAGGATTTATGATGAAAAATCCTATCCATACCCAGAAAAGGAACTGATTGTATCTAAATAAAGATTGAAGCATTCTTGCTTTTTTTTCTCTATCTCTTTTTTTAAAACTTAATTTTTCTGGAAGGTTTTTATTTTCATTAGAGTAGGAGATCTATATTTTCTTTCACAACTTAACCTTTATAGAAATGTTTTGAATAATTTCACTTGTGGTTTATTCATTATGAGTGGGGATAAGGGAAAGAACCTAGAACTCATGAATTTAAAAAAATAAATGTAATTTTTTTCATATAACTGGGGGAAATATTAAATAAATACATCAAATACAGAAAGAAAAAAATGAATTTCAAATTCTCTGCTTTCTTTCTTCCCTCAGCTCCTCAAAAGGCAAGTGATTTGATTTTGATTATATACATGTAGTCATGCAAAACATAGCTCCATATTAGCCATGTTGCAAAAGAAAACATACCCAAAAAGAATCAAGAAAAAATAAAGTTAAAAATAAAATCTAGTTCTTTCTCCAGAAGTGGAGAGCATTTTTCATCATAAATACTTTGGAATTGTCTTGGTTCATTGTATTGCTAAGAACAGTGAGATCATTCATAGTTTATAATCATACAAAATTGCTGTTACTGTGTGCAATGTTCTGGTTCTGCTCACTTCACTTTGTATCAATTCATATAAGTCTTCAAGGAATTATTTCAGATGACCTTTGAAATTACTTTGGAAATCTAAACCTGTGATCCTTCAATGACCTATCGCCAATTCTTTGCCTCTTCTGGTTTTCTTAATGTGGATGCCATCTAAAAATCTATACTTGGCCCTCTTCAATTCAACAATCATTTATTAAACACCACTACTGTGAAAGGCTCTGGAGACACGAAAATAAACAAGAAACTAATCCTTGTCTTCAAGAAGTTTGCATTCTGTTTTTCTTGGCACTGGGTGGGAGGGTGAAAATGGAGAAGAACATGTACCCTTATATACAAAGTATGCAAGATAAATATCAAGCAATTTTTGGGGGAGAGATAGGGATAAGATCACCAACTCCATGCTTTTGTACAGTCTGTTTCCCATACTTAAAATGTTCCCCCTCTTTTCTTTCAGTTCTCAGAATCACTTGTTCCCTTCCAAAATCAGCTCAAGAACCTGATTCCTCTTGCAGCTAAGTATTCCCCTTCAAAATTATGCTATATTTATTTAGTATATACTTATGTGTGTAGTTATTTCCCCCCAGTAGAATATAAACAATTTTAAGGAAGGACTTGTTTCATTTCTTTGCAATGCCAGAACCTATTCAATGCCTTGCATACAAGGACTTAATAAATACTTGCTGATGCATCAAAATCATAAGATCTTACATCTAGAAAGAGAAGAATAACAGAAGCTGAGAATTGGAAAAGATCTTAGGAGCTTTCTAGTACAATTCACATATAAATTATTCTTCTTATAATGTGTCCAATGAGCTTTCATTTCGCCTCTGCTTGAAGACCTCCAAGGAAAAACCTATTACTAATCTCTTGATTTATCCTATACTCCTTTAGGACAGTTCTAAGTGTTAAGTCTAGCTAGTGATAGACATAGGGGACTCCAAAAGCAGAGAAGCTAATAATTTCTAGATTTGACTAATGATAATTGCATACTTCAAAAGCTGAAGGAAAGCTATAATAATAATAATAATAATAATAACAATAAAAGGTTAAGGAATTCACAAGAAGAAATTCTATTCTGGTAATGATTCTCAGTAACAGGGAAGAACTGAAGGACATGATGGGTACTTTGGGAGAAGTGAGTATTCCATCCTAGAGTTTGGGATAAAGAAGAAGACAAAGTCTGGGCATATTTTGATCTAGATTCTAGATTTTGAGAAAACAGGTAAACACCAGTTGTTTTGAAAAAGATCTGGTGGTTTTAGTGGATGATAGTGAGTCAGCAAAATCCCCCCCAAAAAAATAATCTTGGATTACATGATGAGGACCATAATTTCCAAGAATACAAAGGTGATTGTCCCATTGTGGAAATTGTCTCATCCACCCTTATTGAGAGTGATCTGTAGTACTATGTTCATTTCTGGGTTTAAAAACAATATTAATTAAGCAAAAAATATGCAGAGAAGGGCAACCAAGATGATGAAAGACCTAGAGTATATGTCAATTAAAAATTAGCTGAAGGAACTGGGAATGTCTAGCTTTGACTTAACTTTGAAAGGAATATGATAGCTGTCTTCAAGGAGTTAATGGGCTATCATGCGATAGAAGGTCTAGTCTGATTCTGTTTGGTTCCAAAGATCAGAGCCACAAACAATTCTTTCACCACAATCGATGGAAGTTCCAAAATTCCTAATGATTAAAGCTGTTCAAAATTGGCTGCCTAGGAGATAGTACTTTCTTGGAGGTCTGTAAGCAGAAGCTGAACAATCACTTGTTGAATATACTCATGCATGGATTAGACTAGGATGATGCTGAAATATTTTTCAATTTTCAAATTCTCTGATTCTGTAAAATGCAGAATCAGAATCACGACACAGGTGGTCTGGTTCCAAACCCAACAATCTTTCCATTCTACTAGATGCCTTTTATATCAGATCACACATATCTCTCTGGGGACAACTAGGTGGTACAATGTATACTGCACGAGACTTGAAGCCAGGAAGATGTAAATTCTGGCCTCAGACACCCCCTGTATGACCTGGGCAAATCACTTAACCCCTATTTTGCCTTAGTTCCTCATCTGTAAAATGGGGGGACACTGGAGAAAGACATATCAAATCGTTCCAGTATCTTTACCATGAAAATCCCAAGAACAAAAGTCCATGGGGCCACCTAGAGTTGAACACAACTGAATAACAACAATGTGCCTTTCTTTATGTAATATAGTTAACTGCATATCTGCCATATCCTGGTTTTCCTCGCCCTTTACCTGGACTATTCCAATAGCTTAATTGGTCCCCTTTCCACATTTTTTCATTTGTCCAATTCTTTCTCCACACACCTGCCAAATTGCTATCACTAGAGGATTTCATCAGAGACTATGTTTCATTTAAATTGACACTAAATTGTATCTTCTCTAGAGCCAAGCACACAATCTGACATAGGGCTCAGTACACAGCAGGATTTAATAAATGTTTGTGGATGCAGGAATGAACAAATGAATCAATGGTACAGCCTTAGACAAAGGAAATGAGATCTATTTTAAGCTGTTCTCCAACCTCCCAGACCTCTAATTACCTTCTTTCTTGGAATGAAGCCCCTTCCCCCAGATAATTCCACCCAGACAATGGTCCTTCCAAGTTCATCAATCCCATATCATCATAGTTCTCATCTGGATTGCTCACATTTTTCGAACTCTTTAAGTATGACAAAGAATTTTCTGCACAAGATCCTTGTAAAGGAAGTAAAGTATTATTATTCCCATTTTATGGATGAGGAAACTATTTCATAGGTCACCATTAAAGTAAATAATAACAGATAGACAGACCATCTGCTTAGTGATACCCATAGAATGTAAAAGGTTTTAAAGATTTACCATCTTATATGGATTAATTAGGAAGGGAACACATGAACAAATATCATGAAAAAAAAAGAAATCTTGACTGGGTTGCTATTTGTACCACAAGATTAAGATGACAGATTTATCAAGTCAACCAGCATTTATTAAATACCTACTATGTGCCAGGAATTGTGCTAAGCCCTGGCAATATAAGAAAAGCAAAAGGGGGTCCATGCCCTTGAAGAACTCTAAGTCTAAAGGGAGAAGGCATCACACAAGCAACTATCAAAGAAAAAAATGAGGGAAATGACATCCAGATAAATATAGTGAATAGTCAGTTTTCAAAGAGCTCCCTAGCAATAATCAATCAACACTCACTGTTAACTCCAAGGTTAGTGTTCTCTCCATCATACCACAAGGTTAACACACAGACACATATATACCCCAAAGAATTTACATAACTGCCCAAAAACATTCTTTTAACAAACATTATATTAAGAACTCATGATTTGCATGAGACTCTAGACTATAACAGAAATGACAAAATCCCTTCCCCAGCTACCACTCAAGACGTGGTTCTTTCAAATTGCTCTTCTGTTTTGCTCTAGTCTGGGGGTGGGTGGGGAGACAAAAACAAACCTTGCTCTCTGGCCTGTTTCTACTGTGACTACTGGAGGAGGTGGGGAGTAATATGAGTAAACACAGTAGTCTCGGATTCCCCCACTGGGGATGGGAGATTAAGGAGAAAAGGAGCAGGACAGAGTAGGGAAGGAAAGAGAAACAGATGGAATAGGGGATAGGGAGGAGGAGGTCTCACCTGGATCTCAGACTCAGCCCCATCTGCTTCCACACCCAAGAAGAGTCACACCCCAGACTGGGAAAACAGGTTTGTGTCTATGGCTAGCCAACTCCCCAGGTGGGTGACATCACTGCCTCTTGGGGACAGAGGGAGGGCAGTGGAAAGGAGAAAGATCTCAGAATCCTTCTTCAATTGCCCTCTAGCCTGATGAGGAAAGGAGGAAGGATGATAGGAAAGAACGATAATGGGATTCTGAACCCTAGAATTTGGAGCAAAGGCCAGGAAGCAACCAGAGCTGAGTCCCAGATTGCCCTGTAAGCTCAATATTTGAGCCCATTTCTGATAAGGCAGGATTGCTACTCCACAGTACATATAATATCACACACTGCAAGGGATCTCATCCTGGAAGCTTACCTGTTCTAACACAATCCTTTTATAAAGGGGCAAATTGAGGCCAAAACAGGAAAAAGGACTCAGGACTCAGATCTCCATAATCCTAGCCAAGGGCTCCTTCCACTAAGCTAGAGGTCTGTGAACAGCCCCAAATAACACCACTGACTTCTCCCTGAGTACTACAGTCTTGATCCAGGAAAACTTGTTAGACAATAAATTATCTTCACAGTTTGGTGTCACAGAGGGTCTGGCATTGGACTTGCCTATAGGGTATAAGGGCCCATGGTGTCATTTAACTCCTCTCAACCTCAGTTTCCTCATCTATAAAATGGGAATAATAACACTCCAGTTTTGCAAGGTTGTTGTCAGGACCAATTAAGCTAACTGTGTAATGTGTTTCATAAATATTAAATCATTGTGTAAATTCTATTATTCATCAAAAACTATAAACTAGCCAATGGCACTGAGTGAAACTTTTACATTCTCAAGAGTACCCATTTACCCTCAGAGCAGAATTAGTCCAAGGCAGAGGGCCAATTTTCCATCCTCCTCCTCAGAGCTCCCAGGACATGGAAGGGGTTTGGTTATCAGGGCCAGTTTCCTCCTCCCTCCAGCCAGTCTGTGCTGGTGTAGGGCAGGAAGGATGGGCCTGGCCAGGCCCTGTCCCTGTAAACATTTCCTTTCTCCTCCCTCCTCATGCCTGGTCAGGACTCCTGCATGGCAGGATTCATATCCTGGTTTTGTTTCCTAAGCCTTGGGGCCCCAGAAGCCCAGTTCCTATCTGGAGGAAAAAGGGCTTTTCAAATCCCCAAATTTATTCCAAGTACCTCCATAAGATCCTCAAGGGAACCCAAACTTCTGAGCCTGTAACTGATTTGCTCTTTTCACAATGGAGGAAGCAGGATTACCTTTACCTCTCTTCTCCCCTATTTTGGACACAATCCTTTTCCTCCTCCAAGCACAAAGTATTTAAACTTTTTTGCCTAAGGAAAGCAAGTACCAGAACACTGGATTTGAAGTCAGAAGGCTTAGCTTTGAATCCTAACTCTTTGTATGACTTTAAGAAAGTCCTCCTCACTCAGTTTCCTCTACTATATAATAAGGGAACTAAAACCAATGTTCTCAAAGAGCTTCTACAAAGCTCTACAAAGATAGATGGCAAAGAGGATACTGAATCAAAATTAGAGCGTGCAGCCAGAGATGACAGTGTTTGCAGAGCAACCTAATAATGTGGACACTAAGACCTTCTATCCAGAAGCTTTCTCTTCCATTACCTTGACACAGTACCTGAGATTCCATCGCTAGAGCTCCACTATTAGTAACACTAATAGCTGACATTTACACAAAGTGTAAATGTGTACAAAGAATTCTTCTCACCAGAGATCTTATAACTTCTGATGAAAGATGCTAGCCCCCTCCAGAGAGAGAACTGATGAATTCTTATGTAAAGACTGAAGCATATTTTTTGCACTAACATTATTTTTCTTGGTTTTGTTTTGCAACATGGCTAATATGGAAATACGTTTTGCATGATTTCACATGTATAGTTGATATCATATTGTTTGCCTTCTCAATGGGTGTGGGAGGAACTGGGGAGCAGGAGGAAATTCTGAACTCTGAAATTTTAAAAATAAATAAATGATGAATTTTAAAAAGCAAACAACTCAGAAGGTCATCCTAATACTAACATCATAGATACATAACTGATAATATTAATAATAATAGCATTTATATAGTTCTTCAAAGTTTGCAAAGTGCATTACAAATAGTTTATAATCATACAACCTTGTGAGTTAAGTGTTATTACTATTCTCATTTTACAGATGAGGGAACTGAGGTAGACAAAGATTAAGTAACTAATGTCTGAATTGAGACTTGAACTCAGTTCTTTCTGACCCCAGAGCCGACGCAGTATCCATAGCACCACCTAGTGGCCTCTCAAATTAGCTCTGGTTAGTGATCATGTCCAAACCCCTTTATTTTACAGAGGCTGGGAGCAGTCACAGAAGGTCCCACAGGTGAGCCAGTAGCAGAGCCAGGAGCCCATCCCAGATCCTCCATCACCAAAGCTATATTATTCCCAATAGGCTCAGGGCCCATGACTGTGCTACTAATAAGAATCTTGTAGCTCTGGTCTCTTCTTTGACAAGACAGTCCCAGTTAGGAGGCAAAAAAAGTCCATTCTCTGCTTCATTTTTTAAAAAGGCCAAGACCTCCCACTGCATCCAGGGCCATCTCAAGTTGTCCTGATCTATATGTGGCCACTGGATGCAGATGATTCTGGGGGAATGAAGCAGGTGCCTTGCACAACCCTCCCTCACTTCAATCCAAGTCATAGCATCATAGCCCTGATGTTCTGGTCCTGTTCAAGAACAAAGGATAAATCACAATAATCCAGGTGAAGAGAAGAAGATAATGAAGGCAGGATTGGTGGGAGGAGGATGGAAAGAATGGTGCATTTGGAACCAGAAGACCAGGGGGCTCAAATCCTGATTCTGCTACTCTTATTACCTGTGTGACCTTAGACAAACCACTTACCTTCTCTACAATTTCCTCAACTGTAAGAGAGGCTCTTTATATCCCCCCTAGGGCAGCAAAAGGGCACAGATGGAGAGAAAGTGAGAGGCAGCTTCAGGAACCTCAGCATTCAGTGTGAGTGGAGCCATAAAAGAAGCTCTAACAAAAAAGGGGGCCAGAAGCAAAGATGGGGTCTTAAACAGCCCCAGTTCCCAGCAAGAACTCCATCATCCAACACTAACTTAGCCAGGCCCCCACCATGCTGTAGCACTACCCTCACCAAGATCCCAATGGCTAGCTCATATTCAACTGTAGCCCAGAGGTCCAGACTGATGGTCATCAGAAATATCAGAAAAATCCACAAGGGGTATAGCTATGTCTTTTCTTTCGTGATTGCATTTCCTGATCAGCTTCACAAATTTTTCAGTTCACAAAACTCATATATTTAAAGACTTTTAAGTTTACTAAGAGTTTTCTCAATGAATCCTGTGAGGTTTGATTTTCCCTATTTTGCAGATGACAAAACTGAGGTTCAGAGTAGAGAAAGACTATTCCCAAAAATTACATACTCAAATGGAAGTTGATAACAATCTTGAGTTGAGATATAACCTCAGACTGGAAACTGCCTCCTCTCCTTTTGCCTTTCTCCAAACTGGCCAGTGCCATTTCTCATCCAGAAGATGAGTAATTGGGGGGTGAGGTGGGTTTGCTGGACCTGATGTCAGATAACTTGGGTTCAAAACTTGGCTCTAAAATGGACACTATTTCTATAGGACTTTAAGTCTTGCAACATCTTGTGAGATTAATGGTCCAAGAATTAATATTCTCATTTCACAAAAAAAGAAACTGAAACTCAAGAGTCACCCAGTGAGAGAGTGATAAAGTCCATGTTTAAATAAGATTTTCTGCCCCAGGATTGATGCTTCTTACCACAAAGACGCAGCCTCCCCACCATGGCTTTATAAAAGAGAGATGGGAATACCTGCACTTCCTCCCCACCATACAAAGTAGTTATGAGGAAAGGGCTTTGCAAGTCTTCAGATGCTTCTCCAGAGCCATTGGGCCATGTATGTAGGACTCTAAGGAGACTTCCCTACCTTTAAGGAAGGAGAAGAGAAAAATTACAAACATATGACCTTTTGTTCTGCTGTGAATTCTTCCCTGGAAAGGGGGTAGAGAAGGCAATATTCTTTATCTCTCATTCACACCCTGTTCTCCCCACCCCAAGCCCAGCTGGTCAGAGATGAGGGAACAGAAAGAACTCTCTTTCTAGCTCTCTCTTTCTTTCTCCTACTCACTTGCCAGAAAGAGAAAGTGAGGCATGAGGAAAAGAAATGCCTCACCCCAAATTATGGTTCCTGTCTAAGGAAGGGAACCAGGTGTTCTGGCTCTCTGCCCTTGCCTTCTCAGTTTCCACCTGTTGGCTTCACCCAGCAGGTTCTGTTTGTTGGGACCGCTGGCACCAGGGAGACCCTAGAAACCTAGGGAGAAAGCTAATATTGACTAACTACCTCTCCCACTTTCCTTTTCAGTGAAGCTAAGGAAGGTGGGCCAGGCAATAGGATTTCAATAAGAGTCAAAATCACTAAAGCCCCTAATTCTATCCTCAAGAAGAGTTGTGGGGAGTGACACAAGGTACAGGAGTTCAGTGTTATATGTCCAACACACAGCCACCAGGTACGAGCACACCCCAAGTCTCCTTTATCTGAGCTAAAAAAAGAGGCTTCAAGAACAAAGCCCTAGTGGAAAATGCCATCTGAATCCAGAGAGAGAACTATGGAGACGGAATGTAGATCAAAGCATAGTATTTTCACCCTTTGTTGTTGCTGGTTGTTTGCTTGTTTTCTTTTTTCCTTTCTTGTGTTTTTTCCTCTTTTGAGCTAAATTTTTCTTGTGCAACATGATGAATTTCAAATATGTTTAGAAGAATTGCACATGATTAACCCATATTGAATTGCTTGCTGCCTTGGGGAGGGGAAAAGGGGAGGGAGAGGGAGAAAAATCGGAACACAAGGTTTTGCAAAGGTGAAAACTATTTTTGTATATATTTAGAAAAATAAAATATTATTTAAAAAAAAAGAATATAGTCCTTAGAAGGCTTGGCAAGACAAGGTCAGTGGGAGGTTTAAATGTCTCTGAGAAACAACTGTGGCAGAATGGAATAATCACTGATCTTAGGTTCAGAAGACACAAGTTTGAGGAGTCACTGCTGTATTTACTGTGTGGAATACATCCAATTACTTAACATCTCTGTGCCTCAGTTTCCTCCTCTGTAAATTGGGGATAATCATGTTTGCACTTGTTCAATTTGCAGAGTTATAAAAATGAGAACTAATGTTCATATTTACAAATACATTCTGACTCTCTTACAAAACAACCACAAACACACACACACATACACACAAATACACATAATCTGATGATGAAGGACTTTGGTTGAAATCCCAGCTCTGCTACGTGGTACTTGGGTAACTTTGAACATTTAATATCTATGAGTCTTAGCCTCTCCATCTAAAAAAAGAGGGGCTGCCAAGTATGGTGTTGAACACTTAGACACCCTTCTAGTAGGGAGACTGAGGCTGATAGAGCAAAGGAGTTTGGGAGTTTTGAACTACAGCAGAAAAGGGGGAGGCTATCAGGCTGCCTGAGAGGTAGCAAAGTGGCCCACTTCAGAACCAGCAGATAAAAGCTTCTGTGCTAATCAGTAGCGGATCAGGTCTGTGAGTGACTGATGCATTTCCAGCCTAGGCAAAATAGCAAAGTGTGTGTGTGTATACATATGTGTGTGTGTGTACATATGTATATGTGCATAAATTATAGATATATAAATTCCCACTGTATTAGATATTAACTGCAGGGTTAAATATTTAAATATTGTGTGGCCCTATTTCTCAGGCTTACACCTAGTACAGTTATATATATATTATATATGTATATATATATATATATATATATATGTTTATATATTGTTTTATAGCCTCCTATATATAGATAATATAGATATCTATATCTAACAATATTTACCTATATTCTTATATAGCTCTAAATAGATATCAATCTATAGAGACATATAACCTCTCTCTATATATATGTATGGTATATATGTATATTTGTATATAGGACTCCAATATAATATATGGATGTATATAAGACTAGCTCTCCCAGCTCTGTGACCCTGGGCAATATGGCTATATAGGACCTGTACTATCAATCTCTTATATAGGAGGCGGCTGGATTAGGCAATATGTAAGATTCTATAATTATGTAAATGGAAAGAAAACCACAAACACTAAAAAATTTCAAAAATAAATGTAACAATTTTTTTTTTGATAGAAAGAGATAATCAGGATTAAATGACTTGTTCAGGATAACACAGCTAGTAAGAATCAAGAATCTGGGATCAAATTTAAACTCAGGTCCTTCTGGCTCTGGAGCTGGTGCTCTATTCACTGAACCATCTACCTGACTCCTAAAGGAAACAAAATTATAAAGCTAAAGCAGGACTAGAATGAAGAGACAAAAGGATAGCCCCAGCCCATCTTTGTGAGGTAGGAGGTCCCCAGGTGCGCACCTGTTTTAATAAGATGGTCTGACTTCTTTAGTCACTTTTAAAAATCCTATTTGTCACATGGGATGGCTTTCTGGGAGAGGGAAGATGAGTATACTGGGGATAACTATGATGATATAAAAAATAGAAGAGAACAATAAAAACTTATTTTCAAAAATATGTACACTTCTGGGAAATTCTCCCAGTTTCCCTAAAAACACAAAGTAGCATCTTGTGGCTCAAAGTAAGGAGACAAGTCTGATTCACCTATCCTTTTACCAGTTGCACTCTGAGCAGGATCCCCCAGCATTCCTTCCATTCCCATTTCCTACACTGGGAAAAAAGCTATGATTGGAAAAGGCCATACTGAATACTGGAAAATTTTAATATTTATGCTTGCCCCATGGGAAGAGACAGAAGAAATTCCCTTTTTAGCTTTTTCTGGAGGGGGGATGCTTGGTGTAAAGCAATGCATATCACGAAAGACTTTTCTAATATATTCAGTTCTAAACTGGTGTGTTTTCTCTTCTCTTTTTTATTCTTTGTCATGAGATGGTTCTCTTGAAGAAAAAGGGTATACTGGGATACGTAAAACCAAAAAATACAAATTTTTTAAAATTTTTTTTTAAAAGGTGTGATTGGGAATCCCAGACTATCTGAAAAGCCTTCACGAACTTGAAGGCAACTGAAATCTCTCAATTTCCTCTTTGTTAATCACTGATGGAATCTCTTTTTTCTAACAAGGACAGAAGAAGGAGAAGAGAATAGGTGGTGAGAGAGGTTAAGTCCAAGAAGACTCAGATCTTGCAGCCAAATCCTGGTTACAAATAAGTAGCCTAGCTATGGCCCAATCTCTCCAGACCAACAATGGAAAGATCAAAGTCCAGAGGTCCCTACCTCCCTCTCTCCTGATAGGCCTCTAGTGAGCAAGGCCCTGGCTGGGGGAGAGTGTCCAGGCATCTTCTGGGATGATATGAGACACAATCCTCAAGGACTCTCCAATTTGATGGACACACAATCTCCTCCCCACTGCCATCTGCAGGCAGCCTTACTCTAAGAGGGAGACACTATCTCTGGTGCAATAACTGAAGCAGTCCCAAAGTAAGGGCACCAAGTTCCCCACTTGAAGCAGAGGATGGATGAGTAGTTAGTGGAGTGAATTCTGGAGTTCAGAAGAAAATCTTGTTTATATTGGCCCAGTTGCCTCTGAGGCCCTTTCCAATTCTGAGACTCTGAGATGGGGAAATGGAGATTCCATTTTTGGGGTGCTGTGACCTCCAGGACAAACACAGAAAGATAGAAAGAGATGGAGAGAGGCAAAATGCTCTTCCACCATGCCTGTGACTTGCCCCATTGTCACTAAGCTCTCCTCTATGGGAGGATACTACAAGGTGGGGAAAGAAAACCAACTCCCCATTGCCCATTCTAAAGTCACCTTTCCTCTTCATATACAAAATTGTAGACTACAGAACTTGATCTCCTTAGACACCAAGTATTTAAATCCTAGCTCTGCAACTCACTGAGACATTAGGCAGGTCCCTTCTTTCTGAGGGTCTCAGTTTCCTTGTCTATAAAATTAGGGATAGAACTAGACCAGATGTTCTTTTCTTGGGGCACACTATGTCTTTTTTTATTATACCTTTTTATTTACAAGATATATGCACGGGTAATTTTTTAGCATTAACAATTGCAAAACCTTTTGTTCCAACTTTTCCCCTTCTTCCCCCCACCCCCTCCCCCAGATGGCAGGTAGATCAATACATATTAAATATGTTAAAATATAAGTTAAATACAATATATGTATACATGCCCAAACAGTTATTTTGGTGTACAAAAAGAACCTGACTTTGAAATACACTATGTCTTTAAAAAAGATTTCAAGAGGTCAGCAAACTTGGATAGGAAAAAAAATTACATCCTTATTTCAAATATATAATTAGTTTCTCTTATAGTCCAATGAATTTTATTTCATGAATTTTAAAAAATATATTATCCTGAGAAAGGTTTTTGTAAGTTCTAACAAAGATCTATGATATAAAGTTAAGAACTCCTAGACTGGAAGATCTCTAATTTCTCTTCAATTCTAAATAATATTTTCTTCTTGCAGATAATACAAGGCTTCATTTTCTCCCTTCTCAGTATCTCAGAGAATCAGGAAAGTAGTCTGGTGTGGTAGACTTTGAATCAGGAAAGCTGAAATAGAATTCCAGCTCAACAACTTATTAGCTGTATGCAAGTTACTATCCTTCAAAGTTTCAATTTTTAAAGTCTGTAAAATGGGAATAATAACACTGGCCTTACTCACTTCAGAAGGCTTGGTAAGAAAAGTAATTTGCAAATCCTTACAGTTACAGAGATGTGAGCAATCATTGTCACTCACTACCGTGACAGTATGCTAGTCAGAAGTGCATTTGTCTGCCACGGATTTAGGTTTAGGACTGAGGGGAGGAGTGGTTAGGCCCAGAATTCCCAGGGAATAAATACTAGATTGGAGACAGAGCAGCTCCTCACATTGCAAAAATAGTGGAATGATACCTTACTGTTAATTAGGTGCAAAATCTTTCAGTTCTGGGAATACAATAAAGGATTCAGCACAGATCTTGCTATCAAGAATCTTACAATCTAATAGGGTAAAATGACATGTACACAAAAAACTATGATACAAGGAAGAGGGAGATAAGGAAAAAGGAGAGGTCCAGACAAAGGGCTATGGGAAATTTGATAAAGGAGAGATTGTTATATTTTCACTTTTCACATGGGCACTGAAGGAAATCAGGAAAAAGTTCACAAATAAATGGCAACTGAATTGGGACTTCAACAAGTAGATTTGTTTGTACTGGGGAGGAATGGCCTCCCCTATACCAAAATTGTCCCTCTTCCTCTTTAAGAGGGATATTTTTGGAACAGTATTGGCAGGGAAACAGAAGGTAAACTTGTGGTGAGAAGGTTTAGGGTCACTTTGACATTATGCTTTGTGTGGGACCTATACCTGCTCCTCCCAGCTCTCGTACACACACTTTCTCACTTTCTTCCTTCCTTTTCTTCCTCCCTCCCTCCCTGCCCCTCTCTGTCTTTCTCTGCCTCTCACACTGTCTGTTTATCTCTGTCTCTCTCTGTCTCTCTCTGTCTCTCTCTCATATATACTCACAAAGAGACACAAATATACACATACCCACATTGAATGTCAGAGTCAAACAAACCTTGGAACAGGAAGTCACAGCTGAGAGAGACTTTAGAACATAGAACAGTGTAAGTTGGAGATCACTGAGTCCAGGGCTTAAACTTTTTTTCCACTTGTAAAGCCTTTTCACCTGAGAAATTTTTACCCAGGTATATAGTTACATAAAACAAGTATACAAATCAAACATTATAATTTCAAGACCCCCACTTTTAGTTAAGAGACCACATATGGGGTTATAATTCACAGTTTAAAATTTTTTGATTAAAAAAAAAAATTTGATCTAGTCTATCCCCATTTAACTGAACTTCAAGAGAATATTTTAGAACCAAGGCCCAAATGAGTTAAATGATTTTGAGATCATCTTACAAAGAATGACAATAATGGCATTCATTTTCTCAACAATATTTCAAAACTCCAAAGGGGTTTGATTTAATTGATTTAATCAATGTAGGTATCCCCTCCAACAAAGAGCTCATGTTTGCTCCTCTCTCTTTGGCTACTGACCCTATTATGCACAGAGGCTCAACCCATCAGTTACTTAAAAGACCAGGCTAGAAACAGATGTTACAGCTTCTATATTTAACATCCTCCTTGTGACAAATAGATAATAGATATACACACATATAGTTACACACACACACACACACACTTTTGATTTCTTCTGCCTTGGCTCCCATTTCAGAGTGAGGCTGGTCCTTTTCCCTGACAAGGTGCCTAACCCCATTCACTTCAAGCACCCTGGATTCCTTTTCCTCCTCCCTTCTCCAGTAACCTTTCATATCCCATCCTCGGCTCCTTCCTGTTTTCCTACAAATATAACCAAGTGTCCCATTAGCCACGTACTTTATGGAAAGAGCCCTGAAGCTAAAAGCAAGAAACCTGCCTTGGAATTGTGGTTCAAACAGTGCTTCTCTGTATAATTGTGTGCAAAGTCCCTTTACCCCCATGACCTTCAGTTTTTTCATTGGCAAAATGTGGACTCGTATATCTGCCTTGCCTCACAAAGACTGCGGTGGGGAAAAGCATGCTTAAAATCTTAAAGCACAGAGAAATGTGAGCTGTGTTTATTATATGACAGGATTATATGTGAGAAAAAGAACTCCATGGGTCATGGATCCAAATCCCAGAACCTTTACTTTTACTTCTACTCAGTGACCTTGGACAGATAATTTAACTCCTGCAAAATGAGGGCTAGGTTAGGCAAATTCTAAGGTATCTTCAATTTCTAACTCTTTGATCCTATGATTTGATCCCATGATCCTATAGGTTTACTATAAACTTGCCATGATATTCAGTATTCTACTTCCCAGGCAAATTTCTAAAAAGAGCTAGCTATATCTAAAGCATCCCTTTCTTGTATTTCTCTACCAAGTCTGGTTCCCACCCTTCCAATTCAAACTCATTTTGTCTAAAACTAACAGATTCACATAATGCCAGAGCTTTGAAGGGACCCTAAAACATAATGTCTGAACTAGAAGGAACTCTAGATACAGAATGTCAGTATCAGAAAAGATCTTAAGAGATCATCAAGTCTTGTGGTTCTCAAACTTTTCAACTTCAGAATTCCTTCAGAACATCTTTAAATTCTTTAAAAAAAAATTTTTTTAAGACTCTCCAAGAACTTTTATTTATATGGATTATATCCAAGGGTGTATTAAGAAAAAACACAAGTTTTAAGTTACTTTTAAGTTAACACTGTCTCCATCACTTTCTGAACACATTAATACTTTCTCCATCACTTTCTTAAAATTGGACAATCAACAAACCAATAAGCCAAACCCTGATTTATGCACCTGCCAATTTCAGAGATATAAATGTTGACAATGGACATTTAACAATTGGTACAAACCTGTATGAGTTGGCTCCAGCATATCCCTGTATGTCTATCAATATTTACCTTGTGGGAATTAAATTTTCTAAAAGGTTTAAACATTATTAATCCATTTTAAAATAACAATAAACTATTACATGCTAGCATAAATAATGCATTTGAAAGAAAAGACCTATTTTCAGAACAAAAAAAGTGATAAGTGGTATTATTTTATATATGTTTGTAAATCTTTTTGTGTCTACCTTGATAAAAGATGGCTAGATTCTCATATCTGTTTCTGCTTTCAATCTGTTTCAATATATTGTTTTGGTTGAAGGATATGAAGAAAATCTAGCCTTATACAAATATACAGTTGGAAAAAGAGGGTGAATTTAATAGACAAATGTCCTAGTATTATGAAAATAATTTTGACTTCTAGACCCTGTCAAAGGTACTCCAGAAACATCCAGGAGTCCAAGGGTCATACTGTGAATATGACTGACCTAAGACAACCTCTCCAATTTACACATGTAGAAACTGAGAAAGAGAAAGTAATTGTCTTACTAGTAGCAGGTAATAAAGCTAAGGTTTGAATCCAGATATTTAGCAACGGTCCTATAATAATCCCAGTAGTCCAGACCTCAAACCCCAGAATCACTTTTGGCTCCTCCCTCTTCCTCCCATATCACATCTAGTCATTAAGTCTTTGATCCTTCCCTTCAATTCTCCTTAAACAAAGTCTCATATCTGTCCCCCAGCTTTTCACTGCCACAACCTTATCCTTATCACCTCCACCCACGTCCAGGGAGGGACATGAAGTCTAGTCTAAAAGAGTTCACACCCTGAATGGGATTTAAGGCAGCTGGGACCTTGTCCCAATTTGGGTCCCAACTTGATTGGAAAAAACCTGTTAGAACAGAAAGAGTATTCTATATGAAGTCAGAGGTTCCACACTAGACTGACTGACCTAGAATAAATGACTTACCTGGTCAGAGGAAGTTGTTCCTTATTTGTAATTTCAAGGGGTCTTTGTTATTGATGATGATTAATTATTCCAGTTGTGTCCAATACTCTGTAAACTCATTTTGGGATTTTCTTGGGGAAGATACTGGAATGGTTTGCCATTTCCTTCTCCAGATTATTTGACAAATGACGAAACTGAGGCAAACAGGGTTAAGTGACTTGCCTAGGGTCGCACAGTTAGTATCTGAGCTGGGATTTGAACTCTTCTACTTAGTCCTGGGGTTCTTTCTTATGAAGATTTCAATTTAGCTCAATAAACATTTATTAATCATATACAACTTGCCAGGCAAACAGTGCTAAGCACAGAGGATACAAAAAAAGGCACAAGACAGTCCTAGCTTCAAGAAGCCGGCAATCTAATAAATCAAATGAGATTATATACTTGTGCTTATAACTTTGCAATCACTGCAAATTGTTTCAAAGAATATAAAAAAATAATAGCATTTTCTCTACAGTATTCCAAAACTCCGAAGAACCTGGTGATCTCATCAACAAATTCCCCTTCAATAATACAGATCATAACTCTCCTATGCAGATGCTTCTTGTGAGGTTCTGTCTCTGTGTCTCTTCTCTCCTTTCTTGTTTCTCCTCTCTTTCCCTCTTCTCCCCCTTTTCTTTTTTCACTGTCCTTCTTTTCTCTTCTCTTTGTATAATACATACATGTACACATGTATGCATATATGTATGTATACCCACAGATATATAAAATCTTCCCCTTAGGTAACAATTTCAGTTCTTCAAAGATTACGAATTATGGGACTCAAAGCTATAAAACAACTCGGGAAGAATATTGATGTTAAAGGGCTGGGCCTGTTTCGAAGGGATGCTTTGGGGTCTCAAAAAGTTCTGTACAATTTCCCAAAGGAAATCCTTCCCTCTCCCTCTTCTGAATGAATTCTAGACCTCACTCATTGTCTATCTGCAGTTTGTTCAAATTATATAATTTTCTCTGCATTTAAAGTGTTTTTACTTCCAACTCCTGGGGAAGTAAGTAGCACAAACATCATCATCATCTCCACTTCATAAAAGTTCAGAGATTTCAAGATCACACAGCTAGTAAGTGTCAGAGCTGCGATGTGAACCCCGGCTTATTGACATCAAAGTCTGGCACTGTCTTCCATTACACTGTGTTCTTTTCCCAACATCAACTCATTTCAATATTTATTCTCAACAAAACAGAATTAGAGAAGTAAATCGGCTCCCTATCCCCACAATCACATCATTTTGTTGTTGCTCAATTGTTTCAGTTGTGTCCAACTCTTACTAACCCCATTGGGGATTTTCTTGGCAGAGAAACTGGAAACATTTCCTCCTCCAGCTCATTTAACAGATGAGGAAACTGAGGCAAACAGGGTGAAGTGATTTGCCCAGGTCACATGGCTAGTAAGTGTCTGGGGCTGGATTTGAACTCAGATCTTCCTGGCTCCAGATCCAATGCTCTCATACAATTCCCCAGATCTTATTGGAATAAATTGTGAATCATCTGCTACTTTTGACTACTTTGACTACTCTCTGCCTTAGATTTTACACATAACTTTAAGATTACCACAGCACTGCTACTGAGTAGGGTCATTATAAATAGCACTGGACTGGGAGTCAGGAAGTCAGAGTTCTAGTCCCAATTTTGCCCAACTCACTCTACAGTCTATGACAGATCATTTCCTCTCTCAGCTTCCTAAACAGTCAATAGCTAACATAAAAATAATAGTTACTATTTTCATGGTGTTTATTATATGTCAGGCCCTGTTCTTTATGCTTTACATTTATTATCTCATTTGATCCTCACATCACTTGGAGATAGGTACTATTATTATAGCCATTTTTTGAGGAAATAAAGGTTAAATTGTTCAATGTTAAATAGATGTAACAACTATCTTTTAGGTTTATCAATTCAACCAGCATTTTAAAGTACTTACTATGTGTCAAGCATTGTTTTAAGCTTTAGAAACATAAATAAAAATAAAAGCATCTTTGTTCTCAAAGAACTTACATTCTACATTGAGTAGGATCTTATGTTGCTCAGTAGAAGGAAGCCTGGATTTGGAAGCCAAAGTCCTGAGTTTGAATTCTGACCCTGCCATTCTAGTATCTGTGTGACCCTGGGGCAATAAAGAACCTTTCTGGGAGCTCTTCTCCTTATTTTCACAGTGGAGAGACTGGACTATGTTAGGTTCTTACTAAGTGCTAATGAGATGATAGGTTCTTACTAACTGCTAAGTCAGTACTTAACAATTCTCTAGTTCCGGCCTTTAGGGGAGTTTTACCCCAGTGAACTCCTAGGGAGGAGCTTACATGTTTAGGAGGAGCAAATTCGTTGGTTGAAGTATTTTTTCCCAGAAGCCCCTGAGTTATTCCACGACCATTCTCTGGGAGGATAAAAGAAGACACCACTGAGCAAGGGGAAAGTCTTGTCTGGGCCAGACCTGGGGTGGCTCTCTGGAGGAAGAGGAGTCTCTACTATAGGTTAGAGTTGGCTCTCTACAGGAAGAAGAATCTGGCGGAGAGATTGAATTGAGACAGCAGATCTCCTCCCAGAGAGCAATCAGCAGTCTCTGGAGACAACAGAACATTACATAATGGCACCCAATGTGGGGCCAATACATGTCAATGGAGAGAATTCTTGTAAAGGGTTAAGGCCAAATAGAAATTCAACTCAAACAACTAACAATTTATTAAGTGTCTATTTTGTGTAAGACCTAGTTTCTGAAGCTTTCCCAGTAAGAACAGAGGAGAAACAAGATTGCCCATTATCACCACTATTATTTAACAATAAGAAAAGAAAAAAGAAATTGAAAGAATTAGATTAGGTAATGCAAGAAATTGAAGGAATTTGAGTAGGTAATGCGGAAATAACTATCATTCTTTTCAGATGATATGATAGTATACTTAGCAAAAGGACATAAAATAAACCCACATGAATCATTGGCATTTCTGTATGTTACCAAAAAAAGGCCAACAACAACAGATAGAAAGAGACATTCCATTTAAAATAATTGTAGATAATATAAAGTATTTGGGAGTCTACCTGACAAGACAAAGCTTAGAGCTATAAGAACTCAATTACAAAACACTTAAGACATTGTTCTGGGAATGCAAAGATGAAATATGTGAATTTATAAGGAATTTATAATTTAGTTGGTGGGGATGAAAGAATCTTTCACATACATGGATAAAAATGATACAAAGTAGACTGTGGAGACTAATGTGGAAATATGATTATTAAGATTGTTCCTGTATGACCTAGATGAGACTGCTTGTTGTCTTGGGGATGTGGAGGATGAGGAGGACAGATAAGAGAGAGAGGGAAAAAATTTAAAGCTCAAAATCTTATAAAGATGAATGTTGAAAACTATTCTTACATGTAATTGGGGGGAAATACTATTAACGAAGTGAATTGTAATCACAACAAAAGGAAAGAAGGAGAAACAGGCAGATAGAAATGACAGATCTAAGAAAATTTCAGAAAAAAAGAAACACTAGCAGTTAGAAAGATTAAGGAAGCTCCATGGAGAATATGGTGCCTGAGGCAGGCCTCAAAGGACGATGTAAGGAATTATTAGATTCTGACTCAAAAAGCTGAGACTCTTAGAATTAGAAGCTAATTTTCCATCTTATTTAGTGAATACAGCATTGGGCCTGGAGTCAAGAATGCCTGAGTTCAAACCCAGTTTTAGAAATTCTTACAGCATGACCCTGGGCAAGTGACTTAAACTGTTTGCCTCAGTTTCCTCATCTGTAAAATAGGATTAATAATAGCATCCACTTGCCTAGGTTATGGTGAGGATCAAATGAGATAATAATTATTATTTTTTTAATTTTAAAGCTTTTTATTTTCAAAACATAAACATAGATAGCTTTCAATATTCACCCCCACAAAACCTTGTATTCCAATTTTTTTCTCCCTCTCTCTCCCCCATCCCCTCCCCTAGATGGCAAGTAATCCAATATATGCTAAACAGGTACAATTCTTCCATACATATTTTCAAAATTATTATATTGCACAAGAAAAATCAGATGAAAAGGGGGAAAAATGAGAAAGAAAACGAAAGGCAAGCAAACAACAACAAAAAAGTGAAAATACTATGTTGTGATCCACATTTGGTTCCCACAGTCCTTTCTCTTTGGATGCATATGACTCTCTCTATCACCACACCACTGGAACTGGTCTGAATCACCTCATTGCTAAAAAAGAGCCACATGTATCAGAATTGATCATTGTATAATTTTGCTCTTGCTCTATATAGTGTTCTCTTAGTTCTGCTCACTTAACTTAGCATCAGTTCATATACAGGCCTCTCTGTATTCATCCTGCTGATCATTTCTTACAAAACAATAATATTCCATAACATTCATATACCATAACTTATTCATCCATTCTCCAACTGATGGACATCCACTCAGTTTCTAGTTCCTTGCCACTACAAAAAGGCTGCTACAAACATTTTTTTGCACATGTGGTCTTTTTCCTTTTTATGAGATAATAATTGTAAAACTTAGCACAATGTTCACTCTTTCTGTTGATGTTTGCTTGCATTTTGTTTTCTTTCTCAGGTTTTTTCTTTTTTTGCTTTTTGACCTGATTTTTCTTGTGCAGTAAGATAATGTAAATATGTATACATATATTGTATTTAACATATATTGGATGATCTGCCTTCTAGGGGAGGAGGTGGGGAAAAGGAGGGAAAAATTTGGAACAGAAAGTTTTGTAAGGGTCAATGTTGAAAAATTACCCATGCAAATGTTTTATATATGATATATATGATAAATAAATATGATATAAATGATATAAATAAATATGATAAAGATCTTTAATAAAATTTTTTAAAATCACCTTAGCACAAGTACCTGGCATGTAGTAAGCATTATATAAATGTTTGTTTCATCATCCTTATGAATCCTGAGCTAGAAGAAAGCCATCAGAAAGCAGCCTACCCCTTTTAGATGGCATCTTCCTTCTCCTGACCCCTAGGCTCTAGCAAGGTCCAGTCATTTAATTCCTCTCCCTCTCACCTTCTGAGCTTGTTCCAATCAATTCAATGATAGAAGCAAGACACAAATGCCAAATTCCTTTCAGATGGGATGGGAGGGGAGCAAAGTATATACAGCTTGAGAGAAGCTGAAAGGTCAGAAGGCAAGAGGGAGTCTTCTGGAGAGTCATGGAGGGCAGCAGAAAAGGGGAAGAGGAAAAAGGGTTAGGAAGAGCAAAACACCTACAAGCCTCATGCTCAGCCACAGTCACCAACACTGCCCTTAGCTATCAGCCAGGGCACCCAAGGTTCTAGCTCAAGTATGCTATCAACTCCTTCTGGGACTGGGGCAGGTCCCTGCAATATGTACAAAAGAAAATGCTAATCTTTTCATCTGCAAGCTTTGTGTCACCTCTCACAGTTTTCCTTACATGTACATGCACAACCTCTCACAAGTATGTCACAAATACAATTTTTCTCTGCTCATTCCCATTTTCTTGCTCACTTACATATGATCTCTCACTGCTCATTGCTCTTACAAAACTCCCTTCTCACTCCCATGCTTTCTATGGACCTAGATACTTGAATTCCCCCCTCTTTTTCTCTCCCCCTAGGAAGTTCTGCATTCTGGAAACAGCACAGAATGCCAAGCCAGAGGGTCCTATTCAGCTCCTCCAGAGCTGGGTTAAATGTTAATTGGCTTCCTCTGCCCCAATCTCTCCAACCCCTACATTTTCCAGGTTTTTTCTCCATAGGAAAAAGAGCTCTGGGTGTGGCCTTAGAGGATCTGGGTTTGGCACCCACTATCAACATGACCTTGAGCAAAAAAATCATTTTCTTTCTCTGAGTCAAGCTTCCTCATTGGTAAAATAAAGGGTGGGACTAGAATCAATTCAATTAAATTTAACAAGCATGTATCAAGAGGCTACTTGGGGTAAATTATACTAGGGACTAGAGAGAGAGCAAAAAACAAAAATAAAATCTGTCCCCTCCAAACCTTGGAGCTTGCTTACCTTTTACTGACTAATGCAGTCTATAAATGATTAAGTTAATATAAGATAATATGAGGTGGGGAAGAACACTAAAAACTCAAGAGATCAGAGAAAGCCCCCTCCTCCCCCCCAGGAAATGATACCTGGAGGGAGCTAAGAATTCCAAGAAGCAGAAGGGAGAAGGGAGTACATTCCAGGCTTGAAGGGCAGCTTATGCAAAGGCATGCAGGCTGCAGATGGAATGTCAAGTTCAGAAAATAGGCCAGTTCAGCTAGGTAGTAAATTATATAAAGAATGATGTGTAAAATGGTTTAGTCTGCTCTAACCCCCTCAAGGGAAGTCATTTTCGGAGGAACACAGAGGTAGGAACAAAAACAACAACAAAAATATGTAATTTTACAGTTTACAAAGTATAAAGTATTTTATTTGAAATGTTTTACATCTATTATCTTATTTGCTTCTCCCAGCAAATGGGGATGATGAATGTTAATTAAAGAGGTTAAAGTGTTTTGATATGGGACAGATATGGGTAAAATGGATAGAGTCCTAAAATCAGGAAGATCTGAGTAGATCCAAGTTCAAATTCAGCCTTAGACTGTTAACACATTAGCTGTATGACCCTGGGCAAGTCATTTAACCCCAATTGCCTCAAAAAAAAAAAAAAAAGTTAAAAAAAAATTTAAATGACAATGGTCAACACAATTAAGTGTCAGAAGTAAAATCTGAACCCAAGTGTCTCTTGATTCTCCAATACTGCATGCACACTTCCCATCTTTTGGTCTCAATTATGGGTTTAATAATGACTACCCTACTGACTTTATAGGTGGGCTGCAATGATTAAATGTAATAATGAAGAATAATCTTTGCAAGCTATAGAACCTCATTTGTTGTTGTTGAGTCATGTCTGACTCTTCATGACCGAATTTGGGGTTTTCCTGATAAAAATAATGGAGTCATTTGTCATTTCCTTCTCAGTTCAGATGACAGATGAGGAAACTGAGGCAAACAGGATTAAGCAATTTACCCAGGGTCACACAGTTAGCATCTGAGGCCAGATTTGAACATATGTTCCTGATTCCAGATCTAGCATTCTATCCACTGTACACTTAACAGTTTAGTTTGTAAACTATAAAGCACTATTAGTATTCTATAATTAAAGACCCTCCATGATCTTTTCCTCTCTAATCTAGTTAAATGAAAATACAGCATTTGGGTTGAAAAGGCCCTAGTTCTAATACTGGTTCTGATACTCACTGATTTTATGATCTTGAACAAATCTATCCCTTTGGTGAGCTCAATTTCTTTATTCCTAAAATGAGGATAATGATCTTTGTGCTACGTCCCTCAAGACTAGTATAAGGAAATAGTTTTGTTACATTAGGGTGTTAGAGAAATGGAAGTTACTTACTAACCTTTCCAACCTCCATAAGAAACCACAATCCCAGACAGAAATCCTGGTTTCATCATCATTCCCCTTTACTCTCCCAACACATTTCTGCTTCTGTTTATACTGTTTCCCTGGCTGAAATCCTCCTCTTCCTCTGGCACATACCACCCCCTATGCTTATCTAGGTCTACCCCAATTAGCCCAAATGTCACATTTTAGACTCTGAATAATATGATTTATGTGTAACTTCAGACATCAGGACAATTTCCCGAAAATATGAATTCTCTCTCCTTGGGATTCTGGCAATATTCCCCTAGTTTAGGCATTTTTCATAGCCATTAAAGCTTAATTAAACTTTTTGGGACATTCTGTTTTTGTGACTACTAGCAGGTAGTAATACCTACTCTGATAGGTATTAGGGATATAAAGAAAAAATACAAAACAGTCTGTCTTCAGAGAACTTACATCCCATTGAGGCACACAATTAAATTAAATATAAAGTAATTTTGAGAGGGAGGCAAGGACCTGGAAGAAATAAGAAAAAGATCCTGTGGCACCTATACTGTGTTTTGAAGGCAGGCAGGTTTTCTAACTGATGGAAACGAAGAAGTGTTTTCCTGTACAAAAACAGATAGAATGTCACATACATATAAGAGCTAGACCACCAGTTGTAACAGAGAATTCCTAAAGGGAAGCAAAACAAAATGAATCAAGGGGTTAGGAAGGAATCAGGTTGAAGGGCTTTAAATGTCAAACTTACTGGTTTTTCTTTTACTTAAAGGCAATAGGGAAGTACTGAAGCTTCTTGAGGGGAGAAGACAGGGTCAGATCAGTATTTTAGGCATATAAATTTGATGCTTATGTGAAGCAAGGCTTCTTAAACTTTTTCCACTTGCAACTCCTTTTCACCCAAGAAATTTTTACATGACTCCAGGTATATAGGTATGCAAGTCAAAATTTACTGATAATAAAACAATTTTGCAACCTACACAGTCAATTACAAGATTTCACATTGGGACCTGCAAATCACAGTTTAAGATGATGGGATGTGGATGATGGAGTGGGAAAGAGATTAGAAATGAGAAATGGAATAGTCCAAGCAGAGAGGTGATGGCAGCCTGAAGGAAAGTGATGGCCATCTAAGTGGAGAGAGAGATAGGAGATATTGTGATGGTAGAATGAATATAAGATTCTTGACAACTAACTGAATATTGAAGATCAGAAAGAGGGAATAGTGTTTAGCTGTTTATCCCAGACAAGCCACAACCCTGAAGGCTTTGCAAAACTAACAACAACAAACAAAACAAAACAAAAAAGGGTTGCTTTCACAAGAAAGAGGGAAGTTCAAAGGAGAAATGAGAAAGTTTGTGGGAGAGGGGGATGACAAATTCTGTTTTAAATCAAATGTGATAATATTTGTAAATGGCACTTAGCACAGTATTTGGTTCTTTATAAATATTCATTGCCTTCCCTTCCCCTCTAGACATGTTTAGTTTGAGATTCCTGAACATATCTCATCTCTCCAACTAAGTCCCCAGGCCTTATATATTTTTGTATCCCAGAGGGCTCAAGTCCGGACTTAGTACATGTTCAGGAAATACTTACTGAACTAGCTCTTTATTTGCTTCCCCACCTTACTCCCCTACCTCAGGGTGACATTTGGGATCCAGAAAGGGTTATTCTTGGGTCACCTGAACAAAGCCTGGGGCTAGATTCAGGGAGGGCTGGATCTCCCTCCCAAGGCAGCCAGTGACTCACTCTGTGTGACTTGAGGCAAGTCACTTCCTCTCCCAAGGCCAGTTAAACTGATAACCCCCTCCCTTTGAAGATTAGCTCATAGGGTAGTAGTGTGCTGCGGGTGAAATCATGAAACTGAATTAAAGCCTCTAGTCCAGGGTGGGTTTCCTCTCTCAGTCCCACAGCCTGGGAACAGACCAAATGAGATCATGTATAAAAGTTACTTTGCAAACCAAAAGATTTGCAAAGTGTCTTTACATACCTCATCTCATTTGCTATATAAATAAATGTCAGCAGTTCTCCAAGCTACTTTTTCACCACTTTACATCCTACCTCAGGGGCAGAGACTTCTTCACAAAAAGCTTTTTCACCATAAATTTCAGTATGATCCTGAGTTATTAATATTGTCCCCCTACATCACAGCCAGATACACAGTGGGCATTGGGTGAATTTTGGATAGATGGACTGGACATGGAGCACCAAAGGATTCAGAACTGGAAGACCCCCTAGAACTTGAGACCAACATCATTTTACAATGGAAGAAAGGCTTAAAAAGGGGAAATGACCTGCCAAAATTTACACAGGCAGTAAAGAACCTGGATAGGAACACTGGTTCTTCAACTCCAGATATAACATTCTTTTCACCACATCCTAACTGTTCACACAAAGGGGAGTCAGGGCAATATGTAGAAGGGTGCTAGGTGAGAAAGCAGACAGGGCTTGGACTCAGAAAGGCATGAGTTCTAATCCTGATTCAGATAATAGCTGTATGAGCCTGGGTTTGTGTCTCCTCATTTGTAAAATGAGAAGACTGGACCAGCCGCTTCTGAAGTCTCTGAAGTGACCTGGGTTTGGACCTTAAACCGATTCTGTCTTTATATGCTTGTTATACTAGAAAGAATACTGGATTTGGGCTGAATTTGAGTTCTGGCTCTGTCATTTAATATCCACATGACTTTAAGCAGCACCCTCAAAACCTCAAATTTTTCCTCTATAAAAATAGATTAAATGATCTCTAAGTTCCCTTTTCAGCTTTCAAATCTATGATGCTCTTTCTGCCTTTGCAAAACTCAGGTCACTTAGCTCTTGGAGACTCCATTTATTTCCTCATCTAAAAAATGAAGACAATAAAACATCTACAAAGTGGTTGTGAAGCTCAATGACAAAAAATATATGTATACACAAGTGTATATATTGCAGTATTTATTCCTGTAATATATGTGTGAATATGTGTGTGTTCTGTAAACTGTTAAGAGGAAATGGGATGAAATGTGGGGTTAAAAGCAGCCTGATTCTGGGTTAGTACAGCCTCTCCCACTTTTCAAACAGCAGGACCATGGGCAATTTCTTTCTTTTCCCTGAGTCTCAGTTTCTTCAACTATAAAATGGGAATAATAAAACTTAACAGTTCTTATTTCATAGGATTGTGGTTAAGGAGGCACTTTCTAAACCATGCTACAGCACAAAAAGGAGAGTTATTATATGGACTTATATAATCAGTCATTTATTATAAGCAGGCTGATCCAGAAAAAGCCCTCCCCGGAATTGTCTAGCACTGCCCCTCCTCCCTCCTCCCCCAGTCCCAATGTAGGAAACCTCATTTCCTGCAGCTCTTGTCCCGGCACCCTTCCTCCTTCAGCTTCCCAACCTTTGTTCCCTCTCATTCTGGACCCAGTTCAATTGTAACCTCTGTTAAGGCTTCCCAGATTAACCCAGCAGCCTTTGTGATTTAATCAGAAGCCCAGAGTCACTGGAAACCCAGCACAGGGCTTGACTTCCAGGGTCTTGGACTGATGTCAGCTTGAAATCCCCTCTTACTCAAGTAGGAGCAGCCACCCTTATGGGAGGGGAAGGAAAAGAGAGGAAGATCCGGAATCCTAACTAGCATTCTGGAACAGGCTTGGGATGACAATGCCCCATTGTGCAGTAGGCACACAGAGAGTGTACACATACACACACACACACACACACACACACACACACACACACACACACACACACACACACACACTGCCTGTCTGCCAGTAAGGGTGGGGCTGGTTGGAGGTCGGACACTGGTTTCTACTGGATTTACAGGGTTGAATGACTTTAATCCATGACCCTGGGATCCCAGCCCACCAAACTGGCACTTGCTTTGGAGCCCAATTAGAAAGCAAGAAGAGGATGCTGAGGGGGTGGGCAGTGCAAAAGGAAACTTAGCAAATGAAAGTAGCAAGAAGCCGGTTGTACTTAGAGTCGGGAGGTCTGATCTACTTTTAATAGCATGTGAACTTGGACCAGTCACTTCCTCAAACTGGAATCAATTTCTTCCTGTGGAAAATGGGGATAATTTGTGTCACTCATGGTCTTCCTCTCCCATAGGACGGTTGCAAAGGTCAGGAATTCGGCTCAAACTCCTTTTCATGGCGTGGCATTCCCCCAGGCGCTCCACAAGCTGAGGGCACCCCACATTTCCAGCCCTATCTCACATGATTCCCTTCCACACATCCTATTGCTCCAGCCAAGCTGGATATCGATGCAAACTGGAACATATCCTCCAATCTGCACAATTCCATTTGAACCACCTTCCCTCTCTGTTAAAATCCAAGCCATTAAAGACCAACTTGCAAACCTTCCTTGACATCTAGTTAGACTCACCACCACCACCACCTCCAAACACCCTGCCCAAAGCAAGTATTTAATAGATATGTAATTTTAGACAATGTACCTGAATGTCAGCTGTCCCTTTGGGGTGGAAGAGGGACAGGAGGTCTGGGTGTGACTTTTCTAGTATAGAGATTTCTCATAAGGAAAAACTTTCCACTGATGCCAAATGAGAATATACAACAAGGGACAGTAATTTTTAAAAATTTAATTAAAAAAATGTAATAGCCTTTCTCCAACCCATAATTAGCCGCTATCCCTTATATCATGGAATAAAAGAAAAGAAAAGCAGTTCAGAAAAACCTAGCACAACATTAGTTAACTCTAATAGCATACTTGATATTTCATACCCATAATCCACTACTTCTATGAAAAAAGGGGAAAAGAAAGTATTTTTTTTTCTTATTTCTCCTTCAGGAGCAAGCTTGGTAATTATAATTGATAACACACTTATAAAGTTGCCTAGGTAAGTGACTTGCCTAGCAGCAGAACAAAGGCTGGTACATCACAGGTGGGATTTAAAACTCAGGCCCCCCTAAGTCTGAGGCTGGTTCTCTATCCACTAGGTCACACTGCTTCTCATAAATATCAGCTGTCATTATCATACTCAAATGTGGGAAGAATTTAGCCCAATCCATTTATGGCTTCTTAGAGAAATCCTATGTGCCATAGAAACACAGAAGTTAGTGACCTCAGACTCAGGATAAGTGAAAGTCTGGTTTGGAGATTTGTAAACGAAGTTTCCAAGTCTCTAGTCCTAGAGATCTAATTAGTATGTGACGATGCCTTTTGTCTTTATAATTCGGTCTTCTCCCTTCTAGCTGCTTTGTGAATCTTCGACTAAACCCCAAATTATGTGAGAGCAGGAATATGCCTTTTCTTGATGGGTCTATAAGAAGGGCTTAGTATGTACTTGTCTGGAATTTAGACCCAGCTTTGAAAGCTATAAATTTTGTACTGGCTCAGGATATAACGCATACTGTCAACATTTCATCCAGGATCCCCCAATCATACAATCATTACAAATCCTAAAGAAAAAAGTTCTCAATATGACTTGGAAAATTAATCTCTTCCCTTAGCTTAAGTGGGACCAGTCAGTCAATCCAATAATCATATTTATTAATAATTAGAGGTAATGTGGCATAATAGGAAGATTACTGGATCAGGAATCAGGATACCTAAGTTCCAAATTAGGCTCTGCTCTCACATAATTTTTTTCCTTCTTTTTTAAAAAGGATTTTATTTATTTTTATTTTTTTCTTTATAGTATTTTATTTTTCCAAATACATGTGGATAGCTTTCCATATTAATTTTCATAAGACTTCATGTTCCAAATTTTTTCTCCTTTTTTCCCTTACTCCCTCCCCAAGACAGCAAGCAAGCTGATATAGGTTAAACATATTTCCTTTTATTTTTTTCCTTTTAAACATATTTCCATATTTGTCATGTTGAGGAAGAAAAATCAGAACAAAAAGGGGAAAAAAACCATAAGAAAGAAAAAATAAAAATATGAAAATACTATGTTTCAATGTACATTCATGATCCATAGTCCTCTCTCTGGATGCAATTGGCTTTTTCCATCCCAAGTTTTTTGAAATTGCCTTGAACCACTGCATTGTTGAGAACAGCCAAGTCCAGCACAGTTGATCATCACATAATCTTGTTACTGTGTACAATGTTCTCCTGGTTCTGTTCACTTCACTCAGCATCAGTTCATGTAAGTCTTTCCAGGTTTTTCTGAAATCAACCTGTTCATCGTTTCTTATAGAACAGTAATATTCCATTACATTCATACACCATAACTTATTTGGCCATTCCCCAATTGATGGGCATCCAGAGTAAATAATTTCTACTCAGTTTCCTCCTTGATAAAATTAGGAGGTTGGATCCTTTACAACTTTAAATCCTACATTATCTTAGCTCACATTTATTTAGCACTTTGCTGGTTTGCAAAATTGCTTTCCTCACAACACTACTAAACTATTAAAACAGAAGTGTCAAACACAGAAAGGGCTAAACCAAATTAAAATGTAATTAGGAACTGTTTAACAATTAATAAAAATAAAACAATATAGAAATTGTTAATTTGTGGTTTTCTAAGTCATATTCACTTTCCCTATCCTTCCCATTCTATTTGTTGTAAGAGGATCACAAAAGATAAAACTTGCAAATGTTCAAGCAGCTGTAAGAAGGTAGACACACCAATGCAATATTGGTAGAACTCTTAAACAAGTCCAACTATTCTGGAAAATAACTTAAAATTATCATTTAAAAGTTATTAAACTGTATATATTCTTTGACCTAGTGATACTGATACCAGAAACATGCACCAATAAGGGCAAAGGAGGAGAAAAAAGCTCCATATATTAAAAAAAAAAAAAAAACATTTATAGCAGCACTTTTTGGTAGCAACCTTCCCCCCAAATCCTAAACTAAAAGGTAGGTGGCCACCCATTAGGGAATGCTTGAAAAACTATGGCATATGAATATAATGGAATATTATTGTACTTTAAGAAATGACAAATGAAAAAGAGAAATTTGAGAAGACTCAAATGAATTAACAGAATGAATTCTGCAGAATCAGAAGAACAATGTATATCATGATCAAAGTATGTTATTATTTTGATTATTGTTATTCATCATATTCTTTTTTTATGAAAACAACTTTGAGAGACAGCAGAACTCTGACCAATTGTGACTTGAGAAGACTTACTTTTTAGCAGAGAGATGGACCAGAGGAGGAGAATGAGGAATAAGCACTGTTAATCATGGCTAATCTGTCATTTGTTCTAGCTAAACTTTTTTTTTTTTTTTTAAGCCAGTTTTATTTAGCAGGGAGGGGATGAAGACTAATTGGGAAATGTCAGCAGTGCTTAAGGTTTCAATTAAATTCTTGTTAAATTTTTTAAAATCAATAGATGCATTATCTATATTTTACCAGTAAACATAACTTCCATTTCTACAGTTCTTTAATGTTTCCAAAAGTAATTTTCTCCCAACAAGTAAGGTAGGTAGGATAAATATGATTATCCCCATATTATAGGTGATAAATGTTGAAAGAAAAAATTATGGTTTCTGTCAAATGTCAGATATGTCAAATAAGGAATAAGTAACAGAGGCCATATTATAATCCAGATATCCTGATGTCTAGTCTGAGCCTCTTCCCATTCCACTACTTGCTATTCCCTCAGACCAAGCTTCTCCAGCACTCCCAAGGCTTAGGGTTCCACTGAGAAGGAATGTAAGAAGATATTGCTCCTGCAATAGTCTAGTTAGGAATACGAGAAGCCCAAGCTAAAGCTTTTTGAAGGGAAGATTTTTTTTTTTTTTTAATCCATTATTCTATCCGTCAGAGCAGGAAGCCTTTATGGAAAAATTGTTTAGGAGAATTCCTAGTCTCCTTCTGATAAGAAACAATATTGACCATTAGAAATAGTGACCCTAGTAAATTGCTAAATCTCCTGTTCTAAGAAGGAGAGCTTTGGGGAAAGGGCTTCATAATGAAACATGATTTAGCGCTAAGAACAAAGGACTTGGTGTCACAGAATTTGTGTTTGGCCCCGATACTTGCTCAGTATGTGACCATGGGCTTTGTCACTTAACCTTTATGAGCCTCAACTTTATCATCTATAAATTTAAAGATTATTTTTTAACGGTAAAAAGAGAAAGTCAAAGAGAGAGAAGAGAGAAGAGAAGAAATACCTCTCCCTCCCTCTCTCTCTCTCTGTCTTTCTCTTTGAAAGAGAGGGAGAGAAAGAGAAACTTTTTTTCAGGTAGTCTTGCTTGATGACAAGGTTGGGGATAAGAGAAAGTTAACATAATGATCCATCCTCTAACCCTCACAGACTCTTATTTCTCCTATTCCTTCTATCAAGTAGGAGGGGGCAAACTAAGAACCTCCCTACATTTTTCAGATAGGAAAATTAGGCCAATGTAAGAGCTTCTTCCAGAAGAAGAAGTTTATGATATTTTGTTAAAGTGTATAAAGTCCATTCCTTTTCAGATTACCACTTTTGATAACCTGAAGCAATTTAGGTTCATCTTGTACTTTTTGTAGAATTTTGGATTGAGAACTAGAACCATTTTTCATATTAGAAAACAAACATGTTCTATATTAGAAAACTAGTGGCAGGGTCTAGACTTAAGCCTAGGACTTCTCATTTCAAGACTGATTTTTTTTCTAGTACTTTTTCCAAACCAGTCAATATCTAAAGGCAGAACATGTCCAGGAAGGAAAGAGAGTCACTCATGGGGTGATGAGACAGCCTGAATACTAGGATGGCCTTATCTTATTTCTCTCATGCCCATGGATCTTCAGCAGCATTTTAAAAGCCATTTAATGTTTATAAAACACTTTTCTTTTAACAAATCTTGATGGGCAAGGAAATATAAGGTTTATTATACCACTTTTGAAAAATGAAGAAGTAGACTCTCGGAAGTAAAGTTCTATCTGTCTAAGGTCATACACATATTCAAGATCAAAAGTCAAATCTAGAACTCTGCATTTTCAAATCTCTGTGATTCTAAATTCTGTATTCTTTCCACTGTGACTCAAAGAACATTCTTCCAATGTACTATGCTTTTGCTCCCTCTTTCCAGACGCTCCATTCATTTCTCTTTAGAACTCTGATGATCTTACATAAATCAAACTTCTCTGTGGCTCATTTTCCATTTTGGTAAATTTGAGTTTGGGTTAAATTAACCTTTCTTAATTTGAAGTCCACAGACCTCCAAAGTAACTCCTTTTGAAAGATTCTATAGATACATTTTAGAGAGTCCATGAACATGAATAGGGAAAACAAAGCATTTTTATCATCTACTAATTGAAATTTGGCATTTCCTTCAATTATGAATCTAGACAAGAATTACTCTGAAGAATCCAAAGGTTATGGGGATCCATAACACCCTTACACTAGATGATTTCTAAGGAAGGGCCTTCCCTTTCCAACATTCATCCCTCATCTCTCCCTCAAATTGTTACTTACATCCAAAGAACACTTTTAACTTTACAAATACATAATCTCTCAGAAGTCCTCACTATAATCTTATGGAATAAGGAGAACAGAAATATTATTTTACAAATGAAGAAACATACCCAGAAAAAGGAACTTGCTCAAAATCAGAGTAAGGTGGTGGTAATCAGGACTTGAACACAAATTTCCTGACTACTAGTATTCTTTTCCCTACATCACATTGCTTCACTAGCCTGGCAATGTTCTATATTCAATATACTTCTTTCCCATTTAAGGAGACAAGAAGCAAAGCAAATCAGATTCTTTATGCTGGAGAAAAGGAACATGGGATCTAAAGCTAGAAAGAGATTCAGGGATCATCTGTCTAACCCGCTCATTTTATGCTGAGGAAAAAGGGAGTCAATTTCTCATCACTGGAAGTATTCTTTTTTTTATTTTTATTTTTTTATTTTTATTTTTATTTAATTTTTATTTTATTTTATAATTATAACATTTTTTTGACAGTACATATGCATGGGTAATTTTTTACAACATTATCCCTTGCACTTACTTCTATTCAGATTTTTTCCCTTCCTCCCCCAACCCCCTCCCCCATATGGCAAGCAGTCTTATATATGTTAAATATATTACAGTATATTCTAGATACAATATATGTGTGTAGAACCGAATTTTTTGTTGCACAGGAAGAATTGGATTCAGAAGGTAAAAATAACAGTTTACATTCATTTCCCAGTGTTCCTTTTCTGGATGTAGCTGGTTCTGTCCATCATTAATCAATTGGAATTGGATTAGCTCTTCTCTATGTTGAAGAAATCCACTACTGGAAGTATTCTTAATTGAAAGCTGAAAGACACCTAGTCAAGGGAGGTTAATCCTCAGGGCTGGGTTGCAGTACATTATCTCTGAGGTCCTTTCCCATTCTGAAGTTCCATGACAATATGGCTAGCTCTACAAATAATCACGAGGTCATAGAGCTAATTAGTAAACTCCAAATCTAAGGCGGAGGAAGTATTCAATGATTTCCTCAACC
The DNA here is from genome assembly GCF_048593235.1 of Sminthopsis crassicaudata. Taxonomy (NCBI): domain Eukaryota; kingdom Metazoa; phylum Chordata; class Mammalia; order Dasyuromorphia; family Dasyuridae; genus Sminthopsis; species Sminthopsis crassicaudata. Next base: position 664,262,538 of record NC_133617.1, read on the forward strand.
AGGTAGTAACTGGCTAGTTTCCATATCTAAAAAGGAAGTGAGATAGAATTGAGATGAAAAGAGCAAGGAGAGATAACAGAGGTTTAGAGGTCCGGCAGAATTTTTCAGTTGGAAAATAATTCAGCAGCTATCTAGATCAAAATGTACTCCTCCAAAAAAGAATCCTCACTATGACATACCATCTATGTAGTCATTTGCCTACTGCTTCAAAACATCAAATGAGGTAAAGAGAGCCAGCACCAGAGAACTGAGATCCATGATCAGATTTTCCACTCATCTCTTCTTTCCTGTTTATCATTCACCCACAGAACTTTCTATTCCCTCCTTCTCTTACTGTTCTTCAACTAATCTCATCATGACTCAGGAAGAATAAGGCAAAGCCCAGTTCCTTCTCTGACTGCATAGCATCTTGTATAGAGTCCTGAACTTGGAAATCAAGAGTGCCATAAATTTGCTAGTTGATTTGGGCAAACTGGATTAGACGTTCTCATAAGTCCTGCTATATTCTAAGGTCTTTGCCATCTCTGATATCCCATGGTCTAAGATCTCTTATAACTCCTTCATTTGACAAGTAAACTAGAATATGGTGAGATTTATGAAATCTGATTAGATCAGTCTCAAAAGGATGAAAAAGAAATCCAGTTGCCATTCCCTTTAAACCCAAGACCATCCATGTTAAGTGGTGGTGGGGAAATGGGAAGACAAACCTTTTTCTCTATCACTCTTCCTGTGCTTCCCTTCCCCTTTTCCCCCCAATCCAGAAACATTGGGAATAGTTGAAAAAGTCATTCAAAAAACCTGGTTTGTATCTCAGTTCTACCTCTTATGTGAGCTTGGACAAGACATTTACTTCATCTCTGCAAACCTCTGCTTTTTACCTATAAAATGAGCAGGTGGAGCTAGTTAATCTGTAAGGTCATCTCCAACTGGAATATTCTATGAAGCCTGAGCTAGTCATAGCTCAGCTTAAACTCAGCCTGAGTTTAAGGCTCTTAACCATTCCAGAACTCAGCTTCTCTAGCTAAAGAAAGTAGGGAACCCCAACCAAAGTCCACCTTTTACAAGAATTTATACGTGTCTTCCATCTTTTTTAATTTTAATTTTATGTTTTTACATAGTTCTTTGTTGTCTTTCCCATTAGATTGGGAACACTTTGAGGATAGGATCTGTGTTTTGTCTCTTTTTGTATCCTCAGCCCTTAGCACAGTTCCTGCCTGATATCTTGTTGCCTGAGAAATGACTATAGACTTGTCATCATTGAAAAGAAAGGCAAACAAATGGAAAGTACTCTAACAAGAAGTAGTTAGCACACATCTAAGTTCTTTGTGTTTTTTCTTAAGCTCGGGACTGCTCATTCCATGCACCAAAAGTGACCCTCTCCCCAAAATCTGGCCTGAACCATCTAACCATGCTCAATACCAGGATAAATCACACAAGTGTTACTAGTGTCCCCTTAACCTTCAATTCAAGGGCAAGTGTCTTTGTTTTTATTTTTGTTGTTCCTAGGTGTAAGCACAGGCAGGTGCTAAGAAAATGTTAGCAAAACTGAGATGAATTGAGAGACAACCATCTTTAGACACAGATCTCTAAGGTGAATATTTCTCCACCACTCATGACTGAAATATTCTCAACTTGGACCCTCAAGTCCCATGTATCTGCTCAGAAAGTCCATCTCCCCTGCTGATCTCCTTGAATATGATTATAATAATAGTGAACATTTACATTGTACTGTAAGATTAGTTCATTTAATTCTCACAACCCCATGAACTAGGTAAGTATAAATATTATTATACCCATTTTCCATATGAGAAAAAGAGCCTCAGAAAGTGAAACAGACTTGCACATAATCACAAGGGTGAGCCCCTACTGAAAAGAAAAGACATGCCAACCTCTCCTGAGCTCAGAATTTCTCTATCTCTGGACCATCAGGGATGTTCTCTCTCCCCAGACTTCATTTAAATCTTAAATTAAAGTTCTAGTTGTGCTATTCCTTCTCCATGATCCCTTCTATTGTCTCCCTGCATAGCCTCTCAATTCCCTTTTCTCCAAACAAGAATTCTACAGAGGTTGGAACATGAATAATAGGGGAGACTGATGGTTAGCCCAGGGACTAAAATTGGGGAGTTTGGAGATAGAGACAGTTCTCAAATAACACTGATTCTCTCCTATCCCCACAGAAGGGTTGACTGAATTCTTCTGTGGTATGAGTCTGGGGTGAAAACGGGAAACTTTGCCTTATGGCCTAAGGAAGTATTGTGAACTCAGCAGCATTGTGGATAAGGGAAGGACTACAGATGTGTACTGAATCACTACAGGTGGTAATACACAATCACATTAAGCATATACCATATCCAAGTAAATGTGTCTTTTCCCTGCCTCAGTTCTCTCACCACTATTCTACTAGTCTTACACAATCAGCTGCCACCCCAACTCTCCACCCCACCCCATCCCACTGTTAGATAAAAGATAAAAGGGGAACACAGAGAAAGTCTACTAAGGAAACCAGTGTTAGGGTTTCTTTGGTCTGTGGGGAAAGCTAATTAAAGGATGAAAGAGGGAAATATAAAAAGAGGTCACATGGAATGATGTGATTGATACACTATATACATTAAGGAGGGAGCAACACGGGTAGAATAAGGCAAAGAGGTATTGAGGAGACAGACAGGTGTGGAGAGAAGTGAGGAGACATGGGGAGAAAGAGGAATATGAGGGAAAAGGGAAGTAAGGAACACAAAGAAGTAAGGGACACAGGGAAAAGTGAGAGAACAGAGGGAGAAACAAGGGGACAGAGAGAAGTAAAGGGACACAAGGAATGAGGGGACACAGGGAGAAAGGAGGGACATGAGGAAAATTCAGGGAAGGGAACACTAGAGAGAACTGAAGAGACACTGAGGAAAAGTGAGGGGACACAGAGGGAGAAGGGAGACACTGAGGGAGAAGTGAGGGGACACAGAGGGAGAAGGGGGACACTGAAGGAGAAGTGAGGGGACACAGAAGGAGAAGTAAGGGGGACACTGAGGGAGAAGTGAGGGGACACAGGAGAAGTAACAGGGACACTGAGGGAGAAGTGAGGGGACACAGAAGGAGAAATAAGGGGGACACTGAGGGAGAAGTGAGGGGACACAGAAGGAGAAGTAAGGGGGACACTGAGGGAGAAGTGAGGAAACAGGGAGAATGGGGGGGCACAGAACGAGAAGTGAGGGGACACAGAGGGAGAAGTGAGGGGACACAGGAAGAAGTGAGGGGACCAGAGAGAGAAGTGAGGAGACACGGGGGCAGGGCGACAGAGAGGTGAGGAAGCAGGGGGGAGAAGGAGAGGGAGGTGAGGGCAGCCTGTGTGGGAGTAGGGCTAGTAAGCCGACACCGAGCTAGTCGGCGACGGCCCGGGCCGGGGCTGGCTCACCTTGGCATAGTAAAGCATCCAAAGCTCGTAGAGCCTCTCGGTGGTGGCCATGCCCGGCCCTCCGGCTCGGCGCGGCTCCGCCTTCTCCGCTGCTCCACCTGCCGCCGCCGCCGCCACCGCCTCCTGCCCTCCTAAGGAGCCAGCAGGGCCCGGCGCCAGGTGTCCCTGGGCCGGCCCATGCCTTCCAGGGCCGGGAGCGCGGAGGGGAGGGGACGGGAGGGCGTCCCTGCGGGGCCGGCCGGGGCCAGGCTCCCGAGCGAGCCCTGCTGCCGCCCGCGGAGCGCCTGGGCTCCCCAGTCCCCTCGGCCTCCGGACTCCGACCGCTGCTGCCACCTCCGCCACTGCCACCGCCGCCGCCGCCTGGCTCCGTAGCCTGACCGAGGCTTCTCGCACCTCGCGGCCGCCTCCCTACCCCCCTGGCCCCGCCAACTCCCTCGGCTCTGAAGGTGCTAGGGGCGGAGAGGACGAAAGGAGGAGCCTGGGGTCAGAGGCGGCCCGAGAGGCGGGCCCAGCCCTGTCCCGGCCTCCCATCTCATCCCGAGTCCCGCCCCCTAAGTATCCCTAGGGCCTTAGGTGGAGGGTCTCCGGGGTGGGGCTCAAATCCTTCAGGTGAGGAAGCTGAGACTTAGGCACCTAGGCTAGGCTCAAGTCCACAAGCCCTATTTAAGCACCTGCTAAATGCCGGGGATTGTGCTAAGTATGAGGGTAGATGGTAGCAGCTCCCCGGTGGGTGCCTCACCGTCTCCTGACTGAGTCCTGTTCCAGGAATCACATTTTAGGAAGGAACTAGAAGACAGCTTCTAAAAGACGGTAACCCTCCGCCGGGCCAAACGGGACCCGATTAAAAGGACGTTTATAGCCCGGACAAAAGAAGAGTCGGGGGCCCGTGATTGCCTTTTTTCTACTACTTGGGAGGTTGTCCTGGGAAAAGGAATTAGGGATTAGGTTTGTTGCGTCCGTTTGATCCCTCAAAGCAGGACTAAGAGCAGTGGGAAAAACTGCAGAGTGGAAGATTTGGGTTTGATGGAATGAAGAATGGGCTCACGATTAGAGCAGAGCTGTCCAAAGAACTGGGCTGCCTTTCTCTTCCTTGAAGATCTGCAAATAGAGGCTGGTTGACTAACCATTTATCAGGGATATTGTAGAAAGAGGAGCTTCCTGCTCAGGTGGAGACTAGTCTAAATAATCCCTGAGATCAACCCAGCTTTGAAACTGTCTTGGAATTTAACCCTCTCCACTCATCCCTCTCCTCTTTCAAATGCTCTTTTTGCACCGTTTATTTTCTGCTCTCCCTCTGCACGCCCCCTCCAAGGTGCTATTTACACTTAGTCCAGGGTTAAGCACGCAGGAGGCCTCAATGAAGAATGAGATATGGAGTTATCCATTCTGTCAGCCACATCTAGGAGGAAGCCAAGTTCATCTATTCATCCAAGAAGCCTTTTATTGTCTCATCAATAAATCAAAAAATTAAAATAGTCCCTGTTCAAGGAGCTTAAAAGTAAAAGAAAAAAATAACAAAATTACGAGAGAAAGTAATTTCCAAAGAGGGCTAACTACTAGGCAATCAGGATAAGTTTTCTAGAAGAAATAATATTTGAATTGAGCTTTGAGGGAAGTGAGAAATTTTAGGAGCAATTTAGGTGGCACAGTGGGGCTTGGAAACAGGAAGATATCTCCATGAGTTCAAATCTGGCCTTAGACACTTACTAGCTGAGTGACTCTGAGCAAGTCACTTAATCCTGTTTGCCTCAGTTTCCTCTGCTGTAAAATGAGCTGAAGAAGGAAATGGCAAACCACACCATCTTTGCCAAGAAAATCCGAAATCATGAAGCATTGACAGGACTGAACAACAAGGAATTATTGAAGGTGGAGCATTCTAGTTATGTGTGATAAAATGTTGTGCATATCATGTGGTATTAGAAGAAATATCTTCAAAAGCCCCTTGGCATGTGGGCTGGGTTAGTTCTTTAATTTGAAACCACAGAGTAAAAAAGCCAAATGGAGCTCTAAATTTTCTCTGACTGTTAGATCACTATGAATAATTCTGAGGCAGAGGAGCTTTGGTTAGCTGAATTAGCTGCTATCCTTGTAGAATTGTCTTACTCTGCTATTATAGCTAAGTAAACTTCCAGTTGAATGATCTATTTCATTTCAATATTGAACATAGTTACCAGATTTATTAGCTTGAGTTAGTTCCACCCCACAACACAAGGGGAACTTGGGAACAATTTAGTTCCATATAATAATAATAATGATGGCTAACATTTAAAGAAATTTTATAGATTTTTCTCATTACACCTCTTGGGATAGGTCTATTATTATCTCCATTTACAGATGAGAAACTGAGACAGAGAATAAACAACTTGCCCAGATCACACATCTAGTAAATAGTTGAGGGCCAGATTTGAATCCAGTTCTAGACTCAAAGTCTTAAGCTCTAGACACTCTACCACCTCACTGAAACTATTAAGCATATACTTTAAGGAAGTCATTGATAATAAGTCTTTATTTATTTATGGCAACACTTTTTGTAGTAGCAAAGAATTGGAAACAAATTGGATGCCCATTGAGAAATAGTTAAACAAATGATAGTGCATTAATGTAAATGGGCTTATTGTGAGAAACAATGAATATGATGAAAACAGAAAAGCATAGTAAGACTTAAAATTTATGTAGAGCGAAGTAAGTGGAGCTAGGAAAACAATATGTGCATTGATTACAGGGCAAATGGAAAGAACAACTACCATAAAATAATCAGAAGTAGATTTTCCAAAATTTCAAAGAACAATCAATCATGGCCCCAAAGGAGAAATTTGAAAAGATGCCCTCAATTCCATTCCTTTGCAGAACTAGGAGATATATGAATGAGGAACATTGTATATTGATATCATCATACTGATCAGCTTTGTTGATTTTTTTTATCTTCTTCCTCTCTTTCTTTTCTTTTGTTTCTTTAAAAATATTATTTATTGATCCAACCATTTTAGAGAGTAATTTGGAACTATGCCCAAAGGGGCTATAAAACTGTGCATACCCTTTGATCCAGCAATGTCACTACTGGGTCTGTATCTCAAAGAGATAAAAAATGGAAAGAGGACCTATATGTGCAAAAATGTTTGTAGCAGCTCTTTTTATAGTGACAAGGAACTAGAAATTGAGTGGATGTCTATCAGATGGGGAATGGATGAATAAGTTATGGTTTATGAATGCAATAGAAAATTACTGTTCTTTATGAAATGATGAACAAGCTGATTTCAGAAAAAACCTGGAAAGATTTACATGAACTGATGCTAAGTGAATTGAGCAGAACCAAGAGAACACAGTAACAAGAAGATTATGTGATGATCAACTTTGATGGACTTGGCTCTTTTCAACAATGAAGTGATTCAAAGCAATTCCAGTAGACTTGTGATAGAAAGTACCATCCAAATCTGGAGATAGAACTATGGAAACTGAATGTGGATCAAAGCATAGTATGTTGACCTTTTGTTGTTAGTTGCTTGTTTTTGTTCCTTGTGTTTTTCCCTTTTGATCTGATTTTTCTTTTGCAACATAATAAATATGGAAATATGATTAGAAGAATTACACATGCTTAACCTGTAGCAGATTGCTTGCTATCTTGGGGAGTGGGGGAAGAGGAAGAAAGGGAGAAAAATTTGGAACACAAGATTTTGCAAAGATGAGTGTTGAAAACTAGCTTTATATCTATTTGGAAAAATAAAATACTCTTTAAAAAAAAGGAAAATTGAGAAAATAAAGACAGAAAAAAGTTACATGTAACTATATAATAGCAAATTGTACATAATAATTCATGATCACATTTTTTTTATTCTACTTTTATGAAAATATTTGTTTTATTTCTTAAGTTCAGAATAAAATAAGTAAACATTTTAAAATTAAATATATAAAAGATTAGAAAAAATATTATTTGTTCTGAGTCAAATTTGTAAAAATAAGAGTCATTGCCTAGTTGATAAGTGGTCAAAGGATATGAACAGGCAGTTTTCAGAAGAAAAAAATCAAAGCTATCAATGAAAAAAATTATCTAAATCACTACTTATTAGAGAAATGCAAATTAAAACAACTCTGTCATACCACTTTATACTCAAATTAGCTAACATATCAGAAAAGGAAATGTGGAAAAACTGAGACACTAGTGCATTATTAGTGGAACTTGAACTAGTCCAACTATTCTGGAGAACAATTTGGAACTATGTCCAAATGGCTATAAAACTAAACTGTTTTACCTCTTGATCTAGCAATACTATTTCTATGTCTGTGTCCCAAAGAGATAAAAGGAAATGAAAAAAGACCTAGTTTTACAAAAAATATTTATAGTAACTCTTTGGGGTGGTTAGTTAATACTTGTATCTCTAGAGTGAGATTATATAGTCTCTACCCCACTGCTACCTCATCATTTGTAAAGTTCTGGGCTAGCTCTCTCTGAAGGGCTCAGAATAAGTCCTTGCCCCACATTGGGCGCCAAAATGTAAAGATCCTATGGTCTCTCAATTGTAATCCTTCTCTGTGAATCCTTTTCTCTGTGAGCAGATTTCTTGAGAGGCTTCTGGAGCCTCCAGCCAGCCTCTTCTTCTTCTTCCTGAATTCTGGCTCTGACTCTCCTCCAGCTCTTGTCCTTCCCCAATCCAGACTGCTTCTCCAGGCCCAATGTTGTCTTCTTTTATCCTCTCAGAGAATGGGCATGTGAGAACTCCCAGGCACTTGTGGGAACTCCTTCAAACAATGAACTTGCTCCTTTTAAAGGTTGTGTAAACTCCTTTTCAGAACTCCTTTTAAAAGTGTAAACTCCTTTTCAGAAGTCAAGATATAAACTCCTAAAGGTGTGAACTCTGAGCTAGAGAATTGTTTAGACAACCTGAGTTATCATCTAGTAATCCTAACAATCATTGAAGACAGTAGATGGCTTAATAGCTGGCAAGGAGACCAAAGATGTTCTTAGGAAGTTGGAATAGTATTTGGTGTATTGATAAGGATGTGAGTTTAAAAAAGACTTAGTTGGCCAGAGAGCTAGGCATGGAGAAGGGAGAGGCTATTCTCTTATCTGCTCTCCCTGCTAAGTCAGATGTAGCTTCCAAACTTCAGCTTAGGTTCAATTTGAGCTTAAAGTTACTCCTTTCCTTCCTACCTGAAGAGCACCCGGAGACCTGAGTGACTGAGGATAGAGGAAGAACAGTAAACAAAAGCCAAAAAAAAAAAAAAAAAAAAAAAAAAGTTGCTCTCTTTTTCACATGTATTTTCTAAACTCCTTGTTGAAATGTCATTCTAGACCCTAACTCTTGTGAAAACAAGATCAAGGACTTTCCATGCTGATTCCTTGCTGTGTTTCAATGGAGCTCAGTTCATGGCTTTACTTGGCCAAAGGGCCTACATGTTTCCTTACAGAGGTACTTTTTTCCAGCTTCACATCCCTCTTTAAGGCAGGATTTGGGGAAATTTATCTGTGCCACATGTGCCATAAAATTCTTATTCAATAATTCTGAAGTTTATAAATCAATGCTTAATCTAGCCTTGATCTTATCCTGAGATTTAATTGTAAGAATATCTTTTTCCCTAGATAATTCAAATAAATATTCTTTATTAAAGAGAAAAAGGAATATTATAAGTACTAAAACTGTATGTTTTTACATTGTATGTACAAGAAGAAAAAAGTGGTTGCTGTACTTGGTGAGGGTATCTTTCTAAAATAGTCTAAATTCATAAACTAGATTCAAGTTTATCCCCAGATTGGTATATGACGCTAGAGGCTGTTGCTAGTCGGCTCAACTTTTGTTTTGTGACTAGATTCTTTTTTTTTTTTTCTTTTTTTTTTTTTAAAGGCTGGGGTTAAGTGACTTGCCCAGGGTCACACAGCTAGGAAGTGTTAAGTGTCTGAGATCGGATTTGAACTCGGGTCCTCCAGAATTCAAGGCTGATGCTCTATCCACTGCGTCACCTAGCTGCCCCTTGTGACTAGATTCTAATGACTTTGGAGAAGAGATTGAGACTGATGAATTTGTACAGCTCTGTCACTTAAATTCAATTCATGAGCAAGTCAAAATATTACCCTCTTAATGTCATTGGACTTCTTCAAAAACAAAGGACGAATAGCAACAACAATATGACTCTAAGGCAACAGGTCAGTTTGTTATTAAAATTGTCTTACATTTTTCTTTTTTTTTTCTTTTTATCTTTCCTTTTTGCTTATAAGATATACTTTAAAATATTTTTGATTATAGCTTTTTATTTTCAGATTTCAACATTCACCCTTGCAAAATCTTGTATTACAATTTTTTCTCCCTCCCTTCCCCTTTTCCCCCTTCTCTAGACAGTAAGTAATCCAGTATAGGTTAAACATGTGAATTCTTTTAAACATATTTCCACATTTGTAATGTTGCACTAGAAAAACATGATATTTTTCTTAAAGAGCTTTTATCTTCAATAAAAATATTCTATTTGGAATATTCCATTGGAATGTTATTTAGAAATGAATATTACATTTTCATTTTAATATAAAATGTAGTAAGTTTTTAATATAGAGATCTAATGTACAATAGTTTCATCCCAACGTAGAGAGTATACTCTGGTCTTACTGTTTCTCAGCAGGCTGCTTCATCTTCCCCTTGGGGTTTTAGGAGATAATGATGGATTGGAGTGTCTCTCTTCTCTGCTACATTGGCTTGAGCCCTCAACCAGCTGTGTTCATTGTTAGATGCCCTGACAAACACCCCAGTTCCATTTAACTACTTAACATCAGTTACAATGGAATATTTTTTTGAAAGCATCATGAACAAAAAAAAAACACTTTTCCCCAATGCCTCAGGTCTCATTCTCTGGGATAGAGTGATGATGGCATTAATAGGCTCAAAACTTATCTCAATTCCTATATAGCAATGTGCTATCAAATTCGTGTTCAGAAGCTTTATAACTATTAGATGAATAGGATCTGCTAAAATTCTAGTTCCTTCAGGTCAAAGACTTTGAGAAGTTATAATCTGGGAAGAAAAGGCAAACTACCCCAGAATTTTTGCCAAGAAAACTCCAAATGGAGTCACAAAGAGTCAGACACAACTGAAAAATGAAAACAATAAAAAAAATCAAATTAATGAAAACTTCTTTATTCCTTTTCTATGTTACCTTACCTTATCCAGAAGATGTAATGAAAAAGATTCTTAGTAATCTGAATTTGAGGCTGAACAATTTTGGGCTTGAAGTAATAGAGAAATTTTAATAATAATAGCATACCTTTATATAATTTATATAATACTTTATAATTTCAATTTAATATAATAAACATTTATTAAGTGTTATTAATGAAAGACTGTGTTTAGTGTTGAGAGAACAAAAATGAAAAATGACATTGTCTTTGCCAATTAGAAACTTACAATTAGAAACTTTGCCAGTTAGAAACTTACAATTATACATCTTACACAAATAAATATTATTACAAGGTAGAATAAGATGGGGCTAAGTGGGAAAAAAGACTAACTATGAAAATTAAAGGGAGAAGAATTTGTAAAGTATTTTCTTTCTAAGTCTCATTGAATCAAGAAAAGGAGCTGGTTGAGTAAATAAGTTAGTCAGGGAGGATGGGAGAGACATCAAACAGTTAAATGCTGAGCAAATTTCAGCTGTTGAGAGTAGGAACAGTTCAAAGCTGGGAACTAAAAATATTGGAAGAACAAGACACCCAAAAGAAAATGAATTTTGGGAAGAAGCCTTCTCCAACTCTTCTTAATTATAGTGCCTTTTGTCTACTAGTTATTTCCTATTTATACAGTATATATATAATATTCTCAAAATGAATTTTGAGATAGTGTTTCTCACCATTCTTCACATCACTTTGAACAGAACTGTTCAAATACATAGGAATGCTCTATCTGGCAAGTGAGATACATACTCCTGATGGATATCGATACAGAGAATTGGTCATTTGAAGGAGAAGCAACTAAGATTAGCAGCAGAGAAGAGAGTAGAAAGAACTGTGGAAAGATCATGGGAACCCAGCTGATCAAAAATCCTTCTCTGGAACTCTATGTGGAAATTAGTTATTTCAGTTTCCCAAAGGCAGAACTAATTTGTTTTCTCAGCCAAACTCAGCTCCCTTATTGACTCGGAGAAGAATTCAACCACATAAAGGGATCATAGAACCCTATTAATACATTAAAACCTCATCTATAGGTCTATATTTTGTGTCTATGTCAGCTGAGCCAAAGTTGGTGGAATCACAATGCCCTCTTTCCTTAACACATTCTTCAGGCCTAAGCCCAGGAATTATAATTAGACCAAGTTCAATTTTGTTTTGTTTTTGTTCTTTTTAGTTATTTTGTGGTAGTTATCATATCAATAAGTTTCCTGGTTCTGCTTATTTTACTTTGCATCAGTGCATGTAAATCTTATATTTCTCTATATTCTTCATGGTTATGTCTTTGTATGGTACAGAAATATTTCATTATATTCATGTACAATCATTTATTTAAGCAATTCATTTGGTGGATAGCTATTTTATTTCTAGTTCTTTGCTTCTATAAAAAAGTGTGCCTAAATATTTTTGTTTATATGGCATCTTAAATTCCATCTCTGTTTTTCTTTATATAGATGTCTTTTTATTATTATTATAACTTTATATATATATATATAAATATTTTATATTATTTATTATATTATTTATATAAATATACATATATATATTTTATATATAACATATGCATGGGTAATTGTTTACAATATTATCCCTTGCCCTTACTTCTGTTCTGACTTTCCCCTTCCCTTCCTCTACTCCCTCCCCTAGATGGCAGGAAGTCTTATATATGTTAAATATGTTATAGTATATCCTAGATACAATATATGTGTGCAGAACCAAACAGTTCTCTTATTGCACAGAAATAATTGGATTCAGAAGGTAAAAATAACCTGAGAAGTAAAACAAAAATACAAACAGTTCACACTCATTTCCCAGTGTTCCTTTTCTGGGTGTAGCTGATTCTGTCCATCATTGATCAATTGGAACTGGATTAGCTCTTCTCTTTGTTGAAGATAATCCACTTCCATCAGAATACATCCTCATACAGTATTATTGTTGAAGTATAAAATGATCTCCTGGTTCTGCTCATTTCACTTAGCATCAGTTCATGTAAGTCTCTCCAGGCCTCTCTGTATTCATCCTGCTTGCCATTTCTTACAGAACAATAATATTCCATAACATTCATATACTATAATTTACCCAACCATTCTCCAACTGATGGACATCCATTCATTTCCCAGTTTCTAGCCTATGTAGATGTCTTGAAGTGGGATTACTGGGTATAAGAGTATAACCATATTTAGTCACTTTTTAAGCTTAATTCCAAGTTGTCTTTCCATAATGGTTTGACCAGTTCATACCTGATAGAATTCTTTGTACATCAGTTACCTAGAGAAAGGAATTAACATTTATTAAATACCTTCCATATTGCCAAGTATTGTGCTAAACTCATTTTCTGATCATACTTGTCTTCCACTATGTACCTAATTCCAGTTCTCAATGTAGGAGGAGGAGAAACAGGGGTTAAGCATTTATTAAGCACCTACCATGTGTCAGGCACTATGTTAAGCTTTTAATAGAAATATTTCCTTACAACAAGCCTGTTAGGTAGATGCTATTATTCTCCTTATTTTATAGTTGAGGAAACTGAGGCAGAAAAAGATTGAATGACTTGTCCAGAATCAGATAGCTAGTATCCACTTATATCTTCCTGACTCCAGGCCCAGTGTTTTATGCTTCACCAAACAGCTGCCTCAATATAGTAAATCCTTGCTAAGTAATATGCTAGTAGGGATTTTCTGTTTGTTTGTTTTGTTTTGTTTTAATCTCTGGGCGGAATTTCCTGTGAAAAATTTTCTCCTCTGCTCTCCCTCTCCAAATAAGTAGCTGTTCTGTAGCTTATAACTTAAAAACATTAGAAATTTAGAAAGCTGTTTTAGAGGCACAAAGGGAGATGTAGCAAGGTGACTTTTTTTATTCTCTCAAACCCAAGATCCGGGTTCAAGTTCTGCCTTGGATACATACTGGGCTATATGATTCTAGAAAAATTTTTTTTTCTTGGGAGGCAACTAGGGATTAAGTGACCTGCCCAAGGTCATGTCATGTAGAGAGATAGGAAAGATCAGCCAGATCATAGATGGCTTTAAATGCCTTTTATCCTAAAGATAATAGGAAACACTAAAAATAATTTTGAGCAGGTCAGTGACATAACATGATTAGAAAGATTGTTTTTGGTATCCATATGCAAGATGAATTGGAAAAAGGACACAACAAGCATATTATTTTAATAAATAATAGTAAATAAATAGTAATGAAATTGGGTGAGAGATGACAAAAAGGCAGAAGTAGGATGACAGGTATGTGAGGGGAGAAAAAGATATAGACATAAGAGATGTGGGGGTACAATTGAGGGGAACTTGGCAATGCATTAAGTGTGAGAAGTGAGGGAGAGGAATATGTGACAGGTGACATCACAATTTTGAATCTAGGTAAGTGGGAAGATGCTGGTATTATGAACTCTATGGAATTTGGAAGGAGGGGAAACTTTAGGAAGGAAGATGATTTCAATTCAAAATTTATGTTTAAGGTGGCAGTTTTCTAGATGGGGAAAATTAGAGAAGTGAAACTCTAATTTAGTTACACCTATCATGTGTCTTTCTTTTGATTCTAACTTATTTATATCTACTATATACATATATACATGTATATATGTATTTGTATTCCTATTGCCCTTTGGATGAATAATTTTTATGCTTCTATGTTTGTGTCATATAATTTTTCAGCCAAATAACATCACTGGTATTGTATTCATTTTAAAGAGGGGAGATAAAACTAAAAAAACTTGCACCAATAAATGGTGAGAGATGTTCAAATAACAAATTTGGAGCCATAAATGTTATAGGAGTTTAGAGGAGAAAGCAATCAGTGAATGGAAGAATTGTCTTTTAAAACAGTATGTAAGTAGGATTTCTTTGAAAGTGAGTCATAAGAATTCAGTTACTTATCTTCTTAACTCCTTTCTTCCGATAGTACTACCACCTCTCATCACCTTTGCCTTGATTATGCAATAGCCTGTGGATGGATCTGCCTGCCTCAAATCTTTCTCCAGTCTACTTCATCTTCCATGCAATCTACATATCACCCCAAATGACCCCAATACTCAATAAACTCCAGTTTCTCTAATTATTAGGTCAAATACAAAGCTTCTTTTAGATGTCAAAAGCCTTCATAATCTAGCCCTCTCTTACTTTACTTTTGTTACTTCCTCTTCAATCCGGTGACAATGGCATTCTTGCTTTTCTGTGAATAAGACACTCCATTTTTCTGATCCTGGCATTTTCTCTGGCTGATCCCATATCTAGAATGTTCTACTTTCTCATCGCTACCAATTGTCTTCTCTCATTTCCTTTAAGTCCCAGCTAAAATCCCAACTTCTGCAAGAAGCCCTCTCCAACACTTCTTAATTACAGTGCCTTCTGTCCACTAGTTATTTTCTATTTATACTGTATATAGCTTTACATTTATTAACTAACATGTCATCTCCCCCATTAGATTGTAAACTTCTTGAGGGCAAGTTGTCTTTTCCCTCCTTTTTGTATCTCCAAAGCTCACTACAATTCCTGGCACATAAATAGATGCTTAATAAAATGTTTATTGATTGATATCTCCAAGCTTCTTGAAGGCAGGGAATCTTTTGCTTCTTTTTGTATCACCAGCATTTAGCACAGTGCCTAGAACATAACAGGTGCTTAGTAAATGTTTATTTATTAACTGACAAAAACTTGATCTTAGAATGTATTTAATAACCCCAGTTATCAGCACCTCCAGTCAAGAAGAAGTCTTATAATGAATTGGTTCCTATAAGTAAATTTAAAATGATATACAGTTAGTGACATTGTAAGGTTTCAGGATGATAAGTTTGCTTGGATATCAATAAATATCCCAAGAATGATCTTATAGAAGCTACTTTGATCTTTGAGTGGGGGGATGGGTAAAGGGAGAAGTAGAGACTTTTTATAGAAATTAGAAGAAAAAAATAATCTGTTGACTTTTTTTTAAAAGCAGATTTATACCACCATGAACAGCTTTGATTCAAAGAAAACTATTAATTCAACTTGAAAGCAAAAAGAATTACAATAGATTAACATTGATATAAAAGTTTCTACTAATTAGGAAAGTAGTATCTCAAAATGATGGTTGGGCTTGCATTTTCAGTAGAAAACAATAGCATATACTTTAAAGTGTTATTGTGAAGACCAAATGAGATAAGATATAGAATATATTTTGGAAACCTTAATGCTCTAATCAATAGTAGTAGTAGTAGTAGTAGTAGTAATAGTAGTAGTAATAGTAGTAGTAATAGTAGTCCTGGTGGTGGTAGTAGTAGCAGTAGTAGTAGTAGTAGTCCTGGTGGTGGTAATAGCAGTATTAGTATTAATGTTAAAGTTTTGGCTAGTGAAGAAAGGCCACCCAAGACAGATGGGCATTTCTCTCATCTTTAGGACTGCAGAAGTGAATATTTTCATACCTCTAACCTCTCAATTCAGAAGTTAACACTGTAAACCAATGTTTACATACACTAGGAAAGTTCAAAATGTACAGGAACACCACTAGAAATCCTTTAATAAAGGGGTATCAAAAGGAATTAGTTATTTTGTAATTTATACAATTATCCCCTATTATTAAAGAATCTGAGTTGGAAGGAGCCTCAAAAGCCAGAAAGCCTCACAGGATCTTAAGATGCATAGTGGAATAGAAGGAGTGTGGATTTTAAATCAGAGTCCCTTTGAGTGCTCTTGGGTCCTGGCTTGGCCACATACTGCATTTATGACCTTGGACATTTCATCTATGTGAGCTTCTGTTTCCTCATTTGAAAAATGAGAGACGTTTACTTGATCACTGCCAAGGTCCACTTCTAAATCTAAGACTTAGAGTAGTCCATAAACTGAACAATAATCTTTTCTACAGCATATCCAATAAATAGCTTGTTCTTTACTTTCCTTTCTCAACTCTATTATCCAGCTGTGCTGGCCTCCTTGTTATTCCTTCACCAGAGCATGTTCTCTCCAACCTCATACTTTTTTTTTTTGATGGTTGTCCCCCGAGATAGGAAAACTCTCTCTCCTGCTCTTCAACTCCAGACTTTCCCTGGCTTCCTTCAAGACTCCCTCCTGTTGTTGATCAGTTGTTTTCAGTCATGTCCAATTCTTCATAACCCCATTTGGGGTTTTCTTGGCAAAGATACTGGAATGATTTTCCATTTCCTTCTCTAGCTCATTTGATAGATGAGGAAGTGGAGGCAGAGTTGTGTCCAGGATTACACAGCCAAGTAAGTTCTGACGCTGAATTTTAACTCATGAAGATGAATCTTCCTGATTCTAAGACCAGTGCTCTATCTGGTGTGCCATCTAGCTGTCCATATTTCTATAATTTGATGTTCACAATTGAACTTAACACTCCCAAACAGAGTATCAACTTATTTCTAGAAGCTATGCCTGTTGCATTCAACAAATATCTATGGGGCATCTTTTTTATGCATAGCAGGGTGAGAGACTGATGCAGTCCTAGAATGTCTCCGTTGCATCTTTAATAGCAAGCAGTCCAGAATCCCACAATTTTGCAGTTCATATATCAAGAAATATACTCAGTAAAGTTTAATGTCTTATTTAAGGTTAAATGGCTTTAATGGCTTATTTAAAATCCTGATTTTAAACCCAGTACTTTCCCCACTAAATCTAGTTTCTAGGATGAACTGGGAGAAACTTCAGAGATTATCTAGTCCAAAAATTACTTTCCTTTAACTTTTTTATTACTTTTGTCAAACCCTGAAAATCAATGACCCAAGAATCTAATACTTATGTAACTACTGTTCATTCTGAAAAATGCCAAAGAGCTCATAGAGGTGATAACCCAATAAAGCAAAATAAAACCAAAGAGCTCACGGTGATTATAAGCAAAAAGCATTTTTCATTCTGTTGGAGGAGGGAAGCTAGATCTGCGCTCTGCATGCTGGGGTCTGCTCTGGAGACCAAAGGCAGTGAGGCTGAGCCTGATACATATACATATGATACACTTACAACTGATACATCCACTAATGGCTACACAGTGAGCTGTAGCCTAGCGAAGAGGGGTAACAGCAACAATGAAGCAAGTTTGATTTATAGCAGGGCTTCATGCCCAGAACATGGTTCTTGGAGATGTCCGAGATCAGGGGCTGGTGTGCAGATTGGAAACAGTTGAGGGATTTTACTACAGCAGAAGGTGAGGTGCTTGCTGGACCTCAGCTCTGGAAAACAGGGTGTCTCCTAATAATAAAAAGAGAGGAGATGCAAAAGGGGATGGTGGGTGGCCTTTACATGGGGATGCTGACCTTTTTTTTTCAATGAACAATCATTAATTTTTCTCCCCTTCCATCTTATCATTGTGTGGGACGGGTGCCAGACCCCCTTACCCAAATTCACTACTCAGAGGCATCTTCAGATACAGAGAGAAAGCATTTATTCGGTTCTTGCAAGGAGAGGCCCAAGCACACCCAGGCAGACATTGAGCCTCTCAGTTCCCACCTCCCAGCATGTCCCTGGCCCACGGAGCCAAGCTGGTTAAATAGGAAAAGAGCCAAGTCTTTTCGCTGGATGGACTAAAAAGGAAGTAACCATTATTGACCAATGTTCAACATGCCAGCATGGTGAATAAAGTGCAGACCTCAGACCCTTCTAGACTGGAAAAGTCACTTAATAGATGTGAACTTTAATTTCCTCATCCTCCGTATTATTTTTTTTAATTGGTCAATATATTTTTTTAAATTTTATTTATAAATTTTTTGACAGTACATAGGCATGAGTAATTTTTTTAAATAACATTATCCCTTGTATTCATTTTTCCAAATTATCCCTCCCTCCCTCCACTCCCTCCCCCCATGACAGGCAATCCCATACATTTTACATGTGTTACAATATAACCTAGATACAATATATGTGTGTAAATACCTTTTTCTTGTTGCACATTAACTATTAGCTTCCGAAGGTATAAGTAACCTGGGTAGATAGACAGTAGTGTTAACAATTTACATTCACTTCCCAGTGTTCCTTCTCTGGGTATAGTTATTTCTGTCCGTCATTGATCAACTGGAAGTGAGTTGTCATCCTCCGTATTCTGATGGAAGAGGAAATCTTCAACAAAGAAGATCTAATTCAGTTCCAATCGATCAGTGATGGACAGAATCAGCTACACCCAGAGAAGGAACACTGGGAAATGAGCATAAACTGTTGCATTTTTGTTTTTCTTCCCAGGTTATTTTTACCTTCTGAATCCAATTCTTCCTGTGCAAAAAAAAAAAAAAAAAAAAAAAAAAAAAAATCGGTCTGCACATATATATTGTACCTAGGATATACTATAACATATTTATGTATGGGAATGCTTGCCATCTAGGGGAGAGGGTGGAGGGAAGGAGGGGAAAATTCGGACAGAAGGGAGTACAAGGGATAATGTTGTAAAAAATTACCTATGCATATGTACTGTAAAAAAAAAAGTTATAATTATAAAATTAATAAGAAAAAATGTGGGGAAAAAATTTCCTCATCCTCCATCATCAAGGGAAAGATAATTTCATCTTCCCTCAGGGAAGCTGTTGTGTGGGTCAAATAAAAAAAGTATGTAGTGTTTTGCAAAGCTTAAAGTACCATATAGATGCAAGCTGCTATTATTTGCAGAGTTAATTGCGCTGAATGCAATGAATATGTTACTAAAAGCCGAGCATAAATCAAATCATCTGTTAAAAAAATGTAATAGATTAACTAACTCTGTTCTAGCTATGGATTCAGAGCAAGAGGACGCTATCGATGCTCTCTGAGATCCTTTGATTAGACCTGATCTGAAACGCGCTTTTGGAGATAGGCGATGACTTGATGGGACCTTAAAGCAACTGTTTTTCTACGTCACCTGATCCCGCCCCCCTGAGGCTTCTAAGGTGCTACTATTGGTCTTCCCTTCTTAGCCCATTCCCTCCACGCTTGTGTTGTCACTCTTTGGCATCCTGTGCCCAACCGGAAGTTAATTGAAAAACAATATGGCGGCGCCGGTACCTGGTGTGGGACGCCTGGAGGAAGAGGCTCTGCGGCGGAAAGAGCGGCTCAAGGCGCTTAGAGAAAAGACTGGGCGCAAGGTGAGAGGGGGAGAGAAAAAGGCGGGATGATCGGCGGGAGAGGAGTGTGGACTGAGCGGGATAACGGTCCGGGACGCCTCGGGGCAGATGTGGCCTGCAGGACCTCGTTAAACGCATGCGCGGGGATCTCTGGTCAGTTTGGGTCTCTACTTCGGAGCCCCTATGCCTGAGCGTCTACCTCTACTCGTCCTCCAGTGACTCCACGTGAAGAAGTCCGTGATAAGCGAGCGTGGTCCCCTCGAGATTCTACACTTCCCAACCTCCTCGGAGAAACCGAGGCGTGGGGGAGGGGCTGAGACGTGGGGGAGGAAGTGTTTAAGAGTTTGAGGCTGAATTTGAACTCTGGTCCTCCTGACGTCAGAGTGTTCTATCCACTGCCATCTAGCTGCCCCTTCCAATTCTCTTTTAAAAATCAGAAATCTGAAGCCAAGAAAAGCAATCTAGTCATCTCATTGGTAAATTTAGATGGAATTTCAGCCCAGGTCTTCTGACTATCCACTGCATGAAAATCTAAATAATTAAAAGATTTAAATAGTAGTTTAAGGCAACATTAATTGCAGCATATCATAGTGAATGGAACAGTTTTAAATTAAAATAAAAAACCCGCTAACTATATGAGCTTAGGAATGGCTTTTACCTTTTGGGATTATCTTCTTTCTTTATTTATTTGTTTTGTTTTCCCTGAGAGTCTGGGGTTGGGTGACTTGCCCAGGGTCACACAGCTAGGCAGTTGAAGCTGGATTTGAACTCGGGTCCTCCTGAATTGAGGGCTGGTGCTCTATCCACTGTGCCACCTAGCTGCCCGGGATTATCTTCTAAAGGAGCTTCTACCCCAGTAGTTCTTTTTCTGAGAAAGGCACAACTTTTTTGTCTGTATATTAGTATTTAAAGGAACATTAGAAGAGGTTAAATTAGAATTGTTAAATGGACTGTGTAGATGATTGCTATGAATTCAGACAAGGGAAAGTTCTACTAATTTTTTAAATCATTGTTTGGATATATCCTAAACTTCAGAAGGCTAATGAAAAGGTCTTCTAATTCAATCAAGCAGTAATGGGCAAGCATTTATTAGGCTCCTGCATATTAGTAAGGTACTCAAGACATAAAAAGGAAGCAATAATGCTGCTGAGGAGATTACTGAATTCTGTGAGAGAAACTTGAACATATTTTAGCATAAATTTGCATAATAAATGCATACTAAGTACAATTTGGTTAAGGTGGGTGGGCACTGATTTCTTAAAGGAGGATAGGAAGCAGACTATTGAAGAAAGAGAGATTGTGTGGTGCAGAGGTGGCAAGTAAAGTGACCTCCAGGTGTAGGAGAGATGGTCTGTTCAAAGGGGCTGAGACGGGAGGTAGAGAGCTGAGTTTGAGACTATTTTAGCTGGATATTATAATGTAGGAAAGAGAATGTTAGAAAGATGGTAGCCAGGTTGTAATTACGTTTTCTCATTTTCCTTTTCAACTTTAAAGATTTTGTTGTCTCTTTGTCCTTCTTCCTTAAAGAGGTGATGCTTTGATATGCAAGTGATTTGGATTGAAGTGAGGGAGAGCTGTGCAAGCCTTGCGTTCTCCTTTGGGTCCATTGACCATGTAGATCTGGATGATTGGAGATGACCCTGGATGTGGTGGGAGGTGAAATGCTTTAAAAACCAAACAGGAATTTTATCTTTGAAGGAATAGGGAACCATTAGAGTTTATGTAGAGAGATGTAAATCTGCCTTTTAAGGAACATCTTAGGTATCCATATGGAGGATGAGTTAGAGTAGGAGGAGGCTTAAGGCTGGGAGAACAATTATGAGGCTGCTGTGGTCTAAATGAGAGATGATTAATAACTATTATTATGTTGGCACATAATGAAGACTTAATAAATGTGTATTAATTAATTTATTAAGTCTGATCTTAAGATCATCTCTCCTCTTTCTCCCCTTAGGTTTCATTATGCCTTTATTAGTTTTCTATTATTAAGTAATTTATATATCTTGGAAATGAGACCTTTGTTCCAGAAACTTGTAAAATGAGGGGATTGGGCTTTATGATTATAAAGACCCTTGTTCTAAATACACTCATTTCTTCTATCATGGAACATGAATTTCTTCCAACTTTTGGTGCTCAGCAAAATCGAGCAATAAAAACCACAGAGCTGATGGGGCAAATGAAATTAGGGACACAGAGTTCAAAAATATCAGTATCATGCAAAAAAAGATAGATAGTTAAAAATGGTAGCACAGTTTTATACATGTTACATAGTTAAGAAATATTAAGTACTACAAGCAGCATAGTAGATTGGAAAAGAGCACTGTCTCTGAGGTCAAAGGACCTGGGTTCAAATGCTTTCACTTATATGGTAAAATTATATTGCTGTAATTTATGTGAGTTTGGACAAGACTGGGCTTCAGTAATTTGTAGAAGGAGGGGGTGATCCTTCTATCTATATATGATCTTATGAAGGGTTCAAATCTTAAATCACTTAATCTTAATGAGTCTCAGTTTTTTAATCTGTTAGATGGTAATAATCCTTGTACTCTTTACCTCATAAGGTTTTGTCAGGAAGGTGCTTTATAAATCTGAAGTTGCTATAAAAATGTGATTGTCACTGTTATTAATCCTCCCTCCATTCTGATGATTCCATGATAACATTAGTTTGCCTACTTGCCCCCTGGTGACCCATTCAGTTTTTTATGTCTTTTATGTATAGTTTATAAAGGACATGACTTGAAGTGCTGGAATCCTTTCTCTGGTTCTTTTAATATTTCTTAGATAATGTTAATTCATGATTTAGCATGCCTCCTATTCTTTTTTTTTTTTTTTGAACATTTTATTAATTTTTATAATTATAACATTTTCTTTGACAGTACATATGTATAGGTAGTTTTTTTTTTTTTTTTTTTTTACAACATTATCCCTTGTACTCCCTTCTGTTCTGAGTTTTTCCCCTCCTTCCCTCCACCCCCTACCCTAGATGGCAGGCATTCCCATACATATTAAATATCTTATAGTATATCTTATGTACAATATATATGTGCAGAACCGAATTTTGTTGTTGTTGCAAAGGAAGGATTGTATTCGCAAGGTAAAAATAATCTGGGAAGAGAAGCAAAACAAAAACAAAACAAACAAAAAAAAAACCAGTGCTCTCAGTTTACACTCATTTCCCTGTGTCCCTTTTCTGGGTGTAGCTGATTCTGTCCATCATTGGTCAATTGGAATTGGATTAGCTCTTCTCTATGTTGAAGATATCCACTTCCATCAGAATACATCCTCATACAGTATCATTGTTGAAGTGTATAATGATCTTCTGGTTCTGCTCGTTTCACTCAGCATCAGTTGATGTAAGTCTCTCCAAGCCTCTCTGTATTTCTCCTGTTGGTCATTTCTTACAGAACAATAATATTCCATAACATTCATATACCATAATTTACCCAACCATTCTCCAATTGATAGACATCCATTCATCTTCCAGCTTCTAGCCACTATGAAAAGGGCTGCCACAAACATTTTGGCACATACAAATCCCTTTCCCTTCTTTAGTATTTCCTTGGGATATAAGGCCAGGAGCAGTACAGCTGGGTCAAAGGGTATGCACATTTTGATAACTTTTTGGGCATAATTCCAGATTGCTCTCCAGAATGGTTGGATTCTTTCACAACTCCACCAACAATGCATCAGTGTCCCAGTTTTCCCACAGCCCCTCCAACATTCATCGTTATTAGTTCCTGTCATCTTAGCCAATCTGACAGGTGTGTAATGATATCTCAGAGTTGTCTTAATTTGTATTTCTCTGATCAATAGTGATTTGGAACACTCTTTCATATGAGTAGAAATAGTTTTAATTTCATCATCTGAAAATTGTCTGTTCATATCCTTTGACCATTTATCAATTGGAGAATGGCTTGATTTCTTATAAATTAAAGTCAATTCTCTGTATATTTTGGAGATGAGGCCTTTATCAGAACCTTTAACTGTAAAAATGTTTTCCCAATTTTGTTACTTCCCTTCTAATCTTGTTTGCATTAGTTTTGTTTGTGCAGAAACTTTTTAATTTGGCATAATCAAAATTTTCTATTTTGTGATCAATAATGGTCTCTAGTTCTCCCTTGGACACAAACTCCTTCCTCCTCCACAAGTCTGAGAGGTAAACCATCCCATGTTCTTCCAATTTATTTATGATTTCGTTCTTTATGCGTAAATCTTGGACCCATTTTGATCTAATCTTAGTATGTGGTGTTAAATGTGGGTCCATGCCTAGTTTCTGCCATACTAATTTCCAGTTTTCCCAGCAGTTTTTGTCAAATAATGAATTCTTATCCCAAGATTTGGGATCTTTGGGTTTATCAAACACTAGATTGATATTTTTATTCACTATCTTGCCCTGTGAACCTAACCTATGCCACTGATCAACTAGTCTATTTCTTAGCCAATACCAAATGGTTTTGGTGACTGTTGCTTTATAATACAGTTCTAGATCAGGTACAGCTAGACCACCTTCACTTAATTTTTTTTTCATTACTTCTCTTGAAATTCTTGACCTTTTGTTCTTCCATATGAATTCTGTTATTATTTTTTCTAGGTCATTAAAATAGTTTCTTGGGAGTCTGATTGGTATAGCACTAAATAGATAGATTAGTTTAGGGAGTATTGCCATCTTAATTATATTTGCTCGGCCTATCCAAGAGCACTGAATGTCTTTCCAATTATTTAAATCTGACTTTATTTTTGTGGCAAGTGTTTCGTAATTTTGCTCATAATAATTCCTGACTGCTTTGGTAGATATATTTCCAAATATTTTATACTATCGACCGTTATTTTGAATGGAATTTCTCTTTGTATCTCTTGCTGTTGGATTGTGTTGGTAATGTATAAAAATGCTGAGGATTTATGTGGATTTATTTTGTATCCTGCAACTTTGCTAAAATTCTGAATTATTTCTAATAGCTTTTTAGCAGAGTCTTTGGGGTTCTCTAAGTATACCATCATGTCATCTGCAAAGAGTGCTAATTTGATTTCCTCTTTTCCTACTCTAATTCCTTGAATCTCTTTCTCGGCTCTGATTGCCGAGGCTAGAGTTTCTAGTACTATATTGAATAGTAATGGTGATAGTGGGCAACCTTGTTTCACTCCTGATCTTACAGGGAAAGGTTCTAGTTTATCGCCATTACATAGGATGTTTACTGACGGTTTTAAATATATGCTTGTTATTATTTTAAGGAATAGTCCATTTATTCCTATACTCTCAAGCGTTTTTAGTAGGAATGGATGTTGGATTTTATCAAATGCTTTTTCTGCATCTATTGAGATGATCATATGGTTTTTATTAATTTGATTATTAATATGGTCAATTATACTAATAGTTTTCCTAATATTAAACCAGCCCTGCATTCCTGGTATAAATCCCACTTGGTCATAGTGTATTATCCTGGGGATGATTTTCTGAAGTCTTTTTGCTAATATCTTATTTAAGATTTTAGCATCAATGTTCATTAAGGAAATTGGTCTATAGTTTTCTTTCTCAGTTTTCGATCTACCTGGTTTAGGTATGAGTACCATGTCTGTGTCATAAAAGGAATTTGGTAGGACTCCTTCAATCCCTATTTTTTTCAAATAGTTTATATAGCATTGGAGTTAGTTGTTCTTTAAATGTTTGGTAGAATTCACATGTAAATCCATCTGGTCCTCCTATTCTTTATTATAGTTTTTTATTTTTCAAAATACATGCAGAGATAGTTTTCAACATTCATCCTTGCAAAACCTTGTCTTCCAACTCAAGTTTCCAATTCCTTGCCACTAAAAAAAAAAAATGGCTACTATAAACATTTTTGTACATGTGATCTTTTACCTTAATTTTATGATCTCTTTGGAATGCAGACCCAGTAGAGACTCTCTTGGATCATAGAATATGCACAGTTTGATTGTCCTTTGGACTTAGTTCCAAATTGCTCTACAGAATGGTTGTAATCAGTTCACAACTCCACCAACTATATACTAAGTGTCCCAGTTTTTCCACATCCCCTCCAGCATTTATCATTATCTTTTCCTGTCATCTTAGTCAATCTGAAAGGCATGAAGTGACACATCAGAGTTGTATTAATTTGGATTTCTCTAATCAGTAATTTAGAGAATTTTTTCATATGACTAGAAATGGCTTTAATTTATTTATCTGAAAATTATCTGTTCATATCCTTTGACCATTTATCAATTGGGGAATGACTTGTATTCTTATAAATTTGAGTCAAATCTCTTTCAGAAATGAGGCCTTTATGAGAACCTTTGGATGTAAAATTTTTTTCCCCAGTTTTTTGCTTTCCTTCTAATCTTAGCTGCATTGGTTTTGTTTGTGCAAAACCTCTTAAATTTAATACGATCAAAATTACTCAGTTTGTATTCATAATGTTCTCTAGTTCTTTTTTGGCCATAAAATTCTTCCCTTCTCTACAGATTTTAGGTAGACTATCTCTTGCTCTCCTAATACAGTATCACCTTTTATGCCTAAATCATGAACTCATTTCAACCTTATTTTGGTATGGGTATTAGATGTTGGTTATTGCCTAGTTTCTGCCATATTATTTTCCAGTTTTCCTAGCAATTTTTGTCAAACACAGTGAATTCTTACTCCAGAAGCTAAAGTCTTTGGATTTATCAAAACTACATTACTGTAGTTTTTGTCATTTTAAATCATTGTCATGTTTAGTCATTGACTGTTCTGTATTATTTACCCAATCTATTCTACTGATCCGCTGTTCTATTTCTTAGCTAGTACCAAATGGTTTTGATGAACACTGCTTTATAATATAGTTTTAGGTCTGGTATGGCTAGGCCACCTTCTTTTGCATTTTTTTCATTAATTCCCTTGATATTTTTGACCTTCTGTTCTTCCAGATGAATTTTGTTATTATTTAATATTTTAATTTCTTAAACAGTATATTTGCCTACTTGTCATATCTAAGATTAATGCGGTGTTATGATTCCTACAAGGTACTAAGACAGTGGAATTGATAGAAACAATAATTATCTAATTTAGCATGGTTCAGTATGATTGATCTGATCCTACAAGGAGATGTTATGGGCCAGAACTTGAAACAAGGTACTAAGTTGAATTGAGGAGACAATGGTTAAATCTAATTTGACATTGATTTAATTCTACAACAATTGGTTTCCTAATGATGTAATGATTGGAGTATACTCAGTGTACAGCATATAAGCAAGGGCCAGACCCACAAGCCCATTCTTGGAGGCGGAGACAGATTCATTACATTTTCCATCTTTGTGCTGGCTGGAGGCTTTGGATTCAGAGGGAGCTAGAGGCAGAAGCTGGAAGAGACAAAGCACTAGTGGCAAGGGCTCTCGGAACCAAGGAGAGAGATAGGCCTCTAAGAAAGCTAACCGGGCTATTTTGAAGGAGACAATAAAGGATCTGAACTTATAGCTCCTGGCTGCATTTGGGGTGATTATTGAACTGAACTGAAACTAAGGCTGCTCTTAGAAGCTCCCCAAGAAACCTGCTCCCAGAGAACATTATATTTTAGAGGAGAACATTACAGTGCGGTTAGAATTGCTCTCTGACCCCAAGAGGACAAGAAGATTTTTAAAAGAAAGGATTCAAGTCTAAGGGAAATTTAGATACCCTGAGTAGTTTTTTAAACCCATTTCTTTGGCACGGAATGGGCTTTGAATTGCTTATACACATATGTAAAATATCAGGGTGGGCTGAAAATATGGCTTTTTTATTATTTTACTCTGACTTTCTGGATCAGAAAGCTCGTGACTCTGAGCTCATTTTTAAACAATGGGCACCCAGAAATCACATGGTTTTTCTCTTTCCAAATTAAGAGCCAACTTGTTATTGAAATAATTTGCATTATTCTTTGAAGATGCTACTGTTCTTAAAGTAGGAAATTAACTACCTCATTAATGCCAAGTGCCTTGTAGAGTGTTTTGGAGTTCCGAGAATTTAGGAATAAGGATGAAGTTCCAAGAATGAATTCATTTTTATATTTGAAAGTATAGTCAATTGTAAGCCTTTCTTCCCTTTTTTATCCATATCCTTTTTACTCCAGAGTTTATTATTATATCAATAAATAAGCCCTTTGTAATTGTAATTTTCTTTTGTTTCTTCTCTATCTTGAAAAATAATTGCACCCTTAAGGATTCTGTAATAATAATTCCTAGTTATATCTGAATTGACAGCATTTGGCAGGATAGTGTTAGGCTTTCCTGGGGTGGAAAAAATATATGTGAAAATATATAAACCTCTCATTTTCTTTTTCAACTTTAATTGTTTATTTTCTTATTCAATATTTTAAGTCTTCTTTAGATATTTTCAGTCTTCTTAGATTGAAAGACCTTGCTGGCAAAAAAATAAGTCTGGCTTTTTTCTTTTTGTATTTGCTGTTAGCATTTGTGGTTTCATCAGTAGAAGAAGGTGAAAAGGAAACCTGAAAGTGAAGCTTTTATGTGAACTGAGACTGGTTTCATATTGACTTAGGCTTCAGTTTGAAATCTTGGTTTAGAAAAATCTTTCTAAAGAAAAAAAAGACTTTATAATTCTGTGTAAGTATTCTATTTATCTCAACTCCCACCCTCCTTTTGTAAGTCTCAGCTATATGCTATCTAGCTACTTGGTTTAATTAATCAACAGATATTCATTAAGCATATATTGTTTAATATTTTGCTTAGGGATAAGTGAAAATTGGAGAAAAGATATGTCAGTGAATCATATTAGAAGTTGAAGTTGAATTTGCTGTTTAGTTTCCTAGGCTAGAAGGCTGTCTTATAAGAACTTTAGGTGCTGAAATAGCACAGGAAATGCTCATTGGCTGCTATTGGTAAGATAAAGTTTAAGTTTTATTATTATAGGGAGGAAGCTGCTATATGTTGTTGAGTCATATTTGAGGATACTGGTTTAAGTATCCAAGCTCTCTTGTTTGATAAGTGATTAGTACTTTTTCTTGAGCTTGCTAAATTAATTAATGATTATGTTATATACATATATAATTATATCATTTGATCTTTACAACAGCTTCAGGGAGGTAGGTGGTATTATTATATCCATTTTATAGATGAGAAATTGAGGCAAACAGGTTATTTGACTTGCCCAGAGTCATACAAACTGAGATCAAATTTCAACTCAGGTCTTCCTGACTCCAGATGGGATGATGCTTTATTTATAAATAGTCTACTGTACTATCTAGCTAAAAAAATTGTACTTCTTCTTTCTTTTTTCCTTTTTCTTTTTTTTCTTTTTTTTTAAAATAATAGCCTTTTATTTTTCAACATAGGTTAAATATGTATCTTCTAAAAAGATTCCAGATTCATCATGCTGCACAATAAAAATCTGACCAAAAGGGAAAAAACACACAATCCCCCCCCCCCCCAAGCAAACAAACAATAACAAAAAAAAGTGAAAATACTATACTTTAATCCACATTCAGTCTCCATAGTTCTCTCTCTGGATGCAGATGACTCTATCACAAGTCTATTGGAGTTGTCTTAGATCATTGTTGAAGAGCCAAGTCTTTCACAGTTGATCTTCACATTTATCTTGTTGTTGCTGTGGACAATGTTCTCTTGGTTCTGCTCACTTCATGCAGCATCAGTTCATGTAGGGTCTCTCTAGGCCTTTCTGAAATTATCTTGCTGATTGTTTCTTATAGAATGATATTATTCCATAACATTCATGTACCACAATTTATTTAGCCATTCCCCAAATGATGGGCATCCACTCAATTTCCAGTGCCTTGCCAAAACAAAAAGGGCTGCCACAAACATTTTTGACCATAGACGTGCAATTCTTCTAAACATATTTCCATAATGCTGCACAAGAAAAATCAGAACAAAGTGGAAAAAACAGGAAAAAAAAAAACAACAAGCAAACAACCAGCCAACAACAAAAAGGTGAAAAGAATACAGCATTCATTTTTGTAAGATTTTGAGGTCTGAATATTTTCTCCCTTATTCTCTTATCTTCCCCCTCACCAAGACACCAGGTAATCTGATATAGGTTATACATGTACAATCATTTTAAACATATTTCCATATTAGTAACATTGTGAAAGAAGTCATACAAAAGGCAAAGACCAATAGAAAGAAAAAGCAAATAACAAAATAGGTGAAAATAGTATGCTTTGATCTGCATTCAGTCTCCATAGTTTTCTGTCTGGATAACATTCATTTAAAAAATTTTTTTGAGTTCCAAATTTCTCCTCTTTCCCCACCCTGAAAAGATAAGAATTTTAAATAGGTTATATGTGTATCATGTAAAATATAGTTCTTATGGAAAAAATCAAAATTGGAGCAACCAAGAGATTAACATATTTATTAAACCTTTGCCAAATATAGTCTTTGTGAGGAATATAAAATAAAGTTAAAACACTGACCTCTGCCCATTAGGAAGTTAACATTAACTTGAGTTTATAAGATCATATATGTATATATATGGATTGATGACTAATATAAGACTGTCAGATATCAGGATATAACATGTCAGTTGAGTTTTATAGATAAATGAGTACCATGTTCTGAAGGATGCCAGATTGGGTTTTTTGTTAAGGAGGAGGGGCAGGAGGGGATTGGTAGCTGGGCTTCTTTAGAGAATAGATGTTTAGATAGGAAATAAGAATGCTAACTAGTGGTTATGGTGTTTACAAGAGTCCAAAGATAAGAATTGAGTGTCAAGCATGGTCTGGGGCAGGTAGGGTAGTAGTGGGAGACCTGATTGGGCTGATTCTATACACATTTTATGAAGTGCCAGTTACGTGTGAAATAAGTGCAGTGCTAGGTGCTGAGGCTTCAAGAGACAACAAACCATAGTGAAAGGTGGAAAAATACAGTTTGTACAAATGAATTAGTTCAGAGAAATGAGGAGGAGAGCCCCAAGAATTGGGGAAATGTGGGAGGTGTCACTGAACCACAAAGGAGAAAAGGATTCTGGGAAGCAGAAATGGCCAAGATATAGGAGAATCGCACATATAAATGCTGGCTCTCATTAGTTAAAGTATTGAGTTTGGGAAATAGTTAATAGTCAAATTTAGCTGGAAAAAAAGAAAGAGGAGTATAAAATAGGGCAGGAAAGATAGGTTGAAGTGGAGTTGAGGGGAGGCTGGTGAAAGGAGAAGGTAGAGGAAAGGAGGGAGAAAAAAATTTGAAACTCAAAATTTTACCAAAATGAATCTTGGAAACTCTCTTTACATGTAATTGGAAAATAAAATAACTATTGAGAGGGGGAAAAAAACTGCACCTTCCTTTCTAGTTCTACTCTAGCACCATGATTGATTGGAGTTTCACCTCAGCCAGCTTCCTCCTTCATTGCATCATTAGTGTTCATTAGGGTTGTAGTTATTCAAGAAAAAGTTACTTGTAGAGACTTTTGACATTCTCATAAGTTTTAATAATACTGCTAATTGTTCTAGAACATCAATTCCATCACATCAATTAACAGAAGTGCTACTAGGTAATGCAGTGGATAGAGCAGCAGCCCTGAAGTCAGGAGGACTTGAGTTCAAATCTAGTCTCAGTTACTTAATACTTCCTAGCTATGTAACCCTGGACAAGTCACTTAACTTCAATTGCCTCAGCAAAATAAATAAATTGAAACAAAACAAAACAAACAAACAACAACCCAGAACTGTTTTTATACTAGTACTACTACCATGACAACATAACTGTCTTGTTTGCAGCTGGTTGCACCACTATTCATTCCTTTCCTTTTCTGTCTAGTAACTCTTACTATAAATGGAAAGACATACCATCAACTCTCATTTCTCAAAAACAACCAGAAGTGAGACCTCAGTTTTAAAGATCACCTTAATCATTATAATTTTGGATTCTGAAGAGAGATATTCAAAAGGATTGGTTTAATAAGTATTTTCTTTTCTTTTTTTTTTTTTTAACCGTCTTATCTTCATTGTCATGGCAATGGGCAGATAGACTTTCTGTCATGTCACCTGACTTAAGATTTTTTAGCTGATCTCTTTAAACATGTGGCCTAGGCTTTCTTATCTTCTTAGTCTGTAGCTAGATATTGAGTAGTTCCTGGCAGAAGCATTTGATTAAGCTTTCTTTGTGAAAACATATGATAAACCCTTCTCACTACTTTGAATGATGTGGGTTAGAATATTGAAAAAGACAGAAACAGAGAATTACGTTGGATATTTTTAGCATTGTGGCAGAAAATGATTTGTTTTGGGACCTTTTTTTTTCTTGCCTATATATTCTTCAGTAAGGCATGGTAACCACATAGGATGTCTCAAAAATCTTAGTGCAGTTTTAAATTTTAATAAGCTTACAACTGCACTAAGACTTTTCAGACACTTTATGTATAAATGTTGCATTTCCATTGTTTTTATTAAAAGATTTTTGTTACCTATTTTTTACGTCATGTAGATTTTCTTCTTTATTCCACTCTTTTGCCTTCCCAGAAAGCTACCCCTTATAACAATTTCTTAAAGAAGAAAAAGAGGAGAGAAAAAGAAAGAATGAGAAAACTCGTTAAGCATATTGAAAAAATCTTCCATTTTATTGCATTTCCTTTGTAGCATGGCTAACATTAAAGAAACATTGAAAGCCAAAGAATTCTTGGTATTCAAACTAATTCTTTCCCCTGGTCTTTAGCTTTCATAACAGAAGAGTGGGTATGAGATTGATGTTATGTTAATTGTTTTAGTTCAGTGCTATCTGTTGATAGTGAATGTACTAACAAAGTTATTCCTTTTTGTTTTTCTTAGAACCATTAGTGTTTGATTATTTTCAGTATTCTTTTCACTATATAGTTCTCAACATAGCACCCAGATGTCTTATGTGATTGTTTTATTTAATAGCTAATTTATTATAAATTTTCTCTGTAGACATTTGGAATCTAATAGCTTTTTCCTAATTTTTCCTGTTCTTATTCACCAGAAGTGAAACCTCAGTTTTAAAGATCACCTTAATCATTACAATTTTGGATTCTGTTTATTTGCAAGTTGTATTTACTTCTGAAATTTTCAATTTCTGAATTTTTCTATATTTAATGTCTCCAAGATAGATTTTAATTTTAATAAAAAAAGATTATTAAGTTATAGTACCTTCTCCAAAAATTTAATTAATTTATTATTATGAATTTCACCATTCATTCATTCATTCATTCATTTATTTGTATTTAGAGAAGGCCATCAATTTTTTTGTTGCTTGTTCTTTGTTCTCAAGAGGACCATGACATCAGAGAGTGATGCCATGACAGGCAAATGAATTGGATTTTAGTGAGGAAGGGCTAGTCAAGGCCTTCTGCCTTACTTTCCCTTACAGATTATATGTAAAACCATACTACGCATATTTCTGTTTATTCTTTTTCTGGAAGTAGATAGTATTTTCCTTCATAGGGTCCTTTGTAAGTGATTTGAGTATTTACAATACTCAGAATAACTTGGTTGCTCACAATTATTCTTCAAATAATATTGTTGTTAACCCATATGCAACTTTCTTGTGGTTCTACTCATTTCACTTTTCATTATTTCATGCAAGTCTTCCTATGTTTTTCTAAAATCAGCCGCCTCAACATTTCTTACAGTGCAGTAATGTTCCATCACAATCATCTTCCACAACTTGTTTAGCCATTCCCCAATTGATGGTCATCTCCTGAATTTCTAGTTCTTTGCCATCACAAAAAGCTGCTATAAATATTTTAGAACATAAGAAGTTCTTTTTCTTTTTACTCTGATCACCTTGGGAAACAGATCTAATAGTGGTATTGCTGAGGTAAAAGGAATAAGTTTTATAACTCTTTGGGCATTATTCCTGATTGTTCTCCAAAATGAATCATTTTATAGGTCTACCAATAGTGTATTAATGTTCCCGATTTTTCCTTGTACCTTCCAGCATTTATCATTTCCCCCTTCTTTCATTTTAGCCAATCTGTTAAGTGTAAAATGACATCTCAAAGTTGTTTTAATCCTCATTTCTCTAATCAATAATAATTCACAACATTTTTCTACATGATTATATAGTTTTGATTTGTGGAACCATTTTTAATATATTTCCCCTTCAATTTACCCCTACTTGACTACTCCTATGGAAGCTTCCCAAATTCAAAAGCTCAGAATCCTCATTTATTAATTTCCCTCATGCTACATAATCAATTGCATTATCTTCCAGAGTACCTCTTCTGTCTAATCTCTCTGTTCATTCCTACAGCTAATACCTTTTGCCTAGGCTTTCACAAAAATCTCCCAATTGGTTTCCCTGCCTTAGTTGTTTATCTACTCTAATCCAACTAATTTGTCTTCTAAAATAGTAAAAAACGAATGTTGCTTGAGTGCATATCTGACTGGATCACTTCTTAATCCATGGCAATATGCTTATCTTTTGTTTCCGATACATATAATATATATGGTTCTGTTTGTCTCCCCAAATTCTTTACATCCTGGCCCTAGTCTATTTTTCAGACCTCACTTTTTAAAAATGGTATTTTATTTTTTAAATACATGTAAAGATAGCTTTCAGCATTTATCTTTATAAAACCTTGTATTCCAAATTTTTCTCTCTCTCTCCCATCTGCCCAAGACAGCAAGCAATCCAATGTAGATTAAACATGTGTAATTCTTTTAACATATTTCCATATTCTTCTTGATCAACACAAATCAGATCAAAAGGGAAAAAAACAAGAGAGAGAAAAAAACCCTAAGCAAATAAATAAACAACAACAAATAAGGTGGAAAACTATGCTTTGATCCACAGTTGCTATGTATAATATTCTCTTGATTCTGCTCACTTCATTTAGCATCAGTTCATGTAAATCTCTTCAGATCTGGTCTCATTCTTAACAAAAGCAATACACATATACTGTGATCTAGCCATACTGTCCTTTTCAGCGACCCTTACATACAATTCTTTATTTTTGATTTCTCTGCCTTTGCATACAACTATCACTCAAGTGTGCAAAATGTATCCTCTCTTACAGTTGCTTCATGGAAACCCTCTTTTAAAAAAAAATTTTTTTTTTTTTGCTAAGTGAAAGAGGAGGTTTTTTTTTGTTTTGTTTTGTCTCAATTGCTACCTAGCCTTAATTAGTCAAACTAAAACCTGTTGAAGAACTGAGCTTAAAAAGGCTAATTTCTCACTGTATCCAGGCTAATCTCCAGTCCTGATCTGTATCTGGTCACTGAACTCAGATGGATCTGGAGAAGAAAATGAGGCAGGTAACCTTGCAGCCCTCCCTTACTTAAGTCCAATTCACCTGCATGTCACTGCATCCCCTCCATGATCCATGTCTTTTTATCTTCTCAATTACCCATACAGTCTGGGTTTTGATTTAGGATTTTCCACTGGTCAACCTTTTTTTTTTTTTTTTTTTTTTTTTTTTTTTTTTTTTAAACACAGCTAAGGAGTATGGTGTCAGTTCATTTAGATCCTGTGAGGTGCATACTCAGGGTATCGAGTCCTAATTCTGTCTCAGCTTTCTGAATTTTTACCTTTCTGAAGGTCTATTTGTTGTTATATCCACCTGTGAGAGGCACTGTAATGCATTCAAAGAAGTAACTGTCTTTGTAGTCTGAGCATCTAGATTCCAGTGGGAGCCTTCTCCTTGGGCAGAAGACTGCTTACCTTATTGATACTTAAGTTTTCTCATCTATAAAGTTGAGAAAATATTTATGCTGCCTACCTCACCTCATAGAATTTCTGAAGGGAAACTTGTATGTAAGTGCAAACTGTTAGAATTAGTAGTCTGTGGTCTCTTCCCTGAGATGACTTACCCCTTACTCAATCTACTTTTGTTGATTGGTTCTCCTGGGACAACTGCCCTCTAAGTTGGATACTCTTCTTACCTAGCCCATAGGCCCAGTAGGTGCTGTTATGACTTCACTAATAAGCAGATGTGTTTACTGAAATGTCAGTGAGAACAATGAAGCATCTCCCCGGGAGTCCCTGGGAGGCTGTCTTACAAACCTACTTTTTGCCTGGTGTAAGGCGCAAACAGTATCAAAGCAAAGAGAGGACATAGAGTTCATAAGGAGAGGTGTGCATTATAACTACAGCACCTGAAAGCTGCTTGTGATATCCTTCTCTGGGAGTAGTTGGGAGAACCCCACAAGAAGATGCTGTGGACCTCTGCTGATGTCTCAGATACTTGGCTGCAGCTTCAACAGTCTCCTGCTTTGAGCTTCTCTGAATTCCTGGTTTAGCATATGGCTGTGCTGTTTTGTACGGAGCCACGGTTTAGGACCAGCAGTAGTTAAAACTTAGTGCTGTCTTCCCCTAGGCAGGTTTCCCATTCCTAGCCTAGCCTTTTAGCCCCTCTCACTAATTTGACTTCCCATCGCTGAACTCTGCTCTGTTCTGCTTCAATGCACCATATTCAGATTGGATGAGTAGTGCAAAAGGCAGAGAGAAATTTCATTCTCTCTTCCCCCAACCTCTTCTATACTCTGAGAGAGATGTAAGGGAGAAGGTACAAGTCACCTATGAGAGCTGATTTTCCTGTCTCTCCTCAAGGTTGCATGACTGAGCGCCTTTTTTCAGAGATGGCAGTAGCTTTTTACGGATTTCCAGGAGCAGGTCTGATGAGCCAGCCAATCTCTAGAACTTTTTATGGGTATCATTATTTGCTTTCAACCAGTGACAGATACCTTTAATTGCAGCTTGATTAAATAACTTTTCCTTAAGAGCTTATGTAAAGATTCTTTAAGGTATGGTGAAAATTGGGGAAATAACTCCTTGGAGTTGGTGTGAGGTATAGTATAATCCTGGAAGAAAGCTTCTTTAAGTCATCTAAGTTGAATGTGATTTTTCCTTAGCAATAATACGTATTACCTTCTCTACCAGTGACCTAATACTTACAAACCATAATTTATGTAAACTGGATAGTATAGTAAACAGTCACACAGAATTAGAGTCATTTTTAGAAAAAGAACTGCATAAGATTGGGAGAGTGAGAATGTAATCCTAAGGAAATAACAGCTTTGGGAAAAGTAGTGCTTGTAATCTAGCCAGGGGCTAGAAAACTCTTTCTTTACTTATTCCAAGCTTTTCCAGGCATTCTGGTTTCCCTCATTTGGACATTCTTCAGTTTATAAAAATCATTGCTCAAAACTGAACATAGCATCTAGGAAGATGGTGGATGCCCCCTTTTGGAGGTCTTCAAACAGAGGCTGGTAGATGATTTGTTGGCTACATGAGAGCAGAGATTCCTTTTGTGTGTGCCTTGGACTATATGGGCTTTTGTAATTCTCAAATTCTATGAATGCTATAGAATATTATTGAGGGCTGCCATAAACATTTTTGCACATGTGGTTCCCTTTTCCTCCTTTAAGATCTCTTTGGGATATAGACCCAGTAGAAACACTGCTAGATCAAAGGGAATGCACAGTTTGATAACTTTTTGACTATAAGAATTTTTTTAAAAACAATTTAGGATTCTAGGTTTTTGTTTTTGTTTTGTTTTTTTTTCCAAATTAGATTCATCCCACTATTCTAGAACCTATAAAGAACTTTTTGGATCTTGATTGTGCATTGTTTTAGCTATTCCACCTAGAGTTTGATGCCAAGAACATTTTTGTTAAAGAATCATTTTATCCAAGTCATCGATATTATATGTATTTGGGCTAACCTCCTAAGATCATGGGACAAGCCACTGGGGATCTCTCATATCCATCTGCCCTATACTCTTTGGTATGCAAATAAAGTTAAATAAGAACTAGAACTAAACTAGAGACTCTAGATCTTTAACCTCTTTTCTTTCTTGTTCCAGATTCCTTTCTTTATCAAATATATCAGTCAGCCACAAACAAAACAAAAACCTTTGTTTTGCCTTGTATTTGGGACAGTGCAAGACCTCCCCGTTTCCCCACATAATCTTACTATCCCTACATTATATTTTTATTTTCTTCCTTTCTCTTCATTTAGCATTTACAAAACCAATTATTGTTCAGCACTCAAATCTGTTTAAAATTTTTTAATAGATTTTTATTTTCAAAATACACGTAGATAGTTTTTAATACTCACCTTTGCAAAATCTTTTGTTTCAAGTTTTTCTCCCTCCTTTCCATCCAGCCTCTTCCCCTAGACAACAAGTAATCCAATATAGGTTAAATATATGCAATTCTTCTAAATATATTTCCACATTTATACTACACAGAAAAAAAAATCAGATCAAAAAGGAAAAAATGAGAACAAAAAGCAAACAACAACAAAAAATGTTGAAAATACTATTTTGTGTTCTACATTCAGTCCCCATAGATGCAGATGGTTCTCCATCACAAGTCTACTGGAACTGGGCCGAACTCAATAAATCTTAGTAGGCCTGCAGATTCTTTTTAGTTGATTGAAATTCAGAGTTCCCTAAGATTTTTTTATTCAGCATCACATAGATCACATTAAGGTTTACAAAGCACAAATATATTGTTTTATCCTCATGAAAACCCTGAAACTCATTTTATAGATAGTGAAATAGACTTAGAGAGTTACATAGCAGATGAATATCAAAGGTCTGTTAACCTATTCAGTGCTTGTCAAGAGACTTGGGACTCCGCAGTAGAATTTTTGGATTAATTTAAACCAAGAAAAATTGGGAGCAGCTGCCTTAGTATAAACAACTCCAGTCACTTTGTGTTGTCACTTTGCCACTCTCTTCTCCTTCAAAGAGCTATGATGACCCTGAAGTCACTGACATATTTTAAAAGCTTAAAAAAAAAGAGATGATGAAATGCTTTCTTTTTATCTTCCCAGTTAATTAATGGGAAAAAAAATGGCTAACATTTATGGATAATATAATATCTACAATGTGGTTCTATCCCAGCTCTGTGAGGTGATTAGTTCTTATTCCATTTTACAGATGAGAAAATTGAGACTGAGAGACTATGTGACATATCTGGAATGAGCATTTGAGGTAGGATTTGAACTTAGATGTTCCTGACTCCAACTCCAGAAAAGCTTATCTACTGAAACAATTAAAGAATAAATTGTACCTTACCTGAAAGGAAATATTTGTGGATGAATTTTATAAGAAAGTGTTTTCCCCCTTCAGTTAATTATAATTTTCTGACTTATTGCAGGTTTAATTCTGATTATTCTTTCAGCACTCCTAGATCACACCAAAGCTGAGACTTTCCTTAAATTTAGTTTATTTTAATGTAACACCCCAGGAAAAACAGTTGGTCACATGTCAAAGTACTTTTTTGCTTAGACTCAGTATCCTGAAGTGAGAAAACTTAACTCTTAGAAAACTTTAGATTTGTTTGGGAATTGACTTATGAAGTATTTTGATTTGGAAAGCTTGATACCATATTCATTTGTTCTTCTTTTTAACTTTTTCATTGTTTTGTTTTTGGTGAGGCAATCTGGATTAAGTGACTTGCCCAGAGTCACACAGGTACTAAGTGTCAATGTCAAGTGTCTGAGACTGGATTTGAACTCATTACTCCTGACTCCAAGGCCAGTGCTCTATCCACTGCACCACTTTGCCGTTCCTCTTTCATTCTTACCATTCTTGTAGAAATTAGACATTCATGATCTACCTCTAGCCATTATACATACTAGAGTAGTTCTTAAATGGAAGCCCCATTTTACCCAAGTGATATCAGATGGTATAAGGGATAGAAATCAGATAAGCTTGACTCAGATAAGCCAAGCTTCAAGTAGCACATCTGACTCAGTGCCTTGGGAACACAGATTGTACTTTTAAGCTCAGTATTCTAGGTTAGTGGTGTCAAACTCAGTTGGACAGGGATCCCTGCTGGCCTCATCTTGACTCAGAAAACTGCAAATGAACATTGTTATTTTGTATCTTTAGATGTTTTGTTAAACAATTCCCATATTCATTTTTATCTGGTTCCTTCCAGGCAGACAACATGGGCAGTTGCTTTTAGGTAACTCCTGAAGTCTAAATTGCAGAATAGTGCTCCATATGTTTTGTTGGAGAAAGTTTCATAGAATCACAGTATTCTGGAGTTGTAAGGGACTTCAGTGGCCTAACTCCAGAGAAGAATTTCTACTATAACATATTGGGCAAGTAATCTTTCAGCCTCTGTTTGAAGTAAAGGCAACCCCCTTCCTTCGAAGGCATTAGTTCTACTTTTGGATAAATCTAATGGTCAGGATAAAATTTCTTAAAATGTCCTCTAAATTTGCTTCTTTGCTACTTCCTACCATTGCTCCTGAGTTTGCCTACTGGAGTAAACAGACTAAGTCTAAATCCTTTTATAGGTACTAGCTCTTTAGATTCTTTAAGACAATCATCCCGTTCTCTACTTATGTTTAAGCAAAACATCCCCTATTCTGTTACCTGAAAATATGACTGAACTCGAGACCTTTCACAATATTGAAGCATCCTCCAGCTTATTAATGTCCTTCCTAAACTGGACTGCTCAGAATTTATGTGGTTAGACTCTGACACAGTACAGTGGGACTAGTAACTCTTCTGTTGTGGGCATTTAGCTTCCAGCCTTAGATGCTCACTAGCTGTGTGACTTTAGGGCAAGTCACTTAATCCTATTTGTCTTAGTTTCCTTATCTGCAGAATGAGCTGGAGAAGCAAATGGAAGATTACTTTAGGATCTTTACCATGAAAATCCCAAGCGGGGCCATAAAGAATCAGACACAACTGAAAACAATTGGACAACAACAGTTCTCTTATTGGAGTCCAAGATCAAACTAGCCTTTTTGATCGCCATATATCACATTTTATTTATATTGAGTATATAGTTCCCTAAAATCCTCAGATCCTAATAAAACTAATAATAACTGCTAATAAAAACTGCTGCTTAACCATACTACCCCCACCAGCAACTTGTAAGGTTGATTTTTTTTTTTTTTTGGAACCAAAATATAAGACTTTTAACATTTATTTTGGTTATATTTGATCCTGTTCAACTCAATTCAATGCTTTAATCTATCCACTGCAGGATCTTTTTGGATCATGAATCTGTCATCTATTATGTTAACTAACTGTTCTTCCCAACTTTGGCTTTTCAGCAGATTTGTTTAGTATGCCATATAAGTCATTTACCTATAAAAAATATTAAACAGTTAAAGGCTAAATATAAATTCCTGGAACAGGCCACTGAAAGTGATTTCTTGCCAATTTGACATCAGCCCATTAAGGCTACTCTTTGAATTGGACTATTAAACTGAGTCCAAATCCATCTAACTAGCCCATGTTGCTTCATATTTTTGTTTTCCAGAAGTTTCTATGCAGATGAAGCCACAGAGTTTTACCTGTAAGATACAAAAGATAATTCTTTTATAGCCCTTCCTAAGGTTATTGTGATGATCAAGTGTGATAATGCATAGAGGGTCCCAAAAGTGTTTTCTCTCTCTCTCTCTCTCTCTCTCTCTCTCTCTCTCTCTCTCTCTCTCTCTCTCTCTTTCTCTCTCTCTTTTAATTATAGCTTTTTATTGATAGAACATATGCATGGGCAATTTTTCAACATTATCCCTTGTGCTCACTTCTGTGCTGACTTTTCCCTTCCTTCCCTCCATCCCCTCCCCCAAGCCACTCTGTTTTCATCCTCCTAGTCATTTCTTACAGAACAGTAATATTCCATAACATTCATATATACCACAATTTATCCAACCATTCTCCAATTGATAATCATTCATTCAATTTCCAGTTTCTAGCCACTACAAAAAGGGTTGCCACAAACATTTTGGCACACAGGTCCCTTTCCCTTCTTTAATATCTCTCCCCAAAGTATTCTTTTTTTTTCTTTTCTTGAGGCTGGGGTTAAGTGACTTACCCAGGGTCACACAGCTAGGAAGTATTAAGTGTCTGAGACCAGATTTGAACTCGGGTCCTCCTGAATTCAAGGCTGGTGCTCTATCCACTGCACCACCTAACTGCCCCCTCCCCCAAAGTATTCTTGAAGCTTTAAGTTATTAAAGATTTTTGGGATACTTTGTACACTGCCTATTGAAAATTTTGTGTGTGTGTGTGTGTGTGTGTGTGTGTGTGTGTGTGTGCGTGTGTGTATTATTCCTTAGATTCTTTTTACTAGCAGCAAATATGCAGTTAAGGAATATTTGTCTTGTCGATATTGTATTAATAACAGTAGTCCTCAGATTTGTCATTAAGATACTGTTCTTAATTCAACAAAATATTTATTAAAAGTACTTGCTATATACTTGACAGAGGGATTATGAAAATGAATCAAAGTACTTGCTGACCTAAGGAAACTGAGAGCTTAGAATTATTATCAATAATTAATTACAAATTTTATATATTAATTACAAAACAAATTAGTCAATCAGCAGGCATTTATTAAGTAATTAGTATGTGTCAGGCACTCTCAAGTGCTGGAGATTAAAAAAAAAGCAAGAGACAGATCTTATTCTTAAGGAACCCACAGTCTAATGGGGAAGACAACATACAAACAACTATGAACAAACAAGATTTATATAGAATAAATAGGATATTATGACTAGATGGAAAAATTTCCAAGAGAGAAGTATGAACATTTTGAGAAGGAAGAAATTGATTTTAGGTGGAAGACCATAGAAAATTTCATAGGTAATATATCTGAATTGGATCTTGATGGAGGGGGAGGATTTTGCATAGCTAAAATGTGAAGGAAGACCATTCTAGGTAACATTCATAAAAAGGGGCATTGGAACATTTCTTAAAATTCAGAGGTCAGAAGGAAGTTCTTAAGAGAGATCATGTCAATTTTTGCAGTAGATTAGAGCCATGAATGGACCTTAAGGTGACAGTAGGACATGTTGAGAGGAGCATGATATGAGTAGATGAATGATGTGAAGTAAGGTGTAGGAAGAAAGCTAGAATAAGATTATAAGGGCCTTAAATGTCTTTTTTACCTTTCTCATAGAATGTTCATTTAGGTCCTTTCATTATAGTCAAGTGAAATTTATGAAAGGGATTAGTGAATAATGAAGGCATCAGACTTGCAGCAAATTCATTATTTGGATGGAAGTAGATGACCTAACTTCTAGCCTAGTCCAGCACAAACCTTAGACTGGAATGAATAAAGATCAAGAAATCTAATGAGAAAATATAATAAAGGACAACTTCTTTGTAAGAATTGCAAGGAAATTAATTCTCATGCTCACCCAGATGGTGAGCCTTTCTGTCTTTCTGTAATGTAGGAGCAGCTACCATGGCATGGGGATGGGGAATCAAAGTACTTGCTGACCTAACCCTCAGAAGAGAGGAAGAAGGGAAGCAGAAGCTAATTGCCTCTCCCTTTAAAGTCTGAGTGGGAAGTTTTTGGTTTCTCGTTGGCCAGTCATCTTTACAATATTCTATCATGAGGATCAGGAAGCACTTGGGACCAACCAGAAGCATTTGGTTTTTATTGCCCTTTAGGAAAAGATATGCCCAGCAGAAGGGGCTAACGGGACAAAACACATGCTCAGATCTATAGGAGATGAACTCCAATTTAGCAGATGAGGGGTGAGAATATGAAGGGAGTTGGTACTAATTTACTACCTCTATTACAAAGAGAAGAAAATAGACCCAGAGGAGGAAAGTGACTTGTCATAATTAAGTAACAAAAGCAGGTTCTAATCTACCAGCTTGGGAATCCAAAGCCAGAACTCTTCCCTACTTTATAAGACTTAGTAAATAAAGGAAACATAGCAATTGCTAAATATTTAAAGTGTCTCACTTTATCTGTAACATCTATGTTTTGGTCATTTGCTATTCCAAAGTCAAAGATTAAACTTAGTGGGGGGTTTTCCATTTTGCAGAATAAAGAAGATGAGGAACCAAAAAATAAGTTTTTGAAAGAAGAAGAAGGTGGTGAAAAACACAGGTAATAGATTGTTTTTTGTTTACTTGTTTGTGATATATGGTAATGTATGTTATATGGTGACCTTTTGTATAATTTGAGGCAAAGCATTCAGACGATTTAAACTATGTTATAGCCTACTAAATGTTCTCATTTTCCTCCTTCCCACATCTAGCTGTTTGTATTGGAAAGAAAATCTGGAAGCCTGGCTTCTAATCTTTGTTCTGCCATTAAATGAGTTGTATGACCCTGAGCAAATAACTTATTTTTTTCTGGTCCTTAAAGCAGATGATCTAAAAGGGATCTTTACTTTTAATATTCTGTAGTGATGGAGGTAATAGTAGTGTCCTGAAGGATACTTACTTAGAGGATTTGATTTTGCATTTTACTTATTTTTTTCTAGACCTTCATGCTATGGACTTCTGTGTGCGCCAATTTGAATGGCTGATTTTACTTTTTTGTATCCCTAAGGAGTATATTGTCTGTCTCCTGTCTTACAGGTAAAAATAATAATAATAATAGCTGACACTTACGTAGAATCATATGGGTTTTTTCACAAATGTATAATTTGGTACCATAATTCTGTCAAGTAGATAATGCAAATATTATTCCCATTTTATAGATCAGTGGTCCTCAAACTTTTTAAATAGGGGACCAGTTCACTG
This sequence comes from Sminthopsis crassicaudata, assembly GCF_048593235.1. Taxonomy (NCBI): domain Eukaryota; kingdom Metazoa; phylum Chordata; class Mammalia; order Dasyuromorphia; family Dasyuridae; genus Sminthopsis; species Sminthopsis crassicaudata. Next base: position 664,306,495 of record NC_133617.1, read on the forward strand.
TCCCTCAGACTGTTGGAGGGCTGGACTATAGTAAAAACAAAAGCTCACATTCTGTCTCCGCCCCTCAGCCCATTTGCCATAATCCAGGGGGCGGCATAAAGTCCTAAGCAGGCTGCAGTTTGAGAACCCCTGTTATAGATGATGAAACTGAAACTCAGTATATATGCAGAGTCACATACTCACTTACTGGCACAGGCAGGATTTGAACCCATGGCTTTAGATTTCTAGTATACTGACCTTTCCATTTCATAGCTACTGCCTTTACGAGTTAAGAAAATATATATCCACATCAATATAAGAATATATATAGCCACATCTACTTACAAATATTACTAAAATTCAGTGACTTCTCACAACACCCTGGGAAGTAGATATTTTAGAAAGTTTATTTTCATTTTTTATAAATGTGTTTAATAGAAAATGATACTTAGAAAAGTTAACTCATTTGCATATGATCACACAAGTGTTAAAGGCAGAATTAAATCAGGTAATCATCAAGAATCTTAAAGAGTCTAAAGGAATCCCTATGATTAATTCTGCTGCTACAAAAATCATTAATCACATCTTATCAGCACTGATTTTCTTGTGTATTTGGGAAGTGAGTGCCTTCACATGAATTTTGAGAATAATTGTTCATTTTTTCAAAGTAAACACTTTAACAAACAAGAAACAAACTCATTTTGTGCTTTCATATGCTTCTTTGGCCTCTTTAGTTAGGTTCTGGAATATAATATAATCTTTGCTTAAGGACTTTGAGTCTTTGGGGAGCATTGATTATTTTAATCTACTGGAATAGAATGTGTTGAGGTGTTACAGAGAAGATTTCTTTTCACTGTTTAATGAAGATCTCTCATTCAGTACATTTTAGACTTCAGAGGATCATAGAGTGGGAAGAAGCTTAAGAGTTTACTGAGCTCAATTTCCTAATTTTGCAGAAGAGAAATCTGACACAAAGAAAGTGATTTGCACAAGTTCAAACAGGTACTAAGTGGCATAGTTGAGATTTAAACTCACATAGCCTTACCCAAATCTATTGCTATTTCTACATTGCTCCAAGAATAAGAATTCTTGTTTCTTTTGTAAGTCCAGTCAGCCTCTAGCAGCCTTCTCTATTAGCAACTACAGTACCTTTTTTTTTTTTTTTTTAACAATTTGTTGCTTCTTAGCTTCTATAGACTGGAAAATTGGATAATTAATGCTTTTTAAAGAAGTACCTAAAATAAATAAGTAGACATAAATACAGAATCTCCAAAAGATCTTCTTATGAGTGGAGTATGTATGTTTTAGTATACTTTTATATGTAGAAAAATACTGATGTATGTAGAAAGATACTGAAAATATAGAGAAAGATTGTATCTTTTCTAGGGGAAGATATAATGAGTTCCAATAAAAAAATATTTTTGCGTGATCTTATAAGATTCTCATAGAATCATGCAGATCATGTATGAAATAACATTGCCATTTGTTCATTTGAATGAGGTTACAGAGACTTATATTCTTTTCCTGTAAAAGAAGCTAGAGGCAGGCACAATTAGCAACAACAAGAGTTTGAAACAGATATGAAAAATCCAAAAAACCTAATGGGCTTGGGCCATGTAATGTAGGGGCAACATCTCACCTACCTATCCCAATAGAAAGTACTTTAGCATATTATTGCAAAATCTACAAAGTACCCATTCTAATACCTCATTATGCTACGTAATTGGGTTCTTGAAGAATTATGCCTGGAGAGTACAACTTTGGCAGGTTCTGCTATGTTATAAAGAAAAGCCTTAATTGTTGTCCTGGCCACAGCTCTGTCTGCTGTTTGGTCGACCAAAAGCTAAGTATGGAGAGGCTCATTACTGATAGGCAGTCCTCTTATTTTCTGACCATGGCAACTCATGAAACAAAGAAACATAACAAAATGGCCCTTCATGCTTTGTGGCTACCTTTCATTTCTGTGATGACAAGGGGGAGAGATGGAAAAAATGACCAAGGATACTAAGAATCAAATAGTTTTTAAACGATTTTAAACCTTTACTCAGTTCTTGGTATGGAATGTGAGAGCCTTGTCTAGTGACATGGGATTGCTGTAGGTAGGCATACTATTGGATTATAATCAAGATCTGTCTTGACATTCTCATTATAAATAAAATATAGACAAAAGAATTTTTTTTATTAATAGCTTTTAATTTTTCCAAATATATGCAAAGATAATTTTCAACATTCACCTTTGCAAAACTTTTGTGTTCCAAATTTTTCTCCCTCCCTTCCCCTCTCTTCACTCCTCTAGACAGGAAGCAATCCAATAAAGATTAAGCATGTGCAGTTCTTTTAAACATATTTCCATATTCATCATGCTGTGCAAGAAAAATCAGATCAAAAGGGAAAAAACAAGCAAACAACAACAAAAAGGTGAAAATACTATATTTTGATCAATGTTCAGTCTTCATAGTTCTCTTTCTGGATGCAGATGGTTCTTTCTGTCACAAATCTATTGAAATTGCCTTGAATCACCTTGTTGTTGAAAAGAACTATGTCCATCACAATTGATCATCATACAATCTTGTTATTGCTCTATACAATATTCTCTTGATTCTGCTCACTTCATTTAGCATTAGTTCATATAAATTTTTTCAGGCTTTTCTGAAATCAGCCTACTTGGAATACAAAAGAATGTTGCAGCTAAATTGAAGACTAGCATATATATTTTCCTTGGAGAGCCAATCAACTCCTTGGTGGAGTTGATTTTATTATGTTTCCAAAGACAACAAAGGACCATGATTTCATCTGGTATTGTGTTGTTTATGCTGAGTATTTGCTGAGAAGCTACTATGAAATTGGAGCCTGTGTGTCAAATACATAATGTAGAGAATCAGGAAATAGAGAAATTCCGTGAAAAACTTGATAAGATCAAATGAAATGACATCCATGTAAAGGGGGAAATAGAGGAGGATGATAAAAAAAATAGGTGAGAAAATAGGGTTTAGGATTAAGGAAATAATTAGAAGGCAGTTTGAAAAGTTTCAGCATCATTAGAATATGAAGGAGACCTATAAAGGTTATCTAGTTCATCCTCCTCTCTTGGGAATTTAGGAAAAATTGAGTGGGCCTAATAAAACCTAAGTAGATTAGGGATAGTTTGGGTTAAATTTTTAAAAAAATTTAATTTTAAATTTTAAATTTTTTATTTAATTTTAAAATTTTCATTGGTGTCTTTTTTTTTTTCATATCATCATAGCATTTTCCTGTATTTTTCTTCTTCCCCCTTCCTGAAACTATCCTATTTAGCAAATAGTAACAAAAAAATCTTTTAGCAAATAATGTTTTTATAACCAAAGAAACAAGAAAAAGGAAAAAAAATTGTCCTAATTAGTCAATGCATTAATAACCCCCAAATATGTGCAATGTGTAATACATATAGACCTTCTACTTCCATAAAGGGATGGGTTGGGGGTGTCCTCTCAAGTCTCTTCCTTTGAGTTAGGCTTGATCTTTAGAATATTGTTATATTCACTTTTGATTTTTGGTATGTGGCTGTTTTTTCCATTTACTTAGTGTTTTCTTGGTTCTATTCTCTCTACTAATTCATGTAACTTTTCCATGCCTTTCTGTATTCATCACACACATAATAGCCCACAATTTGTTTAGGTATACCCTAATTGATGACCATCTACTTTTTACAAAAATTCATTTCTATCACAAAAAGTGCTGCTATAACTATTTTGGTATATGACTTCCTTGGGCTATAAACTTATTAAGGGAATCTCTGGTTCAAAGGATATTTACATAATTCCAAATTGCTCTCTGTGATTGCTCATCACAGCTCCTTCAACAATGTATTAGTATGCCTATCATCCCACAATCCTTCCAATATTACTATTCATATGGTTCTAGAGATCTCTAGAGGAAATTCCATAAATCTTTCTTACTTATCTTTTCTCAGATACTTCACAGGCTTTGTGTCACCTGTGTTAAACTTGATATATTTCATTTTAAAAAGTCCATATAGTGACTGATCTTGTCAGATCAAAAGAAATCAAAACACTTATTAGATACCCATAGTATCATAAACGTGAGAAAGTAACTTAGTCCTTTTCTGTTTTTTTCTCTCCTCTTGCCATTTAAATAGTTTCTCTAGAAACTTCTATCTAGGTAATTCTGATTTATATAGGAAATACAAATAATCATATCCTGACAAAGGCAGATTCCCAGGACTTCTGCCAAGGGAACATTTGATACTTGTATTATAATTGATTAAAATAACCCATCATTGATTTACTTTTCTTCTGTGAGCCTCAGTTTCCTCATAGGGTGGAGTTGGCTTTAGATAGACTAAGATCCTTTTTAGCTCAATATCTGTGAACCTATAATTCTTTGAGTCCTGCTTGTACTGGCTTCCGAAGTAATCTACTGCCTAGTCTTACCTTCAGCCTGGATCACATCTGCTCTGATTCAGGTACTAGGAAAAATGCTATTAAAAATAGCCAAAGAAACATCAGTAGAGAAAATTCCATTCTAGAAGCATCTTCCACTGCTAAAAAAACAAAAACAAAAACAAAACAGATTTGCTTAAAGAAAGGGAGATGATTTCATTTTCCTAATATCACATGGTAATTGTCCTTGTCCTTTTTGACTCATTTTAAAATCCCATCATTTTTGTGAAGTGTTCCTGGGGCTATTATTCAAAGACAAACTCTTAAATTTAGCATTTACTTTGCTTTCTCTGCTTTAGTTTTGTCTTAATTAAATTGTAGGTTCTTATAGAACCAAGTCATATATTACTTGGGTCTGTCATTTACCAAAACTTTATTACAGTGTAAAGAATTCTTTAGCAAATAATTGATTCAGCAACACTTAAGTGACTGTCTTTGGTAGGTAATGGAGAAGATAGTTTAGTAGGTGAGTTTTTTACCTCAAGATGGAGAAATTGAAAGTCTTCAAGGAGGAGCTATTTGAGTTTGACTTTACAGGGTGGATAGGAATTCAACAGGGAAAGGGAATAGTGTAAACAAAGAAAAAGTGTTTTGAGGGAGCAAAGAAAAGTTTGAGTTTCGTTGGACAAAAGATAATTGAGAGAGAAATAATATTAAATGAAGCTGGTAAGACTTTTGCTAGATTATAGAAGTTTGAATGCCAGTTGTTGAACCAAACTTCTTTGTGGGTGAGAAGGAGCTACTGAAGAGATTTTTAAAAAGGAGTGACATGATCATATTTCCATATTTGTGATTTTAAAAGGTTATTCTGGAAATATTGGAAGAAACAATTTTATTTGAGTTCTAGAAAGAATCAAGAAATTTAATTCTTTCCCTTCTCTCAATTTCCTTTTTTTCTCTAGGTAGGGAGCAGAAAGAGGGAATTTATCTTGGTTTTAGTTCCTTCATATAATAGCCCTTCATATATTTAAAGGCTATTAAACATCTCTTAGGGTTGTTTTTTTCAGGTCAGTTCTGAATTTGAGATTTTCTTTATTGGTTGCATTTTCTAGATATTTTGTTATTTCTTTCTTCTGAATAAATTCCTTAAGTTATTTAACCTTGAATCAGACAAAGTGAATGAATGTTGTGTAGATTTAGAGGCTTTCATGGCTCCAACACGTTTATTCAATCCAGTTCCATGATCATTTAAAAAAAGATTACAGGTGCCTTTTGTTTTCACATTACAGATATTTCTGGATACATGCTACCCTTCCCATCCTCAGTAAGCCTCCCTTATAAGAAAGAAAAACAGTTAAACAAAACCAATAACAATGGCCACATTTAAGAAACGGATGCAACATTTTAATACCTATAACTCTCTTTGTTGCAAAGTGGGAGGTGCTCCCTCATTTCTTTTTCTGTTTTATGATTAGTCATTATAATTAATTGGCATTGGACTTGTTTTAGTGTTCTTTATTGTAATAACATAGATTAGATTTATTGGCTTCAAGTTCTTAATTCTTGTCACTTTATATGAATCTTCCCAGATTTCTTGAATTCCTCATATTCATTGTTTCTTTTGATGAAAAAAGATTCCATTATGTTCATATACTACCTTTTAAGCCATTGATGGGTACCACTTTGTTTCTGGATTTTTGCTTCTTTAAATAGGCTTTTATATTCGTGAATACCATGCTTTGTTATGTTCAGCAATTATAGATTTTGGCTGTTCTAAGAGATTCTATTCTTTTTGTAATTTGTTTTTCTTTCTAATTATTCTGCTATTACACTAGGATCTTTTGAAATGGCATTAGGATTATTTCTGCTTGCTTATGAACTTATCACCAAGCTTTTGCCTGCTGACCACTTCCCTGCTGTTATCCCCTCAGACTTTGTAAAAAGCAGAATGGAAAGGTAGATGTGTTTACAGTGTTATCTTGTTGGTCCAAAGCATGCAGGAGAGCCCTAGCAGAAGGGAAATGAGCCTTTATAGAAAGACAAAGTCAAGGAGGACAGTGAATTATGAATAAGGTATGATTCTTTTCCAGCCTTGTGCCATTTGAAACCTAGTCCTTGCGGATGTAAGACAGATGATACTAAGGGATTATAACGAGAGAGTGGCATGGACTTGAGAATTGAGGTGAGTTATTTCTAGGTGAGAGTATGTATTTTGTCATGTAACCATATTTATCATACTTGCATTTTGGAGTTTAATCTCTTTTCCCTGACCATGAAAATAGAATGTACATTCTATTTGGTCTCTTGCCCTGCTTCTTTAACATATTTAAATTCTTTCTTCATAATTATATTACCTCCACCCATCATTTTTTCCCTCTAAAGTGCTGTACAGATATTAGCTGAGTCTATTCACATTGCTTTCTGCTTAATGAGTGGGGGAAAGGAGGAGGAAGTTTGATTACAAGCCTAATTTTATGAATGAGGAACAGAGAAAACATGACAATTGGAGTTGGAGCCATGACCAAAACTGTCCAAAGCTAAATATTAGCGGGCCCCTTTGACCTCTGGAGAGCATTAGGAATAGAGTAGAATTATCTCTGGCTGCTTTTGTAGGAAAGTTCAGAAGAATTCCTATAAAATCCTTTTTGGTATCATCTGTAGATAATATTTCACCTCCCAAGAGTTCACATGACACAAAGGTTCACATGTCATTTTGCATTGCAGATTAGGAGATCGGAAATCTGTTTTGGAATTTGCAATACAAATATGAGAAATTATTAATTTCTTAGAGGAATTTGCTAAACCAGAAATTCCTCTTATAAAAAACAACATTGTTAACAATTTTTATCACAGGAAAACTCTACAGGATTTACAAGTGTTTGAGGATATGGTAGATAGGATGCTTCAAGTAAGAATTTTGAGATTTCTTTAAAAAAAATTTTTTTTTCTAGCTTTTTATTTACAAGATATATGCATGGGTAATTTTTCAGCATTGACCTTTGCAAAATCTTCTGTTCCAACTTTTCCCCTCCTTCCCTCAACCCCCTCCCCTAGATGGCAGGTAGACCAATACATGTTAAATATGTTAAAGTATATGTTAAACAAAATATATGTATGAGATTTCAATTTCAAAATTCAGTAATTCTGATTTTAAGTGACAATCTAAGTCAGTGAATTATTAACAATCAGAACTAGTGAATGACACAGAGACTAAGCTTAGTGTTTTCTCTATTTATGGTAGGTATATTACTCCATTCCTCCTCACTTTTTCCCCTCAAAGCTTCAGGATGCTTGTTTTTTATTTACCACTTCTGACTGATTGGATAGGTTGTTGGAAAGTGGCAGGCTATTATCTCTTCTGGTTGTGGGAAAAGGTATAGGTAAGCAATCAGATCAGTGAAAGATTAGGGTTGTGTTGGGTGGAGATTATGGAAGGGCAAGATAGAGGCTTTGTTTTATTGTTCCTCTTCTTGTTGTGTGAGAGTGTGTGTGTGTGTGTGTGTGTGTGTGTGTGTGTGTGTGTGTGTGTGTGTGTGTGTGTTTTATAGGAGTATAGAACAAAGGTTAGTTGGTATCATGTACCTGAATCCAAAGATTTAATATTTAGGATAAACCTTTTTGGGGAAAGCATATTCCCTTCCAGGCCAACATTGAGTAGTCAGTCACATTACTCAGAATTTGATTAAAAAGATACTTTTGCTTGAATTATCCAAACTGGCCATTTAGACAGCTTCCTGAGAAATAACTATAAAAGCCACTTTTTTCTTTTTCTTTAGCTGTGACCTCAGCTATACCTTTTCCCATTGTGTTTTAGGTTGTACTTCATGGTTCCTGCCTTCTTCCATAATTTTTTCCTTCCTACTCCAATAATCAGTTTTGCCTCATTGTTTCTCATTTGTTCTGTTTTAAGAAGTTTGTGAAAGCCTAGAATATAGACCAGGGGTTCTCAAACTACGGCCTGCAGGCCAGATGCGGCCTGCCAGGTTATGGCAAATGGGTTGAGGGGCGGGGACAGAGTGTGAGTTTTTGTTTTTACTATAGTCTGGCCTTCCCACAGTCTGAGGGACAGAGAACTGGCCCCCTATTTAAAAAGTTTAAGGACCACTGATATAAACAATGCTCTTATGTTTACAATTAGCTGCCTAATTCTGCTAATGGTATAGTTTTTCCATTCTCTGTGGTGATTCTCTTGGGTAATATGCAAGACCCTCTTTTTTCTGTAGGAAATCTTTTTTATGGATATTATCTGCTCACCTATTAAAGGAAATTGTTGGACTACATGATCTCATAAGTCTAAGGTTTCTTCCTCCTTTAACATTCTGTAATTCTCTGATTTTATCTCCATTGATTATGAAATCTGAAGTGGAGGGAGGCTTGACCTGTGCTTGAACCAGTAGTCCCAGGAGGCCCATGGATTATAATTAATTCTGATCTTTATTTTAGTACTTCATCATTTTCTTACAATTACAACTCAGTGTTAGGCTAAATCTGCAAAGAATTTATGACTTGGTGAGATCAAGCTCCCAGAAGGCCTGTTTTGGGCAGGTCAGGTAGCAGGAGCAATGCTTTCCATTTAGTCCAGGCTCTGGGAATTCATTCCAGTGATGGCTTACCCCTGCTGACTGTAAGCAGAGGAATTTATTCAGGTGTGACTGGTCTTCCTGATCTGCAGTGAAGTCATGAAGTTCTTTCTTACTGTTTCAGTTGCTGAGCTCCACCAGCTATTTCAAAATACGTTTTTCCTATGTTTTTTTTTTGTTGTTGTTTTTTTTTTTCTTCTCACCTGTCTAGGAATCTCATAACTGGACATTAGGCTCTTCAGATTAGGCCTTGGCAATGGTTTCACATACTAAATTATCATTTGCTATAGGGCAAATTATGACACTTTCTCTTTTATTGTCAGCATTGAAATTGGTCTCTCATTTCTATTTAAGCTACATGACTGATCTTCATTCCATTTTCAAGTTCCATTTGTGAAACTTAATTGCTGATTCCATATCACTCAGAGCCAGTCCAGCCCTGCCCAAGTTTTTAAACCCCTTAAGGTGTTAATTACCTGATAGTCTAATCTTTCTGAAAACTCACACTCTAGAGGATGGTTTTCTTGGCATAGTTTCAATCTTAACTATTTATCCCAGGTGACTGCATTTCAGTACTTTTGAGACTTTGATGCCTGGCATACTGGAATTATTTCTTAATTTTCATAGTAAAAATTAGTCATTTCTCACATCTGAATATTTTTGGATCAAATGATACCATGCTCATTGACTAATGTTTCTGTTGGTGCTTATGAAAACAAGAGAAGTGGATTGAGGGCTTAGGGGAGAAATTCTGAGTGGCAACTTGTTGACAAGAAGAAGACCACCTGCTCTTCCTTGGTGGTACATAATAAAATCTTATCACCAAGTATGAGAAAGGAAGTATGAGACAGAAAAAGGGGGACAAATTAATGTTTAATCAAGATGTGCTATAATAGAAAGAACTCTGGGCTGAAAATCTGGACACTTGCATCCTAGTCCTGGTGCTGAACCTCTGAGAGCTGGAAAAAATAAGTAAACAATTAATTGAACCTAAGGCAAAAATATTCCTTGGATCATAAGCAAACCCTTGGTTATCCCTGGGGGCAGATTACATAGTGTACTTCTGAAACTCCTGCCTTTGTAGCATACCTGTAAGAAAAAGTTCACTTGACTCTCAAGGAGAATGTTAAAGGGGAAAAAAAGTTAATAGAGAACAAAGTTCAGGCTAAGTAGAAGGACCTCTTTAGTATCTTACCTGTTTTTGTGGGTTTTTTAGTTTAAGTTGCAGTTATTGGCTGGAACTTTTCCTTATCACAGTACCTCTTTAGTTTCTGTTGGACCTAAAGGTTCTTCCGTAACTTAGATTGTAATTGATAGTAGAGAGGGATTTAGAAAAGGAGAGAAAGGGGAAAAAAAGACAGATGATATTTGTTTTAGATACATTGAGTTTTAAATGTTAGCAAAACAGTAAAGTAGAGATGCCTGTAGATATTAAACTAGAAAAATCAGAAGTGGGAGGAAGTGGAAGCACCCTTTTTTGTTGGTGAATAGCATATAACCATTTCTTTTTGTTTTTTTGGTATACAGACCTGATCATATGGATCCTTGGCATTGCGGTTTGATCTATAATATAATATATTTATATAATTATAATATAATATAATATAATCTATAATCTAATAATTTATAATAATAGGGTGGGGCTTAGGGTTCTATGAATAATTCCTTTCAGTTACTGTTTAGCACCATTATAAAGTGTTCAAATCATAGACATGTTAGAGCTGAAAGGGATGTTACAGATCATGAGATCAGTTTCTTCATTTCACAGGTGAGGAAATTGAGATGTAGGGAAGATAGGTAATTTGCTCAAGTCTAGTTGGTGACAGAATTTAAAATTAGAATCCAGGTCTCCTGATTTCTACTCCTTTATTTTTTCTACCATATTACCCATTTTTATTTCTCTGATACCTTTTTTTTTTTTTTTTTTTTTTTTTTAGATCACTAACTGCAGTTGTGCCACATGATTGTGCAGAGAAGCCAGTTTTTGGCATTAGAATAGAAGGCATTTTTGGTTTTTGATTTATAGGGGAGGGAGTGGACCTTCAGTGTGCTGCTTAGTGCTTTTGGCACTTCATACATCACAGGATTTCTGGGCAACGAGGGGCTGTGAAATCACCATCCTTTCCAAATCTGTATCTGTTTGGGTTGGTGATTAACCTAGTAGCTTATAAGCAGTGTGCTGGGAGACTCTTATAATGATAGGACCTGCAAATTCTTTCATAAACCCATTAAAAAGGCAACAGCACAGCTTAGTAAAACGGTGGACTGGAGTGGTAGTCTAGAAGAAATTGATGAGAGAGTACGATTAGAACTACAGTTATAGATATGCTTTGACTCTGTTGTATGTGTTTCAGATTCTCTCCTGGAGACTTTGAGGGATCAGAACAGTAACTATATGTGTACCTGTTCTCAGCCACTGGCTGGCCTTTGCAAGTCACCAGGAATATTTATGGTCTAATTTTTGACCACTAGCATAATTCATTGAGGATTTACTAGGTGTAGGGAAGTGTATCCGACAATATAAGAAAGTGCTTCAATGATAGAACAAAGGCAGATTCAAGCCATTCCTGTTCTGAAAGAATTTATTTTGATTAAGACAGTGAGGTGAGGGATTAATGAAAATAATTATTAGAAGAAAGTGCATATTTTGCTCCCCATCCCTGCTAAAATTTACATATAGTTCTGTCTCTTCCTCTGTTCTCCTTGTTCTCTCTTTGGAAACAGGAGCAGAATTGAGCTAATTCTCACTTCTTGGCTTTTCTAGTACATAATCACTTAGCATGTGTAAGACAGGTGAGACACCCAACATTCTGAAGCTATTATATTTTGGAAATTATTTAAAAATTTTTTTTCTTTTATTAAGTAATCCAGTTTGGTTTATTTTTTTTCCATTTGGGAAAGTCACTGTAAGCTCTAGTGTCCCAAAACAGAGCTATTTGTAGAATATAGCTATTACTTCCTGGGGATTGGAATTTTATTGATTGTTACAAGCTGTTTCACGGTCCTCAAACAGGTCAATATTACACCCCCTTAGTAAATATGACTCTTAAGCTCAATAACATTATGATTTTAAGGTGTTAATTCTTGATTTTACATATTTGATTTACTTGTACCCCTTCTTGCTTTGAATTTTCACAGAATGGCAGAAATCATCTAGTGCAGTATATTTTTATAATATCCCTTTAAAAGGATTTTTTGCTTGAAGGCCTCCAGTAAGAGAACATTACCTCCCTAGGCAGCCTATTCTAAGTGACATCTAATAAGAAGTTTTTCTAATTGCTAGGAATTTTGGTGATTAAGAAGAATAGGAGAATTGGAGTAGAATTTGCAGAGTAGATTACTTAGTTCATTTTCCCCTACTAACAGAGTTTTGGATCAGATAACTTAGCTCATTTACAAACTTCCAGCTAAACCTTATCACCTACCCTTAGTCCTTACTACTTTTTGTCTCCTTGAGATAACAGAAAGAACAAAATGACTTATTCTTGTTCTGTTCTCTAGTTTAGCTTCCTATTTAGGAATTAAACTGGATGAGGGTCAGAAAGGACAAAAGTCACGTTATGGAAGAAAACTTGTCAGCTAGAAGAAAGACCAACTGGTGATAGCTCATAGAAGTAAAAATGATAATGTGCATCTTATCCTGATCTTTGTTATCTGGTTTACAGATTGGGGGCCAGTCATAGGAAGGATGATTAAAAGACATAATTTATCAAAAATAAGTATTTTACAATGCTGTGTTTCAGTATAAATGTCTTAGCTCCTTTATTTTCAAGACAAAAATCTTCCTAGTTTAAGTTTTACCTTCTCCTTCTTGCTTGAGTTATGAAAAGGCTCAAAGAAGGGACTATGAAAATCTGACTCTGGCTTATAGCCAAAATGACTTTGATGTTTCTAAAGAGCAATAGGAGCTTGTTTTGACTTTGGGGTTTCTGTTTGTGCAGAAAGGGAGAAAATCTGGGAAGGTGCACGATTCTTTAGGGTAAACATTGCTCTATCTTGGGGTGTGGAGTGTTTCATCAAGGTTGAACAGTTGTGTGAGAAGAGTCAGGGTAATGAGAGATGTGTAACTTTGGGGTATTGAGATCAGATAAGAACTTTTATTTTTGATTTTTTTCCTCCTAACTACACATGCTTATTTCTGTCACATTTGCCTCTTAGAGTCTATCTGTAAAAGAACAACAGATGAGCAGATTAGAAGGGTGAAAATGGTTGTTCTTCCCTTGTATTTTAGTAGGTGCAAGGGGAGAAAGTGGAAGCCTAAAAAAATGTATGTACCACTTATGTACCACTTTTTTGTTTTTTACAAGTTTATATCAAACTTAGTATTATCAATATTGCCATGTTGATCTGTGATCTTTCTGAACTGCCTTCTACTATCTTCTGTGCATTTTTAAGAATAGATTTTTATTGACATTTTTGCTTTTTATTTATTCATGTAATAAAGGGTTTTTTTTAAAAAAGGACAAGTGGGAAGAAAAAAATTTAGTAAAATCCATTAATACATTAAAAAAAAAATCAAACGTGTCAAAAACTTGTATACTCTGATGAAGCAAACTTTGTACTCCTCCCCTGTTTGGAGGAGTGGGAAGAAGAATTTTTTTCATACCTCTTTGAACCAAGCTTGATTTTGGTAATTTTGCAGAATTAATTTTTGCTTATTCCTTATTGTTATTCTTTCCATTTACATTATAGATGATCATTATTATTTTATTTCCTTGCATTGATTCATGGAGGTCTTTTCATATTAATTTGTATTCATGCTTGTCATTTCTCACAGCACAGCTGTATTCTATTACATTTATCTAATGTATCTCTATTTAGTTAACTATTTTCCAGTTGACAAGTATCTACTTTATTTCCCATTTTTTGTTACCACAAAAAGTGCTACTGTAAACATTTAGTTGTAAAAGGAGCCTTTCTTTTTGTTGAGTGATCTTGAATATATAGCTAACTATAGAATCTTTGGGTTAAAGATTGACATTATAGCCATGTTTGTTTATGTTTCCTTTTGAACTTCCTTCTGTTCTTTTCTAAATATTGTAAAAAATTATTGACACCACCTTCCTTTTCTTTTCCTCCCCTCTCCTCTTTTTTATTTTTAATTTTTTGTTATTCCTATTACTGCCTTCAACTTCTTTTATCAGAGAAATACTTTTATTTTGTATTGTTCATGTCTGAAAATATGTCTCATTCTGTATTTATAACCTATCACCTCTCCAACAAGTGCTCTGAAAATATATTTCATCAGTCTCTTCTGGATTTTGATAGGGCTTTGCATTGGATTAGAATTCTTGTCTAAATATTTTTTTTTTTTAAATTCTGAACTTTACAGATGCTGAAAATTGCTTATTTTTAAGTAGAACAGAAAAAAAATGAATTTGTGCACCTTTGTGTGAACATAAATTACATGTGAAATTGTGAACCTCAGTTATTATAAATAACTTACTTTAAAAATATATTTTAAAAAATAAATTCAAGAAAGAATCTTTTTTCACTTAATGTTTTATTTTTTTCAATTACACAAAAATAGTTTTTCAGCATTCACTTTTATAAGAATTTTGAGTTTCAAAATATATGCAAAGATAATTTTCAGTATTCATCTTTGCAAAACCTTATATACCAAATTTTTCTTCCTCTCTTCCCCCCTTCTCCTAGACAAATAATCCCAATATATGTTAAACATGTGCTTCTATATATTTCCACATTTATCATGCTGCACAAGAAAAATCAGATCAAAAAGGGAAAAAAAATGAGAGAGGAAAAAAAAGCAAGCAAACAACAAAAATACTGTTGTGATCCACATTCAATCCCCACAATCTTCTTTCTGGATGCAGATGGCATCTCTCCATCCAAGTCTATTGTAATTGACCTGAATTACCTCACTGTTGAAAAGAGCCACATCTATCAGAGTTGATCATCACATGTTATTGCCATGTACAATGATCTCTTGGTTCTACTCATTTCACTTAGCATCAGTTCATGTAAGTCTCCCCAGGTCTTTCTGAAATCATCCTGTTGATCATTTCTTTCTTTCTTTCTTTCTTTCTTTCTTTCTTTCTTTCTTTCTTTCTTTCTTTCTTTCTTTCTTTCTTTCTTTCTTTCTTTCTTTCTTTCTTTCTTTCTTTCTTTCTTTCTTTCTTTCTTTCTTTCTTTCTTTCTTTCTTTCTTTCTTTCTTTCTTTCTTTCTTTTTTTTTTTCCTATGCAATGTCTTAGTTTTTTTTTTTTCTTTTTTCTTTTCTTTTCTTTTTTTTTTTTTTTATTATAGCTTTTTATTGACAAAACATATGCATGGGTAATTTTTCAGCATTGACCCTTGCAAAAACTTCTATTCCAACTTTTCCCCTCTTTCCCTCCAGCCCCTCCCCTAAATGGCAAGTAGTCCCATACATGTTAAATATTTTAAATACAATATATGTATACATATTTATACAGTTATCTTGCTGCACAAGAAAAATAGGATTTAGAAAGAAGGTAAAAATAACCTGAGAAGAAAAACAAAAATGCAAGCAAACAATAACAGAAAGAGTGGAAAACGCTATGTTGTAGTCCACACTCATTTCTCAGTATTCTTTCACTGGGTGTAGTTGGTTCTGTTCATTACTGCTGATCATTTCTTGTAGAACAATAATTTTCCATGACATTCATATACCATAACTTATTCAGCCATTCCACAACTGATGGACATCCACTCAGTTTCCTGTTCCTTGCCACTATGAAAGGGACTGCCACAAACATTTCCCCAATTTTTTTTTCTTCCTCTCTTCCTTCCCTTCCCCCCTTATCAGCAAGTATCTGATATATATATATGTACAGTAATTTTAAACATATTTCTATATTAGTCATATTATAAAAGAAAAATCAAAAGAGAAAAACCATGAGAAAGAAAAAAAAACAACAAAAAAGGTGAAAACAGTATGCTTCGATCCATATTCAGTCTCCATACTTCTTTTTCTGGATGTGGATAGCATTTTGTATCCCAAGTCTATTAGAATTGTATTGGATCACTATTGCTGAGAAGAGCTAAGGCTGTCTTAGTTGATCATCATACAATCTTGTTGTTACTATGTACAATAAGTGGTGTTTACTTAATGTATGTAGAAAAGAGGATACTGGGAAGTTACCTAATTTGTATTATGGTTCCTTATGGCCTTGTAGGTATATGTGTTTGATTTCTCCAACCTTTTCTTCTTAATATTAATATATTATTCCTCTAACCCTGTCCAACTAAACTCTTATTCAAGAATTTCCTTTGCTGTTGCCAAACCTTTGTGATAGCTGCTTCCCATGCCTCAATGAATCCTTCCTTACCTCTGCTTTATAATATCTTTGTAGTTTCCTTCAAAACTGGTGAAATGCTGGAGGGTTTATGTGAAAGGAACCTTTCCTGATTTTTTAGCTGCTAGTACTATCCTCTCCACAAAACATTTGTCTTCTCTTTATCTTATGTAGTTTACATTTGTTTATGGGTATGCATGTTGTCCCCCTCCTTCATAAAATTGAAGCTCTTTGAAAGCAAGGACTACTTCATTTTTGCTTTTTTTTTTTTTTTTTTTCAGGCCTAGAATAGGGCCCGGGGCACACAATCAGCAATTAACACATGTTTATTGATTAATCAATTAATTGACCTATCACTTTAGATTCCATTTGGTGAGAATTTAAGACTTTTGCTGAGGTGAGTAGAGATAGCAGGTAAGCCTTCCACGATGATGGTGGGTGTTCAGTAGACAAAACCAGGATTCAGGGTTGGGACGTTTTGAACACCACCTCCTAGGATTAGGACTGGGTAGTGCCTGTTTCTGTGGTTTGATTTATAAAGTGCCTTACCCCTTGGGTGGCCTCTCAGGAAATACTGTGTCAGCAGTGTAGGAGAAGACTTAAAAATAATACAAACCAGAGGGTGTGGTGTGATCAACGATTTCTTAGTTCCCTTGACTGAGTATTCAGTAAACTGAACCAAAACCAAACCACTATTTTGTGCAGTGGTAATTAATGGTCATTCAAAGGACCATTTTGTTATTATTGATGAAATGTTAAATTTGAAATACATGAGGCTTTGTGTTTCCTTTGCAGTAAAACTATCTGACTAACCAGTTTAGGGAAATAAGAACAAAGAAAATGGAGAATATTGGAGGCTTGTTCTGACATCATAGCCTCTTAAAGACATTCTTATAATTTGGCATTCCTGGAGCATTTATATATTGACTTCCAGAAATACCATTACACCATTAGGAAGTGGGAATAATAGTAATAATGATAATAATAGTTAATTATTTATATAGTACCTTAAAATTTATGAAGTGCTTTACATATACTATCTCATTTGATTATTGAAGCATCTCTGTGAAGTAAGTACTATTATTAAATGAGAATTTTTAGAAATAGTCAAGAATTATTGACAGGTGTTTTTTTTTTTTTCCTATGTTCCATGTATAATAGGACCTCACATTGTATATAGAATCTGTGATAAGACCTTGGAATTCAACTACTTCAGGCCACTCATTTTAGAGATCAAGCAACTGAGACCAGAAAAATTATTAGTTACTACTCTCTAGGTCATATCTTGAGTCAGTTCTAGGAATAAAATCTTGATATTGTGATAGCTTTCTCCCAGGAAGGCTTCATAAACATAATGGAGAAAATATGGGGAGATTGAGAGAAAACACATATACTGTTGAGTAAGAGGCCTCTTTTAAAAGGTTCAAGATTTGGACATAGGACAGAATTTTCATTTTATTAATGAAGAAGGTCAGATTGCTTCCCCAAATTCTTGCAAGTGCTATGCTAGGAACTCAGATGAGCTCTTACTCCAAATCTTATCTTTTTTCTCCTTTTCCACATAGATTTCTATGATTTAGAATACATTATGTAACTTCTCTGCCCTTCTGCTTTTTGGAGATGTTTTGGATCAAAGAGTATATGAATTTCTAAGAGATTTGGCTTCTTGTACTTCCGTTTTTGTGCCCCTGGCTCAGGTCAACAGAAATAGCCTTGAGTTGCTGCCTTTGTGCTTCCAGGGTTTTCAAAGAACAGTTTTCATTCATTTGGCATAAACAGTAGTAACTGTGAGGAATTTAAAATAGTTACTCTGACTGAGATTTTTCATCTTAAAAAAATCCCACACTTGACCCTTCTATCCCAGCTAACTCACATTCTTTATTTCTTCTGCTCCTTCATAAGAGAACATCTACAAACAGGTGCTGCCTCCATTTTTCTCTCCTCAGTCTGGCTTTTGAACTTATCATTCCATCAAAACATCTCTCTCTGTTGATCTCCTAGTTGCCAAATCCAATGGGCCTTTTCTCAGTCCTCATTTTCTGCAGTCTTTGACACTGCTGGTCCCTCTCTCTTCCTTGATATTTTCTTCTCTCTAGAATCTTTTCTGATTTTGCTCTTACCTATGTGATCACTCCTCAGTCTCCTTAGTTGGATTCTCTCCAGATCAAATATACTAACTATAAGTGTCCCTCAGGATGACTTCCTAGACCATGTTGTTCCACATCTCTGTGTTGACTCTCAGATCTACCTTTCCTGTGTCAATGTTTCTGCTGATTTCCAATCTCAAATCTCTAGCTGCCTTTTAGACATCTTGAACTAAAGGTCCAGCAGATAGCTTAAACTCATCATGTCTGAAACAGAACTCCTTATCTGTCCTCCTAAGCCTTCCCCTTCTCCAGCTCTCCATCTTGTAGAGGCAACTTAGGAGTCATTCCGGAGTCCTCACTATCTCAGCCTGCGCCTCCCCTCCCCATTTGCCAAGACCTGTCAATTTCACTTTGGCAACATCTCCAGAACCCCTTCCCTTCTCATCCTGATATAGGTGTCCATGCCTTAATTACTGTAATATCCTTCTGGTGGGTCCTTTCGTCTCAAGTCTTTCCCCACTGCATTCTATTCTCTGTTCAGGTATGAAAGAGATTTTCCTGAAGTACTGGTCCAGTCATATTAGCACCCTTTCTCTCCCCTCAGTAAACTCTAGTGGTTTCCTGTTGCCTCTAGAAAGAAATGCACAATACTCTACTTGGCATTTGGACCTCTTTCTAACTCAGCACCCTTTATCTGGATCTTCTTATACCATACTTCCCAATTCAGTGATACTGGTCTCCTGGCTGTCCTGTGAATCAGGCATTCCATCTCTCTGCTTCAGGCATGTTCTTTAGCTGTCCTCCATGCCTGAAATGCTTTCCCTCTTCCACTCTGACTGCTTCTTTGGCTTCCTTTAAGTTCCAGCTAAAATCCAGTCTTCTACAGGAAGCCTTCCCCAGCTCTTCTGAATCTAGTGCCTACTTTCTGCTAATTATTTTCTGTTTATCCTATATATAACTCTGTATATTTTTATTTGCATGTTATCTCCTCCATGCAATTCTAAGCTCCTTGAGTGCAGGAACTGTTTTTTGCCTCTTTTTCTATCCCTACTACTTATTAATATAGTGCCTAGAATATAGTAGATGTTTAAGAAATATTTGTTGACTGATCTTGTTCTGTGTTTTTATTTTTGAAGGGGCACATCTTATATTGAGACCATTTCTGAGCAAGCTTCAGAGACATTAATTTTTAGACACAGGCTAACCTTCAGTCTGAAAGAGTACCCTGATGAGTAGCAGATACATGAAGGATAGAATGTCCTATTAGATTCAGTCCAGCAAAAAGTGACTATTTTAAATTTCCCACAGCCACTGTGGTTTATGCTTGGTAGAAGGGAGAAAATCCCACTAAAACTCTAGGGATCAGTTTTAGAATATTGTCCTTTGGTACGTTTGGTGAGCTGTTTGCCTAGGTTGAATTTTTTTTTTTTGTTTTTGTGAGGCAATTGGGATTAAGTGACTTGCCCAGGTTCATATAGCTAGTGTCAAGTGTTTGAGGCTAAATTTGAACTTGGATCCTCCTGATTCTGGAGCTGGTACTCTATCTACTGCACCACCTAGCTGCCCCCTAGGTTAGTTAAGAACTTTCTTTTCACTTATATCAGTAAATCAGCTGAGATCCCATTCTTGAATTTTAACCTTATCAATACAAGAAAACTTTATTAATCTGTCTTAATTTGGACAAGGGTTTATCTTTTAAGTATCTATGAAAAAAATTGACTAAAGAAATGAATAGGATAGACAAACCCGTTGTCATTTCCATGATCACTTTCTGTCATCATCACATAGTAACTTCTCTGAGGTTCACTAAATCTGTATCTATAAACCAGTCAGAATTCCAATAGTTGTTGTTTACCAACTTCCAGTATGTTCCCTTTCTTTCCTCAATGTTTTCAGTGCTTGACTCATAGTCTCTTTAACTCCTGCTCTCATATCAGAGTACCTCAATTTATGCTCCCTCTAACACCTTAACTATGTAGTTCTTAAGTTAACTAATTTCCCACAACCTAGTCTTCCATTTAACCTCAGCTATACACAGAAATGATTGTACCCTTGGTTTTGCCATCACCACAAACACTCTACTTCTATGTTCATGAACTCTGAAATTTTGTTATCTGCTCACAATCAGTTGTCATTTCTACCTCTTCCTCTAACTCACAACTCTAAACCTTTTTCTTAGTCCTCACTGTGACATTTATTTTCTTAATTCCTCGGTTCTCTCCCAGACTATATTCCATACAGTGGTTATGCTTTCTTCCATTCCCCATCTTGATTTTCTGGTGAACCAGTTCAGCTCTATTGCTATTTTCTTCCTTCCAGTCTTTTGCCTCTTTATCTTATGGAAGATCTTGCCCTGCCAAACATTAACTTTGGAATATTCTCACCATCTGCTGTTTTCACTCCTATGTATGCTTTGCCAAATGAAGCTGCAGGAAAAAGTCACAAAATTGTGTTTCTTGTATCTCCTATAAATTTTTTACATAATCTCAAGTGGATCCTCACCTTAACAGGGCAATCCATTTGTTTCCCTGATTGATTCTTCATCCCATTCACCACAGTGGATTTTCCCAAACCTTTTTATTCCCCCCTCAAACTTCCTATAGCTTCCTCCTCCCCATTCCCAAAGCTGAGACCATTACCTCATATTTTACTGAAAAAAATATTGAGAACATTTGCTAACAGATCCTTCTTCTTCCCTCTTTTTCATTTGACATAAATCAGGTGTCTTCTGCCACTATCTCCTCCTTTATCTATGTCTCATGTAAAGTTGTGGACTTTGCTAAGAAAAGTCTTTATACACAAGTGATCCCTTTTTATCTTTTCTTCTCTAGCAGATTGCCCCCTCTATTGTCCCTACATATCTTCTCATTATCTTCAATCTCTTTCTGTCTTTATTGGCTACAAATATGTCCATAGTCTCCTCATCACCCCCAAATCCTCATTTTCATCCATCCATCTCTGCTAATGTTTCATATCTCCCCTTCCTTCAGTGACTAAATTTGAGAAGGCCTTCTACAAAGGTGCTTTCCCTTTTTTCTCTCTCACTCTCTTTCCTCTGTAGTTTGACTTCTGACTTGACTTTACCATTCCAACTCTCTCCAAACTAAATAGTGATTTCTTAATTGTCAAATCTGATAACCTTTTCTCAATCCTTGTCCTTCTTGACCTCTTCAACTTTTGATATTATTGATCACTTTTTTTCCTTGAAGTTTCATCTTTTGAGGTTTCAAACTTTCCTGGTTCTCCTCTTAATGTGACTGCTTCTTCTTGGTCTTTTTTATCCTGATGATACTTTAGAACAGTGTTTTTTTCCAGGGTTTTGAATTCCAGATTCTGAAAATTTTGTTAAAAGAAATATTAAAATTTTAACATAGTTTTTCTTTGTGATTGATTCCACAGGGAACTCAAACTGAGGAATTATGTTCCTGAGGATGAGGAACTAAAGAAGAGGAAAGTGCCTCAGGCTAAACCAGCCTCAGGTAGGATATTGGCTATATGAGAGGAATAAGATTGATTGAAAAAAAAGAAAGGGTAGAGAAAAGGAGAAAATAACTCCATAATATTGCTGCAGTTTGTTTGGGAAAAGTTAATAGCCTTAAATGGTACCTTTCTCATGCTCTTTTGTATTCCCATGTTTAGCATATTACTTGGTACATACTAGGTGTATGATGACTGTTTATTAATTCACTGGCTTGAGGAATTTGATCTATTTGGGATGGTGAGTAGAAAAAAAAAAAGATCAAAGTAGTCCTATAAATTACTTAAATTTTTTAGCCAATGCTAGATGGGAACAAGTCTTAGCAGGTCTCCTCCTCCTATTTCTTTAATTGAATTGATAACATTCCTTAAAAGTGCATATTACAAGCCATTTAATGGTAAAAATAGAGCTCATAGCCTAATAAGAAGATAACATGCAGACAACTTAGTACATCTAAGATATTGGAGATAATCCCAGACAAGAAAGGCACTAAGATTAAGGAAGACTGGGCAAGACTTCTTATAAAAAGTGGGGACTTTGACCAAGACTTAAAGGAAGCTAGGTGGTAGGAGGCATGAGAGAGTTCCAAGCAGTGAAGATAATGATTGGGAGTCAGGCTATGAGTGTCATGCCCTCTGTTTTCTCAAAATCACTGTGCCATTGGCCAATAGACTTCAGTGCTGCTGCAGGATTGTTTGGTCACTGTGTTCCTCTGTTAATCCTAAGCAGTGAACTCTGCCAATCTTAAAGAGCTATAGGTGATGATGGTGATGGCATTGACAGCAACAACAGTGGGAAGACACATGGTGGGCATAAATAAGCAATGATCTTATCATTTGCTACTGGCATGGACAGGTGTCATCCACAAGCCCTAGGACCATAAAAAGAAGTGACTAGTCATTTAGCAAGAACAGTAATAATTGAATAGTCCATTTAGTATACAATAGCCATGTAAATTTTAAAGACATTTTGAGAGAGTGATCCTTAACACATTTATCCAGTATATATGAAAAAACATGAACAAAACTTAGTACTAGAGAAAAAGGTCTGGATGGGTTTCTGTTTGTATTATTGTAAGGAGTGCCCACATTAGTAACGTCATAAATCCAATGAAGTACCTGATGGTTGTTATCTGAAACATCAGTTTTAGGATCATAAAATTTAGAGTTTGAAGGAACTTTGTAAGTATTGGTTTTAGAGATGAAATGTACCTTAAAAGCCATCTAGTGCAACTCTTTCATTAAAAAGTCTTTTTAAATTCTGAGTGTAAACACCAAAAGAAGAGCAACATTTCAATATGCAGATTAGAATACAAAAAAGATTGTATATGAACTGTGAAACTGTTTCATACCAGTTGGTTTTTTTTTAATGTATATTTTAAAAAGTGTTCCAATGACTTTACTCTTTTTTTTTTTAACTTCATTACTGCTATTTTCTCCCTGCATCTCCCTGCATTTAAAAAAAAGAAGAAAAAGAGAAAATCTCCTGTAATAAAAACACAAGTCATATACTTTTCCAAAAATGAATGTCTCCCTTGACCCCTTTTGTGCCCTCCCCTCTCTACCCATGGGCTTCTCACTGGATTTTTTGATCCTTTGACTTGTTGTGAGGCAGCTTCCATATTTTGTAAGGCTTAATTGGTAGGAAACCAAATGGAAATTGCACTGAATAAATATTTAGAACCAGTGGAGTTCTGTTACCCATGCTTTCCCTATCTTGGGAAGAAGGAGAAACTCTTGATACCTCCTGGTGTGTGGCACTGAGACCCAGGGCAGGACAGTGACACGCACTCCCCTCCCCCCCCAGTTGAGACAGATCACTTCCTTGGCACAGGATACATTGAAGGGGATGCCCCTATCCCCTATCATCGCACACATGGCAGCTAAATACATAGGAAGGCTATGGGTCGGGGGAAGAGGGGGAAGAAGGAGAAAAGGGGGAATGGGAAAGGGCCTGCTGATGGCTCCAGCAGCATCTTTCTGGATTGCCTGGTTCTGCTTTCTTGGCTGGGTCACTGCCTTTACTCTGTATGGTTTTCTTGCTCCTTCTAGTGGAAGAGAAAGTCAAAGACCAGCTGGAAGCCGCGAAGCCTGAGCCCATTATTGAGGAAGTGGTATGTTTATTAAATGATAATTCTCTCCCCATTCCTTCCCCTCCCCTTTATCAGGACCTCTTTTTGAGCATTGAACAATCGAGTTAAACTGGTATAAGTCCTCCTTCCCTGAATTTAGAATTTAGTGTGGCAGTAGTCAATATTCATCTGCTTTTATGAGTAAACCCAAGTGGTTAATTATTTACCAAATTTATGCATTGGAGTAGTTGATTATAATCATGAGGAAGTCGTTGAAGGATCTCTTTTTGGACAGAATAAAGTCCAGGGAAACCATGTGGATTTCCTGCCCTTGACCAGTGTGCCCCTGCATTCTCTTTTCTTTGCACTCTGATTCTGTTGACATGATCTTTCTTTTTCCCTAGGATTTGGCTAACCTTGCTCCCAGAAAGCCAGATTGGTAAGTGTTGCTGCCCAGAGATGTTTTTTCCTTGACACAGAGAGCCCTCCCTTACTGTTTTTCTATAATAGCTACACCTATTCCCATGGAGCTTTATATTAGACAAGGTGTTCCTCTTTCATAATCCTATCAGATGGCATGAATTTTATAGATGAAGAAGTGAAGGTTTAGCAAGATGAAATTGGACCATATTTATTCGATTATTAAGGGTGAGAGTCAGGCTTTGGATCCAGGTATCTTTTTTCCAATCTACCATTTTTCCCACTGTACCAGCTCAACCATGTATGTCTTTTCCATGCTAATTTTCATTTGATGATTTGAATTGATAGTACCTTTGTCAAAAAAGCATGGTTGAAGTTGACTTACATTATTGTCCATAAATTCAGTTTAGCTGAAATTTTTGGTATCCTGGCATAAAAGAACTCAGTAGCAGCCAAAAACTCTTTTGGTCACTCGCAACCATTACTTTTGTTGATCCCCTCTCTCTCCTAGCTGCCAGCAAAGAGTTGAATTGCAATAATAATAGAAGAGAAAATAGTTCCAATTTCTTTTATGTCCTGAACAGACAAATCTTTTCATAACTGTTTTAGCCAATTCTCAGGGTAAGAATGTTGGCCAGAATAGATTCAGACTATGCCTTTCTGGTCTGCCTTCTGTTTCCCCACCCATTCTGGAATGGAACTGAATAGACCTTTTTCTCATTATGGAAGACTTTGTAAGACTCTCAACATCAGGCATGCTTTCAACATTCTCTTAAGACAAAGTGGAAGAAGAAGGATCTTAAGGTCAATTGCCTCTCACCAAAGGCTCTGATGACCAGATTCTGAAGAAGGTCTTCAAAAGCCCAGGATATTTTCTTCAAAGAGGCTTGGCTAGAGAGATGTCCAGTGTGAAGGAAGACAACACAAGACCAGGTCTACTAAATTCCTGGTCTCTTCGTTAATTGAGCCCAGAAGGAGAGAGACAGACCTGGCTAGAACATTGATCTGGTGTCAGTCTGCCTATGGTTTGACTTTGTAAGAGAAATTCCTAAAAGTTTATTTTCAGAAAAGGAGATATTTTTAGGTTTTTTAAAAGCTTTTGTTTATTTTTTTCCAAATCCATCAGTTCTTTTTGTTTTTGTTTTCTACCCAATAAATAGTACTTTATTTTTCCCTATTATATATAAATATAATTTTCAACATTTACTTTTATCAGATTTTGATTTCCATTTTTTCCTTCTTCCTTCCCTTTCCATTCTGGCAAATAATCTGATATAGACTGTACATGTACAATATTAAACATATTCCCACATTAGTCATGTTGTGAAAAAAAGAATCAACAAAAGGGAAAAGCCACAAGAAAGAAAAAAAACACAAAAAGTGAAAATAGTATGCTTTGATCTTTATTTAGACTCCACAATTTCTCTGGTTATGCATAAGCTTTTATATTCATAAGGTAATTTTGGGAATAACTCAAAGCATTTTTAAATGTTATATCATTTGTTCTCATCATCTCTCTATAAGGTATGAAAGAATAGGACTTACTTCCTACTTTATAGATTGGGAGCTTGAGACCTAGAGAAGTAAATCAAACCTGAATTTTGAGTTCTGGTCTTTGGCCTATATATTCTGCTACTGCCAGGAATTTGAAGGTATCCGTTTGGAATGAAAAGTTAATTGTTAATCTCTCCTTGGTTGTAAACCTGGGAATAGCTCCTGACTTCTGGCAAATCCATCTTCTTTGAAGTAGAACAGCAATTAAATGGGATGAATTAGAAAATGTGCATCTACTCTGTGTTCTTGTTTAGCCATAAGTTTTTGACCTCTGCAGATTCTAGTCTTTCCTCCTCTGTGTTTTGGAAGAACTTTCTCCAGAAACCACTAAACTACTAATGGATCCTTGAAAAGATAATGACCTAGGCTACTTTCTTTTATCACCTCATTACTGAATTTACCCGACAGGAGCCTAGATTTAAAAAAAAAAAAATATTCTTCATTACTGGATAGCCAATTCCAACTAATTGGGAATGTGGAAAGAGTGCTAGACTTGAGTTAAAAGACTTGAATTTGACTTTTGATTCTGCTACTTACCTGCAAATTACTTCTCCCCACTCCATAAAAAAAGATAATTGGATTTTATAATCTCAGGGGCCATTCTAGTTTTTGTTGTTGTTGTTGTTGAGCACAGTCTATAGAATTTTATAGATAGACCATAAAATTTATATTTGGGAGATAACTTCTAGATGAGACCCAGAGTCACTCAGGAGCATTTGACGTGGCTGTCCACTCAGGAGGAAACAGTCTGGAAAATGCCTTGTATTCAGACTGAGAGAAAGAGAGTTGAAGGACCCATGAAACTGCTCCATCCCTAACAGCCACAGCTGATCATGTATAGATAACCTTCATGTGGGTAGGACCTTGACATCCAGTATCTCCTTTGAGCCTCATCATAGTCCTGTGGAGTAGATATTACAAATATTTCCATATTACCAGTGAGAAAAATGAGGTTCAAAGAGTCTACCTAGATAGTAAATAGCAGAGCTTGGATTTGAATCCAGGCCTCTGACTATAGATTAAGTATTTTTTCTTCTATGTTGCACAGCTTTTTCTTTGCATGTGAATACATGGGAATTGCAGGATGAGATTTCACTTGCATTTGATCCTATGGTGGTTAGTAAATGGTACCATTCCTTGATGAATAAGCATTTTTTTCTTGTCTACGCACTGTTTTGGCAACTTAATTGAGGAAGCAGAGGTCCCAATTTGAGAGGAGTTACGAGATCCATATCCTTGATGAGTTCTTGATCTGATATAGGTGAGGCATCTATGAAACAACTTAAACTATATGAGAGACATGCACAAATGCAGTAAGAAATATAATAGTTTCTCTTAGTGCTAAGGGTTTGCTGGATAATTAGAGATAGATAGGATAGATAGGATAGGATTCCTATCTGAAGATAGGAAGTCTTCAGAAAACTTCCTGGAGGCACTGAATTTGGAACAGACTTTTGAAAGTAAATGCAGGCAACAGACACAGAAAAAGCTATGTCTGTTAAAAAACCCAGGAGATAAATAATTCATAATGCAGGTGGTAGGGCAATTAAATATAGTGAGAATTGAATGCAGAGGTGATAATTAATAGACTCTGCATCTTTTTCTTTTTAGTTGGCATCTGTGTCACAGGCAGAAATCTGTTGTCCCAAGTGGTTATGAGAAGTGCTATGGTTCCTCCAGAAAAAGGACTGCCCAGGAAGGATCCAGCGTCTTCTTACTTGGTACAGCATGAGGTTTTGACTTTGTGGCACACACTCCTCTTGTAGTGGGCAGAAGTCATGTGCTCAACAGCTTGTTGGGCCATGTTGTGTCTTTGTCCTCCCACACTACAACAAAGGCTGAGGCTGTCTTCTCTATCCTGGTGTTCTTATATCATCCCTTCATCTCAAAGGCCTCTTTCCAGTCAAGGGCTATGTTGTTTTCTTGAGAGTAATTTTATTACTTTATATCGGGGAGAAAATTACTTTGATATCCTCCCACCCCTAGCCTTTATGTCTGAATCCTTCCGGACAGTTCAAATACCATCTATTCCATGAAATCTTATTCCCCCAGCTGAAAATAAGACTTTAATTCTGCATTTTAGAGTACCATTTCTGTTTCTATTTTATATATATATTTAGCATATTCTATTTTGTTTTAACCCTGTCTACATGGTTGACTGTTGACCTACTGAAGGGGTGAATAAAGCCATAACATTCCTTTAAGGCTTAGTTTTGTTTGATTTAGGAGTAAAAGGTTCTGTAGATTACTTGCTCAAGTTTTCCTCCTATTGCATGTGGGACTATCCCCACCATGAGGCAGCTGTTGGTATAGCAGATAGAGCATTGGGCCTGTAATTCAAATCGGGCCTTAGATTTTTTTATTAGTTATATAACTCTGGGCAAATCATTTAATTTCTCTTTGCCTCAATTTATTCACCTGTAAAATGGGAGTAAAATCCTTACCATATTAATAAGGATGGCTCTGTTTGTGATGAAACAATTTTTTTTGTTAAATTCTGTTGATTTCTTCTACAAGCCAAACAACATGCACTCTTAAGAGTATATAGTGATATTGTTAGACACTTGACTTTGCAAAAGAGCTAATTTAGTAGCACAGCTTAGAGATAACCTTTTGTTATTTTTATTTTAATGTGAATTAGTTTGATCCTTTTTTTGAGCACAGATTCTGTTTAGAAGAGAAGAAATATCTTACCTCATCAGTCTGGGAGGTAAAATTGGGGTGTGTACTGCCCTGTTGAACTGTAAGACATGTTCCCTGAAGATCTAAGTTTATCGATCATTCTCTCTTCTGCTTTCCCACCTCCCCCATTCTTGTTTTCTGAACTCTTTTCCTCTTATAACAGATCTTTTTCTGCACTTGTTCCTTTTGCCTATAAAGAAAAATATTTCTCTTCTAGAAAGCTAACCATACTCAATTTTCTTTACTTATTTACTCAACTTTACTGGAACTGTGATCTTGATGAGGGTACTTCTTTCTTTGGTTCAGATTGCAGCCCATTTATAGTACCTTAATCCTGTGTTCCTTTTCCATCCATGTATGTCCTTTTGTGAATCCTCTAAAAGTTTCATCAGTTTTTACAGACCTTTGTCTGCATCTTTTGACTGCAGTGCTCAGGGCTTTTTGCTAGTTAACCATTTTGACTTCTTTTTTAATCAGTTATTTCTTTGATTATATATTTAATGTTGCTTCTCCTGTAATTCTTTATTGGCATTAAGCGTTAAGACTACACAAATCTACTGAAAATGTATTCATTGTTTTTTGAGTGATCTTCAACTTTTAATTCTTTGGATACTCCATGTTCCCTAGCCATTGTAGCATCCCTGTGAGAAAGTTGGTGTTATAAGAGTAAATAAATCTTTGTTTCAAGGAGATAATGGTTATTTTAAGCATTCTGAAATTTTCCAAATCTATTCCAATCCAAAGTGCTTTGTGACTTGTTAGTGTTATAATTTTACTCTCCATTTATGAGCCTAGCTCATAGTCCATCTGTAGGATATGCTCAAACAACATATTTTGAGAAATAGCATAGGATAGAAGCTGGAATTCTAGACTTGAAATCAAGAATATCTACAGTTAAATCCTACCTTTAGGACTTTTTTGGGGAGAGGGGGAGTTCCTGTGTGTGTATGTTCGTGTTGTCTCTTCTGGTTGAAAATGCTCCTTCCCAGTCCTGGTCTATTAAAATACCCTCAGTCTTTTGTGGTTCGATTCATGTTTAAAATACTTATCTGTTCTTATTCTTTTTTCTCATTTCCAGGGACTTAAAAAGAGATGTAGCTAAAAAATTGGAAAAATTGGAGAAGAGGACACAGAGAGCCATTGCTGAGCTAATCCGTAAGCATCTTGACCTCTGGCATGTGTGTCAACTAGTGAATTGTCAGGAACAAGTTAAAGAAGCATTAGATTTCCCTTGAGCCCAAGACAGATTCTAGAGGTCTTGGTCCCTTTAAGTTCTACAATGTGATGGTGCCCTTTTCCTAGTTTCAGCAACCATTTTGAAGCTGGTATTGATTAGGATCACAGATTTATAATTGAGGATCCTTAAAGGTCATTGTGCCTGGATCTTATATTTTGAAGTCCATAAAAGTTAAGCCACTTGTCCTAAGTAATATAGCTCAGAATGGATTCATTTAATGAGTCCATTAAGCCAAAAATGTCATTTTACAGCCCTTCTAAACTGTCTCTTTCCTTGTAGGAGAAAGACTTAGAGGCCAAGAAGGTGACCTGGAACCTGCAAAGCCAGAAGACAGTGACTCAGATTAAAGCAGCTTCTGCTCAGCTCTTGGCCACAATTCAGCATGTAAACTGATGCTTCTAGGCCAGGGACGAAGGCCCACCCTCAGTCTTAGTCCCTAGAGTGACCACCACTATGGTACTACTTTTAATGCCTACCTGAGTGCATCTTGGAGTACATTTTAGAGGTGTGGCTTGAATATGTCTGGTTTATGATTATCAATCTAAACTTTTTTTTTAAAGCCTTAAAACATGAAACCTCAGTGAAAGCTTTTCTGCTGTTATCACCATGTTAATATTTTCTATCAATTCACGTGATAGCTTATTACATTTTTATTTTTAATATTCTTTTAAAATTTAAAATTTTGAGTTCCCAATTCTCTCCCTACCACTCCCTACCATATCCACTGAAGAAGCAAGCAGTGATATCAGTTACACATTTAAAATCATGCAAAACATTTCCATATTGGCATTTTTTTAAAGTAAAAAATAAAGTGAGAAAGTTATACTTCAATTAGCATTCAGAGTTCCATGTGGTATATTCCAAATGGTTAACTGTAGTCTTTAGTGACAGCGGCAAGTTTCTGTGATAAAATATCAGCCAAGATGATCAAATGTTGGCCAGTTGGCAACCTAATTCTGGACAAGTAGGAAGAAGGTGATGGTAAGGCAGGAAGCAGCACTGTTACGTATAATATGTATATATGTATAGGTATGTATATTTTGGACTTTCACTGGTTTTTTAGAAATAAAGGCAGACCCAATGAAACTGAAATGCTTGTCATGACCCAGTGTAACCCACTTATTCTGCCAATGCTTTATTATGTCCCTGGGACATATATTGTTATTATTTCATCTAATCATGAATCTAAATGGGTTGGAATAATCTTGATGTGGGCTACCTTTTTGTCTAAGCCAGGGAATGACAATTTTTGAAGAATTAGGTTAGTGAGGAAGGGGGGGGTTCAGGTCAGATCAGGCACTTTTTTCCTAGTTTAAAGGAAAAGTCCCAATGGAAACTCAAGGGAACACCATTCCCAAGGCATGGTAGAACCATAGAAGTGTTTTTGTGGAGCAGGGAGCAGTTCTAGGCAGCTCTGAAGAGTCCAAAGTGGAATAGGACAAAGAGTGGAAAAACTGACCTAAAAATACATTGGATGGGAGGTCATGGGTACTGATCTTGAAGCTGGTGAGCCCTAGCTTTACAGTCTACCCCCATCTAGTTCACGGAACTCCTTTAGGCAACATCTGAAGAACAATAAATGTTAGTTTAAGCTATTGAATTGAGCCAGATCATTTGGTGCTATCTGTCTAGCCATCCACTTGAACTTAAACAGCAAGGTGATAATCTTGGCTCTTCTGCCTCTGAGAAAATGACCCACAACCTTCTCTTCCTACCTTTCTACCTCTTTTTCAGGAAGCATATTATTGCCACTAGAGAGAATATAAAATTTACTGTTCTAGAGTTGTACTTGGGTCCCTGTGCCTCTGGCTCCAAGTATTCCTGCTTCCCTTTTCCAGGATGTGTTGACTATTCCCAGTACAATGGCTTTGAGGGCAGGGACTCTCCCTTTTATATTTGTATCTATAATTTCTGGCACCAAACAGATACTTAATAAATTCTTGTTTATTGATTAGTCCTTTGTTCAGAGTCCTCTGTTTCTGTACTGCACTATGGAAGAGATTGAATGAAAACAGATTTAGAATTAAAAGGGACCCAAAAGTTCTCAACATTTTTACAATCTTAATAATAAACCTAAGCAGTGACTCCCTTCATTGGGAGTTCCTTATACCAATGAAATCAAAGGTCCAATCAAAAACAAAACACAAAAAAGAGGAACGCAGAGAAATATGCACATACTTGTGAAATGAAAAGCAAACAAAACAGAACTGAAAAAAAATATATAGAAGAAGATATCTTTTAACAGCTATAGAGGTCAAAGGTAAATATAATTGAAAGTATTGACACTTGTTTCCAGGTTAATAGCTTAAATATTTCCCAGGTTTGGGCGTATATATTTTTAAACAATTGCTTAATTTTTAAGACTGGTTTTGTTGAAAACTTGGTTTGCTAGTTTTATTACTCTTCCTTAGGATTTATTTGGCTTTCACTTTTCTTCAGTCATAGTGTAGACAGCTAGACTTATGTATCTGATGATAGAAGGGAAAATAAAGTTTACACATTAAAAAATGCAAGGACAGAACAGGAGTTCCCCATCTTTTTCAATATCCACATTTTTTGGCTTCTCTACAGACTTTCCTGTGCCCCTTATTCAATCAGAGAGAAAATAAACTCGATTTTATCATGCACATGCACACAGAAAATGAAATAGATAATAAAAATCTTTTCCAACAGTATAACAAAAGTTTTGTAATTTCTGTGATTGGAAATTAGTTTGGATTTGTATAATTCAATAAGATAATGTATGTACGTACCAAATATCACTCCTACATTCTTTTGACAAGCTTCTTGTCACACATAGATAGGAAGTTGGGTGGGAGAAGGGAGGGGGGAAGAATGAATTCCTCAGGTTAGATACATGGTTAGAACTACATGGTTTCTGTGATGCTGCAGTTTTCTCCTTTTCCTCAACTAGCACCTTGTTTACCTTCACAGAGATCCTGGAAAATGTCTATGGACCCAAACAGCTTATAGAACCCTGATCTCTCTGCTCCATTTCAGAGAGTTTCCCAGACAGGGCCAGGTTTCTTGTAAAGTAAGGAGTATTTTGAACAGTAGGAAAGTGTCAGTATCACCAGGAGAGCCTTGTTACTAAAGCCACCTCTTGGGCTCATCACTTTGTCTACCTGATCTTGGGCCATTGACACATGCATGATAATCAGCTGCATAATGGGAACTCAAGTATCTAGGGAGGGATAAGAAAGGGGGAAATTATTTTTTAAGAGCTTTTTATTTTCAAAATATATGCATAGTTTTTTAACATTCATCCTTCCAAACTCCTGTGTTCTAATTCTCCCTTCCTCCTCTCTACCCTCTCCCCTAGATGACAAGTAATCTGATATAGGTTAAACATGTACAGTTCTTCTATGCATGTTTCCACAATTATGCTTCACAAGAAAAATCAGATCAAAAGAAAAAATTAAAGAAAACAAAATGTAAGCAAACAACAAAAAAGTGAGAATACTATGTTGTGATCCACATTTGGTCCCCATAGGATGCAGGTGGCTTTCTCCATCATAAGTCTATTGGAACTAGCCTAAATCACCTCACTGTTGAACAGAGCCACGATGATCAGAATTGATCATTTTACAATCTTGCTGTTACTGTGTACAATGTTCTTTTGGTTCTATTTACTTCACTCAGCAGTAGTTTATGGAAGTCTCCAGGCCTTTTTGAAATCATCATGCTGATCATTACTTACAGAACAGTAATATTCCACAATATCCATATGTCATAACTTATCCAGCCATTCCCCAAACTGATGGGCATACAAATAATTTCCAGTGGGGAATCTATTTAATATGAGCTGACATGTCTGTGACTTCCAAGCTTTACCACAATTCTATGAGGAAGGTACTTCAAAGATCATTGCTCCCATTTTTCACTGAGTTCACTGAGAGGTGCCGTGACTTGAGTGTTAATTCTGTGTCTTCTGAATACAAATTTAGATTTCAAGATAATACCCTCCTAACCTCATCCAGACACTGGCATCCTTTTATCCTTGGGCAGATTGGCACAGAGGGCTGGCACTGAGATAGGCTTGTATAGTGCTGCCTTAGATAGTCTGAAAAGCTCTTTTCTATATTCTATACTTGATGTGCCTTTTTCTCATTAGAATAGCTTACCATCATCTGACAGGGGGAAACCCCGAGAAAGGTGCACCAGCTTGTACAAGCTCACAGTGACAGGGTCCAATTAGTTCCAGAGCCCAGCCGCCAGTGGAGCCTAGGCTAAAGCCAGCTGGCTTGTCCTGGGTCCGTAGACTTGGAACCCGCATACACTCTTAAGGCTTGTAGTTTAACCAGACATGAAACCTTCAAGGTTGCAAGTCCAGCCCTGGTTGGAGAGCGCATCATCCATCACTTGGGATCCCTGGGGCCAAATAGCGGGATGGCAAGCCCCTGTAGAAGGGCCTCTTCTGTGAAGGGGAGCGGGCCTTTGCCCGCACGAACAAAGCCCGTTTGCACTCAAGGATAAGGGAGTTTTGAAGGACCAGCGTTCCAGTGGGTTCTTAGAGCATAAATTTACAATAGCTCGTTATATGTAGGATCTGATGTATAACATCAAATGGATTACTCTCTCAGGGAGGGGGATGGAGAAGACTCGGACTCTAACGTTAAAAAAAAGAACCGCTTGTACAAGTGCCGGCTCATCGTCCGCAGACCCCTTTCTCTCTTCCCCTTCCTGAGCTGTAATCGGCTCCCTCCTTCAAGATCCAACTCCCCTTGTGCTCTGGTCAGTGTCTGGGTATTCACAGGAATAAGTCCGACTTTGTCGGTCCTCCCTTCTAAGTCCAGTTATTACTTTGAACTTCCTCGTCTCCGTTTGGTGTCCGAGACCTCAAAGGTGCTCTTTCAACAGTGATGTGAATGAATTCTGGCCGACGCCCGGTTCCCGGGACCACACTTAGCAAAATCCCACCGATTCATGTATGGGGGGGAGGGGCGGCTGGGAGCCAGAGGCGGGACCATAACTGCTCGGAAGTCTCCTACAGGAACAGCGCCTAAAACTGCACGTTAGACGCCTGTACAAGGACGCGGTAGATGGAGTATCCATCGCACTCAGGAGACTCCTTTGTATTCTGTTAGAGACGGACTACTGCGGGAGGAAAATCATTTCAGTGATCAGCTCCGTGGGTGCCAAGCTACGCAGAGCGTGCCGTGTCGCTGGTCCTCAGCTGCGGGGCATTTACCCCAGAACGTGCCGTATCTCAGCTGAGGGAGAAATAGGCCCCGCGGCTTTAAACTGCTCTGGACAATCTTCCCGGCCAGAGAGAAGCTCCCAGAATATTGCGACGAAGTGTCTGCTCTGGGCCACTAGGTGGCGCCAGAGGCACTCGGGTAGCCTCGATGGCTCGGGGGCAGCGGCAGTGACGGCGGTGTCGGGACCTCGGCTGCAGTCCGTGAAAACGCTTTTTTATGGCCGTCTCCTACAGGGAGGGGGACAGAGGTCACGCTTCTCAGCTGGCGGAGGGTCAGCGCGAGGCACGGTGAGGATCAGCCCCAGGGCCCGGCGTCCGTCGGGGCCGGGGCGAACTGCGGTGGGGAGGAGCTCCCGCGCGCGCGCCGGGGTCCCCTCGGTCGCGGCCCGCCCTTTGGGAGCGCTCTCTTACAGACGCGGTGACGGACGCGCCTGGGGTCAGTGCCCTGCCCCGCCACGCGACCGGCGAGGTCGGATTTGAACTCGGGTCTTCTTCCCTCCGGCTCAGCGATCTTTCCGTCAAGTGAATGATTCTTTTGTAGAAGGATACTCTCCGGAAGGGCCCGGCCTCTGGGACCGTTACCTGAGAGCCGAGCCGCTTCTCCGGGAGGAGCTTTCTGTTCGGAGAAGGGACCCAGACATCCAGGCCCCGCCCCTCCCCCACTCCCCCCAGGGCCAGGCGGACCAAGTGAGGATGAGCTAAGTCCCAGAGCAGATCTCCACGGGGTCAGTGAAAGGGAGCCTTTGAGAGGCAAAGAGGGAGGGAGAGTTGGTGGGACGCCCGGATCCCAGGAGCCGAGAGTGGGGTAGGGATCCCCAGTGCTGCGAGGGGAGAGCCACTTCTGGCTAACCAGTCTAGGAGGGCTTCCTGGAAGAAGTGCCATTTTTAGGCTTGACCCAGGGGCGAAGGCGGCTGGCGAAGTTCGAGCCGGTGGCTAGAGTGGAAAAATCCAGGCCAGCTTGCGGGGGCTCCCAAACGGGGTGGAAAAATGGGACGGGAGGAATCCGAGGCACCTTCCAAACCCCAGCCCTAATGCAAACATGAAACTCGGTGATTAATAAAGCACGCAGGGGACGGCTATTCCCCGAGGAGCCATTGAGCCAGTCCAGAGAGTGGCGGCAGCCCAGCCCCGACCCCAGCGCCCCTCCCCCGGAGCCGAGCTGGGCACACACACACTACCTGCTTCATGCCGTCTGTTTGCCCTTCCCTCTTTAATTTAAATAAACAAATTGGATAGAAAACCAACCCCACGGGGCCTGGCTCAGACCTAGCCTGGCTTTCACTCCCGGCCAAGTTCCTTCACTCGGGCTTCTGGGGCCCGGGCCGGCTCTTTCCCCCTTCCTTCACGCCTGCCGTGAGGCCCGCGCGGCAGGAGAACGGTTCGCTCGCTGCTCGGCCGGAGCGCACAGGTGGGGAGCGAGCAGACGGGTCCCACAGTAACGCCCAGCGCCAACACAGCCACATCACGTCCTCATACAGGCATTTTAAACGTCGGGCCATTTTCTGATACTGCCCCCTCGATGGAAATTAGGCTGTGAGAAAGACATTTGGGCAGAGGGTAATTTCCTATGACTTTTCTCCACCCCTGCTTATTCTATCAGTTTCCCTCTTGATAGACAACCATTTTTTTTTTTTTTCTTTTTCTTTTTTTCCATTTTAAGAAAGTCTACTCCGGTTATCTCAGTACCTATGGGACCTTTGTTTCTTTCCTTGGCCTTGAAGCCCATGCCCAGTAATAGGATTGCAGGGTCACATGGTTCCAACTTTTCTCACATTAACTTCAACGTGTTTTCTCCAGCAGACCAAACTCAGAGTTCATGTGCTTGTCTTCCTATAGTCCCCGCAATGCTACTTCTGGCTTTTTTTTTTTTTTTTTTAATCATCTTTGGCTATGAGGTGGAGTTTTAGAATTGATTTAATCCAGTTTGTGCTTATCATTAGAGATCTGGTGCATTTTTATGTGGCTATTTATAGTTTGCTTTTCATCTTTTTAAAACTGTTCATCTCCTTTAACCTCAGTACTCATTCCATAACACCATTTGCTTTCCTTACAATCCCCTCCTGAAGCAGGCTGGTCCAGAATTATTAACCCCATTTTGCAGAAGAGGAAGCCGAAGCTCAGAAATGACAAATGATTTTGCTGAAGATCCCATAGGGAAAAAGCGAACCCAACTTAATAGCAGGACTCCTGACAAGGATTGCTTCCGCTGTACCAGGCTGATAACAGAAGGCCCAACAACTCATGTCTCCTCAAGTGAAATCATAGTGGCATTTAGGACTGACCACACTGAGGCCACCTCCAGCACTCCCACTGCCTCGGCCCAGGTGACTGAGAGATGCCCGTTGACTCCCCAAGAGCTGTCATCAGCCTCTTCAGATCGTGGTAGTAGCTACACACACAGAAAGAGGGGGAGGGTGAAGGAGAGAGGGGGAGAGAGGAAGACCGTGCCTCATCTACATCCAGGTACATAAAATACACTGAGGGTTGAGCATACCAATGCATCTGTGATCTCAGGGATGTGGGTAGCACAAATCCCAGTCCATCCATCACCTGTGTGATCTTCCCTGTGCTGTAAATTTCCTTACAAATGGGGAACGGGGCAGAAGACCTGCGGAGCAGAAAGGATCCAATCTGCTGGAGGGGGAAAGTGGACTTTTAAAATATGTGACTGGCTTTTCACATGGTGCTTTGAGGACACTGTTTACCCCACTTCTCCTGCGTAATTTCTCCTTGGGATATTTCCTAGCCTGCTCTTCTTGCTTGCTGCTTTGTCTTTTTGGTGATTCTCAATTTCAATTCTTCAGACAATGGATCTTTCCAAGACTCACAACTAGCACTGATTAATAGCACTGAAAAATATGGGATTTTTGGGGAAAAAATGTTTTCAGGCAAAGCTTGGGGTCATTAAAAGCAGGGTATGATTTTCAAAGGCAATCCAGCCTATTCTTTTCCTCTTGCATAACTCTGTCCTCAGATCCTTCTCCATTTTTATCATCTGTTTAAGATATGTGTACTAATGGATACATAAATACTCACATAGGTCAATCCAAGGCATATTTACGAATCGCCATGTGCAGAGACAGACCGCTGTAAACAGATGGACATAATATCTCATATTTATGTACTCTACAATTTTCAAAGAACTTCACGTATGTTATATTTGATACATAGATTATACATACAGCACTCCACACATATAGACACGTGCACACAGACATAAATACATACAGATATTTAGGTGGATTGTTTGTCCTCCGTTCTCAAAGAGGGCCATGACATCAGGGAGGGGATGCCATGATATGCAAGGGAATTGGATTTAAGTGAAGGAGGGCTGCGCAAAGTCACCAACCAACCTCACTTTCTCCTCCAAAGCCAGTAGCAAGATATAGATCAGGATGATTGGAGATGGATGCAGTGGGAAATAGACATGTGTAAACCCAGACAAAAACACATATAAACAGACAGACGCATATATAATCCTTCCTCCCTGGCTACTATCTCCCCTGAAACATAGATAGGACTCCTGGGAGTGCTGAATACTCCAAGTGTACCTTCTCAAGACCTGAGCACTTTTCTCTATCTATAGCTGATCTCAGGGAGAAATCTCTTCTTCTTTCAAATCCAGCTCTTTCCCACCAGAAATAGGGCCAGGGTTTATTCCTTTTTATTAAAAAAAATTCAGCAATTTTCCAAATACACATAAAGATAGTTTGCAACACTTATTTTTGTAAAACTTTGTGTTTCAAAGTTTTCTCCCTCCTCCTTTACCTTCTTAAATATGTGCAATTCTTTTAAACATATTTACATATTTGTCATGTTGTGCAAGAAAAATTGGATTTAAAAAAAAAGCCACGAGAAAGAAAAGAACAACAAGCAAATATATAACAGAAAAAGGTGAAAATACTATGTTTTAACCCACATTTAATCCCCCTAGTTTTCTCTCTGGATGCAGATGGCATTTTCCATCAAGATTTGTTCATTACAAAGAGACTAGTGCCTTAAACAATCATATTTCATTACCTGCCTTTACCAGAGACTTGATTTAGGTGTGAGAAACCCATTTGACTTTAGATGGAGGCTCAACATCAGTCTAAGAGGTGATACTGATTGCCACTAACCTGGAAGAAGTAAAGGTAAGACAGTAGGAGGAAGCTGAATGGATTAAAAACTCTATAGCTTTTAAAGTGCCATGTGTCGTCAATATTATATATATTAAACCTTTGAAAGCAAATGAATATTTTTAATTTATTTTTTACATTTTAAGTTCTGAATGGTTTTGTTCCCTCCCTCTCCACTCATTAGAGAAGGCCACTATTTTACACAGATTTATAAGCATATGTAAAACCGTACTATGCATACTTCTATTTATCAGTTCTTTCTTTAGCATCTTCCTTCATAGATTTTCTGTAGTTAATTTGAGTATTTAAAATACTCAGAATAATGTGGTGGTTCACAGTTATTCTTTGATAAATATTGCTGTTACTAGTCCTTTGTCCATTTCCCAACACTTATCTTGTGGCCCCTCTAGGACTCATAACACTTAATTATTTCTATTGTACAACCCCATCACAGGAAAGATAGGTGAATTTGGATGGAGACAAAAGAGGCCACATTGGACATCACAATCATTACCTTCTTTTTTTTTTTTTTTTTTTTTAATATTATCCCTTGTATTCATTTTTCCAAATTATCCCCCCCTCTCCCTCTACTCCCTCCCCCCGATGACAGGCAATCCCATACATTTTACATGTGTTACAATATAACCTAGATACAATACATGTGTGTAAATA
The DNA here is from genome assembly GCF_048593235.1 of Sminthopsis crassicaudata. NCBI lineage: Eukaryota > Metazoa > Chordata > Mammalia > Dasyuromorphia > Dasyuridae > Sminthopsis > Sminthopsis crassicaudata. The sequence goes on from NC_133617.1 coordinate 664,346,229, forward strand.
CCATTTTCTTGTTGCACAATAAGCATTAGATTCCGAAGGTACATGTAACCTGGGCAGACAGATATTAGTGCTAACAATTTACATTCATTTCCCAGTGTTTCTTCTCTGGGTGTAGCTACCTCTGTCCATCATTGATCAACTGGAAGTGAGTTGGCTCTTCTTTATGTTGAAGATTTCCACTTCCATCAGAATACATCCTCATACAGTATTGTTGTTGTAGTGTACAGTGATCTTCTGGTTCTGCTCATTTCACTCAGCATCAGTTGATGTAAGTCTCTCCAAGCCTCTCTGTATTCCTCCTGCTGATCATTTCTTACAGAGAAATAATATTCCTTAACCTTCATATACCATAATTTACCCAACCATTCTCCAACTGATGGACATCCATTCATCTTCCAGTTTCTAGCTACAACAAAAAGAGCTGCCACAAACATTTTGGCACATATATGTCTCTTTCCGCTCTTTAGTATTTCTTTGGGATATAAGCCCAGTAGTAGCGCTGCTGGGTCAAAGGGTATGCACAGTTTGACAACTTTTTGGGCATAGTTCCAAATTGCTCTCCAGAATGGCTGGATTCTTTCACAACTCCACCAACAATGTATCAGTGTCCCAGTTTCCCCACATCCTCTCCAACATTCATCATTATTTGTTCCTGTCATCTTAGCCAATCTGACAGGTGTGTAGTGGTATCTCAGTGTTGTCTTAATTTGCATTTCTCTAATCAGTAGTGATTTGGAACACTCATGTGAGTGGATATAGTTTCAATTTCATCTGAGAATTGTCTGTTCATATCCTTTGACCATTTATCAATTGGAGAATGGTTCGGTTTCTTATAAATTAGGGTCAGTTCTCTATATATTTTGGAAATGAGACCTTTGTCAGAACCTTTGCTTTTAAAAATATTTTCCCAGTTTGTTACTTCCCTTCTAATCTTGTTTGCATTAGTATTATTTGTACAATCATTACCTTCTTTACAGGACATCTGCATGGAGGAGGAAGAGGAGACTCTAGCATTTTAAGCCACAGTTCTTAATTATGGTACTTTTTGTTACACAAATTATGTGGCTGGATCAAATTCGTACAATTCTTAGTCACCTCTTTTTTTAGAAATTTGGCTGGATTTTTTCAATCAGAATATTTCATTACCTTCCTAAGGTCATTCGGTAGGATAACTAGTGGGTAAGGAGCTGGATTAAAATACCACAAACTTTAATTACTTCTATTTCCCAGTGAACCCCCATCCCCTGGGAAGGAGATGTTGGATTTTGAAAACATACCACTTAATTCTCTCCCTTTATATATAGGACAGTCCCAGGGAGATGCCTAGATTTCTAGACCATTACACTACATGATTTATTCCTTATAGAATACCCTCACAGAGAGGGGGCCAGACTTTTAAGTGGTCATGGTTAGCCCTCTTTTGGCTACTTTAATTGGGGAGGTTGGTTACATCTGACTAATCACTGTATTTCCTTCACATGCTAGGAAGGAACTTTATCTTGGGGGGGGGGGGTGTGTATGTGTGTGTGTGTGTGTGTGTGTGTGTGTGTGTTTCCCCTGTAGTTACAGAGTTGGGAATATACAGAAACTCCCCAAACCAAAGAAAGGATAGAACTTCCAGTTCTACCAGTGACCAGTCAGAAGGCAAGTTGGGCTGGAAGTGGGGCGAAGGTGAGAGAGGGGTATCTATTAAAATTGTGTCCCTGTGTATGTGGGTGGTATAAATGGATGATTCTTCCAGATGTCTGGGGTTGGAGGAGGTTTTTAAGCACCGTATTGGGCTTCTCTGTCTATTCCCTTCTCCATTTTAGAGAGAATGATTTCCCAGAGAGCTTCAAACACTAGTGGAATGTCCTATTACAAAGTCAGGCAGGGATCTAGGAGGTTGGGGAGGGACTAGAGAGAGCTATGCTGGCTAACCTGGGAATGGCGTCCGTATTTGGGCTGTATTTATTGGTTTTCTTTAAACGTTCCCATTACTCAGAGGCCTCTGGGCAGACGTGGGGACAGAAATAAATACCACATGTTCACTGCAGCCAGGAGCTGGGGAATCCAACTCCCCATCAAAGGCAGGGAGGGAGGGGCTAGGCCGCAAGGAGGGAGGGAGAAAGGGAGAGGAGCCAGACCACACGGACACACAGCACAGTGTCCTGTCCTGGAGGTGATCACACACACATCCACATATACACACAGAGACATAGATATACACAGACATGGATAAACACAGTCATCTAAAGACCAAGTCATACACAGACACAAAAACAGACACAATCTCACACTCAGATACATGTAAACATAGTCACACGTAGCTTTTGTAGATTTTGTAGGCAAAATCACCCTTTTTGTTTCTGGTCTCCTCCACACCCCCATCCTTGCTTTGGCTTTGATAACTCCTGTAGATCCTGGCCAGGAGCTTGCTCCTTCCCTCCCTCCCTCAGATCATCCCTCTCTCCACTTCTGTTAGCTTTTAAGGACTCAAACGAATACCCCTGAGCTGCTTCCTCCTGACCCCCTAATCTGCCTCAAGGATAAGAAGACTGGTCCAAGGGAGCCCTGTCATGAGGCAATACAGACCAATTTATGCTCGATCTCGGAGGGTCCTGGAATGGGATGAGGGGAGTCAAGTAGAGCCACAAGTCCAGAGTCAAATCTAAATGTCTTTGGGCAGCTGACCTCAGGACCAGCAGGTGTTTGGAGCATGGCACTACTCTGCAGATGGGGATTCATTACTCTAACATGCATTTATTACATGCCTATTAGGCATGCATATTAAGGTCAAAAGACAAAAAACAAAATATCCCCTGTCCCCAAGGAGCTTAAGTTCTATAGGCAAGAGACAACCAATGTGCTCAGATAAACAAATGCAAAATAATTTGGGGAGAGGGCACTAGCAGAAAGGGAGTGATAACGAAAATCGACCTTATGTAAGAGGCATCACTTGAGCTGGATTTTGAAGGAAGGCTAGGGATCCTAAGAGGTGGAGAGAATCCTAGGTATTAGAGATAAACCTGTGCAAAAGCTTAAGAGATGAAGATGGAATGTCCTATACAGGGAACAAGCAGAAAGACAACATAGAATGAATAAAGGAAGTAAATTTGGAGAGATAGTTTGTGATGGATGTTAGTAAACAAACAGAGGAGCTCAGATTTTATTCCAGAGACAAGATGGAGCCACTGAAATTTCTTGAGCAGAAGAGTTAAGACTTCTGAAATAGCAATTTGGTCAACACATGGAATATGGATTGATAATGGGATAGGATGGATGCCAAGAGACCAATTCCAAGGCTATTATAAAAGTTTAGGTCAGAGGTGGTGAGCTGAATGAATTACAGTAGTAGCTGTGTGAATGGAGAAATGAAAACTGAGAAAGATATTGTAGTAGAATTAGCCAGATGGTGGGGCAAGAAAAAGGGAAGACTTGGGTGACTTGAAAGATGTCATCAATTGATAGACAATGAGGAAGATGGAAAGTGTTGGAGGGAAAGATGATGAATTTGAAATTCAGTGAAACTAGGATCTCATGTTTTGTCTCTCTTGGGAAGCCTCCCTTGATTGATGAAGAGTTCTTCTTGTGTTACTTATGCTCCGGGCTCCCACATCTGCACTCTCCACTCTTACACTGTCTCTGTTTCTAAGAAGCCCATGGTGCTGTGGCAAGAAGGTTGAATTTGCTATCAGAAAATCTGGCTTTGAATGCCAGCTCTAACACTTCATCTATTAGCTATATGACTTTGAACCAGATACTTTCCTGCTTTGTAAAATGGGATAATAATCCTTGCATTACTTCTTCCCTCTCACCTACTTGAAAAAAAAACTTTTTAAATCTTAAAGTGTTAGAGAATCCTGATATTTGGCATTACCCTGACAGGGATAGTGTTAATATTTCCAAAGTAACTGGAAAAAGGAATGGACCTGTGCCAGATGGAATCAACATTACTCCTCTCTCCAAAGGGCTATAGGAGGGACTTAGGGCAGTCTTTCTTGCCTTCTTGGAATTATTTGTTCCAGTCTTGAGTCCGGAACTTCTTTTCCTCCTGTCCCTTCTTTCACTCTTCTTCCTTAGGGTCTCTTTGATCTCAAATTTTGTGATTCTGAAATGGACTTCCCTGCCTCTAGACTCTCCCTGTACTAGTCTTTTTTTTGTACCTACTTGCCAAAAAACCCTCCTAAAGTACAGGTCTAACCATGTTCTTCTGCTTTCTCCTTTTCTCTTTTCCTCTCATGGTGGAGACCTTATAAATCTCCTAATCTGTCCCTCCTATTGAAAAGAGAATAGAGACCAAGGTCACATAGATAATAAGTGGCAATGCCAGAATTTGATCCTATGCCCAAAACTAGGTTCTTATTACTGTGCCATACTTGAACTGCCTCCTCCTCTTCTTCTTCCTTTTCCTTTATTATACTGGCCTCCACTGATAATGCTTCCAAATTTACAAAGTGCGTTCCCAACACTGGTCATTTGTCAATATTTTGCTGATGGAGTTGATGTAGTCCAAAAGGTCAAGTGTCTTAAATTCATGTTGTTTGAGCTGGCGGAAATCTTAGAGGTCATCTATTGAATGGCAGAGAAAGATTTCATCTCAGGTCTTCTACTTCCCAGACCAAGATGTGTCAATATTACAACTTTGAAGGATCTTTTTTTTTTTTTTTTTTTTTTAAATCTGTGAGCACTTCCTCTGCCAAGTCAGTTTCTAACTAATGAGATGGATTGTTGTGGGTTTTTTTATTTTTTGTTTGTTTTTACTTTTTATTGTTTTCTTTTTTTTTTGGTTATACAAGCACATTAATTTTTAAAAAATACACATCTCTTTATGAATCATATTGGGAGAGAAAAATAAGAACAAAAGGGAAAACGATGAGGAGAAAAACAGAAGAAAAAGAAAAAAAGTGAACACGGCATGTGTTGATTTATATTAATTCTCCATAGTTCTTTCTCTAGATGCACTTGGTGTTTTCTATCCAAAGTTATTGGGATTGCCTTGTATCACTGAACCACTTAGAAGAACCAAGTCTTTCATAGTTGATCATTGCAAAATCTTGCTGTTACTGTGTGCACTATATTCCTGGTTCTACTTGCTTTGCTCAACATCAGTTTGTGTAAATCTTTCCAGGCATTTCTAAAATCAGCTTGTTCATCATTTTTTATAAAATTATAATTTTCTATTACTTTCACATACCATAACTTATTCATCAGTTCTCCAATTGAATGACATTCTACTTATTTTCCAGTTCTTTGCCACTACAAAAAGAGCTGCTACAAACATTTTTGCACATATGGGTTATTACCCCTCCTTTACTCTGAAGGAAGCTAAACTGATTCTCAGTCAAATACTTTTTGAAATCTTTTCTTTATTTTCATCTAGGTAGGACTTGCAAGAAGCTGGGATCTGGGGATTTTTTTTTTCTTTTTCTGGTTCCTCTTATTTGTCACTTTGGTTTTATGTAGCTTATTTATGTGTAATTGTTTGCATGTTGTCTTCCCTTTAGACTGTAAAAGAGCTGAGGCTGTCTTTTTTTTTGGCTGCTCTTTGAGAACAGGGATTATTTTTTGCCTTCCTAGCACTTAAGACAGTGCCCAGTACCATAGTAAGTATTTCATAAATGTTTACTGACTGACTGATCTTTAGGACCCACCAAACACAAAGCTAGATCTAGTTTGGGGGGCAAAGGTCTAAAGGAAGGAATTAAATGTTGATTTGATATAAAATGTTTCACAACAATATTTCGTTTTTCCTCTTGATATACTCTGTATTTGGCCAAAATATTATCCTTTCTTTTTCATGATGTAATCATCAGTGGGCGTTGATTAGGGGAATCCCCAGTCAATTCACTGAGTCTCCCAATCAACTTGATGAGGTTAGAGGACATAGGACATTGTTGGAAGGGCAGTTCTCAAGGAGAGAGATCTGTGACTTGGCGCTTTGCTGAGAGGACACAGGGAACCCCTTTGATTAGTCCCCAGTGATTGGGGCTGCCTCCAAGATGACTGGCTACTGAGAATCAGAAGAACAGAATTGTTGGAAGAGCCATATATCCTCTATGGTCTATAAAAAAAAAAAAAAAGCTATGAAAAGGATTGGCCTTCATTCATTTTCTCTGCCCTGGACTTTGAGAATAGAATATAAACAAGAAGTTAAAAGGGATTTCTCCCTCCCCTCTCCTTCTCAGGAGCAGAAAATAGGGATTTATGGAAGTATGTAATAACCCGAGATGGTAGTCTCTAGATCTCCAGTAATTGGATGACTTTCTGTTCCCTTCTCCCAACAAAGTGAGAGACTAGGTCTCCTGATTTGACTTTTCATGTTTTGGGGTTTAACTCCTGGACAGTCCTAATTCTTAGATTTCCTGGATTTGAGAATTTGGGCACCAGGGTCAAGAGACCAAATAATGAACCAGATCCAGATGACACTGGGGGAGGGCCCATAAGGTTAGTTTGTCTCTTTGGCTTATGCTTTATCCTTGAGCTGCTTTGGGTAAATCTCCAAAATAAAATTTATGTATATCTTTTGTCTAATTTCTCCCATAATTATTTAATGGCTCAGTATAAGGTATGGGATAGCTTTTTAAATTTGACACATCTCCTCTCTACAAAAATGCATGAAATACCAAGGTCTTATCAGAGCCCATAACAAAATACAGAAGCACCAAATAAGCAATCCTTTGGACTCCCTTTAAACTTTCAGGTGTTCTTAATCTGGGGCCCATGGATTTAAAACTGATAACCATGTTTTAATATAATTAATTTCCTCTGTAATCCTATGTATTACATTTTAGGTATTTAAAAACATTTTTTAAGGAGGGATTTCACCAGACTGAGAAAGGACTCCAAGAAACATGAGGTTGAGGCAAGCTCCTTCTAGGAAGTCAGTTTCTGAACTCTCAAACTTGGAGACTTAAATTTACCCATTGGGTGATCCCAAAGGCAGGGAAAGACCACTTTCAGGATCTCCATTCTCAGATTACAAACAAGTATATTATCTATAGCTATTCTGCCTCTGTAGGAACTCTTATCAATGCAATGGCCTCTGCCTGTCTTGGTGTGGAAAGTCCTCAGAAAAGGACACAAAGTGAGAAAGAGTCTAGTAAATTCAGGTCACCTGGGCACATGCTTCTCCCACAGGTTGACATTTTATGCTTCCTGGGGGGGGGAATGGGAAGAAATCCTTCCCCCTCCACTGCCAATCCCCATCGACAGAGGGAAAGCAGGAGAAAAAGCCATTGAATCATTTCACAGCTTGCTTTTATAAACCTCAAGGGAGGGCCAATTATAACAAAAAACGTCTTCCCCTTCACTTTCAGTCACCTGCCATCTTTGAGGTAACCCCGGTCATTGGGGATCCTCTAGAGGCATTTACAGGGTCTTTTGAGCAAGGTGACAGAATGTTTGTCTCTGAGTATAGTAAATGCTTTTACTTTTGATCATTCATTGATTCACTGATTTGTGCATTTATTCATTCATTGATTCAGTCATTTTCCCACTGTATGGGAGGAGATCTGAGGACATATATACTTTGTAAACTCATCAATTAAGGAGGGGGGAGAGAGAGGAGGGGGTTATCCTGATCAACTCTCCTTACACTTACTATTTTTTTTTAAATGCAGAGGAAATTTTTCCTTAAAAAAATTAAAGTGACTTTTTATTAAGGTAGGACCTCTGATTCTTCCCTCTCCATCACTCTCCAATCAATTAATCAATCAACCATCATTTAATCAGTGCCTACTATGTGTCAGGCATACACATCTAATTATTTGCCAGGTCCTAGACTTGCCTTATGTCCTGTCTGTGATACTTAGTAACACATTTCTTCATTGTGAAATAAGAGTAATAATACTTGCTTCCATCCTAGGGGTTCCACAATCCTAACTAATGGCTATTCCCCAACCTATTATTTCAAGCAGACCTCACTATTCTGACCATCTTCTTGAAAATCTCACTAGTGGACTCTCTTCCTTTTTTCCCTCCACTAGATTTAGAGTCTTTACCTATGTCACCTCGGGCAGGTTTTGTGTCTCTCCGATTTCCGTTTTCTCATCTGTATAATGAAATTTTTGGAGCAGTTGATCTCAAAAGATTCTTCAAAAATCTAAATTTTGTGATTGATGTCCTTCTCTGGTCTTTATCCCTGCACTCCTTATGTATAAAATTACCAAAGCTGCCAAAAAATGTCCCCAGAGTATTAGGTTTGAGGCTTCCTATAACTCCCTGATGAAAAACCTAAAGCTCCTTAATCAAGTTTGTCTTATGTTCATCAGGAAAAAGATACAAAGACAGAAATAGGAATAATCCTTGCCCTCAATGAATTTATGTTCTTCTAGGGGCAAATGGTATTGATACAGATGAATAAATTAAAAAGTATCTGCAAAGTTTTCCCCAAACCATTTTGAGATGAGAAAGGAGTTCTCATAACTGGGAGAATGTCAGAAAAAAGCTTCAAGCTGAATCTGGAAGAGTTAAGGGGTTGGTCTGGAGAGGTGGAGGTTAGGAGGTAAGAAATTCCAGAGGGTCTAAGGAAAGGAGAAACAGATGCAGGTCCTGGAATGTGGAGCTCAGGAGGATCCAGTGATAAAAAGCTGATATCAGATTGTGAGGGATTTAAGTGGAATGTACCCTTAAAAACAGGCAACCTTAAAGGACTTTGGGGGGACTTTCTTCTAGGAGAATAAAGCCAGGGATTCTAAAAGTTGGAGAGGTGGAAGGGATAGCATTTTTGGTTTGGGAGACAGCTGGTGAAGATTAGATTAGTTTAGAGATGTAGTATTGTGCATGAGGAACAGCAAGAAAACCAGTAGAGATTGTAGAGTTCATGGGGGGGCCATTTGTGAAGAATTTTAGATTCCCCCAAATTTTATATTGTCCACAGTTTATTTTAAATGAAATTTTTCTTTCTTGTGGCTAGGATTTGTTGATAACATACAGAAATACTGATGATTTATGTGGCTTTGTTTTATATTCCAAAACTTCGCTAGAGTTATTGATTATTTCAATTAGTTTTTTAAAGCCTTAAAGAAGGGCTTTAAATGCCAAACAAAGAACACTATATTTGATAGTGGAGATAATAGAGAACCACTGAAGTTTTTTGAGCAGTGCAGGGCACTAAAGAAAAATCACTTTGGTACTTGGATGGAGGTTGGATTAGACCTGGGAGGGAGGAAGAGGTGGGGGAGGCCGATTAGCAGGGGATGGTGTTACAATGATCCAGAAAACAGGTGGTGAAGGTTTGTCCTGGTGAGGAATGAGAGGAGGGGAGTGGGTGGCTGGGTGATTAGTGACCGAAGAGAATATATGAGAGTTATTGTTCAGGTAGAAAGTTTGATCTATCTCACACTGTATGCACTGGCTCACAACATCCCCTATACCTGGAATGGATCTCATTCTCATTTCTCATTATCTTCTTTGCTTTCTCTGTTGATAAAATGTCCCCCCCCCCTTTCAAAGCTCAGTTTAGATGTCCCCCCTCCTAGAGACCACTGGAGAAAAACGGGAGTTTGGCTGGGCTGCTGGAGATTCCAGTGAAAAAACAAAAATTGTAGATGTTTATACTGAAATTATCCTACATCTCATATTTACACTTTCGGTTTCCAGTGCTGATCAACAAACAATTTAGTTCACAAACAATAGATTCCTATGCAAAGGCCCCCTTCCCACATGCGTGTAGAACTCAAATGTTTCTTCTCCAGCAAGCATTGCAAAGATTCAGTTTTTCCTCTCTTCTTTCTTCCTTCTTCCTCTACATTTCTATAGTTCTTCAGAGTTTTATGAAATGCCTTTCTCACAATTGAGGTCCTAAGAAGATAATGTGTTTAGTCAACAAATGTCTGAGGCAGTGTGGTGCTCAATCCATGCTACTTCCTGTTTTTTCTTCCTCATGCTTCTCTCTCTTCCCCCTCCATTCTTAATATTCTTTTTTTCCTTATTCTCTCCCCATCCTAATTTATATCTTGCCCAGTAGCCAAAATAATCTTAATGTCTGCCTGACTATATAATTTTCCTGACTCACATTGCCTTATTCATCGAATTCCCTTTTGTTCCCAAAGTTAATCCTTGGGGTGATGGCACATTTTTGACAGTTCCTGATGAGAATGGCAGTTTTTATCTATAGAATCAAAAAAACAAATATAAATTTGAGAATTAACAAAAATTCTCTTTAATTTTCTTTTAGAGCTGAGATGAGTCTCCTTTTTAAGCTCTTTTCTCTGCTAGTTTCTGTGATATGACAACATTCTGCTTTCTACCTACCTCTGTGACCACTGCTTTTCCTCTCTCCTTTCTGGCTTTTTCCCATCATCTAATCCCCCCAAGATGGAATCCTTGGAGTCTTTCTCGTCGTGTTCTACCTTTCCTTGGCACATTATGCACTAACATCACACCTCTCTGCAGATGATTCTCAAATCTTGATCTTGACATCTACATCTTATTGAACACACCCCATCTATCATGCACTTATTAAGTCTGGCTCCACCACTTTTGATCTTGCCTCATTGTCTGGGGAGAGAGTTTCAAGGGAATATTGAGAGCACAATGTATTGCACACAGTAGGTGCTTTATAGTGTTTATTGAATTCAAAAACTATTCACTTCTTAATACTTGTAAGAGCCTGTATACAGTGTCTTGGTTACAGAGAGAGATGAGACACAAATTTTGTTCTCAAGGATTTTATAATCCTTTGGGATAAAGAAATGTACACTGATGCTATGCTGTGAACAGATGAAAAGGCTCTAGACTACTAGACTGCTAGAAAATAAATTCTGGTGAATGGGATGCCCAACTGTAGGATTCTCATTTAGGACTGACAGAGAACTTTGGGATTATCTAGTTTAACACTTTTATTTTACAGGGAGAGAAACAGATCAGAGAAGGGAAGGCCAAATGTCACACAGGCAAAACGAAGATTCAAACTCATTTTCTTTGATTCTAGACCCAGTGTTGTTTCCTCTCCCCACTTTTATTTTCTTAATTTAAAAAAATTGAACATTTTGCTTCAACACATCATATGAAACCCTAACATATTTACAATTTGCAATTTCAGAAAGCATTTGAGAAAAATGGTATCAAATAGCAGTAGATTTTATAATCCTTTGGGATAAAGAAATGTACACTGATGCTATGCTGTGAACAGATGAAAAGGCTCTAGACTACTAGACTGCTAGAAAATAAATTCTGGTGAATGGGATGCCCAACTGTAGGATTCTCATTTAGGACTGACAGAGAACTTTGGGATTATCTAGTTTAACACTTTTATTTTACAGGGAGAGAAACAGATCAGAGAAGGGAAGGCCAAATGTCACACAGGCAAAACGAAGATTCAAACTCATTTTCTTTGATTCTAGACCCAGTGTTGTTTCCTCTCCCCACTTTTATTTTCTTAATTTAAAAAAAATTGAACATTTTGCTTCAACACATCATATGAAACCCTAACATATTTACAATTTGCAATTTCAGAAAGCATTTGAGAAAAATGGTATCAAATAGCAGTAGAAATGGTTGTAATTCAATCTTACACTTGAGGGGTTAACCCTTGTCAAAAGGAAGAAAGGAATGGTTGCGAGATTTATGTTAGTACCAGCATTGCCCAATGTTTGGGATCGGAGTTTTGTTGTTGCTGAAGCTGGTCTTCGTTTATGAAGTTGTAAGGATTGCGGTTCATCATTCCTTTGCTTCTTCTGTGTTTACTCAGTTATTTTGTACATAAGATCAAAGAATTGCTGACTTGAAGTGGAAAGGGACCTCAGAGACCTCTTCTACAAATCCTCATTTAATACCTGAAGAAATCTGAGATCTGGAGATTTTACTTGCTGTAAGGACATCCTGGCAGTAAATGCTAGAGTTGGAACTAGAACCGGAATCCTCTTATTTCTGATGCAGCTTCTAGAAATGGGGAAGGGGGGCATACGCAGCCCAGTTTGCACTTTTACTGATGATTGAAACTGGGCTATCAGAGTTTATATGACCCCTAGTCCACTTGAGGTTCCAGGAATTCCTCTATGGGATGAGCAGGATAGTGTCACTAGTGCCATTGACTTGAGCCCTCTCTGGCAGCTTTCCTAGGAGGTGAAGAGGATGGTGAGGGGTCCTATAGATCAAATGAGATATTTGTAAAAGTACTTGGCACATAGGTTCTCAATAAATGCTCATATCCTACCTTCTCTGAAGATGGAGACTGTTACATTTTTGCATCTTTGCATCTCCAGCACCTAGCGTGGTGCTGTATTAGGAGCTTAATAAATGCTGATTAAGAGATTGCTGTTGGATTTTTCTCAGAAATGTTTGGTGCAAAAATATTTCCTCCCATTCAACATTTTTTCCTCTTATGTTTGGTGTTTATTTTACTTGTGCAAACGGTTTTAATTTTTATGTTTCTTTAAAAATAACATTCTTTACCTTGATTACAAATTCATCTCCTCACACATGGGAGAAATATAACCTTTTATTTTCCTCTTACTGGTGCAATTTCCTTCCCTTTCCCTTTTCTCCCCTCTTCCCTCCCCTCCCCTTTCCTCCCTTTGCTTTCTTTTCCCTCCCCTTTTCACTTATTTATGACTTTATTTCTGTGGAAATATTTTTATAGCTTGTATTTTAATAAGTGCTTTGTATGCCTTTGTAGATTGACTCCCAGGTGTTTAAGTGTATTTCGTTATTATTTAAAATTGTAATTTTTGCTTCTGGCTTGTTTAGATTTTTGTCAGGCACATATGGAAAAGCTCATGATTTTTGTGGCTTTATTTTATTTTCTGCAACTTTGAGGAAACAATGTTTCTAATTAATTATTATTATTAATTTTTTTTTCTGAGGTTATTGGGGTTAAATGACTTGCCCAGGGTCACACAGCTAGGAAGTATTACGTGTCCCAGGCCATATTTAAACTGAGGTCCTCCTGATTTCAGGGCTAGTGCTTTATCCACTGTGCCACCTAGCTGCCCTAATTTTTGTTTATTCTTTAGGTTTTTCTAAACAATATTAGAAATAATTTATTTTCTTTTGTTTTCTTTCTGATTTATCCTTCTTGAGATTAGAGAATTGAGTCATGATTATCTTATGGTTTGGCAAAATATCTTCTTTCTGTCTTTTCTATAATTTAGAAATAAGTTGTTTTTAAATTATTAAATCAAATTTATAGGTCTTTAAGATTTTTTTTCCTGATAGGAGTTCATTTATGGATTGCCCAGTTTTCTTTCCTAAAATTCAGTTGTCTATTTTACTTATTTCCTGTTTTGATAACTTTTGTGTTTTATGTTTTTGTAGATATTTATCTCTCGTTTAAATTAAATAATATACAGTTCAGTCTATTTTATTCTACAGGTGGTGTTGGCACTGATTTTTTTTACTTTTTTTAATTTGTAGTCTTAGCACCCAACAGTGTCTGTCACGTATTAGATGCTTAATAAATGCTTCTTGATTGATTGATGAATCAAATAAAAAAATAATTAAAAAATTATAAAAATTTTCTTTGCTTCCTTTTCATTTGCTTTGAAATCTCTTTTCATTTTAAATTTTGTTAATTTGTCTTTCTTCTCTCAGTTTTGGACAAATAAGTGAAAAAATTATAGATTTTGTTAGTTTTTAAAAAGTCAGCTTTGTTTCAAATTTTCTAAAATGTATATTATTTGTTTTATAATTCCTAAATTTCCATTTGTATTCCTCCTTATCCCAGAGAGTTATCTCACATAATAAATATTTTTTTAAGAAAAAGAAGAGGAAAGCAATGAGCATAATCAATCAATATATTTGTAAAAAATCAGAAAATATACAGTGAGCCAAACCCACAAACATTCTACTTTAGCAAATTAAATATAGGCATTTTCTTATATATCTTCTTTGGGAACGTTCTTGTTCTTCGTAATTTTACAGCTTTTATTTTAAAAAATTAGTTATTGATAAAATACTTTTCACTTTTATTATAGTCATTGTGCATATTTTTCCTAATTACTTTGCATCAGTTGATATAAACCTTTTGTTTTTTCTCCTAAGGTTTGGGTTGCCCTATTTTACCCAATCTGAAAGAACAAGGAGCTATATGATGACCTGACGTTACTACTGATTAGCAAATGTGAGTTTTGACCCAACCCGGGCTTATTTAACCTTCTTTGGGGTGCTCCTCTCACCATCCACTTCTCTTGTAAGGGATCCCATATTGGTGCCCTACTTACTTAGTTCAGATACCACATGGGCTGAGTCCATTACAGCCCAGAACTCTTGAATTCAAGAGATCCATTAGCCTGAATCTCCTTAGAAATTGGGGTCACAGGTGTATGAAACCTTGCCTAACTCATGTAAATCTTTCCATGCTCCTTTGTTATAATCATATTCATTTTTTCTTATAGCAGACTAATATTTCATTACCTTTCTATATCACAATTAGTTTAACTATCCCTTACAGCAAATAAGAAGGTTTCTTTTTAAATTAATGACCTCTAGTTTTGAGCCTAGTAGTGGCAATCTCAGGGTCAAAAGGTATAAAGATTTTAATTACTTTAGTCAGAGTTGTTTTGATGTGCATATCCCTTATTATGAGTGATTTGGAACATTCTTTCACAAGGTTAATAGTTTGAAATTCCTTTAAGAACTATTTGCTTATATCCTTTTATCTATTTTAAAAAAATTAGTTCAGTTGTTTTTCTTTTCAAGTTTAGGTGGTGTAGGCACTGTTTTTTTCCACTTTTTTTATTTGTAGCCTTAGCATCTAACAGAGTGTCTGTCACCTATCAGATGCTTAATAAATGCTTCTTAATGGATTGATTTAAAATTAAAATTTTTTAACCCATTACTTGTATCTGTATTACTTGACTTTTGTGCTGCCTGAACCATTCTTTTCTTTAGAGAATCCATTACTTCCATGAAATTTTCTATTGTCTTCTCTATACAGTAAGTTCTCAAATTTTATTGTTCCTTCCATGGTTTTATTTCCAATCTAATAGATGCCAGATCTTCCTTTTTATCTCTTACTGTGATCTAAACCATTGTGGAGCTTCCTTCTATATGTCCATTTTCTCTTCCAGAAGTTTTGTTATTATGGAGGTGCTTTCTTTCCCTCTGAACATTTCCCATTATTTCCAAATTTCCCCTTAGTGTTTATTGTATTGAAGCCTCATTTTAAAAAAAAGCTTCTGATTTAGTCATCCTGTTAGTTTTCTTGTAAAAACTCCTTTTCCTTTCCCTGTTTTAAAATTTGGCTCCTTTGAAGTGGTTCAGAGGAATAGGGCTTATTCATGATCATTCTCTCAACCATCTTGCCAGAACCCCTAAAATCAGTGTTTCCCATTACATTAAACTGTCTTTGTAATACAGATGGAGAAAGGATAATAGATTTGGAACAAGATTTTTGGTTACTAGATATGCTTTTGGAATTAGTTGGGTACTTTTATGTAGCTGTCAAGTGAGGGTTGGGCTAGAGGAAGAATTCCAGTGGATGAGAGAGTCTCTATGTCTGCAAATTTGTGAAAAATGCTGATGTCACTTTCTCCAGGAACCTTTCTTTAGTCACTCCTTATGCTTTGAGTAACAACCTTTCTTTATCTTTGAATCTAACATAACAATTTATTTTACAATTGCATTTTTACTGTGTTTACTTATGTTATATTATAATCATTATTTTATATTAGATCTATCTCCACAAAAGTCCTGATAATAATGATAATAGCTAGTGTTCTATAGCACTTTAAGCTTTACAAATATTATATGACCCTCTTGACAATCCTGGGAAGGAAACACTATTATCATCCCCGTTTTGCAGATGAAGAAACTCAGGCCAGCTAATAAAGTATCTCAGGCAGGTTTTGAACTCAGATTTTCTCAATTCTAGGTCCAAACTAGTAATTAAGTTTAATCTCTCTTCTACATACCACATAATTGACTCTGTTGCTGCATTATGGTATAGAAATTGTCATGAATTCCTGTATGCTATTTTTGGAATGCAAACTGACAGTTTTTTCCCATAGTGAAAAAGGCTTTGACGATATTCTTCTTTTTTTTCAGAAGATATTTTCTTTTTTTTAACCTTTAATTTTTGATTTTATTTTTCTCAATTACATATAATTAAAAATAATTTTAAACATTTTTTTTTAAGAATTTGGATTCCAAATTCTTTTCCTCCCTTCCTCCCCTACCTCTTCCTTAGAAGGCAAGCAATTTAATATAGATTATACATGGGCAGTCATGCAGAACATTTTCATATTAGTCATGTTGCAAAATAAAACACAAACAAAAACCCAAGAATAATAAAGTTTTTAAAAAGTATGTGTCAATCTGCATTCAGACTCCATCAGTTCTTTTTCTGGAGGTGAATAGCATCTTTCATAAGCCCTTTGGATTTGTTTTGGGTCACTGTGTTGCTGAGAATAGCTAAATCATTCACAATTGGTCATTGTACAATTTTGATGTAACTGTGTACAATATTCTCCTGGTTCTGCTCATTTCACTTTGCATTAGTTCACATAAGTTTTCCCAAGGGTTCTGAAAGCACCCTACTCATCATTTCTTTCTTGTAGCACAATAGTATTCCATCACAATCATATAATTATACTTTGCTTAGCCATTCTTTTTTTTTTTTCCCCTGAGGCTGGGGTTAAGTGACTTGCCCAGGATCACACAGCTAGGAAATGTTAAGTGTCTGAGACCAGATTTGAACTCTGGTCCTCCTGAATTCAGGGCTGGTGCTCTATCCACTGCGCCACCTAGCTGCCCCTTTGCTTAGCCATTAACCAATTGATGGGCAACCTTTCAATCTCCAATTCTTTGCCACTACAAAAGGAATTTTTATATATATATATATATATGTATATATATATGTGTATATATATATATATATATATATATATATATATATTCGTGTGTGTGTGTGTGTGTGTGTATACATGCCCTTTGTATGCATGCACAGTTTTATAACCTTTTGGACATAGTTCTAAATTGCTCTCCAGAATGGTTGATTCAGTTCACAGTTCACTAAAGTCCATTAGTGTCCCAATTTACCCACATCTCCTCCAATATTTGTCATTTTTCTTTTTTCTCTGAGGTAGTACCTCATTGTTGTTTTAATTTGTATTTCTCTAATTAATAGTAATGTAGAACATTTTTCACATGATTATAGATAGCTTTGATTTCTTCTTCTGAAAACTTCCTGTTCCTATCCTTTGATCATTTATCAATTGGAGAATGATTCATATTCACATAAATCTGGCTCCATTTTCTATATATTTGAGAAATGAAGCCTTTATTAAACTTACTTGCTATCTTGTCCACACTCCCAGTTTCCTGCTGTCTTTCTAAACTTAGCTGCATTGATTTTGTTTGTGCAAATCCTTTCTAATTTGTTGTAATCAAAATGATTTATTTTTAAATTCAATATTAACTATAATTCTAGGAACAGACCAGACTGCTTTCTGAGGATAAGTTTTTGCTAAGTATAAAGAAGCTTATCACAAATAAATCACTTATTTATTGATTAATTATTTGGCTGGGGACCCATTAAAAAGAAATATAAAATGTCTCATATAAAATGGCTTTGTGAATTCCCTTTTCCTTTTGAAGTGATGATGGCAGAATTGTGGGGGGAAAGATAGAGAGTATTAAGAATCACATTGTTTTTAGACTGTCTGTAAATATTGCCTATTGATTCCTGAACTGAGTTCCTATCCAATGACTGATGAGTTGCCATACTCAGTGAAGGAGTTGAATTATATCAATCTTGATATTCAAAGTGTAAATGAAACTTGAAAATATAAAGACATTTCCATTATATGGCTTCCAGGCAACAAAATGCAAATAAAGAATACATAGGACAATAATAAGAACCATTTGTGAAAAGATTACTATCTATTACTATTACCAGATATCATTTTATTGGTAAAAATTACATTTAAGAAAAAGCATTACCATCTGTTTTATTAATGCATTCAAAGCTCTATGGACCTTTTCCATTTGATTTGCAGCTGCAATTCCATATATATTTTCTCCCCCATTAGAATGTACTGTACTTGATCTTAGCCAAAAGGCCGAGAAATGATGCCCATTAGAAAGTGAGCTCTTTAGGAGCAGTGCCTATCTTACTTTTCTATTTGCATGCTTAGAAAAATGCTTTGTGCATACTAAGTCCTTAATAAATTCTTCATTCATTCATAAAGATATTTACAGGTAATATGCAGAGGATAAAGTGGAGAAATTCTGTGAAGAACCAAATAAATTATGCATATGTATGCATATATACATAAAATAAAAATAAAATAAAAACATTTTAGTACTTGATGTCTTTGATATAAGGTGAGTATAGGGACATATGAAAAAAGAATGTTGGAAAATATGGTTTGGTATGAAGAAACCAAGAGAGTTAGAAGATGCTGGAAGTGGTGAACACTAAAGAATATAATTAAAATTGAAATTGCCTGTATCTTATTAGAAATGAAATGATAGTTGTCCCTGTACAGTTAGACCCAATGAATACCAAATAAGAAGAAAAAAACAAGAAGAATATGGCATACAATTTAAAAGGGGCAAAAAAACTTTCCTACCATACCTACTTAAACAAGATATTGATGTGCCATCCTTCAAATGTCAATAGATTAAAGGAATAGACGTCCATGGGAACTTTACCACTTCTTGTAAAATTTTTACTGATATAAAGAATTACCACAACAAGGAGACCAACAGAGTCACCTCAGTCAGCAAACACTCAATCTTCCTGCCAAGCAGAGAGAAATGGTAGCCAAGGGTAACACTGGCTTAGAATATAAACTCACTTGTTAAATGTCATGGAGAAGGGTGGTGGAAAAATATGAGCAACATTGTCTCATAAAACAGTGAGAAGTAGAGGGAAAAAACCAAGTTTGCAAAAAACTTGTCAAGAGACCTAATTAAATCAGATCCTCCCAAGGCCATGTAGGAGGAATATAGAAAGATGATAATAGATAAAAATGGGAAAAAATATGAGCTTGTTATGAATTAACAATAACTGTTATCTATGTGGGACTATAAGGTTTACAAGAATTTTTTATAGATTATCTTCACTTTTCATTCATTGATTCATTCACCAAACATTTATCAATATACCATGGATTGTAGTCAGTATAGGAAGAAGACAAAGGCAAATAAAGCTATTCCTGCCCTTAGAAAACTAACATTCTATTGGCTGTGGTTTTGAGGAACAATATTTTCATAGATAAATAACTATAGGAACACTGTAGAGTAGGTACTAAAGGGGTTTTATCCCTATTTTATAGATGAGAAAATTGATGTTTTAAGCATTTAATTTACTCATAGATGTTATATAGTCACATTGATAGTAAGAATATAATTTGAATCCAAGTGTTGCTGATTTTAAGTCTAGCATTTGATTTTACTACACCACATTAGCTCTCAGTGAGATGTGGCTGCCAAGAAAGCTAACTCAGTCTTAAGCTTCATGAAGAAGAGCACAGTATCCAGGACAAGGGAGATGAAGGTCCTGTGGCCTGACCTTTACCTGGTCAAGCCTCACCTAGAACATCATGTTCAGGTCTAAGTGCCACATTTTAGGCAGGACAGTGTTAAATTGAAGTTGGCATCTAGAGGATGACAATAGGAGTAGGGTGAAGATCTTCAAGATCATGCCATATGATGGTCAGGAGAAGAATTGGAGGTGTTTAACCTGAAGAAGAAAAGACTTGAGGACAGGGCAACCAATTATCAAATATTTGAACCAGCATTATTATGTGGGAAAAAAGTCAGAGTTCTGATGGTTGGCCCCAAAGGCAAAGAACTGGGAGAAGAGGAGTTAGATGGAAGCTCCATTTCAGAAAAAAACTTTCTAATAACTAGAGCTATTCAAAAATGGAATGAGCTGCCATGAGCAGATGAGTACCTCCTCCCTGGAGGGCTTCAAGTAAAGGTGGGGAGGAGGAGGGCATCATAACTACATGTTGATAATGTTGGTTATATTATTGAGTGGTTTTGTGTTCAGGTTGGACTAGAAGACCTCTGATGTTTCTTCTAATATTGAGACTGTGATTTGTACAACTATTTTCTCCAAGCAAAATGGAGCCACCACATTTGGATTCTAACATCCCTGATATAACACATGGAGAAACAAAAGTGACACTATAGATAATAAATTGAGAAGTCCATATTATATATTCATGGGAGGTTAATATTTAAGTTAGCATAATTTGGGGACTGCTTATGGACTCATCTTTAAGATTTCTGAAAGAGGGAAAAGTACTGAATGATTGGGAAAAAATCATGGATATTTACTTTATCCCCAGAAGATAATTGAAAAGGTATCAGGAACTTGACCTATCGGCTTACTCTTTTTTCTTTATAAAAGCTTTATAAGCATGTCATACTCCTTAGAAGATAGGACAAAACAAGGAAGATTTGTATAAAATAATATTTTAAAATAGATTACATCTGGATAAAATTTATAGGATGAATTATGGTCTATGCCCATGGAGGAAGAATCTATGTTGAAGAATCTGTGTTTTCTTTCTATCCTCTCCCCACTCTACTAGATTGTGAGTTCCCTAAAGGTAGATATTGTATCTTATCTAAAATGCTCATTCTCAGAGAATTCCTTATATTCTTGGGACTTGATGGAATCATGGGATTATAGGATTTATGCTTAGAAGTGCTTTTAGGGATAATCTAACCCATTCCTTTTACAAAGGAGGAAATTGAGACTCAGAGGACCTCTCCTTACCCATGGCCACACCAGGTGGTAAATAGTTGGAGAGTTGGGATTCATGCTCAAGTCTTCTTTTCTCCAAATTCAGGACTTCCTATTATGCCTTGATTCTTGTTGATTATATTGAACTGGCTACATCAAAGTAAACCTTTGGAAGGGATAAATTCCTTATTTTGTGGCTAAATTCTTCAGGTGAGACCTGTATTTATACAACTTACTGAGAATTAATGTGGTGTAGACTTGAAATAAGCCATACGGGTTCAAATTATACTTCTAATCCTTACTATCTGTGTGACTACATAACACCTATGAGTAACTTAAACTCTTACAACATTAATTTACTCATCTATAAAATAGAGATAAAACCCCTTTAGTATCTACTATAACCTATAGTTAGTTATTTATCTATGTATCAATTATTTCTTATCACCACTACCAATAGAATGTTAATTTTCTGAGGGCATGAATTGCCTTTTAACCCTGTCTCTAGGTAGGAGTGGAGATAGAGATGAAGAGGGGGAATGAAGGTGATAAAAGGCCTGTCCAGATGAGGTGTGAAGTCTGAAAGGGAGAGAGGAGAAAATGAGTAAATACTGACTTGGTTATCATCATGAGGGGCAGTGGTAAAAGGGGATCAGAGAATATGAGGAAGATTAGCTCTGATATCAGGTAACCTTAGTGATGCTGCTTTTATTGGTTTCTTTTCTTTTTTAATTCATTCTCAGCATAGCAGCAATTTGATATTTCCAAAATACAGGTCTTGCCATTTCATTCTCCTATTTACCACCACCACCACCATCATCATTAACAACAAGAACGACATTTTATCTCTAGAAAAAAACAACATATAAAATCCTCCGTTTGGCATTTAAAGCTCATCAGTATAACTAGGTGTCCACCAATCTTTCCAATCCTTTTTCTTGTACTCTCTTTTCCTGCTAATTTAGATTCCATCTCCAGCTTCCATGCCTTTACACAAGCATCCTCCCTCTTTAGAAAGTACACAGAGCCTCAGAGAAGTTAAGAGATTTGCCCCACATAATACAGGTAGTAACTGCAAGGAGCAGAATTTGAATCTACATTCGCACTCTAAACCACTCATTCTATTTCTCTACATCATGTTGCCTCTTGTTGCCTATTTATCTTTGTGCATGATTTATTCCCCAGTGGGAGGAAAATCTCTTGGAGGGTAAGAACTGTTTCATTTTTTGTCTCTGTACTAAAGTGCTAAGAAAGTGCTTGTTGTATTGAATTGAAGGGTAGGCTGGATTCAAAGTCTGGATAGATCCTGAGCTCACTAGCCAGGAGCAGCACCAAGTAGAGATAGTGAAGGTCAATAAAGTATTTGCCCTACACCCTGAGAATGCTGATCAACAAACTTGCTGTTGCTGTGTATAATGTTTTCCTGGTTTTGCCTGCTTCACTCAGCATGTGTTCATGTGTTTTCAGGTTTTTCTGAAATCAGCCTTCTCATTATTTCTTATAGAACAATTCCATTATAATCATATACCATAACTTATTTAACCATTCCCAGTTGGTAGACATTTCCTCAATTTCTAATTCCTTGCCACTACAAAAGGGCTGCTACAACTATTTTTGTACATGTGAATTCTTTCTTCTCTTTTATGATGTCTTTGGGATACAGACCCAGCAGTGGAGTTGCTGCATCAAAGGGTATGCACAATTTTATAGCCCTTTGAGCATAGTTCCAAATTGCTCTCCAGAATGGTAGGATCATTTCACAATTCCACCAAAAATGCATTAGTGTCTCAATTTCCCTATATACCTCCAACATTTATTATTATCTTTTCCTGTCATGGTAGCCAAACTGAGAAGTATGAGAGGTACCTCAGAATTGCTTTAATTTGTCATTATTTCTTACAGTACAACAGTATTCCATCACCATTTCTTGCCATAGCTTGTTTAGCTGTGGTCAGTCACTTTGTAGACACGCTTGTCTATATCTGTTGAGAGAGGAGAAAAAAGAAATGGAGAAACAGAGAAATAAGGGGAAGAAATGGAGATGGGGAAAGAGAGAAACAGAGGCAAGTAGATAGAATCAGACATATACAGACTTCTGGACTAAGGAGGAAATGCACAATCCATTTAAATTGTGTTAGGTACCAGCCTGTCTGGAGGGAGAGAGATGAATGAGATAATCTATTTCCTCTTAATTTAGAGGAGTGCTTCCTGGGAATGGACCCATTTTATACCTTGGACACTCAGGGGCTTCACTTAAAAATGTAGGGTTATATGTGCTGGGTCCACTCTTTTCTCTCCTTAGTGTCTTATTCCCAAGTCTCTGATCCCAAGGGCCACTAAGGCAATATTATCACCTGCCTTCCTAGGCATTCTTCCTAAAATCTTTAGGAATTCTACCTCTGCCATTTTCTACTTGCAGGATGTTGGGCAAATCATTTAATGCCTCCGAGCTTCAGTTTATTTGTCTATAAAAGAGGTTGGAGTTGAACTAGAGGATTTCTAAGATCTGATCTAACTCTAAATCTATGTTCTCTTCTCTAGGATCACATTGGGTCAGAACTTTGTCTCATTAGTCACCTCCTCCAATTCTTCCTTTCCTAGCTCAACCCCCAGTTCTTCCAGAGGAAGCTTCAGATCAGAGGCTGAGAGGGGGTCTACGTTAATAAGGATCTTCACATTAAACCTTTCAGAGGTCTAAGTTACTTATTGCCTCCTTACTGAAAAAGAAACAAGAAAGAAAGAAGAGAGAAAGAAGGAAAGAGGAAGGAAGAAAGAAAGAGAAAGAAAAAAAGAAAGAAAGCTCTGTGGGTATTTAGAAACAATTCACACTCTCAGTTTCAGCTGAAAGGGGAGGATGGAGTAGGGTGAGGAATCCCTTGCACCAAGGCTACTTCTTAGAAGGGGATTCTCTTCCTGTTACCAGATGGTGAAAGAGGATGATTTTTAAGGTATATTCTGGCTTTGTAGACATCACTGATTCCTTTCAGGAGAGATTTACTTCTCTTTTAATAAATGATGGAAACCTATGCAGAGATGAGGTTTAAATTTAGTTTCAATTACCCAGGTCATTTGTTGGAGGAAGTTGAACCTCCATCACTTTGGGGAAGGGAGGTTCTTCTCTTAGCTTGGAGGAGAATGTTGAGGGCAGCTATGACATAGTGGAGAATCCAGGACTTGGATATAAAGCCATGAGTTCATATTCCATCTGTGACCCATAATAGCTGTGTGACATTGAACTAGTTAGCTGTGCCTCAATTCCCTTGTCTGTAAATGCAGATGAAACTCTTGTTCTATCTACCTCATAAGTTTATTGGAGGATCACACAAACCTCTCTGAGGTTTGAAATCATATCCTATCAGAACCAATCTGGATTATTTCCCCCAATCCCAGCACAGGGCTCTACACCAAGCTTTAATAAGTATGAATGTTTGATATATGTATAATTTTAATAAACATATGTTGAGTCCTCTGACTCCAAATTCAAAGTGTTTCTTTCCATTGTCTAAAGCTACTTTATTCTCTCTCTTCTCCTAAATTGGACAATTGAGACCCAGGGAAGCCAAAGGAATTGGCAAGACTCACTCAGTGAGTCAGCACTGGAGAAGGTATGAGAACCCTAAGGAATCCAAATTCTTTATGCCAGCATTCAAGGCTCTCCACAATCTGGACTTAACCCTCCTTTCCAGGCTCATCTCCCAACACTTCCCAATATCTACCCCACTCTCCAGCCAAACCAGCTGACTCACTCTGTTCTTCCTGGCCTCAGCACATACTTTTGCTCATGCAATTCTCTTAATTTGGAATTCTCTCCTGTTCTCCTCTGCCACTCTGCTCCACCCTTCGAGGTTGGGGTCATGTACCACCTCCTCTAGGAAGCTCTCTCTGATTCCGTCTTCACCCTAGATGAGGGTGATTTCTTGCTTCTGAGCTCTCATTCTCTTGAAATGTCCTGCCTTCTACATCTAATTGCTCTTCTATATCTCATTGTTTTATTGTGCAAGTCAAGACATCCACTCATGATGTCATTGATTCTCTTTGAAAACAAAGGACAAACAACAACTTTTCTATAAGCTTTATCTCTCCAACACTAGATTGCAAGCTCAACTGTATCCTGTAATCCTAAATATATCCTATATTATTCCTACTACTGACTTCTATCTTACAGCCTTTCAAGTTTACAAAGTTCTTTGCTCCTAACAGCTCTGTAAAGTAGCTCATACAGGTATAACATCACCTCTATTTTATTATGATTAAATTGAGACTCAGAGAGATTAATCACCTTGTTCAAGGCCACATAGCCAATTAATATCAGGATTGAAATAATTAATAAACAAGACTCAATATCTACTTATCCTTCTTTCTATTTCAAATCCTTTCTATTCTTACCTTCCCTGTGCATACGTTGGTTGTCTAGTCATTTCACTTGTGCCCATCTCCTCTTTGTGATCCCATCTGGGATTTTCTTAGCAAGGATATGGGCAACTAATGGCACAGGAGATGGAATGCTGGGCCCAGAGTCAGGAAGACCTGAATTCAAATTCTACCTCAGACACTTAATAGCTGGATAAGTCATTTAACTCTGTTTGCCTTAGTTTTTTTCTCTGTAAAATGAGCTGGAGAAGGAAATGGCAAACCACTCCTATATCTGCTACTATTGTTATTTTTTTTTTTTTGGTTGTGTCTTACTCTTACCAAGTAAAGTTGGTCATTATTTACCAAATGACCCCATTTGGGCTTTTTGTTGGCAATTTCCATCTCTAGCTCATTTTACTTCCTATCTTAAGGTCATTTTACTGTGTACTATATAATCCTACTAGGTACTATGTAAATCCCAATACCCAGCAGAGAGGAGAGCTGTTTTTAGAAAGTACTCAGTAAATCCTTAAGTGGTTACATGAGGACCACCATAAATTCTGATTTCTCCAAAGAAAATTGAAGATCAAATTAATTGGATCTGTCAGTCTCATTGTATTGATGCCATTGTCTCTTACAAAACTCACCTCCTTTTTTGGAAGTCCTGCCAGAGAGGCACAGTGGAAGAAAGCTTTTTAAACCAAACATTTAATAAGATCCTATGCCACCAGCAAACTCTGTGGGGGGGAGGGGGGAAGACCAAGAAGAAGGTTCAGGGATCTGTTCTGCCCTCTGCTGTTCAATGGTTTTATCAATGACTTGGATGAAAGTGTCAGAAACTTTACTGATTCAATATGTGAATGACAGGAAGCTGGGAAGAATTCCCAAACCAGAATTCCAAAAAATTGAAGCAGGCTGAAATTATGGTCTGTATCTAATATGATGAAGTTTAATAGGGATAAATGGGAAGTTCTGTACTTGGTTTTAAAAAAATCAGCTACAGTTTTCAAGATGGAGCAGATATATCTCGGCAACAATTTGTTTGAAAAAGATCTAGGGGGTTTTGTTGGACTAAAACTCACTGTGAATTAATAATGTGACATTTCAGCTCCAAAGGTAGTGCGATTTTATGCTACATTAAAAGAAGAATACTAATACTATTATTATACCTTTAGTTAAGCCATGTCTAGAATATTTTAGCAAGGAATTAGATAAAATACAATAGATCAGTGGTTTTCAAAGTATGCCCCTAAAATTCTGGAGTCTCTGAAACTCAGAGGGTCCAAAAATTCTAAATTAGTTTTTATTTCTAATTTGGTAAGTATCTATAAATATAGCCCACATAAAGAAAAAACTCTTTGGACAGATTCAAATCATTTTTAAGAATGCAAATATACTGAGAACAAAAATTTGAGAACTACTGCAATAGATCATTCAAGATGGAGAGGGAACTAGAAGCCAATCCGTATAATTTATTAGGAACTGAGAATATTTAGTCTAAATAATGGAAACTTAATGAAGGCAGAGTAGTAACAGTAGAATAATCCCTGACTCTGGAGCCAGGGACTTGGATTCAACTCTTGCCTCCAATACTTATTATTTGTGTGACCTTAGGTAAGCCATTTAGCCAGCCTGAGCTTCAGTTTCCTCATCTGTAAAATGGAGAGAATAGACTAGATGACTTTTGAGGTCCCTTTCAGCTCTATAATTATTTGACTTGGGTGGGGTAAAGGGTAGAACATGACAGCAGTCTTCAAGTATTTGGAAGAGGGACTGGGGCTTGTTTTGCTTGGCCCCAAGACTGCAGGACTAGGAACAATAGGTGGAAATTGCGGGAAGGCATATTTGAGCTCAATGTGGTGGTATAAAGAAATCTTTCCTAACAATCAGAGCCATCCTAAAGGAACTGGGTTCCCTTGGATGTTCAGAGTGGTCCTTGTCTATGGAGGGTATCACAGAGAGGCTGGTTCACTATATATCAGGGGTATCTTAGAAGGCACTGTCTTGCTCATGGGAAAGATTGGGCCAGATGGGTTCCAAGGCACTTCCAGCAACCAAGAACCCAGGATTCTATGATTTCGAGAAAAGGCAAAGCAAAGGAGCCCTAAGGATCAGATCTGCTCCTCTGCCTGTCTGTTTACATGTTCCCTGCGGCTTGGCTAGGGGAGCAGGTCTTGCTCTCTGTGCCTCTGGCCTCCCTCTCCCGGCCCCGGAATGGTCTCGCTCCATTGACTGCCTGGCTCCGGCTCTTGCTCAAGGCAAACAGCTCTTGACCTCTCTCCAGCTTCTGCCTTCCCTAGCCAGGGCTCTTGTAAAGTTCTTCCAAGTTTTCATATCCTCTTCCCCATCCACCTGGATGAAAATGGCCCAGGCAGGGGACAGATGGAGCTTGAAGTGGAGCTGGTGGTAGTGGAGCTTGATCTTTCAGGAAGCCCTCAACTATCTGGAGAGTTCTCAGTGTTCAGAGGAAAGGAGAAAATGGCAGTTTCTGCCCTAAAGGAGGCCTTAAGTGTGTCTGATGGGGAAGCACAAACCCTGCCTTCTCTTGGTCTAATGATGGTGAAATGGATCCTGCCCCTGGGGAGCCCAGGGCTTGAGGGGAGACACGAGTCTGTCCAGGGACTGTCTGACCAGGAGGATGTAGATCCCATCCAGAGGAATAATGTGATGTTGGGGCTGCCAGTGACTGCTCAGGGTCAGAACAACTTAATATAGTTTATCATAAAAATTTGTTGCTTCTTACCCTTTGAGGGAGTGTTTTTTTAAATGGCTGGATTTTTTAAAAAATTGCTTTTGATGACCTTAGGTCCTGGCTATGTGAGTACTTCTGGCCTGGGCTGGTGAGGGGAGAAGGGGAAGTTTCAGGGTGCTAAGTCAGGGTTGCTTCTGGAAGCTGAGTGTTTCCAGATGGTGCATGCACCTTCTTGGAGTCTATTCCCAGGAGGGCTGGGCAAGGTGCTGGTGAATGGCTATGCTCAGGCAGAGCAATTTACAGTCCATTTCATCCATATCATGAAAAGCCTTGAATGCCAAGTTGTATTGATCAACCTGCCTCCTGTCTTAGAATTGATGATATAAGGCAAGGTATTTAAGAATCATAATCATTTGATGGGGGAGGAGTCCTTCTATACAAATGCTTGAGCTATAGGTAACAAACAAGGTAATCTAAATATTCTAAATCCATGCCTGGAATACAGTTGCAGAAGGGTCTACCTTTTTTATAAGTAATGGAATAGATTAGGTAGGGGGAAAGGGAGGAAATAATCACTGAATATTAGGAAACATACTTTGGAATAAATTTAGGAATAACAGTAGGGAAGCATGATGGAGAACATTTGGATAATATTTACCAGAGGGACAAAGAAAAATAATATTATTATGGGATTATACTCCAGAATGCCTGGCAAGAAGGAGGAATTTGGAAAAAGATCCCAAGCCTGGAATCATCTTTGTCCAGTTGAAATCACTGATGGAGGTGCTCATTTCTTAGGGTATAGATGTATGGGTTGTGAGGACAGAACCTCAGGTGTGAAAACTTGCTGAGGTTATTTTCAGGACTGCTCATTCCCCTTTGGGGTTCACTTAGTTTAACCAACTTTCCCAGTGGTTCCAAGAAGTTGTAGCATGTAGTGATCATAGCATGATAAAACTTGTCTTGACAAAGGAGCTAAATCAGGTTGAGGGTAAGTGATAGACTCAAATTTGTTGGTGAAGAAGGAGAATATCTACCCAAAACTTGTAAAATCTTTCCATGGCAGAATGGATGGATGAGAACAATTTGTTTTAGTGGCCATGAAGGTGCCTGGACTAGGTGCTGTGGAGAACTTAGAACTCAGTCACTCAGCAAAGTCATCACCGTGATCCTTTGCCCATCATTTTGTATTGCTTCTATGCCTTGATGACTAAGGAAGAGAGAGTGAAGCTGACAACTTTGTATAACTCTACCTCACTTAATTCCAATTCACTCACAAGTTAATAACCCATCTTATGATGTCATTGGTTCTCTTCAAAAAATGGACAAACAACAACATATCTTAGGATCTAATTTACTATATTGTACTGTATCATATCCATGATCAATCTCCTGTATCCCTTTCTGTTGATAGTCTTTATTTTCCCTGCTTTTCTCTTTCTGTCTGACTCCTAAATCTATTCTTTGCTCTTCTGGTTTCACTACTCTTCTCTGCTTCATATAAATCTCTTTTGCTGCTTCATCTTTCACCCTTCAGCCCTCTAAGTGTGAGACTTGGGTCCTTATCTCATTCTAAGATCTCTCCCTTGTTGATCTCAGTAGTTCCTATAAATTCAGTTTTTATTTCTAATCCTATTATTCTCAAATAAAAAGTCTTCCTTATTTTTTCCCATTTCTTCATCTATTCTAGACGTCAACTCTAGGAAATATTATTGGAATCTCAAACTCATCATCTTTCTCCCTAAATATGCTCTTCTTCCTCTCCGAAACTGTTCAGTTTTTGTCAAAGACTCTGTCATTCTTCAGAGAACTCAATTTTACAATCTTGGAGACATCCATGAGAGTGTCCCATCTCTCTTATAGCCTTCTTCAGTTCAATTACTTACCAAATCTTCTTAATTATACCTTCATAAAATTCCTTGCTTTTGTTTTCTAATTTATATTCATATGACTCATCCCACTTAAGGCTTTTATCATCTCTCACCTGGGTTCCCAGTATTTCCTTTTTCTAATCCATCCTTTCCATGGTTGCCAAAATAATTTTCTTAAGATAGATATGACTGTCACTTCTCTACCCAAAAAACCTTTTCTTTATTGTTTTTAGGACAAAACACAATATTCAGCTTGGCATTCAAAGTCATTCATGGTCTAGCTCCAACTTACCTTTCCTGCATTATGTCACATTACTTTCTACAATTCAGCCAAAATGGATCACTGTCTTTTTTTTCTGAACATGGAATTTCATTTACTACCTTTATATTTTTGTGTAAGCAATTGGCTGTGCCTCAATGATACTTATTATTCACACCTGACTACTAGATAACTTACCTTCCTTTAAGGTTTAATCAAGTGCCATCTCCTATGTGAAACCTTTCCTGACCCCCCTCCATCTGTCAGTGCACTCTCTCTTCACAGTTGTTTTTATGCTATACTTATCTGTGTGCATGTTGCATTTCCCTGCCCCATTAAAAAATAAGCTCCTTGAGGGCAAGGGTTCCCCCCCATTTCTGAGTTTGCATCTCTAGTATGGAGCACAGTGCCTCACACATACAATCGGCACCAAATAAGATGGGTGCAGAGATATAATAGAATAGTAATGGGGGACTTCAATTATCCCAACATCTGTTCAAGTTCTTTCACTGCCAAAAGCAGAGCAGTTAATAATTTCTTGGCTTGCCTTTATGATAATTTCATCCTTCAAAAGTTGGAGGAAGTCATGAGAATGACTGCTGTTTTGGATCTGAACAAGGAACAGAACTGGTTGCTGAATGGGAATCTTGATGAAAGGGAACCATTCCAACTCTGAATTTGTGGTAAGGTAGAGTAGGAAAACTATGTATAATCTGACCCCCATATTTTGGGCAAACATATTTCAAAGGGTTCAGAAAAAGGATAGGTATGATTCCATGGGCAAAAATCCTATGGGGAAAGTTATCTCAGGAAAAAAAATCGGAAGTTATCAGGTAACATTCTTCCTCCTATTGGCTGCCACACTCCAGGTGAGCCTCATCTCAATCAGGATCACCTCTCTACTCCATCCCTGGGAAGACTCTTCAGCAGGGGCTCAATCTGTTTCAGGGAATCTGCCTTCCCACCATAGGATGATGTCTCAGGTTTAATCCCTTCACATGATCTTATTTCCCTCTGTCACTCCCCTGAACAGATTTATCTTAAAATGTTGATTTTATGATGCCTCTCATGTTGCTTGTTCTGGGCACCAAAATCTTGGATCAGTTGAAGAAATGAGATGTTTAATCTAGAGGAGAAAAGGCTAAAGGGAATGTAGTATAAGTAATCATCTTCAAGCTTTTGAAGAGTTGTTACATTGAAGAGAAGTTAGATCTGTTTCTGCTTGGACCCAGAAGGCCCTAGAGTAATTGGTGGAAGTTTAAGAGAGCTAGATCTTAATTAAACCTAAAGAAAAACTCCCTAAAAATTAGAGCTATCTCAAGATAAAGCAGACTGCCTCGAATGGCAATGAATTCCCCACATTAGAGATCTTCAGGTAAACTCTGAATGAGGACCTGTTATGAATATAGAAGGGCTGTTTGTTCAGATCGGCCTTATAGCCTCTGAGGTAATTTCCAATTTTGTGCTTTTGTGTGAATCTTTTTGAAGAGCAGTTTCTAATCAGAAAAAAGTTGGGGAACCATGGTGTAGGTGACCCCCTTCAAATTCTCTCTACTGGGAAGGTTCTCAAATGGACCTCACCTGTGTCTGTTTTGTATATAGAATTATATATGTCAGAGCTGGAAGAGGTCTCAGAACCCATCTAGTCTAACCCCTTCCTGTTATAGCTGGAGGAACCAAAGCCCAGGGTGGTTAAATTATTTTCTCATTTACACAGTTGGTGGTAGATTTGGGACTGAAACCCAGTTCTCCTGACCTCCGGTCCATGTCTCTTTCCATTACACCATGTTACCTCTAGTTCCTCCCTTGAACCTCCAGGCCCCTGTATAAACTTTACTTATTTGCAATTCATCAGTCAGCTAAACAAACAGAATTCTTTGAGTGCCTCCCAGACCAGGCTTGAGCTAAGAACTTGGGAATGGAAAAGGGGAAAGAAGGAGGAGAGAACACATAGTCCCTGTCTATGAGGAGCTAACAAACTATTGGGGAGATCACAGCATTTCAGAACCAGCCTTGATAATCATAGGCTTCTATGCCAA
This sequence comes from Sminthopsis crassicaudata, assembly GCF_048593235.1. Taxonomy (NCBI): domain Eukaryota; kingdom Metazoa; phylum Chordata; class Mammalia; order Dasyuromorphia; family Dasyuridae; genus Sminthopsis; species Sminthopsis crassicaudata. The sequence continues at coordinate 664,378,069 of NC_133617.1, forward strand.
TCTGAGCAGGAATCTGGAATGTAATACCTGACAAGACATCCAGTCTCAGCTAAGGCAGGCCATTCTGTTCTTGGACAACTCTGATCGTTAATTCTGTCCTTACATCAACATTGTGATTGGCTTTTAAAGCCCTTCACAACATGGCTTATTTCCTTCTTCCATTTCTCCAGATTCCTTGATTTCTACAATTTTTTTCTCCAAAGTCACATAATCTTTGGGATTGTCATGTTTCATGCTTTTGTCTGTAGGAGGGTCACTAGTGGGGCCAGTTGAACAGTTGTTAGTAGTAGTATTATTGTTGCTCATCTTTTGTTTTTCAAGATGAACAAAACCCATCATGTATGATTGATGTCTTTTCTTGTGCATCAGTTGGTTTTAAGCAAGGCTCAGTTGTAAGACTTGTCTTGGAGGAATGGGGAGGTGGGATCAATTTGTTCCAACAGCTTTGAAGATGGCTAAACCAAGGACTGTGGAGCACTTTGAGTTTAGTAAGACATCAAAAATGCCAAGGTCATTTATTGCAGTGTGCGAGGAATTTAGAATTTAGAATAGTATAATCTTAAGATTTAGAGCTAATTTAATCCCCTCGTTTTACTGAGGCCTCAAGAGTATGTGACTCATCCAAGATCTTACAAGTAGCAAGTGTCAGAGCTAGGATTTGTATCTGACCTGATGTCCTATCTATTGCTCTCTCCATTGTACCACAGATTTAAACTGTATTATAGCTCTGAGTAGGGAGAGATCTTAGAGACCGTCTTTTCCAACAGCCCAGTCTTTACGAAAGTTCCCTGTAAAAAATCCTTTGAGAGGCTGCTTGAATATTTCTAGTAAAGGGACATTTACCATCTTACAAGAGAGCACATTCTCCTTTTGGAGAGCTATCCTTGCAGTAAAGTATTTTCTTATGAAACAGCTATGACAATTAAGATAAGAAAAGACTACATTTCCCAGGCTGCCTGGGCCAAGAAAATAAGTGATAATTGGAAGAAAATAAAGAAAATTTCCCATAAGGCCATGTACCTATAGCATAGTAATTGATTTTTAGGGGAGTAAAAGAGATACTCTGCTGGATTCAAGATCATATGGAGTAGAGAGTAATGATTGAAAGCCAGGTAGAGAATTATGGGTTGTAGTCCTATGCCTGTGGTGATGGCAGCAGGGGAGCAGGAAATCCAAAACGCAAAGACTTGGCTCTTAATTGATATCTTTATCCCTGGGTCCTGTCCAGAGCATATTTCTGCTTTTGGACATTGTCCATGCCTTCTAGATTGGAGCTGTGGATCTTGGAGAAACTTGAATCCAAAACTATTCTAGTAAAGAGAGGAGAGAGATTGGGGAAAGTAAGGAGATGAAACTGTTTTCCAGGAATGTGGCCAATATAATTTTTGTTATTCTTTTTTCCTATTTACTTCTGTCATGATTAAATATTTTATTAATTTACTGCTATTCCTTACTGGGTTTGTGAGCATGGCGAGCAACCAAAGTACTTAGACATATAGTAAACTTCAAAAAGTCTCTCTTTTCTGAGTAGGCCCAAAGAGAGTCAGACATATGATTTACTATTGAAAATCTCTCACTATTTTGGGTTTTGACATGATTGAATTCCAGGTGTTATTTACATGAGTGTATGCCTGCCTCTTATTTTTCCCCATGAATCCTAATTTTCTCCTTCATATTACAGAGTTCACATAGACTAAATTACATAGAATAAAATACGATCTAAATTCCCTCTAATACTTCTTCCACATGAAAACTAATCAAATATTCATAGCATGATACAATCTCAGAGGTAGAGACCTCAGAACTTATCTGGTCTAAACTGAGGAATAATATTTTCTACAATAGCCAGTCTCTTCTTGAAGATGTCCAGTGATGGAAAACTTGATTCTTTATTTGGCAGCCCACTCCACTCAAAAATCTCTGATTATTAGGAAATAACTTAAATCTGATTCTTGGCAACTTTCACTGTTGCTCCTAGATCTATCCACTAGGGCCAAGTTAAACAAATTTAACATGGCAACCTTAAAGAATTTGGAGACATCTATCATGTTCCTAATATCTTCCCCTTTCCCTTCCACCAATTTTAGGACTTCTTCAGGCTAAGGATTTATTTCCCATTTCCTTCTATTGGCTATGGCATAATTTTTAGTCTTCTCATCACACTGCTCAGCCTCCCTCTGGACTTACTCCAGCTTGTCATTGTGCCTTTTAAAATGTAGTGCCCAGATGGAAACATGACACTCCAGAAGTGAGACTGTGTGTTTGTTCCCTGTGCCTTCTCTTGGATGGACCAGACAGCACCACTTCCTTCAATCAATCCTTGCATGACCATTCTAGTTGGCCACTAGGTGGTATGGTGGATGGAATGCTGGCTAGAGTCAGGAAGACCTGAATTCAAATATGATCTTAGATATTTATAAGCTATGTGATCCTGGTCAAGTCACTTAACCCTTTTTGCCTCAATTTCCTCATCTGTAAAGTAAGCTGGAGAAGGAAATAGCCAACTACTCTAGTATCTTTAATTAAAAAACAAACAAACAAACAAACAAAAAAAAACCTGAAGGTAGTAAGGAAGTGTTGGACATGACTGAAAAATGACTAAATAGCAACAATAATCATCTCCTTGTCCCAATTGGGCAGAGTTGGAGGGGAGGTGAGTAAAAGCTGAGAATAGACAGAAGAAAAGGAAGATGTATAGGCCATAGAAAGCCATACCAGAACTTTGCTTCAAGTGGGCTACGTCAAATAGAGGGGCAAGAGTAGGTGTATGTGAGTGGTGGGAAGTGGGAAAAGGACAGGCAGGAAGTGTGAAATCCTCATTGGGCTGAAGACTTGGAAGGAGTTCCACAGACCCTAGGGGGTCTTAGGTCTATGGCTGAGGGATTTTTTCACAGTGTTCTCTTCTCAATATCAACCACACCAAACTTTCAGGACTTTCAGATGTGTGTGTGTATGTGTGTGTGTGTGTGTGTGTGTGTGTGTGTGTGTGTGTGTGTGTGTAGTATAATTGCTCCCTCCTTCCCCTGAAGCATGATAGCTTTTAATAGAGATGGAGTCCTCTTCATTCCTAAACCTAGGCTTGCTTCTCCCTCTCTCTCCCAACCCCCTCTGTACACACCTATAAGAGTGGGTATAGAGCACCCACTGTCAGGGCCAGGGGCAGGCTCCAGCCAACATCCATATAGGGATGTAGCGGCCTCATTAATGAGAACTTCCTGTTAATTAAAAGCTCCCCCAGGGGACTTCTTGGCTCATACTTGAGTCCTTTTCCCCCCTCCCCACAGACTTATGGCCAGAATTTGCTGAGAATTCCTCATATATGGGCACCTAGAATGATGAGTTGGCTGGAAAGACAAGTTCAGGGACAGTGTTTGTTTATAGAGCCAGTACAGGTTTATCTAATTCTGCTTTCTGATGCTCCTGTGGTGATCCTGGTGTTCTCCATTTACCCACTGCATTCATGCATGGAGCTTGAGAAAAGAGCCTTTTGATTCAGTTGCTCTGCTGTAACAACTGGGGCTGTAGCCAGAGCTCCCTGTTTACCTTCCTAAAGGGGACAGACTGGGCTGGGTGGGAGGGGAGGCCAGGCAGCATCTGGAATTGAGAGACCACAGATAGAAGATACAGGGACATTTGGATGTGTGAGCAGGGAAAACGGTCCTGTCTGGTTTTGAGTCCAGCTCCAGGGAACCAAAGGTCAAAGGGGTAGAGGGGGATAGGATTCTTTTTTTACAAGAGTCATCATTATCACCACAATTACCACTGTAACCTTCACCATTATGGTTAATAGCATCATTATCATCATAAGCATACATAATCATCTACATCACCATCATCTCCATCATCACCAACTCCATCTCTCCATCTCATCACCAAATCTATCATATGCATCATCATCAACTTCATGATTTCCATCATTACCAATTCATCACGATCATCTCCATCCCTACTCTTGTTATTATCACTATCATTATTATAAGCAAGTAAGTAGCAGAGCTAGGATTTGAAATTATATCTTTTCATTCCAAATTAAAAGTTGTTTCTACAGCATCATTTCCTGGATCTGCCTCTCTTAGAACTCTGGGGTCTTCAGTATAATGGAATTAACAGTCCTTATACTACTTGGGGTATAAAGTAGATTGGTAGACTATTGTGAGGAAAGTCCTTAGCAAATAAACCTTAAAGCATCACAGAACAGCTGTTATTATTGTTCTATCATGATTATTCTGTATCCCCACCTGCCGGTATTGGCTTCTTTCCATGATGGTCTTCTTGGATCAAGCCTTTGAGGGAAGAATGGGTAGATGATACTGTCTGCTGGCTTTTTAAAGAGTCTTGTGTTCTTGGTATAGAAGCAAGTGGGGTGGGAAGTGCTGCATGGGGGTGAGATGCTGGGGAAGGAAGTCAAATCTCCCTAAGGGATGTTCCATTCAGTGATAGCCTTTGATCTGCAGGGGTTTCTATAGTCACAGTTCCCTGAATGCCCTGAAGAACAGTGTTGGGAGACTGGGGAGTGAGAGTCAGAAAGCAAATCCTCCTCTCTTCCCAGCCCTAGTGCCTGGGGTAAGGGTACATGAATAGCATTAGGCAAAGAATTATGTCCCAATAACTGGGAAGTGGAAGGAAAAGGGCCAAGACTCAGAATGACCCACAGAGTTCCTCCAACATTGGGGTTTTTTGGTGCCCACTCTGAACATATTCCTCCTAAGCTCTGGTGAGTGATCAGGAGACTATTTGTCCATACCCCTGTTTCCAAAGAGGAAGCCCACAGACTTATCTAAGAGAAATAGTTGTGTCTTGTAAAATATAAAATGGTCCCAGACTCTCTTCTGCCCAAACACACACACAAACACACACACACACACACACACACACACACACACACACACACACACTTAAATATGAAGAGTCTTATTTAGGGGACTTTGAGAGAGACAAGGTGAGTAAGTGGAGGATTTCTTGCTCTTAGGGAGACCTTGGTTGGAGTGCTGCTATCATTATTGTCCCTGTAACAGTCTGTCTAGGGTCATCCACACCATCCTGGTGCCTTCCATTCTGAATTACTTTAGGACCTTAATGCTCTGCGACTGCATCTGCCCCCTCTTTTCAAGGTCATACTTCCTGGGTCTTTAAAGGTGGTCATCTGAGGTAACATCATGGCATGGAACACTGGGGCTGGAGACAGAGAATCGCTTCTATCTAGGTGACATTGATTATCTTCTTTTGCCCTCAAACATAAAATAAGGAAGTTGGACTAGAGGATCTCCAAGGCACCTACCAGCTCTAACGCCTATGAACTCAACGATGAGAGAAATCTACTTTTGACCATGTGCTAGGAGGCAGGATCTTTCCCTGCCTCCTCCTGGACAGCTGGATTTTGTGCTTGTCTATTGTGGGGACGTAGTCCATTAAATGGGGTAAAAACCAATCTGTCTTTAATCCTTCCTTGGACTCCACTCACTCCATGATCCAGTTACAGTTAATGTGTTGTTGATCTCTTTATAAGTTGGAGTAATACGACTTCTCTCTACCTCTGACATTCCCACTCCAGCTAGATTCATTTGCCATTGTCCCTTCCTCTACCTATTCACATTCTATACAGGTCAACATCCAGTCCCCCTGGGAGCTGTCCTCTATTGGAATAGGCTAACCTGAAACTAGTGAGGCAGAGACTGGGTGGCTCTCAACTGAAAATGCTATTCTCCGGGGGATGTGAAGTTGACAAGAATTGGCTAGCTGCTGTAGGATTTACAAAGTATACTTTTCTCACGACTCTCTGATGGAATTAATGTAAGAATGATTATCTCCATTTTACAAAGGAGGAAACTGAGGCACATAAAGGACAACAGACTTGACCAGGGTCCATGACTAATAAGCATCAGCAGTGGGACTGCTAAGATCCTTTTCAATTCCAGAATTTGTGATTCCATTACTCTTCTTCCTTCATTCTAAGGTTCTGGTCTATTTGCTGTTCCTCAAATGTGGCGTTCCATCTCTGTATGCTTCTATACACAAAATCTCCCCTCCCCCAAAGCACTCCCTTCTTTAGCCCTTCTTTTTAGGAGCCTTAGTTTCCTTCAAGGCTCACTTCATGTGAATCTCCTAATTTCCTGATAGTCCTAATTGTTATCATGTTCTCTCTCTTTCCACTCTCTCTGTCTCTGTTTCTCCTCAAATTAAACTGCACTTGTTTACTCGTCTAAATGTAAGTGGAATGAATCTTCATAAAAGCAAATTCTGTTTTTCCTTTTATGCTGTGTCTTCTATAGTGCTCAGCACAAAGAAAGCCCCTAATTGGTGGTGCTTAAACTGGGGAAGAGAATAAGCATTTATATAGCATTTACTATGCGCTAGGCACCGTGCTTAATGCTTTACAAATATTAATCCATTTGGTCCTCACGATAGCTCTGAAAAATATGTGTTGTTATTATCTCCATTTTACAGTTGAGGAAACTGAGGCAGGCAGATTTGTTAAGTGACTAACCCAAGGTTACAAACTAGAAAGTGTCTGAGGCTGTGTTTGAACTCAAGTTTTCTTAATTTTAGGACTAACGCTGATTTATTGGGTCACCTGACTGTAGAAATGGACACAATTATGCTTTAAGAGGATCTACAGATTCAAAAAGGTATTTTTAAAAGACCACTTTAAAAGGGAATGCAAGTTGATGGACCCAATTCAATTGCCTCAATGCCCAAGAAAGGAGTTTAAACTCAAAGACGTTCTGTGGGCAGACTCCAGGGATGTCTCTTGAGTTGAACATTCATTTGGCTGAAAAGAGAATGTTTGGCTTGGAATAAAGAAACTTGGCATGAGAGGGGAGGGAGGGCCCTGTTTCCTTAGTGAGCAGAGGAGATAAGAGCAATAGTTCTGGCTTGAATGGAAGTAGAAATCAGGGCAGACTAGAAAGGAAATTGTGATTGACGGTAAAAGCCAGTTCTGTGGGTGAAGCTGTGTCACATGGTTCTCTGAATGGAGACCTGAGAGACTCCTTCCAACCACTGACTTGTATGAAGACATAGCTAGCAGTTCATCACATTAGTCATCCCTTTCCCTCTGGATATAGAAGCACTCTCTCCTGGCATCAATGGAGAAAAAGGGCTGAGGTTAACTGACTTGCTCAGGATCACATCTGCTAAGTGTCTGAGTTCGATTTGAATTCAGGGCTTTCTTACTCTAAACCTAGTGCTCTATCCATTGTGCCATCTAGTAGCTATGTGACCTCCAGAAATGCCTGCTCTTTGAACCTATTTTCTCATTTGCAAAATGAACATAATTCTTGTACTACCTAGCTCACAGGGATCCAAGGTCATAGAGCAGACTTAAACCTAGAAGAGACTTCAGCTCTAGTCCATCTGGGCAGGATTTGAACTCAGTTCTTCTGTCCGTTCATGGTCATTTTCCAAGTTCATTCCTTCTAACTGGTCTTCTTTGTCCAAGACTTTTCCAAACTTATTCCCCATTCTTCTTTCTCTCACTTCTCTGTAGGCATTCTATGTTCTGGACAACTAGTATCCATTTCATCCTCCCCTCTTCCATTTCTGGGTATGTAGACACTGAATTTTTTCTACTTGTTAAAATGCTTCTCTCTCTATATCTGTCTCTCTGTCCAATGCCCCACTGAGGTGCTACTTCTTTCCTGAACTTTCCTTGATTTCTGTCTTCCCTCACCTTCACCTGAAACTGCTCTCTCTCCCCTCCTCAAATGATCACATTGGTAGGTTCTATCCTTAACTCTCATCATGTACCACCGTGGCACACTTAATTGTATAGCAGTCATAGTTCCCCTCTAAAATTATAATATCCTAGAGGGCAATAGGAAAAAGGAAAGAAACAAGCATTTGTAAGGAGTCTTTTATGTGCCAGGCACTATGCTAAGTGCTTTACAGATATTACCTCCGTATAACTTTTCACTCTTGTATCTCCATTGCCTAACAAAGGGTCTGGGGTATAATAGGAGTTTAATAAATGTTTGGTGAGTTTGACGAGGGTGAGGCTATTTGGATTCTAGGTCTGGAAATTCCAGTCAGACTCTCCATCTGACATTAGGGGAATCATTAGCTTCTTTAGAGCACAGTACTTCACCCATTCTTGTGTCACTCAGTGCAGTGAATAGTAGATTATAGCTGGAGTGAGGAAGAACCAAGTTCAACTCCAGCCTCAGACCTTTGGAGCTGTGTGACCTTGGACACATCACTTAAACTCTACTTGCATCTGATTCCTCCTCTAGCTCAAAGGGTTGTGGTGAAGATAAATGAGCTGCTATTTGTAAAGCACTTAGCACAATGACTGGTACATATATAAATGCTAGCTAGCTACAACTGCTATGATTATAACTATGACTTTCATCATTATCATCTCTTCTAAGCCTCTTTAATGATGTCTTTACCATAACTTCTGGCTGGGCAACCCCAAGGAGCTGTCCAGCGTTCACAGACTGACTATGATATCAGATAGTGATTGGGATGAGGACTGAAATAGGCACGATATGGCTCAAGTTGCTATTACCTCCATAACATCTCTCTATTCTGCCCCGTCCTCCATTTCCTAACCCAGACCTTCATCTTTTATTTTTTTGTCCAGATTATTGATAGTCCCTATTACACCAGCTTCTCCCCTCTCCAACCCACTTTGTACACATACTTTATATACACTTAGTATTCTTATTGCCTCTCTAAGATCATGTAACTTTTCTATTCTGAAAACTTTAGTGGATCTGCCTTGCTTATTGAACAAAAATGTACTGTTTAGTTGGCACTTAGATCCCAGTACAATCTGATTTTAAATTACCTTTTCATCTTTATCTCATATGACTTCTTTACCGGCAATTCTCATCCTATCCCATCCCATCTTCATATCTTTGCTCGTGTGATTTTTCTATACCAAGAATGTATTTCTGTATCCCCAATGCCTCACACATGGTAGGCATTTAATATACTTTTGTCAAATTGAACTCAATAAACATAGAAGAGGTTCTGTTATCCCTGAGCTCATGAAAGATACAAAAGTGTGGATATGTTGGATACTATCTAGAGATGAATGCTTCTTGTGTATTGACAATTATTGGGAACTTCCCTCCAGAACCAGCTCAGGTCTTCTCCCCCAAGCTCTCCCAGATGGGATGAGAGACCTGAAGGTTGATATTTTTGGAGATTAGACCTCTCTCTTCAGATTCTTTTCCCAGTGGTCAAGGAATTACCCCTGAGGATTTCTTCCAGCCCTCCCAGAATAGCTTTCTTCCCCTACTGTGTCCTGGCTTGGGTGACGTGAAGATAATCCACAAGTTGCCCCTTTCCCCCATTACTTAGTTCAAAACAAACACAATAGCCACTCCAATCCTTTTTCTTTTCCTTTCTTTCCTTTTTTTCTTTTTTTTTCTTCTTGGTATTTTTTCTCCCTGACCTCCAAGCTTCCCCTCCTCTCAATGGAATGTCTGTCCATCCCCCAGGTGGCCCCAGATCTGTAACTGGTCCTGAGAAGGCAGCCATGGTCCCTTAAGTCTATATACTGACCAGGCCTGGGAGCATCTCCATGACCCCAGGCTTGGTCAGAGGAACTTCTGGTTTGGCTTGCACTTGGGAATGTGGGGTCCTCAGGGCTCCTGGGGGGAGGCCTGGCCTGAGTACAAGGGTGGGAGCAGGCCTTAGAGTTCAGATTTAAGCCCAGGGTCTCTGCCCCCTAGATAGCTGGGGGGATGTAGGTCACATGACTGTTTCCCTCTCCTCTTCCAGGAGTGGAGGGGGCTGCTCCCCAACTATTGGCTCGTAGACTCCAGAGCCGTTGAGATACCCATCATCCTTGGTTCCAGGCTCTGGGCCAGATGAAGGCAATGAGTTCTCAGAAATGGAGCCATGTTTCACATAACCTGGCAACTGGTGGTGGCCATTGGCACTGGCTCCAGCCCCGGGAGCTAGTCGAGGGCTGAGGGACAAGGCCAGCCCCCCTCGGGGTCCCACATTGGTGACACTTGTGTGAGACACCATGGGGCCGTAGCTGTAGGTACTGCTGCCACTCCGGGCCTTCCGCTTGAAGTCCAAGGCCAGGGTCCATCGGCTCCATGACTTCTTGATCTCTGCTTGTACCTGTAGGGAGGAGAGACAGGAGCGTCAGCCTTAGTGAGCTTCCATTCTCAACATGTGGAAACAAGTTGGCTTGAGGGTCAGGAGAGACTGAATCTGAACTAGCTGGGTGACCATGGGCAAAAGACAACTTCTCATAGGGTTAATAAAACACATACCTCCTACTCCATAGTCTAGTGGTGAGGGTCAAGGGAGTTCCCTAAGTTACTTTAGAAAGCTTAAAATTGGGTGCCTTGCCTGGACCTCTGCTTTGAAACTAAATGGTTCAGTGGATATAGGGCTGGGACTGAATCAGAAGATCTCAGATCAAATCTAGCTTAATCATCTGGTAGCTGGATGACCCAGGGAAAGTTATTTAACTGTTGACTGGCTCAGTTTCCTCAATTGTAAAATAGGGATAATAATAGCACCTATCTACCAGATTTTTGGGAGGACCAAAGGAGATATTTGTAAAGCACTTAGTATAGTACCTGGCATAAGATAGGTGATTAATAAATATTTCTTTCTTTCTTCCTTCCTTACCATTTTTCCTCATGTCATATTATGGTATTACTTATTATACTCCTCTGACTGATCTCTAAGCTCCCTAATGGAAGGTTCCATTATCTAATTTCATCTTTATTTCCCCTTGCTAAGCAGAGGACACATTGCAGGGATATGGCAGGGTTCACACTCACCTCTCCATTGCAGAAACAGTATATTATGGCAACAAAAAATCCCTGGGGAAAAAGATATTCAAGAAAGGAAGGTCAATAGTTTTAGCATCTCTACTGCCTGACCTACCTCCCATCTCCTAAAGCTCTCTATTTCCGAGAAGACCTTCCTGTTGAATGGAGGGGGTAAAACCTCATGTCCAGAACATCCTTCCCAGGTTTAACTATAGCTAGAAGAATGAAAGGGGTACAAAGTCCACCCTATTTTTAAAAATTTCCAGAGAAGGAAAATTTCACAGTTGACAACTACTAGTTAACTAGCTTTACAGGCTGCTGGTACTTGTGAATGGCCTAGCTTTGCTATTACAGAATAGAAAGATATCAGTTTCTTGTTCTTTTGTGGCACTTATTCAGGACTCAGTAGCCTAGGAGAAAGTTAGTCTCCCCAACTCAAGTCTCTTCCTACTCTAGTCCATCTTCTCCTCCTCTGTAAAAATGATCATCATATTTATAGGTCTGACCATGTCAGTAAACTCCAGTTGACTCTTGAGTACCTCTAGGATCAAATATAAAACCCTGCATTTGGGGTTCAAATCCCTTTATAATTTATTCTGTCTTCCTTTCAGCTTTCTTATATTTCATTCCTACTGTTCTACTCTACAATCCAGTGACACTGGCCTCTTTTGCTATTCCTGGAACAAGATGTTCCATTTGCTGTCTTTGGGCACTTTGTCAATTGTCTCAATGCCTGGAATGCTCTCTCTCCTCATTTTTGACTCCTGCCTTCTTTGGCTTTCTTCAAATCCCAGCTAAAAATGACCTTTTGCAAAAAGCCTTTCCCAATTCCCCTTAATTCTAGTGCCTTTTCTCTGTGATTATCTTCAATTAATGCTGAATAGATCTTGTTTGTACATAGTTGCTTTCATGTGGTCTCCCTCATTACACTGTGAGCGTCTTTGAGAGGTGAAACTGGTTTTTGCCTTTCTTTGTACCCCAGGGCTTAGTAGTACAGGGTAAAGTATATAGTAGGTGTTTAATAAATGCTTGTCGACTTGTCCCAACTTTATTCTTGTGATTGAGGATCTGTATTTCCTTTGAGGGCACCACCTCAGACACTGGTCTGGTTTCCTATTTAAGCAGGTAGGTTTTCAGCTTGGGTCAATACCAAGGGCACCACCACCCATCCAATCACCCAGACTTGCAACTTTGTAGTTCTCAACTCTTCAATCTCCTTCACCCAACATTGTCCAATAATTTACCAAGTCTTGTTGATTTTATTTCTTCAATATCTCCCATATCTGTTTTTTTTTCTTTCCACTCATAAAGATCCCAACCCTTGTCCAGGCCTTCATTACCTGAACTAATTGGTTTTCTGTTCCACTCTAATCTATTCTCCACATAAAATAATCTCCCTAATACACATATCTGACCATCTTACCCACTTCCCTGCTCCAAAAAAACTTTAGAAGTTCTTTATTGCCTCAAGGATAAAATACAAAATCCTTATGATCTTGGCTTTGAAAAACTTCACAATCTGATTCCAGCCTCCGTTTCCAGACTTAGATGGGATAATATTCCCTTAGAGAGTTTGAGCAACCTGACCTGGTTGTCTTCTTGCTCTCCTCCTGCCCAGAATTTTCTCCTTCTTTACTTTCCTTCTTAAAATCCCTAGCCCCCTTAAGTCTCAGGTACCAGCTTCTCCAAAAGGCCTCTGATGATCCTCTCCCCAAATGAAATGTAAGCTCCTTGAAGGCAGTTTAATTTTAATTTTTTTTGTTTTTGTGTCCCTAGGACTTAGCAATGAGTTGGGTTTTTTTTAAAGCATTTTGTGTCTGAGAATATAATTCTAACACACTTCTCCATCACTCCTCCCTCCCCATCCCCAACCATTGTTTCTGTAAGCTATTTGCTATTGCAGAATAGAAAGATTAAAAAAAATTGGCTATAGCTAAGCAGAGCTGGAACATTTATAGTCTTAGGTCTATTAGCTTACTCAACAGATCCCCTTTTCTGCAGCTAAGAGAAAAAATTATTTACTACTGTACCCACTCTGTGCTCTCTCTGCCTAAACATTCTTTATAGAGCTAAAGGGGAGTTACTGTGGGAGGTGTGGAGGTTGTGGGCAGTTTGTAATACCCAGATTCCTCTTGGTCCCTCAGTTCAGCTTATAGAGGACTTTAGGTCCTGCCTGATTAATTAGATTTATATTATAAAGGGGAGGAGGATTTATGGAAACAAGAATGGTAAAGAGAAAGTTCTGGCTGAATGTAATGCATTTTTAAATTTTTGCAGTGAGTATTTACATCTAGGAGACTAGCAAATGCTACAGATCAGTGCTTGACTTATTGTTTTGTTGATTGTCCAGCCTTGAGAAAGTGATAGAGAGAATGCTAAACTTTAAAGTATCTCCCATTTTCCATAGACAATTGTTAGACTTTTTTGATGGGGAGAGGGAAGAGAAGGGGGCAACAACAGGCCAGTGATCTGCCCATAGGTCAATGATCTGTAGTGTCTGAGGGTCTGATGGCCACACCTACCTGGAATGAATTGAAGAGCATTTCATAGTGCATTTGGACTTGCCAAAGAATCCCTGATACTTCTGTGTATGGTGTGGCCATGAAGACGATGTAGTGCACCCCAAACAGCGGCATGAGCACTAGTGTGGACTTCAGCAGCTTTCTGCAAGAAGAAGCAATAGTCAAGGTCAAGAACAACCCTTCCTCCTTCTCCATCTGAAACTTTGCTCATCTTTCCAGAGCCATTTTAAGTATATTCTCCTCCAGGGAGGTGCATTTTAGTGAATGAGAGACTGGAAGTTGGATGAGGGTCCTTATTAGGGTCACTGAATAGGGAAATGAAATATGGGGCAAAAGAAGAGGCTGACCTGTACTGTTGCCTTGTATCACATCTCCCTGCATTGGTCTCCCGGAGTTTAGTAGCCAGTACTCTGATTATATTGATAAAAAGAATAAAGTTCACCTGCGGGAGAGAAAAAAGTAGAATATTATAATTTAGTGAGAAAGCATGGAATTTCAGAGGGTGTGTGAGGGGTGATAGATCAGCCTTGTGGACTCTTTCCCCTGGAGAGAGTAGTGGGAGTCTGATTTCAATGTGGTATAATAGAAAGTATGTTTGTCTTGAAAGTCAGAAGACTTGAGTTCAAATTCCAGGGTTGACCATTTAGGAGCTATGTGACCTTTCAAAGAAAATCACTTAACTTCTCTGGGTTTCAATTCTTTTATCTATAAAGAATGAGAAGTTTGGACAAAATGACTACATTTTCTTCCAGATCCTGACATTTGGTGATACTGTGAGGCACTTGGAACTCTCAGGGAAGAACACTGTCTCCTGCCCTTCTTTCTACTTTATTCCATCTTCCAAGCATTGTCTCTTTTTGGGTCCAAACACTCAGATCTCCCATGAAACCCTTCCAGAATATGCCAACTTATCAAAGACCTGTTGGTTGATGTAGGAATACTCAGCTTGAAGTCTGTGAGCTTATTAAATACTTGCTGATCATTGATTCATTGTAGTCTTGCTGCCTGAGTCTCAAAGAGGAAGAGAAGTTAAAGATGGATTCCATCCATCTATACCAGAGTAGGATTTAAACCTGAGGGGCTGACTCTTTGAGACATCATTTGGGGTTTTCTTGGCAAAGATATTGGAGGAGTTTGCTATTTCCTTCTCCAGTTCATTTACAGAGGAGGAAAACAGGGTTAAGTGACTTGATCAGGATCACATAGCTAGGAAATGTCTGAAACCAGATTTGAACTTATGAAAGTGAGGCTTCCTAACTCTAGGTCTGGTTGTTCACAGTTGGATATATAGAGCTAGATGCCTGGTTAGCATGAGGACGGTCAGGTCCTCTGTAGGCAGCAGAGTTATTGTAACAGATTTTTAACTGAATCTCTTGGACAAAATGGCCTTCTCCATCTAGTGTGTTCAGCCCATCCCACCAGGATGTTCTCGAGTGAAATAATTATGTAAATTTCCCTGGAAACTTTAAACATCAGCTTTTGATTATCTTTAACAAGTAGATGTATGTACTAGATGGCTCCTAAGACCCTGCATAATTCTAAACCCCCTATGATTTCATCTTTTCCAAATGTTCCCCTTTGACCCTTTTTCTACCTCCCAATTCCCAGATCTCAGCCTGACATTCAAGGCCTTCCATTAGGAATAAGCTAAATCTGGAAGCCATACTTTTAAGCTCAAATTGCATCATTAATATATTCTATGTCACTTTATTAAGTCAGCAAGTCAATAAAGTAATAAATCAAGCCTTGATTTGTAGTTTTCTCATTTCTAAGAAGTAAATAAATGTTCCCACGGAAAATTTAACAACTGGCTGGCTCCAGCACATCTCTGGTGCCCCGAGGCTCCAACTTGAACCCTTTATTCAAGTCAGGTCAGACTCCTCATTATCAGTCTCTTGTCCCCTACTCCCCTCCCCCACTAAGGATCATTCTGTGTCTCTCTCCTGCCTAAGGTTCAATCTATTCAAATCTTACTTTCTCTTCAAGGGTCCTCTCAAGTCTCAGTTCCCCTAAAAAGTCTTCCCTAACCATCCCAGCCCACTGCTACCTTCCTTGTGTTGATCACATTTAAGTTATTGTACATAGTTATTTGTTGTCTCCCTCATTAGAGTTAGAGATTGTCTTTTTAACCTATCTTTTCATTTCCAGTGTTAGCACAGCCTGGCATGCAGTAGGTACTTAATATTGATTGATTGATTAGAAGTCAAGTTCTTAATAGACCTCGGGGCTAAATAGCAGTTTGTTTGAAGAAAGCGTTTGGGGTTCTTAGTGGACTTAGCTCCATATAAATCAATAGTGTGATAATGTGATAATGTGTTCTTAAGTTGCTCTAAGATTAGAACAGTTTCCATACATGATGAGGTGCTAGTCCTGTTGTCTTTTACTATGACCAGATTATATCCCAGAATACTCTGTTCTCTGGGCAACACATTTTATAGAAAACATTTATGAGCTGGAGGAAATTAGAATGGTCAAGGACTTTGAATTGATTCCATCGAGAATGGGTTGGAAGAAGAGGGATGTTTGCCCCAGAGGAGAGAAGGCTCAGTGATGGGTAGGACAACATGATAAATATGTCAAAAGGCTGCCATGTTGAAGAATGATTTCACTGATCTTGTTCAGGCTCAGAGGATGGAACTAGTGACACAAGTGAAAGCTGCAAAAAAATCAAGTTTAAGTCTCTCCTCAGGAAAAACTTCCATACAGTATTAGATCAGTTTTCCAGAAGTAGAATGAGCTGCCTCCCCGCCCCGGTGATTTTCAAAAAGAGGCTGGGTGATTACTTGTTGGGTGGGTTTGTAAAAAGGATCCTTTTGCCCCCGTGGGTTGCTGAGATCCCTTATAACTATAATTCTGTGATTTATTCTTCCTAAGGACATGACCTGTGTTTCCTTGTCACATCAAGAAAATTTGGACCCTCCATTCAAAATGGAAGCTCCTTGAGGGAAGATATATGTGATTTATATCAAAGATGGAAAGGATCCCATTGGGTCCAACTTGTACAATGGTTTCAACAGCCTTGGAGTGGGAGCATCTTTTCCCCACTGGTTGGGGCTCCTTGAAGGCATTAACCACATGTCCTCCTTAGACCCTCCCTCCCCATTCCCCAGGTCTGCTCACCACAATAGCTGCCAGGATGGGCACCTGTATGATCCATTTCTTATTCCCCGAACTCAGGTCCCAGCACCTGGGGAGACACAGGTTCACTACTATCAGATCCCAATGATGTTCCTGATGGATTCCCTCTACCCTGGACACAGCTCATTCTCAGACCATTCCTCTAGGCTCTCATGCTTAAAGTAGCATGTGCAAATACCTGTAAGCTCCCACCCTATTAAGCCACCCCCTGTGGTATCCTTCCTAGGAGACATAATTGTGTTTTCTGATGCTGGTATCATAGATCATGGATGGGCCTTGGACATCCCCAAACAACCCTGCTCTGAGGCTCCCCCCAAAACTCCAGGGCCCAAAAGGCCCCAAAGGAGGCCCCAGACTTACTCAGTGTTGGCCAGTGTGGCCCTCACGGTCACCCACACAGCGACAAACACGGCAGGGAGGCCTGGGGAGGAGAGTAGAGGAGAATAACGGAGAAGAGGAAAGAAAGGAGAGAAAAGATGTAGAGCATGTGAGGAGACATATAGAAGAAGAGATGAAAGGTACCAAAGAGGTGGAGAAAAGAGGCAGAGGAAAAAGGAGACAGAGGAGAGGAGAGGAGGCATGAGGCTCCAGCTCTCCTACCCTCCCACTCTTCAATAATGAGTCAGCCCATGGAAAAGCCCTCCCTCCCCTTCCTCCCTTCTTCCCTTTCCCTGGCCTCTGAGCCTTGATTTACCTCTCTGAATATAGACAGAAGGACAGGACTGTCTAGAGAGGGAAATGGGATGAAGGGAAGAAAGAGTATCAGAGAGGAAAGTTGGCACAAATGCTGACATTAAGATTTTTGAAGAAAGTAGAAAAGATGTGAGAGAGGGTCAATCTAGGGAGAGAAATGTAAAGAGGACGGAAGAGGGAAAATATGGTGACTATCTAATCCAAAATGGTGCAGGTGAGACAAGGGAGGGAGAAAGAAGGGGATGGGTAAAAAAAAATGGAGGGTGGTGAGTGTAGAGAAAGAGAGGGAGTGAAAGTCTGGCTTAGGCTGAGGACAGTTGGTCACTAGGGTGGGGATCCCCAAAGGTATGAATTCTGTGGGTTGTGGCTACTGTCCAGTCTCAAAATATGGAGTTCTAGGAGCTGCCAGTTTCCAGGATCAAAACCATTTTGATGACTAATCAGAGAATGTCCAACTTCCTTAAACTAACAACCACTGGGTTTTTGCACTGACAGCTCCATCCCTGCAATGCCCTTCCACCTTAGTCTCTGGCTTCCTTCAAGGTTAGATTCATGTGCCATCTCTTCTGGACAGTCTTTTCTGAGTTCTCTTGTTATATTTCTCTCCCTGCTCATATGAGCAAGACTCTATGTATCTCTTAGTAGATCATAAGGCCAGAAGGAAGTAGCAGTCATTTTAATTTTGTATCCCAAGGACCACCTTACACATAGTAGGTGCTTAGTAAATGCTTGCTGGATTCCACTGAATTGGAAACCTGCCTACTCTCTGGCCCCTTTCCCTCTTCTTTGCTTTCTTTTCTCCCTTCCTTTTCACTTCTACAATATATTTAATAGTTTATAGGGGCACAAACTCCATCAGCTCTCTGTCAGAATTTCCTTGTTTTGATTCCTCTACCAATTATTGGCTGTGGCCCTTGGGGATTATTGTCTTGCCAGTATATCCTTTTTCATCTGCAGGCCCAGGTTATGCTCTCTTTCTTCATCTCACCTTCCTTGATTCTTCAAAGAGGAAGACAGGGACCTTTTCTGTCTGGTCTTACAGGTCCCCCTCTTGGCTTCAGATAGAAGCTGTGTCCATCTGGATTCCAGCTCAACAGGATCTCTTTTTGATGACCCACTCAGCTGTTCTGTTGCCCTTGCCTCTCTTCTAACCAGAAACATGACTCTATTTAGTTCCCTTTATCTTTGGGTCTTTCTCTCAGACTCTTCACCCTCTTTCCAACTTCTGAACTCCTAAGTTTTTCTATAAGCTATTTTCTCAGCACAAACTATCATGTTATTGACCAGTCTCCCTTATCCAGCCTCTAGCACAAGCAGCCTAATTGGTTGGCCCAGAGGTCACCTCTGCCCAGGTTCATATAAATAGGAAAAAAATCCTAATTTAGTGCCAGGAAGATAAATTGGCTTGATGTAAAAAGCCATGGAGAAGGAATCAGTTCTATAAACTAGCTGTATGGTCTTGGGCAAAGTATTTCCTCTTATAGACCTCAGTTTCCTCATCTGTAAAATGAGAGGGTTGGATTTCATGTCCTAACTATGGACCCACATGCCCTGTCCCAGAGCTGCCTTCTTTCCTAGAAGTACCTCCATTCTCTAACCCCATGGCAGCAATCTTTCCCTGACAGGTTCATAATAATTTCATTGGGGACCACAGCTAATTGAAAATTTATACATAAACCCACACAAGTACAGATATACAACCATAAAGGCACACACAGATATAGAAATGTATGCTCACACACATGTGGTATAAACACACCCATCATACAGATTCAAACACCCAATGCACAGGAGACCTCATGTACGTACGTATACAGAGCCACGTGTACACCTTGCCACTCTCATGGTTACAAATGCACGCAGACACAGACACGTACATATGCATATACGCATCCACATGGACACACACAATTACTCCCCTGTGGGCACAGACAGGGTTCCCTGGGTGGGCACCGATGCTGTCAGTGACTCTTATAGTATCCACATTGTATGCGCTGTGCATAGTAGTGAAAACACACAGTGTGTACAATGCAGGTTCTATAAAGTCAGGTGTGTCCTCCCTCAGGGCGAGCCACTCAACCAAGTAAGGCCCACACCTGGACTAGCTTGACCCAATCAATCCTATACATGATAGCCAGCACTCTCCCCCAACAATACTAGAGGCCTCCCACCAGATTTCTGCTCAAGAACCTTTGCTGGCTCCTGATAGTCCACTGGGTCTTAGGCAAACTCTCTAGTCTGAACTTTAAGGCTATTGCTGTTTGCTCCCCAGTATGGTCAATGAATATACCTCACTGGACTGGCCAGTCTTGGTAAGAAGATCACACCTCTACATGTTCTTTGATGTTCTAGGCTTTTGCCAGGGGACTTTGTCAGGAGATCTAGTGTGACCACTGTTCTCCTTGAACTGAGTGGAGGTGGTAGGGAGAAAAGCTTTCTTGAGGTATTTATTTTTGGAGAAGTAGAAACATTCAGCCAAATCCATCATCCTACAGTAAAGATCTAACTATTAGGGGTAGTAACAATGGTGGGAAGGGAAAGAGAAAGAGAAGAAATCCTTGCTCAGTCATGTCACCAGATAAAAGAATTTTTAGGACTAGAAAGAGGCTTGAAAGTAGACCACTCTAAATCTCACAGGTGAAGAGATCACGCCTGAGAGAGAGAAAGCAACAAGCCTGATATGTAACCGAGATGAGATTTGAGCCCAGGTCCTGGTCCTGAGCCAAAGTAGGCTTATCTTTCTCCTATACTATGTAGTATTTTTGTCCCCGTATATGCCCGTCATTGTTGGGGCACAAGTTTAGAATGAGTTGGACTGGGCTGTGGTGGGCAAAGTAGGATTCCCATTTTGTATAAGGGCTACTAAAGCCTGTATATTCCTGTAGACATGGGGCTGAGGAGGCTCTTCTGGGAATTCCAGTGGTCCTGATCACAGACTGTCAGATGGATGTATTGGGAGAAGAGTTAACATTCCAAATTTCAGGAATATCTTCTGCCAGAAACAAGACAAGAGGTTTGCTAGGCAATAGTGGTTCCAACCCAGGGCAAAACAGATGGCTCTGGTTACAGACTGAGTTTTGACCTTAGTCACAGATTAACTTCTGGAGCTGACCACTGACATTGGGAAGTCAGAGCTAGAAGAGACTTGGGAGTCCAAAACCCTGTTTACAGATGAGGAAACAGGTTCTCAGAATAAAGGGATTTGCCTAAAGCCACACTGAGAGCTGGGGCAGATTTCTGATTCCAAATTCAGTGCTTTAGTCACTGCAAGGTAAACTGGCTCTCCCTGAACTTGAGTCCTTTCTGTGGCAGTGATCGGGTTCTGGGCCCTGATCACATATTTATTTTCTGTCACTAATGTCATTTCATTCTCTTGAGTGTCACTGCTGACTGATTCTAATTCTCTGGGGGTGATTGCCTAAGGCATGTGCTGTATGTGGAGGCTTAATAGACAGTGTGCATCCTTGTATAAGGGGAATTTCTTGGTGTAAAATTCCCTTCCTTTCCTGCCTTCCATTGAGGGCAGATAAAATGTGGTATATGCACACACAAGGAGTTCTCACAATGCAATTATATAAACACACACATGCATGACATATCCAGCCACATGTGAACACAATGTATACATTGATCCATGGAAGTACAAAATGTGAACAAAATGTTTTTGTTCACATGCAGATACATATGAATGTATACATGTGTTCATGTCCACCAAACACAAATATATCTTCCATCACACACACATACACACACACACACACAAACACACACACTTGCACACAGAAACAAGCAGGCATAAATGCACACTGATAGCTGTATTAGGTCATTGCCAAGGGAATAATGGAACAGACAGGAAGATGGACCCTTAACATCCCAGTGGACATACCCCAGCCGAATAATGTGAAACCCCAGAGATACTTTTTCTCAGAGAAAAAAGCCATGAAGATGAGGCTGTGAAGGTATAGGCCTTCCACAAGGATCCAGTAGTAGTTGGTGGTCAGGAAGTAAAGGAAGACAGTTACGGCAACTCTGCAGCCCACCTGGATTGAGAAGAGAAAATGGGCAGGGCGTTAGATGGAGTTGGCAATGATCCCAGGGATCCCTGTCTTGATCCATGTCCCAAGTGGAGAAACATTCTATTAGCACTGGAGTTTGTCCTCCATGGACAATTCAAAAAGGGAGAAAGCATATGGTTTTCCTCCATATTATACTTCCAACCTAGAAGATTGAGCCACTTCCTTATTAAGTTTGAGTACATCCAAGTTGGTATATAAATTACTTTGGACTTTATGAATTTTTATATGTTGGGGGGTGAAGTTGGTGCTTGGGCTTCTGGGGTACATTTTTCCATGGAAAGGGAGAGTAAGGCAAAGGGACACTGAAAGTGGAAAAAACAGAGGAAGGGAAAGTCCAAAAAGGGAAGTGGCTGAGGATCATTTGGGCTGGGCAAGAAGGGATGGGACATAGGCCAGAGCCTGGGACACTCACAAAACCCGCCTTATCAGCAGGGGGAGGCTCCGTGAAAGCCCTCAGCTCCTCCTCGGTGATGCGCTCGATTTCATCTGGGGAAATCCCCGAGTAGAGCACAGCATCCTTGATGAAGATGCTTACGGCCCGGAGCATGAAGGATACGAAGAGGTGCATGTGAATGTAGTTCCGGGTACAATGTAGCCTTCTGGAGGGGGCACAAGGAACAGGGAGTCTGGTTAGCAGATGCTTACAGTGATCTACAAGTCATAGGAAATGCTGATCCCTTTCCTGCTCTTTCCTGTTCTATTATTCTGCTCAAGTCTTTGATGAGCTCAGGGAAGGACAAACTATTTCTGTAAACATAATAATAAAAAGAATAGCTCCCATGTCTCTCAAGATTTAATATTTATATCTTTTTTAATCTTCATCAATTCTGTGACATTGTTGTAGAAAAAGCATTGTCCCTAATTTAAAGCTGAGTTTTAAGAAATCCAACTAGTTGTTTTTAGCCTCAAAGTTAAGGTTGGTTGACTTGGAAGAGAAAGTACAATGGCTGGAAGACCAGAGGAGCATAGTATTAGACAGGAAGAGACTTTAGAGGTCATGTAGTCTAATTCCATTATTTTATATATGGGGAAATTGAGGTCCAAAGAAATGATCAGCATACATTCAAACAAGGAGTAAGTAGCAGAACAGGGAATCAAAGTTAATTCTCTATCTGGTGTGCTTTGCACTTTGTTCAACTCTCCAGGTTATCAGAAAGGCTTCCTTGAAAAAAATATAGAAGTAAGACTTACATGTTAAACAAATCAAGAAAATGGGTCTGAAGAAGCAAAAGGGAATTCTGAGCTGTCAAGAAGTTGGAAAGTGGAAGGATGTTACCCAAAGAAGATAGTGGAAGGACCACTGAACACTTGGAGTTAAGGAAGCTTTGTCTTCCTGGAGAGGAAGGAGTAAGTCTGTCTGAGAATAACTTCAAGGAGTAGTGCTATATTTTGGATCTATAGGTTTTATCAGCAGAGAGAATATCTAGTTAGGGATGAGAAGGACAATTGAGTAATGATGAGAAAGAAATTGTTGACTTCCTGCTCAGGGCTATCAAGACAGCTCTTAGTTGAACTGACACAAGCAATAATGAGGTCTGTTGTTCTTCCTAGGATAGGTACTCATAACAAAATGGAAAGGTAATCAAGATTTGTCAGACCTAATGGCTGCTACATGCTTCTTCTGCTGCTTTCTGTGGAGACAAATGATTCTGTCAGAAGGAACCTAGAAGAAAGTGTTACTGAGGGTTATGAAGTACTGAGCAAGAAATGGAAGATCTTAAAACAGGGTGTTATTTTTATTACTACTATCAGTAAACAGTCAACAAGAATTTATTGTTTATTGTATTCCAGGCAATGTCAACTGAAGGCAGGTATTCAGAAGAGAAATGTAGATTGGGGAAATGAACAAGTGATTAAAAAGATGGTGTCTGAAAATGGGATTTGGATTTCTGGACCACATCTTTAGATATGAGAATAATTGGCTCTTGGCCAAGGATTGTTGGCACTTAATGAAAGCTAGTAAACACACACACACACACACACACACACACACACACACACACACACACACACAAAACAACAAACAAACAAACAAACAACAACAACACCCCCCCCATCCAAGGTTTTGCAAATCTAATCCAATTGGAAAAGAAGGAGAGATGGGAACATGTATATCCATCAATGAAGAAATGATAGAATAGCTATGACATGAAAAGAAGAAAAAGCAATGGGGACATTTATTAATTCACAAAGGACAAAACCTCCCAAAGAAAATAACAATAAAACCCATGGCTTCAGATGGATATATCCAAATGCATCAAGTATGTGCCAGGCATCATACTAAGTACTGGGAATAAAAATACAAAAAAAATGAGATAGTTGAGTGAATTAGAGATTCCAAGAGAAAAAATTTCAAATTACGGGTGACCCCTGAGACTTGGCCTAGGCAAAAGGAATAAAATAGAAAAGAAGAGGGGTGGGGTAAGATTGTATATTATGATTTATTCATATAAGGAAATCTAGGAAGCAGAAAGGACTAAATGGTAGAAAGTAGTAGTTCTTTGAAGATTAATGGAAAGAGGAATAGAAGTGATATTTTTGTGGTATTGTGCAATAGAACACATGAACAGAAGGAAGAAATGGATGATGTATTCAGAAAGAGATGATATACTAATGATGATAAGAGTTCAACTGTTTAGAGCTCTCTCCTCTCTGTCCATTGCTGTCCATCTCTCTCTCTCTCTCTCTCTCTCTCTCTCTCTCTCTCTCTCTCTCTCTCTCTCTCTCTCTCTCCCTCCCTCCCTCCCTCCCTCCCTCCCCTGTGTATCACTCTGTTTGCCTGTTTCTCTCTCTCTCTCTTTGCTAAAAGGAAAACAATGAATGTACCCTTGGCTTACTTTAGAATTAACCTCATCTTTCCAAAGGTTGAGGAAGTAACAAAAGGAATCTAATTCTCACTAACAAAGGAGAAGTTGCTAAAGTAAAAATGAAGGAAATCTGGGGGCAGTGGGGAAGAATATAATGATTCCATTTTAGAAGTCATGGTAGAAGAGAGGAAAATAGCATTGCAGAATGGATTGGAGAGAGGGGAAACGAAGCAGAAAAGCTGGTTAAATTAATTTTAAAAATTAAGTTCATGAGTGGAAGGGTGGAAGCAACTTAGAATGCTATGCCTAGACTATTATTCATACTACTATGAAAAAAGTCTTGAGGGTTTTAGTGGTCTACAAGTTAAACAGGAATGGATAGCTCAGTAAAACAGTCAGAAAAACTAGTGTGCTCTTAGGCTGTGTTAAAAGACATTGTGCACAAATTGATGAAGATATGTTCACTTTTAAGGAAGTACACTAGTAAGCTTTGAAACATCTAGAAGTGGGCTATCAGGATGGTGAAGGATCTCAAGGCAAAGGCCTTTTCTCTCCCTATTTCAGAGATCTATATTCCATTTCAGTCCCTCATCACCTTTTGCTTGGGACTATTAAAATACTCTTCTAGTTGGATTCCTTACTTCAAGTTTTTTCCTACCTTCAACCCACTCTTCATTTGGCTGCAATTCAGACTATATGGCTCCCCCTTCCTCCCCATTCAATAAACTCCTGCTGTTGCTTAGAATCTCTAGGACCAAATATAAATTCCTCTACTTTTTGTGGGCATTTAAACATCTTCACACCTTCCAAATGCTCTTTGGATTTTGCTATTTTGCATATGTATCATCTCTGTGTCTTTACACTGACCAGCTATCCCCTAAGCTTAGAAAGTAACACCTCTTGATTTGCTCTTGGAAGTCTTTTTTTTTAAAATATATTTTTAAAATTAATTTTATAATTATAACATTTTTTTTTACAACATTATCCCTTGCACTCCCTTCTGTTCCTAATTTTCCCCTACTTCCCTCCACCCCCTCCCCTAGATGGCAGGCATTCCCATACATATTAAATATGTTATAGTATATCCTAGGTACAATATATATGTGCAGAACCGAATTTTGTTGTTGTTGTTGTTGTTGTTGCAAAGGAAGAATTGGATTCGGAAGGTAAAAAATAACTTGGGGAGAAAAACAAAAAAAAAATGCTAACAGTTTACACTCATTTCCTAGTGTTCCTTTTCTGGGTGTAGCTGATGCTGTCCATCATTGATCAGTTGGAATTGGATCAGCTCTTCTCTATGTTGAAGATATCCACTTCCATCAGAATACATCCTCATACAGTATCGTTGTTGAAGTGTATAATGATCTCCTAGTTCTGCTCATTTCACTCAGCATCACTTGATGTAAGTCTTTCCAAGCCTCTCTGTATTCCTCCTGCTGGTCATTTCTTACAGAACAATAATGTTCCATAACATTCATATACCATAATTTACCCAATCATTCTCCAATTGATGGACATCCATTCATTTTCCAGTTTCTAGCCACTATGAAAAGAGCTGCCACAAACATTTTGGCACATATAGGTCCCTTTCCGCTCTTTAGTATTTCCTTGGACTCTTGGAAGTCTTTATTTCCTTCAAGCTTTAGGTCAAACAATATTCTCAAGAGGTCTTTTTTACTTTTCCCAGTTCCTAGGGAAGATTACCTTATATCTGTTTTGGGTTAATTTTGCGTATCCTTATTTAATGTGTACATTGTCTACTAGATGGCAACAAGATCCTTGAAGGCAGCAACTGTTTCACTTCTGTCTTTGTATCATTCCCAGTGCCTGGCACACAATAATAATGGCTTGTTGATTGATTTTGACTATTGGTTAGGTACCTTTCTACAGAAGCATCTCCTCGGCATATAGGTCAAGCCAACCAGATAAAAAGAAATATTAATCTACTGAGGGAAATGATGGCTAACATTCCAGAATAAATTTTAAAAAAACGCACCGGTTCTGGACCATCTGCATATTGTAGAGATAGCAGAAAGGATGCTGCACAATCTATCTTACTTGCCTTCCAGTAAACTTCCATCTAAGTCCCTGCCCTTATGCCTCATCGAGTCCAGCATTATTTAAAGCTATTGGCATCAGATTGATGAAGTTGACATAAAGTCCTGAGCTGCCGAAGTTGGGCCAGTGGGCCACAAGCATGGCTAATTCCTACCAGTTTGGAAAGGCTTCAAGGACAAGTCTGGGGATGAAGTGTGAATCTGTCATCCAAGGACCAGTTTAGTTAAATTTAGGAAGGGCAATCACCACAGGAAAAGATTTATTTTGGTCATAGGAAGTGAATAATTGTCTAATGAGATGTGTCTAATGAGATGTACTCTTTGATGCACTGAATTGGCCTCCTAGTCCTGAGAGACCCTCCGTCTCTCAGCCCTGGGCATTTTCTTTGGCTGTTCCCCAGGCTTGGCAGGCTCTCCCTCCTCCACCCTGACTACTGACCTCTTTTAAGTTACAACTAGTATTCCATTTTTTGCTGGAAACTTTATTCAGTCTCTCTTAATTCCAGTGTTTTCCCTCTATTGATTATTTCTTATTTATCCTATATTTAGCTCACTTTGTATGTATTTGTTTGCCTACTGTCTCCTCCATTAGATTGTAAGCTCATTGAGGGCAAGAACTGTCTTTTGTCTCTTTTTGTATCCCTAGCACTTAGCATGATGAATAAACACTTAATAAATGTGCTTTGACTGATTGATTGGGAGGTATATTATGGATTCATAGGATTATTGGAATTGAAAGAGGCCTTAGAGTTTATCTGGACTTGGAGAGAGGAAGAGAGGAAGACCCAGATTTCCCTCCCACCTTGGATTACTAGCTGTGTGTCAATCTCTCTGTGATTCAATTTCCCCTTCTATGAAATGAGGAGGTTGGATTAGATTGCCTCTAAGGTCAGGACTTAGTCTATGATCCAATGAACCCCTATCATTTTGTAGTTGAAAAAGCTGAGGTCTAGTGAGTATAGTTGACATGCTCAAGGACCTTCAGGGAATGACAGAACTGAGATTCAAGCCAAGGACCTCTGTTTCTCAATCCAGTGCTCTTTTCTCCACGCCACATTGTGTTGGCAAAGGAAAAGACTATCCTGATGAAATCCTAGATCTTTGGAAATATTGTGGTATTCAAGTAATTCTATTAATAACAATGATAATAATAGTAACAACTGGAATTTATAAAGCACTTTAATAACAAAGCACTTAATATTCATTATGTAGATAAATTCATGGGTCTAAATGTACAAACCACATTCAGCAGAGAAAACAATGGACTTGAATTAGAATTCAGTTGAGTTTTACATTCTTTCCCTTTTCTGAATTTTCATCTCTTTATGGTATCCCACTGGTCTTTTCATCCCCAAATGTCTCAAATTGAGATTCTTATAGGATCACAGGATCAGAATGTCAGAACTAGAAAGGACTGAATTGAATTGTGTATTATATGTAAAAGATCCACTTCTTTGCCATACTGATGTTCCTTCCTCTCTAATTCTCCTCCCTCCCTCCTTCCTTCCCTCTTTTTTTCTTTCTTTTTTTCTTTCCTTCCTTTTCTTTCTCTTTCTTTCTTTCTTTCTTTCTTTCTTTCTTTCTTTCTTTCTTTCTTTCTTTCTTTCTTTCTTTCTTTCTTTCTTTCTTTCTTTCTTTCTTTCTTTCTTTCTTTCTTTCTTTCTTTCCTTCCTTCCTTCCTTCCTTCATTTCTTCTCTCCTTCCCTCCTTCCCTTCCTTCCTTCCTTCCTTCCTTCCTTCCTTCCTTCCTTCCTTCCTTCCTTCCTTCCTTCCTTCCTTCCTTCCTTCCTTCCTTCCTTCCCTCACTCTTTCCCTCCCTCTCTTTCTTCCCTTTTTTGAAGGTAGAGAGAATTGACGGCTATTGCAGGCCTGATTCTGACCAATAAGAGGAAATTTATTGCCAAAAAAGAAATTATGAGACCCTCAGGAAGAAATGATCTCTCCATTTGAGAGTCTGTGATAGATGCAAGGAAAACCAGGCCTATTCTGATGAAAACCTAACATTTTTGAAGTACAGTTTTCAGAGATCAGAGAAAGGGTTAGAATGCCAGGGCCCAAAATTCTACAAAGCAAATCTACCTTATGGACAAGGAAAGCTCTGAAGAATGCCCATAAATGCAGAATCTCCATTTGATGATTTGTCTACAACCTATTGAGAACTGATGGTGATGGGATTGTGATTTCTTAACGGGCACTATACATATTTCCTAGGCATTTTTCATAGTCATGCTCTCAGGATGTGCCCCATAATACTCCCTACTTTGGGTTCCTAGCAAGTTTCTTTGTGTCACCATTCAGTTGGGTTCTAGGCATCTAGGGAGTGGGAAATGGGGAGCTCTCATATCTCAGTAGCTAAGGTTTTAGGAGCTTACCTAAAATAACCCAGGATCAGCACAGCCACGGTGAGGGAGCCCAGAGAGATGGAGTAGCCCACAGTATAAATCATTCCAAGGCGATCGAAGACTTCCTGAAGGCCAAACAAAAAAGAATCAGTAGGAAGAAGATCATCAGGGGCTCTGCCAATCCATATTTAGGGTCCCTCTAGGGAAACTGCTGCTACCATATCAGGATCAGCACTAAGGAAGGAAAGAAAGAATCTCATCCTCAGAGAACATTTTGGCTAAGGAGGGGAGGCATAAATTCTGCTCTCAAGAGGCCTCTTGTCCAAAGGAAGGGGCGAGGGACCAGACACAGAGATTGTAGACATATAATAGTATATTTATATTCTATACACATATAAGTATATATGTATATATATATATTAAATTTTAAAATATATATATATACATACATATATATATATATATATATATATATATATATATATATATATATATATATATATATATATATACAGAAAGAGAGAGAGAGAGAGAGAGAGAGAGAGAGAGAGAGAGAGAGAGAGAGAGAGAGAGAGAGAGTATATATGTATATGTATGTGAAATTATCCTTAACAGGAAGGTGATGGGGGTTAAGGTGTAGTCTGGATACATAATGTCTTGGGGAGATGAGAGGCAGGGGGGATTAATCAGGAAAGACTTCATGGAGGAGGAGAATTTTGAACAGGGCTTTTGTTTTATGCTTATTTCCTCTCAGACAAGACTCCCTGAAGGCCACTGAGATCTCTGGTATTTCCCCCTTTAAGAGCCAAAGACCAACTCCTTATCAAGGTGAGAGCCAGAGCTTGGGGGTTATCCTTATTCCCTAGTTCAGTTGCCCCCTCAGAGGCTGGCCAGATGCCCAGAGCTGAAGAGGAGGTGGCTGATGTCACCAGGCAGGGATCCCAATGATTCGTCTTGATCTCAGGTTCTGGACCACATATGAGCCAGGGCTCTCCCCACCTCCCTGCCCAGTGGTAGCTAAGCAGGCCTTCCTGGAAATCTCACCACTGGCAGACCAGTGCCAACACAAGGGGATGGGAAAGAGGGAATGGGAGTCTGGCCAGGTTGTACTGGGGCACTGATGAAAAATGGAGTCTATAAACCAGAATGTAGAAGGGGCAGATAGGGTAACCCAACTCAGCACAGGACTTCCATAGGTAATTTCTTGGCTTAGTGTCCTTGATCTGGGGATGGGGAAGACCTTGGATCCCCTCTGATGGGGGAGAGAGAAAGAGAGATAGACAGAAACAGCTTTGTCTGAGATTTGCTCCCATGCTTGGAAGTCATGACCCTGCCCCTCTGATCTTTCAGCTCAGATGCTGGCTCTTTCTAGAAACGTTCCTCATACAGGTCCCCCAGCCTCCAGTCCATCCTGCATCCCCCAGCCTCACCCTTGCTGGAGGTAATCTGGCCTCCATCCCCCCTCCTGGGTTTTGCTGGGACTTTTTGTCTTCACTTATCTCAGCCTCCCTTCTAATAGGACTTTTTGTTTTGCTTTGGAGTATGTGTGTGTGTGAGATCCTTCTTGCCCCCCCCCCCCATCTCTTTCCCCTCAGAGCAGAATCTGTATCATATTGATCTTTTATATCTCCAGCCCCAGTCAGAGCATAGCCACATGATAAATGTTTCCTGAACTGGCTTGAAGTACACTTTAACATGGAAAGAGACTGGACAGGGAGAGAGAAATTGGGAGCCACACAGAGACAGTAGCAGAGACAGAAAAAGGCAGAAAATGAGAGAGACGAGATGGATGAAGAGACAAGGAGGGACAGAGCCAAGGAGACAGAGAGAGAGCGAGTCAGGAAAGGGAGAGACACACAACAGAAACAGAGATTGGGCCCAGATAAGCCAGGAGAGCATTGAGTTTGAAAGGGGGAAGGTACGGGATGGAGGGGGAGGGAGGGGCCAAAGGGCTGGCAAGGAAGAACAGGGGAGGTGGGGCAGGCCAGGGCCACGCCAGCGGCTGGTAGCTGTGTGATGCTCATTAAGGACGACACAGCCCCAATGCTGAGCGGAGGGAAAACCAAGCTGTTGTTGTTGGCCCGCTGCCCTACCCCAAGCCCTCGGAAATAAATCAGAGGCAGGAGGCCCAGCCCCGCCTGCTAGCCTGGCCACCGGGGCCTTCCCGTCAGGGCGAGAAGGGGGGGGGGGGCGAAGCCCAGCCACAGACTGGGAGGAGAGGAATGAGTCTGCTGTCCTGGTCCCCGAAGTAGGCCGGGGAGGCCCCGTATCCCCCTCTTCCCTGCTTATTCCATTTCAGCCACTTTTCCCTGGCCCCTCCACAAGGGACATGAAAATCCCCATTGTGTGTTTCTTGGCAGGCAATGGAGCTCTGCAGACTGGGGCATCAAGGGGTGTCAGATGTGACGGGTTGAAGTAGGCTCCCCTACCCCTCTCCCATGAGGACAGGTGTGGATTATATTGGCTAGTTATCACCTTGGAAATCCCCTAGAGCAGTCTTCCTTCCTACATCTGGCACTTATAGGGGGGGGGGGTCCAATCTCAGTTCTGATGTTTACTAGTTCTATGATCCTGGCTTGGCTGATTAACCTCTCCTCCGTGAGTCAGGAATATTGATACTTTTACTCCTTGTTTCACAAGAACTGCTGTAAGGAAGACACTATAAATCTGAAAGTGCTGAAGGACAGAAAGAGAGGGAGGAAAGACAAGGCTGCTCTGTATGTGAATATATATTTCCCTTCCCAAAGTAAAAACAATTATTAATTTAATAATAATTTTATTCCTCTTGCTGAACAAAAGAACAGGGAGCTATGGCAAGAGCTAAAATGGATTGAAGTTAGACACCAAGAAGAATCTTCATATGCTTTTTGGGGAATATTGTGTATTTTAACTATCTGTATTTGTGTCTTATCCTCCTACTAGATTGCAAGCTCCATGAAAGCAAAGATGTTTTTACCTAAACTTTCTATCTCCCTCAGTACCTAGAACAATGTCAGGCCTTAATGGTTATAGAAGATTTGTTTAGGCACAGAGGTAAATGAAGGGGGCAGTGTTCATGATGATGGTGAATTCACCAATTTCTGGAAGAGGTGGAAGAATAAAGACATCTGACTCTGCTTCCTAGCTCTGTCCCCTCCAGGTTCACAAGTATGCCATGTCATGGTCATGATGGGAAAATAGAGAAATGGATAAGATGGCCACTTGTCAGCCCAGAGAAGGAAAAGTGGGAGGAATAAGGCAGGTTCTTAGGGCCAGCTCATGGGCTCTTTCTGGGGGATAGTGCCAGGCTCAGAAAGGAAGTTGGAGCTCTGAAAACTATCATCTCCCAGGAGTAGATGGGTAGCACATCATTTCTTTTTTTGATGCAGAGGGATAGAATTTATTCTTCCCTTTCCCACAATTTCTATGTCATCTCACTTTGACCTCTGCTTTATTCTGCTGGGGAGAAGAAAGGGAGGAGCAGAGCAGCCCCTTGGTTTTCTAGGCAAACGAAAATGTCTTCAAATGTCTCCTTTAGCAAATACTCTGATCTTTTGTAGGTAGGGCTAGAAATAACTTTGAGAGGGATTTTGGGGAGATGGGCAGAGGTGGATAAGGAATTAGAACTAGGTGTCTGGGATACTTTAAGCCTCTAAATAGCCTCTCACTTGATTGTCTCCAACTTTTATTAAGCTCATTCCCCTTCTAAGAACCTCTAATAACTTCCCATAGAAGGATAGATCCCCCATCCTTTAGTCCAGCATTTCAAGCCTTCTATATCCTGGCCCCAATCCTCCCATCCATCTTTTTCTCTTTTCTCTGTTTCCCTTTACTTCAACTCAGCTGCTGCTCTCTTTACTTGTACCAAGAGTAGATCAAACTAATTTCTTTCACTGTACTTTTAATTCCCCCCTTTCCAAAGGGTCCCTTCCAGCCTTGATGTTCAATAAGTCCCCTTCTTACTCTGACAGGTTCCAAGGACCCTCTCAGCTCTGACATTTTGGAATTTGTTTAGCTTTCTTCAATAACTCTGATCCTCACTGAGCTCCCTCCTTCAAGTTCCTGTCACTTTTCCATTTAGAACTACAAAATTTTCCAGTAGTTCATATATTGTATTATGTGTTTAACATGCATGCATTCTACACTGTAAGTTCTTTGAGGGCATGTTTCCTCTTTAGATTAAGGGCTCCATTAGGGCAGTCTTAAGTGTCTCCTTCAGACTAGAGTCTCTGAGATCAAGAACTATTTCTCTTCACTCTGTGAGGGGAGACTGAACTGTCCATTCTTGATTCTGGATCTTAAGTGACCTTTGGGAAACTTAGTTCATAGTTGGCGAGGAACAGAGGAATAAGACATGGTTGTCAGAACCCTGTAGAACACTATGGGGAAGGGTCAGTAAATGATTGGGG
Organism: Sminthopsis crassicaudata; assembly: GCF_048593235.1. NCBI lineage: Eukaryota > Metazoa > Chordata > Mammalia > Dasyuromorphia > Dasyuridae > Sminthopsis > Sminthopsis crassicaudata. Next base: position 664,410,837 of record NC_133617.1, read on the forward strand.
AATCTCTCAAATTCAGGGCTAAGTTCCCTACTGGGCAAAGAGGGAAAATGCCATAATCTTAGGCCAGAGTTTAGGGCAGGGGATGAAATTATAAACACGTACCCGTTCCCGGGTCTCGTTGGTCAGAAACTTGACACACTCGCTGTAATTCGCCCATGTCCGGTTGTTCCCAGGCACCAGCTCCCAGCTGCCATTGCTGTCACAGCGCCGATAGGCTCGGCCTGGCCAAGGAAGGGAGAAGGGACAGGAGGCCCTGTGGGTGAGGGGTTGGGCCAACAGGCAGCTCGAACTATTCCTCCCCATTCCTGGGGAATATTCTTCCACCAGAAAGACTTCCCATACTGGCACTGCCTCCTCAGCTCCCCACTCTCCCCTCCTTGGTGAGACACGAAAGAGGAATTCCAGAAACTGCCTCAGTTATGGGGACAGGTAATCTGGGGAGTAGTGGGAAGGACAACAAGGAAAGGTTGAAGGAGAGTTAAGATGAGAGAGGAGAGAGGGAAGAGAACAAGGGAGGCAGCAGATGAAATGAAGAGAGATTTGGAAGAACTAAATAAGAATGAAAGTCAAAGAAAAGAGGCAGAAGAGAGGGAAGAGATAGTGAAGAGAGCTGAAAGGAGAGGAAAGGAAGGGAGAAAAGCTAAAGAAGAAGGGCCAGAAGAATGAGATAAGAGAAAAGAAGACTGAAGGGAGAGGTGAAGGGAAGAGGAGAAATAGAAGGATGACATGATGAGAGAAGCAGGAGAGGGAAGAGATAGTGAAGAGAGAGCTGAAAGGAGAGGAAAGAGAAGAGGAGAAAAGCCAAAGAAGAAGGGACAGAAGGATGAGATAAGAGGAAAAGGATGGAGAGAAAAGGAGAAATAGAAGAAGCATGATATGATGAAAGAAGACTGAAGGGAGAACTGAGGGGGAATGTTAGAAATGGAAGAAGAATGACATGATGAGAGAAGACTGGAGGAAAAGTGAGGGGGAAGAGAGAAAAGGAAGAGGGATAATATGATGAAAGAAGAGTGGAAGGAGAGGTGAAGGGGAAGATGAGAAGACAGAGGAGAAAAGATTAAAAAGAAAAAGGAGGGAGATGATGAGAGAACAGAAGAGAAAAAGAAAGAACAGAGTGAGGGGAAGGGAGGAGAGAAGTACTGAGAGAAGGAGGAAAGAAAGGTGAGAGGGAAAGGAAAGGGAGAAAGTCACTGAGGAAACCAGGTTCCAGATAAGGTCCTCTCTATACCTGTGAAACAGGAAGGATTTCCCCTCCCCCTCCCCAGCCCTCTGATGCACCCTTCTGGTAGAGGTGAAAGCTGGTAACAGGGCTGAGGTGGGTGTACCTTTGTGGTTGAAGTCGTAGATGTAGTCAGGACAGGGCACGGCCACCACCTTGCCTGGCACTCCGGCAGGCCAGCACAGAATGTTGTCCCACTCGGGCAGGCAGAAGCCGTCTGTGGGGGCATAGATACCGTTGGAGACCCACACGGCCAGATGGAGGGACTGATATCCAGAGGCCCTTCAGTGAGTGAGAGAGCTACTTGCGTGCCTGACCCAAAGTTAAATAATGTAGTTTGGGTTCCATCCTCATCCCACCCCTCACCCGTGGCTTAATTCAGAATCTCAGAATGTCAGAGCTAGAAGGGACCTAAAGACATAGAATGCTGGAGTTGCAATGGATTTTAGAACATGACATGGCACAGGTGAAAGGGCCCTCAGAATAAAAGACTGTTTAGGACAGGAAGGGACCTCAACACATAGTATCTAGATTGTCAGATCCAGAAAGGACCTTAGAATGAGAATAGTCAATGCTTTAAGGTTTGTAGAGTGATTTACAAATATCTCTTTTTATCCTCCCAACAACCTTGGGAGGTAGAGGCTTTTATTATTTCCATTTTATGGATGAGGAAACAGACACAGAGAGTAACTTGCTCAGTCAGAGAGTAAGAGGCTGGGTTTGAACTTGGATATTGCTAAATTCAAGTCCAATGCTCTATTCTCTATATCAACTAGCTAGCTCCTAAGAGCATAGGTTATCAAGTTTATAAGGGACATGAGAATCTAGAGCCCAGAACGCTGGAGCTGAAATAAACCTTAGAAGGGACCTTAGAACCTAGAACATTAGAATAGAAAGGAGCCTCAGGGATTATGAAGTTCAACCTTCTCATTTTACAAATCAGGAAAACTGAGATTGATGGGGCTATGTTACAGGGTCACATAGTGGGACTAGAATTCAAGTCTCCCAACTTCTAGGCCAGGGCTCATTCCCCTAGTACAAACACTGCCCCTCCAATCCATCCAGGGACCAGAGGAGTAGCCCCTCAAATCCCTTCCTCTTCCACTTTTCTTGGCAATTCTTCTATCCCTTGCAAAAAGCAAGACTGTCCTAGAAATTAATGCACACTTGTGTCAATGGCCGAGAGTTGCTTCAAGTGAATGAGACTTTCTTCTCATGGGCCCCTGTGTAGCTTGTGACTTTCTAATAGCATGTTAAAGACTTATAAAGCACTTCTTTCATTGTCACTCAGGTAGGTTGGGCAAATTTTATTCCCATTTTACAGATGATAAAATTGATACCCTGTGAAAGTACCATGCTCAGGATTCCACTGCTAGTAAGTAGCAGAGCCATAACTCCAGTCAGTTTCCTTGTTGTGGACCACCTGGCTACCCTAACTCTGCAGGAAGTGACCTGGCTGGGAGTCAAGAATCTTGGGTTCCAGCCCAGGCTAAACTATTTGCTGTGTAGTCTTGTATAAGTCATTTCCTTTTCTGAGACTGTTTCCTCAGTTTCTACCAAGTGGTAAAGAAGATATTCATAAGGAAGTTGTGTTGAAATGAGGTGCTGGATGGGAAAGTACTTATGACTTGTAATAAGACATTGCTATTATTTTTATAAGTTTTATAGAGAAGGGGATGCCTTAGCCCAAGAGAAGGACATGCTAATGGTGGGCATTCAGGCACTGGGCCAGGCAGATGAGGGAGATTCTTTTGGGCCAGAGGTATTCCTGGAGAACTTCTCACAACTCAGAGTAGACAGTTGCCTTCCTACCTGTAGTCAAGGCTGATCAGGTTACAAAACTGCAGTGTGACCTCAGGTGGCTCATGAACCCATCATCTTGCTTGCTCCATTTCTTTTGGGGAGAGTCCTCCCACCCCAGGAATTGCCTCTGACCCCTCTCCTAGCCATTTCCAACTTTCCCTTCTTCTTCCCACCACAAGATACTAACCACTGGATTGTTCCCCCCTCTCTGCCCCACCCCCCAACCTGGAAAGAGGCCTTCACAGCCGGCCCCCATGAAAGGGGACTCTGTCCCAGGCCTGGTCCATCCTCTTGGCCACATCCCTTCCCAAGGCTCCCCCCAACTCCTGCTTCCCAAATACCTCATGCCACAATACCCCCTTGTCTCCTTGATACCCCCCCAAACCTTGGCCTGCAGGGGGGAGTATGTGAGGGATCCTGTGGCCTGGGGAGGGGGCCAAGAGGATGGGAAGCTACCCCAGGTAACCACTGTTCCACAGATGTGGCTGCAGCAGGAATCTAGCTCCAAAAGGCTAGTAGGCATTAAATGATTATGAGTTCTGCTTTCTCTATGTCATCTCTCCCTCACCTGTCTTATTCTTTTCTTTCCCCCATCTTCCTCCCACTCTTTTTCATTCTTTTTTCTTCTTCCCTACCTTCCTCCTCTTCCCCTTCCTTCCTTCCTTCCTTCCTTCCTTCCTTCCTTCCTTCCTTCCTTCCTTCCTTCCTTCCTTCCTTCCTTCCTTCCTTCCTTCCTTCCTTCCTTCTTCCCTCTTTTCTTTCATCTCTCTTTCTTATTCTCCTTTCTTTCTTTGCTGCTTTCTTTCTTTCTTTTCTCTTTCCCCTATCTTTTGCTTTGTCACCTATTTTCCTCATTTTCTCTTTCTCCCCCTTAAAGCTTTTACTTAGCCTCTCTCTCTCCTTATCTCTTTATATTGACTTCTTTCCCTCTCTCCTCTCTGCTATTTTCTCCCACATTTCTTGCTTTCTTCACTTTTTCTTCAATTCCAAATTTCCATTTTTTAGGGTTCCTGGCTGTGATCTCCCCCTTCTCCCAGTCTGTTTTCTTTGGATTGTGGGTAGAAGGGAGGGAACTGCCTTGGCTGGGAACAGGGCTTCCTCAGCCCTTTCCCACTCTCCTCCCCCTGGAACTGTGTCCCCTTCTGGGCTTTTTCTTTTTTCCAACCCAGGCCAAAATTTCTCTAGCTGTCCTTCATAATCTCAGTGCTGCTCTTCTACCTCTTTCTAATCTAAGATTTCTTCCAGGGAGGCTTTCAGAATTAATCCCATGAAGAGTGGCCACTCTTCTAGCTTTTGAAGACTGATTCTCTACCCCCTCCCCATTCCTAAATTTCCAGATCCTTAAAATCCATTTAAAATCAATGCTTCTGTTGAATATTTGTGTTTTGATCTTATTCAGACAAATCTGTTTATCTAGTCTGTATGCTGATCTCTTTCCCTTTTCCCCCATTCCTGTGGGGACTAAGTCTGTGTCCCTGTTCTGCCAGGTTACTTAGTTTGAATCCTGACTCTGACACTGTGTGACCTCAAGGAAGTAAGTTTCCATCTTTGGGGCTCAGTGTTCCCTTCTATAAAACGAGAAGGTTGAGGTCAACGATCGCCAAGCTGCCTTTCATCTCTAAAAATCTAACAGGTCTATGAAGTTCTCCCAGTCTTTGCCTTTTCTGTTTCCTTAACTTCTATCCTTTTGAGCTCAAGTATCATCTCCTTCAAGAAGTCTTCCCTGTGGACTTCTGGGAGTCCCCATTCTGATCCCTTCTTATCCCATGGAGTCAGATGGCTTCCACCAATGCCTTCAGCCTCCTTTACTTTGCACATGTTTATTCATATATTTTAAAGCAAACCTAGGAAAACACTAAGTTCTCCATCTTAGGATTTTAGATCTGTGAGGAACCTTAAAAAAATCATGTAAATAGAACACATTTTACAAAAGGGGAAATGAAGATCCAAAGGAGGGTACTAACAAGACAACAGATGTTGAGCTAGGCAGAATAGGCAGAAAAGGAAGAGTCAATACCTGAGTGCCCCAGTGTGAAGCTTTCCCAAAACCTCCTTGCCCATCTGCCTCAAAGAGACAGTGACCAGTGGGGGCTGTACGTACCCTGCAGCCGGCTCCCTTCAGCTTCCCCAGCCTCCTCTGCCTGGGAATAAAGTTTTTCTGCAGGTTTCTCCTTTTTTGTCTTTCCAGACCTTGACATCCAGTCTTTGGCTGATTCAGCAAGTTCTGGCAGATAAATGAGGGGTATGATTATTCTGCACAAAGATTCTAACTGGAATCTCCACCTCCCTCTCCCCAAAACCCCACTGCTCTCCATCCATTTAAGCGACATAGGACTACCTTCTCAGAGGCAAAGGGTTGTATAAGATGACTCTATAGCACCATGGAGAAATGAGTCCTATTTGCTGACTGATACTCTTGAAGGGTGGGTCATTAAGCATTATGGGTGTAGAAGGCCTTCTGGTTAGTTGCAAGGTGATAGGGATGGAATGAAAAGCTAAAGTAAACAGAGGCAATGATGATGTCATTCAAATTTCTGTATCAAAGAACTAAAGTATCATTTAAAAAAGAAACTATTTAGACTGATTAAGCACACAATTATTTTAATTAAACTGAATCCTGACAAGGAAGGAGCTCAATAGTGAAAGTAAAGGGAAGGAGGAAAAGGTTAAAGAGAAAAGTGAAGTTATAGATTGTGTTTATCATCAAGAATGGAAGGAGCTTCTGTAGAGGAGTTATGCCAAAAAAGGGTAAAAAGGATTCCAGGAATGGGTTCTAGAACATACCTAAAGAGTTTTTCCCTATTCCTCAATGTCCAGATCCTCAATTATGAGGGCATGGGGATGGGGAGGAGCAGATGTGTTTCATGTCTCATTTCAATCCCAGTCTATCAGAGATAAGCCTTGCTCTCAGATGGTTGGCAGATAAAGAAACTGGCTCTGTACCTTTGTGGAAGGGGTTCCTTAACTAAGACTTCTGTTCTCAGAAGGGTCTGTACCCAGGGATGCTTAAGGTTCTCTTTCCCCACCCCTCTGCATAGAAGATTCCCAGTGTCTCTTCTGCTTGGAAAGGACTTCCTCACATCTGACTCAAATCCTTCTCACTGCAGTGTCAAGTCTGGTTCCTCTTGCTGGGCCTCCAATATCTGGAAACCATTGGGATGGCTGGGATGCCATGGGATTGGCTAGAGCCTGGCCACAAAGGGAAGCAGGAGGGGGAAGAGAGGGAGCAGGAGAGGAGGAGAGAAGGGAAGAGAAGAGGTGAAAGGAAGGGAGGGGAAGAAAGAAAGAAGGATAGAGGAATAGGGAGAGAGAAGGGAAGTAGAGAGGGAGAAAGAGGGAGAGAGAGAGAGCATCTGTCTAGACTAGACGGATTTGTAGTATTTTTAAGCTTCTATTACTGTTCCTTCTTCCCTTCTGTCTTGGGCCAGGTGGGGAACACATTAAAATCAGCAGGGGGGAGAAGGGTGGGTGTTTCAGGGAATCCCTGAGTAGTTGGTTTGGGGGAGGGACAAAAGAGAGTTGAGGAGGACATTTAGAAAGGGAAGAAGATGAGTAAAAAGGCTGGCTAGGACAGGAATGAGAGGGGGAGAGTCTTTGGTTGGAAACGGTGTTTGTAGAAGAACTGAGGAAACTGGAGTGGGTGGGGCAGGAAGAAAATAGGGGGAGGAGTGTGAGGTAAGGAAGAGAGAGAACAGATAGAGACAAAAATAAATAGCAAAGCACAGAGACACACAAGTCCAGAAGGAGGGAGAGGAAGACACCCGAGGAGATTTGTCTGTGTGTAGGGCTTATATGCGTTGAGATTTGTCTTGTTGTGGGTTTGTGTGTTCAGTCAAGATGACAGTCTGCCGCTGAGAAGTCACGGTGGAAGAGGAGGGAGTCAAAAGATCCATCCCTGAATAACAAGTTACTGGGCCCCAGGCTGAGCCCTGACTCCAGTCCTTGACCTCGGTCAAAGACAGAGTGCTGACAGACAGTCCCTCCTAAGCCATTGACCTTGTCCCTTTGACTCTTGGAGCTGGACGTCTTTCTCAAAGCATTTCCCTTCTCTCACAACTTAATACCCTCATCCCTCCCATTGGAACCTCAGTAAAGGGGGGTAGAGGGAGGAAAAAGGAGAGATAGCCAGGGAAGAAGCTGGGTCTGCGGGAACCCAACCCAGCCATGATACATGAACTTCATCTTAACTTCATTTTAGGATAATCTCCATAACCTATCTACAACAGAAAAGATCCAAGGTCCTACTCTAGGAAAGGAGACTCTTAGTGCTTACCATACTCTGTCAAGTTAAGGTTGCCCTGAAAGAAGAGCCTGAGGCTGTCTCCCCCCAAGAAGAGAGCTCTCTCTTCACACCTCATTTCCGGTTTCCCCTCGGTAAGGGAAAGACTCCCAGAGAATGAGAGATGTGTTTCTTCCACTGCCCAGGGGCTCCCTGCACATTATAAAAACTGAAGGAATGGACAGCCGAGACTCAGGGAGAAAACTCTAAAGCTAGAGTGAGCCACATGCTTCCCCATAATGGAAAATGGATTCTTGCTATGGAAGTGTCTCACCTTCAGGCACAAGGACATTGGGACGTTCTAACTGTCCCCATTATCTTCTACTACCTCCTTCCCAACCAATCCTTGGGGGACTGCGGATGGAAGGGAAGAAATAATTGTGTCTGTCTTCTGTTTGGTGGCTTGGCCACCACTAATAATATTAGAGAGACAAGAACTGGTGGTTTTAATGGTGCTTAATTAGCCCCAATCACTGCTTCCTGGAATTGAAGTCTGGGGCCCTTAGGGAGCAGAGAAAGGGGAGGGGAAGAAGAGTTAAATGGACTGGAGCTCAAGAGGGGAGAAGCCACTCTGGGAGCCCTTGTTTGAGGGAAGAGACAAAGCCTTTCCCCAGAGGAGCCTCAGGACTGAAGGTGAAGATTAGGCTCCTGCCTTCAGGGATCCCTTATTAGAAATTACTGATTTGAGATGAGATTCAGCCTATTTAGGATAGTGGATGTTTGTACTAAAGTCAATGAAGAATAAGGTTTTCAAATTATCAGGAGTTCACTGAGTGTGAAGATGAAGACAATCTTCTGATGCTTATTTGGAGGGGATACAGAGGACAAATCTAGGGCTAAGATGTAGAAGTTATGGGGAGGCTGATTTCAGCTCAGTGTACTCGCAGCTGCCTAACAAAGTGATGAGAGTATACTGAGTTGCTTTCTGAGGTGCTAAGCTCCCTGTCAAGGGAAGAGTCCAAGTAAAAGCTGAAGGATCTCTTTCTCACAGAATCTATAAAAGTGATTCCCATATTGGATTGGCCTAAACCCCTAGGATTCCTTTTAGAATCTCTTAAGATGCTAAGATTCTAGTGTCCATTGTTCAGGAATAGACTTAATTGACTGCAGGAAAGGGTCCCAGCAACAGTATCAAATGGAAATGTCCTTGCCAGGTTTGGGGGGATCTTTCCATGGAACTGGATACCTGAGAGTGAGTTTCTGCTCTGCACCTATAAGATGTGCAGCTATGGCTAAAGTGCTCACATTCTCGTTTCTCAGTTTTCCCAACTGTAATATGGGATAAATAATATTCTATGCCTTCCCCATCAACTACTGAAAGTATTCAGTGCAGGGCAGCTAGATGTCACAGTGGATAGATTACTGGTCCTGGAGTTAGGAGGACCTGGGTTTCAGATACTTAACATTACATTTTTTTTTACAACCAAATATAATGCACAAACAATAGGCATACATTTATATGCAACTCTCCCCACCTATAACTAAATATGCAACCATATAACATGCACACAGAAGAATAATAAGGGAGAGATGCCCTGAACAGGGCTTCAAGGACTGCTAAAGGCAGGGATCTGGAGGGGGACCAAAGAGAGAAAGCCCAGGCTGGGAAGGGGCTTCTCCTTTTGCTTTCTTTCTCCTCCCTCCCATTCAGAAGCCTCAGAAATGAGACACACAGGGAAAGACTTAGTTTCATCGTGGATTCTAAAGGGAAATCTGATGTCACACTGCATGCTGGGAAACTCTTAACTCACCAGAGACCCTGAGGACTTCCTTCACTCGCTGCTCGCACTGGGCTTGGGCATTTCGAAGAAGGATGATCTGCTCCTCCTTGGTTATGACATCATCAGCATCCACCTGTGACAAGGAAGGAGAAAGAAGGGTGGGTTAGGTTAGATGGCAGGCAGGATTTCTGAGTAGAGAAGGAGCAGATCCCTTCTCTGGTGTTTACTGATGATTCCCTGCTCTCTCCATTCTTCCCTGACTTCAGCAGACAGTTTCTGTAGAGATTTCAAAGCCTCTATGGTTTGGAAGGCTTGTTGTAATGGAATTAGTCTTGGGGTGGGAGTCAGGAAACCAGGGTTCAGGTCCTAGCTTTGACACATCACTGTATGAACTTGGCAATCCCTGTCACTCCTAAGAGCCTTAGTTTTCTTGTCTGTCAAATGAGAAATAGAATAGCGATAGCCTAAATGATCCTCAAGATCCCTTCCAGCTCTATTATGTTTCATTTTCTAAGGATCTGTCTTAATTCTTTCTCTCTTCTGTGGTATCACATTTCTGTGTTAAATTTGTTAAATTAAAAATGTTAAATTTGGAGAAGGGAATAAACATTTCTATAGCACCTACTGTGTACCTGGTACCTACTGTGCACCAGACAGTGCTAAATGCTTTACAAAATATTATTTCAATGTTTAGAGAATTGCACATGTTTGGATTATTTACTGTCTGGGGGAGGGGAGAGATAGGGAAGGAAGGAGGGAGAGAAATAATATATTGTTTTGCAAGTGTGAATATTGAAAACTACCTTTGCATTTATTTTGAAAAATAAAAAAGCTATTATAAAATAAACTGTTATTTCACTCACAATAATCTTGGGAGGGTTAATTTACAATTGAGGAAATTGAGGTAAACGGAGGCCAATGATTTACCTAGGATTATTAATCTAGTAAATGCATTTGAATTCAGGTGCTCCCAACTTTAGACCCAATCCACTATCCACTGAGGTATCTAGATTTAGGTTCTGTTTTTATCCTCTATTAGCTGTAAAACCTTAGGCCAATATTTGCTCCTTTCTGAGCCTCAATTTCCCTCTCTGTAAAACAAAGAGGGTTGGATTAAAGGTTTCTTGACCTGAGGTCCCTGCAATTTTTTAAAATTAACATTATTTTGGTGGTTTTCAATTTGTAATCTGATATACATAATCTGTTTTATGCATTTAACAACATTGTTCAGAGAAGAATTACCTAACCTTTACAGACTACAAGGGGTCCAGGACACAAAAACCATTAAGAATCATAGTCTCTAGAAGTCTTTATTTTCAATAACTAGGTGATATTGACACTCTAAGGTTTACAGTAACTGGATTAGGGGTTAATGCAAAGAAGATTATTTTATAGGAGGAAAATGTTTAGAAAAAGATAAAATAGTCAAACTAGATGACCTCTAAATGTTCAAAGATTCTATCTCTTGTTCAAGATCATATACAGCTGACATCTTGGTCTTCTGACTCTTATGCAGACATTTCCCCACTATCTCATGATATCCCTACTGTCTCTCAAATGTGCCTTAAGGAGTCTGAGGGAGGGAGAGGGAAAAATCTCCCTCTGTTCTATTACTGGCAATAAATTCTGGAGTATTCCTCTGGATAGCATCCAAATTCTTTCTATCCACTTCCCCAAGAGGCATCAAGGTGGTGCAGTAGGTAAAGTATTGGATTTGGGGTCAAGAAGACTTGAACTTGAAATCCTGCTGGAGAGCAATGTAAATCAGGTCATTACAATTAGAAACTACAGAAAGCTCATTCTTAAGGAGTCCAGACTTATTTATTGTTGAAGACTTTGCAAGGAAATAGAAACTGTTCAGCCTATCATGGTTGTTTCCAAAGTGTAGTGTATACTAATTAACTACCTAGCAAGGCCCTCAAAATTCAGGAATTTATATAATTCACCAGGGGCTCTACTTCCTTTTCTTTCTGAACTAATACATCTCTACTGCAAATGTCAATCTCAAATTAGCCTTGAGAAATCTCCATATAAACTACTGAAACAAAAGTATTATCAGAGAAAAAATGATTACTCCTAAATCTCTTCAGATATGATACTGAGCCAAAGAAATTTCAGAAGCAGCTTCATTTAATAGATGCTGCTGTACTGAAAAAGAATAATCTTCAAACTATGTGAAATAAAGAGTTTTCAAAATAGAGATCTAGTCTTCAAACCCATGAAGGACTGGGACGAGGAACATATCAAACATGCCCATAATACTATCTACTGCTGGAGAGATCCCAAGGATGCTTTCAGCTTTTCTAGTAATATGTCATAGTACTTTTATTCAATTATTTTAAAAAATCAATTACTTTATCTATCTATACAACAGTCCCATAGCTAAATAATAATAGCTAACATTTATATAGAGTGTTAAGGTTTGTATCTTATAAATATCTCGTTTGATCTTCCTAACAACCCAGGAAAGTAGCTAGCATTATTATCTCCGCTTAAGAGACGAGGAAACTGAGGCAGACCACAGTCAAGTAACTTGCTCTGGAGTACAATTGTATAGATATCTGAGGTTATATTTGAACTCAGTTCTTCCTGGGTCCTCCAGTGCTCTATCCATTTAACCACTTAGCAACAAAAGAATAATGGCAGAATAGCACCTTGTCCCAGGATCATTTCTATCTGAGCTCCACCGTACACAAAGATGGATGGAAATCATAGTGTTAGCTGATGAATTTCAAAGTTGACAAAGTATTTTGTATACGGTCATCTCATTGAATCCTCACAAAACCCCTGTAAGATTGGCAATGTAGGTATTGCTATTGTTGTTCAGTCCTGGATGACTCTTGGGACTCCATTTACTAGGGAAGGGGGATGTTTGAGCAGTGAGTAGAAGAGAGCGTTGATGAGGGCTGAGATGAATGATAAGTAGGACAAGGAAGTTCCAAAGTTAGATAATAACAGCTGAGCCTCAGACCACTCTTATTCCTTCACTCCTCAGGGTAGTCCTGAGTCCCCCATGATCCTTTGCTGAAGACTATATGTGTAGCTAAGTGGCTCAGTGGAAGGAGCACTTTCTGGAATTGATTTCCTTATTTTTCTACTTATTGTCAACGTGAACTTGGGCAGGATCTCTAGTTACCCTCCCTCCTAAAAAAATAAAGTCATGGGACCAGATGACCTCTAAGTCCTATGACCTCCAGCTCTGATGATCTAAGATGAGACTATGAAGGAGCCCAAGTTCCTGCCAGCTTCTATCTCTGGCCTCTGTGTTCACTATGTCCTCCCACATTCTCCTTGCCCTCATTCCCTGGAGGAGTCTAGTTCCTGTCCAGGCCCAGTAGACATCCAAGGATCAGGAAAGACTCTTTCAGCCCAAGGGGATCCAATCCCTGAAGCCTGGGGACATTCCATTCATTTCCTTGGCCCCTCCCTGAGAAACTGGTGACAGTCACTATGGTTTCAAAGAAACTCTGGAAACCAGGGACAAAGTGCTACACATATGTTGTTGTTTAGTTATTTCAGTAGCGTCCAACTCTTAGTGACCCCATTTGGAGTTTTCTTGGCAGAGAAACTAAGTGGTTTGCCATTTTCTTCTCCAGTTCATTTTACAGAGGAGGAAACTGAGGCAAACAGGTGAAGTGACTTGCCTGGGGTCACAAAGCTAGTGAGAGTCCAAGGTTCACATTTGAACTCAGAGCTTCAGGTCCAATGCTCCATCCACCGAGCCACCTAGTCACACAGAGTCTTTGGCAAAGGCTATGGGGACTCAGGGCTATTGTGAGGAGCGACAGAATAGGGATGGTCTGAGGTTTGACTGTTTTTATCTATCTTTAGACCTTTCTTGTTCCCCCTTATCATTCTTTTCCTTGGACTGGATATTTAAATATATTTAATTTAATTAAAATATTACTTATTTAAAGACCGATTGGGTTGGATATTTAAATTTAAATGCAGTAGCTGGATATTTAAAGATCATTTGGATTAGATGGTTTCTGTTCTAAGGCTCCTTCTAGGTCTGATTTTCTATATTCTAAAGCTTTCCTAAGCTCTAACATTCTATGTTCTAAGAGTCTTCTTAGTGGGTAGATGGGTAACAAATGTTAAGCACTTCTATCTGTGTAGGACAGTAAGTGCCTAGAAGCACCTTCCCACCCTCAAAGTGCTTACATCCTGCAGTTCTAATATTCTCTGTGTCTAAGAAGGATTATCTGAAGGTGGCAGCATGGCAAGCCAATGAGGGATATGTTTGGAGGCTTGTGTGTGAAGAGTATTTCTGATGTCTTTACATTATACTATCCTCTCTGCTGGTGTCTTTCCATATCAAAAAACAATGAAGCCATCCTGTTGTGGGAACAGGCCAGAGTGATACATCACCGACTCTTCTCTGGTTTAGAACCTTAAAAGTAAATATATGCCAATGATCATGTAAATAAAACAATATAATTTTTCTTTCCCTCCCCTCTTCCTGGACCAATGATCTCCTTTTCAGTGGGGAGAGTCACATGAGATTCAGAGGACCACATCATCTAAAAAATTGAAAGGAAAGTCATATTTGCAGTCTGAGCTGAGTAATCCTCCTCTAGGAGAAGGTTATGTTTAAGTAAGGGCTGGGGCTCTGGAAACCTCCCTTCATTTATTTGACTCACGATCTTGGGAACCAAAGAGTTAATGTTTTTGCCAGTTAGTATTTCGGAGCTTCCTCTCACCAAGGCCCTAGATCTCACACCTATCATAAAACCCCTTTCTCTGGCTCTTCAGATGACCTAAGGGCATGGGAAAAGGAGGGCTAGAAGGTGGGGCAGACAACTGGCCAGGAAGGTCAAGTCCAAACTCAAAATCTTCGGGATAGCCTGTAATAATGACAAAATTAGTTGTTGCTATTGTCTTCTTTCTCTTCAGATAAAATCTTCTCATCTTGTTTGATGGAGTTCAGATAGAAGTAATCCTGGACTTAGCAGCTATCTTGCTATTATTATTCCTTTCTACTCAATGTGCTAAAGACTATTATATAGGTGGATAAAATAACTGCTTTTTGTAAATGAATAAAAATCTTTGGATGTCAGGCCATCCTTGCGGAAAACATCTTTTGTAAAATTCTAGCAGCAGTCAGTATGATGAGAATGGTATGTACCTCATCCTGTTCTCATAATAGGATGATTTCTTATACCCTGTCTCTATATGTTGAAAATGTTTTATTCCATGACATTTGAATGTCGTGTATATTTTGGATGGAGACATCTATCAAAAGTATTTTTTAAATCTGTTAGGTCCTGGTAACAGAACTATAATAATGATCTGGTTTCAATATACTCTATTGATTGGGCTCTCCAGGTAATTTGAGATCTTTATTTATAGAATGGAGATTAGTCATCCCACTCAGTTTAGGATTATATAGTTCTAGCCACCAGATTATCTTGCTACATATGAAAGCCCTAAATATTTACAGTTTTCAATGAAGTATCTATTTTTTGAATCATCTTCATTGATCACTAAGTTTGTACTCCTTAAACATAATCCTTCTATAATTTCTGTTGGCAATGATCTGGTCCTGAATTACCAGCATAAACCCTTGTTTCCAAAAACAAATTTGCAGGACTCAGTCATTGGTTATACACTTCATGTCAACATGTTGTTGGCTTAGTGCATATGGGTATTATTCTGATTCCACTCTTGGAGCTCAGCCATTTCATAGGCTTCTTCCTGAGGTAAACTATTTCTGGTTACATTCAGCAAATCTGGTGGTATGCACCTGTTATAATATTTACTATTGCTATGTGAAATGATAACTGCTTATTTGAAATGTATTTCTTTAAATTTTTAATCTGTTTGCAATGTGCTCTAAGAATGTCTATCAATCTTCTTCCTTTACACAAGAAAGCATTAAGAAAACAATAGTTATATAGTTTGGGAATGCAAATTCAACCCAATCCAGTCCAATCCAAATCAAATCAAACATTTTACAAAACTCCTACTCGGTGCAGAAGATTGAAAAGTAAAGACTATCAGTTTATGTAGGTCTTTGAATGTTAGACAATGGTGGTTGAAATTTACCTAGGAGACAACTGGGAGCCACTGAAGATATCTGAGCAGAGTGAAATGCCCAGTTAGATCAAGATCAAGCCCTTCCACCCCCCTCTCTTTCTCTTTCTCTCTCTCAATGGATATCCATAAAATATAGAATATATATACCATATCTGGTAATATGTGAAGGATGAGTAGGAAGAGATAAAAAGTGGAGATAAGAGACCTCTTAAGATATAGCTTGTGATTTGGGGGGAGAGGAACTCTGGTTTTAACTCTTACTAATTATGTGATTTTGGGAAAATCACTTATATGCCTTGAACTCCCTTTCTTCTTGCTAAAATAAGGGGAATGAATCTTTATGCCCTCTTCCTTTGTGGTCTAATATTTTTAGAACAACTTTTTATTTTTCAAAATACATGCAAAGATAATTTTCAACATTCATCCTTGCAAAACCTTGTTTCCAATTTTTTTCCTTCTCTCTTCCCTCCCTCCTCTCCTCTAATCCAAGTAATCCAATATAGGTTAAACATATATAATTCTTCTAAACATATTTCTACATTTATCCTGCTGTACAAGAAAAATCAGATCAAAAAGGAAAAGAAATAAGCAAGCAATGACAACAATAAAAAAGGTGAAAATACTATCTTGTGATCCACATTCAGTTCCCATAGTCCTCTCTCTGGGTGCAGATGGCTCTCTCCATCACAAGTCTATTGGAATTGACCTGAATCACCTCATTGTTGAACAGAGCCATGTTATGGTCTAATATTCTATAATTTAATTATTATTTCAGTAGTCCAAGCAGATAGTAATGGCTTTAGCCAAGTAGGTTGAGGTGGGTCTTGATTGATTGGAACAGAGGTATCTGAGAATTCCCAGAATTGATAAAGAATGTGATTAAGAAAGCAGAGATTCAGCAAACAATGCAAAGTTTCTCCCCTGATCATATAAAATCTCTTAGACAGCTATGGAATCCTGAGAAAGGCTCATAAAGTTGCTGAGAGTGAGACCCTAAGCTCCCAGATGTTTGAAGGAGAAATGGGATGTTCAGATTTCTAAAGCTTCCTTCTAAGGCTGCTGAAGACACAGTCAAGAGTGGTTATCCAGCCAAAGGTTCCCTTTGAGAGGGAGGGAGAACAAATGATGTAGGAGTGAGAGACGGGAGCTAGGAGTGAGAGTTGAGGAGGAGAAGGGGGAGTCAGGAGCTGGAAGGAGAAGTTAATTGACCACATCTCTCTGGCAGTAAAGGCTTCCAGGACCAATGATGATTCAATTGGCTCTGAAGAGAGTTGATTCCTACTGGTTTCAGTTAACTGTGCTTGTCTATGTATGAGTTCTCGATGTCTGTGTACATATATATCTCTGCATATCTGTGCATGTTGATATGTTTGCATGTCTTTATATGTGGATACCCGGGCAAGTGAATATATTTGTGGATAAATGTCTATGAGTGCTTGAATTTCTGTTTGAGGGCCAGTGCAGGTATGTCTGTTGTATTTGAATTTCAAATATCTTCTGTGTGTATATGTGTCCATTGGGGATACTCAACATCTGGGAATATGAGAGCCTGTGTGTATGTATTTTTCTTCCTGTTCTGAGTATAAAATACATAGATCTGTCTAAATGTGTATGTTTCTGTTTCCGAATTCATGACTATGTCTGTGTGTGCCTGCCTATATGAATCTCTATATGTGTCCGAGGGCCTATGGCTCTGTGTATGAGAGGAAGAGAGGGCCTGGGTGGGGGGGCTCCCTCACAGCAGGCTTGGCTCCAGACTTTCTTCAATTGGAACCAAATGCCTGTTCCCCGCCTTCTCCTCCCGGCTTTCCCGAGGGCTTAGGGCCCAACCACAAGCTCCCCAAGCCCCGCCACTTGCCTTGGCTCTTGCCCAGCCAACATGGCGTGACACATCTACCCACAGCATTCCTCAGTCCCCTAGGGACTGAGTCTACTTTTATTTCTTTTCAATTTCCCCTTCCCAAGTTACCAGCAGGGACTAAAGGTCTGGAGATATAGGGAGGAGGGCAGAAAAAGGCAACTAAATAGTGAGGCAGGAGATGTGGAACTTGGGAGGTGATAAAGGCTGAGCACTGAGGACCACAGGGAGGGGGAGTGGCTAGCTGGGAGAAGCTGCTGAAAATATGTTTATGGGAAAAGGAGACGGAAAGAGGACATGATCTCTGGACTCACTCACTGGCTATTTGGGGTTTCTAATTCTAGGGTGGTTTTTGTTCAGTCTTCTCCATGAAGCCTTCTTTCGTAACCCCATTTTGATATTTTCTTTGGTTGACATCCATATACCATGAAGGTCTCCATTTGTACCATAATTACTTGCATTTATTGAGATGTTGTCATTGATATATTTTGTGCCTTTTCTGGGGATTCTTTGATAGTAGGGGCCCCATCTCTTAAAACTATCACCATCATTATTGCCATCACCATTTTTATATTTACCATTACCATTCTACTGCCACCATTACCATCACTATAATTTAAATGTTATTTGGACTTTCTGACTGATCATGAATATGAATTATCCTTTACATGTTGTCTTCCCCAAATAATTGGATTCCATGAGAAATTTTCTGTTCGCATTCCCAGGACTTAGCACAGTGCGTAAGCACTTAATAAAGACATGCTTTTCCATTCCATCTCTATCATTGCCATTTTCACCATGATTATCTCTGTCCTGATCACCATCACTACCACCTTTTTTAATGCCAATCACCCTCACCATTCTATCTTCATCATTACTCCCACCATATCTATCACTATCTCCATCATTCTCACTATTATCATTATTATCCCCATCCTAATGCCTGTCACCCTTCATCACCATCATAATCTTGTCATCATCTCTTTCCCTTTCCTTATATCACCAAGCTGAGGTGTTTACACTTTTCTGTGCATTCAAAATATTCATTATTGACTTAGAGAAACATTTTTCCTGTCTCTTCTAGACTCCGGTTGCCTTGAGAAAAAAGTAAAGCGGAGATGGGGATGGGGATCTGCTCCCCATCATTTATATAGTGACACAGGTGAAGGAATGGATCTTTCTTCCCTGGTGGATCTCCCCACTCAGAATGTAGGATACCCATCCTTCTGGAGCAGAGAAGAGAGTTCTGAATTCTGGCATGTAGATATGGGTCAGCTGAATGATCATCTGAACAACTGATAAGTTGATTGATGAATAGAATGACTGATTGATTGAGCAGCTGACTGATGACTGACCAGGTGACTGATGGCTTGAATAACTGACTGATAGGCCAACCAATGATTAAATAATTCACTGATTGTATAATTGACTGATAAACCCATAGTTGGACATTCTAGCTGACTTGATGGCTTCCATGCCAATCAATTAACCAGAAAGCTGGTTGACCAAATGACAGATTCAATAACCTCTGGGGGTTTCCAGTCTCTTTTTTTGCCACTCTGCCAGAGAGCTGGGACTAGGGCCAAGGCTAAGTATTCTGAGGGGAGACATATCCTAGCTCAGTTTGTAGCTATCTGTCCCCTTGGCTTTGTGCTCCACAAGCAATGATAATCATACTTAGTTATACA
The DNA here is from genome assembly GCF_048593235.1 of Sminthopsis crassicaudata. Taxonomy (NCBI): domain Eukaryota; kingdom Metazoa; phylum Chordata; class Mammalia; order Dasyuromorphia; family Dasyuridae; genus Sminthopsis; species Sminthopsis crassicaudata. The sequence goes on from NC_133617.1 coordinate 664,429,444, forward strand.
ATTGTATACTATTGTGAAATTTGGTATGAAGATCTAGATTACTTCTGTGTTGTTTATCTGGCCAGTTTGCTGGGGATTCTTGTTCAGGTTGGCCTGGATTTGGGGCCCCTTTCAGAGCTGAGATTTAGTGATACTGAGTAACAAAAACATATTGGTGTAGCAAGTTATATCATCTACATAGTCCTCTGCCTATTCTGAACATAGTCCCAACTGAGCCATAATCCTGGTTACAGACAAGCCCTGAATCTTGACTGCATTTACATCTGTGTGTTTTGTCTCTGTGTTCTTTGTGTTGTCTAAATCTTTGTGTTTGTCCTGGGGACATCATTATGGATTTGCACATGTGGTAGATTTCTTTGTGTGTCTCTTTGAGTCAGGTCTTCTGCTCATCTCATTCCCTAGCTTAGATGGCTCTTTATGTCTCCAGCCAGCTGTTGTCCTTCTCCTCTCACTTGGCTCCCAACCCAGCTTGTACCCCTCATCCAGAAGATTCAATCTTACCCACCTTTTCTTTTGGAGTCCCATTTCTGAGGTCAGAATGGGGAAAGTAGGGCTAGGAGAGCTGATCTGAGATTATTGTTTTGCAGCCAGGGGTTTTTTGATTATGAGAACATCCCCATTCTCTACTGCCTTAACCTGCTATTCAATGAAGAAAGATTCAGGCTAGACCCACAGAAGGGCTGTTCTAGATAAAAAACAATGGCATGGAAGAGGTACCAGAGTCTGAGAGAACCTCCATAAGACCTAAGACCTGGACAAGTGACCCAACTCCTTGGCCCCCCAAACCTTAGCTCCTTTGGTTCCCCATACTCAGACAACAGATGCATCTGGAACCCACCAAATCCCTGTTCACTGAGTTTGGGTTGAGAAAGTGGTTGTTGAGCCACAGCAAATAGAAGTCAGGGGTAGACCAGAAGCAGATACAATCCCGACATTCCTTCACAAGTCAGTGTCTTTCCTGCCTCTGTATTTGCTCAGGCTTTCCCCCCTGGCTGGAGTGTCCCCCTTTTCTTTCTGCCTCTTTAGATTCTTCCCAGTTCTTCAAAGCTCAGCTTAATTCTTGTCTCCTCCAAGAAATCTTCCTTGACTATGCACAGTAATCTCTTGCTCTTCTGAGTATCTACAAGTCTGACTATCTGCAGCAATCTAACTTTTGTTATAGCCCACTTTATATCATCTCTATTTCCTGTTTTTAGGTTTATTTCCCTTGATCAAACTAGTGATTCATTGAGGTCAGAGAATTTGGCTTCTCTTTTCTTCCTCTAATAATCTCTAGCACTGGACTGAATACAAAGGAGCTTAATAAGAATTTACTGGATAAATGGTTGGATGAGTGAATGCATAAGTGAATTCTGGTGAATGAATGAATGAATAGTGAGTAAATGAATGATTTGTGAATCAACAAATGAGTGAATGAATGAATGATCCAAAGAGAGTGAATGATTAATGAGTAAATAAAGGGTGCCCTTCTCTCTTGATCTTTAATAGGACTATTGGTTCTCCTTTGACCATATAGCATTGAAAGGGTGGGAGGAGATGATTTCTGAAAGTATCTTTAAGTGCCTTGCTGGCCAAGATTCTATGGGAGAAGAAGTATCCAGAACTTAACTACCACCAACTGGTTCTTGGCTCAGGAGATCACAGATAATGCCAGAATCAATGTAAAGGCAAAATGGTAGGCAGGGAGAACATGTATCTGTCCTTCAGGAAGTTCTCTGTTGGGGCAGCTCTTTCCTCATCCTGAGTCACCATCCTGGCCTTGGGAATATATATTTAAGCTTGAAGAATTAAATATGACCATTTTCCTATATAAAACATTATGCCCCTGTTGACTGGCTAGGGACAGTATTGAGGGGTCACCATCATCCACAACATATGGTTCTTTGGTCTTATTGGTGAGTGGAGATTAAAAATAATACAAAATAGCAAAATATCAGCCAATTAATGGAGACTTCTAAATAACTGGTGATCCCAGGTGGCAGAATTGTGCTATACCTGAAGTTCTTACCTTTTTTGGGGGGGTTATAGACCCCTTTCAGGAATCTATTGAAACGATGAGTCCCTTCTCAAAATAATTCTTTAAAATGTAAATACATGAAATTACAAAGGAAATCATTTATATTGAAATATAGTTACTAAAGTATATATTTTAAAATCAAGTTTGTGGACCCAAAGTTAAAGATACTCTGGTTTAGAAGAAGGATTATACTTTTCTTTATTTCACAGTCCCTTCCTTCTTCCTTATTTCCATCCTTCCTCACCTCCCTACCTTATTTCTGGCTTTATATTGGCCCAGGACCAAGGGTTTGTTGTCCATCCCTCTGGTGGTCGATTATGCTATTGGACTCTTTCTGGGCTTTCCCACCATACTTTCCACAAGGAAGAGTCTTATCTCTTAGGAGGGAAACAGAAAAAAAGCTGACAGATTCAGAAAGGATAGACATCTTCCCCTCACTGCTCTGCTCCCATTACCTCTTCTCTCAGAGGCCTGGCTCCACCTTCCCCTTCACAAATCCCCTTCTGCTAAGGCAGATCTGAAACTAGTAAAGAAGGGGGTCCTGGCCTGAAATTGGTCCTAGGGTCTGAGGCCTCTGGACTTGAATCCCAGATCTTCTATGGGAAAGTTGTTAGGCATGAAATCAGGAGAGATTCTGCCTTTGATGCTTATTAATTCCCTGACCTTGATGGCTTTCTAATCCTAATTCTTCCTCTAAAATGGAAACAATAAGACTTGATGATAACAGAGATGTTTTCAGGAAGGTGCTTTGTAGACCTTAAAGTTTGCATTTTAAGTAATATGGGTTATTTGAATTGTTGCTTGTGGGTTTCAGGGGAAGTAATTTACCTACTTTAAAATGATGGGGTTGGATGACATAATGCCTAAGTCTTTTAGCTCTGACTGTAGCTCTCATCCCCACTCCCCTTGAGGTAGGCTTTGGGGAGGGGGAAGAAAACTAGGATCTGTCTGGAGGTCATGGTGTCCAATCTTTACCTTTGTGTACAACATCACTACTTTTCTCTCTTGATTGAAAGGAAAAGACAGAGAATTGAGTGACATGAAGGAGAACACATTGCAATCTCTGAGGGCAGGCAGGATTTGGGAGCTTACTTCTCATTAGGAGCCCCTCATCTCTGTGGGGTGACATGGTTCCTACCCTTATGGAGTTCCACAGAGAAAGATGATGGGGGCCCAAGTTTGCAGAGTGTCTTCTGTACAGCAAAATAGCTCTGGAGGGTAATTAGTACACATATTATTATCCCCATTTTACAAATAAAGAAACTGAGGTCCATGGAAGTTAAGTTAGTAAGTATCAGAAGTAAGTTTTAAGCTCAGCTGTCTCCTGACTCTAGACCCAAAGACATTTCCATCATATTATGGAATAATCTTCAGCCATGGAGAATCAAAGGGTGGGGAAGTGGTATGATGATGGTGGTAAAAAGGGTCGTGGGTGTTGGTGAGGGGAAATGACTCTGATTTTTCCTTCCCAGCAATATGAGCTAAGCCCTCACTGCCCACCGCATTCTCCCCCCTTGCCGGAGCCCAGGCTCCTCATTCTAGCTCTGTCTCCTCTTGGAAGAGTGGGAAGATTGGTGTTTGTGAAAGGTCCTGCCACCCAACACAAACAAACAGTCCTCCTTCCCTGACTCCTTACTCTTCAGACTCATCTGCTCTTTTCCACTTCCCTTTGCCCCCTGCCTGAGGCCCTATAGGTTTTAGTTGAAGGAGTTGAGGGTGAGGAGGGAAGAGGGAAAGAGAGAAGGTGGAGGGAGGGAAGGAGAGAAGTGGAACCAACTGCTTAGTACCTCAGGAGAGACCTATCCAAGGGAGATAGAGATCTGTAGGGAGGAGGCTCAGGGGCAGTACCAGCATCCGGCCTCCTGGATACTGGAGAGAGGAAAAAAGGAACAAAGCACTGGCTCCTTTGCCTTTCCCCCCAGAGCCTGGAGTGACTGAGCCTCTTTGGAGGATGAGGGTAGAATGACAACATTCTGCTGGTAGATAAGTGGGGCTGAGGGTAAATAAGTGGTAATAACACCTAACATGGCAATTTAAGGTTTGTAAAGCACTTTATATACATCCTCATTTAATCCTTACAATAAGTATCTTCATTTTAAAGATGAGGAAACTGACCTTGGTCACATGGCTGGGAAGTGCCCAAGGCCCTTACTCAGGTCTTTCTGACTCCAGGTCCAGGGGAAGACTTATTCCGCTAGCTTTGGAGTAAGGAGAACTGGATCCCAATATGCTGCAGTCAGCTAATTGACAGCCTGATTGTTAAATTTTTAGTGTGAGCATTTACACTTGGGAAATCAGTTTACATTGCAAGCCAGGGCTTGATTTATTGTTTTGTTGATTGTCTGGACTTAGGAAAGTGATAGAGAAAAGTATGAAGGATGCAGCTTAAACATACAAGTGTATCATATGTGAATTATTCTCCCTAGAGAGTTAATTGTTAAACATTTGTCAGCACACCCTTTGTCTAGGTTCAAATCTTGCCCTAGATAACTAACATCTCAGCATGAGGTTGCTCATTGGTAAAATGGGAGAAGATAATAATAAGTACTTAATAAATAATTGTGAATTGAGTGACTTGTGCTATTACCTCAACATAATGGTTGTGAGGAAGCAGCTTTGTAAACCTTTTAATGGTGTAGAAATAGAAAGTATTTGGGGAAATGCTGGTAGGAGACAGTGATGATAACAATAGCTGACATGTCTAGCTTTGATTTTCACTTGAACCTCTTAAAAATTCTGTGAACCAGGACCTACTGGTATTACCTATGTAGCAGGTAAAGAAACTGAGGCTTAGATAGGAGATGTAGCTAGCTCATGACCTTACAACTGAAAAGTGTTAGAGGAAAGTTTTGAATCAGATGTCTTCTGTTATTCCTGGTATTGATGATTGCAGGTGATGCCTTCATAAGGTGTTGATAGTGATAAGGGAAGGAAACATTGTATTCCATGCTAAATCTTGTCAATGGTATTGTCAAAATAGGTGATATGGTCATGGTAGGTAATGCTGTTTTGGTAGGTAATACTGTTATGGTAGGTGATATTATCATGGTAGGTGATACTGTTATGATAGGTGATACTGTTATGGTAGGTGATATTATCATGGTAGGTGATACTGTTATGGTAGGTGATATTATCATGATAGGTGATACTGTTATGATAGGTGATACTGTTATGGTAGGTGATATTATCATGGTAGGTAATACTGTTATGATAGGTGATACTGTTATGGTAGGTGATATTATTATGGTAGGTGATATTATCATGGTAGGTAATACTGTTATGGTAGATAATATTATCATGGTAGGTGATACTATTATGGTAGGTGATACTGTTATGGTAGGTGATATTATCATGGTAGGTGATAATGTTATGATAGGTGATACTGTTATGGTAGGTGATATTATCATGGTAGGTAATACTGTTATGATAGGTGATACTGTTATGGTAGGTGATATTATCATGGTAGGTAATACTGTTATGATAGGTGATACTGTTATGGTAGGTGATATTATCATGGTAGGTGATACTGTTATGATAGGTGATACTGTTATGGTAGGTGATATTATCATGGTAGGTAATACTGTTATGATAGGTGATACTGTTATGGTAGGTGATATTATCATGGTAGGTGATAATGTTATGATAGGTGATACTGTTATGGTAGGTGATATTATCATGGTAGGTAATACTGTTATGATAGGTGATACTGTTATGGTAGATAATATTATCATGGTAGGTGATACTATTATGGTAGGTGATACTGTTATGGTAGGTGATATTATCATGGTAGGTGATAATGTTATGATAGGTGATACTGTTATGGTAGGTGATATTATCATGGTAGGTGATACTGTTATGATAGGTGATACTGTTATGGTAGGTGATATTATCATGGTAGGTAATACTGTTATGATAGGTGATACTGTTATGGTAGGTGATATTATCATGGTAGGTAATACTGTTATGGTAGATAATATTATCATGGTAGGTGATACTATTATGGTAGGTGATACTGTTATGGTAGGTGATATTATCATGGTAGGTGATACTGTTATGGTAGGTGATGCTGTTATGGTAGGTGATACTGTTATGGTAGGTGATGCTATTATGGTAGGTGATATTGTTATGATAAGTGATACTGTTATGGTAGGTGATATGGTCATGGTAGGTAATACTGTTATGATAGGTGATACTGTTATGGTAGGTGATATTATTATGGTAGGTAATACTGTTATGATAGGTGATACTGTTATGGTAGGTGATATTATTATGGTAGGTGATATTATCATGGTAGGTAATACTGTTATGGTAGATAATATTATCATGGTAGGTGATACTATTATGGTAGGTGATACTGTTATGGTAGGTGATATTATCATGGTAGGTGATACTGTTATGGTAGGTGATGCTATTATGGTAGGTGATATTGTTATGATAAGTGATACTGTTATGGTAGGTGATATGGTCATGGTAGGTGATGCTGTTATGGTAGGTGATACTGTTATGGTAGGTGATATTATGGTAGATGATATTGTTATGGTAAGTGATAGTGTTATGGCAGGTAATATTGTTATTGTGGGTGATATGGTCATGGTAGGTGATATTATGGTAGGTAATATTGTATGGTAGGTGATATTATTAGGTAGGTGATATGTTATGATAGCTGATATGGTCATGGTATAGAGTAGGTGACATTGTTATGGCACGTGATATGGTCGTGGTAGGTGATGCTGTTATGATAGGTGATATTGTTATGGTCAGTGGTTTTGCCATGGCAGGTAGTATTGTCAGTGTGGTATTGGTGTTAAATGATAAGGAATAATGGTGTTGGGGGGGGGTAAAGGACAGTGACTGTAGGGAATGATGGCAGCTGAAATGTAGGAAAAGCTCTGAGATCTCGCAGAAGGAAGGCTGACTTTCCATAACCTCCCCTTCTATTGAACCCCACTGCCAAATTCCACATCGTTCCTTCTCAGCTCCCAGGAAGGTGCTGAATTCTCAAGCTCTAAAGAAAACCTCAGGGATCATGAAAGAGACTCCTTTCTCAGCTTCCCCACACTTCTTACTTGCCCCTCATTCTGTGGCTATGGGCCCTGGAATTCATTTCTTTAGGTTATCATACCTCAAGATAAATCTTGCCTCCAGATAAATCAGCTTTTTCTGGGGAATAGAGGCACCTCTGCTCGACTCTAGTATGCGGGGGTGGGGAGGGTGGGGGAAGGAGACTCCATGAGGTTCCTCATTCTCTTCATTAGGCAGTTCTTCCTCAGATCTATCCTAAATTCTTGCTGAAAGCTTTTGAGTTCTTTCTCTCTCTAATCTACCCCTAGGGGGAGTGCTGTGCACATTCAGGAAAAGACTGACAGACCCTATTTCTAAATAGATTGGAATTTCTCAGGATGGAGGGATTGAGTGCTGGAAAGGAGATAATTTATTCCAACCCCTTACTTTTGCAGGGGAAGAAATTGAGGCTCAGGGAGATAGATAGCAGAATGCAGCAAAAATGGAGTTTGTAACCTTGGTTCAAATCTCTCCCTGTCACTTTTTCTTGGGTAAACTGTTGAACCTTCCTGGTTCACAGTCTCTTTGGGGGGGAGGGGGAAAAGAGAGAGGAGAGAGGGAAGAGAGAGAGAGAGAGAGAGAGAGAGAGAGAGAGAGAGAGAGAGAGAGAGAGAGAGAGAGAGAGAGAGAGCTAGATTAGATGACTTCTAAATTCTCTTCTGGCTCTAAATCTATAATCTTAGGGAAGTGACTAGCTCAGGGTGACATATCTGTTAAGAGATAGTTTCATGATTTGAAGCCAGGTCTAAATTCAGCGAGCATTTTTTCACCTTTCCTCTAAGATGAATTGTTACAACGCTGAGGAGACACTAAGAGAGACAAATTTCACTTCTTTGACTTTTCTTTTCCCCATTCTCTGCCTAGATGTTTTCCATATGGAAAGACTTCCTGAAGGCAGCAGGGTTTGATGGAAAGAGCATTAGAGCTGGAATTAGGAAACACTTCTGAGTATATGTCTTAGCTCTCTGACTTACTTTCTATGTGTTGTTGGTAAGCTACCTTCTCTAAGCCTCAGTCTTTTCATCTGTAAAATGGGAATAAAATACTGCGCAACTTGCAGGGCTAGTATAAAAATTTCTTGTATGCTTCAAATTTTTATAGAAATGAAAGTTATTACTATTATTATTGAAAGAGAAAGAAGGAAAGCATAGAATCAAGCAAATGGAGATTCTGCCCCCAAATTTCATAGAGGCCATCTGCTTTCCTTTGTGCCTCCTACACAAAGTTCTTGAAGTTCAAATTCTTTTCCTCCCCTCACCCCTCTTGCCTTGGGTAATTTAGTCCTGCTTTCACACAGTAGCCTAAGCCTGGATGCCCTTAGTTGCCTGCCAATAATCCTCCAAATGGTCCTCATCACTTGATCCTGCTTCCCATAGAAAATTATTCTAGATCAAAAGATTATCCATCCCTTGCAATAATCTCATTCCCTCACTGAGTGAGGGATTCAGATGGTGATAGGGATGATGAAGGTAATAGAGAATGGTGAAGGTGATAGAGAAAGTGAGGATGGGATGAAGGTTAATGGTGTTAGGGTAATGATGGTGATAATAATTGAGTGAGAAGATAGTGATGATACTAATAAGGGTGACAGTTGATGGTGACAGAGATAGAGATGCTAGTGAGGGTGATGAATACAATAGTTGATAATATTAGAAAGGAGGATGAGGATAGGGTAGTGATGAAGAAGGGGAAAAAGACAGTAGTGATGGTGGTAGAGAGGATCGTGATAAGGATAGGGAGATAACAGTGATGGTGATAGAGAAGGTAGTGATGATATGGAAAGTAAAGATGGTGATAGAAAGGGCAGTGATGATGATATAGAATGGGAGGATGGTGATGATGATGGTAATGATACTATGGTGGTAGTGATGTATGGTGAGAAAAGCAGCATCTTGGAGCTCCACTTTATGTCATCTCCCAAGCAAGATATTAGTGGCCACATCCAGAATAGCAATAGCTTCACCACTATGATTATTGCCTCTGAATGTGTTTTTTGCTCTTGAGGTAAGAGACATTGCTTGCTTGGGCTAGAAGCTTGGCCTAGATTCAGGGAGTAAAGAGATCAATAGTTATTGAAAAGGCAGATAGCAAAAAATACACACTTGTGGATCATCAGCGACTTTTGACCAGAGGACAGGATGAAATGAGATGGGTTGGGGAATCTGATGCAAAGATATCTCACACTTCCCTACTTTTTGGACTTCCTTTCCTGCCTGCAACTTCCAGCTTTTTCATTCTGGACAGCAGACAGCCATGAGGATCCAGATGTCCTGGGAAATGGATCCAACCAGTCTGAGAGATCGTGCCCTATGCACTACATATACTGCCCTTATATCAGCTGATCCTTCTTCCCTAACCTCAGAAAAGGCTGGCCACCCAAGGATTCTGCTGGTAAAAAGAGCTCTGGGCTAGGAATTAACTTCAACTTACAAACTGTATGCCCTTGATACATCATTTAATGTCTCATGGCTCCAAGTTGCCCATTTGTAAAATGACTCATGAAAAATTTTAATATCTTTTTTAACTCTTAACAGTTATGCCTCATCCTGACACACTGAAGCTGATGAGTATGGATAAGTATAGATTGGTTTTCTTCTCTCCCAAAATCTTCCGTATAGGGTAGTCTTATCCCTTATATTGCATAAAAGCTGGAATATAACATGTCATTGACACATACACATACGAATATATGCGATTTTAGGCCCTGTATCCTAATTTTTCTAGAATGGGATAGGATGTCCCAACACCCTTAGAAGCACATCTACTTTTAATATAAACTGTTCCTTTAGATAGCCAAGAGCTATCTTTAAACAGGCAACCAATCAATAAACAAACATTCATTAAGCATCTATTATGTGTCATATATGATAATAGGAACTGAAGATACATATAAAAAGAATGATCCTGAGAAAATTCTTAATATAGGGAAAAAAGAGAAAAATATAATGAATCAATACTGAAAGTTCATTCACAGCTTCCTTTAAAAAAATTCCTTTAAAAAAATTAAGTTCTCCAATACAACTCCTTTCTCCATCAATCTCTGAATTTCAAAGAAATAGATATTTAAAGGGATGGCCTTCTTCTCCCCCAATGCCCACCACCCAAAACTTTTGCTATCCCTTTAAGGAAGAGTAAAGAGTTGTGCTGTCCAAGAACAATATTATTAGTAATATTGGCAAAGTTAATCTTTTTATAGTGAGAAGTATTATAATCTTAGAGAAAAAAAAAGCTAGATTCAAGTTCCAATTTTGCCACTTGACCGTGGCCAAGTCAATTCTAAATTTTTTTGAGCCTCAGCTTCCTCATCTGTAAAATAAGGATATTTACATTATCTACCCTATGTGACAGAAAGCACTTTGTAAACCTTACATGGACCTTCTACTGTAGTGGGGATTTCTTCCTCAGAAATTTTCTCTTATATTCCTTAAATCACTCACTGTGGTCATTCCTGCATTATACAGAGCTCCTGCCCCAAATGCCCTCTCTCCTCCTCTTTCCCTTACCAAGTTCTCCTCCACCTTCAGGACAAAATTGAGTCTCATTTCTTCAGGAAGCCTTCCTGACCCCTCCCCAACCCTCAACTCCATTATCCTACACTCCCAAGTTCACATTATCCTTATACTTTCCTCTTAGCTCCTGAAGCCTTGGTGTTGTGTATATTGTATACCACACATTGGATAAGTGAACTCATGGGAGCCTGGAAATGTAGGTTATTTTGGCATCTGTGTGAACCTGGTCTTTTTAGTCAGCCAAATGCTGGCTTTTCTTTTTCCTCCCTCCTTACCCCTCTTCCCAATAACAATGACAACAAGCACAAGCAAACTTGAGTCCAAGGCTGGGTATGTCATAAGGATTCACTGAATAAATATGTATTGATTGAACAGAGTTTTAAAAAATATATAACATAAATTATTAAGCTGATTATGAAGATATGCCCTCTGTGCATTGAATTTCTTGGGACAGAATATGAGAAGCAATGTGGTGTAGGGCAGTGATATCAAACTCAGATAGAAGAGAAGAGGGGCACTGAACTATACATCCCTGTGGGCAGCATATTGACTTTGTTTTAAAATGTAATATTATCTATGTTTTATTACATTTGATTATGTCATTAAATATTTTCCAATTAACATTTTAATCTGGTTCTGGCACACTAGGGAGAGTTGTGGACTGAGTCTTAACTCATGGCCGAAGGGGATAAAGCCCTGCATTTGGCATCAGGAGATTTGGGTTGGATTCCCAGATGTAATACAAGTTGTGTGATCTTGGGGAAGACATCTAATCCTCTCTAAGCCAAATTTGCCTGACATGTAAGTAAAATGGTCCAAGATCAAAGTTGTTGTCCAGGGTTGTTGCAAACTTTTAAACTCTGTAGAAATGGAACTTTAAAAAAAAGTGAACTACAAAAAGACATCATCTTACCCAGCTTCTTCATTATAAAATGAAGGAAACTTAAGTCTGGAAAAGGACTTGTCTAAAATCATACAGTAAATTAGGAACAGGTTTGAGATTTCCAAATCAATGCTATTTCTACTATTATGCCCCCTATTAACTCTTAAGAAAGCATCATGTGGCTGTCCTGAAAAATAGGATAGAAAGCCCTACCCTCCCATCCCAATCTCTCTCCATTTCATATTGATTCTCTGATTTAGGAAAGAAAACATGATTCTTTAGTCTTTCCTCTGACTAAATACAAGTTCATACTCTTACATAATATTTTTCATCCTTTAAAAGTCCAAAACCATCTCACAGAACACTCCCTCCAAGAAGACTTCCTTAATGGAACCCACCAAACTCTGTTCCATCTAGGAATACAGCCTAGAAATACCCTAAGTGAACAAATAACTCCTTTACACTGGACGAGAGTTTGGATTGAAAGATTTTTTATTTTTGTATCCAAGATGCCTGACTTGCTCTCCTTCACAGATCAGGAACTTCCGGAGAGCGGGAGCTGTTTTTTGCACTTAACCTAGTCAGAATGAGCTCTAACCTAAACATAAACCAAGTCTTAATCCCAGTCACAGAATGTGCCCTAGCCCTACTACTTATCTCAAAAACCTCAGGAATTGAATGAGTTCCAAGGGAGACTAGGAGTGAAAGTGCAGATGACTCTGTGACCCACCCTCATTGCAAGAGCCAAGTTCTACTGATGGGAAGGAGAGATGAGGCAGAGTGGCGTCTAATGGCAGGTTTTTGTATCTCCCGTCTCCACTCTGCCCCAGCTGATGAGCAGCTATAGTCTTGGATGGAGGGCTAAATGATCCATCAGTGTTTGTGACTTGTACAAGGCTGATGGGTCCATTGTAGAGAAAATATCTTGATTGATCCCTGACATGGGAAAGATGGTACAGACTGAACTCAGCAAGAGGAAAGTTGGAAGTTGGCCAGACTCTCACTCAGGGTTCAGACCCCTGGTAAATGGCCAGAAATAGATGAGGTGATAGCAGATGAACTAGGGAAAAGAAGGAGGAAAGAAGATCTTTTTGGGCATCGAAAACCAACAGTGTGATAGACAGTATCTTCTAATCCTTATACTGAATTCTTCATTGAAGGAGCTCCTATTTCTTCACTGAACTCCTCATCTCTTCATGGAGCTCTCATTCCTTAAACAGAGTATTTTTCTCATCACTAAGCACTAATCTCTTTATTCCCATCATTGGGCCCCATCCTTTAATATAAATTCAACCTCTTTTCACAGACTCCTTGATCAAATTCTTGAGCTCCAGCTTGTCTTCCCTCACTGACTCTCCAACCCACTCACTGAGCTCCTATTGTCTCATCATAAAGCCCTAACATAAAAACCTTTGCCATTTAGAATCTGAGAATCTTATCATCTTTCCTCATTTGCAAAATGAAGAAGATAAATGGAATCCTGATCTGAAATGAGATAACATATGGAAAACATTACATAAAAGTCAGTTGTTATAATTGACAATTAGGGGCTCCAGACCTTGCTGGTTCCTCATAGAACATGAACCTTAAAGTGCCACTTTATAGACTGAGGGAATTTAGAACACCTTCCTTAGAATGGAAGGAATTTTAGAGAAAACCTAGTCTTAATCCCTTCATTTCCCCAAATAAGTTAAGAAACATGCCTGAAGTAACACAGGTACTAAGTGGGAAGATTTTAATAAGAACCTACATCTGATAATTCCAAACCAGCATTCAATTTCTATTTACCATGTATTCTTTCCTGGATCTCAGATCTTCAAACATTCTAGTTTTGTTTCCTCTTCGACTCCTACCTATATTGCTGGAGATAGTTAAAACTGCTCTTTGGAATAATTTCCATCTAAATACAAATTTTCACTCATGTTAAAAATCACTGATCCCAGAATTTATATATTTTCTCTGTTTATTTCTAAGCACCATAGTACATGGTCCTCTAACTTTATCCATACACTGAATGTTGATCCCTCCAAATCTCTCTCTCTCTCTCTCTCTCTCTCTCTCTCTCTCTCTCTCTCTCTCTCTCTCTCTCTTCATATTCTTTTTTCACTTCATCTCTCTGTCTCATGCACAAAACCAAGAGCTTATATTTCCACATTTGGACCCACCTATATAGATGCACATTCACACATACATATAAATTTTGACACACTATATTCTCTAACAAACCATTGAAGATATATATATATATATATATGTATACCCACATATTCATTCATACTCTTGCATAGACATATACTTTTTATTATTAGAGAGATATATACACTTACAAACATACATATACATACACACATATGTATGTGTATGTAATGTACACCTACATTATATATCTTTATATCATTACATCCAACACTCACACTCTCAGAATCCTCACTTTAGATCAACAAAGCTCTTCTTCCCACTGGTTCCAATGAACCTAGTTTCCCTCTAAAGGTATGAAATCCAACATAGACTAGATGTCAGACTCTTGGGACTGAGAGAAAAACCAGGTAGGGTTTGGCTCAGATTCTAGGTCCGGATGAGATATCTGCAACTCAGAGATGGCTCGACTATTCTTTTGTCTTAACCAGACGCTGGGCTTGTTTGTCAGAGGGACAGACAGGCTGGGGCTGGGGCTGGGGCCATATTCTTCCCAATGAGAATCTGACTTCTACCTCCTCTAGCTAGCTCAAAGAGCAATAGAAGACCACGCCCCAGTTCTCAAGTCCAGATGCTCTCCAGGGGCCAGCTGTGCTTCTGGCTCACCAGCAGGGTAAGGGAGAGCAATTTAACGTAAGCTATTATTACAGATAAATCACAGAGCTGGAAGTATTTTGATACAAACATAATTGTATATTTAATGTGAAATTATATATGTATCCTTTGCAACTGAAGAGGGAAAAATAGTCACTATCAGTGAAATCACAGAATGATAGAACCTCTGAAGTGAAGAGTACCTTAAAGATTTTCTTATCATTCACTATCATTTTTCAAATGAAGAAACTGAGGTTCATAGAAAAGAGGTAACTTTCCTATGGTGAGACTAGTTATGGGCAAATTTTGCATTGAAGGCCCTCAGATCCAGGTCTGTTGGCTCCAAGTCTATCAATCTTCCTATTACAGGAAATGTTTTCTCAGAAGCCCATTTCTTTCACTGATGATGATTCCAGTCCCCAAGTTCTAACAATCTATGAATTATTACAATTATGAATATTGTTAGCAAAAAGCTTAGTCAATCGGGAATTAGCTGGGTCAGAGAACAGCATCCTGAGAGACTGGAATACATTGGGGCAGGAAGAGTGGAGACTAACTGGGTTGGGGTACATCCTAGAATGGGGAGAAGAGGAAGAATTCCTTGTAGTAATGTGAAGTGTAGCTGTGAAATGGGGGGGAAGTTAAACCACTAGGCACCCTTGATGAAGAAGGTGTTGGGTGAGGGAAACCCTGCTTGGAAACTTAGTTAGTATATGTTATTTGGCCAGTCTTTTCCCTTATGTTAGCCTCAGTTTTCCTTAACTTAACAGATATCAACTAGTCAGATGATCAGCTAGTCCAGCACCCTCTCTTCTTCTAGATTGTATGCTATCTTAGCAGGAATTTTTTTTCACACATTTCTTTCCATTCTTTTTCTGAAGAGAGTTAGAGGTTTGTTTGTGATTTAGTTTTTCCCCTTAAAGAGTTGTTTTCATTCCCTTTCTATTTTCTCCCCTTTTCTCTCTGCTACTATCCCTTTGCCTTTCCCTATCTTTCCTTCCTTTCCCTAGCTCTTTCTTCTTCATCTCTCCTTCCCTATATTGATCTCCTCTGTGATCTCTCTTCAATCTCTCTTCTTGCCTTTTTTTTTAAACTTCTGTACCTTTCGCTGTTTAGTTTTATCTTCATCCCTTTCTTCTCCACCCCCTATCTCCTTTGATTTCAACCTGTTTCTCTTTCTCTATAGGGATTAATCCTTCCCTTGAGAATTGTCACCTCACTTCCTAGAATTTCCATTTAGAGCATGCAGGACTCATAAATCAGTTAAGGGATCTTGGAGATGGAATCCTGTTCCTTCTGAAGAATACTTGCTCCCAATCATTTATAGCCCTGCAGATGATACTCATAGTTTACCTCTCTAAGTACTGGAAGGAGTAAATTGTGCCAGGAAGGAGAAGCAATCTCTCCAGCCTCTTACTTATCCTAACATCCCATATTCTTGCTGAGTGGGATAATACTCTTGATGGGAGAAGCTGACCTCCTGAAGATTTCAAGGAACCCCCATATAACAAGGCTGCCAAGAATCCTTAGAATACAAAACAATCCAAGGACTTGGGATATGTGTGTGGGAAAATGCTTAAATTACAAAGTGACCAGGGACCATTTGAAAAGAACCTCTAACATAGGACCCCTGAGAGAGGAGAATCTTCTGCACAGATCCATCAAATGTCTTTAGGGAGATCTAAACACACTGATGCTAAGAATACTGATGAGGACCCCTTAGACACAGGAGATCCCAAGGGACTTCTGGAAGGAGGATTTCTAAACAGCAACCAAGGATTCCTGGGGGAACTGCTAAACATAGAGCTAGCGACAAAGGTGGTCCACCTCCATTGCAGAGCTGCCGGGAAGTCCTGGAGAAATTTTGACAGTTATCCAGAAATACTGGAAAGGGGACCCCTAAACACAGAGAGCACAAACTCCTTTGGGGAGGGAAAAGCCAAAGCTCTTTACGGAGGAGACTTTAACTCAGATCTGCCAAAAACCGCCGAGGAGACCCTTTAGGCATGGAGCTAACAAGAGTGCATGGGAATAGAAACCCCGAACACAGAATGATCAAGGGCTTTTGAGGCAACTCTTAAAAACAGACCCATCAAGAGTTCCTGAAGTGGATCCCTAAACACTGTTAAACTAAGGATACCTAGGAGAATGTCTAAAAACAAGGCTACCAAGAGCCCCCGAGAGAGACACAGATCCACCACGGATTCCCTGGGGAAGTCCTTAAAATAGCTCTTCCCTTCTGAATGGGACCTCCTAGAGTTCAAAGGACTTTTTGGGAAACCTAAAATATTTAGCTGCCAAGAAACGGGGGTCTTAAATGCAAAATCATCAAGTTCCTCTGAAGGAACCTTTCGACTTTGTTTATCCCCCAACTCTTTTTCTATCTCCCTCTCCAGTCCAGCTCTTCCTAGAAATTGACCTCTTCACCCTAGAATGTCCCTCACCTTTCCCCTTCCCGTTTGCCTTAGGTTCCCTTCTCCCACCGCGATGTCTGCCTCTGGGTAAGGATGGAAGGTGTCTGCAAATCTCAGCACAGTGGAGAAACAGAAGACCCTTTCCCTAGAGGTCCTGCTCCCCTCCTGCCCCCCATCCCGCTCACGGAAGGAGAACATAGTCGGAAAGGCTGAGGGAGCTACAGTAGGACTTACCAATGCGTAGACGGAGCTGAGCACGGAGCAGCAGAGGAGCAAGGCAAGGCTGTGCGAGATCCGGGGCTCTCCCATCGCCGCCGTTCCCTAGGGCCGAGTCCAGCGGGGCTGGGGACGAAATGGGCCGGGCCGGGAGGGAGGGGAGGGTGATGATGGCGATGAGAGAAAGGAAGGCCCTCGGGTTAGCCGAGGGGGCGCAGGAGGCGTCTTCCACCCCCTCGCCCCCTCTCTCCCTTTGCCCTCTTTCCTCTGGCTCTCCGGGGGTTCGTTCCCAGACTTAGGCTGCAAGAAAAAGGCGGAGACAGAGGCTACCGCCCCGGGGCTCCGGACGTCCCCACCCGAGGCTCTGGGCAGCCCCAGAGCCCAGCGCTGGCTCCATGTGCTGGGAGAGCAAGACCGAGTCGGAGAGCTGGAGGAGAGGGCGAGAAGAGCGCACTGCGCTCGGTTAGCTCGCTGGGTATCTGCCTCGGAGCAGGGAAATCACATCCATATGTCAGAGCCGCTCTTCTCCCCCTCCCAGCCCCGCCCCCAACTCCCCCCTCCCCTTAATGGGAAGTTCGAGTGGTGGTTTTGTCCAACGCTCTAGGGGTGGGGTGGGGGTAGCTAAGACGGGGGTGTGGCCTGGGGGTGTAGAGGCTGCAGGGGGGTGGAATCCTGGGGGGCTACGTGGGAGAGGGGCCTGGAGCGATGTGGGCCATGGAGGCTGAGGGGGGGTGTGTGGATGCCGGTCTCCCTGGGTGGGGAGGGGTGGAGGCTAGGGGGTGTGGGAGCCGGCACGTGGGGGTGTAGAGGGGGTGAAAAGGGGGCTGGGGTAAGAGTGAGATGGGGAGTGGTAAAGAGGTGGTGATGAGGAGGGAGAGGGGGTGGGTGAGAAGGGATTAAGGAGTGGATTGGGAAAGGGGTAGTAGGGGGATGAGATGGGCTGGGGAAGGGGAGTGGTCAGGCGGGGGTGGGGGAGGAGTGGCTTAGACTGGGGGAAAAGGGGAGGTGGGCTGGGGAAGGGGAGTGGTCCGGGCTCAGAGGGGGAGTAGGCGGGGCTGGGTGAGGGGTGGTCGCCCGAGTCCGGGTGTATTTTTAGATCTGGTAATTTTATCTTTTCCAGGTTTCTAGGGAAGGGGGGGAAGGAAAGCGCCGAAGGAGACAGTGAAGGGGAGGGGAAGGATGGGGGTGGTAGGGACGCGTTTTTCTGCAACTTAAACAGCGCCTGGGTGTGGGGGAGAAAGTCTTGTTTAACTTTGCAATAACACTCAAACCTACAGTAGTCGGAGGCTGGCGGCCGCCAGCTCCCGTCCCCAGCCCCGGCCCCTTCTCCTCCCATCCCTTTCCCTCCCTTCCCTCCCCTCCCAGGCCTGGCCCGCCGGCCCGGCGGCTTCCCTCTCATTCCCTCATTTTCAGTCTTTGGGCCCAGGATCTGCTTCCCCTCCTTCCCCCGGCCCCCTGGAAGTTCTGCCTGTCCAGCTCAGTCTCTGTCTCTCCCTCTCTCTTCCTTTTTTTCTTCCGTGGCAGTCTGCCGGTCTTTCGGACTCTCTTGCAGTCTGTTTCTCTCCCAGTGTCTCCAGATCTTTTTACCCTCCGGCTTTTTCTGCCTTCCTCCAGGAGTCCCCTTCCCCTCCCTTTGGGACTCTCAGGGGCTGTCTCTCCTTACCTCCCCTCTACCTTTCTCTTTTTGTAGCTGTCTCTCTCCATCTGTCTCTTCTCAGTCTCTGCCTCTACTATTCTGTCTCAGTCTCTGGCTCTGATGCCTGTCTCCCTCTTCTCTAAGTCTCTCCCCCACCCCCATTCCCGAAAATATTTGCAAGTTTCCAAAAAAGCCCAAAGCCAAGCGGGAGAAGGGCGGGCTTTGGGCCCTGGGGCTGCTACACAGTCTGCTCCAAGACAGAGTCATAGGAAGGTACAGGACCCCCGGCCTGCTCAGTTCCCCATCTGTCCTAACTCCGAGCTTCCAGCACATCCACTCCACCCTCACTTTACAAGCACACTACACACAAATACACATATACTAACACTTACTCTGAGCCGGTAGCCTCGGGCCCCGCTTTGCCATGGATGTCGGGGGACCCCCCGACGGCCCCCCGAGGACAGCGCCCCGTCCGCGATCCCGGGGGGACTTCATCGGGCGCCGGGGCCCCCTCCTACCCCCCTCCCTGCCCCCGCCCTCCTCCTGCTCCTCCCCACCTCGTCCACCCCCCCACCCTGGTCCTCGGCTTCCTTTCTCTCCAGACTGGCTCTCTCCCTAATTTTTTCCCCGTCTGTTTTTGTTCCTTTCCTCTTTCTCTCTGCCTTGCTTGCTGTCCTTCCCTCTGGTTCCCTCCTTCGCTACCCAGCTACTCCGGCCCGGAACACCACACTGACAGTGTTTACAGGGAGGGGAGGGGGGAGAGGAGAAGGAGGAGGAGGAGGAGGGAAAGGAGGAGGACGTTTGAAATGGGGGAGGAGCCCTGAGGTCCCAGGTTATAGGGGCTGGGAGGGGGACGCCACGAACCCCCACACCCCCCACCTCAATAACCTCCTAAACCCAGACCGAGAGTCCTTTACTGTTAGTGTGTGCTAGATGCTGCTGAGGTCCAGGGTTTGTCCCACCATTCCCGCTGGACCAGTTCATTCATATCCCCCGGAATTGGTTTCAGAGAGAGGGGGGCTGATATTTTTTTTCTTTCCTCCACTTCATGCCTCCCACTTCAGATTTTGGGTACATGAGAAGAAGATGCCTGGATAGGGGAAAGCTAGGTGGAACACAGAGCGATTACGCCCCCGTTCCAGGAGCTACGTGGCTCCAGAGAATGGGGCTGCACGTCAGTGGTCCTTAGTGAGTCCGTCAGTCCCTTCATCAGTCTCTCTTTCAGTTCTTCCCCAGTTCACCCCGAAGGTAGGGGCTCCAGACGACCCACTTTATTATTTTTTTCCCATGAAATTGCTATTGGGTTAATTTTTTTTCCTTCTAATTGCAACAGCCCCTCAGCGTCTGAATAGGTGCCTTCAGTTCCTTCATGAAAAGGCCCCTCTTTCCAGGGCCAGAGCAAGGTTTCCTGGTAAAGCCTGAAATCCTCATCTCTGGATATCGACTCTCACTCTCACCTCTCTCTCTCTCTCTCTCTCTCTCTCTCTCTCTCTCTCTCTCTCTCTCTCTCTCTCTCTCTCTGTCTGTCTCTCTCTCTCTCTGTCTCTCTCTCTCTCTCTGTCTCTCTCTCTCTCTCTCTCTCTCTCTCTCTCTCTCTCTGTCTCTCTCTCTCTCTGTCTCTCTCTCTCTGTCTCTCTCTCTCTCTCTCTCTGTCTCTCTCTCTCTCTCTCTCTTATATCTGTCTCTTCTCTTCTCCTTCCTCTCTCTCTCTCGTCTCTGTCCTTCTGCATTCCTTTCCCTCTTTTCTCTCTTTTCTCCTTTTATGTCTCTCTCCCCCTTGCTTGTCTTTATCTCCCTTTCTTTTCTCCCTTACTTTACTCTCTTCTTCCCACACACCCTTTTCTCTTCCCCTGTCTCTCATATTCTTTCTTCTTTCTATCTCTCCGTTTTCCTTTGTCTACAAGACCAACCCTGGGTAGCTTATTTGGGCAGACAGGCTATGCGATCTGAGAGGTAGGTGTATAGCAGGACAAAGAAAGCTTGGCTCCCTTCACTTCTTTTTGAGTTTAGCTCTTCAGACAATAACCATTGAAAAGGCGGGAAATTGGAGGACTGGGTCCTCGAGTGCAGGGAACTCTGTTGTATTATTTGAAAGTTTCTTTCCTCATTTCCCTCCACTGAGATACTTCTGATAGGTAGAAAAAGAGAAAAAGTATAGAGAAGGAGAGGCCTCCTGTGGATTTTTGGGGTAAAGACAGGGATCATAAAGGAGAGGGGAGAATTTTAAACCTTCGGAGCTGACTAAGAGATGAGCTGGTACAATGTCCTCCTATTCCTCCCTGTTCTGTTTCCCCATTCATTTAAGAATTAGAAAACCAAAGTCTGGAAAGAGGAAGTCATATATCAAGTTCATAAAAGAACTGGAACTAGAACACAGATTTTCTGATTCTTAGATTGAGGCTCTTTGTATTTCAGAGATGGACTCTTTGAGGAATATGGGTGCTCACTGAAGGAATCTGGATTGAGCAGAAAGGATATATAATCAATGAAAGAGATGAAAGCTTACTGGCGGAAAAGAGGACTAACTTAATTTTATGGGTATGGAGGAGAAGTCTGATATACTATCTTGTTCTGCCATTGTAAAGTGGAAATGGAGGAGATAAATTTCACAAAGGGGTTTGGAAGAAAGAACTATCAGCCTTTTATTAGGACATAGCTAATCAAGAATGCAGTCAAGACCCATTATCCAGAGAGGATAGAGTTTCCATTTTCCTCTCTCACCTCCTATTGGAATCTATAATACAGTTCATTTTAAAGGGCATCAGATTTGGAGAGAGAAGATGTAGGTTTCCTTCTTAGCTCTTCTACATGCTGCCTTTATGACCTTGCTCAAGACCCTTCTCTCTGAGCCTGTTTTTTCATCTATAAAATGAGAGGGCTAGAATAGGTGAACTTTCAGGTACCGTACCTGAGTGTGGCATTATGGCAAATGTGCAAACTTGGAGCAGAAGAGCTTATGGTGAGAATTCTGCTCTTAATAGTTATTGTTTGATCATGTGTAATCCTCTAACTGTCCCAAATCTCAGTTTCTTTATCTGTAATAAGGATATTAATAGGGTTAGACCTCCCTTGCCTAGCTGTCATATGGATCAAATGAGATTATGTACTTAAAATATTTTATAAAGCACAAAATACTTTATAAATATCAGTTGCTGTTATGATCCAAAAATCTATACATGAAGTCCTGCCTTGCCTCCCTATAGCTGGACATGTCCTTGTATGATAACTTTTGGAGATCCCTGATATCAAGGATAAACTATTAAAAACCCTTCAAGTTATGATAATTCTGGGGTTCATATTTCTAATACATGTCTATAGCCACATCATGAAGTTGTATGCACATATGTAGTATTCAGTCTACAAAATGAACCAATACCTTGCACATAGTTGGTGCTATGGGCCTCAAATGAATGAACAAGCATTTATTAAGCATTTACTAAGTTCTAAGCCCTGGGCTAAAGTATATGGATAAAAATACAAAGGCAAAGACAATTGCTGCCCACAAGGAGATTAGCTTCTATAGCAGACAATATATTTAGGGGAGTGGTGGCCAGGGAAGAATATTTTGGCTTCGAAATTTTCAGGGATGACAAGTGGAGCCATATGAGAGTGGATCATACATACTTTCCATAGGCAAAGACAACATTAATTTGATTATGGTTCCAGAACTGAAAAGGGAAACAAGACAGCTGGAGAGAAAATGACCAGGGAGTCAAGTAAAGCATGGCTAAGTGAAGTCCCACTTAGATATGATGAGCTACTTAAAGTCCTAACCAATCAGGACATCAGTGCCCCAGTGTGACGTTTCAAGAGCTAAAAAAATCCAGTTCTCTAGATTATGGTCTCTGATTGAGGAGCAAGACAACTATCAAGATCAAGACTCCAAGGAATCCCATGAATCTTCTCTGACAACACAGGATTTGAATCCTTCTAGCATCAGACAACATGCATAAGTTACTATGGCCAAATGAACTTTGAGTCTTGGTGTATTCCGGGTGTCTAACCTGCTGCTGTTGAACCTCTTTACTCAGCTCTACTGTTTTTCTTAGGGCATATTCAACCAATCCTTGGGCTTCTGATTGAAATTTTCATATTGGGTAGAACTCACTAGATCTATGATCAGTCACAAGATCATAGAATTTAAAATTGGAAGCAACTTTACAATATATCTAACACAACTCCCTCCATGTACAGAGAAGGAAACTGAGGCCCAGAGAGGGGAAGGGATTTGATCATAGTAATATGGCTATTTCCTGACAGAGCCAAGATTTGAAAAGTATGTTTTCTAATTCCAACTTCAGAAATTCTTTGATTGTACTAGATTGTTCACTGTCTCATATTATAGCAAATAAAGGAGGAGAATTCTAGTGGAGGACTTGTACAAAGAAGATTAATAAATGTTTGTTGAATTGAATTGGATAGGAATGACCTCCCTAAAGAGGGAGGTGATCTGCTCTCAAGATCATACCTGAGTCCATCCCATTTGGAGGATTTTTGTGGCATATTATCAGAGATTTAGAGCTACTAGAATACCCCAGATGTAATCAAATTCAGTTCATACTTGAACTAAAAATCCATATGCATAATAATGAGAGATATACAGGTTGAAGTACTCTAGTGATAGGGAGCTCACCTCATTCAGCCCATTCCATTTTAAGCAAGTTCTGATTATTAGAAACCATTATTAATAGCTAGGGAATGCTGAGACTAGATAGGAAATTGAGGAGAGGCAGAATGTTATATTTGCAAAATGCACTGGAGTCAAAAGACCTAGGTTTAAATCTTAGCTCTATTGCCAACTAGTTGTATGATATTAGGTCAATCACCTTTTTAAATTTTTGACAGAGAGAGAGAGAGAGAGAGAGAGAGAGAGGTGGTGTGTGGGTGTGTGTATATGAGAGAATGTATACATGTGTATGTATGAGAGTGTATGTGTGTGTGCATGCATATGTGTGGAACTTAATGAACCTGAGAAGTATAGCATTTGGGTGAAGATAAAAGGAGCTAGAAGAAACAGAGAAACAGTATATAATACAGATTGCTTAATCGGATGGAGTCTATGGATGATGCTTTCCCGATAGTCCATAGAGATTGCACAGAGGCAAATAATGAAGGGGAACTATTACCTAAATGTTTGCTAGAAGTTTAATTTTACTGTGATAGATTTTTAAAATTAAATTTTCTTTTCAGATCTTCATTCTCTCTCTCCCACAGCTTTGATAGATTTTTGAACAGTTTTGATCATAATCCAATTAGAAAAGAAGGAAGATATCTAAAGATATAATACATGTTCTCAGAGACCTTTCTATATAATTGAGCAGATAACATACAAATTTATGATAATCTCCTTGAAGAAAGTGATAGAAATTGTTTTTATCTTTCAGAAGTATTGATGGGACCTGATATTCTGGTTTTAATTCTGACCAACAAAGATCTGGCCACTTTAATGAACACAATGAAAGTACTGGCAATGAGTCCATTTCACTCTAGAGTCTGTGATGGTCAAATCCCTCATTGCCATTTTTATTTGCTCTTTTTTAGTCTGAAGATAATTCTTCTTGATAGAGATAAAAGAAGCAAAATGGTTTTTGAGTGCTATGGTATACAATAGAAAGTGTGCTGAACCGGAAGTCAGAAGACCTGAATTTGAAACTTGGCTTACTTTCCTATCTATGCGACCTTGGACAAGTCTCTTCCCCTTTATAAGTGTCAATTTCATTATTAGGGGAAGGCCACAAATTTAAAATATTTGAACTCTTGTCATATATAGACTTAATCTGCTTGGTCCCAGGGGTAAAAACTAGGACTAATGGTAGAAGTAGAAGTAAAGCTAGAAGTAGCAGAGAAGTAGATTTTGGTTCAATAAAGTTCAATTTCACAAATATTTATTAAGTGCCTACTTTGTGCAAGACACTGTGCTAAGAGTATCAGGTCAAATTTCCTAAAAATTACAGCTGTCTTGAAATGGAACAGTAGTGAGCCCCATATCCCTGGAATTCTTCCAACAGAACCTGGATTGCCATTAGTCAAAGATGTTGTCAAAGGGTTCCTGATTTAGCAGGTTATAATCTTGTTGATCCCTTGAGGTCCCTTCCAACACTAAGAGCCTAAGATATTATGAAACAATTAGAGAACAGTGTAACAGTAAGGAATTAAAAGCTCAGACATTATTGATAATAATTGCTGTGGAAATTCTGAAAAGAATTGCAGACTGATTAGAGAAAAAAAAAATCACATGGCTTGGAGTGGCCAAGAAAGGATTCCTGATGGAGGACTTTACTTTGGGAAGTTCAAATGATAGGGTATGCAGTATGGATTGTCAGGGGAAAGATAAGACAATAAATAGGTCTTGAGCTGTATCTTACAGGATGGGTAAGATTTGGATAAATGGGAATGAATAGATGAGACATGGTATATGGAGGAATGATAGCTGGACAAGGGAAGACTAGTAAGGTGAGAGAGGCTTAAAAGTTGGTCCGTGACCTGACAGAGTTTAATGACTAAAGTTAGGGATCAGTTATCAGGATTAAAGGTTAGATCAGTGTTAGAGCTCCGTGTATGACCAGAATTAGGAGCTGACCAATGACTAGAGTTCATACAGGAACCAGGAAAAGGATTTTTTCTTCTTGAGATAATTTGAAATGGTCAATTTATGAATTTGGCTTATGATTTCTTTAGTGTTTCTCTCTGGTCCTCTATTTCTGTCCTGGTGTCCTGACTATATCTTTACAACATGTCACCCTGTGCCCTAAGTTAAGGTTTTGTTTGGGGGCTCTGAGCAAGTTGGACCTCGGGATAGTGTTTGAGACAGAGGGAATGGGGCTAGGGGAAGGTCAGGGTGAGTAGGCTTCAGAGAGAGCATGTGTTTATTAGGATCTTTGAGTTGGAAGGAACCCCAATGGAAATCTAGTTCAACTTGTAGCTAGCCAGGAATCCCCTTTATAACACTCTTGGTAAATTCTCATCTAGCTTCTATTTGAAGAACTCCAGTGATGGGGACTCATTACCTACCAAAGCAGTTCATTTCTTCCTTTCTCTGGTCTTCAGTCTCCTCATCTGCAAAGTAAAGGTTTTGGATTGATGACTTTTAAAGTCCCATCCAGCATGAATATTCTGTTTTGTGATTCTCTTGTAGTGGTTATGCATGGGAATAGGGGTGAGGGTGTGAGGGGATTAATATACTGGGCCTTGCTATTCTTTCTTTCATAGGGAGGAGAAAACTTGGAGAATGAAGAAGTCATCAAGTGGAGCAAAATATAACCTATAGTCAGTCTGTTTCTTAGCCCTAAAACCTGGAAGCCCTGGCTGGATTTGGAAACAGGCAGGCTTCTGTCTATGAATATATAAATACTTGAGGGTTAAGCAAATATATCCAGACATTCAACGGGACCCTAGAGAAGAAGGTCCCTGCCAAGGCTTGTCCCAGCTCCAAATAACTCTCTAGAGTTGGGAACTTGTATAGTTAGGCTCTGGTTGTGAGTCAGTTAGTCAACATATATTAAGTACCTACTATGTACTAGCTACTATGCTAAACCCAGGGATACAAAGAAGTCAAAATATGATCAGAGGGGAATGTGGGCTTATCCATGAAAACGCTGTTTGAGACTGAAGTCCTTAGAGGAATAAAGTCTGAATACAGAATGTCTCTAGCTGGCTAGAGTCAGCGTAGTTAGTGGAAAGAACCAGGATACTTTCCAATTATGGGACTTCAAGCAATTCATCCTCCTTCTCCCCCAGTTTCCTCTTCTTTTAAATGGGGGAGATCATACTGGATTTCTTCCCTCCCAAAAGTATTATGAGGAAAGTAGGCTGTAAAAATGTTACCATTAAGACAATCAATGATTATTAATATGATTAGCTACATATGTCCTACTTGACAATCTTGGTCAAGTCACTTTTTTGGCACAGTGTAGAATGAATGCTGGATTTGGACTATAAGGACCTGGGTTCAAGTCCTATTACTACTTCTGTGACAATTGACCTCTGGATCTCTTTTTCTGTGAAACAAGAGATGTTAGGCAAAAACTTTCTAGCTTTTCATCTATGATCCTAGGGAATTCTCCATTAGATAAAGAATGTGTTCCCTCCTTATCTCTGATACTCAGAATTCCCTTGCTTCAAGATTCAGCTCAGGGGTGAGAAGACTCTTCTTCCCAGTGCCAGGTTCCTTCCCAATTTACCCTATTTTTTCTTTTCTGTGTAGGAATTGCACCCTACAGTGAAAAGTTAGCACGAATTGCATCCTAGAGTAAAATGGCAGCACTTGAGGTCAGGGACTGGAACCTTTCTGTTTCTGTCAGCTTTGTATCCCCAGAAGATGGAATGATGAGACCTTTAGAAGTGCCTAATAAATGTTTGACAAATTGAATTCTCCCCTCTGGGTCTCAAGTTATTTTCCTTGTAAAACAAGAATCTGGCTCAAGGGATGATCCCAGGTCCCTTCCTGTTCAAAACTCCTTAAGTGGGTTCTAAAATTCTAATTTTGTTTTGAGGGTCTGTCCACTGTAGGGAGGGGGGGGGGAGGATAAATCCATGTCTGCATTCCCCACCCTCCATTTCCCTGCTATAATTCCACCATTAACTATTTATCGCTTTTGCTTGAGGTAAACTATTCCCTCTCACCTCCTCCCCTCAAGGTCCTTGTAAAGATGCAATTATGTTACCTTGAAAGTGATACATTAACCTGTTAGCACCCACTGATCCATTAGCAGGAATTAGTTAACCAAATTAGGCAAGTATAGAGCCCGGAGGGGATGGAATGCATGGCAGGTCAGTTTTTGAGCAGGAAAGGGGTGGGGTTGGAGGGGGGAGTAATAATAATTACAGTTCACATTTCTATAATGTTCTAAGGAACACACTTTGCTCATAATCACCCTGTAAAGGATGCAATTATTCCTAACTGAAAGGTGAGGTTTAGGACAATGACTTGTTTCATGTCACACAGCTAGTAACTGCTAGAATCAGGACTGGAGTCCTGGTAATCTGACAGTTTTTGTTTTGTTTTGTTTTTTTAATAGGCATCTCCCGAAAAAAATGGTACCTTGAAGTACCCTGTGGGGGTACTTAATAAATAGAGGACTATGTCTGTTGAGGGGTCTGATGATTTTAAGAGATCTGTCTTTGGGTAATCATTTAAATGTGACACATGAGCTGAGGCTCTTGAGTTGAATTGAACTGAATTGCATTTTAAACCAGATTGAATTTTTAATGGACTGGGATTGAATACTGTCTACCTCTGAAGTTAATTGTCCTCTCTTTTCCCTCCCTCACCCCATTTCTCTCCTCCTTCTAGGGCTCACAGCCAGGGCTTTGGGATTAGAGATTGGAGGCCAAGGGAGACTGGGGCTACTGGCTTAGAGCCACTATGGGAAAATGGAAGGGAGGTAGAGAAGTTGGCTCTGACCCCTCGCTGGCTCCATCATCCTCAGCCCCTGTGTGTAAGGTACCAGCCAAGGTACACAGGGCTGCCCCGAGCCAGGACCCAGCGTGAGTAGCAAACAGGAAAACCACTGGCTTTGCTCACTGGACTCTGCAGTCGTGTGCCCACCGACCCAAGTGGCTCAGCTGCCCATCCCCTTTTCTCTAGGGATTCCGCACCTCCACCCCTTCTTGGACAGGAAAAGTTTGATTCCTTCATTCTGGAAGAGATCCATTGTGTCCTGAGCCCAGACCTTAGTCATAGGTCCCTAATTCCAGGCCCAGACTGAACCCTAACCCTGGTTACAGATTGAGCCTTAATCCTGGACACAGACTGAGCACTGACCTCAGTTATAGAATGAGCCCTAAACCCTGGTCACATGCCTCATATCCCTGGGAAGGATGGTATTTGCTGAGTGAGGAATGAGCAGGGAGTTGGGGGTGGGAGAGAGCTTGGAGCTCACAGCCCTTCTCCCCTCTCCCCTGCCTCTTCTGAGGCTCCTGCAGGGCAGCTGGGCCAGACATACACACACACACACACACACACACACACACACACACACACACACACACACTCCATACTCTAAGTCTCTCTTTAAGGAATGGAAGTGGACATAGAAATTATAGAGAGGTAGGGATGAGCTAGAGCTAAAAGGGGCCTTAGATATTATCTTATCAACTGTCTCCTTTTACAAAGGCCTGGTGAGGATTTATGATACTCAGAGAGTCCAGACCCAAATCCAAGCCTCTTCCCACCATTCAGTTTCCTAAATTCCCTTCATTTCTGCTCATCTCCAGCTCAAGGTCAAACCCATCTTCCCTGAAACATGACAGTCAATTCTCTATAATTAGTATCAGTACAAAGGAAATGAGACTCCAGATCATTCAAAACTGAGTGTAATCATCCCCAGTCAAGAATCCAAAGCATTGCATTTAATACCACCCACCCAATAAATACTGGACAATCTCCATACAACATGTAATAAAGCAAAATGTTCTCCCTGGTTTTGAAATATAGAGTGACCCTCCTAGCCCCACAATGCTCACAGATAAACCAAGACATTTCTATAGGGTGACCCCTGTCCGTCCCCTTTGTCTTATTTTAGCCATACCAGAAGGAAGGAGAAATAGTCCTTCCTTGGGACATTGGGCCTGGCCCAGAAATCCTGGCTAGGGGGCCTCTGCCTATGATTTTTTTCAACAACACTCAAGACTTAAATAGATCTCAATTCCCCAGACTTACCCAGAAGTTGATGTGCCAGCTCAGTGGGCTGGCCCCTGTCTAGCAACCAAATGGCTGTGCCCGGATTGGGGGACACCAGGAGTTAACGATAAGCAGCAGCCTCTGAGGCACCAGGTCCTGCCTACGAGGAGAGGAGGAGGATGGGGATGGGCAGGGAGGAGGAAGAAGGAAGAGGGGGAGGACAGAAGGGCATGGAGGAGAAGGTCTGAGCCAGAGCTTTTAAAAAACACACACACACACACACACAACAATTTTAATTAATTTTTTGTGAAGCACGTACTGCTGGGGAACTTTGCTCCCCTGACTACTGGTGTAGCACCAAGGCAAAGGTCAGGCTGGCATAGTGTCCAATGCATTCTCCTCTCCCTTCCTCCCTCTCTCTCTCCCCTTCTTAGTCTCTCAACTCCTGTCTCTTTTTAGTTCTCTCTCTGTTTTTGTCCATCTCTCTCTGCCTGTTTTTCTTTTAAATTTCAGGTTTAACAAGCATGGACTCTGATTCTCTATGTGTGTCTACTCCTGACTCTCTATTTTGTCTCTGTGCATTTCTCTACCTCACCGTGTTTTTCTCACACTATATTTGTCTATTTTTCTGCCTGTGTGTCAGTCTCTCTCTCCCTACTTCTGTTTCAGTACTCTCATACTTAATATTCCATATAGGATAGGGTAGGAGTACCAAGATAACAGTTTATCTGAAAAAATCTGGGGTTTCTGGTGTAAGTTGACAATGAGTTAACAATGCATCATGGTAGGCAGCCAGAAATGCTAAATTAATCTTAGCATGCATTAATAGAAATGTAATATACAGAATAAGGGAGATGATGGTGCTACTGGCCGATACCCCAGTCAAATCCTATTTTAGAATATTATGTTCAATCCTGAATGCTACATTTTAGGAAGAACCTTGACTAACTGGAGTGCTTCCTGGGGAAACTCAGCCCAGGTGGGATCTCCTCCAAGAAGCTTTCCTGGAACTCAGCAGGGCCGGAGAACCACCTAAGAGAAGGAGCCAAGTTATACGATCTTCTTTTGGGGTAACTTCAGTCAGGTCTCTGGAAAGTCTATTAGCAGACATTTGGTGACTAGGATGTCTTACCTGTTTTCCATTTTCCTACTGTTTTCTTCTTTTATTATTGGCCTCCTAAATGTGACAGCCTTGTGAATTGGTATTTCTAGGGCTATAGCTTTTAAATTCCATCCTTTTCCTCCCTAATCACTGTGATTCCTAGTCACCAGCTGCCTAAATAAAAATCTTCCTTCCCCTAGCACTCTTCTTTGACCTTGGTACTACTCCTAAGCCCTGCCTTCTCCCCCAGTGACTCTCTTATTTTTCCATTCTCTTTATATCCCACTCCTCAACCCATAGTCTTTAGTCCAATGACACTAACCTCGTAGTTGTTATGTAAACAAGATTCTCCATTTCTAGATATCCCCATGCTTGAAATGCTTTCCCCCCCTCCACTTGGACTGCTGACCTCTGGCTTTCCTTAAATACCAGCTAAAATTCCACCTCTACAGGGAGTCTCCCCCAACCCTTCTTAATTCTAGGAATTTCCTTTTAAAAATTATTTCCCATTCATCCTATATATAATTTGCTTGCTTTGTATGTGGTCCCCACCATTAGATCATAAACTCTTTGAGGGCAAGGACTTTTTGTACCATCAGAGTTGAGCACAGTTCTTAATGCATAGCAGGTACTTAATAATAAGTATTGATTAAACATTTTATTGCACTCTTTTGTGCTCCATCCTATTATAAACAGATTTCTTTTTATTTTAGGATACCTCCTTTCACATCTCTTTGCAGTCATGGAAACCTGAGGGTCCAGAAGGCACTATCCCTGGCTAAGATCAGCGTGCCTTTTAAAAAATTTTTTATTAATAATTACAAAGCATATGCATGGGTAATTTTTCAACACTGACCCTTGCAAAACCTGTTCTAAATTATCCCCTCCTTCTTCCCACCCCTCCCCTAAATGGCAGGTAGTCCAATACATGTTAAATATGTTAAAATATAGGTCAAATCCAATATATGTATACATATTTATGCAGTTATCTTGCTGCACAAAAAAAAATTGGATCAAGAGGGGAAAAAATCTGATAAAGAAAACAAAAGGCAAGCAAATAACAAGAAAGAGTGAGAATGCTATGTTGGGGTCCACACTCAGTTCCCACAGTCCTCTCTCTGGGTGTAGAAGGTTCTCTTCATCACTGAACAATTGGAACTGCTTTGGAACTCTCATTGTTGAAGAGAGCCACATCCATCAGAATTGATCATTGTATAGTCTGGCTGTTGCCATGTATAATGATCTCCTGGTTCTGCTCATTTCACTCAGTATTAGTTCAAGTAAGTCTCTCCAGGCCTCTCTGAAATCATCCTGCTGGTTATTTCTTACAGAACAATAATATTCCATAATTTTCATATACCACAATTTATTCAGCCATTCTCTAATTGATGGGCATCCACTCAGTTTCCAGTTTCTTGCCACTACAAAGAGGGCTGCCTTAAACATTTTTGCACATACAGATCCCTTTCCTTCTTTAAGATTTCTTTGGGATATAAGTCCAGTAGTAACACTTCACAGTTTGATAACTTTTTGAGTACAGTTCCAAATTGCTCTCCAGAATGGTTGGCTCCATTCAACTCAATCAACAATGCATCAGTGTCCCAGTTTTCCTGTACTTCCTCCAACATTTATCATTATCTTTTCCTGTCATCTTAGACAATCTGACAGTGTGTAGTGGTATCTCACAGTAGTCTTAATTTGCATTTCTCTAATCAATAATTGTTTGGAGCACCTTTTCATATGACTAGAAATAGTTTCAATTTCTTCATCTGAAAATTGTCTGTTCATATCCTTTGACCATTTGTCAATTGGAATATGGGTTAGACTATTATAAATTTGAGTCAATTCTCCATATATTTTAAAAATGAGGCCTTTATCAGAACTTTTGAATGTAAAAATGTTTTCCCAGTTTATTGCTTCCCTTCTAATCTTGTCTGCATTAGTTTTGTTTCTACAAAAACTTTTTAACTTAATGTAATCAAAGTTATCTATTTGTGATCAATAATGCTCTCTAGTTCTTCTTTGGTCACAAATTCCTTCCTCCTCCACAGATAAACTACCCTGTGTGCTTCTAATTTGTTTATAATAACATTCTTATCCCAAAAGCTTGGGTCTTTGGGTTTGTCAAACACTAGATTGCTACGGCTATTGACTATTTTGTCCTGTGAACCTAACCTATTCCACTGATCAACTAGTCAATCTCTTAGCCAGTACCAAATAGTTTTGATGACCATTGCTTTATAATATAGTTTTAGATTGGATCAGCTAAGCCACCTTCATTTGTTTTTTTTTTTTTCATTAATTCCTTTGAAATTCTTAACCTTTTATTCTTCCAGATGAATTTTGTTATTTTTTTTTTTTTTTTTTTAGGTCTGTAGAACTCTTGGGAGTTTGATTGATATAGCACTAAATAAATTAGTTTAAGTAGTCTTGTCATCTTTATTATATTTGCTCGATCTTTCCAAAAGTATTTGATATTTTTCCAACTGTTTAGATCTGACTTTATTTGTGTGGAAAATATTTTATAGTTTTGCTCATATAGTTCCTAACTTTCCCTTGACAGATAGATTCCCAAATATTTTATACTATCTGCAGTTGTTTTAAATGGAATTTCTCTTTGCATCTCTTGCTGTTGGATTTTGTTAGTGATGTATAAAAATGCTGATGATTTGTGTGGATTTATTTTGTATCCTGCAACTTTGCTAAAGTTGTGAATTATTTCTAATAGTTTTTTGGTTAATTCTTTAGGGTTCTCTAAGTATACTATCATATCATCTGCAAAGAGTGATAATTTGGTTTCCTCATTACTTACTCTAATTCCTTTTCTAATTACTCCTTTTCTCCTCTTATTGCTAAAGCTAGAATATCTAATACAATATTGAATAATAATGGTGATAGTGGGCAACCTTGTTACACCCCTGATCTTACTGGGAATTGGTTTATCCCCATTACATTGCTAATGGGTTTAAATGGATGCTACTGATTATTTTAATGAAAAGTCCATTTATTCCTATACTCTCTAGTGTTTTTAATAGGAATGGGTGTTGGATTTTATCAAATGCTTTTTCTGCACCTATTGAGATGATCATATGATTTTTGTTAATTTGGTTATTGATATAGTCGATTATGTTAAAAGTTTTCCTAAAATTGAACCAGCCCTGCATTCCTGATATAAATCCTACTTGGTCATGGTGTATTATCTGGGGGTTGATTTTTTATAATCTCTTTGCTAATATTTTATTTAGAATTTTTGCATCAATATTCGTTAGGGAGATTGGTCTATAATTTTCTTTCTCTGTTTTTGTCCTATCTAGTTTAGGTATCAGTACTATGTCTGTGTCATAAAAGGAATTTGGTAGGAATCTTTCATTTCCTATTTTTTCAAATAGTTTATATAGTATTGGAGTTAATTGTTCTTTAAATGTTTGGTAGAATTCACATGTAAATCCATCTGGTCCTGAAGTTTTTTCTTAGGGATTTGATTAATAGCTTGTTCTATTTCTTTTTCTAAAATGGGATTATTTAAGTAATTTATTTCCTTTTCTGTTAATCTGGGCAATCTATATTTTTGTGGGTATATCTCCATTTCACTTAGTTTCTCAAATTTATTGGCATAAAGTTGGGCAAAGTAATTTCTAATTATTACTCTAATTTCCTCTTCATTGGTGGAAAGTTCTCCCTTTTCATTTTTGAGACTAACAATTTGATTTTCCTCTTTTCTTTTTATAATCAAATTAACTAAAGGTTTATCTATTTTGTTGGATTTTTTAATGAAACTGTTAGTTTTATTTATTAATTCAATAGTTTTTTTACTTTCAATTTTATTAACCTTTCCTTTTATTTTTAGAATTTCAAGTTTGGTATTTGATTGAGAGTGGGCTTAACTTGCTCTTTTTTTAGCTTTTTAAGTTGCAAACCCAATTCATCGATCTTTTCTTTCTCTATTTTATGGAAGTAAGCATCTAGAGATATAAAAATTTCCCTTATTACAGCTTTGGCTGCATCCCACAAATTTTGGTCATTCTCTTGGATGTAATTATTAATTGTATCTGTGATTTGCTGTTTTATCCATTCATTCTTAGTTTCCAATTACTTTTTGGTACTTTTGTAAGTTCCTTGTAGGAACCATGAGGTTCTATGAACTGCTGAGAAGAAAGGTTACTCCTTTCTGTCTCCATTCAATTTTCTCCAAAGATCTATCATACCTAACTTTTCTAGTCTTTTGTTTACATCTTTGATATCTTTTTTATTTATTTTATGGTTTGATTTATCTAGTTTTGAGAGAGCAAGGTTGAGATCTCCCACTATTATAGTTTCCTCTTTCAGCTCTCTTAACTTCTCCTTTAGGAATTTCCATGCTATACTACTTGATGCATGTATGTTTAGTATTGATATTGCTTCATTATCTATGGTACCATTTAGCAAGACATAGTTTCCTTCCTTATCTCTTTTAATTAGATCACTGTTTGCTTTTGCTTGATCTGAAATCAGGATGACTACTCCTGCTTTTTTTTTTTTTTTTAACTTCATCTGAAGCATAATAGATTCTGCTCCAGTCTTTTACCTTTATTCTGTAGGTATTGCTCTGCTTTAAATGCATTTCTTAGAAACAACATATTGTATTATGGATTATGATTTTTAATCCAGTCTGCTATTAGCTTCCACTTTATGGGAGAGTTTATTCCATTCACATTTACAGTTAAAGATACTAATTCTGTATTCCTGCCATTTTATTAATCTCAAATTATACTGTTCTCTTTCCTTTTTCCCTTTCCCTTCTCCCCAGGATTTTACTTATGAGCACCACTTGCCTCAAGCAGCCCTCCCTCTTTAGAGTCCCCCCTCTTTCTTATACT
The DNA here is from genome assembly GCF_048593235.1 of Sminthopsis crassicaudata. Classification (NCBI taxonomy): domain Eukaryota; kingdom Metazoa; phylum Chordata; class Mammalia; order Dasyuromorphia; family Dasyuridae; genus Sminthopsis; species Sminthopsis crassicaudata. Next base: position 664,464,549 of record NC_133617.1, read on the forward strand.
TTCCCCATACTATTTCTGTTTTCCCTTCTATTTAGCCTACCACTTCCCTTTTCACCTTTCCCCTCCCACTTTTCTATAAGGTGAGAGAATTTTCTCTGTAAAACCAAATATATCTAACATTTTCTCTTGAGCAAATCTGATGAGAGTAAGATTCACACAATGTTCAATCTCCTCCCTTCTTTCCCTCATTTATAATAGGCTTTCTTTGCCTCTTCCTGAGTTGTAATTTTCTTAATTTTACTTCCACTTTCCCTTTTTTTCTGGCACAATCCCCTTTCCACCTCTAGTTTCTTTTTTAAATCACAACATTAAAATCAAATTATACATGTACTTTTTATGTATACCATAACAGAAATACAGTTCTCAAGAGTTCTTTTCTTTTTACCTTTTTTATGTTTCTCTTGAGAGTGTGCCTTTTTTATAATTCCTAATGCATTGACACTGGAAAGTGAGTAGACATAGTCTTTACTTTTTTACTGCTACTTCTGAACTTTCCTAATGTTCCCATCACTAAACAACTGTCCTCTCCTTTGAAGTTACTTCATCTCTCTCAGTGCACCCAGAGCCTGGTTACCATCATCTATGGCTTTTTAAATTTCTTTTTCTTTCTCAAAGAATTTAGGAGTTGGTTCACATCCTTTGCCCTTATAATAAGAGATTTCAGTATGCATATTAATGTCCCTTCAATCACCTTGGGTTCCAAATTCACTAAATTCCTCTACTGTTATGACTTGTACTTTCATTTCATCTCAGCCACAGACAGGGCTGCTCATATCTTGATCTCAACATCACTGAGGATGCTGAGTGCTGAGATATAAACCTCTGAGATCCCTCTCTCTTATCCCAAGCTCCTACTCTTCCATCTTGTCTTCTGCCTCAATTCTTCTTAAACTTCTTCTTTGTCCTCACTACTACCTCCAATCATTCTCTTTTCCTTGTTCTCTCACCCAGCTTTGGTTTACTTTGCCTCCTTTTACAATCTTGACCCTAAAGTTAACTGATTCAACAATATATTATTTTCTACCCTTGAGTTCCTTGCCTTTCACATCATGACTCATGATTAGCCCAACACCACCCATAAGTTACTCCCACCATATGCTTTTTAAAAAAATCCTATTCTAAATATCTAGCATATAGTAAGCTCTTATTAAAAGTTTGTTGAACTGAATTGAACTTAGGTTGATCAGGATAGAGAGGAGCCTAAAGACCATGACATATGAAAAGTCATTGAAGGAATTTGTAATATTTATCTTGGAGATATGAAGACTTAGAAATACTTGAAGACTTTAACTATTTAAAAAAACCTAGTGGACAGAATGCTGGGCCTGGAATCAGGAAGACTAATTTTCCTGAGTTCAAAATTCAGTCTCAGATACTTATTAACTGTGTGACCTTTTACCTCTCTTTGCCTCAGTTATCTCCATCTGTAAAATGGTTGGCAAACCATTCCAGTACCTTTGTGAAGAAAATCCCAAATGGAGTCATGAAGAGTTGGATGCAGCTAAAATGACTCAACAACAATAATTATGAGCACAATTAATTGTATGAATTATTAAGCATGCTGTCTAAGCCATTGATAAAGTTATAAAACATAGAATTTAGGATAGGCATCTGGGGTACTCATTCCATTGCAATTTACTTACAAGTTGATATCAAGATGCTAATGGTGACTCTTTGGCTTTGACCATTTAAGAAAATTTGAACATATTTAGCTACACTATTGTTTATATTTCCCTGTTTTTTTTTACAAGAATAGCATGAAAGATTTTGTTTAATGTTTTTAAAAAGAAATCTGGATAGGCTATTTTTACAACATTCTCTTGATCTGCCTGCCTAGTACTTTGACCCTTCAGTATTTCAATGCATCTGTGAAACTGATGTGAATACTTTCTCTGATGACAACATTTTTTTTGTTTTGTTAATAAAACTTTTTTTATTAATTTTTATAATTATAACATTTTATTTGACAGTACATATGCATAGGTAAAATTTTTTTTTACATCATTATCCCTCAAAGGATATGAACAGACACTTTTCAGATGATGAAATTAAAACTATTTCCACTCATATGAAAGAGTGTTCCAAATCACTATTGATCAGAGAAATGCAAATTAAGACAACTCTGAGGTATCATTACACACCTGTCAGATTGGCTAAGATGACAGGAACAAATAATGATGAATGTTGGAGGGGCTGTGGGAAAACTGGGACACTGATGCATTGTTGGTGGAATTGTGAAAGAATCCAACCATTCTGGAGAGCAATCTGGAATTATGCCCAAAAAGTTATCAAAATGTGCATACCCTTTGACCCAGCCTTACTACTACTGGGCTTATACCCCAAGGAACTACTAAAGAAGGGAAAGGGTCCTGTATGTGCCAAAATGTTTGTGGCAGCCCTTTTCATAGTGGCTAGAAGCTGGAAGATGAATGGATGTCCATCAATTGGAGAATGGTTGGGTAAACTATGGTATATGAATGTTATGGAATATTATTGTTCTATAAGAAATGACCAACAGGAGAAATACAGAGAGGCTTGGAGAGACTTACATCAACTGATGCTGAGTGAAACGAGCAGAACCAGAAGATCATTATACAATTCAACAATGATACTGTACGAGGATGTATGCTGATGGAAGTGGATTTCTTCAACATAGAGAAGAGCTAATCCAATTCCAATTGATTAATGATGGACAGAACCAGCTACATCCAGAAAAGGAACACTGGGAAATGAATGTAAACTGTTATTTTTACCTTCTGAATCCAATTCTTCCTGTGCAACAAAAAATTTGGTTCTACACACATATATTGTATCTAAATTATACTGTAATATATTTAACATATATAAGACTGCTTGCCATCTGGGGGAGGGGTTGGGGGAGGAAGGGAAAAAATCTGAATAGAAGTAAGTGCAAGGGATAATGTTGTAAAAAATTACCCATGCATATGTACTGTCAAAAAATGTTATAATTATAAAATAAAATAAAAAATTAAAAAAAAAAAACATTATCCCTTGTACTCCCTTCTGTTCTGAATTTTTCCTCTCCTTCCCTCCACCTCCTCCCCTAGATGGCAGGCATTCCCATATATAATAAATATCTTATAATATATCCTAGGTACAATATATATGTGCAGAACCGCATTTTTTGTTGTTGTTGCAAAGGAAGGATTGTATTCACAAGGTAAAAATAATCTGGGAAGAGAAACAAAACAAAACAAAACAAAAAAAGCCCAATGCTCTCAGTTTACACTCATTTCCCATGATGACAACATTTGCAATACATTCATGCTTTCTTACTCTGTTCAACTTTTTTTTTTTTTTGACAAGTTCTATAAATCCACAATACATGACAGGAACATTCTTCTAAACCTCTTGACATTAGTCAAAATGTGTCATAAGCATCTAACACACAACCTAAAAGGTAGCTCATTATCTTCCATTCAAATCTTATACCTTTTCCTAACTTTTCTATTTCCGTCAAGGGCACCAGGGCCTTTCCAGTCACCTAGATTCAAAAAAGAGTCATTGCTGGAACTCTGTCTTCCCAGAAATCAGCTGGAGTCAGGATCATTAAACGTCTTTATTCTTGATCTTTTACGATCAAGGTCAGGGAGTTAGGCCTAGCAACCTCACATACACCTTCCTCCCTCAAATGCCTGACTGAGACTGAGTCAGCTTCTGCTTCTCAATTCCTCTTCCTCCTCCTACTCTTCCCACACGTCACTCCCCCCCCCCTTTTTGTCCCACCAATCAAGTCAGCACAGAACAGCTGGGGAGAGTCAACCTTTAAACAAGTTAATAGGGAACTGTCCAATTGGCAATTAGTCTCATGTGCTTCATTATCCTAGTGCATTGCTCAGTTCTAGCCCTTTACATCTCCTGCTTTCTTTTGTTTTAGACCACAGGTGGTTGTGCCATCCCTGACTTTTCAGGGAGGTGAGAACCCAAAAAAGAGGTGATCACGCCCCCCCCTCCCACTTCTCAGGAAGGGAGATGAAAGCACTAAAAAGGAGATAATCACACCCTCCATGACATCTTACGCTTTCAGGACTCAGTTCAATGGTTATAATTTACATGAGTCTTCCCCTGGATGACCCCCTCACCCCCCCAAAAAAAACTGCTCTTCTTCCTCCTGAAATTGCTTTGCTTTTATTTTTTCCTATATTTTTGTATCAACTTTTCTCTATACATGCTATTTATCTCTAATAGCATGTGAGGTCCTTGAAAACAGGGAATATTTTGGTTTTGTTTCTCTATCTTTAATGTCTGGCATATAATAAGCACTCAAATACTTGTTGAAATGAATTAAATTGCATAGCGTATCAGTTTTTGGACAAATATTGCAGGTGGACAATGAACTGAGCCAAGAATTGAATAGGGAACAGAGTAGAATGCTTTGCATGTGGGTAACTGAATATTGCTTTTAATATTCCTAAACTTCTCCTTGAAACAAAAGACCATCATTTTTATAAACATTAATATTAGAAGTTTTTCCAGTAAGATCAGAGGTGAAACAAAGATGCCCATTATCATCACCATTATTCAATATAGTACTAGAAATGTAACTTATAGCAATGAAAAAAAAAAGAAATAGAAGGAAATAGAATTGCTTATAGAGAGGCTGAGCCAATATAATAAAAATGACAATCATATCCAAATTAATTTACTTGTTCAGTGCTATACCAGTCACACTATCAAAAATTATTTTAAAGGACTAGAAAAAATTAACAAAATTCATCTGAAAAGGCAAAAGATCAAGAAAATTAAGGGAAAAAAAACAAAGCAATACCAGATCTCAAACTATTACAAAGTAGTAATCATTGAAATTATCTGGTACTGGCTAAAAAAATTAGAGTGGTGGAACAGTGAAAAAGATTAGGTACACAAGACATGAGAGTAAATAGCCACAGTAACCCAGTGTTTGATAAACCTAAAAGCCTCAACCTTTGGGATAAGAATGCACTATTTGACAAAAACTATTGGGAAAACTGGAAAGCAATAGGGCACAAATTAGGTATAGACCAGCATCTCAAATCCTATGCCAAGATAAGGTCAAAATAGGCACATAATTTAGATATAAAGGGTGACATCATAAACAAATTAGAAGAACAAGTAATGGTCTGTCAGATCTATGGATAAGGGAAGAATTCATGACCAAACAAAAGATAGAGAGATTTTAAAATGTAAAATAGATACTTTTGATTATATTAAACAGCTTTTGCACAAACAAAATCAGTGCAATCAAGGAAAGCAGAAACCTGAGGAAAAACCTTTACAGCAAATGTTTCTGATAAAGGCTTCATTTCTAAAATTTAGAAGACTATAATCCATTCCCCAATTGGTAAATGATCAAAGGAGATGAGCAGGCAGTTTTCAGATGAAGAATCAAAACTATCTATAGGCATATGATGAAGTACTCTAAATCACTTTTGATTAGAGAAATGCAAATTAAAACAACTCTGAGGTAGTACCTTATACATATCAAATTGGCTAATATGATAAAAAAAAAAGGAAAATGATAAATGTTGGTGAGGATGTAGGGAAATTGGGACAATAATTCACTGTTGGCAGATTTGGGAACTAGGTTCAACCATTCTGCAGAGCAATTTGGAACTATGCCAAATTGTGCACACTTTTTAATCCAGCAATAAAACTACTAGGTCTGTATCCCAAAAAGATATAAGAAAAGAGGAAAGAACATACAGATGCAAAAATATTTATAGTAGCACTTTTCATGATGGCAAAATGTTGGAAACTGAAGGGATGATCATCAATTAGGAAATGGTTAAACAAATAATGAACAGGTAGATTTCAGAAAAACCTGGAGAGTATTGTAGTAATCAATACAAAGTGAAATGAGAAGAACCAGGAAAACATATACAGTATCAAAAACATATGTAATGATCAACTATGAATGACTCAGTTAGCAACACAATAATTCAAGACAAGTACAAAGATCTCATAAAGGAAAATGTTTTCCACATCTAAAGAAAAAACTGATGGATTCTAAATTTATGATGAAGCATACTTTTTCACTTTATTCTTTTTTGTGTTTTGTTTCCTTTTGATCTGTTCCTTATAACACAACTATGACTAATATGGAAATGTGGTATATATGATAGCACATATATAAACTATACCAAATTACCTGCCATTTTAGGAAGGGAAGAGGGGAAGGAGAGAAAAATTAAAAACTCAAAATCTTGTAAAAGTGAATGCCCCAAGTTGTCTTGACATATATTTTTTGGGAAAAACTAAAATACTATTTTTAAAAAATTCAACAAATAAGAGAGTTGGAAGAAAACTTTAAAATTAAATTTAAAATTAATTTTATTTATTTATTTATATAAATTTAATTAATTTAAATTAAATTAAAATCGATTCCTTAAAAATAATGATAAATATTGGAGGGATGTGGGAAAACTGGGACACTGATACATTGTTGGTAGAGCTGTGAACTGATCTAACTATTCTGGAAAGCCATTTGGAACTATGTCCAAAGGGAAACCAAACTGTGTATAAGCTATCATCCAGCAATACCACTACTAGATCTGTATCCTAAAGATATCATAAAATTGAGGAAAAGACTTATATGTACAATTTAAAAAATTTTTTTATTAATTTTTATAATTATAACATTTTCTTTGACAGTACATATTCATAGGTAATTTTTTTTACAACATTATCCATTGTACTCCCTTCTGTTCCAAATTTTTCCCCTCCTTCCCTCCACCCCCTCCCCTAGATGGCAGGCATTCCCATACATATTAAATATTTTATAGTATATCCTAGGTACAATATATACGTGCAGAACCGAATTTTGTTGTTGTTGTTGCAAAGGAAGAATTGTATTCGGAAGCTAAAAATAATCTGGGAAGAAAAATAAAACAAAACAAAACAAAACAATGCTCATAGTTTATACTCATTTCCCAGTGTTCCTTTTCTGGATGTAGCTCATTCTGTCCATCATTGATCAATTGGAATTGGATTAGCTCTTCTCTATGTTGAAGATATCCACTTCCATCAGAATACATCCTCATACAGTATCATTGTTGAAGTGTATAATGATCTTCTGGTTCTGCTCGTTTCACTCAGCATCAGTTGATGTAAGTCTCTCCAAGCCTCTCTGTATTCCTCCTGTTGGTCATTTCTTACAGAACAATAATATTCCATAACATTCATATACCATAATTTATCCAACCATTCTCCAATTGATAGACATCCATTCAACTTCCAGCTTCTAGCCACTATGAAAAGGGCTGCCACAAACATTTTGGCACATACAGGTCCCTTTCCCTTCTTTATATATAAGCCCCGTAGTAGCACTGCTGGGTCAAAGGGTATGCACATTTTGATAACTTTTTGGGTATAATTCCAGATTGCTCTCCAGAATAGTTGGATTCTTTCACAACTCCACCAACAATGTATTAGTGTCCCAGTTTTCCCACAGCCCCTCCTACATTCATCTTTATTTGTTCCTGTCATCTTAGCCAATCTGACAGGTGTGTAATGATATCTCAGAGTTGTCTTAATTTGCATTTTTCTGATCAATAGTGATTTGGAACACTCTTTCATATGAGCAGAAATAGTTTCAATTTCATCACCTGAAAATTGTCTGTTAATATCCTATGACCATTTATCAATTGGAGAATGGCTTGATTTCTTATAAATTAAAGTCAATTCTCTGTATATTTTGGAGATGAGGCCTTTATCAGAACCTTTAACTGTAAAAATCTTTTCCCAATTTGTTACTTCCCTTCTAATCTTGTTTGCATTAGTTTTGTTTGTGCAGAAACTTTTTAATTTGGTGTAATCAAAATGTTCTATTTTGTGATCAATAATGGTCTCTAGTTCTACCTTGGACACAAACTCCTTCCTCCTCCACAAGTCTGAGAGGTAGACTATCACATGTTCCTCCAATTTATTTATGATTTTGTTCTTTATGCCTAAATCTTGAACCCATTTTGATCTTATCTTAGTATGTGGTGTTAAATGTGGGTCCATGCCTAGTTTCTGCCATACTAATTTCCAGTTTTCCCAGCAGTTTTTGCAAATAATGAATTCTTATCCCAAAAGCTGGGATGTTTGGGTTTGTCAAACACTAGATTGCTATTTTTATTCACTATCTTGCCATGTGAACCTAACCTATTCTACTGATCAACTAGTCTACTTCTTAGCCAATACCAAATGGTTTTGGTGACTGTTGCTTTATAATATAGTTCTAGATCAGGTACAGCTAGACCACCTTCATTTAATTTTTTTTTTCATTACTTCCCTTGAAATTCTCGACCTTTTGTTGTTCCATATGAATTCTGTTGTTATTTTTTCTAGGTCATTAAAATAGTTTCTTGGGAGTCTGATTGGTATAGCACTAAATAAATAGATTAGTTTAGGGAGTATTGTCATCTTGATTATATTTGCTTGGCCTATCCAAGAGCACTTAATGTCTTTCTAATTATTTAAATCTGACTTTATTTTTGTGGCAAGTGTTTTGTAGTTTTGCTCATATAATTCCTGATTTTCCTTTGGTAGATATATTCCCAAATATTTTATACTATTGGCTGTTATTTTGAATGGAATTTCTCTTTGTATCTCTTGCTGTTGGATTGTGTTGGTAATGTATAAAAATGCTGAGGATTTATGTGGATTTATTTTGTATCCTGCAACTTTGCTAAAATTCTGAATTATTTCTAATAGCTTTTTAGTAGAGTCTTTGGGGTTCTCTAAGTATACCATCATGTCATCTGCAAAGAGTGATAGTTTGATTTCCTCATTTCCTACTCTAATTCCTTGAATCTCTTTCTCGGCTCTCATTGCCAAGGCTAGCGTTTCTAGTACTATATTGAATAGTAATGGTGATAGTGGGCAACTTTGTTTCACTCCTGATCTTACAGGGAAAGGTTCTAGTATATCGCCATTACATATGATGTTTACTGACGGTTTTAAATATATACTTGTTATTATTTTAAGGAATAGTCCATTTATTCTTATACTCTCAAGCGTTTTTAGTAGGAATGGATGTTGGATTTTATCAAATGCTTTTTCTGCATCTATTGAGATGATCATATGGTTTTTATTAATTTGATTATTAATATGGTCAATTATACTAATAGTTTTCCTAATATTAAACCAGCCCTGCATTCCTGGTATTAAATCCTACTTGATCATAGTATATTATCCTGGGGATGATTTTCTGAAGTCTTTTTGCTAATATCTTATTTAAGATTTTAGCATCAATATTCATTAAGGAAATTGGTCTATAGTTTTCTTTCTCAGTTTTCGATCTACCTGGTTTAGGTATCAGTACCATGTCTGTGTCATAAAAGGAATTTGGTAGGACTCCTTCAATCCCTATTTTTTCAAATAGTTTATATAGCATTGGAGTTAGTTGTTCTTTAAATGTTTGGTAGAATTCACATGTAAATCCATCTGGTCCTGGGATTTTTTCTTAGGGAGTTGGTTAATAGCTTGTTCTATTTCTTTTTCTGAGATGGGACTATTTAGACTACTTACTTCTTCCTCTGTTAATCTGGGCAAGCTATATTTTTGAAGGTATTCTTCCATTTCATTTAAGTTATCGAATTTATTGGCATAAAGTTGAGCAAAGTAGCTCCTCACTATTGTTCTAATTTCCTCTTCATTAGTGGTGAGTTCTCCCTTTTCAATTTCAAGACTAACAATTTGCTTTTTATCTTTCCTTTTTTTAATCAGGTTTACTAAGAGTTTGTCTATTTTGTTGGTTTTTTCATAGAACCAACTCTTAGTTTTATTAATTAATTCAATATTTTTTTTTACTTTCAATTTTATTAATCTCACCTTTTATTTTTTGAATTTCAAATTTTGTGTTTGTCTGGGGGTTTTTAATTTGTTCCTTTTCTAGCAATTTTAGTTGTAAGCCCAATTCATTGGCCCTCTCTTTCTCTATTTTATGCAAGTAGGCTTGTAGAAATATAAAGCTTCCCTTTATTACTGCTTTGGCTGTATCCCACACATTTTGGTATGATGTCTCATTATTGTCATTTTCTTGGGTGAAGTTATTAATTATGTCTATGATTTGCTGTTTTACCCAATCATTTTTTAGTATAAGATTATTTAGTTTCCAATTATTTTTTGGTCTATTTTCACCTGGCTTTTTATTAAATGTAATTTTAATTGCATTGTGGTCTGAAAAGGATGCATTTACTATTTCTGCCTTACTGCATTTGATTTTGAGGTTTTTATATCCTAGTATATGGTCAATTTTTGTATAGGTTCCATGAACTGCTGAGAAGAAAATATACTCCTTTCTGTCTCCATTTAGCTTTCGCCAAAGATCTATCATATCAAACTTTTCTAGTATTCTATTTACTTCTTTGACTTCTTTCTTATTTATTTTGTGGTTTGATTTATCTAATTCTGAGAGTGCAAGGTTGAGATCTCCCACTATTATAGTTTTGCTGTCTATTTCTTCTTGCAGCTCTCTTAATTTCTCTTTTAAGAATTTAGATGCTAAAAAAAAAAAAGAATTTAGATGCTGTACCACTTGGTGTGTATATGTTTAATATTGATACTGCTTCATTATTGATGCTACCCTTTAGCAGGATATAATGCCCTTCCTTATCTCTTTTAATTAGATCGATTTTTGTTTTTGCTTGATCTGAGATGAGGATGGCTACCCCTGCTTTTTTGGCTTTGCCTGAAGCATAGTAGATTCTGCTCCATCCTTTTACTTTTAGTTTGAATGTAACACCCTGTTTCAGGTGTGTTTCCTGTAAACAACATATAGTAGGATTCTGACTTATGATCCAATCTGCTAACTGCTTCCTCTTTATGAGGGAGTTTACCCCATTCACATTTATGGTTAGAATGACTAATTCTATATTGTTTGCCATCCTGTTAACCCCTGCTTATGCTTTTCTCCTTTCCTTCCCTCTTGCCCCTCTACCCCTGTGAACACCATTTGCTTTTCACAGCCCTCCCTTTTTAGTATCTCTCCCCCACCTTAAAGTTACTTCCCATATTTTACCCCTTTTCCTCACAATTTCTGCCCTTCCCCTTAGCTTACTCCTTCCTTCTCACTTTTCAATGAAGTTTCACCATAAATCGAATATGTCTATTGATACACATTATATTCACCTCCCTCCTTTCTTTCTCTCAGATATAATAGGTTACCTTTGCCTCTTCATGAGATGTAGTACCATCACTTTACACTTTTTCATGATATAATTTCCTTTCCACCTCTAGTTTCCAGGACAAATTATATATATTACATGTACAATTAAAGGAACTCCTTTTGTGGTATAAAATATTGCAAATTGAGGGGATGATCAGTCATTCTGAACAAGATGTGGTATATGAATGTAATGGTATACTATTGTGCAATAAGATATGATGAAAAAGCAGATTTCAGAAAAATCTGCAGACTTATGAACTGAAGCAAAGTGAAATAAGCAGATTAGGAAAACATTGTAAATACAGTTTTAGGAATATGGTATGGTAATCAACTATGAATGACCCAGCTCTTCTCAGCAACACAATGATCCAAGACAAATACAAAGAAATCTGAACAGAAATGCTATGCACATCCAGATAAGCAGCTGATGGACTCTGAATGGAGATCAAAGCAATCTTTTTCACTTACTTTATTTTTTTGCATGTTTTTTTCATTTTGATCTATTTCTTTTTTCATAGCTGTGACTAATATGAAAATACATTCTACATGATAGCATATGTATAACCTTTATCAAATTGCCTACCATTTTAAGAAGAGAGGAGGGAGGAAGGGAAGGAGAAGAATTTGAAATTCAAAATCTTGTAAAAATGGATGCTAAAAATTATCTTGACATTAACTGGGAAAATAAATGAAGGACTATAAAGATATTCTTCTAGGAATGTTGCATGGCTACAAATCCTATACCCCAACAGTTTCTAAAGAGTTGAAGTTATGTGTTTCCAGAAGGGAAATGGTTGGACATAGTGGGCAAAAGTAGTCTTTCTCATACAACCAACAAAGAATATTACTTTTGAAGAGACATAAAAGATTTCATCAAAGAAATTAGGGTCATATTAAAGATCACACTATAAAAATATTAGAAGAAAAACAGATTATATGCCTCTCACAGCTATGGGTAGGAGATAGATTCTTTACCAAACAAAAAATAAAGGCAATTGCAAAAAAAATCACTTTGATTACTTGAAACTGAAAAAGATTCTGTACAGACAAGGTTAAAGTATCTAGGATAAGAAGGGAAGTGGTTGAATGGGAAAAAATCTTTGTAACAAATATTCCTGATAAGGTTTTGATATCCAGGATATATAAACAATCAATAAATAGATAGAAGATTAATAGCCATTTCCCAAAAGATAAATGGTCAAAATATATGAACAAACAGTTCTCAAAAGAAGAACTGAAAAGTATTCATAATCTCATGAAAGAAGGCTCCAAATCACCATTAACAAGAGAAATATAAATCAAAACAATCCTGAGGTCTTACCTCACAACACCTTGCAAATTGCCTTTCCCACCTGCCATATTTGTCTCTTCAAGAAAAGTAGAGTAACTAGCAACTATTTAATGATTTGAATGAATGGAATTCAATCTTTCCAAATATTTAGGAACCAACAAGGGATCTGAATGTCAACAATTAAGATAAATTGATTTTAGGAACAGAAATAGTGGGGACTATGGGGATTGAAATGTAGAACTGAATTTTAGGATTAGTGGTAGAAAAGGGAAGGAAAGTTGGCATAGTCTGACATATGTTCTGGATTTCAGAAAGCAAGGTTTCAGAAGGTTCATAGAAAGGGTGGATCTCATGGCCTAAAATTATATAGGGGAGCACTTCCTTCCTCCTTACCTCCCTCCCTCTCTTCCCTCCTTCCTCTCTCCCTCTTTCCTTCATTTCTTCCCCCCTTCCTCCCTTCATTATTTCCTCTCTCTTTTCCTCTCTCCCTCCATTATTTTATCCCTCCCTCCCTTCTTTCCTTCCTCCTTTCCCTCCTTTTACATCTGTTTTTCAGTGTTCCTCAGTGGTGATATGCTATAATATGCTCATGATCACAATGAGCCTCTACATTGTCCTTTATGTGATATTCATTTTTATATTTTTTGGAGTATCTTTATTTTATGACTCATTAACATGACATGAGTAGAGTGTTGTAATTTTAAAAAAATTCTCAGTAGCATTTTATTTTTTTTCCAAAATACATGGAAAGATAATTTTTAATATTCATTTTTGTAAGACTTTTTGTGTTACAAAATTTTCTTCTTCCTTCCCTTATCTCCCCTCTTTCCAGGACAGCATATCTGATATAGATTAAACATATACAATTCTTTTAAACACATTTCCACATTTGTTATGTTGTGCAAGAAAAATCAGACCAATGAGGAAAAAACACCATGAGAAAGAAAAAGTAAGAAAACAAAAAAGGTGAAAATACTATACTTCAATCCATATTCAGTTTCCACAGTTCTATCTCTGGATGCAGATGCCATTTTCCATCTAAAGTCTATTGGAATTGTCTTGAATCACTGAGTTGCTGAGAAGAGTCAACTCTATCATAATTGATCATCACATAATCTTGCTGTTACTGAGTACAGTGTTCTGGTTCTGTTCACTTAATTCAACATCATTTCATGTAAGTCTTTCTAGGCTTTTCTGAAATAAGCCTGCTCATCATTTCTTATAGAACAATAATATTCCATTGCATCCATGTGCCATAACTTATTCAGCCATTCTCCAACTGATGGGTATTCATTCAATTTCCAGTTCTTTGCCATTACAAAAAAGATCTGCTACAAACATTTTGTGGGTCATTTCCCTTCTTTTATGATTACAGCAGGGAGCTTTTCAATTTTCTAAGGGCAAAAAATATGTGTAAACTCCTAGTGTGTGCCAGGTACTGTAGTAAGTACTGAGGATGCAAAAAATATATAACCCCCTCAAAGATAAAAGACAGCAGACAATTTCTACTCTTGTTAAGCTTATAATCTAATTAGGAAGATAGCATACAAACAAGTTAGTGACAGGTTAAATAGGAAATAAGCAACAGAAAGAAGATACTAGAATGAAGAAAGATTGAGAAAAGCTTCCTGTAAAAGAAATCTATTTTACTCTTTTTCATTTTTAGAGTCAACTCTTTCTTTAACTCTAAAAAAATCATTTTGTTTTTAAATCATTAAAAATTTTTTTCAATTCCAAATTCTCTCCCTACCACTCACCTCTCCCCATCTATTTTGAAGGCAAGAAAAAAAAAAAAACCAGAAAAAAGAAGTGAACATAAAATATCTTGATTTACATTCAATACCCATAGTTCTCTCTCTGGATGCAGATGGCATTTTCTATTCAAAGTCTATTGGGATTGTACACTGAGAAGAACCAAGTCTTTCATAGTTGATCCATACACAATCTTGCTGTTATGATGTACAATGTATTCCTGATCTGCTTATTTTGCTCAGTGCTGAGCTCAGGTTGTATCAGGATTCCTATTCTGACCCAAGTCTTCTTGATTTTCCATCATTCTATGTTCACCCTGAGATGCATATTTCTATTCATAGGGAAAATTGGAGGAAGTTGAAATTTACCATTCTACTCTGCCATCTTCCCAGAATCCTCCTCCCCTCCAACATATATAATATTCCTTTTCTGAAAATTGCTTGTTCATATTCATATATATTCATAAATTGGGCCATGACTACTATTTCATAAATTTGACTCAGTTCTCTATATTTTTGAGAAATGAGGACTTTATAAAATTTGATTTAGAACATTTTTTTCATATGATTATAGATGGCTTTAATTTCAGAATTCCTCCCACCACCCAGTTTCCCATTTTCCTTCTAATCTTGGCTGCTTTGGTTTTGTTTGTGCAAAAGCTTTTACATTTAATATAATCAAAATGATCTATTTTATATTCTATTATTCTCTCTTATCTCTTGTTTGGTCATAAATTCTTCCCTTAATTGTACGTGTTCAATCTATGTCAAATTGCTTGCTATTTTGGGAATGGGAATGGCCACTGAGGAAGGGAGAAAATTTTGTAATACAAAGTCTTATAAAAACAAATGCTGAAAACTCTATTTACATGCATTTGGAAAAATAAAATACTATCAAGAAAAAATTAAGTTCTTCCCTTAACCAAAATCTAACAGTTAAAACTTTGCTTATGATGTTGCCCTTTATATCTAAATCATATACCCATTTTGATTTTGTCTTTCCTTATTGTGAAAGATGTTGATCTATACCTAGTTTTTGCCAAGCCACTTTCCAGTTTTCCCAGTATTTTTTTTTAAACAAATAGTAAATCTTTGTTCCAAAAGTTTGGATCTTCATGTTTATCAAACACTAGATTATTAGGGTCATTTACTACTGTGTCTTGCATACCTTATCTATTTCACTGATTTACAACTCTATTTCTTAGCCAATACCAAAGTGCTCTGATGATTACCACTTTCTAATGTAGTTTCAGATCTCATGACTAGGCCACCTTTCTTCACAATTTTAAAAATTAATTTTCTTGATATTTTTGACCATCTATTCTTCTATATGAAGTTTATTTTTTGAGCTCTATAAAATAATTATTGATAGTTTGATTGGATGGCACTGAATAAGTAAATTAATTTAGATTAAAATATCATTTTTATTATATTGTCTTGGCCTCCCTATGAGCAATTAATATTTTTCCAAATATTTAGTCTGTCCTTATTTGTGTGAAAAATGTTTTATAACTGTGTTCATATAGTTTTTGAGTTTGGTCTTGGCAAGTAGACTCCCAAGTATTTTATATTGTCTACAGTTAATTTAAATAAAATTTCTTTTTTCTATCTTTTTCTTCTGGACTTTGTTGGTAATATGTAGAAATGCTGATGATTTGCATGGACTTATTTCATGTCCTGAAACTTTGCTGAAGTTGTTAATTACTTCAACTCACTTTTTGATTGTTCTCTAGGATTTCTTTATCTACTGTCTGTCCTAGAATATAATATACTGACTGTCTAGAATCTAGAATATATTATAATATAGGTTCTAGGATTTCTTTATCTGCTGTCTGTCCTAGAATATAATCTAACTTGATCCATCACTTTAATAAACCTAGAATAAACCAATGAACAAATTCTATAGGCTTTCTATTTAAATGTATACCATAATCTAGTTAATGAACATAATCCATTCACTTTGTCTCTCCTGTGTGAATGGTCAGGCAAAATTATTTTGAGTGATTGCAGATTATCTTCCAGAAACCTTTGTAGTAGCATGGGACTTTCTGTAAGCAATGCAATGCCATCTGCAAGTAGAAGCACTTAGCACTTAGTGTACTATCACCTCATAGTGTTGAGTATCTTTAATGAATATATGCCTTCCTATTTTATAATTCATAATTTAATTAGAAATTAATATATAAATATGTAAATAAACATAATATATAAATAAATATATATATATATATAAATTATAATTCAATATTTTGGGGCTATTGAACAGAGCTGTTTTAATTGTTACATATATGTATACATACACACACATATGTGTGTCTTTTTAAAGGAATCTTTATATATGGAAGGGAAAGAATTGAACTAAAGAAGAGCTTTTAAATCAGTATTTTGCCCTATTGACTCAAATGCTTTTTCATAGTCAACTAACAATAAAGACATTGGAATTCAATATTTTCTTCATCTTTTAATAAATTACAAAATATAAAAGATCTGGTCCATTAAAAATATGAATTGTAGAAGACTGCTTATTTACTCTCTTAAAAATTTTGTATAGATGGGATAATAGGGATAATAGGTCAGAAATTTGTGATGTCTTCTCAATTGCTTCTTAGATTTTCCCTATGACTTTGGTATCTTCCCATCCCTTCCTTCACAAATATTGTCAGGCAGCTAGGTGGCACGAGTAGACAGAACACCAGCCCTGGAGTCAGGAAGACCTGAGTTCAAATCTAGCTTCGGACATTTAGAAGCTGTGTAACCCTGGAAGAGCCATTTAATCCTGTTTTCTTCACTTTCCTCATCTGTAAAGTGAACCAGAAAAGTAAATGGCAAATGACTAGTATGTGTGCCAAGAAAATCCCAAACGGGGTCACTAAAGGTCGGACACAATGGAACAACAGCCAAGTTTTTTCCATGCCTTTGGTATCTTTCCATCCTTCAGATATCTTGCATACCAACCCTTCCATACCCTCCAACAGTGTCACCTCCAGCATGGATATCCTTTTTATAAACTTGTTTTAATATGATTGCTTTTCCCATTTTTGTTTTCTTTAGTACCATTTTTAGCTCTCCTACAAGCGCATCTAGGACTGTATTGTGGAGGACAAGTGTCATAGTTCTATTTCCTTCATGGTGAAAAAAAAAGTTTGTCATAGTAATCTTTATAGCTTTTTTCTCTATTTGGTTTAGTTGTTGTCCTTCTTCCATTTTTATCCTTAAATGCCTTTGGGATGACTTTGCTTAGCTGAGTCTCTGATTATACTTTCTTTAAACTGGTTTTGCCCTTTATTTTTTTAAATCTGCTTTGTGAGATGTTATTGTTTATAATCATTTATTACCCTTCTTCTAAAATTTAAAAGAAATGAATTTTTAATGGTGTTGGATTCCAATCATTTGCCAAGACCCTTTGATTTTACCTTTCAGCCATTTTTTACCAGGGCTGACCATTTCACTCATCTTTTTTTTAATAAACTCCAGTGACTCTCTGTTGCTTTTAGAATGGAATACAAAATAATCTCTTTGGTATTCAAATCATTTCATAATCTAACACTTCCCCACATCCAGTACTCTTATACCTTATTCCCCATCATTTGGCTCTAGGTATTTTCCATGTCTTCTATATTTAGAACTATCTTTCATATTTAGAGCACTTTTTTTCTTCATCTTTCCCTATTGGTTTCCATTAAGTACCAATTAAAATCCCATTCTACAGGAAGTTTTTCCCAGTCTCTCTTAATTCCAGTATCTTTTATCTCTTAGTTATTTCCAGTTTATCCTGTACACATCATTTTTAAATATATTTATTATCTTCTTCATTAAGTTGTGATTCTTGAGGGCAGGGACTATCTTTTGCCTTTTTTGGGCAAAAATGTACAATTTATAAAAATGTAAAGTCCTGTTGTCTCTAGATTGTGATCCTTCTCTGGAAGGAGGTTTCTTTTCTGTAAATCCTTTACTCTGGGAGTAGGTTTCTTGGGAGGCTTCTACAGTCTCCAGCTAGGGTGAAGGTAGACGTGGGAGCAAATCAGACTCTGCCTTCAAGAGTGTGGGATTGTAAATTTCCCTGAAGTCAATTCTAGTTGTGAATCTCCATGAACAGGCTTTTCCTTTAGTTCTTGTGAATCTTTTCCTGTCCAAGTATCCCCAGTCAGCACCACAGTAAAATCTCAAATGCTCCTTGACCCAATCCAGATTGACTCTTTCAGACTGACTTCTTCCAGACTGATCCTGCCCATTCAATGGTGGCTTCTTTTATCCTCCCAGAGAATGGGTTTGTGGGAACTCCTTGCTGACCAATGAGCAAGCTCCTTTAAAAGTGTAAACTCCTTTAAAGGTATGTAAAGTATTTATCATAGTGTTTGATATCTAGTGAGTTTTTGAGTGCCATCTTTTTTGCCTAAAAAAGTAAACCAAATTTTTTATTATACTGGTTCATCTCACCCATGAGCAATTAATATTTTTCCAATTATTTAGGTCTGTCTTCATTTATGTAAATAAAGTGATTTATACTAGTATTTATAAAGTTCTTTTGTATATTTTGGGAGATAGACTTCCACAAATATTTTATGCATTCTGTAGTAATTTTAAGTGGACTTTCTTCATCTCTTCCTACTAGATTTAATTAGTATTAAATTATTTTAGTAGCTTTCCATGCTAAGCATTTCCAGGTTTTTCAACCTATCCCATTGTTGTAATTATATCTTTTTTTTAAAATTTTTTTTTATTTTTTGCTCTGATAAGTCAATGATTTGATTGCACATAGATGGCTAATTCTCACATCACAAGTATTTTTTTGTCCATTAAAATTTAATCCATTTTTTTGGGAGAGAGGAGTGATATTTGATGCTGACCAAATCCAGAAGTTGTTGTTGTCCTCCTCTTCTTCTTCCTTCTCCTCCTCCTCCTCTTCCTCCTCTTTCTCTTCCTCATCTTCCTCCTTCTCCTCCTCCTTCTTCTTTCTTTCCTGAACTATTTTCCAATTTGTTTCTTACCATTCTCAACTTTTTCCACTTTTGTGTTAAAGTTATTGAATAGCAGAGTGTACATTGATTCAATCTGAAGAGCTTTACTGAGTACCCATTTTCTTTACTTCGTTACCCTTTACAATGAATGTTGCAGCATATAAGCTGCAATTATTTTCATTTTTTAAAAAATTTGAATCATGAATACAATAATATGATCACATCTCAAGTAAAATAGTTTTTTTGTTTCATTTGGGGATATTAAAAATCAACTCTGTCCACTCCTTTGTTTTCCCTGACTAAGAATATTTTCGAACCATATTCCATTTAGCTAAAAATTCTCTCATTTATAAGATATTGTTCATTATCATTCATGACTCATTTTCACAAAATTTTATAGATTTGTAATAATGTTGGATTTGGCCACCATCTCTCTCTGGGAAGTCAGTCAAATGTTGCTTTATTCAGGGTTTTTCATCTGTTTATGTCAAGAATGTCAAGGTTAACACAATTTTGTTTTCCCAGCAGTATGTCTACTAATCATTGGTTATTGGCCAGGGATTTCACATTTAGAGGACTAAATCAAGTTAAGGACTAAATCAAGTTATAGATAATCTAAAAGTAGTGTGATTCATGGAATCTCCTGTACCTTTTCTGCTACTTGGTCACCATTATTGCAGAACTAGAAGGACCATTTTGTATTTTGTTTGTTTGTTTCATAGGCAGTCAAGGTCAAAGAATTCAGCACTCATTAGGAGCCCAAGATTCATATTTTAAATCTGATGCTTACTTACTGTGTGACATTGACATTCCCTCTTTTACACTCAGCTTTCTCATCTGAAAAATGAAAATAAAAATATTCCTAGTGTTGCTGCAAGAAAATTATCTTAGCAACTTTGAGATATTATGGAATTATAGATTTAAGAAAAAATTATCTCTGTAGGTACCACCTCACACCTCTCAGATTGGCTAAGATGACATAGACCTTTACATATTTGCTTTTGTTTTTGAGTCATTTCAAGGTTTGGAAACTTCCCTTTGGAGTTTTCTTGACAAAGATACTGGAGTGATTTGCTATTTCCTTCTCTGTGAATCCAATGAATCCATTTCATCAGGCAATCAGAGATTAAATGACTTGCCCAGGTCACATAACGAGGCAATGTCTAAAGCTATATTTGAATTCAGGTCTTCCTGATTCCAGGCCCAGTGCTCTATCTACTGAGCTACCAGGTGCCTCGTTTTACGTGTGGTAGATACTTAATACATATTTATTGAATTTGATTTTGCATTTATTCACATGCACTTGACTTCTTTAAAAAATCAGTCCTTATGGATTTATAAGAGAGGCATTTTTTGGCATGGTTATAAAGAAATCATATTTAAAGATGCCCCTTAATTGGACAAGAGAAAGGTACCAGAATACTATGCTGTTGGATGATTAATCATTTTATAAGGACAATAGATTTAGTTAGAATAGATATTAATTATTGAATGTAACACCTTCATTTTACAGATGAAGAAACTAAGGTCCATTGTGATTCAATGTTGGTCACACAAGGTCACACAGCTAGTGAGAACTTGAAACAAGATTTCAGCCCAAATCTTCTTGCTTTCAGGTCAAATGTTCTATTGACTATATTTCTCTTCATCTCAAAGAAATAAGGATATTTAACATAGAAAAGGGTCCTGATTGCTATATTCAAGTATTTGAGGAATTGTTATGTGGAAGAGACTTGTTCTGTAGATCCTAGAGAGCAGAATCAGGAGCAAAGAGAAGAATCATAGAATTTAAGAATTAGAAGGTTTTGGATCAGTCTTCCAGTCCAACTCACACTCTATAGTAATCATAACACATTTGACAAGTGGTCATTAAGCTTCTTAAGGATAATCAGTGAGAGGGAGCCTACCACTTCTGAAGCAGCCTGAATCTGGATTTTGAAAGATGTTTCCCAGCCTCCTCTTTTCTATTGCTTTGCACAGCTCTAAATACGTTACTGTTTTCTGAGCTTTTGTTCTATACATGTAAATTGCTCAAATTGTTAAGAAGTTTGTTTTTTTATAAGAAAATTAAGTTTGCTTCTTTGCAACTTCTACACATTGCTCCTGATTCTGTCCTCTGGGGCAAAGCAAAAGAAACCCCAATTTCTTCTGTTTTTAAAAGGTCTAAAAATGCTTTAAATTACTTAAAGACATCCATTTTGTTCTCTCTGGATTTTCTTTTTACTATTCCTGATTCTTTCAACTCATCCTATTATGACATGGATTCAGAGATGACAAGAACCCATCCTGGGTTTTCTCTTCTGGACCCTCTTCATCTTCTTGAACTATGATATCAAAGCTGAAGGTAAATTTTTTTTCCATGTATGTAGGGAGAAACTTGCTAACCAACACAACTGTCTGGAGAGCAGAATTAGCCATCTGTGTGTAGTCAGATCACTGACTTCTCAGAGCAAAGATAAGAAGAAAAAGATTTGCCCTGAGAAACTCAATTAATAAGCAACAGAGATGGCATTTGAACCTAGATTTTCTTAATTCCAAGTCCAGCACTATCCTTCTTTGTCATGCTGCCTTAACGAATGGTCCCAGTAGGAATCCAGTGTACAACATCCCTAATAAGGGGTGAGTCAATCTCCTTTTGAGGAGTTCCATCCCACTGACAAATGGTCAGAGGTGAAAGGTCCCTTGGAACACAGAAAATATCATTCAGAAATAGACAGAACCATAGTGATGACCTAGTCCAATCTCCCCATTTTATAGGTTCCTACTGAAGTTTGGATTGAAGGAAATGACCTCTGGAGTCTGATCTCCCTCAGGATGGTATGTACTTTACACCTTTCAGTTTTTGGAGCTTTAGATAGAGCTACCTACCTTGATGACACCTGGCTTAGGTCAGCTGAGAAGCCTTCCATCAAACTCTCATGAAACAAGACAACTCACTGAGGCAGCATGACAAAGGAGGAGAGTCCTTTTCATATCTAAATCCACAATCCCATTATCTTCTGATTGCCTGCCTATCAAAATGAGAGTCTCTTCTGGACCACATCTGACACTTCCCATATTTATTCAATTGCCCAGAGAAACTATTTGTGAGGATACCATCTCCTTCCTCTCCATCTCAGCCAGACCTATTTTCTTGTTTTTTTCCTCCTCTCTACCACACCCTACTTATTTCTAATTCCCTGATTTTGCTCCCTGTTTCTCTCACATAAGGAGATCTTAAAATCTGAAAAGAATTTGCTGGTGCTCTACATATAAGAGGCTAGGAATGTGGTTAGGTAAGAGACTATAACCTTTGTCCTTACCCCTGCTCCCCCAGCTTAGCTTTTGAACTTATTTAGATTTATCTGAATTGTAGAGGTAATATGTTGGAGCCCCAAAGATGATAAGGGATTAGACTACCCTTTGTTTCTTTGACAGGGTTCACTCCCAGATGGGTTGCAGACACAGGTTTCCATAAGGGGAATTAAACAAGGAGCTACAAAGATTTCCTAATCCTAACTAGAGAACTTTTTTTTTTTTTTTTTTTTTTTTTTGGCAGAAACTCAAGCCTTAGTGACCAGGAAATATAGTTTAAAAAGTAGAATTAAGTCTGAGAGCACTAGCTGGGCAAGGGTAATCCTGCTCTGCTTCCTAAAGAGCTCCGTGTTTGGGAATGAAGGCTCTTCTGGAGAGAAAAACCCCTTTTAGGGAAGGCTTTGAGAAGCAGATCTCTAATTGAGGGGGGGGGAGGGAAGCTGAGAAGGATATTTTCTTGATAGTTCAATGACAAGGTATATTATTCTAATTGAGCTAAAATTGAGAGACTTACCCTATCTTACTAGGGCAAGACTATCTCAGAACTTTCTTATTCTTTGAGGAAGAAATAGCAGTTAAGGGCTCCTGATGAAGCTGAAAATAGAATGATACTCCAGACTAACTCTCCATCTTGACCTTCAGAGGAGGGACTGATTCTCCTCTTCTGTCTTCCTAGCATCAGAACCCAGCACAAGATTATACACATAGGAAGCACTTAATATCAACTTGTTGAAATGAATCTTACAATATCTGTGGTATTCAAATTCGAATTGAATTAAATGGGCCACTATTTCCAGAAGAAACAGAACCAGTTGATAATTGAGATGCCTGGATTAGATAATGTATAAAGTTCTTCTCTTGGCTGAACCTCAGTTACTTCACCTATAAAATGGGGATATTGGACTAAATCATCTCTAAGGTCCTTTCCACTTTTGAATGATATTTTCTGTGTTCTAAAGAACCTTCCAGCTTGGACAGTCTACGATAAAATGAAACAAAAACCTGGTGATCCCTTCTAATCTGACAGCTACCTTTTATCCCTTGACCTAGGCTGGCTTTATCTCAGATTTTTGAACTGGCTCCTAAGAGTCAATGGTTAAATTATCTAGGTGAGGACTTATTTCTTGGTCATTGGCAAAAGCTACAAATCAGAACCTGATTTATGTTTTGTTGATGATTAGACTTGAGAAATTCATGGAGAAAATGTTAATAATGTGAGTTAAACAAAAAAATGTGTGATCTGAACCACCTATTTCTTCTTTTCCAAGGAGATGGTTGTTAAACAGTTACCAGCATATACCTGCCCTGACCCTACCCCTCTGATGTCATTTCTGATTCTTTCCTCTTTATGAATTCAGGAATTGATTAACCTCTATTCTGAGAATAGAAACAAAATAGAAAAAAAAAGACATTGGGGAAGGTTAGGAGGGCAATCTGACCTTTCCTGCCTAAGACTGGTTTGGAGCTGAATTTTATAGGCAGAAAAGTCCCCATAGGCCTAGAGATTGGGGGAGGGCAAGTGGTAATGATTCCTGGAGACATGCAGTCACAGGAAGCATGTGAGACCAACAGCCCAGAACTAACCAGTGCCCTTGGCCTGAAGGCAGGTCAGTAGAGAGGTAGCATGGACCTCAGTATCCTCCAATAGGTGAGACAGCCAAGAGAGTCGGCGAACAGAAGGCCAAGTACCCCATAGTTTACCTTTTCCTCTGATTCTAGCCCCATTCTTCCATGGTGAGGAAACTGTTTCAAGTCACATGGCCCAGATCTAGAGCTAGAAAGAACCTGGAAAGTTCAACTGTCTCATTTTTAAAAGGGTAAAATAAGTCAAAGAGTTATAATTGACTTGCCCAAAGTCACTGGAGAGTAAAAAACTCAGAACTTCCCATGAAGCCTGAGGCTTCCTTTTCTTCTCCTTCATAGGAAAAGGTCCACCTAGGTCTACCCATCAGTCTTGTTCCCCACCACCCCAAGACATAGGGCATAGCTCTTATGCTTACATTAAACTTAAAGAAGACCCCCTTCTCATGTTAATTTTCTTCCCTTCATCTTAAACTCCCTGTCTTCTCCCCTTCCCTGAGTAGTTGCCTATTATTAGCTCTCATTCTTCTCCATCAGATTGGCTACCATATTAACTTGTTTGTCCTTGCTGAGGTTAAGATACAGTAGGCATGTAAGTCCTTTGCCTATCTGAAGAAGGAAGGTAAGACTGAGAACTTATAGGGCAGTAGCTATGGCTAAGATTTCTCTTCCAACAATTGTTGATGTCTTTCTTAAAATATGGCACAGACAAGTATTATTTGACCAGAGTTGGAGTGCATTCTAGCTCTATGCTTCTGTTAGATTTCTTGTTCTTATATTATATCCAGACTTACATTGAGCCTTTAGTCTTTTTTATATGAAATGCTATCTAGCCTTACTTCTCCCTACTTATAATTGTATAGTTGATTTAAAAATAATTAGAGCACTTTGCAATTATTTCTAAAAGATTTCATTATCTTAGATCTGGAACAATAAGGTCACTTAGACCAACCTCTCACTTTATTAATCAGGAAATGGAGACCTATGTGTTTTAAGTGATTTGCCCAAGATCACAAAGGCATTTTGGAGGAGAAAGAAGAAGAGGATTTAAATGCAGGTCTTTCAGCTCTGGAACCAGACCATTTTGGATTCTGATTATGTTTTCCAAAACCTCTACAACTTTGTGTTATCTACAAATTGGATAAACTTGCACATTTTCCCCCCTCCAAGTCACTGATAAATTTGTTGAACAATTATGCCAATATGTAATTATGCTGATATCTTCCAGAGGGCTAGTAAATGAGGCAGTCCACAAATTGCTAATGGGTAATTGAGGGATGCTTTTCTGGCAGTGCCTGAACTGACTAGATGGCCTTAGGCCATAGTAAACAATAACTCAAAGGTAAAAACAGGCATGGGGTGGGGAGTGTATAGCAGTTAACAGATTACAGTTAAAGAGAGCATGGAGCTGTGGGGAGACAGGCATTATGACAGATTGGCTGCAACCAGGGTTTGGAGAATTTGGCAGCCTTGGGGGACCAGATGGGGTTTTCTGTTTCCTTGGATTCAGGAGACAGAATAGGAGAGGCTCTAGGAAAGTTCAGCCTAGAGGGGGGAAGGACCACGAGAGTCATGGTAGAAAGCAAATGATCACTAGGGGAGTCAAGGGGAATCATAATAGAGAAATAATAGGATCCCAGAACTAGGAGAGATCTTAGATTATAGAACAAAGAGTATTAGAGCTTAAACTTGCATGAGAACATAGAGTATCAGAGCTGGAAGAGATAAGAAACATGGAGGTCAACCATTCAGATAATGGTTAGCATTAAATTTAGCATTTGCCTCCATTCTTCCCTTCTGGTTTTGAAATCATTCTCAATTTAAGATTTTAGCATTCCCTACCATCAGGCTTTACACAAATATAAAAATGGACCTCTTGCTGCTATACTACATTGTTAAGGACTGTGCTTAGGTGAAGGGGCAGGTCAATTCTTAGAGAGCCTCCATAACTATAAATCATAAACTTGAAGATGTTGCAAAACAGCATTTACTAATGCAGACATTCCTTGTGGATTGGGAATGAAATAAATTGGAGGCAAGAGGGAAGAGGAGAGAGGTCAGAGAACACAACAGCCTCTCAGTTTCCTTGTAACATCCTCCTCCTCCTCCTCCTCCTCCTCATCCTCATCCTTCTCCTCCTTCTCCTCTCACATGAAGAGATCCATTCTACAGGTCTGAGTTAGACCTCCAGCAGCTTCTGGTTGCCCACTATAGTCATTAGTTGTGCAACCAACCAAATTTCTACTGATTCAGGGGATGTGAGTTGTTTTCTGATTGGATTTTCTAGATTGGATCCCTGATCTCCCTGTGACAAGAGAGACCTGCCCTCAACACTCTGAAAAGCATCATTTCCATGCTTATGCAAAACAGTGCAGGGAATAGATTACTGGGCTTGGAGTCAGCAAGAGTGGGCTTCAAATCTCCCCTGACCCAGCCTAGGCAAGTTATTTAGCTTATTAATCTTTTTTCTTTTCTTTTCTTTCTTTCTTTCTTTCTTTTTTCTTTCTTTCTTTCTTTTCTTTTTTTTTTTTTTTTGACAATCTTTCCTTATCAATGAAATTAAGGCAATTGGATGACCTCAGGGTTTCTTCTAGCTACAAATCTATTTCATTTGAAGGCACTTCCAGTCACTGAGAGTCCCAGTGACTGGGAACCAGAGTTTTCAGCAGAAGGGGTTCCCTGCATTCTCTGAGATAGGTGCTGGGGTATATCTTTGATGAAATAATTTCATCAGATAAGATTCAGGACTTGTAATGAAAAACTGGGACAGTTAGTGGTACAGTGAATAGCATGTCAGGCTTAGAGTCAAGAAGACTCATCTTTCTGAATTCAAATCTGACCTCAGTTATTTACTCTGTTACCAGTCATGAACCTGGGCAAGTCATTTAACTTTGTTTATCTCAGTTTCCTCATCTGTAAAGACCTGGAGAAAGAAATGGTAAAACCACTCCAGTACCTTTGCCAAGAAAATCTCAAATGGGATAACAGAGTCAGATACAACTGAACAACAGTAATAAAAAATTGACTATCTGATCTCAAGTTGAGATCATCCAATTGATGGACAAGATAGTGCTGATGTGAATGGCTCCCCAGACCAAAACTCTTTATTCCTGCAGGATCTCTTTAAAACCTCACAACAACCCAAGGGGAGGGGAGCAGGAGTTTTTGTTTTTCTCATTTTTTGGATTAGAAAACTGAGATCTCCCTGACAAAGCAGTTTCTATCTTCCTTTTAGCCAGTCTACAGAGCCAGCTTCTCCCATTCTAGGATTTCTCATTCACTTCATTGTATTGATGTCTCCCATTGGTATGCATTTACACACCTTTGTATTAGAATTATGTGTGCATGTGTCTTTCACTGGCTTCCTTATTTATTTTGAGCCTAATAACTATTAGCAAATGGAAATATTTCAATTTATAAAAAACAAATTGTAGATAAAACTGTGAACACAATATGTTTCCACATGTTAGTATGTATAAACATATATATGCAGAGAAATTTTGTTACCATTTCATATATATGAAATTTTACATTGTAGTAACAAACTTGTTCAGTTTGTGTCCCCTTCTTTACTTTTCCCCCCTGTACATTTAAAATGTTTTATTGGTGTTCTTTTCTTTCTCTTTTTCCTTTTTTTTTTTAAAGGCATCTTCATCATCATCCACTATCCCTTCCCATCCCTTTCACGTGGGTCATGTCTGAAAAGATCAGTTGTTCTATCCCTGTAGTCCATCTCATTATTTCTTCTACCTTGGAAGCAAGGCCTGTGTCCTCTTTATTTTATTTATCTGCATCCCCCAAAGGCCTCAAATATATTAGGTCCTTAAGCAATTTTGGTGGAGCTGGATTAAATGTTTCCTCCTCCCTACCACAACTCCAAAATCCAATCCAGGATTCTACCCCACGAAAACATCTGACCACTCAAAGGCATGTCTGCCTTACCCCACAAGGGTGGAGTTTTAAGAGTCCCAAGACAAGTCAAGGCGGTGGGGGTTGAGAAAGTAGACAGATGGACACACAGACGGATGGACAGGGCAGAGACATGAGCAAACACGGGCTGGAGCCAGGAAATTGTATGTCAGATCCCTTGGTCCCACTGAGGTGGGAGAGAGAAACGTGGCTCAGACTTAGTCCTGTTTATAGCTTCTCTAGCCTTCTCCCAAGCTGAAGGATCCTATTCATCTGGGCAACCCCTGTAAACCCCTCCCCAAGCTCGGGAAAGATTCCTGAAATGCTGGTTTACCCAAGGATAGCCGTCTCCCTACCCCCAACACACACACACACACACACACACACACACACACACACACACACACACACACACACATCTTTGATTTAGGTTAGTGGGGACAGGAAGGACCCAGTATAGACCCCTGTCTGGACTGTCCTGAAGCAGGGAGGGGAAGGCATGGCTCCAAGAGGGAGGTAGAGAGGTAGTGCCAGATTTAGAACCTTATAGCCTATAACTTGTGGATTCTAAATTAAAAATCGTGGTTAATTTCATGGTTTTTTTTTTTTTTTTGTTTGCTTTTTTTTCTTTAAGATTGATTTGCAGGGAAAACAAGCTTAAAAATAAACTTTTCCACCATTCTTATTCTCATCAATAGAGTTCCCATTTCTATAGAGCCTTAAATTTATAAAGGACTTTTCTTAATAAGTATCCCAGTAGGAATGTGGTATGAAAAGTTTTACCTCTATTTTGCAGATGTAGAAACTATAGAGAAGAAAAATAAGTTTTCCACACTCACATAACTAGAAAGTGGACTGAACCCATTATTCCCCATTCCAAATCCAGTCTATGGTCCCACAGTCCTCAATATTATAATCTTGATAGGATAGATATGCTGTATCGTCTTTATCATATTGTGTTTTCAAATAATTATAATTTATATCTAGTGTTGTGACAAGAGCCACTGGGTTTGGTGTCAGGGAGTTTGAATTTATTGTGGTAATTATTTAAAGTGAGCCATTTAACCTACATGAGCTTCATTTTTCTCACTGATAAAATGAAGTCATTAGAGAAGAGACCTGGACGATCCCTTTTAGCTCTGAATTCTGTGATTCTCTGATCCTGTGGAAAGGATGTTTAGGTTTGCTACATAGAAGAAAAGCAGTTGTATGATAGTCAAGGGAGGGAGATCTGAATTCATATCCAGCCTGTCACTTCCTAGCTGTGTGACTCTAGACATGTCACTTCACTCTGTTTGTCTCAGTTTCTTCATCTGTAAAATGAACTGCAGAAGGAAATGGTGAACCTGCTTCAGTGTTTTTTCCAATAAAACCCCAAATGGGATCATAAAGGATTGAACATGTCTGAAAAATGACTCAATGGCAGCAATGATAGTCAAACACAGATGGAAGTAACTAAGAGATCTTGTTTCAGGGATTGATTGTTTGGTGAGGGGTTAACAGTGACAACTGCAAAGATCACTCACAGTCCAACATCAGGGGCAGTCATGAATGGGGAGAGAGTGGTCTGCCCCACAGAAAGGCTGATCTTTGCCTCCAAGGAGTTTGAGGAGAAGGCATCCCCAGGAGAGGGGCTCCTGGCTAAAGGAATCCCGAGACAGTGGCTGGTGTGTGGGTGTGAATCCTGCATCTTGGTAATAAGGCCTGCCTTTGTCAATAATTCAGCTCCAAATCAATTCACTTCAGTTTATAGTACATGGATAGTTCTTTGATTTTAAGAGTTTGAAGATCATCTAGACCAATTTCTTCATTTTAGATGAAGAAACTGAGAGGGAAAAATAACCCCTAGGTTACCCAGACATTTAGTGGCACAGCTAAGGTTCAAACCTGGTTCTCCTAACTCCCAAACTACTGTTATTTTCAATTAAATTCAATACAACAAATATTCATTAAATCCTTACTATGTGCCAGATCCTTTGTGGATTGTTAATAATATAAAAATGGAAAAGAAAAAAAGGCTTTCTGCCTTCAGAAAACTTAAGGGGCCAATGGGGAGGAGAATAAGGCATACTCATAAATTTGCATTATATAAGGTAGGGAATGATGGTCAAAAGAATGATAAAGGCAAAGTGTTCTAGGGTCTTTTCTGGAGAATGAGATCATTTTTAGCTGGGGGCAGGGGTGGAAAACAAGGAGTATTCTATCCATGATAAAGGTTCAGTCAATTTTTCCTAAAGGTAACAGTAGACTTTCATTCTGGGTAGAGAGAAAAGGTGACTTCTCTCTCAGTCTCCTGCTTCCCACTTTGAGCAACTAGTTAATGATAGTCAGGAAAAACCCAAGCCAAGCTTAAGTTGCCTGAGAAGTGGACTTTCAAGTTCCTGGATCCTTCTCACTTCCTGTTTCTTCTTTTCTGAGAATTGTGTGTCTGATTAAAGTTCCTGAGAATGGGCTTTCATTGCCCAAGATAAGGCAGAAACTGGTCCATTGTTATAGCTCCTTCAGAAGCACATGGCAGCAGGGGACTTGTTTTCACTAGACCCTAGAGGAGAAATCCTAAGAATGGTTTTCTCAGGCTCTTCCCATTTTATAGCTTGCTTTCCTGAGTTTGAGTATTGGATAGTATTCTTCTAGAAGCATTTCCTGATTGGTAGGTTTCTAAGAAGAAGAGGATGACTAAGGTGACCCCATAGCTAGACAGAAGGCACTTCACCTGGAGTCGAATATCTAGCCTTTTTTAACCATTGTAGGTATCATTACTAATTGCTAAGATAGTACAAGTTCTGTACTCATGAATGAATGAATAGAAAAAGCACTTATTAGACACTTTCACTATGATAAGTTTTTGAGATACAAATAGGAAAGTAAGACAAGTCATGCTCTCAAAGAATTCACATTTGAAATGGAGAAGACAACTTATATACAAGGTTCAGCAGGATGGAAGGTCCCTACTACGGTCCTAAGATGGCAAAGACCAAGGTGTCTTCAGGGAAGTAAGATGGTCGTGTCTAGGATCTGGATAATGTTGTGACAGCCAGCAAAGATCTTTTACCTTAAGGACTTCTCCTTTTCCCTTCATTTTGGGAGGGACTTCTTAATCCCTTCAATAGCAGGAAGATTTGGGAGTACAGCTCAAGGTACATGGCTTCCCTTTAGGCCTACCAGGTGAGAAAGGGGAGTGCTTATTCAGCAGCCTCCAAAGTGTTTACTTTGAAGGATAAGCGAACTCTTGGACATGTTTTTCCTTGCAATTCTTCTCCAATATTTCACCATGGTATAAAAATAATCCTTAGATCTTCCAGTAGATTGAAAACTGTGACATAATCTACCAGGTTCGGAAAGGCTTTGAGTATGGGTCAGTGATGGACTTTTCATCCACCTGTATCTAAGTATATAGAGAAACTTCCTTAAAAGTTTGGCCATCAAGGAACAAATTTTCCTAGCCTTGGCAACCCATGAAACTTTCCTAAGAAAAGTAAGGGCATCAATATGCAAGTGCCAGACACTGAACATCCCGGGTTTCCATATGTTTCTTTGAATGAAATGTCAGATAGTTTTCACTGCTTCAAATTTTAATTCTGACTTTTTATTGTTTAGTGGGATTTTGTACAGATGTATCTTGTTTTAAGAGAGCTCTAATTGAAAAAAGAAAAAGCCAAATTTACCAGAAAGAAAGAAAGGAAGAAACAAAGAAAGGAAAGAAGGAAGGAAGGAAGGAAGGAAGGAAGGAAGGAAGGAAGGAAGGAAGGAAGGAAGGAAGGAAGGAAGGAAGGAAGGAAAGAAGGAAGGAAAGAAGAAGATAAGAAAGGAAGGAAGGAAGGAAATAAGGAAGGAAGGAAGGACAAAAAGAATACATAAATTAGGAAGAGAAGAACTTGGTAGGCCTGGAGGAGAGGGGAAAACCTGTGGAAATAAAGTATATATTTACAGATAGATTTCTACAATGCGCCAATGTTTGAAAAATGTTTTCCTACTAACAACCCTGAGAAGTAAATAACACAAGGATTATAGTCTTTATTTTAAAAAGGAGGAAATAAATTAGAGAGGTTATTTGATTTGCCCTGAATCACCCAGCAAGGAAGTATCTAGGTCAGGATTAAACCTGATTCATATTCAGAGAGCTTTCTGCTTGGCCATGCTTATGTCCCATAATAAATTCCATATTCCACTCTAGTTCTGGTTCACCTCTCTGTTCCTGTGCTCTGAAGTGGCTCCTAGTTTCCCATATTTGTCCTTCTCATCCCCCTCAAAACTTTGATGAAGTCACATATCTTTTAGGAAGACTTGGTTGATTATAACTCTGCAGGGCTCTGGACACTTCAATCAGCATTAGTCTATAACTCAGAGGGGTCCCTAAGCCATTCACATATCCCTGTGTCCTAGGTTTGAGCAGAGGTATATGTGTGTTCTCTATTCTCCAGTCTCCTGCAGACCTGGGACTCTGTGACGGGGCAGACTATTGACCCCTCCTCAGACCAGTTGAAGGCCAACAGCAGGGGCATATGTGTGTGTGTATGGGAAGAAAGAGAAGAAAGAATGAGAGTGCAAGAGAGAGGGGGGGAGGGAGGGAGAGAAGGAGGGAAGGAGGGAAGGAGAAGTAAGGAGGAAGGGAGAGAAAAAGAGAGGAAGAGAGAGAGGAGAGAGAGAGGGAGAGAGAGAGAAGGAGAGAGGGTGAGACAGAGAGAGAGATAGAAAGACAGAGACAGAGAAAGAGCGAGACACACAGAGAGAGGCACAGAGAGACCCTATGAGCTCTGTACTATTAAGGTGGGAACATCAGTAATTTGGCTCTCCGAATAGTGTCTTCTCTTCCCCCGGTTCTGAGGCCCACCCTATGGCAGAGCAGTTCAGAGATAAAGCATGATATTGGAAATAAGAAACCTTGGATTTGAATAAAAACTCTGCTACACTACTTGTGTGACCCTCTGAAGGTCCCTTTCCCTCTATCTCTGGATCCTGAGTTTCTTCATTTATAACATGAATGGCATATGTTGGGAGTCACTACTTTTCTGAAAGAGTTATAAAAGGACAACCTTTGAACAAAAAGAGCAATGCAGAATCCACTCTTCTGCCCAGCACTGAAGACCGACTGAAACCAGAAGATAGAACAGAAAGAAACTTTAAAGCCTCGTGCCCAGTGTCCTGTGGAGACATTCTTGGAGTGGACACAAGGAATCTAGAGAAGTATCTGATGAAGCAGCTTGCTGTAGAGTCTGTGTCAGTCAATAAGCATTAATTAATTAATTATTATCTATTTATATTTATATATTATTATGTATAATATAAATATTATCTAATATTATAATAATTACTTGTTAATAAAGCATTTATTAAGCAGCTACTATGTGCCAGGCACTGTGCTTCCCCTGGGCAATCAGAGAGAGCAGAAGGACCATCTCTGAATCTAATCTGAGGGGGAAGGCAATCTGGAGACAGGGAGGACCAGGAAGGACCTGGCAGGAGCAGCTGTGTAACTTCGTCAGATGTTTAGTAACAGAGCCGTGACTTGCCTCTCCATATGGGTTCTAGTCACATGTTCCTTACATTATGTCTTTACACTTATATACTCTAGCCATATACATTCTATATGGGGTGACTTTCTGTTTGTATCCCCTAAGGTTGCCCAATTTTTCCTATAAAGGCATGAATATTTATGGGAAAGTATACCCCAAATTTATGGAAGAATGCTTTATTTCTGCTTTTCTTCCCCGCTATTGCATTAAATTCCTTTGCCTTGAAAAGGACAAATGAGGGGACTAGATGACATGATCTCTAATGTCCTTTCCTGCTCTGAAGCCTATAATCTAAGTCTGAGGCCCAAATGAAATGTTCTATCCTGGACTTGGGGTGGTCACTCTGGACAGCATTCAAAACCAACCCAGATGTTGCAAGAAATCGTCGGGACTGCCAAGACTCAGGGAAATTACTTTTCTTTTTATTCTCTGCTCCCAATGGGATGGGTAGGAGGGGGCTAGCTCACCCCAGGAATGAGATTGGAAACCCCAAACCAACATCCTGTTGGATATGGTGCCTCAGAGGAAGGAGGTACAGACCCAGCTGGACTGGGTATCACATCAGTTCCAGCTCATGTTGCTGTCCCCTGCACAGGGGCCTAGACTATCCACTGGAGATAAGGAGAGAGAACAGACTCTGATTTAATCACCACAGGAAATTCCCTACTATTTCTAGTTAGCATCTTACTTTCAACTTCTTTATGATTTCAGAAAGTTACCCAGAACACAAGGGGTTGAGTGATTTGCCCAGGATCACAGAATCATTATGAGACAGAAACAGGACTTGAATTGGGGTCTTCCTGGCTTTGAAACTGACTTTCTATCTACTTTACACCACGCTGTCTGTACAAGCCACAGGGACACAGACTACTAGGACAATCCCTGCTTTCATAGAGTTTATGTTCTCCTAGAGGGGTACACTATTTGTTTTTCAGGCAGGGGGCAAGGGTTTACATTCCAGCTCTTCTATGAAATGAGGGTCTATGAGATTGTTTCTAGCTCTAGGTATATGACCCTAAGAACATTCTCTGACTTGGTGACCATAAAGCTCCCTTCTAGCTTTCTGTCTCAGATCCTGCCATCCTAAGTAAAAAAGAGGAGAAAACAGTAACATCTTCAGGGATTAGGAAAAGCTTCTTGTAAGAGGTGATATTTGAGCCTCACTTGAAAGAAGTCTAAAATGAAAAAAAGTGCTTTGAGGCTTGTCAAGCACATTTCATTCAGTCCTCGTATTGTTATGAGGATATGCTGGGCTATTATGATCCTATTTTACAGATGGGGAAACTGAGGCAGGTTTTTTTTTTTTTTGTTTTTTTTTTTAGTAAAGTGACTTGTTTAGAGTCACAGTTAATAAGAGTTGTAGTAGATCTGAACAAAGCTCTTCAAGATTCTAAGTTCAGTGTTCTATCTTCAAGGGTACCTCAATGCCTCCTAGCCACCTTCCCACTCTCATCTCCCACTTTATAATAGTTCTGAACTGACTTCCCTGTTCCTGTGTTTATTATCAAAATAATCTTTCCAAAGCATCGCTCCTTTATCCGGAATTCAAAGTCCTTTATTAGAGATGAGGAAGGAGTGCATTCTAGTGTCATACAAAAGTACAGAGATAGAAAATGGAATGTTGAGTCTGAGAACAAATCCAATTTGACCAGAATACAGAATCTATGAAATGGACAAAAGCAAAATGAGTCAGAAAGATTGTTAAAACCAGATTGTGAACAGTCTTAAACCTCAGGCTGAAGAGTTTGTAGCCTATATTTTAGACAACAGGGAGCTATTGAAAGTGTTTGAGCTGAGAGTGATATGGTGGGTCTTATGCCTTAGTATGTCTATTTTGACAGCTGTACAAAGGATAAATTAGTTGGATAGGACAGAGATTGGAAGCACTACTTTCCTAGGCAGGAAGGTAGTGAGGACTTGGTCTTGTGAGAAAAAACAGGGAATGAAAAAGAGGACTATGGGGACTGAATGTGGATCTCAAGAAAGTATTTTTGCCTTTTTTGTTGTTGCTTGCTTTTTTTCTTACTCTTTTTTCCTTTTTGATCTGATTTTTTTTTGTGCAGCATGATAAATGTGGAGATGTGTTGCTTGGAAGATGTTTGAGCTATTACATTGAATTGCTTGCTGTCTTGGGGAGATGGAGTGAGAGAAGAGCAAGGAAGAAAGTTTAGAACATGGGGTTTTGTGGAAGTAAATGTTAAAGACTATCTTTGCAGATATTTTGTTTAATTTTTTATTAAAGCTTTTTATTTATAAAATATATGTATGGGTAATTTTTCAACAATGAATTTTGCAAAAGCTTGTGCTCCAAATTTTCCCCTCCTTACCTCACTCCTTCCTCTAAATGGCGGGTAATTCAATACATGTTAAATATGTTAAAATATATGTTAAAGCCAATATATGTATACATATTTATACAATTATCTTGTTTTTGCAGATATTTTGAAAGTAAAAAGCTATTATTAAATTTTTGTAGAAAAAGAAAAAGGAGATGGATTTGAGAGGCTCTGTGTAGGTAGAACTAATAAGACTCAGCATTGGGGGCAGCTAGGTGGCGCAGTGGATAGAGCACCAGCCCTGAATTCAGGAAGACCAGAGTTCAAATCCGGTCTCAGACACTTAACACTTCCTAGCTGTGTGACCCTGGGCAAGTCACTTATCCCCAGCCTCAGGGGAAAAAAAAAACTCAGCATAAAAGGTGAAGGAGAATCAGGGATGACCTGTTGATTTTGTACACAGATTAATGGCAAAAGGGGGACATCTTGCTTATAATAAGAGAAGGCCACTTTCTTATCTGTCATGTTGGAAATCTCTTTGGCTACCTTCTCAATGGCAGACTATCCCTGGCATATTTAGCCATTTTCACCTCAGTAGGAATGACAGTTCATAATTCTCTTTCCAAGAGAGGAGAAGGAGAGCCAAATTGTTTGAGGAGAAAGGAGGAGAGGACACAACCTGGTGTAGCAGAAGGAATCTGAGAGTCAAGAGGCTTGGAAGTTCAGATCCCAGCTTTGAAACTCACTGCTTGTATGATTTGGACAACGTCATTTTTCTCTTTTTGGGTCTCAATTTATCCATCTATAAAATGAAGGGGTTTGGATGACATAGAAAATTCTTGATATCTCTTTATTCCATGTTTCATGTTCTAAAATCCATATCTAACTCCTCTCCCTGTCCCCACCAATTGTGATATTTTATGTTATTTGGGTCTGATATAATTCATGTTATAATTTTGGGATAGGATGAGTATCAGTGATCACCCAGGCTAGATACATGAAGGCTCTAGGAGAAGGGAAAAGTGTTGAGGAGATGGTATAGAAGACAAAATCTTTGATGCTTTCAGGCAACAAACAGATTAAAGCTTGATTTCCGCACTCAGGGGCATGCCTTTTTTGGTGCAGTTTAGGGGCTAAAGAGATCCAGAGCTCTCATCTCCCCAAGCCATTCTGTTCATCTTGCTGAAAATGTTAGCAGGACAAGGAGAGGGTCTGTTTCCCAGACTCCTTGCACGCATGGGTGTGATTCCTGGCTCATTTTAAAATCTCTCCCCCCCCCCCCCCCCGAGCCAAATGGGTACCCTAGGTGAACAGAATAGTGGGAGGGAAGCAGGGCCAGGCAGCCCAGATCCACCCCCTACAGCATCCTTTGCCACGCGTTTCCTACGCCCCTCTGGGATGCTGCTATTTATAACCTTTAAGAGCTCTGGCCCTGCTGGAAAGTTTTCTTAAGCTCAAAATATCGGACACAGCAGAGAACCCTGGGCTGGCTATCCAGGCGGCAGGTTGGGTCCTGTGGTTTGGGGAGGAGGGGATAGAGTGGGGTGAGGAGGGACGGGAGAGGGAGCAGAGTTGGCAAAATTCTTGTCCTTGGCTGCCTCTGGGGAATACCTATTGATCTCAGGAGGTGGAGTAAGGAGAATGGGGCCATGGAGATCCCAGAATGAGAGGGCTGCCAAGAACAGAGAATAGAATAGTGGGGCTCTGGGGTGCTGTGGGTCTCAGAGCAGCTACCCAGCCTCCTTGGGTCTTGTTTCTCTTGCTGGCAGCCCCATGAGCTTAAATTGGGGTAAAGTATAATGAAAATGAAAGGGTATCATAGAATTTGGGGTAGGAGGGATTGTAGAGGTAGATAAGGGCCATAAAGATATTCTGATTGAATCCCTTCATTTGACAAGTGAAGAAATTAAGGTCCAGAGAGATTCAGTGTCATAAAGGCAACAGCTGGGACTTGAACACAAGTCCTTCAAGCCTAAAACTAGGGCTCTGATCAGGGAGAGAGGGACAAAAAAGAGTGGATTACTAAAAGTCAGGGTGAATTGGGCAATTAAGCCAGGATCAGAATCCTAAATCTCAGCTCAGTTTCCCTGGTGGGTCCAATCCCGCTTTGAAGAAAAGGGAAGTGCCCATGGATGGTGACTTGAATGATAGGATGGGAGCAGGGTGGAGCAGGGGACGCCAGGACAAACCATGAGGAGCTCCAGGGAAAACAGGGCAGCTGCTTATTATAGCCTTGTCCCCAAAGTAATTAGGGATTTATAGCCTGCCTAGGGCTCCCTCCTTGCAAAGTACTGCCCCCCAACCTCAACCTAGCCTGCCCTAGAAAGGATAGAAGGCAGCTATTGCTTTTTTCCTCCACCTTCCATCCCTGTAGTATCTTTTCTGAAAGCAGCTGTAAAGGTTGATTCTTTACTTTTGGACTCTGTCTGACCTCCTTGGTCCTTCCTGTACGGCGTGGACCCAAGTCATTTACTGGACAGAGAGGGCTAGTGTAAGAAAGCTCACTTTCTAGGTAAAGAAATGGAAATCCAAAATGGTTCACCCACTTTCCAGAAGGCAAGCTTGCATGCTGGACCAAGCTGGTGGAAGAAGCAGATCTTCTGACATTGTTCCCTCACTTTAAGAGGCAATGTCTCTTAGGATGCAAAAGCTGAAAGGGATCTTGAAACATTTGACATTGGATTGAAAAGCTCAGAGGAACCTCAAAGACCATATTTCTATGAATTCTAATACTTTAATTCTACATGGAAGGAAATCGAGGACTTGAGAGAAAAAGAGACTTGCTTTAAATCAAGAAGCAAACTAGTTGAAGAGCCAGGATTTGAGCCTAGATTATCAGGCTCTAATCTTCATTGTACTATACCACACTTCCATGCTGGCCACATGCTCTATTTCTCTGTTGGTTAGTTTTGCTTTTCAAGGAAGTTCCTCATGGTCTGAACCTTAGACCAAGAACTTTGAGGGATTTTTCAAGGGTTGAATACATCTATCTCTCCCTAACACTTTCTCTTTTTCTCCATGCAGAAAGTGACTTAGAAGTTGGGAACAAAAAAGGCTGTAGGACAAGAAGATCTAGGAGGGAATCTAGAGGCAGAGGATAAATGAGAAAGCCTGTTTCACATTGTCAAAATCCTAGCTAAGAAGGATGGAAATCTTGCCTCTGCCTTTAACTCACTGTATATCTTTAATCAAGTTACTTAAAGTTGGAATAGATTATAGAGTCATAGATTGTAAAGATTATTGAGTTGCTTCTGCCCCTATTATATAGATGGAAAAATTGAGTCCCAGCAAGGGTAAAAGTGACACAGCTGGGGGTAAATTGGAACTTGCTGTATTTCATAAGCCGAAGTTTTTCCATAGACCAGTTTTCTAGGCCCTGGAAGGGACCTAGCTAGTTCAACCTACTCATTTGACAAATGGGGAAACTGAGATTCAGTATGGGGCCATCCACCCCTTGCTCCTGGTCACTCTGTGAGTCAAGTCATTGGCAAAGCACAAGCCTGGCTTGGCTGACTCTCAGGCCCCATTGTAGCACTTCTTTGGCTGTGACAGGCTCCCTCCTTCTGAAGTCCCTCCCTATTTTAACATTCTCTGATTTATGACATTCCTCCCAGCTTTCCAAAGCGGTTCCGGAATTCCTACACTCCCTCCTTCCGGAGAGTGTGTGTGGGAAGGAGGGGGGACAGGAGAGCTAAAATTAGACCAGGTTTGGGGAGGAGTTAATTCTAGCCTGGGGAGTGGGGGGTGGAAGCCAGGGTTAAGGAATGAGGAGGGTGGCGAACAAGCCTCTGGTGAGACAGATGCCATGCTGGGGCCAGCAGTCTGTAATAATAATATTAGCTCCTGTTTCTCTGGTACTTCACAATTTACAACTCACTTCCTCACAACAGGGCAGGGGTTATTATTCCCTTTTTACAGAAGAGGTCCCATAGCTCCCGGGGAATGCTTCCCTCACCCCCAACATCATCTACTAGTACATTTTGTTTCTCTAATTGTACTCCACTCAAGAGAAATGAGTTCAAGTCCTTCTGCTGCCACTTAATAGCTCCATGACATTGTTCAAGTCCTTTCTCTCAGTTTCCCCATATGTACAATTGGTGGGGAGAAAATTGTTTTTATCTTTTTTTAAAATTTCAATTTCAACAAAATTTTTTTTCCAATTTCATGTGAAGTTGGTTTTCAATATTCATTTTTGTGAGATTTTGAGTTCCATCTTTTTTTTTCTTTCTCCCTTCCCAAACCCTTCCTGCTCCTCAAGACAGCAAGCTATCTGATATAGGTTATACATGTACAATCACTTGAAACATATTTCCATATGTCAATAATTTTAATGATCTGTGACTCTGTGACCTTGTTCAACCTCCTAATTTTGTATGTAGCTAGCATTTATTTAACACGCAAAGGCTTGCATAGCCTTTTACACATATTTGATTTCTACAATTCTTGTAGGTAGGTGCTAATTATTATCCCCATTTTACAGATGAGGAAACTGAAGTTGGGAGAGACTAAGTGATGTGCCCAGGGTCACATAGCTGGCAAGCTTTGGCAAGATTTGAACTTCAGTCCCATTGCATCAATATCTGTTTAACTTTATCTGTAACTACTTAAATTTTTCTTAGTTCTTTACTTTTACTACAGAAGAAGTGAATTCAGGCATGGCCTGCCATGATCTCCAAAGAATCAAAATCACAGGTGACCCAATGCTAGCATGGGACCAGTCATGGTTACAATGATGCTTTGTGTCTGAGGAATGGCTAAAGAGCATCACCAGGATGTGGGAAGGGGAAAAGAAGGGCTGATCATGTAGCAAGATGAAGGGTTAACAGCCTCAGTCCTTACACTGGTAACCAAGAAATGCTCAAAGATCCATGAAATCACAACTAATTGATAAGAAATGACTAATTACTATAGGATGGCCCAAGAACTGTGTAAATTTTTGCACCTCATTGCCTCTTTTTTGACACTCTGACTTCTTCACTACAGAAGCCAAAGAGATGCTATTTTTTAAAAATGGTGTATCCATTAATTGGGGAGTGGCTGAACGAGTTGTAGTATAATTGAAAGGGAATGTTATAAGGAAGGACAAGGGGGGTGGTTTCAGAAAAACCTAGGAAGACTTATATAAACTGAATAGAATCAGGAAAACATGGTACATAGTAACAGCAATATTATGTGGCAATCAATTGTTAATGACTTAGCTATTCTGATCAATACAATGATCTAAGACAATTTTGAAGGATTTATGATGAAAAATGCTATCTGCCTCTAGAGAAAGAACTGATGGAGAATGAATGATTTCAAAGCATATGTTTTAAAACTTTATTTTCCTTGTTTTTTTGGGGGGGTCTGCTTTCTTTTGCAATATAGCTAATATGGAAATATGTTTTGTCTAAATGCACATGTATAATCTATATCAAATTGCTTGCCTTCTCAAAGATGGGGAAGGGCGTTTGGAAGTCAAAATTTAAAAAAAGCTAACATTGCTTTTACAGATAATTGAGAAAAATAAAATAATAGTAATTATTATAGCTAACATTTATTGGCACAATTATTATCTCTTTCAATCTTAACAAACCAGGGAGGTAGGTACTTTGATTATTCACATTTTTACAGATGAGGACACTGAGACAAAAACGTTAAATGACCTGCCTAGATTCACACAGCCAATAAATATCTGAAGTGAGGTTTGAACTCAAGTTGGCCAGATTCTAGATTGGTCTGAGGCAAGGCAGATGATTGGGTACAGATTAGTAACAGAATCCTGTTCTAAATGTAGAATCAGAAGGGACTTTAGAATTCATCAAGTCCAACTCCTTCATTTTACAATAGGGAAGCTGAGAGCCAGATACATTATATTACAGCTGAGTGACAATGCCATTTGGACTCATGTCTGATGATTCCAAATTCAGTTAAAGTTTTCTTTTCACCATGCAATGCTGCTGAGGCCAGCAATTCCCTTCCCACATCCTCTTACCCCCAACCCCAGGAAGCTGCCTTTCAGTGTCTTCAGGTAGCCCTTGCTTCCTCTTATCTTACTGTCATCATTATTTACCCATCCCATACACTGGGATCCAAGCTCACTCTTTAAAGACTTAACTTTTGAGAAGTCTTATATTTTCCCAGGAAGCTATCCTTCATGCTCTCACTCCCCAAGAAGAAAAAGTGCATTTCACTTGCTTTACTACATCCTGACAGTTCTTTCAAATTGCATTCTCTTCTCTCTTTTTCCTGTTTGACCTGCTCTCCCTGCTCAGAATAAGGGTTCCCTGAGTGCAAGGGCTCCCCAAAACTTTTTGCTCTCAGAACCCTTTTAGATTCTTAAAAATTATTGAGGACCTTCCAAAGAACTTTTCTTTCTATGAGTTGTATTTATCAATATTTATTGGATTGGAAATTAAAACATCAGTATCATTATGAAGATTAATTTTAGATCTTGGGGACCCTTGAAAAAGTATTGGATTCTGCCAAGGACCCATAGCACTCTACTTTGAAAAGTGCTGCCCTAAAAGATACATATTTCCTTAACCAACTCTTGGTTGGAAGAGGAATGACTGTTAAAAGGGGAATGATCATCTTTTCCTCAGGATTTGATTCCCTCTTCCAAAATGACAAGCTGGTCCATGCCCATGCTAATGGGATTTGCCAATAGTAATATCCTTCACTCTGTAAAGATGTACCTTCATTGTCTAACCCAAGGACAATTCAGCCTCAGTCTTATTTTTCTTGTCTTGTCTTCCCTTTCTACTTCCCTTTTCTCCCTCTTTCCCTTCACCGACAATTAAGGGAGATGGTATAGATTGAGATTGGTCAATAGAGGAAAATATGGAATGACTTCTGGTCAAAGATCACCAAACTCATCCCAGGGCATCAATTATTGGTGCTTCTCCATAATTTCCCATCTCTTCCTTAGCCCTGGAAGACATTCAATTTTCTGTTGAGGCTAAAGTTAGGGGCAACCCACAGTGAGATCCTAGAGGCTTATGATTTATTCCCACCCCGGGGAGCTCACTTATTTGTTCCAAATCGATTTTCCAGCTCAGCCTGAACATAACCACAGAAGGCTCATTTGAGTGGAGAGAACAATACCAGCTTTCTCTCCAGGAGGTCAGAACCAGAATTACTGGGGGAAATGAGAGCAAAGAAAGAAAATTCTGCCCCCCTCAATGAACCCAGCCAGCCTTCTTTCCTGGATTCCCCACTATAACCCAACTGGACCACTGGGGCACTTTTCTTTCCTCCAAAGTCTATCTCCTTTATGGAACTATAGCTCTACAAAGGCTGTTAGGATCTAGAACATAGCTGGAAGCAAGCTTAGAATGTAGGACAAGGAGGGAATCCTAGAATATAAAATATGAGAGCTAAGAGAATTAAGAAACTTGGAACCTAGAATATGAAGTATTAGAGCTGGAAGGTACTTGACAATAAACAACAAAGAATGTCAGAAGGAAATAAACAGGTAAATAATCCAACCCATTAACTTTACAGGTGAGGAATCTGAACTTCAGAGAAT
This sequence comes from Sminthopsis crassicaudata, assembly GCF_048593235.1. NCBI lineage: Eukaryota > Metazoa > Chordata > Mammalia > Dasyuromorphia > Dasyuridae > Sminthopsis > Sminthopsis crassicaudata. The sequence continues at coordinate 664,507,784 of NC_133617.1, forward strand.
GGGAATAACTTGGCCAGTTACTTTAAGACTGAGGCTGAAGCCTCCAGGGCAGCCCGGTTCTGAATCCATCTCTGAATACTAACCTTGAGGGTGGTTTTTGTCTCTGAAGGCAGGAGCCACATTTCTCTCTTCAGACTGGGGACTCATGGAAGGCAGAGACCCTAATTAAACTCTCAGAACATTTCTTTTGAAACCATACATAATGAGGAGAAATCAGTGTTATAAGCAGAAATGGGGCTGGGCTTGGGTTTGAATCCCTGCTCTTCCATTTGTTAGCTGGGTAACTTTGGACACATTGCTGCTGCTCTCTGGACCTTAGTTTCTATATCTGTAAAATGGAAGGAATTGGTTGAGATGGTTTCTCAGGGTCACTCTCATATCAGACTGTGGTGAAGATCAGACATTCTATGGCCTCTGTAAGAGGAGGTGAACAAGGACACTGGCAGAAAGCCAGGCCATTGGATTAAACTCCAGGAGTAATGGAAAGATGCAACTGAGGTTGGGGCCCAGCCCGAATCCACCTAGCCATTGCAGGGGTTAGGGACGGGGAGCCCCAGCACTCCTTCCCCAGTGCTCAGTCTCCACTCTATCTTGGGCTGAGCTGGGGCTCCCAAGCCCTTGATGTGGGTTGAGTGGGGGATTACCAAGCCCCATTCCCCTCCTCCACCAACTTTAGGGAAGGGAAACATTTACCTTGGCCCAGCTCAGGGCTATAAATTAGAAAATCAGCAATCCCTTCCCAGTGCTCCCAGGGGGAGGTTGAAAATAGAGGCTGGCAGCCCCCTTCTCTTATCCCTAGCTCCAAAGCATGGGGGTCCCATTATTTTCCTTCCAAATAATTAGTGTGATAGCTACCATTTCTATGGTATTTTATTCTTCTGAAGTGCTTTTCCCTGTGATAGGTAAGCAGTGCAAATATGACCATATCTACTTTACAGATGAGGAAGCTGATGTTTAGAGATGGAAAAATGTCTTGCCAAGATCAATTACACAGCTAGTGACTCAACCTGCCTTCTTATGCTAAATTCAGTTAAATGAGTCACCTTATTCCAAGTTCAGGGTTCTTTCTCCTTTCCTTTCTCTCTTCTCTCTTCTCTTCTGTTTCTTCTCTCCCCTTCCTTCCCCTCCCTTCTTTGCCCTTCACTTTCAGGGAGGACCCCAGACCCCAGACTCTCTTCTCCTGTACTTTACAATACCTTGTTCCAATGCTAAGATTCTCAAGAATGAAATCTCTAAGCAATTTGGAACTATGCCCAAAGGGCCATCAAACTGTGCATACCCTTTGATCCAGCAGAGCTCTACTGGGTCTGTATCCCCAAAGGGACCATTAAAAAGGGAAACGAACCTATGTGCAAAAATGTTTGTGGCAGCCCTTTTTGCAGTGGCAAGAAACTGGAAACTGAGTGGAAGCCCATCATCTGGGGAATGGAATAAGTTATGGTATAAGAATGTTATGGAATATTATTGCTCTGTAAGAACTGACCAGCAGGATGAATTCAGAAAGGCCTAGAGGGACTTAACATGAACTGATGCTGAGTGAAACGAGCAGGACCAGGAGATCGTTGTAAACAACAACAACAGAATTATGGGATGATTAACTCTTTTCAACAATGAGGTGATTCAGGCCAGTTCCATGGTCTTGTAATGAAGAGAGCCATCTGCACCCAGAGAAAGAACTGTGGGGACTGAATGTGGATCACAACATAGTATTTTCACCTTTTTTGTTGTTTGCTTGCATGTTGTTTTATTTCTATTTTCTCCCTTTTGATCTGATTTTTCTTATGCAGCATAATTGTGAAATAGGCACAGAAGAATTGCCTCTGTCTAGGGAAGGGGTGGGGAAAGGGAGAAAAATAAAAAGCTATTATTAAAAAAGGATAATAAAAGAGTGAAATCTTCAGTCAAAAGTTCTCTATTACTTTTCTATAGTGAGGAAACTCTTTCTTTCTCTTCCAATCCATGTGATATAGAATCCCCAGCTACCAAGGCTACACTTCTACTATCATTTCTCCAATTCTCCTACCTACCCAAGTCAGCCCTACCATTACCAGTCCTGAGTGCAGCTCTACTCATCACTTCCATTGTGATCTCTGGGGCTTCCTTTCTATAATTCATAAGCTGCCTTTAAAGTATTTAAGGCTTCTTCTACTCCAGCTATTTCTATTTTGTATAACTTATGGAGACCCCAATGCGTCTCTGCTAGAAAACTGCACTGAGCGAATTTATGTAATAAATGTTTCTTGATTTGACTTGTCTTGGCCCCAACCCACTGGAAGAGGCCATTTTCAGACCTATCTCTGATGCTATCTCTCATACTGCAAAGTCTCTTCAGAGGATTACCTTATCTAGAACCTGGTGACAATTATCTCCCTGTTATTGTTCAACCTTCATTCTTGAAGAGACCCCATGACATCAGGAGGGTCATATCTTGACTTGCCCATAAATTGGATTTTAATGCCTTAGTTTCCTTTAAATTTGTCAAAGTCTAGTGGCAAGACAGATTGCCTTCTTATCCTCTAGTGGTCCTCTTTCTTCAAGCTCAGTGCCTGGCTCACAGGCTTCCTTTCCAACCCAAACTCTACCCTTTTACTTGGTGACTTGATTCTCTATATAGATGTCCTTCCAAAAACTCCAGGAAGCCTCCTTAGTTCCTTTCACTTTAACTTTCATTCTACCTTAACTACAGACAGGAGTGGTTACATCATTGAGCTCACCATTACTCATTAGGCTTCCACTTCCATGATCAAGCAGTCTTAGGTTCCAGTTATAACTTTGTATCATTACATATTTTCCTATACCTTACTCTTCCTAAGCCCATTTTTGTTCTTATCATAACTTCCAATTTCTCTACCCCTTAGTATTCTCTGAGGCCATCATTCCTACTCTGGTCTCAGTTTTTGCCCTTCACATTCTTCACCCTATATATACACCTAGTTCAACTTTAGACTATTCTCTATTCTCAAATTCCTTACCCTCTTGTCCTGTTGATTCACTCATACCTTGCTGAATACCTCCTCCATCTTTCTCCTCTGCTCCTAGTCATGTACCACAGAACTGTACTAGAAGTCACTTAGCTGTGTTGCTGGGAATCTATCATAAATAATTGTTATCTAGTCTCAGTGAGGCTCTCAATGCATTATTTTTTTAAATGGTATTTTATTTTTCCAAATACATGCAAGGGTAGTTTTCAACATTCTCCCTTGGAAAACCTTGTGTTTCAAATGTTTTCCCTCTCTCTGCCCCTTCCCTCTCCCCAAGACATCAAATAATTCAATGTAGCTTAAACGTGTGAAATTCTTCTAAACATATTTCTATATTCATCATGCTGTGCAAGAACAATCAAAACAAAAGGGAAAGAATATGAGAAAGAAAACAAGGAAATAAGCAAACAACAACAACAAAAAGGTAAAAATACTATGCTTTGATCCATATTCCACCTCCATAATTGTCTCTCTGGATTCAGATGGCACTTTCCATCACAAGATTATTGGAATTGTCTTGGATCACCTCATTGTTGAAAAGAAGGGTAATTCTTTTTAGTTTTTCCTAATTGACCATAATTTTCTATATAGAGGTCAGTTTTAGAATGTTTCTTTTCTCTTCAAGCCTCTCACACCATTCTTCTCCATGAACAGATGACTTTATATTTGTTGTGAGCTTCTTCTTCTCTACTCTGTCTCAAAACTCCTTGAGGACTTCCCTCAGTTTTCTCATCCTTTTTATTTGTACTCTTTTTATCCCTTTCCATCTCTCCAGTGGATTATCTCTGCAATTATTCCTTCCACCTCAAATCTTTAATCTTCCCCTTTCTACTGGCTCCTTCCATGCTGCCTAAATATGCCCAATTTTCCTAGTCATTAAAAAAAATCCAAATTCTCGCTTAAACTCATATTCCCTCAAGTTATCCTCTTATATTTCTTTTCCCCCTTTCAAACAAAATCCCAGAAAAAAGTGTCATGTAATACTTCCTCTATTTTCTCATCTCTGTAATCTGGCTTCTGATCTCATCCCTCAAATGAAACCATTCTCTCTGGGCTTACCAATGATCTCTTAATAGTAACATCCAAATGACCTGTAATTAGTTTTTATCTTTCTAGACCTCCTTATGGTATTTGACACTGTTGACCATCTTCTGGAGATTCTCTCTTTTCTCTAGGTTGTCATGACTCTACTAATTATTTATTCTATGCCTATCTTTCTAACTAATCCTTCTCAGCCTATTTTATTGGGTCATTCTCCAAAGCCTGCTTCCTGACTATTGAAATTCCTCAAGGCTCCTTGCTGAATTCTCTTGTCTTGTGTCTCTAGGCATTCTCTCTCACTGAAGTTACTAATTCTCATGAGTTTTCTCTCTCTCTCTCTCTCTCTCTCTCTCTCTCTCTCTCTCTCTCTCTCTCACTGAAGTTACTAATTCTCATGAGTTCTCTCTCTCTCTCTCTCTCTCTCTCTCTCTCTCTCTCCTCTCTCTCTCTCTCTCTCTCTCTCTCTCTCTCTCTCTCTCTCTCTCTCTCTCTCTCTCTCTCTCTCTCTCTCCCCCTCCCTCTCTTTACCTCCCTCCCTTCCTTCCTCCCTCCCTTCCCCCCCCCCATCTCTCAGGCTTCAGTCCCTCATAATAACTATATATTTGGCAGTTCATATTCAACATGTTCAAAACGGAACTCAATATCTTTTCCTCCAAATCCATCTTGCTTCCAAACTTCTCTCTCTGCTGTTATCCTTCCAGTTACCAAGGGTAACAATCTTGGAGTCCAGTTTGATTCCCAACTCTCCATTAGCCTCTATATTCAAACAGTTGCCTAGTTTCAACAATGCTGACATCAAATTGAACATGTCTAACCTATATTGGATTGCTTGCTGTCTATGGGAGAGGAAGGAGAACAAGTTGGAACACAAGATTTTGCAAAGGTGAATATTGAAAACTATCTTTGCATGTATTTGGTAAAATAAAAAGCTGTTAAAAATGGAAAAACTCCCAACAATGCTGACTTTACAACATCTTGAGTTCATACTTTCCTCACTCACAGGGCCACCACCCCAGTTCAGACCCTCTTCACTTATTTCCTGGATTATTTCAAAAGCCTCCAATTTGATCTTCTTGCCTCCATCCTCTCCTCTATCCTCTGCAGAGATGCTGCAGCTCTTTAGGACTCTTTTTGCAATAGTCCTAAAGTACAGATCTTACCATGTCACACTCCTGTTCCAATGCTCCTGTGACTCCCTATTCTTTAGAGTATAAAATTCAGTCTACTCTGTTTGGCTTTTCCCAATATGGACCCAGCTTACCTTCCTGGATGCCTTATACATTACTTCCACCCATGCCTTTCAGAATCTAGTCTAGCCCAAGTGAATTGTGTACTTGCTGTCTCTTGTAAAAAACATGCTATCTCTTATCTCTCTGCCTTTGCACAGGTTGTCCCCTGTGTTTGGAGTACATAGCTTCCTCCCTTCTACCTCATCCCTTCTGCCATATCCCAGATCAAAAGGGCATCTCCTATATGAATACACACATACACACACACACACACACACACACACACACACACACACACACACACACACATAATTTGGAGGCAATTGAGGTTAGGTGACTTGCCCTGGTCACATACCTGATAAGTATCTGAGACTGAATTTGAACTCAGGTCTTTCTGGCTCCAGTACCAATGCTCTATCCATTATAACAAATAGCTGTTTCCTACATGAATATTTTTGTGATCCAAACTCCTAATGACTAATGTCCTTTAAAATATTTTGCCTTTGTAATATACCCAGGACACTCTTTTAATTTTAATTTGCATTATTGACATTTTCTCCATCATTTTTTTAAAATTTTGGAGATCAATAAATCAATAAAAATTTATAGCTTTTGTTGATTCTTGAGATATAAATGTTCACATTGAAAATTTTAAAATTGTCTATTTTTTAAAAGCAAGATTGACTTTTCTCTTTAGATTCATGAATGCAATATTAGTGGAACATGAAAGAGAAATAAAATGATGTCAAAGGCTCTTATTGAATTCAGATCCTAAAGGCACTTATTTACTAATGCTTTTTTCCTCTTTCAATTAATGTTCATATTCATTAAAATATTTTCAAACTTTATATTGGACAATTCCAAGATCAAAATTTACTGGTAGCTGTTGGATTTTTAAAATTAAGAAATTATTTTTAGTTTTCCCATTTCTATCCATACTTTATTATTATTTTAAACTGATATTGCACTATGGAAATACAGTCTGGCTCTCATCTTCATACAACAAAGCCAATGACTATAACTCCAACAAAAACATAACCTAGAAACAATATTTGGGAAATAGAAAATATTTTTTCAATGTTATGTCATTAAGAAACAGATCTTTTTAAAGGATACTTTTAGCCATCTATTAAATTTTTTTATAAAAGGACTCTCTGTATTCCATGTTTGCAAATAACTTTTTGGATAACTTTTGAAAATAAACCTTCCTCATTAATTCTCCAAATGAATTTTTGCTTCTCCAAAAGAATCTCTAAATAATGATTCAGGAAACTCAAACCCTAGTCATTCTAAGTATCCTTCAAAAAATATTACTTTTCCTTTATTTTTAATCTACATTGGCAGGAGAATATTCATTCCAAGAATTTCCTAAATTAATGAAATCAATAGCCTAGTTTCACCTGGCTACTCCCCCCCAAAAAAGAACAAACCCAAACCCAGCCCAGGCCCTGTACTTAAAAATAGCATTGGGCCAAAGTATCATTAAGCAAAGTATCATTAAGCAACAGTAGAATATGTGCATGAACAATGATATACAAGAATCGACTCTATCTTGATATGATATGAACAGACCCCTGGATATATTCTTTCCCCTATTCCCCTGCTCCACAACCAGCAAATATAATCCCAGAAGTCTCAGAAGAATATAATTAGTATTAGGGAGTTGTACTTCCCAGCTCAGTGGAAACAGTTATAAAAATCAATGCATTGATCAACCCTTCCAGAGTGCGATCACAAAGTAGTAGGTATCAGGGAACATTGCTATAATTTAATGAAAATTTTGTGGTCCAGTTTAGCTACAGCAAGGAACCTCTGATGGATATTGTGCATATTTCAGAAAGGTAGGTTGGAATTGGATCACAGAATATCATCCCACAGGAAATCACAGGAGTTTCTTACTTTTCTTTTTCAAAATAATAGTTTTTTTTATTTTAAAAATATGTGCAAAGATAGTTTTCAACATTCACCCTTGCAAAATATTGTGTTCCAAATTATTTCCCTTCCTTTCCCTCATACCCTCCTCTAGACAGCAAGTAATCCAATATAGGTGAAACATGCAAATCTTCTAAACATATTTCCACATTTATTATGCTGCACAAGAAAAATCAGATCAAAAAGAAAAAAAAATGAGAAAGACAAAAGGCAAATAATAAAAAAAGCCATAGAAGTTTCATGAGTAAGAATGTGATACTGCCAGAGCTATGAATTAAGAGAATTACTGCAGTAGTATGTGAAGAAGGGACTGGTTACCAGAATCAGGGAGAACAATAAAAAGATTCGTGTAATTGAACTGATGCTAAGTGAAGTGAGCAGAACCAAGAGAACATTGTACACAGTAATAAGACTGTATGATGATCAACTGTGATGGACGTGGCTTTTTTTCAACAATGTAGTGATTGAAGGCAATTGCAATAGACTTATGATGGAGAGAGCCATCTGTATTCAAAGAAAGAACTATGGAGACTGAATGTAAATCAAAGCCTAGTATTTTCACCTTTGTTGTTGTTTGTTTCATTTCTTGGATTTTTTCCGCTTTTGATCTTATTTTTCTTGTACAACATGATAAATATGGAAATATATTTAGAAGAATTGATCATGTTTAAGCTACTGCTTGCTACCTTGCAGGGAAGAGAGAAGGAAGAGGGGGAGAGAGGGAGAAAAATTTGGAATATAAGGTTTTGCAAAGATGAATGTTGCAAACTATTTTTGCATGTATTTGCAAAAATAAAATACTATTAAAAAAAGGAACTATTAATTACAAAACTACTTATAGCTCTTAAGTAGCTGAATGGGGTCAGCTTAAGTCATTCTTACACATAAAAATATTAATAAACTATAGGGCAAGAAGAAAACTATCATTATTATATAGCCCTGAGGCAGAGAGCTAATAATAATAATAACTAGCATTTACACAGTACTTTAAAGGTTTGCCAAGCTCTTCTTATACCTATTATTCCATGTTATCTAGATATGATGATTCTAGGATCTCCCTGCTGATCCTAAATGTTCTGAAGCTTTGAGTTCTGAATCTGAGAGAGATACACACAGATACTACTCTTCTGGCACCCTTGGGTCTGTAGGTAGAAAGGCCCTGTTTTGATGGAGGGGAGAGACACATTGCCCCTGCCTCTGGGGGTGGGGCAGAGAAGAAGGCCTAAGATCTCTAACCTGAATGGGAGAGAGATCTGTCCTCTCTGGAAATCCTTCGTTTGATGGATCCATTGCCTTCAGAGAGCTTTCTGAGGGAGAGAGGAGATCCTGTCTTCAGGGAAGGCCTGGTTTGAGAGGGGGAACAAAACATTATCATCACTTATAATTATATAGAACTTTAATTTTCACAAAATTCTGCACATGCCATCTCATTTTTTAAAAAAAGTATAATGACTCCATGAGGTAGGGGCCATTATTATTCCCAATTGCCAGGAAGAGACTGAGAGCTAAGTGACATGTCCATTGTTGTATAATTAATAAATGCATGAAGCAGAATTTGAACTCGTCTTCTTGAATCCATGTCTCCAATGCTCTATCCACTGGCCTAGCTTTTAAAACTGTGGTTCCATTGTTGTATAATTAATAAATGTGTGATTATGTGTGTATATTGTGTGTGATTATTGTTGTATAATTAATAAATGTGTGATTATGTGTGTGACTATGGGAGTCTCCAAATTATGATTATCAGAAAATGTTTGATTTGTATACCTATTTTATATTACCATATACCTGGGGACTCATAAAAAGTTCCTGGACAAAAAAGGCTCATGGGTGGAAAAAGTCCTACACTAGCTGCTTCAGTATGGGGAATAAAGAGTAAAGCATTAACGAGTGTATCTATGGAGAGGGGAACTGGTGGGTTGATTGAATTTGAAAGTTTTCCTTGTGAAAGTATTATTGCTCTCTTTGGAGAAGAAAAAGCTTCAAAGAAGGAGGGATGAGAGGTTGGGAATTCATTCCTGCCATCCAAGACTCAAAGAATCATTAGGATCCCCGATCTTACCCATTGTAGCCATATGGTGCGTTGGGGAGGAGGCCATCAAGAAGCGTAAGGTCTTAGCAAGAGCAGGGACCCCACCCCAGATCTCTCTTCTGCTATTTCCTACTGCGTCCCCCTCAGCTCCTCCCAGTGGCCCCCACCCCCAGCCCCTGCCATGCCATGGTCTCATAGCCTACGCCCACACCACAACCCAGCTCCCTCACTCCTGTGGGGAGCAGACTATGGGCTCTGAGCCTCTAACCCAAGCTAGGCCTGCCCAGGCCCTGTGGTCTGGCCCTTGCTTCAAAGCATGGGCGGGGTTCTGCCCAGCCACAGCCCCCACCGAAACCCCTAGGCTGGGCACAAGGGTGGTGGTAGGGGGATTCTCTGGAAATACAGCCCTCCCAGGAGAATGGGGCTGGGGGTGGGGCAGAGAAGAAGGCCTAAGGCTTCCTTGTTCTTTCTAAAGGAGGAGAGAGCCTTCCAACTCAAACTATTGCTGTCATCTCTTTCTCGTTCTCTGTATCTGTCTCTTTGCCTTTTTCTATTTCTCAAATCCTTTATCTTTACCTCTTTTCTCTCCCTCCTTTTCTTCTGTCCTTTTTCTCTTTTATTTCAACTTTTCCATTTTTTTACTTCTTCCATCCTGCTATATTCTATCCTGTTTTTTCTTATGTTATTCAAAAAAGTTTCACTGATGCCTTTTCTTCCGCATCCCCCAATCATTTTCTGATTTCCCACATAGTACTGTGGCTTCTTCCTGCAGTCCCCCTCCTCCCTGACCAGCAACCTTCTCTTGTAACAAAGAAAAATAATTCGGCAAAACTGACTAGGCCAAAGAGACTACATTTGATAGTAGATGTAGCTTGTTGTTCAGTTGTGTCCAACGCTTCATAAACTCATTTGGGTTTTTTTCTTGGCAAAGATATTACAGTGGTTTGCCATTTCCTTCTCCAGCTCATTTTACAAATAGAGAAACAGAGACAAATGGGGTTAAGTGAATTGCTCAGGGTCCTACAGCTAGTAAGTGTCTAAGGCCATATTTGAATTCATAAAGATCAGTGTTTCTTAAACCAAGCCTAGCACTCTATCTACTGCACCATCTACCTGCCCCTAGCAGGAACACTCTATAACAATAGCCCCCCCTATTTTTCTGTTGAGAGGGACAAAGTATATCTCTTCATCTGTCTTCAACGACCCAGATTATTTCCTTAATTTTTTATATTTCAAAATATACTTTATTTTCTTCAACCTTTCTTAATTTCTCTGTTCCCATCTCTTTGTTTCTCTGATAAAGAACTCATAAAACCAGGGTTCAAATTTCAGCTCTGCTACTCACTTCTTGTGTGACTTTGGAAGTCACTCATTTCTAGAATTGTTTCCTCATTTATAAAATAAGAGGGCTGGAAGCTTTTCCCTACTATAAACGCTTTAAATCTAATCTCTGTCTCTGTCTCTGTCTCTGTCTCTGTCTCTGTCTCTGTCTCTGTCTCTGTCTCTCTCTCTCTCTCTCTCTCTCTTTCTCTCTCTGTGTGTGTGTGTCTCTCTGTCTCTGTGTCTCCCTCCCCCCCCTGTCTCTCTCTGTCTCTCTTCTCTCTGTATCTCTGTCTCTGTCTCTGTCTCTCTTCTCTCTGTATCTCTGTCTCTGTCTCTGTCTCTCTTCTCTCTGTATCTCTCTCTCTCTCTCTCCATATATATATATATATATATATATATATATATATATATATATATATATATATATATATATATATAATTTTTTTTCCTGTTTCAGCTGCTCTGTCTCTGTATTAGTTTTCTCTCTCTGGCTCTGTCTCTCTCTATCTCTATGTCTCTTACTCTGTCTCTGTCTATCTCTCTGTCTCTGTCTCTCTCTCACACACACACCCATACTTTCTGTCTCCATGTCTCTCTCTCCATATATATATATATTTTTTTTCTGTCTCTATCAGCTTCTGTCTCTATATTTGTTTTCTGTCTCTGTCTATCTCACACACACACCCATACTTTCTGTCTCCATGTCTCTCTCTCCATATATATATATATTTTTTTTTCTGTCTCTATCAGCTTCTGTCTCTGTTTTCTGTCTCTGCCTATCTCTCTGTCTCTGTCTCTCTCTCTCTCACATACACACCCATATTTTCTGTCTCTCCCTCTCTCTATTTTTCTGTCTGTCAGCTGCTCTGTCTCTGTATATGTTTTCTCTGTCTGTCTCTGTCTCTCTGTCTTTTTCTGTCTGTCTGTCTCTCTCTTATACACACACACACCCATACTTTCTGTCTCCATGTCTCTCTCTCCATATATATATATTTTTTTTCTGTCTCTATCAGCTTCTGTCTCTATATTTGTTTTCTGTCTCTGTTTATCTCACACACACACCCATACTTTCTGTCTCCATGTCTCTCTCTCCATATATATATATATTTTTTTTTTCTGTCTCTATCAGCTTCTGTCTCTGTTTTCTGTCTCTGCCTATCTCTCTGTCTCTGTCTCTCTCTCTCTCACATACACACCCATATTTTCTGTCTCTCCCTCTCTCTATTTTTCTGTCTGTCAGCTGCTCTGTCTCTGTATATGTTTTCTCTGTCTGTCTCTGTCTCTCTGTCTTTTTCTGTCTGTCTGTCTCTCTCTTATACACACACCCACCCATACTTTCTGTCTCTATGTCTCTCCATATATAAATATTTTTTTCTGTCTCTGTCAGCTGCTCTGTCTCTGTATATGTTTTCTCTGTCTGTCTTTGTCTCTCTCTTTATGTCTTTTTCTCTGTCTCTGTCTGTCTGTCTCTGTCTATCTCTGTCTCTCTCTCAACCCCCCCATACTTTCTGTCTCCATGTCTCTCTCTCCATATATATATATATTTTTTCTGTCTCTGTCATCTGCTCTGTCTCTGTATTTGTGGTTTTTTTCCTCTATCAGTCTGTCTCTGGCTGTCTCTCTGTCCTTGTCTCTTTCTTCCATGTACATCCCCCCTTCCCTTTAGCATTTGTTTCCCCAAAGATAAAGCTGCTCTTTAGTCCTAAATCCATCTGAGTGAGGACCATGAGCCCTCCATAAGCTTGTCGGTCTGTCCTATACCCTTCTGCATGATCTAGGACTTAGCTGCCCCCTTCCTTGGGTCTGCCTGCCTCCCCTTCCCTGAGCCTGGAGGGGTCAATGGGAAATAGCAGAGGGAGGTGGGGCCCCTGGTTCAGCCCCTTGTTATCCCCCTCTCTCCCCTCCCCACCAGGCTGTGGTTGGGGCCTCACTTATAGACATTGCTCCCTGTGGGCAAAGCCCCAGCCCCCAAACACTGGAGTAGGATTACTGCCGGCTGCTTTCAAGAGGGAGCCTGGAATGGCCTCCTTCTCCGTCTTTGCCCATTGCATTCCTACCCATCCTTTAAAACGCAGGGGCAAAATTCTCGCTCCTCTAGCAAGCCCCAGTCTTTGTGTCGCTTCTCTCTGAGAAGGGACTGATGTCCAGTATCTATTGGCAATTAAAACAAACACACCATCTAATGGATGAGAGCTCGAAGGACATGAACGAACCCCTCCAAGGGGGTACAAACTACTGTCAACTACATGAAAGACTATTCCAAATCACCAGGAAAAGAAATTTAAAACAATTCTGAGGTTCTACCTCACACCCAGAATTTTAAAAAATTAACAACAGAACAGTCAATGCTGGAGGCATTGTGGAAAGATGAGAACAATAATAGACTGTTGGCAGAGCTGTAAACTGGTCTAACCATTCGGGAAAATAATTTGAAATTATGTTAAGAAAATGATTAGCATTTCCATCTCCTTTGAGCCACTGTTAGGCACATGCCCAAAGCAGGTCGAAAGGTTCCATATGCATCCAAATATTCACAACAGCTATTTTTGTTATAGCAAAGAAGTGGAAACAAAGTAGATTGATTTAGCAATAGCCAGACAAATTGTGTCCCATGAATGTAATGAAAAATTATTGCCATTTGAATAATGTAAAAAAATACATCAAGCATGGAAAGATTTATGTGTATAGAAGTAAATAAATAAATAGAACCAGAAAGCAATATACACAATGATTTCAACAATGCAAACGGAAAAAAAATAGCAACAACAAAAATCAAAACTGAATTCTATGTGATTGTCATAACCAAGCTTGTTTCCAAAGAAAATATAAGAATATCTACCTAGGTGAGGAACTACTGGTATAAGGCTTTGCTTATAGGTATATTATTAGACTCGGTTGATGTTGAAGAAGAAAACCAATGAGTTGGTTAGTTTTATTTAATTGCTTTTTTTCTTTTTCTTTTCTTTTTTGATTCAAGAGATGGCTCTCTGGATTCAAAAAATAGTCAAGAATGTATTTGGAAATAAAAGCAATGTTTAAAAAAGATATTAATAATTTTTTAAAAAGGAAGCCTTCCCAAGTCTTCTGGTTCCTAAACATGTTGCCCCTTGAACATTATACATATAGCATTTTGTTCATGTCTCTTTTATGTTCTTATAGAGTACCATGTATTGTTTGTGTTGGCATTTTATCACCAATAAGATGGGGAATGGCACGTTTAGGTAGTTGTGCTTCTGCAAAAAGATCGGGGGGGGGATGTCTTAGTGGCTACAAGCTTAATAGGAATCAGCAATATAATGAAAACTAGTGGTATGGTAGCCAAAAACAAATCATGAGGAACTGAGCTATAGCCAGATACTATCCAGAACAAGGGAAATGATAGTATTGCTATATAAGACTACTCTGTCTAACCACATTTGTTGTATTGTATTCATTCTGAATGACGTATTTTAGGCAGCACATTGATGAGCTGGAGTGTTCAGAGGTTGAATGGCCTGGGTAGTTGAGGGTTTCAAAATCATCCCATATGAGAGATCAGTTGAAGGAAATGGGGGAGATATACTTAATGTGTGGGAGGCATGGGAGCTATTTTCAAATATCCTAAAGATTGTATTGAATATGAGGAAAAAGTTCCAAGAATTTGTCCAAATGTGGAATCGACTATCTCAAAACATAGTGAGTTCCCCATTACTTCTCTTCAAATGGAGGTTGGATGACCATCTCTGAGACAATGCTGTAGAGACAATTGTTGCTCAGGTTGGACTACACGGCACCTGGAATTTCTTCTCACCGGGAATATATGATGCTGAGGCTAGATCATGGTTCTTTGCACATAGCAGATTTTAATAAAAGTTTGTTGAATGACCAATGATAAATGACATTTATATGCTGCTTTAAGTCTTATAAGATTAACTCCTTTATACATATAGTTTCTATATGTACATATCTATATACATCTAGATATATGCTATAGAGATTATCCTCTTTGTATGGGGAAACTGAGACTCAGAAAGGTTTAAGTGATTGTTGCTCAAGGTGACATAGTTGATAAGTGCTAGAGACATGATTCAAACCCAGGTTTTCCTCTTGATTCCAAGCCTACTATTCAGATTAAACTGGAACAGTTACAGAGATGAAGGGAAGGATGGAGGAAAAAGAAGGGGAGAAAAAGAAAGTCATAGGAGGATAAAAGGAGGGGAGAGGATCCAGAGAAATATACCCTAGAAAAGTCACATGGTAGCTGGAATTAGATCTCTGGAATGGAGAGGAGATTGGGGCAGCTTAGAAAAGGCACTAACTTGCATGTCCTCATAAATGAAGGGTCTAGATAAGGAAGTGCTCAGGTCTGCCATAAGGAGCCATGTGTCTGTTGGCATCTATGAATAGAGCCACCCCTAAGCATAGCTGGTGATGGAAAGTGAGAGAATCTTTGAAATTTCATCTAGTTCCATATTTTCCATCCCTTTTCCCCTGATTTGAACATTCCTTGCTGCCACTCCATGTAGCGTCTATGGAACCATTTTCTCCTGGAGTTGATAATGGGAGTATGTATTATCTCCAGAAGATCCCTATGGAAATAAACTAGCATTCCCTGAAAAAGATGGAACATGTGGTGGGGAGGAATTCTGCAGCTTTCTCCCATTGTCTGAATGCCTTATCTTTTCTCTTTTTTTCTCAGTAGAATTTTATTTTTCCAAATACATGTAAAGATAGTTTTCAACATTCATTTCTGTAAGATTTTGTGTTCCAAATTTTTTCTCCCTCTGTCTTTCCTTACTCCCTTTTCCAAGACATCAAGCAATCTGATATAGATTAAACATGCACAATCCTTCAGCACCTATTTGTTATATTGTACAAGAAAAATCAGACCAAAGGAGAAAAAACATGAGAAAGAAAAAGCAAAAAAAGATGAAAATATGCTTCCATACACATTCAGTTCTCTCTCTCTGGATGCAGATAACACTTTCCAACCCAAGTCTGTTAGAATTGTCTTGGGTCATCACAATGCTGAGAAGAGCTAAGTCTATCATGGTTAATCATCACATAATCTTGTTGTTGCCATGTACAATGTTCCCCTGGTTCTGCTCACTTCACTCAGCATCAATTCATGCCAGTCTTTCCAGGCTTTTCTGAAGTCAGACTGCTCATCATTTCTTATAGAACACTAATGTTCTATTATATTCAAATACCACAACTTATTCAGCCATTTCCCAACTAATGAGCAACCTCTCAATTTCCATTTTCTTGCCACTACAAAAAGAACTGAACAATTTTTTTCCTCTCTTTTATGATGTCTCTGGGATACAGGCCCAGTAGGGACACTGCTGAGTCAGAGGATGTACACAGTTTGATAACCCTTTGGGCATAGTTCCAAATTTACTTTATCCTTCTACTCTGGAAGGCACAGACAGAAGAAACCAACAAAATAGAAGGAAAATAAAAATGTTCCTACATAAAGAGACATAAAAGATAGAGAGATAAAGATGCATAAGGAAGTAGAAACAGAAAGGAACAAAGACAAGCCATAGCACATGGAAGTTTCCAGGGGAATTAGGTGTTGACAATTACAAGTCTTGGATATCCACTATGGTGTAGAAGTGGGGTCCATAATGGAAGGGAAAATTATTCAATAATAGAATATAGATCCTTCATCCTGGGGAGAACTTGGCACAAAACATAGAATGACAGGGCTGGAAGTGACCTCAGGATCACATATTTTTAAAGTGTTTATTATATATATATATATGTGTGTGTGTGTGTGTGTGTGTGTGTGTGTGTGTGTGTGTGTGTGTGTGTAAGTAGCTATGGGACCTACAATGGAAAACATGGAATGTCACAACTGAGAAGCCTATTAAAAGTCAACAAGCCCACCTCCCTTTTCTTACAAAACATGAAATTGAGAAGAGGGGTCACAGTCGGCTCAGGCAGGCTCATGTCTGTTTGCAGGGAATTTTCAGCATTTCAGATATTGTTGTTTGTTCTTCATTCTTGAAGATAACCATGACATTAGGGAGGAGATGCCATAATATGCGAGTGAATTGGATTTAAGTGAGGGAAGGCTCATTTTCCCCTCTAGAGTCATCTGAGTCCAGTGACCAGATATAGATTAGGACAACTGACATGGCCATAAATGCAATGGGAAACCTTGGCCCTTTTAAGTTAAGATCTTCAGCAGGTCTCAGTTTGTCTGCAGCTGCACTCATTCAATAATTAAGTTTAGGTAGCAATTGAGGCAAAGGATCTCCTCTTTCACCTTTTTTCAGATTTCTACCTAGAATACAAGGGCATTTGCATGTCAGATATAGCTATACTTTAATGTCTTTCAAGGAAACTAAATATGAGAGAAATCATTTTGGGTTATTCATGCCATATCTCCTTGCTAATATTGACTTGATTATATTTTTTACAGCATCCCTCCCCCTGCCACCTTCCTCTCCTCCATCTATTCTCCTTTTACCAAGGTCACTTCTAGCTCTAAGTCTATGATTCCACAATGCCCAGTCTGCATGCATTGATGCTCTGTATACCCACCCAGAAAGGGCCTGGCTCTATTTTCATTAGAGATGGCTTTCCTTTAGTCCAGAAAGGAGAAAGCTGACTGAGCAGGAGACCCAGTTCTCTCAATCCCAGTCCCCTCCGCCAGTCTATCCCACAGCCCCTTGCCTCCCACACTACTGGAAATGACCCATTAAGAGATAACTCCCCTGTCAATGTCCCCCAGTCCCTTGTTCTCCCTGCCAGGCAGTGACCCTTGATCCCTATATGCATTCCTTCTGGGAGGAAGCAGTAGGGATGGGGAGAGGCAAGTTTGAAGGCAGAGGAGCCTATGTGGTTTTTCTGCAGAAACCTCAAGTTCCTGATCCCTGCTCTTTGGCTCCAGGCCTGGGTGCATCTGGAGAGCAGCTTCCCCTTTCCCCCATCCCCCTTCTCACCAACCCCATCCCTGGGCCCCCAATTGCCTCATTCCTTTTAGAGCCCTAGGAAGATGGAACCCAGGCAGACTGCCATTAGAAGTGTAATGTTCTTTTCTGTCCATTCTATACAGCGTGGTGCTCTCCCCGGGGCTGGCCTTTGAGGTTTTCACACCAAAAGCCACCTTGTCTCTGTACAAGGGAAGGTTCCCTGCTCCTTGTAGTGGAAGGAGCTTGGGACAAGTAGTCAGAATACCACGGATCTTGTCCCAACTCAGCTAATAAGCCACTTCATGACTTTGGCCAAGTCTCTGATAGCATCATTCAGAGCTGGAAGGAATCTTAAGGATTTTTGGTGTAGAGTAGGAAACTGAGGCCCACAAAGGGGAAGGGATTTGCCTAAATGCAGCAAAGGAACTGAGCTGGGATTAGATTCAGGCCTTCGGATTCAGAATCAACCCTTCTTGGCTCTCCCTGGGTCTCCCATTCCCATCAAACAAAAGGCATGGCAGCTGATTTTCTGAAGTCCAGCTGAGGTGTTCTAGGATTTCCCCTAGCTGGAGAGAATTCTGGCAGGAGAGTTATGTCCTGGCCCCCAACCAGGCTCCCTCACCTTGTATCCCTTTGTGACTCACCACATTTGTGTAACTAGGACTCAGTATTTGTGACCCAGGTCAGGACTCATCTTCTGGCCAATATTAGGGTTCTGTCTCTGTCCAGTGTGTATTCAGCTGGCCTTCCTGGATCCTTTTTAGTCCCTGTCTTAACCTGGCACCAAATTGGATTGACCTCTGTATGGCAGTAAAACAATGGGACAAAGCCACAGAATTCCCAGACAAACACTGGGGCTTAGAGTGGACATCAGAGATAAGAACAGGAGGGCTGATAAATAGATCAGTGACCTGAGAGTCCCCCTGGGGATGTTTTAGAGGGCACTGGGGCTGCTGTGGTCAAAGAAAGAAGCACATATTGAGAACCTGACTCTATCAGAACAAGAAGGATACTTGGAAGTTACCAAGTTAAACCCTTTTATTTTTCCTAATGGGGAACTAAGGCCCAGAGTTAGTGGCAGAGCCAAGACTCATTTCTCTTGTCTTTTAGTCCAGAACACTTATAACTGGCTTTGTTCTTCCTTCTGCTGTCCTTCCCCCTCTCCGGTCCTTTAATCAATAGTGGCTATTTCCTTCAGCCCAGAAGAGAAGACAAACAGCTTCAGAATAAAGGGTGGAAACCTACAGACCTGAATAACCCAAATTCCCCTTTCCCTAGTAACCCAGAGCTGGCTGCAGGAATCCAAAAATCACAACAATAACAACAACTTGGGATTCTAGCTCAATGTGAGTCAGCAATAAGGCAAGCAAAAGAGCTAATTCTGTCTTTAGCTCAGTTCATTTAATTTCAATTTGATTCTTTTCAGCTGTACTCCTCTCTCAATTTGTGCAGAATCCTACTCTGGGAACCGGAGAAAACTGAAAGTTTAGATAGAAGACCATGGAACTCAAAATCCAGTAAGGTAATGATATGTGAATATATATAATATATAAAATGACATGTAAAGTTTGCAAAATGCTTTATATGTTTGATGTCATTTGAGTTTCACAACAGTTCTGCAGCTGTTATTATTGGTATCCCATTTATAAATGAAGGAACTAAAGCTGAAGGAGAAAGTTAGCTGGCATGGAGTCCCACAGTTAGTAAGTATTTAAGATAGATATTTCCCTCTTTCCTTAACTTCAAATCCATTGGATTATTTACTATATGACCTTGCAAATATGGAAAACGTAATATAATAGGTGATACATGCATCAGAGAAGAGCAAAACTCCTGAGGTTTAAGGGAGCAAAGATCATTACCATATTTTTTTCCTGAGAGGAAAGCTTCCTAGAGAAAGTGACTTTTGGAGCCAGGCTTTAAAGGATGGGAAAGGGTTCATCTTAGATCACATTAACAGAAGCATAATGATCAATTCGAACTAAGATTTGGAAAGGAATATAAGATCCTCAAGGGCAGGTATTGTTTTTCATTTTGTCTTTCCAGTCCCTAGAAAAGTATATTGCATGCAATAGATGTTTAATAAATGCTGAATTGAATTTAGTTTAAATTATCTGATCTAGGCTCCTAATTTATCTATGCAATGAGAAATGGCTTCCCGAGGTTACACTACTGGTAAGAGACAGAGCTGGGATTCAAGGTCATGTTCTCAGACTAAATTCAGATCATTTCCCACTTCCCCAGGAGGGAAAGAACTAATGTGAACAAGGGTAGGAGTATGTCTAGAACAAGAGAGGGGATGTTCCTGCTTCATTCTGCCATTCTGCACATAGCATCTGGGGTGTCCTGGGTAACACATGCAAGAAAGGAATGTTGGATTGCAGCAGGGGATGGCTATCTGCCTGGTGAAGGGCTTAGAGAACATGTTGTGGGAGGATTATTTGAAGGAACTAGGGATGTTTATTCTGGAGAAAAGGGGCTTCTCTTCAAGCATTTTTCAGTTGTTGGATGGAAAGGGGATACATTTGTTTTGTCTAGCAAAGGGTAGAAATTCAGTGCTATATCAAATAAAAAAACAAGCTTCTTAATAATTTAAACTGCACTGGACTGAAAGGGCCACCTCAGATGTGAATAATACATCTCCAATAGAATCTCCAAAAGCATATAGGAAGATCACTTTCATGGTCATAATACTATAATTCTGGGATTATTAGGAAGCTTAAAGACCCCTTTACTCAAATGGATCTGCAATTCTATTAACCTAAGTATTGCCTTCATTGTTGACCCATTAAGGCAAGGTGATCCTGTGTGACTCTTGTCTGTAACGTCTTCCCCTAAAATGACCATGGGAGAGTCCATCAATGTGTTCTCACCCCCTTTGAGTATCATAAGATAACAAAGGACCATGACATTTGTCCCTAGATTACCTCAAGGGTAAGCAAATAGGAAAATGATTTCCAGATGAGAATGAAAAAATTGAATGGACAAAATACTTATTACTAGGATAAAGGATTTCAGATAGGGCTGAGTCTATCCTTCCTCTCTCTTCCTATTCATCTTCTCTCCCTCACTGTGAATAGAAATAAAGTAAGGGAGGTCTCAGACTTCAATAACTACCTCCCAGTGGTGTGGGAACTGG
This sequence comes from Sminthopsis crassicaudata, assembly GCF_048593235.1. Classification (NCBI taxonomy): domain Eukaryota; kingdom Metazoa; phylum Chordata; class Mammalia; order Dasyuromorphia; family Dasyuridae; genus Sminthopsis; species Sminthopsis crassicaudata. The sequence continues at coordinate 664,528,363 of NC_133617.1, forward strand.
GACAAGTCCCTCCCCCTTTTTTGACTCCATTCCTTCCTCTAGTTAATGAAGAGGTAAACCGGATGATCTGTAAGGTCTCCTTTAATTCAGAATCTATGGTGTTAGAGGGCTGTCAGACTTGGGAAGAATATGGTTGCGGTTTTTCTGTCCTTTTCCCTCCCCATGATGTTTTAAAAATAAAGATGGTCAAAGCTGACTTTTGAGAGCCATCCACAAGGGGAGAAAAGATAGAGACTGTTCTGGTCCTGAGAATTGTGTAAATAGAAAGTCATCGAAGCTCAGAGATAAATTGCTAAGGACCTTTGGTTCCACTTTAGGATAGCTTGTATGAAAATGAAAAGGACCAGAGCTTGCCCTCAGCGAGTCTTTGCTCTCATGGGGAGACTTAGCCAGTGCCTCCGGGACCTCTAATTCTATGGTCCCCATGGTGCTTTATGATAACATATGAGGCATATAGAGGGCCATTTAAAAAACTTTGCTGTCTTAGACTTCTTGGGAGTTGTGAGGTTCCCTGCCTTGTGGCTTCCTATCCCCATTGGAGCAGCTGTGGTGGGAGCTAAGTGCCCCTCTAGCCCCTTCCCACATATGGTGGACAACTTCCCCCAAGTCTCTCTCCATCCTCCTTCTTTAGAAGCCACCGACTGTAATTACTCCTAATGCAGTTTGGGGTTAGAAACCACTGTGAGTAAGACTCCTTTCAGGCTATTTCCAGATCGATAGGGAACTGAGGAACTGAGCGGAAGAGTTCAGTCTCCCTGCCAGCCCAGGACCTCCTCCTCATACCCAGCCCCCTCACATTGACCTTGGAATCTAGAGAGAGGGCATTGATTTGTATTCCTTCAACTCAAATGCTTGCACGCACGTGCACACACACACACACACACACACACACACACACACACACATAAGCATACATATATTTGACTATGTATAAAGTCCAGATTAATATTCCCCTTTTCAGGGGCCTTAGTAATGGATAAAGGTCAACATCTCTCTGGACTTCTTCCCACTAAGTCCTTCTATGGGTATGTCTGGAGAAGGCCACTTGAGCTCCTGCAGACAAGCAGACTAGACCAAGAATCATTCTCCCTCTGCCTTTTTTTCTGGCAACCAATTTTCTTTCTTTCTACCCTTCTCAATTACGGCTAACAGCACAGACAGTTAAACTCTTTTCCTAGCTCACAGATGGAGTCCGTACTCCTCTTGTAGTCTGAAATCTCTCTTGGCTCAAAGGTGAACCCTAACCCATGTTTTATTTAATAAAATTCTACAGACAAATGTTTAAAAATAACCTGCTATCTGCATGGTACTGTGCTAAAGCAAGTAAGGGGTGTTCAAGGAGGATGATCACCTCTGGGGTGAGGGTTGCTGGTCCCTTCTCAGGGCTGCTCATCTACCTTGGGTATCCACCTGCAATCCAATTCTCACCTGTGGCTCTAGGGGGCTGTAGCATGTACAGCAGCCATACCCTAGTAAAATAGTCTTAGTAGTCCTCAAACTTTTAAAATAGGGGCCAGTTCACTGTCCCTCAGATTGTGGGAGGGCCAGACTATAGTAAAAACAAAAACTCACACTCTGTCTCCACCCCTCAGCCCATTTGGCATAACCCGGGGGGCCACATAAACGTCCTCAGCCCCCAGCATCTGGCCCGCGGGCCGTAGTTTGAGAACCCCTGGTTAGCAAATGGACTAAAACAGGTTGAGGGGCTTCAATCCAGGCAGTGAGTGAGGGAGATGTCTACCTCAAACATGTGGCAGAATGGGTGGATTAGAACAATTTGTCCCAACAGCCATGAAGGCAGCTGGAGTGGGTACTGTGGAGTACTTGGAACTTGTTCGGACATTAAAGACACCAAGATTGTCCACTCCATCTTGGGTCTCATCACTTTGATAACACTGGAAGAGACAGAGGGGCTGATGACTTTGTGCAACTTTGTCTCATTTAAATTTAATTCTCACAAAAGTCAATGTCATTGATCCTCTTCAAAAATGAAGGAATAACAACTGCTAAGGCAACCCCAAGAATACACAGACAAAAACAGCGTAGTCCTGACCTTCAGAGAACTTACCTTCCAATTTATTGAGAGCCCTAAATCCCTGTCCCTGTCCAGTCCTAAATTCTGGTCAGTGCTTTTACCACAATTCTGGGCAAATTTTGGTTGACTATTGATATGTCTTAAGATTGGGTCATTGGGTTCCTTTCTGAATTAGAATAATATGGATTTAGGGGTCATCTTGGAGATAATAATAGAGGAGGTTTCTTGGGGTCAGGACTGAAGCAGTCAGTCCCACAAACTTGAGGTCACTGTTAGTGAGAACACTTCCCAGAACAGAACTGTTTTTTAAATTATCTAACTATTGAGATAAAGGGGAGAGGAAAAAGGGAAAGGAAGGGCCAGGGATAAGGAGAAGATTAGACTCCAATGGGCTGTTGTTTGTATTTTGGATCTATAAGAGCTAGGATGGAAGGAGAATTTATCCTATATAAAGACAAACTTCTCATGTTTAGCTAGTCTGGTCCTATAGAGACATATAGTGATAGCTGTGTCCTACTCTTTCAGACAATGTAAAATAAACACTAACAATTCAATTCAATAAACATTTTAAAAAGTATCTAGTATGGTGGGTAGAGAGCTGGCTTTGGAGTCAGGAAAATATACCTCTGATTCATATTGGTTGGATTATTCTAGGCAAGTCTTTATCTTTGTGTTCTAGGTCAGTAGTGTCAAACAGAAATAGAAACAGGATCATCAAACCATACATAAGAATCCAAGCTAGCCACACATTGGCTTAGAAAACCACATATTGACATTATCTATGTTCTATTGTATTTTTGCTCATTTTATTAAATATTTCCCAATTATATTTTAATCTGGTTCAGTAATATTACTAGCATGGGTCACATGTTTGAATACCTCTATTCTAGGTGACTTTCTAAAGGTGATCATTGGTAAAGGGAGTTTTCTCACCTGGGCATTCCTTATACCAATGAAATAATGGTTCTAGTGCTTATATCTATGTGGAAATTAAGTGTTAGAAATTTCTGAGAAAATAAAATTTGGAGAATTCTAGGAGTCAAGATGATGGAGTAATCAGTAAATCATTATAACTCTCTCATATTCACCTATAAACAACCATAAAATAGAACCCCAAAACAAATCCTGGGATAATTGAATCAGTAAAAATACCAGGGTAAAACAATCTTTTAATCCAAGAAATTTGGAATATTGGCAGGAAAGGTCTGTTTCACTCAGATAAAAGGGGAATGCAGATTAGAACAGGAAGTTCACCTCAGCAAACCAGTGAGAGATCCTGAGCCCCAGTGCAGTGGAGCAGGCAAACACCAGCACCAGTGTCTCAGCTTAGGTAGGAGAACAGGTAGCTCTGAGAATCCCCAAAGCTCCTGGAAAACAGGAGCAAGACCTCAATGTGATTAGTCATAGCCCCAGGCAAAGAGGTAGATACCAACCCCCAAAAAATGCCTTAGCAAAAAGGTAGAATCTTAGCTGACCGACCCACACATGCTTCAGTGTAGGCTAGGGCAAAAGCCAGGCACCAGCACTAGGATCAGGGCTCAGCTCCAGGTAAACTGCCTGACCTCTATGTCCACAGCAGGGCCAGCCATCCTCACCCCATCCTCTCAGTGCAGCAGCAGATACAAGCATCCCATAGGAGTCTTAGGGCAACATCAGTGCAGTAGCAGTAAACATCCAGGGCCGGCAGTCTTTGGCACAAGAAGCCTGAGACAATGCTCCTTCCACTCCAGCAGCAGAGCTCAAATTTAAAAGAAATGAAAAAGCCTCAAAAAGGATGAGTAAAAACCAACAAAAAAAGAATCTGACCTCAGAAAGTTATTATGGTGACAGGAAAGACTGAGACTCAAACTCAAAGAAGACAGTGTCAGAATGCCTATGGGAAAAACCCCAAAGAAGAACAGGAAGTGGTCTAAAACCCAGAAAGAACTGATGGAAAAGCTCAAAAAAGAGCTTAAAATCTGTTTAAAAATAAAGGTAGAAGAAAAATTGGGAAGAGAAATGAGAATGATGCCAGAAATTTATGAAAAAAAGATTCCACACTCTGGGGGGAAAATAACTACGTAGAAAGTAGAATTGGCCAAATGGAAAAGGAAGTACAAAAGCTAACTGACAGAAAGAACTCCTTAAAAGTGAGAATTGGATAAATGGAAGCTTATGACTCTATGAGCTATCAATAATCAATCAAACAAATTCAAAAGAATGAACAAAAGAAAAGAAATATAAAATACCTCATTAGAAAAAACAACTGTCCTGGAAAATAGATCTAGGAGAAACATTGTCACCTGAAAGCCATAATTAAAAGGAGGAACCTGGATAACAACTTTCAAGAAATTATCAAGGAAAACTGCTTTGATTTATAGAGGGTAAAAAGGTATTGAAAGAATCTATCAAGTATTACAGAAAATAAATCCCAAGATAAAAACTTCAAGGAACATTATTGCCAAACTTAAAAACTATCAGTTTAAGGAAAAATACTGCAAGTGTCCAGAAAGAAATTATTCACACATTGGGGATTAACAATCAGCATTACACAGGATTTAACAGCTGTAACATTAAAGGATTAGAGGTCATGAAACATGCCATTCTGGAAGGCAAAAGAGTTAGAACAGCAACCAAGAATTACCTACCAGGTGGAATTAAGCATAATACTTCAAGGGGGGAAATGGTCATTCAGTGAAATAGGATTCAAGCTTATATAATGAGAAGAGCAGAATGGAACAAAAAATTTGATCTCTACTATCCAGATCCAAGGAAAGCCTAAAAAGGAAAAAAAAAAGTGAAAAGAAAGCATAAGGATTTAAAGGAACTGACCTGTTTACATCTCTACGTGGGGAGATTGTAATTCTTAAAAATTATGTCACTGATAATAATACAGCTAGAAGGGATACATAGAGGCAGAGGGTACAGGAATAAGGTAAATCTGGGGGAATGACAAAAAACTAAAGGATGAGTATATTGGATGCAGAAGGAAGGGACAGGTAGAATGGGGAAAATTAATTCATATGAATAGGTGTGGAAAATCTATTAAAGTGAGAGGATTGGTGAAGGGTATCACTTGAACATTGTTTGGTCATGAACCTGTAACTCAGTTAACTCCTAGGCTAGGAGGATGCTACTGGAAAGAAATCTGGCCAAACTTTGTCATTTATTTCTCTTGCAGGTTAGTATTAGGAATTGATCAAATCAAGGTAAAATGTTAAAAGGGCAGTCAGTGGCCTTGAAAATTGTTTTAGGAGTTTGTAACCACAATTATATATTAAGTTGCTGAATCCTCCTTACCATGTTCTGTACATGTATGCTGTGATTCTTCTTCACTTAATTTTTTCTTCCTGTAGACATATAAGCTATCTGTGTCTGACCTGATTCCTATTGAACATTAAAGACTTCTTTTACTTTTCCCTTGGGGGAATCCACACATAAGCCATATCTTTTATGGTAATTAGAACACAAATAAGCTGTGGTGTATTTTTAACATTAGCAAATTTTTAACAAGCTCTGAAAAAATGTACGTACTATATATCCTCAACTTTAGTCTGCAGTATGAATATTTTCTCCATCACTTTCTAGTCTAGATAATCTAGAAAACAATTAGCAAGCCCAACCCTTGTTTGCTGATTTCTAAGTGTAAATGCTCCCACAAAAAATTAAATCATTGACCTTTTTTGAAACCAGTTTGGGTTGGTTTGCACAACCCTGTAAATAAGTCACCCCGAGGTAGGGGGTAATTAAGGATTAAGTGGAGAACCAGATAAAATGCTCCAGGAAGGTTTGAGGAGGGAGAAAACACTTCTCAGGTGGTTATATCTTAAAGGGATCTCAGCTCACTTAATAACTGTATGACCCAGTTATCTCCCCATTTCTTCATCTGTATTTCTATTCCTCATCTCAAAGGACATACTTGAGCAAGATGCTTTGTAAATCTTAAAGCATATAGAAATAGCAAGGAGTGTTTATATGGTGCTTTAGGGTTTATAAATATATAAATAGTACATGACTCTATAATATATAAATAAAATATTTATATAAATAAGATACAGAAAAATAAATATATATAAAATGAAAATAAATAATATATGTCTATAAATACATAAAAGGTACATAATATAAAATATATAATTTCATTTGATTTCCTCAATAACCCTGTGAAGTGTTATTACTCCCATTTCTGCAGAGAAGGAAACTGAGGCTATGAGAGAGTAAGTAAATTACCTAGAGTTATGTGTCTAGTAAGTGTCTGAGACAGGATCTAAACTTGGGTGTTTTTGACTATAAGTGAAATAGCAGTTACTATTTTTTTTAAACAATAATAACATTAAGGACCACAGAAAGAAAAGTGGGGCTAGGTAGGAATTTTTTTCTCACAAATCTTCCTATTTCATCTAAGCTTTGCAAGCCCCATTGATTGATTACTTCAGTTGAAGCATAAAAGATTGTGCTCTAGTCCCTTACCTTTATTCTGCATAAGACTCTCTGCTTCAGGTATAATCAACAACATTGATTGAAACCAAGAGTTTTGACCTGCTCCATTTCTGAGATTGGTTGCTTCACTTGTCCCTATGTAGAGTTGGTATGTTCTGTTTTTCCAAGGAGCCCACCATATTGGTGCAAGCCAGTGTAGACATGGATTAACCTCATGCTACAGGAGTTCTCAAACTCAAGGGTTCCATCAGCCTTAGCCTCCCTTGGAACAGGGATTACAGTCATCCCTCCTAGGCAAAATGGTTCTAAGTACAGGCTCAAATATCATCATGCCATGAAGAAAATTTTAAAGACCTGCAGAAAGACTTTGGAATACATTACTATCTAGGTTATATATTCAGTACACAATTTGAACGTATCATTTGATGATAGTCAATAACAACAAAAAAGAAACGTGTAATGGAATCCAAAAAATATACCAGAAAGTCATGATACCATTAACCAAAAATTGAAAGTAAAAGCCAAGTGATTAGGGTTTGTCTAATATAGTTGAAACCTATTTCTCAATGAAGCCTATGAAATAGATGAGATTTCATTTCTTCAGCCATTTTTAATTGTGTTCAAATCTTCACAATCCCATTTGAAGTTTACTTGGCAGAGTTACTGGAGTGATTTGCCATGTGATTTGGAGTTACTAGAGTAATTTGCCACCTCATTTTACAGATGGGGAAACTGAGGCAAATAGGTTTAAGTCACTTGCCCAGAGTCACACCGTAAGCTAGCTGACCCCAGTATTCTAGTAATGAAAACCATGTATCACATTATCAACACAGGCTGAAAATTTTTAGCATACCTAACAAGACTTGATCAGATGGGCTTAATTATACACTTGAAACTCATCCTCCCCATACTGCAAATACAAGCCCAGCATATGAAATAATATGTGTAAAATGCTTTGTAAACCTTTAAGTGTTATATAAATCTTAGCTATTTATTAGTATTATCCTGAGAAATCAACCCCTAAATTATACTGGAATTGGACTATCATCACAAAATGAATTGTTGCCCACAATCTCTTGGATTCATGCCATCAATATATAAAAACTTAAGGAAAGTGATCTTAATAGATTTTGCCATACAAAATACTCATCACCTACAAGTGATGTGGAATAATGAGCTTTCCAAATTTAGAGACTTCACAGAACAAATTCAAATCATGCCAGAGTAGGAAGAAGGACATTTCATCCTTGGCATCCCCTGCCTGCTGCTGGAGTTGCCCCAAAGATGCTTTCAGGGACTTTAGCTTGCACCCCAATGCTCATTCAGTTACCAAAGGCAATAATTTTCTCCATCACAACAACATTGCTTAGCACATTAAGAATAAAAGAATAATGCAAGAGAGCAAATAATCTTTTGGCCATTTGTGTTTGCATTCCATCCAAAACGATGACAAGAATGAAAGAATAGTAATGATGATTATGACAATTGCAGAGATAAAAAATCTTGTAGAGACAGAATGAGGGGTATGTCATTCCTGTCTAACTGGAATTGTACCAAAGTGGTTTTTGATGAGCCAGAGGAAAATAAGCTTTTATCATCATCATCATCATCATCATCATCATCATCATCATCATCATCATCATCATCATTGATAGAGCACTTTAAGGTTTACAAAGTACTTTATCCTCACAACAACCTGGAAGGTGGATATATAAGTATTCTCATTTTATGAATGTGAGAGACAGAGTCTCGATGACCAGGGCCACATAGCCAATCAGTGTCTTAGGCAGACTTTAAATTAGAGTCTTTCTGACTTCAGTTCTAGAGTTTTGTCCATTGAGTCACCTAACTGCCTATTATTTTTATTTAACTATAAAATCAGTTATTTTATCTCCTTGTGTAATAGTCTATAGTTTTTAAATAAATAATGTCCCTCTATAAAGCCTTCATACATATGTTTATACATATATGTATGTATATTTTATAACATATTAAACAAATTTGTTTTTAAGACTGAGTCTTTCTATCTTACCCAGGTTGGGGAGCATAGTGGTCACTCATGGGGTCAAGTCCTCCTACTAATCAGGAGAGAAACTTTCAATGGGCTTCTTTTCTCTGGCCTGGGATGTTTGTCCTCACATCAGGATGACTACACCTCAAAACTCCTGGGCTCATGTCATCACCTCCTCAGTTCCAAGGATCACAGGTATGCATCACTATATCCAGCTAGCACATATATATATATATATATATATATATATATATATATATATATATATATATATATATATATATATGTATGTAATATGCATTGTATTATATATAATATAATATAGCACATTATATGTATAAATAGCAAGTTTACTTGTTCTAGACAGTTTCTATCTGAACCCCATTGAAAAAGATGATGATGATAAATAGAGATCTTGGGCATAATAATGAGAATCCATATGAAGTAGCTGAGAGAGAACTAACCTTCAAAGCAGGACCACTTCTGACACATACTGCTCGCTCCTTGGCAAGCCCCTGGACCTCCAAGTATCCCCAATGCCACTTTAAAATGGATAGCCTCTTATTGCATGTAATTTTTGTTGCATCATGATCTGAAAAAAATGCACTTACTATTTCTGCCTTTCTGCATTCAATTTTGAGCTTTTTATGCTCCAATACATGGGCAATTTTTATATAAGTTCCATGAACCACTGAGAAAAAAGTATCCTCCTTTCTGTCTCCAATTTTCTCCAAAGATCTATGGTATGTAACTTTTCCTTCAATAAAGAAGAAGAAGATGTGGATGGCTATGTATTGGTAGATGGCCTTTATCAGAGCCCAGGGTCACTGATAAAATCAAAGATCCAGCAGAAGAAAAAGAAACAATTCCTCTTAAGGCGGACTTGAGCTCCCTTTGCTGAGATTCAGGAACCATATTGGTTTTTCTGATCAGCAATCCGCCCATAACACCTTCCTTGTGGGGCAGGGTATCAGAACTTGGCAGGGAACTAATCTACATTCTACAGTGATTTTTAGTTTCAGTTTCAGAGTTGAATCCAAATTCTGGTGGTGACCTTACCCAGAATAGTTCCCACAGATCATTGCTCGAACATCCTTTCCCTGCACCATCAGGTCCATTTTATAGGGGATGGAAACTGAGACTTAGAGTCAGTCACTGTGACTGAGTCGGGGTTGGGGGGTGGGGAGTCTATCTTGCTCCCTAATGCTGTCCTAGAATGGACCTTCTGTCCCGTCCCTATTGTTTTTGGCACAGCCCTGCTGGGACTAGATAAAGGCTGGGTCAGGGCCCAGGCATCTCATGGGAAAAGAAACTGTTGGGAGATTTCCGATCCCATTTTCCCAGACGCGGGAGTCTGGGAGAAGAGTCTCTGGGCTGATAACGAGCTTTTACTCCCGGACCCATATAAGGTTCTACAAACTCAGCTGCTGTGACCCCGGGGTCCCTGGGAGCCTGTTAAAGCCAACGGTTTGTGCTTTTGACCTGCCAAGGCCATAGCCACAGGTTCCAACTCCATCACATAGAACTGGAGATAAAGACCCCAAGACCTACCCCCTTCCTCTAGGGAGGTGAGATAACACACCCATTTCCCAAATGGGAAAAGAAGCCACGAGAATTGAGGTGGCTTGCTCAAGATAAGAAAATGAGTAAATCTATAGTTTCTTTGCCTCTTGCTCATCCTCCCCCAGAGGCTGTCTAGCTAACCAAAGTTCTTCCTAAAATGTAGCATCCAGAACTGAACCTAAGACTGCTGTGACTCAATTAATGCAGTCTAAGATTTTTAACTTTTTTGACTGATACATCACATTTTTGACTCACAGTGGGCTTACAGTCTACTAAGCCTCCCAAGCCTTAATCAAGGGAACTATAATTCCCATCATTTTTCCTCACCCCAATTCCCACCCCCATTTTATCCTCGTAATATTGATTCTTTGAACCCAAGCATAAGACCTTTGCATTTAACTCTATTACATTTTGTTGTGCTAGAGCCAGCCCAATAATGTAACCTTTTGAGATTATTATGATGATTATATGAATTATTATTACTAGATCCTGATTCTGTCATACAACATGTTAACTGTGCTTCTTAACTGACTGACTCCATAGTCAAGTCACAAACCTTGATAAAGCTGCGATCTCACTGATGTTGGTACTGTCTCCATAGGTATTGATCACATTCTGTCCTTATCCTATATAATAATTACTCATGTCTCACCAGAAATCTAGCCCACAGAGCCGACTCACCAAGCTGGGGGACCTCTCCTCAGATATCTTCAATTAAGGGTCCAAGTAGAGTACATACACTGTCCATCCATCACTCTCAATTTCCCAAATACAAAACAGCCATTCTCTTCTCCTGTTCAACTCTGGGCCAAGTTTACTTTTCATTTCCCAAGAAAGGCATACTGATGGACAAACTATCCGTCCACCATAGTTTGGACTACTAGCATTTTTCACCCACTTGTTTTTCCCTGCATGGATAGTTAGGCCAAATTCTTTTGAATGATTATACATCTCATTTAGGAACTATTAATGCCTGCTAATCTGGCCATTTAGTTAATACTGAATCCAAGCGATTGCTCACATTTCTCTAGTTTGTCTACAACAATAGAAAAACAGACTTTTGTCAAAAGTCTCCTTATCACAGCCCAAGACCTAACTCTGACTATAGACTGAGACCTGACTCATAACTACAAGGTTGTGAGGAAAGTACTTTGTAGGCCAGAAAGCACTTTCAAATTATGAGCTAAGCCTATTATTTATTAATCCAGATTTGGAGACGAGCTCATTTAGAGCCACAGGCTGTTCTTATATGGTTTTCTCTCCTATCTTGAAACCTTGTTCCCCTTTCCTTCCTTTTGTTTCTGAATATATTTTTTTAAATGTTATTTATTGATTTTTAACATTAACATTTTTTGATTTCTAAATTCTCTCCCTTCCTCTCATTCCTTCCTACATGTTGAAAAGGCAAACAATGTACCAATTGTACATGTGAGATTATGCAAAATATAATCCTATTTTAGTCCTATCATATCAAAAAAGAAAGAAAATTAGAGAACATAAGAAACATAATTCAATTTGCACTAAGTCAATTCTTTTCTATTTTCGAGAGGTACATAGCAATTTTTATCACTAGTCGTTTGGAATTTCCCTGGATCATTTTATTAATAAAAGTAGCTTTTCACAATTGATCATCATTACAATATTGCTGTTATTATGGACAATGATCTCTTGGTTCTACTCACCATATTTGTCATCAGTTCATATAGGTTTTGCTATGTTTTTTTCTAAAATCAGTCCTCATCATTTCTTACTCCATCAAAATCATGTGCCACAAGTTGTTCAACCATTCCTCAGCTGGTAATTATCTCCCAATTTTCCATTCTTTGCCACCACAAAAAGACCTGCTATATTTTTGTACACATGGGCCCTTTTTTTAATTGGATCTCTTTAGGGTACAGACCTAGTAGTGGTGGGTCAAAGGGAAGGCACAGTTTTATAGCCCTTCGGACATAATTCCAAATTGTTTTCTAAATAGTTGGATCGATTCACAACTCTACCAGTAGTTCATTAGTGTATCTCTTTTACCTTATCCTTTCCAGCATTCATCATTTTTAATAGATGCGAGGTAATACTTCAATTATTTCTATTTCTTTTAATCAATTGCAATTTAGAATATTCTTTTTCATATGACTTATAGGTAACTTTGATGGTTTCCTCTGAAAATTGCTGGTTTATATCCCTTGACCATTTATTAATTGGGGGATGATTTTTATTTTTATAAAATTGACTCTATTCCTTATGTATTCAAGGAAAGAGGCCTTTATCATATTGATTACTATTTTCCTGCATCCTATGTTTATCCTTTTTTCTTTTTTTTATAATGTTCATTTTCAAAAGTCTGTTTTGCTTCTATCCACTGACTCCCTTAATTTGCTTGTCATTTTCTCTCCCCCTTTCTTTTATCCTCTTCCCTTCCAATTAATCTGTTGCATAAGATAGATTTATTTGCCCAATTGAATGTGTGTGTGTGAGATGTGTGTGTGTGTGTGTGTGTGTGTGTGTGTGTGCGGATTTGTGCACACACACATGCATGTGCATTTTTCCTCTATGAATCAATTATGATGAGACTGAGTTTCAGTCTCCCTTCCCCCCATTTCACCCTTCACTATAAAATCTCTTCCTTGCAGTTCTTTTTTATATAAGAAAAATTTTCTTCTTTTCTCATTGCATCCTACTTTCCTCCTCCTCCTCCTCCTCCTCCTCCTCCTCCTCCTCCTCCTCCTCCTCCCCCTCCTTCTTCTTCTTCTTCTTCTTCCCAACTCACACCCATGTCCTTTGATTATGTAGACTTAACTTCTCTAATAATGATAAGACTCTTAGGAATTACATGTAACATCTTTCCATATCAGAATGTATGTAAATAAATTTAACTTTGTTGAGTCTCTTATGATTTCTTTGTCATGTTTATCTTTTAATACTTTTTTTGAATCTTCTGTTTGAATGTCGTATTTTCTATTTAGTTCTTGTCTTTTCATCAGAAATGCTTGAAAGCCTTCTATTTCATTAAATATCCATTTTCCCCATGAAGGATTATGCTTAGCTTTGCTAAATTATTTTCAGTTGTAATCCTTGCTCCTTTGCCTTCTGGAATATCATATGCTAAGCCCTCTCCTTCTTTAATATGGAAGCTATTAAATCTTGTGTGATTCTAACTCTAGCTCCACAATATTTAAATTGTTTCTTTCTGGATAATTGCAAAGCTTTCTCTTTAACCTGGGAGCTCTGGAATTTGGCTTAAAAGTTTTTCTTTTGGGATCTCTTTCAATCTGTAATTTTTCATCTTCATCTAAGATAGTGGGGCAGTTTTCTTTAATATTATCTTGAAATAGGATATTTAGGTGCTTTTTTACCATGGCTTTTAGGTAGTATAGTAATTATCAAATTATCTCTCTTTTATTTTTAGATAAGTTGTTCTTTTGATAAAATATTTCATATTTTCTTCTTCTTTTTCATTCCTTTGACTTTGTTTTGTATTTTTGATACCTCTTGTAGTTATTAGCTTTTTACTCGCCCAATTCTAATTTTTAAAGAATTATTTTATTTAGTGAGCCTTTTGTACCTCATTTTAAAAGTCTTACTCTGACTCTTTGTTGGCTCTCCCTCCCCAAAATTTGACTTAAATTATTTTGAAATTGTTTGGAGGAGAATGTTGAAAAAGTTCAACTGGGCTTTGGCCTATTATCTGGACTCTACCCTCTCTTGTTCCTTTTTAATGATGTCTCTTGTCCTTTTCTGGTTTGATGGGTTTTCTATTTGGTGGAAGAAAGGAAAGGAAACTTAGAGTTTATAAGTTCGGCTTTGTGAAGCTCAGTTCAGATTTTTCTGAATCTTAATTCTTTTCCATATTGGTTGCCCCTACTGACTTTGTGCAAATTTAATAAAGTATCATTGCTTCCATTACCAAATAATTGATGTCAGGATTGAATAGAACACAGGGTAGAATATAGAAAATGTATGAAATGTGCAAAAATGTTTGTAGCAACTGATGGGGAATGGCTGAATAAGTATATGAATGTTATTGAATATTATTGTTCTATAAGAAATGATCAGCAGGATAATAACAGAAAGACCTGAAGAGACTTTTATGAACTGATGCTAAGTGAAGTGAGTATCACCAAGAGAACATTATATATGGCAATAACAAGATTATACAATGATCAATTCTGATGGACTTGGCTCTTTTAAACAATGAGGTGATTCAGGTCAGTTCCAATAGATTTGTGATGGAGAGAGCCATCTGCATCCAGAGAAAGGACTATGGGGACTGAATGTGGGTCACAACATAGTGTTTTATCTTTTTATTGTTGTTTATTTGCTTCTTTTTCTTTCTTATTTTTCCCCTTTTTTCATCTGATTTTTCTTATGTAGCATGATAAATATGGAACTATGTATAGAAGGATTGCACATGTTTAACATATATTGGATTACTTGCTGTCTAGGGAGAGGAAAAAAAGGGAGAAAAGAGGAGTAAATGTTGAAAATTACCTTTGCATCTATTTTGAAATAAAAAGCTATTATAAAAGTGTATGAAAGTAGAGAGGCAGCGATTGAAGTTGAGTCAGATAAATATAGAACCAGAGAAAGGCAGAAGTAGATGGAAGTTTGTACATGACCAACAGAGAAAGAGAGAGACAGAGACAGAAACAGAGAAAGAGGGAGGGAGACACGGAGAGACAGAGACAGAGACAGAGACAGAGAGCGTGCAGCATGGAAATAGAAGCTGAGAGTGTATGTGATTGATTGCTAAGCATAAAAGGATGAAATTAAAAAAGTCACAGAGAACAGAAACAGACAAAGAGATGCAAAAGGGTGTAGGCAAACAGAAGGGTATAGAGGGCAAAGACTTTAAAGTTCCTTCCAATTCCAAAGTCTATAATCCTGATTTGCAGAGAGCCAGATTTCAAGTCGAGTTGGAAATGGAAGTGGTGGAGTGGAATTTTCAACAATTGGCGAGTGCAATGAGGTCTCTGGGTTTATTTAAGCAATGAATGTATGACACTTGTTGAGAGTCTGGAAGAATTCTTGCTTAGATCCCAGTTGGATGAAGTACTCTTGATGTACCTTTTAGCTTTAAGGGCTTGAGATAAAATGAGCTGGTGACCCTGAGATGCAACCAGCAGGTACCATTGTATCAACTTGCCTTCTTTCCTGCATTCAGCTCCAGTCCCAAACTTATCCCTTACAGATTGCATTCTTAATTATACTTATTGATACTTATTAATAACTGAGAGATCTGATTTCACGACATTTTGTATCTCCCTTCCTCCTTCTTTTGATCACATTTTTCCAGTTTTTAAAAACAGTTTACAACAACCTTAGAAAGTAAGCAGTACAAGCATCCATTTTACTGATGATAAAACAGTTTCTGAGAGATAAAATGATTTGCTGGAGGAACACAGTAATTGGCTGATCCTGGATTCAAATATAGTTCCTTGACTCCCTATTCTTTATATTAGGCCACATGTTTGGGGAGAGAAGGGAACTTGGAAGGCTTTTAATATCATATTTTTGATCTATCAACTGACAAGCATTGTTTAAGCACTTACTATGTGCCAGGCACCCACCTACCTAAAAATCAGATTCTTTCTTTCTTTCTTTCTTTCTTTCTTTCTTTCTTTCTTTCTTTCTTTCTTTCTTTCTTTCTTTCTTTCTTTCTTTCTTTCTTTCTTTCTTTCTTTCTTTCTTTCTTTCTTTCTTTCTTTCTTTCTTTCTTTCTTTCTTTCTTTCTTTCTTTCTTTCTTTCTTTCTTTCTTTCTTTCTTTCTTTCTTTCTTTCTTTCTTTCTTTCTTTCTTCCTTCCTTCCTTCCTTCCTTCCTTCCTTCCTTCCTTCCTTCCTTCCTTCCTTCCTTCCTTTCTTTCTTTCTTCCTTCCTTCCTTCCTTCCTTCCTTCCTTCCTTCCTTCCTTCCTTCCTTCCTTCCTTCCTTCCTTCCTTCCTTCCTTCCTTCCTTCCTTCCTCCCTTCCTTCCTTCCTTCCTCCCTTCTTCCCTCCTTCCCTTCCCCCAGGGCATGCCATAGTACACAGTGTCTGGAGTCAGGAACACTCATCCTCCTGAGTTCAAACCTAGCCTCAGATACTTACAAACTGTGTGACTCTGGGCAAGTCACTTAACTCTATTTGTCTCAGTTTCCTCATCTATAAAATGAGCTGCAGAAGGATATGGCCAACCACCCCAGTATCCTTGCCAAAAAAAAGCCCTCTTTAAAAAGGATCACAAGGAGTCAGACATGACTGAAAACTAAATTCTTAAAAAAAAAAATCAACAACAATAATAAAATAGCTAGCATTTATATTGTGCTTACTACATACCAGGTACTGTGTAAATATCATCTAATTTTATTCTTTCATTAACAATAAGTTGAGGTTCAGTTGATTTGACCAGGACTACCGAGCTAGAAAATATCTGAAACTGTATTTGAACTCATTCTTTCTTGACTTCTGACCCAGCAGTGCTTAGTTGTTGAACTTGGATAAATTATTTCTATCCCCAAATCTCAGTTTCCCGATCTGCAAAATGAGTGGATGGGCTTGGGGGTCCCTTCCAGCTCCAAAATTGTCCTCCTCTGATGCTAGAAACAAGAATTAAAGGCATTACATGACCACAGACTGAGCATTTTGTCACCATCCTGCACTGCCCGTATGTGTGGGTGGGTGGGGGGAGGACTTTAGCGGTCACCCCTTTCTTTACAGAGGAGGACCTAGGGAGACCCATGCCCAGCATCCGTGACTCCGACTTTGGGCAGATGCTGAGCACTCCAGCGCACTTCCCCCTCCTTGGTGGGTCACTAGTTTTCACAGCTGGGTGTGTGACCCAGGATGTCTCTGCATGTGCATGTGTCACATGTATGCAGGCGCACAGAGACGCACTCATGCAGACACAGACATGTGACATGAGCTGTGTGCTTGCTCATTGCCCTGTGTTTCTGTGGAGTAGCCCGGGCTCCCTCTGTGTCTGCATGAGTGCGTCTCTGTGCGCCTGCATACGTGTGAGTTTGTGTTTTTTGTTCCTGGTGTGGTTTGGGGTGCCCAAAGCAGACCTGTTTTCCTTTCACACCCAAGGGGTAGGAGCTGTGGCCTGTGGGTTGGATGGATTGGAACTGACAAACAAACGTCAATAGAGCCATTTGCTTAATTACCAAGAGAGGCTGGATGGGTGTCCCCAGATAGATTTAATCACCCCTTTGGGTGGATTTATAAATATACATGTAGATATTAGAACAGGACACCTGGGGGCTATTCCTGGGGACAGAAAATTAGATACTCCATTTTTAACTCTCCCTCCTAATTCCTTTTGGTTGCAGTTCATAGGAAGGCTTTGTTCAAGCAACTGAAATTCCATGCAAAAGGTGTGTGTCTTATACAGCTATTACAGTCTAGGGAAAAGGAGGGAATCTAGAAAATGGATGGAGACTAAGTATCGTTGTCCCAATTCTTCCTTACCACCAACATCACACTGCCGTCTCATCCCTATCACAATCAATCAATGTCCCATTATTGCCGTAGTGGACACCATCACTATTACCAGTATTACCGCTCGCTATCAGCGACAATGCCATTGCGTCACAGTATCATCATGGTCATGATCTTCTCCAGGAGGATTACCTTGCTCTCACCATCAGCAACGTTGAGTTCACTGTGACTGCTGCTGCTTCTCCATCCCCATCCAGATTACCATCCTAGTTTCCTGTGGGTATCATAAAGGGATAACTAGAGAAATCATCCCCATTCATGAGACCACTGAATGAAAATGTAGAGAAGATGGCCCAGGGGATGTCCGAGGGGGCATCCACAGTTAATGACCGTGTCAAGGATGAAGACGGAAAAAGAACGGTTAGAAATGTAGGAAGAGCAAGAGAGAGAGATCTGTGCCATGAAAAATCAGGTGGGAGAGAATACTTAGAGGGAAAAAGCTCCATCCAGGTCAGTGAGAATGAGAATTAGCAATTAAAGCTCCAGTCTCACTTTCAGAAAAACTTTAATCAGTCCAGTTGGAAGTGGTCCTTTCTCATGTCACTCTGACCTTCTCTATGCATTTGCCACATTCTACTCTACACTTCTCTGTGCACATCTGGTTCTTCTGCAAGATTATTAGCAACTTGAGAGCATTTTTCATCTTGATATTCCTGGTTTGGAGCACAATGGCTAAAGAAAGTACATGCTAGCCTTTGATCCAGCAGTGTTTCTACGGAGTCTATATCTCAAAGAGATCATAAAAGAGGGAAAAGGACCCACATGTGCAAAAATTTATAGCAGCCCTTTTTGTAGTGGCTAGAAACTGGAAAATGAACGGATGCCCACCAATCAGAGAATGGTTAGGTAAATTCTGGTATATGGATGTTATGGAATATTATTGTTCTGTAAGAAATGACCAGCAGGATGATTTCAGAGAGGCCTGGAGAGACTTACATGAACTGATGCTGAGGGAAATGAGCAGGACCAGGAGATCATTATATACTTCAACAACAATACTGTATGATGATCAATTCTGATGGATGTGACTCTTTTCAACAATGAGGCAATTCAAGGCAATTCCAGTAGACTGGTGATAGAAAAAGCCATTTGTATCCAGAGAGAGAACTATGGAGACTGAATATGCATCAAAGCATAATATTTTTTGTTGTTGTTGTTGTTTGTTTGTTTGTTTTTTTCCTTCTTTGGTTTTTCTCCTATTGATTTGATTTTTCTTTCACAGCATAATGAATAAGAAAATATGCTTAAAAGAATTGCATATAATATTTTCACCTTTTTGTTGTTTTTTTTTCTTTCTTGGGTTTTTTCCTTTTAATCTAGTTTTCCTTACACAGCATGACGAATATGAAAATATGTTTAAAAGAATTATACGTGTTTAATCTAAAAAAAGTACATGCTTAATAAATACTTGTTAAATTGAAGTTTTGGAGTTGAGGTGTGAGCTGAATTACCAAATCTGATGGCCTTTTTTCATTCTCATCCTCATTGAGATAGAAGGAACTCTTAACACAGCTGACCATCCTCTTCTCTCCTTTCCTTTCTAACTGACTGTCCAAGCATTCTATTTCAGGCCATCATCTCCTTTATTTCTGTGCTCTCTCATTTGGCTACTTAAACACCACTTCCTGTATTTAAATACTATCACTATTCTAATAATTTCTATGTCTTTATATTTAGCTCTAGTCTTCCTCCTAAACTCTTAACTACCTATTGGATATTGCAAATTAGATTTCCATGAACATGTAAAATTTATCATGTTTATAACAGAACTCATTATCGTCATTCAGTGCTCCCCAAGTGCACCCAGCCCATCTCTTTCGATACTTTCTTAATTCTTTCTAGAGCAATACCATTCCTCAAGTTATCCATTTTGCAACCATGGTATCATCCTCAACATATTCCCCTTCCCTCATATAGACAATCAGTTGCAAAATCTTATTTCTTCTCCCTCTACCATATTTCTCATGTCCCTTTCCTCCTCTCTACTCCAAAGATCCTCATTAGGTTCAAGCCCCAGGAATGAGGGAAGAGCTTTCTCAATGCAGATGGCACAAAAGTAGAGAGTGTGGAGGGGGAGGCAGAGCCTGAAGGAGAAGGGGAGAAGGGGATAATAATCCACATTTTATGGTCAGAAAGGAGATGATGACCCAGCAGAAGAAACCTAGAAGGAACAATTAGAAAAATAGGTCTCTAACCAAGAGAATCCAGTGTCATAGAAACCGAGGAAGGAGAAGGTATCAAGGAGAAAAGGAGGATCAGCGGTGTAGGATGCTGATGAGATCACTGTGTTTTCCTGGAAAAGTCACTTTACTTCTTTGAAATTCTGTAAAATGAAGAGAATCTGTAAAGTCCTTTTTGGATGAAGACAGAAAGTGCCTTTTGGATTAGTTGGAAAGAAAGTGATGGATCTTGGAGGGAAAAGAGTTTGGGTAGATCAACGTGGATGGAAATCTGATTATAGGGGTTGAGAAAAATGGTTGTGACAATGTGGAGGAAGCAAATATGGACTTCTCTTTATAGTGAGAAGTCCATACTTGCTTTCTCCACATTATCACAACCATTTTTATGGTTTGATTGGGAAAAAATGGAGAAAGAGATAAGACAAAAGACTGAACAGAGTAGTCGTGTATAGGGAATAGTTCTTTAGGTTAACAGCTAAGAGGAAGAAGCCAACAAAAAGGGAGAGATTGAAGAGGAGGGAGAAGGGAGGGAGTAAATGATGGGGCAAGGTCTTGGTGAGTCTGGGGGTTTGAGTACAGGGGAAGGAGGTTAGCCTTGCCAAGGAGGTTTGGAACTGGGCATGGGAAGGGTGGGCAGATGGGGGAACAGAAATGAGTTTGGTCTCTGCTGGGAGCCAGCTGGAGTGGAGGGGTTATATTAGCTAGATCCCAGAGAGCTGGGATGTGTGAGAAATTCTTTGGTGCAAGATTATGGACAGAGAAAGAGTTTAATCTTGTGGGGCACATGAATCTCATGAAGATGATCATTATGATGCAGGTGACAGTGACTCCTAGGCAAAGGAGGACCGATGATATACACACTTATTCCCTTCCCCTTGGACACTTATGAGGTGAGTGACCCAAGACAAGTCACCACCTGTCTGAATCCCATTGAGTTTGTGTTAATACATGCAGAGATTGTGGTTTGTCACTTCAGGGAAATTTTGGTGTAGGAATTCTTTTCAACCATCAAATGGGACTGATAATTCTTGCTTTGGCCACTGCTGTGAGAAACTTTAAACATTCAGTCTGGTGTGATAGAAAGAAGTCTGGATTTGGGGTTAGAAGAACTAACAAAATCTAAGCTGGGCTCCTCACTCACTATGTGACCCTAGGTAAATCACTTCACTTTTCTAAAATTCTATAAAATGAAAAGAATCTGCAAAGTCCTATCTAGTAATAATGGACGCATTGAGGTGCTATATTTGGAGTTCAAATGTTTTTTTTTTTTATTTTAATTTTTTTTTTACTGAGTCAATTGGGGTTAAGTGACTTGCCCAGGGTCACACAGAGGAGTTCAAGTCTTGCCTCTCACATGGAGTAGTTTGTGCCTGGGCAAGGCACTTGATATTTAAATCTCATATGATTTCAGGACCATGTGATTTAAATAGCACTTTGAAAACCTTGAGGAGCAATAGAAGTGACAGGTATTATAATGAACGATGTTTTATAATGCTATAATATGTGAGAATCGTGGGATAAAAAGTCATCAGACATGTGCTCTCTCTGCTTTCTCTTTCTTTTTTTTAAATAGTATTTTATTTTTCCAACTACATGCAAAACACCTTTGCAAAAGCCTTTGTTCCAAAGTTTTCTCCCTGTCCCCCACTCCTTCCTCTCCTAGACAGTAAGTAATCCCATATAAACATGTGAAATTCTTCTAAACATTTCGAGATCCATCATGTTGTTTTTTCTATTCCTTTTAATCTCTCAGTTCTCTTGCTCTTTGCCCCTTTCTTCCCTCCAGTCTCAGAGGGTTCACCCTTAGTGAAGGAGAGTGGAAAAAGAGTTAAGTCTGGGGTAAGAGGATGTGAGGTTCAGCTCTTGTTTCCATTGATCTTTATCTATATTGAGTCAAGTCATCTCTCTCTGCCTCAGTTTCTTGAGTGCATCAGGTTACCTCAAAGATTCCTTGGCATTCCAAAACTATAATCCTGTTCTCTTGGGGTTGGGTGGACTTCTGCCCGGAGGCAGAGGTATGGACTAAATGATCCTACAGGGACCATTCTTGCTCTGGAAATATTCTCTGCAGGGCAGGAGTCTCTGGGCTGGGCCCTGCAGTGGAAGGATCTCTGTGGTCATTCCATGGGCATGAGGTCTTGGTCTTCACAGACTCCTCATTTACTGAAGGCAGCCAGGTCCAAAACCATCTGGGAGAGGAGAAACTTTGCCCAATACAAACTTCTCTCTTAATTAAATTACAGGAAATTAAAAGGTTCTGCTCAAAAAGGAGCATGGGGGGAAAGCTTCTGGGTCCCGCTGCCCCAGGCCTGTCTGCCTCTACTCCAGGGTAAATGTCTGGACTTGAGGGAGCAAAGGCCTGGACTTCCCTTCTCTGAATTCTGGACTCCCTGTCCCCAGCTCTGTCCCTGTCTCTGTGCCTACCTCTTGCTCACTTTTTTTTTCTTAGTCTCTCTCTCTGTGTCCTATTTTCTGTCTCTTTCCCTCTGCCATGAATTTTCTCCATTCCCTGCTTCCTCCATATTTATCTCTCATTATTTGTCTCTCTATCTGTCTCTGACTCTGTCCCTCTTTCTCTATCTCCTATTTCTCCCTTAAATAAGACAGAACAAGTTCAGATTCCATTTGAATTCTGTCTGAAATAGCCAGGCAACTCAGCCAAACAACGGAGCTATTCAAGTGGCTCATTTGAATGATCTCTGGGGTCCCCCCCCCACTCCTCAGAACTAAAGCAAAACCTTTCAAAACTGAATTAATGTCTCCACAGACATTGTGTCCCTACACACACACACACACACACACACACACACACACACACACACACACACACACCATCATACACACTTCCAACAATGTACATACATTCACAGGTACTCTCTGAGGCAGCCACAGAACCTCTCACACATACCCCCAAATACATATTTACCTATTTATAGTTGTGTAAAATCAGAATCCCAGAGCCAGAAGGGACCTAAGGAGGATATTAAGTCCAACCCACCCCTGAACAGACTCTACATTACTTCCCAGAAGTGACCATTGCCTTTGTGGGAAGATCTCTAAGTGGGGGGGAACTGCTACCTCTTCTAATGGTCCTTCTGGATAAATAATTGCAAGGATGTTTTTCCTTCTATCAGGCCAAAAATTGTCCCTCTGAATTCCATCCACTGCTCCCAGTTCTTTCACAGCAAATGTTATCTCTCTTTCACATGACAGACAACCCTGGGAGAAAGCTCTAAGTCTTTTTTTTGGTTGTTGTTGTTGTTCAGGCTAAACATCCCCAGTTCATTCAACCCAAGACTTAAGTTCCTTCACCATGCTGATTGCTCTCCTGTGAACATGCTCCAGCTTATCAATGTCCTTCCTTAAATTTCTTGTCCAGAACTGAGAACACGCTTCCCATGTGGTCTGACAGCAAAGACATCCCCCCTCATCCTCATGCTACCTTCTCTCCAAATAGCCTAAGATCATATCATATTGTCTGCCATCTCATGTGGTCAACTCATGGTGAGCCCACAGTTCCCTTACCACCCCCCCAGTTCTTTCTTCTTTCTTATTTTTTCTCCTCTCTACCTATTCTTGAACCTAAATAAAAGTCTTTATGGACACTTAGATGGTACCATAGTGCACAGAGGGTTGGGGCTGGCATCAGGAAGATTCAAATCTGAGTTAAAATCTAGCCTCAGACAATTGCTGACCAAGTCCCTTAACACTGCTTGCCTCAGTTTCCTCATCTGTAAAACTAGCTGGAAAAGGAAATGGCAATTACCTCACTCTCTTTGTCAAGAAAACTCCACATGTGGGCACAAAGATTGGACATAATTGAAACGACTGAATAACAACGGCAAAATAAATTTTTATGAGAGCACAATAAAAATACCCTTATTAAAATTTAATCCAGTGTCTCTAGACTTTCTATAGCTCTTGACTGTTATCCAGTGATACGTTAGTTATTCCTCCTTTTTTGGGGGGTCACCACCTTGTTGGTGAGATTTAAGTTCAGAAGAGTTTTCCCCTCCTCAATGACTCCACTATTTGAAGTATGAAGTATCTTTTAAAAATTAAAATATTTTTGGTGCTTTTGGCAGAATGTTGCCAATCTTGTTACCGGTTTCCTGAATTTGTCTATACCTCCTTCTGTCTAGATGGCCTGTGATATTGTTCAATGCCAATGTGGGGAGAGGAAGAAAGGGGAGAGAGAGAGAGAGAGAGAGAGAGAGAGAGAGAGAGAGAGAGAGAGAGAGAGAGAGAGAGAGAACTTTCTTTTTAAATTTTATTATTTATTATTAATTTCTTAAAATTTAATTAAAATTAAAATTAATTAGATTTTTAAAAATAAAATTTTTATTAAAGCCTTTTAATTTTCAAAAGATAGGCATGGATAATTTTCCAACATTAACCCTTTCAAAGCCTTGTGTTCCAATTTTCTCTCCTTCTCCCCACCCCCTCCCCTAGATAGCAAGTAATCCAATATATGTTAAACATGGTAAAAAAAATGTTAAATCCAATATATGCACACATATTTATTCAATTATCTTGCTGCACAAGAAAAATCAAATCAAAAAAGAAAAAATGAGAAAAAATAAAATGCAAGCAAACAACAACAAAAAGAGTGAAAGTACCATGTTGTGATCCACCCTTAGTTCCCACAGGTCTGAGATAAATTCTTTTCATCCCTTATTCTGATCAAATAGGCCAATTAAAAGGAAAACCTGGTATATTCCAAAAACAATGCCATGTCTCCTTCATAATTCCATTCTTCCCTGCAGCTACCTGGCTCCCACACCAAACACTGATTCTCTACACCTAATAAGCAGCAGAAGGACACTACAGAGTCTGCTGCCTTCAAAGTTTTGACCCCCTACTCAGAACAAATTCCGGCTTCTACTTTCACTAGCTGTGTGTTCTCTAGCATGTGGTCTCTTTTCTCAGAAATACAGTTTTTCATATCTAAAATGAGGATCACCATTTCTGCATTATCCCACACTCGTGTTATAGAAGTGGGAGTAGTTATTTCCTCCTTCTCTTATAAGGGGGCGAGGGGTGTACAGGATCAGGTGTGATTGGGAAGAGAGAAAGAGGACACAGATGGATCATTGATATACCCTAACAAATCTAATTTCTACTCAGTTACCAGTGCCTGCTGCTATTTCCTGATGTAGACTCAAGGAGTTAGTTAACTGCCCCTGAGGAAGTCAAGTAACTGGTCCCCAGTGGGTATAGACTGACTATAATAATACTTATAGCTTTCATTTCTAAAGTATTGGAAGTTTTCAAAGCATTTTTCTCAAAACCCACCAACATGCCTTGTGAGGTAGGGAACCCAAATATAATTATTACCATTTTGTACTAAAGGAGTCTCAGAAAAAGTAAGTTATTTTTCTATTATGGCACAATTAGTAAATGTCAAAATGAAGATTTAATTCCAGATCTCCTGACTGCATGACACAAGACTCTATCGCATCAAGTTGTCTCTGGGTTTAGAGAATTTAATTCACGTCACAGAGATATGTTACAAACAGTTTTAAACCTGAAGGGACTTTGGAGATCATGTAGTTCGAATTCTCATTTTATAGATAAGGAAAATGATATGTTTAAAATTCCAGGTACCTCAAAGCCATCTGAAAATGACTCTGAAGGGGAAATGAAAAAAGCACATATGTGTACAAATGCACACCCAATATGTATATGTACATACATACATAGAGACACATGATTTTTGTGTGTTTGGTTGTTGTTGGGTGGTATAGTGGATAAAACACCTGGCCTGGAGTCAGGAAGACCTGAGTTCAAATGTGCTCTCAGACACTTACTAGCTTTGTGATCCTGTGTTTGCCTCAGTTGCTTTATCTATAGAATGAATTGGAGAAGGAAATGGCACCCTGCTCCGGTATTTCTGCCAAGAAGCCCAACGAAGTCATGAAGAGTTGGACACCAATGTGCCAGGTATTATGCTAACAGAGAAGAGAAATAGTCCCTGCCCTTGAGAAGCTTGCCTTCTATTGGAGAAGAAAAGACCTTTTGCAGAAAGGTGATAATTAAGCTAAATCTTAAAGGGAACCAGGGATTCCAAGTCCACTGGTGAGGTGAGGGGAGGTGGGATGCATTTCAGGCACAAAGTGGAGTGATGTGTGATGGAAAGGGAACAAGTATTAAGCATATGTCAGCCACTGTGCTAAGGGCTTTACAAATACTTCCTCATTTGATCTTCTTACTTCTCTTACTACTTTTATTACCCCCATTTTACAGTTGAGACAGAGATTAAATGACTTGCCCAAGGTCATGTAGCTAGTAAGTCTCTGAAGTGGGATTTGGACTCTGGTGTTCCTGACTCTAGGATCAGAGTTCTATGCACTGGACCAGGCGGCCAGAATGGCTGGACTCTAGAATGGATGGAGGGGAGTAACATATAAGAAGACTGGAAAAGTGGGAAGGGGCCACACTGCGATGAGCTATAAGTGCCAAATAGGAGAAGTTATATTTGATTTCAGAGGAAATGGGGAGCCACTAGAAGTTATCAAGTAGAGAGTTGACATGGGTCAGAACTACACTTAGGAGTAATCTCTTGGGTAGCTGTTCTCAAAGAGGACCAGGGCACTGCAAGGGGGATGTCTTGACTTGAATATGGGAAGGATGGGTGAATGGGAAGAAACCTAAGGCAAAGGGAGGCTGATTCAATAAACGGGGTAAGTTATTTTTAGGGCTCAAAATAAGGTGGTGGCTGGGTGAGTAAAGAGAAGAAAAACTGAGGTTATGAACCTGGGGAACTGGAAGCATCACTGTGCTTTCAGCAAACACAGATACACAGAGAATAGCGAACTCACCAAATATATCTAACTCACACACCTTGGGTACACAGGAACACTCAGCAAATACACAACTTGCCAAATGCAAGCCATTCGGACCCACTGGATGCACTCCTAGGTGTGCAGACCAAGAATACTGGTGTAGATGTCTGTCTTTAACAGGGAAATCCACAGAGGAAGGCACTCACGTATGTGTATATGTACTCACCCATGCAGAGAGATTCACAGACACCATGTAGCCACATGATGGAATGTACCTGGTCTACAAAGCCATTGTAAGCACTCTTACACTCATCATGAATGAGGTCTCCTCTGAAATGGGGTGCCCAATACCCCAGGGATGGAAGATCCCCACGAGATGGTTTCTGTGGCCCAGGGTGGGTCTTGCCCTTGAGGAATGAAATCTGTAGCCCCTGCCAAACCCCATCCTAGCAAAATGTCGAGGGTCAGCTGCAGAATCTTGGGAGTGAGAACAAAGCTTCTTCCCCGATGGGAATGGGGAATAATAAGGAAGGGTCGGATGACTGCTGAGAGCAGAAATGTGCAGGTAGTGAGGGATGTGGGGCCCATATGGAGTGGATGTTCAAGACCCAGAGGGAAGAAAGTACATGAGGATGACTCTATGGGGAGTCATAAGGATAAGCTATATTAACCTTACATAATAGGATAGAGGAGATTCGGGTCTCCAGGGTGGGGGGGCTCAGCCCCCAAATCTATTCAATTCAAATAATTGGTTGCTTGTGAATAGACAGAATTGATTTGCTGCTGATATTCCTGGGCCTTTCCCTCCCTCAGACATAGCCAGGCCAGTTGGAAGGCGCTCTGGCCTGGCTGTCTTGGGACGCTCTGAGGTTAGAAGCCGCAGCAGCAGCTCCCAGATCCCGAGCCTAAAAGGGGACCTTTTTTTTTTCTCTTCCAAGGACAATAAATATTTGCTCTTTGGGAAGCTGCTGTTTGGAGATTCCTGGGTTTGGCCCAGAGGATAGGAATGGCCACCTGTGGGTCACAGGACCTCAGGACCAAGGCCTGGAGTGGCCAGCCGGGGGGCCCGCTCAGGGGCAGCCCAATCCGAATCCAAAAACTAGGAACCAAGGCGTGGAGGGGGGAGGACAAAATTCTAGTCTTGTCTCTCCCACACAGATCAGTAAAATACTTTGGGGTTCAGGAAGTTGGCCTTTTGCAGATGAGGAAAACTGGGAAAACATATCCAGAGAAGGCAAGCAAGCTGCCTAATGTTACACAGCACAGCAGAGATTCAAAACTGGGTCTTCTGATTTTTAATGCATTGCTTTTCTGTCAGATTTTCCATCAAACAAACACCTTAGCTCACAGCTACTTTCATCCAGGAAGCGTTTCCTAATTGACCTGAATCTCTATTTGATGTTCTTGGACTTTAAAATACCCCCCAGAAGGTGTGTCCCCTGGTTTCATCTGACTTGGATAGCTTAGCTTGCAAATGCTCTTTCTCATTTTTATATAAGCATCTTGGGTCCCCCTTTCTAACAGAGGCTGGGGCTATCTCACTTATAGGGAGGAAGACTGTTTAAAAGCAGGGGCTGCATCTCTCCCCCTCTATCAGGATTCCTCTGAGGTCCTTCACAGAACTGGGGTGCTTGAGAGTACCCACATATCTGGGAACCACCTTGCCGTTGATCACTAGTGTGTGTGGGGAGTGTGCTAATTTTAACTCATGGTTCTCTTCTAGGGAGACTGAGGCTCCATGACTCTGGATCTTGTCCCCCCTCCTGGATGCTGACTCGGGGCTCCCAAATATAGGGCCATAAGCCACAGCCGCCCAAAGCCACCACTGGTCTGTCAGAGCCGGGCACAGGATCACAGGGAGGGTGAACTGATTATAGTCCTGACTTCCAAGAACCTGCCTCCCCACCTCTGTCCCCCGCCCCCTTCCCCTGCCCCAGCTGCCCCCAGCCACCCCTCCCGCAGAGAACCACAGGGCTGTCCAATCTGCTCCCTGTCAGCAAAGCCAGTCTGGGAGGTGGGGGTTGCTTCGGGCCCTGTGGGCAGGAGGAGGACAGAGTTGTCTGTGTGTGGCAGCCACAGAGGGCTGGGACGATGGGAAGGTTTCAAAAGGTGGCAAGAGGACAGGGGAAGATCCTGGGGGGCTGTAGGGGAACTATGTGCTATTGCTCAAAGATGGGGTGACAGGGCTTGAAAATCCCAAGGTGAGATGGAGGGCCAGATTAGTCTCACCAGCTTTTAATTATAAAAATTATATTATAATTTAAATATAATATATATGTATAATTATAAATTATAGAAATTAATAGGAATTTCCATAGTCCAGTGGTCTCATGAGGAGCTTACTGCAGATGTTATTGTTCCTTTTTATAGATTAAACTGAGGCTGAATAAGGGAAGTAATTTACCCAGAATCTCACAGGCAGTTAGAGAGTCCAGGATTTGAATTATGCTTCCCAACCCTGATCTAGTGCTCTGTCTCAAACCACCTCTCTGCCATGGATCCCTCTCCCTCCAACTGTTACCTGTCCTTTAAGCCCTTTCTCCAACCTGCCTCAGCAGCCTTCTTACAGAGGCAGCGGGGTTCCAATTTAGTCTCAGATACTTCTTAGCTGCATGACCCTGAGCGTGTCACTTACCTGCTGCCTGCCTCAGTTTCCTCAACTGTAAAACAATGATTTCTTTACAGGCAGGGCATGAATCCTAGTAAACTAAATCACAGATTGTCAGTGTTTGGAAGAAATTTTAAGACATAAAATGCAGACTTTAAGAGCTGGAAGGAGCCTTCAAACTTGGAATACAGAAAATTCCAGCTTGGAAAGAGCTTCATCATTGCTAAGATCAAATGAGATAATAATGGTGATGTACTTATTTGGTATCTGGCACATAGTAGGTACTTTATAAATATTAACTTAATAAATGCCTGTTTCGAGGCAGTTGGGCAATATCTTTGGGTGGCTGCAGTTTACAGCTCCATATTTGGGAGCCCAAGTCAGCATCCAGGATGGGGGACAAGGTACAGTCATGGAGCCTCAGCCTTCCTACAGAAGAAGATCATGAATTAAAACTGACAGATACTAATGGATAGAATATCAGAAGTGGAGTCAGGAAGACCTGAGTCCAAGTACAGCCTCAAACACTTGACACTAGTTGTGTACCCAAATGCCTCAACAAGAAATAAAATAAATGCTTATTTCCTTCCTTCTTTCCTCCTCTTCCTCTGTTTTCACGTTGCTGCTCCCCCCACTTCCCTTCTGGTTCAGAACTGAATAATAATAATGATGATAATCCTAATAGGTAGCATGTATATGATGCTTTAAGATTTGTAAATCCTTATGTGGTAGATGATATTATTTTACAGATATTTACATTTTACAGATAAGAACACTGAGGCTGAAAAGTTATTGCTCAAAGTTAGCGTCTGAAGTGAGATTTGAACTCTTGCCCAAGAAAAGGGACAAAGGATTTTCTCTGGAAGACCCTTGTGAAGTCGCATAGGAGATTTCCAGAGGCAGAGAGAGGGTCCCTGAGGGGGAATGGATCTTTTAGCTTCATCCTGTAAGACTCAGAGAGCAGGGCTCTGAGAGAGTAGCAAGTAGGGAGTATTGGTTGGTAGGGAGAATGAGAGGGAGATGTGTAAGGCAATTGGGGAGGGAAATGAAGACAAAGGACCGAATCCCCTCACCATGGATAGTTTTTGGGGGGATAGGGATGAGTAGGTTGGGATGGGGGAGCGATAGGGAAGATTTTGAGATTAGCACCCTGAGACTTGGAAATGTCTGCTGGGGATGAGGGAGCGTTACACTTCCACACTTCCTTCTGGGAAGATCTAATTGGACGTCCTGTGTTTCTGAAGATGCATCATTTGGCCATGCTAGACTGGGTTGCTCCTCTGTCTCCTGCTATTATTACCAATATTTATTATTCATTGAGAGCCAGCAGTCTTCTTGCTTCCGAGTTGGGGGAAATGGATATTTGATCTACTTCTGATTTACACTGAAAATGGGGAGTAACATACCATGATATCTCTCATGAGAAACCACAACTTAAAACCTGAAAGGGGGACCCCCAGAGGTCATTCCATCCATTCCCCTGCCTCTAGACACTAGGCAGGTTTAGCTATTCTTGAGGGAAAGATGAGCTCTGAACAGGGGCCAGTTGGAAAATCTGGGTTTGACTTTTTGTCTGCTTCATACTAACCTCCTCACTACGCCAAAGTGGAGTCTGGGGTCAAAAAAGGAAAGGAATGGTGCCTTAGTTTCCACTTTTGTAAAATCAGGATGTTGGACTGGATGAGCATTAAAATCCCTTCTGGTCTAATATTCTGTATTGTACAAACAAAGGTCTTCCAAGCTGAAATTTTCTGCGTTCCAAGTTTGAAGACTCCTTCCATCCCTTAAAGTCTGCATTTTATGTCTTAAAATTTCTTCAAAATACTACAATCTCTTGTTTAGCTTTCTATGATTCATGCCCTGCCTGTAGAGAAATCATTTCCATTGTTTAAAACTATAATGACGCTTACTGACATTAAGACCCCTTTTCTTTGCTTCTCTCCTGGGAGAGGGGTGGAGGAGAGCTGCCCATTGGCAGCTTCTGGGCCACAATCTGCACCTTCTCCCTGGACATCACAGCTGATGTTTACATAGTCCTTGTGCACAATCTCATGTGGACCTTAGGGACAACTGGGTGGTGTAGGGTCTACAGAGCTCTGGAGAGGTTATAGCCCTAAACCAACCTTTAACCACACACCAGGTGCCCCCAACCCAAATTTCTAAAGGGAGAGAGTATTGACATAGCCCTTCGGGGAGAGGTTTGTTGAAAGCCATTCTTTCTCCTTTTATTTTTGACACAGCCCACGTTCCCTTGGACATTGCTTCTGATTCATATTCTTCCACTCCACCCTTAGGGCTGCTCCCGCTTTGGTCTTCAATGGTAGATATGGAAGGAGGGTGATTAGAACAGTGAGGACTTCCTCCTAGATAATGCTCAAATCTTTCTCCTACTTTTTTTTTGGATAACAAGCATTGGTTAAGCGCTTGTTGTATATCAGGCACTACGCTGAAAACTGAGGAATACAACAAGGCAAAAATGGGAAAGACTATAGGCAATTAACTCTGCCCCTACAAGACATGAGCAGTGTGAATAGGAGCAGGTGTCAGAGGGAAGTCATGGCGGGGTTGGAAGGAGGATGGAGAGAGACCCATTGCAGTGGGTGAGAGTGGAGCTGAATCTGGAAGGGAACGGTGGAAGCCAGGAGACGCAGGTGAAGAAGGATCATGCTTAAGTCATGGAGGACCACTCATACAAAGGGATGGAGTCACGTGTGAGGATGAGCAAGAAGGCACTTCTCCCATGGGTTCAGGGAGAAGGACTTGGGGAGACCCACCCACCCTCAGAGCCTCCGGGAGATGCCCCCAATGCCAGGGCCCTTCTCCCCTACCTGCTTGGGAATAGCATTGGAGGCTTTCCTTACTTTCCCTAAACTGTTATGACCATGGCTGGTTTCTAGCTATGTAATCTTGAGCAACTCAAGTTCTATTCTATGGATTTCAGCTTTTGGGGTTATAAAATCAGAGAATCAGACTAGATTGCTAAGGTCTCTTCCAGATTTGACATTCTATGTCCCAAGGCCCCTTTCCAGCTCTGATATTTTATGACTCCACCCACCCCCTCCCCATTGACATAGGTGTTATTCATTATTTCCCTTTAAACCCGCCTTCTCCAGACTGTTCTGCTCCTCCCCAAGACCCAGAGACTAATGAGGAATTTAAAAGGGGTCATTCTTAACAAGCTGAACTATTTACACAGATGCGTGCCCAGGGATCCACATGGCATGTATTTTTAGGAATGAGCACTGGCAGCCTTGTTTGGGGGAATGCTGGGGAAGGGGACAGGGCTGTTCCTAGGACCCCCTTCTCACACCCCAACTATCTGGAGCAGGGAAGGGCTCAGAACCCAGGGCATAGAAGGCTAGAGCCAGAGGGAGCTTTGGACAGAGACTCTGGAACATTGGAAAGAGGAGGAACCTTAGAATGTAGAATATCCAGGGTTAGGCTAGAAGAGAGGAAGAGTCTTTGTGGGAGGCAGTGGAAAGAAGGCTAAATTTGAAGTCAAAGTCCTGGGTTTGAATTCTGACTTTGATGTGTGTGTGAATGTGTGAATGTGAGTGAGAGTGTGTGTGAATGTATGCATATGTATGTGTAAATATGTGTGTATGAGTGAGGGCATGAACTTGGCCACTTTCTTTCTTTCCCTTTTTTCTTCCTTCCTTCCTTCCTTCCTTCCTTCCTTCCTTCCTTCCTTCCTT
This sequence comes from Sminthopsis crassicaudata, assembly GCF_048593235.1. Lineage (NCBI taxonomy): Eukaryota > Metazoa > Chordata > Mammalia > Dasyuromorphia > Dasyuridae > Sminthopsis > Sminthopsis crassicaudata. The sequence continues at coordinate 664,561,128 of NC_133617.1, forward strand.
CCTTCCTTCCTTCCTTCCTTCCTTCCTTCCTTCCTTCCTTCCTTCCTTCCTTCCTTCCTTCCTTCCTTCCTTCCTTCCTTCCTTCCTTCCTTCCTTCCTTCCTACATACATGTGCGTGCGTCTCTGTGTGTACTGTGTGAACTTGGCCACATTATTTCTTTTCTCAATTTTTCCCTTCATAAAATGAGGAGACTGGGGCTTTCCAAGGTGCTTTCCTAAGGATGCTCTGGGAATGAGTGACTCTGTGTGTGTATGTGTGCGTGTAAGTATGTGAGTGTGATTGTATGTATATGTGTGTGAGTGTGTGTGTGTGAATTCGCCTGTGAATCCAGGCACGGTGACTTCCTAAGAAGCTCTGGTAAATCTCTGTCTCAGCCCCGTTTAGGCCCTCTGGGAGAGGGTCGTGGATCCGGCCGCTAAGCTCCCTCCTCCAGGGTCCTGTGACTTCCCGCTCCCTGCTCCCCCACCAGGCTGGTGAGGAGATCAAAGATAATTTAGCCCAACTCCGTTGCCTTATGGATGAATGGCTGGAGCCCTGGGCTAAGTGACTTGGCCACCGCCCCAGGACAGATTCAGATGCACACTCCTCCTCCATCCCCTGTCCAGAGTGCGCCGGGGCTCAGGACCTAGCGCCTCCGTTATGATTGATGAGGAAGATGTGAGCTGGTATATGTATGGCAATGTTATTATCGATCTTTTTTCATCTTAGCACTTTGACTTTCGCTCCCCCAGCACCCACTGTTCTTTTTGGTCCAGGGATGGCACTCCATTAAGTTCCTCTCTGCAATCGTGAGCGCATGAAGACTTTATGGACAGATAGCAACTCCAGACAAAGTGTGTATGTTTATGGAAATATTAAGCTGACAGTGATTTTTAATAATCGCAATATCATTTTTCCTACTGCCATGGGGCACAAAAGAGTGGAATTAGGTGCCCCATTTCCTCGGAGGGAAGAAAGAGCGTTATGGAACTGACTGTGAAAGCTGGGAGAGAGCTAGGAACACGGGACTCCAGAGCTCCAGAGCTTTGAACATAGAATGTGGAAGAAATAAACCTTTATAATGCAAGAAGAGACATTGGGGCAGAGTGGATAGAAAGCTGATTGTGTGATCCTGGCAGGCTATTTTACTTCAGTGTTTTAGAAAACTCTCTAGGATTGCCATTTACATTGTTAAAGAAAATGTCCCTGCTTGAGAGTTCCTTATACCAGAGATTTACAAACCTTTTGTCTTAACTCCTTTTTATATTCTTTAAAAAATTGTTGGGGCAGCTAGGTGGCACAGTGGAAAGAGCACCAGCCTTGAAGTCAAGAAGACCTGGGTTCAAATTGGACCTCAGATACTTAACATATTTAGCTCTGTGACCCTGGTCAAGTCACTTAACCCCAATTACCTCAGCAAAAGAAAAAAAACTGAAGTTATTAATTGAATTATTGAAAAATTATTGAACCCCCTCCCAACTAGCATTTGTTTATGTGAATTATATCTATTGTTGAACTATTGAACCCCTTCCCAAAGAGCATTCATTTATGTGGGTTATATCTATCACTGAATTATTGAAAAATTATTAAATTCCCTCTCAAAGAACATTCATTTATGTGGGTTATATCTATCACTGAATTATTGAACTTCCCTCCCAAAAACATTCATTTATGTGGATTATTTCTATCACTAATTATAGTATTAAAATAAAATCATATTGCTTTGTAAATCCTATGAAAGTAAGGTTCCCTGAAAAAATCTTGGGGCCTTTCTAGGGTTCCCAGAGTATACTTTGTGAACTGCTTCCTTACACCAATAAAATGTGATCTTTTTGAAAACGAGAGTTAAAGTAGTATTTTTGAGTTAGAGGAGAGGATTGTCTTTTTTATAGAAAGGGAAAATGACTTGGCCAGGGTGCCAGGGCTGGGACATGCTTCCCTCTCCGTAGGCCTGCTTCTGCTTAGGAAGGCTGCTTCTGTAACAGAATCTGGGCCATCCTTCCCGCTCCCCCTTGGGCTGATGACTGGGCTGTAGCTGCGTTATGCCTCTGGGGTGGAGAGGAGGCCTGGCTTGGCAGCCAAATGTGAGGAAAGGAAACCGAAAAGGGGAGAAGGTGGCGTTCTGCAGGCTGTGTGTCTGATCCCCAGCAGGGAGGGAGAGAGGGAACATATGTGTGTCATAGACAATTTATTCTAGGGAGGGATAGAGAGAGCGGAGGGTGGGGTGGGGGAATCGAATGCCTCCCCCTTCATTTCCTCCCCCATCCCTTCACCCCATGGCTCTGGATGAAGATGAGGGCCTTCGTTCCAGGAATGACCCTCCTCCCTCTTCTCCTCCAGCCAGAACCTCCTCCTCCTTCTCCCATATAACCCAGCCTGCCTCCTCCTCCAGAGAGTTTTCCCTGACTCCACAGGGATGGGGAGCTGGAGTGGGGGTGGTCCCCGGGGAGTGACAGCCTATAAATCTGATCATTCTTGTCTCATACTACAGCCCCCTACCCCCGACTCCACCCATCTCCACCTCCCCTGTGGAGTCTGGACTTATAATCAAGAACTGGGGGTTCAAATAGGGGTTTATTAGTAGTTTGACTTGGGGTGCATCACTTCAGCTATTGTAAAACGGGGGTTTGCACCACCTACATCACAGGGCCTATTATAAACTTCAAATAAGAATGTAGAAATAATATTTTATTATATTAATTTATACATTTTGATTTATATATTATATATTTATATAAATATTATCTGAGAGATATCAGCGTCAGTCATCTGTCCCCATTCCCCTAATTTTTGACCTTTTTAATATTCTTCTTCTTATGCTTCCCATCTACCCAGCAATACCCTTGTCCCCCATCTCTCTAACAGCCCCTAAAAAAGGAAACCTAGTTCTGCTGCCTCTGGGAAGCCTTCCAGGATTGAGTGTCTTGTAGGTCTCCCTAAGCCTGTCCAGGACTTTCTCTCGCCCTGCAGCAGGCTGATCGCGGAGGTGGGTGGGGGCTCGGAGAGCCTGAGGTGCGGCCCCCGACTCCGGACCCCGGGTGGGCTGGGCTGGACGGGCCGGGGCTGCCCCCCCGCTGCCGGGCTTTGGGGCTCTTTCGGAGTCCCAGAGCCTCCCTCCTGTAACTCGGTAACATTTGACCTACTTCTCCGGGCTGGATCTGTGTCTCTGGCAATGTGGTCCGGACCCACAAGTTTGGAGAGGGAAAGGGAGGGCGATCTCCCTCCTCCCAGCCCCCCTCCCCTCCCGCGCCGCCCGGGCAGGAGGGGGGGCCGCGATGCCCTGCATTACCCCACGAGGAAGCCAGATGGCGGGAGAGCTCACGCTACGGTCCGGCCCCGCTCTCCGAGCACGGGCCGGTCAGTGGCCGCGGTCCTCCGCAGCCGCCGTTCCCTCAGCCCTCGGGACAGGTGCGGAGCCACTGCCCGCAAGCGGAAGGCCGCTGGGGGATGGGTCCCCTTGCTCAGGCTTCGGGATGGAGGGTCCCAGGGGACCCCCCAACGAGGAGGCAGCTCAGGGGGCGCCGCCGGCCCCCTCCCCTTGTTCCCGCTCTGACCGGGGGGAATGGCAGCTGACCACCCAGCCCCAGGCTGTGCCCACGTCTAGCCTCAGGAGGGCGACGGCCAGCGCTGGGAAGCATCCCAGCAACAGGCCGAGGAGGGGAAGGAGGGGGACGCCCGCCCCATCCCGGCACTGTCTCCCGAGGGTGGGCCCCGGAGTCCGAGGAGACCCCATGCTTTGGGCCTGTGTGATCTTGGACAAGTCAGTGCTTCCTCGGGCCTCAGTTTACTCTTCTGTAAAATCTATGAGATGAACGAGATGAGCTCCAAAGTCCCTTCTATTTCTAGATGGGAGATCCTGTGAGCTCAGCCATGAAGAGGGTTCTTGGACCGGCTCCCTGGGCCCCTGGCTCTGCGCGTTGTCCCCCCTTCCGCCCCCAAACACACCCACACCACAGCAGCAGGGCTTGCGCTTGCAACTTGTGGCGGGCGGCTCTAATGAAGCTGCTCCGCCTTTCTGAGTCTGCAAAAGGAGTGCGTTGGGTTCTGCGATTTGGGGTCTCATCCAGCTCTTCCAACAGATCAGTCTGAAATCCCATCCAGCTCTGAAATTGTGTGTGTGTGTTCCAAGTTCCCATTCAGACCTTGAACTTCAGCGTGCTACCATTTGGATCTATGCCCAAAGGGCTTTCAGGCTCATACCCTCTGATCCAGCACTGTCTCTTCTGGGCCTGTATCCCAAAGAGATCATTAAAAGGGAAAAGGCCCCGCGTGTGCAAAAACGTTTGTGGCGGCCTCTTTGTGGTGGCCAGAAACCGGAAACGGAGAGGATGCCCATCAGCTGGAGAATGGCTGAATAAATTGTGGTATATGAAGGTTATGGAATACTATTGCTCTGTAAGAAATGACCAGCAGGAGAAATACAGAGAGGCCTGGAGAGACTTACATCAACTGATGCTGAGTGAAAGGAGCAGGACCAGGATCATTGTACAGGACAACAACAATATTGTAGGATGATCAATTCTGATGGACGTGGCTCTCTTCAACAATGAGAGGATTCCGGCCAGTTCCAATAGAATTGTGCTGAAGAGAGCCATCAGTATCCAGAGAAAGGACTATGAGGATCTAATGTGCATTTTTGTTATTGTTTGCTTGTTTTTCTCACTTTTTTCCTTTATAATCTGATTTTCCTTGTGTAGCATGATAAATATGTTTAGAAGAATTGCACATGTTTAATAACCTTATTGTATTATTTGCTGCCTAGGGGAGGAAAATTTGGTGAATGTTCAATGTTTTGGATTACTTGCTATCTAGGGGAGGGGGTGGGGGCAAGAAGGGGAAAATTGGAACAAGGATTTTTGCAAGAGTTAATATTAAAAACTGCATATCTTTTGAAAATTAAAAAGTTTAGTTAAATATTGAAAACCATCTTTGCATGTATTTTGAAAATAAAAAGCTAGAATTAAAAAAAATTCAGTGCTTTAAAATCACCACCAGCTTTGACACTGTGTCTATGATTCCATTCCATTTTCCTCAGATATTATTTACTACAGCCCTGTAGTGCACTCAGCATTTTTCAAAGTATAATGAGGGGAAATAAGATTTAGTGAATATAGTTCCTGGACTCAGAGATTTCACAGTCTTATGGGCATCCAAGCATGTCATCTGATTAGGGAGCATTGGAATTTGGGATCCTTGAGGTCAGAGATCACTTTTGCCTTTCTTTGTGCTCAGTCAAGGGTTTAATAAATAAGGTGCTTTATAAAGGCTCCGTGATTATTAACTGAACTTTGAGTCTCGACTTCCTCTTCTCTGACAGGATTTCAATCTTGTCATAGAACTTATATACACACAGAGATATGTATATATTTTATCTCTGAGAGACTATACAAAGTGATGGGGTTTTATAACTAAAAGTTATTCATTTTGTTTAAATCAAGAGATACAAGCTGAATGTGCTGATAAAAAAAATAACAGCTGGCTTATTACAGGACACACAAATAACGATCTTTGTGATTAAGGGGAGAATAGCTTGGGTAAGGCACAAATAAAGATTGTCCCTCTTTTTTTTTCTTTTTACTGTATTTTGAATTCAATAATTTAACCCCAATACTACAGGATCAGAGAATTTAGAGACAAGAGGGACCTTAAAAATCACCTGACCTTTTTTTAAAGAAGAAACTGAGGTCCAAAGGCTTAATTTAACCAAATCAAAACAAATGGGAAACAGGGAGGGAAAAGAGGATAGTCAAAGGAGTGTGCTTATAGAGAACAAAAACCCTCACTTTGATTTTTTTAAAAAAATCATAACATTTTTTTCTTTAAATTGAATTCCAAATTCTCTCCCTCCTTCTCCCCCATACTGAGAAGGTAAGCAACATGATGTCAATTATATGTGTAAAATCATAAAAACATTTTCTATCTCAGCCATATCAAAAAGGAAAAAAGAAAAGAATGAGAAATTTATCCTTTAGTTTGCACTCAGTTCATCAGTTCTCTCTGGTGGATAGCATTTTTTACTTCAGAATTGTCTTAGATAGTTGTTTTGGTCAAAGCAGCCAAGTCTTTTACAGTTTAATCACCATTATAAGATCACTGTTACTATGCATAATGATTTCCTGATTCTTCCCACTTCACTTTACATCAGTTCATAGGTCTAGCCATTTTTTCCCCTGAAACCCCCTTCCTCATCATTTCTTTTAGCACATTAATACTCCATCATATTCAGACACAATGCATCCATTCTCAAATTAATAAGGATCTCCTAAAGTTCCAATTCTTTGCCACCACAAAAAAGACCTGCTATAAATATCTTTGTACATATATTATTTTTTAAAATTTGAATCTAAGATCATTTATTTGTTCGCCAGGCTACTGCCTGGGTCCCACAGCTAGTAAGTGTTAAGTATCTGAGGCTGGATTTGAACTCAGGTCCTCTTGTCTCTGGACCAGTGCTCTATCCACTGAGTCAAAACCTGGACAGTCTATCAGCACCATGCCAGGAAACTGAGCCACTTCCATTTGAATTGTCTTAGGAAGATTCTGAAAATCACCTAGCAGGATAAAGGTCCTTTCTAGAACTAAGCTGCCAAGCATTCCAACTCTACTGCGAGAGCACAACTCTGTTGGGTTGTCCACATTTTTTGAATGTCAAATATATATTTGCCGTGTGTGTGTGTGTGTGTGTGTGTGTGTGTGTGTGTGTGTGTGTATTATAGAAAACTGGGCAAGTGCTCATAGTCAGAAAAAGCAATGCAAGGACATTCTCAGTCTCTCTTAAAAATTTAGAATTATTATATGGCATGGGAGACACTGGCACAGGATCACCCAGCATGGCGTGCCCTCATCAGAGAAGGTGCTGGGCTCCATGAGCAAAGCAGAATTGAATTGTCCCAGAAGAAACTTTAGATGCACAAAATTAGAGAATTCATCCAGATGTTCATGGGGACTGTGTGAGTCTAACCTATAACAGGACATTTTGAGCTCCTGTTGGTCTGATCAGCCACAGTTAGACACACTGCAATTCTATTCTAACAGAGTGATGTCATTCTGGTGCTCTTGGAGAATGAGGAACAACAGTCAACCAACCAACTTATAAGTACATTTCTTTTCTTTGTTCTCTTTGGGGTATAAAACTAGTAGTAATATTGCTGGGTCAAAGGGCATGCACAGTTTTATAGTCCTTTGGGTATATTTCAAAATTATTCTCTAGAATGTTTGGAATGGTTCACAATTCCAGCAAAACTTTAGTAATGTATCCAATCTTCCTTATCCCCTCCAACATTTGTCATTTCTGAAAGGTGTGAGATAGGACTTCAGAGTTATTTTAATTTGCATTTCTCTAATCAATAATAATATAGAGCATTTCTTCCCTATGACTATAGATAGCTTTAATGTCTTCTTTTGAACACTATCTGTTTTTATTCATTGACCATTTATCAGTTAGGGAATAGCTCTTGTTTTATAATTTTTTAAAAATTGAGAAAATTGAAAAAAGAAGCCTTAATCAAAGAAATCTGATGTAACATTTTTTTTTGGTATTATTCCAAGGTACCTTTTCTCAAAATGGGGTTTCCCTAATGATCTCTTTTTAATTAGATCTATTTTTTGTTTTTATTTTGTCTGAAGTCATGATTGCTCTCCTTCCCTTTTTTTTTCTTAAAGCATAATAGAGTCTGCTCCATTTCCTTACTTTCACTCTATGTGTGTCTGTTTCAAGTGTGTCTCTTGTAAACAACATATTGTGAGATTCTTCTAATTCATTCAGCTATCCACTTTCATTGTATGGTAACCTCATCCCGTTCACATTGGGAGTTATGACTAACTGTGTCTCTGCAACCAATTTTCTTTTATTTAACCTTCTTTTTATCCTGTTTCTTCTCCAAAGTACTTCTGACCACTGCCTCCTGTAATCCTTACTTTTGTTTCCCTCTTTCCATATTCCTTTCCCCTTCTCCTGCTATGTCCCTGTTGGGTAAGATAGATTTCTATGCCCAACTCAGTGTGAATGTATGTGTATATACATATTATGTTTATATATGTACATTTTACACTATATACATATATTCTTCCATCTTGAAACAATTCTGATGAGCATTATCTCCCCCTCATTTCCCCCTTCACTATAAAAACTTCTATGCACATCTCTTTTATGTGAGAAAAGGTTCCCTTTTCTATCTCTCTCTTCTCTCTTCTCCCAGTGCATCCCTGTCTATGTAGAAATGACAAGCTTCTTATGAAATACTTGTATCATTTTGCCAAATAAGAATTTAAGCAGTTTCACTTTATTGAATCTCTTAAGATTTCTTTTTCAGGTTTCTCTTGAATCTTCTCTTTGAATGTCAAATTTTCTATTAAACCCTGGTCTTTTCATCAGAAATACTTGAAAGTCCCTTATTTCATTAAATAATTATTTTTTCCCTGAGGGATTATAACCAGTTTTCTGGGTTAGATTACTCTTTTCTTTGCTTTCTGGGATATCATATTTTCAGATCTGTGGTTCTTTAACGTGGAAACTACTAAATATTGTGTGGTTCTGATTGTGGTACTACAATATTTGAATTGTTTATTTTTGGTTACTTGCAATATTTTTTCCTTGACTTGAGAGCTCTGATATTTGGTTATAATATCCATGGGACTTTTCATGTTGTTACCTCTTTCAGGAGGTGGTTTATGAATTTTTTTATTTTTAGTTTACTCTCTGGATCTAAGATTCTGGGGCAATTTTCCTTTCTAACTTCTTGAGATATGATAGTGAGGCTCCTTCTTTGATCATGGCTTTCAGGTAATTCAATAATTCTTAACTTGACTCTTCTTGATCTATTTTCCAAGTCAACTTTTTTTCTAATATTTCACATTTTCTTCTATTTTCAAAAATTCTTTTGACTTTGTTTTGTTGTTTCTTGTTATCTCATGGAATAATTAGCTTACATTTGACTAATTCTAATTTTTAAGGAATTATTTTCTCCAGTTAGGTTTTGTACCTCTTTTTCCACTTGGTCAATTCTGCCTTTTAAGGAATTCTTTTCTTTAGTAAGTTTTTGTACTTTTTTCCCATTTGACCTATTCTGTTTTTAAGGTATTATCTTTTTCAATATATCTTGTGCCTCTTTTGCCAAGCTGTTAATTCTCTTTTTATAATTTTCTTGCATTACTCTCATTCCTTTTTCTAATTTTTTTCTTTATCTCTTTTAGCTCTTTTTAAATTCTTTCAGGAATTCTTATTGGGCTTTTGTTTAATTAGTATTTTTCTTTGATGCTTTGGTTGTAACTGTTTTCAAACTATTGTCTTCTTCTGAAATTCTGAAGTTCTTCAACTTATATTCTGAACTTATGTGACAGAACCTACAGATATTCAGAGGGTAACACATTTCCAGCAGAAGATATTTTGGAACAACTTTAGGAAAGGTCTACCTCAATCAGGCAGGGTAGGGGACTCAGCCCAGCCCAGGTGAAGCACAGAGAGGTCCAGGGCAGAAAGCCCTTCCTCCCCCAAGCACTGGGGGATCTACTGGGAGGCTCTTAGCTAAATACAGCAGCCTTGGATACTCTTAGTTCAGAAGGCAGCGATCAGCAGACTAGCTGTGAGACCTCCACCCCAACTACATTAGACAAAAAGTGAGCTCCCAAACCCCAGAATAACAAGTGGGATTTGGTATGCCCACCCATCAGCCAGCATCATTGATCCCAGGGCTGTGTGAAGCCTGCTGTTGTCTGTAAAGAAAGTTTGGGACAATCTCCCCTGTGCCCTAGGAGCAGACCTCAACCTTTTAAAATGGGCAAAAGAGCGAAAAGAGTTCTGACCATATATAGTTTTTATGGAGACAAGGAAGAACAGACCTCAAATCCTGAGGACACAAAGGGCAAAATGTCCAGATGAAGCCTCAAAGGATGAGATGAGTTGGTCTCCAATTCAAAAACCTTTATAGGAAGAATTTTAAAAGTATCTTAAAGAGAGAAGAAAAATGGGGAATGGAAATGAAAGCTCTGGAAAAGGAAACACAGAAATTGTCTGAAAAACAATATTCCTTAAAAACATTTTGGTGAAATGAAAAAAGAAAACAATTCCTTGAAAAACAGAATTTGTGAAATGGAAAAAATTCAATGAAAAAAATAAGTTATTTAAAAGGTTAATTGGCCAAATGCAAAGGGAGATAAAAAAGGTAATTGAAGAAAATAACTCACTAAACATTAGAATTAAACAAATTGAAGTGAATGATTAAATGAGACATCAAGAATCAAACAAACAAAACAAAACAAAAATGAAAAAATAGAAGAAAATGTAAACTATCTCATAGGAAAAACAACTGACCTGGAAAATAGATCCAGGAGAGATAATCTAAGAATTATTGGACTATCTGAAGACCACAATGGAAAAAAAAGGGTCTGGACAGCGTGTTTCAAGAAATCATCAAGGAAAACGACCTTATTGTCCTAGAAATACAGAGTAAAATAACTACTGAAAGAATCCATGGATCACCTCTGAAAGAAACAACAAAATGAAAACTCCAAGAAATATTGCAGCTAAATTCCAGAATTATCAGATCAAGGAGAAAATACTACAAGCAGCCAGAAAGAAATAATTCAGATATCAAGGAGTCACAGTCAGGATTATCTAGGACCTAGCAGCTTCCACTTTAAAGAATCAAAGGGCCTGGAATATGATATTCCAGAGGGCAAAGGAGCTTAGACTGCAGTCAAGAATCAACTATTGAGCAAAATCAAGCATTATCTTTCAGAGGAAAAGATGGACATTCAATGAAATAGGGGATTTTCATTATTTTTATTTGTTTTGTTAAATGAAATAATGAAGCCTTTATAATCCCTAAAGTGCTATTTAATTTTATGGATAGAAAATGCTGAGATTGCACAAAGATTTTGGGAAATATGGAAGGTAGAAAGTAAATATCATGAAAAATATTTCCTGACTTCAAAAATAATAAAGCTAGTATTTATATAATAGTATAGAACAAGATCTCATTTAACCCTCACAATAACCCTTCAAGATAGATGCTATTATTTTCTCCATTTTACAGATAAGGAAACTTAGGCAAACAAGAGCTGAGTGAACTTATCCAGATTACCCAGGTGTCTCAGACAGGATTTGAACTCAGGCTTTCCTGACTCTTGTCCAAAGCTCTCTCATCATCATCATCATCATCATCATCATCATCATCATCAGGTCAGTGTCATCATCACTATAGCATTTTAAGTCATAAAAATTTTTTACAAATATTATTTCATTTGGTTCTCACAACAACTCTATGAGAGTCTATGATTATCCCCATTTTACAGATGCACCATCTCACTACTAAAGATAAATCTGGGATCTCATCCATGTGAGTCTTCCTCATACAAATATAAAATCTCAACTCATCTATACCTTTCCCTTTCTTAATGGTTCTTGTCCATAGATGATCCAACCAACACAATAGAAGCCTTCCTTTGGCTTTCCTAATATTTCCTAGAAATGGGAACACAGCCCTCAGGATGTTCAATAGATATTCTTCTCTCTACCTACAAAAATGGCCCTCCTTATCTGGCTAAGTGCATCTTTGGTATACTTTTAAGTTGGAAGCAAGATGTTATCATTAACATGTTGCAGGTTATTAACATTACTTACAATCCCTCTTTTCCCACCCCCCCACATTGTCTTTCCCCTGTTCTAGGGTCAGTTTTACCCAGATTACCCACATAACAAGTAAGATCATTCAGTCAGCCAATAAGCATTTATTAAGTACACACTTTGTGCAGGTCTGGATATACAAAGAAAGACAAAAAACAGTCTATATTCTCAAGAAGTCCATACTCTATTGGAGGAGACAACACGAAGACAATTACGTAGAAACAAGATACAGATGAAATCAATTGGAGATAACCAGCAGAGCCAATTCAACTTTAACAATATGTTCCCTCAAGCCCAGGTTCAATGTTTTATCATTTTTTTGTTTTACCATTCAATTCAGGTTGTCAGGTTTCTTCCTCTCTATGAATCATCTGTAAAGGCATTGGATTTACTTAGGTGTTCTCTGTTCATTTACAATCTCAGCTAGTTGGTGTAGTGAATAGATTGCTAGACTCAGAGTCAGGAAGACCTGCATTTGAATGGAGCCTTAGATGCTTATTAAACAAGTAATCCTGGCTAAGTCACTTAATCGAGGTCTGCCTTATCTATAAAATGGGGATAATAGCACATATCTCACAGAGTTGTTGTGAGGATCAGATGAAATAATATTGTAAAACACTCTGTATGTTTTAAATTCTGTAGTGACGATGATGATGATGATGATGATGATGATGTTACAGAGCTGCTAGGTGATGTAGTAGATAGACTACTGGGCTCAGAGTCAAAAAGACCCCAGTTCAAGTCCATACTCAGATATTTACTAACTATGTGACCCTGGGAAAATCACTTAAACCTCTGTCTCCCTCAGTTTCCTCATCTGTAAAATAATAGCACCTACTTTCCAAGATTATTTTGGGGATCAAATGAAAGAATGTAAAAGTAGAGTGTACTTAGCACAATGTCTGGTATGTACTAAGTGCTTAACAAATCATTTATTACTCTTTCTTATTTAGTAGTTTGGAAAGGATTTTGGAGTAAACTGGTCAAAACCTCACATCTTCTAGATGAAACTGGAATTGTGACAGGCTCAGGGCTAATCAGGTCATGGGCAGGAGGAGTAAAATTTGAACTTGGGGCCTCAGCTTTCAGTCCAATATTTAGGTTCTAAGATTCTTTCTGCTGGACATTTTATGCTCCTGAGGTTCCTTCAAACTTTCCAGTCTTTCCAGCTTTAAGAACCTAGAATTTGATTGAATTCATTCTGTTCCATTCCTATAGATTCCTGAGTAATAGATTTGAAGCTAGAAAACTATTAGCTTGAGTTTCTGCTGCCTTATTCACTAGCCTAGTGATTTTGGTCCAGTTACTGAAATTCCCTGAGTTTCCTTATCTGTAAAATAAGAGATTTTCAAAGCAAGCATAGGATGGCCTAAGTCCCTCTTAGCTCTCAAGTCTATGATTCTAGTTCTGGGCTACCAGTTTAAGCCATAGTCAGATAAGAATCACTTCCATTAGGGTTCTAACCTTTATTAGCTCAGGGCTCTCAGACAATTCATTTGCTCTTCCTGAACTTCAGTTCCCTCATTTATAAAATGTAGACATCAGATAATGATCAGAGAGCCAACTTCTGAGCCAGGATGAGGGTCCAAGTCTTACTTCAATAAGACTGTGATGCTAGAGACTAAGATTAGAATTTGCAGAGCAGTTGCTAGTCTATATTGGTACTGGGAGTTCCCTTCACCAATGAGATCACAGGGTGGTACTAAAAATAAAAATATGGAGTCTACCTATCTCACAGGGGGGTGTTGGGAAGAAAATTCTTTAACAAAATTTAATATAAATGAGAATTTTCATTATTCAATCAATAAGCAGTCATTCAAGATCTGAAAATAAAATTGAATTTAAAATATTTATTAAACAGAGACATTAAGACAAAATGAAATAAAGCTTATATTCCATAGAAAAAGGCAACATGTAAATCTATAGAGAATAAGCATACACAAAATACAATCAAATTCCATGTACTTATTACTTCAGTATTTCAAGAATCTGTGATTGCATTGGTGGAAGGGAGGGTGGGTTGGTTGGTTGGTGCCCTTTGTTCTCGAAGAGGACCCAAATGACATTAGAATCGAGTTACAGTATGTCTGACAGTGGCTAATCAGACCAATATGAGCTCAGAATGCTCTGCCACAGGTCGGTCACAAGAAGTTCCTGTGAACATTTGATGGATTCTCTAACTTTGTACATCTCGTGTTTCTTCTGAGCTAATTCAATTCTGCTTTGCTCATAGAGCCCAACACCTTCCCTGATGAGGGCACACCATATTTTTTTTTTGGTGGGGGGAGTATAAGAGCCGTCAACCCATGTCTTACTCATTTTCTAATTCAGGAAGTTAATTGCCTTTGGGGTTGCTGTTGCCAAACATTTCATGGTCCTGTACCCAAAGTGGTGATAAGAGCCTCCAAACTTAGCTAGTGTGGTCCTTGGTCCCAGGTCTGGGTTAGAAGCCTGCTAGAGCCACAGAGATCTCAAGGTCACCTTGGCTTGAGAGCCCCATACCATTGTTATTGCCACCAGGAGGCCGAGCAGAACTCGGGCCAGGAGTTATTATTGTTATTATCGTCATAGAGCTGAAGACAGAGGGCTGTGAGTGGGAACAGGTGAGGGTCAATACAGGAATTCTGTGGTTGAATAATAGGAGACTGTCATGTTGTGGGAGAGATGAGAGGAGGGGTGACTATGATACTAATTTTCCCTTAAAGTTTAAGGAGTTGAAGAATAGCCAGGACAATTGGAGAAAATATTGAATTTGCAGCAGGAAGACTGCTTCAACTCTCTCCTCAGATACATATTGCTTGGCCAAGCCATTTACTTTTTTTTCCTGTATTTAATGGAGATATCAGTAGCTTCCTCATAGTGTTATTGCAAAGTGTAAGGAGATAATATCTGTAAAGGGCTCTGCAAGTCTTCAGGCTATAGAAATGTGTGTTGGTCCTATGATTATCAAGAAGACCGGATTATTCTCTCATCATCTGCTAAGATTTATCTAGTACTTTTAAGTGCTTTTGCATAGATTATGGCATGAGAGCCTTACCACAATCCAGTGAAGCCACAGCTCTTATGATCAATCCCATTTTACACATGAGGAAACCAAAGCTGAGAAGGATTAATGGTTTATTTCTCAGGAAGTATTTGAAACACAGGTCTTCCTGACTCAAAGTCCGGTACTCTAGGCCACTTAGTGTCAGGACTGACATGAGGTGAAGCAAAGAATGAGCTATCAGGTCAATGGGATTTGAAGAGGGTTCTTAAGGGAGGAGAGGAAATCCTGGGAAAGGGTGGGAGTGATTTCTAGCATAGAGCTTGAGTGTGGGGAGAGGGTTAGAGAGATGGAGAGAGGGTGCCAGCAAAGGGCCTTAAGAAGCTCCGTGGAATGTGAGAGGTTATCATTATTCTAGCTGGGACGACTTTCAGTTCTAGAGACCAGCTCTCCTCTCAATCAGCCCTGCAGGGAACCCCCCCACCCCCTTGACCTTCCTGCCTCCTGCCAGGCGGGGGAGAGCACTGACTTTGGCAGCAACTACCAGCTGTGACGACTCCTCCCTTTGGGAGTCCGATCTGGTAGGAGGTGAGAAATTCCTCTTAGGCCAGTAAACACCTCGTGAGAAAAAAGGCAGGAAAAGGGACACAAGGGGAAGAGGAGTTCGCAGATCAGGGCATTTAGACCTGCAAAGAAACCTTAGATATCATCTAGGAAATAGTTAACAAAATCAATATAAATCAGTGAAACCTTATGTTAATATGTGGTTTTTCTAAAGTTGGTTTGTTGATCCTTATGATCCCTTTTTTTATTTGAGTTTGACATAAATTAATTAGTCCAATTTCCTCATTTTACAAATGCAAAGATTGAACCAAAGAGGGGGGGTTGTCCAAGAGAACACAACCAGGAGAGGGAGAGAAAAGGGAAGGGAATATAGGGGGAAAAAAGAGTAAAATACAAATAGGATTGAATTTGTTTTGGGAGGGGTAATTTAACATGTACTGAGCTAGAGAAAGGTCCCTAAGAAAATAGGGGAATTTGTTTTGCTGTGGAATCCAATTCTCCTTTCTGTATGGATTTTGTTTGCTGAATTCCCCTTTATAGCCCTCTAGACTATAAAGCTCAGGTGTATGGGGTGAGGGAGATCATTGCTAAGTGGTCTTTAAAGCCCTTTGCTCCTCTGAAAGCTAGGATCCTGTGAGCTCTCACTGCTTCAGATTTCTTTGGTGGATCCTGCCTTCTCTAGAGTTAGACTAGACATCTTCCCAATGGCTCCCAGTGCTGTCTAGTGTCCGGGGCTGAAGTGTGGGATGTCTGTCGGTCTGGGGGCTCACCATGGAAGAGAAAGTCCACGGACTGCATGGATGAATCCTTTTGCCTTTGTCTTCTTTCTCATGGATGAATGGTTTCCCTTGGGTCACAACCAATGCTGAGACTATTGAATCTCAATGAGAGATGGTTGAAAAGAACCTTGGATAGGAGTCAGGAGACCCAGGTCCCATTTCTGACACTAATTATGTGACTTTTGGTGACCCCTCTGGGTCTCTTGTTTCCATCTCTGTAAAATGAGGGAGTTGGATTTCTCATTAAGGTCCTCACTAAGGATACCTTTCTGTGCTTGAATTTCTTTCTCAGGTCCTACTAGAGCACTGACATACTGGGTTTTATGTCCTATTGTCCTTCCAGACTCCAACAGTCTATATTCCAAGTTCTAGGTCTCCTTTTAAAGTTGACATTACATATTCTAGGTTCTAGAGTCCCTTCCAGCTCCAATGTTCTATATTCTTTGCTTTGTCCTTCTATAGTTGTGAGATGGGCCACATGAGAACATGTTTAGTCAGAATTTAGTCAGACTTTATGCACTGATCTCTTTGGTGGATGTACCACTGGGTGGTGTAAGGTGGGAGGGGAAGAGTTACTGTCTTTATTGGAACTGAAAGAAGGATTAATAAATTTAGTATTTTCCCAAATATCTTCAAGGTATAGGAAGATATTTACAGCATCATAGAACTGGGTAAGTAAGTGGCTAGTGATCAGTAATTACCTAGGAAATTGCAGGGTTTTTTTCCTGTAGTATTAAAAAACGTGGAGGTGGGTGGGTGGAGAAGGGGCTCCCTCAGATCCCTGAGGCTTGCTTCTGACAGACTCTCTTCTAGATATGTCTTCTCTTCTTTCCTAATGTCTATTTTTTTATCTGAAATTTTCGATGCTTAGAATCTTCCTTTTGGAAGCATCCAAGCCCTATCCATGCTCAAAAGCAGGGATGTTTGGAAAAGCCGAGGTGTACATTACTTATGATATTAGAGATCATCTAAATAAGAACCATCATCTTTCTATAAAGCCTGAGGTCCTCACTTGGGTCATTGGGGCTGTCCCATTGTGGACAAAGGACTCAGGTGTCTTCCATCCATGACTCAAGAGGACAGATGGGTGCTTTGTCAACACTGAATGTGGCAAATCTGAGGGAAGTCTCTTGTTTTTAAACTATTTTGTTGATTTTATTTTGATATTACCTAAGTCTCTCTCCATATGTACCTCATCCTCTTTCCCAGAGAGCCATTTATTTCATATAATAATTTTATAAGGAAAAAAAAGAAATAGAAAAGAGGAAAAAACTCCAGCAAACTGGAAAAAAATTGGATAATATATATACACTGTTTCACACCCATGGTGAGAGGAGAGGAATAGGAGAAAGGGAAAAGGTATCTTTCTATGGAGCCAAGTCTTTTACTATAATTTTGCAACATTCATTTTTAAAAAATATTATTTTGTGGTGATGGTTCTTTCCATTTACATTGTTATAGCCATCAAGTGTATTGGGATTTTTTTTGCCTTGCATATTTGACTTTGTATCAGATGGTACAAATCTTTCCATACTTCTCTGGGATTCACTGTATTTATCTTTCTTCCAGCAGGGTGATATTCTATAACATTCACACACACAGGTTACTTAGCCAGTCCCCAAATGATGGGCATCCTACCTTGCCTCTACTACTTTTCTCCCATAGGATCATTGTTAATGCTCTTCCTCTTTCTGATATGGCTTGAAGACCATCCCACCTGGCAACTAGCCTCCAGGAGTATATACTAGAATGTCTCCATCTTTACCTGCAGGGATAGAGATTGGACCTGGTGGAGAGCACCTCCTTTACCAATGTAAAATGCACCTCCTTGACAGCTTCTAGTCTTAAAGAGTGTTGCTGTCACACTTAAATAGAGAGGAAGGCTAAACTGTCCAGAAGGAATCCTGGGGACCACATATTGTCTTATATAACCACATATGTTCATAAGTATGTACGTATATATGTATACACATGCAAATGTAACATGTGTGTGTGGTTATTGTTGTTAATACAGCAACACATTAAAATCAGATAGGAATACTATTTTAATCTAGTTCAGGCTCTTCTCAGAAATGGGGAGGGTTGAATGAGGTTCAGAGCACAGAGGTTAAGTAACTTTTTCAGTCACACAGTTTGTATGTCAGAGATAGTCAAGATAGTTCCTCTTAGCTTTTAAGTTAAATAAAGGCTTATTGCTTTTCTCATTTTGTTAAGTCTTTTGTAAGTCTTTCTAAATCTTAAGACAATTGCAATGGAAGGAGAAAAGCCCTTATCCCAGATATGATGTAAAAAAATATGATCTGAGAAACATACTTTCTGTGTAATTCAATCATTTTATTAATAAAACCAGCAGGTTATTAATAAAAAGATGATTATTTGGTTATTTCTCTTAGACCAAAGACAATCATGATAGTAGGGCTATATAGTAGGCATCTAATGAAGGGCTGAGTGTTTCTTTTGGTTAGAGAAATTATCTCTGTACTCAGATTATCTCCAGCATTGGGCTGTCCAGACAAAAGAATTTGTCTGTTCCCAAGCTTGAGTAGAACATAATGGGCTTCCCTGAATTAGATTAAAATTTTGGTAATGTTGGATGGAATCTGACCAAAATGAGGAAAGATGATTAAGTCTCATTATCGTTAATGTCCTTCAAGAGACCGAACTTTAAACCAGGACTTTGGATGAGAGAGAGCGAGCTCTGACTCTCCCCAAGATAGAAGTTATTAATAATCATTTCTCTCACAGCCAAATAATGACTTTTGCCTGAGCTTATACAGATGGTAAGCCACAGAGGAAGGATTAAAAAACAAAAACTAAGACAAAAACCGATCCAATAATGTTTGCTGGGCTCAGACAGAGTTCTAATCTTCACCATAAAGTTATGACCCTGGTCAATTCAATTGAATACAGCAAACATTTTCTATCTGTCTGCGTTGTACAAAATCATGAACTCTATGCTGGGGATATAAGGATAATAGATGACATTGCTTCTATATTAGATCATGGAATTAAAGCTTGGGGAATAATCCCCAAAGAAGGTGATCCAGCCCAATTTCCAATATTTTACAGATGAAGAAACAAACCAAGGCTATAAAATTAAACGCCTTATTCAAAGTTACATAACTGGTAGGTAGAAGAAAGTATTCTAACTAGCTCCTCTCATTTAGGAGGAGAGTATAATACAGTGGAAAAAGTACTCTTTGGAGTTAGAGGAACCAAGATTCGAATCTTACCTTTAATTTTTACTAAATCACCCTGGGCATGTCACCTCTCCAGGTCTTAGTCTTCTCATCTGAAAAATTAGAGATATTGAAGTAGATGACCTCTAGAATGCCCCTAGATTGAAGATCCTTCAAACCCACATCCTTTCCCCTCCATCATGTTGTCTTGGGAACTATAGTCTAAAACAGGAATCAAAACCTATGTGATTTCATAGAATATATGATAGAATATGTTAAGGAGAAAGGTATACCCTCAAAATTTGAACAGAAAGAGCTCACTTTCTGCTAGTCACAAGGCTAATCCTAGCCAAAGACTGGCTCTAGATCCCCTATGGGTTTTCTCAGAAACATGAATTATGGGTCACAATGGGGCGAGAGAATATAGGTGTCTCATTGTGAAACAGACCCATTACTGGAGATACTCCAGGACCCACAGGCAGTATCTGCTTTCTAGAACCCCTACACACACACCTCCTGTCCCCCTGTTGCTGTGACCAATCTGACCCAGCCCAGAATTTGGTTATGGTGAGTCCTTCCACGCGGAACAGGGTGATATTGACAATGTTGGGGGCCCCTTTTCCCTAATTTCTCTTTCCCCAAGTCATGCCATTTCCAAGAATATTCCATGCAACATGTATAATCTATATCAAATTGTTTCCTTCTCAAAGAAGGAAGAAACAGGGAAAGAAGGAAAAAAATTTGGAACTCAAATTTTTTAAAATGAATATTAAAAATTGTTATTACATCTAATTGGAAAAATAAAATACAAAAATTTTCATTAAAAAAGAGAATATATCATGTAAGCCAGAGAGCTGTGGATAGCCTCTTCTTCATTCTTGGGTGGGACCAACCCCCTAGGCACACATGTGGGGTCCAGATGGTAGTTGAGATGTTCTCCCCTCACATGTCAGGGTGAGAGCCTCTCACCCAGGATGGCACCAAGGACTGCTCTGAGCTTTGTTCCCTTGCTGTAGCCTCATTCCTCAATCCTCTATCCGTGTGAGGCACAAAAGCCTTCAAGACAAAACCATGAAGTCACATTTGGGAGGCAGGGAAACCTCCCTCCATGATTTTTATCTCTCTCTCTCTCTCTCTCTCTCTCTCTCTCTCTCTCTCTCTCTCTCTCTCTCTCTCTCTCTCTCTCTCTCTCTCTCTCTCTCTCCCTCCCTCCCTCCCTCTGGCTCTTTTTCTTTCTCTATATCCATGTGAGAAAAGGATAGAGAACTGCCATGGACAAGTCATCTGATTCCCAAGTGCTCCAAACAATTCTAAAACAAGAAGTTTCAAAGAAAGTGCTCACTTGTACTATAGAAGGAGTTTGCTCTTCCAAGAATTCCCTATTTCCTTGAAATCCTAGCTTCTGTCCCCCTCTCAGTGTCTTTTAGCCTTTTGTAGAAATGGGAATTGTTATTACTATTGTTTTCTATCAAAATGTCTCTTCTTTCTCTTTCTCTTCTTCCTCTTATTTCTTCTTCTTTTGTAGAAATGGGAACTGTTATTACTATTGTTTTCTATGAAAATGTCTCTCTTCTTTTGTAGAAAAGGGAACTGTTATTGTTTTTTATCAAAATGTCTCTTTTCTTTTTTTCTTTTTCTTATCTCTATTTCTCTGTCTCTGTCTTTCTCTTTATCTGTCTCTCTATCTTTGTGTCTCTCTTTCTCTCCTTCCTTCTCTCCCTCCATATTTGTCTTCTTTCCCCTCATGTTTCTTTCTTTCTGGATGCATGTCTCCTTTCTTCTGTCAACACTATATTTTGACAGAAAAGTGAAAAAATCCAGTCTATCATCCAGATGTTGTCACATTTCCAGCTGCTGAGGACCCAGTAATACAAACATCCAGATGGTGAAAGATATTTTTCCATTTTCATTTGGATTCTCAAACATTTTGTAGAAAGAGCTTATTTTTTGTCATGCCGAGGCTTCAAAGTGCTTCAATATCCCCCCACCCCATTACAGACACTCCCCAATCTCCACTGAGAGCTGCTGGAGAGATGGAAAGCACATGGCAGGAGAGGTAGGGATTATGGGATCATAGCTTTGTACTTGGAAGAGATTTCGGGAACCATGAAATCCTGTCTCCTTTTTTACCGATGAGTAAGCAGAGGCACAGATTAGTTAAGTGATGAGCCCAAGATTACACAGCTATTAAGTGTCTATGGTGGAATTTGAACTTGGATCTTCCTGATTCTAGGTTCTACATTCTATCCCTTAGTCTTTATTCTCCCCTTGAATAGCTGGGAGAAAAATTCTTCTGAACTCCCAGGGAGGTTGTGGTTTAAGTATAGAGTCTCGGATGATGGAGCCTCTGGTTTGAGAGGAAGATGCAGCCTTCATCCTTAGGGAACCAGGGTCTGAGATTAGAGACATTAGAGCAACGAGCCCAGCCTCCTTAGTTTAGAAACATTAGACAAGGAGTCCAGCCTCCTTAGTTTAGAAACATTAGACAAGGAGTCCAGCCTCCTTAGTTTAGAAACATTAGACAAGGAGTCCAGCCTCCTTAGTTTAGAAACATTAGACAAGGAGTCCAGCCTCTTTAGTTTAGAAACATTAGACAAGGAGTGCAGCCTCTTTAGTTTAGAAACATTAGACAAGGAGTCCAGCCTCCTTAGTTTAGAAACATTAGACAAGGAGTCCAGCCTCTTTAGTTTAGAAACATTAGACAAGGAGTCCAGCCTCCTTAGTTTAGAAACATTAGACAAGGAGTCCAGCCTCCTTAGTTTAGAAACATTAGACAAGGAGTCCAGCCTCTTTAGTTTAGAAACATTAGACAAGGAGTCCAGCCTCCTTAGTTTAGAAACATTAGACAAGGAGTGCAGCCTCTTTAGTTTAGAAACATTAGACAAGGAGTCCAGCCTCCTTAGTTTAGAAACATTAGACAAGGAGTGCAGCCTCTTTAGTTTAGAAACATTAGACAAGGAGTGCAGCCTCTTTAGTTTAGAAACATTAGACAAGAAGCCCAGCCTCCTTAGTTTAGAAACATTAGACAAGGAGTCCAGCCTCCTCCTTAGTTTAGAAACATTAGACAAGGAGCGCAGCCTCCTTAGTTTAGAAACATTAGACAAGGAGTCCAGCCTCCTTAGTTTAGAAACATTAGACAAGGAGTGCAGCCTCTTTAGTTTAGAAACATTAGACAAGGAGTCCAGCCTCCTTAGTTTAGAAACATTAGACAAGGAGTCCAGCCTCTTTAGTTTAGAAACATTAGACAAGGAGTGCAGCCTCCTTAGTTTAGAAACATTAGACAAGGAGTGCAGCCTCTTTAGTTTAGAAACATTAGACAAGGAGTCCAGCCTCCTTAGTTTAGAAACATTAGACAAGGAGTCCAGCCTCCTTAGTTTAGAAACATTAGACAAGGAGTCCAGCCTCTTTAGTTTAGAAACATTAGACAAGGAGTCCAGCCTCCTTAGTTTAGAAACATTAGACAAGGAGTGCAGCCTCTTTAGTTTAGAAACATTAGACAAGAAGCCCAGCCTCCTTAGTTTAGAAACATTAGACAAGGAGTGCAGCCTCTTTAGTTTAGAAACATTAGACAAGGAGTCCAGCCTCCTTAGTTTAGAAACATTAGACAAGGAGTCCAGCCTCCTTAGTTTAGAAACATTAGACAAGGAGTGCAGCCTCCTTAGTTTAGAAACATTAGACAAGGAGTGCAGCCTCCTTAGTTTAGAAACATTAGACAAGGAGTCCAGCCTCCTTAGTTTAGAAACATTAGACAAGGAGTCCAGCCTCCTTAGTTTAGAAACATTAGACAAGGAGTCCAGCCTCCTTAGTTTAGAAACATTAGACAAGAAGCCCAGCCTCCTTAGTTTAGAAACATTAGACAAGGAGTGCAGCCTCCTTAGTTTAGAAACATTAGACAAGGAGTCCAGCCTCCTTAGTTTAGAAACATTAGACAAGGAGTCCAGCCTCCTTAGTTTAGAAACATTAGACAAGGAGTGCAGCCTCCTTAGTTTAGAAACATTAGACAAGGAGTCCAGCCTCCTTAGTTTAGAAACATTAGACAAGAAGCCCAGCCTCCTTAGTTTAGAAACATTAGACAAGGAGTCCAGCCTCCTTAGTTTAGAAACATTAGACAAGGAGTCCAGCCTCCTTAGTTTAGAAACATTAGACAAGGAGTCCAGCCTCCTTAGTTTAGAAACATTAGACAAGGAGTGCAGCCTCTTTAGTTTAGAAACATTAGACAAGGAGTGCAGCCTCCTTAGTTTAGAAACATTAGACAAGGAGTCCAGCCTCCTTAGTTTAGAAACATTAGACAAGGAGTCCAGCCTCCTTAGTTTAGAAACATTAGACAAGGAGTCCAGCCTCCTTAGTTTAGAAACATTAGACAAGGAGTCCAGCCTCCTTAGTTTAGAAACATTAGACAAGGAGTCCAGCCTCTTTAGTTTAGAAACATTAGACAAGGAGTCCAGCCTCCTTAGTTTAGAAACATTAGACAAGGAGTCCAGCCTCTTTAGTTTAGAAACATTAGACAAGGAGTGCAGCCTCCTTAGTTTAGAAACATTAGACAAGGAGTCCAGCCTCTTTAGTTTAGAAACATTAGACAAGGAGTGCAGCCTCCTTAGTTTAGAAACATTAGACAAGGAGTCCAGCCTCCTTAGTTTAGAAACATTAGACAAGGAGTCCAGCCTCCTTAGTTTAGAAACATTAGACAAGGAGTCCAGCCTCTTTAGTTTAGAAACATTAGACAAGGAGTGCAGCCTCCTTAGTTTAGAAACATTAGACAAGGAGTCCAGCCTCTTTAGTTTAGAAACATTAGACAAGGAGTGCAGCCTCCTTAGTTTAGAAACATTAGACAAGGAGTCCAGCCTCCTTAGTTTAGAAACATTAGACAAGGAGTCCAGCCTCCTTAGTTTAGAAACATTAGACAAGGAGTCCAGCCTCCTTAGTTTAGAAACATTAGACAAGGAGTCCAGCCTCCTTAGTTTAGAAACATTAGACAAGGAGTGCAGCCTCCTTAGTTTAGAAACATTAGACAAGGAGTCCAGCCTCCTTAGTTTAGAAACATTAGACAAGGAGTCCAGCCTCCTTAGTTTAGAAACATTAGACAAGGAGTCCAGCCTCCTTAGTTTAGAAACATTAGACAAGGAGTCCAGCCTCTTTAGTTTAGAAACATTAGACAAGGAGTCCAGCCTCCTTAGTTTAGAAACATTAGACAAGGAGTCCAGCCTCTTTAGTTTAGAAACATTAGACAAGGAGTGCAGCCTCCTTAGTTTAGAAACATTAGACAAGGAGTCCAGCCTCCTTAGTTTAGAAACATTAGACAAGGAGTCCAGCCTCCTTAGTTTAGAGTAAGATGTGAAAGGGATGCCCGAGGTAACACAGACAGTAATCAGCAGACTTCTTTCTGAGCTCATTCCCTCCAATACACTAAGTGATCTCAGGACCCCTCTGGCCTCTCCCCTATTCCTTGCCTCCAGAAGCTATTTTTATCAGGCAATAATGACACTTCGGGCCCCTGCCCTCCCTGAAGGGAATATGTGGCCCTGGCCCAAGGGGGCCCACTGTGAAGCACACAGATGGCACCTCAGGAAAGCTTTGTAGGGCAGCAGCAGGCTGTGAGCTGTGCTGGGGGCCATGTGTGAAGATTTAAAAATAATCTTAGATGGGTCTTTCCATCTTATGTTCTGTGCAGCTGGCATGGCCCAGCGTAGACCAACTCAACATGTTAGCAAGATGCTTCTCTGATCCTTTTGAACCCCTCTTCGTGAAGGCTGGGAGGGACAGACAAATGGGACATGGGGTGGGGAGGTCCACCTTCAAGGATTCCCTTCCTCTAACTCACTCACTCTGCTATCCCCAGTCATTTATAATGGAGAGTCACCTGCTTAGTGACCAAAGAGCTTATGGTTACCTAAACTCAGATTTTATAAGAGGATAAAAGAATATTTGGGAGGGGATTTGATTTGGGAGGGGACTCAGCTTGTCCCTAGAGAAGGGATTTTTAATTATTTCTATGGGAATGGGTCCCTATGGAGCCTCTTCTCAATATAGTATCTTTAAGTGCAAAAAGCAAATGCATGTACTTCTATAGGAAATAAATGATACTGAAATGCAATTTTCATGGGCACCAAGTCAAGAACCCCAGATCTGTGGTGACTACAGCATTATGTGATAAGTGTATTAGATAGCAGAAGAGCAGAGGAGAAGGGCAGGTATTCCAGAGCCAAGCCTTTGATTAGACATCTGGCGATGGAGACGCTTCTCTCATAATGACGTCTATGATCTCACTGCTGGGCTCTGATTGTTCTGTATCCTGAACCCCTTCGTGTGTGGGTCCCTGAAAACTCTGGTTCAAGGCATTCTCTGAGTCGTCATCTATTCAATATCATAGCTCTTGAGTCTATTTTCTTTTTAAAATAAGTCAAAGCAGAAGATACTTAATATCAAAACAAAGATATTTTAGTTATACAAACTAGCAAGATAAGTAACAAGATTCTGTCCCATGTGCTCACAATATACGCACAGAGTCTCATGCCATTGGTGGGAAGGAAAACACTCATTACCTGGATAGTTTATAGTCTTAAGGTTGTTTCCTAGTTGAAAAATCCCTCTACCTTTGCATTTGACACTTATTCCAGCAACACAGAGTTAGTGATATCATCTACCACTCCTGACTCAGCTGTACTAGCTATGCCTGCTAATTCTCTGCTGAGCTTTTTCTCTATAAGTTCTCTGATTATTTGCAGCTTTTAAGAAATCTCTCTTCAGAAGAGTATTCATAGCATTTTTGCTAGCCTTGGGGGTATTTTGGCTCTCCTGTGATTCGCATTTATGGTACCATAATTAATAACTATTAATATACCATAATCAATTAATACAATTATTAAAAACCTTCCATTGTGATAGGTGCTAGAGATGCAAGTATATATTTTTATTGCATTCTGGTAAAGTATTTGTTTAATATTTCTGCCTCTCTATATTTGTGAGATTGTTTATGCCCTAATATAGATAACTGGAAAAATGAATATTCCTTTCTGTTCCCATTCAATAATTAGCAGAGATGCATCACCTCCGATTTTTTTCTAAAATTTTATTTAATTCTTAACTTCTTGTTTGTATTTTTGTTAGAGTTTTTCATGTCTGGAAGGGATACACTGAGGTCCACCATTATTATAATTTTATTACTTCTTTCTTCAATTTGGCTATTTTTTTCCTTTAAGTATAAAGATACTATACTATTTTATGCATATATTAATCATTCATATTCATTTATCTGTGTTTAAACATAATGGAATTTTGCACTTATTTCTTTTTATTTGTCTATTTTCAATATAGCCTTGTCTGAAATCTTGTCTATCCATGCAAATTCATTTGAAGTATAATAGATTTTGCCTTTGCCCTTAATCTTTACTCTGTGTGAACTTATATGTTTTAAGTGTGTGTTTCTTATTTTAAAAAATGTTGCTGGATTCTGCTTTCTAGCTGGATACATAAGTCCTGAGAATGAAATAATCTCTGTTTACAAGGGATTACATGTTAGCAGAGGAGACAATAAGTACACATACAAGTATAGTATAAAAGAAAGGAAATTAATACAAATATCTTTTGTTTTATTGATTAGTTTTAGCTGTCTGACTCTTCAGGACTCTATTTAGGGTTTTCTTGGTAAAGACCACTGGAGTGGTTTGCCATTTCCTTCTCCAGCTCATTTTACAGATAAGGAAACTGAGGCAAACAAGGTTAAGTGACTGACTTAAAGGTCACACATTTAGAAAGTATCTAAGGACAGATTTAAGCTAAGGAAGATGATTTTTCCTGACTCCAAGTCTGGCATTCTATATAGAGAAATTAAATACTTGATAGTTTGAGAAAGAAGTTATTTGCAATTAGGAGAAATCAGGAAAGTCTTTATGCAGAAGGTGCAGCTTAAAGGAAAAGATGGATTCCAGGAAGTAGAATTAAGGAGAGTGTTTCAGATCTGGGGAATGGCCCATGCACTCATGGAGAGTATATGAGGAACAAGGAAAAGATCATTTTGGCTGGATTAAAGAGTACAGAAGTGATGGGCATGATGTCCACAGAAAGAGCATCGCTCCACTCTCTCTTTCTTCATCTAAATTTGATCATCCTCTTTTCCTAGATATTTTTTCCTTCTCTGGGTTTTCAGACATCACGATTCTCAGGTTTCTTCTCCTCCCTGACTACTGTCTTCCACCCTTCTCAGAACAGATCTGGAATAGTGTGCTCCATTTGGAGTGCCACATTCTAGGAAGGTCATTGAACAGCTGGAATATCTTCAGAGGAGTATGACCAAGATAGTGGAGAATGCCCTGCAAGCCCAAGTTAAGGGAACAAGGGGTGTTTATCTAAAGGAGAGGTGACTTGGGAAGAGGAAACTCTGAAACATTTGAAAGGCCATTCTGTGGAAGTGGAAGTAGTTTTATTCTTCATCACACACCCCTCCCCCCAAGTGAGAATTGTGATCAATGGGTGGAAGTTGTAAAGATGTTCGTTTTATTGTCCAAAAGTAGAATGGACTACCTTATAGGAGTGAGTTCTCTATTGCTAGAGGTCTCTGGGATAATGTAGAAAGCATTCTTGCATCAAGTTGACAGTAGACTAAATGCTTTCACAGTACCCTCCAGGGTCTAAAATATGGTGGTTTCCTGCTAATCCAGTGAAAACAATTCCCAGAGAGTTTGGTTTGGCTTTTTAAAACCCCTGGAGAAAAGAAGCTGTCAGCAAAAGAGACTAGGCAGCTGCAGCTAGGTCTGGGTGGGGCAGGTCACAGGAGACTAGATTGGAGGTTGAGAAGAAGGCAAACAAAGCATCATGAAATTGGGTAATTTCTTGCTTAGCTCTGTGCCTGCACATAATAACTTCTTTAAAAATGTTTACTGACTGACTTTTTGGGGAGTCCAATTCCAGGGCTCTTCCTCCAGCCTCTCTGCCTTCCTTTATTATTTTTCTTCCTCATAGTTTCTTAGTTTATTATTTATCTCTTCCTCATAGTTTCTTATTTCTCTTCCATTTTCCCTCCCTTATCTCTCCTCCCTCCTTCTTGTCCTGTTCCCATTCCTCCCTTCTCTAGCCTTCCTATTCCATTCTCCTTTCCTCCTCTTTCCTGTAGCTTTTCTCTTCCATTTTTCTTCCTCTGTCCCTTTCCTAGTCTTCCTTTTCCATTTTAATTTCCTCCTTTCTTCTTCCTCCTCCACCCTACCTCCTCCTGTTTTGTCCTTCCTCCTCCATTTTTCTTCTCCCCTATTCTTCTCTCCATTTTCTTTTCATCACTTTTTCTCCTTCCTTTTCTAGTCTTCCTTTTCCATTTTCTTTCCTTTCTGCTTCCCTCTCCACTCTACCTCCTCCTATTCTGTCCTTTCTCCTCCACTTTCCTTCCTCCCTATTCCCTTCTCCATCTTTTCACATTTCCCTCCTTCCTTTTCTATTTTAATTTTTTCCTTTCTTCTTTCTCCTCCACTATACCTCTTTCTTTCCCTGTTCTTCTTCCTCCCTTCTCTCTCTTCACACTTCCTTCCCTCTCCTTCCCTATTCCCTTCTCACTTTCTTTCCACTAGTTTTTCCTTCCTTTGATTCTGCTTCCTCCTTTTCCCCAGTCTCTCTTCTTTCTCTTTTTCCTTTCTATTTACTCCTTCCTTTTCCTTCTTTCTCTCCCTTTCTCCCTCTTCTCTCTTTGGAGTGGGAAGAACAGATGGCTGGAGAGAAATGTCATTAATCCTCCTCCACATAAGCCAGAATGGAGAGCCAAAAGAGACCTGTAACCTTCACACTGTGTCTCACCTCCCCCCCCTGTCCAGCAACCTTTCATTCCTCAGATGTGCCAACTCTGAACAATGCTGTTCTACATCAGCTCCAAAATAGCCACTGGCCCCCTGACTTCTTCTCCTTTTATAGCCTTGTCCCTATTGTAAGGCTCCCCCAACCCCCTCTGAGGGGGGTGGGATGAAGGGCGGGGGAGACACCAGTGACATGGGGAGGGGCAATACCGGCTGGAGATAAAGACCCTGAACTAGACCAGAGTCCAGCACTGCCTTAGCTCCCCTGAGCTCCCCTTCCTCTGCTCTCTTCTCCCTGGGATCACTCACCTACCTCCCCCTTCTTTGCCTCCCCAGCCGGTCTCCATGGCTCCCAAGAAGCCTGATCCAAAGAAGGAGGATGCAAAGGCGGCCCCCAAGGCAGCCCCAGCTCCGGCTCCTGCTCCCCAGCCAGAGCCCCCCAAGGAAGTCGAGTTTGATGCCTCCAAGATCAAAGTAAGTCACTTTCCTAGCTCTCTCTCCTGGGGGTGAGAGTACTGTCAGCTCTGGATGGATTCTGAAATTCAAAAGAGGGATGAGATTGAATTAGGCTAGACTTCTGGAAGGGGAGACTTAGAAAGAGAAGGAGATAAGCAGAAGAGACTTGGCAGAAGAGAGTCTGGGAGATCAGGAGAGATTGGGAGGCTGTATCCCGGATGGTGTGATACAAGGAGGATGGCAAAATATGAATTTCCAGGAGGAGGGGGAATATTAAAAGAGTTGGAGGACAGAAGTGTATGCAGGGTATTTCACTGGAGTGATAAGAACGTTGGATTTGTAAGTGGAAAAATCTGAATTCAAATCCCAGTTCTAGCATCTAATTTCTGTGTGATCTTGTTCAGAGCAGTGAGTGTCAGTTTTCTGAATTGTAGCATAATTAAGTGATCATTGAGACATTCTCCAGTTTCAAATCTATGATCATTTTTTAAAAAATATTATTCCTAATAAGGAAGGAGACAACATTTATCCTAGGATAGGATGGTGGTCATTAAGATATTCTCCAGCTTCAAAACTATGATCATTTTCTAAAATTTCTAGTAAGGAAGGAGACAACTCTTAGCCTAGGATGGGATGACTAGTACTTTGCCCAGATATGCTGATATGGGGAGGGCATCCTTCCTCCCAGTCACTTCAGACACCAAACCTCATGCTTAGTTTTCCATTCAATTTGCTACAGTGTGATGGTGTTTCATCACCTGACCCCAGGCCACCATCCCCAGGGTTCGATTACTGTGACATTGCTCTCTCAGTTCCACTTTCTCCACTAACCTTTACTCTTTAAGAGGTGAGCTGTCCCTTCTCCTGTTTCCTGAGGTTAGACCATCCTCAATCAACACACCTTTGTACCCCTTCCACTCCCCATAGGCCTGTCACTGTCCCTGTCCTGACAATCCCAGCCTTCTCCCCTCCCGAACCCCTATTTTTGTCTCAGGTGAAAGAATGTCTTGCTGTGGCTTAAGAAGGAGGAAAGTAATTTAATATCAAGCATATTTATGGAAAGTGAAGCAAGAAGTATTAAAGTTAGGTGCTAATTAGAACCTTCCTTGAAGATCCTAGACTATTTTGGAGCTACAGAATCTATATTGAGAACAAAGAGAAGGAGAGATGGGAAGTCATTCAATGGAGTAAAGTGATATCATAAAATCATGGATACAGTGCTGGATTCTCTGGTCCTATCCCCTAGAGAGATTCAGTGACTTGCTCAGGCTATGAGGTATAAGAAGCAGAACTGGAATTTGAATCTACGTTGTCCAATTTCAGGTCTGGTCTCTTTCTATTAGACTACCCAGCTAATCAGGTATGCCAAGAGCAAGGAGATGGATGCGATAGCTTTCACTCTTGGCTTCTTTCTCTGATCTAGGGAGGGGCAGGTAGGTGGAACAATAAATAGTGTAGTCAGGAAGACTGCTTTCATGAGTTCAAATCTGGCCCCAGACACTTATTGGCTGTGTGACTCTCGGTAAGTCATTTCACCCTGTCTACCTCAGTTTCTCATCTGTAAAATCAGCTGGAGAAGGAAATGGCAAGCCTCTTCAGTGGCTTACCAAGAAAACCTCAAATGGGGTCATGAAGATGCAGATATGACTAAAGAACAACTGAACAGCAAGAATTACTTCCTATGTTCAGGGCACTGTGGGAAGGTGTTTATAATTTTTGTGTCACTGGATCCTTATAACAACTCTACAAGGTAGATGCTATTATTATACCCATTTTATAATTGAGGAAACTGAGGTAAACAGAGATTAAGTGATCTGGCCAGGATCACAGGGTTACTTGAGCCAGTAAGTTTTTATAAAGACACAGTTCCTGCCCTTACAAGGCTCCCAGTCTGGTGGGGGGAGGCAAGACTCATGCACAGGGAACAGGTAAATAACAAGGTGATTCTTCCATGTTAAGCCTCCTTTCCTATGGTGAGAAATTGTTCCCTGTTTTTAGCTTTAGTTCTAATGACCCTCAGAGTTTCCTTTTCTCTAAAGCAGAAATTCTTAAGCTGGGCCTGTGAACTTGGATGGGAAAAACAACTTTTTCAATACAATTATTATATTAAATAATTATCTGAAAATAGTTGGTTTCCTTTGTAATTTCATATATTTTATTTTACTGGTTTAAAAAATTCTGAGAAGGGGTTCATAGGTTTTACCAGACTGCCAAAAAGATCCACGGCACACAAAGGGTTAAGGATGTGTGCTCTAAAAGGGTAAGAGGACAAGGTAGGTGGGTCCAGGTCCACCCTGGGAATGTGACTTTAGGGCTCTGGCATTCCACATAGCAGCACGGCTGATCCTCTAGTGCATGGTTGGGGGGTGGGGATAGGGATGGGGGAAATGTTTCAAAGTGTCCTTGGCTGAGGTTGGTGCCCCTAACCCCAGGCCCCTCCCCCATCCCCTTCTGAGCCTTGGCCAACTTCTAGCTGTGCCCTGAATTGCCCACCTCATGAACATTTCCATTTATCCTGTTTCACAGTCCAAGCCCAGGGTGGGGGCGGAAACTCAAATGGCAAGGGTGCAGATGATGGATGAATAACATTTATAACATTTATACAGTGCTTTCAAATTCCCAGAGTACTTTATGAATGTGATCTCCCTTGAGTTTCCTTATGAAGTATTACTGGAATTTTAAGTCCCAATTCACAAATGGGAAACTGAGTCTCAGAGAAGTGACATGCCTATGGTTACAAAGCTAGTAAAGATCAAAAGTCTTCCTAAGGTCTGGTCTTCTTGAGCCTGTACTCTGTACATGGTGGAGATAATGACAATAATAATAAATAAAAGTAGCATTTACATAGTACTTTGTCACTACAAAACAGAATGGCCTCTCTAGTCATACACAAATATGTGTTTATTTCTCTCCATCTCCATCATCTCTCTCAGTTTCTGTCTGTCTTTGAATCTGTTTCTAACACTATCTTTATCTTGATTTCTACATGTCCATGTCTCTCTGTCTCTATCTCTATCTCCACATCTTTATTTCTATCCCCATCTCTATCATCTCTATCTTTCTCAATTTCTATTTGTCTCTGAGTCTAATTCTATCCCTATCTTTCTCTTTCTCCCTAACTGTATGAACATGGGCAACTTACCTCTCCTCCTCCTCCTCTTCTTCTTCCTCTTTCTTCTCCCCCTCCTCCTCTTCCTCCTCCTTCTTTGTTCTTCTCCTCCTCCTCCTCCTTCTCCTCCTCTTCCTCCTCCTCCTCCTCCTCTTCTTCCTCCTCCTTCTACTCTACCTCCTCATTCTCTTCAGATCTTCATTTTCATTTTCACCTTTGTCTCTATCATCTAGTATCTCAGGCTGAAATTGAGGTGGCCCAGAGGCTCTCAAAGACTCTAGCAGCTCCAGCAGTTCCTCCTAGCCCAATGATGTATACTTACTGAGAATCAATCTAGCCTTATTTATAAAGGAGTGTTGGCCAGTAGATGACATTATCATGTAGTCACCATGTAAAAGAAGCATTAGATTGGTTCTGCTTGGCACCAGAGGGGAATATCTTATAGTACTCATGGATAGAAGTTGCAGAGTGGCAGATCTTTGTTCTCTATAGAAAAGATTAAAGTGGGCTGCCCTATTATGTAGTGGGCATTACCAGGTAACACTCACTAGAATTCTTCAATCAAAAGGCTGGATGATCTCTTCCTGGAGATGATGTAATAAGGAATTCTTGTTCAATTCAATTAGAATTTGAATCCAAGCCCCCTGACTCCAGAGCCAGAACTTATTACTGCAAACTGTCCTAAATCATCATGGTCCATTAAAACTGCCAGTCCTCTTCAACAAACCATTCGTCAACTATTGATTATCTCCAAGACTTTGTCAGCATTTCCCTGTGTTTGTTTGTTTGTTTGTTTCTTTGTTTCTTTCTCTTTTTCTCTCTCTCTCTTCCTCTCTTTCCTTCCTTCCTTCGTTTGTTTGTTTCTTCCTTTCTTTTCTTCCTTCCTTCATTCCTTTGTTTCTTTCTTTTCTTTCTTTTTTTCTTCCTTCCTTCCTTCCTTTCTTTACTTTCTTTCTTTCTCTTTTTCTTTCTTTCTTTCTCTCTCTCTTTCTTTCTTTCTTTCTCTTTTTCTTTCTCTCTTTCTTTCTTTTCTCTCTTTGTTTCTTCCTTTCTTTTCTTCCTTCTTTTCTTTGTTTCTTTGTTTCTTCCTTTCTTTTCTTCCTTCATTTGTTTGTTTTCTTCCTTTCTTCCTTCCTTTCTTCCTCCCTCCCTCCCTCCCTCCTTCCTTCCTTCCCTCCCTCCTTCCTCTTTCTTTCTTTCTTTCTTTCTTTCTTTCTTTCTTTCTTTCTTTCTTTCTTTCTTTCTTTCTTTCTTTCTTTCTTTCTTTCTTTCTTTCTTTCTTTCTTTCTTTCTTTCTCTCTTTCTTTCTCTCTGTCTCTCTTTTGCTCTGTTTCTCTCTCTCTCTGAATCTCTCTCTTTATAGTTTTGTTTTTACTTTAAAATTTTTTTTTTACTTAGTTTCTTTTCTTTTCTTTTAAATTTCCAGTGTTTCTTTAGACTTTGGGGTCATAGCCTACTGATCAATGACCTTTCAACTTCTTTATCTTACTGTTTAGAATCTTTCATTTTCTACCTACTAGAACTCTTAATTTCTTTTCTAGGCTGCTAGATGCTACTGGGGAGAGAGCTGTAGTCAGGAAGCTCTGAGTTCAAATCTTACCTCAGTCATTTAGTTGCTGACCTTGGATAAACCTGCCTTAGTTTCTCTAACTATAAAATGGGATAATAATAATAATACCTACCTTTCAAGGTTGTTATATGGTAACAAGAGATAATATTTGTAAAGTTTCATGCACATAGTCAGCATTATATAAACATTAGCGATCATCAGTACTATCATCTTGCTCTCTTCTCTCCAAGCTATTTCTCACACAGTTCATGGGTAACAATTATAGAAGAGGAAGTGTCAGCAGCCTGCAAAGTTGGGTTGGGAGGGAGAGACTTGGAGAGGCCTTAGTATGTGTGTTTATAGTGTTGACAAGTATCATTGACCTTGGGCAGACAGGGTGTCAGCCCCTGACTGTGGCAGAGATAAACCTCTTCATCCATGGCTGGGTGCCCGAAGGGCATCAGGAGATCAGTGACCTAGAAAGAAAGGAAAGAAAGAGAGGCAATTGAATCTAATCCTTTCATTTTATAGATGAAGAAATTAAGGCCTGGAGTTGGGAGAGGACATTGTCTGAGAGGCAGTACAGGTCAGCGGTTGGCGCACTGACTCTGGTGTCAGGAACCCCAAATTTGAATCTCACTTCAGGAATTAGGTCTGGGATTATGGGCAAGCCAATCAGCTGATCTATAAAATGGGGATAATGATACTCACACTACTTATCTCCAGGGCTGATGTGAGAAAAGTGTTTTGCAAAGTTTTAAATGCTAGGTATGAGTGAATGAGTTATTATTCTATTGGAATGCTAAGTGGACTCAATTATTAATTTGCTATATGACAAATTTGTATAGGAATAGACCAGTGAAGACCAGACTCTGAGATCGTCTATTCCAAAGAATAAAATAAAGTGGGCTACCCTGTTATACAGTGGGAATTACTAAGTAGCACTCACTACAATTCTTCAAACAAAGGCTGGATGATCACTTATTAGGGATGATGTCAAAAGGAATTCTTGATCAATATAAGAACTCTTTTTGTTCTTTTTGCAGATGAGGAAAATGAGGACCAGTATAATATTAATTGTTCTTCAAAAGAATTTGGGTATTTGGTCTACTGTAGTATACCCAAATTTGCTGTTCCTTAATATTTTGTCTTCATGAAGACTAGCTGTGTAACCTTCATGAACAAGTCTTTGGCCCTTGTCTATGCATATAGGAACTCCATTCTACACAGAGGAGAGAAGCGATTCTCCTGAGTTCAATAGATAGTGAGTGATAGGTGATAATTATTATTATCCCATTTTGCAATTGGATAAACTGAGGTAAGGTTGAGATTTGAGATGGATTTGTAGTCAAAAGTCCTGGTTTCAAATCCTGCTTCTACTACTCATTACCTATGTCAAGATGTTTCTCTACTCTGTTTAGAAGGGAATTTTCCTGATTTTTTTTTGATTGGCACTTTTTTGGATAGCACTTTACCATCCATCTCTGTATGTGTCTTAAAATTCTCAGATTCCTTGATTCTGTTCCAATACTCAGGAATTACCTATTAGAGTAGCTGGCCATGGAGGTTATCACAGCTGAAGTGGTCAAGGACACATTGCCCATGTTGCATCTAATAATAGATCTGAAAGCCCCTTCTCCTGACCCAACCTTCAGGTACCCTTATGCAGAGTATAGAGGGGTCACAGGAGCTGACATAAAAATAAAATACACGGTCTGTGGAGAAACAGAGAGTGTGTTTGTGTGTGTGTGTGTTGGGGGGGGGGATCGGCCCCTTTAGCTTTGATGGGGGTGATCCTGCACTTCCCCTGCACTTCACCTGTTACAATGGATCACATCGTCTCTTAGGTTTTAGAAGAAGGCCATCTAGTCCAGACTTCCTCATTTGTAATTGAGAAAACTAAGGTCCACAAAGGCTTTCTCTTTCCCCCATCCTGTTTTGTCTTCCATTCCCCATCCAGCCTCTCTTTCCCCGCTTTTCACCAAGGCCTGATACCCTAACCACTGTCCTGCCTGAGTAGAGAAAGATAGGTCAGTAGGAATGGGATGGATGTGAGTCCTAAAGGGAGCATATAATGGGAATGAGGAGAAAGAGGCTGGTTGACTTAGAATTAGAAGGGACCAAAAAGGCCACCTAGTCTGACCTCTTCAGTGTATCAATGAGGAAACTGAGGCTTGGAGAAGTTAAGTACCTTATCTAGGATCACATGAAGGCTGGATTTGAACCCAGGATCTCTGACTCCAAAGCCAGCCCCCTTCCTCAAGACTTCCCAGACAAGCTGCTTCCTCAAAACAAACAGCTTTGGGCTCTCACCTCATACAGCTTTCTTCCTGTCCCATGTTCTGTCAAGAAACTGAGCATTCATACAAACCAAGGACTTAAAAACTGAAAAACTGAAAGGGACAGGGTCTAGGATGTAGGACATGAGAAGACCATTAGAGTATGGAGTGAGTCACATAGTGATGTAGCTAGTCAGAAATGAAATTTGAATCCAGAATTTCTGACTCCAAGTCAGATATATTTCCAATGCTTCTCATTGCCTCTCTGTGAGATAATTAATAGCCTTAATCTTCCTATATAAATAAATTATTTTTATTATTGTTATTTCAAAACTGAGCTTTGTGAAGCTGAGACTTGCCCAACCCCTTCCTCTCATCACTGTCCCACACAATCCATCTCTAGCTCATCCGGGCTAATTGAGCTCAGGCTTTAGAGCATGGAGCTAAAATTTGGGGTGGTCCGAGAGGGGACTAGCTCCCAGCCAGGGTCAGAATCCAGAAATGAAGAAAATGACCAAGAACATCATGAAGCTGTAATTCAAGACGGTCATCTACTCCCCCCAAAGAATGCATACCTGCCCACTCTTCCAGGTTCAGAGGATTCTCCCTTTGTTATGACTCCCCTTTCCAGATCAAAAGTGAAGGATTGTTTGGAATTGAGTGTGGGAGCTCTGAGAAAATGGTTATGTTTCCTATTGGCAGCTGCCCCCTCCCAAGTCAGGGGCAATTCTCACCTTCAGACTCATTACCGTTCCTCCACCCGGAGGAACCTCCACTAGATCAGAGGGGGGAGATTACAATATTTTTTTCCTCTTATGCATGAGAAAAATGGTTCTTAATGTTTTGTGTTCAGGGTTGGCTTACGTCCCAACCCCAACTGATCCACTTTGAAACAGCTGTATGTACACCCCGATAGTGACATACAACTCACTTGTCTCCTTCACTGTCTTCCTGTAGCCCTCCTTGTCCTCCCTCTATGTCTCTGTCTGCTCCTCACTCATTATCCTTCTACTTCCATCTCCCTCCCCCTCTGTCCTCCCCGTCTCTCTTACACATCCTCAGTCTCTCTCACCCTCTCTCACAGACTCTTTCACACTCTCTCCCTCCTCCTCCCTCTGGTCTCAGTTTAGACCTGGAACATACGGCTTGCAGTGGGAAATGATGACTTACACCCTGGGCTTGTTTGCGGTTGCCTTCTCGGAGGAGAAAATAGCATCAAAAGCACCAGCTGCAGGCCTGCCCTGATGGGTGCCCGGCTACAGCAGGGCCGGGCAGGCGATGATCCAGCTCACACCTCGTAAATCTCCCTCTACGTGACCCTTGGAGCTTGGGATCTGGCTCCCTTCCACAGCTCCAGTGGGGGTGGTGAGGACTCAGGACCAGAGGGAAAATCAGGGAGAGCAGCTGGGACGACCCTGGCCGCCCTTGGGAGGGGGCAGAAGGGGCGGCCTGGGCGATTCTAGGAGGCAGCCGAGCCCTGGAAGATGGACTGCTTCTCTTCTTCCACTCGGCGGCTGGGAAGAACACTAGAATTTAAGGACCTAGGCTTACCTGCCCTATCTGCTTTCTGATCTCTTTCCTGGCATCCATTTCTTTACCTGTTAGATTAAGGGGTTGGACCACACAGTCTCCAGTGTCCTTCCCAGCTCTGACACTTTCTGAACAAGAGCTTTATTTACGCTACCATCCCTCCCCCAAGATAGGTGGTACAAGAATTATATTCCTAGCTTACAGATGAGAAAGTTGAGGCTCCCGAAAGAGGAAATGGTTGCTAGGAAGTGTATGTGTGTATTGGATTTCAAATCCCCCAGACTCTTCAAGTTAACCATGCTGTCTCTTGTGACCATGTACAAAATCTTTGTTAGACACTGTGGGAGATAGAAAGATCAGTTACTCAGTCCTCGAAAAGCTCACAGTTCAGTAAAGAGTAAGATTGGGGCAAAAGTGATTTGGGTTTGATGATATGAAGGATGCTGGAATGGTGGGAATGCAAGGGGCTTCCAGGAGTGAAGGAAAGTGGAGATTTATCCACTGTCCTTTACTTATTTCAGGCCCCGCTCCATTCATCCATACATAGCATCTCTGTCTGTTTGTCTGGGCAGAGAAGGGCGAGTGCTAAAGGATCAGACTGCTCTGAGGGACGACAGCCTGCAGTGGAGGATGGGGGAAGGAGATGGTTAGAGGGACTTGCTGGCTAAAGTGCAGCTTCAGAATTCCGTGCTGTGGGTGTTCACTTCTGGCCTTCCTAGACCCTTCTACCCCAACAACCCTGGAGTCATGAAATAATAGAATTTTTAAACCAGGAGGAGCCTTAGGGAATGCCTAATGTGACCCCTTCGTTTTACAAATGAAGGAAATGAGGAACTAAGAGATGATTTGCCCAAGTCCATGAAGAAAAGAAACAGATTCTAAATCTTTCTACTATATCTTCGTAACTTAAAATGAAATTTTAAAATGAGGTGGGGGAGACAGCCATCTTCTTGGAGACGTTCTCAGCTTGCAGAGGAGCTCGAGCTAGCTCTCTGTCTGCATAGGGATTGGTTGCAGAAATAGACCCATTTCTCCCCTCTGCAGCTCTTCCCCAACTCCACCCTACTAAGAGGCCCTTGTGGCCGGTATGGGACATTCCTGTCCATTCATACCCCAGGCTAGAGTTTCCATGGTGTGGTCGGTCTAACTCAGTTTGGCACGCCGGTCTGAGACACTGAGCTCCCTGTGAGTGGGGATGGGTGTGTGTCAGTTGCTGGGGGACAGAGCCAGTGCTGACTGAGGGACCTGTCTGGGGAAGAGCCAGACATGTTTGTGATTCTGCCTCCCTGCTCTCCTTCCCTATCCCATAGCAACACACTCACACATACACAGCTTGATTGGGATCATCTTTCTTCTCTCTATATTTGAGAAAACTTGCATTAGTCCCTGAGAGTGGAAGTTTGCCCTTGGAGTTAGGGAGGAAGAAATGCTGCAGAGACATCAGGAGCTGACTGTTACCTAGGGTAAGAGGGGCTCCAATTCTTCCATGTCCTCTCCCCACAAAAGGGTCCCCAGGATAAAAGTCCAACCCTCGTGACCACATAACTCCTGTCCGTTAAATGTTAAAGAAAAATCCAGTAAAAGAACATGGAGATTCACAGAATCAGACTTGAAAGAGACTTGAGAAATCATCAGAAGCAACATAATACAATAGTCAGGGAATTTAACTTAAAGTCACAAGGACTTGGATTCAAATAAAAAATTAGTTTGTTCCAAGGGACATAACCTCTCTGTTTTTCAGTTTCTTATGTATAAATGAGGATGCTGGCCTTGATGACACCTCTGGGACCTTGCATTGCTAATTCTATAATCCTTTGGCTCCTTCCCTAATGAGGATTTCCTTTATAGTGGGGCAGACTTTAGTCAAAGGCTTCTAGTGAAGGAGCATTTTGGAAGAGCTTCAATTGTTAGAAATTTCTCCTTGAACTGATATCAGCTTCCCTGCAACGACCACTCCTTACTCTTAGTGCTGCTCTCTGGGCCCAAGCTAGACAGGACTAATCTGCCGTCTACCAGATAGTCCTTCAAGTGCTTGAAGACAGGAATCACGTCTCCTGTAAGTCTTCTCTAGGTTAAAGATACCCAGTTCCTTCAACTAGTTTTCAGAAGGAATGAGAGGTCCTGAGATTCTTTGCCATCCTGATCACTCTTCTCTGAATATTCACCATTTGTTTAATAATATTTCATTATAATGCTTAATAATATTCCCCAAAAGAACCTCCAAGGTGTCTTTCTGGACGCGGAACAGATAACCTCAGTTTGGGCGTCAGGGATGGGTCTCTCTCCCGAGAGGACTTTGGAGAATCCAGGGGCAGTAATTAGAACTTTTCTTCTGTCTTCTTTTCCAGATTGAGTTTACTCCAGAGCAGATAGAAGGTGAGTAGCCTTGGGTCCCTCTACCCACAACCAGTATTCAGATAATTAGTGGGTCAATGAACTAATGTGGCCCTCCCTTCAGGAAATCCCTCATCGTTCCTGAGAAACAGCTCCTTCCCCTAGAGACTTTCCTCCTTCACTCTCCCTAAGTGCCACAGAGATTCCAGCTTGAGGTGGAAGACATGACCTCCTTTTTCAGGGAGGCATACTAAACTAACTATGATTAATTTCAAAATCAATAGTTGCTCTGGAACCATGGGCCCAGAGAAAGTTTAAGACAAAAAACTCAGAGGAGAACATTCACTCCCCGGCTCGTTCTATGTTCTGAACACTCCCTACATCATCATACTCACCTGGTGTTTCCATCTCCCCCCTCCAGAGTTCAAGGAAGCCTTCTCCCTATTCGATCGGACCCCCAAGTCGGAGATGAAGATCACATATGGGCAGTGTGGGGATGTGATGAGAGCACTGGGTCAGAACCCAACCCAGGCAGAGGTTCTTCGGGTGCTGGGAAGGCCTAAGCAGGAAGGTAAGTGGCCACAGACCTACCCAGAGGGAACGAAGCAGCCATGGCCAAACATTACCAGGCCCGACAGCTAGCCCATAGAAGTAGAGTGAAATATATATCTGTTGGAAAGTAGAACTCAGCTAACTAATTGAACAGAATTTTTCAACTTTAAAGGAGAGACAGAGACAGACAGACAGACAGAGACAGAGGGGATGGGAGGGAGAGAGAGAAAAAAAAACAGAGAGAGAGAGAGACAGAGAGAGAGAAGAAAGAGAGAGAGGGAGACAGAGATACAGAGATAGAGAGACAAATAGAGAGAGGGAGTGGGGGAGAGAAAGGCAGAGAGAGACAGAAAGAGAGAGGAGAGACAGACACAGAGACAGAAACAGAGACAGAGAGAGGGGGGGGGAGAGAGAGAAACAGAAAAAGAGACAGAGACAAATTCAGGCAAAGAAACAGAAAGAGAAAGACACAGGGAAAGAGAGAGAGAGAAGAGAGAGGCAGAGACAGCTTTATTACCATAGAACAGAAGGTTACAATGCACCTAGAGGCCTTTCTGTGTGAGCTCCTTTGTGAGTGACACTCTTGAGGATCCTGTGCAGACAGCCATGCAACCTGGCTACCAATGCATTTAAGCACAGAAAAGGTCATAGGGATTAGTGGTGGTGACAGTATGTCACTAAATTAAGGGCAGGCAGTTTTTGAGCACTTGCTAAGCCCTCCAGCCTACCCTGGGATCCTGGGGAGTGGGGAGGATGATGTCTGTGCCTGAAGCAAAAGGAACCCAACAAGCCGTTACTTCCTCTCATTCTTATCAAAGTCTTTTGTCTGGGTTACAAGATTGTTGTCTTCAGAAATGTGAAATTATGGAGAACGTTGAGCGTCAGCTGGAGAAGCCTGAATCTTACCCAAATGGCAATAGGGAATAATTGAGTCATTTTAGACAGAAGAAAGGTCCTATGGTTGGCTCCACCCATATAAATCAGAAGTATTGAAAAAGCATTTGTTAGACCTCACTATATATCAAATATATGTCAAATATGTCATTCTATTTGAGTAAACAAATAGAAAATCAGGACAGTCCTTGATCTCTAGGACACCCATTCTAATTGGAGGAGACAGCCCCTAAAGAAAGGCTCATGTTCACATTTGGTTCCTGGCCAGTAGGAAGCGTAGGTAGGCCCGAGGTTCTAAGAGGGAAAGCACTAGCGCAGATGCCAACGTCCCAAGGATTCGGGGAACAAAGGGGATATGTACAAGGGCAAGTAACTCACTGGAGAGCATCCCAATGTGCTTCCTCATAATTCATCTAAGCTCCTACAAGAGGTTCCTTGCTTCTTCCCAAAAAGGCCTGGGGCAGAGACAGGGGTGTATGTGTGTGTGTGGGGGGGGCTCTTTCTAATATTTACTCTTACCTTTCTCATCTCCTTTCTCTACCCCCAGAACTCAACTCCAAAATGATGGATTTTGAAACCTTCTTGCCCATGCTGCAACATATCGCCACCTGCAAGGACACTGGCACATTTGAGGACTTTGTGGAGGGGTTGAGAGTCTTTGACAAGGAAGGCAATGGAACTGTTATGGGAGCTGAGCTGCGCCACGTGCTGGCCACTCTAGGTATGCCCCCCCCCAGCTGCCTCCTACCCCGTGAGCTCTGGCTGAAGACTAGGGAGAAACCCAAGGGACAGACCGGACTCTCCCTCTCTGTTACTTCATTCTTCTGTCAGGGTCCTCTGTCCTCTATGTCCTGAGGTCTTATCTTTGACAAGAAGGTCTTTCCAAAAAGCCCTAGTTTCCCCTGACCTTATCGTACAGGTAAGGGACCAAAAGATTGTTCTAGCCGATCTTTTCAGGGTCCTCGGTGCCTCCCAAGATTTTGGACAGTACAGTAAAAGCTAGTTTTTATATGGGTTATTTCATTCATCAGTCCTCCCCCTCTAGGAAGTGGATGCTGTTCTTATCCCCTTTTTAGAGAAGAGAAAACTTGGGTTGAGATTAAATGATCATAGAGCTAGTGTCTGAAAAAGGACTTACATGTCAGGTCCAGTGTTCTAATAATTATAACAGCTAGCATCTACAGAATGCTCACTATGTGCCAGCCACAATACTAAGCACTTCACAGTTATGATCTCATTTGATGTTCGCAACAACCCTAGAAGGTAAATATAATTTCTCTTAGAGCATCTTCTTTATCTTTCCTGGTCCTGAAGAACAGAGGGCTTTAATGGATTACAAATTCAATATAAATCAATCAAATGACACTACAAACAAAATAATGAATATGATCTTTAGTCAAATTAAAGGTATTATTACATTAGGTAGCCTAGTGGTCAGAGTACTTACTGGATTTAAAGTTAGGGCAGGCCTGAGTTCAAATCCTGCCTCAGATACTTCACAGCTATATGACCTTAGACCCATCCCTTAACCTCTTTCAACATTGCTTCCTTCATCTGTAAAATGAGGCTAATGTAGCATCTCTCTCCCTTCCTTTTGAGAACCTTTTATGTAAAGTAGTTCATCATTTTAAAAAATGCTAAAAAATGTTATCTAGAATTATTATTGAGGCTAGTTAAATTTTTGATTAAATAATAATTAAAGCTAGTTCAATAATTTTTTTATAGAAAAACAAAAAAAAACATTGAAAGTCATTGCTGTGTGCATGGCAAAACATGAAAGGATTCAAAATAT
Organism: Sminthopsis crassicaudata; assembly: GCF_048593235.1. Classification (NCBI taxonomy): domain Eukaryota; kingdom Metazoa; phylum Chordata; class Mammalia; order Dasyuromorphia; family Dasyuridae; genus Sminthopsis; species Sminthopsis crassicaudata. The sequence continues at coordinate 664,604,501 of NC_133617.1, forward strand.
GAGACAATAAATTTCCATTTCAAGTCTATATAATGAATACTACACATTGTGTTGAGAGCTATCTTTTCTTTGCTTCCTTATAGGTTTTCTTTTGTTCTCTGCTTTTTTTCCCCTTTCCCCTTTTCCTCCCTTACATTTCTCTTAAGGAGGCTATAATTAAGTATGGATATATACATACATACATACATATAGGGAGTTGTCACAAGTATACTTACATATATACACATGTATATGTATATACATATATACACATAAATACACATACTATACATAAATATAATCATACACACATATATTCATATATATCTATGTAACGTTATGCTTGCTTGCCCTCAATTTCTCTGAATATAGTTGAGTTTTTTAAATCTAATATTAAGAGACACAAAACATTTAAAAGAAAGAATTTCCATTGTTTTCTGCCCTGGTCATGTCACGCCTGGAGTACTGTGTTCTGTTCTCGGTGCAACATTTAAAGGATGATACTGAAAAATTGAAAGATGTGATATAGTAGATCGAGGTTCCCCAGATATAGGAAGGCCTGACTTACACACATTGGCAGTATGGCTCTGGACAAGTCCAGAGATTCAACAATTATAGAACAGTTGCTGACCCACCTTTTTGAACATTGCTTTTCCTCACAGTGGCAAAATTACAAATCTATATTTTAAACATTGATAACAACCTGAAATAAACTGCCTTGAGAGAAGGATGAGTGAGAGTCCTTGTGAAGGAAATGGAGATCTTGATATCTAAGCAGCTTGTTTGGCTTAAACAGAGAGATCTCTGAATAGCTGAGAGTCCTCAAGTAGAAGAAAAAATAGATTTGTTGCCCATCCTGCCAGGGGGATGAGGGAATAGTGGAATGAAGAGCGATGCACAGAAGCTGCAAAAAGCCAGAATTTCAGTTGAGGTGTCCCAAAGTTGGATGAGCTACCTAAAGCAGTAGTGAAGGACCACTCACTAGAGTTTTTAATAATATTGTCTCATATTTACAGAATGTTTTAAGGTTCACAAAACACTTTTACTTCTAACATCACCCTCCAGGAGGTAGGTACTGTAAGTATTATTATCTTTCCTATGAAGAGAAAGTCTCAGAGGATTAAAATATAAGAATGGATAGATGAATGAATGAATAAAAAGAATTTATTAAATAACCCCACAATATGCTTAACTATTTATTAAAAAGTGATTTCTGGTTTTTTTTCTCTCTCCCATGGTTTTTTTTCCTTGCTCTGATTTTTCTGTCCCAACATGATTCATAAAACAATCAATATGTAAATAAATTTACTAGGGAAAAAATAAGTGAGATAGTCACTGTCTTCAAATAGTTTATATTCTAATGGAGCAGTTAGATAGCACAATAGATAGAAACCTGGGCCTAGAATCAGGGAGA